>NC_140592.1:6781768-9181768 GCF_964204655.1 Triturus cristatus
GTTTTGGCCAAGTCCTTGCACAGAGGTACGAAGCGATGATGTCCCTTGTCCCCAATAATCTTCGCCCTTGCGATTGAACCACTCACGGCTTGGATCCACTAGGATCTGTTGATTCAGGGCATAGAGAGAGAGAGGATTGGGAAGAGCGTGTCTCCCTCTATGTGCACAACATTCTGATATACACTCAACAGCCCCGTCGGACGATTCACAGACTGATACATATATTCCGGCGATTATTCCAGATACTGAATTAACTGTCTGAAATCCCTCATTTTTGCCCTGACAGGATACATCCCACCACTGATGACTGAGAGCTTGGCGTTAGCGGTAAGAGGTGAATTCAAATACTTAGGTATACAAACTACTGGGCAGATGGACAAGTTCTTGACTTTAAATTTAATCCCTCAGCTTGAGAGGCTCCGGAATGATGTAGCCCATTGGGAAAGCTCCCAGTGTCTATGATGGGTAGGGCTGAACGGCGCAAACTTCTAATGGATGGGGGCTGCTCATGACTCTCCTTGCACAAGCTTCGGCACAGAGTATTTGACAGGGGCCTTGCTGTACCTGATGTCAGAAAGTATTACCTGGCAGCCCAACTGGTATCGATTAATGACTGGGTCTTCGTGGATAGCGCCAAACCTACCTACCTGGGGGCCCGCCATGCTATGGGAGCTCGTGGCAATCCAACCGCGGTGTATGGCAGAGGATTGAAGCGACAACAGCTGATCCACACGCAGACAGTGGTCCAGGAATGGCGTTTAGCTACAAAACTAGTGGACTGGGAGGGCAGGTTAACGGAGAGAACCCTGCTCAGGGAAAACGACTTGCTCCGGGAGGAGGGGGGTTTGAAGGGGTTTCACAAATGGGAGCTGCTGGGCATCGAGTATCCTAGAGACGTCTGGAGGGGGCAGGCACTAATCCCCTTTGAAGACCTTCGGGTAGAATGTCAATTGGCCGATAGCGAAAGGTTTCCATATTTGCAACTGGGACACGCCCTACAGAGACATATATTGTCGGGGGAGCAATTGCCAAGCTACTCACCACTTGAGGACCGATTGCTCTTAGACCCAACGACAGAGGGGATCACCTCACTCACATACAGGAAATTGATGAATAATTCCCTGGACCCACTGGGACCACTGAGGGAGGTGTGGGAGGCAGATGTAGGACTACTGGAGGAGGATGATCAGGCAGAGGTGATACAGAGTCCCAGTGAAATAGCCATACATGCAAGTTTCCAAATAATAAAACTAAGGATGCTGCATAGATCTTACTCCTTTAGGACATTCATGCACCGACTGGGGCGTTGTGAATCACACCTTTGTGGCAGCGGTTGCAGGGAGGTTGGATCTTTTTTTCTTTTTTGTGGGCCTGCCTCAAAATCCAGACATACTGGCGCGAGATCACACGTGTTATGGCCGGAGTTACGGATTTGAATGTCCCTGTGGAGCTGTGGTGGCATCTCTTGGGGGTGACAGGAGAAGAGACATGGCCCAAATATCTCAAAATGTGGCTGATGCTCAGGCGGCAAAATGGAATATTGCAAGGATATTGGGAGCTGACACTCCTCCAGGGGTAACGGATTGGGAAAATGAGCTCGACTGGTGTCAACGGGCCAAAAGAGTGATTTTTCGGGGATGGGGTTGCCCAAAAGATGGGAAAAAGGAACGGCTTTTTGGAGAGTGTACAGGGATCAATAAGATCATATGTGCATGAAACTATGTACTGCATTATGTTCACATTCTGGAATTGAATGCTTGTCCAATTCTATCAATTATCAATACGTACTTTGACCGTGCCAATATTGGTCATGATATATGTATACAATTGTGTTGGTATGCTGAGCAAAGGTTTAATAAAATTACTATTTAAAAGAAAAAAATATAAGAATATCTGTGCATGCCCACGACACAAGATGGAGGCTGTACACTACACTGAGCCCGTCCTGCCCAGCGTGGGCAGTGGCCACCTCTGTGTAGGTTGGAAGGTTTGACTGCGGTTCTCTGGATGACCCAGGGCTCCATCCAGGAGTTGAACCTGCATTCTGCAGCACCACTAGATGTAGACCAAGAGTTTCTTTGCGGAGATAAAACCTTCTCTACTGGTCGAGATGGTAAATAGCCTGACACCTGTCCATGCACAACTCACTGTGCTCAGGTCGGCGCAGGCGGGGTCTGAACACCTGCACCTTCTTCGAGAGGACCTTTATTTGAAATGTGAGCTCCAGCAGCTCTGGTGAGACTGGCTCGCTTGAGAAACAAAGGATCAGAGAGCAAGGTGAGCGAAAAACATGAAGGAGGGTTAGGAGGAAGAGAAACAAGTCTGATGACAGTCTGCGAGTCAGACACATGGGCACCATGTTTACCAATAGACAGGGTTGGGCTCTTCACAGAGGCTCTTACCTTCACATCCCTGATCATGTGGAATTTCAAATATGCTGCCAACTTGTCCCTGTGGTCTTCATGGTACAAGTACCGCTGCTGGTTCTCCGAGAGGGAGCCAAACGCTGCGTCTGTGGGCCAGAGCATGGTGAAGGGCAGGTGGGAGAAGTCTGTCACCAAGGAGAGCAGGTTGGCATCCTGTGGAGGAAGAAACAAGGCACTCATGAGGGCAGAGATGCTGCTCCTACATCCTGTGGAGGAAGAAACAAGGCACTCATGAGGGCAGAGCTGCTGCTCCTACATCCTGTGGAGGAAGAAACAAGGCACTCCTGAGGGCAGAGCTGCTGCTCCTACATCCTGTGGAGGAAGAAACAAGGCACTCCTGAGGGCAGAGCTGCTGCTCCTACATCCAGTAGAAGAAGAAACAAGGCACCCCTGAGGGCAGAGATGCTGCTCCTACATCCAGTGGAGGAAGAAACAAGGCACCCCTGAGGGCAGAGATGCTGCTCCTACATCCAGTGGAAGAAGAAACAAGGCACCCCTGAGGGCAGAGCTGCTGCTCCTACATCCTGTGGAGGAAGAAACAAGGCACCCCTGAGGGCAGAGCTGCTGCTCCTACATCCAGTAGAAGAAGAAACAAGGCACCCCTGAGGGCAGAGATGCTGCTCCTACATCCAGTAGAAGAAGAAACAAGGCACCCCTGAGGGCAGAGATGCTGCTCCTACATCCAGTGGAAGAAGAAACAAGGCACTCATGAGGGCAGAGCTGCTGCTCCTACATCCAGTGGAAGAAGAAACAAGGCACCCCTGAGGGCAGAGATGCTGCCCTACATCCAGTGGAAGAAGAAACAAGGCACTCATGAGGGCAGAGATTCTGCTCCTACATCCAGCGGAAGAAGAAACAAGGCACCTATGAGGGCAGAGATGCTGCTCCTACATCCAGTGGAAGAAGAAACAAGGCACCCCTGAGGGCAGAGATGCTGCTCCTACATCCAGTGGAAGAAGAAACAAGGCACCCCTGAGGGCAGAGATGCTGCTCCTACATCCAGTGGAAGAAGAAACAAGGCACCCCTGATGGCAGAGCTGCTGCTCCTACATCCAGTGGAAGAAGAAACAAGGCACCACTGAGGGCAGAGATGCTGCTCCTACATCCAGTGGAAGAAGAAACAAGGCACCACTGAGGGCAGAGATGCTGCTCCTACATCCAGTGGAAGAAGAAACAAGGCACTCATGAGGGCAGAGATGCTGCTCCTACATCCAGTGGCAGAAGAAACAAGGCACCCCTGAGGGCAGAGATGCTGCTCCTACATCCTGTGGAAGAAGAAACAAGGCACTGATGAGGGCAGAGATGCTGCTCCTACATCCAGTGGAAGAAGAAACAAGGCACTCATGAGGGCAGAGTTGCTGCTCCTACATCATGTGAATGAAGAAACAAGGCACCCCTGAGGGCAGAGCTGCTACTCCTACATCCAGTGGAAGAAGAAACAAGGCACCCCTGAGGGCAGAGCTGCTACTCCTACATCCAGTGGAAGAAGAAACAAGGCACTGATGAAGGCAGAGATGCTGCTCCTACATCCAGTGGAAGAAGAAACAAGGCACCCCTGAGGGCAGAGCTGCTACTCCTACATCCAGTGGAAGAAGAAACAAGGCACTGATGAAGGCAGAGATGCTGCTCCTACATCCAGTGGAAGAAGAAACAAGGCACTCATGAGGGCAGAGATGCTGCTCCTACATCCTGTGGAGGAAGAAACAAGGCACTGATGAGGGCAGAGATGCTGCTCCTACATCCAGTGGAGGAAGAAACAAGGCACCCCTGAGGGCAGAGCTGCTGCTCCTACATCCTGTGGAGGAAGAAACAAGGCACCCCTGAGGGCAGAGCTGCTGCTCCTACATCCTGTGGAGGAAGAAACAAGGCACCCCTGAGGGCAGAGCTGCTGCTCCTACATCCAGTAGAAGAAGACACAAGGCACCCCTGAGGGCAGAGATGCTGCTCCTACATCCAGTAGAAGAAGAAACAAGGCACCCCTGAGGGCAGAGATGCTGCTCCTACATCCAGTGGAAGAAGAAACAAGGCACTCATGAGGGCAGAGCTGCTGCTCCTACATCCAGTGGAAGAAGAAACAAGGCACCCCTGAGGGCAGAGATGCTGCCCTACATCCAGTGGAAGAAGAAACAAGGCACTCATGAGGGCAGAGATTCTGCTCCTACATCCAGCGGAAGAAGAAACAAGGCACTTATGAGGGCAGAGATGCTGCTCCTACATCCAGTGGAAGAAGAAACAAGGCACCCCTGAGGGCAGAGATGCTGCTCCTACATCCAGTGGAAGAAGAAACAAGGCACCCCTGAGGGCAGAGATGCTGCTCCTACATCCAGTGGAAGAAGAAACAAGGCACCCCTGATGGCAGAGCTGCTGCTCCTACATCCAGTGGAAGAAGAAACAAGGCACCACTGAGGGCAGAGATGCTGCTCCTACATCCAGTGGAAGAAGAAACAAGGCACCACTGAGGGCAGAGATGCTGCTCCTACATCCAGTGGAAGAAGAAACAAGGCACTCATGAGGGCAGAGATGCTGCTCCTACATCCAGTGGCAGAAGAAACAAGGCACCCCTGAGGGCAGAGATGCTGCTCCTACATCCTGTGGAAGAAGAAACAAGGCACTGATGAGGGCAGAGATGCTGCTCCTACATCCAGTGGAAGAAGAAACAAGGCACTCATGAGGGCAGAGATGCTGCTCCTACATCATGTGGATGAAGAAACAAGGCACCCCTGAGGGCAGAGCTGCTACTCCTACATCCAGTGGAAGAAGAAACAAGGCACCTCTGAGGGCAGAGCTGCTACTCCTACATCCAGTGGAAGAAGAAACAAGGCACTGATGAAGGCAGAGATGCTGCTCCTACATCCAGTGGAAGAAGAAACAAGGCACCCCTGAGGGCAGAGCTGCTACTCCTACATCCAGTGGAAGAAGAAACAAGGCACTGATGAAGGCAGAGATGCTGCTCCTACATCCAGTGGAAGAAGAAACAAGGCATCCCTGAGGGCAGAGCTGCTGCTTCTACATCCAGTGGAAGAAGAAACAAGGCACCACTGAGGGCAGAGATGCTGCTCCTACATCCAGTGGAAGAAGAAACAAGGCACTCATGAGGGCAGAGATGCTGCTCCTACATCCAGTGGATGAAGAAAAAAGGCACCCCTGAGGGCAGAGCTGCTACTCCTACATCCAGTGGAAGAAGAAACAAGGCACCCCTGAGGGCAGAGCTGCTACTCCTACATCCAGTGGAAGAAGAAACAAGGCACCCCTGAGGGCAGAGCTGCTACACCTACATCCAGTGGAAGAAGAAACAAGGCACTGATGAAGGCAGAGATGCTGCTCCTACATCCAGTGGAAGAAGAAACAAGGCACTCATGAGGGCAGAGATGCTGCTCCTACATCCAGTGGAAGAAGAAACAAGGCACCACTGAGGGCAGAGATGCTGCTCCTACATCCAGTGGAAGAAGAAACAAGGCACTCATGAGGGCAGAGATGCTGCTCCTACATCCAGTGGAAGAAGAGACAAGGCACCCCTGAGGGCAGAGCTGCTGCTCCTACATCCAGTGGAAGAAGAAACAAGGCACCCCTGAGGGCAGAGCTGCTGCTCCTACATCCTGTGGAAGAAGAAACAAGGCACCCATGAGGGCAGAGATGCTGCTCCTACATCCAGTGGAAGAAGAAACAAGGCACCCCTGAGGGCAGAGCTGCTGCTCCTACATCCAGTGGAAGAAGAAACAAGGCACTCATGAGAGCAGAGCTGCTGCTCCTACATCCAGTGGAAGAAGAAACAAGGCACTGATGAAGGCAGAGATGCTGCTCCTACATCCTGTGGAAGAAGAAACAAGGCACCCATGAGGGCAGAGATGCTGCTCCTACATCCAGTGGAAGAAGAAACAAGGCACCCCTGAGGGCAGAGCTGCTGCTCCTATATCCAGTGGAAGAAGAAACATGGCACTCATGAGAGCAGAGATGCTGCTCCTACATCCAGTGGAAGAAGAAACAAGGCACCCCTGAGGGCAGAGCTGCTGCTCCTGAGCTTCATGGATTGTTGGGTGCATATCTGACCCCTACAGTAGAAGACTGACTACTGTAGGAATTAACTTACAAACCATGATGCAGCAATAACTGATGGATGCTGCTTTCACTAAGAAGTGTCTGTGCACAAACCATGACGCAGCATTAAGTGATGGATGCACCTTGACTAAGAAGTGTCCATGCACAAACCATGACGCAGCATTAACTGATGGATGCACCCTCACTAAGAAGTGTCGATGCACAAACCATGACGCAGCGATAACTGATGGATGCACCTTCACTAAGAAGTGTCCATGCACAAACCATGACGCAGCGATAACTGATGGATGCACCTTCACTAAGAAGTGTCCGTGCACAAACCATGACGCAGCATTAACTGATGGATGCACCCTCACTAAGAAGTGTCCGTGCACAAACCATGACGCAGCCATAACGGATGGATGCCGCTTTTACTAAGAAAAGTCCATGTACAAACCCTGAATGAGCCTGTCCAGCGCTCCGCTTCCTTTTGTCTAGGTTTGTGCAACAGAAACACCACAAACACATTCTGTATCTTGTGTGTCCAGATTCCCTGTATGTCTGAGCCGGTATCTTGAATGCTGAGATGTTAAAATATAGGTGTGTGGTGTGGAGTCGAAGGCAAGAGGCAGGGACAATTGGAAGGAAGGATGGAACCCTGACAGGCCCTACCGGCTGTTCCTGTAACCCAAGGGCCTATAATGAAATAAAGCGCTTACCTCCTACCTGAGCGGCTCAGACCCTTGTATGAAGACCCTACCCTCTCAATACAACATTTTGAAGGGAAGGTATTAATGACCTGAATGAAAATGCAGCAAGACTGGTGGCAGCTAGAAGCCATTTCTGGCAGATGAGGAGGCCTGTCGTGAGAAGAAAGATGGCCTCATAAACCCAGGGGACTAAGTTGGGCCGTCCACCCTCAAATTCAACTTCAAGTATGTGAGAAGGTGGCCTGATATATGCTGTCCACTAGTTCTAGTGGGCACCTTGTATCAGTCCAAACAACCACTTATGGTGATAGGTTAAAGACAACCTTATGTGAAAGCTATCCTAGTGGTAGCTATGGAGAGCAGCCTTCAGGCTAAGTCTTGAAGGAATGTAGAGCAGCTTGTTTTACCAGTCTATAATCTCTTGAATGATCAAATGAAAAGACAAACACACCAGGTATATATTCAAAATATATCTATTTAAGATAAACCACACCCCTCTAGTCTCTTTATGAGACTGGAGTTCGAAGTACAAGTGTTTAAGCATCAGTAAAAGCACAAATACACGTTTGGGCCCTAGGGTCATACCAAACCATATACTAAAATAGTGGTATAAGAACCACGACTGAGATAGGCAAGGTGCCTATCACCTCTAGAAACGCTGGGACCCCAAGGAACCACCCAAGGTAGGGACGTCGGGGACCCACGGGAGTCGTATGCAGTGTGGAAACACAACCGCGGGTTCCTATTACTTTCTAAGGGGAATGTCGCGGTTGGAATTTAAAAGGTTAGGGACACCTCTAATCGAACTAGGACCAAACCCTTTTGGACTTAGACAGTTCTAGGGCTAGCACCCTCGAGAGTACCAGAGTACTTGAGTTACCTCACCCAGGGAAGCCGGGTGCATAGGTGTCTTTTGGTGTCGGTTCGCACGTCGATTCCAATGGAAGCCTGCAAAGAACTGCTGCTGCCGAGAAGAGGAGAAGTGTCCGGAGAGATCCAAGCCTGGATCTAGGATGTAAGGAACCTGAAAGCAGAAGGGACAGAGTCTGGGTCACTTTGCCAGTGACCTAGGGCAGGATGGACCAATGCCCGGGTGCTTCAGGTGAGTTGTCAAGTGTCTTGACTCTTCAGCCACGAGGTCCAGGAGGCGTTGACGACATCCACAAGCTGAATTCGAGCTGTCCCACGAAGTCTGTCGAGTGCTGCGGTGTCAGCGTCCAGAAAGGACCCAACAAGCCTTGGCAACGGCAAGTCTCAGGAAATCAGAGAAAGGACTGCGGTGCAGACCAGCAAGGTCTGATGGACTCACCCAGCAAGGGTAAGTAAGCACAAGTCTGGAGCAACCAGAAAAGTACAAGTAGAAGTGGAGTTGCCTTCGTGGGGACCTGCTAGCCAACGGGCTAGTGATCGCGAAGGAGCCTCGAGCGGCGCATTGGAGCTGGCCCACGGGTCACTCGTGGATTGGAGGCCAACAATCTTCGGTGCAGGAGGTGCTCAAGGCTGGGGCTACTCGGAGCCCAAAGCACAACTTCGAGGATGACCAGGAAGGTGTTGTTGCTGCAAAAGTTCACGGTGTCCAGGGGTCACGGTCCCACGTTACCCATGATAGCCACGGGCCTTAGCTTTGCTGTGGACTCAGGGTAGCCTTGGGGAAGTCTGGAAATCCACCTCTGGTGATGCAGAGACTTCGGCGTCCGGCGGGAGCTTCAGCAATGCAGACCGGTCAGTTGCTTCTTTGGTGCCTGCCAAGCAGGGGAGTCACTCCTTGACTCCAAGGGAGATTTCTTCCGTCTTCTAGTCGAGATAGAAAGTTGAAGGTCCAGGATATATGTTTCAGAGGTTCGTCCAGGGTAATCTAAAGTCCTAGGGACTGGGTTCCTATACTTATACTAAGTTTAGGGGATGGACTACCTCTAGGGCTCCACCTATGGGTGGGCCTGGGGTGGGGGTAGTTACACCCCTTGCCCTTTGTCCAGTTTTGCGCCAGAGCAGGGGCTGAGTGCCCCTGCAACCAGTTTGAACCGGGCTATGCACAGGGACACCTTGTGCACCCCAGGCAGTGTCTCAAAAGCATTCACTGAATTCACCCACCTTGCCCCAATACACATCAGTCTGTCTGGGGAGGGGGTTACACCTCCCTGTGACAGGAAACCTATTGTCCAGGCCTCCCCTACCAGAGTTTCCCCCAGCAGCAGGAAGCCAGACCTGTGTCTGTGGCAGTGGCATCCATTTTGTGATGCCAGGGCTTTGAAAGGATTTAACCGGGTTTAGCCAGTGTGAACATGTCTCTCCCTCTAGAAGGGTGGAATGCTACCCCCGCCGCCGGAACTGGTGGGGGGGGGGGGGGGGGTGGGGGTAGTATTCCAAAGCGTTTGACACCAAACACGACATGTTTTGATGCAGCCATTCCAAAGTTAGCATTTAGCGCGAGGT
Organism: Triturus cristatus; assembly: GCF_964204655.1. Lineage (NCBI taxonomy): Eukaryota > Metazoa > Chordata > Amphibia > Caudata > Salamandridae > Triturus > Triturus cristatus. Next base: position 6,791,373 of record NC_140592.1, read on the forward strand.
TATAATGCACTTAAGAGTATATGGTATGGCTGTATCACAGAACAGGGATAAGGAAGTATGTCCGAATGCTGCAGAGGGGCTCAGTTCATGCTTGGGCACCCTCTCACATAAAACCAAGCACTCTGCCTTCAGGATTGTCAAGGCCTGCCATAGGAGTGGCTTATAGGTTTATATGTGTCTGTATAAGGTAGTGATATAGGTAGCCTATACCACAGTAAGGGGTGCAAGCACACCTTTACCCAGGTTGCAGTAGCAGACCTGTGGTGTCATTTTGGAGTGCTTCCCAGGGGTGGCATAATACATGCTGCAGCCCCTGGTAGGCCTTTGAGGTACCTATGCCCTAGGTACATAGTATACCATATACTAGGGGCTTATAAGGCACTCCAGAATCCAATTAGATATGCACCTAATGTACATGGAAACCATTTTAGAGCGGAAGCAGCTAGGGTGTGGTCCTGATTAGCAGGGCCACAGCCAGACTAAAGTCGAAAAACAGTGAAACACCAGCAAAAAGTGGGGGTACCCATGTGAAGCAGATCCTACTCTCCTACACAAACCTCCCCCCCAAACGCAGGGACATTAAACTAACCCTGACCAGTTGAATCTTCATGTTCTAAGTGGAAATACCTAGAGAGTCCATCTGCATTGGCATGGTTACTCCCAGGTCGATGTTCCACTGTAAAGTCCATCCCCTGTAGGGAAATGGACCACCTAAGCAGTTTGGGATTTTCACCCTTCATCTGTTTTAGCCATAAGAGGGGCTTATGGTCTGTCTGAACAAGGAAGTGAGTACCAAACAAGCATGGCCTCAACTTCTTCAGAGCCCAAACCACAGCAAAGGCCTCCCTCTCAATAGCTGACCAACGTTTCTCTCTAGGGGTCAGCCTTCTGCTTATGAAAGCTACTGGCTGATCCTGACCTTCTTCATTCAACTGTGACAGTACAGCCCCAACCCCCAATTCAGATGCATCAGTTTGAACAATGAACTTTTTGGAGTAGTCAGGAATCTGCAGAATGGGAGCAGTACACATGGCCTGCTTCAGGTCATCAAATGCCTTTTGACAGCTAGCTGTCCACTGAACCTTTTTGAGCATTTTCTTAGAAGTTAAGTCATTCAAGGGTGTCACTATTGATCCATACCCTTTGACAAATCTCCTATAGCACCCAGTCAGGCCTAAGAAGGCTCTCACCTGAGTCTGGGTAGTTGGAGCAGTCCATTCCATTATGGTCTGGATCTTGCTCTGCAAGGGTTGAACCTGGCCTCCACCTACAAGGTGACCCAGGTACACAGCCTGACTCTGTCCTATCTGGCACTTAGTAGCCTTGATAGTTAGGCCTGCTTTTCGCAGGGCCTCCAAAACATTCCTTAGGTGGACCAGGTGATCCTCCCAGGTGGAGCTAAAGACAGCAATATCATCTAGATGTGCTGCACTAAAGGCTTCCAGGCCTGTGAGAACTGTATTCACCAACCTTTGGAAAGTGGCAGGTGCATTCTTCAAACCAAAGGGCATTACCACAAATTGATAATGCCCACTAGGGGTAGAAAATGCTGTTTTTGGCTTTGCATCATCAGCTAGTCTGATCTGCCAGTAGCCAGCTGTCAAGTCAAATGTGCTAAGGTACTTGGCTGAGGCCAAAGTATCTATAAGCTCATCTGCCCTTGGTATTGGATGGGCATCAGTCCTGGTGACTGCATTTAGGCCTCTGTAGTCCACACACAACCTCATCTCTCTTTTTTCACCACTGGTGTGAGGTTTTGGTACAAGGGCCACTGGACTAGCCCAAGGGCTATCTGAGGGCTCAATCACACCCAGATCGAACATTTTCTGGACTTCTGTCCTGATACAGTCCCTGACAAGGTCAGGTTGCCTATACATCTTATTTTTAATAGGCAGACTGTCCCCAGTGTCCACTTCATGAGTGCACCAGGTAGTCTGACTTGGAGTCAGTGAGAACATATGTCTGAACTGATTGAGCACCTGTCTGCAATCAGTTTGCTGCTGGGCAGTGAGGCTGCCTGCCAAGGCTACACCATCAACTGACCCATCATCAGGTTTCTGTAAGAGGAGGTCAGTGAGTGGGTCACTCTCTTCCTCCTGTCCCTCATCAGTTGCCATGAGCAAGCCCATGTCAGCCCTGTCCACACATGGCTTCAGCCTGTTGACATGGAGAACCCTATGGGGACGCCTAGGGGTTCCAAGGTCTACCAAGTAGGTAACCTCCCCTTTCTGTTCAACAATAGTGTGGGGTCCACTCCACTTGTCCTGGAGAGCTGCTTTGGACACAGGCTCCAACACCCACACTTTCTGTCCTGGCTGATAAACAGTCAGTACAGCATTTTGGTCATGCCAGGCTTTTTGCAGTTCCTGGCTAGCCTCAAGGTTTTTGTTTGCCTTTTTCATGTACTCAGCCATCCTGGAGCGGAGACCAAGTACATAGTCCACTATGTCTTGCTTTGGGGGCTTGAGAGGTAACTCCTATCCTTCCTTCACCAAACACAATGGATCCCTGACAGGGTGACCAAACAGAAGTTCAAAAGGGCTGTAGCCAACCCCCTTCTGAGGCACCTCCCTGTATGCAAATAAAAGGCAGGGCAAGAGAAGGTCCTATTTTTGCCTAAGCTTCTCTGGGAGTCCTTTAATCATGCCCTTTAAGGTTTTGTTGAACCTTTCAACTAAACCATTAGATTGTGGGTGATAGGGTGTGGTGAATTTGTAATTCACTCAACACTCCTTCCACATAGCAGTTAAGTAACTTGACATAAAGTTTGCACCTCTGTCAGATACTACCTCCTTAGGAAAGCCTACTCTTGAGAACACACTCAAGAGAGCTCTTGCCACTACAGGTGCTGTAGTGGTCCTTAGGGGAATTGCCTCTGGATACCTGGTGGCATGATCCACTAACACCAGTATAAATCTGTGCCCAGATGCAGTTTGAGGATCCATGGGACCAACTATGTCAATCCCAACCTTCTCAAAGGGAACCCCCACCACAGGTAGTGGTATCAGGGGGGCCTTTGTAGTGCCACCTGCTTTGCCACTGGCTTGGCAGGTTACACAGGGGCGACAAAACTCCTTTGTGTCTTTAGACATGTGTGGCCAGGGAACGTGAGGAACAATTCTGTCCCAAGTCTTGTTCTGGCCTAAGTGTCCTGCTAGGGGAATATCATGGGCTAGTGTCAATAGGAAACACCTAAACTTCAGAGGTATAACCAACCTCCTGGATGCACCAGGCTTAGGGTCTCTACTCTCTTAGTAAAGGAGTCCATCATCCCAATAAACTTTATGGGTGCCACTAGTATTCCCAGCAGCCTCATCAGCAGCTTGCTGTCTGAGGGTTTCAAGAGAGGGGCAGGTTTTCTGCTCCTGGCTCAGATCAGACCTGGAAGGGCCCCCTGTCACCAAGAACTCAACCTGATCAGGTTCAAGCTCCTCTGGGACAGTTCCTTCTTCAGGCTCAAGATCATCTCCCTGAGGAGACTGATCAGTTTCCTGAGACAGGTGGGAAGGCTCTGCCTTAACCCTACTGCTCCTCTTCTTGTGAGGCACCTGGTCCATTATTCCAGAATCCAGGACCTGTCCAGCTTTTGACACTTTAGCCTGTGACCTAGTCACAGCAAAGACATGTGCAGGGATCCCTAATATTTCTGCATGAGTCCTGAGTTCCACTTCAGCCCAAGCTGAAATTTCCAGATCATTTCCAAGCAAGCATTGTACTGGTAGATCTGCACTTACCACAATCTTCTTAAGGCCAGTTACCCCTCCCCAGGAGAAGTTAACAACTGCCAGAGAATGGTCTGTTCTGACATTGCTAGGATTGGTCACTTGGGACATTTCACCAAGTATAATCTGCCCAGGATCCACAAGATCTTTTGTCACCATAGTGACACTTGCTTCTGTGTCCCTGAATGCCCACGCTTGTACTCCATTAATTAAAGGCTGCTGTCTGTATGTGCTCAGGTTACTGGGGCTCACAAAGGGGGACATATCCATGCCCCATCACTGACAAGCACAGCCTGAGTTGGTACTCTGACTAGGCCAGAGTCCATCTCAGAAACCAGGGTCAACCCTACTACACCCTTATTCTGTGTATTCCCACCACCAATTGTAACTGTACTAGGGGGAACAGGTGCCTTAGGGGCATTGGTGGTGGTTGGAGTATTTTTTTTTAGCCTTGGTACAGTCACTAGTCCAGTGAGTTTTCTGCTTACAGATTTTGCACCAGGGCTTCTTTTGGCCTTTTCCCTTTCCTGACAGGGAATCACCCCCTGAAGAAGATTTTTGGGGCCCTTGTGAAGACTTCTGGTCTTTACCCTTCTCCCCACCCTTATCAGAGTTTTTAGAATCTTGCTTCTTACGGTCACCACCTTGGTTCTGTACTTTCTGCCTCACCCTGGTTCTGACCCATTTGTATGCCTTCTTTCCCAATTCTTAGGGAGAGGTCAGATCAGAGTCTACCAGGTACTGGTGCAACAGCTGATTTTGACAGTTATTAAGAATCTGCTCCCTCATTATCAGATTATACAATCTTTTGAAGTCACACACTTTACTGCCCAATAACCAACCTTCCAGAGCCTTAGCAGCACAGTCAACAAAGTCAACCCAGTCCTGATTCTGTGCCTTTTGGGTATCTCTGAACTTTAACCTGTACTGTTCAGTGGTTAGGCCAAACCCATCTATCAGAGCACTTTTCAGGACTTTGTAATCATCAGCATCCTCTTCTCTTACAGTGAGGATCTTGTCTCTACCTTTGTCTGCAAAGGAGAGCCATAAGATTGCTGCCCACTGACCTTGAGGGACCTTCTGTACTTTACAGGCCCTCTCCAAGGCAGTTATCCATTTGTGGATGTCATTCCCACTCTGGTAGGGAGGGACAATCTTACTTAGGTTTCTATGGTCATACGACCTCTCCCTATCTCTAGGGAAATTGCTGCCACCAAGGGACTCTAGTCCCTCCTTTTTAGTAGCTCTGTAGAGCTCCAGGACTTCCCTATCTAAGGCCATCTGCTGCTTTCTGAGGTTGAACTTGTCTTGCTCATACTTCAGCAGTCTCTCTCTCCTCTCCTGGGAGGTTTCCCTCCCTCTATAAGAAGAAATAGAGGTTCCAATAGAGGAGTTAGACTGAATAGATCCCCTTGACAGAGATCTATCCCTTCTAGCCCTGTGTCCAGGCCTACCAGGAGGAATGAAGGAAGGAGCATTATTGTCCTCATCCTCATCCTGATGGTCTGTGTCCACCAGAGTCTGGTTATTGTCACCAGTCTGGTCAGCATCAGAGTTAGGGTCAGGGGAGTGTCCACCTCTGGACCCAGTCTCAAGTGCTGCTCCACCCACACTGTTTCCATCTACAGGCCCACTAGGACTTGTAATGTCATCCAGTTTCAGTATCTCTATAAGATGCTGTGTGGATGGACTTTTGCCTGTCTTCAGCTTCCTAATGGGGCATAAGGCCCTACGTCTAGCAAATGAGAGATCCTCATACTTGTAGGGAAGGAGCTCACTGGTTCCTGGTAGGGAATCAGAGGTTAACAACCAAGTGAAACCCTGGGGTCTACGCTAAAGTTTTATAAAATGTAAAGAACTACAATATCATTGGTGGGTCAAAGGATCCCAGATATACAAGTGAAACAAGTGAAACACCGCCTAAGAAAGATAATGCTAATGGGCATATCCCTTGAAAGGACGAAATCCCTCACTCACCAGAGGTGACATGCTTCATCATTGGGATTCTCCAATCCCAGAGGAAACCCCTAGTTCCTCTGGGGGCTACAACTCCCTCACTGTGAGGGAGGAGCACACGGATGTTTTGTTGTACAGATAAATGGGATGTACTAAATCCACAATGGCGAGCCAGTGATATAAGTGAGGGCGCAGCGCAGAAAAAAATATTTTTGTTATTTATATTTTATGTGATATGAAGTGAAAGTGATCTTAAAAATAGCTCAAGAGCGTCCAAGCACTGCTTTGTTGATAGTGCGTCCTTGGCTACAATTAAAACGTAAGTGCACCACTAGTCAACAATTTTTTAGACCATGGTGATGGTGATAGTTGTCGACATGTTTCAGCCTTAGAGCCTACAGATATGGCACGGCTTTCGTCAGGACTTGAAACAGCTGCTGCGTATCAAACAACCAGAAAAGGATACTCTGGGTCCAACACTTTAAGTCAAGTGCATCGCGAGAAAAGACCACCTGAAAAAGACCCAAAAACCACTAATATAAAAAAGCGGTGTCGCACACACAAACAGGATTAAAGCAATTCATTAATGACAGTGTGCTATCAAAAAAAGGAAAAAGGAAGGACTTACCCGTGAATACTGGGTGAGTCAACCAACCTCTCACTGGCAACTGCTCAGGAAAGAGTGCACCGCTCTATGAGAAAGTAAGGTGATCGCTGTTATAGTAACACTCAGATCTCTAACCTTAGGGGATGAAAACAGCCAAACCCTACCGGAGAGTCTATCTAAAAAGTAGAAGTTAACGTAATGTAACGACAGGGACGCGTAAAGGAACCACTAAGTTTGAACAAACAGGCTCAGTGTTGTTTGTCAGGGTGCAAAACAAAATTTTTTAGGCATTAGATATAGGGTGCACTAACAACGGGGATAAGACCACTAATAATGTACACACCTAACATACGCCAGCTGGTAGTACTCAACAGTACACCCCAAACAAAGTAAAACGAGATTCAGAGCAATTGCTACAAAAGAAGGAGACTGCCCCATGAGCGACCTACCTGTCCGTCGGTACACCGTGGCCTCAATGAGCCCGATGCCGGAGGTGCCGTGGACAGGAAATCCTCTGCTTAAAAAAGGCAGTTCCACAGGTTCGAATAGCCAATCAGGTGCCCTAATGCTGGTCAGTCAAAAGCACACGGAGCAAGCAGCGATTGACTTCAGCACGCATGCTCCAAGAGAACACTGCTTCGCGCATGCGCGTCTGACCATTCCTGGTCTCTGGATAGCGCATGCGTAAGTGAATGTATGAACGCTCCGATCAAGACCATCATATCTCTCACCTTGAAACGGAGCCTTATCGTCATACTAGACGATACAACCCGAAAAAGCACATATGCATCATCGGTCATGTGGTGAACCAGTCCTTCTCTTCAACACTTCTTTTAGAAATTTTAAAAACCACTATGTTATAATTCCCAAAAGTGCAGGTGCTAAGAAGGAGAATCTATCAATAACCAAAAAGTGCTGTATGGTTCTGGAAAAGCATGTAAGAGTGCTGGAAAGGAACTATATGAACCCTATGTAATCTCCATCAAGTACAAAAGGACAAAAAACACACACTAGGGTGCCTCTTTTAAGACCCACATAGATAGTGTGAAATGTCAGAAGAAAACATGATATGAATAATGCGACCAAATAATCTCATGATCAAGCTTATAGTGACAACCACGGAATATCATCATTCATGCCATTGGTATCTGTGTGTAACTTGTACACCCACCATTGTTCTCGTTTGAATAAGAATGCTGCGATATCAGTGTAATGAGGTGGAATGAATGGTTTCTCCAAAACTGTCCATTTGAGATCGTTGGAATTATGTCGCATGGTCAAGAAATGTTCTGTTAATTTTGTAGATGACCTGCCACAGCGTATTGTACTCTTGTGTTCTAATATACGGATCTTGACCTTTCTAGTGGTCATGCCCACATATCGTAATGCACACGGGCATGTGATCATGTATATTAGGTTATTACTGTTACAGTTAGTGTGAGAATTGAGGCGCCAAGGTCTTGGTGATCCTATATCAATCTCAGTGGTCGTGGTGGTATGCGGGCAAGCCGCACATGACCCACAAGGAAAATGTCCTTGTACCGCTGGCAAACCCCATAGAGTGTTCTGAGTTTCTTTGTTTTTGACCCGGGGTCGGGTGTGCACTAACCTATCCTTTAGATTAGTACTTCGTTTGAATGCAAACAATGGACGTGGTAATGCTTCATCATCTACATTCAGAATCTTCCAATGAGATAAGATGGTGTTTTTAATCTGATTGGAAAATTTGCAAAAAGTATGGACACACGTCAGTCTATCCTGAGTCTCTTTCTTCAGTTTTGGTTCCAATAATGCTTCACGATTATTGTTAAGTGCTCGTTTGAAAGATCTTTTTATCAGTTTCTTGGGGTATCGTCTCACTTGTAATTGTTGGGACAAGTTTTTGGCGTGTTCGCGGTATTTGGCTGTAGTGGAACAGTTCCTCTTTACCCTCAGAAACTGGCCAAAGGGTAAATTGTCCCTCAGGGCTTTAGGATGATAACTGTCGTACAGCAATAAGGAATTCCTTGCTAGTGGTTTCCTATATAGTTCGGTATCAAGCCCCCCATTAGAGGGTGTAATCAAAACATCCAAAAAAGGAAGTTGTGTTTTGCTGTATTCACACGGAATCAGAGGTTCCTGGCTGGTTAGACATTACTAATGTGGTGTGGTGTATTGCACTACCTACACTAGTGTGGCCTACTAAACTCTCATGAGTTGTAGAAAGGGTGTGCTATCCCTCAACACACAATTCTAAGTTCAGTAGAACTTACTTTAGCTAAACTTGATACTATATGTACCTCAGGTACCTTTAGTGGTTTTCAGTTGATCAATTCAATTGAGATTATCTGGTAAAACAATAGCAAGCTAGAATCCCACATGCTGCACACCAATGTGAGAAGGTGGCCTGATATATGCTGTCCACTAGTTCTAGTGGGCACCTTGTATCAGTCCAAACAACCCCTTATGGTGATAGGTTAAAGACAACCTTATGTGAAAGCTATCCTAGCGGTAGCTATGGAGAGCAGCCTTCAGGCTAAGTCTTGAAGGAATGTAAAGCAGCTTGTTTTACCAGTCTATAATCTCTTGAATGATCAAATGAAAAGACAACCACACCAGGTATATATTCAAAATATATGTATTTAAGATAAATCATACCCCTCTAGTCTCTTTATGATACTGGAGTTCGAAGTACTTCAGATACAAGTGTTTAGGCATCAGTAAAAACACAAATACACGTTTGGGCCCTAGGGGCGTACCAAACCATATACTAAAATAGTGGTATAAGAACCACGACTGAGATAGACAAGGTGCCTATCACCTCTAGAATCGCTGGGACCCCAAGGAACCACCCAAGGTAGGGACGTCGGGGACCCACGGGAGCCGTATGCAGTGTGGAAACACAACCGCAGGTTCCTATTACTTTCTATGGGGAATGTCGCGGTTAGAATTTTAAAGGTTAGGGACACTTCTAATCGAACTAGAACCAAATCCTTTTGGACTTAGACGGTTCTAGGGCTAGCACCCTCGAGAGTACCAGAGTACTTGAGTTACCTCACCCAGGGAAGCCAGGTGCATATGTGTCTTTTGGTGTCGGGTCACGTCGTCGATTCCAATGGAAGCCTGCAAAGAACTGCTGCTGCCGAGAAGAGGAGAAGTGTCCGGAGAGATTCAAGCCTGGATCTAGGAAGTAAGGAACCTGAAAGCAGAGGGGACAGAGTATGGGTCACTTGCCAGTGACCTAGGGCAGGATGGACCAATGCCAACAGAGGTTGGGTGCTTCAGGTGAGTTGTCGAGTGTCTTGACTCTTCAGCCACGAGGTCCAGGACGCGTTGACGAAGTCCATGAGCCGGATTTGAGCTGTCCCATGAAGTCTGACGAGTGCTGTGGTGTCGGCGACCAGAAAGGACCCAACAAGCCTTAGCAACGGCAAGTCTCAGAAAATCAGAGAAAGGACTGCGGTGCAGACCAGCAAGGTCTGATGGACTCACCCAGCAAGGGTAAGTAAGCACAAGTCTGGAGCAACCAGAAAAGTACAAGTAGAAGTGGAGTTGCCTTTGTGGGTACCTGCTAGCCAATGGGCTATTGATCACGAAGGAGCCTCAAGCGGTCGCACGGGTCACTCGTGGAGTGGAGGCCAACAATCTTCAGTGCAGGAGGTGCTCAAGGCTGGGGCTACCTGGAGCCCAAAGCAGAACTTCGAGGATGACCAGGAAGGTGATGTTGCTGCAAATGTTCACGGTGTCCAGGGGTCACGGTCCCACGTTACTCACGATAGCTACGGGCCTCAGCTTTGCTGTGGACTCAGGGTAGCCTCGGGGAAGTCTGGAAATCTACCTCTGGTGATGCAGAGACTTCAGCGTCCAGCGGGAGCTTCAGAAATGCAGACCGGTCAGTTGCTTCTTTGGTGCCTGCCAAGCAGGGGAGTCACTCCTTGACCCCAAGGGAGATTTCTTCCGTCTTCTAGTCGAGATAGAAAGTTGAAGGTCCAGGATATATGTTTCAGAGGGTCGTCCAGGGTAATCTAAAGTCCTAGGGAATGGGTTCCTATAGTTATACTAAGTTTAGGGGATGGACTACCTCTAAGGCTCCACCTATGGGTGGGCCTGGGGTGGGGGTGGTTACACCCCTTCCCCTTTGTCCAGTTTCATGCCAGAGCAGGGGCTGAGTGCCCCTGCAACCAGTTTGAACTGGGCTATGCACAGGGACACCGAGTGTGCCCCAGGCAGTGTCTCAAAAGCATTCACTGAATGCACCCACCCTGCCCCAATACACATCAGCCTGTCTGGAGAGGCGGTTACACCTCCCTGTGACAGGAAACCTATTGTCCAGGCCTCCCCTGCCGGAGTTTCCCTTAGCAGAAGGAGGCCAGACCCGTGTCTGTGGCAGTGGCATCCATTTTGTGATGCAGCAAAACACACAAAATGATGGATGGAATGTTGCACATTGGCAAAACATTCACCCCCAGTCACAGATCTGTGTTTAATCCATAGTTATTTTTCTCAACACGCCACCCCAGTTCAGACATGGCCATATGCAAATCAGTCTTGACCCTGTGCCACATGGGAGCAGTCCAGCCCGAACTGCCAAGCCATGTCTGACCCTGGACCGGAATCAAGCATCCTAGGACCGGTTTCGGGGTTTCACCCCTCTTCAGCCAGGATAGCTTGACTCCAGTGGCGTAGTGAGCACGGGACCCACGTCTGGGCATACCCTTCGTATATAGAGCGAACAGCAAAACACACAAGATGATGGACGTAATGTTGCACATTGGCAAAACATTCACCCCCAGTCACAGATCTGTGTTTAATCCATCGTTATTTTTCTCAACACGCCACCCCAGTTCAGACATGGCCATATGCAAATCAGTCTTGACCCTGTGCCACATGGGAGCAGTCCAGCCCGAACTGCCAAGCCATGTCTGACCCTGGACCGGAATCAAGCATCCTAGGACCGGTTTCGGGGTTTCACCCCTCTTCAGCCAGGATAGCTTGACTCCAGTGGCGTAGTGAGCATGGGACACACGTCTGGGCATACCTTTCCCACATAGGGCGAACAGCAAAATACACAAGATGATTGACGGAATGTTGCACATTGGCAAAACATTTACCCCCAGTCACAGATCTGGGTTTAATCCATCGTTATTTTGCTCACCACGCCACCCCAGTTCAGACATGGCCATATGCAAATCAGTCTTGACCCTGTGCCTCATGGGAACAGTCCAGCCCAAACTGCCAAGCCATGTCTTCCCTGGACCGGAATCAAGCATCCTAGGACCGGTTTCGGGGTTTCACCCCTCTTCAGCCAGGATAGCTTGACTCCAGTGGCGTAGTGAGCACGGGACCCATGTCTGGGCATACCCTTCCCACATAGGGCGAACAGCAAAACACACAAGATGATGGACGGAATGTTGCACACTGGCAAAACATTCACCCCCAGTCACAGATCTGGGTTTAATCCATCGTTATTTTGCCATTTCTTCCCTGTCTCTGTAGTCGGGTGAATGTATGACATTGTTCTGCATTCTGTCCATCAACTGTTGTTTTTGCATTTGTCACCCCGAGTGGGACGGGTATGCTCAGACATGAGTCCCGTGCTCTCCATGCCACTGGAATCAAGCTATCCTGGCTAAAGAGGGGTGAAACCCTGAAACCGGCTCTAGGATGCTTGTTTCCAGTCCAGGGAGGACCTGGCTTGGCAGTTAGGGCTGGACTGTTCCCATGAGGCACAGGGTCAAGACTGATTTGCATATGGCTGGGTTCAAACTGGAATGGCATGGTGAGCAAACAAACGATAGATTTAGGCCCAGATTTCTGTACTGGGGTGAATGTATGACATTGTTCTGCAATTCTGTCCATCAACTGTTGTTTTTGCATTTGTCACCCCGAGTGGGACGGGTATGTTCAGACATGAGTCCCGTGCTCTCCATGCCACTGGAATCAAGGTATCCTGGCTGAAGAGGGGTGAAACCCCGAAACCGGTCCTAGGATGCTTGTTTCCAGTCCAGGGAGGACCTGGTTTGGCAGTTCGGGCTGGACTGTTCCCATGAGGCACAGGGTCAAGACTGATTTGCATATGGCTGGGTTCAAACTGGAATGGCATGGTGAGCAAAAAAACGATGGATTTAGGCCCAGATCTTTGCACTGGGGTGAATGTATGACATTGTTCTGCATTCTGTCCATCAACTTTTGTTTTTGCATCCATTTTGTGATGCCAGGGCTTTGAAAAGATTTAACCGGGTTTAGCCAGTGTGAACATGTCTCTCCCTGTAGAAGGGTGGAATGCTACCCCCGCCGCCAGAACTGGCGGGGGGGGGGGTTAGTATTCCAAAGTGTTTGACACCAAACACAACATGTTTTGATGCAGCCATTCCAAAGTTAGCATTTACCGCAAGGTTATAATGCACTTAAGAGTATATGGTATGGCTGTATCACAGAACAGGCATAAGGAAGTATTTCCGAATGCGTACAACAAAAGATTTTGTTGTACGCTCAGAAAGGGAAAAAAATAGGCGATTTTGGGAAAGGTATCTGGGCTCCAATTACAAGGTGGAGGAAGGCAAGAACAAGAGAATAAGTGAGGAGGAGAGCAGGTCATAGTGAATAGAAAGAAGGAATTTAATTTGTTGTTCGATGATCCTAAGGGGGCAAAAGACTTTTGAAGACGATGCTACAATTGTAAGTTCAAAATTTGTGTACTGGTTTTCTCTTTTTTTTTCTTGGGATGTATTATTTTTTTTTTTTTTTTTTTTTTTTTTTTTGAAAGACCTTTATTGAGCAAAGTAACCGTTACACTGCGTCTCGCCAACAACCCGGAGGCAGGCCGCTATATCAGCAAGTTTATCCAGTGAAGGCGCACCATGGCAGAAGTCATAAGAAATATCAACATCGTTACATACAGGGATATACACACCAATGCCATTAATGAGCGGTATCATGACGTAGTCAGTGAAGAGTAGAAGGTCTTGCATTTATGGGCTACGTGGACTAAAAACAAATCCTAGGCGCCCAGTCCCGTCCAATCGCTCCAGCGAGTTCTGGGACCACTGCCCATGTAAAAGGCAATGTATAGAAAGATCATCCACAGCCACCTTTTCTCCCAACCCCCCCGCAACAATCGGAGGGAAACAGAAAACTTACGGTGCAGAACTAATGCATTAAACCAACAAACATGGCAGCTTGCTCATACGGGGGCTAACATACTAGAACCCGTCCGTCCTGGAGGGACGGCCACGAGTATCATCGGGGGCTGCAGGAGGAGCCCAGGACAGCAGCCATAGGGCAGGGGGGGGGGGAACGCAGCGGGACAAAGCAGCAGGTCTCCCGATCGGGGAGGGGAGGCAACACGACAAATCCAACAGGCATGCAACAGGCACGGGGACCGGCAAATGCGACGCACTCCGCTACCCCCAGGCGCTCCCACCAAGCAGGCATCCATCCACACATCACGATGTGGGCAGGGCTGAAAGGTCTACCCCATGTCATCCGAAACGCCCGTCCCGGGGGAATCCACAGATGCAACCGAACTCGCCCGCTCTCTTGTCCACTGCAGGAAGGGTTCCCAGATGTCATTGGGCCTAGATGCGGTGGGCATCGACTCCCAGTAGGTCGTGAGCTGCGTCTGACCATACGCAACGTCACGGACCCATGCGGCGAACGTAGGCAAGGCTCCACGGCCCCAGTGTATCGCCACCTGACGTTTAGCGTAAAGTAGCAGCAGCGCGTGCAGTTTCCTGTCAGCGGGTACGGTGTCCTTAACATATCCCATGAGCCCCAAAAGCGGAGAGGGCTCATCAGTCCTGTTTAAAATGTGGTTGATGGCTTCAAAGATGCTCGACCAGTAACCAACTAGCTTAGGGCAGCTCCACGCCACATGAATGAAGGACGCGTCAGCTCCGCCACACTTCCAACAGGAAGCGTCCGTGCGGATCCCCATGCGATGCAGCAGCACCGGTGTGCGGTAGTACCGGTGCAAGAATTTAAAATGGACCAGTCGGAGTCTATAGTTCGGTGACAGCTCCGTGAGTTGCGCACAGCAATATTCCCATATGGCATCAGACAGGGCGTCGTCCAGATCTGTGGCCCAAGCCTGTTTGGCTCTAGGCACGGTGAGCGGTGCCTGCTCCTGCATGCAGTTGTAAAGTCTGGACACCAGCTTCGCGGGGGAGGGTCGTGACAGTAAGTTTTGGAGGGCAGCCAGTTGCGGGGGTTCCTCGGGGAATTGAGGCCACATCTTTTTGCAGGACTTGGGATGTATTATGATGTCATTATGTACCTACTGCAAATAAAAAAAAAAAAAAAAAAAAAAAGGAAGTATTTCCGAATGCTGCAGAGGGGCTCAGCTCATGCTTGGGTACCCTCTCACATAAAACCAAGCACTCTGCCTTCAGGATTGTCAAGGCCTGCCATAGGAGTAGCTTATAGGTATATATGTGTCTGTATAAGGTAGTGATATAGGTAGCCTATACCACAGTAAGGGGTGCAAGCACACCCTTACCCAGGTTGCAGTAGCAGACCTGTGGTGTCATTTTGGAGTGCTTCCCAGGGGTGGCATAATACATGCTGCATCCCCTGGTAGGCCTCTGAGGTACTTATGTCCTAGGTACATAGTATACCATATACTAGGGGCTTATAAGGCACTCCAGAATCCAATTAGATATGTACCTAATGTACATGCAAACCATTTTAGAGAGGAAGCAGCTAGGCTGTGGTCCTGATTAGCAGGGCCACAGCAAGACTAAAGTCGAAAAACAGTGAAACACCAGCAAAAAGTGGGGGTACCCATGTGAAGCAGATCCTACTCTCCTACAAAGTGCTGTGTATTCTCAGATTTATGGGCAGGAGAAGCCCAGTGAAGAGGATGCGCAAGGCCTGGCAAGGACAGGGACCCTGCTGAGGGGAGCTTTAAACTGTGGGGATGTGTCCCAATGTAGAGTCTATAAAGCATGAGGACAATGATGTGGAGACAAGTGCTATAGAGGCCGTGCTCCAGAGACAAGCGCTGTGGAGACTGTGCTATAGAGGCCGTGCTCCAGAGACAAGCGCTGTGGAGACTGTGCTATAGAGGCCGTGCTCCAGAGACAAGCGCTCTGGAGACCGTGCTATAGAGGCCGTGCTCCAGAGACAAGCGCTGTGGAGACTGTGCTATAGAGGCCGTGCTCCAGAGACGAGCGCTCTGGGGACCGTGCTATAGAGGCCGTGCTACAGAGACAAGCGCTGTGGAGACTGTGCTATAGAGGCCGTGCTCCAGAGACAAGCGCTGTGGAGACTGTGCTATAGAGGCCGTGCTCCAGAGACAAGCGCTGTAGACAAGCGTTGTGGAGTATGTGCTATAGAGGCCCTGCTCCAGTGACAAGCGCTGTGGGGACCGGGCTATAGAGGCCGTGCTCCAGGGACAAACGCTGTGGAGACTGTGCTATAGAGGCCGTGCTCCAGAGAAAAACGCTGTGGAGACTGTGCTATAGAGGCCGTGCTCCAGAGACAAGCGCTCTGGAGACCGTGCTATAGAGGCCGTGCTCCAGAGACAAACGCTGTGGAGACTGTGCTATAGAGGCCGTGCTCCAGAGACAAGCGCCCTGGGGACCGTGCTATAGAGGCCGTGCTCCAGAGACAAGCGCTCTTGAGACCATGCTATAAGAGGCCGTGCTCTAAGGATAATGATGCGGAGACAAGTGCTATAGAGGCCGTGCTCCAGAGACAAGCGCTGTGGAGACTGTGCTATAGAGGCCGTGCTCCAGAGACGAGCGCTGTGGAGACTGTGCTATAGAGGCCGTGCTCCAGAGACAAGCGCTGTGGAGACTGTGCTATAGAGGCCGTGCTCCAGAGACAAGCGCTCTGGAGACCGTGCTATTGAGGCCTTGCTCCAGAGACAAGCGCTGTGGAGACTGTGCTATAGAGCCCCTGCTCCAGAGACAAGCGCTGTGGAGACTGTGCTATAGAGGCCATGCTCCAGAGACGAGCGCTGTGGAGACTGTGCTATAGAGGCCGTGCTCCAGAGACAAGCGCTGTGGAGACTGTGCTATAGAGCCCCTGCTGCAGAGACAAGCGCTGTGGAGACTGTGCTATAGAGGCCGTGCTCCAGAGACAAGCGCTCTTGAGACCATGCTATAAGAGGCCGTGCTCTAAGGATAATGATGTGGAGACAAGTGCTATGGAGGCCGTGCTCCAGAGACAAGCGCTGTGGAGACTGTGCTATAGAGGCCGTGCTCCAGAGACGAGCGCTGTGGAGACTGGGCTATAGAGGCCGTGCTCCAGAGACAAGCACTTTGGAGACCGTGCTATAGAGGCTGTGCTCTAAGGATAATGATGCGGAGACAAGTGCTATAAGCACAGCGCTGTGGAGACCGTGCTATAGAAGCATTGCTCTAGAGACAATGCTGTGGAGACAGTGTTATAAGGACCGTGCTATGGAGGCCGTTCTCTAAGGACAATGCTGTGGTGACAAGCGCTGTGGAAAACGTGCTATAGAGGCCGTGCTCTAAGGACAGCGCTGTGTGGAGACAGTGCTATAGAGTCCGTGCTGGAAGGACAATGCTGTGGAGACAGTGTTGTAAGGACAGTGCTGTGGTGACCGTGCTATAGAGGCCATGTTACAGACACAATGCTGTGGAGACAGTGTTATAAAGACAGCACTCTATAGACAGTGCTATAGAGGACGTGCTCTAATGACAATGCTGTGGAGACAGTGTTATAAGGACAGCGATGTGGAGACCGTGCTATGGAATCCATTCTAGAAGGACAATGCTGTGGTAACAGTCTTATTAGGACAGTGCTGCAGAGACTGTGCTATGGAGGCCGAGCTCTAGAGACAATGCTGTGGAGACATGCGCTGTTGAGACCGTGCTATAGAGGCCGTGCTGTAGAGACAATGCTGTGGAGACAGTGTTATAAGGACAGCATTCTGGAGACAGTGCTATAGAGGACGTGCTCTTAGGACAGTGCTGTGGAGACCATGCTATGGAGGCCGTCCTCTAAAGACAATGCTGTGGAGACAGTGTTATAAGGACAGCACTGTGGAGACCATGCTATAGAGTCCGTGCTAGAAGGACAATGCTGTGGAGACAGTGTTATAAGGACAGTGCTGTGGAGA
Source organism: Triturus cristatus (assembly GCF_964204655.1). Taxonomy (NCBI): domain Eukaryota; kingdom Metazoa; phylum Chordata; class Amphibia; order Caudata; family Salamandridae; genus Triturus; species Triturus cristatus. The sequence continues at coordinate 6,808,726 of NC_140592.1, forward strand.
CAAGTGTTATGAGGACAGCAATGCACAGACCCTGCTATATAGGCCGTGCTCTAGAGTCAATGCTGTGGTTACTGTGTTATAAGGACAGCACTGCGGAGACCATTCTATAGAGTCCATGCTACAGAGACAATGCTGTGGAGACAGTGTTATAAGGACAATGCTGTGGAGACAGTGTTCTAATGACAGTGCTGTGGAGACCATGCTATAGAAGCCGTGCTCCAGAGACAATGCTGTGGAGACAGTGTTATAAGGGCAGCGCTGTGGAGACCGTGCCATAGAGGCTGTGCTCTAGAAACAATGCTGTGTGTTGGAAGGCGGACCCCGAGGAGTCGGTGAGACCACCAAGGGGGGGGCCCTCACACTGCACGAAGTAGCCGAGCGCTGCCGAGAAGTCTCCCGAGAGATCCTTCTCCTACCACGTACTAGCACAGTAACACCACCACACAGGACTCAAGGAGGTTGTCTTGCGATAAGCAATTCTTTATCAGCAATAAAAAGGTTACGAGGTCAATATTTACACGAAGGGATCGAGGGATCCACCAAAAGTCTCAGTGTCTCTTTGGAAGGGTAGGGGTAGCGGGACAGTCTTTAGCAGGAATGCGGTACGAGTGTACCTGGGGCCCAGTTCTTATCCTCAAGCTGGAGGACCTCCGGATCTCGGATGGGTCGAGCCGCGACGGCGTCAGCAGGGCTCTGGCGTACAGTTCGTGGAGAGCCGCGATTCAATCAGCAGGGCTCTCAAGGTGGTTTCTGCTCAGCTCGAGCCGCGACGTCGTCAGCAGGGCTCCGAGGAAGGTTTCAGCGAGGTTGGGCCGCGACAGCGTCAGCAGGGCTCCGATGTTCCAGGTGGTTCAAAAAGGGTTCACAAGAAGGAGCCGCGACGCAGTCAGCAGGGCTCGTGATGATTCCGACAAGAGTTCTTCTCCGTAGGGTCAGCCGCGATTCAATCAGCAGGGCTCTCGACTCCGGGATACAACTGCCGATCTGTGGTGGGGTCGCCCCAGATATAGGTCTGGAGCCCTTTGATGTCCGGACCTATGCGCCCGAGGGGGCGGAGTGGCCGGGTGGAGGTGGCCAGACGCCCAGCAGGAGAGGCGCCAGGCCCATGGGAGTTGCAGGGCGATCACACCTCGAGAGGGGAGGACAGTTGGGGGTCCCATCGATACTGTCCTCCGCCGGGGGCGATGAATGGTTCCTGCGGCACCCCCTGGCTAGTTCGTGGTGCCTCGATGTCGGGGCTTCGCTGGGGTCGAGGCCGGGTTGAGCGGGGTCGCGCTGGCTGGTGCACAGTGTGACGTGGATGCCAACAAGATGGCGGAGCCACGAGGAGTATGCGACCACGTGCAGCTCCGGGTGAAGGGCCTTGGTGCAGTTCAGACGGGTGGCCCGTGAAGGCCGGGGCGGGGAACGGGCACAATCCAGGGGGTTAAGGACCACGCCACGAGGCCGGGCCCAACAGGCGTCCCCCCCAGCCGAAGGCATGGAGAGTCACCCATCTCCTTGGGGATTCTCCTCGTCAAGGCGGAAGAAGCGGGACTGGCCGTCGGCGTTGGCGTGGTCATTGCCGGGCCGGTGTTCGACGTCAAAGTCCATCCCTTGTAGCGAGATGGACCACCGCAGCAGCTTGGGGTTCTCGCCCCGCATTTGCATTAACCATTGCAAGGGCCGGTGGTCGGTCTGGACCCGGAAGTGGGTGCCAAAGAGGTAGGGCCGGAGCTTCTTGAGGGCCCACACCACAGCGAAGGCCTCACGCTCAATAGTGCTCCAGCGTTGCTCTCGGGGCAGTAGTCGTCGGCTGATGAAGGCCACTGGTCGGTCGAGCCCCTTTTCGTCGGCTTGGGATAGGACGGCCCCGATCCCATACTCGGAGGCGTCCGTCTGTACCACGAACTCCTTCTGGTAGTCCGGGGCTTGCAGCACCGGAGCAGTACACATGGCTGTCTTTAGGGTGTCGAAGGCTGTTTGGCAGCGGGGTGTCCAGTGTACCTTCTTGGGCTGCTTTTTGGACGTTAACTCTGTGAGGGGGCCAACAATGCTCCCATAGTCCCGGATAAACCGCCGGTAGTATCCGGTGAGGCCCAGGAAGGCCCGGACAGCGGTCTGGGTAGTGGGGGGTTCCCAGGTCTGGATGGCATCTATCTTCGCTTGGAGGGGGGCCACCTGCCCGTTCCCCACTTGATGGCCCAGGTAGGTCACGGAGCCGTGGCCGATTTGACATTTGCTGGCCTTGATTGTGAGCCCGGCCCGCTGGAGGGCGGCCAGGACGGCCTTCAGGTGGAGGAGGTGCTCGGCCCAGTGGTTGCTGTATACGGCAATGTCATCTAGGTAGGCCGCGCTGAAGGCCTCAAGCCCGGCCAAAACCTTGTTCACCAGTCTTTGGAAGGTGGCCGGGGCGTTATTCATTCCGAAGGGCATCACCCGAAAGTGGTAATGCCCATCCGGGGTCGAAAAGGCGGATCTTTCTTGGGCGCCGGGGGTGAGCTGGATTTGCCAGTACCCGGCGGTGAGGTCCAGCGTGCTCAAGTAGCGAGCGGCCCCTAGGCGATCGATGAGTTCGTTGGCCCGGGGTATCGGGTGTGCGTCTGTCTTGGTTACTGCATTCAGGGCTCGGTAGTCCACGCAGAATCGCAACTCTGGGGGGTGGCCGGGAGCTGCGGCCTTGGGCACCAGGACGACAGGGCTGGCCCACGGGCTGTCGGAAGGTTCGATGACCCCCAGGGCCAGCATCTTCGCTACTTCGGCCTGGATGCAGGCCCGCACTCGGTCAGGCACCCGGTAGGCTCTGTGCCGTATGGGGGGGCTCTCCCCGGTGTCGACGTCGTGGACGCACCAGTGGGTCACCCCCGGGGTGAGGGAGAAGAGGGCTGCGTAGTCCCGCAGTAATTGCTGGCAGTCGTTGCGCTGTTCCGGAGTCAGGGAAGAGGCGAGTTGGACCCCTTCGATCGATCCATCATGAACGTCGGATTGCAAGAGGTCGGGCAAGGGCTCGGAGTCGTCCTCGCCCCCCTCGTCGGTCGCCAGCAGCAGGCTCAGTTCGGTCCGGGCGAAGTGGGGTTTTAGCTTGTTAGCATGTAGGACCCGGAGGGGGTTCCGGGGGGACTCCAGGTCGACCAGGTAGGTGACGGGACTTTTCTTCTCCACCACCTTGAAGGGCCCGGTCCACTTGTCCTGGAGGGCGCCGGGTTCGACCGGGGCCATGACCCATACTTTCTGACCTGGCTCGAATTCTATAGTAGAGGTGTTTCGATCGTACCACCGCTTCATGTCCTCCTGGCTGGCCTCGAGGTTGGCTTCGGGCATGGCTCGGAACTTGCGGGTCTGGTTTCGGAGGGTCAGGAGGTATCGGTAGACGTCAGGAGGGGCGCCTTGGGGCTTCACCTCCCAGCCCTCCTTGACCAGGCTGAGCGGTCCGCGGACCGGGTGTCCATACAATAGTTCAAACGGGCTGAACCCCAGGGACTTCTGCGGGACCTCCCGATAGGCAAACAGGAGGCAGGGCAGCAGGACATCCCATTTCCGCCTGAGGGGTTCTTCCAGGCCCTGGATCATCCCCTTTAATGTTCGGTTGAACCGCTCAACCAGTCCGTTCCCCTGAGGGTGATAGGGGGTCGTGAACTTGTATGTGACCCCGCACTGTTGCCACAGGGACCGCATGTACCTGGAGATAAAGTTCGTGCCGCGGTCGCTCACCACTTCGCTGGGGAATCCCACTCGGGAGAAGATCCCCATCAAGGCCCGGCCTACCACAGGGGCCGTTATAGTTCTTAGCGGAACCGCCTCCGGGTACCTGGTGGCGTGGTCCACGAGGACCAGGATGAAGCGGTGGCCCAGGGCGGTTTGGGGTCCAGGGGCCCCACAATATCGATTCCGACCCGTTCGAACGGGGTGCTGACGGCTGGAAAGGGCTGGAGGGGGGCCTTGACCCGACCCCCCGTCTTCCCGCTGGCTTGGCAGGTCTGGCAGGACCGGCAGTGGTTGTCCACATCTCTCCGCATCCGGGGCCAGTAGAAGTGGGTCACCAGACGACTGTACGTTTTGTCTTGCCCCAAGTGTCCGGCGAGGGGCACATCATGGGCCAGGTTGAGAAGGAACTCCCGAAAGCGGAGGGGGACCACCAACACGCGGCTGGCCCCGAGTTCTGCTACTTTCTGTTCACTGTACAACAGGCCCTCGGCCCAGTAGACCCAGTGGGTGCCGGTCTGGTCACCGTTGGCTTGCGCGGTCGCCTGTTGTCGGACCCCTTCGAGAGAGGGACAGGACTGTTGTTCTTGCTGGAACTGCTCTCGGGTGGGGCCCCCTTCGTGTCGCCATTGTGTCAGCTCTGGTAGGGCGCTCGGAGAAGCCATCTCTTCGGGGGAGGATTCGCTGGGTCCAGGGTCAGTGTCCGCCTCCTCCTCGCTGCTGGTGGGAGGGGGTGTGAGCCCCTCGGGTTGGGCGGACTCGGAGGTTGAGGATGAGCGGGGGGCCTGGGCGGTCATGGACCGGGTGATGGCGCAGGCCCAATCAGCCAGTCCCAACATTCGGAGGTGCTCTCGTCGCTCTACTTGAGCCCAGGGGGAACTCTCCAAGTCGTTCCCCAGGAGGCAGTCGACCGGGGCGTCGTCGCGCACTGTCACCTTCAGCAGGCCCGTCACCCCTCCCCACTCGAAGGGGACCAGGGCCATCTGGCATAGGCTTTCACTGTTGTCGGCCGTCCGTACGGGGCACAGCACATTCGGTAGAATCTGTTCAGGGGTCACCAGGTGGCAGCGGACAGCGGTGATACTGGCGCCTGTGTCACGAAGGGCTTCGGCCCGTTGTCCATTGACCGTGACCTGCTGCCGGTACTTCTGGGTGTTGTTCGGGATGGGGGTGCAGGGTACCATCTCTCGGCTACCCAGGCAGACCAGGGACATGGCTGCCGGCTCCCACTCAGTGTTCTCTCGGTCGAGGGCCTCCTCTTCCTCTTCTCCTCCTCCCAGGGCGGCGGCTGTCAGCTGTCGGGGCGGGGGCCCGCCGGCCCCGTTTCTTCGGTTCAGAGGGCAGACCGGATCGCTGGCGAAGTGTCCGGTTTGTTGGCAGCCGTAGCAGGTCACTGGTGGCCGTGGTCCGGGTCGGGCCGGGCCCGCCCTTCGGGCTAGGCTCGGGGAGAGATGTTGCTGCGGTGGCCCTCGAGGGGGGCTCCTGGGGGCCCCGGCGGGAGGGTCTCGGTTCCTGTTCGGCCCTCCCCCCCACCGCGCTGGCGGGGGGGTCCGTTGGGGTTCCTCTGGTACTCCCCCATTGAGTTCCGGGGGACCCGGGAGTTGACCCATCGATCGGCTTCGACGGCAAGTTTTCGCGGGTCGGTCATTTTGCTGTCGAGGAGGTGCTGTCTCAGTTCCACGAAGCAATTGTTGGAAAGATGTTCCCACACGATGAGGTCGACCAGCTGCCCGTAGGTGGTTACTTTGCTCCCTTTGATCCACCCTTCTAGGGCCCGACTGAAAAAGTCCACATATTCCACCCATGTGGTACCCAGGAGTTTCTTGCAGTCTCTGAACCGCTGGCGGTACATTTCCGCTGTTAGCCCGTAGCGGGTGAGCAGGGCCTCCTTCATGTGATTGTAGGAGGTCATCACCTCCTCCGGCAGCTGGAGCAGCGTGTCTCGCCCCTCACTCAGGAACCGCCCCCACAGGCCCGCGCCCCAGTCTTTTCGGGGCACCCGATGAGAGGTCATGGCCACCTCGTAGGCCTTGAACCATTGTTGGATGTCGTCATTCTTGTAATACTCCTTGACGACCTCTTTCGGGATATGTACCTTGGTCTCGGAAGGCGGTAGAGTGTCTCTAGTACTGGGGGTGTCGGTCCCTCCGTTCTTGGCCTTGATCTCGAGCTCCTTGAGACTGCGCTCGTGCTCAAGAGTTAGTTTCTTTTCCTCCAACTCCCGGTGTCGTCTCTTCTCCTCTATCTCTTCTTGAAGCCGTAGCTGCTCTAGGGCCAGTTTTTTTTCTGCCAGCTGGAGTTCGCCGTCCAGCCGCAGTCGTGCGAGCTCTAGCTCGTGGCTCCGGACCTTTTCCCGCTCTCGTATTTCTTCTTCGGAGAGGCCGGTTTCTAGGCTCTTTCTTCCTCCGGTTGCCGGAGTCAGTGCGGTTGCTGTGGTCTCAGTCAGGGGCAAGGGCCCTTCTTCCTGGGAGGGGCCTGCCCCGGCCTCCAACCATGCCCTCAGAGCTTTCTGCATCTCCTCTTTGGTACCTAGGCTGGTGGTTGCAATGCCTTTGTCTTTGCAGAACTGTTTTAATTCTTTGTGCGTATATTCTTCCAGCCGTTCGGGCTGGAACTCCATTGTCGCGTTGTTTTCCTGGCTGCTCATGATGCTGTTCGTTTGGATGGGTAGCTAGTGGGTACTGGCTGGTACGTACTGCGTTCGGCTCGGATCCCGTCGCTGGCCACCAAATGTTGTAAGGCGGACCCCGAGGAGTCAGTGAGACCACCAAGGGGGGGGCCCTCACACTGCACGAAGTAGCCGAGCGCTGCCGAGAAGTCTCCCGAGAGATCCTTCTCCTACCACGTACTAGCACAGTAACACCACCACACAGGACTCAAGGAGGTTGTCTTGCGACAAGCAATTCTTTATCAGCAATAAAAAGGTTACGAGGTCAATATTTACACGAAGGGATCGAGGGATCCACCAAAAGTCTCAGTGTCTCTTTGGAAGGGTAGGGGTAGCGGGACAGTCTTTAGCAGGAATGCGGTACGAGTGTACCTGGGGCCCAGTTCTTATCCTCAAGCTGGAGGACCTCCGGATCTCGGATGGGTCGAGCCGCGACGGCGTCAGCAGGGCTCTGGCGTACAGTTCGTGGAGAGCCGCGATTCAATCAGCAGGGCTCTCAAGGTGGTTTCTGCTCAGCTCGAGCCGCGACGTCGTCAGCAGGGCTCCGAGGAAGGTTTCAGCGAGGTTGGGCCGCGACAGCGTCAGCAGGGCTCCGATGTTCCAGGTGGTTCAAAAAGGGTTCACAAGAAGGAGCCGCGACGCAGTCAGCAGGGCTCGTGATGATTCCGACAAGAGTTCTTCTCCGTAGGGTCAGCCGCGATTCAATCAGCAGGGCTCTCGACTCCGGGATACAACTGCCGATCTGTGGTGGGGTCGCCCCAGATATAGGTCTGGAGCCCTTTGATGTCCGGACCTATGCGCCCGAGGGGGCGGAGTGGCCGGGGGAGGTGGCCAGACGCCCAGCAGGAGAGGCGCCAGGCCCATGGGAGTTGCAGGGCGATCACACCTCGAGAGGGGAGGACAGTTGGGGGTCCCATCGATACTGTCCTCCGCCGGGGGCGATGAATGGTTCCTGCGGCACCCCCTGGCTAGTTCGTGGTGCCTCGATGTCGGGGCTTCGCTGGGGTCGAGGCCGGGTTGAGCGGGGTCGCGCTGGCTGGTGCACGGTGTGACGTGGATGCCAACAAGATGGCGGAGCCACGAGGAGTATGCGACCACGTGCAGCTCCGGGTGAAGGGCCTTGGTGCAGTTCAGACGGGTGGCCCGTGAAGGCCGGGGCGGGGAACGGGCACAATCCAGGGGGTTAAGGACCACGCCACGAGGCCGGGTCCAACACTGTGGAAACAGTGTTATAAGGGCAGCACTGTGGAGACTGTGCTATAGAGGCCGTGCTCTAGAGACAATGCTGGGGTGACAGTGTTATAAGGACAGAGCTGTTGAGACCGTGCCACAGAGGCCGTGCTCTAGAGACAATGCTGTGGAGACAGTGTTATAAGGACAGCGCAGTGGAGACCGTGCTATAGAGGCCGTGCTCTAGAGACAATGCTGTGGAGACAGTGTTATAAGGGCAGCGCTGTGGAGACCGTGCTATAGAGGCCGTGCTCTAGAGACATTGCTGGGGTGCCAGTGTTATAAGGACAGAGCTGTTGAGACCGTGCCACAGAGGCCATGCTAGAAGAACAATGCTGCAGTAACAGTTTTACAAGGACAGTGCTGTGGAGACCAGGCCACAAAAGCCGGGCTCTAGAGACAATACTGTGGAGACAGTGTTATATGGACATGTTGGCATGAATGGCTCCAGAGCCAGGGGCAGGAAGTAGGACCAGCTCATAGGACCAGTCACAATCGTCAGAAAGAACTGAAGGTGTGATTGTTACCTGAAGGAGTCTGCTGAAAATTGTATACCCATAGTTCCTTGCAGCTTCAGTTATGTTTTTCTGTGAAAATATAAAATGAAACAGGTTGAACAAAGAGTATTTCATCATCTTTTAGACTTTGACCCAACAGTTTAAAAACATCTTTATATTTCCGTTAGGAGGCAGTTCATATGTTCGCAGCATGCACAGAACAGCCCAGCACCCCCAGCCATGAATGTTGACTTACAATGTACACAGCTCAGAGAATTTTTATTTATTTAATGCGATTTTATATAGCGCGAACATTACCTGAAGGTGTCAGAGCGCTTTACAAAAGAACCAGTTGCGTTACATAAGGACTTTGGATTACATGAGTTGCATGAGAGATACAAACAGAAAAGAATTGCAAATGTACAAGTTGTAAAGTCACTCAAGGAAGAGATACAAACAGAACAACTCTAAGATCACATAGGAATGGTCGTAAGTACAAAGGTCTACTGCAGATACTAGTGGCTGGAGTTCTATATCTACAAGTAGTAAAGCAGTGAAAGAGGAAGCACTGCTGCTTGAGGTGCACAGCTCCAGCTTGTTCCTACCTTGTTGTGTCCAGGAGCTGCCCAGCCTGCTCCTGCAGAGCACAGAACACCCCAGCCTGCTCCTACAGAGCACAGTGCCCCCCCCAGCCTGCTCCTACAGAGCACAGTGCCCCCCCCAGCCTGCTCCTGCAGAGCACAGTGCCCCCCAGCCTGCTCCTGCAGAGCACAGTGCCCCCCAGCCTGCTCCTGCACAGCACAGTGCCTTGCCCCCCCAGCCTGCTCCTACAGAGCACCGAGCCCCCCAGCCTGCTCCTGCAGAGCAAAGTGCCCCTCAGCCTGCTCCTGCAGAGCACAGAACACCCCAGCCTGCTCCTACAGAGCACAGTGCCCCCCAGCCTGCTCCTGCAGAGCACAGTGCCCCTCAGCATGCTCCGGCAGAGCACAGTGCCCCCCCCCAGCCTGCTCCGGCAGAGCACAGTGCCCCCAGCCTGCTCCGGCAGAGCACAGTGCCCCCCCCCAACCTGCTCCTGCAGAGCACGGTGCCGCCCAGCCTGCTCCTGCAGAGCACAGTGCCCCCCAGCCTGCTCATGCAGAACACAGAGCCCCCCCAGCCTGCTCCAGCAGAGCACAGTGCCCCCCCCAGCCTGCTCCTGCAGAGCACAGTGCCCCCCCCCCAGCCTGCTCCTGCAGAGGACAGTGCCCCCCCCCCCAGCCTGCTCCGGCAGAGCACAGTGCCCCTCAGCCTGCTCCGGCAGAGCAAAGTGCCCCACCTCCAGCCTGCTCCTGCAGAGCACAGTGCCCCCCCCCAGCCTGCTCCGGCAGAGCACAGTGCCCCCCAGCCTGCCCCTGCAGAGCACAGTGCCCCCCAGCCTGCTCCTGCAGAGCACAGTGCCCCCCAGCCTGCTCCTGCAGAGCACCGAGCCCCCCAGCCTGCTCCTGCAGAGCAAAGTGCCCCTCAGCCTGCTCCGGCAGAGCAAAGTGCCCCCCCCCCCAGCCTGCTCCTGCAGAGCACAGTGCCCCCCCAGCCTGCTCCGGCAGACCATAGTGCCCCCCAGCCTGCTCCTGCAGAGCACAGAGCCCCCCCAGCCCGCTCCTGCAGAGCAAAGTGCCCGCCAGCCTGCTCCGGCAGAGCACAGTGCCCCCCAGCCTTCTCCGGCAGAGCACAGTGCCCCCCAGCCTGCTCCTGCAGAGCACAGAGCCCCCCCCCAGCCTGCTCCTGCAGAGAAAAATGCCCCCCAACCTGCTCCTGCAGAGCACAGTGCCCCCCAGCCTGCTCCTGCAGAGCACAGAGCCCCCCCCAGCCTGCTCCTGCAGATCAAAATGCCCCCTAGCCTGCTCCTGCAGAGCACAGTGCCCTCCAGCCTGCTCCTGCAGAGCACAGAGCCCCCCAGCCTGCTCCTGCAGAGCAAAGTGCCCCCCAGCCTGCTCCGGCAGAGCACAGTGCCCCCCAGCCTGCTCCTGCAGAGTGTAATGTTTGACGGTCTAGTGGCCACGTTGCAATCACCCCACGTCATATGCAGGCCAGGCGTGGCCTGCGGGGTCCAATAAAGGGAGCCGGCCCGCTCGGGGGCGAGGTCTCCAGCCACAGCACTGGTGTGGTGTGATTCTGTGCTCGCGGCTCCGCGCTCGCTGCGCGCCGTGGTTACCCCTGACCCAGGCCCCAGCGGCCCCCACAACACTGGCGACGAGGGTGGGGGCGACCGGCATCGCGTGCTCCCGCGACGACACGCCGCTGAGTCCTGCAGCCCGGCATCGGACAACTTCGCACGCGCACATGCGCCACGGTGAGGCAGAGGCCTGTAACCTCGTGGTCCGGGGCTGCAGCGGGTCCGCTTATCCCTGCGGGTACAGAGCGGGGCGACGTGTCGACAGGGGAGGAGCAGGTTTTCAACAAGCAGTGGACAATCCAATTGGGGGAGCACCCTCACATCAAGCATTGGACAATACAATTGGGGGAGCACCCCTACAGCACTACTCAATTCAAGGGGCGCAGCTCGACTAAACAGGAAACAGGGGGAGCTTATGCACAGACCCATAACAAACGCCCAGGGGAGAAAGGTCCCATTGCTGATTGGGGTCACGCGCACCAGATCCAGAAAAGGGGGGATAAAGGAGAGACACACCACCTGCTCTGCAGTACCAACACAGCCGGTACTAGCGTGCGCAATGAGTAACGGTGGCCAGGCGGCCGCACCAGGCCAAGGAGCTGCACCCGGCCAAGCGGTCGCGCCAGCCCACGTCCCTTTTCAGCATGCGGTATCAGGGGTCCTACCCCCCTTCAGCGAGCTGGAAGACCCGGCGACCGCAGCGCCCCGGTGGAAGATATGGATAGAGCGCCTCAACAACTACTTTATTGTCACAAGAGAGACAGACAATGCAATAAAAAGGTCTTTGCTTTTACACTATGCGGGGGATGAGATATTCAAGTTGTTCAAGCACCTACCCAACACGGGCACAGCCGCGGACTACGACGCAGCGGTGGCCGCCCTCGATGCACACTTCGACCCACAGCTCAACCCAGATTTCGAGCGGTTTAAATTGCGCCAGGCCCGACAACGGGAAGGGGAGTCAATGGACGTTTTCTATGCCCTGCTGCCCGAGCTGGCGAGCACCTGCACGGAAGACGACCAGCCAAAAGAAATACGCGCCCAGCTCATACAAGGGTGCAGGGACAAGACACTAAGGGGCCTCATCCTTCGCCAGCCAAAGATCGCGCTGGAGGACATGCTGGTACAGGCATGATAGCACGACCTGTCCGCAGCCCGGGCCAATGAAATGGAGCAAGCCCTCGTCAAACCCCCAGGGCGGACAGAGCCCATCAAGACAGAACGGGCGGACGCTCTCCGCGCCAAACCGCGAGGAGACCCACAAAGGCCTGCCCAACAAGAAGGGTCGAAGCAAAAGTGTGGGTACTGCGGGTATGAGCCGCACGCAGCGAAGGACTGCCCCGCGCAGGGGAAAACCTGCACCAACTGCGGAATCCCCAACCATTTCGCGTCCGTGTGCCGGAGACGCACCAGAGGTCGGGACTTCCGAAGCCGAAGACCGCCGACGAAAGCTGTACGACAGCTGTCCGTGGCAGACGGAAGGGCGCAGTTTGAGCAGAGGAGAGGAAAAAGGTATCAGGACGTCAGTGAGGAGTCGTCAGGCGATGATGAGGAGGAGGTGCACCTGATCTCTTTTGCGAGGGAACTCAAACTACGCCGCAGGCCTCAACCGACGTGCGTGGTGCACGTGGCAGGGACAGAGGTGCAAGCCGTGATCGACACGGGAGCCACAGTGAATGTGATGGGCCTGCAACAATACCGACGCCTAAGACCCTGCCTGCCGGTACAACCGTCCAAGACAAAGATCTACGCATATGGAGCTGATACTCCCCTGCCTCTAAAAGGGAAAATAAAGGTCCCTGTGAAAGCTGACGACTGTGAAGTGATGACAACGATCCACGTCATTGACAGGGAAGCAGACACCCTCATAAGCAGTCACACGGCAGAAGACCTGGGGTTGATATCTTTCGCCAGGAGGGTGCAGACCCACCAAGTAGAAGAGCTGCTCAACCAATTCCCTGAGTTGTTTCGAGGTCTCGGGCGCATCAAGTGCGACCCAGTCAAGCTGCACACCGACAAGACGGTTGTCCCCGTCGCTTTGAGGCACAGAAGAGTCCCGTTCCACCTGCGACCGTTGGTGGAGAAAGAACTGGACAACCTAGAAAAACTTGGCGTCATCGAGAAAGTATCGGGACCGACACCTTGGGTATCCCCAATGGTCATCGCGGAAAAACTGAAGAACCAGGAGCGATACGACTCTGTATCGACATGAGGCTTCCCAACAAGGCCATAAAGAGGGAGCGGCACATTACGCCGACAATGGACGACATCATAGCTGACGTAAATGGATCAAAATGGTTCTCGAAGATCGACCTCAAAGCGGGATACCACCAGCTCCCGCTGGCCAGGGAGAGCCGCTACATTACCACTTTCAGCACTCACCTGGGGCTCCGGAGGTACAAGAGACTTAACTTTGGGATATCCTCGGCGGCAGAAGTGTTCCAGAACACCATACGGGAGATGCTGTTGGGGCTCCAGGGAGTGCTGAACGTGAGCGATGACATTCTCATCCATTCAGCAACAGCGGCCGACCACTATAGACACCTCCGCAACACCCATGGGGCCACACTCCATAAAGATAAGTGCCAATTCTTCCAACCGTCCCTGGAGTTCTTCGGATACGTATTCAATCAGGAAGGTATCCAAGTAGACCCTCGGAAGTCCCAGTCGATCAAAGACGCACCCGCGCCCACCTCGCCAACAGAGGTGCGCAGCTTTCTGGGCATGGCGACGTACTGCGGGAGGTTCATCCCCGGACTGGCCACGCGAGCGGAACCTCTCCGAGCACTCACCAAATCGGATGCACAGTGGCAGTGGGGACCGAAAGAGGAAGAGGCGTTCCAAGGCATCAAAGATGCCCTCCTAGGAGAAGCCACGCTTGCATACTTCGACTCCACGAAGCGGACGGAAGTTTTAGTCGACGCCAGCCCCGTGGGACTTGGCGCCGTGCTGGCACAGGAACGAGAACCGGGTCGATGGGCCGCCCTGTCATTCACCAGCAAGTCTCTCACGCCCACCGAAACACGGTATGCCCAAATAGAGCGAGAAGCGCTGGCCATCAAGTGGGCCTGTCACCATTTCCACTTATACCTCAAAGGACAACCATTCACGATGGTAACTGATCACCAGCCACTCGTGCCGCTCTTCAAAGGAACATCACCCAATCCCCCACCGCGCATCGAGAGATGGGCGGTCCAGCTACAACCGTATGAAATGGAGGTGGTGTACCGACCCGGAGCCAAGAACCCAGCCGATTTTCTATCATGACACCCGGACAAGACGGCCACGTAGGAGGACACGGACGGAACTGAACAGTATGTGCGCCTGGTATCGACGGCAGCCTGCCCACGGAACATGACCCTGGAAGACATAAAAGAAGCAGCCCTGACCGACGGGGTGTACACCCGAACGCTGAAGGCCGTGCAAGAGGGATCATGGGCGCACTACCTGCGGCAAGCCAACTCGTGGGGCCCGGAGGAACGGGAACACGCGGCTAAGATGTGGCAGATCAGACATGAGCTCAGTGCCACTCCTGACGGAATCCTACTTCGAGGGTCTCGGCTAGTGATACCACGGGCGTTACGACAGAAGGCAACACAACTAGCCCATGGAGGGCATCAAGGAGTAACACAAATGAAGTCCAGAATGAGGGAGAAGGTCTGGTTCCCGGAACTGGAGAGCATGGTAGAGGAGTAAGTGAGACGGTGCCCGTGATGCCAACTGACCGGTGGCATGGAACGGCCCGCGCCGGTGATCACAGAGGACGCGTGCACGGTCCCGTGGTCACGGGTAAGCATAGACTTCGGAAGCTTCCCGGGGGGGAAACTGTTGGACAGGCCACACAGAGGGCTTGCTCCCTCCCCGCACGACAGGGCCCGAGCTCCGGCCCACCAGGCATACCCCCGCGACAAGCACCTGTACCCCGTCTCCCGACGGATCTTCTGCCCTCGGACCACTACTCATCACGGGGTCCAGCCCCACCGGCTTCCCCGGCCGGGTCAAGCCTCCATCTTGGGCCCTGCACCACGCGGCCGCGTGGCCTCACCCCGACCCCAACCCCGGGCCTGGCCGGCCCAGACATCCCGGCACCACCATCCACCCAGGAGGTGAGCGGACCACTTGGCAGGTCAATGGGAGAACGAGGTGTCAAAGGCTCTCCCCCGCCAGGTGCCGATCGCCCCCAGCTCCCCCAGGCACTGGCTCCACCCCCTGCTGGGTGTCTGGACACCTTCATCCCGGACCCTCCGACCTCCAAGTGCGAGGGTCCGGACATCAAAGGGCACCAGCCCTATAACTGGGGCAGCTCCGGAGCAGGAAGGCAGTTGTATCCTGGAGTCGAGAGACCCCGAGTGAACTCAGCCTTGACGGTCTACTGGCGCTGCCGTAGCCCGCTCTTGTGACCCATCGTTCTGCCTGCTGGCGCTGCCGCGGCCTTCTGCAATCACCATCCTCACCGGGACCTGCTGGCGCTGCCGCGGACCGTACATCGACCATCTTCCTGGGACCTGCTGGCGCTGCCGCGGCCCGTTGTCACAACCATCTTCACCGGGACCTGCTGGCGCTGCCGCGGACCGTACATCGACCATCTTCCTGGGACCTGCTGGCGCTGCCGCGGCCCGTTGTAACAACCATCTTCACCGGGACCTGCTGGCGCTGCCGCGGACCGTACATCGACCGTCTTCCTGGGACCTGCTGGCGCTGCCGCGGCCCGTTGTAACGACCATCATCACCGGGACCTGCTGGCGCTGCCGCGGCCCGTACCACCTAACCACCAAGCTCGAGGATTGTGAGCTCATCATCTCATCCGAACTACCTGACTGGTAAACAGACTGTCCCGCTACCCCCTTTCCTACCTTGCGAGACTCGAATCGAGGGGACCCCTGAGTCCAGACCTCCTTGTACCATTCAACCGTACCTTAAGAAGTGCTTATAAAGAACACTGAACCTTATCCGTGTGTGGTATCTGTCTGTGGGGGGGAAGTTACTTGTCTGTACGATCGCTGGAGACGGTTCTCCCCGGAGACCTCTCCTCCTGACCCCGGCCGACCCTCCCGGTCCGTCTACCTTTTCTAACATTGGTGGCCAGCGGCGCGATCCGAATCAACGCGTAATCGTACAGAGAGTAGCTCACCCCACGACAAAAACACGATGTCGACCAAAGATAGCAGCCCCACCGAGAAATTCCAAATGGAGAAATTAGAAGAATACAACCACCGCGAACTGAGACAATTTTGCATAGAACTTGGCATTGCTACCACCGGCCTAAGTACCAAGGATGATCTAAAGCGCGCCCTTGAGTCATGGACAGAAACTGGGGTCGCAGGACCCTCCGACCAAAGCAGCGTCACACCAGACCAAAACAGCATCACACCAGAGGGGAACGCCACGGCTCCCGAGGAGCGGGGAACGGGCCTCTCACAGGAGGAGATCCGAGAAGGAGACAGAATCAGATTACACGAGTTGGAGATGGCACGACTCAAGATGGATGGGGAACTCAAGTTAGCTGAACAGAAACTCAACCTCGAGCACATGCGGCTCCGAGATGAACGAGAAGAGAAGCAGAGACAGAGAGAGCTGGAGGAGAAAAAAATAACGCTCGAGCACGAGCGCCGACTAGCGGAGATAGAACTGCGAAAACAGAATAAGGAACTGGGGGTGCCTGAGCGACCACACACCCCGGGGCCAATTGAGAAAAAAGTCCATATCCCCAAGGATGTTGTCCGCGAGTATGTCCAAGAGGACGACATACAGCAATGGTTTAAAGCCTATGAGATCGCCATGACCTCCCACCGGATCGACCGGAGTGATTGGGGAGCCGGACTTTGGGGGAGGTTTATCAACGAGGGTCGCGATGCCCTACTGCAGCTCCCAGATCACCAAATGTCGTCCTACGACCACATGAAGGCTGCCCTCCTCACCTGCTACGGCCTCACACCCGAGATGTACCGCCAGAGGTTCAGAGATTGCACCCGGATCCCAGGTACAACTTGGGTAGAATACGTGAACTATTTCAGCCGTGCCTTCGAGGGTTGGATCAAGGGGAGTCAGGTCACCACCTACGAACAACTCTTCAACCTTATGGTATGGGAGCACCTGTCAAACAACTGTTTCGTCGAGCTCAGGCAGCACCTCCTCGACAGTAAGCTGACTGACCCCCGGCAGCTCGCCGCCGAAGCTGACCGATGGGAAAGCACCCGAGTGGGCCGGAAAGGGCCACACGACCAGAACAGAAGCAGCCAAGGCCAGCACCGTCCTCGGGGAGGAGGAGGGGGCCAGGGTCGAGGGAGAGACGCCTTGCCAGCAACACCCGTGGCCAGCACCCCGCCTCCGGCCGGCCGGGGCAACCCCCCGTTGCGGCCCGGGTTCCGAGCCAACGTCACGTGCCACCGGTGCCAGCGACTAGGCCACTACGCCAATGACCCGAGCTGCCCGCTAAACCAAACACCCAAGCCCTGCCAGGTAGCGGCCGCCGCCCTGGGGGAAGAGCGATTATCGGAGGAACCCGAAGAGTATGAGCCGGCCCAGCAAGGGTGGGAACCGGCCGCCATGGTCCTGGCGTGCTTAGGGGGAAGAGACATGGTCCCGCGGGCTCCCCTACCCGCCAACACCAGGAAATACGGTCAGTGGGTGACCATTAATGGACAGAGGGCCGAGGCCCTGCGTGACACCGGCGCCAGTGTGACGGCCGTCCGTTGTCACCTGGTGAAGCCCGAGCAGATCCTGCCGAACATTCTCTGCCCCGTCCGCGCGGCAGATAACTCTGAGAGTATGTGTAAAATGGCCTGCGTCCCATTCGAATGGGGAGGGGTCTCCGGCCTGCTGAAAGTGACGGTCCGGGACGATGCCCCCGTGGACTGCCTCCTGGGGAATGATCTCGAGAGTTCCCCGTGGGCCACCGTCGAGAGAAGAGAGCACCTGGGGATGCTGGGCCTCCCGGACTGGGCCTGCATAACCACCCGGTCCATGGCCGCCCGTGCCGCCCCCCGATCAGAAGAACCCGAATGGCCAGCACCTCCGCCCCCGGTCGCCCCAGTAGAGGGCAACGGCGAGGCCGGCCTCCCGGACCCGACGACCGAAGAGGACGCGCAACCCCAGGACCTTCCGGATCTGGCTCAGTGGCGTCAAGAAGGGGGGCCCACCCAAGAACAGTTCCGCCAGGAACAAAAGACCTGTCCCTCCCTCGAGGGACTCCGCCAACAAGCCAGCGCCCAAAACGCAGGGGACGCCACCGGAACTCACTGGGTCTACTGGGATAACGACCTGCTCTACAGCGAGCAAAGAATCGCCGAGCTGGGGGCCGGTCGAGTTCTGGTGGTACCTCTCCGCTTCAGAGACTTTCTGCTCAACTTAGCCCACGATGTCCCCCTGGCTGGACACCTGGGCCAGGACAAAACGTACAGTCGCCTAGTGACCCATTTTTTCTGGCCAAAAATGAGGAATGACGTCCTGAACCACTGCCGATCTTGCCCCACATGCCAAGCCAGCGGGAAGAGTGGTCGGAAGCTGAAAGCCCCTCTGCAACCCTTCCCTGTGGTCACCACCCCGTTCGAGAGGGTGGGGATAGACATTGTGGGGCCTCTGGACCCCCGCACGGCACAAGGACACAGGTTCATCTTAGTGCTAGTGGACCATGCCACCCGCTACCCCGAGGCGGTGCCCCTACGGACCGTGACAGCTCCGGTGGTTGGCCGGGCCCTAATGGGGATCTTCTCCCGGGTAGGCTTCCCCCGAGAAGTCGTCAGCGACCGAGGCACAAATTTCATATCCAAATACATGAAGTCCCTCTGGCAACAATGCGGGGTCACCTACAGATTCACGACCCCCTATCACCCCCAAGGGAACGGACTAGTGGAGCGTTTTAACCGCACTCTCAAGGGGATGATTGGGGGATTGGAAGAGCCCCTCCGTCGCCAGTGGGATGTACTACTCCCGTGCCTCCTCTTCGCCTACCGGGAAGTTCCCCAGAAGTCCCTCGGTTTTAGCCCTTTCGAACTCCTGTACGGGCACCCTGTGCGAGGGCCCCTCAGCCTAGTCAAGGAAGGTTGGGAGATGGCCCCCCTAACAACCCCTCCAGACGTCTTCAAATACATCCTGGCCCTACGAAACCAGACCCGGCGCTTCAGGGAGATGGCCAAGGCGAACCTCGAGGCCAGCCAGGAGGACATGAAGAGGTGGTATGATCACAATGCCTCCTCCGTTGAATTCGAGCCTGGTCAGCAGGTATGGGTGATGTCCCCCACCGAACCATGTGCCTTGCAAGATAAGTGGACGGGGCCCTTCAAAGTGGTCGAGCGCAAAAGCCCCGTCACTTACCTCATCGACATGGGGACCTCCCGGAACCCCCTTCGGGTCCTCCACACCAACCGACTCAAACCACACTTTGTGCGCTCAGAACTCAGCCTCCTGATGGCTACGGACAGTGGGGCAGAGGAAGACTCCGAACCCCTCCCGGATCTTCTGAAGACTCAGGAGAATGACGGCTCCGTGGACGGGGTCCGGCTCTCTGACGCCCTCACTTCGGAGCAACGCCAGGACTGCCGGAACCTCCTGCTGCAGTTCGCTGCCCTGTTCTCCCTCACCCCCGGGGTCACCCCTTGGTGTTTGCACGACGTAGACACCGGGGACAGTCCCCCTGTCCGACACCGGGCCTACCGCGTACCAGATCGGGTACGGGCCTGCATACAAGAGGAAGTGGCCAAGATGCTCACGATCGGGGTCATCGAGCCCTCGGACAGTCCCTGGGCCAGTCCGGTTGTATTGGTTCCCAAAGCCGCTGCCCCCGGCACCGCACCTGAACTGAGATTCTGCGTCGACTACCGGGGCTTGAACGCTGTCACCCGGACCGACGCTCATCCCATCCCCCGAGCAGACGAGCTGATCGACCGGCTGGGGGCCGCCCGCTACCTTAGTATCTTCGACCTAACAGCGGGCTACTGGCAGATCGGCCTCACACCCAGGGCTCAGGAACGGTCAGCCTTCTCTACCCCCGATGGCCACTATCAATTCAAGGTCATGCCCTTTGGCATGAAGAATGCCCCCGCCACGTTTCAACGCCTTGTGAACCAGGTCTTGGCGGGGCTCGAAGAGTTCAGCGCTGCCTACCTGGACGATATCGCTGTATACAGCCGCCACTGGTCCGACCACCTCCGTCACCTCCAAGAGGTCCTACAAGCCCTCCAGCGGGCCGGCCTCACCATTAAGGCCGGCAAGTGCCAAATTGGCCAAGGGTCTGTGACCTACCTTGGGCACCAAGTGGGGAGCGGGCTGGTGGCCCCCCTACAACTTAAGATTGCGGCCATCCAGTCCTGGCAGCCCCCCGTCACCCAGACCGAGGTCCGAGCCTTCTTGGGGCTCACCGGCTACTACCGGCGGTTCGTGAAGGACTACGGCAGCATCGTGGGGCCCCTCACGGGTCTCACGTCCAAGAACCAACCGAAGCGGATTAACTGGACTCCTGATTGTCAAGCGGCCTTCGAGAAGCTGAAGGCCGCCCTGTGCACCGCCCCTGTGCTCCAGGCCCCCGATTACAGTCGGGAATTTGTGGTGCAGACCGACGCCTCCGACCACGGCATCGGGGCTGTCCTCTCTCAGTTGAACCCCGAAGGTCATGACCAGCCGGTGGCCTTCATCAGTCGACGTCTCCTGGCCCGAGAACAGCGTTGGAGCACCATCGAGAGGGAGGCATTTGCAGTAGTGTGGGCCCTCAAAAAGCTCCGACCCTATCTCTTCGGTACCCACTTCCGGGTACAAACCGACCATCGACCCCTGCAATGGCTGATGCAGATGCGGGGGGAGAACCCAAAACTCTTGCGCTGGTCCATTTCCCTGCAGGGAATGGACTTCACCGTGGAGCACCGACCAGGCCAAGACCACGCCAACGCGGATGGCCTGTCCCGCTTTTTCCGCCTCGACGAAGAGAGTCCCCAAGGAGATGGGTGACTCTCCCCGCCTTCAGCTGGGGGGGACGCATGTTGGACAGGCCACACAGAGGGCTTGCTCCCTCCCCGCACGACAGGGCCCGAGCTCCGGCCCACCAGGCATACCCCCGCGACAAGCACCTGTACCCCGTCTCCCGACGGATCTTCTGCCCTCGGACCACTACTCATCACGGGGTCCAGCCCCACCGGCTTCCCCGGCCGGGTCAAGCCTCCATCTTGGGCCCTGCACCACGCGGCCGCGTGGCCTCACCCCGACCCCAACCCCGGGCCTGGCCGGCCCCGACATCCCGGCACCACCATCCACCCAGGAGGTGAGCGGACCACTTGGCAGGTCAATGGGAGAACGAGGTGTCAAAGGCTCTCCCCCGCCAGGTGCCGATCGCCCCCAGCTCCCCCAGGCACTGGCTCCACCCCCTGCTGGGTGTCTGGACACCTTCATCCCGGACCCTCCGACCTCCAAGTGCGAGGGTCCGGACATCAAAGGGCACCAGCCCTATAACTGGGGCAGCTCCGGAGCAGGAAGGCAGTTGTATCCTGGAGTCGAGAGACCCCGAGTGAACTCAGCCTTGACGGTCTACTGGCGCTGCCGTAGCCCGCTCTTGTGACCCATCGTTCTGCCTGCTGGCGCTGCCTTCTGCAATCACCATCCTCACCGGGACCTGCTGGCGCTGCCGCGGACCGTACATCGACCATCTTCCTGGGACCTGCTGGCGCTGCCGCGGCCCGTTGTAACAACCATCTTCACCGGGACCTGCTGGCGCGGACCGTACATCGACCGTCTTCCTGGGACCTGCTGGCGCTGCCGCGGCCCGTTGTAACGACCATCATCACCGGGACCTGCTGGCGCTGCCGCGGCCCGTACCACCTAACCACCAAGCTCGAGGATTGTGAGCTCATCATCTCATCCGAACTACCTGACTGGTAAACAGACTGTCCCGCTACCCCCTTTCCTACCTTGCGAGACTCGAATCGAGGGGACCCCTGAGTCCAGACCTCCTTGTACCATTCAACCGTACCTTAAGAAGTGCTTATAAAGAACACTGAACCTTATCCGTGTGTGGTATCTGTCTGTGGGGGGGAAGTTACTTGTCTGTACGATCGCTGGAGACGGTTCTCCCCGGAGACCTCTCCTCCTGACCCCGGCCGACCCTCCCGGTCCGTCTACCTTTTCTAATAGAAACACACCCTCGTACTGGTAGATGCCTTCTCGAAGTACCCCATAGTGGAGATAGTGGCGTCCACAGCCTTCGCCCACGTGGCACCGGTTCTTGAGAAGACGTTTGCCATGTTCGGATTCCCGGAAGAGATCCGCAGCGATAACGGACCACCGTTTCAAGGGGCTGAGTTCGCCACATTCCTCGCACAAAGAGGGATACGTCATAGACGAATAACCCCCCAATGGCCGCAGGCCAATGGCAACGTAGAGCGCTTCATGCGCACACTGAACAAGGTGTTCCGTATCGCGGGCGTTGAACATGCCGACCCAGAGAAACGTCTTCACGAGTTCCTGCGGGAGTACAGGAGTTCCCCACACTGCACCACCCAGAGGAGCCCGTGGGCCCTGATGCTCCATGGCCCATGAAGAGACCTACTCCCCACGTGCCCAGGCTGGGCGTCGCCCCTGCTGAGGGAGGAGGAGACACAAGACCGAAGGACTCGTCGAAATGAACGAGCAAGCCACCGGCGGCGAGCCATTGAAAGGACAATCCGCACAGGGGCCACCGTGCTCATAAGAGACCGCCGCCCGGAGGAAAATTTAGGACCAACTATGAACCCGGGAGTTGTACAGTCACCGCCAACCATGGGACCATGGTCACCGCTCAAAAGGGAGGCGAGGAAGTGTCCCGCAACATCTCGTGTTTCAAAGAAATACCCCAGGACCGCCCCGTGAGCAACACGGAAGAACTGACAAGCACCCCACCCCCCGCCACACCCAGGGGACCCGAGGACATCACGACACCCATGGCCAGCTCTGCCCCAGCTGGCGGACCCATCACCAGTCCGCCCCTGCGAAGCTCACCGAGAAGGTACAACCTGAGGCCCAACCCGGGGCCCAGCCAAAGGGGTTGTGACAGTGGTTTGTCCTGTGGGGTGGGAAGTTCTTTTTTCTTTTTGTTTTGGATAAAGTTGGATAGGGATGTAATGTTTGATGGTCTAGTGGCCACGTTGCAATCACCCCACGTCATCCACAGGCCAGGCGTGAGCTGCGGGGTCCAATAAAGGGAGCCGGCCCGCTCGGGGGCGAGGTCTCCAGCCACAGCACTGGTGTGGTGTGATTCTGTGCTCGCGGCTCCGTGCTCGCTGCGCGCCGTGGTTACCCCTGACCCAGGCCCCAGTGGCCCCCACAACACAGAGCACAGTGCCCCCCAGCCTGCCACTGCAGAGCAAAGTGCCCCCAGCCTGCTCCTGCAGAGCACAGTGCGCCCCCAGCCTGCTCCTGCAGAGCAAAGTGCCCCCCAGCCTGCTCCTGCAGAGCACAGAGCCCCTCAGCCTGCTCCTGGAGAGCAAAGTGCCCCCCAGCCTGCTCCTGCAGAGCACAGTGCCCCACAGCCTGCTCCTGCAGAACACAGAGCCCCCCCAGCCTGCTCCAGCAGAGCACAGTGCCCCCCCCAGCCTGCTCCTGCAGAGCACAGTGCCCCCCCCCAGCCTGCTCCTGCAGAGCAAAGTGCCCCCCAGCCTGCTCCGGCAAAGCACAGTGCCCCCCAGCCTGCTCCGGCAAAGCACAGTGCCCCCCAGCCTGCTCCGACAGAGCACAGTGCCCCCCAGCCTCCTCATGCAGAGCACAGTGCCCCCCAGCCTGCTCCTGCAGAGCACAGTGCCCCCCAGCCTGCTCCGGCAGAGCACAGTGCCCCCCCAGCCTGCTCCTGCAGAGCACAGTACCCCCGAGCCTGCTCCTGCAGAGCACAGTGCCCCCCAGCCTGCTCCGGCAGAGCACAGTGCCCCCCAGCCTGCTCCGGCAGAGCACAGTGCCCCCCAGCCTCCTCATGCAGAGCACAGTGCCCCCAGCCTGCTCCTGCAGAGCACAGTGCCCCCCAGCCTGCTCCGGCAGAGCACAGTGCCCCCCAGCCTGCTCCGGCAGAGCAAAGTGCCCCCCAGCCTGCTCCTGCAGAGCACAGTGCCCCCCCAGCCTGCTCCTGCAGAGCACAGTGCCCCCCAGCCTGCTCCTGCAGAGCACAGTGCCCCCCTAGCCTGCTCCTGCAGAGCACAGTGCCCTCAGCCTGCTCCTGCAGAGCAGAGTGCCCCCAACCTGCTAATGCAGAGCACCGAGCCCCCCCAGCCTGCTCCTGCAGAGCACAGTGCCCCCAGCCTGCTCCTGCAGAGCACAGTGCCCCCCAGCCTGCTACTGCAGAGCACAGAGCCCCCCAGCCTGCTCTTGCAGAGCACAGTGCCCCCCGCCTTTTCTTACAGCGCACAGAGCCCACCCCCACCAGCCTGCTCCTACAGAGCACAGTGCCCCCCAGCCTGCTCTTACAGAGCGCAGTGCCGCCACAGCCTGCTCATGCAGAGCACAGTGCCCCCCAGCCTCCTCCTGCAGAGCACAGAACACCCCCAGCCTCCTCCTGCAGAGCACAGAACACCCCTGCCTCATCCTGCAGAGCACAGTGCCCTCCCAGCCTGCTCCTGCAGAGCACAGAGCCCCCCAGCCTGCTCTTGCAGGGCACAATGCCCCCCCCCCACCCCCATAAACACTGTGCACTCTTCGGTCTGTGCCAGGCTCTTGATAAGTGTGGTACTGTCATCCCAGGGTGTCCTGTCAACGCGTGAGTACTCTCAGCACTGCAGGGGTGTCTGCACTGCAGGGGTCTCAGCACTGCAGGGGTGTCTGCACTGCAGGGGTCTCAGCACTGCAGGGGTCTCAGCACTGCCGGGGCCTCTGCACTGCCGGGTTCTCAGCACTGCAGAGGTCTCAGCACTGCAGAGGTCTCAGCACTGCAGAGGTCTCAGCCCTGCAGGGGTCTCAGCACTGCAGGGGTCTCTGCACAGCCAAGTGTCATCATTAGGCCCACAGGTCCCTGGAGTCCAAGTGGCGAGTGGTCACCAATGGCAAACCGTTAGCAGTACACGTGCTGCTGGACAGACTGAACATGGCACCATGCCCAGATCCTACACGTGTGTGCATCTACATACAGTTGCATGTGTGGTGGTATAGATCAGCTGTACTGAGTTACACACTTACTTTCTAACACATTGCTACTTTTGACATAACTGTTGGGTCTCTTGTGGGAGAGAAGAAAAGACTGACTGTCACCACAACAAATATTCAGTCTGTGTCCAGCATCATCAGCATTGACACATACCACGTGCCCATCACTGCCCATCCCTACGTCACAAGCCTCACACCTGCCAAGACGTATGTGCTACCTCTTCTTCACACTAGAGCGATGACATCCTTGTGCCGAGAATGAAAGTGTGAAGTGTGAAAGTGAGGCGCTAGATCCTGGCGTACCCTTTGGAAGGGCAGGGTATGCTCAGACGTGAGTCCCTTGCTCACTTTGCCACTGGATTCAAGCAAGCCTGGTTGAAGACGGCTGAAATGCCAGAAACCGGTCCTAGGAAGCTTGTTTCCGGTCCAGGGAAGGCATGGCTTGGCAGTTCGGGCTGGACTGTTCCCATGAGGCACAGGGTCAGACTGATTTGCATATGGCCATGTCTGAACTGGGGTGGCAGAGTGGGCTAAAGAACGGTGATGGATCAAACCCAGATCTGTTGACTGGGTGTGAGTGTTTGATTGGTTCTGATGCTCCGTCCATCACCACCCCCTTTTGTACCGCTTTGTTTGCCATAAGTTGGCAGGGTATGCTCAGACGTGAGTCCCTTGCTCACTTTGCCACTGGATTCAAGCAAGCCTGGCTGAAGACGGCTGAAATGCCAGAAACCGGTCCTAGGAAGCTTGTTTCCGGTCCAGGGAAGGCATGGCTTGGCAGTTCGGGCTGGACTGTTCCCATGAGGCTCAGGGTCAGACTGATTTGCATATGGCCATGTCTGAACTGGGGTGGCAGAGTGGGCTAAAGAACGGTGATGGATCAAACCCAGATCTGTTGACTGGGTGTGAGTGTTTGATTGGTTCTGATGCTCCGTCCATCACCACCCCCTTTTGTACCCTTTGGAAGACCAGGCAGCCTGGGAAGGGGCGCAGAGGTCTGATGAAGGAGGCCAGGGGAAGGCTTCAGTGTGAGAAGGTGGCCTGATATATGCTATCCACTAGTTCTAGTGGGCACCTTGTATCAGTCCAAACAACCCCTTATGTTGATAGGTTAAAGACAACCTTATATGGAAGCTATCCTAGTGGTAGCTATGGAGAGCAGCCTTCAGGCTAAGTCTTGAAGGAATGTAAAACAGCTTGTTTTACCAGTCTATAATCTCTTGAATGATCAAATGAAAAGACAACCACACCAGGTATATATTCAAAATATATGTATTTAAGATAGATCACACCCCTCTAGTCTCTTTATGAGACTGGAGTTCGAAGTACTTTAGTTACAAGTGTTTAAGCATCAGTAAAAGCACAAATACACGTTTGGGCCCTAGGGGCGTACCAAACCATATAAAAAAAATGATATAAGAACCACAACTGAAATAGGCAGTGTGCCTATTACCTCTAGAATTTCTGGGACCCCAAGGAACCATCCAAGGTAGGGACGTCGGGGACCCATGGGAGCCGTATGCAGTGTGGAAACACAACCGCAGGTTCCTATTACTTTCTATGGGGAATGTCGCGATTGGAATTTTAAAGATTAGGGACACTTCAAATCGAACTAGGACCAAACCCTTTTGGACTTAGACGGTTCTAGGGCTAGCACCCTCGAGAGTACCGGAGTACTTGAGTTACCTCACCCAGGGAAGCCGGGTGCATAGGTGCCTTTTCGTGTCGGGTCGCGTCGTTGATTCCAATGGAAGCCTTCAAAGAACAGCTGCTGCCGCGAAGAGAAGTGTCCGGAGAGATCCAAGCCTGGATCTAGGATGTAAGGAACCTGAAAGCAGAGGGGACAGAGTATGGGTCACTTGCCAGTGACCTAGGGCAGGATGGACCAATGCCCACAGATGTCGGGTGCTTCAGGTGAGTTGTCGAGTGTCTTGACTCTTCAACCTTGAGGTCCAGGAGGCGTAGACAAAGTCCACGAGCCGGATTCGAGCTGCCCCACAAAGTCTGTCAAGTGCTGCGGTGTCGGCAACCAGGAAGGACCCAACAAGCCTTGGCAACGGCAAGTCTCCGGAAATCAGAGAAAGGACTGCGGTGCAGACCAGCAAGGTCTGATTGACTCACCCAGCGAGGGTAAGTAAGAGCAGGTCTGGAGCAACCAGAAAAGCACAAGTAGAAGTGGAGTTGCCTTCGTGGGGACCTGCTAGCCAACGGGCTAGTGATCGCGAAGGAGCCTCGAGCGGTCGCACTTGGAGCTGGCCCACGGGTCACTCGTGGAGTGGAGGCCAACAATCTTCGGTGCAGGAGGTGCTCAAGGCTGGGGCTACTCGGAGCCCAAAGCACAACTTCGAGGATGACAAGGAAGGTGTTGTTGCTGCAAAAGTTCACGGTGTCCAGGGGTCACGGTTCCACGTTACCCACGATAGCCACGGGCCTCAGCTTTACTGTGGACTCAGGGTAATCTAAAGTTCTAGGGACTGGATTCCTATACTTATACTAAGTTTAGGGGATGGACTAACTCTAAGGCCCCACCTATGGGTGGGCCTGGGGTGGGGGTGGTTACACCCCTTCCTCTTTATCCAGTTTCGCGCCAGAGAAGGGGCTGAGTGCCCCTGGAACCGGTTTGAACTGGGCTATGCACAGGGACACCTTGTGTGCCCCAGGCAGTGTCTCAAAAGCATTCTGTGAATGCACCCACCCTGCCCCAATACACATCTGCCTGTCTGGGGAGGTGGTTACACCTCCCTGTGACAGGAAACCTATTGTCCAGGCCTCACCTGCCGGAGTTTCCCCCAGCAGCAGGAGGCCAGACCCGTGTCTGTGGCAGTGGCATCCATTTTGTGATGCCAGGTCTTTGAAAGGATTTAACCGGGTTTAGCCAGTGTGAACATGTCTCTCCCTCTAGAAGGGTGGAATGCTACCCCTGCCACCAGAACTGGCGGGGCGGGGGTAGTATTCCAAAGCGTTTGACACCAAACACAACATGTTTTGATGCAGCCATTCCAAAGTTAGCATTTACCGCAAGGTTATAATGCATTTAAGAGTATATGTGTTGAGCTGCTACTGGTGAATTGCCCTTAAACGCTGACTCCAGAGAGCCTGGGTGCCCTCATCCCGCTGAGCAACGTGACCCCTGCACGACTGTGCCGCTGTGAGCACCGTGACAGCCTGCCCCGCCTGGCCTGAACAACGTAAGCTGCTGCCCCCTCGAGCCAGAGCTCGCACCGTTAGGAAGGACTGTCTGATCTGAGCCACGAGCCTCTGTGGCCCCCGAGCCGTAGAGTCCACCGCAAGGACCGACGACACCCAAGTTCGCCGCTTCTGGACGACGCCTGCAGCGCCGTGCCGCTGAATTCACCCCCGAGCCGCCCCACCTTCCACCAACATCGAGACGAGCCTCGAAGTCCCGAGGTGCCCCACCACGCATCTTTGTACTCTGCCAAACGGGACTGCACCGCGATGTGGGACGCCCCTCTTACGACTGCCAAGGCCGCCCCGAACTCGCCATCAAGAAATAAGGTATTGTGCGCCTCGAACGCCCCAGCGTACTTGCAGCGTACGGCTGCATCCCCCGGAGCGGTACGCGTCCTCGCGGGCCACTGTACGGCCCGTACTGTCTTGGAGACTATCGTCCCCGTACGCTGACCCCCGCGGGAAGCGTGAACCATTGAAGGGATCGTCCCGAAGAGCGTACGCCCCGGTACGACGCGTACCATCACCCGTACGGCCCGTACTGCCTGTACGCCATCGTCCCCGTACGCCTGCTCACGCGGGAAGTGTGAGACGTAGGGGGGAAGCGTCCCGAGGAGTGTACGGCCCGTACTAACAGCGGTACGACGCGTACCAACAGCGGTACAACCCGTACGGACGGCACTTCGACGCGCACTGACCCCCAAGAGGTGCAGATTGCACCCAAACCGTGCATTTTGAAGAACTGTGGCATCCTTAAACATTACAAACAAGTAACTGGAACCGTATTTAAAAGTTAAAGACTGTAACTAAAGCCTGCTTGAAGAAGTCTATATAAAGAAACTTTATTTTTATAAATACAGTATGGTGTCTCTGTGTGGTGGGTTGGTGATTGTTGTGGGACATCCTAAATGCTTAACCTTATGTACTCTAGAGTTTAGCCTGACTCCTCGCGCCACACTACCTAGAGGGTGAGCAGGGGTTATTGTCTGAGAGTAATCCTTTGCCCTGACTTAGAGGAGAGGGTCCCTGCTTGTCGCAAGTGCATACCTGCGCCAACCAGAGACCCCCGATTCTAACACCAGCTGTCAAGTCAAATGTGCTAAGGTACTTGGCTGAGGCCAAAGTATCTATAAGCTCATCTGCCCTTGGTATTGGATGGTCATCAGTCCTAGTGACTGCATTGAGGCCTCTGTAGTCCACACAAAACCTCATCTCTCTATTTCCACCACTGGTGTGAGGTTTTGGCACAAGGACTACTAGACTAGCCCAAGGGCTATCTGAGGGCTCAATCACACCCAGATCCAACATTTTCTGGACTTCTGTCCTGATACAGTCCCTGACATGGTCAGGTTGCCTATAAATCTTATTTTTAATAGGCAGACTGTCCCCAGTGCCCACTTCATGAGTGCACCAGGTAGTCTGACTTGGAGTCAGTGAAAACATATGTCTGTACTGATTGAGAACATGTCTGCAATCAGTTTGCTGCTGGGCAGTGAGGCTGCCTGCCAATGCTATACCATCAACTGACCCATCATCAGGGTTCTGTGAGAGGAGGTCAGGGAGTGGGTCACTCTCTACCTCCTGTCCCTCATCAGTTGCCATGAGCAAGCCCATGTCAGCCCTGTCCACATATGGCTTCAGCCTGTTCACATGGAGAACCCTATGGGGACTCCTAGGGGTTCCGAGGTCTACCAAGTAAGTAACCTCCCCTTTCTGTTCAACAATAGTGTGGGGTCCACTCCACTTGTCCTGGAGAGCTGCTAGGGCCACAGGCTCCAACACCCACACTTTCTGTCCTGGCTGATAAACGGTCAGTACAGCATTTTGGTCATGCCAGGCTTTTTGCAGTTCCTGGCTAGCCTCAAGGTTTTGTTTTGCCTTTTTCATGTACTCCGCCATCCTGGAGCGGAGACCAAGTACATAGTCCACTATGTCTTGCTTTGGGGGCTTGAAATGTAACTCCCATCATTCCTTCACCAAACACAATGGACCCCTGACAGGGTGACCAAACAGAAGTTCAAAAGGGCTGTAGCCAACCCCCTTCTGAGGCACCTCCCTGTATGCAAATAAAAGGCAGGGCAAGAGAAGGTCCCATTTTCGCCTAAGCTTCTCTGGGAGTCCTTTAATCATGCCCTTTAAGGTTTTGTTGAACCTTTCAACGAAACCATTGGATTGTGGGTGATACGGTGTGATGAATTTGCATTTCACTCCACACTCTTTCCACATAGCAGTTAAGTAACTTGACATAAAGTTTGCACCTCTGTCAGATACAACCTCCTTTGGAAAACCTACTCTTGAGAACACACTCAAGAGAGCTCTTGCCACTACAGGTGGTGTAGTGGTCCTTAGGGGTATAGCTTCTGGATACCTTGTGGTATGATCCTCTACCACCAGTATAAACCTGTGCCCAGATGCTGTTTGAGGATCCATGGGACCAACAATGTCAATCCCAACCCTCTCAAAGGGAACCCCCACCACAGGTAGTGGTATCAGGGGGGCCTTTGTAGTGCCACCTGCTTTGCCACTGGCTTGGCAGGTTACACAGGAGCGACAAAACTCCTTTGTGTCTTCAGACATGTGTGGCCAGTGAAAGTGAGGAACAATTCTGTCCCAAGTCTTGTTCTGGCCTAAGTGTCCTGCTAGGGGAATATCATGGGCTAGTGTCAATAGGAAACCCCTAAACCTCAGAGGTATAACCAACCTCCTGGATGCACCAGGCTTGGGGTCTCTACTCTCTGAGTAAAAGAGTCCATCATCCCAATAAACTTTATGGGTGCCACTAGCATTCCCAGCAGCCTCATCAGCAGCTTGCTGTCTGAGGGTTTCAAGAGAGGGGCAGGGTTTGTGTTCCTGGCTCAAATCAGACCTGGAAGGGCCCCATGTCCCCAAGAACTCAACCTGATCAAGTTCAAGCTCCTCTGGGACAG
This sequence comes from Triturus cristatus, assembly GCF_964204655.1. NCBI lineage: Eukaryota > Metazoa > Chordata > Amphibia > Caudata > Salamandridae > Triturus > Triturus cristatus. The sequence continues at coordinate 6,839,152 of NC_140592.1, forward strand.
TTCCTTCTTCAGGCTCAAGATCATCTCCCTGAGGAGACTGATCAGTTTCCTGAGGCAGGTGGGAAGGCTCTGCCTTAACCCTACTGCTCCTCCTCTTGTGAGGCACCTGGTCCATTATTCCAGGATCCAGGGCCTGTCCAGATTTTGACATTTTAGCCTGTGACCTAGTCACAGCAAAGACATGTGCAGGGATCCCTAACATTTCTGCATGAGTCCTGAGTTCCACTTCAGCCAAAGCTGAAGTTTCCAGATCATTTCCAAACAAGCATTGTACTGGTAGGTCTGCACTTACCACAACCTCTCAGGAAATCAGAGAAAGGACTGCGGTGCAGACCAGCAATGTCTGATGGACTCACCCAGTGAGGGTAAGTAAGAGCAAGTCTGGAGCAACCAGAAAAGCACAAGTAGATGCGGAGTTGCCTTCGTGGGGACCTGCTAGCCAACGGGCTAGTGATCGCGAAGGAGCCTCGAGCGGTCGCACTTGGAGCTGGCCCACGGGTCACTCGTGGAGTGGAGGCCAACAATCTTCAGTGCAGGAGGTGCTCAAGGCTGGGGCTACTCGGAGCCCAAAGCACAACTTCGAGGATGACCAGGAAGGTGTTGTTGCTCCAAAAGTTTATGGTGTCCAGGGGTCATGGTTTCACGTTACCCACGATAGCCACGGGCCTCAGCTTTGCTATGGACTCAGGGTAGCCTCAGGGAAGTCTGTTAATCTACCTCTGGGGATGCAGAGACTTCGGCGTCCGGTGGGAGCTTCAGCAATGCAGACCGGTGAGTTGCTTCTTTGGTGCCTGCCAAGCAGGGGAGTCACTCCTTGACCCCAAGGGAGATTTCTTCCGTCTTCTATTCGAGATAGAAAGTCAAGAGTCCAGGATATATGTTTCAGAGGTTCATCCAGGGTAATCTAAAGTCCTAGGGACGGGGTTCCTATACTTATACTAAGTTTAGGGGATGGACTAACTCTAAGGCCCCACCTATGGGTGGGCCTGGGGTGGGGGTGATAACACCCCTTCCCCTTTGTCCAGTTTCACACCAGAGCAGGGGCTGAGTGCCCCTGCAACCGGTTTGAACTGGGCTATGCACAGGGACACCTGTGTGCCCCAGGCAGTGTCTCAAAAGCATTCTGTGAATGCACCCACCCTGCCCCAATACACATCAGCCTGTTTGGGGAGGTGGTTACACCTCCCTGTGACAGGAAACCTATTGTCCAGGCCTCCCCTGCCGGAGTTTGCCCCAGCAGCAGGAGCCAGACCCGTGTCTGTGGCATCCTTTTTGTGATGCCAGGGCTTTGAAAGGATTTAACCGAGTTGAGCCAGTGTGAACATGTCTCTCCCTCTAGAAGGGTGGAATGCTACCCCCGCCGCCAGAACTGGCAGGGGGGTAGTATTCCAAAGCGTTTGACACCAAATACGACATGTTTTGATGCAGCCATTCCAAAGTTAGCATTTACTGCGAGGTTATAATGCACTTAAGAGTATATGGTATGGCTGTATCACAGAACAGGCATAAGGAAGTATTTCCGAATGCTGCAGAGGGGCTCAGCTCATGCTTGGGCACCCTCTCACATAAAACCAAGCACTCTGCCTTCAGGATTGTTAAGGCCTGCCATAGGAGTGGCTTATAGGTTTATATGTGTCTGTATAAGGTAGTGATATAGGTAGCCTATACCACAGTAAGGGGTGCAAGCACACCCTTACCCAGGTTGCAGTAGCAGACATGTGGTGCCATTTTGGAGTGCTTCCCAGGGGTGGCATAATTCATGCTGCAGCCCCTGGTAGGCCTCTGAGGTACCTGTGACCTAGGTACATAGTATACCATATACTAGGGGCTTATAAGGCACTCCGGAATCCAATTAGAGATGTACCTAATGTACATGGAAACCATTTTAGAGAGGAAGCAGCTAGGCTGTGGTCCTAATTAGCAGGGCCACAGCCAGACTAATGTCGAAAAACAGTGAAACACCAGCAAAAAGTGGGGGTACCCATGTGAAGCAGATCCTACTCTCCTACATTCAGTGCTCTGATAATTGAGGCATGTGGGATGCCGCAGTGCTCTGATGATGGAGGCCAGGAGGAGGCAGCAGTGCTCTGTTGGGGGACGCCAGGGGAAGGCAGCAGTGCTCTGTTGGGGAACGCCAGGGAAACGCAGCAGTGCTTTGATCAGGGAGGCCTGGGGGAGGCAGCAGTGCTCTGTTGAGGGACGCCAAGGGAAGGTAGCAGTGCTCTGATGATGGTGGCCTTGGGGAGGTAGCAGCGCTCTGAGGAGAGATGCCAGGGGAAGGTAGCAATAATCTGATGAGGGAGGCCGGGGGAGGTAGCAGTGCTCTGGTGATGGGGGCCTGTGAGAGGTAGCAGTGCTCTGATGGAGGCCAGGGGGAGGTAGCATTGCTCTGATGAAGGAGACCGGGGGAGGTAGCAATGCTTTGATGATGGAGGCCAGCGGGAGGTAGCAGTGCCCTGGTGAGGGACGCCAGAGGAGGGTAGCAGTGCTCTGATGATGGCGACCTGTGAGAGGTAGCAGTGTTCTGATGGAGGCCAGTGGGAGGTAGCATTGCTCTAATGAAGGAGTGCAGGGGGAGGTAGCAATGCTCTGATGATGGAGGCCAGCGGGAGGTAGCAGTGCCCTGGTGAGGGACGCCAGAGGAGGGTAGCAGTGCTCTGATGATGGCGACCTGTGAGAGGTAGCAGTGTTCTGATGGAGGCCAGTGGGAGGTAGCATTGCTCTGATGATGGAGGCCAGGGGGAGGTAGCAGTGCACTGATGAGGGACGCCAGGGGAGGGTAGCAGTGCCCTGATGATGGCGACCTAGGCAAGGGAGGCAAGTGAGCAGAGGTCTGATTTGGAGGCCTGGGCAAGGTAGCAGTGCTCTGATGAGCGAGGCTGGGGGGGCGGTAGCAGTGCTCTGATGATGGAGGCAAGAGGGAGGTAGCAGTGCTCCAATGATGGAGGCCAGGGGGCGGTAGCATTGCTCTGATGATGGAGGCCAGGGGGCGGTAGCATTGCTCTGATGATGGAGGCTTGTGGAAGGTAGCAGTGCTCTGATGAGCGAGGCTGGGGGGGCGGTAGCAGTGCTCTGATGATGGAGGCAAGAGGGAGGTAGCAGTGCTCCAATGATGGAGGCCAGGGGCGGTAGCATTGCTCTGATGATGGAGGCTGGTGGAAGGTAGCAGTGCTCTGATGATGGAGGGCAGAGGAAGGCAGCAGTGCTCTGATGAGGGTGGCCTGGGGATGTTGCAGTGTTCTGAAGATGGAGGCCTGGGGAGGTAGCAGTGCTCCAATGATGGAGGCCAGGGGGCGGTAGCATTGCTCTGATGATGGAGGCTTGTGGAAGGTAGCAGTGCTCTGATGGTGGAGGGCAGAGGAAGGCAGCAGTGCTCTGATGAGGGTGGCCTCGGGACGTAGCAGTCCTCTGATTATGGAGGCCTGGGGTGGGAGCATTGCTCTGATGATGGACGCCTGGGGGATGTTTTAGTTCTCTGAAGATGGAGGCCTGGGGGGCAGCAGTGACCTGATGATGGAGGCAAAAGGGGGGCAGCTGTGCTCTGATGATGGGAGTCTGGGGAGGTAGCATTGCTCTCATGAGGGTGGCCTGGGGGAGGTAGCACTGCTGTGATGAGGGTGGCCTTGGGTAGGTAGCAGTGCTCTGGTGATGGAGGCCAGGGAATGGTTCAGCAGCATGAGTGTGGTTCAGCTGCATGAAAGCCGTGCAGCTGCATGAGTGCTGTGCAGCTGCATGAATGCCGTGCAGCTGCATGAGTGCGGTTCAGCTACATGAGAGTGGCTCAGCTGCATGAGTGTGGTTCAGCTGCATGAGCGTGGTTCTACAGTATGAGTGTGGTTCAGCTGCATGAATGCCATGCAGCTGCATGAGTGCTGTGCAGCTGCATCTGTGTGGTATAGCTACATGAGTGTGGTGCAGCTACATGAGTGCGGGGCAGCTACATGAGTGCGGGACAGTTGCATGAGTGCAGTAAAGCTACATTAGTGCAGTGCAGCTGCATGAGTGCGGTGCAGCTACATGAGTGGGGTGCAGCTACATGAATGCAGTGTAGCTGCATGAGTTCAAAAAATTTACATGAGTGCAGTGCAGCTGTATGAGTGCGGTGCAGCTACATGAGTGTGGTGCAGCTACATGAGTGTGGTGCAGCTACATGAGTGTGGTGAAGCTGCATGGTTGTAGTGCAGATCCGAGTAAGATTTTACTGCATGAGTACAGTGCCGATGCACAAGTGTGGAGCAGTTGCATGGACGTGGCGCAGCTCCATGAGTGAGGTGCTGCTCCAGGGCGAGTGGTAAGTGAAGGTGTCAGGTTGTGGTGAAGCTGCAGTGCTGTGGTGCAGCTACAAGGCTGTGGTGAAGCTACAGGGCTGTACTGAAGCTGCAGGGCTGTGGTGCAGCTGCAAGACTTTGATGCAGCTGCATGGCTGTGGCGAAGCTGCAGGGCTGTGGTGCAGACGCAAGACTGTGATGCAGGTGCATGGCTTTGGTGAAGCTGCAGGGCTGTGGTGCAGCCGCAAGACTGTGATGCAGGTGCATGGCTGTGGTGAAGCTGCAGGGCTGTAGTGCAGCCGCAAGACTGTGATGCAGCTGCATGGCTTTGGTGAAGCTGCAGGGCTGTGGTGCAGCCGCAAGACTGTGATGCAGGTGCATGGCTGTGGTGAAGCTGCAGGGCTGTAGTGCAGCCGCAAGACTGTGATGCAGCTGCATGGCTTTGGTGAAGCTGCAGGGCTGTGGTGCAGCCGCAAGACTGTGATGCAGCTGCATGGCTGTGGCGAAGCTGCAGGGCTGTGGTGCAGACGCAAGACTGTGATGCAGGTGCATGGCTTTGGTGAAGCTGCAGGGCTGTGGTGCAGCCGCAAGACTGTGATGCAGGTGCATGGCTGTGGTGAAGCTGCAGGGCTGTAGTGCAGCCGCAAGACTGTGATGCAGCTGTATGGCTTTGGTGAAGCTGCAGGGCTGTGGTGCAGCCGCAAGACTGTGATGCAGGTGCATGGCTGTGGTTGCAGCTGCATGTTTGAGGAGAAGCCCCAGTGATACACTGAAGGTGCTTACATGGGTGTTATAAAAAACAAGCATTTTATGTTGCAGAAGCCATGGGGCAGTGAGACCACACCTACTCAAAGATTAACTAACATCGGTGTATCTGTAACATGTCATTGTAAAGAGTGACGTCACAGGTGACTATCAGCAGCGGCCGCTTCACTGCAGCATTACTCCCATGACCCTGGTTATTGGGTACCACATACCTGAGCGAACTGGAGCGGGGTGTCCCCCGCCTGGAGGTTGTACGGCAGCAGTATCCGGTCAATGAAATGGATTACCCCATTTTTGGCGATGAGGTCACTTTTGATGATTTTCGCTTCATTATTCAGATACACTTCGCCATCCTAAGTGTAAAAAAAGAGACTTCTCACAATTTGAAAACAAACATGGGCAATGTAACCAGGTCTGACGTATAAATGCAAGTTCCTCATACATGCACTCTATCATTCATCCTTGCCCCCATTCAGCCATTCATCCACCCACTGATTATTCTTGCATTCACCTAAATACACAGCCACAATAAAACACACACAAACGCCACCACAAATGCATGCGGTCATATGCATGCAATAATAAATGCAATTACATATAGTTAATGGTGGCCATTTTGCACTGGTATTATAAAAATGGTCATATTGTTTTAAAGTACCAGCACAACCACCCCATTTAGAACTAATAAGTTGGCCATCTTGGAATGGTGAAACAATTATACATTATGGACAATACCATTCCATGATGGTGCCCTGGTTTAGAGGCACTGGTCACCTGGGATGACGCAGACAATAGATGAAGTTAGCGGTAAGAAAAGGGTTCATTAGTGCTATCTAGGAAGCTGTCATATGCTCTAATACCTAAAAATAAATAGATGAGAAAGATAGAAATGAAAGGGGCCCTGTAAACAGGAAAAAATGGAAATCTACCCGTTATCCCTGGCACTGAACGCACCCGTTTTCAGACAGATGGGTTCATGTGATCAGACAAATGCAGTTACTCACAAGTCAAAAAAGCCAATGATTGAAGTGGCCGGAGCCACTGCTCCATGCGGCACAGTGTAAATGACTGTCATACAGACCAGTTTTAGAAGAAGACTGACCTAAAACTCTTCTACAAATGTGGATCTATTTATATATCTTTCTATCTCTCTCTATGTGTGAGCGTGTGTGTCATATTTTTACTGAAAAAAAATAAAGATTAAAGAGAGGCTATTTAGGTGTTGGAATGAGACACAAGCTTATGCTATAATTATTTACGCAACACCTTCAAATTATTATCACTCGCACACCTCCTTACACAGTGTATTCAACTATAACAGGCAGCCTACATTACCTATAACTGGCACCTTCTCCATGCACTGCTTATACCCCTTTATATTATATCCCTTTTACCATTTAAAATATTAGTATTTACAACAATAGTTATGATATCGTAAATTACATCTTTTGTGAGAATACAGTTCATGATAGAGAGGCAAGTTATAGTTAATGTAATGTGACTGCCGAGTTGAGTACACTGTGTATGGAGGTGCGCGAGTTTCATTTGAAGGTGTTGCATACATTAAATAAATTAAAGGTGTACGTAGAAATTTTAATTTTTTTCTTTTTGTGTAGTTTAAGTTTGTTTTGTAGTTGAACAATAAATAAAGCTATATTACTTTAAAGGTGGTGCTTAATGTAAAAACTGAAGATATAACTATAGAATTGGTACTGTATATTTTAAGTTTGGTTTGTATAGAAAAAATAAGTTTTCCTAACTATAACAATGGGTTAACCTTTGGTCTTTTCTTTGAATTTCAAGATTTTAAATTTGTACCAAAAATGTGTTTCAAATCGTAGAGTTCACTGTCATTGACTGGAGTGTCTTTAAGTGGAGTGTGGTACAGTAGAGGGGAGGAGAGTGTCATACAATGCACTGTTGTAGAGTGGAATGGCGTACAGTGGAATAGCATACAGTGGCGTGGCGTAGACTGAAACGGCATAGAGTTGAGTAAAGCATACTGGAGTGGGATAGAGTGGTGTAGAGTGGAGTCGAGGGGAGTGTTGTTGTGTACAGTGGAATAAATTGTTATACAGTGCAGTGGCATGTTGTACGGTACTGTCGCCTGGAGTGCGCTAGAGTGGACAATTATACTGTAGAGTTTAGTAAAATGTTTCAAATTGGAGTGGCGTCTTGTACAGTAGAGTAGAATGGTGTGTTGCAGAGTGGAGTAAAGTGTTTTACTCAGGGGTGTAGGGTTGTAGAGTTGAGGGTTATAGAGCAGAGTACAGTGTTGTATAGTGTAGTGTGGCACACAGTGTAATATCGTCTCGTAGAGTGGATTTGCATCGAGTTGAATACAGTGTGTACAGAGGGGGCAGTGAAGAGTGGAGTGTTGTACAATGCCACAGAGTGGGGTAAAGTGTTGTGCAGTGGAGTCCAGTGGACTGGTGTAGGATAGAGTGGAGTAGCTTGTTCTATTGTAGAGAGGCATGGAGTCAGGTACAGTGGAATGATGTAGTCAACAGTGGAGTCAAGTGTCGTAGAGTGGTGTGTGGTACAGTGGATTGAAGTGGTGTGTTGTAGCTTGTTGGAAAGTGTCTTAGAGCAGAGTATCACAGAATGGATGAAAGTGTTGTTCAGTGGAGTGGAGTGTGCTATTGTATGCTAGAATGGAGAGGGATAGATTGTTGTACAGGTGAGTAACATAAAATAGCACAGAGTGCAGTAGCAGAGTACAGTGGAGTAGTGTCTCATAGCGTAGAGTATATTAACTGGGCTGGAGCAGCATAGAGTGGAGTACAATGTCATAAAGTGCTATTGAGTAAAGGAAAGTGCTGTACACTAGCATTGACAGGAGCACATTGTTCAACAGTGTAGTGCTATACAGTGGAATATAGTGTGGCATAGTGGAGAAGAGTGAAGTGTTTTTGAATGGAGTGTAGTGTTGTTGAGCAGAGCACAGTGGAGTGGTGTGGAGTGGTGTGGAGTGGAGTTGGGTAGAGTGGAGTGGCGTAGAATGGTGTAGCGTAGAGTGGCATGGTGTAGAATGGAGTAGCATATAGTGGGGTGGCATAGAGTGCAGTGGTGTACAGTGATAGCATAGAGTGAGGTAGAGTGGAGTTACGTAAAGTGGAAAAGCATAGAGTACAGTGTTGTAGAGTGGAGTGGTGTTGACTGCTGTGTTGTAGAGTGAAGTGGCCTATAGTGCAATAGCATACAGTGGAGTGCTGTAGAGTGGAGTGGGGTAGAGAGGGGTGGGGTAGATAGGAGCGGTGTACAATGTACTGGCATACAGTGCAGTGGCGTACAGTTGACTGGCGTAGAGTGGAGTGGCAGAGTGACCTAGGGTACAGTGGAGTAGTGTAGATTGGAGTGGCATACAGTGGAATAGCATAAAGTGGAATGACGTACAGGAGAGTGTCAGAGTGGAGAGGCGTAGAGTGTATTGTGGTAGAGTGGAGTGGCGTACAGTGGAATAGCGTTCAGTGGAGTGATAGAGTGGAGTGACGTAGAGTGAAGTGGGGTAGAGTGGAGTGGCATACAGTGGAATAGTGTACAGTAGGCTAGCATACACTGAATTAGCTTCCAGTAGAGTAGTGTTGAGTGGAGTGGCATACAGAGGAGTGGAATACAGTGCAGTGGTGTACAGTGGAGTGGTGAGTGGGATACAGTGGAGTAGTGTACAGAGTGATAGCATACAGTGGAATGGCGTACAGTGAAATGGCATAGAGTCGAATAGCATTGAGCTGAGTGGCGTAGAGTGCAGTTGTGTACAGTGGAATAGTGTACAGTGGACTGGAGTACAGTGGAGTGGGGTAGAGTGGAGTGGTGTGGAGTGCTGTAAAGTGGAGTGGCGTAGAGTAGAGTGATGTACAGTAGAATAGCACAGTGGAGTAGTGAAGAGTAAGCAGAATGAAGTGTGGTAAAGTGCACTAGCGTACAGTGGAGTAGCACTGAGTGCAGTGGCGTAGAGTGGAGAGGCTTACCATGGAACGAGGTACAATGTAGTAGTATACCGGAGAACTGCATAGAGTGGAATGGCGTAGAGTGGTGCTACAGTGAAATGGTGTGGAGTGGAGTACCATATAATGGAGTGGCAAAGAGTGGAGTGTCAGAGAGGATTATGTATAGTGTAGTGGTGTGTAGTGGCGTACAGTGGACTGGCATAGAGTACAGCGGTGTAGAGTGGAATAGCATAGAGTGGCCTACAGTGGAGTGGCATAGAGTAGAGTGGCGTAGAGTGGAGTGGCATAGAGTGGAGTGGCATAGAGTGGAGTGGGGTAGAGTGGTGTGGCGTACACTGCAGTTGGATACAGTGGAGTGGCATACAGTGGAGTGACACAGAGTGGAGTGGCGTAGAGTAGAGTGGAGTAGAGTAGAGTGCCGTAGAGTAGAGTGTCGTACAGTGGAGTGGCGTATAAAGGAGAAGCATAGAGTTGAGTGACATACAGTGCAAAAGCATACAGTGGAATGGCAGAGTGAGACAACATAGAGTGGAGTGTCATACAGTGCAGTTGAGTAGAGTGGAATAGTGTAGAGTGGACTGGCGTAAAGAAGTGTGGTATAGACTGGAGTGTCGTATAGCGGAGTGGCATACAATGGAACAGAGTAGAGTGGAGTGTTGTACAGTGATGTGGCATAGAGTGGAGTGTGGTAGAGTGGATTGGTGTAGTGTGGACTGTCCGAGAGTGCAGTGATGTACAGTGGAGTGGCACACAGTCGAACTGTGTAGAGTGGAGTGGTATACAGTAGAGAATAGTACAGTGGAACAGCATATGCTGGAGTGGGGTAGAGTGGAATGGCGTGGAGTGGGGTAGAGTAGAGTGTGGTAGAGTGGAGTGGGGTAGAGTGGCGTAGAGTGGAGTGGCATAGAGTGGAGTGGCAGAGAGTGGAGTGGCGTAGAGTGGAGTGGCGTAGAGTGGAGTGGCGTAGAGTGGAGTGGCAGAGAGTGGAGTGGCGTAGAGTGGACTGGCGTAAAGAAGAGTGGCATAGACTGGAGTGTCGTACAGCAGAGTGGCATACAATGGAACAGAGTGGAGTGTTGTACAGTGATGTGGCCCAAGTGGAGTATGGTAGAGTGGATTGGTGTAGTGTGGACTGGCTGAGAGTGCAGTAATGTACAGAGGAGTGGCACACAGTCGAACAGTGTAAATGGAGTGGAGTGGTATACAGTGGAGCGTCGTACAGTGGGACAGCATATGCTGGAGTGGGGTAGAGTGGAGTGGCCTAGAGTGGAGTGGCATAGAGTGGAGTGGCATGGAGTGGCGTAGAGTGGAGTGGGGTAGAGTGGAGTGGAGTACAGTGGAGTGGCATAGAGTGGAGTGGCATAGAGTGGCGTGTGGTAGAGTGGATTGGTGTAGTGTAGACTGGCAGAGAGTGCAGTGATGTACAGTGGAGTGGCACACAGTCAAACAGTGTAGAGTGGAGTGGTATACAGTGGAGCGTAGTACAGTGGAACAGCATATGCTGGAGTGGGGTAGAGTGGAGTGGCGTGGAGTGGGGTAGAGTGGCATAGAGTGGAGTGGCATGGAGTGGAGTGGCATAGAGTGGAGTGGGGTAGAGTGGAGTACAGTGGAGTGGCATGAAGTGGCGTGTGGTAGAGTGGATTGGTGTAGTGTGGACTGGCTGAGAGTGCAGTGATGTACAGTGGAGTGGCACACAGTCAAACAGTGTAGAGTGGAGTGGGGTGGTATACATTGGAGCATAGTACAGTGGAACAGCATATGCTGGAGTGGGGTGGCATAAAGTGGAGTCGGGTAGAGTGGCGCACAGTGGAGTGGAGTAGAGTGGAGTGGCATAGAGTGGAGTGGCAAAGAGTGGAGTGGCATAGAGTGGAGTGGCATAGAGTGGAGTGGCGTAGAGTGGAGTGGAATAGAGTAGAGTGGCGTACAGTAGAGTGGCGTATAAAGAAGTAGCAAAGAGTTGAGTGACGTACAGTGGAAAAGCATACAGTGGAATGGCATAAAGTGGAGTGTTATATAGTGCAGTTCAGTAGAGTGGAATAGTGTAGAGTGGACTGGCGTAAAGAGGAGTGGCGTAGACTGGAGTGTCGTACAGCGGAGTGGCATACAATGGAGTAGAGTGGAGTGTTGTACAGTGATGTGGCATAGACTGGAGTGTGGTAGAGTGGATTGGTGTAGTGTGGACTGGCATAGAGTGCAGTGATGTATAGTGGAGTGGCACACAGTCGAACAGTGTAGAGTGTAATGGAGTGGTATACAGTGGAGCGTAGTACAGTGGAACAGCATATGCTGGAGTGGGGTAGAGTGGAGTGGCATAGGGTGGAGTGGCGCACAATGGAGTAGCATAGAGTGGAGTTGCATGGAATGAGGTACAGCGTACTGTAGGGTAGCATAGACTGGAGTGGCGTGGAGTTCTGTAGAGTTGAATGAGGTAGTGTAGTGGGGTACACTGTAGTGGCTTACAGTGTAACCGTGTACTGTGGAGTGGCTTAGCGTGGAGTGTTGAAGAGTGGGGTGGTGTATAGTGGAATAGTGTAGAGTCTAGTGGCATAGACAGGAGTGGCATAGAGAGGAGTGGTGTGGTGTGGAGTGGCATACAGTGGAGTTGTGTACAGTGGAATAAAATTGAGTTTACTGGTTAACACTGTAGTGAAGTAGAGTAAAGTGGTGTACACTGGAATAGCTTAGAGTGTAGTAGGGTAGAGTGTAGTGATGTAGGGTAGAGAGTAGTAATGTAGAGTGGAGCGGTTTGGCATAGAATGGAGTGGTGTAGATTGTATTAGCGTACAGTGAAACAGTATACAGTGGAGAAGCATAGTGGAGTGACGTAGAGTGTAACAGCACAGACTGGAGTGGCATACAGTGCAATATCGTACAGCGAAGTGGCGTACAGTAATAGCATAGAGAGGAGTGAGGTAGAGTGGAGTTAAGTAAAGTGAAATAGCATAGAGTACAGTGTCGTAGAGTGGAGTGGTATAGAGGAGTAACCTAGAGTGTAATAGCATAAACTGGAGCGGCGAAGAGTGGAGTGCTTTAGAGTGGAGCGTGGAAACTGAAACAGACATAGCTGGAAAGTGTGTGACTGGATCCATATGTTAATTTGGCAGGAATATCCATCATGAGGTGTAACTGGTAATTTGTGGCAGTATATGTGAATAGTGTAAGTAGTGTTAAAGTTGTACATTTTAAAGTACTTAGTTAGCTATACATTGTGATGCTGTATGCTACGGTCAGTTCGCGGTATACTGCAGTACATGCGTATGAGAAGGTGGTATGTGATTGGCTAAGGCTGTGTTTACCAAAGGTATAAAGGAGCCATGTCGTTTTTAGCACAGTTTGGTTGCACGCTGTGTTTCGCTGCTTTCTGATTTAGGGTTCTAGATATAGGTTAGTAATAGGTTTCATTGTTGTTCCCTATTTATTACCCCTTTAATAAAGGAAGAGAAATGTATTTATAATTGTCTATATATTTTTACAGCAGTTTAGAGAGAACCGTGCATTTAAAAAATAATAATCTCAAGCAGTGCAGTAATTCTGTAGGTTTTTTCCACGCTACTCCTTAGACTTTTATGTGCATATTTGAATATGTTAAAAATAGAAAAAACACTTTAATACACAATATTTGTAAAATTTAGTGTGTATGGTGTATTTTTAATTACTTAACATATTTTTTTTTTTTATTTATTTTAAGTACTGCAGTACTCACAAGACAGTATCACGGTACTCTGTACATTTCTAGAAAATATGTAGAAACTTATAAATATTTTTGTCAAACCAAATACTTACCTATATCTGAAGGTGTAACGCATAACACAGCCAAACTGTATCTGGAAACAAAATGGCTTTTGTAAAGGCAGTCATTAGCCAATCACATAATGACTTGTCATTGCTATGTACCGCTGTACTTACGGGAAATACTGCAAAAGCTCACGAATGTACTGCAAAAACGGCTATCACTAATTAAATTACCTTATAACTTCTTTAAAATTACCCTACTTACCTGTAGTACCTAAAAGCATCATCTTAGCACCATAATCTATAAGGCTACCAAATTTGATGGCATTCTGTCCAGCCGTTTTCGCACTATGTGCGATAAAAACAGTCTATGAAAAATGCATTGGTGAAAAAATTCATTTTGGGACCCCCTTTTATCTTTGTACCGCCTTGACTAATCACTGCGAAAATTTCCACCTTCGCCAAGGTAGAAAAAGCTATAGGTCTGGAAAATTCATGGAGATTCATCAAACAGGCGCAATTTATTAATCCGGGGAATTCCTATCTCTGGTAACCCTAATTATAGAGTGGCTATCGATATATATATATTTACTGAAAAACTAAATGTTACAGGGACGTTATAGTTAGGAAATATAATTTGTTTTAAATTTAGAAATTCACTGAAAAAAGCAAAGGTTACAGGGACGATGTAGTTAGAAACAGATTTCACTCGTACAGAACTGGTGAAAATCAGCAGTTGTAGTTACCTGTGCTAACTATAACTTACACCCCTGCAATGAACTGCTTATGACCTCACATATTACAACACTCATGACATGGTCAGTGATGTAGGAGAGTAGGATCTGCTTCACATGGGTACCCCCACTTTTTGCTGGTGTTTCACTGTTTTTCGACCTTAGTATGGCTGTGGCCCTGCTAATCAGGACCACAGCCTAGCTGCTTCCTCTCTAAAATGGTTTCCATGTACATTAGGTACATATCTAATTGGATTCTGGAGTGCCTTATAAGCCCCTAGTATATGGTATACTATGTACCTAGGGCATAGGTACCTCAGAGGCCTACCAGGGGCTGAAGCATGTATTATGCCACCCCTGGGAAGCACTCCAAAATGGCACCACAGGTCTGCTACTGCAGCCTGGGTAAGGGTGTGCTTGCACCTCTTACTGTGGTATAGGCTACCTATATCACTACCATTGCACACATATAAAAAACCTATAGGTCACTCCTATGCAGGCCTTACCAATCCTGAGGCAGAGTGCTTGGTTTTTATGTGAGAGGGTGCCCTGCATGAGAAGAGTCCCTCTGCAGCGTTCGGAGTACCTCCTCTGATGCTGTTTGTGGTGCAGCCTGACCATATACTCTTAAGTGCATTATAAACTCGGGGTAAATGCTAACTTTAGGATGGCTGCACAGAAACATGTCGTGTTTGGTGTCAAATGCTTTGGAATACTACCCCCCCGCCAGTTCTTTCGGCGGGGGCAGCATTCCACCCTTCTAGAGGGAGAGACATGTTCACACTGGTCTAACCCGGTAGGACTTTCCTGAGCCCTGGCATCACAAAATGGATGCCTCTGCCACAGACACGGGTCTGGCCTCCTGCTGCTGACAGAAACTCTGGCTGGGAGGCCTGGACAATAGGTTTGTTTCCTGTCCCAGGGAGGTATGACCATCTCCCCAGACAGGCTGATGTGTATTGGAGCTGGGCGGGAGCACTCTCTGGTGCTTTGAAGTCCTGCACTGGTGTCCCTGTGCATAGCCCAGTTCAAACCAGTTGCAGGGGCTACCTGCCCCTGCTCTGGCGCGAAACTGGACAAAGGAAATGGGTGTAACCACCCCTCTTTCCAAACCCTCCCATAGGTGGGTCCAACCCCCAAACTTAGTATAAGTAAGGGAACCCAGACCTTGCGACTTTAGATTACCCTGGACGAAACTCTGCATCATATATCCTGGACCTTCGATATTCTATCCTGACTACAAGACTCAAGAAATCTCCCTTGGGGTCAAGGAGTGACTCCCCTGCTTGGCAGGCACCAAAGAAGCAACTGACCGGTCTGCATCGCTGAAGCTCCCGCCGGACACTAAAGTCTTTGCATCACCAGAGGTGGATTTCCAGACTTCCCCGTGGCTACTCTGAGTCCACAGCAAAGCTGAGGCCCGTGGCTATCGTGGGTGACGTGGTACCGTGACCCCTGGACACCGTGAACTTCTGCAGCAACACTATATTTCTGGTCCTCCTCGAAGTTGTGCTTTGGGCTCCGAGTAGTCCCAGTCTTGAGCACCTCCTGCACCAAAGATTGCTGGCCTCTATTCCACGAGTGACCCGTGGGCCAGTTTCAAGTGCGACCGCTTGAAGGCTCCTTCGCGATCACTAGCCCGTTGGCTAGCAGGTCCCCACAAAGGCAACTCCTCTTCTAATTGGGCTTTTCTGGTTGCTCCAGATGTGCCCTGACTTACCCTCGCTGGGTAAGTCCCTCAGACCTTGCTGGTCTGCACCACAGTCCTTCTTCTGAATTCCAGTGACTTGCCGTTGCCAAGGTTTGTTGGGTTCATTCTGCAGCACTCGACAGACTTCGTGGGACAGCTCGAATCTGGCTCATGGACTTCGTCAACGCCTCCTGGACCTCGTGGCTGAAGAGTAAAGACACCCATCAACTCACCTGAAGCACTCGACATCTGTGGGCATTGGTCTATCCTGCCCTCAGTCACTGGCTAGTGACCCAGGCTCTGTTCGCTCTGCTTTCAGGTTCCTTCCATCCTAGATCCAGGCTTGGATCTCTTCGGACACTTCTCCTCTTCACGGCAGCAGCAGTTCTTTGCCAGCTTCCATTGCAATCAACGACACGACCCGACACTAAAAGACACCTATGCACCAGGCTTCCCTGGGTGAGTTAACTCGAGTAATCCGGTGCTCCTGTGGGTGCTAGCCCTAGAACTTCTTAAGTCCAAAAGGGTTTGGTCCTGACTCGATTCTAGGTGTCCCTAATCTTTAAAATTCCAACCGCGACATTGCCCATAGAAGCTAATGGGAACCCGCGGTTGTGTTTACACACTGCATACAGTCCCCGTGGGTCCCCTGTGTCACTACCTTGGGTGGTTTCTTGGGGCCCCAGCGATTCTACAGACTCTAGGCCTTGTGTCTATCCCAGTCGTGGTTCTTATACCATTTTTTTGGTATATGCTTTGGTACGGCCCTAGGGCCCGAACGTGTATTTGTGCTATTACTGTCGATAACTAACTTGTGAATTAAGTACTTCTAACTCCAGCCTCATAAAGAGACTAGAGGGGTGTGTGTTAACCTAAATACATATATTTTAAATATATACATGGTGTGGTTGTCCTTTCATTTGATCATTCAAGAGATTATAGACTGGTACAACATGCTGCTTTACATTCCTTCAAGACTTAGCCTGAGGCTGCTCTCCATAGCTACCACTAGGATAGCTTTCACATAAGGTTGTCTTTAACCAATTCACCATAAGGGGTTGTTTGGACTGATACAAGGTGCCCACTACAACCGGTGGACGGCATATACCAGGCACCTTCTCACACGTGACATTACTCACGACATCTCAAATGACATCACCGATCTAGTGATTGTGAGTGTTTTCTAAATGTTTCTGAGTGTTAAAGATATAAACTAAGATACTACAAATGAGTATAGTTTGTGTACTACTAATGAGTGATACTATTTGTAACACACGTGTGTGACTGTGTATATCCATACGTGACTAGGTGTCTGCGTGGCTCTATGGTTGTGAGCAGTGGATTCGGGTCCCTAGATATACAAAATTGGTTTTCCTTTAAAATCTCAGAAATACTGAACGTTTTTACACCAAATAACAAAATGCACACTTTCTGGACCAAAAGCTAACTTTTGAATTTCATTGCTTTTGTATGAGTGAAATCTGAGCCCAACTATAACATCCCTGTAATCTTTGTTTTTTTCAGTGAATTATTTAGCCTTTTTAAATTCTATTTTATAACTCTAACGTCCCTGTAAGCTTTGTTTGTTTTCAGTGAATTTTATGTTTTTATTTAAAAACTTAAGCAAGATGCCCAACGCAATGCACGTGGGGGAGGGGGGTAGACACAGGACCTGGCCTGGCATTGTGCTGCCCCTACCCAAGCTTGCTGCTCCTGCCCCCCTCTCCCTTGCCATCTATTGTCCAATTCTACGACCCTGCTCCCTCATTACAGCCGTGTGTGGCTGTTGTTCTGCCACTGCCCTTCCTGCCTGCCCTAAACAGTTAGCATGCACCCCCACCCACCTCCTCCCTACCCTCTGTTGTCTGAGTCCAAGCACCAGCTGCCTCCCTCCCGCCCTGCTGCGTCTGATGTGCTGCCACTGCCCTTCACTTAGCTTAATGTCCCTGCACACGCCTCCTGCCCTCTGTTGCCCCATCATTGTTCTCCTGCTTAGCCTCTGGGCTTAGCTTGCTTCCCTTACTCTCTGTCCCCCCGTCCTCCGATGTCTGTGTGCATGCCCCTGCTCCCTCCTTTTTGTCCACCATGTTCCATGGACCTGTCACTGCCCCTCCTATCTACTCTTGAGCATTCTGTTGAGCTGTCCCTCCGACCTGTCTAGCATGGTCAGATGGTTGCCGCCTGTCCCTGCTACGTCCACCTTGCCTGTCCAAGTTCCATGTCCCTATCCCATCCCTCCTGTCCTGCATGGTCCATGTTTCTGCCACTCCCTTCTGCCCTCCATGCTTTGTTGTGCTGCAACTGCTTCTCCAGCCTGCCCTGAGTGGTCTGTTGTGAAGCCCCTTCGCTGCTCTCTTTTGTCTGTCATGCGTCTACCCATCCCTTCTGTCTTCCATGGTATTCTTTGCATACCCATGCCCCCTTCCTCTTGCCCACCATGGCCACTGTGCTGCCGCTGACCCTCCCGCTTCCCATGCATGGTCTTCTGTGTTGCCACAGCCCCTCCCACCTAAACTGTGTGTTCAGCTAGCTGCCCCTGACCCCCTCCCACCTTTCCTCCATGGTCTGCGTTTAAGCCATTATCGTCTCACCGTTGCCTTCCATGGTGTGTTGTGCTTCCAGTGCCAATCCCGCCTGACCTGCATGTTCAGCTTATTGCTCCAGCCCTGACCCCTTACCCCCGGCCACTGTGTTCCATGTGCAGGGCCCTATCCTCTCCCTTCTGCCTTACCTAGTCCGTTGTCGTGCCCCTGTCCCCTGCCCTTCGTGGTAGGTTATGCTGCAACTATCCCTCCTGTCTGTCCACTATAGTCAGCTTGCGGTTCTTGCCTCTTTCCCTCTGCTCGCTGCTGTCCATGTGAATGGCCCTGCCCCCTCCCTATTGCTTTCCGTGGTCCGTTGCACTGCACTGCCATCCCACTTGGCCTGTCTGGTGTATTGTGCTGCTGAAGACCCCTGATGCCTGCTCTGTAAGGTCAGTTTGGTGCCCCTGACCATCTCCCTCCTGCCCTCTGTTATCCAAGTCCAAATCCCTACCTCATTCCTTCTGCCCTTTGTGAGCCAATGTACCTTACCTGCCAACATTTTGAACTCGGTAAGAGGGAGATTTAGTATAAAAACCTTGGGGAATTGATTTTCCCCATTGACACACATTGAAAAACCGGAGATTTTAGGCAGGTGCCAGATAAAATAGAGCCCTTTTGGGCTTTAAAATTTACGAGTCACCTGCCTGAATTGGGTCTTTCCACTTCCCTCCATGGTCCATTAACCTGCCACTGCCTCTCCCGCCTGCCCAGCATGGTCCACTTGTTGCCTGCCTCTGCACCCTCCTCCATGAGAGGGTCTTATTCCCATAAAAATGATGGTTAGTGCTCTAAACAACTAAAATGAGGACATATTTACTGACTTCTCAAAGACACACAAAGAACTTTTAGATAATTTGCTATCTCTATGTTTTTGTATCCAGTTGATCACTTGATTATGGTGGACGATGGGTGGCGACATTTGAAAGTGTGAGGGAGCGATCTCTTGCTCGAGTCTTGATCCACGTCAGATGGTCGTTTTGTTGGAACGCGCTGGCCATTAGCGTCACCCAGATGACGGATGAGCTGATTGTGGAAGGGTTGATCATATGTCAGTGTACGTGACACGGGGCATTGTGATCAAAGGAGTGGTTGGATCGGAAATAGCGGAGTTTCAGCATTACATGCCACGGAGCTTGATGGGCATGGTGATGTCATCATGACAATCACGTTTTTAGAAGCCATTTTGAATAAGGGTACAATTGTGAATACTCTGTGTAGGGCTGATGTTAGGAGTGGATCCGCTTACATGTTGGGGGCAACGATGCAAGCTGCAGATTTTCCCCGTGCATGATGTCTGCGCAGATAACAAATGTTTTATAACAGTCATCTAGTATGCCACCTGTCGCTTTTATTCAGCATTGTACCAGCTGTGATCCCTGTGTGCCACATCAGCGATAGGGACGCTGAGGGTGTTTGGGGCACGGTGATGGGCACACCGACTATCAACCTACTTTCCTGTGAAACCGGAAGTCCATGCATGCGCCGTCAGCGATAGGCACGCTTTGTGTTCAGTGACGGGCACACCTGTAAATGGCTACGCTGTAAGTCCAGGTACTTTGCATGAACCCTTCAAGGCATTTGACTGGATATACAATACAGGTAATGTTCTCATATTGACAAAAGGTGATTTCTGCAAGGGTTTTATTGCGTTCATGTTGTGACACATAACCCTAGCCTTAGGTTTTTAGTTTGTGTTGCTATGGTGTCACAAAATATACCCGCACCTCCAGCCTTATTAGAAAATCCTGGTCAACCTTGCACGATGTGGGAGGATTGGATAGACGTTTTTGAGATTTACTTGGAAGCCATTGGGGGCTACGTATATGTGGCCTCAGAAGAAGTTGGATATATTAAAGCACTCCATAGGAGTGGAAGGAAGGAAGGTTCTAAAACTTGGCCCAGGCAGTCAGTAGAGAGTAAAAATGCAGATACGGGGCAGACACCGAAGAAGATGTGTATGCTGTGGCTTCAAATGCATTAGAGGAAAATTATTGGAAAAAGTGAGCAGTGTGGTTGAGAGGCATACGTTTTTTCCAGAGCTCAGGTACAAGGTGAATCCATCACTAAATATGTGGCTCCATTTAGGAGACTAACTCTCACTTTCACATTAAAGCATCTCAGAGATGAGATTATATGAGATGAAATGATCAATATAACACGAAGCACAAATATTCATGGAAAACTGCAAGACCTGAATGACCCCACACTTGACAAAACTATAGAAGTGTCAAAACGTATGGAAGATGCCTCTCGATATATGATCATCGTGACCCCTGCAGCCCAGGGTAATAATAGTGAAGGAAATGTTAATGCAGAAACCCAAAGAAGAAAGCATCAAGGGGGAAAGAATTCAAGAGGGGGAAAAAGGAAAAACATGTTTTAGGTGTGGCAGCTCAAGACACGCGGCGGAAGCTAGGAAGTGTCCAGCTTCCAATAGTAGATGTTTTAAATGTAAGAAGCTGGGGCATTTTTCGAGAGTTTGTAGAAGCATTGGTACACCTAGGTACAAAAGATCGGTTAATTGGGTGAACAATGGTGGACAGACACACCAACGAGAAGAATCAAGTGAAAGTGAAGATGACGATGTAGAGATACAGGTGGTGAGTGAGCCTGAGTCTGGGGAGAAAGCTTATCGCCCCCCAAAATGTGTCATTTACATTAATGGGAAAGAGGTGCAAGTGTAGGTGGATTCATGTTCCCCATCACTTTTGATTGACAAATCCACATGGGAAGAATTAGAACTTGGGAGTTGTCTCCTACAGATGTAGAACCTGAAGGATACTGCGGGAGGAACTTTGTAACAGAGTTGAAATTCCAAAATAGAAGGTGGAGAAGGGGAGGTCCTTGTTAGGATGGAGAGGGCGATGTGCATTGGGTATGATATTAAATCCTAATCATCCCAAAGAGGTGCTACTGACTGTGCCACAAAGTGCAGATAATGGGGTCAGCACATTTCCTATCCGGTTCAATAAGAAATTAGGGTGTTTGAAGAGGTTTGAACACAAGATTGTGTTAAAGGAAGGGGCAACCTAAAGTACATAAGGTGGGGATTCGTTGGCTTTGAGGTGTTTGCTGAAGGGAGAGGTGATGAGGCTGTCCAGTGAAGGACTAATAGAACCCATTGAGGCTTCAGAGGGGGAACAACCTTTACAACGCAACTTTTACAACGCACTACCATTACAACGCATTTTTTACAACGCATAATCCATTACAACGCATGACATTACAACGCATGACACTACAACGCATTTTTAAAAACTACCTTTACAACGCATTCCATTACAACGCATACTACCATTACAACGCATACCATTACAACGCATAATATTACACTATACTATCCAACACTTACCCTACTGATGCACCCCCTGGAGTTAGAATAGTAATTTTTACCCCTAAACTATCCAACACTTACCCTACTGTTGCACCCCCTGGAGTTAGAATAGTAATTTTTACCCCTACACTATCCAACACTTACCCTACTGTTGCACCCCCTGGAGTTAGAATAGTAATTTTTACCCCTATACTATCCAACACTTACCCTACTGATGCACCCCCTGGAGTTAGAATAGTAATTTTTACCCCTATACTATCCAACACTTACCCTACTGATGCACCCCCTGGAGTTAGAATAGTAATTTTTACCCCTACACTATCCAACACTTACCCTACTGTTGCACCCCCTGGAGTTAGAATAGTAATTTTTACCCCTACACTATCCAACACTTACCCTACTGTTGCACCCCCTGGAGTTAGAATAGTAATTTTTACCCCTATACTATCCAACACTTACCCTACTGATGCACCCCCTGGAGTTAGAATAGTAATTTTTACCCCTATACTATCCAACACTTACCCTACTGATGCACCCCCTGGAGTTAGAATAGTAATTTTTACCCCTACACTATCCAACACTTACCCTACTGTTGCACCCCCTGGAGTTAGAATAGTAATTTTTACCCCTACACTATCCAACACTTACCCTACTGTTGCACCCCCTGGAGTTAGAATAGTAATTTTTACCCCTATACTATCTAATACTTACCTTAAATGTAATTTAATATTATGCGTTGTAATGGTATGCGTTGTAAAGGTAGTATGCGTTGTAATGGTAATGCGTTGTAAAGGAATTTTTTAAAAATGCGTTGTAGTGTCCTGCGTTGTAATGTCATGCGTTGTAATGGATTATGCGTTGTAAAAAATGCGTTGTAAGTGCATGCGTTGTAAAAGTGTGCGTTGTAACGTCATACATCCCTTCAGAGTGGCTTAGCCCAATTGTAATTGCAAGGAAACCTAATGCAAAAATCTGCATGTGTATGGACCTCAGAGACCTCAATGATTTATTTGGATAGATCACCATTCCCTTCACTGCAGCAGTTAAATGCTCGCAAGCATGAAAGGGGGTAGATATTTCACCACGCTGGACCTATCCAACACTTATCATCAGGTGTGCTTACAGGAGAGTTCTAGACACTTGAGATCTTTTATAACACCTGACGGAGCTTTGCAGTTCGTCCGCATGCCCTTCAGATTAGCGTCCGCATCAGGGTTTTTTCAAAGGTTGTAGGAAGGGGTTTTAAAAGATATGTCAATTGCGCTGGTGTTCCAGGACGATGTGTTGGTTTGGGGCGAGAATGAAGAGCTACATGATGTCATTTTAAATGAAGTGTTGCAGAAGTGTAGTGTGAGGTGTTCGAGGGTGCAGGTCTCACAATCAGCCTGGAGGAATGTAAGTCTAGCACACAGGAAGTTGAGTATTTAGATCATACCGTGTCTTATGAGGGTGTGAAACCAAAATGGAGCTTGGTAGAAGCGATTGAAAACGCTCCTGCTCCGCAAGACAGGGATCAATTAAGATCATTCTTTGGTCTTGCGCAGAACGACGCAAAGTTTGTTCACCATACTGACATTGTGCATGTTTTACACCAATTCATGAAAAAGGGTGTGAAATTTCAATGGTTAAAGGAGTGCCAGCTGGCATTCGAAAGAGTGAAAGAACCTATTAAGAAAGCGATTGCCCGTAAACCTTTTGAACCAATGAAAAGACTATTATTGTTACTGATGCCAGCAATTGTGGACTGGGAGCTGTTTAAATGCAGGTGCACGAGGCAATGAAAGAGAAAGAAAGAGTTGTGGCCTTTGTGTCACACACCTTAAAATGGGCCTAGAGCACGTACTCTGCAGTGAAAACGGTAGCTTTGGCCTTCTGGTGGGGGGTGTAACATTTTCAATTATTTAAATGGGGAGTGAATTTCGAGCTACAGACGGATCACAGAGCCCTGGCTGATCTTTTCACCACGGCGGGGAAAGTCACACTCCGTATTGCCAAATGGCTGTACCGCCTCCAACAGGATTTGTTTTCTCTGAGGTACGTGTCGGGTGTAAAGAGCATCGATGCAGATTGCGTCTCCAGGTTGCCTACTGAGGGTTTGAATGAGAGTGAGGATGGTGGCAGAGATGTCGGACTTCTACGGAGCCACTGGAAAGGCAAAGTGGAAAGAGGCTGTGTCAAAGGATCCCTGTTTGCTTAAATTAATAGAAGCCCTACCGTGTGCACAAAAGTGGAGATTTGATGAAAATCTGGAGATGCTTAAGCAGGAGTGGGAGGAGTTGTCAGTTATGGAGGGCACCATGAGGAAAATGAAAGGCTGGTGGTACCTGTTGACTTAAGAGAAAGATTGCTGGCTTTACTTCATGAGGGACATAGAGCTATGTCAGCAATGAAGAGAAAAGCTGGGGTGGATTTCTGATGGCCGGACATGGATAAGCAAATCAAGAGGCATGCCCAATATTGCATCTCTTGTGCCTGCAGCGACAAATCACACTTGATGCAGGAGATGCAGATGTGCCCAGTGGTTTTGCCTAAACGCCCATGGGGAAGAGTTGCGATAGATATCTGTGGGTCATTCAAGGGTTTAGGTGGGTGTGAGAAATACGCGTTAGTGATGATGGACTACTTTTTACAATGGCCTAAAGTGGCATTTGTATGTGAAGTGAATCAAGTAATTTAATGGCCTTTTGTGAAGCCATTTTCAGAAAGGAGAGGTGCCCAGCGGAAATTTTAATGAACAAGGTTCCCCAGTTTGTGTCCCTGGCGTATTGCTCTTTTCTCAAAAGGTGGAGAATTGGCCATTGCAAGACCCCAGTTTATCATCCCAGGAGAAACGGTTTAGTGGAGAGCTTCAACCGTGTGCTGTGGGAAATCATTCAACTCACCATTGCCGGCCACACGTGTCGGAGAAGCCAAGTGAGGGACATGTTGTGGAACTATCTCACCATGCCACATTCAGCAACTGGGGAGACACCGTTTTGTCTTTTAAAGGGCAGGATACTGTGAACTGTAGTGGTTCTTGCCCGGATGGCCAGGGCTGGTCCGCGTAATGTTGACTATGAAGGAAAGCTGAAGAGTATCAGACCAAGAACAGACTTAGACACAATGAACAAATAAATAATAAAGAGCTGAAGGTGTTTACGAAGGGGATGCTTGTCAGAGTAGGTGTAGGCAACGTGAAAAGAAAGGGAAGTTCCAAACTACCGTCTCTGAAGACAGTGATAGAAGTGAGGGGGAATACTCACAAATTATCAGATGGGAAGTGGTGGAATACAAGGAGAGTGCCTGTATGCACTGAAATAGAAGAAAGGGAGTGGTCAAGAACGAATGATGATAATGGCAGAGAAGAGCAACAGGGCAAAAGGGAACCGAGCTCCCGTACAAGAAGGAGACCAAGAGCACTGGAGGATTACATTTGTACATAGGAAGAGGGACTGAAGTAATATAGTGTGCCAACATGTGTGGTTAAGGAAAGGAGATGTGTTATGTTTAGTGTATATGTTACCTGGCAGCTGGACGCTGTGCTCTGGAGATGGCATGCTTCCACTTCTGGAATCCGGTGTGTGGATTCTGAGGAACTGTGAGGCAAACAGTTACTGAGATCAGGGACAAACCAGGGGCCGTGTATGGTAACTCAATAAATCAATCAATCAATCAATCAATCAAGTGGTATTTGCATAGCGCTGCTTGTCACCCATGAGGGTATCCAGGTGCTTGCTGCTGGGCTCATTCGAAGAGCCAGGTTTTAAGTCCTTTGCTGAAGTCGGTGAGCGAAGGTGTTGTGCTGAAGTCGGTGAGCGAAGGTGCTGTGCTGAAGTGAGGGGGAGGGTGTTCTAGGTTTTGGCAGTGAGATGGGAGAAAGATCTTCCTCCAGTGCAGCTGCGGAGTACGCAGGGGATCTCTGCAAGGGGGAGGTGTACAGAGTGGAGGCTCCAGGGTGGTCGATGGAAGTGCAGACTGTGGTCAATTTTAGTTGGGTCCCTGGTCATGGATGGCTTTGTAGGCGTGGGTCGACAGCTTGAAGTGGCACCTCTTCTGAACTGGAAGCCAGGGGAGGTCCTTCAGGTGCTGGGTGATGTGGGTTCTCTTGGGCAGGTTAAACATCAATCTGCCTGCTGTGTTCTGGATCGATTGAAGTCTGTGCATGAGGTTGGAGGTGGTGCCTACATAAAGTGCGTTGCGGTAGTCTGTTCGGCTGGTTATGAGGGCCTGCTTTACCGTCTTCCTGGTGCTGATGGGAATCCACTTGAAAATCTCGCGGAGCTTGTGGAAGCAGGCTGAGGAGAAGCAGTGACTTGGCGTTTCATGGATAGTTCGTAGTAGAGGATAATGCAGAGGTTTCAGCCGTGGCCTTTTGGTGTGGGAATGGGTCCAAGTTCTGAAGGCCACCAGGAGTCATCCCAGAGGGCAGTGTGCTTGCCGAAGATGAGGACTTCAGTCTTGTCGGAGTTGAGCTTGAGGCTTTTTTCCCTCATCCAGGTTGATGTGCTTTTTATGCAGTTGTGGAAGTTAGTCTTCGACGTGGTGGGGTCGGCAGAAAACGCTACGATGAACTGGGTGTCGCTGGCATAAGAGATGTTGATGTTGTGCGATTTGATGATGTCTGCAAGTGGTGACATGTAGACGTTGAAGAGAGTTGAGCTAAGGGATGAGCCTTGAGGAATGCTGCATATGTTGTGCTTGGCTTGTGATGTGAACAGGGGTAGTTTGACTTTTTGGGTACATCCCACGAGGAAGGATGCCATCCATCTGAGCAAGTAGTCAGTGAAGCTGACCTAGTGTAATCGTTCGACGAGTGTGTGGTGGGAGACGGTGTTGAAAGCTGCGGAGAGGTCAAGTAGGATCAGGGTGTCTGATCGGTGCTGTGGTTGGTTCGGAAGCCTGATTGTGAGGGGTCCAGCAGGTTGAGGTTCTCCAGGTGTTTGGTGAGTTGGAGGTTAATGGCCTTCTCCAGGACTTTGGTGGGGAATGGGAGTAGTAAGGTCGGGTGGTACTTCAGGAGCTCACTGACAAAGAAGACTCTTCATCATTTACCACAGCGTCCTGTCTTCATAAAGGAAACCAAGGTTGCTCTGTGCATTGTTTACAGGGCGTTGTGTGGTGCTGGGTTCACTGTGGTGCATACGCTCCAGTATCTCCTGGAGTAGCTGCCGGAGGTTCTTGTGTGCCCAGGGAGTGGATCTGCAAGGGACCACTCATGAAGTGAAGAGAGGCAGAGAAGGTAAGATTCTAGAGTAGGGCGCTTCTGAAGCAGAGGGATAGAAGTTAGCAGGAGCTTGTGTGAAAGCGTAATGGATAACCTACAACATCCGGACTATGTGCCCTCTACACTTCCTCTGAGCGCTTCCTACAGAGGAGGCCACAAGGGAAGAAATGAACGGATGGAGAGGAGAGTCTGCGCTCAGTAAAAAGCCTCTACTTGCCTTATCGTGAGACTCTATAGACTCATCACTGCATAGGTGGCAGCTAAACACAGGCCAGAGGTGCTGCCCTCAGCTGGCCAATAAAGTGTATGGCAGCTGGGTCTAAGGTAGGACAGGAGTGCTGAATCCAGGACAGATTTTGGGATAACAACAAAAGACAGATTTGTCTGGCCTGGATCTGGTTTTCCTGGACCTGCGCTGGACGCCACTGGTGTAGGCAGATACAGGACACATGAAGGAGATATGCAAGCGCCGCTTATCAGGCGGCAGCCACCTGAAGTTTATATGCACTTTTTTTTCAAGTAAAAGCATATGCCTCGCACACACAGTGATGAATGTACGAGGGAGGGTCCACGGTTGGCTCGTGAGTGGTGAAAAAGACCCCAGTACCTATGAAGTCTGTTGTAATGAAGACGCTGTCCTGTTCCTTGGTGAACTTAGGACGGCATTTATTAAAATAGTAGATTCAAGATAAGATACAGTGAGCCCCCCAGGAGCCGCCTTTCTGCTGCTCAGCCCATCCTCCAACAGACAAACTCCACTCATCCAACATTCCAAGCATCATCCACACCAACATTCCACACCGCACTCACACTGGCTGAGCAGCAGGTACAACACTGTCCCATATATATATATATTTTACTGAGTTTTATATAGTGCGAACTTGACCCGGTATGGGGTGTCAGAGCGCCTTACAGAGCACCAGTTACGTTACATGAGGACACATTCATTTTTGTAAGGCACGGGGAGATTAAGTGATTTGCCCAGAATCACAGGATGTTCAGCGTCATTGCCGAGACTCCCACATCACAGCGCACACACATTCTCAGTGACTGGGATGCCCGGACAGGAGTGGTGTTGCTGTTATACTGAGCGCTCATCCCCCTTAAGCCCAACAGTGCACCACAGCAGTGAAGACGGAGCCCTCCAACATGACTTCTTTATTTACTCCTGGAACCGTGTACCACGGCTGCTCATCTACAGGGCCAATCGCTGAACGACACACATCTGTTGACAACTCATAACGCCAATGAATCGCTGGAAAGAGCTTGATGGCAAATAGAACAAGAGCGAAACACATGTCGGCTGAGTGTACTGAAGCTCGTCCACACTGAGCATGGTAAAATCTATGTACTTTACACAACGTAAGAAACTTTTTCAAAATGCTATCTGAGTGGGTAACCTTTACTTCAAAACCCAAATAGGAATATGCTGAAGACATTTAACAACTAAAAACTCACCACAATGGCTGTGTCTTCACACCATACAGAAGAACTGATTCTCACAATCTGGTGTAGTGTTTTTACAACAGAAAATTGTCTCTGTAAAATGTACCTGTTACAAAAGCTGCAACCAACTTCAAATACTAAGGATGGCTCAGCCCTGAGGACAACTATGGGCTGGGAATCCTGCCAAGCAAGTGTTAAGAACACAACAGGGAGTTTTCATTCCGGACATGAGGGCACATTACTGAAATTCATGCCAAAGAAGGACATTAGGCAGAAAGAGCAGGAGCTCAAGAAAACACCAGACACAGGAGCGCTGCTCAGACCACCAACATGGCTTCAACTGTAGATCTTCTGGAGGGACCCACGATAGAGAGGAGGGGTTGCGGCAAGGGGGGACAGTCTGAATGTAGAGGACTTAACCTGGCACCAACGCTGAGCAGCATCCTGCCGTTCTTGACCCGTCCCTGGGCCTCAACCTCAAACTTCACCCACTCAAAGTGTTCCTGTCTCCGACATCTAGAGCCTCAAACTTCACCCACTCAAAGTGTTCCTGTCTCCGACATCTAGAGCCTCAAACTTCACCCACTCAAGTGTTCCTGTCTCCGACATCTAGAGCCTCAAACTTCACCCACTCAAAGTGTTCCTGTCTCCGACATCTAGAGCCTCAAACTTCACCCACTCAAGTGTTCCTGTCTCCGACATCTAGAGCCTCAAACTTCACCCACTCAAAGTGTTCCTGCCTCCGACATCTAGAGCCTCAAACTTCACCCACTCAAAGTGTTCCTGTCTCCGACATCTAGAGCCTCAAACTTCCCACCCACTCAAAGTGTTCCTGCCTCCGACATCTAGAGCCTCAAACTTCACCCACTCAAAGTGTTCCTGTCTCCGACATCTAGAGCCTCAAACTTCACCCACTCAAAGTGTTCCTGCCTCCGACATCTAGAGCCTCAAACTTCACCCACTCAAAGTGTTCCTGTCTCCGACATCTAGAGCCTCAAACTTCACCCACTCAAAGTGTTCCTGTCTCCGACATCTAGAGCCTCAAACTTCACCCACTCAAAGTGTTCCTGTCTCCGACATCTAGAGCCTCGAACTTCACCCACTCAAAGTATTCCTGCCTCCGACAACTAGAGCCTCAAACTTCACCCACTCAAAGTGTTCCTGTCTCCGACATCTAGAGCCTCAAACTTCACCCACTCAAAGTGTTCCTGCCTCCGACATCTAGAGCCTCAAACTTCACCCACTCAAAGTGTTCCTGTCTCCGACATCTAGAGCCTCAAACTTCACCCACTCAAAGTGTTCCTGTCTCCGACATCTAGAGCCTCAAACTTCACCCACTCAAAGTGTTCCTGCCTCCGACATCTAGAGCCTCAAACTTCACCCACTCAAAGTGTTCCTGTCTCCGACATCTAGAGCCTCAAACTTCACCCACTCAAAGTGTTCCTGTCTCCGACATCTAGAGCCTCAAACTTCACCCACTCAAAGTGTTCCTGCCTCCGACATCTAGAGCCTCAAACTTCACCCACTCAAAGTGTTTCCGCCTCCGACATCTAGAGCCTCAAACTTCACCCACTCAAAGTGTTCCTGTATCCGACATCTAGAGCCTCAAACTTCACCCACTCAAAGTGTTCCTGTCTCCGAGATCTAGAGCCTCAAACTTCACCCACTCAAAGTGTTTCCGCCTCCGACATCTAGAGCCTCAAACTTCACCCACTCAAAGTGTTCCTGTCTCCGACATCTAGAGCCTCGAACTTCACCCACTCAAAGTATTCCTGCCTCCGACAACTAGAGCCTCAAACTTCACCCACTCAAAGTGTTCCTGTCTCCGACATCTAGAGCCTCAAACTTCACCCACTCAAAGTGTTCCTGCCTCCGACATCTAGAGCCTCAAACTTCACCCACTCAAAGTGTTCCTGTCTCCGACATCTAGAGCCTCAAACTTCACCCACTCAAAGTGTTCCTGTCTCCGACATCTAGAGCCTCAAACTTCACCCACTCAAAGTGTTCCTGTCTCCGAGATCTAGAGCCTCAAACTTCACCCACTCAAAGTGTTTCCGCCTCCGACATCTAGAGCCTCGAGCTTCCTGCTGGAGCCAAAGCTGCCGCCGAGGAGCGGCAGGCCAGCTAGCCACTGTCTACAATTCCCTGTTCGGATCCAGCCTGCAGCTCATCCCAATTATGACCTATTCATAGGACACCCCGCGCCGCACGGCCACCAGCTGTCGCGTGTGCCCCCCGCCTGCCGCTGCTCTCAGCCTCGCTGAAGCCTTCCTTACCTCTGGCCACGCCCCCCGCCGCCGCTCGTTGCTTTCCCGCTTTTGTTTGATATTGTACTGTATTTTGGTATTGTAATTGTTTTATATCCTTTATCTGCCTTTTCTTGTGTTGTCGCCCCCCCTGTGCTGTTTCCCCTGTGCCCACCCGCCCCGCTCCCCGCTTCTCGCCGCGAGTGTGAACACGCCCCCTTCCCTCTGTGCCCTCCCCGCTCCCGCCTCCCAGCTGCTCCTCCCTCCCTGCACTTCGCCATAAATGGCGACTGTGCGCACGTGCAGCGTTAACGCGCAGTGGGCGCGCCGATTGTGCGCCGAAGGTGCGCCAAAGGTAAGCCCGTCTGCGCCCGTCCGTGCCTGGACCACGCCCAGTGCCAGGACCCCTGGCTCCCACCGACACCAGCCCACCCGCCGGACCAACGATGCCACCGACCTCCACGCACTCAACGCCGGTCGAATCCCGAGCTGCTATCGAGCCACCCCAAAACGCACCCACGGACCCTTCTGCTGCCACTCCTGCAAGTTTACCTGCAACCGGACCTGCACTACACCAGCACCGACCAAACCGAGCACCAGCAGCAACCACCTCAAGTGCATCCTGCTCAACACCCGCTCCATCCACAGACACGCCGCCGAGCTCTGGAACCTGCTCGACACCACAGCCCCAGACGTCGCCTTCCTCATGGAAACCTGGATGAACGCCTCCTCAGCGCCCGACATCGCCATCGCCATACCGGACGGCTACAAGATCATCCGGAGGGACCGCGTCAACCAGACAGGAGGAGGCATCGCCATCATCCACAGGAACTCCATCCGCATCACGACCAACACCGATGACACCCTCGCACCCGCCGAACACCTGCACTTCCAGATTCACATCAACCCTAAGACCACCCTCAGAGGCACCCTCATCTACAGACCCCCGGGACCACGCACACAATTCAGCGAAGACATCGCCGACTTCATCAGCCCGCACGCCCTCCCCTCCGCTGACTACATCCTCCTCGGGGACCTCAACTTCCACCTGGAGAACAACAATGACCGCAACACCACCACCCTGCTGGACAACCTCGCCAACCTCGGTCTCAAGCAGCTGGTGACCACCCCCACCCACTACGCCGGACACACACTCGACCCCGTGTTCTCATCCAGCAAGGACATCGCCTTCAGCCACGCCACCGGACTCCACTGGACGGACCACAGCTGCGTCCACTTCAGCTTCAGAAGGACCACGATCCACCACCACCAGCAACAGGTTGCACGCAGAAGCTGGAACAAGATCACAGCCGACCAACTCGAGACTTCCCTGAGCATGAACCCTCCCACCAGCGCAACAAACCCAAGCCAGGCGGCCACCAACCTCGTGAAGTGGATCAGCAACTGCGCAGACGACCTCGCCCCTCTGAAGACCCTGCCTAGCAGACCCGGCAGCAAGAAAGCCCCATGGTTCACCGACGAACTCAAGAGCTCCAAGAAGAACTGCCGAGCCCTCGAGAAAGCCTGGCGCAGAGACCCAACACAGAACAACATGACTGCCCTCAAGCTCCCCACCCGACAACACCACCAACTGATCCAGGCCACCAAGAAAACTGCATTCAAGGAACGACTGGACAACAACGCCCACAACAGCAAGGAACACTTCAACATCGTTAAAGAGCTCTCCAACCCCAACGCCGGAAACAACGACATCACCCCTTCACAAGACCTCTGCAACTCCCTCGCCTCCTACTTCCACAACAAGAATGCGGACATACACAACAGCTTCAGCACTCAACCGACGCACGCCACAACGGAACCACAATTCCCCTCCACCACCCTCCGCGCCTGGACCCCGATCAGCACCGAAGACACCATCCGCACGATGAACTCCATCCACTCCGGATCTCCGACCGACCCCTGCCCTCACCACGTCTTCAACAAGGCCGACGCTGTCATCGCACCCCACCTGCGGGACATCATCGACACCGCTACCTTCCCGGAGAGCTGGAAGCACGCCGAACTCAGCGCTCTACTAAAGAAGCCATCAGCCGACCCCACCGACCTCAAGAACTACCGCCCCATCTTGCTACTCCGGTTTCCTGCAAAAGTCATCGAGAAGACCGTCAACAAGCAGCTGGCCACCTTCCTCGAGACGAACGGATCCCTCGACCCCTCGCAGTCTGGCTTCCGGGCCAACCACAGCACCGAGACCGCCCTGATCGCAGCCACCGATGACATCCGAGCCCTGCTCGACAACGGAGAAACAGCGGCCCTCATCCTCCTTGACCTCTCCGCGGCCTTCGACACTGTCTGCCACCGTACCCTAGTGCAGCGCCTCAGCAACGTCGGAATCCAGGAGAAGGCACTGGAATGGATCATCTCGTTCCTCGCTGGAAGGACACAGAGAGTCCGCCTCCCCCCGTTCAGATCAGAAGCCACCGAAGTCATCTGCGGCGTTCCTCAAGGCTCCTCGCTCAGCCCTACCCTCTTCAACGTCAACATGAGCCCCCTCGCAGCCATCGCACGCCAACACAACCTCAACATCATCTCCTACGCCGACGACACCCAGCTGATCCTCTCCCTCACCAACGACCCCGCCACCGCCAGAGCCAACCTACACGAAGGGATGTATGACGTTACAACGCACACTATTACAACGCATGCACTTACAACGCATTTTTTACAACGCATAATCCATTACAACGCATGACATTACAACGCATGACACTACAACGCATTTTTAAAAAATACCTTTACAACGCACTACCATTACAACGCATACTACCTTTACAACGCATACCATTACAACGCATAATATTAAATTACATTTAAGGTAAGTATTAGATAGTATAGGGGTAAAAATTACTATTCTAACTCCAGGGGGTGCAACAGTAGGGTAAGTGTTGGATAGTGTAGGGGTAAAAATTACTATTCTAACTCCAGGGGGTGCAACAGTAGGGTAAGTGTTGGATAGTGTAGGGGTAAAAATTACTATTCTAACTCCAGGGGGTGCAACAGTAGGGTAAGTGTTGGATAGTGTAGGGGTAAAAATTACTATTCTAACTCCAGGGGGTGCATCCGTAGGGTAAGTGTTGGATAGTATAGGGGTAAAAATTACTATTCTAACTCCAGGGGGTGCATCAGTAGGGTAAGTGTTGGATAGTATAGGGGTAAAAATTACTATTCTAACTCCAGGGGGTGCATCAGTAGGGTAAGTGTTGGATAGTATAGGGGTAAAAATTACTATTCTAACTCCAGGGGGTGCATCAGTAGGGTAAGTGTTGGATAGTATAGGGGTAAAAATTACTATTCTAACTCCAGGGGGTGCATCAGTAGGGTAAGTGTTGGATAGTATAGGGGTAAAAATTACTATTCTAACTCCAGGGGGTGCATCAGTAGGGTAAGTGTTGGATAGTATAGGGGTAAAAATGACTATTCTAACTCCAGGGGGTGCATCAGTAGGGTAAGTGTTGGATAGTATAGGGGTAAAAATTACTATTCTAACTCCAGGGGGTGCATCAGTAGGGTAAGTGTTGGATAGTATAGGGGTAAAAATTACTATTCTAACTCCAGGGGGTGCATCAGTAGTGTAAGTGTTGGATAGTATAGGGGTAAAAATTACTATTCTAACTCCAGGGGGTGCATCAATAGTGTAAGTGTTGGATAGTATAGGGGTAAAAATTACTATTCTAACTCCAGGGGGTGCATCAGTAGGGTAAGTGTTGGATAGTATAATGTATTATTATGCGTTGTAATGGTATGCGTTGTAATGGTAGTATGCGTTGTAATGGAATGCGTTGTAAAGGTAGTTTTTAAAAATGCGTTGTAGTATCCTGCGTTGTAATATCATGCGTTGTAATGGATTATGCGTTGTAAAAAATGCGTTGTAATGGTAGTGCGTTGTAAAAGTTGCGTTGTAAAGGTTGTTCCCCTACACGAAGGGATGACAGACGTAGCCAAGTGGATGACGAACAGCCGCCTGAAACTGAACTCGGACAAGACGGAAGTCCTCATCCTGGGATCTTCACCCTCCGCCTGGGACGACTCCTGGTGGCCCCCCGCCCTGGGCAGCGCACCCAAACCAACAGACCACGCACGCAACCTGGGCTTCATCCTGGACTCCTCCCTCTCCATGACCAGACAAGTCAACGCCGTCTCCTCGTCGTGCTTCAACATCCTGCGCATGCTACGTAAGATCTTCCGGTGGATCCCCACCGAGACCAGGAAGACGGTCACCCAGGCCCTCGTCACCAGCCGTCTGGACTACGGCAACTCCCTCTACGCCGGAACCACCGCCAAACTCCAGAAGAGACTCCAGCAGATTCAGAATGCCTCAGCACGACTCATCCTGGACATCCCCCGTCGCAGCCACATCTCCGGACACCTGAGAGATCTGCACTGGCTCCCGGTCAACAAAAGAATCACCTTCCGTCTCCTCCCCCACGCACACAAAGCCCTACACAACCAAGGCCCAGGATACCTCAACAGCCGCCTCAACTTCTACGCTCCCACACGCCAGCTTCGATCAACCGGCCACGCCCTCACCGCCGTCCCCCGCATCCGAAGAGCCACCACAGGAGGAAGGTCCTTCTCCTACCTGGCCGCCAAGACTTGGAACTCCCTCCCGACCCACCTCCGCCTGACCCAGGACCACCTTGCCTTCAGGAAGCAGCTCAAGACCTGGCTGTTCGAGCAGTAGCGGACCCCCCCCTCCCCTAGCGCCTTGAGACCCTCCGGGTGAGTAGTGCGCTATATAAATGCTTGATTGATTGATTGATTGATGACCACAGCCATGAGGATTCTTGTCCAGAAAAAACAACTGCATCTGACCTTTCCACCGGGACGAGCCTGGTCCCTGTATCCCACCCATGCTCAATCAAGGTCGGTCTCAGCTTTGGACTTGGATGCGTCCACTGCGACCAGATACCCGCACTTGGCGCTTTGCAGTGTTGGCACTAGAAGTATTTATAAATTCTAAAAATCATGTCTCTGGTTCTGTCGATTCTGTTGTTGTTTTGGCGTGTTTAAAGTTTACTCTATTTCTAATAAGTGCAGTGGGAGTTTCATTGTGTTGTGCGTTATAGTTTATTGTTACTGATAAATGCTTTACACATTTCTCCTAAGTTAAGCCAGTCTGTTCTGTGCTACCGCTACCAAGGGTTGAGCTCAAGTTTAAATTATTGCGACCTCTCTGAACCTTGTACGAAATGATGGTAATATTCCTTGGTAAGGAGCCACATTCACTCCAAGGGCATATTATCAAGAACGGCGTTAAAATGATCGCCGGTTTAGCGGCAGAAAACTGCTGCTAAAGCGGTGATAATGGGCTTGATAAAATGCCCTTGAGAATTCCCATTTCCCATTTCTATTGGAATTCTCTGCGGCATATTATCAAGCCTATTATATTATGGCCCCAACTTCTCACACTACTGAACTAATGCTGTACAACTACTGAACTACTACTACTGTACTAACACTGCTGCACTACCACTGCTGTACTACTACTAAACTACTACTACTGCATACTAGTCAACTACGATTGCTGTACTACTACTGAACTACTATTACTGCTGTACTACTAGTGAACTACTACTGCTGAGCTGCTACTACTGTAATTCTATGGCTGTACTACTAAACTAGTATTGCTGTACTGCTACTACTGCTGGACTACGGAGGTTCTGTACTACTAATCTTCTGTTAAAGGGTGTCTGTGTCACAACCAGCAGCTCTAGTCCTGAGAGGCTCTTGGCTCATCATGGTATGAACACGCATGTACGTATGCCCGTGTGTACGTATGCAGGTATGTATATCTGTAAAAGGTATTTCTATAGCGAGAACCTAGCCAGAATAGAGTGACAGACAAGGACACGATGAATGAGTACCTGCAGAGACAGCACAAGGCTTGAATGGAAGGAATATTTGAAATGGGGACTCTCTGGGGTCAAACTCTGGCTTCATTACCTCATTGACGTAGATCCCGATCCGGCTCCCGATGAGGGAGGTGATGGAGGTCTGGGCCTGGAGGTCGCTGAGCAGCAGCTGGTGACACCCCACCACGTGGTACAGGATCAGGTCTCGGACCAGGCTGTGGTTCGTCCACTCCTGAATCTAAGAGAGGGCAAAGGTAAGTCAGTGTCATATCCATTTTATTTCAATTTCCATTTTGTGACACTTCATAGGAGCTTGCAGAACATCTGAAGGACTGATGACCTGTGCTGAGCTTGGAGACCACAAGGTCTTGTGAAGTTAAGGAAATCATCAGCCTGTGAGTGTACGGCTGCTGTGCTTTGGTTGCAGAATGAGTTGATCAATGCTTGGAAATCTCCCTCACCTTACGCTGGGTAAAATGTCCTGAATGGCTGTATACCTTGAGCAAAATGTAATAAAAACTATAAAAACTCACGTGAACCAGTGTGATTTGAGGTCAGGCACCGTGAGGAACATGTCCAGCTCCTAACACTTGCCAGCAAGCTGCGGACTTCCTCAAAGCTCGTCCCTCTATCTATGGACCGCCAGTCTATACACAGAGACACAAGGAGTTCTTCTCGCCATGTGCTGGAGCACAAATATCCCAAGAGTACTCAACGTTATCGACTGCCCCAAAGACTGCCTCTAATCAGGTTGGACGTCACAATATCTTGAGCAAACACAGTGTCTTCTTTCTGACACATTGCTCACAGAAATATCTGCCCATAGGGTGTAGATTTTGTATTATTGACTACAATGGGACGATCTTCTAATAAACGATGCTTTGGACAGAGAGACTAAGCTACTGACCTTCAGGAACACTCTTGTGGTGGATCCTCTTTGACTTGCAGATTCCTCACCCTGTGAATCTCCCCTGGTGCCAGACGGGTTGGAAACTCTTCCCAAGTGGTAGATGGCACTGTTGGCCTCTACCGTGTCTCTGAGCCACATAAGGGCTCTAGTCCTTTGCGCTGACATCAGTTTACCTCTTTTCCCAAACCTGCAGATCCGGGGCACAGCTGAAAGATTCCACTAATAGCTGTCAATGTGCAGAGCTAACTTCCAATCACTTTAACTCCTAGAAGCCCATGCCACAGAACGGGGAGGGCGGGCAGCAAGGAATCTGGTAAAGTATCCTCCAGAATTAACGTTACCGAAGGTGAGTGACTTATTTTTCTAACCGATGCCGGAAATAAATGCCGAAAAAAACTTTAAACACAGATTACTTAAAACCCACCCAGAAACCCTTATGTCAGATCCCTACCTCGCCATCAAAAAAGGTGTTACTATAAATGATCTCATCTTCTACACTAAACGACATGCGCACTGGAGGAAGGCCATCTACTCACTGCTCCAGATCTCCACTTCCCTGAAGACTCCACATGGACTTAGAGTGATGGTGCTCCCTCCGCGGCTTATAGAGCTGAAGCCACCATCTCCCTTTACAAAAACAGAACCATCCTTATACAAGCTTCAGACCGCAACCTAGTGGTATTTGACAATTTTCCCCCATCATTTTGAATACAGTGGCTAACATCAAATCTGCCTGCTCCCTAGGAGCTGCTGACTCCCCTGAGGTCCCCCAGTCTCCTCAAAGTCTATCCTATATCACACTAGACCCCTCTTCTGACCCTCCCTTAGCTCCGAAGGGCCCTCCTTTAGCTACCTTTACACGTAAGAACAATTCTCCCTCAGTGCCTTGTGGGACTGAGCCTCTTCAGTACAGCCACCCATACTAGTTTGCATGCTCTCCCCTCCTCAAGGATAGCTAGATCTAACTTCCCTCGCACCATAGATCACAGCATCACCCCGGTCTTCCCGGTGATCCCTTCCCCCAGCCCACCCCTCAATCCTAGCCTGGTCCCACAGGCTCTTCGAGTTCAAAATGTATCTAACCCTTCTTCCCCTTCCCACCCAACCCTCCAAGCCCCCAGCACCAAGTCCCGGAATCCCTCCCCACTGGGCACACACATTCACCACCGGGCCTACTGCCCCCGCCATGCACTAGTTCTCCCCCACCCCAGGGTCCCCTGAACTCAGCCTCACACTCCCATTCCCACACTTCATTGGAAGCCAGACTAAATGAGATCTCACTTTGCCTCCAACAACTTAAGGCGGAGGTACGAAGCCTACTACATATCACTGCGGAGCTGTCAGTTAACTCGAGATTAAGCCGCTCCACAACGACCAATCACCCTATCCACACGCTCCCATCTAAAGGGTGTACCAGGCTCCCAGCTTCCCCCTCAAACCATTGGTCATCATCCTACATGACCCACACACCCCATAGTTGGGTAACCGCTCCCCATCCTAACGCCCCTTCACGGCCCTCTAGATGTACAGCCTCCCTGTCTGATAGTGATGTTTATTCTCTTCTACTTTCATACGATCCAACACATTCTTCCATCATAACAAACTTGCTCCAAATTGAAACCCTCCCTACTGACCCTTTCAGAGAACCTCAGCCTAACACCAGAGCCTTGAATGAGAACAACCCCACGAGAGTCACCACCACTCTATCTGCCCCAATGGACACCGACATGAGACTCAAATGCGTGCGTCTCAGCTGCGGATCGGCAGTTAAACATACGCTGACATTGCCGACCTCATCTTTGCTCAGGGCCTTGACCTTGTGACGTTGACTGAAACCTGGCTAAAGGACACAGCTGTTCCCATCCTGGACATTTTAGTGCCTCCCAACTACGATATCATTAGGATGGATAGAGCAAGCAGACAAGGTGGAGGCATCGCCTGTACACATCGTAGCAATCTCACAGTGAAATTACTACAATCCGACCTCCTGCCATCTTGTGGATACCTATGTATTGAGGTGGCTGGCAGCAATAATCACCCATGCAAATTGCACACGTTTTACCACCCGCCACGCGACAACCTTCCCTTCATAGAACAGATCATGGACAGTATCTCATCTAACGCTGCTCTTCATGGCACTCAGACTTTCCCGGAAGATTTCAACCTTCACTGGAATGATGTGAATGGTCGGGCAGTCAATAGCCTCAAATCCTTCCTGCTGGACTTCAACCTGATCCCAATTGGCGACAGCCCCACGCACACTAATGGAGCTACCTTAGACCTTGTCATTGGTAAGCCCAAACTGGAATCTATCGTCCTGTGTGATTGGACAGACCACCATTGCATCACCTTCCTCATCTCAGACTCTGTGAGAGTTAATAGAGTCCAGCCTCAGAACCCCAGACACTGGAAGAGGACTACAAAACATCAACTCGCACGATCTGACTGCTCTCTGCGATAACACCCTGCCCCTCCTGTGGACACGTCTGATGTCCATGACCTTACAGCCCACTATAACCGCTACATGACAAGTGTTCTAGACTCAATGGCGCCTCAATGGCGCCGAAGAAGATTGTTCTCCAAAGTCTCCAAACTGTGGTTCAATGATAATCTTAATACTGAAAGACAGAATTTGAGACTAGCAGAAAGATTGCTGCGATCCTCTCCCTCCCTTGAACATCTCAACCATCTGAGATCCCTAAGCAGCATCTATAACAAACACATCAGATGCTCGAAAGCCGCCTTTTTCAGAAACCAATAAGAGCAATCAAAATAAAGTCCAAAAAACTGTTTGAGCTCATTAAGTGACAATCAAACAGTTAACCTAACCTCTCCTCATTGGGCCGAGGTCCACAGTCGAACTGCGAAGAATTTGCAGATTTCTTCTCGGATAAGACTACTGAGATCGAAGCAGAACTACGCTCTGCCCTGGGGCACTTGTCGATCAGTCCGCCGAACACCCTCCTTCCTCCTTGGTTGGATGTCACCATGCCTGCGCAGCCTTGCCCCCTCAAAAACAATGCAACTTGGAGCCTTTACCAAACCTTGGATGAAAGCACTACACACAAAACGCAGGCTACTCTGAAGCCTTCTAATCACTACAACGCCCCCCTGCCATCGAACCTCTTCTCTGAAATCAGAACCTCCATACTCCCACTTTGGACTAAGATCGTCAATGCTTCACTGCGGCAAAGTGCTATTCTGGATTGCTTAAAATGTAGGCAAGTTACCCCTATTCTAAAGAAACCATCTGCTGATCCCAAGGACCTACATAAATTCCGCCCAATCTCTAACATCCCCACGTTGGCAAAGCTCCTGGAGAAATGTGTGCTCGGCCAACTGTGTAACCACATCGATCATTTCCAACTCCTGGGCCAATTTCAATCTGGTGTCCGCCAGGGTCATAGTACAGAATCTGCACTTACTCGCATTGTAGATGATGCGCTAAGAATGCTGGATCAAAATGAATCTTGCCTATCGATCCTTCTCGACCTTTTTAGCAGCATTTGATACTGTTAAACACGATAACCTAATTGACCTCTTGGAGCACAGGATGGGGTTGTCTGGGCCTGCACTAAACTGGTTCCCCTCATTCCTCCACAATAAAACCCAAAGCTTCAAGGTGAACCAGTCCCTTTCTCATCCTTCTCCG
This sequence comes from Triturus cristatus, assembly GCF_964204655.1. Taxonomy (NCBI): domain Eukaryota; kingdom Metazoa; phylum Chordata; class Amphibia; order Caudata; family Salamandridae; genus Triturus; species Triturus cristatus. The sequence continues at coordinate 6,879,540 of NC_140592.1, forward strand.
GTCACGCTGGGGGCTCCACAGGGTTCAGCGCTCTCACCCACACTCTTCAACCTGTTCATGGCGCCTTTGACAGAAATTCTGAAATCATCCAGAATTCACTATCACATGTACGCCAATGAAGCCCAACTGTACATGAAGGTCGCCTCCCCTGAGGACATCAGGTCCCTCAACTCAGTACTACTGAAAACACAAAGCTGGCTGACACTTAACCACTTGAAGCTAAATGCTCTCAAAACAGATTCCTCCCAATCGCACCACATAAGCAATCTCTGGCATAGAAGAATGGATGAATCAGCTTACTGCTCTGATCTGTACGCCGCACGTCGTTGATTCTGCAAACTCTCTGGGAATAATGCTGGACAAAAGTCTGAAAATGCAGAAGCACATCAGCTCCCTCAACAAAGGTGCGAACTTCCACCTCAGCATCTTAAGGAAAAATAAACCTTTTCTCCCTCTACATGAACTAAAGGTTGCGGTGCAAGCCTTAGTGATCTCAAAGCTGGACTATAGCAGTGCAACCGTTTTCGGCCTTCTAAGAGCAAAGACGGTTCCTCTTAGGGCTGCCCTCAACTCTGCTGCTAGGCTCGTAACAGGCACTAAAAGAGACAAACATATATCGCCAGATCTGCTATCCCTGAACTGGCTTCCATATGAAGCTCAGATACAGTTAAAAGTTGCATGCCTGGCACACATAGCCATTCCTTTCAATGCCCCGCTGTACATAGCTCAAAAACTGGAGCCCTCAGGTAGATCGAGATTCTCCAGAAGGGCCAGCACTTTACCGCTCAAACCACAAAATTCAAGAAAATAAAAACCTACAATTGAGCCTTCTCAGGTATTGCCCTGAGGATTTGGAACTCCCTACCCCGCCCAAGCCCTCCCAAAGTCAGGCTGAATCCTTCCACTGCCCTCTTCAAGAAGGAAGTCAAAGTGCTTTTGATGAACACATTTCTGCCTTAGATGGGCTGCTGCAATGGAGATTGAGGCCACCGTCGCAGATTTGTGTCCTAGCTGCCAGGGCTCCTGAGGGTGCCTGGCTCTACAAGACTGAATTTTCGTCCTTGTTTGTTATGTTTTGACTGCTTGTATCCTTCTTGATATATAAACTGTAAAGCGCTCCGATACCCTTAGTGGTCATGCTGCTATAGAAAACTTTCTAAATAAGATACTATCAACTGCAGACTACTCACCTTTTGAGTCTATCCCAAAACTGTACCAGGAAGCGTTGAAAGACCACGTGGGACAAAATGACCCTCCCTGCGGACCGGAGTATCAAGAACTAGTGCCTGGTGAAAGTATGGACAGATGTCCATAGAGGTGCTTGGAAGATGCCCAAAAAGGAAACTCTGAGTTAGAGTTAGTGTTGCAGGCTTCACTCTAGTTAAAAGGACCTTAAGGCCATCAGGAGGGCCCTCTTTGGCCAAAACATGGCCCAGATTAAAGTAAAGGACAATCTATTGGGATGAGGTTAATTTAGGACTCAGTTCACCTTTCTGTACACGTGCAAATCCAACAAAGAGTTTATCATCAAAGTGTTAATCCTCAGTCTTACTAATACACAAACTTTGGGCACACGGTCCATTTAGCCAGTGTAACCTCTCTTCCTCTTTAGAAAGATGTGGTGGAAAGACGAACAAGGGAAGCATAATGGACTGCCCCACTTAGAAGGAGACACCACTTTTTTTAAAAAAAGGATGCATGTGTGCTAAGAACTAGTTTGCCAGGACAGAAAGTAGTACAAGCAGATTGAACCATCAGGGCCGGAGTCTCACTGAACCCACATACAGAAGTTGAGGAAATATGAATTTTGTGATCAGTTATGTCCCCTATCGTAGACCCCAACGGCTCCATGTACATGCTATACGTACATGTATGTTCCCTCCTGCTCCAGTTTTGAAGACGCAAATATATGTGCGTCCACCGTCAATATGTCCTCTTTCAGATCCACCATGAATGGGTCAGATATTCCTTTTCTAAGTATGAAAGGCCACCGACTTTATGTGGTTCACTTTCCACATTTTACAGATTCAGGCGAGTAGGCCCGAATTCTGTCATCAAGCCTTTTCCTGCCTTCTGCCTCTGAAAGCTCCAGTCTGAGCCTGCATCTGTGACCATGAACTTTGTCTCACTCCCTGCGCGGCTAACGGTGCCTGATCCAGCCCGTCGCCTGCCAAGAACTGTATTTCACCTTCAAGATTATCTCCTCCGCCCCTCATCCGATGCATTCCTGTCTAGCAGTTTAGGTAAACATTCCTCCAGCTACCGTGCAAAGGGGCCAGGCCTCGCTGTCCTCATGCAAGTAATTCCTAGCCCTGTTACCATGGAATATTCCTACCCCCTCGCATTTAGTGTAGACACTTAGACGCTTGTACACGCACTAGTCAGTATAGTCAGTATAGAATAAGATTCTATCCTAAGAGACCTCTCTTTTTGGATAACACAGTTCTTTAAACATAGGATATTAGATATGATTTGGGATTAGGTTGACATAACCCCAGACTTTTGTCTCCACATGTAGAGCTAAATGTCAAGTCCCTTTCTCCCTCTAGTTGCACGTCAATCACACGTCATGCGACTGCGCACGCATCTCTGCCAAATATTTCTGCTGACATTGCAGGATTCTCTTATGGATCCACCCACTAATGACATCATGTATGATGACGTTGTCTAGTTACGCCTATTCTAGTTACGCATGCATAGTTTATTTTTCTTATCAGTTGATACGCCTACTGCATCTATTTTACTGTAATGCCTTTTCTATAAAAATGATTACCTGTCAATAATATATGCCCTTCCTTCCTGAACTTTCGTGGTGATGGAATAGAACGCCTACAATTTAAATTGTATTCCTTTGTATAGGAATAAAGCCTTTTTAAACCTCTAATACCACGGATTCTGCCTCTCATTTTACTGAGTTATTTCTAATAGACTTTACCGCATAAAAAATAGTACCGGTAACGAAATATTTACCACATAAATTGGCGCCCGAACAGGGACACTTTCTCATCTCACGCGCCGGCGGTGCGTTGCAGGCCCGGTCTCCTGCCACAGCTGAACGGACAAAAACGCGTACCCGCAGGATTTCCTGTATCTCCCTCCGGCCAAGCGGGGACGACTGAGGCTGCGATCAACACCCAGACGAGGCGGTGAGAAGTGCGAAGTATCCCGACCAGAGCCTAGCTGAGAGAGCAAGATCCGAGGTATACAGAGACCCGCCAGGTTCCGAAGTTCCGAGTCCAGTCCGGTCCAGTCCAGTTTCAGTTCCGTTCCGAGGCCTTCCGTTCCGAGCTACCCGGTGAGTACCATTACCGGGGAGGCATTTAACGTGCACATAGTCTGTGCCGGTCAAGACGGGTTTGGGTACACAAATCCGGTCTGCACTGTTTTAGCAGTGTATCTGTACTGTTTTAGCAGTATATATAGTATGTTTTGAAGTATTATCTAGTGTCAGTATTATGTCAGTAACTAGTTTTCTATTAGTTATCATTGTTCGTAAAACTGTTAAGTGTTAAATGTTTTAAATACGTTCTATATACTGTGGTGTGAATGACTGTTCATTATTGTGTTTTCTTGTATAAAGTGTGTCCCAGTCATAAGGTCTAAAAATGCCGCTCTTTTCAAAACTAAGACAGATCAAAACTAGAAAAGGTGTACTCGAAGAAGCCGTTCCCATCCCACCTAGGGACACTCCAGGGTACTTTATGTATCATAAGCATGGCCTAGATGCCGTATTATTTCTTGATTTATGGGTGGACTACACCAAAGAATTACCAGAGAGTCAGAGATGGCCCGCAGCGGGGACCTGGGATGCAGATTGCATCATGAGAGTAGAAGAAGAATTATGGAAAAAGAAATTCAGACAGTCACAGAAAGATGCCATTGAATTATGGCGTAAAGAATCATATAGACGTACAGAAAAAGCGCTCAGACAGGAAGAGAAAGGCAGAGAGAATTCAAATAAAACCAGAGAAAATCTATTACTTGAGGAAGGTACCCGAGTAAAATCAGAACAAATAGACAGTGTTGGACAGGCCTCACAGACGGCTCGCTCCCTCCCCGCTCGACAGGGCCCGAACTCCGGCCACCTGGCATATCCCCGCGACAAGCACCTGTACTCCGTCTCCCGACGGACCCTCTGCCCTCGGACCCCTACTCATCACGGGGTCCAGCCCCACCGGCTTTCCCGGCCGGGTCAAGCCGCCATCTTGGGGCCTGCACCACGCGGCCGCATGGCCTCCCCTCGACCCTAACCCCGGGCCTGGCCGGCCCCGACATCCCGGCACCACTATCCGCCCAGGAGGTGAGCGGACCACTTGGCAGGTCAATGGGAGACCGAAGTGTCAAGGGCTCTCCCCCGCCAGGTGCCGATCGCCCCCAGCTCCCCCAGGCACTGGCTCCACCCCCTGCTGGGTGTCTGGACACCTTCATCCCGGACCCTCCGACCTCCAAGTGCGAGGGTCCGGACATCAAAGGGCACCAGCCCTATAACTGAGGCAGCTCCGGAGCAGGAAGGCAGTTGTATCCTGGAGTCGAGAGACACCGAGTGAACTCAACCCTGACGGTCTACTAGCGCTGCCGTAGCCCGCTCTTGTGAACCATCGTCCTGCCTGCTGGCGCTGCCGCGGCCTTCTGCAACAAGTCATCTTCCTGGGACCTGCTGGCGCTGCCGCGGCCCGTTGTAACGACCATCCTCACCGGGACCTGCTGGCGCTGCCGCGGCCTTCTGCAACATTCATCTTCCTGGGACCTGCTGGCGCTGCCGCGGCCCGTTGTATCGACCATCCACACCGGGACCTGCTGGCGCTGCCGCGGCCCATACCACCTAACCACCAAGCTCGAGGATTGTGAGCTCATCATCACCTCAACCGAACTACCTGATTGGTAAATAGACTGTCCCGCTACCCCCTTCCCTACCTTGCGAGACTCTAATCGAGGGGACCCCTGAGTCCAGACCTCCTTGTACCATTTCACCGTACCTTAAATAAGTGCCTATAAAGAACACTGAACCTTATCCGTGTGTGATATTCGTCTGTGGGGGGGAAGTTACTTGTCTGTACGATCGCTGGAGACGGCTCTCCCCGGAGACCTCTCCTCCTGACCCCGGCCGACCCTCCCGGTCCGTCTACCTTTTCTAACATTGGTGGCCAGCGGCGGGATCCGAATCAACGCGTAATCGTACAGAGAGTAGCTCGCCCCACGACAAAGCACGATGTCGACCAAAGATAGCAGCTCCACCGAGAAGTTCCAAATGGAGAAATTAGAAGAATACAACCACCGCGAACTGAGACAATTTTGCATAGAACTTGGCATTGCTACCACCGGCCTGAGTACCAAGGATGATCTAAAGCGCGCTCTTGAGTCGTGGACAGAAACTGGGGTCGCAAGACCCTCCGACCAAAGCAGCGTCACACCAGACCAAAACAGCATCACACCAGAGGGGAACGCCACGACTCCCGAGGAGCGGGGAACGGGCCTCTCACAGGAGGAGATACGAGAAAGAGACAGAGTCAGACTACACGAATTAGAGATGGCACGACTCAAGATGGATGGGGAGCTCAAGTTAGCTGAACAGAAACTCAACCTCGAGCATATGCGGCTTCGAGAGGAGCGAGAAGAAAAGCAGAGACAGAGAGAGCTGGAAGAGAAAAAAATAACGCTCGAGCACGAGCGCCAACTGGCGGAAATAGAACTGCGCAAACAGAATAAGGAACTGGGGGTGCCTGAGCGACCACACACCCCGGGACCAATCGAGAAAAAAGTTCACATCCCCAAGGATGTGGTCCGCGAGTATGTCCGAGAAGACGACATACAACAGTGGTTTAAAGCCTATGAGATCGCAATGACCTCCCACCGGATCGACCGGAGTGATTGGGGAGCCGGACTTTGGGGGAGATTTATCAACGAGGGTCGCGATGCCCTGCTGCAGCTCCCCGATCACCAAATGTCGTCCTACGACCACATGAAGGCTGCCCTCCTCACCCGCTACGGCCTCACGCCCGAGATGTACCGCCAGAGGTTCAGAGATTGCACCCGGATCCCCGGTACAACTTGGGTGGAATACGTGAACTATTTCAGCCGGGCCTTCGAGGGTTGGATCAAGGGAAGTCAGGTCACCACCTACGAACAACTCTTCAACCTTATGGTATGGGAACACCTGTCAAACAACTGTTTCGTCGAGCTCAGGCAGCACCTACTCGACAGTAAGCTGACTGACCCCCGGCAGCTCGCCGCCGAAGCTGACCGGTAGGAAAGCACCCGAGTGGGCCGGAAAGGGCCACACGACCAGAACAGAAGCAACCAAGGCCAGCACCGTCCTCGGGGAGGAGGAGGGGGCCAGGGGCGAGGGAGAGACGCCTTACCAGCAACACCCGTGGCCAGCACCCCGCCTCCAGCCGGCCGGGGCCACCCCCCGTTGCGGCCTGGGTACCGAGCCAACGTCACGTGCCACCGGTGCCAGCGACTAGGCCACTACGCCAACGATCCGAACTGCCCGCTGAACCAAACACCCAAGCCCCGCCAGGTAGCTGCCGCTGCCCTGGGGGAAGAGCAGTCGTCGGAGGGACCCGAGGAGTGTGAGCCGGACCAGCAAGGGTGGGAACCGGCCGCCATGGTCCTGGCATGCTTAGGGGGAAGAGACATGGTTCCGCGGGCTCCCCTACCCGCCAACACCAGAAAATACGGTCAGTGGGTGACCATTAATGGACAGAGAGCCGAGGCCCTGCGTGACACCGGCGCCAGTGTGACGGCCGTCCGCTGTCACCTGGTGAAGCCCGAGCAGATCCTGCCGAACATTCTCTGCCCCGTCCGCTCGGCAGATAACTCTGAGAGCATGTGTAAGATGGCCTGCGTCCCGTTTGAATGGGGAGGGGTCTCCGGCCTACTGAAAGTGACGGTCCGGGACGATGCCCCCGTGGACTGCCTCCTGGGGAATGACCTCGAGAGTTCCCCGTGGGCCACCGTCGAGAGAAGAGAGCACTTGGGGATGCTGGGCCTTCCGGACTGGGCCTGCATAACCACCCGATCCATGGCCGGCCGTGCCGCCCCCCGTTCAGAAGAAACCGAATGGCCAGCACCTCCGCCCCCGGTTGCCCCCGTAGAGGACAACGGCGAGTCCGACCTCCCGGACCAGACTACCGAAGAAGACGCGCAACCCCAGGACCTTCCGGATCTGACTCAGTGGCGGCAAGAAGGGGGGCCCACCCAAGAACAGTTCCGCCAGGAGCAAAAGACCTGTCCCTCCCTCGAGGGACTCCGCCAACAAGCCAGCACCCAAAACGCCGGGGACACCACCGGAACCCACTGGGTCTACTGGGATAACGACCTGCTCTACAGCGAGCAAAGAATCGCCGAGCTGGGGGCCGGTCGAGTTCTGGTGGTACCGCTCCGCTTCCGAGACTTTCTGCTCAACCTAGCCCACGATGTCCCCCTGGCTGGACACCTGGGCCAGGATAAAACGTACAGTCGACTGGTGACCCACTTTTTCTGGCCGAAAATGAGGAATGACGTCCTGAACCACTGCCGATCGTGCCCCACATGCCAAGCCAGCGGGAAGAGTGGCCGGAAGCTGAAGGCCCCTCTACAACCCTTCCCGGTGGTCACCACCCCGTTCGAGAGGGTGGGGATAGACATTGTGGGACCTCTGGACCCCCGCACGGCACAAGGACACAGGTTCATCTTGGTACTAGTGGACCATGCCACCCGCTATCCCGAGGCGGTGCCCCTACGGACAGTGACCGCTCCAGTGGTTGGCCGAGCCCTGATGGGGATCTTCTCCCGGGTAGGCTTCCCCCGAGAAGTCGTCAGCGACCGAGGTACGAATTTCATATCAAAATACATGAAGTCCCTCTGGCAACAATGCGGGGTCACATACAGATTCACGACCCCCTATCACCCCCAAGGGAACGGACTAGTGGAGCGTTTTAACCGCACTCTCAAAGGGATGATTGGGGGATTGGAAGAGCCTCTCCGTCGCCAGTGGGATGTACTGCTCCCGTGCCTCCTCTTCGCCTACCGGGAAGTGCCCCAGAAGTCCCTCGGTTTTAGCCCCTTTGAACTCCTATACGGACACCCTGTGCGAGGGCCCCTCAGCCTAGTCAAGGAAGGTTGGGAGTTGGCCCCCCTAACGACCCCTCCAGACGTCTTCAAATACATCCTGGCCTTACGAAACCAAACCCGGCGCTTCAGGGAGATGGCCAAGGCGAACCTCGAGGCCAGCCAGGAGGACATGAAGAGGTGGTATGATCACAATGCCTCCTCCGTTGAATTCGAGCCTGGGCAGCAAGTATGGGTGATGTCCCCCACCGAACCGTGTGCCCTGCAAGATAAGTGGACGGGGCCCTTCAAAGTGGTCGAGCGCAAAAGCCCCGTCACTTACCTCATCGACATGGGGACCTCCCGGAACCCCCTTCGGGTCCTCCACACCAACCGGCTCAAACCGCACTTTGTGCGCTCCGAACTAAGCCTCTTGATGGCTACGGACAGTGGCACAGAAGAAGACTCCGAGCCCCTCCCGGATCTCCTGAAGACTCAGGAGAAGGACGGCTCCGTGGACGGGGTCCGGCTCTCTGACGCCCTCACTTCGGAGCAACGACAGGACTGCCGGGACCTCCTGCTGCAGTTCGCTGCCCTGTTCTCCCTCACCCCCGGGGTCACCCCCTGGTGTTTGCACGACGTAGACACCGGGGACAGTCCCCCTGTCCGGCACCGGGCCTACCGCGTACCAGATCGGGTACGGGCCTGCATACAGGAGGAAGTGGCCAAGATGCTCACGATCGGGGTCATCGAGCCCTCGGACAGTCCCTGGGCCAGTCCGGTCGTATTAGTTCCCAAGGCCGCTGCCCCCGGCTCCGCCCCTGAACTGAGATTCTGCGTCGACTACCGGGGCTTGAACGCTGTCACCCGGACCGACGCTCATCCCATCCCCCGAGCAGACGAGCTGATCGACCGGCTGGGGGCCGCCCGCTACCTTAGTATCTTCGACCTAACGGCGGGCTACTGGCAGATCGGCCTCACACCCAGGGCTCAGGAACGGTCAGCCTTCTCTACCCCCGATGGCCACTATCAATTTAAGGTCATGCCCTTTGGCATGAAGAATGCCCCCGCCACGTTCCAACGCCTTGTGAACCAGGTCTTGGCGGGGCTTGAAGAATTCAGCGCTGCCTACCTGGACGATATCGCTGTATACAGCCGTCACTGGTCCGACCACCTCCGTCACCTCCAGGAGGTCCTACAAGCCCTCCAGCAGGCCGGCCTCACCATTAAGGCCGGCAAGTGCCAGATTGGCCAAGGGTCTGTGACCTACCTTGGGCACCAAGTGGGGAGCGGGCTGGTGGCCCCACTACAACTTAAGATTGCTGCCATCCAGTCCTGGCAGCCCCCCGTCACCCAGACCGAGGTCCGAGCCTTCTTGGGGCTCACCGGCTACTACCGGCGGTTCGTGAAGGACTACGGCAGCATCGTGGGGCCCCTCACGGGTCTCACATCCAAGAACCAGCCAAAGCGGGTCAATTGGACTCCTGATTGTCAAGCGGCCTTCGAGGAGCTGAAGGCCGCCCTGTGCACCGCCCCGGTGCTCCAGGCCCCCGATTACAGTCGGGAATTTGTGGTGCAGACCGACGCCTCCGACCACGGCATCGGAGCCGTCCTCTCTCAGTTGAACCCCGAAGGTCATGACCAGCCGGTGGCCTTCATCAGTCGACGTCTCCTGGCCCGAGAACAGCGTTGGAGCACCATCGAGAGGGAGGCATTTGCAGTAGTGTGGGCCCTCAAAAAGCTCCGACCCTACCTCTTCGGTACCCACTTCCGGGTACAAACCGACCATCGACCCCTGCAATGGCTGATGCAGATGCGGGGGGAGAACCCAAAACTCTTGCGCTGGTCCATCTCCCTGCAGGGAATGGACTTCACCGTGGAGCACCGACCAGGCCAAGACCACGCCAACGCGGATGGCCTGTCCCGCTTCTTCCGCCTCGACGAAGAGAGTCCCCAAGGAGATGGGTGACTCTCCCCGCCTTCAGCTGGGGGGGACGCATGTTGGACAGGCCTCACAGACGGCTCGCTCCCTCCCCGCTCGACAGGGCCCGAACTCCGGCCACCTGGCATATCCCCGCGACAAGCACCTGTACTCCGTCTCCCGACGGACCCTCTGCCCTCGGACCCCTACTCATCACGGGGTCCAGCCCCACCGGCTTTCCCGGCCGGGTCAAGCCGCCATCTTGGGGCCTGCACCACGCGGCCGCATGGCCTCCCCTCGACCCTAACCCCGGGCCTGGCCGGCCCCGACATCCCGGCACCACTATCCGCCCAGGAGGTGAGCGGACCACTTGGCAGGTCAATGGGAGACCGAAGTGTCAAGGGCTCTCCCCCGCCAGGTGCCGATCGCCCCAGCTCCCCCAGGCACTGGCTCCACCCCCTGCTGGGTGTCTGGACACCTTCATCCCGGACCCTCCGACCTCCAAGTGCGAGGGTCCGGACATCAAAGGGCACCAGCCCTATAACTGAGGCAGCTCCGGAGCAGGAAGGCAGTTGTATCCTGGAGTCGAGAGACACCGAGTGAACTCAACCCTGACGGTCTACTGGCGCTGCCGTAGCCCGCTCTTGTGAACCATCGTCCTGCCTGCTGGCGCTGCCGCGGCCTTCTGCAACAAGTCATCTTCCTGGGACCTGCTGGCGCTGCCGCGGCCCGTTGTAACGACCATCCTCACCGGGACCTGCTGGCGCTGCCGCGGCCTTCTGCAACATTCATCTTCCTGGGACCTGCTGGCGCTGCCGCGGCCCGTTGTATCGACCATCCACACCGGGACCTGCTGGCGCTGCCGCGGCCCATACCACCTAACCACCAAGCTCGAGGATTGTGAGCTCATCATCACCTCAACCGAACTACCTGATTGGTAAATAGACTGTCCCGCTACCCCCTTCCCTACCTTGCGAGACTCTAATCGAGGGGACCCCTGAGTCCAGACCTCCTTGTACCATTTCACCGTACCTTAAATAAGTGCCTATAAAGAACACTGAACCTTATCCGTGTGTGATATTCGTCTGTGGGGGGGAAGTTACTTGTCTGTACGATCGCTGGAGACGGCTCTCCCCGGAGACCTCTCCTCCTGACCCCGGCCGACCCTCCCGGTCCGTCTACCTTTTCTAACAGACAGACAAAGAAATGCCCTTATGAATGGTATGTATCCACTTCTGGCCGAAGGGTTACCTAAGGCTACTCCGGAAATACCAAAAGACTTGCCACCTCCATTGTTTCCGATAAAAGCACATCCCAAGGGGCATCCTAGAACCGCACAAGATGTTTTCCTTTCCTCCTATTTGGATGACGCAGCTCCCGAGTATGCTAATACCGCACCACATAGACCGCTTGCCGATGATGCTCATCGCCAAGATTCTCCGTCTGTACCTCCACAACAACAAGCTTCGACACACATTCCGACAAGCACGTCTGTTTCTACAGCTTTTCCCGCAACGACGGTTGCTGTCTCACCTTCAACAAATCCTTTCGTGTCCAGCACCCCAGACGGTGCTATAGGAGGTACGACAGACATTTTTTCTACGCCACCCAGAGGAGATACATTTTCCCTTAGAGAATTAGCACACCAACGTACGCCCAAACTAGCAACCCCCGACATGCTCAAGGAACTTCTAGTAGATTGTAGATATGATCCTGTGCCCGGTAAACGGGACGAAATGCTGCTGTCGTCATTACGTATTCGACGAGCCGCAATATATTTAACGAAGCTACCAGGAATGGCTACACATTTAGAAAATATATATCACTTTGTCCAGTCAGGACGAGGTCCTGAAAGTATTAGCAGAGCCATGGAGTACCAGAAAGTGGAGGTACAGGGACAACTGTTACGTTTCCTCATAAACTGTGTAATCAGAAATCAAGACCGGCCAGGGGTAAATCCGGAAGAAATGCAAAAACTTGTCACTTGGGGTAAGAATATATCAGAAGGAAGACATGATAAACTGTTATGTATAGTAGCTATGTACCGAAAGATCCGTAAAGAAATAGAACGAATACACGAAGAAAGATTAGAGGTAGACCCCACTGACCTAAACAGAGAGGAGGGGGAGCAAGAATCAGACCAAGTAGATACAATAGCTTATGTAGGTAGAGGAAGATCCCATAATAATACCAGAGGTTTTAACGACCCAATACGTCCAATACGTCCAGAATGTAATAGACATCTTCCAAACCCTATGCTAAATACAAAATCCCCTGAACACTTATTCCAAGCCGCTGATAAATTACTCCGAGATCGAAGGGGGTACCACGTGCTCGATTCCATGGACGAACAAGAATTAGCCAGGTCAGCAGTACAATGGGCAGACAGTCCCGGCGAATACAATGATGATGTACTTGCACACACGTTTCTGAATCTAGACCCATATGAACAACGTTTAGCTAGTATATACATGATTCAACACCTCCTTATATTATATAAAAACCAACTCTCCGATCCAGGACCCTTACCTGACATATTGACAGAACTACTCACGAATATATGGAGAGGGTCAGGTACTGATTTGATTAAGGAAATTCTAGAATCCCGAAACCAATATTTAAATTTCGTATGCCCAGAACACGTTCCAGTTCCCATCATGGGGAGAAAAATGTATCACATAGATAGACAGAATCCGTTACGCGAAGTACACCCAATTAGAGGTGCCGATGATAATTTTACACGCGTGTTTGTATACACGCCTATAACTAAACTGGAATTATTAGAAATGAAGAAAGTAGTACCCAGCCATGACAAGGACCCAGCAGGTTTCCACCGTGAGATAAAGGACATGTTACTCATGGGAGAGTATACCTACCCCGACATTATGAAAATATTGAAAGTACTATTACCTGCCGGTGTTTATGAGAAACTCAAAGAAAAGGAATGGGAGGTGGGAGACCAAAAGATAGATTGGACAGCATTAGAAAACGAAGAAAAGGCCCGAGCTGCAGGAGCAGGGCTTGGGGATAAGACTACAGCATTAGCAGGATTACTAATACAGGTACTGCCACGTTTATTAACTACGAAAAAGGAAGACTGGGGTGCAATCTCAGCCTGTAAACAAAAACCAGATGAAGACACTAGTGATTTCTATTCCCGATTTGAAAAATGTTTTAGTATAAATAGTGGCATAAAAGCCAGTAGTGAGTCATATCCACATCTGTTTGTGACAAAATTAGTTGAAAATTCTCTGCTACAAGTCAAGAATAGAGTATTGAAATTCGAAAGTACCTGGCAAGGTAATACCCCATCACAGATGCTACAGATGTTACAATATCACCACAATAGAATTAGAGAAGAACAAGAACACGAACAAAGACGTATGAAAGATACAAAAATGAAAATGCTTGTTGCACAATCAGTTCCAGCCGATAGTCACCAAAAGGGTGATTCCGCAGGTCCTGCGAAAGGGACATGCAACTATTGTAAACAACCAGGTCATTATATACACGATTGTCCAGTCCTGAAACATAATATTGCCACAGGTAGAACACATGAGAGACCACGTCCACCTAGACAAGATCAGAATCAACAGCAACTGCCTCAGCAGGCACAACCTAGGTTAGCTCCGCAACAACTAGCTCCGCAACAGGCAGCTCCACAACAGATCGTAGCACCACCACAAGCGCAGCCTGTCGCTGCAACACAAGCAACAACACAACAGATGTATCAGTACGCACAAACAGATTATCCCGATTATCAACGATACTCATGAGATAGCCTAGAGAGGGAAGTTGGCTTACCCCTTATAGAGGTTCCTGTAGACCAAGAGGGACCTTATGTACATAGTGAACTATTAGGGGAAGACAGAAAATTTTTACTTGATACAGGGGCAAGCAGAACAACTATAAGGCGCAGTGAAGTTCCAGGGGCACCCCTCTCAGGCTCACAAAATATTTCCCTTGGATTCTCAGGAAAACCTATAATTAATGATGTAACACAACCTCTTCCACTTACAGTCGGTCCATTAACACGTACTACAGATTTATTGCTTACTAAATCATGTCCAGAAAACTTGTTAGGTATAAAAACATTGAAAGCTCTAGGAGCCATAATATGTTGCTCTCCGGAAGGAGTACGACTATTTTTACGTGACTTTAAAGGTCACTACGTATCCAGAGACATGGATCACCGACTGCAGAATTTACCTACACATTTATGGGCACAAGGCCCCACCGATGTTGGTTGCATGAACATTACACCATATCGAGTCACACTAAAAGCAGGAGTGGTACTACCACGAATGCGACAATACAAGTTACCACCAGATGCTGTAGTGGCTTTACTGCAAATCATTGACGAGCTTATTGCCCAAGGAGTGGTTGTCGAAACTGACTCCAATGTATGTAATTCCCCGATAATTCCGATTCTTAAAAGAACGGATCCAAAAGCTCCGCCAGTATATCGATTGGTTATTGATCTGCGCGAATTAAATAAATGTATTGTACCACAATACCCTGTGGTCCCAGATATCTCCTCATTACTCACAGCTATTGACTCAGAAGCAACGTTTTTCACTGTAATTGATCTCAAGAATGCTTTCTTTAGTGTCCCAATTGATCCAGAAAGTCAATACTTATTCGGTTTTAGTTTAAATGGACGAAGTTTTAAATTCACACGCGCACCTCAAGGATTTACAGAAAGCCCCAGCATCTATAGCCAAGCATTAAAACGAGAACTTGACAGTATCCACATGCCAGTTAACACTGCCTTGCTTCAATATGTCGATGATCTGCTGATCACCGCCCGAAGCGAACCTGAATGTGAAAAAGCGTCACTGACGGTTTTAAAATTTCTGGCTGACAAGGGGCACAAGGTGTCCCCTTCTAAGCTGCAATTCTGTGTCCAGCGAGTTGTTTATCTTGGGCACTCGCTGTCCAAGGAGGGAAGGCAGCTTACACCCGACCGCATCCAGTTAATTGCTAACATGCCACCACCCAAGACACAAAAGGAGGTGCGGGCTTTTATAGGCCTCACTTCATACTGTAGGCAGTGGATCCCTCAATATGCATTTCTAGCAAAACCACTCATCCAGTTGACAACACAGGAGGCAGCCACATCGACTGTCCTCCCTTGGACTCCATGCAGTAGAGGTTCTCTTGAACCGCACACAAACACAACTCTTGACTATAGCAAGACTCACCGGTTACGAATTAACATTGTTTCAGCCACACATAGAAATCAGACGTTGTAATACGTTAAATCCTGCCACACTGTTACCAGTAGGCGGAACAGATCCATTGGCACATGATTGTGTCGAAGTCATTACTATCACGACGAAACCCAGACAAGACTTGACAGATATCCCTTTGACAGCTCCAGACTTGACATTATATGTAGATGGGTCATGTATGAGAACAAGTACAGGAGAGTTAGTGGCCGCTTACGCAGTCACAACAGATACTGAAGTCATTGAAACAAATTGTATTAACACTTTGTCAGCTCAAGCAGCAGAGCTCATCGCTCTGACACAAGCCTGTATTCAAGCCACAAATAAAAAAGTCAACATATATACAGATTCACGTTATGCATTCGGAGTCGTCCATGACTTCGGCGTACTGTGGCGAGAGAGAGGTTATTTAACTTCTCACGGTGCCCACATCCAACACGGACCCCTCATTCAAGCCCTATTAGACGCGATTCATCTACCTACTGCAATATCGATTATGAAATGCAAAGCCCACACAAAAGTTACCGACATCATTTCTCAGGGTAATGACTTAGCTGACAGAACAGCTAAACAGACTGCTCAGAATCAGACTCACACAACTGACATGACAAAGACAATAGTCCCGACACCAACACATTGCATGACAGTTAAGGATCCCGCCCTTGATGTAATTGACATACAGACACATGCTACACCAGAAGAAATAAAGAAATGGACTGAATTAGGAGGGATCCAAACAGATCAAGGATGGATGACGAAGGAAAAATCTATATGGTTTCTTCCCGACTCAATGGTCCAAGTCATCATTAACACAATACATAGTCCAGCGCACCTAGGAGAAAAAGCTATGCTAGACAGCATTCAACACATTTGGTTCAACAAACACTTGCGAGCCGCAGCGAAACAAAAAGTTTGTACCTGTATGATATGTTGTCAGTTTAATCCAGGTAAAAGCATCCCCGTAGAGCAGGGTGGATTCCAAACTCCCGATCACCCTTTTGAAGTCCTCCAGATGGATTATATCCAGATGGAACGATGTCGAGGATTCAAATATGTTCTCGTAGTTGTCTGTGCTCTTTCCCGTTGGACAGAAGCATACCCGGTTTCAGATTACACTGCCCCGACTACTGCCAAACAGTTAGTTCGAGAATTCTTCCCACGGTACGGTTTACCACGTGTTGTCTACTCAAATAACGGCCAGCCGTTCTCATCCGAACTAATGAAACACGTTTCCCTTCTATTAGGTTATCAATGGAAATTTCACTGTGTCCGACATCCCGAGGCGGCAGGTCTCGTGGAACGCCATAATCAAACTCTGAAAATTAGATTGTCCAAAATATGTAGAGAGAAAGGAGTCGATTGGATAGTAGCTTTACCAGTTGCGCTCTTTTACATGAGAATGGTAGCACATTCTCGAACAGGGCTATCCCCGTATGAGGTGATCTTCGGTAGACCACCAAATATGTGGGGGACGCCTATACCTCGTAAAATAACTGACGTTGACTGTAATATGCTGACAGATTACCTGGCTTCCTTGATGTCTGCACTACAATCTTGTCGTTCACAGGTATCCGCAGCTTTTCCCGACAATACTGAGGTGAAACCCCATGACGTGGTTCCTGGGGATCTGGTTTTAGTCAGGAATTTCGACCGGAAGACCCAACTGGATCCCAGGTGGAAGTCACCGAAGTTGGTTTTACTTACCACAAGGACTGCTGTGAAAATCGAGGGAAGAAAAGGGTGGCTGCACTCGAGCCATATCAAGAAATTTTATGGACTATCATCCAGCGTAGAGACTCAACCCTGTATTCCCTCACAAACAGACTCAAAGCTCCCCTTGGTTGAGCAATCGAACTCAGAACTGTATAAACTAAAATTGAGGTCCAGTAAGTCAGACAATTTGATTGTTTAAGTCCTCTCCAAGGTGAATCGGTTGAATTTGTCTCTGACATGTATCCTCTGGACCGGAATAGAGAAAGAAATAATGAAATGCTGCTCAAGAAGCATGCGTATTGTAAATCATTTCGTAGTCATTGTACAGTAACATTATTAATTTTGTTTTTTCTAAGTCTTTTGATCATCATTATCAGCATCCTATTGCATATGTATTACCCTGTTCCTAAGCATGCTTATAATATAACTGCCGAACATTCTTTTAGTGAATTACCTCCACATGAATTGTCTTATAGATTTGTGCTGCGCAACAACACTTTCATTAGTATGCTACATCATTCCCATCAAACCAGCAATGCCACAAATTGTTGGATATGTGGCCGACTCCCTCCCTATCAGAACTATAAGGGAGTTTTGCCCCTCTTTCCCTATCCGTTCACACACAATGGCTCCTGTGGAGCATGGTTTAGTTTGATTAATTCCCTAGATTCGAATTCCGCAGTTTATCAAGACAACTGGGTATGGGGAAACCTGAACTTAGTTTTGCTTAAAGTCTGCTACCCTAACAAGGAGGGACTTCCCAAAAGAACAGGAACTGATCTAGAAAATGAAGTATATGGATTAGGTAATTTTACACTTAACCTCATGATCCTGAACGTTGAATCTGAAGCTACACCAATCTTGTCCGCCATGTCAGTATTCCCAGTAAAAGGGGAACTATGTATAAGAAAGAATGGCTCCATACACATGGGCCATAGTAAATGCACCACTGTAATAAAATTCAGTGATCAAGGCAAGTCTACATTTAGAGCTTCTCGTCATTCCTACTTTATATGTGGCCAGACCGCATATATACGCCTACCTTTAGATTGGGATGGTACCTGTTACATAGCATTCCTCCTACCACCTGTTTTCCTAGCTCCTCCTGATTATCACAGAAATACCCATTTAGTACACAATAGACAGCAGAGAGATCTCCCAATTGTTGATTACACTGAAACAGCATGGGAAAAATACACAGATTTCAATAAAGGTTTCTTTCCCTATATAGGTACAGTCACTAATAGTAAGCTGATACGTAGATTAACCAGAACCCTTGAAGCAGTAGTGAACAAAACTATTTCCGCCTTAGGTAATTTAACAGAAGAGCAGTCTGCTATGCGGATTGTTGTGCTTCAAAATCGTCTTGTCCTTGACGTCATCCTAGCTGATAGGGGCGGAGCTTGTAGGGTCATCGGATCAAGTTGTTGCATTTTCATACCAGAAAATTCGCCGTCAGTATATAAAGCTATAACCCGCCTTCATAAGATTGTAAGCCAGATACACCAGAGTCCAGGCACCTGGACTTGGTCCGGTTGGTTCTGGGGCGTGTTGTCAGCCTGGGGATGGAGAATGCTCTCCTTCCTAGGTATTGGCTTTCTCATACTATTCAGTTGCTGCTTATGTCTACAATGTGGGCCAGCGATTTGTGGTCTGTGTGCCACCTCGTGTATCCCACATCCAAGTTTTCGTTCGAGATCCCGGAAGAAGAAAGAAGAACAAATGATGCTATATGAACAGATCGATGGATTGATGAAGATCGATATCTCCTAAGGGTCCGAAGGGGACAAGGAGGGAATGAGGAAATATGAATTTTGTGATCAGTTATGTCCCCTATCGTAGACCCCAACGGCTCCATGTACATGCTATACGTACATGTATGTTCCCTCCTGCTCCAGTTTTGAAGACGCAAATATATGTGCGTCCACCGTCAATATGTCCTCTTTCAGATCCACCATGAATGGGTCAGATATTCCTTTTCTAAGTATGAAAGGCCACCGACTTTATGTGGTTCACTTTCCACATTTTACAGATTCAGGCGAGTAGGCCCGAATTCTGTCATCAAGCCTTTTCCTGCCTTCTGCCTCTGAAAGCTCCAGTCTGAGCCTGCATCTGTGACCATGAACTTTGTCTCACTCCCTGCGCGGCTAACGGTGCCTGATCCAGCCCGTCGCCTGCCAAGAACTGTATTTCACCTTCAAGATTATCTCCTCCGCCCCTCATCCGATGCATTCCTGTCTAGCAGTTTAGGTAAACATTCCTCCAGCTACCGTGCAAAGGGGCCAGGCCTCGCTGTCCTCATGCAAGTAATTCCTAGCCCTGTTACCATGGAATATTCCTACCCCCTCGCATTTAGTGTAGACACTTAGACGCTTGTACACGCACTAGTCAGTATAGTCAGTATAGAATAAGATTCTATCCTAAGAGACCTCTCTTTTTGGATAACACAGTTCTTTAAACATAGGATATTAGATATGATTTGGGATTAGGTTGACATAACCCCAGACTTTTGTCTCCACATGTAGAGCTAAATGTCAAGTCCCTTTCTCCCTCTAGTTGCACGTCAATCACACGTCATGCGACTGCGCACGCATCTCTGCCAAATATTTCTGCTGACATTGCAGGATTCTCTTATGGATCCACCCACTAATGACATCATGTATGATGACGTTGTCTAGTTACGCCTATTCTAGTTACGCATGCATAGTTTATTTTTCTTATCAGTTGATACGCCTACTGCATCTGTTTTACTGTAATGCCTTTTCTATAAAAATGATTACCTGTCAATAATATATGCCCTTCCTTCCTGAACTTTCGTGGTGATGGAATAGAACGCCTACAATTTAAATTGTATTCCTTTGTATAGGAATAAAGCCTTTTTAAACCTCTAATACCACGGATTCTGCCTCTCATTTTACTGAGTTATTTCTAATAGACTTTACCGCATAAAAAATAGTACCGGTAACGAAATATTTACCACAAAGTGATGGCAATAATAAGGAAGACAGTTTTCAAAGTAAGAAGCCGCCGAGTGACACTATGACACGGTCAGAGGGTGCACATATCTCAGGAATGTCAATACCAACTTGAGTTTCCACCGCTGCATAATAAAGGGAGCAGGGGGAACAATATTTGAAATGCATCACAGGAGGTGATTTCTTGAGGGATGGTCAGGCAAACAGAAAAGGACAAATGGAGTGAAGGGGAACCTTTAACTATGCACACAGCAAAGCCTCGCTGGGCCAAGGGCACCACAAACATAAAAACAGAAGACAATTTATTCGCAAGTGGTGAACATTCTTTTCATATCTCAAGGTGACGAGGAAACCCAACGGCTTGAATACATGTATTCGGTGTCATTAGACAAAAGGGCAGGACTGTATACGGACAGATCTGAGATGCTGCCGTGAGCTTCAGGTAGTGTCTGTGGGCAGGGAGAAATGGAAGATGAATCTAACCATCCCAAAGATCCAGAGAACCAACATATGTCCTGAACTCAGGGCTTCCAAGACTGAACTCAGGGCTTCCAAGACTTAGCTCAGGGACAGCATCTTGAACGAGCCCTGCTGAATGAATAGGTCGAAGCGCAAAGGTTGAGGATGGGTCCCAGACCGCGTTCTTCTTGGGAAGCACGAAGTTAAGGGAGTAACATTCAGTGTCCCTTTTTACCAGAGGTAGCCCCTCTATCCGGTGGTGTCGCTTGAAAAGCCTTCTAGATGGACACAGCATTAGCAACTGATAAAACTATCGGGCCATGCATAAGGGCCAACAGTGATGGGTGGGAACATGTGTGTGTCTGTGTGTGTGTGTGCGTGAATGTATGTGTCCGTATATCGGAAACATTTCATCCTTCTTTTGTCAGTGAATAGATGTATGTGAGTGACGGTGCAATGTTCTTGAGTCTTTGTCCGTTCCTCTAACATGTTGGACTGATACATGTGGCTGGTATTTGATTACCACCTCATGATGGATGAGGAAAGCAGACAAAATGTCAAGGGTGGGCAAAGCATCCTGCCGAATTTTCCAAATACTCCACCCAGTTCTTTGTGAAAGACAAGGTTAATGAGACATGGTGCTGGAGATGGCAGTGACACAGACATTCATAGTCCATGCTGTAAACAAAGAGTTTATTAATTGTTGTGAACTGTGGTGATCAGCTATGGGGTGGGTGGGAGGCAGGAGGAATGTACTGGTGCACGAGCCCCATCAGGGGCCCTCTGACACAACTATCCTCTTTGTTAAGCAAGACAAGAAGCTCTGTCTCCATAATCCAGGTGTGGTCCAGACAGCACATCACGATGGAGGGCGAAAGGAAAGTAGACACAGCTCTTGCGGATCAGCCGTGCGACCCAGTGGTCCATCCTGATCCTTCTCGAGCTGGAGGTGTAGTTGAAGACCCTCCCTACCACTGGAAGATGATGGAATAAGGGGAAATGGGTAGTCAGAGATTTTGAGGTAAGAGCTGGCAGAGGAAGATGAAGGCAGCATCTACTGATGTTGCTGGCATCTGCAGATGCATCCACACTGCCCAGCTGCGGTTTCCCTCAAGGCTAGGACAGGGCATGTGACCTGCAGGAAGCCCTGATGCTGTGACCTCCCTTTACAGAGGAGCAGCTGTGCTGGCTGGTGTGGAAGGAGTGGGCCCATGACCAGTCAGCACTGATCTACACAAGTGTATGAAACTTAACCACCACTCAAGCACCAGAGGGAACCTGAGAGAAGCTTCAGAAGGGCCTCCTTAAAGGCTGGTTCCTGTCCCGCAGTTGACGATGACCCAGGGAACTTGGGAAGAAGCGGCTCTGAAGATGAATACAAAGTTAGCACCGGGTCTGTGAAGGTTGGCTATGGTGCATCTGAAAGCCGCAGAGCTTTGCTTTTGTTTCTGGGGCTCCTGGCTGAATTGTCCTTTCCCTTCACCTTACCTGAAGAGGACGTCCCAGGTTGGGATCCACCACGTTTGTTGTGTTCAGCTAAGTTTGGCCTCCAGCTCCTTGACCACCTTTGGGTGCTTAAGGGAGCAACTGTCACAGGATTTCCCGTTTTTGCCTCTAACACCACAGACACACATTGTGCGGGTCAGATCCTGATATTTGATTGGACAAGCATTGCATGGTTTGAAGCCTGTTGTTTTTCGCAGATACATACCTGCTATAGCGCCAAATTAATTTAGAGTATAGTATCAACTTTATAGAAACTGTCTGACGTTGGTAAGAGCAGAGCTCCAGATCCGGGTAGAACGGCGCATAACAAAGAAACTGACGGCAGCATGCAGGAGTGGCACCTATATGACTTGGTATTGTCATGTCCGGTGTGAGTCATCGTGGAGGACGATGGTGCCATCTGCTGATGGATCCAGTCAAGAGGCGAGAAATCAGTGGAAGAAATATCCATCAGAAATGTCTGTCAGATGATTTTTTGGTCACAATATTTTGGTACCACACCCTCCATCATCCAAGCATGGAGGTCGTCAGATTCAAATTACAACTGAAGTACTGCAAAAAAAAAAACCACTACAAGTCAGCAATCAGCAATCAAATATCTTTATTCGAATGTAATACAATACATCCATAAAAGTACATTTTAAAACATACAGACATAACATATTCCTTTCATATAAAGAAAAATCATCCGTTTCAAAAATAAGACTCAAGATAATGTGCAATAGTTTTGTGAAACCAGGATAACACGTAAAATGCAACAGGTTAAAAATATAAATAGTTATACAAAGCTAAAAAGGGATAAAAATACAACGATAGTAGCAGCATAATTAACCTTCCATACTTTTCCTGAAGGTGATAGCAAGTTTCAAAAAACTGCATATAAACAGAGTATAGTCACATTTCAGGAGTTGGAGGTAATAAAGTGCTGGTTTGATTTGGGTAAATTGTAAATCCTTTAAACAAGGCTTCAAATACAACTTCCGAGGTACTAGATAATATGGACAAACAAATAAAAAGTGTGCCAAATCTTGCGGAGACTTCCCGTCGCAGCCGCAAGCAGGTAACACTTGGCCTCGGTGTGCTCCTTTTGGTGTTGCCAACAGGAGATGAAATAAATCAAAACGGAACCTTGTCAAGAGATAGCGTTCATACCCTGACATAGGCCAGGATAGGTATGGTTCCATTTGTGAACATGTTTTAAGTAGGGCGTGCTTCCTTACACTAACTTTCGTCAGCTCGCCCTCCTCCCGGGCAAGATACCTGGTAGACATAAATGTCTTTTTCACAAAAATTACATCAGCTTTAGTTATAGAATTTGGGGATGAGAACAAATCCGGCCGTCCCATTTCAGTGAGGCGGTCGTTAATGTACCTCAGCCACGGAACCTTAAACCTACCGTCCCAGGTTAGAGCTTCTTCTAGTATAGCATGAGTGAGAGGTATATCATCATTTAGCCAGGAGTTCAACCAACATAACAGGGGATTTGCTGCTATTCTGTCACTCAGAAATGGTACACCTAATTCCTCATGTACCGAGAAATTTCCGGTGCCCCTTGGCAGCCTCAATACCTTCTTTAAGAAGTTATTTTCTGTAACCTCCAGGGCTCGTGTCTGGCAGTAGCCCCATATCTCACTGCCATAGCAGGCGATGGCGACACTTTTGGCTTGATATAGTTTGAGCAAGGCGGCCACCGGACTACAAGTCAAACCTCCCTCAAAAGGAGGATCTAAAGACAGATCTCTTCAGAAGCATCTAAGTGGCCAGTGAGGGGACGGACTCCTTCAGTGCTGCTGCAAGCTCTCTTCCTCTCCTTCATCTCTGTACACAAACTAATCTCATTTTCACTTTCTCACCAGCAGCCCTGCACATCCCTCCACATGCATTCAGGAGGTTAACCTCTCTTCAGCCGGTCCAGCTCCTGAGATAGTGAATGTTATGACGGAGCCCTTAGGATCTAGTGACAGCTTCAGGTCACCTGGGTACCACAACCAACCACAAATATTGGCTGCAACCATCCCAGGTACAGGTGCTTGAGGTTTTTTACCTCCATGCCTTACATTCTGAATACTAGCCCATCTACACCACTAGTGACCCCCTATTGTGATGTTTGAGTGTGAGACCGGTGTGGACATCAACTGGTCTCCTACTCAATTGAGTCTCGGGGTCCAGTTAACTGAGCTCCCAGGTTCTTTCTTCATGGTACCAATGGGATCACCATTACTGACCCTGCATGTTCATACATTCATGTTACCAATGAGAGCACCATCACTGACCCAGCTTCTTCATAACCTTCTAGTACCTATGAGAGAACCATCACTGACCCTGCATCTTCTTACCTTCTAGTACCTATGAGAGAGGCATCACTGACCCTGCATCTTCATAACCTTCTAGTACCTATGAGAGAACCATCACTGACCCTGTATCTTCATATCTTCATGGTACCAATGGGAGCACCATCACTGACCCTGCATCTTCATAACCTTCTAGTACCTATGAGAGAACCATCACTGACCCTGCATCTTCATAACCTTCTAGTACCTATGAGAGAACCATCACTGACCCTGCATCTTCTTACCTTTTAGTATCTATGATAGAACCATCACTGACCCTGCATCTTCTTACCTTCTAGTACCTATGAGAGCACCATCACGGACCCTGCATCTTCCTAACCTTTTAGTACCTATGAGAGCACCATCACTGACCCTGTATCTTCATATCTTCATGGTACCAATGGGAGCACCATTAATCACCCTGCATGTTCATAACTTCATGGTACCAATGAGAGCACCATCACTGACCCTGCATCTTCCATACCTTT
This sequence comes from Triturus cristatus, assembly GCF_964204655.1. Lineage (NCBI taxonomy): Eukaryota > Metazoa > Chordata > Amphibia > Caudata > Salamandridae > Triturus > Triturus cristatus. Next base: position 6,904,194 of record NC_140592.1, read on the forward strand.
CTGGTACCAATGGGAGCACCATCACTGACCCTGCATCTTCATATCTTCATGGTACCTATGAGAGCACCATCACTGACCCTGCATCTTTATTACTTCATGGTACGAATGGCAGCACCATCACTGACCCTGCATCTTTATTACTTCATGGTACCACTGAAGCACCATCACTGACCCTGCATCTTCATATCTTCATGGTACCAATGAGAGCACCATCACTGACCCTGCATCTTCATAACCTTCTAGTACCTATGAGAGAACCATCACTGACCCTGCATCTTCATAACCTTCTAGTACCTATGAGAGAACCATCACTGACCCTGCATCTTCTTACCTTTTAGTATCTATGATAGAACCATCACTGACCCTGCATCTTCTTACCTTCTAGTATCTATGAGAGCACCATCACGGACCCTGCATCTTCCTAACCTTTTAGTACCTATGAGAGCACCATCACTGACCCTGCATCTTCTTACCTTCTAGTATCTATGAGAGCACCATCACGGACCCTGCATCTTTCTAACCTTTTAGTACCTATGAGAGCACCATCACTGACCCTGCATCTTCTTACCTTCTAGTACCTATGAGTGAACCATCACTGACCCTTCCTCTTCATAACCTTCTAGTACCTATGAGTGAACCATCACTGACCCTACATCTTCATAACCTTCTAGTACCTATGAGAGAACCATCACTGACCCTGCATCTTCTTACCTTTTATTACCTATGAGAGAACCATCACTGACCCTGCATCTTTATTACTTCATGGTACGAATGACAGCACCATCACTGACCCTGCATCGTCATAACTTCATGGTACGAATGACAGCACCATCACTGACCCTGCATCTTTATTACTTTATGGTACGAATGACAGCACCATCACTGACCCTGCATCTTTCTAACTTCATGGTACCAATGAGAGCACCATCACTGACCCTGCATCTTCACAGCTTTATGGTACCAATGAGAACTGACCCCGCATCATCATAACGTCATGGTACCAATGACAGCACCATCACTGACCCTGCATCTTTATTACTTCAGTTCAGTTCAGTTCATAAACTTTATTCGGAGAAGCATTGTATCTATAAAAGTACAAAACAGTAAAAACAGTGTGAATGACGGGAGAAAAGTAACAATACATATTAATAAAAATTCAATTACAAAACACAGTATTACAAACTCGAAGTTGTAAGTAAATAACAATTTTTAGACTTAACCATTCATGTATTAAAAACTCAGGGATTAAGTATTGTCTTACGGGCCCTGGTAGCAGTTCTCAAGAATGAATTTAAACGGAAGACCAGCTCGTCATCAGTCAGGACAAGCGTGCTGGAGTAGGCAGAATCCAAACCAATAGGCCTGCGCCTGCTAAAAAAGGGGTAAAGAAGCCCCTCACTGTATTCAATGTAATATTTACAAAAAAGCAGGAAATGAAGAGTGGATTGGCCGCTCACCCCGTCACATGGACAGGGTACTAGATCAAGTTTCGAATGGAAGCCAAGAGGAAAACACAGAGCGAATTTGACTGTCCCTGCTCTCAAACGGAATAAAAGACTCCTTTCCCACTGACTCATGGGTAGAACAAGATAATTTGGTAGGGGATGGCAGGGCCGCTCCAGTGACATATAACTGGAAACGAGAGATTACTTCGAACCCAGCGCAGTTCTTTCAGTGCTGTACAACAAGTAAAGAGCCCTTCTGAGGTCTTTTTTGTGCAGAGTTTCAGCATTACCAGGATTTAAAAAGATGCAGCCTTTATTAATGCTGCATAAACTCTGATATACCCCGGACAGCCAGGGGATATCCATCCCCTTATCACACTTCAAACAATCAGTAATAATGTCTCTGGTAAGAGTAGCTGCCTCATTCTTCCAAACCGATAGCCAAAAAAGAGCTGGTCGGGCACGTATAAAATCAGTTATATCATTTAAATGTAGTTCTTTGTGGCAAACATATTGTGGGCTAGGGATTGGGATGCCCAACAGCTTTCTACAAAATCTGTTTTCTTCCTGCTGAATGCAGGTCCTGTTCGCAATGCCCCATATCTCAGCTCCATAGGCGGCCACAGGAACACACTGTAATTTAAAACATTTTAAGATAGCTAAAATGGCGCCTGTGGTGTTTGGACGGGGGAAACTTAAAACTGAATTGATGGTCTTTGAGAACTTGCTCCTGGAGTGAGAGAGATGCTGAGTCCAGGAGCCGTTCGCAGCAAAGACCAAAGATAGGGACATTTACAGGTGCTTATCAGTTTTTAGATACCAACAGCAATGGAACTGAGATGGCGTCTCCGGGGACCACAGGGCATTAAAAATGATTTGCTAAAATTAACTCCTAGGTCCAGGCTATCCATATATTTAACAAAAGACTGTACTAAAGCGCACAAAGAGTTAGGGGTGCGGCATAAAAGAACGGCATCATCAGCGTATAATAACACAGGGAGGGGTTCCCCATTATTCATAGGTACATCTTGGGACATGGATACTAATGATTTATTCAATCCATTAATATATGTAATAAAAAGAAGGGGGGCCAAGACGCAACCCTGCCTGACCCCCCTTCTGACCGTAGTTGGCCCTGAGACCTCACCGTCTCTGCCAATCCTCACTTGTGCCTGAAGGTCTTTGTGGAGGTATGCCAGGAAATGAACCAGAGGCTCATCCAGACCATAGGCCAACAGGATCGCCCACACCCTTGACCCATTTACAAAGTCAAAGGCTGAGGACAAATCCATGAAGGCCAAATAGACCGGAGAGTTCCGTGCGATGGTGTATTTCCCGATTACAAGACTGAGGTTGAGGCATTGTTCACTAGTGCCGACCTTGCTACGGAAGCCCGGCTGGCCGGGGTCTAGAATGCTACATTCCTCTGACCATTCCAGGATCCTATTATATAAAACTCTGCCCAATATTTTAAGAGTGTTGTCGATCAGAGAAATAGGCCTATAGTTACTCGGTTGCGACTGGTCCCCCTTTTTGAATATAGGGACGATAATACTCTTCGCCCAGGTGTCAGGTAACGGGGCGTGCATTAGGTTATTAAAAACATTCAGAAGAAGCGGTGCCCAAAATCCGAATTCCATTTGATGAAATCTATTGGCAGCCCATCAGGGCCAGGGGCCTTATTCCCAACACTCTGCTGAATACCTTCTTCCACTTCAGAGAGGGATATCTGAATGCTCGTAAATAACCCACATCCGTACTGGCCGGTCGCTGAAGAGGGAATAGCATAGATTTTAGAAAAGTGAGATTCCCAGGATTGGCTAGAGATGGAGCAACTAATGGGAGTTAATAACTGTCCCTTGGATCGGAGATCCCTAACAGCAGACCAGAATCATTTCCCCCTTTTATTAGTAGTGGCCTGCGAGAGGGTTTCCCAACGGTCCCTAAGAAGTACTCCCTTCCGATTAGTAACTGCCAAATTGTACTTCCGCCTGGCCAATTTCACATCGGAGGCCCACCTAGGTTCCGCTGACAACACCCTACGCAAGTTCCTATTAGCCCGGGAACATTCATCATCAAACCATCTAGGACCTTGCTTACTCAGAGATGCGGGTTTCGACAAAAGGGATTTAATAACCAGACAGAGTTTAGAAAAATCATGAACTACCTCTGGATGTGGGATTTGAAATGACAAACAAAAATTAATGAGGGGCAAGTTATCCTTAACTAACGACTTAAACAAATCCTCATTGTCAATGCCCCTCAGGTTAATCTTAGATTATCAGTCGAGTCTATTGTAGACGAATAGCCCGTTCCTCTGAATGTCGGCTGATAATCGTTAATCTCATATAGTGTACCCGTCTGGTCCATAACGTTGACCAGGTTATGGGAACTCAAAAACACTGCCAGCTCGACACCCCTGCGGGGAGAAGGACCTAAGTTGTATGACTCAGCACCTGGGTGCGTGTCATTAAGATTTGCGTTAAAATCACCTCCTAAAATGATCCCAATCGGATTGCCCGAACGTTGTTGGCAGTCTAAGTAAGAAATGAAATCGAAAAGCTCAATAAAATTCTTATTGGGAATAGAATGGGAGTCATTATTATAAAAATTTACCAAATAAAAAGAAACTCTTCTCGTATACAGTACAATTTGGAAATTGCAATTATTCGTTTGAAGTATCTTAAAACTTCCTCCAGCTGCTACATTAGGCCCAATAAAAAGGCCCCTGATGGTCGGCCATGTTTGTGACAAGAAGCCGCTACGCTGATACAATGAAACCCCTCGATATACAGGTCAAGCAATGCCCATGTCTACTGAAACATTACTACGTCTTGTTCTTTAACTAAACGCAACCAATCCTGGTCATCAAGCTTGGACTGTAACCCTGCTTCAGTCCAACTAAGAATGCTCAGTTCTGCTCCTCTGTCAGCTCTAATTGGAGAGTGATCATCGTTGTCATTTTCAATCATTACAGAAATTTCAGAGGGATTCTCCGTGTGGGGCTGCTGGTACTGCTAAACAGCCATCAAAGGTGGTTGTCAATCCTGTGCACCTAAGCTCGAGAATACAGGAAACCTATTGGTTATCAACGGCAAGACGTGGGCGTCCATAGGTGGTTTAGGGGGGGCTTATAGAAATAACCCGGGGGAGCGAACCAATGCAGGTATTTAGCGTGTGGGATTCCTCAAAAATACTCAGTAAGCAGCGAACCATGTTGCGTCTGCGAAAATTGAGAACAACACAATCACCAATTATATTTTTAGCAGAAGGGCCAACCCTTCCTACTCTTCTGGCCGTAAGGATGTCGTTCATATTAGAGGGGCGAAACCCCTTATGTTTGCAAAGCCAGTCTACAGACTTGTTACGCAAATCTGTCCAGGACTCCCTTTGATCCCCAGCTAAATAGGGAACCCCAGCCAAGACTAACACATAAGGGCAGGAAGCAGGCGGTAGACTTAATACGTCAGTGTTTCCTCTCGGGCAAGCAGTCCCGGGACAATTGGAGATGTCCCTGCTTACACTTGTCTCTCTTACAAGGGCTCTAAGGCTTCGTTGCGTGAGGCAACTTCTTCCTAATATTGGGTTTAAATTGGCTGTATTTCCCAGAAGGGCACCCTGGATATCCTTCTGTTCACTGTGGGAATTTTGCCAGGAAGTACATCTGTATTGCTACAATTTGTGAGCGGGATAGCAGGAGTAGTATCTTTATGTGAGGTAAAGCTGGGATGTATGGAAGAAGGAAATAGTCCACCCCTGCCAACATTTTGATCAAAATTCTCATTCCTACCCATTAGGTTAGTCGGTTCACAGTTCAAGGATTCTAATTTCCCCCACAACAAATTAAAATTCATGTCAATTGTCTTCTTAAGGTCATCCAGGGCATTTCCAATAGGTTTAAGTACATCGGAAGGAACGGCAGCGTCTCCCACGGCACCTACATTAACGTCAGTATGGGCAGAGTTAGAGAGAACACCCATCAGTCTGTGTGCCCGCTGAGATGGTATGGATGACCACCTGGTTTGTCCTGTTATTATCAGGTTGGCAGCCGTTGGAATGTTTGGCCTTGGTCATCCCTACGTTTCTTTTCCTTTTAGGAGGTTGGCTTTTCGGTTTGGTATCCCTTTGAGGGCATGCCGTCCGTGCTCTACTATTAATGCCTGATGCATCTGGGACATCCGTGACAGGGGCTCCCGAGCTTGACGATGTTAGGTCTAAAGGAACCAGACATGCTGCCGTAGGTGAGGAATTACGGGGAGATTCGAGTGTTGCACTGTCAGGGATCGAACCGCCCAATGATAGGCGTGACTGTAGAGTTACAGGGTCCATGGACAGGCCTCGCTCGGTCAGTTCAATTTCGTGAATCAATAGAGACTCTGCCCTCACGATGAAAGCATCCAATGTCCCGGCTACTCCTTTACGTTTGCTTGTCATTCTAAGGGCTCAAGCAATCCAATTACCGCGCCACAAATGAACACACTAACAAGCTATATATATAACAATGCTAGACATAGTGCCTTGTAACACGGGAGCAGGAATGATTTCCTTTGTGGTAAATATCAGGGGGGGGCCCAGCCCGGCCTCCTCAGGCCCCTGATGGGCACAGATGGGTGAAGCGGGTGCCGCGAGTTGTAAATTGCGCTTTCCTCTACCCAGGTGCGGCCCGTTAGAGATGCAGGAAGGGTTCCTGGGACTTGTAGTCCCCCTTGCGGTCTTTCAGCGTCCTCTCCAAGCCAAGCAGTGAAGCCTTCCCTGTGCTCCACTGTGTGCTCCTTGACGCTCCTTGGAAATGGGGACGAGGTTAAAGGTTGTGGCGCCTTCCTCTGTGCACAGTGCACTGTGCACCCTGAGCCGCCTGCTGTAAGTTGTCGCCCGTGTGCAGGGGCGCCTTCCTCTGTGCACAGTGCACTGTGCACCCTGAGCCGCCTGCTGTAAGTTGTCGCCCGTGTGCAGGGGCGCCTTCCTCTGTGCACAGTGCACCCTGAGCCGCCTGCTATAAGTTGTCGCCCGTGTGCAGGGGCGTCTTCTGTCCAGGACCACACTGACCCTCCTTCTCCATCACCTTCTGGGACCAATGAGAGCTCCATCGCAGACCCTGCTTCTCCATCACATTCTGGGACCAATTAGAGCTCCATCGCTGACCCTGCTTCTCCATCACCTTCTGGGACCAATGAGAGCTCCATCGCTGACCCTGCTTCTCCATCACCTTCTGGGACCAATGAGAGCTCCATCGCTGACCCTGCTTCTCCATCACCTCCTGGGACCAATGAGACCTCCATCGCTGACCCTGCTTCTCCATCACCTCCTGGGACCAATGAGAGCTCCATCGCTGACCCTGCTTCTCCATCACCTCCTGGGACCAATAGGAGCTCCATCGCTGACCCTGCTTCTCCATCACCTTCTGGGACCAATGAGAGCTCCATCACTGACCCTGCTTCTCCATCACCTTCTGGGACCAATGAGAGCTCCATCGCTGACCCTGCTTCTCCATCACCTCCTGGGACCAATGAGAGCTCCATCGCTGACCCTGCTTCTCCATCACCTCCTGGGACCAATGAGAGCTCCATCGCTGACCCTGCTTCTCCATCACCTCCTGGGACCAATGAGAGCTCCATCGCTGACCCTGCTTCTCCATCACCTCCTGGGACCAATGAGAGCTCCATCGCTGACCCTGCTTCTCCATCACCTCCTGGGACCAATGAGAGCTCCATCGCTGACCCTGCTTCTCCATCACCTCCTGGGACCAATGAGAGCTCCATCGCTGACCCTGCTTCTCCATCACCTTCTGGGACCAATGAGAGCTCCATCGCTGACCCTGCCTATCCATCACCTCCTGGGACCAATGAGAGCTCCATCGCTGACCTTGCTTCTCCATCACCTTCTGGGACCAATGAGAGCTCCATCGCTGACCCTGCTTCTCCATCACCTCCTGGGACCAATGAGAGCTCCATCGCTGACCCTGCTTCTCCATCACCTCCTGGGACCAATGAGAGCTCCATCGCTGACCCTGCATCTCCATCACCTCCTGGGACCAATGAGAGCTCCATCGCTGACCCTGCTTCTCCATCACCTCCTGGGACCAATGAGAGCTCCATCGCTGACCCTGCTTCTCCAACACCTCCTGGGACCAATGAGAGCTCCATCGCTGACCCTGCTTCTCCATCACCTCCTGGGACCAATGAGAGCTCCATCGCTGACCCTGCTTCTCCATCACCTCCTGGGACCAATGAGAGCTCCATCGCTGACCCTGCTTCTCCAACACCTCCTGGGACCAATGAGAGCTCCATCGCTGACCCTGCATCTCCATAACTTTAATATCAACACAAAGACATTGTGAAACTAGGACCGCCAGCCACGTCCATCGTCACTTTGGACAGTGGGCAGCAGTCAGGGTCGTCGCGCAGGACACACTGCGGCATTCTCTCTGGCATCTCAGCCCGCTGACTGGCTGTGCCACCAGAGCCCACGACAAAGACGAGCGTTTGCCATCTGCCAAGGCCACGCCCTTGTCTATCGTTCAACGCCGGCCTTACTGCGGTCCCAGGGATTAGTACTGTAGCGCCTTGAGACCAATGAGAGCTCCATCGCTGACCCTGCATCTCCATCACCTCCTGGGACCAATGAGAGCTCCATCGCTGACCCTGCTTCTCCATCACCTCCTGGGACCAATGAGAGCTCCATCGCTGACCCTGCTTCTCCAACACCTCCTGGGACCAATGAGAGCTCCATCGCTGACCCTGCTTCTCCATCACCTCCTGGGACCAATGAGAGCTCCATCGCTGACCCTGCTTCTCCATCACCTCCTGGGACCAATGAGAGCTTCATCGCTGACCCTGCTTCTCCAACACCTCCTGGGACCAATGAGAGCTCCATCGCTGACCCTGCTTCTCCATCACCTCCTGGGACCAATGAGAGCTCCATCGCTGACCCTGCATCTCCATCACCTCCTGGGACCAATGAGAGCTCCATCGCTGACCCTGCTTCTCCATCACCTCCTGGGACCAATGAGAGCTCCATCGCTGACCCTGCTTCTCCAACACCTCCTGGGACCAATGAGAGCTCCATCGCTGACCCTGCTTCTCCATCACCTCCTGGGACCAATGAGAGCTCCATCGCTGACCCTGCTTCTCCATCACCTCCTGGGACCAATGAGAGCTCCATCGCTGACCCTGCTTCTCCATCACCTCCTGGGACCAATGAGAGCTCCATCGCTGACCCTGCTTCTCCATCACCTCCTGGGACCAATGAGAGCTCCATCGCTGACCCTGCATCTCCATCACCTCCTGGGACCAATGAGAGCTCCATCGCTGACCCTGCTTCTCCATCACCTCCTGGGACCAATGAGAGCTCCATCGCTGACCCTGCTTCTCCAACACCTCCTGGGACCAATGAGAGCTCCATCGCTGACCCTGCTTCTCCATCACCTCCTGGGACCAATGAGAGCTCCATCGCTGACCCTGCTTCTCCATCACCTCCTGGGACCAATGAGAGCTCCATCGCTGACCCTGCTTCTCCAGCACCTCCTGGGACCAATGAGAGCTCCATCGCTGACCCTGCTTCTCCATCACCTCCTGGGACCAATGAGAGCTCCATCGCTGACCCTGCTTCTCCATCACCTCCTGGGACCAATGAGAGCTCCATCGCTGACCCTGCTTCTCCAACACCTCCTGGGACCAATGAGAGCTCCATCGCTGACCCTGCATCTCCATAACTTTAATATCAACACAAAGACATTGTGAAACTAGGACCGCCAGCCACGTCCATCGTCACTTTGGACAGTGGGCAGCAGTCAGGGTCGTCGCGCAGGACACACTGCGGCATTCTCTCTGGCATCTCAGCCCGCTGACTGGCTGTGCCACCAGAGCCCACGACAAAGACGAGCGTTTGCCATGTGCCAAGGCCACGCCCTTGTCTATCGTTCAACGCCGGCCTTACTGCGGTCCCAGGGATTAGTACTGTAGCGCCTTGAAGCTTAGGCAGTACATGTGTTATTCGATGTATATCTCCACAGACGGCGGCGGGGCCTCCTGGGTTTTCATGTTCAATATTCTGACGGCCCTACTGTTCGACCGGCAATGAAAGACCTGTTCCCTGCTCCGATGCCCCCTCTGATCGACACTCGAGTCCGTGACTGCTCGACCTGCTGTCATCGAAGAGTCGGGGTACTAAGGAAGTCCTTGGCTTGCATTCGGGGTGTGACCTAGTAGCTGAGTGCTTGGGGGTCCAGTGGTAAATGAAAGGATGTTGCCTAATACCCCCCGCTCCCCACTACCCCAGCACCTGGTGCAGGGCTCAAAGCTTCATGTCGCTAGAGCCGAAGTGTTTCTAATGAATCCATACATCATATGCATCTTGGATCTATCCTCATCCCAGCAGTGAGGTAAGGCCAGGAGTGAAAAACGCGGAGTCCATGAATCTTCTTTCCTCTCCTTAGGGTGGGTTTGAGATGGTCCTGAGGGGGGCGCTGTTGCACTGCAGTGAAGTGGCACCCACTGGGTGGCCCTGATGTAGCTAACACACTCCACGCTGCCACAGCAATCAGACATCAGACGGTAAACAGAGATGGCCCTTGACCCTTACCGTAGAAGCATTCCACGACATATTCTCGTGCGGGATGAAGACGGTGTAGGGTCCCTCCCCCGTCAAATCCTTGATTTTCGCGGCCTGGAAAGCAAAGTCCTGCATTAGATGGAAGGCGTCAGTGGTTTAGGGTTGAGAGGAGAAACAATGGAATGGAATGACAGGAGCCAATGATGCCAGCCTGGCGCCCCTGCAGAGGGAAGGTGTCTCCCGACAGAGCTACATGGGCACAGAACTGATGCCAAGCGATGGGCAGAGCTGGACGGGGAGGAAAGGCCGAAGCCAGGAGACCTGCCAGGGCGTCATTTCCGCAGCTTTCAATCATTCATCTGACCAGACATGAGGCAAGCAGCCGGTCATTGGTGGAGAGGATACACTGGACTGAGCTACACAATCACCTAAACCCTCCGTCATTGGCTCGTTCACATTTAAAACAAACAGGCTGAGAAGACACGATGGACGAGGCAGAGGTGACTGACACGATGGATGAGGTAGAGGTGAATGACACAATGGATGAGGTAGAGGCGAATGACACGATGGATGAGGTAGAGGTGACGGACACGATGGATGAGGTAGAGGCGAATGACACGATGGATGAGGTAGAGGCGATTGACACGATGAATGAGGCGGAGGTGACTGACACGATGGATGAGGTAGAGGCGAATGACACGATGGATGAGGTAGAGGCGATTGACACGATGGATGAGGTAGAGGTGAATGACACGATGGATGAGGCGGAGGTGAATGACGCAATGGATGAGTCGGAGGTGAATGACATGATGAATGAGGTAGAGGTGACTGACACGATGGATGAGGTAGAGGTGAATGACGCAATGGATGAGGTAGAGGCGAATGACACGATGGATGAGGTAGAGGTGAATGACACGATGGATGAGGCGGAGGTGAATGACACGATGGATGAGGCAGAGATGAATGACACGATGGATGAGGCGGAGATGAATGACACGATGGATGAGGCAGAGATGAATGACACAATGGATGAGGCGGAGGTGTATGACACGATGGATGAGGCGGAGGTGAATGACACGATGGATGAGGCGGAGGTGAATGACGCAATGGATGAGTCGGAGGTGAATGACATGATGAATGAGGTAGAGGTGACTGACACGATGGATGAGGTAGAGGTGAATGACGCAATGGATGAGGTAGAGGCGAATGACACGATGGATGAGGTAGAGGTGAATGACACGATGGATGAGGCGGAGGTGAATGACACGATGGATGAGGCAGAGATGAATGACACGATGGATGAGGCGGAGATGAATGACACGATGGATGAGGCAGAGATGAATGACACAATGGATGAGGCGGAGGTGTATGACACGATGGATGAGGCGGAGGTGAATGACACGATGGATGAGGCGGAGGTGAATGACGCAATGGATGAGGTAGAGGTGAATGGCACGATGGATGAGGCGAAGGTGAATGACGTGATGGATGAGGCGAAGGTGAATGACATGATGGATGAGGCAGAGGTGAATGGCACGATGGATGAGGCGAAGGTGAATGACGTGATGGATGAGGCAGAGGTGAATGACACGATGGATGAGGCAGAGGTGAATGACACGATGGATGAGGCGGAGGTGAATGACACGATGGATGAGGCAGAGGTGAATGGCACAATGGATGAGGCAGAGGTGAATGACACGATGGATGAGGCAGAAACGAATGACGCAATGGATGAGGCAGAGGTGAATGACACGAGGGATGAGGTGGAGGTGAATGACACGATGGATGAGGCAGAAACGAATGACGCAATGGATGAGGCAGAGGTGAATGACACGATGGATGAGGCGGAGGTGAATGACACGATGGATGAGGCAGAGGTGAATGACGCAATGGATGAGGCGGAGGTGCATGACGCAATGGATGAGGTAGAGGTGAATGGCACGATGGATGAGGCGAAGGTGAATGACGTGATGGATGAGGCAGAGGTGAATGACACGATGGATGAGGCGGAGGTGAATGACACGATGGATGAGGTAGAGGTGAATGGCACGATGGATGAGGCAGAGGTGAATGACGTGATGGATGAGGCAGAGGTGAATGACACGATGGATGAGGCAGAGGTGAATGACACGATGGATGAGGCGGAGGTGAATGACACGATGGATGAGGTAGAGGTGAATGGCACGATGGATGAGGCAGAGGTGAATGACACGATGGATGAGGCAGAAACGAATGACGCAATGGATGAGGCAGAGGTGAATGACACGATGGATGAGGCGGAGGTGAATGACACGATGGATGAGGCAGAGGTGAATGACGCAATGGATGAGGTAGAGGTGAATGGCACGATGGATGAGGCAGAGGTGAATGACACGATGGATGAGGCGGAGGTGAATGACGCAATGGATGAGGTAGAGGTGAATGACACGATGGATGAGGTAGAGGTGAATGACGCAATGGATGAGGTAGAGGCGAATGACATGATGGATGAGGCGGAGGTGAATGACACGATGGATGAGGCGGAGGTGAATGACACGATGGATGAGGCAGAGGTGAATGGCACGATGGATGAGGCGGAGGTGAATGACACGATGGATGAGGTAGAGGTGAATGACATGATGGATGAGGCGGAGGTGAATGACGCAATGGATGAGGTAGAGGTGAATGGCATGATGGATGAGGCAGAGGTGAATGACACGATGGATGAAGCAGAGGTGAATGACACGATGGATGAGGCGGAGGTGAATGACGCAATGGATGAGGTAGAGGTGAATGACACGATGGATGAGGTAGAGGTGAATGACGCGATGGATGAGGTAGAGGTGAATGACACGATGGATGAGGCAGAGGTGAATGACACGATGGATGAGGCGGAGGTGAATGACACGATGGATGAGGCAGAGGTGAATGACACGATGGATGAGGCGGAGGTGAATGACGCAATGGATGAGGTAGAGGTGAATGACGCAATGGATGAGGCAGAGGTGAATGACACGATGGATGAGGTAGAGGTCAATGAAACAATGGATGAGGCGGAGGCGAATGAAACGATGGATGAGGCGGAGGTGAATGACGCAATGGATGAGGCAGAGGCGAATGAAACGATGGATGAGGCGGAGGTGAATGACGCAATGGATGAGGTAGAGGTGAATGACACGATGGATGAGGTAGAGGTGAATGACACGATGGATGAGGTAGAGGTGAATGACACGATGGATGAGGCGGAGGTGAATGACACAATGGATGAGGTGGAGGTGAATGACACAATGGATGAGGCGGAGGTGAATGACACGATGGATGAGGCAGAGGTGAATGACACGATGGATGAGGTATGGGTGAATGGCACGATGGATGAGGCGGAGGTGAATGACACGATGGATGAGGCAGAGGTGAATGACAAGATGGATGAGGCGGAGGTGACTGACACGATGAATGAGGTAGAGGTGAATGACACGATGGATGAGGTAGAGGTGAATGAAACGATGGATGAGGCGGAGGTGAATGACGCAATGGATGAGGTAGAGGTGAATGGCACGATGGATAAGGCAGAGGTGAATGACGCAATGGATGAGGTAGAGGTGAATGGCACGATGGATGAGGTAGAGGTGAATGACACGATGGATGAGGTAGAGGTGAATGACACGATGGATGAGGTAGTGGTGAATGGCACGATGGATGAGGCGGAGGTGAATGACACGATGGATGAGAGGTGAATGACACGATGGATGAGGCGGAGGTGAATGACACGATGGATGAGGCGGAGGTGAATGACACGATGGATGAGGCGGAGGTGAATGACATGATGGATGAGGTGAATGACACGATGGATGAGGCTGAGGTGAATGACACGATGAATGAGGTAGAGGTGAATGACACGATGGATGAGGTAGACGTGAATGGCACGATGGATGAGGCAGAGATGAATGACACGATGGATGAGGCAGAGATGAATGACACGATGAATGAGGTAGAGGTGAATGACACGATGGATGAGGTAGAGGTGAATGGCACGATGGATGAGGCAGAGATGAATGACAATATGAATGAGGTAGAGGTGAATTACATGATGGATGAGGTAGAGGTGAATGGCACGATGGATGAGGCAGAGGTGAACGACACGATGGATGAGGCAGAGATGAATGACACGATGAATGAGGTAGAGGTGAATGACACGATGGATGAGGTAGAGGTGAATGGCACGATGGATGAGGCAGAGGTGAATGACAAGTTGGATGAGGCGGAGGTGAATGACGCAATGGATGAGGCAGAGGTGAATGAAACGATGGATGAGGCGGAGGTGAATGACGCAATGGATGAGGTAGAGGTGAATGACAAGATGGATGAGGCAGAGGTGAATGACACGATGGATGAGGCAGAGGTGAATGACACGATGGATGAGGTAGAGGTGAATGACACGATGGATGAGGTAGAGGTGAAGGACAAGATGGATGAGGTAGAGGTGAATGACACGATGGATGAGGCGAAGGTGAATGACGCGATGGATGAGGTAGAGGTGACTGACACGATGGATGAGTCGGAGGTGAATGACATGATGAATGAGGTAGAGGTGAATGACACGATGGATGAGGCGAAGGTGAACGATGTGATGGATGAGGTAGAGGTGACTGACACGATGGATGAGTCGGAGGTGAATGGCATGATGGATGAGGTAGAGGTGAATGACACTATGGATGAGGCGGAGGTGAATGATGCAATGGATGAGGTAGAGGTGAATGACACGATGGATGAGGTAGAGGTGAATGACAAGATGGATGAGGCAGAGGTGAATGACACGATGGATGAGGTAGAGGTGAATGACAGGTTGGATGAGGTAGAGGTGAATGACACGATGGATGAGGCAGAGGTGAATGACACGATGGATGAGGCAGAGATGAATGACACGATGAATGAGGTAGAGGTGAATGACACGATGGATGAGGTAGAGGTAAATGGCATGATGGATGAGGCAGAGGTGAATGACACGATGGATGAGGTAGAGGTGAATGACACGATGGATGAGGTGGAGGTGAATGACACTATGGATGAGGCGGAGGTGAATGACACGATGGATGAGGTAGAGGTGAATGACACGATGAATGAGGTAGAGGTGAATGACACGATGGATGAGAGGTGAATGACACGATGGATGAGGCGGAGGTGAATGACACGATGGATGAGGCGGAGGTGAATGACACGATGGATGAGGCGGAGGTGAATGACATGATGGATGAGGTGAATGACACGATGGATGAGGCTGAGGTGAATGACACGATGAATGAGGTAGAGGTGAATGACACGATGGATGAGGTAGAGGTGAATGGCACGATGGATGAGGCAGAGATGAATGACACGATGGATGAGGCAGAGATGAATGACACGATGAATGAGGTAGAGGTGAATGACACGATGGATGAGGTAGAGGTGAATGGCACGATGGATGAGGCAGAGATGAATGACAATATGAATGAGGTAGAGGTGAATGACATGATGGATGAGGTAGAGGTGAATGGCACGATGGATGAGGCAGAGGTGAACGACACGATGGATGAGGCAGAGATGAATGACACGATGAGTGAGGTAGAGGTGAATGACACGATGGATGAGGTAGAGGTGAATGGCACGATGGATGAGGCAGAGGTGAATGACAAGTTGGATGAGGCGGAGGTGAATGACGCAATGGATGAGGCAGAGGTGAATGAAACGATGGATGAGGCGGAGGTGAATGACGCAATGGATGAGGTAGAGGTGAATGACACGATGGATGAGGCAGAGGTGAATGACACGATGGATGAGGCAGAGGTGAATGACACGATGGATGAGGTAGAGGTGAATGACACGATGGATGAGGTAGAGGTGCAGGACAAGATGGATGAGGTAGAGGTGAATGACACGATGGATGAGGCGAAGGTGAATGACGCGATGGATGAGGTAGAGGTGACTGACACGATGGATGAGTCGGAGGTGAATGACATGATGAATGAGGTAGAGGTGAATGACACGATGGATGAGGCGAAGGTGAACGATGTGATGGATGAGGTAGAGGTGACTGACACGATGGATGAGTCGGAGGTGAATGGCATGATGGATGAGGTAGAGGTAGAGGTGAATGACACTATGGATGAGGCGGAGGTGAAAGATGCAATGGATGAGGTAGAGGTGAATGACACGATGGATGAGGTAGAGGTGAATGACACGATGGATGAGGCAGAGGTGAATGACACGATGGATGAGGTAGAGGTGAATGACAGGTTGGATGAGGTAGAGGTGAATGACACGATGGATGAGGCAGAGGTGAATGACACGATGGATGAGGCAGAGATGAATGACACGATGAATGAGGTAGAGGTGAATGACACGATGGATGAGGTGGAGGTGAATGACACGATGGATGAGGCGGAGGTGAATGACACGATGGATGAGGTAGAGGTGAATGACACGATGAATGAGGTAGAGGTGAATGACCCGATGGATGAGGTAGAGGTGAATGGCACGATGGATGAGGCAGAGGTGAATGACACGTTGGATGAGGCGGATGTGAATGACGCAATGGATGAGGCAGAGGTGAATGACACGATGGATGAGGCAGAGGTGAATGACACTATGGATGAGGTAGAGGTGAATGACACGATGGATGAGGTAGAGGTGAATGACACGATGGATGAGGTAGAGGTGAATGACACGATGGATGAGGTAGAGGTGAATGACACGATGGATGAGGCAGAGGTGAAGGACAAGTTGGATGAGGTAGAGGTGAATGACACGATGGATGAGGCGAAGGTGAATGACGCGATGGATGAGGTGGAGGTGAATGACACGATGGATGAGGCGGAGGTGAATGACATGATGGATGAGGTAGAGGTGAATGACATGATGAATGAGGTAGAGGTGAATGACACGATGGATGAGGTAGAGGTGAATGGCACGATGGATGAGGCAGAGGTGAATGACACGTTGGATGAGGCGGAGGTGAATGACGCAATGGATGAGGCGGAAGTGAATGAAACGATGGATGAGGCGGAGGTGAATGACGCAATGGATGAGGTAGAGGTGAATGACACGATGGATGAGGCAGAGGTGAATGACACGATGGATGAGGTAGAGGTGAATGACATGATGGATGAGGTGGAGGTGAATGACACGATGGATGAGGTAGAGGTGAATGACACGATGGATGAGGTAGAGGTGAAGGACAAGATGGATGAGGTAGAGGTGAATGACACGATGGATGAGGCGAAGGTGAATGACGCGATGGATGAGGTAGAGGTGAATGGCATGATGGATGAGGTAGAGGTGAATGACACGATGGATGAGGCGGAGGTGAATGATGCAATGGATGAGGTAGAGGTGAATGACACGATGGATGAGGCAGAGGTGAATGACACGATGGATGAGGTAGAGGTTAATGACACGATGGATGAGGCAGAGGTGAATGACACGATGGATGAGGCAGAGATGAATGACATGATGGATGAGGCGGAGGTGAATGACACGATGGATGAGGCGGAGTTGAATGACGCAATGGATGAGGCAGAGGTGAATGACGCAATGGATGAGGCAGAGGTGAATGACACGTTGGATGAGGTAGAGGTGAATGACACGATGGATGAGGCAGAGGTGAATGACACGATGGATGAGGCAGAGATGAATGACACGATGAATGAGGTAGAGGTGAATGACACGTTGGATGAGGTAGAGGTGAATGGCATGATGGATGAGGCAGAGGTGAATGACACGATGGATGAGGTGGAGGTGGTACCAATGACAACACCACCACTGACCCCGCACCTTCATAACTTTAAGGTCCCAATGAAGCACCATCACTCACCCTGCATCTTCATAACCTTCTGGTACCAATAAGAACACCATCATTGACCCTGCATCTTCACAGCTTCATTGTACCAATAAGAGCACCATCACTGACCCTGCATCGTCATAACATCTTGGTACCAATGAGAGAACCATCACTGACCCTGCATCGTCATAACATCTTGGTACCAATGAGAGAACCATCACTGACCCTGCATCGTCATAACATCTTGGTACCAATGAGAGAACCATCACTGACCCTGCATCGTCATAACATCTTGGTACCAATGAGAGAACCATCACTGGCTCTGCATCATCATAACTTCATGGTACCAATGAAGCACCATCACTGACCCTGCATCATCATATCTTCATGGTACCAGTGAGAGAACCATCACGGACCCTGCATCTTCATAGCTTCATGGTACCAATAAGAGCTCCATCACTGACCCTGCATCTTCCATACCTTCATGATACCAATGAAACACCATCACTCACCCTGGATCTTCATAACTTCATGGTACCAACGAGAGCACCATCACTCACCCTGCATCATCATAACTTCATGGTACCAATGAAAGCACCATCACTGACCATGCATCTTCATAACTTCATGGTACCAATGAGAGAACCATCACTGGCTCTGCATCTTCATAACTTCATGATACCACGTTTGACACCTCTACCTCCGTACACCACTGACTCCATAAGCTCCACAACCAAGAATGCCATTGTGACTCCGACCAGAGCCTCTCATGTATCCTCATGCTGCCACCTCCGCCACAAGCACAATACTGTCAGGGCCTTTGACAAGACAAGAGTGTGGCATGACACAGAGGAGATTGGAATGAGCAGGTCACCACCTGGGCAGCCAAACATCAACAAAGAAACATCTAAAAATAAATGGCTTCTACTTACTGTTAGAAAGTCGTTAAATGTTGCTGCTGCGGGGTTGTGGTTAAGTTCCTACAAAAAAAATCATTTTTGTTATTAAAACAGGGGCTTGTAAATCAGGCTGTAAAGAAGACACTTCGACAATTCCTCTACAAGAGCAGCCCACCAGCTTCTCCTCAGAGGAGCTACAGCCTGGAAGGGGTGACAATCCTGGTACAAGAGCAGCCCACCCGCTTCCCCTCAGAGGTGCTACAGCCTGGAAGGGGTGACAATAAGGGTACAACAGCAGCCCACCCGCTTCTCCTCAGAGGTGCTACAGCCTGGAAGGGGTGACAATAAGGGTACAACAGCAGCCCACCCGCTTCTCCTCAGAGGTGCTACAGCCTGGAAGGGGTGACAATCCCGGTACAAGAGCAGCCCACCCGCTTCTCCTCAGAGGTGGAATAGCCTGGAAGGGGTGACAATCCCGGTACAAGAGCAGCCCACCCGCTTCTCCTCAGAGGTGGAATAGCCTGGAAGGGGTGACAATCCTGGTACAAGAGCAGCCCACCCGCTTCTCCTCAGAGGTGGAATAGCCTGGAAGGGGTGACAATCCCGGTACAAGAGCAGCCCACCTGCTTCTCCTTAGAGGTGCAATAGCCTGGGGGGCAGGCTCACAATCTGGCTACCAGAACAGCCCACCCGCTTCTTGTACGTGATGCAGTGGCCTGTGGGTGGTGACCACACAGCTGTATCAACACACAGACAGCAAACAGCTGTCCAATAGTTTCTTCTACAAGTTGCAGTGGCCTGTGGGTGGTGACCACCCAGCTAAATCAGCTAAGAGTAGCCCACCAGCTTCTTCTGAGTAGTTCAATGGCCTGAGACGGTGGGCTGATGGTGAGAATCCCGCTACAAGCGGAATCCACCCGCTTCTCCTCAGAGGTGGAATAGCCTGGGGGTGACAATCCCGCTACAAGAGGAGCCCACCCGCTTCTCCTCAGAGGTCCCACAGCTGGAAGGGGTGACAATTCTGTTACAAGAGCAGCCCACCCGCTTCTCCTCAGAGGTGCTACAGACTGGAAGGGGTGACAATCCCGGTACAAGAGCAGCCCACCCGCTTCTCCTCAGAGGTGCTACAGCCTGGAAGGGGATGACAATCCCGGTACAAGGGCAGCCCACCCGCTTCTCCTCAGAGGTGCTACAGCCTGGAAGGGGTAACAATCCCGGTAGAAGAGCAGCCCACCCGCTTCTCATCAGAGGTGCTACAGCCTGGAAGGGGTGACAATCCTGGTACAACAGCAGCCCACCCGCTTCTCCTCAGAGGTGGAATAGCCTGGAAGGGGTGACAATCCCGGTACAAGAGCAGCCCACCCGCTTCTCCTTAGAGGTGCAATAGCCTGGGGGGCGGGCTCACAATCTCGCTACCAGAACAGCCCACCCGCTTCTTGTACGTGATGCAGTGGCCTGTGGGTGGTGACCACCCAGCTGTATCAACACACAGACAGTAAACAGCTGTCCACCAGTTTCTTCTACAAGTTGCAGTGGCCTCTGGGTGGTGACAACCCAGCTAAATCAGCAAAGAGTAGCCCACCAGCTTCTTCTGAGTAGTTCAATTGCCTGAGAGGGTGGGCGGACGGTGAGAATCCCGCTACAAGCGGAGCCCACCCGCTTCTCCTCGGAGGTGGAATAGCCTGGGGGTGACAATCCCGCTACAAGAGGAGCCCACCCGCTTCTCCTCAGAGGTCCCACACCTGGAAGGGGTGACAATTCCGGTACAAGAGCAGCCCACCCGCTTCTCCTCACAGGTGCTACAGCCTGGAAGGGGTGACAATCCCGGTAGAAGAGCAGCTCACCTGCTTCTCCTCAGAGGTGCTACAGCCTGGAAGGGGTGACAATCCCAGTAGAAGAGCAGCCCACCTGCTTCTCCTCAGAGGTGCTACAGCCTGGAAGGGGTGACAATCCTGGTACAAGAGCAGCCCACCCGCTTCTCCTCAGAGGTGGAATAGCCTGGAAGGGGTGACAATCCCGGTACAAGAGCAGCCCACCCGCTTCTCCTCAGAGGTGCAATAGCCTGTGGGGCGGGCTCACAATCTCGCTACCAGAACAGCCAACTCGCTTCTTGTACGTGATGCAGTGGCCTGTGGGTGGTGACCACCCAGCTGTATCAACACACAGACAGCAAACAGCTGTCCACCAGTTTCTTCTACAAGTTGCAGTGGCCTGTGGGTGGTGACAACCCAGCTAAATCAGCAAAGAGTAGCCCACCAGCTTCTTCTGAGTAGTTCAATTGCCTGAGAGGGTGGGCGGATGGTGAGAATCCCGCTACAAGCGGAGCCCACCCGCTTCTCCTCAGAGGTGGAATAGCCCGGGGGTGACAATCCTGCTACAAGAGGAGCTCACCCGCTTCTCCTCAGAGGTGCTACAGCCTGGAAGGGGTGACAATCCCGGTACAAGAGCAGCCCACCCGCTTCTCCTCAGAGGTGGAATAGCCTGGGGGTGACAAACCCAGTACAAGAGGAGCCCACCCGCTTCTCCTCAGAGGTGCTACAGCCTGGAAGGGGTGACAATCCCGGTACAAGAGCAGCCCACCCGCTTCTCCTCAGAGGTCCCACAGCCTGGAAGGGGTGACAATCCCAGTACAAGAGCAGCCCACCCGCTTCTCCTCAGAGGTGCTACAGCCTGGAAGGGGTGACAATCCCAGTACAAGAGCAGCCCACCCGCTTCTCCTCAGAGGTCCCACAGCCTGGAAGGGGTGACAATCCCAGTACAAGAGCAGCCCACCCGCTTCTCCTCAGAGGTGCTACAGCCTGGAAGGGGTGACAATCCCGGTACAAGAGCAGCCCACCCACTTCTCCTCAGAGGTGGAATAGCCTGGGGGTGACAATCCCACTACAATAGCAGCCACTGCTTCTCCTGGGATGTGGAATGACTGAGGGGGGTGTGAGGGTATGGGGAGGTCATGGTAAATACCTGTGAGTAAGGGTCTTCGGGCCCTAGGGGTGTTCTTTATTAAGGTTTTGTGTGGGGGCTCGCATGGTGCAAAGGCAGGCATAGCATTCTGTGGATTCAGCACTACCAGTCTCTGTGGGCACAGCGCAAGGTCAGTCAGACCAGGTCTGGGCACCTTCTGGGTGTTTCTTGTGGGATGCTGTCGCTGTCACAGTTTTTTCTTTAGAAGGTGAGGCCTCCGTTGCATAGCTAATGACCGAGCCATGGCTTGTCATAGGTTCAAATCACAGAGGCAGCCATTAACAAAGATGTTTCTGCAACAATGACTGATTAGTGACACTGACCACTGCCACATATTCACCTCCGCCTCATCCATCGTGTCATTCACCTCTCATCCATCGTGTCATTCACCTCCGCCTCATCCATCGTGCCATTCACCTCTACCTCATCCATTGTGTCATTCACCTCTACCTCATCCATCGTGCCATTCACCTCTGCCTCATCCATCGTTTCATTCACGTCTACCTCATCCATCATGTCATTCACCTCTACCTCATTCATCGTGTCATTCATCTCTGCCTCATCCATTGCGTCATTCACCTCCGCCTCATCCATCGTTTCATTCACCTCTACCTCATCCATCATGTCATTCACCTCTACCTCATTCATCGTGTCATTCATCTCTGCCTCATCCATTGCGTCATTCACCTCCGCCTCATCCATCGTTTCATTCACCTCTACCTCATCCATCATGTCATTCACCTCTACCTCATTCATCGTGTCATTCATCTCTGCCTCATCCATCGTGTCATTCACCTCTGCCTCATCCATCGTGTCATTCACCTCCACCTCATCCATCGTGCCATTCACTCATACCTCATCCATCGTGTCATTCACCTCTGCCTCATCCATCGTGTCATTCACCTCTGCCTCATCCATTGCGTCATTCACCTCTACCTCATCCATTGCGTCATTCACCTCCGCCTCATCCATCGTGTCATTCACCTCCGCCTCATCCATCATGTCATTCACCTCCGCCTCATCCATCGTGTCATTCACCTCTACCTCATCCATTGCGTCATTCACCTCTACCTCATCCATCGTGTCATTCACCTCTACCTCATCCATTGCGTCATTCACCTCCGCCTCATCCATCGTGTCATTCACCTCTGCCTCATCCATCGTGTCATTCACCTCTGCCATATTTATCAATGGGAGCCCAAGAGGGAAGCGGTATGTGGTCAACAAGCCACCCGGCATCGGCCAGACCGCGGAGACCACGTGTCGAAGGCAGCGGCTTTGTTTCCTCATTCACATGTGTGTTTGTGTAGCCCCCGTTCTTCCAGCTAAAGCTGAATATACAACACAGCATAAGTTGGATTCTCTGTCAGGACCGAGGGCTCCGATTGCGCTTCTCTTTCCTTTACTACCAAGTTTCAGCAGCCAATCACTTTTAAAATAAACAAAAAAACTACATTGCCCATTTTTTCTCTGTACATCACATATCACATGCCCCAATCAACAGCAATCAACCCATGCAAGTACGGATGCCACCATTTTGTGAAGGACACACATCATCATGTGTATCCCAACGGGTCAGCCCTGAAGAAGTGACATGAGTGGCAAAACGCGTGTCGGCTGTGGGAAACAACATTACAACGCAGGCATTACAACGCACTACCTTTACAACGCAGTCATTACAACGCAACATTCTTTACATCGCATGCCTTTACAACACAGTCATTAACACGCATGCACTACAATGCATGCCATTACAACGCATGCCACTACAACACATGCCATTACAACACATTTTAAGGTAAGTAATGGGAAATAGTAATTTTTACTCCTATACTATCCAACACTTACCCTACTGTTGCACTCACTGGAGTGGGAATAGTAATTTTTACCCCTACACTATCCAACACTTACCCTACTGTGGCCCTAAAAGTAATATGCGTTGTAATGGTATGCGTTGTAACGGTATGCATTGTAATGGTATGCATTTGATATTTAACTTACAAATGTATTATTATAGATTGTCTCCATGGGCTGATTCTGTATGATTATGTGTTAATGAAGTTGGTAACAATAAATGAACTTGGTCGATTCAAAGGAAGCTGCATTTATAATAATTATTGGGGGCCTCTTACACACTCCTATAAATCATTTCAGAGATTGTTGGCTGAGAGGGAGGCCACGCCCACCTTGGAAGCCCCTCTGCTCTGGAGCCTGCTCGCCTCTGAAGGAGGCCTGTAAGACTGTATGTGCCTTGGAAGCCCCTCTGCTAGTCTTGAGCCTGCTCGCCTCTGAAGGAGGCCTGTAAGACTGTATGTGCCTTGGAAGCCCCTCTGCTAGTCTTGAGCCTGCTCGCCTCTGAAGGAGGCCTGTAAGACTGTATGTGCCTTGGAAGCCCCTCTGCTAGTCTTGAGCCTGCTCGCCTCTGAAGGAGGCCTGTAAGACTGTATGTGCCTTGGAAGCCCCTCTGCTAGTCTTGAGCCTGCTCGCCTCTGAAGGAGGCCTGTAAGACTGTATGTGCCTTGGAAGCCCCTCTGCTAGTCTTGAGCCTGCTCGCCTCTGAAGGAGGCCTGTAAGACTGTATGTGCCTTGGAAGCCCCTCTGCTAGTCTTGAGCCTGCTCGCCTCCGAAGGAGGCCTGTAAGACTGTATGTGCCTTGGAAGCCCCTCTGCTAGTCTTGAGCCTGCTCGCCTCCGAAGGAGGCCTGTAAGACTGTGTGTGCCTTGGAAGCCTCTCTGCTCTGGAGCCTGCTCGCCTCTGAAGGAGGCCTGTAAGACTGTATGTGCCTTGGAGGCCCCTCTGCTTGTCTTGAGCCTGCTTGCCTCCGAAGGAGGCCTGTAAGACTGTATGTGCCTTGGAAGCCCCTCTGCTAGTCTTGAGCCTGCTCGCCTCTGAAGGAGGCCTGTAAGACTGTATGTGCCTTGGAAGCCCCTCTGCTAGTCTTGAGCCTGCTCGGCTCTGAAGGAGGCCTGTAAGACTGTATGTGCCTTGGAAGCCCCTCTGCTCTGAAGCCTGCTCGCCTCTGAAGGAGGCCTGTAAGACTGTATGTGCCTTGGAAGCCCCTCTGCTCTGGAGCCTGCTCGCCTCCGAAGGTGGCCTGTAAGACTGTATGTGCCTTGGAAGCCCCTCTGCTAGTCTTGAGCCTTCTCGCCTCTGAAGGAGGCCTGTAAGACTGTGTGTGCCTTGGAAGCCCCTCTGCTCTGGAGCCTGCGCGCCTCTGAAGGAGGCCTGTAAGACTGTATGTGCCTTGGAAGCCCCTCTGCTCTGGAGCCTGCTCACCTCTGAAGGAGGCCTGTAAGACTGTATGTGCCTTGGAAGCCCCTCTGCTAGTCTTGAGCCTGCTCGCCTCTGAAGGAGGCCTGTAATACTGTGTGTGCCTTGGAAGCCCCTCTGCTAGTCTTGAGCCTGCTCGCCTCTGAAGGAGGCCTGTAAGACTGTATATGTGCCTTGGAAGCCCCTCTGCTAGTCTTGAGCCTGCTCGCCTCTGAAGGAGGCCTGTAAGACTGTATGTGCTTTGGAATCCCCTCTGTTCTTGAGCCTGCTCGCCTCTGAAGGAGGCCTGTAAGACTGTATGTGCCTTGGAAGCCCCTCTGCTAGTCTTGAGCCTGCTCGCCTCTGAAGGAGGCCTGTAAGACTGTATGTGCCTTGGAAGCCCCTCTGCTAGTCTTGAGCCTGCTCACCTCTGAAGGAGGCCTGTAAGACTGTATATGTGCCTTGGAAGCCCCTCTGCTAGTCTTGAGCCTGCTCGCCTCTGAAGGAGGCCTGTAAGACTGTATGTGCCTTGGAAGCCCCTCTGTCTGGAGCCTGCTCGCCTCTGAAGGAGGCCTGTAAGACTGTATGTGCCTTGGAAGCCCCTCTGCTAGTCTTGAGCCTGCTCGCCTCTGAAGGAGGCCTGTAAGACTGTATGTGCCTTGGAAGCCCCTCTGCTCTGGAGCCTGCTCGCCTCCGAAGGAGGCCTGTAAGACTGTGTGTGCCTTAGAAGCCCCTCTGTTCTGGAGGCTGCTCGCCTCCGAAGGAGGCCTGTAAGACTGTAAGTGCCTTGGAAGCCCCTGTGCTCTGGAGCCTGCTCGCCTCTGAAGGAGGCCTGTAAGACTGTATGTGCCTTGGAAGCCCCTCTGCTAGTCTTGAGCCTTCTCGCCTCTGAAGGAGGCCTGTAATACTGTGTGTGCCTTGGAAGCCCCTCTGCTAGTCTTGAGCCTGCTCGCCTCTGAAGGAGGCCTGTAAGACTGTATGTGCCTTGGAAGCCCCTCTGCTAGTCTTGAGCCTTCTCGCCTCTGAAGGAGGCCTGTAAGACTGTATGTGCCTTGGAAGCCCCTCTGCTAGTCTTGAGCCTGCTCGGCTCTGAAGGAGGCCTGTAAGACTGTATGTGCCTTGGAAGCCCCTCTGCTCTGGAGCCTGCTCGCCTCTGAAGGAGGCCTGTAAGACTACATGTGCCTTGGAAGCCCCTCTGCTAGTCTTGAGCCTGCTCGGCTCTGAAGGAGGCCTGTAAGACTGTATGTGTCTTGGAAGCCCCTCTGGAGCCTGCTCGCCTCTGAAGGAGACCTGTAAGACTGCATGTGCCTTGGAAGCCCCTCTGCTAGTCTTGAACCTTCTTGCCTCTGAAGGAGGCCTGTAAGACTGTATGTGCCTTGGAAGCCCCTCTGCTCTGGAGCCTGCTCGCCTCTGAAGGAGGCCTGTAAGACTGTATGTGCCTTGGAAGCCCCTCTGCTAGTCTTGAGCCTGCTCGCCTCTGAAGGAGGCCTGTAAGACTGTATGTGCCTTGGAAGCCCCTCTGCTAGTCTTGAGCCTGCTTGCCTCCGAAGGAGGCCTGTAAGACTGTATGTGCCTTGGAAGCCCCTCTGCTAGTCTTGAGCCTGCTCGCCTCTGAAGGAGGCCTGTAAGACTGTATGTGCCTTGGAAGCCCCTCTGCTAGTCTTGAACCTTCTTGCCTCTGAAGGAGGCCTGTAAGACTGTATGTGCCTTGGAAGCCCCTCTGCTAGTCTTGAGCCTGCTCGCCTCTGAAGGAGGCCTGTAAGACTGTATGTGCCTTGGAAGCCCCTCTGCTAGTCTTGAGCCTGCTCGCCTCTTAAGGAGGCCTGTAAGACTGTATGTGCCTTGGAAGCCCCTCTGCTAGTCTTAAGCCTGCTCGCCTCTGAAGGAGGCCTGTAAGACTGTATGTGCCTTGGAAGCCCCTCTGCTCTGGAGCCTCCTCGCCTCTGAAGGAGGCCTGTAAGACTGCATGTGCCTTGGAAGCCCCTCTGCTCTGGAGCCTGCTCGCCTCCGAAGGTGGCCTGTAAGACTGTATGTGCCTTGGAAGCCCCTCTGCTCTGGAGCCTGCTCAGCTCTGAAGGAGGCCTGTAAGACTGTATGTGCCTTGGAAGCCCCTCTGCTAGTCTTGAGCCTGCTCGCCTCTGAAGGAGGCCTGTAAGACTGTATGTGCCTTGGAAGCCCATCTGCTAGTCTTGAGCCTGCTTGCCTCTGAAGGAGGCCTGTAAGACTGTATGTGCCTTGGAAGCCCCTCTGTCTGGAGCCTGCTCGCCTCTGAAGGAGGCCTGTAAGACTGTATGTGCCTTGGAAGCCCCTCTGCTAGTCTTGAGCCTGCTCGCCTCTGAAGGAGGCCTGTAAGACTGTATGTGCCTTGGAAGCCCCTCTGCTCTGGAGCCTGCTCGCCTCCGAAGGAGGCCTGTAAGACTGTGTGTGCCTTAGAAGCCCCTCTGTTCTGGAGGCTGCTCGCCTCCGAAGGAGGCCTGTAAGACTGTATGTGCCTTGGAAGCCCCTGTGCTCTGGAGCCTGCTCGCCTCTGAAGGAGGCCTGTAAGACTGTATGTGCCTTGGAAGCCCCTCTGCTAGTCTTGAGCCTTCTCGCCTCTGAAGGAGGCCTGTAATACTGTGTGTGCCTTGGAAGCCCCTCTGCTAGTCTTGAGCCTGCTCGCCTCTGAAGGAGGCCTGTAAGACTGTATGTGCCATGGAAGCCCCTCTGCTAGTCTTGAGCCTTCTCGCCTCTGAAGGAGGCCTGTAAGACTGTATGTTCCTTGGAAGCCCCTCTGCTAGTCTTGAGCCTGCTCGGCTCTGAAGGAGGCCTGTAAGACTGTATGTGCCTTGGAAGCCCCTCTGCTCTGGAGCCTGCTCGCCTCTGAAGGAGGCCTGTAAGACTGTATGTGCCTTGGAAGCCCCTCTGCTAGTCTTGAGCCTGCTCGGCTCTGAAGGAGGCCTGTTGGACCCGGCCTCGTGGCGTGGTCCTGACTTCCCTGGGGTTGGGCCCGTTCCCCGCCCTGGCCTCCACGGGCCACCCGTTCGAGCCGCACGAGGTCGCATACACCTCGGGGCTCCACCATTTTGTTGCCTGCCACGTGACCCTGCACACCAGTCCACCTGGCCTCGGCCCCAGCGAGGCCCAGACATTGAGGCACCAAGAACTGGCCAGGGGGTATCACGTGAACACCTCATCGCCCTGGCAGAGGGCGGTATCGATGGGACCCCCAACCGTCCCCACACACCGAGGTGCGATCGGCCTCCATCTCTCCTGGGCCCGGCGCCTCTCCTGCTGGGTGTCTGGCCGCTCCCAACCCGGCCTCTCCGCCCCTCCGGGCGCAAGGGTCCGGACTTCAAAGGGCTCCAGGCCTATATCTGGGGCGACCCCGCAACAGACCGGCAGTTGTATCCCGGAGTCGAGAGCCCTGCTGATTGAATCGCGGCCGACCCTACGGAGAAGAACTCTTGCTTGAAACCACCACGAGCCCTGCAGACTGCGTCGCGGCTCCTTCTAGCTGAAACCTTGAAGTCCCCCGGAACATCGGGGCCCTGCTGACGCTGTCGCGGCCCAACCTCGCTGAAACCTCCCTCGGAGCCCTGCTGACGACGTCGCGGCTCGAGCTGAGCAGAAACCACCTTGTGAGCCCAGCTGACCTGGTCGCGGCTCTCCACGAACTGAACGCCAGAGCCCTGCTGACGCCGTCGCGGCTCGCCCCCTCCGAGGTCCGGAGGCCCTCCAGCTTGAGGATAAGAACTGGGCCCCAGGTACCCTCGTACCAAGCTCCTGCCAAAGACTGTCCCGCTACCCCTTCCCTTCTAAGGAGACACTGAGACTTTTGTGGATCCCTCGATCCCTTTTCGTGTAAATATTGATCCCGTAACCTTTAAGTGCTGATAAAGATTTGCTCGTCTTGAGACAACCTCCTTGAGTCCTGTGTGGTGGTGTTACTGTGCTAGTACCTGATAGGAGAAGGATCTCCCTCGGAGGCTTCTCAGCGGCGCTCGGCTACTTCTTACAGTGTGGGGGCCCCTCTGGGTGGTCTCTCCGACTCCCCGAGGTCCGCCTTCCAACATTTGGTGGCCAGCGACGGGATCCGAGCCGAACGCAGTACGTACAAGCCAGTAACCCACTAGCTACCCATCCAAACAACCGGAAGTCATGAGCAACCAAGAGAACAACACGACCACGGAGTTCCAGC
Source organism: Triturus cristatus (assembly GCF_964204655.1). NCBI lineage: Eukaryota > Metazoa > Chordata > Amphibia > Caudata > Salamandridae > Triturus > Triturus cristatus. Next base: position 6,933,267 of record NC_140592.1, read on the forward strand.
CCGAACGGTTGGAGGAATACACGCACAAAGAGTTGAAACAGTTCTGCAAAGACAAGGGCATTGCAACCACCGGCCTAGGTACCAAAGAAGAGATGCAGAAAGCCCTGAGGACCTGGCTGGAGGCCGGGGCAGGCCCCTCCCAGGACGAAGGTCCACTGCCCCTGACTGTGGCCACATCAACCGCACCGACTCCGGCAACCGGAGGAAGAAACAGCCTAGAAATCGGCCTCTCCGAAGAGGAGATACGAGAACGGGAGAAGGTCCAGAACCACGAACTAGAGCTCGCACGATTACGGCTGGACGGCGAACTCCAGCTAGCAGAAAAGAAACTGGCCCTAGAGCAGCTACGGCTACAAGAGGAGATAGAAGAGAAGAGACGGCACCGAGAGTTGGAGGAAAAAAGACTGACCCTTGAGCACGAGCGAAGTCTCAAAGAGCTCGAAATCAAGGCAAAGAACGGGGGGACCGACACCCCCAGTAATAGAGACACCCTACCGCCTGCCGAAAACAAGGTACATATCCCTAAAGATGTCGTCAAGGAGTACTACAAAAATGACGACATCCAACAATGGTTCAAAGCATACGAGGTGGCCATGACCTCCCATCGGGTGCCCCGAAAGGACTGTGGCGCCGGCCTGTGGGGTCGGTTCCTTAGTGAAGGTCGAGACACACTGCTCCAGCTGCCAGAGGAGGTGATGACCTCCTACGACCACATGAAGGAGGCCCTGCTCACCCGCTACGGGCTAACCGCGGAAATGTACCGCCAGCGGTTCAGAGACTGTAAGAAGATCCCGGGCACTACCTGGGTGGGATATGTGGACTTTTTCAGCCGGGCCCTAGAAGGATGGATCAAGGGTAGCAAGGTCACCACCCACGGGCAGCTGGTCGACCTCATCGTTTGGGAACATCTCTCCAACAATTGCTTCGTAGAGCTAAGGCAACACCTCCTCGACAGCAAGATGACCGACCCACGGAAACTCGCCGTCGAGGCCGATCGATGGGTCAACACCCGCGTCCCCCGGAACTCGATGGGGGAGTACCAGAGGAACCCCACCGGACCTCCACGCCAACGCGGTGGAGGGGGAGGGCCGAACCGGAATCGGGACCCCCCCACCGGGGCCCCCAGGAGCCCGCCTCGAGGGCCGCCGCCGCAACACCTCTCCCCGAGCCTAGTCCGAAGAGGGGCGACCGCAGCCAGAACCGGACCACGGCCCCCAGTAACCTGCTACGGCTGTCAACAAACCGGACACTATGCCAGCGATCCGGTATGCCCCCTGAACCGAAGAAGCGGGGCCGGCGGGCCCCCCGCCCCGACAGCTGGTGGCCGCCGCCCTGGGGGAAGGGGAGGAAGAAGAAGAAATCCTCGACCGAGGAACCACCGAATGGGAGCCGGCGGCCATGTCCCTGGTCTGCCTGGGCAGCCGAGAAATGGTGCCCCGCACACCAATCCCAAGCAACACCCAGAAATACCGGCAGCAGGTCACCATCAATGGCCGACGGGCCGAAGCCCTTCGTGACACCGGCGCCAGTGTCACCGCTGTCCGCTGCCACCTGGTGACCCCCGAACAAATCCTACCCGATGTGCTGTGCCCCGTCCGGACGGCCGACAACAGCGAAAGCCTGTGCCAGATGGCCCTGGTCCCCTTCGAGTGGGGAGGAGTGTCAGGCCTACTGAAAGTAACTGTCCGGGACGACGCACCCGTGGACTGCCTCCTGGGGAACGACCTAGAGAGTTCCCCCTGGGCTCAAGTGGAGCGACGAGAGCACCTCCGAATGCTGGGACTATCCGAATGGGCCTGCGCCATCACCCGGTCCATGGCCGCCCAGGCCCCCCGCTCATCCCAGGCCCCCGGTACCGCCCAACCCGAGGGGCTCGCACCAACCCCCGCCTGCAGCAAGGGGGAGGCGGACACCGACACTGGACCGACTGAACCCTCCCCCGAAGAGATTGCTTCCCTAGGCACCCTACCAGAACTTACACAATGGCGCCACAAAGGGGGCCCCTCGCGAGAACAGTTCCAGCAAGAACAGCAGTCCTGTCCCTCTCTCGAAGGGGTCCGACGACAAGCGTCCGCCCAAGCCAACGGTGACCAGACCGGCACCCACTGGGTCTACTGGGCCGAGGGCCTATTGTACAGTGAACAGAAAGTGGCAGAACTCGGGGCCAGCCGCGTGTTGGTGGTCCCTCTCCGCTTCCGAGAGTTCCTTCTCAACCTGGCACATGACCTGCCCCTCGCCGGGCACCTGGGACAAGACAAAACTTACAGCCGTCTGGTGACCCACTTCTACTGGCCCCGGATGCGAAAAGACGTGGACAACCACTGCCGGTCCTGTCAGACCTGCCAAGCCAGCGGGAAGACCGGGGGTCGGGTCAAGGCCCCCCTCCAGCCCTTTCCAGCCGTCAGCACCCCGTTCGAACGAGTCGGGATCGACATTGTGGGGCCCCTGGACCCCCAGACCGCCCTGGGCCACCGCTTCATCCTGGTCCTCGTGGACCACGCCACCAGGTACCCGGAGGCTGTCCCGCTAAGAACTGTAATTAATGGGAATCTTCTCCCGAGTGGGATTTCCCCGCGAAGTGGTGAGCGACCGGGGCACAAACTTCATTTCCAAATACATGCGGTCCCTGTGGCAGCAGTGCGGGGTCACGTACAAATTCACAACCCCCTATCACCCCCAGGGGAACGGGCTGGTAGAGCGCTTTAACCGAACCCTAAAGGGGATGATCCAGGGCTTGGAAGAGCCCCTCCGGCGGAGATGGGATGTCCTATTGCCATGCCTCCTGTTCGCCTACCGGGAAGTCCCGCAGAAGTCCCTGGGGTTCAGCCCGTTTGAACTCTTGTATGGACATCCGGTCCGCGGGCCCCTCAGCCTGGTCAAGGAGGGCTGGGAGACGAAGCTCCAGGGCGCCCCTCCTGACGTCTACCGATACCTCCTGACCCTACGTAACCAGACCCGCAAGTTCCGAGCCCTGGCCGAAGCCAACCTCGAAGCCAGCCAGGAGGACAGGAAGCGGTGGTACGATCAGAACGCCTCGACAATCGAGTTCGAGCCAGGCCAGCGAGTCTGGGTCATGGCCCCTGTTGAGCCCTGCGCCCTCCAGGACAAGTGGACTGGGCCCTTTAAGGTGGTGGAAAAGAAGAGCCCCGTCACCTACCTAGTTGACCTAGAGTCCCCCCGGAACCCCCTCCGGGTTCTACATGCTAACAGGCTCAAACCCTACTTCGCCCGGACCGAACTGAGCCTGCTGCTGGCGACCGACGAGGGGGGCGAGGACGACTCCGAGCCCCTACCCGACCTCTTGCAGAACGACGTCCACGACGGATCCATCAAAGGTGTCCAGCTCGCCTCCTCCCTGACCCCGGAACAGCGCACCGACTGTCAACAACTGCTGCAGGACTACGCAACCCTCTTCTCCCTCACCCCGGGGGTGACCCACTGGTGCGTCCATGACGTCGACACCGGGGACAGCCCCCCCGTGCGACACCGAGCCTACAGGGTACCCGACCGAGTACGGGCATGCATCCAGGCCGAAGTAGCGAAGATGTTGGCCCTCGGGGTCATCGAGCCCTCTGACAGCCCGTGGGCCAGCCCTGTCGTCCTGGTACCAAAGGCCGCAGCCCCCGGCCATCCCCCGGAGCTGCGATTTTGTGTAGACTACCGGGCCCTGAATGCTGTGACCAAGACGGACACCCATCCTATACCCCGGGCCGACGAACTCATCGATCGCTTGGGGTCCGCCCGCTACCTGAGCACGCTGGACCTCACCGCCGGGTACTGGCAGATTCAGCTTACCCCCGGCGCCCGAGAAAGATCCGCCTTTTCTACCCCTGATGGGCATTACCACTTTCGGGTGATGCCCTTCGGCATGAAGAATGCCCCGGCCACTTTTCAGAGACTCGTAAACAAGGTCCTGGCCGGGCTCAAGGCCTTCAGCGCGGCCTATTTGGATGACATTGCCGTGTACAGCAACCACTGGGCTGAGCACCTAGTTCACCTCAAAGCCGTCCTGGCCGCCCTCCAAAGGGCTGGGCTCACGATTAAGGCCAGCAAATGCCAGGTCGGCCAAGGATCGGTGACCTACCTGGGCCATCAGGTGGGAAGCGGTCAGGTGGCCCCCCTCCAACCAAAAGTCGATGCCATCCAGGCATGGGAACCTCCCACTACCCAGACCGCTGTGCGGGCCTCCCTTGGCCTCACCGGATACTACCGGCGGTTCATCCGGGACTATGGGAGCATTGTGGGGCCTCTCACGGAGCTCACCTCGAAGAAACAGCCCAAGAAGGTGCACTGGACTCCCCGCTGCCAATCAGCTTTCGAGACTCTCAAGGCCGCGATGTGCACTGCCCCTGTACTCCAGGCCCCTGACTACAGTAAAGAGTTTATCGTACAGACAGACGCCTCCGAATATGGGATCGGGCCGTCCTGTCTCAGGTTGATGGGAAGGGACTCGACCGCCCGGTGGCCTTCATCAGCCGACGGCTGCTGCCCTGGGAGCAACGATGGAGCACCATCGAGCGCGAGGGCTTCGCTGTAGTGTGGGCCCTTAAGAAGCTCCGGCCCTATCTCTTCGGTACCCACTTTCGGGTCCAGACCGACCACCGGCCTTTGCGGTGGTTAATGCAAATGAGAGGCGAGAACCCCAAGCTGCTGCGATGGTCCATTGCCCTGCAAGGGATGGACTTTTCGGTTGAGCACCGACCCGGCAATGACCACGCCAATGCTGACGGCCTGTCCCGCTTCTTCCGCCTCGACGAGGAGAATCCCCAAGAAGATGGGTAACTCTCCCTGCCTTCGGCTGGGGGAGACGCCTGTTGGACCCGGCCTCGTGGCGTGGTCCTGACTTCCCTGGGGTTGGGCCCGTTCCCCGCCCTGGCCTCCACGGGCCACCCGTTCGAGCCGCACGAGGTCGCATACACCTCGGGGCTCCACCATTTTGTTGCCTGCCACGTGACCCTGCACACCAGTCCACCTGGCCTCGGCCCCAGCGAGGCCCAGACATTGAGGCACCAAGAACTGGCCAGGGGGTATCACGTGAACACCTCATCGCCCTGGCAGAGGGCGGTATCGATGGGACCCCCAACCGTCCCCACACACCGAGGTGCGATCGGCCTCCATCTCTCCTGGGCCCGGCGCCTCTCCTGCTGGGCGTCTGGCCGCTCCCAACCCGGCCTCTCCGCCCCTCCGGGCGCAAGGGTCCGGACTTCAAAGGGCTCCAGGCCTATATCTGGGGCGACCCCGCAACAGACCGGCAGTTGTATCCCGGAGTCGAGAGCCATGCTGATTGAATCGCAGCCGACCCTACGGAGAAGAACTCTTGCTTGAAACCACCACGAGCCCTGCAGACTGCGTCGCGGCTCCTTCTAGCTGAAACCTTGAAGTCCCCCGGAACATCGGGGCCCTGCTGACGCTGTCGCGGCCCAACCTCGCTGAAACCTCCCTCGGAGCCCTGCTGACGACGTCGCGGCTCGAGCTGAGCAGAAACCACCTTGTGAGCCCAGCTGACCTGGTCGCGGCTCTCCACGAACTAAACGCCAGAGCCCTGCTGACGCCGTCGCGGCTCGCCCCCTCCGAGGTCCGGAGGCCCTCCAGCTTGAGGATAAGAACTGGGCCCCAGGTACCCTCGTACCAAGCTCCTGCCAAAGACTGTCCCGCTAGCCCTTCCCTTCTAAGGAGACACTGAGACTTTTGTGGATCCCTTGATCCCTTTTCATGTAAATATTGATCCCGTAACCTTTAAGTGCTGATAAAGATTTGCTCGTCTTGAGACAACCTCCTTGAGTCCTGTGTGGTGGTGTTACTGTGCTAGTACCTGATAGGAGAAGGATCTCCCTCGGAGGCTTCTCAGCGGCGCTCGGCTACTTCGTACAGTGTGGGGGCCCCTCTGGGTGGTCTCTCCGACTCCCCGAGGTCCGCCTTCCAACAAGGCCTGTAAGACTGTATGTGTCTTGGAAGCCCCTCTGGAGCCTGCTCGCCTCTGAAGGAGACCTGTAAGACTGTATGTGCCTTGGAAGCCCCTCTGCTAGTCTTGAACCTTCTTGCCTCTGAAGGAGGCCTGTAAGACTGTATGTGCCTTGGAAGCCCCTCTGCTCTGGAGCCTGCTCGCCTCTGAAGGAGGCCTGTAAGACTGTATGTGCCTTGGAAGCCCCTCTGCTAGTCTTGATCCTGCTCGCCTCTGAAGGAGGCCTGTAAGACTGTATGTGCCTTGGAAGCCCCTCTGCTAGTCTTGAGCCTGCTTGCCTCCGAAGGAGGCCTGTAAGACTGTATGTGCCTTGGAAGCCCCTCTGCTAGTCTTGAGCCTGCTCGCCTCTGAAGGAGGCCTGTAAGACTGTATGTGCCTTGGAAGCCCCTCTGCTAGTCTTGAACCTTCTTGCCTCTGAAGGAGGCCTGTAAGACTGTATGTGCCTTGGAAGCCCCTCTGCTAGTCTTGAGCCTGCTCGCCTCTGAAGGAGGCCTGTAAGACTGTATGTGCCTTGGAAGCCCCTCTGCTAGTCTTGAGCCTGCTCGCCTCTGAAGGAGGCCTGTAAGACTGTATGTGCCTTGGAAGTCCCTCTGCTAGTCTTGAGCCTGCTCGCCTCTGAAGGAGGCCTGTAAGACTGTATGTGCCTTGGAAGCCCCTCTGCTCTGGAGCCTCCTCGCCTCTGAAGGAGGCCTGTAAGACTGCATGTGCCTTGGAAGCCCCTCTGCTTTGGAGCCTGCTCGCCTCCGAAGGTGGCCTGTAAGACTGTATGTGCCTTGGAAGCCCCTCTGCTCTGGAGCCTGCTCAGCTCTGAAGGAGGCCTGTAAGACTGTATGTGCCTTGGAAGCCCCTCTGCTAGTCTTGAGCCTGCTCGCCTCTGAAGGAGGCCTGTAAGACTGTATGTGCCTTGGAAGCCCATCTGCTAGTCTTGAGCCTGCTCGCCTCTGAAGGAGGCCTGTAAGACTGTATGTGCCTTGGAAGCCCCTCTGCTCTGGAGCCTGCTCACCTCTGAAGGAGGCCTGTAAGACTGTATGTGCCTTGGAAGCCCCTCTGCTCTGGAGCCTGCTCACCTCTGAAGGAGGCCTGTAAGACTGTATGTGCCTTGGAAGCCCATCTGCTAGTCTTGAGCCTGCTCGCCTCTGAAGGAGGCCTGTAAGACTGTATGTGCCTTGGAAGCCCCTCTGCTCTGGAGCCTGCTCACCTCTGAAGGAGGCCTGTAAGACTGTATGTGCCTTGGAAGCCCCTCTGCTAGTCTTGAGCCTGCTCGCCTCTGAAGGAGGCCTGTAAGACTGTATGTGCCTTGGAAGCCCATCTGCTAGTCTTGAGCCTGCTCGCCTCTGAAGGAGACCTGTAAGACTGTATGTGCCTTGGAAGCCCCTCTGCTCTGGAGCCTGCTCGCCTCCGAAGGTGGCCTGTAAGACTGTATGTGCCTCGGCAGCTCCTCTGCTAGTCTTGAGCCTGCTCGCCTCTGAAGGAGGCCTGTAAGACTGTATGTGCCTTGGAAGCCCCTCTGCTCTGGAGCCTGCTCACCTCTGAAGGAGGCCTGTAAGACTGTATGTGCCTTGGAAGCCCCTCTGCTCTGGAGCCTGCTCGCCTCTGAAGGAGGCCTGTAAGACTGAATGTGCCTTGGAAGCCCCTCTGCTAGTCTTGAGCCTGCTCGCCTCTGAAGGAGGCCTGTAAGACTGTATGTGCCTTGGAAGCCCCTCTGCTAGTCTTGAGCCTTCTCGCCTCTGCAGGAGGCCTGTAAGACTGTATGTGCCTTGGAAGCCAGCTGCCCTAAGATGGCCCACATCACTGTCTTCAGCTGTGCTCAAAGGGAAACTTGTGGGAGACTAAATGAGGCATACATGACGTCCAGGGTCGTTTCATGGACCACAGAGAGGCAGGTTGTGTCTCATGCAGCATGGTTAGCGCCTAGAAGTCATCCATCGGATGGTGAGAGATTCACTGACACACGAGGCTCCTGGAAGGTTACAAAGAATGTGTGCTGTGCACTGCTGCACTCTGTCGTGTGTACGCCACCGGCCCCTGCTCATACACAGAGGAGCCAAGACCTACCACGGAGATCTTCCCCACACACGTCATGCCGTCCCCAACATAGTCCTTCTTGCAGGTGCAGTTCCGGGTTGCAGGCCCTGCGAATTCACAATTTGCGAACCGGCTGCAGCCACCATTATCCTACAAAAAAACCGAAAGAAAGAGCCATTTTACTGAGAACATCCTCAGATTTCATGCTGTCTCAGAGAGCTCCCTTCTGCTGCATGCTGTCTCAGAGAGCTCCCTTCTGCTGCATGCTGTCTCACAGAGCTCCCTTCTGCTGCATGCTGTCTCACATAGCTCCCTTCTGCTGCATGCTGCCTCAGAGAGCTCCCTTCTGCCGTCTGCTGTCTCAGAGAGCTCCCTTCTGCTGCATGCTGTCTCACAGAGCTCCCTTCTGCTGCATGTTGTCTCACAGAGCTCCCTTCTGCTGCATGTTGTCTCACAGAGCTCCCTTCCACTGCATGTTGTCTCACAGAGCTCCCTTATGCTGCATGCTGTCTCACAGAGCTACCTTATGCTGCATGCTGTCTCACAGAGCTACCTTATGCAGCATGCTGTCTCACAGAGCTCCTTATGCTGCATGCTGCCTCACAGAGCTCCTGTATGCTGCATGCTGTCTCGCAGAGATCCCTTCTGCTGCATGCTGCCTCACAGAGCTCCCTTCTGCTGCATGCTCTCTCAGAGAGCTCCCTTCTTCTGCTGCATGCTGCCTCACAGAGCTCCCTTCTGCTGCATGCTGTCTCAGAGAGCTCCCTTCTGCTGCCATGCTGTCTCAGAGAGCTCCCTTCTGCTGCATGCTGCCGCACAGAGCTCCCTTCTGCTGCATGCTGTCTCAGAGCTCACTTCTGCTGCATGCTGCCTCACAGAGCTCCCTTCTGCTGCATGCTGTCTCAGAGAGCTCCCTTCTGCTGCATGCTATCCCAGAGAGTTCCCTTCTGCTGCATGTTGTCTCAGAGAGCTCCCTTCTGCTGCATGCTGTCTCACATAGCTCCCTTCTGCTGCATGCTATCCCAGAGAGTTCCCTTCTGCTGCATGTTGTCTCAGAGAGCTCCCTTCTGCTGCATGCTGCGTCACAGAGCTCCCTTCTGCTGCATGCTGCCTCCGAGAGCTCCCTTCTGCTGCATGCTATCCCAGAGAGTTCCCTTCTGCTGCATGTTGTCTCAGAGAGCTCCCTTCTGCTGCATGCTGCCTCACAGAGCTCCCTTCTGCTGCATGCTGTCTCAGAGAGCTCCCTTCTGCTGCATGCTGCCTCACAGAGCTCCCTTCTGCTGCATGCTGCCTCAGAGAGCTCCTTTCTGCTGCATGCTGTCTCAGAGAGCTCCCTTCTGCTGCATGCTGCCTCACAGAGCTCCCTTCTGCTGCATGCTGCCTCACAGAGCTCCCTTCTGCTGCATGCTGTCTCAGAGAGCTCCCTTCTGCTGCATGCTGCCTCACTGAGCTCCCTTCTGCTGCATGCTGTCTCAGAGAGCTCCCTTCTGCTGCATCCCTAAAATCCTGCCTGGAAAACCGACCTTGACGTCCAGCGCTTGATTGGGTCTTCTGACTCCTTTCCTTGGAGTGACTCTCTCCGCACCTTCCATCCTCTGCGTGCACCTTTCTGTGAGTGAAGCCTTCTCTAAGTCCCATGGCTGTCTGTCTCAATTACTGTATTTGAAGTGGCTGACAGCTCATTTCACGGATCACAGGCCCTCCTTCAACCCTAGCCCTGCAGTGTAGTAATCCCTAATCCCTGCCACCCTGTCCTCTCATCTCATCTCACCAACTATCTGCGTGAGCCCACGCATCTCCCACAGCGATCACACCCGCCCCCTATTCATTTAATCTGCCTCACAGAAAAGGAGCCAATCATGGAATGGGTTCACAAGAACACAAAACTAATTCCAATGGCCAACCATGACCACTGGATTAACCACTAACCTGGCACTCCAGGGCAGCGCGCTACTCACCACAAAGCACTTCAATGGCTCGCCATGGGTAGTAATCGCTAGATAATTACAATTACAATTGAATACAATACAACAAGTGGGGGGGGGGGTTCACAACAGGACCGTATGGGGTAGAAGCAGCTACGTCAGATCACCTGATCAACTCAACGCGTCTTTTTGTCCCGCTTTCACAGACCAGCACCATGTCTGTCCAGGTGATGCTCAACCACTGCCTGGAAGTAAAGGTCAGTAAACAAAAACTGTACTTCTGAGTGTATCACCTGGGACCATAATATACATTGTGCCTCAGGGGTGCAACACGCACGAGCGCCAGCTTTGTGCACCGCGGGCCGTAATATACATTGAGCCTCAGGGGCGCAACAAGCGTGAGCGCTAGCTTTGTGCACCGCGGGCCGTAATATACATTGTGCCTCAGGGGCGCAACAAGCGTGAGCGCCAGCTTTGTGCACAGCGGGCTGTAATATACATTGTGCCCCAGGGGTGCAACACGCGCGAGCGCCAGCTTTGTGCACCGCGGGCCGTAATATACATTGTGCCTCAGGGGTGCAACACGCGCGAGCGCCAGCTTTGTGCACAGCGGGCCATAATATACATTGTGCCTCAGGGGCGCAACACGCGCGAGCGCCAGCTTTGTGCACCGCGGGCCGTAATATACATTGTGCCTCAGGGGCGCAACAAGCGTGAGCGCCAGCTTTGTGCACCGCGGGCCGTAATATACATTGTGCCTCAGGGGCGCAACAAGCGTGAGCGCTAGCTTTGTGCACCGCGGGCCGTAAAATACATTGTGCCTCAGGGGCGCAACAAGCGTGAGCGCCAGCTTTGTGCACCGCGGGCCGTAATATACATTGTGCCTCAGGGGCACAACAAGCGTGAGCGCCAGCTTTGTGCACCGCGGGCCGTAATAAACATTGTGCCTCAGGGGTGCAACACGCGCGAGCGCCAGCTTTGTGCACCGCGGGCCGTAATATACATTGTGCCTCAGGGGTGCAACACACGCGAGCACCAGCTTTGTGCACAGCGGGCCATAATATACATTGTTCCTCAGGGGCGCAACAAGCGGGAGCGCCAGGTTTATTTATTTTTGTGTTTTATAGAGCGTGACCGTAACCCGTTAGGGTATCAGAGCATTTTACAGAGTCATAGAGTTGTACAAAAGGCATGAAATAATAAGAGTATACCATCACTAGGGAGGGGGCCGGGTGCCGGGTACATAGGGATGGAGCGATAACAATGTACAGTTTACATTATAGTTACTCAAGACAAGGCCCCAGGTTACATGGTGGGGTGGGTAGGTCATCAGAGGGAGGCAAAAGCCTTGAGTTGATCAGGGTCTCTGTGGCGGTTGAAGGTCAAGTTTAAGCAAGGAATTTACCCATAAGGAAGGATTTGGCCTTCTTTTTAAAGCGTGCAAGAGTGGGGATTCTTCTGATGGCGGGTGGGAGAGAGTTCCATATTCTTGGTGCGGCCCCAGCGAAAGCCCGATTGTAAGTCTTTTTTTTTCCGAAAGCGTGCCGGCTGGAGTAGGAGGTCTCTGGCGGACCGTGAGTTTCTGATTCCTCCGGATACCACAAGTTTCTGGGCAAGATATGCAGGGGAGTTTGAGTGTAATGCCTTATGTGTGATGCATGCCAGCTTAAGCTGTATTTTGGCCTCGAGAGGAAGCCAGTTCGGCGCTTTCAGGTGTGGAGAAATGTGGTCGAATTTCCTTGTGCCAATGAGTAGTCTGGCGGCCGCATTAAGGCAGGTTTTTCAGGGTGCCAGGGAGATATTGGGTAGACCCGAGAGGGTAGAACAGCTATATTCCAGCCTAGAGATGACTAGTGCTTGGACTGCCATTTTTAGGTCGGGAGCGTCCAGGAAGGGTTTCAGTTTCCATAGGTGGCTCAGGTGGAATCTGGCTGATTTGGGCATCGAGTTGATGTGGTTCTGCATGTTCAAATTGCAGTCCAGGGTTATTCCCAGTGATTTGGTCGAGTCCACGATGGTCAGTGGGCAATTTAAGGCTGTGATGGCCTTAATCCATATCTGAATCTCAGGGTGGTTTTAGGAGGGGAAATTAGAAGAAATTCTGTTTTCTTTGCGTAGAGTTTGAGTTGATTGGAGGCGAGCCATTGAACGGTCAGCTTCAGGGTCTCATTCAGGGAGAGAATCTCCTCGAGGGATGAGATTTTGTTATAGATCTGAGTGTTGTCAGCGTACATGTGGTAGGATATATTTGCAGTGCGTAGGACTTCGGCAAGGGGTTCTAAGTAAAGGTTGAAGAGGGTGGGGGACAGCGATGATCCTTGAAGGACTCCAACCGTGACCGGAGAGGGAGCAGACAGGATGCCGTTAATTAGGAATCTCTGAGATAGGTTTTGGAGGAAGGATCTAAATCATTCTAGAACAGAGCCATTGTTGGAAACGGGTAGCGTGGTGCAGAGCGGGCGGGCCAAACTCTGGAGGAAATGTGCAAAGCATCCACGCAGTACACACAGGCGACACACAAGGCACACTACAAAAAGAGACACTACACCAGTTGAGGTAAAAATAACTTTTGTATTTGTCAAAACACCACAAGGGGTCAGGTAATCTCTACACTGCGCCAACTGGCGCTGGGTCAAATTTACAGGGGGGAATTATATACATGGCAGGGCCAATCGGGCCGCTGCCAGAACCATTGCGAAGCACAGGTAGAATAAATGTACGTGACAGGAATAAAGGTAACATCCATCCACATGAATCCTGCAATAAAATACATCAGGGCATGATGTTAGACATTAGGCCGGAACACCTGTAACGGAAACCTCACGGCATCACAATATACATGACCGGCCTGGGCATCCCCTGAGGCAGGAAATTAGGGTAGGCAGAGCATCAATACATCAAACCCTGGCCTCTGAAACTAGCGCTGCACAGAACAAATGACTAGCACTTTAAATCCGGCATCTAAACATAGGGCTACGCCTATCAATCTATTAGCGCTTCAAACAGGGCATGGCAAATAAACATAGCGCGTGAAAACAGGCATCAATACATTAAACCCTGGTATCTGAATAGCACTTTAGATCATACCCTTCAACATAGCGCTGCACAGGGCGATGCACTAGCGCGTTAAAACATGTCCTGTAACATAGCGCTTAAACATGGCCTGTAAATATGGCGCCAACCCTGGCATTTAATCATGTTCCTCAGCGTTACAGTAGGTCAGGGCATCCACGGTCGTGATGAGGAAGGGACCCTGGGGCCCCACTCCGGGAGTCGCTTCAAATGCGGCCCCCCAAGGTCCCAAACAGTAACAAGCTCTTGGAGCCCTAAACGAAGCAAGAGGTGGAGGCATTAAACATTGCTAGCCCCTACCCCTGGCACTTGCTCGGAGCCTTTCTGGAGTCACACTGGTGCAGGGGGAAGGGCGGGCACCGACAATGTGCCCCGTCACGCCCACCATCCCCCGCTCCTCAAAAAGGCCCTTTCGTGGGGGGGGCCCGCCCTCCAGGTGCTTTAAATCGATTCCGATGCAGCTGCCCGCTGTCAAGTGGGGCAGCTGAGGACCACCCACACTCAGGCGGTCCCGGGGGGGAAGGCGAGCACCGATCCTATGCCCCGATGCCTCCCCCAGCCAACGCGGACCAAGGCCCCACTCACCGGCACTTCCCTGACGTCTTCACCCAGGCGGGGGCAGGCGCCGACAATGCGCCTCGAGCCCCTCCTTCCGCCTCTCTGCTACGACCGCGGGGCTCTCTTCAGCGTAGGAGAGCCCCGACCACATCAGCGCTTCTCCGACTTCGCCCGGGCCCCCTCCTGGGACCCGGGACTTCTTCCGCGGGGCTCTCCTCTCCTCACGGGGAGCCCCCAACGTCACTGGGGCACTTCCTCGCCAGGGGGGGAGACGGGGTAGGCTCCCGCTCTCCCCGGGCTTCTTCGTCCGGCGTCCTCCGGCCTTCTTCTCGGGCCTGAGCCCGACAGCCAATCCCGTCGCGGCTTCCCGGGGGCGCGGCCACTGACACGGCCGGCGCCCCGGTTGCCGGGCAACGCCTGCTTGCGTGCCTCAGGCCTAGCGCGGCCTTCGCTGAAGCTGCGGCGGCTCTCCCTGGGCCTCGGGGGCCGCGGCGGTGATTTTGGTCAGTTTCTCTTCGTGGGGGCAATGCGGGGTAGGCTCCCGTTTCTTAATTCAGCGCCAATACGGGGTAGGCTCCCGTGGTCTAACTCCACACACCGCGTGGCGGCACACACACGGGGTAGGCTCCCGATGTCGTGAATAAGCACCGAGGCAGCTGGCACTCGCGCCGACGGCGATATCACGCGGGGTGGGCTCCCGCTGGCCTCCTCAATAGGCTGGCACACGGGGTAGGCTCCCGATGTGTCTTTCAGCGCCCAGCTCTCCCTGGCCACACGCTCCTCACCTCCTTTGGGCCACGAGGTGTAGCGCTTCGCAGGCGCTAGACGGTCCCACCAGCGTTAGGGGCAGTGTGCAGTCCATTCAAAGATAGCGCTCACCAAACCTAGCGCTCTCCTTCCAGGGGGCTTGTAAATCGCGTTCTCTGGTCCCTGCCCCTGGATTGAGGGTTTCTTGAGGGGGGGAAGTTGCGTTGGTGGCTGCAGGTGGACTACTCAGTCTCTGCCTGTCGTCCCTGGATTCTCCTCTCGCCGGGCCAGATCAGTGGGTAGTTCAGGATCCCTCACTCACTTAAAGGGCAGTGCCTAAACCCTGTCACCTTCAGAGGCATAGGTCCCTGACTGATCCTACCGCCTAAAACTCCTGTGAGGGCTTCTCCAGGTTTGCGTTGCCCCAACTATATCTTTCCCTCGCCCTGTGGACAGTAGGGGGGGGGTAGGTAGGCTCAGGGCCCAGCACACAGGCCTATGTGGCGGTAACCCCTGGCAGCAGGTCCCCTCTCTCCCAGGTCCACCCTCTGACTGACTGCATGGCAACCCAGCTCCTCCCTTTAGACGCCCCTCACCCCACCTTCCAGACAGTGCCAGAAGCTTCTAGAAGCGTCTGGGGAAACTGGCTCTAACTGGCCTAGGGGGAGGGGTAGAGCACCCTGGGTGCCAGGCTTCCCTCCAAAAGCTGGGGCTGCTGGGAAATAACGCCTAGACTGTCAACCTAGCTCAGTCAAACGGCGCAACCACACAGCTTTGGCATCCATCTTAAATTACATTTTTAAAATGGGGAAACTCAGTCTGCACACATTCAGTCTTTCCATTTACACATTTAGTTTCCCAGAAAAGCGAAAAATTTCTGGGAAAAAGGGCCAAGTCCAACACAACCCCCTTCCAGCCAAAAGCCAGGGTAGACCGATCAATGCCTTGATGGGCTTCCCTGCTTGGGGCGAGAAAAGGTGGACGCAGGCCCACAACTGCAGGAGCACCCGCAGGTTCTCCTCCACTCTGGAACCCGAAGGTTCCCTCTCTCAAACCTTCCTCGACCGACTGAGCCACCACCCGGGGGTCCCCTAGCTGGTTGTGGCCAGGACTGGCCCCTAGGCCACCCAGATGTCTCTGGCCCTTGCGGTCTCACAGAGTGGGGGGCAGTAACCCCAGGCCCGTAGTACCCGTTGACCACTCTCCTCCTCCTCCTTGCAGCTCCGAACTGCCACTGGTCTTCCCACCTGGGGTCCGCACCCTCAGGCTGACCATCCCTCAGGGGCGAGGCTCTCCTCCCCCTACCTCTCCTTCTGGGGTTCCTCACCCTACTCCCATGCGAGGCACCCTCAGACCACCACTCTCTCCCCAGTCCAGGGCCTTGACCCTTCAACTGGTTCCCCAGCCTAGGGTCTAAACCCTTAGGCTGCACCGGTGCCAGGGGCGAGTCCTCCCTCCCCCTGCACCCCCTCCCAGAGTTCCGCACCCTCCCAACGGGAGTAGCACCCCTGGAAGACAATTCTGGGGGGACACTGCTAACAGATGTCCCACCCGCCAGGTCAGGCAGTACCCATCCCCGGCCCCCCAACCCAGGATCTAAGCCCTGTGGCTGAGCCGGTGCCCGAGGTGAGACCTTCCTCCCTCTGCACCCCCTTCCAGAGTTCCGCACCCTCCCACCTGGAGAAGTACCCCTGGAAGTCAATTCTGGGGGGACACTGTTAACAGATGTCCCACCCGCCAGGTCAGGCAACCCCTGAACCTGGCATCCCAGCCCAGGATCTAAACCCTGCAACTGGGCCAACCCTAGGACCTCAGGAGCTCTGATTACAGATGCCCCGGGTCCTCCTGACACTAGGGGCTCCCCCTCACCGGGCGGCACATCAGGACAGCCTAGGCTCCCAACCTGGGGCTCCCTTACGGAACTCTCCAGGCCCTGAGACTGCGGTTGGGGCACCTCGGGACACCTCCCCGTCTCACTCCTTCCTATGGATAGGTCGTGAGGCCCTACAACCCTCTCTTTTCCCGGGGACCTAGCTGGGCTATTCGCCACCTCTCCCATCTCGCTGGGTTGGAAGATCCCTGCACCACCCCCTTCAGGGTCACTCCCCAATGCCTCCTCAGACACCCTGGCCCTCACCCAGAGGTCTGCCTCCTGTGCAAGCTCCCTTGGGTCGGAGAACCCACACTGTACTAGGTGGTGACGCAACCTGGGGGAACAATTTCTGAGCATGTGCTCCCGGATGAGTACCTGGCACAGCCCTTCCCACTCATTCACTGCACTCCTCACCACCCAATCCTCCAATGCAGTCCCACACACCTCCACAAACTCCCCCCAGGACTGGTGGGACAGTTTTCCCCTGCCCCTGAACTCTAACCTGTCCCCCTCTTCCTGGGAATCAGGCACCGTCTCCTGGGCTCTGGGAGTGGGACACCCTACATTGGATCCACTCTCGCTGCCACCACTGGATCCCACCCTTACTGGTGAATCCAGACCACAAAAACCACTCTCAGGGGACAACCTACCCTCCCGAGCTGGTCTCTCCCTGGCAAAGGCCCTCTCTGCCTCCGCCATCCTCTCCTGCGCTAGGACCTTCTCCGTCTCTAGCCTCTTCTCCTGCACACTCAGCCGCGCTAGCTCCACCTTGAGCCTTCCCAGCGCCAGCTGATGCTCCCTCTCTTCCCTCCTATCTACCCACTCTTCTGGGGACAGGGAAAGGGACGGGGCAGTGCCCCCGGGACTGGACCCAGCGCGGGACTCCCTACCTCTGGTGTCCTCACTCGCTACTGGCGTCTCCCCCCGGTCATCTTCCTCCTCCTCGTCAGTGTCACCCCCCTCCTGGGTTATGGACTGGGCCCCCTCACTCTCGAAGTCCTCCCTACACTGGAGGTCCTCCTCCGGGTCTCCACTAAATCCACCCTTTAAATATGCAGAGGGGTAATCTGACAGGTCCCCACCAATCTCTAAGGGTTCCCCCCTCTTGAGGGCCTCATAGAGAAAGAGCTTCCTGCGTGTGTTGCCTACTGGGGGTATCCCTCTCTCCCTGCAGAAATAAATCACTTCCTGCTCCGTGTACTCCCCAAGATCACCTTCGTTGTAGGTCAACCCCATCCTGGCAAGGTACACCCGGGACACACCACCCACAGTGCAACAGGGGGACACAATTTAAAAACACTTCTAGGAGGAAATCACAATCATGGAAAAAAAACAATAATTCCCCAAAACCTGAGATTCCTTCAATCCTCAATTTGCAGTGCAACCCGTGGTCGCTGCGGTACTGCGCAAACACAAGTCCTATCCCACCGCTGAACACCAATGTTGGAAACGGGTAGCGTGGTGCAGAGCGGGCGGGCCAAACTCTGGAGGAAATGTGCAAAGCATCCACGCAGTACACACAGGCGACACACAAGGCACACTACAAAAAGAGACACTACACCAGTTGAGGTAAAAATAACTTTTGTATTTGTCAAAACACCACAAGGGGTCAGGTAATCTCTACACTGCGCCAACTGGCGCTGGGTCAAATTTACAGGGGGGAATTATATACATGGCAGGGCCAATCGGGCCGCTGCCAGAACCATTGCGAAGCACAGGTAGAATAAATGTACGTGACAGGAATAAAGGTAACATCCATCCACATGAATCCTGCAATAAAATACATCAGGGCATGATGTTAGACATTAGGCCGGAACACCTGTAACGGAAACCTCACGGCATCACAATATACATGACCGGCCTGGGCATCCCCTGAGGCAGGAAATTAGGGTAGGCAGAGCATCAATACATCAAACCCTGGCCTCTGAAACTAGCGCTGCACAGAACAAATGACTAGCACTTTAAATCCGGCATCTAAACATAGGGCTACGCCTATCAATCTATTAGCGCTTCAAACAGGGCATGGCAAATAAACATAGCGCGTGAAAACAGGCATCAATACATTAAACCCTGGTATCTGAATAGCACTTTAGATCATACCCTTCAACATAGCGCTGCACAGGGCGATGCACTAGCGCGTTAAAACATGTCCTGTAACATAGCGCTTAAACATGGCCTGTAAATATGGCGCCAACCCTGGCATTTAATCATGTTCCTCAGCGTTACAGTAGGTCAGGGCATCCACGGTCGTGATGAGGAAGGGACCCTGGGGCCCCACTCCGGGAGTCGCTTCAAATGCGGCCCCCCAAGGTCCCAAACAGTAACAAGCTCTTGGAGCCCTAAACGAAGCAAGAGGTGGAGGCATTAAACATTGCTAGCCCCTACCCCTGGCACTTGCTCGGAGCCTTTCTGGAGTCACACTGGTGCAGGGGGAAGGGCGGGCACCGACAATGTGCCCCGTCACGCCCACCATCCCCCGCTCCTCAAAAAGGCCCTTTCGTGGGGGGGGCCCGCCCTCCAGGTGCTTTAAATCGATTCCGATGCAGCTGCCCGCTGTCAAGTGGGGCAGCTGAGGACCACCCACACTCAGGCGGTCCCGGGGGGGAAGGCGAGCACCGATCCTATGCCCCGATGCCTCCCCCAGCCAACGCGGACCAAGGCCCCACTCACCGGCACTTCCCTGACGTCTTCACCCAGGCGGGGGCAGGCGCCGACAATGCGCCTCGAGCCCCTCCTTCCGCCTCTCTGCTACGACCGCGGGGCTCTCTTCAGCGTAGGAGAGCCCCGACCACATCAGCGCTTCTCCGACTTCGCCCGGGCCCCCTCCTGGGACCCGGGACTTCTTCCGCGGGGCTCTCCTCTCCTCACGGGGAGCCCCCAACGTCACTGGGGCACTTCCTCGCCAGGGGGGGAGACGGGGTAGGCTCCCGCTCTCCCCGGGCTTCTTCGTCCGGCGTCCTCCGGCCTTCTTCTCGGGCCTGAGCCCGACAGCCAATCCCGTCGCGGCTTCCCGGGGGCGCGGCCACTGACACGGCCGGCGCCCCGGTTGCCGGGCAACGCCTGCTTGCGTGCCTCAGGCCTAGCGCGGCCTTCGCTGAAGCTGCGGCGGCTCTCCCTGGGCCTCGGGGGCCGCGGCGGTGATTTTGGTCAGTTTCTCTTCGTGGGGGCAATGCGGGGTAGGCTCCCGTTTCTTAATTCAGCGCCAATACGGGGTAGGCTCCCGTGGTCTAACTCCACACACCGCGTGGCGGCACACACACGGGGTAGGCTCCCGATGTCGTGAATAAGCACCGAGGCAGCTGGCACTCGCGCCGACGGCGATATCACGCGGGGTGGGCTCCCGCTGGCCTCCTCAATAGGCTGGCACACGGGGTAGGCTCCCGATGTGTCTTTCAGCGCCCAGCTCTCCCTGGCCACACGCTCCTCACCTCCTTTGGGCCACGAGGTGTAGCGCTTCGCAGGCGCTAGACGGTCCCACCAGCGTTAGGGGCAGTGTGCAGTCCATTCAAAGATAGCGCTCACCAAACCTAGCGCTCTCCTTCCAGGGGGCTTGTAAATCGCGTTCTCTGGTCCCTGCCCCTGGATTGAGGGTTTCTTGAGGGGGGGAAGTTGCGTTGGTGGCTGCAGGTGGACTACTCAGTCTCTGCCTGTCGTCCCTGGATTCTCCTCTCGCCGGGCCAGATCAGTGGGTAGTTCAGGATCCCTCACTCACTTAAAGGGCAGTGCCTAAACCCTGTCACCTTCAGAGGCATAGGTCCCTGACTGATCCTACCGCCTAAAACTCCTGTGAGGGCTTCTCCAGGTTTGCGTTGCCCCAACTATATCTTTCCCTCGCCCTGTGGACAGTAGGGGGGGGGTAGGTAGGCTCAGGGCCCAGCACACAGGCCTATGTGGCGGTAACCCCTGGCAGCAGGTCCCCTCTCTCCCAGGTCCACCCTCTGACTGACTGCATGGCAACCCAGCTCCTCCCTTTAGACGCCCCTCACCCCACCTTCCAGACAGTGCCAGAAGCTTCTAGAAGCGTCTGGGGAAACTGGCTCTAACTGGCCTAGGGGGAGGGGTAGAGCACCCTGGGTGCCAGGCTTCCCTCCAAAAGCTGGGGCTGCTGGGAAATAACGCCTAG
Organism: Triturus cristatus; assembly: GCF_964204655.1. NCBI lineage: Eukaryota > Metazoa > Chordata > Amphibia > Caudata > Salamandridae > Triturus > Triturus cristatus. The sequence goes on from NC_140592.1 coordinate 6,953,552, forward strand.
ACTGTCAACCTAGCTCAGTCAAACGGCGCAACCACACAGCTTTGGCATCCATCTTAAATTACATTTTTAAAATGGGGAAACTCAGTCTGCACACATTCAGTCTTTCCATTTACACATTTAGTTTCCCAGAAAAGCGAAAAATTTCTGGGAAAAAGGGCCAAGTCCAACAGCCATCTAATCCCATCCTGTGGTGGAGGCACTCGAGTAACTTTCCATGGTTGACCGTGTCGAAAGCCGAGGATAGATCTAGGAGGATTAGGAGACAAGTTTTGCCTTGGTCGAGGGCTTGGAGGGCATCATCGACGATGTGGAGCATGGTGGTTTCAGTGATGTGTCCCGGTCTGAATCCGGATTGGAAGTCATCGAGTAGGTGGAAGTTGTTGATGTGTTGACTTAGCTGCAGTTGCACACACTTCTCCAACACTTTAGCTAAGAGAGGGATGTTGGGAATAGGTCTAAAGTTGTCGGGGGAGGCTGGATCCAGCGACGGCTTTTTCAATATGGGGAGGACTTGGCCAGCTTTCAGAGTCAGGAATCGATCCCTGCCGGAGAGAGAGCTTTGTGCACCGCGGGCCGTAATATACATTGTGCCTCAGGGGCGAAACAAGCGTAAGCGCCAGCTATGTGCACCGCGGGCCACAATATACATTGTGCCTCAGGGGCGCAACAAGCGTGAACGCCAGCTTTGTGCACCATGGGCCGTAATATACATTGTGCCTCAGGGGCGCAGCAAGCGTGAGCACCAGTTTTGTGCACCGCGGGCCACAATATACATTGTGCCTCAGGAGCGCAACACGCACGAGCGCCAGCTTTGTGCACCGCGGGCCACAATGGTATTACAGAATGTGCCGCAGCCGCTTGTGCGTCCCCTTCTGTAATACAGATAGCGCTGGGTAACATGTAGCGCCAGATCTGTCATTGATGGGCATTCCCTCACTTACATGGGGGCATGGCCCCATGTAAATAAAGGAATCACTTTACCTCTGCAGTATTATGGACACGGGCGCAGAGGCAAACATGCCTTTAGGAGGCACACTTTCAGTGCGCCACAAAAGGTGGTGTACTTTCGGTGTGCCGTCTAAAGGCATCCCTATGAAGAGGAGAACGGGAGTCTGATGGCCCCCCCCAGACATCCCCTTGCAGGCGAGTGCATACATGCGAGGCGAGAATGTTTGGTGAGTAGAGTGGGCATGCTGGTGCAGGTGGAGGGGCAGTGAGTGCATGAGAAAGGTCCTACTTTGGAGCGCGGTGAGGTACGGCACAAAGACAGAGACAGAGCGAGTGAACAGACACAGGAAGGCGGCACAAAGAGTGAGAGAGAGCGAGTGAACAGACACAGGAAGGCGGCACAAAGATTGAGAGAGAGAGAACAAGTGAACAGACACAGGAAGGCAGCACAAAGACAGAGAGAGAGCGAGTGAACAGACACAGGAAGGCAGCACAAAGACTGGGAGAGCAAGTGAACAGACACAGGAAGGTGGCACAAATACTGAGAGGGAGAAAGCGAGTGAACAGACACAGGAAGGTGGCACAAAGAGAGCAAGAGCGAGTGAACAGACACAGGAAGGCGGCACAAAGAGTAAGAGAGAGAGAGAAAGAGAGAGAGAGAGAAGAGAGAGTGTGAACAGACACAGGAAGGCGGCACAAAGAGTGAGAGAGAGCGAGTGAACAGACACAGGAAGGCGGCACAAAGAAAGAGAGCGAGTGAACAGACACAGGAAGGCGGCACAAAGAGTGAGAGAGAGCGAGTGAACAGACACAGGAAGGCGGCACAAAGAGTGAGAGAGAGCGAGTGAACAGACACAGGAAGGCGGCACAAAGTGTGAGAGAGAGCGAGTGAACAGACACAGGAAGGTGGCACAAAGAGAGAGAGAGAGCAAGTGATTAGACACAGGAAGGCGGCACAAAGAAAGAGAGCGAGTGAACAGACACAGAGGGCGGCACAAAGAGTGAGAGGGAGTAAGTGAACAGACACAGGAAGGCAGCACAAAGACAGAGAGAGAGCGAGTGAACAGTCACAGGAAGGTGGCACAAATACTGAGAGAGAGAGAGTGAACAGACACAGGAAGGAGGCACAAAGAGTGAGAGAGTGAGTGAACAGACACAGGAAGGTGGCACAAAGAGTGAGAGAGAGCGAGTGAACAGACACAGGAAGGCGGCACAAAGAAAGAGAGCGAGTGAACAGACACAGGAAGGTGGCACAAAGAGTGAGAGAGAGTGAGTGAACAGACACAGGAAGGTGGTACAAAGAGTGAGAGAGAGCGAGTGAACAGACACAAGAAAGCGGCACAAAGAAAGAAAGCGAGTGAACAGACACAGGAAGGCGGCACAAAGAAAGAGAGCGAGTGAACAGACAGGTAGGCAGCACGAAGACACAGAGAGAGCAAGTGAACATGCACAGGAAGGCGAAACAAAGAGTGAGAGAGAGCGAGTGAACAAACACAGGAAGGCGGCACAAAGAAAGAGAGCGAGTGAACAGACACAGGAAGGCGGCACAAAGACAAGGAGAGAGCTTGTGAACAGACACAGGAACGCGGCACAAAGAGTGAGAGAGAGCGAATGAACAGACACAGGAAGGCAGCACAAAGAGTGAGAGAGAGCGAATGAACAGACACAGGAAGGCGGCACAAAGAGAGAGAGAGCGAGTGAACAGACACAGGAAGGCGGCACAAAGAAAGAGAGCGAGTGAACAGACACAGGAAGGCGGCACAAAGAGTGAGAGGGTGTGAGTGAACAGACACAGAAAGGCGGCACAAAGACAAGGAGAGAGCAAGTGAACAGACACAGGAAGGCGGCACAAAGAGTGAGAGAGAGCGAATGAACAGACACAGGAAGGCGGCACAAAGAGTGAGAGAGAGCGAGTGAACAGACACAGGAAGGCGGCACAAAGAGAGAGAGAGAGCGAGTGATTAGACACAGGAAGGCGGCACAAAGAGTGAGAGAGAGCGAGTGAACAGACACAGGAAGGCGGCACAAAGAGTGAGAGGGAGTAAGTGAACAGACACAGGAAGGCAGCACAAACACAGAGAGAGAGAGAGAGTGAACAGACTCAGGAAGGCGGCACAAAGACAGAGAGAGAGCGAGTGAACAGACACAGGAAGGTGGCACAAATAGTGAGAGAGAGCGAATGAACAGACACAGGAAGGCGGCACAATGACTGAGAGAGAGAGCGAGTGAACAGACTCAGGAAGGTGGCACAAAGACAGAGAGAGAGCGAGTGAACAGACAGAGGAGGGCGGCACAAAGAGAGCAAAAGCGAGTGAACAGACACAGGAAGGCGGCACAAAGAGTGAGAGAGTGAATAGGAACACAAGAGTCCACAGAAGTCAAAGGTGAAGAACCGCTGCTCTCAGAAGCATTACGCCCAGGTTAGACAACCCTCTTCCTGAAAGTGAAGGACTTTCAGTGGTTACCCATCGTTCCGGTTGGACTGGCGGCTGCCGCGGGGGCAGATGGGCTGATACTGCCTCCGTTGAGGCACCTAGTGGGGCACACTCACCCACTGGTTTATAGAATGGCTCTCTGCGCACAAAGCTTGCAGAAAGTATGCTCACTGTAACAAAACCATGTGCCAGACGCTATGTGAAACTTCAAAAGTTTTCTGACTTCAAATGAATGATAACTATGTTTAAAATACCCTCGAAAAGAAGATTTTGCAGGAAACAAAATACGCAAAAATCTACTTCTTGCAAGAGAACTGTTGTTCACAATTCTTCGTGAGAAAATTCTTTTCAACAACTTGTTTTGCAGGAATAATTCTCATAGCTGAATATTTAAAGAATGGAGAATCTTTGCTAACTTTAGTGAGTGCAATGCTTCTGCCTTTCTCTGGACAAAATCAGACAGCTTTCCACAGCCTCCTGTTAGCTGAATTAGTCAGCCCCCTACAGCCTCCTGTGGGCAGAATCACACTGCGCCCCACAGCCTCCTTTGGGCAGAATTAGGCAGCACCCCACATCCTCCTGTCAACGAAGTGAGACAGCGTCCACAGCTTCCTGTGGCCTGAACCAGACAGCTCCCTACTGCCTTATATGGGCAGAGTCAGACAGCAACTCCAAGCCTCCTGTGGGCAGAATCAATCAGTGCCCCACAGACTCCTGTGGGCAGAAACAGACAGCGCCCGACAGCCTCCTGTGGAAACAATGAGACAGCGCCCCACAGGCTCCTGTGGGCAGAAACAGACAGCACCCGACAGCCTCCTGTGGAAACAATGAGACAGCGCCCCACAGGCTCCTGTGGGCAGAAACAGACAGCGCCCCACAGCCTACTGTGGAGCCAATTAGACAGCAGCCCAATTGCCCCAGTGGGCACAATCATGGCATGGAAATGTTCCACTGCACTGCATTTCAGAGATAGTGGACTACCTGGATAGTTGGCGGGTGATTGTACTGTTACCAAGCGATCAATTAATACTGGATATAAATAAAGTTAAAAAAAGAAAAACGGGAGGAGGAGCTTAGCGCGCATCCAAGATGGTCGCGTGAGCGCAGGGCTCCCCGGACCCTTGCCGCTCCTCGTAACTTATCCTGACATTATCCTGGATTTGTGGACGGATTCTGGAAGATGAACCTTGGCTGAATCCAAAACTCTTTTCAGAACGTAAATCGGACCTGGGAGACCTAAAATACAGCGTCCTGCATTTTGGAGGCCCACCTGGAAGCGGTGCCCGGTGCTTTTGTGAACTGTGGGGCCGGGGAGTAGTTGAACAACAACGGCATCGGAGCCCTGCCAGTGGCCGTGCCCCCACTTTCAGTTTCGCTTTTGCACTTCTGCGTGGCCTGATCGAGGAGCTACTTCGCGCGGCTGGGGCATCACTCTGTCTTCGCCCGGCGCCTTTGCTCTCTTCTGTTGCCTGTGCATTGGACTGATTTGTGCCTTTTTCTCCTCTTTTCCGAGCGGGCTCTCGGACTGTCTCTGTCGGATCTGGTGGCGCCCCTTTGACATCTGTCCTCCGGTGAGCATCGTTCAACATGGCGGGCAAGGGGGATCCCGAGAAGCTAGGACCAAGACATCCCAGCATGGGGGACCAGTCCAGAGTAACATTATGGATCGTTATACCCAGGGTAAAGGATCCCCCGGACCGGCCAGTGCCATCATGGAGGACTCCGGTGGTGGCCTGTCCGTCCCCACGGAGTTGTCGCTGCAGGACGTTATGGGCGCCATCAACGGCATAAGGGAGACCATCGCCCAGCAGTACGAGGCTCTGGCCCATAAAATTGACACGGTTGCCATTGATGTTACGTTAATTAGGGCAGATCTCTCTAAGACTAACGAGAGGGTTCAGTCGCTGGACTTGAGGACATCCACTCTTGTTACGGATGTATCGGACCTTCAGGCAGCTCTTGGCGATTTAAAGTCGGCGAACAACACGATGTCCCAGCGACTGGAGGATTTCGAAGGCCGGGCACGACGCAACAACATCCGCGTCGTAGGTGTGCCGGAGACTTCTGACAATCGTCCGGTGGATCTCATGGTCGAGGATCTCATCCTCACTCATCTTGCTCCTTCAGGCCTGAGCAAGTTCTTTGCCGTGGAGCGTGCCCATCGTGTCCCAGGCGGTCGGCCTCGACCAGGAGCTCCCCCGAGGCCTATCATTGCAAAACTCTTTCATTACAGAGACCGGGACGCGATCCTGCAGGCCTCGAGGGTGCACGGCCCAGTTAAATATGAGAATTCCTCCGTTAACTTCTTTCCGGACTTCACCCAACTCGTGCAGAAACAGAGAATGGGCTTTCAGGGGGTGAAGCGCCGTCTTCGAGATCTGGGACTCAAATACTCTATGCTTTTCCCTGCCAGGCTTCGTGTGGAATATGAAGACCGGACTATCTTTTTTGAGCGCCCTGACAGCGTGAGTGACTGGTTGGATTCCCTGCCGGACCGGGGCGAACGACCTGGGCGTACTGGTGGTGCCGAGGGTGGAGGGCCTCCGCAGGAATGATTCTTGGTCCTCAACCTTGACATTTCCTTCTGTGCTCAGCTGGGTTCTACTTCAATTGTATATTTTGTTTAATAATGTTTCGTTTGGGTGTGGGCGGGGACGGGTCCCTTTCCTCCTCTGGGTCTTTTTGTAGCATGGGATTGTTAGGGCGACAGGCACACTGCAAGTTGGGGGGGCTTTCTAGTCCGCAGGGGTGCAGGGTGGTGGGAGTTGCAACGGTTTGGGGGTGGGAGGGTAGAAGTGGTTGTTGGGTTGTGTGTTTTTTCTTTTCAAGGCGGTGTGCTGGTTCCTTCTCAGTTTCATGTGTCTGGCTGCGTGCCCGGGGACTCCAGCTTCTCGTGTTGGGATGGGGGGGGGACGGGTTGAGACTGATGTCTTGGAACGTCAACGGATTGGGGGATCGTATCAAACGTGGGGTTGTGTTGCAATATTTGCGCCGATTGACCCCTGATGTGGTCTTTCTTCAGGAGACGCACTTGGTGGGCAATGTATGTCATGCTATGAACAGGGGGGGCTATCGACTGGTTGCACATTCTGGCTTCACCACTGGATCCAGAGGGGTAGGCATCTTGCTGCGATCTTCCCTCCCGCTTGAGATTGACAAAATCACTCTTGATGATAGAGGGCGCTATGCGTCCTTGACTGGACGGTGGGAGGGGCAGATCCTGTCACTGGTTTCGGTCTATGTTCCCCCGGGCCTCCAGACCTCCACTTTCTCTGATGTGGGTCGTATGTTACTGGAACTTCCTGATAGTCTCTTGCTTATGGGTGGGGATTTTAACTCCGTGATTTCTGGTGAGTTGGATCGTTACCCTCCCAGAGCCCTCTCTGCCGCCCAGGCGTGGCTCGGCGGGTTCTTGGACACTTTCGGTCTGGTGGACTGCTGGAGGTTGCTGCATCCGACACATAGTCAGTACACATTCCACTCCGGGGCCCACGGGAGTCTCTCCAGACTAGATTATTTTCTTATGCCCGCGGCCCAGACCACCCGGGTCCGGGAGGTTAAGCACCTGGCCTGGGGTATTTCCGATCATTCCCCATTATGGCTCCTCTTCGATACCGGGATGCGATCCGCTGGGCGGATCGCCCCCATTAACCCCTGGTACTTGCGCGACCCCAAGATTCGCAATGGTCTCATTAAGTCGCTTGATCAGTATTTTCTTGAGAATGAGGGGTCCGTCTTGTCCTCAGTGTCCTTGTGGGAGGCTTTCAAAACGGTTCTCCGAGGACATGCCCTATCCCTGATCGTTGAGGCCAAGAAAGCTAAGAATGGGGAGGTGGTTGCGTTGGAGGCTGAGATATCGGGGTTGGAGGCTGCTTTGGAGACGGGTGTCACTCAGGACGGGCTCCACGCCCTCAGCCTGAAGCAGTTTGAGTATAAGTCCCTTGTTACGGATGCTGCTCGGACAATGTATAGGGAACAGCAGGGTAGATTGTATGATGCTGGGGATAAGGCGGGTAAATTGATTGCTTGGCTTGACAGGAAGGAGAGAGTGAATTGAGTGGTCCCCGTGCTTCAGACTTCGGATGGAGTGTGTGTGACTGACCCTGGTGAGATTGTGGAGTGTTTTGCTGACTACTTCCGTGCGGTGTACTCCCCGGTGTCTGATAGAGATGAGGCTGACTCTCGTCACTTGTTGAAGGATATTGCTTTGCCCTGCTTGTCGGTGGATGAGCGTGAGCAGATAGATGCCCCATTATCGGTCGACGAGATTGCTACCGCGATTCGTTCCCTTCGCTCAGGCAAGGCTATGGGCCCTAACGGACTCCCGATTGAACTCTATAAATTGCACCCGGATAAGATTGCGCCATTTCTCCGTCGTATGTTTTCGGAGTCGCTTGAACTTGGTTCTCTCCCTGATGACCAACGTCTGGACACTATAGTCGTGATTCCCAAGGACGGTAAGCCTCGGGACTGTTGCGCCTCGTATAGGCCTATTTCTCTATTGAACGCCGAGCCGAAAATCCTTGCCAAGGTTCTTGCTAATCGCCTGCTTACTGTCATTTGTGATCTGGTGCATCCGGATCAATCCGTTTTTATCCCGCACCGGAATACGGCTCTTAACTTGCGGCGCTTACATGGCGTACTTGCTAGGGCGGAATATCTTTCAGAGCCGGCCATCTTGGTTTCCTTGGACGCCACGATGGCCTTTGATACGATAGAATGGCCGTATCTTTGGGCCACTCTGGCAAAGTTTGGCTTCGGGGCGGGATTTATTCGTTGGGTTAAACTCTTATACGCTGCTCCGTTGGCACAGGTTGTTGTAAATGGGCGGGTTTCCCAGCCTTTCGCCCTTGGGAGGGGCACTAGGCAGGGGTGTCCGTGGTCTCCCCTGCTCTTCGCTCTGGCCTTGGAACCGCTCGCTACTTGGCTTCGTTGGGCACCGTCGATAAGAGGGATCCAGTGGGCTCCTGGCTTCGAGGATCGTGTTTCGTTGTACGTGGACGACATTCTTTTGTACCTCACCTCACCACGTGAGTCACTCACTGTGCTCTTTGACATCCTTACTTCCTTCGGCAAGAACTCTGGTTTGATCATTAACTGGTCTAAATCTTGTGTCTATGCTATCTCCGGTGGCCTTCCTCTCTTGCCTTCTCGTTTTCCCATTCAGGCGTCTCACTCCGGCTTTACGTACCTGGGGGTGTACGTCTCGTTGGACCCGGCTGTTCGCTACGAGCATAACCTCCTCTCTCCACTTCGGAGATTGAGGATAGACGTGGCTCGTTGGCGTAAGCTGCCCTTGTCTCCCCTCGGTCGTGCGGCACTTTTTAAAATGATGTCTCTTCCCCGATTCCTTTACGCACTTCAGAACTCCTTTGATATTATTCCGGCGGCCTATTTCAGGGAAGTGGAGAGCTTACAGAGGAGACTTGTTTGGGACGGTCGTGCACGTATTGCTCTTGCAAAACTGACTCTCCCCTGGTATGACGGGGGCATCGCGCTCCCGGACATCAGGAGGTACTATTGGGCTTCCCAGCTGTCTGCTATTAACCATGCAACGTACGCACCTGGTCCGAGTCCGGCTTTCGAAATGGATAGATTTTTGTTGCCTGGCGGCAACTTTAACAGGGCACTTTACTCTCGTTCGGCTGGTAGGGACCTCACCGGTCCCACTAAGATTGCGGTACGCTTGTGGAAGGATGCGAATGTGGCCATGGGCTGGAATGATCGTCTGACGTGTGCAACCCCTTTGTTTGCGTCTGAAAGATTGGGAAGCCTCTGGACGACGAAAGGTTTTGAGCACTGGGACACGATTGGCATTAGCAGAGTAGGTGACCTCTGGGTGAAGGGTGCGGTTAAATCCTTCGCGGCGCTGCAGAGTGAGTACGAGTTGAGTGAGAGGGAGTTCTTTCGGTACGCTCAGGTTCGGCACGCCTTGCTCTCGGTCTTCGGGGCTGAGACTGCAGTCCCTGTGTCTTCGCCACTCGAGGACCGTATACTCGACGGTCACTTGCCCGACAGTACTATTTCCCTTATCTATAAAAAACTGATAAACAATCGGGCGGATCTCCTCGTGCGTCTTCGGGAGGCGTGGATCCGGGATGGTGTGGAACTGGACGATGAGGACTGGCAGTCTGCGCTGTCCTCCCCTAAGGAGGTGGCCATACCCGCGCGTCTCCGTCTTGTCCAGCTTAAAATTCTCCACCGTGTCTATGTGACGGGCCCTCGTTTGGTTTTGATGGGTTTTTGTGAAGACGGGCTCTGTAAGCGTGGCTGTGGGCTCAGCGCCACTTTTCTCCATGTTCTCTGGGAGTGCCGTGAGGTGGCGGAGTATTGGCGCCGGGTGCACGCTGTCATGGAACGTGTCACTGGGGTAGCTCTGTTGCCTGAGGTTCGCCGATGTTTGCTGAATGTGTGGGAGCCTAATGATTATAATGCGGCTCAGGCTCGGTGGGCGGCCCTTGGGAACATGATTGCTAAGAGGGACATCGCACAGCTTTGGGGTTCCCGGCGGCCTCCCACCGTGTCAGTATGGAAGGAGAACATGGATTGGAGAATTGTGCAGAGAGAAGACTGTGTATGTGGCTCGGGGTAAGCCGGGGGCGTGGGGTAGAATCTGGGGTCAGTGGAACTCGTACCGCGGGAATATATGCACGCCCCCCCTCGTGGACACAGCTGATGCTGCTTTGTCCCCCTGATCCTGCGGTTCCCGGACTGTTACACTTTACCTTTGAATAGTTCTGGCTTTCCGTTGCCGCCCCCCCCCCTCCCCCCCTGATCATCTTCATTGACCACCTGAGGATGGATTGTGTATCGTGTGGTCCCCCGGCTGTGGTTAGACACCCTTTTTTCGATGGTTTCCGCCTTGTTTTTTGTTCTATTTTATTGTTTATATTTATAAAACTTATGTATCCTGATAATCTCTGAGGTGCATTCAGTATTTTGTTAATTCGGCTGAGCCCCAAGGGGGCCTGTCGCTGCCTTGATGTCATTGAACATGTATAACATTAGCGGCCGGCCCTGGTGGTTGTAGGCCCATGTTTGCATTGAGGTTTTTATGTACAATAAAGGTTTTAAAAAAAAAAACAAAAAAAAAAACGACCTTCAATTGATAGATCAGAGCCTCATATCTAAGGCCACACACAGAGTGCACAGCTGCCAGTTCTGTCTTTTAAGACACTCAAATGATAAGAGAACTAAAGGCTTGAGTCAAACCTCTTTGCATGGATTGATGGGCTCGCAGCTCTGGCGCCCGTCACCGCTGTAACCTGGGAGACAGTTACACGCAACCTGCAGGGGGTGGAAAGGAGCAGGGTTAGACACAGAGCCAGAGGTGGAAGAGAACAGAACTTTACTTACCAAACCACAGAATAACAAAACTGCAGACAGCATAACATAGTATAATACAGTAACACATATAAAACACAACAAATGTGTCTTTCCAAGCACGTTGACAGACACAATCTCTGAAAGTACACACACTACTGAGCACATGAACAATCAAGGATATGTCTGTCCGATCACCCACACCATAGTAGATGCATGTGCCTGACCGCAAGGTCATATGATCTTCATACATCACCACAGGCCTACTCTGGAGCATACAGGCATGTGCTCCTTAGTTACACCCCAAGGGCATCCTCTGAAGCACACACAGTCATGTGCTCCTCAGAGATCACAACAGGACACTTCTAGAGCGCACACGGCCATGTGCTCCTCAGAGATCACAACAGGACTCTTCTAGAGCTCACACGGCCATGTGCTCCTCAGAGGTCACAAAAGGACACTTCTAGAGCGCACACAGCCATGTGCTTCTCAGAGATCAAAAAAGGACACTTCTAGAGCGCATACGGCCATGTGCTCCCCGGGCATCACAACAGGACTCTTCTAGAGCTCACACGGCCATGTGCTCCTCGGAGATCACAAGAGGACACTTCTAGAGTACACACGGCCATGTACTCCTCAGAGATCACAAGAGGACACTTCTAGAGTGGACACGGCCATGTGCTCCTCAGAGATCACAAGAGGACACTTCTAGAGCTCACACGGCCATGTGCTCCCCAGACATCACAGCAGGACACTTCTAGAGCTCACACAGACATGTACTCCTCAGAGATCACAAGAGGACACTTCTAAAGCACACACGGCCATGTGCTCCCCGGACATCACAACAGGACTCTTCTAGAGCGCACACGGCCATGTGCTCCTCAGAGATCACAACAGGACTCTTCTAGAGTGCACACGGCCATGTGCTCCTCAGAGATCACAACAGGATTCTTCTAGAGCGCACACGGCCATGTGCTCCTCAGAGATCACAACAGGACACTTCTAGAGCTCACACGGCCATGTGCTCCTCAGAGATCACAACAGGATTCTTCTAGAGCGCACACGGCCATGTGCTCCTCAGAGATCACAACAGGACACTTCTAGAGCGCATACGGCCATGGGCTCCCCGGACATCACAACAGGACACTTCTAGAGCGCACACGGCCATGTGCTCCTCAGAGATCACAACAGGACACTTCTAGAGCGCACGTGACCATGTGCTCCTCAGAGATCACAAGAGGACACTTCTAAAGCACACACGGCCATGTGCTCCTCAGAGATCACAACAGGACACTTCTAGAGCGCACACGGCCATGTGCTCCTCAGAGATCACAAGAGGACACTTCTAAAGCACACACGGCCATGTGCTCCTCAGAGATCACAACAGGACTCTTCTAGAGCTCACACGGCCATGTGCTCCTCAGAGATCACAACAGGACTCTTCTAGAGCTCACACGGCCATGTGCTCCTCAGAGGTCACAAAAGGACACTTCTAGAGCGCACACGGCCATGTGCTTCTCAGAGATCAAAAAAGGACACTTCTAGAGCGCATACGGCCATGTGCTCCCCGGGCATCACAACAGGACTCTTCTAGAGCTCACACGGCCATGTGCTCCTCGGAGATCACAAGAGGACACTTCTAGAGTACACACGGCCATGTACTCCTCAGAGATCACAAGAGGACACTTCTAGAGTGGACACGGCCATGTGCTCCTCAGAGATCACAAGAGGACACTTCTAGGGCACACACGGCCATGTGCTCCTCAGAGATCACAAGAGGACACTTCTAGAGCTCACACGGCCATGTGCTCCCCAGACATCACAGCAGGACACTTCTAGAGCTCACACAGACATGTACTCCTCAGAGATCACAAGAGGACACTTCTAAAGCACACACGGCCATGTGCTCCCCGGACATCACAACAGGACTCTTCTAGAGCGCACACGGCCATGTGCTCCTCAGAGATCACAACAGGACTCTTCTAGAGTGCACACGGCCATGTGCTCCTCAGAGATCACAACAGGATTCTTCTAGAGCGCACACGGCCATGTGCTCCTCAGAGATCACAACAGGACACTTCTAGAGCTCACACGGCCATGTGCTCCTCAGAGATCACAACAGGATTCTTCTAGAGCGCACACGGCCATGTGCTCCTCAGAGATCACAACAGGACACTTCTAGAGCGCATACGGCCATGGGCTCCCCGGACATCACAACAGGACACTTCTAGAGCGCACACGGCCATGTGCTCCTCAGAGATCACAACAGGACACTTCTAGAGCGCACGTGGCCATGTGCTCCTCAGAGATCACAAGAGGACACTTCTAAAGCACACACGGCCATGTGCTCCTCAGAGATCACAACAGGACACTTCTAGAGCGCACACGGCCATGTGCTCCTCAGAGATCACAAGAGGACACTTCTAAAGCACACACGGCCATGTGCTCCTCAGAGATCACAACAGGACTCTTCTAGAGTTCACACGGCCATGTGCTCCTCAGAGATCACAACAGGACACTTCTAGAGCGCACATGGCCATGTGCTCCTCAGAGATCACAACAGGACTCTTCTAGAGCTCACACGGCAATGTGCTCCTCAGAGATCACAAAAGGACACTTCTAGAGCGCATACGGCCATGTGCTCCCCGGACATCACAAGAGGACTCCTCTAGAGCGCACACGGCCATGTGCTCCTCAGAGATCACAACAGGACACTTCTAGAGTGCACACGCCCATGTGCTCCCCGGACATCACAACAGGACACTTCTAGAGCTCACAAGGCAATGTGCTCCTCAGGGATCACAAGAGGACACTTCTAGAGCACACACGCCCATGTGCTCCTCAGAAATCACAAGAGGACATTTCTAAAGCACACACGACCATGTGCTCCTCAAAGATCACAAAAGGACTCTTCTAGACCTCACACAGCCATGTGCTCCTCAGAGATCACAAAGGGACACTTCTAGAGTGCATACGGCCATGTGCTACCCGGACATCACAACAGGACACTTCTAGAGCTCACACGGCCATGTGCTCCTCAGAGATCACAAGAGGACACTTCTAAAGCACACACGGCCATGTGCTCCTCAGAGATCACAACAGGACTCTTCTAGAGCTCACACGGTCATGTGCTCCTCAGAGATCACAAAAGGACACTTCTAGAGCGCATAAGGCCATGTGCTCCCCGGACAGCACAACAGGACACTTCTAGAGCTCACACGGCCATGTGCTCCTCAGAGTTCACAAGAGGACACTTCTAGAGCACACACAGCCATGTGCTCCTCAGAGCACACAAGAGGACACTTCTAGAGTACACACGGCCATGTACTCCTCAGAGATCACCAGAGGACACTTTTAGAGCACACACGGCCATGTACTCCTCAGAGATCGCAAGAGGACACTTCTAGAGCTCACACGGCTATGTTCTCCCCAGACATCACAGCAGGGCAGTTCTACACCTCGCACAGCCATGTGCTCCCAGACACCACAACAGGACACTTCTAGACCTCACACAGCCATGTGCTCCCCAGACATCACAAGAGGAGACTTCTAGAGCTCACACAGTCATGTGCACCAAGACATCACAACAGGCCACGTCTAGAGCTCACACGGCCATGTGCTTCCCAGATATTACAACAGGCCACGTCAAGAGCTCACATGGCTATGTGCTCCTCAGACATAATGCAAAACTCCTTCCCGGCTCACACTGCCATGTGCTCTTCAGACACAATACAAATCACCTTAAGGGCTCACATGGCCATGTGCTCCTCAGACATCACAACAAACCTCTTCTAGACCTCATACGGACATGTGCACCCAGACATCACAACAGGACACTTCTAGAGCTCACACAGTCATGTGCACCTAGACATCACAACAGGCCACGTCTAGAGCTCACATGGCCATGTGCTTCCCAGATATTACAACAGGCCACGTCTAGAGCTCACATGGCCATGTGCTCCTCAGACATAATGCAAAACTCCTTCCCGGCTCACACTGCCATGTGCTCTTCAGACACAATACAAACCACCTTAAGGGCTCACATGGCCATGCGCTCCTCAGACATCACAACAGACCTCTTCTAGACCTCATACGGACATGTGCACCCAGACATCACAACAGGACACTTCTAGAGCTCACACAGTCATGTGCACCTAGACATCACAAAAAGGACACTTCTAGAGCTCACATGACCATGTGCTCCTAAGACATAATACAAACCTCCTGCAGGGCTCACACGGTCATGTGCTCCCCCAACATCACAACAGGCCTCTTATAGAGTTCACAAGGCCATGTCCCCCTCACATCACAACAGGCCACTTCTAGAGCTCACATGGCCATGTGCTCCTCAGACATAATGCAAAACTCCTTCCCGGCTCACACTGCCAGGTGCTCTTCAGACACAATACAAACCACCTTAAGGGCTCACATGGCCATGTGCTCCTCAGACATCACAACAGACCTCTTCTAGACCTCATACGGACATGTGCACCCAGACATCACAACAGGACACTTCTAGAGCTCACACAGTCATGTGCACCTAGACATCACAACAGGCCACGTCTAGAGCTCACATGGCCATGTGCTTCCCAGATATTACAACAGGCCACGTCTAGAGCTCACATGGCCATGTGCTCCTCAGACATAATGCAAAACTCCTTCCCGGCTCACACTGCCATGTGCTCTTCAGACACAATACAAACCACCTTAAGGGCTCACATGGCCATGCGCTCCTCAGACATCACAACAGACCTCTTCTAGACCTCATACGGACATGTGCACCCAGACATCACAACAGGACACTTCTAGAGCTCACACAGTCATGTGCACCTAGACATCACAAAAGGGACACTTCTAGAGCTCACATGACCATGTGCTCCTAAGACATAATACAAACCTCCTGCAGGGCTCACACGGTCATGTGCTCCCCCAACATCACAACAGGCCTCTTATAGAGTTCACAAGGCCATGTCCCCCTCACATCACAACAGGCCACTTCTAGAGCTCACATGGCCATGTGCTCCTCAGACATAATGCAAAACTCCTTCCCGGCTCACACTGCCAGGTGCTCTTCAGACACAATACAAACCACCTTAAGTGCTCACATGGCCATGTGCTCCTCAGACATCACAACAGACCTCTTCTAGACCTCATACGGACATGTGCACCCAGACATCACAACAGGACACTTCTAGAGCTCACACAGTCATGTGCACCTAGACATCACAACAGGCCACGTCTAGAGCTTACATGGCCATGTGCTTCCCAGATATTACAACAGGCCACGTCTAGAGCTCACATGGCCATGTGCTCCTCAGACATAATGCAAAACTCCTTCCCGGCTCACACTGCCATGTGCTCTTCAGACACAATACAAACCACCTTAAGGGCTCACATGGCCATGCGCTCCTCAGACATCACAACAGACCTCTTCTAGACCTCATACGGACATGTGCACCCAGACATCACAACAGGACACTTTTAGAGCTCACACAGTCATGTGCACCTAGACATCACAAAAAGGACACTTCTAGAGCTCACATGACCATGTGCTCCTAAGACATAATACAAACCTCCTGCAGGGCTCACACGGTCATGCGCTCCCCAGACATCACAACATACCACTTCTAGAGCTCACACAGCCATGTGCTACCCCAGCATCACAACATATCACTTCTAGAGCTCACACAGCCATGTGCTCCTCAGACATCACAACAGGACACTTCTAGAGCTCACACGGTTATGTGCTCCTCAGACATAATGCAGACCTCTTGCAGGACTCACGGGGCAACGTGCTCCTCAGACATCACAGCAGGACACTTCTAGACCTCGCACAACCATGTGCACCCAGACATCACAACAGGACACTTCTAGACCTCGCACAGCCATGTGCTCCCCAGACATCACAACAGGACACTTCTAGAGGTCACACGGCCACGTGTTCCTCAGATAAAATGCAGACCTCTAGCAGAACTCACATGGTAACATGCTCCTCAGTCATACTACAAACCTCCTCCAGGGATCATGCAGCCATGTACTCCCCGGACATCACAACAGGCCTCCTTTGGAGCTCACACAGCCATGTGTTCCTCAAACTTCACTGCAGGTTCTTGTTGACGCATCTGACATGAGCTCTTAAGATTGTCATAAGCCTGCATCTAAGCACCGTACATGTGTTCCTCGGACAGGTCTAGCAGGTCCTCTTCTGAGCATTAGATAACACTGAAGGCCTGCATCTTAGCCCATGGCCCGTGTCACTCAAAGGCTGCTCTGAGCACACAACTATGCGCTTCTCAGATATAAACCACAGGTCTGCATCTGAGCATGCTGCTGTGCGCTGCTGAGATGATATCCTGAAGCTGGTGCACTCCTAAGGCATCCTCAACAGACCCACTTCTGAGTAGTGGCCTGGCACTCCTCAATCATCCGTATGCATATTCTGAGGACATGACGGACGGTTTCTCAACGCGAGCGATATCGAGCATACGCGACCACTCGTAATGAGAAATACAACCTGTGTTGATAAATCTTGCCAGGAGGTTGATTTTCCACGCTCGCGCTTGCCAACTTGAAGTTGACGATCGCGAACGAGGAAAAATCTCGCCGGGAGGTGGAGTTTCCTCACTCACGCGTGCCAACTTGATGTTGAATAGCACGAGTGAGGAAAAAACCCTGCTCCGCTATGCGGAGCAGAGCTTTTTGGAACTCCGCGTAACGCGTAATGCAGAAAACTCCGCAAACTCCGTGAGCAGGGTGGAGTTCTCTGCCCAGGCTTAGTATCTACATAAATCACCTCGAGTGTAAGCAATAAATTTACCATTTCCTTTACTTACCAGATTTGGCCCAGTTTTGGTGCATTCAGCATAAACGTCGCAGCCTCCATTCTCCTCCTGGCAGCCATCGATTTCTGAGAAGAAAAGGAGTTCATTCAGTCTGCGTCTCAATAAGATGTATTACAGCTGCAAAAGGACCTCCCAGGGGACAGACTTAGGCCTAGACTGCCCATGGGCTGCCAGTGCGAAGCAATTCAACACACAGCAGAATCATGCATTCACTTCCAGCACTGAAAGTAGGGCACCTCCACTGCAGAATGAGTTTTTACTGGAACGTTGCCCTTTTCTCAGTGTAACAATTGCTCCACTCTGATTTGCATTGCGTGTGTGTGTGTGGGGGCGAAATCAGCGTAAACATCGGTTGGTTTGGATGTGAAGCTTGTTCTACTAAGAGAGCCACACTGGCCTTTGCATCAAAAACGAATTACTACTTAAAGCAGGTGTAAACAAGGGGAAATGTCATTTCACAACAAACAAAAAATACGCATTACATGCATGCAGTGTTCAGCCCATATCCAATGTGTGGGATTCCTCTGTGTTTGTCTAGTAATCAAATGTGCACTGTTAGGGTAAGCTGCTAGTACAAATCCTATGCTAGACTGTGCACTCTGACCTCCGGACCACAGTGCTAGATAGTGCACGCTGACCTCTACACCCTGGTGCTAGACAGTGCACTCTGACCTCTGCACCCTAATGCTAGACTGTGCACTCTGCCCTCAGCACCACGGTGTTAGAATGTGCATTCTGACCTCTGCACTGAGGTGCTAGATTGTGCACCCTTACCTCTGCACCACAGTGCTAGACTGTGCACTCTGACCTCTGCACCATAGTGCTAGACCGCGCACTCTGACCCATGGAGCTGGACTATGTACTCTGACCTCTGTACCACAATGCTAGACTGTGCACTCTGATCTCTGCACCACAGTGCTAGACTGTACACTCTGACCTCTGCACCCTGGTGGTAGACTGTGCACTCTGACCTCTGCACCACTGTGCTAGACTGTGCACTCTGACCTCTGCACCCTGGTGGTAGACTGTGCACACTGACCTCTGCACCACGATGCTAGACTGTGCACTCTGACCTCTGCACCCTGGTGCTAGTCTGTGCACTCTGACCTCTTCACCACGGTGCTAGGCTGTGCACTCTGACCTCTGCACCACTGTGCTAGGCTGTGCATTCTGATCTCTGCACCACAGTGCTAGACTGTGCACTCTGACCTCTTCACCCTGGTGCTAGACTGTGCACTCTGACCTCTGCACCACGGTGCTAGACTGTGCACTCTGACCTCTGCACCCTGGTGCTAGACTGAGCACTCTGACCTCTGTACCACTTTGCTAGACTGCACTCTGACCTCTGCACCACAGTGCCAGACTGTGCACTGTGACCTCTGCACCCTGGTGCTAGACTGTGCACTGTGACCTCTGCACCCTGGTGCTAGACTGTGCACTCTGACCTCTGCACCCTGGTGCTAGGCTGTGCACTCTGACCTTTGCACCATGGTGCTAGGCTGTGCGCTCTGACCTCTGCACCCTGGTGGTAGACCGTGCACTCTGACCTCTTCACCCTGGTGGTAGACTGTGCACTCTGACCTCTGCACCACAGTGCTAGCCTGTGCACCCTGACCGCCCCACCCTGGTGGTAGACTGTGCATTACACAAGGCAGCCTTACTAGAGCGCAAGTGCAGAGGATGACAGCAGCAACAGGCTAATGTTAGTAGAGATGGGTCTGTGTTGTGCTTTTCCCTTAGGCAAACACAAGAAGATGATGGACGGAGTGCTGAAACCTTTCAGACACTCACCCCAAAGTCACACCTCTGGACTGAATCTATCATCATTCTTTAGTTCCCTTGGCCACCCCCGTTCAGACCCAGCCATATGGAAATTAGTCTTGACCCTGTGCCTCATGGGAACAGTCCAGCCCGAACTGCCAAGCCATGTCTTCCCTGGACTGGAAACTAGCATCCTGTGACCGGTTTCTGGGTAACACCCTGGGGGTGAGTGTCTGAAAAGTTTCAGCGCTCCGTCCATCATCTCTTTGTGTTTGCTTTGTCCGCCCTAAGTTGGCAGGGTATGCTTAGACGTGGGTCCCTTGCTCACTTTGCCACTGGATTCAAGCTATCCTGGCTGATGACGGCTGATTAACCCGAAACTGGTCCCAGGATGCTTGTTTCCGGTTCAGGGAAGACCTGGTTTGGCAGTTCGGGCTGGACTGTTCCAATGAGACACAGGGTCAAGACTTATTTGCATATAGATGTGCCTGACCTGGGATGGCAAAGTGAGCTAAAGAATGATGATGGATTCAACCCAGATCCGTGACTGGGGGGTGAGTGTCTGAAAAGTTTCAGCACTCCGTCCACCTTCTCCTTGTGTTTGCTTTCCCCTTTGACAAGGGGTCTTCAAACAGGGAGTCGGGCCCCCTTAGGGGGATCTTAAGTGATCCCATGGGGGGGGCGTGGCTAGTGCCCGAGGAAGATGGCGGCACTCCTGTGACTCGCTTGAGGTGACGGGGCTTTCTGAGGGATTTTCCGGCTTCATATGAGCTTCGAAGATCGACAAAACTGCAGAAATCAAAAACGGAATGTGAGTGTGAGGTGTTTTCCCCTCTTTTCTGGCAAGCTCTGACCTGTTGGTGACCCTTTTGCTCACAGCTGAGGTATTTGTAACAGCTGCTTAATTGTTGCTCGTGCGCTGAGGGAGCTGTTTTCCTTTCGCGTGTGGCACCTTCACTGGGAGCACAGATTTATAGACGCATCACGAAGCTTAAAGATAGGTTTCTGCAGTGATTTATGGCCTCATTTTGAAGCGCAATACCCCCTCTGTGAATCCTATTACTTCCTGACTCACATATTGGAAATTATGACTTCAGAGCAGTCTGCATGCTGAGGAGAATGTTTTCACCGCGCGCTGTGTTTCTTCAGAAAGAGTAATGCTTCATTCATTTACGGCTTTAGATTACCGACTATTCATGTTCAACATTAGAAGCTACACAGGAAAGTGACTTTGGACCTTAATCCATTGCGCAGGCACTAATATGCTTTAAATAGGCATTTCAGCAATCTTGTTTCTGTGTGGTCAGTCAGTGTTTGTGAAATCATATGTACTTCTTAATTGCCTCTCTCAGAGCCTGCAATGTTACATGAATTTGCCACGAAATTATTTATTTAAAGTGGCTCTCTTGGCTATAATACTAAATTAAGCATGCTGTATGCCTTATTTAGTCATAGTCACGCTTCTTATTGGTAAATTTATGTTTGATATCCTGTCATGCGCCAAGTGCACGGAATTCTTATTACAGTGTATTCTGTCCATTATTATCAGATAGAATTGCGCATTTATGTTATACCTTGCAGTTTTGTATAACTTTTCCTGTATAGGTTTTAACTCTAACTAGTGCATGGGTAGGTTAAAAAAAGAATCTTCACTCCAAATATCTTCACATCGCAGATTTCTTGTCCACTCAAAGTCAAGTGCGAACTTTATTGAAATGGAGGAATCCCAAATACCAATGCCCAAAACAGCAGCTTCTTCGACTACGGCTAATGGTGCATCTTCTCTTACTAAAGCAACAACTAAACGCCTCAAACAAAATCCACCTTCTCCACCAAAGCCCTTTTCACCCGTCTCCATGGAATTTCTTCTGGAGGAAATTCAAGCTCTGCGACCATTTGTTGAAGAGACAAAATCTAAAATTCTAATTTTAACTGACGGTTGGGAAAAACTGGAAGAAAGTGTCACCAAGGTTGAACATAATGTTGAAACTCTCAGTGCATGTTATAGCAAAGTCGACACCTTTCATTCCCAAATTACATCCTTGCAAAAGCAGGTTGAAAACCTTGAAAACAGAAACTGGCGCAATAACTTCTGCATTTATGTGTTATTGGAAGGCACGGAGGGATCGGATCCCATCTCCTTCTTTCAAACATTTCTACCGTCAATACTAAAGCTACCGGAGGACACTACTCTCAACATACAAGGTGCTCATAGACTGGGCCCACTGCATTCAACATCGCCAAGTACAAAAAGATCAAGAGGAGTCATATTGTACTTTCTTGAGTATACGGATCTTCTCAAAGTACTCTCCGCAGTTAGGCTCCTGAAGCGCATTTCATTTTCAGTTCATCAACTCTTCTTTTTGCAGGATTATGCCAAATCCACAGCGGACAGACGCAAAGAATTCCTCGCTATGCGTCCAGCGTTACGTTCATTTGGAGCACACTTCGGATTATTTCATCCTTGCTTGTTTAAGGTCACTCTTAACAACAACACTGTGACCTATGAGGACCCAACAAAGCTGAAGAGTTTCCTAAATGCACAATGCCCAGAAAAGATGGACATTTCCAGCACTCGCTTTAAATAGTTTTTCCTCTGTAATACATTTAAATAGGGGTTAAACTCTTAGTATGCTGTTTCAACTATAGAAGTTTAGCATAGCTTTCGCCATGATACAATGGTTGATATGTCTGCTCTCTTAACCTCTTCCATTTCAGGTTATGTCCTTATAATGTTTGGTACCACAATGTGTCATTATTTGTCATGTCATGTTCCATCTTGCTCGTATTAATCATTTTTTCTTTTTATTGTGTTTCCTTTGTCTCTTTTTATACAGGACCTAACCTCATGTGCCCGACCTTCTAGCTCGTATAATGTTTACGTCCCGAAGTCTCCCTGCCTTACCTCATGGAGTTCGAGTGTGCCATCATTCCATGTGGTCTCTCCCCCCCACCCTTCCATTGTTCTGATCTTTATATAGACATGTTCCTTTCCTATCTATTCTTCTCTACAGTTTTCATCCTTTCTCTTTCATTCTCTCTTCTTTCCTTCTATCATACACACTTCTATCATATGTCCTTCTTTTCAATCTTGCATCTTTCTCTTCTATATTTTTCTTACCCTTTCAGTTTCACTCAATTGGCTTTCACTTTAAATATCTTCGTATTGAATATAAGGTTTATTTTATTATTTTCTATTGCTCTCATTGTTGATCATTTCACAGGTATTACTGTTTACAGTATACAGGATTTTACTAGCTCACTTATGTTTTTATCACCTCAGGTTCACATATGTTTATGAAAATTGTCACATGGAATGTCAGAGGCCTGAACTCCCCCATTAAGCGACAGAGAGTCTTGTCCCACCTCTCCAAATTAGATATTAACATTGCATGTTTACAAGAATCACATCTCACTGAAGGCGAATCACTCAAACTTAAAAGAAATTGGGTTGGTGAAGTTTTTTTCTCGCCAGGGGATGGTAAACGAAATGGGGCTATAAATCGTTATCACAAAGCACTGAATGCCAAGCTTGTCTCTCAGGAATCAGACACAAAGGGCAGATGGATTCTCACTAACCTCCTGTTGGGGAAAACCTCTCTGTGTTTGCTTAATATCTATGCCCCTACTAACGGAGATGCTGAGTTTTGGTCTAGTATTTCTCAGTTATTGCTCAAACACCCATCAGAAAACTTTATTCTAGCAGGAGATTGTAACCAAGTGATGGATCCATTTATTGATAGGAACTCTAAATCCTCCATTATCCCACACACATCACATAAAGCTTTCATACGAACTATTCAACAGAGAAACCTATTAGACTCAAGGCGCCTCTGTAACCCGTCTTCAAGTGAATATTCTTTTTTTTCCCCTCGCATCAAACACAATCTCAAATAGATCATATTTGTTTTCACTCAGCATCTCCCAATCCCTTCGTTCTGCTGATATAGGCCCAATTCTTATCTCAGACCATGCACCTGTCTCGATTCAATTAGATATTTTAAACCAACCCACATTTCCCAAAAAATGGCGCTTGAACAATTCCCTACTCCTTGACCCTAATTTTAATTCATCTTTTGTTTCTTTCAATGAAGAATTTTTTCAAATTAATTTAACAAATGATGTCTCCTTTCACACAGTGTGGGATGCGTTTAAGGCCACGGACCGGGATTTCATCATTAGATTTGTATCCAATAAGCGAAAAGTCTCTCGTATATTACATAACACACTTCTTCTTAAGAGTACAAAACTTGAACACTCCTTCCATACTTCCAAAACGAAAGATTACCTTAAAGATCTCAGCACTGCAAAAATCGCCTTTAATGAATCCACTACTGAACAGGCCTAAAATCCTCAGCGAAGTATTATGGTGGACAAAACAAATCGGGCAAACTTCTTGCCAATTATTTAAAGATTAAACAACAGAAACTTCATATTGACTCCACTGTGGACGAGAATCAGGTGCCGAAACTCAAAGACGCTGAAATACTCCAAGAGTTCGTACATTTCTATCAATCCCTCTACACACCAGAAGACACACCCTCGAATGCAGACATTTCCAAATATTTTTCCACCATTCAGAAACATATCAACTCCCAATTGGATTTGGCTTCCTTGGAAGATGACCTTACACAAACAGAATTGTTAAATGCATTAAAAACTCTTAAAAAAGATAAATCCCCAGGCCCTGATGGTTTCACAGTGGAATTTTACTCACATTTTGCTATTTTATTACTACCACACTTGCACTCCCTTCTTTCCTCCTTCATCACTGCCGGCAACTCCACTGGTTCTTTTTCCGAAGCCTTGATCTGTCTCATTCCGAAGGCAGATAAGGATTTACGTTATTGTAAGAACTATAGACCCATATCTTTGGTTAATGTGGATTATAAAATGTTCTCAAAGGTGCTTGCCCTAAGATTAGAACCACATCTTCCTATGCTGCTTGGAAAGGAACAATCAGGTTTCGTCAAAGGACGCAACATCACTGACAATACCCGCTTATTCTTTGACATTTTATCTAAGTCATCACATTACTCGGACTCTTTGGCAGCAATCGCGCTAGACGCAGAAAAAGCTTTTGATAGGGTATACTGGCCTTTCATTTTACACGCTCTCGAATGGTTTGGTTTCGGACCGAAAATAATTTCTTTAATTGCCCTACTATACTCTGATCCTAAGGCTGCCATTTCTACCAATGGCCTTATTTCCCTGTATTTTAATCTTAAACGTGGAGTACGCCAAGGCTGCCCCCTGACCCCTTTTCTTTTCAATTTGGCCTTAGAACCTTTCTTATCAAGAATTCGCCAGAACCATCTAATTACAGGTTTCGTTTCAGACTCTCAACAAATTTAATTAGCAGCATATGCTGACGACATTTTAGTGTTTCTCTCCCAACCACAATCTTCACTTACAGCTTTCATGGAAGAGGTGGAGGGCTATGGACGGGTATTTGGTTATAAACTGAATAGAGGGAAATGCGAGATATTACCCTTAACCAAATACACCTTTAAGAATGATTTTAAAGTCTCTAACTTCACTTGGAATCCTAAACATATAAAACATCTTGGCATCTGGTTTTCTCCCTCTATAAAGACATCTATTTCCTTAAACATAGACAAATGTCTTGCTAAACTTAAAACATTGATCGCAGGCTGGCATCTCCTTCATCTCTCTTGGTGGGGCCGTCTTGACACAATCAAAATGATGCTAACTACAATAGTTTTGTGTATCCTCTCCAACATACCACTACCTATTCCATCTAAATTCTTTCAGAAGGTCAACTCTATTCTGATCTCCTTTTTATGAATGCTAAAAAAATCAAGAATGGCGTTACAGAAATTAGTAAGACCAAAATCTGAGTGCGGTGTCAATTTCCCTCATTTCTCCAATTATCACAAGTCCTTCCAGCTACGCCAACTAACAAATTGGATTACCAATCAGACTGAGGATAAACCTCTCTGGGAAGATCTTGAGATCTCATTTTTAGTTCCCTTCTCATTGCAGGAATATCTCTCCTTCGCCCGCAAACCGCAAAAGCTCTCTACTCCCATAATTAAGCAATCCTGAAATTTACTATCCACTGCACCCCATTTAGTTGTACATAATTTAGATACTTTTCTCAATTCTACAATCTGGCACAACAAACAAATCCTTCTTAACAAGAAACCTATATACTGGAAGAGCTGGAGAAACAAGGGTCTGCTCTGGGTTCATCAACTGATTGATCAGGGCTCCCCTTTTCAGTTTACGCAATTTCAGTCCCTGTATCATTTACCGTCTTCCTTTCAACCTAAATGTTGGATCTTGCGGGATGTGATACTGGATACTTATGCTAAACTCAAATCTTCATCTTCTCCACCCTCCCAACCTGTCTTCCCTTGGCATAATCTTCTCCGCATAACCCCCAAAGCGTCAGCATTTATTCCCGTTTAATGGCACCCCCTGAGCTCCGAGATGAAACTAAAGTAGAACTTTTGTGGGAATCTGATCTGAGAGCGAATTGGCCTATTTCTTTTTGGAACAGAATTTGAACGAAAATCAGGAAATCATCCAGAGCGGCCAGCACAACACAAACACTTTTCTTTATTTATAATCGATTATTTTTTACACCTGCATACCTGAATAAAATTCACAACACAAATCTTAATACTTGCTGGACATGCTCCCAGGTTAACGCTGTTCTTCATATGTTATTCACCTGTCCACTTGTTTTTATATTTTGGAAACAGGTCTGGCGTCAAATTAACACTATTTTTTACACCACAATCCCCCTCTCCTTCACAAACGTTTTCCTAGGCAGACTAACCCCGGACTGGGAGGGAGGCCAATCCCAATCCTAATTGCTACTTATTGATTTATTAATAGCCGTAGCTTTTCAGCAGATATCAAAGAACTGGAAAGATTCCTCTAAAGGGTCTTAATTAGCTTGGTGGTATGCGGTATGTCACAACCATCGCCTTGATACAGCATTTGTCCATCCTTTCACACTTGCTACAAATCGACTACACCTCTGGGGCCCTTTCATACAATATCTAGACGATACTGGGAAGAGAACGTCTTTACCCGATCTCTCACAACAAGAAGTCTCCAATCCTCCTTGACTTCTTATTGCTCATTTTACAGTTATGCTTAATTTGTCATTTCCTATAATGTCTTTTAAGATGATGTATTATTCACAAGTATTGGTATCTACATTTCACATGAACCTGTGACTATACTCATATCCTCTTCTATAATTCCTTTTATTTTTCATGAGTATAGTGTATCATTACTACTTTTTATTGTACCTTCTTGCATTTCTGCATTAACAAATAATTGCTTATACGAAGTATTTTTTTTTTGTATAACCATATTAATATTTCTAAATAAACCTCTTCTTGAACTTAAAAAAGTGATCCCATGGGGGTGGGTAGGCTCGGGCCAAGAGAAGCATTATGCTGATAACAGTGCTTTGTTTTCATCTGAAACAAAGGGGCGGCAGGAAGCCCCCTGTAATGGGCCATCGCTAACAACTTTAATCATTTATATCCTAGCTGGGAGAAGGTGTCAAAATGGAAGGGACTCCGAATATTCTTCAACCCCCCCTCCCCCCCCCCCCCTCCATTTCTAATAATCACTCCATGGATACCTTTAGAGGTTAGTATGGTCTGCCTGACCAGAATAGTATGTTTTCAATCAAGTATTTGATTGCATTTTTAAAACTGTAACAGAACTGAACTGCAATGTTTAAATAAGTATAGACATATGTAAACAATGCCAATTTAATAGAATAATTGTGAAAAGTTTTGAGGGGGGCCCTGTTTTTTATTTTTTTTTGACTGGGGGTCCCGGCATTAAACCTTTTGAAGACCACTGCCTTAGACAAAAGAGCAAATCTGTCTGCTGTGCTGGGATGAATGAAAACGGGTAATTTCAAGTGTGCGCTGCACGAAGGGGCCACACAGCACCTACTGCACACGAGGAAATGCACCAAGTGCTTGGGCTCTTGACCCTCTCTTGCATCCAACTAAAGTGGACAGAACACACAGAGCAGGCTGCATTAGAACCAGAGAACAGCTACATAAAGCCCCCCCCCTCTTGTAGGACTACAAGAAGAGCGACCAAGCTTGTGGAAGTAAGGGCTCTGCCCCGCAGTGAAGTGCAGGAGGGCTCCCCACAATCTGCTGGCCTTGGGCTGGGCTCGGCAGTGTGTGTGTGTGTGTGTGTGTGTACTCCCTCCCATGCAGGAGGACTCCCCACAATCTGCTGGCCTTTGACTCGGCATTGGGTGTGTGTGCGTGTGTGTGTACCCCCTCCCGAGCAGGAGGACTCCCCACAATCTGCTGGGCTCGGCAGTGTGTGTGTGTGTGTGTGTGTGTGTACCCCCTCCCGTGCAGGAGGACTCCCCCCAATCTGCTGGCCTAGGGCTGGGCTCGGCAGTGTGTGTGTGTGTGTGTGTACCCCCTCCCGTGCAGGAGGACTCCCCACAATCTGCTGGCCTTGGGCTGGGGGGTTGGGCAGTGTGTGTGTGTGTACCCCCTCCCGTGCAGGAGGACTCCCCACAATCTGCTGGCCTTGGGCTGGGCTTGGCATTGGGTGTGTGTGTGTCTACCCCCTCCCGTGCAGGAGGACTCCCCACAATCTGCTGGCCTTGGGCTGGGCTCGGCAGTGTGTGTGTGTGTGTGTGTGTGTGTACCCCCTCCTGTGCAGGAGGACTCCCCACAATCTGCTGGCCTTGGGCTGGGCTCGGCATTGGGTGTGTGTGTGTGTGTGTGTGTACCCCCTCCCGAGCAGGAGGACTCCCCACAATCTGCTGGCCTTGGGCTGGGCTCGGCATTGGGTGTGTGTGTGTGTGTGTACCCCCTCCCGAGCGGAAGGACTCCCCACAATCTGCTGGCCTTGGGCTGGGCTTGGCATTGGGTGTGTGTGTGTGTGTACCCCCTCCCGTGCAGGAGGACTCCCCACAATCTGATGGCCTTGGGCTGGGCTCGGCATTGGGTGTGTGTGTGTGTGTACCCCCTCCCGTGCAGGAGGACTCCCCACAATCTGCTGGCCTTAAGCTGGGCTCGGCATTGGGTGTGTGTGTGTGTATACCCCCTCCAATGCAGGAGAACTCCCCACAATCTGCTGGCCTTAAGCTGGGTTTGGCAGTGTGTGTGTGTGTGTGTGTGTACCCCCTCCCGAGCAGGAGGACTCCCCACAATATGCTGGCCTTGGGCTGGGCTCGGCAGTGTGTGTGTGTGTGTGTGTGTGTACCCCCTCCAGAGCGGGAGGACTCCCCACAATCTGTTGGCCTTGGGCTGGGCTCGGGATTGTGTGTGTGTACCCCCTTCCGAGCAGCAGGACTCCCCACAATCTGCTGGCCTTTGGCTCGGCATTGGGTGTGTGTGTGTGTGTGTACCCCCTCCCGTGTAGGAGGACTCCCCACAATTTGCTGGCCTTGGGCTGGGCTCGGCAGTGTGTGTGTGTGTGTACCCCCTCCCGTGCAGGAGGACTCCCCACAATCTGCTGGCCTTGGGCTGGGCTTGGCATTGGGTGTGTGTGTGTGTACCCCCTCCCGTGCAGGAGGACTCCCCACAATCTGCTGGCCTTGGGCTGGGCTCGGCAGTGTGTGTGTGTGTGTGTGTGTGTGTACCCCCTCCTGTGCAGGAGGACTCCCCACAATCTGCTGGCCTTGGGCTGGGCTCGGCATTGGGTGTGTGTGTGTGTGTGTACCCCCTCCCGAGCAGGAGGACTCCCCACAATCTGCTGGCCTTGGGCTGGGCTCGGCATTGGGTGTGTGTGTGTGTGTGTGTGTGTGTACCCCCTCCCGAGCGGAAGGACTCCCCACAATCTGCTGGCCTTGGGCTGGGCTTGGCATTGGGTGTGTGTGTGTGTGTGTACCCCCTCCCGTGCAGGAGGACTCCCCACAATCTGCTGGCCTTGGGCTGGGCTCGGCATTGGGTGTGTGTGTGTGTGTGTGTGTGTGTGTACCCCCTCCCGTGCAGGAGGACTCCCCACAATCTGCTGGCCTTAAGCTGGGCTCGGCATTGGGTGTGTGTGTGTGTGTACCCCCTCCAATGCAGGAGAACTCCCCACAATCTGCTGGCCTTAAGCTGGGTTCGGCAGTGTCTGTGTGTGTGTGTGTGTGTGTACCCCCTCCCGAGCAGGAGGACTCCACACAATATGCTGGCCTTGGGCTGGGCTCGGCAGTGTGTGTGTGTGTGTGTGTGTACCCCCTCCTGAGCGGGAGGACTC
This sequence comes from Triturus cristatus, assembly GCF_964204655.1. Classification (NCBI taxonomy): domain Eukaryota; kingdom Metazoa; phylum Chordata; class Amphibia; order Caudata; family Salamandridae; genus Triturus; species Triturus cristatus. The sequence continues at coordinate 6,983,079 of NC_140592.1, forward strand.
CCCACAATCTGTTGGCCTTGGGCTGGGCTCGGGATTGGATGTGTGTGTGTGTGTGTACCCCCTCCCGTGCAGCAGGACTCCCCACAATCTGCTGGCCTTTGGCTCGGCATTGGGTGTGTGTGTGTGTACCCCCTCCCGTGCAGGAGGACTCCCCACAATCTGCTGGCCTTGGGCTGGGCTCGGCAGTGTGTGTGTACCCCCTCCTGTGCAGGAGGACTCCCCACAATCTGCTGGCCTTGGGCTGGGCTCGGCATTGGGTGTGTGTGTGTGTGTGTGTACCCCCTCCCGAGCAGGAGGACTCCCCACAATCTGCTGGCCTTGGGCTGGGCTCGGCATTGGGTGTGTGTGTGTGTGTACCCCCTCCCGAGCGGAAGGACTCCCCACAATCTGCTGGCCTTGGGCTGGGCTTGGCATTGGGTGTGTGTGTGTGTGTACCCCCTCCCGTGCAGGAGGACTCCCCACAATCTGCTGGCCTTGGGCTGGGCTCGGCATTGGGTGTGTGTGTGTGTACCCCCTCTAATGCAGGAGAACTTCCCACAATCTGCTGGCCTTGGGCTGGGCTCGGCATTGGGTGTGTGTGTGTGTGTGTGTGTGTACCCCCTCCCGAGCAGGAGGACTCCCCACAATCTGCTGGCCTTGAGCTGGGCTCGGCATTGGGTGTGTGTGTGTGTGTACCCCCTCCCGAGCGGGAGGGCTCCCCACAATCTGCTGGCCTTGGGCTGGGCTCGGCAGTGTGTGTGTGTGTATGTACCCGCTCCAATGCAGGAGAACTCCCCACAATCTGCTGGCCTTAAGCTGGATTCGGCAGTGTGTGTGTGTGTGTGTGTGTGTGTACCCCCTCCCGAGCAGGAGGACTCCCCACAATATGCTGGCCTTGGGCTGGGCTCGGCAGTGTGTGTGTGTGTGTGTGTGTGTGTACCCCCTCCCGAGCGGAAGGACTCCCCACAATCTGCTGGCCTTGGGCCTCTGGGAGAAGTAGGAATGGCTCTCTCCTGCCTGCAGGGACTTGTAGGCCAACCGCCAATATCGTAGCCAGGCCCTCGGTCTGGAAACAGAAGGCTCCCATATTTTGTGAGCAGCCTTCATTCCAAAGGCCCAGAGATAGTCCATAGCATGAGAGGCCTGGATTCTGGCCTGAAGACCAAGGTGACATTTGCGTGTTCGTGTTCTTCCATTGGACGCAGAGCCCATTCGTATCTTGAGATGATGAGAACAGTTTGCCTGAGTTAAACAGGAGCTTAGCAGGAACAGGTTAGCTCCTGTGAGCTTCTGAGTGCTCTAACTAGCTCTAATGCCCCTGTGCTGTGAGGTGGTATCTGCACCCTAGCTGGCACCCTGAGGAGCACATACGGGCACCTACATAAGGAAGAGGTGGGATATCCCACCCTTCTGGGCAGCAGCGTGAAGTTCTGGACCACAACTCATCACCAGGGCTTCCTTCCAACGGCAGTGTCCGCTACACTATCCCTGGCCTAAGGGCACCAGGAGGCCAGTCCTGGCTGACCGAGGTCCCACCCACGGTCTCTATCACAAGAGGGATAGCACTGCTGTCGAAGCCACAACGGGTGAATGTGCACCCAGCATTGACCCCAAGACACCCCTGAACCCAAGGATGAAGGAAGCCCTCTTGACAGGTAAGGAGTGATGAGGTTTAACCCCTGTAAGGTCATCTACTGAGATCACTATGAGGTCTCTCACTGGTGAAGGAAGGGACTCACCGAGGCACAGGATCCCGTCTCCGGAGTAGCCCTCCCGGCATGTGCAGATCCGCTCGCCCACGGCCACTCGCGTGCAGTTTGCGTTCGCTGAGCAGCCGCTGTTGATAGGACTGCACGGATCGAACTCTGCAATACAAGAAGACACGAAGGGAAATCAACACGTGACTGTGGCAACAGATGGAGGCACTGACACAAATGTTAGTGATTTATTGAAAATCTTTGTTATGAAAAAGATGCAAAGACTCACAAAGGCCTCAGACACGTTTGCTGATTAAGTAACTTTTCTCAAGGCACAATAGTGATTTGTAAATCCCAAATGCAATGTCACACTATATATACTGTTATAAAGTATCGATGCTACAGATCTGTTCATGATAAAGCACTTAACCTCATAGGTCCGCAGTGACACGACATTGAGGGAAAGACACATGTTGATGGCTACATCTAACTCTGGATTCCTCGCCTTGCGACCACTCCTACACCGAATCCAGGAACTCTTTTGCAATAGCTCTTACACGCCACCGACCTCCGTCACACCTCTGTCCTGCCTGTGTACATGATGACACGGAGCCACATGTAGGTGTCATCCCTGCGTGCTCAAGTGAGTTCCTCTCCAGGGAAGTCACTCCCCCAAGACGACGGTTAAAATCGAATTACACTGGTTGAAAGCAGATATCAAGACCTGCATGACGTCTGCCTTTGGTGTCTCGCACCAAACGTGAGTCCAAGTCCTGTGTCAAAGGCTCACTGATGGCTACGGATGCAGTCAAGAGTGAGAGGCCAGTCAATGCAGCTGAACATAAAGACAAGATTGGTCCAGCTTCAAGTAGAAGGGTCATTCGTCTCATTCCCCTTTCTGTGGCCAATCCTTGGGTACGTCTGGGACGAGGGCAAATAAAAGAAAGGTGACAAGGAGAACATAGAAAGTCTCGTTGATGTCTCCTGCTTAAGGAGAGGGTTCATAGCTTGCGTGCAAAGCAGCCAGCTCCAACTCCAACATCCAACTTGGATCACAGTCCGGTTCCAGAGCCAGAATTCCTGGTCCATTGTCAACACCGCAAAAGATTGCGACCTTCAAGGAGTTCAGGCTGCTACTCTTCAAGATAGTTCCTGGATACCTTCGGCATGTTTTCGAGCCACATCCATCCATCGGGCTTCCAGATCCTGGAGCCTAGGCTAACCTAGCTCGACCTCAGTCGTTCTGCCCTGGTCCCCTTGCCACAGGCTTCCCAAGTTTCTATATCAGCCCCAGTCTCAGAGCTTCATCCGGCTGCAGATGGAGAGCCACCATCAGCCAGGGTGAATCCCATGTTGTGCAGGCCAATGACCATGGAGCAGCCTCAGGGTGAGGGTGTGAGAATGTGGCTCTGTATGTACTGTTCCCAAATAGGTACAGTGTGCACAGAGTCCACAGTCCCCAGAGGTTTGGCAGAGGCTAAAGTTAGATATAACCTTACTCTCTAAAGTGGTAGCTTGGTCGAGCAGTAAGGCAGTATCAGAGGACAGTGTAAAGCATTTGTTGTACACACTCAGTCAGCAAATGGTCTCACACACTCAAGAACTCAACTCTAAGCCAATGCTTTGTATATAAAAATATATGGTTGTTTTATTTCAGAACCAACAATAGGTATCAAAATATACTTTCTCAGAATGAGATGCTTTAGTTAAATACTTTGCAAAAGACAATTGACTTGGAATGCAATAGTTACAGTTTGTTGCACTAGGCAACACAATTTCAAACACAACAATACATTGAGCTCAATGGAAATCTTCTGTTATATGCAATTGATTACTTTCAGGATTACTTTTCTAACTCCAGGACTGGATCCTAGATTCAGTCCTGGGACAGTTCTTGGAAACAAGTGAGTAAATACGTTTTAGTTACTGTTGTGATTTTTAAGCAATATCTTGCTATTTCAAAAGTTGACACTTAGAAACTTTTTCTGATCAAATTACCAATGTTATCCTATGGAAGGAAATTCACTTAGCAGGTAAGTGGGGTTATGGTTACTTTTTCTAGCTCAGTGTTGGATCCTAGATCCAGCACTAGTGTACCACCTGTAAGCAGTTGAGAAACTGCGTTTAAGTTATACAGGCGATTTTTAAGGAATATTTATAAGTTTGCAAAATCGACACGAAATTTCACAGAAAAATAGTCAATGGTTTCCTATGGAAGAAAATTCAAGTTACGGGTTAAGTATGTTCTCGTTACTTTTGTAATCCAGTGCTGGGCTCCTAGGCTCAGTAATGGGGCATCTATCTGAAACAGGTAAGTAATTACGTTTTTACAGTTGGTACGATTTTTAAAGAATATTTGTAAGTTTCAAAAATCGACACTTAGAAACTTTTTCAGCAAGAAGCAGGCAATGATATCCTATGGAAAGAATTTCAAGTTACTGGTAAGTACGGTCAAAATTACTTTTCAGGGTCAGTACTGAGCTACAAGATGCAGCACTGAGGTCTCTCCTGATAACAGGTGAGTAAATCGGAATTCGTTGTTCGGCTGATTTTAGATGAATATTTTAAAGTTCCAAAACTCCACACTTAGAAGAATTTCCAAGTGAAACCAGTCAATGTTAGTCTATGGAAGAAAAGTGAGTTATCGGCTTTTAGGTAAGTACTCAACTGGCAGAGGTAAGGTTCCGGGCATAGACTCAGGGGTCTCCCAGGGTCAGGTAGGTACAGTTGGTACACCCTCAGCGGCACAGGGGCAACCGGGTGCAAAGGTAGTTAGGCCCAATGTTATCCAATGAGAGGCAGGGGGCCTTCGGTTGGTGGCTGCTGGCGAGCAGGCCACACGGCTGTGGGAGCTGGGCTCCTGGTCACTTGCTCAGGGCAAATGGGGAAGTAGATTAGGACATAGGTTGCACTGCCAGGGACACTCGGACGGCTGGGTGCAGGGTGCTTTTGAGCCGTCGGGCGCTCAATGTTATTCAATGGAGATCTTGGAAAGTGAACAAAGGCTGCAGGCTCGGGGACGGAGGATCTTCAGGAGCGACCAACACTTCGAGGGGTAAGTTGGGATCTTGGAGGATAGGTAGGCACCCAGGAGTTGGGCACAGGGGGCCGTGGGGCGCCGAGTGCAGGGGTGTCTTTTGACGTCGGAAAATTTTACTCCCTGCTGGTCGCGGTTGGAGAGGTCCCTGGATCTGAGGCTGCAGGCGTCGTCTGGGTCATCGAGGAGGGTCCTTGGGCACTGGATTCCAGGTTAGAATCGCCGAGGAGATGTCCTCAGGGTCTTTGGCCACTCTGGCACAGGCCGGGCTCGGCGGGTGCAGAGTGTGCTGGATGCGCGGTTCCTGGCTGGCAGCAGGGGTATAGCTGTTGGAGCAGAACCACTGCTCGTGGGAGTCCCAGTCTTGGTAGAGTCTCAAGGTGGTCAGGTCCTACGGGGTTTTTGAGGTTGCTGACCACTGAAGGCGCCGGAGTTCCACAGGAGCAGGTTCAAGGATCAACAGGCCAGTAGGGCTGGGGACAAGTCAGTTGGTGTTGTCCTCTTGTTAGAAGCTGTGAGGCGGGTCTTCTGGTTTCTTGATCTTCTTGCTTGTTTTCGAATCGGGATCTAAGGAAGGAAGGTTGAGGGTGCCCCTAAATACTAAATGTAGGGGCGTTACAGGTAGGTAAAGGGCAGGGACCACTGGGTCCCTACCCTGGGGTGGGTACACCCCCTATCCTGCCACTCTCCTGAGGGGGGGCAGCGGCCTAGTCCTGATTGGGCAGGGCTCCCCATCTTCAAGATGGTGAGAGCCCGGGGACGTGCTTCACCTAGCCTCTCCCACCTGAGGGGTGGGTTTGGCAGAGGCTGGAACACCCTCTGTCCTTCCTTGGGGTTTCCGGCCAGTCTTCCCGCCAGAGTGGGGGTTGAGAACCGGTAGGGGCCAGTTGCTAGGTACAGCAAGTGGCCTGGAGAAGCTCACAAAGGCGGCATGCCCTTGAAGCTTCCCCTTGCCCATCCTGGGGGAGGAGACCTAGCACCTCGCCCAGGATTTGCATTGTTGTAGGCCCAGGAGAGTGGATGGCTCTCTAACCAGGGGTCCAGCAACATGTCTGCTGTGTGGCAGCCTAGGCAGCCCCTCAGACCAGACGTGGATTGTGGGTTAGGTTCAGGGGGCATCTCTAAGATGCCCTCTGTCGTGCATTGTACATTAAATCCTTTACTGGCATCAGTGCGGGTTTAATGTGCTGAGAAGTTTGATACCAAACTCCTCAGTCTTCAGTGAAGCCATCATGGTGCTGTGGAGTTCGTGTTTGGCGATCTCCCAGCACCATATACTCTTAAATGGCAGCACTGCACTTACAGGGCCCAGTAATGGACCTGGGTACTGTAGGGGCACAGGGCTCATGCTCCTGTGCCCACACCACTGGCATAGGGCACCCAGCTAGAGGGGTGACTGAGGTATGCCAGGGCAGTGTGTTGTGGGCATGGCACACAGAGATGTGTGCCATGTCGACTCTTTGTTTCGTTCTGCACCAAGACACTCAGCCTGCAAAGTCAGTGTGTGTGTGTCAGGGCACAGGGCCCCTAAGGGTGGCACAATAAGTGCTGCTGTCCATAGAGGCCTGCTCTGGTCACAAGGCCCTGGATACCATTTACCAGGGGCTGACATGTGACCAGATATGCCAATTGGGTTTTTGCTGTCAGGCAGTTTTTAGGGAAGGAACACAAGCCCTGGGCGCCTGATTGGCAGGAGCCCAGGGCACAACAAGGAAAAGTGCATCCATTATCAGGCAAAAAGTGGGGGGGTTACTGCAACAGAAACCCACTTCCTTACAGAGGGTGGTTGTCCTCCTGCTCCTGTGCTTGCAGACAGTACTTCTGGAGGATGGGAGCCCTTCTTGGGTCTGACTCTGATGCATTTCAAGGCGGCTTGCAGTTTGCTCCCTACAAGGAACAAGAGGAGATGACGTACTCCCACCTCATTACACTCATGCTGGCTTCTAGCGTGAGCTCCAAAATGCCAGTGGCTTCGAGGCTGCACCAGTCACGGAGCTGAATTAGCCCTTAGAGCTCCCCATGGAGGAACGTGCCTTGCTTGCCTTGGTAATATACAGAGCCACAACGTGTTACATTTACAGTTGGGTACAGTGGAAACTAAGGGTAACCTTTTAGTGAAGATTTTGCAGCCCGGTCCATCAACTTCTGAGTCCTTACTGCCATTCAATGATGCCATGAATGACTCCCTCATGGCTCCCGAGTCCAAGCTTTACACAGCTCTGCTGGTGAGTCATCCTATTGTGCAACGACAAAGTCCTGGGCTGCAAGATCTGACATTCCCCACGCACTCCCCTACTCTGAGAGTCGTATACTCGGTCCTCCAGGATGGACAGGGAATTTAAGAAGAACAGAGGGCCTCCTGTTCAGCGAGCTTGGTACTTTGCTCGCTGAATGCTGTATGGTTCTTGAATTGATTCACTCATGCCTTCAGAGACAATGCCACGTCAGATTTGACCCGATCTGCCCTAGGAATTCAGGGACGTCTTTGCCCAGATGGTACAGAATGGCCAGGATGTGACAAAGTACATTTTTCATTCTGGGCTCGACACTACAGATTTCGGGGCAGATTTACGAGCCCCGTGTGCCACATTTGCACCGCCGTTGTATCACCTCTGTGACGCAGCGGCGGCGTAAACCATGCGCCACGTTGTGCCCTATTTACGTGACGCATCTAGGGAGATGAATAACGTTGTAAAGCACTGCGCAACATGAAACCTGCATCAGGTTTCATGTGGGCGTTCCGGCACGGGGGGGGGGGAGGAGGCGTTCCTTTGCAGGAACAGCTCAGAAAAGTGCCTGAGTGAAATCTACAAAATTTCACGTAGTCACTTTTCTGATGCCGCTGCATCAAACCTTGCGCCTGCTTGAAGCAGGCGTAAGGCGTGATGCACCATGTTTAGGATAGGACAGGTTGGAACAGTGCTGGAGTTGCGTCGCACCCGCGACACAACTCCAGCACTGCGCCAACGTTACGCCGGCAGATGCGACACGCATCTGTTTATCCTTGCGCCATGATGTGCCGCATTGTAAATGTGGCGCATCTGTGGTGGCGCAAGGGTAAACTTGCGTCACGCATCTTTCCTGGCGTATCCCTGCTGATTTGCAGGGATGAGCCAGGAAACGTAAATCTGCCCCTTCGTTTCAGAGACTATGGGCACCAGTGTTGTCACTCAATGTCACTCTTGGATGCAGCCATCAGGGCTTCCCCGGGCGTTCAAACTTCGCTAAGAGACATGCCCTTCGATGGTGCCAGGCTATGTGAGGGGATGGTAGACTTGGAGCTACAACACTTAAAAGACAGCAGAGCTATGACTTACTCTCAGTGGCACATTCCACCGCATGCCGAAGCCACCAGCAGTATGGGAAGTTCTGAGGTTTTGAGCCAGTTTTGGCTGGAGAGAGAATCACAACAAGAACATCCACCACCTCTACCAACAGATCAACCCGCTGAGTTGGAGCTGCTCAGTCTCCATGCATGAGGCACAGGTTGTCAGGATTGGGGTGGAGGCCCTGCCACCCAGCTAAGACCGGAGCAAACAGGACCAGAGGGCACATGATCAGGCACAGGAGCTCAGAGAACCATCAGAGAACCATTCCGTTCTGGCCCAGTCCAGGGCTACCAGAATGACTTGAGCCTGGTCCAGTCTAACTCTCCTCAGAACTCGGGGCAGGCGGTCGTACTGGAGACCGAAGCTACAATTCAGGTGGTGGCATCTCGCAGAGACTCTTCCGGCTAAACCTCCGATGCACAGTGGGTATGAAACTGTGTGTTCCCTGTGGGGCTGAATAGATCTAGACAGGACTCACCTCACCGAGCGAAGACATCTTCAGCCATCTTCACAATTCATGGTCCCCATGATGATCTGCTGAGCTCGTTCGTTATGGCCTTCAGCGCACCTACCCAATGGGTGACCGTCAGGGGAACCTTCTGTGAGTCCCACCAGTTGCAGAGTCGGGCGCCTCTTAGCACAGGATTCATGACTCTGGACCATTCTGCTTATTGCGGTACCATATGGTGGTTGTGTTACCTGTCAGGACCTGAATCAGGCCCCAGTTTAAGGACGGAAGGAAGGTCTTCAGAATGAAGTGAATGGTGGGAGGTTCAAGCAGGCGCCTCTGTTCTGCTGTGGACCAAGGTCCCTGATTGCCACCTCTCCCTGATGACCAGCTCTATCCATGAATAATGCATCTAAGACTACTCTGGGTGCGGTAAGGAGAAGGCTCTGCATAAGTTTAGCCTGTGATCCGACAACCACCACTGGAAGTCCCAGGCTGCCTCCGCCGGAATATGGATGTTGTCCGACAGGCAGTGCGAGTACTTAGCCCTTGCTAAGGCAAGGACTGGCTGGGGGGGGGTTGGGTGGGGGGAGGTTTGGCTGGGAGCGGGTTGGCTGGTGGGAGATTGGCCGGGGGTGGATGGCTGGAGTGGATTGGCTGGAGGGACATTGGCCGTGGTGTGGATGGCTGGAGGGAGATTGGCCGGGGGTGGATGGCTGGAGGGGATTGGCTGGAGGGCATCCAGACCCAATGACTTGTTGCTGCAGTGCAGTGGCAGGAGTGCTGCAGAGCACCTCTTTGAATGTCTACCAACTGCGGACGATGAGATTGGGCACAAGTGACAACCCGCCACAGGTCTATGGACAAAGTTGAGTCTCTGGATCTCGATAATAGGATGAGTGGTATGAACCACCTTAAATAAATCCAAATTTTGGGGACATTGATCGACGGCGAGAAGAAGCATTTCATTCTTCTATTAACCTGCATGTGAGAAGGTGGTCTGATATATGCTGTGCACTAGTTCTAGTTGGCACATTGCACCAGTCCAAACAACCCCTTATGGTGATTGGTTAAAGACAACCTTTATTGAAGGCTATCCTAGTGGTAGCTATGGAGAGCAGCCTTCAGGCTAAGTCTTGAAGGAATGTAAAGCAGCTTGTTTTACCTTATAATCTCTTGAATGACCAAATGAAAGGACAACCACACCAGGTATATATTTAAAATATATGTATTTAGGATAAAACACACCCCTCTAGTCTCTTTATGAGACTGGAATTCGAAGTACTTAATTTACAAGTTAGTTATCAACAATATTAGCACAAATACACGTTTGGGCCCTAGGGGCGTACCAAACCAAATACCAAAAAAGTGGTATAAGAACCACGACTGAACTAGACACAAGGCCTAGAGCCTGTAGAATCGCTGGGGCCCCAAGAAACCACCCAAGGTAGTGACACAGGGGAACCACGGGGACTGTGTGCAGTGTGTAAACACAACTGAGGGTTCCCGTTAGCTTCTATGGGCAATGTGGCGGTTGGAAATTTAAAGATTAGGGACACTTAGAATCGAGTCAGGACCAATTCCTTTTGGACTTGAGCAGTTCTACGGCTAGCACCCACAGGATCATCGGAGTACTCGAGTTACCTCACCCAGGGAAGCCGGGTGCATAGGTGTCTTTTGGTGTCGGGTCACGTCGTCGATTTCAATGGGAGCCTGCAAAGAACTGCTGCTGCTGTGAAGAGGAGAATTGTCTGAAGAGATCCAAGCCTGGATCTAGGATGTAAGGAACCTGAAAGCAGAGAGGACAGAGTCTGGGTCCCTAGCCAATGACCGAGGGCAGGATGGACCAATGCCGACAGATGTCAGGTGCTTCAGGTGAGTTGACGGGTGTCTTGACTCTTCAGCCACGAGGTCCAGGAGGCGTCGATGAAGTCCACAATCTGGATTCGAGCTGTCCCACAAAGTCTGTTGAGTGCTGCGGTGTCGGCACCCAGAATAGACCCAACAAGCCTTGGCAACAGCAAGTCTCGTGGAAAGAGAAGAAGGACATCGGTGCAGACCAGCAAAGTCTGAGGGACTCACCCAGTGAGGGTAAGTCAGGGCACATCTGGAGCAACCAGGGAAGCCCAAGCAGAAGAGGAGTTGCCTTTGTGGGGACCCACTAGCCAACAGGCTAGCGATCGCGAAGGAGCCTCGAGCGGTCGCACTGGAAACTGGCCCATGGGTCACTCGTGGAGTGGAGGCCAGAGATCTTTAGTGAAGTCAGTGCTCAAGGCTGGGGCTACTCGGAGCCCAAAGCAGAACTTCAGGAAAACACAAGAAGTCGATGTAGCAGCAATAGTACGAGGTGTCCAGGGGTCACGGTTCCTCATTACCCACGATAACCATGGGCCTCAGCTTTGCTGTGGACTCAGGGTAGCCTCGGGGAAATCAAGAAATCTACCTCTGGTGATGCAGAGACTTCGGCGTCCAACGAGAGCTTCGGAATTGCAGACCGGACAGTTGCTTCTTTGGTGCCTGCCAAGCAGGGGAGTCACTCCTTGACCCCAAGGGAGATTTCTTCAGTCTTCTAGCCAGGATAGAAAGTCGAAGGTCCACGATATATATTGCAGAGTTTCATCCAGGGTAATCTAAAGTCACAAGGACTGGGATCTCATACTTATGCTAATTTTGGGGGTTGGACATACTCTAGGGACCCACCTATGGGAGGGTTTGGAAAGAGGGGTGGTTACACCCATTTCCTTTGTCCAGTTTCGCACCAGAGCAGGGGCAGGTAGCCCCTGCAACAAGTTTGAACTGGACTATGCACAGGGACACCAAGTGTGCCCCCAGTGCAGGACTTCAAAGCACCAGAGAGTGCTCCCGCCCAGCCTCAATACACATCTGCCTGTCTGGGGAGGTGGTTACACCTCCCTCTGGGACAGGAAACCTATTGTCCAGGCCTCCCCTGACGGAGATTTGGTCAGCAGCAGGAGGCCAGACCCGTGTCTGTGGCAGAGGCATCCATTTTTTGATGCCAGGTGTTGGAGCCGGCCTCGTGGCGTGGTCCTGTTCCCCCTCGCTAAGCCGCACGAGGTCCCATGTACCTCGGGGCTCCTCCATTTTGGATTGTACATGACTCTACGTAACCACCTACGTGACCCCGCTCCACCCGGCCTCGGTCCCAGCGAGGCCCGACATCGAGGCGCCAACCCCTGGCCCGGGGGATACCACGTGAACCCTTCCCACTCCCGGCGGAGGGCAGTATCGATGGGACCCCCAACCGTCCTTCCACACCTAGGTGCGATCGCCCCACAGCTCTCTGGGGCCTGGCGCCTCTCCTGCTGGGCGTCTGGCCGCTCCCTACCCGGCCTCTCCGCCCCCCCGGGCGCAAGGGTCCGGACATCAAAGGGCTCCAGTCCTATATCTGGGGCGACCCGACAACAAGACAACAGTTGTATCCTGGAGTCAAGAGCCCTGCTGATCGGATCGCGGCTGACCCTACGGAAGAAGACTTATCCTGAACCCACACTCTGAGCCCTGCTGACGACGTCGCGGCTCCACCGTGCTTAAAGACCTTCACGAACCTTTGGGGCCCTGCTGACGCTGTCGCGGCCCGACCTTGTTGAAACTTACTATCAGAGCCCAGCTGACCTCGTCGCGGCTCGACCGAAGCGGACCTACCACCGGAGCCCTGCTGACTGTGTCGCGGCTCGACCCAAGCGGAACTACCACCCGAGCCCTGCAGACGCCGTCGCGGCTCTCCACGTCCGAGCCGTTCTGAGACCAGCACTCAAGGTCTGGCGCAGAGCCTTCCCGTACCTGGCAGGTACTAAGACTGTCCCGCTACCCAAGCCCTCCAAAGACATTGAGACTCTTACCGGATCCCTCGATCCCACTGTAAATTTTGAACGTACTGCTATTGATAAAGAACCACGTTAAGTAACTGATACGGAGTCCTGTGTGGTAGTATTACTGGGCCTAGTACGATCATAGGAGAAGGACCTCCCCTAGGGGGCTTCTCAGCGGCGCTCGGCTATAACTTTGCGGTAGGAAGGTGCCCCGGAGTAGTCTCCCCGACTCCCCGGTGGTCCTCCCTCCAACACCAGGGCTCTAGAAAGTCCTACCGTGTTAGACCAGTGTGAACATTTCTCTCCCTCTAGAAGGGTGGAATGCTACCCCCGCCGCCAGAACTGGGGCGGGGGTAGTATTCCAAAGCGTTTGACACCAAACACGACATTTTTCTGTGCAACCAGTCCAAAGTTAGCATTTACCGCGAGGTTATAATGCACTTAAGAGTATATTGTCAGGCTGCACCACAAACAGCATCAGAGGAGCTACTCCGAACGCTGCAGAGGGGCTCAGCTCATGCTTGGGCACCCTCTCACATAAAAAACAAGCACTCTGCCTTCAAGATTGTTAATGCCTGCCATAGGAGTGACTTATAGGTTTTATATGTGTGTGCAGTGATATAGGTAGCCTATACCACTGTAAGGGGTGGGTGCAAGCACCACCTTATCCAGGGTGCAGTAGCAGACCTGTGGTGCCATTTTGGAGTGCTTCCCAGGGTTGGCATAATACATGCTGCTGTCCCTGGTAGGCCACTGAGGTACCTATGTCCTAGGTACATAGTATACCATATACTAGGGGCTTATAAGGCACTCCAGAATCCAATTAGATATGTACCTAATATACATGGAAACCATTTTAGAGAGGAAGCAGCTAGGCTGTGGTCCTGATTAGCAGGGCCACAGCCTGACTAAGGTTGAAAAACAGTGAAACACCAGCAAAAAGTGGGGTACCCATGTGAAGCAGATCCTACTCTCCTAGACAACCCCCCCAAACGCAGGGACATTAAACTAACCTTGACCAGTTGAGTCTTCATGTTCTAAGTGGAAATACCTAGAGAGTCCATCTGCATTGGCATGGTTACTCCCAGGTCTATGTTCCACTGTAAAGTCCATCCCCTGTAGGGAAATTGACCACCTAAGCAGTTTGGCGTTTTCACACTTCATTTGTTTTAGCCATAAGAGGGGCTTATGGTCTGTCTGAACAAGGAAGTGAGTACCAAACAAGTATGGCCTCAACTTCTTCAGAGCCCAAACCACAGCAAAGGCCTCCCTCTCAATGGCTGACCAACGTTTCTCTCTAGGGGTCAGCCTTCTGCTTATGAAAGCTACTGGCTGATCCTGACCTTCATCATTCAATTGTGACAGTACAGCCCCTACGCCCAATTCAGATGCATCTGTTTGGACAATGAACTTCTTGGAGTGGTCAAGACTCTGCAGAATGGGAGCAGTGCACAGGGCCTGCTTCAGGTCATCAAATGCCTTTTGACAGCTAGCTGTCCACTGAACCTTTTTGGGCATCTTTTTAGAAGTTAAGTCATTCAGGGGTGTCACTATTGATCAATACCCCTTGACAAATCTCCTATAGTACCCAGTCAGGCCTAAGAAGGCTCTCGCCTGAGTCTGGGTAGTTGGAGCAACCCAGTCCATTATGGTCTGGGATTTGCTCTGTAATGGTTGTAACCTGGCCTCCATCTACAAGATGGCCCAGGTACACAACCTGACTCTGCCCTATCTCACACTTAGTAGACTTGATAGTTAGGCCTGCCTTTTGCATGGCCTCCAAAACATTCCTCAGGTGGACCAGGTGATCCTCCCAGGTGGAGCTAAAGACAGCAATATCATCTAGATATGCTGCACTATAGTCTTCCAGGCCTGTAAGGACTTGATTCACCAACCGTTGGAAAGTGGCAGGTGCATTCTTCAAACCAAAGGGCATTACCACAAATTGATAGTGCCCACTAGGGGTAGAAAATGCTGTATTTGGCTTTGCATCATCAGCTAGTCTGATCTGCCAGTAGCCAGCTGTCAGGTCAAATGTGCTTAGAAATTTGGCTGAGGCCAAAGTATATATTAGCTCATCTGCCCTGGGGATGGGATGGGCATCAGTCCTAGTGACTGCATTGAGACCCCTGTAGTCTACACAAAACCTAATTTCTCTCTTGCCATCTGTAGTGTGAGGTTTAGGTACCAGGACTACTGGACTAGCCCTAGCCCAAGGGCTAACTAAGGGTTCAATCCCACCCAAATCCAACATATTTTGGACTTCTGTCCTTATACAGTCCCTGACATGGTCAGGTTGCCTGTAGATCGTATTCTTCACAGGTAGACTGTCCCCAGTGTCCACTTCATGAGTGCACCAGGTGGTCTGACTTGGAGTCAGAAAAAACATTTGTCTGAACTGGCTGAGAAGGTTTCTGCAGTCAGTTTGCTATTGGGCAGTGAGGCTTCCTGCCAAGGCTACACCATCAACTGACCCATCATCAGAGTTCTGAGAAAGCAGATCAGGGAGTGGGTCACTCTCTTCCTCCTGTCCTTCATCAGTAGCCATGAGCAAGCCAATGTCTGCCCTGTCAACATATGGTTTAAGTCTATTGACATGAAGTACCCTGTGGAAACTCCTAGGGGTTCCAATGTCTACCAAGTAGGTAACCTCCCCTTTCTGTTCAACTATAGTATGGGGGCCACTCCATTTGTCCAGGAGGGCTGCTGGGGCCACAGGCTCCAACACCTACACTTGCTGTCCTGGCTGGTAAACAGTCAGTACAGCCTTTTGGTCATGCCAGGCTTTTTGCAGTTACTGGCTAGCCTCAAGGTTTTTGTTTGCCTTTTTCATGTACTCAGCCATCCTGGACCAGAGACCAAGTACATAGTCCACTATGTCTTGCTTTGGGGGCTTGAGAGGTAACTCCCATCCTTCCTTCACCAAACACAATGGACCACTGACAGGGTGACCAAACAGAAGTTCAAATGGGCTGTACCCAACCTCCTTTTGAAGCACCTCCCTTTAGGCAAATAAAAGGCAGGGCAAGAGTAGGTCCCATTTTCGCCTAAGTTTCTCTGGGAGTCCTTTAATCATGCCCTTTAAGGTTTTGTTGAATCTCTCAACTAAACCATTGCATTGTGGGTGATAGGGTGTGGTGAACTTGTAGTTCACGCCACACTCCTTCCACATAGCAGTCAAGTAACTAGACATGAAGTTTGCACCCCTGTCAGATACTACCTCCTTAGGAAAGCCCACTCTTGAGAATATACTCAAGAGAGCTCTTGCCACCACCACAGGTGCTGTAGTGGTCCTTAGGGGAATTGCCTCTGGGTACCTGGTGGCATGATCCACTACCACCAGTATAAATCTGTGCCCAGATGTTGTTTGGGGATCCATGGGATCAACAATGTCAATCCCTACCCTTTCAAAGGGCACCCCCACCACAGGTAGTGGTATCAGGAGGGCCTTTGTAGTGCCACCTGCTTTGCCACTAGCTTGGCAGGTTACACAGGAGCGACAAAACTCCTTTGTGTCTTCAGACATGTGGGGCCAGTGAAAGTGAGGGACAATTCTGTCCCAAGTCTTGTTCTGGCCCAGGTGTCCTGCTAGGGGAATATCATGGGCTAGTGTCAATAAGTAGCCCCTAAACTTCAGAGGTATAACCAATCTCCTGGATGCACCAGGCTTGGGGTCTCTACTCTCTTAGTAAAGGAGTCCATCATCCCAATAAACTTTATGGGTGCCACTAGCATTCCCAGCAGCCTCATCGGCAGCTTGCTGTCTGAGGGGTTCAAGAGAGGGGCACGTTTTCTGCTCCTGGCTCAGATCAGACCTGGAAGGGCCCATTGTCCCCAAGAACTCAACCTGGTCAGGTTCAAGCTCCTCTGGGACAGTTCCTTCTTCAGGCTCAAGATCATCTCCCTGAGGAGACTGATCAGTTTCCTGAGACAGGTGGGAAGGCTCTGCCTTAACCCTACTGCTCCTCCTCTTGTGAGGCACCTGGTCCATTTTTCCAGAATCCAGGGCCTGTTCAGCTTTAGATATTTAGGCCTGCGACCTAGTCACAGCAAAGACATGAGAAGGGATCCCTAACATTTCTGCATGTGTCCTGAGCTCCACTTCAGCCCAAGATGAAGTCTCTAGATCATTGCCAAGCAAGCACTGCACTGGTAGGTCTACACTTACCAAAACCTTCTTAAGGCCAGTTACCCCTCCCCAGGAGAAGTTAACAACTGCCAGAGAATGGTCTGTTCTGACATTGCTAGCATTGGTCACTCGGTACATTTCACCAAGTATAATCTGCCCAGGATCCACAAGATCTTTTGTCACCATTGTGACACTTGCTCCTGTGTCCCTGAATGCCCAAGCCTCTACTCCATTTATCAAAGGCTGTTGTGTGTATTTGCCCAGATTAGTGGGACTCACACAGGGGGGCATATCCATGCTCCCATCACAGACAAGTACAGCCTGAGTTAGAACTCTGACTAGGCCAGAGTCCATCTCAGAACCCAGGGTCAACCCCACTACACCCTTATTCTGAACATTGCCACCACCTATTGTAGCTGTACTAGGGGGAACAGTTGCCTTAGGGGCAATGGTGGCTGGAGTAGATTCTTTGGACTTGGTGCGGTCACTGGTCCAGTGAGTTTTCTGTTTACAGATTTTGCACCATGGTTTCTTTTGGCCTTTTCCCTTATTAGACTGTGACTCCCCATTGGAAGAAGATTATTGGGGCCCTTGAGAAGACTTCTGGTCTTTTCCCTTGTCCCCAACCTTATCAGAGTTCTTGGAATCTTGCTTCTTTGGGTCACCACCTTGGTTCTGTACCTTCTGCCTCACCCTGGTTCTGACCCATTTGTCTGCCTTCTTTCCCAATTCTTGGGGAGAGGTCAGATCAGAGTCTACCAGGTATTGGTGCAACAGCTGATTTTGAAAGTTATTAAGAATCTGCTCCCTCATTATCAGATTGTACAATCCTATGAAGTCACACACTTTACTGTCCAGTAACCAACCTTCCAGAGCCTTAGCAGCACAGTCAACAAAGTCAACCCAGTCCTGAGTTTGTGCTTTTTGGGTGTCTCTGAACTTTAACCTGTATTGTTCAGTGGTTAGGCCAAACCCAAACCATCTATCAGTGCACTTTTCAAGACCTGGTAATCATCAGCATCCTCTTCTCTTACAGTGAGGAGCTTGTCTCTACCTTTGTCTGCAAAGGAGAGCCATAAGATTGCTGCCCACTGACCTTGAGGGACCTTCTGTACTTTACAGGCCCTCTCCGAGGCAGTTATCCATTTGTGGATGTCATCCCCACTCTGGTAGGGAGGGACAATCTTACTTGGGTTTCTATGGTCATAAGACCTCTCCCTATCTTTAGGGAAAATGCTGCCACCAAGGGACTCTAGTCCCTCCTTTTTACTAGCTCTGCAGAGCTCTAGGGCTTCCCTATCTAAGGCCATCTGCTGCATTCTGACGTTGAACTTGACTTGCTCATACTTCAGCAGTCTCTCTCTCCTCTCCTGGGAGGTTTCCCTCCCTCTGTGAGATGAGGTCCCTATAGAGGAGGTAGACTGGATAGATCCCCTTGAGAGAGATTGTTGGACTTGGCCCTTCTGGCAAGTTCACCCCTAGAACTTTTTGCATGATCCTAGCCTTTTCCCTATGGTGTATTAGTGGATTTAGGCCTCTAGGCACTTTAACACTGTGTCCCAGTGTAAAGTGCGTGCGCTCTGGGTTACATTGAGTGAGACTGACCTGCCCTCCCATAGGAATGCATGGGGGATCTGAGTGACCATGTTAGTTCCTGATGCGTGGGGAGTGCAGGTGCGAATTTGGTATGTGCGGACTCGTGTGATGAAATGCTGAGCGATGATGTGTGTGGCATCAATGTACCTAGTGTGGAAGTGCCACTTCTAGAGGTTGGCATTTCTGTGTGCAGTGTGAGATGAGTGCCTTGTCTGGCGATTGGCTGGTTGAGGTCATGTGATGGGCTAGGGAATCCCCAGAGTCAGGATGAGTCACCCAGTGCTGAATGGGGAGGTCAGCAGCCAAATGGGTGGGAGGAGCACACCTGGGACCTGAATAGGACTGGGCTTTCCCCACACAATGCTGGCTCCACCCCCTGTGGTGCGTCTAATGTCCCTGGCCTGTCCTGTGAATAGGGAGAGGGGCTGAGCAAAACAAAGTGCTCAGGAACCAGTTGCATCTGGTTCGCCTCTTCCCTGCACCTTTGGAGACAAAGGATTTGGTGTATAAAAGAGGGGCTGTGACCCCATGAAAATGTTCTTGTTCTTGGACTAGAAACGACCAGGGGCGTGCTGCTGCTGGGGCCCAGGGGAAGGCTTGCCTCCCTGGGCCCTGCCCAGCCCCTGGATGCCTGATGGACTTCAAGGACTTTGTTTCTAGTGCCTGGTGAGCGCTTGGATCCTGACAGGAGGGGGCTTGCTGCTGGTGGGGCCCAGGAGGGACCGCCATGGGGGCTGCCTCCCTGCTGGAGGGCCCTGTGTGCTGGCCCCTGGGCCCTACATTGCCCCCTGGATGCTGCCAAAGCGTTGTCCAACCTTTTTGCGCCCGGAGAGTGCTGTGCTTCTCCAGGAGAAGGAGAGCCTGGGGGCTGAGCAGCGCGGCGCTGCAGCCCTGGCTGAGGGAATCCCCAGCATAGGGATTCCCCCCTTTTTGATGAGCCTTGCGGGTGCCCACCCCGCTTACGTCCGCTTATTTTCATTATAGTGCGTGGGTACCCACCCCGCGACTTTGCTCTATTGTAGCGGGTGCCCACCCCGCTTATGTCCGCTTATTTTCATTATAGTGCGCGGGTGCCCACCCCGCAACTTTGCTCTATTGTAGCGGGTGCCCACCCCGCTTTGGCATAATTCCTTCACGGGAGCCCACCCCGTATTGCCCGCAAAAGAAATCACCGGCGCGGCCCGAGCCGCATTAAAAAATCACCGCCGCTGCCCAGCCGCGGCCGCCCGGAAGTCAGGCAAGTCTGCCTGTGACGTGGGTGGGGCCAGCGGCTGGGGCGGAAGCGGCGCGAGAGTTGCGGGCCCCGGAAGAGGAGTCTGTGCTGGAACCGCAAGGGCTCCATCTTGTAAGTCCCGGTCCCGAGATGGGGGACCGGATGAAGCGCGGTGAAGTGTGGCTGCATCCTGCACGGAGGGCGGGAGCCCACCCCGCCTCCGCGAGCCGATGGGTAAAGTCCCGGGTCCCAGGAGAGGGCCCGAGTGAAGATGGCAGCGCGGGGCTCCCGGGAGTGAGGGAAGCCCCGCGCCACGAGAGGAGTGGAGTCTCGCCACGATGAAGAGAGCCGGTGAGTAGGGGCTCCTCTGTTGTGTGTGCCGGTCGAGGCACAGAGTCACTGCCCATGTACTGAACAGCCCCCGCCTGATAGGGGGCTGCTCCCTCGTTGCTGGGCCATCTCTCCTTCCTACGAGTCCCGGAGTGGGACTCTGATGGCACACGTAGTGCCAGTGCTATTTTCTTGGTCATTTTAGAGCGCCAGGGAGCGGGCCGCTCCAACGGGGGCATGTTTGTTTTAAGAGCCCCGTGGCTCCCAGGACATGTGCACAAGTGTTTTTAGAGCCTAGCTGGCTCCAACGATTGCCTCATGGTTGTAAGAGGGCCCAGAGGGGTCCATACTGATGGCCTGATTGTTCTTAGAGCCCAGGTGGCTCCAACGTTTTGGACATTACTTCAAGGGCCATCGAGAGCCCATGCCTCATTTACTTAGTGCCAGCTGCAGCGTTTAGGCCCTGTGCTTGTCCCCAGCTGCCCAGCAAGTAGTGGGCAGCTGCTACGTTTAGGTTCTGGTGCGACCTGGACCCTAATGCGATTGAGGTGTTGTTGTGATTCATGCTAATGTGATTGGGTGCTAGGAAATGTACTGTGTATAGCATGTTTTGCGCACCCTGTGTTTTATACCTCTAAATGTGGTCATTTCTGCCTAGGAGGTTGTTTTACCTGTTTAGGTTGGTGTTAGGGAGATTGTACTTCCCTGTGCGATATACGCCCCTAGTGTAGGTATACTTAGGTGGTTAGGTCTAATGCGTTAGACCGATGAGAAATTGCATAATGTGTTTATGCCCCTGTGATGGATGCAGGATAGGTTTTATACCTGATGCTAGTGTGATGACGCTGAGGTCATTATTGCGCCAGTAGTTACTGGTTGTGCTCTACCGTGCTAATTTGTGTTACAGTTAGTATATGTCCTATATGTACAAATTGGTGATTTGTGCTAATTCTGACAGTGGTCCAGGTGGCCCTGTCCCGTGTAAATAGTCCCTTGTAAAATTCTGCCCAGTGCCAGTTGGCACAGTGTAAATTGTGTGAATATTATCTAATGTGTTTTGGTATAATACAAAGGCTATTTTTATATAATACCTTGTGTGGAGTTTCTTTTGTGGTGGGCCTAGGGTGTTGTTGCTGGGTGCACGCGCAAACGCTTTACACATTGCCTCCGGGATAAGCCTGACTGCTCGTGCCAAGCTACCAAGGGGGTGAGCAGGGGTTATCTTTGGTGTGTAACTCCCCAGCCCTGACTAGAGTGGTGGTTTCTGCCTGGCTTTGGCGCAAGCCCTAGCCAACCAGAAATCCCATTTCTAACAGAGATCTATCCCTTCTAGCCCTATGTTCAACTCTCCCTGGCATTATTGTCATCCTCCTCATCCTCATCCAAGGGAGTTGGGTCCACCAGATCCTGTTCATTGTTATCAGTCTGGTCAGCAGTAGAGGTGGGGTCAGGGGAGTTTCCACCCCTAGGCCCACCCTCAGCTGATGCTCCACCCACACTGCCTACCCCATCAGGCCCACTAGGCCCTGAGATATCATCCAGCTTAAGTATCTTTATGAGATGTTGGGTGGATGGGCTTTTGCCTGTCTTCAGCTTCCTAATGGAACATAAGGCCCTAAGCTGTGCAAAGGAGAGATAATCATATTTATAGGGGAGAAGCCCACTGGCTTCTGGCAGGGACCCACTGGTTCCTGGCTGATTAGACATTACTAATGTGGTGTGGTGTACTGCACTTGATATTACATGTACCTAAGGTACCTTTAGTGGTTTTCAGTTGATCAATTCAATTGAGATTATCTGGTAAAACAATAGCAAGCTGGAATCCCACATGCTGCACACCAATGTGAGAAGTTGGCCTGATATATGCTGTCCACTAGTACTAGTGGGCAGCTTGTATCAGTCCAAACAACCCCTTATGGTGATTGGTTAAAGACAACCTTTATTGAAAGCTATCCTAGTGGTAGCTATGGAGTCTTGAAGGAATGTAAAGCAGCCTGTTTTACCAGTCTATAATCTCTTGAATGATCAAATGAAAAGACAACCACACTAGGTATATATTTAAAATATATGTATTTAAGATAAAAAACACCCCTCTAGTCTCTTTATGAGACTGGAGTTCGAAGTACTTAAGTTACAAGATAGCAATCATCAGTAATAGCACAAATACACGTTTGGGCCCAAGGGGCGAGCCAAACCATATACTAAAAAAGTGGTATAATAACCACGACTGAACTAGACACAAGGCCTAGAGCCTGTAGAATCACTGGGACCCCAAGGAACCACCCAAGGTAGTAACACAGGGGACCCACGGGGACTGTATGCAGTGTGTAAAACAACCGCGGGTTCCCGTTATTTTCTATGGGCAATGTCGTGGTTGGAAATTTAAAGATTAGGGACACTTCTAATCGAGTCAGGACCAAACCCTTTTGGACTTAAGAAGTTCTAGGGCTAGCACCCACGGGAGTACCGGAGTACTCGAGTTACCTCACCCAGGGAAGCTGGGTGCATAGGTGTCTTTTGGTGTTGGGTCGCGTCGTCGATTTCAATGGGAGCCTGCAAAGAACTGCTGCTGCTGTGTAGAGGAGAAGTGTCCGAGGAGATCCAACCCTGGATCTAGGATGGAAGGAACCTGAAAGCAGAGGGGACAGAGTCTGGGCCACTAGCCAGTGACCGAGGGCAGGATGGACCTATGCCCACAGATGTCGGGTGCTTCAGGTGAGTTGACGCGTGTCTTACTCTTCAGCCACGAGGTCCAGGAGGAGTCGACGAAGTCCACAAGCAGGATTCGAGCTGTCCCAGGAAGTCTGTCGAGTGCTGCAGTGTCGGTGACCAGATTGGACCCAACAAGCCTTGGTAACGGCAAGTCACTGGAATTTAGAGAAAGGACTGCGGTGCAGACCAGCAAGGTCTGAGGGACTCACCCAGCAAGGGTAAGTCAGGGCACTTGTGGAGCAACCAGGAAAGCCCAAGCAGAAAAGGACCTGCCTTTGTGGGGACCTGCTAGCCAACGGGCTAGTGATTGTGAAGGAGCCTCAAGCGGTTGCACTTGAAACTGGCACACGGGTCACTCATGGAGTGGAGGCCAGCAATCTTCAGTGCAAATGGGGCTCAAGGCTGGGGCTACTCGGAGCCCAAAGCACACCTTCGAGGAGGACTAGGAAGATAGTGTTGCTGCAAAAGTTCACGGTGTCCAGGGGTCACGGTTCCACGTCACCCACGATAGCCACGGGCCTCGGCTTTGCTGTGGACTCAGGGTGGCCTCGGGGAAGTCTGGAAATCTACCTCTGGTGATGCAAAGACTTCGGCGTCCGGCAGGAGCTTCAGTGATGCAGAAGTGTCACTTGCTTCTTTGGTGCCTGCCAAGCAGGGGAGTCACTCTTTGACCCTAAGGGAGATTTATTCAGTCTCCTAGTCAGGATAGAAAGTCGAAGGTCCAGGATATATGTAGCAGAGTTTCGTCCAGGGTAATCTAAAGTCCTACGGACTGGATTTCTATACTTATAGTAAGTTTAGGGGATGGACTAACTCTAAGGCCCCACCTATGGGTGGGCTTGGAAAGAGGGGTGATTACACCCATTTCCTTTGTCCAGTTTCGCACCAGAGCAGGGGCAGGTAGCCCCTGCAACCGGTTTGAAATGGACTATGCACATTGACACCAAGTGTGCCCCCAGTGCAGGACTTCAAAGCACCAGAGAGTGCTCCCGCCCAGCCCCAATACACATCTGCCTGTCTGGGGAGGTGGTTACACCTCTCCTCGACAGGAAACCTATTTTCCAGGCCTCCCCTGCCGGAGTTTCGGTCAGCAGCAGGAGGCCAGACCCATGTCTGTGGCAGAGGCATCCATTTTGTGATGCCAGGGCTCAGGAAAGTCCTACCGGGTTTAGCCAGTGTGAACATGTCTCTCCCTCTAGAAGGGTGGAATGCTACCCCCGCCGTCAGAACTGGCGGGGGGGGGGGGGTAGTATTCCAAAGCGTTTGACACCAAACACGACATGTTTTGATGCAGCCATTCCAAAGTTAGCATTTACCGCGAGGTTATAATGCACTTAAGAGTATATGGTATGGCTGTATCACAGAACAGCTATAAGGAAGTGTTTCCGAAAGCTGCAGAGGGGCTCAGCTCATGCTTGGGTACCCTCTCACACAAAACCAAGCACTCTGCCTTCAGGATTTTCAAGGCCTGCCATATGAGTGGTTATTGGTTTATATGTGTCTGTATAAGGGTAGTGATATAGGTAGGCTATACAACAGTAAGGGGTGCAAGCACACCCTTACCCAGGCTGCAGTAGCAGACCTGTGGTGCCATTTTGGAGTGCTTCCCATGGTGTGGCATAATACATGCTGCAGGCCCTGGTAGGCCTCTGAGGTACCTATGCCCTAGGTACATAGTATACCATATACTAGGGGCTAATAAGGCACGCCAGATTCCAATTAGATATGTACATATTGTACATGCAAATCATTTTAGAGAGGAAGCAGCTAGGCTGTGGTCCTAAATAGCAGGGCCACAGCCAGACTAAGGTAGAAAAACAGTGAAACACCAGCAAAAAGTGGGGGTTCCCATGTGAAGCAGATCCTACTCTCCTACACTGCACTGGAATAGAGGAAAGTTTAAGATGGAGTAAAACAGAAGTCTTTATTTTTGGTCTATATTGGGATTGCTGCCTTGTATGATATGGGGTACATTGTCCCATCTCCAGTGTTCACCAGGATAATTCGCTCACGTACACAGCAGCACTTGTAAATCAGAATATCATGCAAAGAAACAGCGTGACACAAACATAGTATTGGCTAAATATTGAAAACCAAGATGTTATGAAGGTAGTCATTCGTAGGTAAGTATACGTTTACTATTCTTAACTCCATATCTTTATATATACACACACCTCGCCAAGGCCCCTATATCTGAAACTAAGGATACTAATTCTGCACTTGTCCATATAGAATTAGCTTCACAATATTGGGGGACACTATATTCTGGTCACTAAATTTTTGTAGTGGCCCATCATTAGCGTTGCTGCTCCCTGGTCCTTTTCACTGATTTGTACAGTCTTTTGGTTCTCAGCCCTGACCTTGATTCCTCTTCTATCGTCTGTTCCACCCCTGTCCCCTCAGGGTCCTCTTCACTGTCCTGCGAGCTTCACCTTTGCAGTGGCTCTCACTGTAAACTCTGTCCCCCCTCCGTCCCCTCAGGATTAAGCCTGGACGGAGTTTGCGCAGTTCCGAGTAACTCCACGAAGTGAAAAATAAACTCTGCCAAGCTACGTGGAGTTCAGTGAGCGGTGGAGTTGGTCACCTCGCGCCGTTTGCACTAATATTTAGTGCTGAAAGTTTGTCCCACGCTGTAAAACCTTACAACGCGAACGGCATCTTGCACAGTGCAAGAGGGGCTGCTTATTTTTGCCGCTCGAGTAGAAGTTCAACTCTAGTGGCAGCTTCCTTAACGCAAACAAAAGGTTTCTCAATGCGAGCGGTAGAGATCATAAGCGATTGCCCGCGTTGAGAAATCTGGCAGGGAAGTGGTCTCGCTTTGGATGGTCCTCGGTCGCGCTTGCTAACTTACTGTTGGGTGGTATTCTGAGCACCGTCTCACCCCTAGGCACCGTCTCACCCCTAGGGCACCATCTCACCCCTAGGCACTGTCTCATCCCTAGGCACCATCTCACCCCTAGGCTTCGTCTCACGCCTAGGCACCGTCTCACCCCTAGGCACCGTCTCACCCCTCTAGCTCCTCTTCACTGAGGCTCACCTGTGCAGTGGGTGGTATTCTGAGCACCGTCTCACCTCTTGGCACCATCTCACTACTAGGCACCGTCTCACCTCTAGGCTCCATCTCATCCATAGGCTCCGTCTCACCCCTAGGCACCGTCTCACCCCTGGGCACCGTCTCACCCCTACGCTCCGTCTCACCCCTAGGCACCGTCTCACCCCTCTAGCTCCTCTTCACTGAGGCTCACCTGTGCAGTGGGTGGTATTCTGAGCACCACCTCACCCCTAGGCACGTCTCACCCCTAGGCTCCGTCTCACCCCTAGGCACCGTCTCACCTCTAGGCTCCATCTCATCCATAGGCTCCGTCTCACCTCTAGGCTCCATCTCATCCATAGGCTCTGTCTCACCCCTAGGCACCGTCTCACCCCTACGCTCTGTCTCACCCCTAGGCACCGTCTCACCCCTACGCTCTGTCTCACCCCTAGGTTCCGTCTCACCCCTAGGCACCGTCTCACCCCTCTAGCTCCACTTCACTGAGGCTCACCTGTGCAGTGGGTGGTATTCTGAGCACCATCTCACCCCTAGGCACCATCTCACCCCTAGGCTCCGTCTCACCCCTAGGCATCGTCTCACCTCTAGGCTCCATCTCATCCATAGGCTCCGTCTCACCCCTAGGCACCGTCTCACCCCTACGCTCCGTCTCACCCCTAGGCACCGTCTCACCCCTCTAGCTCCTCTTCACTGAGGCTCACCTGTGCAGTGGGTGGTATTCCGAGCACCGTCTCACCCCTAGGCACCATCTCACCCCTCTGTGCAGTGGGTGGTATTCTGAGCACTGTCTCACCTCTAGGCTAGATCTCACCCCTAGGCTCCGTCTCACCCCTAGGCACCGTCTCACCCCTAGGCTCCGTCTCACCCCTCTAGCTCCTCTTCACTGAGGCTCACCTGTGCAGTGGGTGGTATTTTGAGCACCATCTTACCCCTATGCACCGTATCACCCCTAGGCACCGTCTCACCCCTCTAGCTCCTCTTCGCTGAGGCTCACCTGTTGAGTGGGTGGTATTCTGAGCACCGTATCACCCCTTGGCTCCGTCTCACCCCTAGGCACCGTCTCACCCCTCTAGCTCCTCTTCACTGAGGCTCACCTGTGCAGTGGGTGGTATTCTGAGCACCATCTCACCCTAGGCTCCGTCTCACCCCTAGGCACCGTCTCACCCCTGGGCACCGTCTCACCCCTGGGCACCGTCTCACCCCTCTAGCTCCTCTTCGCTGAGGCTCACCTGTTGAGTGGGTGGTATTCTGAGCACCGTCTCACCCCTAGGCACCGTCTCACCCCTAGGCACCGTCTCACCCCTAGGCACCGTCTCACCCCTCTAGCTCCTCCGCTGAGGCTTACCTGTGCAGTGGGTCCCATTCCCTTTGTATCCAGCGGAGCAGTTACACGTGGGCTCAGAATCAGCAGGTCCTGGAAGACAACTGAGAGAAGAGTGAGAGCTGCAGGACCTTCTCAAGCAGATCACCCGATTGGCCTGGAGGAAACTAGGAGCTTCCCTGACCTCCTGGGGCCAATCACCAACCTACCCCAAACAGATTGCAGTTTTCATTTCATTAGTGCCTTTAACAAATACTTTATTTTACAAACCTCATGGTTAATGATCATCTGTTTTTGACACAAGTGATAAACGTTTCTGGAATAAATGAGTCCTTGAAAACATTCCTTTCTATGTCTATCTAGGATATATTCCAAGTGTTCTCAGTGTGTGAAACTGGGTAGCTGAAGACAGATTTGACGGTGTTTCACAGAGTAGAGGTCTAGGCTTGTCCATGGTAATGCGTGCCCTCATAGTGGGCATCGCCTTGCGTAGATCATAGAAAGCATAGGCAGTGGCATACAGTGTTTTGTGAATCAATGCACACCACTGCACTCCCCAGGTGTGTACTTGTACTGCCTGCACTCCCTAGGCGTGGACGGGTACCGCCTGCACTCCCCAGGCATGGACGGGTACCACCCGCACTCCCTAGGGGTGGCCGGGTACCGCCTGCACTCCCGGGACATTCGCCTGGAAAAAAAAGCATATCTAGCTAGGAGAATAGAAGCTGCTTCTAACTCCTGCAAGGAGATTTTCTCCATTGTGAGAGAATTTATTTCCCCATGGTCTAACACCTCGGACGAAAAACCGTCTGGTACCTGGGCTTCGGACCTTGCTGATTTCTTTACGAGCAAGATCCAACGCATACAGGATTCTTTTCCATCGCCTGGGCCCACGGGCCAGACTAATCCTGAGGCCATTTTATCCCCGCGGGCTTGGCCTGGTGTGACGCTGAGTGTGTTTCCTTCGCTCTCTGCCCCTGACTCTTTAGCGCTAATGGGCAATCTCAAATCGGGCTCGCCCCTCGACCCATGCCCTGCTAAATTTTTAGCGAAAGTTGCGGAGGTGATCAATCCACTGGCAAACCCGCTGTTGAATCTTTCGCTGAGTCAGGGAGTGGTCCCGCACGCCTGGAAGCAGGCGATGGTGATTCCATTGCTCAAAAAGCCAGGCCTAGACCCGAAGGCCCCGGTCAATTATAGGCCCATCTCTCTGCTGCCGGCTCTCACGAAGATTGTGGAAAAGCACGTTCAGGTTGTGCTTTCCAATTTTCTTGAGACCAACGAGATCTTGCACGCCACCCAGTCGGGTTTTCGTCCCCATCTCAGCACAGAGACTGCGCTCCTTGAGGTCTCAGAAACCATTAAAGGGGTTCTGGACTCTGGGGGCAAAGCCATGCTGGTGATGTTGGACTTGTCGGCGGCGTTCGACACCGTCCCCCATGATGGCCTTCTCGCAAGACTCTTTGAGATAGGTCTGCGGGGGACGGTGCTCGGCTGGTTTTCCTCCTTTCTAGCCGGCCGCCGGCAAACGGTCTGGGCCTCGCCAGATTCCGCCGTGATGCCGCCTCTGGGAGTCGGGGTCCCACAGGGCTCTATCTTGAGCCCGACCCTATTCAACATCTTCATGACCCCGTTGGCGGCATTGGCGGAGTCGTATGGGGCCCAGATCGTATCCTACGCCGACGACACCCAGCTCCTCTTCTCGTGTAAGAGAGGAGGAGACTTTGACGGGGAGAGTATCCGGGATTGCCTTGGGGCTGTTTTCCAATGGTTCCAACTGAACAGCCTCAAGTGCAATTCCGATAAGTCTGAGGTACTCTTCTTTGGGTGCGACACAGAGCCAGACTGGCAGGCCTGGTGGCCGATTAATATGTTTCCTCCGTCTTGCTCCTCCCAAGTCGCCAAGAATCTGGGGGTCAAGATGGATAAGGGGCTAACATTGAAATCCCAGATCCTCGGGGTGTCGGGCACCTGCTTCGGCATCCTTAGGATGCTGCGGAGGTTCCTTCCCCTGCTGTCTGAGGAGCATAGGAAACTGACAGTGCAGGCTCTGATCGGGTCCAGGTTGGATTATTCTAACATTCTTTACCTGGGCCTGCCAGAGTATTTGCTGCAGCGGCTCCAAGTGGTGCAGAACGCTGCTGCGAGAGCAATCTTTGGATTAAATAGACGGGCCAGTGCATCGGGCCTGTTGAAAACCTTGCATTGGCTCCCTATCCGGAAACGGATCGCCTTCAAGGCTCTGACTCTGGCCTACAAAGCTCTCCACGTGGTGGGAGCAAAGTATCTTCAAAAGAGACTGGTCTTCTATCAGCCGACCCGGTCTTTGAGGTCGGAATCCCTGTTTTTGGCGGTTGTTCCGCGTGTGAAGAGAGCTCGCCTGGGAGGCCGCTCTTTTGGACTACTGGCGCCACAGTTGTGGAACTCTCTGCCGTTCACTCTGCGGGGAGCTACCAGCCTACTAGCTTTTAGAAAAGGCCTTAAAACCTGGCTGTTTACCCAGTAGCCTGTTTTTCCTGCATGTATTTGTCTGGCATTCTGTCCTTTTTTTCAACGGTGTTATGTTATTGTGTTGCAGCCCTCCTTTTCCAAAAAAGCGCCGGGACACTCTTTTTGAGTAGCCGTGCGCTATACAAAAGAATAAATAACATAACATAACATAACATAACATAACATAACATAACAGGTGTGTACTTATACTGCATGCACTCCCCAGACATGGACGGGTACCACCCGCACTCCCTAGGGGTGGACGGGTACCGCCTGCACTCCCCAGACGTGGACGGGTAGAGCCTGCACTCCCTAGGTGTGTACTTGTACTGCCTGCACTCCCTAGGCGTGGACGGGTACCGCCTGCACTCCCCAGGCATGGACGGGTACCACCCGCAATCCCTAGGGGTGGACGGGTACCGCCTGCACTCCCCAGGTGTGTACTTATACTGCCTGCACTCCCCAGGCATGGACGGGTACCACCCGCACTCCCTAGGGGTGGATGGGTACCGCCTGCACTCCCCAGGTGTGTACTTATACTGCCTGCACTCCCCAGGTGTGGACGGGTACCGCCTGCACTCCCTAGGCAAGTACTTGTACTGCCTGCACTCCCCAGGCATGGACGGGTACTGCCTGCCCTCCCCAGGTGTGGAAGTGTACTGCCTGCACTCCCCAGGCGTGGACGGGTTCTGCCTGCACTCCCCAGGCATGGAAGAGAACTGCCTGCCTTCTCCAGGTGTGGACGTGCACTGCCTGCACTCCCCAGGCATGGACGGGTACTGCCTGCACTCCCCAGGCGTGGAAGGGTACCGCCTGCACTCCCCAGGCGTGGACGTGTACCGCCTGCACTCCCTAGGTGTGTACTTGTACTGCCAGCACTCCCCAGGCATGACGGGTACCGCCTGCACTCCCTAGGCGTGTACTTGTACTGCCTGCACTCCCCAGGCGTGGATGGGTACTGCCTGCACTCCCTAGGCAAGTACTTGTACTGCCTGCACACCCCAGACACGGACGGGTACTGCCTGCACTCCCCAGGCGTGGACGGGTACTGCCTGCACTCCCCAGGCGTGGAAGGGTACCGCCTGCACTCCCTAGGCATGTACTTGTACTGTCTGCACTCCCCAGGCATGGACGGGTACTGCCTGCACTCCCCAGGCGGGGACGGGGACTGCCTGTACTCCCCAGGCGTGGACGGGTACCACCTACACTCCCCAGGCATGCAATCGTACTGCCTGCACTCAAAGGCGTGGACGGGTACCGACTGCACTCCCTAGGGATGGACGGGTACCGCCTGCACTCCCCAGGTGTATACTTGTACTGCCTGCACTCCCTAGGCGTGTACTTGTACTGCCTGCACTCCCTAGGCGTGGATGGGTACCGCCTGCACTCCCCAGGCGTGGACGGGTACCACCTGCACTCCCCAGGTGTGGACCAGTACTGCCTGCACTCCCCAGGCATGAAAAGGTACTGCCTGCACTCACCAGGCGTGGATGTGTACAGCGTGCCCTCCCCAGGCGTGGACGTGTACTGCCTGCACTCCCTAGGTGCGGACGGGTACTGCCTGCACTCCCCATGTGCGGACGGGTACTGTCTGCACTCCCCAAACGTGTACTGCCTGCACTCCCCAGACATGGACGGGTACTGACTGCACTCCCCAGGCGTGTACTTGTACTGCCTGCACTCCCCAGACGTGGGCGGGTACTGCCTGCACTCCCTAGAGGTGGACATGTACTGCCTGCACTCCCCAGGCGTGGGCATGTACTGCCTGCACTCCCCAGACGTGGACGGGTACTGCCTGCACTACCCAGACGTGGAAGTGTACTGCCTGCACTCCCCAGACGTGGACGGGTACTGCCTGCACTCCCCAGACATGGAAGTGTACTGCCTGCACTCCCCAGGTGTGGGCGTGTACTGCCTGCACTCCCCAGACGTGGACGGGTACTGCCTGCACTCCCCAGACATGGATGGGTACTGCCTGCATTCCACAGGCGTGGACGTGCACTGCCTGCACTCCCCAGGCGTGGACGTTTACTGCCTGCATTCCCCAGGCATGGACGTGTACTGCCTGCATTCCCCAGGCATGGACGTGTACTGCCTGCACTCCCCAGGCATGGACGTGTACTGCCTGCACTCCCCAGGCATGGACGTGTACCGCCTGCACTCCCCAGGCATGGACGTGTACCGCCTGCACTCCCCAAGTGTGTACTTGTACTACCTGCACTCCCCAGGTGTGGACGGGTACCGCCTGTACTCCCCACATGTGGACGTGTGCTGCCTGCACTCACCATGCGTGGACGGGTACTGCCTGCACTCCCCAGATGTGGACGTGTACTGCTTGCATTTCCCAGGCGTGAACGTGTACTGCCTGCACTCCCAGGCGTGGACGTGTACTGCCTGCACTCCCCAGGCACAGGCATGTACTGCCTGCACTCCCCAGGCATGGACAGGTACTGCCTGCACTCCCCAGGCGTGGACGGGTACCGCCTGCACTCCCCAGACATGGACGGGTACTGCCTGCACTCCCCAGGCGTGGACATGTACTGCCTGTACTCCCCAGGCGCGGATAGGTACTGCCTGCACTCCCAAGGCGTGGGCGGGTACCACCTGCACTCACCAGATGTGGATGGGTACTGCCTGCACTCCCCAGGCGTGGACGGGTACCGCCTGCACTCCCCAGACGTGGACGGGTATTGCCCGCACTCCCCAGGCGTGGACATGTACTGCCTGTACTCCCCAGGCGCGGAGGTATACTGCCTGCACTCCCCAGGCGTGGACGTGTACTACTTGCACTCCCGAGACGTGGACATGTACTGCATGCACTCCCCAGGTGTGGACCGGTACTGCCTGCACTCCCCAGGCATGGACGTGTACTGCCTGCACTCCCCAGGCATGAACGTGTACTGCCAGCGCTCCCCGGATATAGGCGGGTACTGCCTGCACTCCCCAGGTGTGGACGGGTACTACCTGCACTCCCCAGGCATGGACGTGTAATGCCAGCACTCCGCGGACGTGGGCGGGTACTGCCTGCACTCCCCAGGCGTGGACGGGTACTGCCTGCACTCCCCTGGCGTGGACGGGTAGTGTCTGCACTCCCCAGGTGCGGACGGGTACTGCCTGCACTCCCCAGGCGTGGACGGGTACCGCCTGCACTCCCTAGGCAAGTATTCGTACTGCCTGCACTCCCCAGGCGTGGACGGGTACTGCCTGCACTCCCCAGGCGTGGAAGTGTACTGCCTGCACTCCCCTGGCATGGACGGGTTCTGCCTGCACTCCCCAGGCATGGAAGAGTACTGCCTGCACTCTCCAGGCGTGGACGTGCACCGCCTGCACTCCCCAGGCATGAACGGGTACTGCCTGCACTCCCCAGGCGTGGAAGGGTACCGCCTGCACTCCCTAGGTGTGTACTTGCACTGCCAGCACTCCCCAGGCATGACGGGTACCGCCTGCACTCCCTAGGCGTGTACTTGTACCACCCGCACTCCCTAGGGGTGGACGGGTACCGCCTGCACTCCCCAGGTGTGTACTTATACTGCCTGCACTCCCCAGGTGTGGACGGGTACCGCCTGCACTCCCTAGGCGTGTACTTGTACTGCCTGCACTCCCCAGGCGTGGACAGGTACCACCTGCACTCCCCAGGTGTGGACCAGTACTGCCTGCACTCCCCAGGCATGAAAAGATACTGCCTGCACTCCCCATGCGTGGATGTGTACAGCGTGCACTCCCCAGGCGTCGACGTGTACTGCCTGCACTCCCCAGGTGTGAACGGGTCCTGCCTGCACTCCCCAGGTGCGGACGGGTACTGTCTGCACTCCCCAAACGTGTACTGCCTGCACTCCCCAGACATGGACGGGTACTGACTGCCCTCCCCAGGCATGTACTTGTACTGCCTGCACTCCCCAGACGTGGGCGGGTACTGCCTGCACTCCCCAGACGTGGACATGTACTGCCTGCACTCCCCAGGC
Source organism: Triturus cristatus (assembly GCF_964204655.1). Lineage (NCBI taxonomy): Eukaryota > Metazoa > Chordata > Amphibia > Caudata > Salamandridae > Triturus > Triturus cristatus. The sequence goes on from NC_140592.1 coordinate 7,016,201, forward strand.
GTGGACATGTACTGCCTGCACTCCCCAGACGTGGATGGGTACTGCCTGCACTCCCCAGGCGTGGACATGTACTGCCTGCACTCCCCAGACGTGAACAGGTACTTCCTGCACTCCGCAGACGTGGAAGTGTAATGCCTGCACTCCCCAGACGTAGACGGGTACTGCCTGCTCTCCCCAGACATGGAAGTGTACTGCCTGCACTCCCAGGTGTGGGCGTGTACTGCCTGCACTCCCCAGACGTGGAGGGGTACTGCCTGCATTCCACAGGCGTGGACGTGCACTGCCTGCACTCCCCAGGCGTGGACGTGTACTGCCTGCATTCCCCAGGCATGGACGTGTACTGCCTGCATTCCCCAGGCATGGACGTGTACTGACTGCACTCCCCAGGCTTGGACGTGTACTGCCTGCACTCCCCAGGCATGGACGTGTACCGCCTGCACTCCCCAGGTGTGTACTTGTACTACCTGCACACCCCAGGTGTGGACGGGTACCGCCTGTACTCCCCACACATGGACGTGTGCTGCCTGCACTCCCCATTCGTGGACGGGTACTGCCTGCACTCCCCAGATGTGGACGTGTACTGCTTGCATTTCCCAGGCGTGAACGTGTACTGCCTGCACTCCCAGGCGTGGACAAGTACTGTCTGCACTCCCCAGGCATGGACGTGTACAGCGTGCACTCCCCAGACGTGGATGGGTACTGCCTGCACTCCCCAGGCGTGGACGTGTACTGCCTCCACTCCCCAGGCGTGGACGTGTACTGCCTGCCCTCCATAGGCATGGACGTGTACTGCCTGCACTCCCCAGGCACAGACATGTACTGCCTGCACTCCCCGGGCATGGACAGGTACTGCCTGCACTCCCAAGGCGTGGGCGGGTACCGCCTGCACTCACCAGATGTGGATGGGTACTGCCTGCACTCCCCAGGCGTGGACGGGTACCGCCTGCACTCCCCAGATGTGGACGGGTACTGCCTGCACTCCCCAGGCGTGGACATGTACTGCCTGTACTCCCCAGGGGCGGATAGGTACTGCCTGCACTCCCAAGGCGTGGGCGGGTACCGCCTGCACTCACCAGATGTGGATGGGTACTGCCTGCACTCCCCAGGCATGGACGGGTACCGCCTGCACTCCCCAGGCGTGGACGGGTACCGCCTGCACTCCACAGACGTGGACGGGTACTGCCTGCACTCCCCAGGCGTGGACATGTACTGCCTGTACTCCCCAGGTGCGGAGGTGTACTGCCTGCACTCCCCAGGTGTGGACGTGTACTACCTGCCCTCCCGAGACGTGGGCATGTACTGCATGCACTCCCCAGGTGTGGACCGGTACTGCCTGCACTCCCCAGGCATGGACGTGTACTGCCTGCACTCCCCAGGCATGAACGTGTACTGCCAGCGCTCCCCGGACGTAGGCGGGTACTGCCTGCACTCCCCAGGTGTGGACGGTTACTGCCTGCACTCCCCTGGCGTGGACGGGTACTGCCTGCACTCCCCAGGCATGGACGTGTAATGCCAGCACTCCGTGGACGTGGGCGGGTACTGCTTGCACTCCCCAGGCATGGACGGGTACTGCCTGCCCTCCCCTGGCGTGGACGGGTAGTGTCTGCACTCCCCAGGTGCGGACGGGTACTGCCTGCACTCCCCAGGCGTGGACGTGTACTGCCTGCACTCCCCAGGCGTGGACGTGTACTGTCAACACTCCGTGGGCGGGTAGTACTGCCTGCACTCTCCAGACGTGGATGGGTACTGCCTGCACTCCCCAAACATGGAAGTGTACTGCCTGCACTTCCCAGGCATGGACGTGTAATGCCAGCACTCCGTGGACATGGGCGGGTACTGCCTGCACTCCCCAGGCGTGGACGGGTACTGCCTGCCCTCCCCTTGCGTGGACGGGTAGTGTCTGCACTCCCCAGGTGCGGACGGGTACTGCCTGCACTCCCCAGGCGTGGACGTGTACTGCCTGCACTCCCCAGGCGTGGACGTGTACTGTCAGCACTCCGTGGACGTGGATGGGTACTGCCTGCACTCCCCAGACATGGAAGTGTACTGCCTGCACTCCCCAGGTGTGGGCGTGTACTGCCTGCACTCCCCAGATGTGGAGGGGTACTGCCTGCACTCCCCAGACGTGGACGGGTACCGCCTGCACTCCCCAGACATGGACGGGTACTGCCTGCACTACCAAGGCGTGGACATGTACTGCCTGTACTCCCCAGGCGCGGATGGGAACTGCCTGAGCACCCAGATGCAGACAAGTACTGCCTGCAGTCCCCAGGCGTGGACGTGTACTGCCTGCACTCCCCAGGTGTGGACGTGTATTGCCTGCACTCCCGAGACGTGGACATGTACTGCATCCACTCCCCAGGCGTGGACCGGTACTGCCTGCACTCCCCAGGCATGGACGTGTACTGCCAGCACTCCCCGGACGTGGGCGGGTACTGTCTGCACTCCCCAGGTGTGGACGGGTACTGCCTGCACTCCCCAGGCATGGACGTGTACTACCAGCACTCCGCGGACATGGGCGGGTACTGCCTACACTCCCCAGGCGTGGACGGGTACTGCCTGCACTCCCCTGGCGTGGACGGGTAGGGTCTGCACTCCCCAGGTGCGGACGGGTACTCCCTGCACTCCCCAGGCGTGGATGTGTACTGCCTGCACTCCCCAGGCGTGGACATGTACTGCCTGCACTCCCCAGGCGTGGACGGGTACTGCTGCACTCCCCAGGCGTAGACATGTACTGAGAGTAAAGTGCAGGAAGGGTTGTCCTCAGTCTCCTCCCTGTCACCACCCTGAGAGTGAGTGCAGGAAGGGTTGTCCTCAGTCTCCTCACTGTCACCGCCCTGAGAGTGAGTGCAGGAAGGGTTGTCCTTAGTTTCCTCACTGTCACCGCCCTGAGAGTGAATGCAGGAAGGGTTGTCCTCAGTCTCCTCACTGTCACCGCCCTGAGAGTGAGGTGCAGTGAGGGTTGTCCTCAGTCTCCTCACTGTACTGCCTGCACTCCCCAGGCGTAGAAGGGTACTGCCTGCACTCCCCAGGCGTAGACATGTACTGCGAGTAAAGTGCAGGAAGGGTTGTCCTCAGTCTCCTCCCTGTCACCGCCCTGAGAGTGAGTGCAGGAAGGGTTGTCCTCAGTCTCCTCACTGTCACCGCCCTGAGAGTGAGGTGCAGTGAGGGTTGTCCTCAGTCTCCTCACTGTACTGCCTGCACTCCCCAGGCGTAGAAGGGTACTGCCTGCATTCCCCAGGCGTGGACGTGCACTGCCTGCACTCCCTAGGCGTGGATGTGTACTGCCTGCCCTCCACAGGCGCAGACGGCTACCACCTGCCCCCCCCCCAGGTGTGGAGGGGTACCGTCTGCACTCCCCAGGCGTGCATGTGTACTGCCTGCACTCCCTAGGCGTTGACGTGTACTGACTGCACTTCCCAGGCGTGGACATGTACTGCCTGTCCTCCCCAGGCGCTGACATGTACTGCATGCACTCCCCAGGCGTGGACGTGTACAGTGTGCACTCCCCAGGCATAGACGGGTACAGCCTGCACTCCCCAGGCGTGGACGGGTACTGCCTGCACTCCCAAGGCGTGGACGGGTAACGCCTGCACTCCCCAGGCGTGGACGGGTACCGCCTGCACTCCCCAGGCGTGGACGGGTACCGCCTGCACTCCCCAGGCATGGACGTGTACAGCATTCACTCCCCAGACGTGGATGGGTACTGCCTGCACTCCCCAGGCGTGGACGTTTACTGCCTGCCTTCCACAGGCGTGGACATGTACTGCCTGCACTCCCCAGGTGCGGACATGTACTGCCTGCACTCCCCAGGCGTGGGCGGGTACCGCCTGCACTCCCCAGATGTGGATGGGTACTGCCTGCACTCCCCAGGCGTGGGCGGGTACCACCTGCACTCCCAAGATGTGGATGGGTACTGCCTGCACTCCCCAGACGTGGACGGGTACTGCCTGCACTCCCCAGGCATGGACATGTACTGCCTGGACTCCCCAGGCGCGGACGGGAAGCTCCCTGAGCCCCCCAGATGCAGACAAGTACTGCCTGCACACCCCAGGCGTGGACGTGTACTGCCTGCACTCCCCAGGTGTGGACGTGTACTGCCTGCACTCCCGAGACGTGGACTTGTACTGCATGCACTCCCCAGGTGTGGACCGGTACTGCCTGCACTCCCCAGGCGTGGACGTGTACTGCCTGCACTCCCCAGACTTGGACGGGTACTGCCTGCACTCCCCAGGCGTGGACGGGTACTACCTGCACTCGCCAGGCATGGACATGTACTGCCAGCACTCCCTGGACATGGGCGGGTACTGCCTGCACTCCCCAGGCGTGGACGGGTACTGCCTGCACTCCCCTGGCGTGGACGGATAGTGTTTGCACTCCCCAGGCACGGACGGGTACTGCCTGCGCTTCCCAGACTGGACGGGTACTGCCGGCACTCCCCAGACGTGGACGGGTACTGCCTGCACTCCCCAGAAGTGGACGTGCACTGCCTGCACTCCCTAGGCATGGACGTGTACTGCCTGCCCTCCACAGGCGCAGACGGCTACCACCTGCTCCCCCCCAGGTGTGGAGGGGTACTGCCTGCACTCCCCAGGCGTGCACATGTACTGCCTCACTCCCCAGGCGTTGACGTGTACTGCCTGCACTTCACAGGCGTGGACATGTACTGCCTGTCCTCCCCAGGCGCTGACATGTACCGCCTGCACTCCCCAGGCGTGGACCGGTACCGCCTGCACTCCCCACACATGGACCTCTACTGCCTGCATGCCCCATGCGTGGACGGGTACTGCCTGCATGCCCCATGCGTGGACGGGTACTGCCTGCACTCCCCAGACGTGGACATGTGCTGCTGGCCCTCCACAGATGTGGACGGGTACTGCCTGCACTCCCTAGGCGTGGACAAGTACTGCCTGCACTCCACAAGCATGGACGGGTACGTCCTGCACTCCCCAGACGTGGAGGGGTACTGCCTGCATTCCCCAGGCGTGAACGTGTACTGCCTGCACTCCCCAGGCATGGACGTGTACAGCATGCACTCCCCAGGCGTGGACGTGTACTGCCTGCAGTCCCCAGGGGTGGACGTTTACTGCCTGCCCTCCACAGGCGTGGACATGTACTGCCTGCACTCCCCAGGTGCGGACATGTACTGCCTGCACACCCAAGGCGTGGATGGCTACCGCCTGCACTCCCCAGGCGTGGGCGGGTACCGCCTGCACTCCCCAGATGTGGATGGGTACTGCCTGCACTCCCCAGGCGTGGGCGGGTACCGCCTGCACTCCCAAGATGTGGATGGGTACTGCCTGCACTCCCCAGACGCGGACGGGTACTGCCTGCACTCCCCAGGCATGGACATGTAATGCCTGTACTCCCCAGGCACGGATGGGTACTGCCTGAGCTCCCCAGATGCAGACAAGTACTGCCTGCACACCCCAGGCGTGGACGTGTACTGCCTGCACTCCCCGGGTGTGGACGTGTACTGCCTGCACTCCCGAGACGTGGACTTGTACTGCATGCACTCCCCAGGCGTGGACCGGTACTGCCTGCACTCCCCAGGCATGGACGTGTATTGCCTGCACTCCCAGGCGTGGACGTGTACTGCCTGCACTCCCCAGGCGTGGACGGGGACTGCCTGCACTCCCCAGGCATGGACGAGTACTGCCTGCACTCCCCAGGCGTGGACGGGTACTACCTGCACTCCCCAGGCATGGACGTGTACTGCCAGCACTCCCCGGACATGGGTGGGTACTGCCTGCACTCCCCAGACATGGACAGGTACTGCCTGCACTCCCCAGACGTGGACGGGTACCTCCTGCCCTCCCCAGGCGTCGACGAGTACTGCCTGCACTCCGAAGCGTGGACGTGTACTGCCTGCACTCCGAATGCGTGTACGTGTACTGCCTGCACTCCCCAGGCGTGTACGTGTACTGCCTGTACTCCCCAGGCGTGGACGTGTACTGCCTGCACTCCCCAGGCGTCGACATGTACTGGCTGTACTCCCCAGGCGCGGACGGGTACTGCCTGAGCTCCCCAGATGGGGACAAGTACTGCCTGCACACCCCAGGCGTGGACGTGCACTGCCTGAAGTCCCCAGGTGTGGAAGTGTACTGCCTGCACTCCCGAGACGTGGACATGTACTGCATGCACTCCCCAGGCGTGGACCGGTACTGCCTGCACTCCCCAGGCGTGGACGTGCACTGCCTGCACTCCCCAGACATGGACGGGTACTGCCTGCACACCCCAGGCGTGGACGTGTACTGCCTGCACTCCCCAGACATGGACGGGTACTGCCTGCACACCCCAGGCGTGGACGTGTACTGCCTGCACTCCCCAGGCATGGAAGTGTACTGACAGCACTCCCCGGTGGTGGGCTGGTACTGCCTGCACTCCCCAGGTGTGGACGGGTACTGCCTGCACTCCCCTGGCATGGATGGGTAGTGTCTGCACTCCCCAGGCGTGGACGGGTACTGCCTGCGCTTCCAAGGCATGGACGGGTACTGCCTGCACTCCCCAGATGTGGACAGGTACTGCCTGCACTCCCCAGACGTGGACAGGTACTGCCTGCACTCCCCAGACGTGGACAGGTACTGCCTGCCCTCCCCAGGCGTCGACGAGTACTGCCTGCAATCCGAAGGCGTGGACGTGTACTGCCTGCACTCCCCAGGCGTGTACGTGTACTGCCTGCACTCCCCATGCTTGGACGTGTGCTGCCTGCTCTCCCCAGGTGTGGACGGGTACTGCCTGCACTCCCCAGGCGTAGACATGTACTGAGAGTGAGTGCAGGAAGGGTTGTCCTTAGTCTCCTCACTGTCACCGCCCTGAGAGTGAGTGCAGGGAGGATAGCCCTCAGTCTCCTCACTGTCACCACCCTGAGAGTGAGTACAGGAAGGGTTGTCCTCAGTCTCTTCCCTGTCACCGCCCTGAGAGTGAGTGCAGGAAGGGTTGTCCTCAGTCTCCTCACTGTCACCACCCCAAGAGTGAGTGCAAGAAGGGTTGTCCTCAGTCTCCTCACTGTCACCACCCTGAGAGTGAGGTGCAGGGACGGTTGTCCTCAGTCTCCTCACTGTCGCTGCCCTGAGAGTGAGGTGCAGGGAGGGTTGTCCTCAGTCTCCTCACTGTTACCCCCCTGAGAGTGAGTGCAGGATGGGTTGTCCTCAGTCTCCTCATTGTCACCACCCTGAGAGTGAGTGCAGGAAGGGTTGTCCTCAGTCTCCTCACTGTCACCATCCTGAGAGTGAGTGCAGGAAGGGTTGTCCTCAGTCTCCTCACTGTCACTGCCCTGAGAGTGAGTGCAAGAAGGGTTGTCCTCAGTCTCCTCACTGTCACCACCCTGAGAGTGAGTGCAGGAAGGGTTGTCCTCAGTCTCCACACTGTCACCGCCCTGAGAGTGAGTGCAGGAAGGGTTGTCCTCAGTCTGCTCACTGTCACCGCCCTAAGAGTGAGTGCAGGAAGGGTTGTCCTCAGTCTCCTCACTGTCACCGCCCTGAGAGTGAGTGCAGGAAGGGTGTCCTCAGTCTCCTCACTGTCACTGCCCTGAAAGTGAGTGCAGGAAGGGTTGTCCTCAGCCTCCTCACTGTCACTGCCCGAAGAGTGAGTGCAGGTAGGGTTGTCCTCAGCCTCCTCACTGTCACCGCCCTGAGAGTGAGTGCAGGAAGGGTTGTCCTCAGTCTCCTCACTTTCCCTACCTTGAGAGTGAGTGCAGGAAGGGTTGTCCTCAGTCTCCTCACTGTCACTACCCTGAGAGTGAGGTGCAGGGAGGGTTGTCCTCAATCTCCTCACTGTCACCGCCCTGAGAGTGAGTGTAGGAAGGGTTGTCCTCATTCACCTCACTGTCACTACCCTGAGAGTGAGTGCAAGAAGGGTTGTCCTCAGTCTCCTCACTGTCACTACCCTGAGAGTGAGGTGCAGGGAGGGTTGTCCTCAGTCTCCTCACTGTCACCGCCCTGAGAGTGAGTGCAGGAAGGGTTGTCCTCAGTCACCTCACTGTCACTACCCTAAGAGTGAGTGCAGGAAGGGTTGTCCTCAGTCTCCTCACTGTCACTACACTGAGAGTCAGTGCAGAAAGGGTTGTCCTCAGTCACCTCACTGTCACTACCCTGAGAGTGAGTGCAAGAAGGGTTGTCCTCAGTCTCCTCACTGTCACTACCCTGAGAGTGAGGTGCAGGGAGGGTTGTCCTCAGTCTCCTCACTGTCACCGCCCTGAGAGTGAGTGCAGGAAGGGTTGTCCTCAGTCTCCTCACTGTCCCTACCCTGAGAGTGAGTGCAGGAAGGGTTGTCCTCAGTCTCCTCACTGTCACCGCCCTGAGAGTGAGTGCAGGAAGGGTTGTCCTCAGTCTCCTCACTGTCACCGCCCTGAGAGTGAGTGCAGGAAGGGTTGTCCTCAGTCTCCTCACTGTCACCCCCCTGAGAGTGAGTGCAGGAAGGGTTGTCCTCAGTCTCCTCCCCGTCACCGCCCTGAGAGTGAGTGCAGGAAGGGTTGTCCTCAGTCTCCTCACTGTCACCACCCTGAGAGTGAGTGCAGGAAGGGTTGTCCTCAGTCTCCTCACTGTCACCACCCTGTGAGTGAGTGCAGGAAAGGTTGTCCTCAGTCTCCTCACTGTCACCGCCCTGAGAGGGAGTGCAGGAAGGGTTGTCCTCAGTCTTCTCCCTGTCACCGCCCTGAGAGTGAGTGCAGGAAGGCTTGTCCTCAGTCTCCTCACTGTCACCGCCCTGAGAGTGAGTGCAGGAAGAGTTGTCCTCAGTCTCCTCACTGTCACCACCTGGAGAGTGAGTGCAGGGAGGGTTGTCCTCAGTCTCCTCACTGTCACTACCCTGAGAGTGAGTGCAGGAAGGGTTGTCCTCAGTCTCCTCACTGTCACCGCCCAGAGAGTGAGTGCAGGAAGGGTTGTCCTCAGTCTCCTCACTGTCACCGCCCTGAGAGTGAGTGCAGGAAGGGTTGTCCTCAGTCTCCTCACTGTCACCGCCCTGAGAGTGAGTGCAGGAAGGGTTGTCCTCAGTCTCCTCACTGTCACCGCCCAGAGAGTGAGGTGCAGGGAGGGTTGTCCTCAGTCTCCTCACTGTCACCGCCCTGAGAGTGAGTGCAGGAAGGGTTGTCCTCAGTCTCCTCACTGTCACCGCCCTGAGAGTGAGTGCAGGAAGGGTTGTGCTCAGTCTCCTCACTGTCACCGCCCAGAGAGTGAGGTGCAGGGAGGGTTGTCCTCAGCCTCCTCACTGTCCCCCACCCTGAGAGTGAGTACAGGAAGGGTTGTCCTCAGTCTCCTCACTTTCACCGCCCTGAGAGTGAGTGCAGGGAGGGTTGTCCTCAGTCTCCTCACTGTCAACGTCCTGAGAGTGAGGTGCAGGGAGGGTTGTCCTTAGTCTCCTCACTGTCACCGCCCTGAGAGTGAGTGCAGGAAGGGTTGTCCTCAGTCTCCTCCCCGTCACCGCCCTGAGAGTGAGTGCAGGAAGGGTTGTCCTCAGTCTCCTCACAGTCACTACCCTGAGAGTGAGTGCAGGAAGGGTTGTCCTCAGTCTCCTCACTGTCACTACCCTGAGAGTGAGTGCAGGAAGGGTTGTCCTCAGTCTCCTCACTGTCACTGCCCTGAGAGTGAGTGCAGGAAGGGTTGTCCTCAGTCTCCTCACTGTCGCTGCCCTGAGAGTGAGGCACAGGGAGGGTTGTCCTCAGTCTCCTCACTGCCACTACTCTGAGAGTGAGTGCAGGAAGTGTTGTCCTCAGTCTCCTCACTGTCACTACCCTGAGAGTGAGTGCAGGAAGGGTTGTCCTCAGTCTCCTCACTGTCACTGCCCTGAGAGTGAGTGCAGGAAGGGTTGTCCTCAGTCTCCTCACTGTCACTACCCTGAGAGTGAGTGCAGGAAGGGTTGTCCTCAGTCTCCTCACTGTCGCTGCCCTGAGAGTGAGGCACAGGGAGGGTTGTCCTCAGTCTCCTCACTGTCACCGCCCTGAGAGTGAGTGCAGGAAGGGTTGTCCTCAGTCTCGTCACTGTCACCGCCGAGAGAATGAGGTTCAGGGAGGGTTGTCCTCAGTCTCCTCACTGTCACCGCCCTGAGAGTGAGGCGCATGGAGGGTTGTCCTCAGTCTCCTCACTGTCACTGCCCTGAGAGTGAGTGCAGGAAGGGTTGCCCTCAGTCTCCTCACTGTCCCCGCCCTGAGAGTGAGGTGCAGGGAGGGTTGTCCTCAGTCTCCTCACTGTCACCGCCCTGAGAGTGAGTGCAGGAAGGGTTGTCCTCAGTCTCCTCACTGTCACCGCCCTGAGAGTGAGTGCAGGAAGGGTTGTCCTCAGTCTCGTCACTGTCACCGCCCAGAGAGTGAGGTGCAGGGAGGGTTGTCCTCAGTCTCCTCACTGTCACCGCCCTGAGAGTGAGGCGCAGGGAGGGTTGGCCTCAGTCTCCTCACTGTCACCGCCCTGAGAGTGAGTGCAGGAAGGGTTGTCCTCAGTCTCCTCACTGTCCCCGCCCTGAGAGTGAGGTGCAGGGAGGGTTGTCCTCAGTCTCCTCCCCGTCACCGCCCTGAGAGTGAGTGCAGGAGGGTTTTCCTCAGTCTCCTCACTGTCACCGCCCTGAGAGTGAGTGCAGGAAGGGTTGTCCTCAGTCTCCTCACTGTCACCGCCCTGAGAGTGAGTGCAGGAAGGGTTGTCCTCAGTCTCCTCACTGTCACCGCCCTGAGAGTGAGGCGCAGGGAGGGTTGTCCTCAGTCTCCTCACTGTCAACGCCCTGGGAGTGAGTGCAGGAGGGTTTTCCTCAGTCTCCTCCCCGTCACCGCCCTGAGAGTGAGTGCAGGAGGGTTTTCCTCAGTCTCCTCACTGTCACCGCCCTGAGAGTGAGTGCAGGAAGGGTTGTCCTCAGTCTCGTCACTGTCACCGCCCTGAGAGTGAGGCGCAGGGAGGGTTGTCCTCAGTCTCCTCACTGTCACCGCCCTGGGAGTGAGTGCAGGGAGGGTTGTTCTAGGTCCAGTTCGAGGGGCTCTACTGGGACGGACAAAAGAGGGGCAGTAACAAGTGACCTGAAGGACTAAGGGGTCTAAAACCAGGGTTTTACAATTTCTGTATATTCAGCTCACAATATGAGTAAGTGCCTTCTGTGAATACCAAAATGGTCGTACGTTTAGGATTTTGTCTTAAGTTAGTTCTGTGAATCCGGCCCAGAGTCACTGCCAAGCAAAGTCTGACATGTGAGGACTCAGGCCTAGGATCTGAGGGGTGATTGATGCACTGAGTGCTGCAGGACTGAGGGACTGGCAGACTAAGGGCTGCAGGACTGGGTGACTGTTGCACTGAGTGCTGCAGGACTGAGGGACTGGCAGACTAAGTGCTGCAGGACTGGGGTACTGTTGCACTGAGTGCTGCAGGACTGAGTGACTGTTGCACTGAGTGACGCAGGACTGAGTGACTGTTGCACTGAGTGCCGCAGGACTGAGTGACTGTTGAACTGAGTGCCGCAGGACTGAGTGACTGTTGCACTGAGTGCCGCAGGACTGAGTGACTGTTGCACTGAGTGCTGTAGGACTGGGTGACTGGCAGACTAAGTGCTGAAGGACTGGGGTACTGTTGCACTGAGTGCCGAAGAACTGAGTGACTGTTGCACTGAGTGCCGCAGGACTGAGTGACTGTTGCACTGAGTGCTGCAGGAATGGGTGACTGTTGCACTGAGTGCTGCAGGACTGAGGGACTGGCAGACTAAGTGCTGCAGGACTGAGTGACTGTTGCACTGAGTGCTGCAGGAATGGGTGACTGGCACACTGAGTTCCCCAGGACTGGGTGACTGGCACACTGAGTTCCCCAGGACTGGGTGACTGGCACACTGAGTTCCCCAGGACTGGGCGACGGGCACACTGAGTGCTGCAGGACTGGCGCACCTAGTGTGCATGTCAGACCCTGTGTGCTCAGATCGTGCTATGTAAGGAGCCCGGTAATGCTTGGACCCTGCATTAACAGCACACATCCTCCGTACACAATGTGTGTGCACATTGCCATGCTACCCATGGGTGAGCAGGGGTGGTATAGTGTGTGTAATGACCTGCCCTTGACAGGAGCGGCAGGTTCTGCCTGGGGCACCCCCTCAGCCAACCAGACAGTGCCGCTTCCAATGCCAGCCTTCATGGTGCCTCCAATGTGTGTGCACAGTGCCTCAGGCTCCATTTAACATGCACTGACAGCCATGTTCTCTCTTATATTCACTCACTTGGCATAGTGGCTGCAGGTCCCATTGCACAGATCGTTCTCTATGTCTGAAAAAGAAAAGAGGACAATTGGTTCATGTGTATCTGAAGTCAGAAAGATGTGAAAGTGAAATATAGTAGATGGAGCAGCAGGAACAGACAAAGCAGATAGGAGCAAGAGACAAAGTGGGAGCGAGAGGAACCACGGGAGCAAGAGGCACCGCAGGAGCAAGCGGCACTGCGGGAACAAGAGGCACCACGGGAACAAAAGACACCGTGGCAGCAAGAGACACCGCGCGAGCAAGAGACACCGCAGGAGCAATAGGCACAGCGGGAGCAAGAGGCACCGCTGGAGCAAGACACAAAGCGGGAGCGAGAGGCACCGCGGGAGCAAGAGGCACTGCGGAAGCAAGAGGCACCGCGGCAGCAAGAGACACCGCTGGAGCAAGAGACAAAGCGGGAGCAAGAGGCACCACGGGAGCAAGAGGTACAGCGGGAGCAAGAGGCACAGTGGCAGCAAGAGACACCGCAGCAGCAAGAGACACCGTGCGAGCAAGAGACACCACGCGAGCAAGAGACACCGCGGGAGCAAGAGGCAGCGCGGGAGCAAGAGGCACCGCGGGAGCAAGAGACAAAGCAGGAGCGAGAGGCACCGCGGGAGCAAGAGGCACTGCGGGAGCAAGAGGCACCGCAGCAGCAAGAGACACCGCTGGAGCAAGAGGCACCACGGGAGCAAGAGGCACAGCGGGACCAAGAGACAAAGCGGGAGTGAGAGGCACCGCTGGAGCAAAAGGCACTGCGGGAGCAAGAGGCCTGTGGCAGCAAGAGACACCGCGGCAGCAGGAGACACTGCGCGATCAAGAGACACCGCAGGAGCAAGAGGCACAGCGGGAGCAAGAGGCACAGCGGGAGCAAGAGACACCGCTGGAGCAAGACACAAAGCGGGAGCGAGAGGCACCGCGAGATTATGAGTCACAGTGGGAGCAAGAGACACCGCGGCAGCAAGAGACAAAGCGGGAGCAAGAGGCACCGCAGGAGCGAGAGGCACAGCGAGAGCGAGAGACACTGCGGGAGCAAGAGACACCGTGGCAGCAAGAGACACCACGGCAGCAAGAGACACCGCGGCAGCAAGAGACACCGCGGCAGCAAGAGACCCAGCGGGAGCAAGAGACACCGCGGGACCAAGAGACACCGCGGGAGCAAGAGACACCGCGGGAGCAAGAGACACTGCGGGAGCAAGAGACACTGCGGGAGCAAGAGACACTGCGGGAGCAAGAGACACCGCGGCAGCAAGAGACACCGCGGGAGCAAGAGACACCGCAGGAGCAAGAGACAAAGCGGGAGAAAGAGGAACAGTGGGAGCAAGAGGCACAGCGGGAGTGAGAGGTACAGCGGGAGCGAGAGACACAGCCGGAGCAAGAGGCACCGCGGGAGTAAGAGTCACAGCGGGAGCAAGAGACACAGCGGGAGCAAGAGACAAAGCGGGAGCAAGAGACACAGCGGGAGGAAGAGACAAAGCGGGAGCGAGAGACACCACGGGAGCAAGAGGCACAGCGGGAGCGAGAGACACCGCGGCGGGAGCAAGAGACGCAGAAGGGAGCAAGAGACACCTCGGGAGCAAGAGGAACCGCGGGAGCGAGAGATACCGTGGGAGCAAGAGACAAAGCGGGAGCAAGAGACACAGCGGGAGCAAGAGACAAAGTGGGAGCGAGAGCCACCGCGGGAGCCAGAGACACCGTGGGAGCAAGAGACACCGCGGGAGCAGAGGCACACCGGGAGCGAGAGACACCACGGGAGCAAGAGACAAAGCGGGAGCGAGAGGCACCGTGGGAGCAAGAGGCACAGCGGGAGCGAGAGACACCGCAGGAGCGAGAGGCACCGCGGGAGCAAGAGACAAAGCGGGAGCAAGGTACACAGTGGGAGGAAGAGACACAGTGGGAGAAAGAGACACCGCGCAAGCAAGAGACACCGCGGGAGCATGAGGCACCGCGGGAGCAAGAGGCACAGCGGGAGCAAGAGACACCGCTGGAGCAGCAAGAGACAAAGCGGGAGCAAGAGGCACCGCGGGAGCAAGAGGCACAGCGGGAGCGAGAGACACCGCGGGAGCGAGAGGCACCGCGGGAGCGAGAGGCACCGCGGGAGCGAGAGGCACCGCGGGAGCAAGAGTCACAGCGGGAGCAAGAGACACAGCGGGAGCAAGAGACACAGCAGGAGCAAGAGACAAAGCGGGAGCAAGGTACACAGCGGGAGGAAGAGACACAGTGGGAGGAAGAGACACCACGCAAGCAAGAGACACCGCGGGAGCAAGAGGCACCGCGGGAGCAAGAGGAACAGCGGGAGCAAGAGGAACAGCGGGAGCAAGAGACACCGCTGGAGCAAGAGACAAAGCGGGAGCGAGAGGCACCGCGGGAGCGAGAGTCACAGCGGGAGCAAGAGACACAGCGGGAGCAAGAGACAAAGCGGGAGGAGACACAGTGGGAGGAAGAGACATAGCGGGAGCGAGAAACACCACGGGAGCAAGAGGCACAGCGGGAGCGAGAGACACCGCGGGAGCAAGAGACACCTCGGGAGCGAGAGGCACCGCGGGAGCGAGAGACACCGCAGGCGCAAGAGACACCGCAGGAGCGAGAGACACCGCAGCAGCAAGAGACACCGCGGCAGCAAGAGACACCGCGGGAGCAAGAGACACAGCGCGAGCAAGAGGCACCGCGGGAGCAAGAGGCACAGCCGGAGCAAGATGCACAGCGGGAGCAAGAGACACTGCTGGAGCAAGAGACAAAGCGGGAGCGAGAGGCACCGCGGGAGCGAGAGGCACAGCGGGAGCAAGAGACACAGCAGGAGCAAGAGACAAAGCGGGAGCAAGAGACACAGTGGGAGGAAGAGACAAAGCAGGTGCGAGAGACACCGTGGGAGCAAGAGGCACAGCGGGAGCGAGAGACACCGCGGGAGCAAGAGACACCTCGGGAGCAGGAGGCACCGCGGGGAGCAAGAGGCACCGCGGGAGCAAGAGGCACAGTGGGAGCGAGAGGCACAGCGGGAGCAAGAGGTACAGCGGGAGCGAGAGACACCGCGGGAGCAAGAGACACCGCGGGAGCAAGAGACACAGCGCGAGCAAGAGGCACCGCGGGAGCAAGAGGCACAGCGGGAGCAAGAGGCACAGCGGGAGCAAGAGACACTGCTGGAGCAAGAGACAAAGTGGGAGCGAGAGGCACCACGGGAGCAACAGACAAAGCACGAGCAGGAGGCACCGCGGGAGCAAGAGACACCGTAGGAGCAAGAGACACAGCAGGAGCAAGAGGCACCGCGGGAGCAAGAGGCACGGCGGGAGACACCACGGGAGCCACAGGCATCGCGGGAGCAAGGGACACCACGGGAGCAAGAGACACCATGGGAGCAAGAGACACCATGGGAGCAAGAGATACCGCGGGAGCAAGAGACACCGCGGGAGCAAGAGACACTGCAACAAGTGAAATAGTATAGATAGGAGAAGCAGCAGGAGGACCCGGCAGAAGGAAAAGGGAAGAGGTGAAGCAACAGGAACAGGAAAAGTATTGGGTAGATGAAGAAGAAACAGAGAAAGTAGTGAAACAAGAGGAGGAGTGTACACAGGCAATACAGGAGGTACAAGAGGCAGAGCAGAAACAGGAGAAGCACAGGAGAAGTCGAAAGAGGAAGCAGTGACACAGGGGGAGCAACATGAACTGGAGTAGTAGCAGGAACAGAAGTAACAGGAACACGACAAGTAATAGGAAGATGCAGTAGAAACAAGAAAAGCAGAAGGAACAGCACAATCAGTGGAAAAGGAAAAGGTAGTAGGTACATGAGGCACAGTAGGAACAGGAGAAGCTTCGGGAAAGAAGCAGTGGAAACAGGTGGTAAAGAAAGAACAAGTGTTGAGGTGGAGCCTGCCTGAGAGAAAGGAACATTAATAGCAAGGAGACAAGAGGCAGGAGTAAGAGACAGGTTAGGAAAAGGTGGCGAAGTGGAAACAGTGTCTTTCCAGAGAAGAACAAACCAGCATCAAACCCAAGAAGGAAAGAACATCACAAAGCCATCCCCAATCCTGCAGGTAAATAGAGAAGACATTGGGCCTTTCACGTCACTGACAGTGCCCGCCTCCCTCCCACCAACACTCAGGGCATTTAACCAAGTCACCCTGCCCTTAACCTTGCAGCTATTCAACAGGTCTCTTATACCATCCTGCCCTTAACCCTGTCCCTCTTTGACATATCACCCATACCATTCGACCCTTAACCCTGCCCCCCTTTAACAGGTTACCTATACCATCCTGTCCTTAACTCTGCCCCCTTTGATACGTCACCTGTACCATCCTGTTCTCAACCCTGCCCCCTTTGACAGGTCTATACCATCCTGTCCTTAACCCTGCCCCCTTTGACAGGTCTATACCATCCTGTCCTTAAGCCAGCCCCCCTTAGACAGATCAACTATACCATTCGACCCTTAACCCTGCCCCCAATTAACAGGTCGCCCACACCATCCTGTACTTAACACTGCCAACTTTGACAGGTTACCCACACCATCCTGTCCTTAACCTAGCCCCCTCTGACAGGTCACTCCACCATCCTGTCCTGAACCCTGCCCCCTCTGACAGGTCACTCCACCATCCTGTCCTTAACCCTGCCCCCTCTGACAGGTCACTCCACCATCCTGTCCTTAACCCTGCCCCTTCTGACAGGTCACTCCACCATCCTGTCCTTAACCCTGCCCCCTCTGACAGGTCACTCCACCATCCTGTCCTTAACCATGACCCCTCTGACAGGTCACTCCACCATCCTGTACTTAACCCTGCCCCCTCTGACAGGTCCCTCCACCATCCTGTACTTAACCCTGCCCCCTCTGACAGGTCACTCCACCATCCTGTCCTTAACCCTGCCCCCTCTGACAGGTCACTCCACCATCCTGTCCTTAACCATGACCCCTCTGACAGGTCACTCCACCATCCTGTCCTTAACCCTGCTCCTTCTGACAGGTCACTCCACCATCCTGTCCTTAACTCTGCCCCCTCTGACAGGTCACTCCACCTTCCTGTCCTTAACCCTGCCCCCTCTGACAGGTCACTCCACCATCCTGTCCTTAACCCTGCCCCCTCTGACAGGTCACTCCACCATCCTGTCCTTAACCATGACCCCTCTTACAGGTCACTCCACCATCCTGTCCTTAACCCTGCCCCCTCTGACAGGTCACTCCACCATCCTGTCCTTAACCCTGCCCCCTCTGACAGGTCACTCCACCATCCTGTCCTGAACCCTGACCTCTCGAATCCCTTTGCTTCAGCTCCCCCCGTCTCTCTCTCTCCCTACCTTACCTCTTCCACACTGTCCTGGAGTCCCCCAAACCCTCCTGTATTCAGAGCCCTCCCACGCGCAGTCCTGCCCCCTTCACCCCAACGTCTCGCTCTACACACTTTTTTTTTTTACAGCGTCTCATCATTCATGGTTGAATATTACCTGTTCACTCACATTACTCAAAGACAAGACCGGACATGACGTCAGAGTCACAAATCTGTAACAACTGAAACCCCCCAAAGTGCATTTGTATGTAATTGTCACTGTTATAGTACGAAAAACTCAATAAAAACAGATTCACAAAAAAATGACGTGCGAGGCACAAATGAGAGAGAGGGAACTCACAGCATCTGCCAAACAGGTGGCGACTGATCCACCCACCCAAAGCATGGACTGCACACACCTGACTGAGCCTCCACGAGCCCTCACAGGTCCCTTACCCACGGCACAGGTGAAGCCACGCCAGCCTTTGTAGCAGTCACAGGATCCGTCTCCGCCTATCCCGTCTCTGCACCGACCGTGAACACAGGCGCACTCTGGGCAACAAAAAGAAATATTACAGAGGGTGGTCCCTCGCCGTGCGACCCGCAGGCTACCTCCAATCACTGCCTGGAGCCCCTTGTGCACCTTCAATAAATTAATCTATCCACCACCCATCCATCCATCCATCCATCCATCCACCCATCATCCATCCATCCATCCATCCATCCATCCATCCATCCACCCATCCATCCATCCATCCATCCATCCATCCATCCATCCATCCATCCACCCATCCATCCATCCATCCATCCATCCATCCAACCAACCATCCAGCGACCCATCCACCCACCCATCCATCCATCCAACCACCCACCCACACATACATCCATCCACCCACCCTTCCACCCATACATCATCCATTCATTCAACCCATTGATCCATCCAATGATCAATCGATCGATCCATCCAGCTACCATCCACCCCCACCATCCATCCACATTTGTAGAGAGTGGCACTGTCACACCTGAGGGTATCTGGGCGTGGGTGCAAGGTCTCGCTCGTGCTTCTGAGCAGACACTAGCCACACGGGAGGGCACAGTAAACTAGCACTGTGCCACTAGCCACACAGCAAGCCAGCACTGTGCCATAGCCTCACAGGAGCGCACAGCAAGCCAGCACTGTGGCACTAGCCACACAGGAGTGCACAGCAAACCAGCAATGTGGCACTAGCCACACAGGAGCGCACAGCTAGCCAGCGCTGTGGCACTAGCCACAGAGGGTGAAACAACCAAATAATGATTGTCACTGCGCACAATGCTAGGGGTAACAAAGACCCATTGACAAATAATCTCCTTCTCAAAAAAAGGTAATCAAACACAACGATCAGGTACACACGAACATATATTAATACATATATGCGATAAGTGAATACAAGTATATCAGTACATAGACAGGGTATAACACCTATGTGGTGTCCTCAAACTGTTACAATCGTTTCAAAGCGTGATATATTTACAGTGCTTTTAATTCATTGCATGAGAACAAAAAAGTGAGCCCAATGCATTTCGGGGCTGTTGTGTCCCTTCGTCAGGGGCAATCTACAACAAAAAAACAATAATGCACAATATTACTTGAAGTGGACATACATAATATTCAATGAGAAACATTACATTAACATGGTAAAACAGTGAGCCACCCCCTGTGGATATGTGAGCAGCGTACATCTATTGGTATTAATATGTCAATAAATGAATAGATGCTATCACCAAAAGGTAGAAGAACATTGTGGTTGAAGCAGTGAGGGAATTATGGGGAAACTAATGATCAAGGGGTAGATGGAAAACAGATCAAAAAATCTGGGTAAAAAGAAGAGAAACGTGACTAGCCACAGAGGAGCACAAAGCAAGCCAGCACTGTGGCACTAGCCACACAGGAGTGCACAGCAAGCCAGCACTGTGCCATAGCCTCACAGGAGCGCACAGCAGACCAGCACTGTGGCACTAGCCTCACAGAAGCGCACAGCAAGCCAGCACTGTGCCATAGCCTCACAGGAGCGCACAGCAAGCCAGCACTACACCACTAGCCACACATGAGCGCACAGCAAGCTATCACTGCACCACTAACCACACAGGAGTGCACAGCAAGCCAGCACTGTGCCATAGCCTCACAGGAGCGCACAGCAAGCCAGCACTGTGCCATAGCCTCACAGGAGCGCACAGCAAGCCAGCACTGTGCCATAGCCTCACAGGAGCGCACAGCAAGCCAGCACTGTGCCATAGCCTCACAGAAGCGCACAGCAAGCCAGCACTACACCACTAGCCACACACGAGCGCACAGCAAGCTATCACTGCACCACTAACCACACAGGAGTGCACAGCAAGCCAGCACTGTGGCACTAGCCACAGAGGAGCGCACAGCAAACAAGCACTGTGGCACTAGCCACAGAGGAGCGCACAGCAAACAAGCAATGTGGCACTAGCCACAGAGGAGCGCACAGCAAGCCAGCACTGTGACACTAGCCACAGAGGAGCGCACAGCAAGCCAGCACTGTGTCATAGCCTCAAAGGAGTGCACAGCAAGCCAGCACTACACCACTAGCCACAAAGGAGCACACAGGGTGAAAGACCGTCACTCAAACCCTGTTCACCAGCAGTCTCGACTACGGCAATGCACTCTATGCCGGTATAAACAAAAACCTCACCGCAAGCTACAGAACATCCAGAACGCCACCGCAAGACTGGTCCTCAACCTGCCAAGACGCTGCCACATCTCCCAGCACCTGCGCCCACTCCACTTGCTCCTCATCGAAGCTAGAGTCACCTTCAAGATGCTAACCCACGCTCACAAGGCCCTCCATGACACCGGATCAGCATACCTGAACAGCTGACTCAAATTCCATGCACCCCAAAGGATCCTACGATCAGCCCAGCTCTCCTACGCCGCAGTGCCCCGCACCAGAAAGACCAGATCAGGAGGCCGCTCCTTCTCCTTCCTCGCGGCCAGAGCCTGGAATGACCTTCTGCTCCACCTCAGACAGACAACATCGCTCCCCATCTTTGCAAGAAATTTCAAAACCTGGCTCTTCGACAGACCCCTCCTTGATGGACTGGAGCCTGCGAACCCCCCCCCCCTCCCAGCGCCTTGAAACCCTTACGGGTGAGTAGTTCCGCTTAACAAACCCATGATTCATTGATTGACTAGCCACAGAGGAGCGCACAGCAAGCCAGCTCATCCCATTCCTCCTACAGACCTCAGCTCCCAGTTCAAAATCTGAAGAGTTGTACAGAAGATCTACACAGGCTGTTGCTGGTATGGAGAGGGGGGTGGGATGGAGAGTTGGGGTGGGTGGAATGGAGAGGGGGGTGGGAGGGATGGAGAGGGGGGATTGGAGGGACGGAGAGGGGGGTGGGATGGGGTGGGATTGGCGAGGGGGTGAGTGAGTGGGATGGAGAGGGTGGTGGGATGTGGGGGGTGGGACAGAAAGGGACAGAGGGGTGGGTTGAGGTGGATGGTATGTAGAGGGGGTGGGAGGGATGGAGAGGGGGTGGGTGGGATGGAGAGGGGGGTGGGATTGTATGTGGGTGGGATGGACGTTGGCTACAGAAGGGAACATGCGAGTGTGAGAGGTACTGCCGTGAGTGTTTCTATGCCATTGGTGATTCCATTGCCACCTTGGGCATCAGACCAAGGGATGCGAAAGCCATCAGGTGAATGCATTATACTGGTCTGTGCGGCAACCATGCAACTAGAGACTCATTTCTTTCCTGTGTAGAGGCAGCTTCTCCCACTTCAGAGAATGAACAAGAATAACTACTGATTATTGGACTTAGAGCTTTAAAAGAGCTCGACACGCAAATACACTTTAAGACTACAAGAGAGGGCTCCTTTAGAAACAACAGAAGCCACCTTAGGAAAAAAAACATAGAATCTACTGTTGGAGATAACAGAAAGACAGAAGCTAACTTCGGATAACAACAGAATTTACTTTTGGAAAACAACAGATGCAATCTTTAAAAAACAACAAAAGCCACCTTTGGAAACAACAGAAGCCACCTTTGGAATCAACAGAAGCCACCTTTGGAATCAACAGAAGCCACCTTTGGAATCAACAGAAGCCACCTTTGGAAACAACAGAAGCCACCTTTGGAAACAACAGAAGCCACTTTTGGAATCAACAGAAGCCACCTTTGGAAACAACAGAAGCCACCTTTGGAATCAACAGAAGCCACCTTTGGAAACAACAGAAGCCACTTTTGGAATCAGCAGAAGCCACTTTTGGAATCAACAGAAGCCACCTTTGGAAACAACAGAAGCCACTTTTGGAATCAACAGAAGCCACCTTTGGAAACAACAGAAGACACCTTTGGAAACAACAGAAGCCACTTTTGGAAACAACAGAAGCCACCTTTGGAAACAACAGAAGCCACTTTTGGAATCAGCAGAAGCCACCTTTGGAATCAACAGAAGACACCTTTGGAAACAACAGAAGCCACCTTTGGAATCAACACAAGCCACATTTGGAAACAACAGAAGCCACATTTGGAATCAACAGAAGCCACCTTAGGAAAAAAACATAGAAGCTACTTTTGGAGATAACAGAAAGACAGAAGCTAACTTCGGATAACAACAGAATCTACATTTGCAAAACAGCAGAAGCCACCTCCAGAAAACAACTAATATTAGAATGTTGACAGCTCCATTGAAGTCAATAAATTGCTCTGGGCTTCTAATGGCTGGTAGAAGCCCGGAGCTCCAACATTCCAATGCTGTCCTTCACAGGTGTTGCTGTGAACAAAGAGCCCTCGGACCCGAGGGGACTGCACGGGACCTGAGGAGATTGCACAGAGCTCGAGGGGACTGCACAGTGCCCGAGGGGATTGCACCGAGCCCAAAGCGACTGGACAAAACCCGAAGTGATTCTACGGGACCCGAGGGGACTGCATGGGACCCGAGGGGACTGAACGGGACCTGAGGGGATTGCATGAAGCCCGAGGGGATTGCTTGGAGCCCAAAGGGATTCTACGGGACCCGAGGCGACTGCACGGGACCCGAAGGGACTGCACGGGACCCGAGGGGACTCCACGGGACCTGTGGGGATTGCACGGAGCCCGAGGGGATTGCACAGAACCCGAAGGGATTCCACGTGACCCAAAGGGACTGCACGGGACCCGGGGGGATTGCACAGAGCCCACGGGTATTGCAGGGAGCCCTAGAGGATTTCAACCCCCCTCAGGCTCTGTGAGGTCTTTGTTTTACAAATCAGAACATTCTTCCCTCTAGAGGCGGAATGTTCCAATAGCCTTAGAGCCCTCCGTAGCGGGCTCTACCAGCCATTAAAAGCCCACTTCCTAATTGCGGGTCTTCAATGGCGGGTAGAGCGTGCTATGAAGAGCTCTAAAGCTATTTCCCAACTAGAGAACAACAGAATACATCCTTAGAATTCATTATAAAGTTGATACGATGCCAACTGTGCAATATGGAACTTACAATGTGGGAAAAAATTAAACCTTACAAAATGTGTTGGTAACAGCAGAACAAGGGAAGGGAAGCGGGTGGTAATTTGCTAGAAATAAAGATTCAATTAAAACAGCTTCAGGATTGGTGCATAACAACAGAAACCACCTTTGGAAAACAGAAACCATCCCCAGTAAACAATAGACACCACCTCCAGAAAAACAACAGATGCAACCTTTGAAAAATAAAAGAACAGAAGTTAACTTCGGAAAACAGGAGCCACCTTTGAAAAATAAAAGAACAGAAGTTAACTTTGGAAAACAGGAGCCACCTTTAGAAAGCAACAGAAGCCACCTCCATAAACCAAGAGACAACACCTAAAGAAAACAACAGAAACCACCTTTGGAAAACAGAACCCATCCAAAATAAACAATAGACACCACCTCCATAAAAACAACAAATGCAACCTTTGGAAAATAAAGGAAAAGAAGTTAACTTTGGAAAACAGGAGCCACATTTAGAAAGCAACAGAAGCCACCTCCATAAACCAAGAGACACCACCTCAAGAACACAACAGAAGTCCCCAGTGGAAGTAACCTATGGACAACCATACAAACCACCTCCCAAAAACATCAGAAGCTATTTTTGAAAACAATAGAAGCCACATTTGCTCTTTGTGGACAGACATGCATCCGTTCACAGTGGAACCTCCCCCCCCCCCCCCTCCAATGCCAGCCCTAAGGGAGGTCAAAGACACAATCCAGCTGGACATGGAACTCTCAGAAACTTGGCAGCTTTTGAGCCAGGTCTCTCAAAAGAACACAAGAGCTCATGAGCAGTGCTGACCACCTCTGTGCTTGGAATATGACTCGCATGCAGATTATGCTGTGTTTTCTTGACCTCAGAATCATGGGAGACAGGAATAGTGAGATGGAGTGACGTATTACAAGCCAATTTTTTCAAAGATGCTAAAACAGAAGGCTCTCAACTTAGCTCCCTCCTTCTGCTGTACCGGTCTGTAAGGCAGTGGATACGTCTAGAGGGAGGTGGTCCTGTGAGGATGGACCTGGTGTCCCTGGTTCTTGTCCTCTAGCTCTTGGGCCCATAGTCCCCATGGCCTTAGAACACCAGGCCCTTGACCTCCTGATCAGAGCCCTGCTGAACTTGGTTCCCTTGGCTCTTGTCCTCCTGGTCTTTATCTTTTTGATCATGGCCGTCCAGTTTCTGGTCCACCTGGCTCTGCTGCTGCTTGTCCTGTGATTCTCGGAGTAGGAGGAGCCTCTTTGCTCACTTGGGGAGGCTCTTCTTAAGTTCCTGCAATGGAGGCTTGGCAAGGACAAGAGCCTGAGGAGACAAGCGGCCCGGGTGGCTATTCTTGACCATGTCCTTCTGACCATCCTGGGCTTCAGCCCCTGATCCAGGCCTCAAGGGGCTTTGAGATTCTTCATTCCCTTGCAGTACCATTCCAGACTGCTCCATTAGGTTAAGTGCCTTTCTATGCACCAACCGGGGAAGAACAGCCACATGGACCAGGTCCTGGCGATGACTTGCTGACTCAGCCATTGTCTGAGAAGTGCTGTGCACCCCGATGTCACTGGTACTTGATTCCACCCACATCCTCCATGGCAGGCACATCGCTATCCCCATCTACTGAGTGACGTCACAGCGCTAGCCTGCCTGTGTTCAAGGAGGTCCTGTGGCTAGTACAGACTTTACTGTGGAATGAGGCCTCTCATGCTGGTGGCCCTGGGCCGGTGCCAAGACCATGATGGCTACTGTCATTTTGGCTTCAATATTGCTAAGAACCAACTCCAATCACCCGGCTTGGACTCCTCCTCATCTGCCCTTCCTCATACTACTGTCTTCTCCACCTCATGTGCATTTTCAGGGGTGACCTTTGCATTATAGGCAGTAATTCATTGTTTAAAATAAAACGTTATAATCTTTATATAATTTACAAAGATTTCTATTGAGGTTACCAACTTGACGTGCGCCATCATACAGTGTCTCATATAGCTTGGGTTTAAACACCAGAACCAAGGTCGTGTGTTACGCAACGAACATTACAAGCTTGACCTTGGCCTGGGCATATGGATTCTATACATTTAGACTTGGACCTCTTAATCTAAATATTAAGGAACAGTCTGGTAAGCATGCCAATAGTGAAGTCCAAGTAGTGGCCCCTTGTTTACCTTCCCACGCCGTTCACCGTTGTACATGGGTGGTGCTGCTCTGGTAATGGTGGTCATTTACTCATAGGTTGCATTTTGTTGACCTTTGCCGACTTTCTGCCGGTGGAGTGAAGGTTGTCATTCACAGATACTTTGGAGGTTTCATAGATGGAACTGTTCTTGTGGTGGAGCAACAGTGGTAAATGCTGCTCCAGTGGTATTGGAGTGGAGGTGGTCATCAGTAGATACGTTGAAGCTTCATGGTCTAGGCTGCCTTAAAGGTGTGATGTGAGAATCTACTCATTTAGTGTGAGAGTCTACTCATTTGGTGTGAGAGTCTACACATTCGATGAAGAGTGCTCATTCGATGTGAGAGTCTACTCATTCGTGTGAGTCTACTCATTCGTGTGAGAGTCTGCTCATTCAATGTGGGAGACTACTCATTTAGTGTGAGAGTCTACTCATTCAGTGTGAGAGTCTACTCATTTGGTTTGAGAGTCTACTCATTCAGTGTGAGTCTACTCATTCGGTGTGAGAGTCTACTCATTCGATGAAGAGTGCTCATTCGGTGTGAGAGTCTACTCATTCGTGTGAGTCTACTCATTCGTGTGAGTCTACTCATTCGTGTGAGAGACTACTCATTTAGTGTGAGAGTCTACTCATTCAGTGTGAGAGTCTGCTCATTCAATGTGGGAGACTACTCATTTAGTGTGAGAGTCTACTCATTCAGTGTGAGAGTCTACTCATTTGGTTTGAGAGTCTACTCATTCAGTGTGAGTCTACTCATTCGGTGTCAGAGTCTACTCATTCGATGAAGAGTGCTCATTCGATGTGAGAGTCTACTCATTCGTATGAGTCTACTCATTCGTGTGAGTCTGCTCATTTGTGTGAGAGTCTGCTCATTCAATGTGGGAGACTACTCATTTAGTGTGAGAGTCTACTCATTCTGTGTGAGAGTCTACTCATTTGGTTTGAGAGTCTACTCATTCACTGTGAGTCTACTCATTCGGTGTGAGAGTCTACTCATTCGGTGTGAGAGTCTACTCATTCGATGAAGAGTGCTCATTCGGTGTGAGAGTCTACTAATTCGCTGTGAGATTCTACTCATTCGATGTGAGAGACCACTCATTCGATATGAGAGACTACTGATTCGATGTGAGAGACTACTCATTCAGTTTGAGAGAGATACTCATTTGGTGTGAGAGTCTACTCATTTGGTGTGAGAGTCTACTCATTCGATGTGTGATTCTACTCATTTAGTGCCCTCTGCTAGGACGAGAGAGCAGCCCAAAGGTGCGATACAATATTCCCTTGGAGGGCAGGAGAATGGCGAGGAGAGTGAAAACAGAGATGTGCTGCTTTCCACTGTCATACACCACTGGTGTCAACATGCACTACAGCATGAGTTGCTAAGATACACCCATAACACAGAGGAGTCGTTTCCGAGCTTGTACAGGGCCACGCAGTCAATAAAGCTCGGTTTCAATAAACAGTTCTCTACGAAGCTGCAGATTGTGGATTTAGAGATCTAAGGATATCTTTGATTTGCACAGCCTGGGCCACAGGGGGGCAGTTCAAGAACAGGGAAGTGAGAGTAAGGATGGGAAGAGCTTGACATGTAAAGGGTTTGGGATGCTTGGAGAAGTGTGGGGCGCAAGGCTGTGAATGAGTGGATAGGAGATGAAGTGACAGGAATCATCACTTGCGAGGGTGGGTGGAATAAATGGGAGGGCTGAAATGGGAGGCAGCAGAGCTGTGTTAACAGAGTAAAAGGGTGCTGATATGGGAGCCAGTGAAGCTGTGTGAACAGAGTGGAAGGGTGTTGATGATAAAAGATGTTCCTGTTTTTCTGGCTTTTGTTGTAGTTGTGGTCAGTAGGAGTTGTGGTGTTACTGTCAAGCACCCACACAGCGTACCATCTCTCTTCCACCATCTTCCTACCTCTCCTCGGGACGATTTCTGGGTTGTTAGATTTTGCTTTCTCAAAGGAACCTCTTTCCTCCTCCTCAGGGCTCTTCAAATCTAGTACTACTGGGATCAACTCAACGTCTGAGGAGTGTGACAGTCTCTCAGGATAGGTGACACTACCAGCAATCCATGTATATTTACATACAGAGTCTCGTATTTTAAGGGATTTTCAAGCTGGCTTCCGTGCTAATATTAGCACTGTCGATCAGGTTTTTCGCCTCCTCTGTTTGTATTGGAAGGAAGTGACTATCAAGGGTGGGAAATGATATGTGGCCTTTGTTGCTCTCTGGTCAGCGTTCGATCTAGTTCCCCGAACCACTCTCTGGAGAATGTTGAAAGAGATGGGCATACCTCACAATCTCCTAGAAATCCTAATTAGATTGCACACCTCAAATTCAGCTCAGGTGAGATGGAGCGCAAATAATAAAAAAACAGAGCAATTCCCAATCGAACGAGGTGTGAGGCAGGGGTGTGTGCTCGCGCCTACCCTTTTCTCACTTTTCATTATTGGGGTGGTCGATTTTGTTTACAGAGATAGGTGTGGCGCCCCCAAAATAGGTGAGAAAAGAGTCCCAGTGCTCCTCTTTGCCGATGACACCCAATGAATTTTGAACTCCCTCCAAGGTGTTCAACAACTGCAGAATGATTTTATAAGGTTTTGTCACAAGCGAGGTCTGGAGTTAAATGAGGCCAAAACCAAGTACATGGTCTTTACTAAACGAAATATAAAACTGACCCAAAGATGTTTGTTTGCAGGAGATACCATCCTGGAACAAGTATTGGTTTTGATTACTTGGGTATCCACCTTATATCTTATTTAAACTGGGCCCCCACGTTGACAAAGTCAGTTTGATGTTAATCCAGCAGATTGCTCATATTTAGAACAAGCATTGGCATAGCCAATAGGTCTCGCTTTTGGGGCCTTATAAGTATTTAGTTATGCAGCACAATATCCTTGGTGCAACAACATTAACTGGTCCATGGATAAACACTTATAAGGTCCCAAAGGCGAGACCTATTGGCTATGCCTGTTTTTTTTGTGTTGGGGGGGGTTAGTTGGGCCTCGTTGGGACAAGCCGGGTGGAGAAGAGGCTTGAGAAGGGTTGAAGGTGACATTGGGGTGAAAAGTAATTACTTCTAAGACAATACCGAAGTGTCAAAGCGTATGTTGTATAAAAGATGGAGGAAAAGCTGTAATGGATCGGCACATGCCGCGGAAACATTGGTCAGTTGCCGGTCTGAGGCTCCAATCCCAATAAGGGCTTAGCAGGTTGAGTGTCTGCTACAGTGATCAGTCTGTATCCTGCTGATGACGGATTCAATGCAAATAGGGTATCTTGGCCGATTAATACTGCGTGGTTCTATTTTTCTTTTGTTGTGGATATTGAATACCACAATTTCAACTTGCAGTGTAGTGTGTGCATGTATGTAGTGTGTGTATATGTCGCGCTTGACAGCGCAACTTTCGTCAGATCTTGAGTGATTAAAAAATAAAATAAAGATATCAATTTCCACAAAGTGCACAGCTTTTGCTATTTTCTTCTTCTGCGCAGCATCGGTAAGCAGCTTTGTTAAAGCCAATAGGTCAAAAAGGCGAAAGCTACTGGCTTTGTTGTTGGTGCTTGTTTTTATATAGGGCTTAGTAACACACATCTGTGTTTTCTGAGCACTTTTTTAAACTACTTAATTTCAGTTTTATAGGCATGGAGAAGGACAGACACCGAAGCAATATAATGTTTTAATGCGGCTCGCCAGCTTATATCATCTATAAATCATACAATACATAACGTTTCAAACGCCAATTTCATATATATGGGTTGGGACAACCTACAAGAAGAACTGTAATAAAAGTCACTGGCTCTGATGTTTCGCATATAAAATTCTACAAATGGGTCAGAGTTCTCTCCTTCCACTCTTCAGAAGGCTAGATCACATACCCGGGAATGGCAGAGTACATCCAGTAACATCGTCCAGTACTTGAATTTGTTTCAAGTAGGTAACCGAGATGCCACAGCCTGTCAAATTTGTAGACTTTTTCATGAATTATAGCCAGAAACATTTCCATAGGAAATATGAACTATACCTTACCCCACCACATGTTAATCAGCGGTGCGGGCAGTTGATTCTGTGTCTGGGCTATGGACAATCAGGCCGCAATTAACAAATGAAAAGTCGGCTTTCTCACTGGCATGGTCGGGGGCGAAAGTCCAGGGCTCTCCTCTGAATCCCCCTGTTATGGCTTTGATACGAGAGAGGATTTGCCACAAATGTTTTTATGTGAAAAGGGCATACTCCTCCCCCCCCCCCAGCCTTTCAATAACCTCCAAAGACTTCCTTAAGTGTACAGTAGGAGGGGAGATACCAGCTCGTCACTAGTGTTTATGCATTCTCGTTGTGTTAAATGCAAATAGGATTCAACAGCTGTCTTTCAAATACACTGGGAAAAGGTCTTTGGAGTGGAGCTCTGGCAAGTCTCTTGGGTGTTAAACACATTTATATTCTGCCAATGTCCTAAGAGCCTGGACGTATCTGTATAGCCATGTTATGCCCATGCATCTCACCTTGTTGGTTCCAGAGGTCGAGGGGAGATCTTAACTAAATGTTAAGAATTAAGCTTTGCTGTAACTCCATTTTAAGTGATCTGACATCAAACAGCTGCACTTGATTCGTTTAATTATTGGAGGAAACCATAACAGTTTTGGGTATTTTAGCAATACTTTTTTAACTGCACTTTGTCAAAAGTGAAAGCATTTTACACAAGCATTGGCCGCACGGCTGTAAAAGTAACGTCCGCGCGGCCGTGAAAACTAAAGTGATTGCCATTGCGATCAAAGCGAAAGATGTGTGGCTGGCGGCTGCGCGCGTGCAGGCTCGTGTGAACGCAAGCGCTAGGCCAGTCAGTAGCACTTTGAAAACTCACCTACTAAAGTCTCTCCGAGCAGTGCATGTGCGCTGACTCAGCGAGACCTAAAAATGGACACAAACGGTGTCTAGGAAAGTGGCCCCTGCTTTAGAAATCCACAATGTCGAATCGCTTGGGGGGCCACTCTACAGGGCGGAACTGTGGGGTATTGAGAATACAAATTGTCTTACTGTAGTAGAAAATAGTTTCCTAAGATCTCTTTTAAACCTACCCCTTAGAACCCCCCTGACCCCCTTATATCTGGACTTTGCCCAGAGAAATCTGACTCACAAGCTTGAATGTGAACTGTTAATGTTCTGGCATCGTTTGTGGTCCGTTGAAGAGTTAGCTCCATATCGAGCACTAGTGACTGGCTTTTTGCATCATCCCCAGATAACCTTGATCCCCTGGTTTAGTTCTTTAAGAGGTCTACTCCCGCGATTATGGCTGGGGGCCGACTAGTCAAATCCCGAAAACCTATCTTTATTACCAAAGGTAAGGGCTAAATCAATCTATTGGTATGCATTTGAGGAGAAGGCGACACTAAACACGCCGGGCACCCTGTCTAGGGATTTTATAGACTTCAAGCCCACAGCAAGGTACGAAGGAACAATAAATGAAATCGTTCCCCCTTTGGCTCGAATTGTTTTTATACAGTTTTCCTACAAGACTTTACCAACTAGAGTGTTTTGCAGCAAAAGGAGCCACAATGTTTCCTCGGATATTCTCTGCCCAACTTGTAAAACCAGTGCAGAATCTATAGTCCGCTTGCTATTCTTTTGCCCCTTCTATAAAAACTTGAGGGGCAAGTGGATTATTCTATTGTGCAGACTGGTTGGTCCAGGTCACTGTCTTGAGGTGTTGGGAATTCTCTCTACTGATACTAGCAGGACAACGGTATTTTGCTTGGCCGAATATTGCCACGCACTTTGGATTGTGTGCTCCAAATGTTTTGTATGAATCGTTTTTACATTTTTATTGTACATATTGTATTTTATGACTGACATGTCTTTTATTCTATTATTCCTGTGAGGTGTTTTGTACTTTTTAAGATCTTATGATCGAATATAAAGTCATATGATGATGATAAGGTATATCTACAGTGAAAATATGGTACAAATACACTCATCGTTGGGGGTGTTAAGCCAACGAAGGCCACGTGGCAGCGACGCAAAGATCCATCTTACATGACCACCCTCTTATGTAGACTATGATCTCTGCACCTTCTCCGACAGTTCCAAAACATACCTGATTTGCAGTCCTTGCCATATCTCCCCGGTTCACAGGTCTCGCAGGCTGTGCCATGGAAGCCCTCGTGGCAGATACATTCCCCGTTGCCCTCAATGCCATCCTGGCAGATGCCGTTGCCCGAACACCAGTCGCCAGGCTTCCCCGGGCACATGAGGCACTGGCGTCCAAAGTACCCTGCACAGCACCCTGGGATCTAATGGAGAGTGGAACAAGAGAGGCCAGGTTAGTCACTCCATACAAGAACCCACCATGCACCACAACCCTCTCAAATATGGGCAATTACTAGTTTCTGTGAGAGCTGGTGCTAGGGAAGTGCCCATCAATGCAGACAAAGAGTATGTGAACCTGCTGAAAATCATTCACTGTAAACTAATATTTGATTATCGACAGAAGGGACATATTCAGGATTCATCAGGCACTGGCGAAGAGCAGACTTTCACCACAGACATATATGCGGTTTCAAAGAAAGAAGGCCTTTGAGCAGGACTATGTCTGGGATTTCAGACTTCCACCACAGACTGAATGTTCACTTTGGGGGAGTTCAAGCTTTAGTGCAGACTTCCACCATAGACTGAATGTTCACATTGGGGGAGTTCAGGCTTCAGTGCAGACTTCCTCCACAGACTGAATGTTCACTTTGGGGGAGTTCAGGCTTCAGTGCAGACTTCCACCATAGACTGAATGTTCACATTGGGGGAGTTCAGGCTTCAGTGCAGACTTCCACCATAGACTGAAAGCTCACTTGGGGGGAGTTCAGGCTTCAGTGCAGACTTCCATCCACAGACTGAATGTTCACATTGGGGGAGTTCAGGCTTTAGTGCAGACTTCCACCATAGACTGAATGTTCACTTTGGGGGAGTTCAGGCTTCAGTGCAGACTTCCTCCATAGACTGACTGTTCACTTTGGAAGGGTTCAGGATTTCACCGATGAGTGAGCATGGGTTTATTTAGCTGGTGCAAACTTCCACCATAACTGAATTTGTTTTTTTGGGGTTGCACACTGCCACACCTAGGTTGGCCAGGGACCATCTGTTGTAGTCTGAGGGACTATTCTTCCTTTGCTGTGTTGTCTCTAGAGCTCCTTAAGTTGGAGCGGTGGCACTGTGATGTTTCTGAGTCAGTTCGACACCCCTACCTCAAGCTGGTGCACAAGGAGACACAACCCCACCTTCTGTGAAGCAGTGGGGCTATCATATGTTGGAGGTGCAGTCCCTGTGTCTCTGTGGGGTTACCCCAGCTCCTGTGAGGCAGTGAGCCTATCATGTGCTGGATGTGGGGTCCCTGTGTCTCTGTGTGGTTACTCTAGCTCCTGTGAGGCAGTGGGCTATCATGTGCTGGAGGTGGGGTCCCTGTGTCTCTGTGGGGTTACCCCAGCTCCTGTGAGGCAGTAGGGCTATCATATGCTGGAGGTGGGGTCCCTTTGCCTCTGTGGGGTTACCCCAGCTCCTGTGAGGCAGTAGGGCTATCATATGCTGGAGGTGGGGTCCCTGTGACTCTGTGGGGTTACCCCAGCTCCGGTGAGGCAGTGGGGCTCTCATATGCTGGCGGTGGGGTCCCGTGTCTCCGCAGGTTTACCCCAGCTCCTGTGAGGCAGTGGGGCTTTCGTGCTGGAGGTGGGGTCCCTGTGTCTCCGCAGGGTTACCCCAGCTCCTGAGAGGCAGGAAGCAGCTCTCATATGCTAGAGGTGGTGTCCATGTGCATTTGTGGGGTTACCCCAGCTCCTGTGAGGCAGCGGGCTATCATATGCTTGTAGTGGGGTTACTCAGAGCCTCAGGTATTACCTCAGACTCCTGTTTGTCGGAATGCTGAGTGGAGAGAAATGCAGATGTCTGCGAGTTGGTAAGGAGTCATCTGTTTTGGATTGTTGAAGCTCTGCACTTCTTTTGGTTGCCGCAGTCCCTCTGATTTAGGTGGGGGACCAGTTGTAGTCTGTAAGGGTCGGGCTCAGGTTTGTATCCACCTTTGGTTGTGTTACCAGTCGCAGTCCGATGGGGTCGGGCTCAGGTTTGTATCCACCTTTGGTTGTGTTACCAGTCGCAGTCCGATGGGGTCGGGCTCAGGTTTGTAACCACCTTTGGTCGTGTTACCTTTTGTAGTCTGTAGGGGTTGGGCTCTAGTTTGTATACACCTTTGGTCGTGTTACCTGTTGCACTCTGAAGGGGTTCGATTTCGGGTTTAAATCCACCTTTGGTTGCGTTACCCGTTACACTCTGAAGCGTTGGGCTTGGGTTAAATCCACTTTTGATCATATTACCAGTTGCAGTTTGATGGGGTCGGGCGTGGGTTTGTATCCACCTTTGGTCGTGTTACCTTTTGTAGTCTGTAGGGGTTGGGCTCTAGTTTGCATCCACCTTTGGTCGTGTTAACTGTTGCACTCTGAAGGAGTCGTGCTTGGGTTTAAATCCACCTTTGGTCGTGTTACCTATTGCACTCTGAAGGGGTCGGGCTTGGGTTTAAATCCACCTTTGGTCATGTTATCTGTTGCACTTTGAAGGAGTCGGGCTCAGGTTTAAATCCACCTTTGGCCATGTTACCGGTTGCAGTCCGATGGGGTCGGGCTCGGGTTTGTATCCACTTTTGGTCATGTTACCGGTTGCAGCCCGATGGGATCAGGGCTCAGGTTTAAATCCACCTTTGGTCATGTTATTGTTTGCAGTTCAATGGGGGCGGGCTTGGGTTCGTATCCACCTTTGGTCGTGTTACCTGTTGAACTCTAAAGGGGTTCGATCTTGGGTTTAAATCCACCTTTGGTCGTGTTATCTCTTGCACTCTGAAGGGGTCGGGCTTGGGTTAAATCCACCTTTGGTCATGTTACCGTATGCAATCTGATGGGGTCGGGCTCGTGTCTGTATCCACCTTTAGTCGTGTTACCTTTTGTAGCCTGAAGGAGTTGGGCTCTAGTTTGTATCCACTGTGGCTGTGTTTTCTATAGCAGTCTGTAGGGTTGAGATTAGGTTTGTATCCACCTTTGGTTGCGTTACCTGTTGCAGTCTGCAGAGGTCGGGCTCAAGTTTGTATCCAGATTTGGTTGTGTTACACGTTGCGGTTTGTTGGGGTCAGGCTCAGGTTTATATCTACCTTTGGTTGTGTTACCTGTTGCTGTCTGTAACGGTCAGGCTCAAGTTTGTATCCACCTTTGGTTGTGTTACCTGTTGTGGTCTCTAGGGGTCGCGCCCAGGTTTGTATCCACCTTCGATTGTGTTACCTGTTGTGGTTTCTAGGGGTCGGGCTCAGGGTTGTATCCACCTTCGGTTGTGTTATCTGTTGTGGTCTCTAGGGGTCGGGTTCAGGTTTGTATCCACCTTCGGTTCTGTTACCTGTTGTGGTCTGTAGGGGTCGGCTCAGATTTGTATTCACTTTTGGTTGCGTTACCTGTTGTGGTCTGTAGGAGTCAGCTCAGGTTTGTATCCACCTTTAGTTGCGTTACCTGTTGCGATCTCTAGGGGCTGGGCTCAGGTTTGTATCCACCTTTGGTTGTGTTACCTGATGCTCTGTCTAGGGGTTGGGCTCAGGTTTGTATCCACCTTCAGTTGTGTTACCTGTTTCGGTCACTAGGGGTTGGGCTCAAGTTTGTATCCACCGTTGTTTGTGTTACCTGTTGCGTTCTCTAGGGATCGGGCTCAGGTTTGTTTGTACCCACCTTCCGTTGTGTTACCTGTTGCTGTCTCTAGGGGTCAGGTGCAGACTTGTATCCACCTTTGGTTGCGTTACCTGTTGCGGTCTCTAGGGGTCAGGCTCAGGTATGTATCCACCTTCGGTTGTGTTACCTGTCGCGGTCAATACAGGTCGGGCTCAGGGTTGTATCCACCTTCGGTTGTGTTACCTGGTGCGGTCTCTAGGGGTCGGGCTCAGGGTTGCATCCACTTTCGGTTGTATTACCTGTTGTGGTCTCTAGGGCTTGGCCTCAGGTTTGTATCCACCTTCAGTTGTGTTACCTGTTGCACTCTGAAGGGGTCAGGCTTGGATTTAAATCCACCTTTGGTCGTGTTACCTATTGCACTCTGAAGGGGTTGGGCTCGAGTTTAAATCCACCTTTGGTCGTGTTACGTGTTGCACTCTGAAGGAGTCCGGCTCAGGTTCAAATCCCCCTTTGGCCATGTTACTGGTTGAAGTACGATGGGGTCGGGCTCGGGTTTGTATCCACCTCTGGTCGTGTTACGGGTTGCACTCTGAAGGGGTCGGGCTCTAGTTTAAATCCACCTTTGGTCATGTTACCTATTGCACTCTGAAGGGGTCGGGCTCAGGTTTAAATCTACCTTTGGCCATGTTACTGGTTGCAGTCCGATGGGGTCGGGCTAGGATTGAAATCCTCCTTTGGTCAGGTTACCGGTTGCAGTCCGATGGGATCACGGCTCAGGGTTAAATCCACCTTTGATCATGTTACTGTTTGCAGCCCAATGGGGGCAGGCTTGGGTTCGTATCCACCTTTGGTCGTGTTACCGGTTGAACTATAAAGGGGTTCGATCTTGGGTTTAAATCCACCTTTGGTCGTGTTATCTGTTGCACTCTGAAGGGGTCGGGCTCAGGTTAAATCCACCTTTGGTCATTTTACCGTATGCAATCTGATGGGGTCGGGTTCGGGTTTGTATCCACCTTTGGTCGTGTTACCTTTTGTAGCCTGAAGGAGTTGGGCTCTAGTTTGTATCCACTGTGGCTGTGTTTTCTGTAGCAGTCTGTAGGGTTGAGATTAGGTTTGTATCCACCTTTGGTTGCGTTACCTCTTGCAGTCTGCAGAGGTCGGGCTCAAGTTTGTATCCACCTTTGGTTGTGTTACCTGTTGTAGTCTGTAGGGGTCGGGCTCAAGTTTGTATCCCCATTTGGTTGTGTTACATGTTGCATTTTGTAGGGTCAGGCTCAGGTTTGTATCCACCTTTGGTTGTGTTAACTGTTGCTGTCTGTAAGAGTCAGGCTCAAGTTTGTATCCACCTTTGGTTGCGTTACCTGTTGCGGTCTCTACGGGTCAGGCTCAGGTATGTATCCACCTTTGGTTGTGTTACCTGTCGCAGTCTCTAGGGGTTGGGCTCAGGGTTGTATCCACCTTCGGTTGTGTTACCTGTTGTAGTCTGTAGGGGTTGGCTCAGATTTGTATTCACTTTTGGTTGCGTTACCTGTTGTGGTCTGTAGGGGTCGACTCAGGTTTGTATCCACCTTTAGTTGCATTACCTGTTGCTGTGTCCAGGGGTTGGGCTCAGGCCTGTATCCACCTTTGGTTGCGTTACCTGTTGTGGTGTCTAGGGGTCAGGCTCAGGTTTGTA
This sequence comes from Triturus cristatus, assembly GCF_964204655.1. Lineage (NCBI taxonomy): Eukaryota > Metazoa > Chordata > Amphibia > Caudata > Salamandridae > Triturus > Triturus cristatus. The sequence goes on from NC_140592.1 coordinate 7,052,641, forward strand.
TCCACCTTCGGTTGTGTTACCTGTTGCGGTCACTAGGGGTTGGGCTCAGGTTTGTATCCACCTTTGTTTGTGTTACCTGTTGCGGTCTCTAGGGGTCGGGCTCAGGTTTGTTTGTATCCACCTTCTGTTGTGTTACCTGTTGCTGTCTCTAGGGGTCAGGCGCAGACTTGTATCCACCTTTGGTTGCATTATCTGTTGCGGTCTCTAGGGGTCAGGCTCAGCCGTGTATCCACCTTCGGTTGTGTTACCTGTCGCGGTCTCTAGGGGTCGGGCTCAGGGTTGTACCCACCTTTGGTTGTGTTACCTGGTGCGGTCTCTAGGGGTCGGGCTCAGGGTTGTATCCACCTTCGGTTGTGTTACCTTTTGTGGTCGGCTCAGATTTGTATCCACTTTTGGTAGCGTTACCCGTTGTGGTCTGTAGGGGTCAGCTCAGATTTGTATCCACCTTTAGTTGCGTTACCTGTTGCGGTCTCTAGGGGTTGGGTTCAGGTTTGAATGCACCTTTGGTTGCGTTACCTGATTTGGTCTCTAGGGGCTGGGCTCAGGTTTGTATCCACCTTTGGTTGTGTTACCTGTTGCGTCACTAGGGCAGGGCTCAGGTTTGTATCTACCTTTGGTTGTGTTAGCTGTTGTGGTCTGTAGGGGTCGGCTCAGATTTGTATTCACTTTTGGTTGCGTTACCTGTTGTGGTCTGTAGGGGTCGGCTCAGGTTTGTATCCACCTTTAGTTGCATTACCTGTTGCGGTCTCTAGGGGTTGGGCTCAGGTTTGTATCCACCTTCGGTTGTGTTACCTGTTGCGGTGTCTAGGGGTCGGGCTCAGGTTTGTATCCACCTTTGGTTGCGTTACCTGTTGCGGTGTCTAGGAGTCGGGCTCAGGCTTGTATCCACCTTTGGCCATGTTACTGGTTGCAGTCCGATGGGTCGGGCTCGGGTTTGAATCCACCTTTGGTGATGTTACCTGTTGCACTCTGAAGGGGTCAGGCTCTGTTTTAAATCTATCTTTGGTTTCGTTACCTGTTGCACTCAGAAGAGGTCGGGCTCGGGTTTAAATTCACCTTTGGCCATGTTACCGGTTGCAGTCCGATGGGGTCGGGCTCGGGTTTCAATCCACCTTTGGTCATGTTACCGGTTGCAGTCCGATGGGGACAGGTTTAAATCCACCTTTGGTCATGTTACTGTTTGCAGTCCAAAGGGGGCAGGCTTGGGTTTGTATGCACCTTTGATTGTGTTACCTGTTGCATTCTGAAGGGGTTCGATCTCGGGTTTAAATGCAAATTTGGTTGTGTTACCTCTTGCACTCTAAAGGGGTCTGGCTCGGGTTATATCCACCTTTGGTCATGTTACCTTTTGTAGCCTGAAGGAGTTGGGCTCTAGCTTGTATCCACCATGGCTGTGTTATCTGTAGCAGTCTGCAGGGTTGAGCTTAGGTTTGTATCCACCTTTGGTTGCGTTACCTGTTGCAGTCTGCAGGGGTGGGCTCAAGTTTGTATGCACTTTTGGCTGCGTTATCTGGTGTGGTCTGTAGGGGTCGGCTCAGGTTTGTATCCACCTTTGGTTGCGTTACCTGTTGTGGTCTCTAGGGGTCGGGCTCAGGTTTGTATTCACTTTTGGTTGTGTTAGCTGTTGTGGTCTGTAGGGGTCGGCTCAAGTTTGTATCAACCTTTGGTAGCGTTACCTGTTGTTGTCTCTAGGGGACAGGCTCAGGTTTGTATCCACCTTCGGTTGAGTTACCTGTTGTGGTCTCTAGGTGTCGGACTCAGATTTGTATTCACCTTTGCTGTGTTTTCTGTAGCAGTCTGTAGGGTTGAGATTAGGTTTGTATCCACCTTTGGTTGCGTTGCCTCTTGCAGTCTGCAGAGGTCATGCTCAAGTTTGTATCCACCTTTGGTTGTGTTACCTGTTGTAGTCTGTAGGGGTCGGCCTCAAGTTTGTATCCACATTTGGTTGTGTTACATGTTGCATTTTGTAGGGGTCAGGCTCAGGTTTGTATCCACCTTTGGCTGTGTTAACTGTTGCTGTCTGTAAGAGTCAGGCTCAAATTTGTATCCACCTTTGGTTGCGTTACCTGTTGCGGTCTCTAGGGGTTGGGCTCAGGGTTGTATCCACCTTCGGTTGTGTTACTTGTTGTAGTCTGTAGGGGTCGGCTAAGATTTGTATTCTCTTTTGGTTGCGTTACTTGTTGTGTTCTGTAGGGGTCGACTCAGGTTTGTATCCACCTTTGGTTGCGTTACCTGTTGTGGTCTCTAGGGGTCGGGCTCTGGTTTGTATTCACTTTTGGTTGTGTTAGCTGTTGTGGTCTGTAGGGGTCGGCTCAAGTTTGTATCAACCTTTGGTAGCGTTACCTGTTGTTGTCTCTAGGGGTCAGGCTCAGGTATGTATCCACCTTCGGTTGTGTTACCTGTCGCAGTCTCTAGGGGTTGGGCTCAGGGTTGTATCCACCTTCGGTTGTGTTACTTGTTGTAGTCTGTAGGGGTCGGCTAAGATTTGTATTCTCTTTTGGTTGCGTTACTTGTTGTGTTCTGTAGGGGTCGACTCAGGTTTGTATCCACCTTTAGTTGCATTACCTGTTGCGGTGTCCAGGGGTTGGGCTCAGGCCTGTATCCACCTTTGGTTGCGTTACCTGTTGTGGTGTCTAGGGGTCAGGCTCCGGTTTATATCCACCTTTGGTTGCGTTACCTGTTGCGGTGTCTAGGAGTCGGGCTCAGGCTTGTATCCACCTTTGGTTGCATTACCTGTTGCGGTCTCTAGGGGTCAGGCTCAGGTATGTATCCACCTTCGGTTGTGTTACCTGTCGCGGTCTCTAGGGGTCGGGCTCAGGGTTGTATCCACCTTCGGTTGTGTTACCTGGTGCGGTCTCTAGGGGTCGGGCTCAGGGTTGCATCCACCTTCGGTTGTTTTACCTGTTGTGGTCTCTAGGGGTCGGGCTCAGGTTTGTGTCCACCTTCAGTTGTGTTACCTGTTGCACTCTGAAGGGGTCAGGCTTGGGTTTAAATCCACCTTTGGTCGTTTTACCTATTGCACTCTGAAGGGGTTGGGCTCGGGTTTAAATCCACCTTTTGTCCTGTTACCTGTTGCACTCTGAAGGAGTCGGCCTCAGGTTTAAATCCACCTTTGGCCATGTTACTGGTTGCAGTCCGATGGGTCGGGCTCGGGTTTGTATCCACCTTTGGTCTGGTAACCTGTTGCACTCTGTAGGGGTCGGGCTCTGTTTTAAATCCACCTTTGGTTGTGTTACCTGTTGTACTCAGAAGGGGTCGGGCTCGGATTTAAATCCACCTTTGGCCATGTTACCGGTTGCAGACCGATGGGGTCGGGGTCGGGTTTCAATCCACCTTTGGTTGTGTTACCTGTTGTGTCTCTAGGGGTTGGGCTCAGGTTTGTATCCACCTTCGGTTGTGTTACCTGTTGTGGTCGGCTCAGATTTGTATTCACTTTTGGTAGCGTTACCCGTTGTGGTCTGTAGGGGTCAGCTCAGGTTTGTATCCACCTTTAGTTGCGTTACCTGTTGCGGTCTCTAGAGGTTGGGTTCAGGTTTGAATGCACCTTTGGTTGCGTTACCTGATTTGGTCTCTAGGGGCTGGGCTCAGGTTTGTATCCACCTTTGGTTGTGTTACCTGTTGCGTCTCTAGGGCAGGGCTCAGGTTTGTATCCACCTTTGGTTGTGGTAGCTGTTGTGGTCTGTAGGGGTCGGCTCAGATTTGTATTCACTTTTGGTTGCGTTACCTGTTGTGGTCTGTAGGGGTCGGCTCAGGTTTGTATCCACCTTTAGTTGCATTACCTGTTGCGGTCTCTAGGGGTTGGGCTTAGGTTTGTATCCACCTTCGGTTGTGTTACCTGTTGCGGTGTCTATGGGTCGGGCTCAGGTTTGTATCCACCTTTGGTTGCGTTACCTGTTGCGGTATCTAGGAGTCAGGCTCAGGCTTGTATCCACCTTTGGCCATGTTACCGGTTGCAGTCCGATGGGTCGGGCTCGGGTTTGTATCCACCTTTGGTCATGTTACCTGTTGCACTCTGAAGGGGTCAGGCTCTGTTTTAAATCCATCTTTGGTTCCGTTACCTGTTGCACTCAGAAGGGGTCGGGCTCGGGTTTAAATTCACCTTTGGCCATGTTACCGGTTGCAGTCCGATGGGGTCGGGCTCGGGTTTCAATCCACCTTTGGTCATGTTACCGGTTGCAGTCCGATGGGGACAGGTTTAAATCCACCTTTGGTCATGTTACTATTTGCAGTCCAAAGGGGGCAGGCTTGGGTTTGTATGCACCTTTGATCGTGTTACCTGTTGCATTCTGAAGGGGTTCGATCTCGGGTTTAAATGCAAATTTAGTTGTGTTACCTCTTGCACTCTGAAGGGGTCGGGCTCGGGTTATACCCACCTTTAGTCATGTTACCGTTTGCAGTCCAATGGGGTCAGGCTCGGATTTGTATCCACCTTTGGTCATGTTACCTTTTGTAGCCTGAAGGAGTTGGGCTCTAGTTTGTATCCACCATGGCTGTGTTATCTGTAGCAGTCTGCAGGGTTGAGCTTAGGTTTTTATCCACCTTTGGTTGCGTTACCTGTTGCAGTCTGCAGGGGTCGGGTTCAAGTTTGTATGCACTTTTGTTGGCGTTACCTGGTGTGGTCTGTAGGGGTCGGCTCAGGTTTGTATCCACCTTTGATTGCGTTACCTGTTGAGGTCTCTAGGGGTCGGGCTCAGGTTTGTATTCACTTTTGGTTGTGTTACCTGTTGTGGTCTGTAGGGGTCGGCTCAGGTTTGTATCAACCTTTGGTAGCGTTACCTGTTGTGGTCTCTAAGGGTTAGGCTCAGGTTTGTATACACCTTCAGTTGTGTTACCTGTTGCGGTCTCAAGGGTTTGGGCTCAGATTTGTATTCACTTTTGGTTGCTTTACCTGTTGTGGTCTGTAGGGGTCGGCTCACATTGGTTTCCACCTTAGGTTGCTTTATCTGTTGTGGTCTCTAAGGTTCGGGCACAGGTTTGTATCCACCTTCAGTTCTGTGTTACCTGTTGCGGTCTCTAGGGGTCGGGTTCAGGTTCGTATCCACCTTTGGTTGTATTACCTGTCGCAGGCTCTAGGGGTCGGGCTTAGGTTTGTATCCACCTTCGGTTGTGTTACCTGTTGCAGTCTCTAGGGGTTGGGCTCAGGTTTGTATCCACCTTTGGTTGCTTTACCTGTTGCGGTGTCTAGGGGTCGGGCTCAGGGTTATATCCACCTTCGGTTGAGTTACCTGTTGCGGTCTCTAACGGTCGGACTCAGATTTGAATTCACTTTTGGTTGCATTACCTGTTGCGGTCACTAGGGGTCAGGCTCAGGTTTGTATCCACCTTCAGTTGTGTTACCTGTTGCGGTCTCTAGGGTTTGGGCTCAGGGTAGTATCCACCTTCGGTTCTGTTACCTGTTGTGGTCTCTGGGGGTCGGGTTCAGGGTTGTATCCACCTTTGGTTGTGTTACCTGGTTAGGTCTCTAGGGTTCGGGCTCAGGATGGTATCCGCCTTCGGTTGAGTTACCTGTTGTGGTCTCTAGGTGTCGGACTCAGATTTGTATTCACCTTTGGTTGCATTACCTGTTGGGCTCTTTAGAGGGCGGGCTCAGGTTTGTATCTACCTTTGGTTCTGTTGCCTGTTGTGGTCTCTAGGGGTCGGCCTCAGGTTTGTATCCACCTTCAGTTGTGTTACCTGTTGCGGTCTCCAGGGTTTGTATCCACCTTTCGTTGCATTACCTGTTGCGGTCTCTAGGGTTCGGGTTCAGGTGTGTATCTACCTTTGGTTGCGTTACCTGTTGCGGTCTCCAGGGGTCGGGCTCAGGTTTGTATTCACTTTTGGTTGTGTTACCTGTTGTGGTGTGTAGGGGTCGGCTCAGGTTTGTATCAACCTTTGGTAGCGTTACCTGTTGTTGTCTCTAGGGGTCAGGCTCAGGTTTGTATGCACCTTCAGTTGTGTTACCTGTTGCGGTCTCAAGGGTTTTGGCTCAGATTTGTATTCACTTTTGGTTGCTTTACCTGTTGTGGTCTGTAGGGGTCGGCTCACATTTGTTTCCACCTTAGGTTGCGTTATCTGTTGTGGTCTCTAAGGGTCGGGCACAGGTTTGTATCCACCTTCAGTTCTGTGTTACCTGTTGCGGTCTCTAGGGGTCGGGTTCAGGTTCGTATCCACCTTTGGTTGTATTACCTGTCGCAGGCTCTAGGGGTCGGGCTTAGGTTTGTATCCACCTTTGGTTGTGTTACCTGTTGCAGTCTCTAGGGGTTGGGCTCAGGTTTGTATCCACCTTTGGTTGCGTTACCTGTTGCGGTGTCTAGGGGTCGGGCTCAGGGTTATATCCACCTTCGGTTGAGTTACCTGTTGCGGTCTCTAACGGTCGGACTCAGATTTGAATTCACTTTTGGTTGCATTACCTGTTGCGGTCACTAGGGGTCAGGCTCAGGTTTGTATCCACCTTCAGTTGTGTTACCTGTTGCGGTCTCTAAGGTTTGGGCTCAGGGTAGTATCCACCTTCGGTTCTGTTACCTGTTGTGGTCTCTGGGGGTCGGGTTCAGGGTTGTATCCACCTTTGGTTGTGTTACCTGGTTAGGTCTCTAGGGTTCGGGCTCAGGATGGTATCCGCCTTCGGTTGAGTTACCTGTTGTGGTCTCTAGGTGTCGGACTCAGATTTGTATTCACCTTCGGTTGCATTACCTGTTGGACTCTTTAGAGGGCGGGCTCAGGTTTGTATCTACCTTTGGTTCTGTTACCTGTTGTGGTCTCTAGGGGTCGGCCTCAGGTTTGTATCCACCTTCAGTTGTGTTACCTGTTGCGGTCTCCAGGGTTCGGGTTCAGGTTTGCATCCACCTTTCGTTGCATTACCTGTTGCGGTCTCTAGGGTTCGGGTTCAGGTGTGTATCTACCTTTGGTTGCGGTACCTGTTGCGGTCTCCAGGGGTTGGACTCCGGTTTGTATCCACCTTTGGTTGGGTTACCTGTTTCAGTGTCTAGGGGTTGGTCTCAGGTTTGTATCCACCTTCGGTTGTGTTACCTGTTCCGGTCTCTAGGAGTTGGGCTCAGGTTTGTATCCACTTTTGTTTGTGTTACCTGTTGCGGTCTCTAGGGGTTGGTTTAAGGTTTATATCCACCTTCGGTTGTGTTACCTGTTGCGGTCTCTAGGGGTCCGGCGCAGGTTTGTATCCACCTTTGGTTGCGTTACCTGTTGCTGTCTTTAGGGGTGAGGCCCAGGTATGTATCCACCTTCGGTTTTATTACCTGTCACGGTTTCTAGGGGTCGGGCTCAGGGTTGTATCCAGCTTCGGTTGTGTTACCAGTTGCGGTCTCTAGGGGTCGAGCTCAGCTGACCCTCATATCAGTACTGTAAAGGAGGGAGCGTGACACGCCTGGCAGGACACTGAGTGCAATCCACACAACACAGGGCAGCAGAACACATGAAGTGCATGTGGAAAGGGATCGATGACCCGCTGTGAGGTGCACCTAAGGGGGCGTTAGAAATTATTATCAACTATTGGACGTAGATTGGATGCTATCTGAGAGGCTGCAGACGAGGGACTCAGTGCCTGTCTATGGACCGCAAGAGAGGTCAGTGGGACCACGCAGTCCTGAGCCCGAAAGCCAAGTAGCTTCTGTAGTCATCCAAGCAGTCCACTGCTGTTCCCTCTGCACACAAAAAGCGCAGGTAATACTTTTTATAGGAAATCTCGCAATGTCCATGTTTTTCTGACAAAATGCTCACTCTATAACTTCTTGTAGTTTCGAATAGTAATTGACTCCTTAATAGAAGCCAAGGGTGGTGGAGGAAGACTGGTTATGAATATGTAGCAGTGCGTTCGGTTACTGCATTATACCGATATTGTTTTACTCTGTTGTTTTGCGTTGTTGTTGCTTTTCTGAGCTATGTTGTTGTGTCATGGTCTGTGCCGTGGTGTTGCATTGCTACTGTGTTGTAATATCGCTTAGGTATTGTTGTTTGCGTTTTGTGTTGTTACTTTTTTGTGACATGTATTATGACTTTGTTATTTGTGCTGTTGTGTCGTGGTGTTTTGTAGTATTGTTGTTCTTGGTTGTTGTGTGTCTTTTGCACAATTGTCTTCTTTTACCATGATGTGTTGTGTTATTTAAGTTTGTGTAGTGTTGTGTGACTGTGTTGGTTTGCAGTATTTGTGTGTGGTATTTTTCTGCAGTGTGTTATGTTGTTGTGCTGTTGTTCAGATTATGTTATGCAGGTTTATGTTTTGAAGTGTGCTATTGTCTTGTTGTTGAAGATATGTACGGTGTTGCTGTTTGTGTTCTGTTGTACTGGTGTTTTGCTGTTTTATGCTGTTGTTAAGTTGTTTTTTGTGTTGATGTTGTTGGATTAGTGCACCTGTTTGATACCTTTGCTCCTTATTCTTACATAGTTTTTAATGATACTCAAACATGATGCAGAAGTAGTGACTGTCACGTGATTATGAATGGATAGACCAGGAAGACGTCTGTGGTTTCATGTGAAGTTGCTTTCAGACTGAGAGCTGGTGCACATATAGTTCACATAATAATATACACAAAAGCATTCAATAATGTGACCATACATCAGAAGTAACTTTCACAAAGGTATTGTGCAACTTGTGCAGTGTCCCCATTGTTAGAATGTGAGAAGAACGTTATTCAACCACAGAGTAAAATGAAGCTTTGCTTACTACAGAGACTTGTTTTATGCACTTGAACATGCAGCCATGTGCCTTCCTCTCTCTCTTCGTGTAGACGCAGTCCGACTTCTTGCTCATTGGAGGTGGCTGAAAGAAAGGCGCGTGCACATGTAAATGAAGACAAAATGGAGGGCAACACCGGTTGTGTTCTGAGAGTGCCGTTAGACCATGGATGAGAGAGTGTGAGTGAGCAAGCGTGAATGAGGGAGACCAAGTGCTGTTGTGTGAGTGAGTATAAGGGAGCAGGAGTAAGAGAAAGAGGGAGCGTGAGTGAGTGACCAAGGGTGAATGAGGGAGAGTAAGTGATGTGTGAGTGAGTGTAAGTGAGCGTGACTAAGAGAGAGAGGGGGCGTGAGTGAGCAATGGTGAATGAGGGTAAGTAAGTGTTGTTGTGTGAGCAAGTATAAGTAAGCGGGAGTAAGAGAAAGAGGGAGCGTGAGTGTACAAGGGAGAGTAAGTGTTGTGTGAGTGAGTATGAGTGAGCAGGAGTAAGCGAAAGAGGAAGCATGAGTGAGTGAGCAAGGGAAATGAGGGAGAGTAAGTGTTGTGTGAGTGAGAGTGAGTGGGAATAAGAGAGTGCATGAGTGAGTGAGCAAGAGTGAATGAGCATGAGTAAGTGTTGTGTGAGCAAGTATAAGTGAGCGGGAGTAAGTGTGAACATGAGAGAAAGAGGCAACATGGATAATGGACTTTGAGCCTGGACATAAGTATGCTTGAGTTTATTTAGACAACTCCGAGCTTTTCCAGAAAACATGGTGCTATGTAATTCACCGTTCCCTGCAGAAAGGCAAGGTCCCTTACCCTCTAAAGTTGGGATAAAGAGACCACTATCTGATCTGATTCTTCTTGGTAACTACAGTCCAGTACAATCTCCCCCTGGCTTGGAAAAGCCATTGAGAAGAGTGAGTGATGTCCAACTACCAGTGTTTACACAAAAGGAAACCCTGGGGGCAATCTACCACTCCAATCTGCTTAAAGGCGGCAGTACTAAAACTACAGGTGCTACAGACCCACTGTGGGTCATAGAAACCCTGAGACTCCCAGGAACACTGACACATTCCAAGCTTGGTCACCTTCTGCATCAGTAGGGGCTGGGGAGAGTGGGCAAAGCCAGTCCTGGCCTTGACACAGTCTCTTGTAGCCTCTTCAAGGGCTTCACACTTGTCCCCACATTGTTCAACCTTCGAAGCTTGATGCAGCCGTCAGGAGTATCCAGCCACCAACATGCGGATGACACCCAACTTTATTTGAAAATCCCCTCACTTGATGACATCATCATGCTTAAAAAATGCCTAAAACATTCTAAAATGGATGTCATCAAACTTCCTCAAGTTAAATCCAGAAAACAGTATATATGTTCATTATCTGAGAGCACCAGACACAATTCACCTCTTACAGGGCTGTCAATCTGAACTAAGAGTTTATTTTGCCCACACTGACACAAGAAGTCAAAACCCTTAGCAACGTGATTGACTAAAACCTCTCTTTCAGAATACAAATGAAACACAAAGTGAAATAATTCAAAGCATTTGCTATATGCACAAAAAAATAATCATATTTAAAACAATCTCACTCACAGTTATACAAGCCATTCCTATCTTTATGACTATAGAAATACCTTGTCAGAGCCCCCAAAACAATCTTGCTCCCTAAAAGCTCTGCTGCAGTCATCTGCCAGGTCGATAACCAGCTCCGAAACGTTTGACCATGTAACTCCTGTGCTGAGGGATCCTCGCTGGCTACCAGTGGAGGAGAGACTCAGGCTCACCTCACTTTCAAAGCCTTAGGATCAAGATTCTCTCCTCTCCCCACAAATGATTTCTCGTGGAAACAAAAGCCTCAGAAGCAATGAGACTTGACGACTCAAAACCAAACAATTTAATCTCCAACTCAACGCAACTAAATAGTCTTCCAACTCAGCGCACCTAAATAGTTTTCCCGACCTGCCCATCTTTGTAGACCTCCATCCCCGAAGACATAACATGTCAGGAAAATAGTGGTCCTTTAAGGACTTTTCCCAGAATGTTTAACCAACCTCTTTCCACTCTAAATAGATGGAGGACATGTTTCTTCTTGCCCTATTCTTCCCTGACATGGTAATTGCAGCCCTGCCCTACGCAATCACAAGCTGAGTCACAGATTGGATGAAAAGAGTGACAAAATAGATAAACATCATGAACGCCTGGACCAGCTCAAAGGCAGTGTCTGAGGATGATGCCACAACACATAATGAACAGCTACTGAGGATGGAAAAGGTGCTTGAGGGCATTCAGGCTAAGAACGAGGAGCTAGAGGCGCGCTCCAGACGAAATAACATTCGAATTTTGAGCCTGCCAGAGTCTACCGCCATGGAGAAGATGGATCTATGTGGAGTCTCTGCTAAAATCTCTTTTTGGTGAGCAGCTGACAAGCATGTTCTCCATCGAGCGCATGCACTGCTCCTTAATCCCGTGCCCTCCACTGGGGGCTCCTGTGTGACTGATCGTTCTCTGTCTCCTACACTACAAGAGCGGGAAACTATCATACGACTCGGAAAAGAAAAGTGGGATTTGCAACATCAGAGAAACAAGATTTCGATTTGTTCGGATTCCAGATTGGCCGTACAGTCTGTTCAGACAGAATTTCTTCCAGCTTAACAACTGTTTATTAAAGCAGGCCTATCATTCACTCTCATCTATCCTGCTAAGCTGCGCGTTACTGTCAACAGAAAAGCTCACTTCTTTGCAGACCCCAAAGTGGCCTCTCTGTTTTGCTGTATGTTCAAAAAGCTTGAGTTAGTGAAGGAACAGCCACGTAGGCTACCCGGCAATAATGATGGAGGTCTCTCTGGCACACTGTTGACCTTATCAGAACTTAAAGGTGGACAATAATAATATGGAAATAGGTGTAAGTAACTGGGGGGGTGCAGCATCCTTGATACTGACCTATGTGGGCAGCGACGACCCGGGAGTCTAAACCTTCACAGTCTACGAGAGCTGCCTCTCAATTGTTAACTCCGTCCACCAGTCTAGAAATTGAGATGGGGCCACATGGCTCCTGCTTGATTCCTGACGGTCCTACTTGTTTATAGAGCCCAACAGAACTCCTGGATCTATAGTCGAGCCAGAAATGGAGAGAGCAAGAGAAGGAGAAAGCAAGGGAAAGACCTTGCACGGATGGAACATTCCTTTTATGGTTCAAATCTTTTTATTATTTTGAAGCAAGATCAAGCATAACAATAGTCGCCACCTACATCCAGCAGCCAATGGGGAACTTGTATTTGAACTGAGAGAGAAAAGAATAGAACGAAAGAAGAAAGCAGGAAGGAAGAAAGAAGATAATGGAAGCTATCCCTAAAGCGAGTGGGAGGGGAGCCTGGCAGATGGTCATTAGGCGAACGAGGCGGGAAATGTTCTATCGTATTTATGCCTGTGGGGGATTGGAGCCAGTAAGCCGAAGCACCCTGAGGTACTTTGGGGATGTGAGTTCCGTAAATTCATTAGACAAGAACTATGGTGGAACCCCATGTTTTCTCAAACTTGGGGAGGGAGGGTGTAAGGCCTGCCGTAATCTTTTCCATACCCATGAGTTCCCACAAAGTATACAGCCAGTCCAGATGAGTTGAAGCCTCTGCCCTGCCCCATTTAGCCAGCAATACCTGTTTGGCTGCCCCCCAGTGCCAGCGCTATTGCTCTACCTCTCCCAGATCTGTGGGGGTACATCAAGGCATTCGGGAGCCCTAAGAGTGTAAATGTGGGGAGTTTTGGTAAGTCCGTGTGGTAGATTGCGTCGATGTCTCAGAGAATGTCCTCCCAAAAAGCCTGTATTCTCAGGCACGCCCATAAAATGTGGGTGAGTGTGCCCGATGGACCACAATTAGGCCAGCAGAGCCCTGTTCCCCCCCGGTTTCCACTTAAGTAGCCACTCAGTGGTGTAGCACCAATAATGTGCGATCTTTAAAAACATCTCTTTCCCTGCTGTACAATAAGCAGATGCCCTGGCTCTGTGTACTACATCACTCCACTCCTTGGGGGAGAACTCCTATTCCAATTCAGCTTCCCAACTACGCTGCGAGGGGGATTTGCCTGTCTGTCTGGGGGTATTTAAAAATACATAGATGTCCGACAGCAGTCGTTTGTGCGATGCCCTAGTGATGTACTACTTCTCAAATTTTGTAATCTTGCGACTGGCTTGTGCGCTCACCTGTGGTTGGGTGACCCAATGACAAAGAGACAGATACTGCCAATATGCTTGTTTAGGGATACTGTAATCCTCTGTAAGACTGGAGAACTCCATTACCCCGTGTACATCATATAAATCCCCAGTACGTTTACAGTTGGCTTCTTGCCACGGGATAAAGCTGTTTCCTGTGGATTTCAGCGGAAAATCGGGGTTTCCTATAAAAAGGGTCAGAGGTGAGACTGGGCTGGATAAACCATGTGGTACCTGTACTCTGTCCCAGACCGCCATGGTGGCCCACAGGAACGGTGAGAGATAGACTCCACATGGGCGGTGCTTTCGAGGGAGCCACGGTACCTTCCAAATGTGCATGCTCGCAATCAAGCGGTCTATAAAGCACCAATGCTTTTCCGACTCTGTCTTGTACCATTAAAGCATGTAGCGGAGTTGTGCCGCCTGGAACTACCGTTCTAGACATGGGACCCCCCATTCCCCGTCCCCCGTTTAAGGTATGTCAGCTGACAGGCCATTCTCTGTCTCGTACCCTCCAATTTAAAGGAGCAGAGGAGCTGTTGCATTTGTGCTAGCATGTTAGGAGGCGGTCTTAGCGGTAACGTCTGCATTACATACAGTATCCGTGGGAGCGTGTTCATTTTGACAGATGCTAATCTGCCAAGCCAGGATAGGGTATGCCTCTTCCAGCTCGTGAGCTCCGGTCGAATCCCAGCCAGTAGGCTGGCGTAATTTACTTGCGCCGTTTTTGGAGACTGTCGGGAACATCTGCAAGCCCAGGTATTGGACGCCTTCCGTAGCCCATATGAATGGAAATCTTGAACACAGCGCCAGCTGCTCAGCCTGTGGGAGGGTCAGGCTCAACGGATGGGTTTTATGGCGATTGACCTTCAATCCTGAGGCCAGGCTAAACAGCTCCAGCTCTTCCATCAGGGCGACCAGCGAGAGCTCTGGTTGGGTCAGGAACAGGACCACATCATCGGCATATAATGAGATTTTGTGGACTCTGTCTCCCATTTTGATCCCGGAGATCCCCAGGTGTTGGCGGACTCTTTCTGCAAAAGGCTCCATATGTAATGCAAAGAGGCGGGGTGACAGCGGGCACTCCTGCCTTGTTACCCTCCATATGTGAAACGGTCGCAAAGTAACCCCATAGTGACCACACCGTCATCCGCTCCACACAACACGCATGCACAGACGTCACCCAAGGATTACACTGACACTTTCGTTGTGGGTGAAGAACTGCTGCAGGTTTATTTCATACAACATAAGTATGACGATAAATGGGTTATCTTACGGGCGATCCAGGGCAAGCAGCCCCTCGCTGCTCCGCCCGCCTGGTGAGCCAGCACGCACGGTGGGTCGATGCCCGGCAGTGCGGCACATATTTATTTTCAGATCATCCACTGGGTCACGTGATCTGTCTCCTACTCCCGCCCCTTTCGACAGGGGCGGAGCGTGTTGTGGCACACCCCCGGTTGGTCAGGCCCCCCAACCGCCCGAAGGACTAACGGGGCGCCGTCGCGGTCTTCCCAGAACCCCCTTCGGCTCCTGGACCTTGGCTCGGGCACCCTTACTGTGCCGGACAGGGGTACCCTTACTGTACCGCCTGTCGCAGAGGTACCCTTACTGTACCCTTCTGCCTCCAGATCGCCCTGTAACTCCGCCACAGCTCTGGGGAGGCTACCGTCGCTGCCAGAGCCCCCCTCCCTCCATAGCTGCTACTGATGCCCTGCTCTTGCTAGCGCCTCTTGCACGTCCAGCAGGAACATGTCCATCCCTACCCTGGACAGGTGCACCCCATCCGTCTCGTAGTATCCCTCCACCTTCTCTTGGATCAATGCATGTCTGATAAAGCCCGTGCCCCTGCGCTCCATGAATTTTTGCATGGACCTATTGACCCTTCTGCGAGACCGCTCTACTGCTGCCGGGGACCTGGCCCCCCTCCAAATCCTGCGGGGTACAATCTCCGACCACCATACTTCGCAAGACCCCGCAGCCTGGCTAATGGCTGGCAGGTCAATTTGCATGGACATGAGCAGGGCCCTCCTTCCCCTGGAAACAAGGTCATTTCCCCCAAGGTGTAAGATAATAATCGAGGGCTGCACCCCCCCCAGCAGCCAAATGCTGTTCAATTGTGCCCCGGGCGTCACTCCATTTCATCCCCGGGGAGCCCAACCACACGTACTGTGTGTTAGCAAAATTCTGCGACCAGTTCCTGTGTGCTGCCCAGCGTTCCAGCCTCGTGATGTAGGAGTGTCCCATCAACCAAACCAGGTTACCTCTCAATGAAACGATGAAGCAGCTTTTAGGTAGTTGTACCTTTATTTGCACACCAAATTAGATATGTTCATCCACAAGGAAAATCAGGGTGGGAAAACTCAGGACTGCACATGCAGCATCAAGGTCGAACATATCGCTTAAAACATCGGACTCCCAACGCCCCACCCCCTTCACACCCTCTGGGCCCAGGCCGGCTTTAGCCGCCGAAGTGGCGGCGCCAATTCGGAAGGAGTGCGAGGAGAATCTGCGCCCACTCCCTGATAAGCCGGCCTTGTCAAGGGTGGCACCCAGAATGCGGTCAAACTGAAACCTGGTGAGGGGGGACCCATCTGCATGGATCAAGAAGGGGCCTGGGGCCGCTGGGCGTAAGGCCAGGTATTCCCTGACCGTGTGGACCGGGCATTACCTGTTGTCCCCCAAGGCTCGTAGAACAACTGTCTTCCCCCTCCCTGCCTGGTCTGTCTTGGATTTGCGAATGCGGAGCTCCAGGGATACATTAAGGGACACATCCGCGATACCCAGCGCAGTGCCAGACAGGTCAACCTTCGATTTTGCCACTAGCTCGCTGACCCTAAAAGCGCCAAAGAATGCCAGGCAGAATGCCGTTGAAAAGAGCCTTGCTTCGATCGGGGAGAAGGTAATCAGGGGTACCGTGTCCAGGATGAGCTGGAGGTCCATGAATTCAATGGGTGCCCTGGTGTCCGGTTGTCTAACCTCCTCCCTGGCCCAGCCCTTCAGGGCCGCCCTAATCTTTGATGATCCCGTTGGGTCGGCACCCCCATCTAGCTTGGCGTCATGGCGCACGGCAGCCAGGTGACCACATGTCCATGAGTGGGACCTGCCGTTCTCCTTAGCCCACACCACAAAGGTCTCTACCTGCTCCTCGCTCCCCAAGGCTGAGCAAACCTGCGCCTCCACTACTGCTCTGAACGTTGCTGACTGGGAGCCGCACTTCCTCCGCGTCGCCGGCGCCAGGGACCTCTCCCCCATCCTCCTCAGTCTTTCCCCCACTGAAGCAGGCGCCACAGGTGATCCGGGAATGGTGTCATCTCTGCCCTTGCCCGCGGCCAGGCCTCTCGGAACCGGAGCCACTGAAAGCGAGAGAGCGTCAGCTGCCACATTCCGTACACCCGCGATGTGCCGCGCCCTGAACTCAATGTTGCTGTGCAGACCCTCTTTCACTAATTCCCTCAGCAGACTCAGGACTAGCGGGCACGAGGCAGTAAGGCCGTTGATGGCGTGCACCACCGCGATGTTGTCTGACCAGAAAACTACTTTCATGTTGCTCAGGGTGGCCCGCCATAGGTGCAGCGCTACAAGAATGGGAAAGAGTTCCAACACTGCAATGTTCTGTGTCACCTTCTTTCTACGCCACGCATTGGGCCACCTCATCGCGCACCACTCTTCACCCAGGATAACGCCAAAACCTTCCCTTCCAGACGCATCAGAGAACAAGCAAAGCTCCTGGCTGGCTATCCACGGGGCCCTCCAAATCACAGTCCCATTGAAACCAATGAGAAATTCTGCCCACATTGCTAAATCCGCCTTTAAGCCAGCGGTTAATCGTACAAAATGGTGCTTCTGTACTACATTTGCCGTGGCCCCTGCCAGCCTCCTTGAGAATACCCTGCCCGCTGGAATCACCCTGGCTGCAAAGTTCAATTTGCCAACCAGGCTCTGGACAGCCCCTAGGGTCGCTTTGTCCTTGCCCAGCAGCGCCTGGATGTCCTGCAACAAGCCCGGAACCTTCTCGGCGGGGAGCCTCGATTCGCCTTTCAACGTGTCCAGCTCCACACCTAAAAAGGTCAAGACCTGAGCCGGCCCCTCGGTCTTACCTGGGGCAAGGGGAACTCCTAGAAACTCTGCCAGCTCCTCAAAGCGACTCAGGCCTACCGTGCACTCGTCTGTCCCCTCCGGGCCAAAGAACAAGAAGTCGTCCAGGTAGTGGGTCACCTGCGTGACCCCGTGAAGGTCCCCCAAGGCCCACTGAAGGAACGAGCTGAAGGCTTCGAAGTAGGCGCAGGAGACTGCGCAACCCATTGGCATGCAGCAATCATAGAAGAACTGCCCCGCCCACTTGAAGCCTAGCAGATGCTGACTGGCTGGATGCACCGGCAGCAGGCGGAATGCGGACTCGATGTCCGCCTTCGGCAGCCACGCCCCCTTACCTACTCTCCTGACCATGTCAATGGCCTTGTCCAGGGAGCAGTATGCCACAGAACACATCCCCTCGTCCAGCCAGTGGTTCACAGAATTTCCCTCGGGGTACGACAGGTGGTGAATTAAGCGATAGGCACCCTGCTGTTTTTTAGGTACCACTCCCAGCGGAGACACCAAGAAATGGTCCAGGGGCGGGCTGCTGAACGGCCCCGCAACCCTCCCTGCTGACAACTCCTTGCCTACCTTTTGGTCCACCACCCCGGGCATATCCCTTGCTGACTTCAGGTTCCGGGCATCCCTGGACTCCAATGGTCCCTTGTAGGAAATCCTAAAGCCATCAAGGAACCCACCCGCCAGAAGGGCCCTGTCCTGCACCAATGGATAGCGCCTAATGAGCGGGATGAGATTTTCCAGGATGATGGGGGAAGGGCCCTTCACGGGGCTGAGGCGCTGTGCAGTGAGCCCAGGAGCGCAGGGGGCGGTGGCGTTGGTGGTGGAGCCTGGCGTGGGGGGTGGTACACTTGTGATCTCAATGGCGTTGTGCGTCTGTCCTGTTGGGTGTGGAAGGCTGTGGCGCGCCCTGGCTGGGGGCGCACGCAGTGGCAGGGTGTTGTGCGCCGCACTTGCTGCAGCTGTGTGAGAATTTGCATGACCTTCCCCATGTGCAGTTGCCCCCGTTGTACAGCCGGCAAGTGCCGGAATTGAAGCGCTTGGGGCCCTGCCTCCCCCCCCGCCCCCTGCCCCCCCGAAAGGACTGCTTGAAAGGGCGCCTGGGGAAATGGTCCTTTTTTCTGTCGTCTGACTCCCCTTGCCCCTTAGCTGCCTGATCCTTCCTATCCCGTGTGGGTCGGCACATGTGTTCAACCCAGAGTTGAATCTCCTTCTGATCCCACCCCAGGTCCGGGCATATGGCCATTCTTTTACGGAAATCCTGGTCGTAGTAGAACCATCCCAACCCCCCAGAGAGCCTCGCCTCTTCTTGGATCGTGCTGGCATACTGCATTAGTGCCTCGCTCTGCTCAGGAAATTTCTGTACTACCACAGCCGCCAATATGTTAAATGCGGACGTCCAATTCTCAATTGTTTTGTCAGGCCACCGCTGATATCTGACCCTTTCTTCTTCCTTACGTCCCATCTTTCTCGTGTCCACCCCAGCCGACCCGTGCATCAGTAGTGTTAGTATGTCTATGTATTCTCGCCTCCATATCCCTTCCTTCGCGGCCTGCGGGACCAGCCATGCCAGGGAGCAGCGGCCTGATGCCAATGGCGCTTGAGTGACAAGGGGTCTGGGAACCTGGCCCGTACCCTCCCCTACTGGTGCCGCAGTGGGGGTGGGCTCAGGAGCGACAGCGATGCTGGGCATACCACACGCAGGAGGGGGTGGTAGGGAGAGCACCGCGCCAGACGTGGATGCACCTGCTGTACTACTTGCGGGGGGGCCAGCATTCCCTGCGAGTGGTAACCCCGGGGCTCCCCCAGGCTCACCGTTACGCTGTTCCACAGCTGCGCTCTGACCAGCCCAGACTTGGAGCACGGGTGCCTGGGCTGGCGCGGGCACCGCCGCTGGGGGCACCTGTGGCGGTGCAGATAAAGCGCCCAAGCGGCTCTGAAAGACGGACATGAGGCTGAGCATGTGGTCCATGGCTTTGCCCATTTGGGCCATGTTCGTGATTCCGGTGGCAGAGTCGTGCACCGGCGGTGTTGCAACGGCCGGTAGTACGGTACGTGGTGCGGTCGCTTGTCGTTTCCTGGCCGGCGGGGCCTCGGGCATGTCTTTTGATGTGGGCTTACGCACCCGGGTGGACCTCCAGGGCTCTAACCCCGAAGGGCCTTGGACGCCTTCGGAGGGGGGGGGATGGCTTACGACCACGCCCGAATCTACCAGCCTGCGAGACTCAAGGAAACCTTGGGCCCATGCCGTGCCCTTCTCGCGGGCGAACGCCATGAAGTCCGCCCAAACCCCGTCTTGTGGTGCACTCGACTGCGTCTCCTCGATCGACGTCTCCTGGGAGAACAATGGACCCGGTGTCCCGATATCCTCCATGGCGTGGTGGTCTACTCTTCGGTCACGGCTGGCGCGCGTCCCCCTGCGCCTTTCCCTCGGTCCCTGCCCCTACACTTGCGGGCTGTCCTTCGGCGGATCTGTAGGTGGGGAAAGGAGCGGAGTTAGAACGATGGGATGAACAGTGCGCTAAATACACTATCACACACATGGGCGCTAGCCCAAACACACTTATGCGCAACCAAGCCTTTGTCCCAACCCATGAGGCCGGGTTACGCTCGAAGTATCTCATGGTACCGTGTTTCAATTGATGTTGCACACTGAAGGGGGTTTGGACCTGTGGCCCCACGAGAAGCCCCCGCAAAAGACTTGCGCTGGCCGACTCAAGCATTCTTCTACTGAACCTGCATGCTGGGCACCGTGACAGGATCGCGCGCGTTCTTCCGCATAAACGCCCGCCCCCGCTGCCCTTCTATCGCGTGGGCTGCCAGCACGCGCGCGAAGTTTGCCGCGTGGGGGGTGGGTGGGCGGGATTTGGTTTTTTGCGCCGCAACGCGTGATGGCGCGTGTAGATTTAGCAGGAAGACTGTCCCCAATACACTCTAGCGGGCTGTGAATGGTGTGGCTGCTCTTGCCAGCTTCCGTCCTGATCGTAATTGTGTGGTTGCTTTTTCTTACAAAGTTAACATAGCGGGAGCTCGGCCTGCATCCCATCAGGTATCAAGGGCGCCTTACATGGCATCGAGCACGCATTCATTCTTGTCAGGCATGGATCGCAGAGGTGGTGCGGGATGGGGGGGTTAGTCGGGGTTAGTGATCGTCGGTCGCGCAAGCTTTGATCATACTGATTTACTGAGTGGTTACTACCTCGGAGCCCGACCCTGCCAAACCATGAATCACCCCCTAGCATGCCCACTTGATGGCTGACTGCGTGGGAGTGAGGGCTCTGCTCGCTACTGCTGCCGCTGTTGCCCGGGCAGCCTCCCTCACCATGCCGCGAGAAATGACCACGCCTGCTTCCCTGCATCGCGCTCAGCGCCCAAAGCACGACGTCAGTGGGCCCGCCTCCGGCCAACTCCCGACCACAGCAAATACTTGGCTGCCCAACAACCGTACCCAATTCATTGTGCACGGTCGCATGTGCCTCCGCACTCACCCCTCATCCCAAACCGACCAACCAGGACAACCACAAGCTGGCAGTAACAGAGAGGGCGTGGTGTACGTTCCCTCGGAGGCCCGGTGCCCTCGATGTCCACGGAACGTGGTCCGACTCCACCAGACGGGCAATCCAGGGGGCGAGGAAATTACCTCCATTTTTCAACAACTTGCGATGCGCGTTATGACTAGCGATGGGCATAACTAATTAGGTACGAGGAAATGCTGCACCAAAATACACAGTGACCGATGGAGAGAAAGACAGAACGGTCACTAGCATGGCGAGTTAGTCGAAGCTCTAAACCAGGCGTCACCTTCTCACGGCGCAACAAGACCCAAGAGAACTTCCCTGCCCCCAAAACTCACCGCGCATGCCGACGACACCCCTGCCCGGGAACATGCAGCCCGAAGGAGTGCGCTGCAAACACCGCAGATCAAGCGGGGGGGGGGGGGGAGTGCTTAACCGCAACCGCTGGTGGACGCGAGACACCCGAGGGGCAGCGACCGCAGCGTGTCCGGCGAGACGCGTCAGGTAAGCACCAGTTCAGTTCATTACTCAAGCACATATTCATTTTTGGTATCACAGTCTGCTGAGCACGCATCAGACTCGAACCTGCACTCGCCGACGCGCAACCCCAGAGCAGGCCCCCTCTAGGCCGCAGTCAACAGTATCCGCTCTGCAAGCTCAGCGGCCGAGCCTCATTAGCTACGATCAATCTCGCGCGGGAAGGAGCAAACCGGAAGCAGCATGGCCGCTGCGACAGGCTGGGTAAGGCATGGTGATTTGCCCGGAATCACAGGGTGTTTAGCGTCGTTGGTGGGACTCGTACTCAGTTCCCCCAGGTTCGAGGACGGCCGGCCTAGCCCTTAGGCTGACTCCTCTCCCGTTCGCAACCAGCCGCCCGATCCGACAATGGACCTCCCCGCTATCCTGCCACCCCGCAGTCGCACCACGATGGTGACCCCCCCAGCACCACCCGAATCGCCCCGCAGGGACGCGGGTATGGCTTGCGCCCCCCACACCCATGGCCATCCAGGCCACAGGGCCCCGTCCACCTGGTCATGCCCAGGGACAGGGCCGGGGTGGGAGAGGTTGGCAAGACTCACCTAAAGTAGATGGAATGCCGGAGAACACGACGACGTTGGGGGGGGGTGCTCCGATCGTAGTAGCGTGGTGCAGACGGGCAATACGCGTGTCCAGGCAGGAGCGGCGCGCAGGAAGCAGAGGAGGAAATGAGAGAGAGGGACGCCTAAGTAGGGGGGGCTAGCCTCGCCCCCCTGACGGCCCGCCTCCCACCGGCACACTCATTGGGCGCTCCCCACCCTAGGCGCGGCCTCGCTCACGAGGCGGAACAAGGGGGGGGAAGGCTGCGACGGGCGGCCACTAGAAAGCTGCCCTGCTGATGTCCCACTGCGTGGGACGCGGGCAGCGGCATTCACTCTAATCCGCGCCTGGGGGTTCGCATATATGCAGCCCACCCACTGTAAGAAGCAGTCACCGGCCCCAAATTTGCATAGCTTCTGTCGTAAGTACAGCCAATGTATTCGGTCGAAAGCCTTTTCAGCATTGACCGAAAGAAGGACCGTAGGCGTCTGAATATGTTGGGTCTTGTCCAGTAAATGGCACATCCGACGGATCCCATCACTGCACTTGCATCACGGGATAAAGCCCGATTGGTCGGGGTCCATCAGCCCCTGCATGTGGGGCACCAGTCTGTGCGCCAAAATGCTCGTAAAAGATCTTGAGGTCTACGTTTAGCAAGGAGTATTCCTTTTAAAGGACGATTTTCCTCACCCACTGTATGTGGCATCCCTCATCATTGGGAACCTCCTCACACCGTGATGCCTACTCACAGTACGGACTGCAAACCCCTCACTGAGAGGGAGGTGCCCTGAAGATTTATTGGGGAGGTATAGTAAATATCCTATAAGAGCACAGGGTGTTGAGGCCAGAAGAGAATAAACTAGCAGAGCTCGTCCCCCCCAGTGAGGGGGTTGTAGCCCGTACTGTGACTAGGCATCACGGTGTGAGGAGGTTTCCGATGGTGAAGCCTGCCAGCTACGCTGGGTGAAGGCACTCATCCTTTAAAAAGAATACTCCATCCGAGCGAGGTCCTTACCTTGCTTTCTCCTTCTCTTACTTCCTCCATTTCAGTATCGACTATCGACCCAGGGGTTCTGTCGTGCTTTATAGCGCTATATTGGGGAAACGACACCTGACGGTCTTCAAACCTCCCCTGGCCCTTCTCTTTGTGTTTTGCCTACTTGTTTATAGATCTGTTTTGCATGTAGGGTTGGGGGGATGAACACTTTACCCAGTGGGTTGGAGGTGGTGACGTGACACATTGGAGACCCTTTTTACATGTCTGCCTGATGATTCTAGCTGTGGGACTGATATGGCTGCATGGCCGCTGCCTCGACTTGTGCTGGGATAACTGGGAGTCATTACTGGAAACCAAGAGGTGATGGGAGTCACCTCGATGTCATGGAACATCCGAGGCATGAATGACCCACGTAAGGTCAGACGGGGAGTTTAGTACCTTAGGAAACATATTATAAACATAGAGTTACTTCAGGAGCTGCACCTTACATAATACCTTAACACCAGGCTACAAACAGGGTGGACGGGTAAGGCCTTTGTGAGAGGAGTGGCAATAGTGAGTAGAAAAGGAGGGGAAGGGGGTACCCTCGCTGCCACAGGCAACAAGGAAGGGAGATATAACATTTCATCACTTTCTGGTGGGTAATACGTGCGTGTATGGCCCTCACATCAATTACCCTGACTTGTTCCTAATTATTTGGCACAAAATCCTTAGCTTGATACCCTTGACAGCTATAGGGGGTGGGTGGACTTCAATGTTGTGTTGAACCTGGATAACCCCATTCTGAACGGAGGCCCCGCCTATGACTGGCTTCACAACCGCAATCCCTTTTGTCTCATTATGGATTGATTGACATTTGGCGCAGGAGGAGACACCCCGAGGCCACTGAGGGCACATGCATCACTACCCTGAGTAACACTTAGTCGTGTGCTGGTTATTGGCTTGTCACTAGGGATGTTGGTGAATGGACCGGATGCGTGGATGGTTTCAGACCGTGCACCTATAGTGTCGTTAATGGTATTAACTGATGCAGATGACCGCGCATTCACATGGAGACTGCCCCGCAAAACTCTTAGAGGCCAGATTATAAATCTGAAATCAAATCTGATATTGTAGATTGTTTGACTTTAGTGAGAACTCTGTTGCATCCCCTAGCATGCTGTGGGATACATTAAAGGCTTACATTCGAGGGGCATCAACCTAAAAACAAATTGGAGTCCACGACACCTGAAGGAACCTTTAGGTAAACTAGAGGAGGAGCCACAGGTGACCGAAACCTGATATTTTGCTTCTGGTGAGGCCCAACTCCTGGCCCAACTTTGTAATACACTTTCCGCATATAATGAAAAGGTTGAGAAGGAAACCTAAAGAGGTCACAGCTAGAAGATAGAGAAAGGGAGACAAAACGGGAAAAACCTTGCCTTCCCTGCTCAAGAAAAACTGAAGCAGTTCCTACCTCACTGAACTGTTGGATAACGACAGAAGGCCAAGCTACTCTACCAAAGACCTCCCACAAGTAATGTTTGGATATGATTCCACAGTGTATCGGTCAACCACTGCACGACTCTAGAAAAAATAACTGAATATGTTGATTCAGTTCAACGGAGGGGTCTACAGGCCACCCGGACCCCGGACACTCTTTGCCACCACCATCATCGACTTCATCGCACCTCACGCCATCGCCTCACTGAGCTACATACTCATTGGAGACCTGAACTTCTATCTCGAAAACCCCAACGACCACCACTCCACCACCCTCCTAGACAACCTTGCCAAAATCGGACTCAAACAACTCGTCACCTCACCAACCCACAGAGCAGGCCACACCCTTGACCCCATCTTCCCCGCAGGAAACAATGTACACTTCAGCCACACAACAAGACCACCAAGGAGTGACCACCACTGCGTACACTTCACCATCGACAAACCCAAAGCACCCAAACCTGCCCCGTGCCCACCACGGAGGAACTTGAGCAAGGTTACTGAGGATCAACTTAACTCCACCCTCGCCCGAGGCAACCACACCTGGGCACCCGACGCTAACAGCGCAGCTAAAGGACTCCACACCTGGATCTCCAACTGCGCATACGAGGTCGCCCGCTATGCAACCCTGGCAAACAGCGCCCCAGGAAAGCCGCCTGTTACACCACCGATCTCCAGGAAGCCAGGAGCACCTGCAGGTGCCTGGAGAAGAACTGGAGAAACACCAAGACAACCTAAAACTACTCCACCTACAAGGACGCCATGACGAACTACCACAACCAAATCAGAACCACCAAGAGGAATTTTATCCACAACAAAATCCTCGCCAACTCAACTAACTCCAAAGAACTCTTCAGTGTCATTCAGGAATTCACCAACCCACGCAGCGAAGCCACAGACGTCGCCCCATCACAGGACCTCTGCGACAAACTTGGAGCCTACATCCACCTCAAAATCAAGAACCTCTAAGACAACTTCATCGACCACCCACCAGATACCCCAGCCTGACACCCGCCCCACAGAGACACCAGCCATCCCACCATCGACAACTGGACACCCATCACGACTGAAGACACCGCCTCTACCATGAAAGGCATCCACTCAAGGGCCTCCACCGACCCCTGCCCACCTCACATCTACCATAGAGCCGAGGCGGCCATCGCACCCGAACTACAACGAGCCATCAACACCACCTTCAAAACAGGCACCTTCCCAGATGACTGGAAACGCGCCGAAATCAGGCCCCTGCTGAAGAAGCCCACAGCAGACCCCACTAATCTCAAATACTACCGGCCCATCTCACTCCTCCCCTTCGCAGCCAAAGTTGCAGAGAAAACAGTCAACAGGGAACTAACACGGTTCATCAAAGAGAACGCCATCCTTGACCGTCCCAATCCAGATTCCGAAGGAACCACAGCACTAAGACCGCCCTACTTGCCGCCACAGACAACATCCGCACCCTCTTGGACCAAGGCCACTCTGCAGCCCTCATCCTACTCGACCTATTGGCAGCCTCCAACACCGTCTCCCACCGCACACTAGTCGCATGACTACAAGATGCCGGCATACAAGGAGCAGCCCTGGACTGGATCCGATCATTCCTCACTGGAAAAAGCCAAAGGGTCAGACTGCCACCCTTCCTCTCCGATCCCATGAAAATCAACTGCGGAGTCCCACAGGGCTTATCTCTGAGCCCGACCCTCTTCAACATCTAGATGGCCCCCCTCGCGCCCATCGTCTGACAACACAGCCTCAACATCGTATCCTACGCCGACGACACCCAGCTTAGTCTCTCCCTCACCAAAGACCCCACCAACACCTGGTGGCCAACCGCCCTCGGAAGCCCACCAACCCCAAAACACCACACCAAAATCCTCAGCATCGTACTTGATGCATCACTCACCATGAACCAACAGGTCAACGCCGTCATCTCCAGCTGCTTCAACACACTCTGCATCCTCCGCAAGACTTTCAAATAGATCCCCCCTGATTCAAGAAAGACGGTCACCCACGCACTCATTACCAGCAGACTGGACTATGGAAATGCCCTCTATGCCGGCATCAACAAATCCCAACTCCACAGACTACAGACAATACAGAACGATGCCGCCTGACTAGTCCTAGGCCTCCCCAGACATGAACACACCAGCCAACACCTACGTAGACTCCACTGGCTCCCCGTGGAGAAAAGATTCACCTTCAAGATCCTCACCCCCGCCTACAAATGCCTACACAGCAGCGGCCCAAAATACCTCAACAACAGAATCAACTTCCACATACCCCCCAAAAGAAACCTCCGATCCGCCAACCTCGCGCTGGCCTTAACCCCGTGCATCCACAGAGCCAGAGCAGGCGGAAGATCCTTCTCCCACATTGCAGCCAAGACCTGGAACGAGCTACCGGCAGACATCAGGTGCGCCCCCTCCCTGAACACCTTCAGGAAGACCCTCAAGAACTGGTTCTTCGGCTAAGCAGATCTGCAACAAGCAAGCATCGACTATCACCTCTATGCTAACGACACCCAGCTATACCTCGAGATCTCCTCCCTCAATGACATCCTCCGACTCAACTCCACACTATCAAAAGTAGAAAATTGGCTAACACTCAACCACCTCAAACTCAACCAAGAAAAAAACGAAATCCTTGTCTTCTCCAATCATGAACAATCCCCCCCAAATCCAAGAATAGATAAACAACCTGACTCTCTAAACTGTAAACTTACTCCAGCAATCTCAGCCAAATCCCTAGGGATCTCTCTAGACTCAAGTCTCAACATGAGCTCCCACATTAACTCCACAGCAAAAGGCGCCCTCTACAACCTAAGACTCCTCAACAAAATGAAACCTTTCATACCCCCCAATGACCTAAAAATCGCAACCCAATCTCTAGTTCTCTCCAGACTGGACTATGGGAATGCCACACTAACTCGGACATCTAAAACACACATGGCCCCCATGAGATCCACCCTAAACGCAGCTGCAAGAATGGTCACTGGAACAAGAAATTCGACCACATTACCCCTGCATTACAGGACCTAAAATGGCCACCCATCGAAAACTGCCTGTCTCACCCATAAAGCTCTACACACAGGCAAACCGGACTACCTCTTAGTCAAACTCACAAAAGCAGGTCAATCTAGAAACCTAAGAAGCTCCAACTCGCTCCTCTTAATCCCCCCAAAAAGACAAACAAAAAGCCCTCTCCCGCTCTTTCTCTGGGAATGCCCCAAAAATCTGGAACTCTCTCCCTACCCACATCAGGACTAATCCCTCCTTCACGATCTTCAAGAGGCAACTAAAAGAACTTCTCCTCAACCGTCATCTCTTTGCATCTGGCCAATGACCTCGATCTTTGTGACCTCCAGTACTCTAGATACTAGTCGACGATCTCTGTTGTCCATGTTTCTACTCATGTTATGCTGCTCTAATGTCTTTGTTTCTATTCATGTTATGCTGCTGTAAAGCGCTCTGATACCCTTCGGGTCTTGTAAGCGCTATATAAAACTCCAAAAATAAAATAAATATAAATTTAAAAAAACAATCCCCTGATTGATTGATTGACCGGGGGTTACCCCCTATACCACCCCCTCTCCCACGAGTGAATTGTTGGTTAAAAGATGTGGCGCATTGCCAGGAGTATTGATCCTGATGCTAGTCAGATTCCGACCTAAGATATCTGGGCCCCTTCGGTACATGTCTGATGCGGGGGGCTGAGGATACCATGACTTATGCTCAAAGGCACTGCAATGTTTTAAACATTTCCAAGGTTGGCCCATGTGATGCACGCTGAGCCAGTGCTCTGCGAAGGATGTGTACATGGAGTACTGGAGATGTTGTGTTTTAAGAAAGGGGCAGTTGGAGCTGAGCAGGAAGGAGACAAGCTGCTCAGGGGAGTCCTGGAAATGATGCTTTCTTTACCTGTATCCAGATGGCTCAGTGTGATGTGTGAAGCCCACTACAAGCACCTGCACACCAGTGACGGTGCTAGGAAGGGGGAAGGAAGTGTACAGTGACACAGACTTGAGATGCTTGGGTGTGTTTTTTAATGTCGCGCCCTGACGCTGCTATCAAGAGCCGCAGACTGTCCTGCCGTTGGTCAAGCAGCCAGGCTGGTCTGAGATGATGATCCACAATGTGAAACAAATTTCATGAAGGCGGATACACCTATGTTGGCAGCACATTGTGATGTATATGTAATAAGCTTTCATGATTTCTCCAAATGTGTCAGCTGGTTGTTGGTTGTGTCAAAGTAATAAATACCTAATAGAGCTTGAATGACCGGGTCCTTTTCCGCCTGGTTTGAACCGGTTCGGAGAGACTTCCCTACCCATGAAGCACCTGCTCCAAGCTGCAAGCGGGTGGTTACAGGGAGCAGAGGGCCAAGGTGGGTCATCTGGGTAGAGCAGGTTGGTGAACTCCTGGGGAGAGTTGCAGCATCCCCAGGCTATCAGTGTGGGTTAGGAGGGCGCTGGCTAGGGTCTCTGCTTACTCTATCCATCCCAGACACACAGGAACGCTTGCTCGGTGCAGATTTAGACCCATTGCACTATGCACAAGATGTACTTCTGGAAGCTTTTTGTGGGACACTTAGAAGAGAGGCGGCTCAGCCCCTTCCCTCCTGGGTCTCCAAACATGAACAACCTGTGGAAAGAGACAAGGAAGGTGCTTGGCACCTACAGTTTCAGGACCCGATCATGAGTGAGGCAGAGCGGCTGCCCCGGGGGTACCGCTGTGTCTGATTCCAAGTGACCTGGTGTTCCTGCACCCTGGATTACCAACCCTCCTTTTATTGGGATGTGGATTGGCCCAGATGAAACCAGAACAGAGCCTGTCAACTTTATTTAAAAAAGCACTAGGTAACAACATGGGATAGGCATGTTTTCAAAATAATTAAAAGGGGTGTAGAAATCTTGACTACTGAGAGCCGCAACTTATCCTATCCCTGAAACAGATTCTTGATCTTACCGACTAAATGACTATAGTTCAGCTCAAATGGAGCACTCCAACCTTCTGGATATATGAACCTCAAATCGCATTTATGTTGTGAATATTGGTGAGAGCACAAACCTATTGGGAGTATTTCTTTGGGAGCATTAACAAGAAAAACTTCACTTTTAGACACAGTTATTCAATATCCTTCTACATATGAAGAGGTCTTAACTAATGAATCTGACTTTTAACCGCTTCAAAGCCAGCGGTCGTGGTATTTAAATCAGCTTTAAAGTATAATGTGATGTCATCTGCATAAAGCTTGACCACAGACATTCACTCAACCGGGTGATACTGAATAAAAGCTTCCAGGGTTCAATAAATAGAGCACAAAGGACTGGAGAAAAGGGCAGCCGGGACGGCGCTTCCTTCTGCCTGCACCAAGGCGGCATTAAAGTTACTGGTAGTAACTCTAGTGGCGGAGACCCCATAGAAGGATGCAGCCAACCTCGCGAGCCTGGAGGGGAGGTTGTGAGCTCGCAAGGTCGAATGTCTTCTCAACACCAAGTAAGATCACTGCTGCTTGGAGTAACCAGATGCTAGTGTGCATAGTTTGTTACTTTTCTCTCTGGTATAAATCCATTCTGATCTTTGTGACTTAGGCGGGACGCTACCGAGAGTGGACGGCTTCGTATCATTTTAGCCAAAATCTTATAGCTAGTTTTTCACAGAGTAATGGAGCAATGGGAACCAAATTATGATGGGGGGTTTTCCACCTTTAACAAGCTTATTAAAACTCTTTTATCAAAAGTGGGTGGACTTTTACTACCCATATATTTTGTTAAATAATTTATTAAAGGGTAGAGTTAACTCATTGACAGAAAGATTATAAAATTATAATTCAGGGCCAAGACTGTCTTCCCCGGGGATGTATCTGTTGGCAATTCTTGCATCGCCTCTGTTACTCCAATATCTGACTAGGAGGCTAACAGTTGGGACAATACAGCTGGTGAAAGAGAGAGCAATCGTAGATTGCTTAAAAACATTCACTTTCATAATTAATTTCAAGTTATCTTCATAAACAGATTTGAAATACTTCAAAAACAGCATTAAGGTTCTGCTGTTTTTGTAGGTAACTTAATTAATCAAAGGATGAATTAGATGTAATGGGGTTAAGATCAGCCTTTCTCATGCTGACGCTGCTCAAAGCGCCCAGTATTCTGCCCTTCCTCATACTCTTGCCTTCCAGAGGTCCTGCCCCTCATGATTCCCTTTGAAGATCAGTTTCTTTGATAGTCACTCTGGCTTGTTCCACAGCCTCTAATGAGGTCTGCGAATGCTCCTGTAAATGCCTAAATCCAGCTGACGCAATAACAAATGCAATCTCTCCAGCTAGGAGGCTTCGCCCTTGTGCTGATACAACTTTAGTGAGATTAGAACTCCTCGAATTGTGGCTTTAAACCCTTCCCAGACAAGTGAGGGGCTGCCTTTGCCATTATTGATGAGTAAACAATTTTAAGTCTAGGCTTGGAGAGTTAGAATATTAGAGTCTGAAATGAGCAATGTTTGATCCAACTTCCATCTTCAGGCGTTGAGCCTGCGCTGAATTTCTGACGGCAACCATAGAGTCACAACAGATGGTCCGAGAAGAATGCCACCGACATCTCACATTTATCTCGGATAAAAAATGTTAAACCAAAAAATTATGAGTTCTATTTAGAGCTGCATTAAACCCACCCAAAATACTATTATTTTAGGAGTGTCTTGTTATCAAGGCTCAATTAATCCTAAGACGTTACAGATATTGTGGAAGAGCCAAAAAAAGGTGATGATAAAGAAGCTAAAAGCCTCCCCGGTAATAAATCAATCTGGCATACAGCTCAACTACCAACCACTTTCTCACAGGGAAGCACCAGTGTACTAAAAGTAACAGGGCCATAGAAAGGGGTCACATTAATGATTACCTGGTCTGACGGCCTACTTTGAGCTGACAGTAAAGAAAAACATTTAGAGAGACAAAGTGTGCCCCAAAATAGATCCTTTTTTGGATGTCACATCCATGCTATAAGACTGAAGGATACTAACTACTAATCCACAGACTTTTTCAGCTACCTACAAGAAGAGCTTCGACCTGGAAAACCCAAATCTCAAAGTCCACTCCACCCTTACTAGGGACCTGATCCGAAACCTTTAGGGGTCAGGATGCAGTGCAAGAGCTTTGGTCCCACACACGTACTACTCTGAAGGTCCTGAACTTGCCTGTCTTGGGTGTCAGAGCAACTTAAACACCAAAATAAAGGCAAGAAGAATCCACAGGACTCTCATAAATCTTGCTGATAGAATTGCTTTGACATTTGAGGACCATTTGGAATTCTTCAAGGCCCAAGCCGATGAAGACTAGACAGAAACACACTGCAAAGAGGGCCTGTCTGCTGGCTGGACCTATTTGGGGTTCCCTCTCCAGTTCCCAGATAACGGAGCCCAACTGGGAGCCTTGGACTAACGCTCTCCCTACGGCTGAGCTTTCTCCTTATCAGAGGCCTTTTACCCCCCTCGATCTCCCCGATCATACCTTGACACTACTCCCATAATACGACTGCATTCCGTTTCGCACATGACGGTACACTTGTTGGGTTTAGGGTGGGGGTGGAGGGAGTTCAGCTTTTGTTGCAATGTTTTCAACTGTACTGAATTTACTGGTGTTTGCCGAATGCACCATGGATCATTTCCAGCAGCCTGCACTTTTCTACAGTACCATGAAGTGATTATACAGTTAAAAATGTTTATTTCACTGAACTATTAAGTGCCAATTCAAAGAAGTCTGTATATGATCTACGTAATACACTATATGCTAAAAACCAATAAAGTTTTTAGAAAAAAACAACAATCTTGCTGATGATGACAACCATCTTGAATGCCTGGAGCATGGGTTCCTCATGGTTCACAGTACCCTTACTAGCCAATCATGATACCTTGTTGTTGCAGCTAGACCTGCTATCCTGAGAAGTCAACAAACTACATCCTTGAAATCCGAGAAGTATTTTCACACCACGCTTGCAAAGGATACAGACTGGCACTTGCTTTCCACAGAGTCATCGTTTAGGATTACAAACTCTATTTCAAACCTCGGTATTTTAACCGGGAGTCATCTCTTAGGATTACAAACTCTATTTCAAACCTTGGTGTTTTAACTGGGCGTCATCTCCTAGGATTGCAAACTCTATTTCAAACCTCAGTATTTTTACCAGGAGTCATGTCTTAGGATTCCGACTCTATTTCAAACCTTGGTATTTTAACTGGGCGTCATCTCCTAGGATTGCAAACTCTATTTGAAACCTCAGTATTTTAACCAGGATTCATCTCTTAGGACTACAATCTATTTCAAACCTCGGTATTTTGGCCAGGAGTCATCTCTTAGGATTTCAAATTCTATTTCAAACCTCTGTATTTTAACCAGGATTCATCTCTTAGGACTACAATCTATTTCAAACCTCGGTATTTTGGCCAGGAGTCATCTCTTAGGATTGCAAACTCTATTTCAAACCTTGGTGTTTTAACAGGGCGTCATCTCCTAGGATTGCAAACTCTATTTCAAACCTCGGTATTTTGACCAGGAGTCCTCTCTTAGGATTACAAACTCTATTTCAAACCTTGGTATTTTAACTAGGATTCCAACTATATTTCAAGCCTTGGTATTTTAACTGAGAGTCATCTCTTAGGATTACAAACTCTATTTCAAACCCCGGTATTTTTACCAGGAGTCATCTCTTAGGATTACAAACTCTATTTCAAACCCCGGTATTTTTACCAGGAGTCATCTCTTAGGACTACAATCTATATCAAACCTCGGTATTTTGACCAGGAGTCATCTCTTAGGATGACAAACTCTATTTCAAACCTCAGTGTTTTAACCGGGAGTCATCTTTTAGGATGACACACTCTATTTCAAACCTCGGTGTTTTAACCAGGAGTCATCTTTTAGGATTACAAACTCTATTTCAAACCTTGGTGTTTTAACCGGGCGTCATCTTCTAGGATTGGAAACTCTATTTCAAACCTCGGTATTTTTACCAGGAGTCATCTCTTAGGATTACAAACTCTATCTCAAACCTTGGTATTTTGACCAAGAGCCATCTCTAAGGGTTACAAACTCTATTTCAAACCTTGGTGTTTTAACCGGGTGTCATTTCTTAGGATTACAATGGCATTGAATTGTTCATTCCACAAGGAGCCATTCATTTAGATGGGATTCTTTCTTGCAATGTATTACTTTCAGCAGAGGTTTTACAATTTGATAATCTAATCGAATTCAAATTCAATTTAATCAATGCTTTCATAAAAGTAGTCAGTGGAATCAGGTTGGCACAAAAATGCTGTTGTTAGACAAGTATGGTATGAAGATAGTGAACATCTGATTATCGAGGGTGTAGGTGAAGTGTGTTATATTAATATTGCAATTATCAAACAGTTATATTGATTGTAAGAAGAACCACAAAATGTTATTCCATTAGAGTGAAAGTGGTTCTCTTTAGCAAAGAACATATTGTATTCTAGCGTGTTGTTCACAGTTACACATCAAAGTTCTTATCATTACAGCTCAGTAGAAATATTGAGTTTACCTTCAAAACAGACCGTGGGAAATAGAGAATATTATTGGGCATTTCATGTGTAGTGTCAGAAGTTAACTTCTAAGATCGACGCTACAGCACTACTAAAAGGCTTCCTACCTTCTTCGATATCAGCGCACCTGCATTGTGCATTGTGCGACTAGGCAATGAATGCTATCTGGAGTGTTTTTCTCTCTTTCTTGTGCAGTTCACCCTTTCCTGAGGGTACCGTTAACCTACACAGTAACAGTGTGAAGTTGGCTATGGGTTTGGCGAAGTGTGGAATAGTCCACCGCTCCTGTGGGATCTGGATGGCAAGGTTCCCCAAAACCCACCAATTTCCTCCATTTAACCAATCACAGCCCAAATGTCTGTTTAAAGCAGACTGTACAACCCGCAACAGAACCACAGACACACACACCCACACACACAGACACGCACACACACGCACACACACCCGCACACACACACCCACACGCACACATACATACAAACACATGCACATGCATGCACAAACTCATACACACACACACACCTACACCCACACACGCACACATGCACCCACACACACCCATACACACGCACACACACACACCTGTAGATCTACACGCTTGCTTTGCCCCTTTGTGTGCGCGAAATAAAAATGTGAGGAAACCAGGAAAATGCTAAGAAACTGAATGAACGTGCCCTGCACAGGGTGGGCACAAACAGACAATTACAAGCCTCTTGAAACCAGGCTCTAAGACAGAGATGCATGAGACATTCAAAAACGAACATGACATTGGATCAACTGAGAATTCAGACGAGGGCAGTAACAGAGAATCCACAATAAGGCAGGTTTGCCAACTGCATGTCTGGCGGGATCAGACGCCTCTTTACCGAGACTGAGGTGTCAGACATGTCGCTGATCCATGACTGATGTGCCCAGGTCCGGTGCTGTCTCATCCAAACTGGGGAGTAAAAAAGTCAGCCTTTCCCGGATTACTGATCCACCTCCTTGTCTGAAACACTTAACTCTGTGGAACACCTCATGGAACTGGCGGTGGTGGTAAAGAGAAAGGTAAGTGTAGTGTTCCTCATACACTGAGCTGCACCTCCCGGCATGTTACAGTAACTGTTATAGAGGCACTCACTCTGTACCCTCAATGCACAGAGACTAGGAGATCATTCTCACTGGACACTCTCTTCCTTCAGTCATGGACTCCTGAATCCTCAAATAATTCCACATTCCCAAAGCAAACGTCTACTGTAAGTAAAACCTCTCATCAGTGGTAGCACATCACCATTAGTACAACCATTCGTCCATGCTAGGTTTGTAGACTATTGTGCAATATTTAATGTTTAAGCTACTGAGATGTCTACTCACCTCAAGCAATGTTCCAGCAGGACACACAATCCCTCTGGCACAGTTATTACACTTCATCTAGTGGAATAAACACACAGTCAGTACCTGTAGTTGTGCCCAAGGTGGCAACATATGCAAACATATTACATCAATCATGAACCCCCTCCCAGAGCTCAAACCTAGAGTGAACCAGACCTCCCAGTGGATTCAGGAATTGTTTTTGGAAGGCAACGGTGGTAATTGTCTTTGATAGAAACATTTTCTTGGAAATGTACCATCTGTATCAAGTAGCATCTTAATATGAGAGGCATTGGTTGAAAATATTTAATTTAAAATTTGACTTAGCATTCCTGACCAATCTTTTGGGCGTCGAAGAATGATTATTTGAACTCCAGCCCAGAATCCTTGAGTCAGGGTGTTGGCCAAAGATCTGAGGACAGTAGTCTTCATGGCACATCAAAAAGTGGTTTCCCATAAAAACTCTTTCGACCAAATATACTTTGACATCCCCTTTTCCAATGCGTTCTCTATATACACTTCAAGTGAGTTCATTTGAAGGTATTTTATTACTTCACTGGGTCCCACATGAACCCGAGTGCTATTGACTCTTCTAAGTGCCTAATGACCCTCTGTTGTCTAAAAAACCCAGGGGGCTCCCTAGGTTGCTCAATAAACCCAAAGGTCCCCAAATATCTCTTGGAAGCTCTGCAGATATCGGGGTACACCATTAACTTTTCAGCATCCGATAAGGCCCTCAGGGTTTGAATAAACCTCTGAGTGCTCTATAAGCTCGGTAGTCCCCAATAATTCTAGCCGCTGCAGGGAGGAGCGGTGGGGCTGTGGGGGCAGGCGAGGGGGGATTTCCAGAGACGACCACAAGGGGAAATTAATTATTTATTTAATTTTCCCTCGTGGTCCTCTCTTGAAATCTCCCACAGCTCTTACCTGCAGCCTCTGCGGCTGAATACTCCGCTGGCCTATTGAGGCTTCACAGGAATCCCATTTTTATTGCAACAAAGACTTAAAACCTTCACTATTTGTCTTAAAGCATCAGTTTTTGGTCAAGCATTTACAGTCATTCTTGATGGGCAACTCTGAAAGGAGCACTCCAACAACATAATTAAAGACACTGAGGGCAAAGCACAGAGGATGCCACAGGCTCACAGCAGTCGGCCATTGTGAATGAGATCTGCCGTACAACGCTGGAGTGGCAGCGACAGACAGGGGTCTACCCAGGACCTGTTGGCGAGAGAGTACTAGTGCCTGCCACAGAGACCCCAAGAAACAGGCACGTTGAGAATGTATGTGAATAAAACCCCAAGATTCCCAGGAGACCCAGGAGGTTACACCCACGGTGAGCCCACAGGAG
Organism: Triturus cristatus; assembly: GCF_964204655.1. Taxonomy (NCBI): domain Eukaryota; kingdom Metazoa; phylum Chordata; class Amphibia; order Caudata; family Salamandridae; genus Triturus; species Triturus cristatus. The sequence goes on from NC_140592.1 coordinate 7,088,906, forward strand.
GCACCAGGGTCTTACCTTTACTGTGGTGGGCATGTTGACATCACAGCGGTTTCGCTGGATCCGCAGAACCTGAGAAACCCCTATTATCATCCCGTTGTTCGTCTCCAAAACAGAACCATCCAATGAAATATCGTTGATGTACGTCTACAAGGAGAACAAGAAGCAGCTCTTACCATCATTGGCCAGGTCTGAAGCATCTACGGTCAGGTTCATGACTCCAAAATAAATCATATAAGTTACTTACTACTTACCTTGGGTAACGATCTGTCTGGTGTGTGCTCTATTTAGCCGCAGAGTCCTCACCTTCTGAACATTCTCAAGTGCCGGACTGGACCTGGAAACTCTTGCACCATCTCGTGTATGTTATTAGATGGTGCTATCAGCCTTCATCATGACTCAGTTCTGCCCAGATATACCTACACACGGCCAATCACAAGCATCGCTGAGCTGTGAGGACCCCAACCCAGTAGCCTTATCAGATCCAAAGTCCACTCATCAGAAAGCGAAACTGGGAAAGCCTTGAGGAATCTGCAGGTAGATCTTCATCAGAAAGAGCCCTACTGAAGTTAGGTGAATAATTCTTCTGAAAAATCACTTCTACCTGCAGATTCCTCACCCATTGCACCAGTAGCACAACAAGGCCCCTCAAAGAAGGTAGGTCTGACCATTGGACGTACACCAGGAAGTCCTGCAGGACTGAATGCACAAAATGACCCTGCCTATGAACTTAGAAGCGATACAATAGTGCCAGTTGAATGTAAGCACAGAGGCCCATACGGTGGCTTGGCAGATGTCTAAAACAGGAACATCCAGAGTTAAGGCTTTAGCTGCAACCCTGCTCTGGAGTTATGGACGGGGAGGTCCTAGAAAGGATCCTTTTTGCCCAAGACACAGCAACTTTTTATGCAGATAGCAATGCATCTAGATATGATTGGTTTCTGGACCACTTTTTCTTTCTTCACATTGGCAAAGCTAGCATACAGATGACCATCAATGTGGTACCTCGTAGACCTATCAAGACAGAAACTAAGGGAAAGCTTTACGTCCAACCAGTGTGACCACTCCAACTGCAAACATGGATTTAGAGGAGGGAAGAACATAATGTGTGTCCTCATGTAAAGTAACTGGTGCTATATAAAGCGCTCTGATACCTGATTGGATTTGGGTCAAGTTCGCGCTATATAAAACTCTGCTAAAAAAACAAAACAAAAAACAAAGAAGCGTTATGTTTTGCTCCAAATGGAAAGGTGGCGCAACTTCCAGAACAAAGGATGTTAGTGCACTAAAACACAGTTTATCAGGAAGGAAGGCAGTTGTGAAGGATGGAACGACAAGGTGTGAAACTCACTCAGGTAATGCACAAAGGTGATCGCAGTCAGAAACACAATCCTCAAGGTAAGATACTGAAAAGTGCAGCTATGGAGCGCCACAAAAGTTCCACACACCAGGAGGGTCAAGAGCAGACTGAGGTGTCAGGAGCGCATTATCAAGGGAACAGAGAGAAACATATATGAAAGCCCTTTCAGGAAACACACCACAACAGGTAATGTGAAAAATTATGGCTGACCAGGCAAATGAGGAGAGGTTGAAAGAGGCGATAAGTAATTTCTAACGGTGTCCTGCCGGGACAAAGACAACACAAACAGAAGAACATCAGACAATTCCCCCTGTAAAGCGTGGACATGCTTCTCTTCCCAACAGGTGAGCAATCAAGCCTGAGTACATGGGCTTGGTGGAAGGACGGCGGTGGCCAGTATAAAATCTACCACTTCCAATAGTAGGTCAAAACCTCTCGGCTGATTCTGCTCAAGCTCTGAGTATGAAGGAGTAGCTTGTGTAAATTTGGATTGAACACTTTCCCCCTGAATACAAATTCTAATTGGAGGACAAACGGTCAGAGATAGAAGCTTGGATAACAGACCAGAATGACCTATGCTCAGTCCCCTCTGATTGTCCTCAGAACACGTGGGATTAGTATCGGAGGTATAAATGTGTAAAGAAGACCGAAGTCCCAATCAAAGGCGAATCCTTCCCTATAGACCCATGAGATGGAAACTCTAGAGCGCAAAATGTTGAACACTAAAATAACGCCATGTCAATGTGGTGTTCTCAACACTGCGGTACCATGCGATAGTCTCACGATAATGCGTCAAATGACGCGGTAAAATTAACGCGACGCCCAAAAAATGCGAAACACGAACGCGAAAAAAGCCGCGAAGTCCCAAACCGCGATACAAAATACAGCAATAACCAGCGACAGCCCTGGAATTCCCATGCGTCATGTGGTAAAATGCATCAGAAAAGCAGAGAAAAAAAATGTGAGATGACAATGTACGAGTACAACCTCACATCCGTGATGTAGTACAAATGTCCACTGTCCAGCATCAAAAAGGCATCACCACACAAACAGCCACAATGTACATTGTCATTCAGTCCATATGTAAACTTCGCCAATGCGTAAACATACATGGAACACACTGTGAAACTGCATCTCCCCTTTACGTTGCAGAGGGACAATCAACACCTCCTGCAGAGCAGACCCTACATCACGTCAGTGATGATGGAGGCAACCCCGAGGATATTGACCTAGACGAACTCCAATGGTTCACGGACAACCTCCAAACCCCACCTCCAGTAGCAGGGCAGCCCAGCACCATCAAGGTGAGCCCACCCCCTGCAAAGACCACACAGCAGGAAGCACCCACCACCACATCTGGCTCCCAGCACCTCACCTGAGAAGACATGTCCTTCCAAAGCCGTGTGTTAGACCGCCAGAAGGAGCTGGCTGAACAGGTGCGGTGGGGTTCGGCCTCATGGCAGCCAAACTAGATGCCATGCGTGGGTCTCTAAGTCCCATCAGGGACCACTTACACACACTAACAGACACCCACAGTCCACCCTATGCCCTCACAAAATCCATGGGTGGCGTAGCTGGAGTCATGACTCGGAGACAACAACAACTGTCCAGTCAGAGTGGCTACAGCGAGGCCATCCGTGATTTTGGAAACATAAGGAGGTTCATGGAGAACATGGAGCGGATGCGGGCGCAAAGAATGGCTACCACGGCTGCACACGAGAAAGCTGTGGATGGGATCTTCCATGCCCTGCAGATCCTCATCATGGGAATGATGCCACAAGACAGTGCGCAGATGAATGCTGCTGCTACTTCCACATCCACATCTCCGGCCCCTGATGTGTCAGTGTCACACACTGCTGCAGACCAAACACCACCACCCACATGTGGCACATGAAACGTCAGAGGACGAAGATGTGGATGAATCTGCCTTAGTGGTAAGAAGGAAGCAGTAGTACTCATTTCTGCTATTTGGCTTGTTTCTGTTTGGTTCTGCCCTCTGCATCATGCCCTGGCAGTACACCTTCCACCGTCCCCCGATACACTCTGCGACACTAACCTTGGACCTCGACATGGACTGCCCTATTTTGTTTGCTCAACAATGACACAGCAATCAGCCTGCGGACTGGACATTCTCCTGTGTAACTTGTCAATCCCCAAGGACTCTGGCTGACCCTCCACGGGGCAACATCGTAAAGTGTTGTCTGCATGACCCAGTACTAAGACTGCTTCAACACTCCACTGAACGTGAACAATACATACTAATACACACAGATGTGTCATGTCTATGATTATTCAAGTATGAAAGCCTGGACGAATGTAGGGGCAGTGATTCCCCCTTAAGTCCATGTTGCTCATGTTGTGGGACCCGAGTCACAGGGTGCATCCGTGGATCAGGGTGGTACATATCTGACCCCAAAAGAAGGCCTGTTGGCAACTGTAGGTCACAAATGACAGCCCATGTGTAATCATTTGGTACACATGTGAAGCACTGATGAGTGGGATTCCGTACTATCTGTGACACACAGAAAGGGCATTTCGAAAATGTGACACCCCAAACAGCCTCTCTGTACAGAGGTGACACAACCACCATCTATTTGCAAAGTATGAGACTGTTAGCACAACATGTTGCACTTACACTTGTCAGAGGTGCCTGTACAGAGGAGTGACATGCACACAGGGAATGTGTGTTGGAATGAATTTATTTGCACATGCTGTGCCGGTGGGCATCTTGGACTGTCCCATGATTGCTAAGGACTGTGACAATGTGACGTGCTCATGTGAAGAAATTGTCAATGACAGTGTTCCTACGGGCTATTCCTGCTGCAACCAAAGTGGGGTGTGGTCAACCTGCCTCATCTCCCTCATCATCGTCCGGCGCATCTGGCACTTGTATCCATGGGGCTTTGCTGCGTATACATATGTTGTGCAACACACAACATGCAACGATCATCTTGCACACAATGTCTGGGCTGTACAAGAGCCTTCCACCTGTGATGTCCAGGCACCTGCAACGTGACTTCAACACGCCAAATGTGCGTTCCACGATGCCCCTGGTGCGTTTGTGGGCCGCACTGTACTGCCTCTGGGTCTGTGTGTTCGGGCTTGGAGTGGTGTCATCATCCAAGGGCAGAGTGCATATCCTTGATCACCTGTGACATTGCAGAGAGAAATCAGTCAATAGTTGGTTCTGCATGATGTGTTGGCAGGCTCACTGGTTCATTGGTGTGTGATATGTGTGACTTAGTGATTCCTGTTTGCCATGTACTGCTTGTAGCAAATGAGCTGCATCAATGTGTATTACGTAGCCTCACTGCTGCTCCTCCCTCCCCCCGAGGCGGCTATGTGTGTGTAGGCCTATGGTTAAGGATAGTGCGGACACAGATGTAGAGTTCATGGCTGGCTGAACTCGCGATGCGGTTGGGACTAGACCTTTGGCTTATGCTGCGGTAATAGCGACACACACAGCATTTGGCATGTATGATCACTGACCCCTAGAGGGCTTGCGCTCCCTCATTCACAACTTCGTCCGAGCCCGCACTCCGGGGGCATGCTGCATTGCAACATTGGCCATTGCGGGATGGGTGGCACCGACACTACAACAGAGACACACTCATTAGTTACTTCCTTGGCAAGGTCAAAACATAACTACGCCCAGAGTCCAGGGTTGATGAACCACACCCCTACACTGGACTGTCGTATGCCAGTCCACTCCACTTACGCTTACAGGGGGGTACGACGCAGCTACATGTGCCAGGTCTACCCCACTGCCTGAGGTGACATGGTTGCGTCTGCTGTACACAGCACAAAACTCAATCAGAAAGGGTTCATGAGTTGTGGTGCACTGAGTTAGTGGCACCTGAAGAGCTGAGCAGGGTATCACGCTGATGATGGCACCCACGACAGGTGTGAGCAACTCTGATAGTCTGGCTGTAAGACTCTTTCGACTCTGGCAGTGGTTGGCTTGAGGTGGTCCTGGCGGTGGTGGCGTGTGCATCCTGCGATGATGCGTCGTTCGGGCCGGTCAGGACTCAATTTGATGTGTGAACCCTGGTGGACCGCAGATGAGGCCGGAGGCAGCGGTCGGCGCAGGGCCATAGACACATGGCGTTGATGACCCCCAGGCCATCGACCCAGAGGCCATCCAACATTCAACCAGACAGGGTCCATGACTTGAGCTGCAAAGAGTTAGTGGCCCCGAATGCACTGCGGCCAGCACAGGCCCACCGCCACGGGACGGTGACTTCCAGCGAACTGAGGTAGGGCCACAAGAGCTGAGTGGGTCCTCGTCGATGTCCAAGGTGAATGTCGCGGAGTGTTCTGGGGGACAGTGGAAGGTGTTCTTCCAGGGCATGATGCAGAGGGCAGAACACAGCAGAAACAGGCAATTGGAGGAGATGAATGCTACAGACTTGTTCTTAACACAAAGTCAGTATCAGCTACATGATGATGAAGACAACCCCAGGCCATATACTCAGATGCCACCAAAGTTCAAACAGCAAGGGTCCCGGACTTGAGCGGCACAGAGTTAGTGGCACCAGAACTGGAATGGGATGCAGTCTGCGATGAGGCATGTGCACTGATATAAACTCTGCCATAAATTAATCAAGGCTCTGATCCAAATGTTTTACCTACTTGACCACACCGTAGGCAGGTCAGCAAGGGCCAACCGCTGTCCAGCCAGCTCCTCCTGGAAATCTCACACACAACGTTGGAATAGCATGTGGCGACGATTTGTGGTTGACGGAGGTAGAGGCACCAGAGCGGGGCGTGTGTGCAGCCTGCGACGATGCCGTGTCCTGCCTGCTCCGGACTGGGTTGGATTAGTGTGAGGCCTGCTGGACCGCAGTGCAGACCGAAGGCAGCGGTCAGCAGGGGCCAACAACCACGTGTCGTTGGCTTGTGATGCACAGAGTTAGTGGCACCAGAGCAGTTGTTTGTAGTGTTCGATCACCTCCGTAACGAAGATCCTTTTTTCTCCGTACTGAACCGCATCTTCCTCTTACTCCTCTCCTTGCGTACAATGATATGTACTCTGCCATGAAGAAATCAAGACTCAGTTCCAAATGTGTGACCTGCTTGACCGCAGTGTAGGCCTGTGGGGTACGTCAACGAGAAAGGAGTGCTGGGGGCCTGTGTCGCAGAGGCCGTGATGGTCTGAGCAGGCTGCTAAGGTCACGGGCCTCAGGCTTGGAGCTTGCACAGGCACGTGGTGAGCCCTCTTTGACACATGCCGGTGTCGGCAGGTGAGCGGTGTGGCCTGGTTGCGCAGGGGTGACCAAGACGGGTCTGGAGACCTTTGGCTTGGGGTGCAGCAGGCGCACATGATCGCAGGCACCGCCGCTCAAGGCGTCGGCCTCGTGGTGGGCTGTGAGGCGCTGCCCTGGCAGACACATTGGCCATTGTGGAAGAGAACCACGCCCAGAGCCAAGGGCTTTTTATCCACACCCCTACACTGGCCTGGCCTACGCGGGGGACGTAACAAGCTAGATTTCTGGGATCTTCCCCATTGCCTGAGGTAACATGGTTGCGTCAACTGTTCACTACACTACAGACACCAGCAGTATATGTCGACATGGGCATGTCTGTGGTCTGCATACTGCAGTCTGGCCAGCACATCCATGCCACACTTGGCATTGTGTACATTCTCATTTGTGTGTCATTTGCCTCCTTCGTACATGCCTGGCTCCCAACTCTCCACACATTCTGCCATTGTGTGGCTGAGGTGCATGCCGTTGATGGCTTGTGTACATCGCTAGCCCAGGTTACCACAGTAAGTTGTGCTGTCGTGTCTGGTAGGTGTCTATACACAAAAAGGAATTGGGGAAGCTCCCCGTACCTAAAGGGTTTGTGAGGTTTCTCAATCAGAGTATCTCCTCCCTGGGCAGAATATAACTCACAACAAATACCCCAATGGACCAACTTTTGGTCAGTGGTGCCGATTATCTGACTTTACAAAAGAACAAGGGGGGGGGAGAAAAAACGGGAAGAGAAAGGGGAGCCTCTCTAGTGAAAGGTTGTACCTAACTCAACCATGAATGTGGGGGAGGAAAAGACTCTTTATTTTAATTACCCTTACACACCCTAGTGGTGTCATGCTTCATCATCGGGTCACCCCGACTCCTAAACGTCGGGGTGGGCTCGACCACAGTGTTGGGAGCTCTTTGGATGAATGAAGATCAGGGGGATTAAAGATTAAAAAACATCAGGCAGACCCCTGGTTTTCCTTTATTCTTGGGTCTGTCTCGGTTATTAAAAAATCTTAAAAACGGGTCCTGTTGGAGTATTATGGTCCTAAGACCCTAGTGCCGACATGTTTCAGTCCTGGGTGGCCATGTAGATCCTGGACTTTCTTCAGGGCAATTGGAAACCCCCTCTGGGAAAAGTAAGATGGGGAAGTCCCTATCCTCTCAATGTGGATAGGGCAGAGTAGCTACTCCTCGTGTGTGTAAACAGATAACTAATCTGTTATGTTTAATCCTCCATCTGTGAAGAAAACAAAGGACAACGACAGACAACACACAACATTAAAATAACATCAATTCAGTATTGCTGTTGTGCTTACAACCATTCAGGTGTATGGTGGAGACCAGACTCATACGCATGCCATAATCATGTGCATGATAGTGTCATCAGTCTCATCCCCTCTTGTGCCACTCATCTCTTCCTCTCTAACATACTGATTCTATGTGACAGGAATTCGCGAAGTGGCGAATATATTCGCATGCTAACGCTAGCTGCGTGTTAGTCTTTATAGAGTGCCTGCACCAAGTGCCAGTCTCTAAGAACAGTTCGCAACATATTTCCTCTAAACAAAGTGAAAAGGTGCTATGTCATACACACATCTCTGCTATAAGTTCTTCCACATCCATTCAGTATCTTACCCTTTCTTTGGAGGCTGAGGGTATCACACAGGACCGGTAAGATAGTGTGGGTGGTCCTGAGAAAATCATTGTGTTCAATTCTGAGTCAAAAATGTGAGGAATGAAGAGGGGAAGAAACTGACATCTCAAGGCTTGAAAACTAACAATGGACGAAATTGCCTCTAGCTTACATTTTAAAACACGAACCATGTCTATGCGCGCTGATCGGTACTTACTTCAATTAAAGATCTCACCCCGCTTCTCACACCTATTAGGGACCGGTCCTCGACTTGTGCAACGAGCCTACAGAGACCGTTGTTTGTATTTCATATGGGAGCGGGGGAAGAAATTTAGGAGACCTGCAAACAAGCCCCCAACTAGGCGATCGGAAGTGACGGAATCGTCACGTCTTGTATGGCGTTGGGGAGCATGGAACCTGTAGTTTATAGGAGACTTGTAGTTCTGGGTCCAGATCGGACAAAAATGTAAATAGAGAGATGCGATTGAACATCGCTATTACTTAATGAATATCAGAGAATTGCAAACACGCCCCCACCCTGGCGATTGAAAGTGACAGTAAAGTCATGTCGCGTATGGTGTAGGGGAGCATGGAACGTGTAGTTCTTTGGAAATTTGTAGTTCTGAGTTCAGATCGACCCGAAATGAAAATGAGGATGTACGTTAAAACATCGCACTTACTATATGAGACAGTGCACAAAGGGGATATTATGAATAGATGTTTAAGGACCAGAATGTTAACACGCGACACACGGCAGGTCTAGGTCGGATACTGGGGACATGTAGTCCGGATCAGGATATCCTCTTACATACATTTTCGGGCAACATTAAAGAGTAAATAAACATTGCACAGATAAGGCCTTACATGTAGGGCTGTAGTGGATGTTCGAGGGAATTTTGTGTGGGCTGTTGATCCCATGTGGGGTTTTAACCATGAGATCAGAAGTGCCACAGAGGGCACAGAAACTCGGTAGAGGTGTGGGAGTATGTACATATGATCCACCACTATTTCAAGGGGTGCATTAAGGACCAACATACTTCTAAAATCTATTGTCCTTGTGAGTGGGTCAGTGTGCTCGTAAGGACGAGGATACAGTAGTGATGAGACTATAAGGACCTCGTCTCCCGATTTTTTAGATTGGAAAAGGAATCAAACATCGCTCATTTGTTGAGTTGACTCCAAGGAATGCAATCATTAAGGCCGCTCTCATGGGTTTTTAACCGGTACACCCAGCGTTGCTCTCTGCCCAGGAGTCTTTTTTGCAGGTTACAAGTGCCTTTAACTTTTTCAATCACTGTCCAGCTTATATCTGTGTCTTTATGTTGTTTCTCCTTATAGTGTGCTGTTAGTTTCGTTGCTGTTATGGCATGTCTGATTGTGCTCCTATGTTCGCTAATACGAATTTTAACCTTTCGGCTTGTCATGGCCACATAGGACAAGTCGCACGGGCATGTAATAAGGTAAACCACTGAATCTGAATTGCAGTTCGTGTGGGATCTTTGTTCCCAAGGTGTATGCAGGCCTAGATCAAGGCTCTTGGTGTGTTCAGTAAACTGGCAAACTACACATGACCCACATGGAAAATGGCCCGTGACTGAGGGGTTGTTCCACAAAGTCGGCTGGGTGTCACTTCTTGGTTTGTATGTGTCTGTATGGACTAGAGCGTCCTTTAGGCTTTTGTTTCTTCTGAATGAGAACGTTGGTTTGTCATAAGTGAGTTCATTAGGCCACTTCTTGTTAATTATTTTCTTTATATCATTTGAGCATGAGTTGAATGTTGTAACACAAATCATTTGTTTTGGTTGTGTCCTCTCATGGGTTTCAAGCCGTTGATGGCTTGTGTACAAGGCTCGCCCAGGTTACCACAGTAAGTTGTGCTGTCGTGTCTGGTAGGTGTGCATGTTGTTTGGCATGTTGTATGTGAGTTTGTAACGTGTGCATTCCCAGAGTAGTGAGTTGCATGATTGTGGAGTTGAGGTGTGTGGTGTGTTCATTTGGTACTTACCAAGAAGCAATGCATTTGCATAGATGCCAGTCTCGAAGCGCAGGTTGATGATGGACTGTTGGTAGATGTAGGAATCAGGCACACTGCCTGGGTAGTTGGCGATGACAATGGTGAAGAGTTCCCTGTGGTCCACTATTGCCTGCACATTGATGGAATGCGTGTGCTTTCTGTTGCGGTAATTGTGTGCAGTGTCGGCAGGGGGCACAAGTAGGACATGTGTGCACTCAATTGCCCCCAAAACGTGCGCGAAGCCTGCTATGGCATAGAAGTCTTGTTTGGTCTCCAACTGTTCCTGCGCAGTGTGGGCGAAGTAAAGGTACTGGGGTACCAAGCTGATGATGGCATCCAAGACAGGTGTGAAGAACATGGATAGGGCTGTCTGTGAGACTCCTCTGACTCTGGCCGTTGTTGGTTGTGTGAGAAGTTGGCCTGGTATATGCTGTCCACTAGTTATAGTGGGCACCTTGCACCAGTCCAAACATTCCCTTTTTGATGATAGGTTAAAGACAACCTTTATTGAAAGCTATCGTCGAGAAGCTGATGCACTTGCAAATGTGCACGGTGTCCAGGGGCTCTGGTTCCATGGTACCCATGAGGGCTGCGGGTCTCAGCTTTGCTGGGGACTCGGTTCGGCCTCGGGGAAGTCTGGAAATCCACCTCTGGTGTTGCAAAGTCTTCGGCGTCCGGCGGGAGCTTCGGAGATCCAGACCGGACAGATGCAGGGGAGTAACTCCTTTACCCCAAGGGAGATTCTTCAGTCATCTGGCGTTGAACAGATTGTCGAAGGTCCAGGATTCAGTTTCAGAGTTTCGTCCAGGAATATCTAAAGTTCTTGTTTCAGAGGTTCCTTCTTTATACCGATGGAAGGGGTTGGATTAACTCGGGGGACCTACCTATGGGTAGGTTAGGAAAGAGGGGTGGCTACACCTATTTCCTTTGACCAGGTTCACGCCAGAGCAAGGGCTGGTAGCTCCTGGGACCGGTTTGAACTTAACTATGCACAGGGACACCAAATGTGCCCCCAATGCAGAATTCAAAGCACTCTTGGAGTGCTCCCAACCAGCCCCAATACACTAAAGCTCGTCTGGGAGGTGGTTACACCTCCCAGCTTATCTCTACCTTTATCTGCAAAGGAGAGCCACAGGATTGCTGCCCACTGCTCCTGGGGGACCCTCTGAACTTTACAGGCCCTTTCCAGTGCAGTAATACATTTGTGGATGTCATTCCCACTCTGGTAGGGAGGGACAATCTTGTTTAGGTTTCTATGGTCATGAGACCTTTCCCTTACAATAGGGATGTTGCCACCACCATGGGATTCTAGCCCCATCTTTTTCTAGCTCCATGGAGCTCTAGGGACTCCCTTTCTAGGGATATCTGCTGTATTCTGATTCTGAGCTGAGCTTCCTCATACTGGAGTAGTCTCTCTCTCCTCTCCTGAGAGTTTTCCCTCCTATGAGAGGAGACAGAGGTCCCTACAGATGTGCGAGAATGGTTAGACTCCTGAGAAGGAGATCTGGATCTTCTAGGCACACCACCAACTCTCCCTGGTGGAGTAAAGAGGGGGCCATTGTGGCCATCCTCCTCATCTTCCAGGGGAGCTGGATTTCCCAGATTAAGATCATTGTCATCTTCCTGGTCAGCTTCAGAGGTCAGGTCATGGGTATCTTCACCCCTAGGCCCTTCCTCATCTGCTGCCCCACCCACTCTGCCTACCCCTTCAGACCCTGTAGGTCTTCTGAGATCATCCAAGAGGAGTACCTCTATGAGGCGTTGGGTGTTTGCACTTTTGCCTGTCTTCAGTCTCCTAGTACTGCATAATGCTCTCAATTCCACACGGTGTCCAGGGGTTCCCGTTCCACAGTACCCACGAGGGCTGCGGGTATCAGCTTTGCTGGGGACTCGGTTCGGCCTCGGGGAAGTCTGGAAATCCACCTCTGGTGTTGCAAAGTCTTCGGCGTCCGGCAGGAGCTTCGGAGATGCAGATCGGACAGATGCTTCTTTGGTGCCTGCCAAGTAACTCCTTTACTCCAAGGGAGATTCTTCAGTCATCTGGCGTTGAACAGATCGTCGAAGGTCCAGGATTCAGTTGCAGAGTTTCGTCCAGGAATATCTAAAGTTCTGGTTACAGAGGTTCCTCCTTTATACCCAAGGAAGGGGTTGACTAACTCAGGGGACCCACATATGGGAGGGTTTGGAAAGAGGGGTGGCTACACCCATTTCCTTTGTCCAGTTTCGCACCAGAGCAGGTGCAGGTAGCCCCTGCAACCGGTTTGAGCTGGACTATGCACAGTGACACCAAATGTGCCCCCAGTGCAGGACTTCAAAGCACTCCTGGAGTGCTCCCATCCAGTCCTAATCCACTAAGGCCTGTCTGGGAGGTGGTAATACCTCCCTGTGACAGGAAACCTATTGTCCAGGCCTCCCCTGCCGGAGTTTCGGTCAGCAGCAGGAGGTGAGACTCGTGTTTGTGGCGGCAGCATCCATTTTGTGATGCCAGGGCTCTTTTAAGCTGGTACCGGGTATACCGGTGCTGTCATGTCTTTCCCTCTAGAAGGGTGGGATCATACTCCCACACCAGTTACTGGTGTGGGGGTATGATTCCAAGGTGTTTGACACCAATCACGACATGTTTCCGTGCAGCCAGTCCAAAGTTAGCATTTACTGTTTAGTTATAATGCACTTAAGAGTATATGGTCAGGCTGCACTACTGACAACCCCGGAGGATAGATTCCGAAAGCTGCAGAGAGGCTCTACTCATGCCTGGACACCCTCTCACGTATAACCAAACACCCTGCATTCAGGATTGATAAGGCCTGCCATAGGGGTGACTGATAGGTTTCTATGTGCAGTGATAGGTGAGATATAGTGAACCTATATCTCAGTAAGGGGTGCATACACCACCTTACCCAGGCTGCAGTAGCAGACCTGTGGTGTCATTTTGGAGGGCTTCCCAGGGGTGGCATAATACATGCTGCAGCCCCTGGTAGGCCTCAGGGGTACCTATACCCTGGGTACATAGTATACCATATGCTAGGGACTTATAAGGGTACCCCAGAATCCAATTTGGAGTGTACCTAAAGTGCTGGGAATCAATTTATGAGAGAAAGCAGATAGGCTGGGACCTGAATAGCAGGTTCCCAGCCAAACTAAGTCAAAAACCATCAAAACACCAGGAAGAAAGTGGGGGCAACCATGCAGTCAGATTCCACCTTCCTACAGGTTGGAAGGTCCCAGAGGCCAACAGGTGCAGCACAGCCAGCAGCTTTGTCTGAGGTGGGAGGTTGGTTGTCGGCTGTGTTGGTACCGTCAGCCTGTGGGCTATGATGTTCAGGATGCGGAGGATGGTTGTCCTTTTGAGCCTGTAGTGGGCAATTACATTCTCTGGTGTTAAGTCTGTGAGGCTGGTGCATTTTGTAAAGGTCCGCTGTCTTTGTTTGCGCTGCCTCTGTGGTAGTCCGGGCGCGGAGGGGGTGTGGGGGGGCATGAGGGGGGGCGGGTTCTGGGGGTGGTGGCGGTTGGTGTTGTGGCCCTCTTGGGGCTCCAAGCTGCATGATCAGTAGCTCCATGGCATCTGTTGTTCTTCAGGTGTGGCTGTGGGCTGGGCTCCCTTTTATAGTGCAGGTTGTCGTGCGACTTAACACCAGGTCGGAGCAGGTGTTAAATCCCTGCTGCTAACGTGCCTTATTGCCTGTTTTGTGATCTCATCGTCGATCTGGCTGGTTGTTGTGAATGTTGTGAAGTGGTGTTGTTGCGGCTTTTTGCACGGGAATGCCTACTCTGCATCTCATTAGCGTTAGATGCCGGTGTCATCTGTGGCAATCTTTTTTGCGGCTGCTGTCGCAGGTAAACTGGTGAAATCGGCTGTTAGCACCAGCTTGTGAATGGGGTGATGAGTTTATCGCCACTTTGGCTGCGATAAAGTGCTGATAACTCAGCGATAGGTCCTTGAGAATATGCCCCTTTGTTTTTTTCTGAGGTGGAAAAAAGATGCAATGAGAGAGCCGTCCGACGGGCGAAGATTACTGGGGCCACCTGTGGGGGCAGACACGACCAGTGGTTTGCAACATGAAACTTGTGGAGTTTGTCTGTGCTGTTGTTCAAGGACCCTCTAGATGACTCACCATCAGTGATATAATGTGGTGCACTGCTCATATCATCAACACTTCCAGAGAGAGACTGTGCAAGTCACGCACATCGCTGAGTCTCTCGAGAGCCAGCCGGATCGCACTGAGCAATAGAAAGTTTATAGGATGATGCACTGATAGAGACCAAAGGCCCGCAATCACCACTTCACCTAGGTGCACTGCCCGCAGGTCATGGCTCCAGCCCCCTTCTGTTCCAGCCCAGCTGTCCCAAACACGATCTGCAAACCCTGCAGTGGACATGGAAGAGTCAGAGCCATGCGGCCAGGGATTTCCCCAAATTCTTACCTGAAAGAGCTTCACGTTCTGCTCCCTGGAGCAAGGACAGGATTATCGCGTCAGCATTTTTGAAAGTCGTAGGTTAAGTATCCTGTTTTGAATTGAAGATGGTGTCCATCACTCTCCACTTCTCTTATACTGCAGCCCAATTGGCTAACGTGATTGGATTATGGGATACTTTCTGTTCACTCCCTATGTAAGGAAGAGCAATTCCTCTTCGAACTTCCAGCCTAAAAGACTGCTATCCTTTGCTGATCGCTAGGAGTTATTTTGCCTTTGCCCCTTTTTCCTCCTTTGGATGCCTCCTGGAAGGCATTTGTTGCTGCATACAAGTCCTGCAGCTGTGTTGTCTTGGTTGCTGTGAGGGTCATTACCTCTGGCAGACAAAGACCAAAAGATTGAGAGAACCTTGATGCCCAGGCTATGAAAGGTTGCCCTGCCCAAAAATGTGACTACAAAAGGAGATGGATCCATCACTGGCTGTTGCTAAAGAGCTACAACAACAGACTCAGGCACACAGCAGCTGTGCAACAAAAGTCTGTCCTTAAGACGGGCTCTGTCTGCCAGAGTCTCAGACCTTCCTTTTACATCCCCTGTCCAAGCCATGGTTTTCAGGAGACACAAATATGTTGAACTAGTTTCTGGATGTCGAGATTGTACACTTCGCCTTCTATCCAATTTAATTTACAGAAGATAAGGAGTCTTAACTGGGTTAGCGTTGGTGCGGGCTATGCTGCTGGTTACTTCCGGAGATGCCCGTCTTTCCAATTACTCCATTACTCTGGGAAACTTCAAGAAGATGTTTGAGAGTCCAGACCTGGAATTCTCCTCGTAGGGAGGCTCGTGCGATTTCCATTCTGATGTTCTAGCTTACAGCACCAGGATTGTTCACTAGATGCGGAGATCACTTTGGTGAAGGGGACTCCAATGTCTGTTTCGGAGAGGACTCCAAGAGGAGATTAAGGACATACTTGTTGATTCAATCTGTGCTTCCACTTCTCCCTCACTTAATGCATCTGGCACTTCTCATTTAATAACCATCTAAAGTTGACGAAGCGAAGATCTTGGGCTCCTCCTGCTGCCAGAAGCACTTCTAATAGGAGAGATCTTGAGGAGCTTCTCCATTATACTAAGCTTTGGTGAACATAAGGAGATACAAGAATTTGATATTACGACATCACCCAGTTATGCCTTAATTGTGGGCTCCCCTGGCTCATCCGGCACAATACTTACAACTGTGATAAATGTCCTTCAGTCTCTTCCTCAACAGTACCAACCTTCTTCTGACATTTTTGAAAAACCTAAACAATTGATCCTACCCCCCCCCCCACCACATAGGGAGTGTGATTGCACTATTCCTCTCGAACCAGGGGCTCATGTTCCCGACCTATTCTCTATGAGACCCTGAAAAGGAGGTTTTGCTACAATATATTCAAGGGGTTCTTCGGAATGATGTTATAGCCCAGTCCACCTCGCCAGCAGCAGCCCACATGTTTTCCGGGCCCAAGAAATCAAATGAGTAAAGGCCTTGCATTGACTATCAAGGTTTGAAGAAAGTCACTGTTAAAGACGGTTATCCTCTTCAACTAATCAAGGGCATCTCGGAGTCAATTGGTGGAGCTATGATCTTCACTAAGTTAGATCACCGAGGAGCCTATTGTCTCTTACAGATCAAGGCCAAAGATGAGTGGAAGATGGATTTTTGAATCCCGCTGGGCCATTTCGAGCACTGAAGCATGTCCATCAGTCATTGCAATGTATGTACTATTTTTGAGAAGTTTATGGACCGCCTATTCTCTGACATTCTGAGACAAGTTGTATTCATTTATCTGGATTACATGCTAGTTTATTTCAATGATGTAAAAGAAATCCAACAAGACGTGATACAAGTTGTGTTGCGAATGAAACAAAACCATCTGTTCTGCAAGTTGGGGAAATGTGGATTTCACAATGCGGAAGTGGAATATCTGGGTTTCTGACTTAATGCACAAGGCATTTCAATGGACCCTCAAATGAATGCGGCCATTGTGGATTGACCAACCCCTACTTCTGTAAAAGAGACCCAATAACTTTTAGGCACATTTTTACGGTCAATTCATTGAAGCTTTGATCAGTAACATAACCCAAGTAATGAAGAAGGCTCTTCTGCAACAGTTTTCCTGGGATACCAAAGCAAATTTAGCCTTTAATGATCTCAAGTGCGCCTTCACCCAGACGCCGATTCATCGTCACCCAGATCCAGTGAGAAAGTTATTTGTCTAATTAACGCCTCTGTCAGAGCTGTAGTGGTAGTCTAACTTCAATGCTGAGATGATGATGAGATGAAGTATCCAATCACCTACCTTCCTCATACCCTTACTGAGTGTTAGAGGAAATACTCAATGCTAGAAAGAGAACACCTAGTAATGAAGTGAGTCTGCTCCAAATGGAGGCATTTCTTGATGGGGCACAAAAGACTTTTGAAACCCGCCCTGCTCTCTGAAATTTCCAATTTGTTCAAAACATGCAATACAAGAACAGCCAGGCGCACTAGGCACTGTTGGATTTCAACATCAGGTATATACTTGACTCCAACTTTAGTTGATGCCCTGTCTTGGAGGTATCCAGAATTGCCTGTTACTCAAAACCAAAGTGTTGTCTGACTGCAGAGGATCTTGGGAGCTGTGCAATCATTCTTACAGAGAGTTTGGACAAGTTATTCCCAGGTGCCAAAGGTTGAGATGGAGGAGCTAAAGACAACTTTAACTCAACATTGCAAACTCTACTTGAAGAGCAAAGTGTTATTTATGCCTTCTCTGGAACTGACATTGGAAGTCCTACAGATGTGTCAAGACTTCCCTATTGCTAGTCTTAGAGGTGCTAAGCCAAATCTAGAATTGCTTCCCAGATCCTTCTCGCGGCCATCTGTCCACAAGGACACTGAGTCCTACCTGATGTCCTGTCCATGTCGTGCTCATTCAAGACCCTGTGGGTTGTTGATGTGTCTGCCAGTTCCTACTGAGCCTCGGCATACAATGTCCACTTATTTTGTTGTAGCCTTGACTACTTCAGATGTAAATTGAGTAATCATGGTGACTGTTGACCCATTTTCCAAGATGGCTCATTTCACAGCCCTAAAAGCCTTGCCTTCAGTCAAGACAATGGCCCCGATCTTCCTACAGGAAATTTGTCGGCTGCCTGGGCTACCACAGATCATAATTTTCCGACTGAGATTCTCAATTTATCCCATATTTTTTAAGGCTTTTTGTAAAATACTCTATATCAAGTGGCCTTGTCATCAGGCCTTTAACTTCAGACATAGGGGCAGACGGAAACTGTCAACCAAAGCTTTGAATAATACTTGTGGTGTTTCATCCTCATGGCATTGAGGAAATAGAGACACGGAGTAATTGTCTTTAACGCAAGGGTGCACATTAGTGATTGTGTAGTGCGACAAGGGGCAAATCCTGACTGATGAAGGATCCAGATCCGAGACTAGTTCCTCTGGTATCAACGTTGCGAATGGTGCAAAATCATGTGAGGTCTTTGGCACAGGAGAAGAAGTATGGCCAAGCACTGGTGGTGGAATGGGCCTGCTCCGTGTGGGGCCATTCGACACTAGTGGAGGGTCCACGGGCAGCGCTACAACTGGAGGTCCGTGGGACTTGAGCAAAGTTAAAGAGCTGCCGCATTGACTCTTGAAAGGCCAATATTCAGTGGCGTTATGAAAACCTAGGTTCCTCCCCTGAAATGTACAATGTGGAGGCCCCCACCATATGCCAACAAGTCTTGTTTCCCCTAGCCTACCATCACAAAGCTTCACAGAGACTGGTTTGACGGGGGAAGAGAGCCAGGACAAGGAGGGTGTGTTGTACGTTAATCCCCATCACCGGGGACCGCTCAGCATAGGTGCTATGTTTTGCACCCAGGGGCGTTGGACTTTATTGGATGCACTAAATATCAAATACGCCTTTGGGGCCCTCACAATCAGGGCCAAATGCTGCATTTCCCTTTCCCTTTACTTTCCCCTTTTTCACTGCTTCTCTTTTTACCACCTATCACTTTTCAACCTCTCTCTTGTGAGCGCTCTCCTTCTCTCGTCTCTGTCTCTCCGTTAGGTATCTGTTGTTCTACTGAGATTTGTATACCCTGCATGTCTCTCACTTCCTCTCTTCTTTCTACGGCGTGTCTCTCTTTTCTCCCCATTCTCTCTCCTGTGCTTGCATTCATTTACTTTGCTCTGTTCTCACTCTCCCTCATGTGTGAAGTGACAGGGAGTCACATGGGCGCCTATTCGCTGGGATTGTGCATATTACAATAAAAACCAACAACTGTTGCAACAGTATTTCTTTCAGCAAACGGCCATTAATATTTCAGAGAGCAGGCTGTGGACAGGCAGCAGCCAGGAGCAGAGGAGCATCGCCCACTGCGAGGCAGCAAAAATAAAAAGATAATAAAATACTTTTATTATCATTTTATTTTATAGACTGAGCCGATGCCAGTCTAGGGCACAGCGGGTGGGGCTGGGCCCTGGCAGGGAGAAGGACTGGCGGACACTGTAAGTGCGCATGTCTGTTTGGTTGGTCGTCTTAGGACGGCCAAACCAACGTGCGGACTTAGGTTTCTCCAACCCAGCTGTATTCCACAGCTGGGTGGAGAAACAGGCACAGACTCCCTGTGCCTGAGACAGCATCAGGCCAGCCCGCTCGGGCCAATCCCGGCGCTTCTCTCATGCTTGGTATAGCAGCAGAGCAGAGTTGGGATTGGGTGCAGGGGCCTGGTATCCTGTTCTGTTTCTGTGTGCTGTGTTCTGCATGGCAGAGGAGTACTGAGGCGGCCTCCTAGCCCCCCACTTTATATGGCAGCAGCAGTTGCTGTTCTTCATTTGGCCACATTGCACCAGCAATGCATGGGCGCTGTAAGGGTCCTCTGCACTTCCTTAGGCCCCCCTGCTCTAGGGTCTGGGCTTCCGGCGCTATCCCCCTGGCACTACTTGGTGCACACTTGAGGATGGCCTGGGGGATTCTGGGAGCACTGTTATGTTATGTTAAATGAGTTTATATAGCACACGGCTCCACAGAGGTGACCCGGCGATGGCTCTTAAACAAACACCACGGTCCCTGACCATCCCTAGAGGTTGAATAACCAGGTGTTTAGTTTCTTTCTAAAGATGAAAGGCCTGGGAGAGAATCTGATATAATCAGTCAGTGCATTCTAAGCTTTTACAATTCCCAAGATGAAACATTCACTGCCCCAGTTCACTTCCTTGAACTTGGGAACCATTAAGGTGTTTGCATTTGAGGAGTGGGACGTTCTCTTTGAGGAATACCATGTAAGGCTCTGTCTGAGATGGTAAGGACCGGTATTGTCAGGGGCTTTAAAGGCAGTACACAGTGCTTTAAAGGTAAAATGATGCCTAATCGGAAGCCAATGTAGCTATCGAATTTTGGCCGTGACAGATTTGAACCTAGGTATTCCAAGAAGCAGTCTGGCTGATGCATTTTGCAGCGTTTTCAATTTCTTTAGGTGTCGTTTCTGAATATTAAGGTAAAGCCCGTTACAATAATCTAACTTTAACATCACTAAAGAAGTCACCACGTGGACATTTATCGGGTCTCCAAAGGAGAGCTTGTTTTCCATAGGGACTCCCAAGTTTTTGGCCTTCCCTACTGGCATAGGTAGAAAGCCTAATTCGCCTGGCCACCAAGCTGGTGTCCAAAAAGAGGTGTTATTGCCAAACAAAACAACCTCTGTTTTTCCTGCATTTAGTTTCAAACTGTTGTTTTTCTTCCACGTGCTAACCGCCCTCATAAAGTTACAGAATCTATTTTCTGTGTCAGAATCCTGGCTGGAGAGGGGACGACAGTCCGGGTGTCGTCTGCATAAGAAGCGGACGATAATCCAAATGACCTCATTAGTGTGGCGAGAGAGTACACATAAACATTGAAAAGCGTCGGGCTGAGCGCCGATCCCTGTGGGATCCCGCAGGGAAGAGAGAAAGGCTCAGAGACAAACAAGCCCAAGACGACCACCTGCTTTCTGCCAGTGAGGAGGAACTGCAGCAGAGTTAATGCAGTCCTGCACTCCTCTTGCAGCCAGACAGTCCATCAGAAGTCCATCATGGACTGTATCGAATGCCGCAGAGAGATCGAAAAGTACCAATGCAGCATTTCCACCAGCATCCAGGGCAAGTCTGATTTCCTCTGTAGATTTAATCAGCACGGACTCCGTGCTGTGCCCGCTCCGGAATCGGTATTGCGTGGTGTCAAGCAGTTGGTTATGTAAGATAAACTCAGAAAATTGAGTGTTCATAGCCTTTTCAATTATCTTAGCCAGGAAAAGCAACCAGGAAATGGGACGGAACTTGTTAGGGTCCTCAGGGTTTGGATTAGGTTTCTTCAGTAGAGGTAGGATGGATGGGCCGGAACTTGTTAGGGTCCTCAGGGTTTGGATTAGGTTTCTTCAGTAGAGGTAAGATGGATGGGACGGAACTTGATAGGGTCCTCAGGGTTTGGATTAGGTTTCTTCAGTAGAGGTAAGATGGATGGGACGGAACTTGTTAGGGTGCTCAGGGTTTGGATTAGGTTTCTTCAGTAGAGGTAGGATGGATGGGACGGAACTTGTTAGGGTGCTCAGGGTTTGGATTAGGTTTCTTCAGTAGAGGTAAAATGGATGGGATGGAACTTGTTAGGGTGCTCAGGGTTTGGATTAGGTTTCTTCAGTAGAGGTAAGATGGATGGGACGGAACTTGTTAGGGTGCTCAGGGTTTGGATTAGGTTTCTTCAGTAGAGGTAAGATGGATGGGACGGAACTTGTTAGGGTTCTCAGGGTTTGGATTAGGTTTCTTCAGTAGAGGTAGGATGGATGGGACGGAACTTGTTAGGGTCCTCAGGGTTTGGATTAGGTTTCTTCAGTAGAGGTAGGATGGATGGGACGGAACTTGTTAGGGTGCTCAGGGTTTGGATTAGGTTTCTTCAGTAGAGGTAAAATGGATGGGACGGAACTTGTTAGGGTCCTCAGGGTTTGGATTAGGTTTCTTCAGTAGAGGTAGGATGGATGGGACGGAACTTGTTAGGGTGCTCAGGGTTTGGATTAGGTTTCTTCAGTAGAGGTAAAATGGATGGGACGGAACTTGTTAGGGTCCTCAGGGTTTGGATTAGGTTTCTTCAGTAGAGGTAGGATGGATGGGACGGAACTTGTTAGGGTCCTCAGGGTTTGGATTAGGTTTCTTCAGTAGAGGTAGGATGGATGGGACGGAACTTGTTAGGGTGCTCAGGGTTTGGATTAGGTTTCTTCAGTAGAGGTAAGATGGATGGGACGGAACTTGTTAGGGTGCTCAGGGTTTGGATTAGGTTTCTTCAGTAGAGGTAAAATGGATGGGACGGAACTTGTTAGGGTGCTCAGGGTTTGGATTAGGTTTCTTCAGTAGAGGTAGGATGGATGGGACGGAACTTGTTAGGGTGCTCAGGGTTTGGATTAGGTTTCTTCAGTAGAGGTAAGATGGATGGGACGGAACTTGTTAGGGTGCTCAGGGTTTGGATTAGGTTTCTTCAGTAGAGGTAGGATGGATGGGACGGAACTTGTTAGGGTGCTCAGGGTTTGGATTAGGTTTCTTCAGTAGAGGTAAGATGGATGGGACGGAACTTGTTAGGGTCCTCAGGGTTTGGATTAGGTTTCTTCAGTAGAGGTAGGATGGATGGGACGGAACTTGTTAGGGTCCTCAGGGTTTGGATTAGGTTTCTTCAGTAGAGGTAAGATGGATGGGACGGAACTTGTTAGGGTCCTCAGGGTTTGGATTAGGTTTCTTCAGTAGAGGTAGGATGGATGGGACGGAACTTGTTAGGGTGCTCAGGGTTTGGATTAGGTTTCTTCAGTAGAGGTAAGATGGATGGGACGGAACTTGTTAGGGTCCTCAGGGTTTGGATTAGGTTTCTTCAGTAGAGGTAGGATGGATGGGACGGAACTTGTTAGGGTCCTCAGGGTTTGGATTAGGTTTCTTCAGTAGAGGTAGGATGGATGGGACGGAACTTGTTAGGGTGCTCAGGGTTTGGATTAGGTTTCTTCAGTAGAGGTAAAATGGATGGGACGGAACTTGTTAGGGTGCTCAGGGTTTGGATTAGGTTTCTTCAGTAGAGGTAGGATGGATGGGACGGAACTTGTTAGGGTGCTCAGGGTTTGGATTAGGTTTCTTCAGTAGAGGTAAGATGGATGGGACGGAACTTGTTAGGGTGCTCAGGGTTTGGATTAGGTTTCTTCAGTAGAGGTAGGATGGATGGGACGGAACTTGTTAGGGTCCTCAGGGTTTGGATTAGGTTTCTTCAGTAGAGGTAAGATGGATGGGACGGAACTTGTTAGGGTCCTCAGGGTTTGGATTAGGTTTCTTCAGTAGAGGTAGGATGGATGGGACGGAACTTGTTAGGGTGCTCAGGGTTTGGATTAGGTTTCTTCAGTAGAGGTAGGATGGATGGGACGGAACTTGTTAGGGTGCTCAGGGTTTGGATTAGGTTTCTTCAGTAGAGGTAAGATGGATGGGACGGAACTTGTTAGGGTGCTCAGGGTTTGGATTAGGTTTCTTCAGTAGAGGTAAAATGGATGGGACGGAACTTGTTAGGGTGCTCAGGGTTTGGATTAGGTTTCTTCAGTAGAGGTAGGATGGATGGGACGGAACTTGTTAGGGTGCTCAGGGTTTGGATTAGGTTTCTTCAGTAGAGGTAGGATGGATGGGACGGAACTTGTTAGGGTGCTCAGGGTTTGGATTAGGTTTCTTCAGTAGAGGTAAAATGGATGGGACGGAACTTGTTAGGGTGCTCAGGGTTTGGATTAGGTTTCTTCAGTAGAGGTAAGATGGATGGGACGGAACTTGTTAGGGTCCTCAGGGTTTGGATTAGGTTTCTTCAGTAGAGGTAGGATGGATGGGACGGAACTTGTTAGGGTGCTCAGGGTTTGGATTAGGTTTCTTCAGTAGAGGTAAGATGGATGGGACGGAACTTGTTAGGGTGCTCAGGGTTTGGATTAGGTTTCTTCAGTAGAGGTAGGATGGATGGGACGGAACTTGTTAGGGTCCTCAGGGTTTGGATTAGGTTTCTTCAGTAGAGGTAAGATGGATGGGACGGAACTTGTTAGGGTCCTCAGGGTTTGGATTAGGTTTCTTCAGTAGAGGTAAAATGGATGGGACGGAACTTGTTAGGGTGCTCAGGGTTTGGATTAGGTTTCTTCAGTAGAGGTAAAATGGATTGGACGGAACTTGTTAGGGTGCTCAGGGTTTGGATTAGGTTTCTTCAGTAGAGGTAAGATGGATGGGACGGAACTTGTTAGGGTCCTCAGGGTTTGGATTAGGTTTCTTCAGTAGAGGTAGGATGGATGGGACGGAACTTGTTAGGGTGCTCAGGGTTTGGATTAGGTTTCTTCAGTAGAGGTAAGATGGATGGGACGGAACTTGTTAGGGTGCTCAGGGTTTGGATTAGGTTTCTTCAGTAGAGGTAGGATGGATGGGACGGAACTTGTTAGGGTCCTCAGGGTTTGGATTAGGTTTCTTCAGTAGAGGTAAGATGGATGGGACGGAACTTGTTAGGGTCCTCAGGGTTTGGATTAGGTTTCTTCAGTAGAGGTAAGATGGATGGGACGGAACTTGTTAGGGTGCTCAGGGTTTGGATTAGGTTTCTTCAGTAGAGGTAGGATGGATGGGACGGAACTTGTTAGGGTGCTCAGGGTTTGGATTAGGTTTCTTCAGTAGAGGTAGGATGGATGGGACGGAACTTGTTAGGGTGCTCAGGGTTTGGATTAGGTTTCTTCAGTAGAGGTAGGATGGATGGGACGGAACTTGTTAGGGTGCTCAGGGTTTGGATTAGGTTTCTTCAGTAGAGGTAAGATGGATGGGACGGAACTTGTTAGGGTGCTCAGGGTTTGGATTAGGTTTCTTCAGTAGAGGTAGGATGGATGGGACGGAACTTGTTAGGGTCCTCAGGGTTTGGATTAGGTTTCTTCAGTAGAGGTAAGATGGATGGGACGGAACTTGTTAGGGTCCTCAGGGTTTGGATTAGGTTTCTTCAGTAGAGGTAGGATGGATGGGACGGAACTTGTTAGGGTCCTCAGGGTTTGGATTAGGTTTCTTCAGTAGAGGTAGGATGGATGGGACGGAACTTGTTAGGGTGCTCAGGGTTTGGATTAGGTTTCTTCAGTAGAGGTAAGATGGATGGGACGGAACTTGTTAGGGTCCTCAGGGTTTGGATTAGGTTTCTTCAGTAGAGGTAAGATGGATGGGACGGAACTTGTTAGGGTGCTCAGGGTTTGGATTAGGTTTCTTCAGTAGAGGTAAGATGGATGGGACGGAACTTGTTAGGGTCCTCAGGGTTTGGATTAGGTTTCTTCAGTAGAGGTAAGATGGATGGGACGGAACTTGTTAGGGTGCTCAGGGTTTGGATTAGGTTTCTTCAGTAGAGGTAAGATGGATGGGACGGAACTTGTTAGGGTCCTCAGGGTTTGGATTAGGTTTCTTCAGTAGAGGTAAGATGGATGGGACGGAACTTGTTAGGGTGCTCAGGGTTTGGATTAGGTTTCTTCAGTAGAGGTAGGATGGATGGGACGGAACTTGTTAGGGTCCTCAGGGTTTGGATTAGGTTTCTTCAGTAGAGGTAAGATGGATGGGACGGAACTTGTTAGGGTCCTCAGGGTTTGGATTAGGTTTCTTCAGTAGAGGTAAGATGGATGGGACGGAACTTGTTAGGGTGCTCAGGGTTTGGATTAGGTTTCTTCAGTAGAGGTAGGATGGATGGGACGGAACTTGTTAGGGTCCTCAGGGTTTGGATTAGGTTTCTTCAGTAGAGGTAGGATGGATGGGACGGAACTTGTTAGGGTGCTCAGGGTTTGGATTAGGTTTCTTCAGTAGAGGTAGGATGGATGGGACGGAACTTGTTAGGGTGCTCAGGGTTTGGATTAGGTTTCTTCAGTAGAGGTAGGATGGATGGGACGGAACTTGTTAGGGTCCTCAGGGTTTGGATTATGTTTCTTCAGTAGAGGTAAGATGGATGGGACGGAACTTGTTAGGGTCCTCAGGGTTTGGATTATGTTTCTTCAGTAGAGGTAAGATGGATGGGACGGAACTTGTTAGGGTCCTCAGGGTTTGGATTAGGTTTCTTCAGTAGAGGTAGGATGGATGGGACGGAACTTGTTAGGGTCCTCAGGGTTTGGATTAGGTTTCTTCAGTAGAGGTAAGATGGATGCCATCTTCCAGTCTAATGGGAATTGGCCTGACTGAAACATCATGTTGACAAACATTTTCAGCCAACAACTCTGGGACCAAGTTAAGTACTGATGGGGGGCACGGATCCATCGGGGACCCTGACTTAGCTATTTGAAATAACCCCAAAACTGAGTTTGCTGAAAGAGCAGCAAACTCTGAAAGGGTGGTCTGAGTTTGGCTGGTCGCCTATTCGGTTTGCAAAGATAAGGAAAGGGATAATACCCCAATTTTTTTCTAAGTTCCATTAAATGCATTGAATATATCCTCAATTTTCTTAGAAAAAACTTTGCGATATTGCTGCGGTGAGTGACTATCATTTAACTGACCTGTTCCTGGGGGGGTTGGTAAGATTAGAAACTAGATTGATCCGATCCATGTAATATTTTGTTACAAATGATTCCGGATCTGTAAGACACTGTTAGACGTACATTTGTCTTGGTCCCCAGAGTGTCGGGCTGGATATCAGACCTGGGATGGTGTCAGCAGGCAGAACGCACAAGGTATCTGAGTAGAGGGTGCCCAAGGAAATGGGAGAAAATTTGGGGGAGCTGGCGGACATATCAGGGTCTGTAAGGGGAGGGAATGGTGCGGCAAGGGCGAATGTGACATCATGATGCAGATTTTTCTCTGTTTCCTCCGGTGGGAATCAAAAAGAAATGAATGGTAAGACTCCAAGATCCGTATCAAGCTATGTACCGGACATATTGTTTGCTGAGCATATTACAATAAAAAGAGTTGAAAAAAAATGAATTTTCTTGGTCACTATAATTTCTCCTCCAAATTCGTTCTTGGTGCTTCCATAGTTTCTTTTGGGCTCTGAGCGCTTCAGGGTACCAAGGTGCTGTGGGGAGAGAGCGTTTCGAGTGTAGGCATCTTTCGGGTGCAAGTTTGGTGGCAGCAGTATTGAGCCATCGCGGCTTCTAGTTCATCAGGAAAGTTGGGCTGTGAGATGTCGAGCTGGTGGGCAAGTACGTCAGGTTTAACTTTGTTCCAGGAGCGAACTTTAAATGTCCTGGAAGCAGAATTTGCCGTAAGCCCTTTGGGAGGGAGAGGCAGATCGAATGAGAGGGCGTGGAGGTCAGATCATGTTAGATGGAGCGAGCCTCGGAATTTAAGAGGAGAGTGGTCAGTGAAAATACCATCTAAAGTGTGCCCTGCCTCATGAGTGTGTCCTAGTACCACGCGTTTTAGTCCTGCACTGGTCATTATGTCAAAGAGACCTAAGGTGTCTGGGTCAGTAGTGTCTTCAATGTGATAGTTAAAGTCGCCTAGAACAGTGAAGTTGTTAGCCACAAGCCCGTCTTCTAGCAGGTTACCTACATTTTCTGTAAAGGCATGTCTATTGCTTGGAGGGCCATAAAGTATTATCCCATTAAAGGAATGCTGCCAAGATAGTTCTAACTTAAAGGAGAAGGTGTCACAGACCTCTGACTGAGCCATTTTAAAAGAGGCTATGAACGACTCTCTGTGCATGGCAGCAAGGACTCCTGCCCTCTTGTGGGGTCTGTCTTGTGTATAACATGCGAAGCCCAGAGGCAGAGCCTCAATTAGGTTAACTTGCCTTTGTAGCTTCACAATCAATAGCTGTGAGCTTGAATCGACATATTCTTCTGACTCATGATATCGGCCGAGAAGGAACACTTCCATTCTTGAATGCACGCCTTGTTCATAAGAAGAGTGGAGGCTGAAGAGACAGATATAAGAGAGACCATCTTGTGTATTCCGCCCTGTAGGAGGCTGAAGAGACAGATACAAGAGAGACCAACTGGTGTATTCCGCCCTGTAGGAGGCTGAAGAGACAGGTACAAGAGAGACCACCTGGTGTATTCCGTCCTGTAGGAGGCTGAAGAGACAGATACAAGAGAGACCACCTGGTGTATTCCGCACTGTAGGAGGCTGAAGAGACAGGTACAAGAAAGACCACCTTGTGTATTCCGCCCTGTAGGAGGCTGAAGAGACAGATACAAGAGAGACCACCTGGTGTATTCCGTCCTGTAGGAGGCTGAAGAGACAGGTACAAGAGAGACCACCTGGTGTATTCCGCCCTGTAGAAGGTTGAAGAGACAGATACAAGAGAGACCACCTTGTGTATTCCGCCCTGTAGGAGGCTGAAGAGACAGGTACAAGAGAGACCACCTGGTGTATTCCGCCCTGTAGGAGGCTGAAGAGACAGATACAAGAGAGACCACCTGGTGTATTCCGTCCTGTAGGAGGCTGAAGAGACAGGTACAAGAGAGACCACCTGGTGTATTCCGCCCTGTAGGAGGCTGAAGAGACAGGTACAAGAGAGACCACCTGGTGTATTCCGTCCTGTAGGAGGCTGAAGAGACAGGTACAAGAGAGGCCACCTGGTGTATTCCGCCCTGTAGGAGGCTGAAGAGACAGCTACAAGAGAGACCACCTGGTGTATTCCGCCCTGTAGGAGGCTGAAGAGACAGATACAAGAGAGACCACCTGGTGTATTCCGCCCTGTAGGAGGCTGAAGAGACAGCTACAAGAGAGACCACCTGGTGTATTCCGCCCTGTAGGAGGCTGAAGAGACAGATACAAGAGAGACCACCTGGTGTATTCCGCCCTGTAGGAGGCTGAAGAGACAGGTACAAGAGAGACCACCTTGTGTATTCCGCCCTGTAGGAGGCTGAAGAGACAGATATAAGAGAGACCATCTTGTGTATTCCGTCCTGTAGGAGGCTGAAGAGACAGATACAAGAGAGACCACCTGGTGTATTCCGCCCTGTAGGAGGCTGAAGAGACAGCTACAAGAGAGACCACCTGGTGTATTCCGCCCTGTAGGAGGCTGAAGAGACAGATACAAGAGAGATCACCTGGTGTATTCCGTCCTGTAGGAGGCTGAAGAGACAGATACAAGAGAGACCACCTGGTGTATTCCGCCCTGTAGGAGGCTGAAGAGACAGATACAAGAGAGACCACCTGGTGTACTCCGCCCTGTAGGAGGCTGAAGAGACAGCTACAAGAGAGACCACCTGGTGTATTCCGCCCTGTAGGAGGTTGAAGAGACAGATACAAGAGAGACCACCTGGTGTATTCAGTCCTGTAGGAGGCTGAAGAGACAGATACAAGAGAGACCACCTGGTGTATTCCATCCTGTAGGAGGCTGAAGAGACAGATACAAGAGAGACCACCTGGTGTATTCCGCCCTGTAGGAGGCTTAAGAGACAGATACAAGAGAGACCACCTGGTGTATTCCGCCCTGTAGGAGGCTGAAGAGACAGATACAAGAGAGACCACCTTGTGTATTTCGCCCTGTAGGAGGCTGAAGAGACAGCTACAAGAGAGACCACCTGGTGTATTCCGTCCTGTAGGAGGCTGAAGAGACAGCTACAAGAGAGACCACCTTGTGTATTCCGCCCTGTAGGAGGCTGACGAGACAGGTACAAGAAAGACCACCTTGTGTATTCCGCCCTGTAGGAGGCTGAAGAGACAGATACAAGAGAGACCACCTGGTGTATTCCGTCCTGTAGGAGGCTGACGAGACAGCTACAAGAAAGACCACCTTGTGTATTCCGCCCTGTAGGAGGCTGAAGAGACAGGTACAAGAGAGATCACCTGGTGTACTCCGCCCTGTAGGAGGCTGAAGAGACAGATACAAGAGAGACCACCTGGTGTATTCCGCCCTGTAGGAGGCTGAAGAGACAGATACAAGAGAGACCACCTGGTGTATTCCGCCCTGTAGGAGGCTGAAGAGACAGCTACAAGAGAGACCACCTGGTGTATTCCGTCCTGTAGGAGGCTGAAGAGACAGCTACAAGAGAGACCACCTGGTGTATTCCGCCCTGTAGGAGGCTGAAGAGACAGATACAAGAGAGACCACCTGGTGTATTCCGCCCTGTAGGAGGCTGAAGAGACAGGTACAAGAGAGACCACCTGGTGTATTCCGCCCTGTAGAAGGTTGAAGAGACAGATACAAGAGAGACCACCTGGTGTATTCCGCCCTGTAGGAGGCTGAAGAGACAGATACAAGAGAGACCACCTGGTGTATTCCGCCCTGTAGAAGGTTGAAGAGACAGATACAAGAGAGACCACCTTGTGTATTCCGCCCTGTAGGAGGCTGAAGAGACAGATACAAGAGAGACCACCTGGTGTATTCCGCCCTGTAGGAGGCTGAAGAGACAGATACAAGAGAGACCACCTGGTGTATTCCGCCCTGTAGGAGGCTGAAGAGACAGATACAAGAGAGACCACCTGGTGTACTCCGCCCTGTAGGAGGCTGAAGAGACAGATACAAGAGAGACCACCTGGTGTATTCCGTCCTGTAGGAGGCTGAAGGGACAGATACAAGAGAGACCACGTGGTGTATTCCGCCCTGTAGGAGGCTGAAGAGACAGGTACAAGAGAGACCACTTTGTGTATTCTGCCCTGTAGGAGGCTGAAGAGACAGATACAAGAGAGACCACCTGGTGTATTCCGCCCTGTAGGAGGCTGAAGAGACAGATACAAGAGAGACCACCTGGTGTATTCCTCCCTGTAGGAGGTTGAAGAGACAGATACAAGAGAGACCACCTGGTGTACTCCGCCCTGTAGGAGGCTGAAGAGACAGATACAAGAGAGACCACCTGGTGTAGTCCGCCCTGTAGGAGGTTGAAGAGACAGATACAAGAGAGACCACCTGGTGTATTCAGTCCTGTAGGAGGCTGAAGAGACAGATACAAGAGAGACCACCTGGTGTATTCCGTCCTGTAGAAGGCTGAAGAGACAGATACAAGAAAGACCACCTGGTGTATTCCGCCCTGTAGGAGGCTGAAGAGACAGATACAAGAGAGACCACCTGGTGTATTCCGCCCTGTAGGAGGCTGAAGAGACAGATACAAGAGAGACCACCTTGTGTATTTCGCCCTGTAGGAGGCTGAAGAGACAGCTACAAGAGAGACCACCTGGTGTATTCCGTCCTGTAGGAGGCTGAAGAGACAGGTACAAGAGAGACCACCTTGTGTATTCCGCCCTGTAGGAGGCTGACGAGACAGGTACAAGAAAGACCACCTTGTGTATTCCGCCCTGTAGGAGGCTGAAGAGACAGATACAAGAGAGACCACCTTGTGTATTCCGCCCTGTAGGAGGCTGAAGAGACAGATACAAGAGAGACCACCTGGTGTATTCCGTCCTGTAGGAGGCTGACGAGACAGCTACAAGAAAGACCACCTTGTGTATTCCGCCCTGTAGGAGGCTGAAGAGACAGGTACAAGAGAGATCACCTGGTGTACTCCGCCCTGTAGGAGGCTGAAGAGACAGATACAAGAGAGACCACCTGGTGTATTCCGCCCTGTAGGAGGCTGAAGAGACAGATACAAGAGAGACCACCTGGTGTATTCCGCCCTGTAGGAGGCTGAAGAGACAGCTACAAGAGAGACCACCTGGTGTATTCCGTCCTGTAGGAGGCTGAAGAGACAGCTACAAGAGAGACCACCTGGTGTATTCCGCCCTGTAGGAGGCTGAAGAGACAGATACAAGAGAGACCACCTGGTGTATTCCGCCCTGTAGGAGGCTGAAGAGACAGGTACAAGAGAGACCACCTTGTGTATTCCGCCCTGTAGGAGGCTGAAGAGACAGATACAAGAGAGACCACCTGGTGTATTCCGTCCTGTAGGAGGCTGACGAGACAGGTACAAGAAAGACCACCTTGTGTATTCCGCCCTGTAGGAGGCTGAAGAGACAGATACAAGAGAGACCACCTGGTGTATTCCACCCTGTAGGAGGCTGAAGAGACAGATACAAGAGAGACCACCTGGTGTATTACGCCCTGTAGGAGGCTGAAGAGACAGGTACAAGAGAGATCACCTGGTGTACTCCGCCCTGTAGGAGGCTGAAGAGACAGATACAAGAGAGACCACCTGGTGTATTCCGCCCTGTAGGAGGCTGAAGAGACAGCTACAAGAGAGACCACCTGGTGTATTCCGTCCTGTAGGAGGCTGAAGAGACAGCTACAAGAGAGATCACCTGGTGTATTCCGCCCTGTAGGAGGCTGAAGAGACAGATACAAGAGAGACCACCTTGTGTATTCCGTCCTGTAGGAGGCTGACGAGACAGGTACAAGAAAGACCACCTTGTGTATTCCGTCCTGTAGGAGGCTGACGAGACAGGTACAAGAAAGACCACCTTGTGTATTCCGCCCTGTAGGAGGCTGAAGAGACAGATACAAGAGAGACCACCTGGTGTATTCCGTCCTGTAGGAGGCTGACGAGACAGGTACAAGAAAGACCACCTTGTGTATTCCGCCCTGTAGGAGGCTGAAGAGACAGATACAAGAGAGACCACCTGGTGTATTCCACCCTGTAGGAGGCTGAAGAGACAGATACAAGAGAGACCACCTGGTGTATTCCGCCCTGTAGGAGGCTGAAGAGACAGGTACAAGAGAGATCACCTGGTGTACTCCGCCCTGTAGGAGGCTGAAGAGACAGATACAAGAGAGACCACCTGGTGTATTCCGCCCTGTAGGAGGCTGAAGAGACAGATACAAGAGAGACCACCTGGTGTATTCCGCCCTGTAGGAGGCTGAAGAGACAGCTACACGAGAGACCACCTGGTGTATTCCGTCCTGTAGGAGGCTGAAGAGACAGCTACAAGAGAGACCACCTTGTGTATTCCGCCCTGTAGGAGGCTGAAGAGACAGATACAAGAGAGACCACCTGGTGTATTCCGCCCTGTAGGAGGCTGAAGAGACAGATACAAGAAAGACCACCTGGTGTATTCCGCCCTGTAGGAGGCTGAAGAGACAGATACAAGAAAGACCACCTGGTGTATTCCGCCCTGTAGGAGGCTGAAGAGACAGATACAAGAGAGACCACCTGGTGTATTCCGCCCTGTAGGAGGCTGAAAAGACAGGTACAAGAAAGACCACCTTGTGTATTCCGCCCTGTAGGAGGCTGAAGAGACAGATACAAGAGAGACCACCTGGTGTATTCCGCCCTGTAGGAGGCTGAAGAGACAGATACAAGAGAGACCACCTTGTGTATTTCGCCCTGTAGGAGGCTGAAGAGACAGCTACAAGAGAGACCACCTGGTGTATTCCGCCCTGTAGGAGGCTGAAGAGACAGATACAAGAGAGACCACCTGGTGTATTCCGCCCTGTAGGAGGCTGACGAGACAGATACAAGAGAGACCACCTGGTGTATTCCGCCCTGTAGGAGGCTGAAGAGACAGATACAAGAGAGACCACCTTGTGTATTTCACCCTGTAGGAGGCTGAAGAGACAGCTACAAGAGAGACCACCTGGTGTATTCCGCCCTGTAGGAGGCTGAAGAGACAGATACAAGAGAGACCACCTGGTGTACTCCGCCCTGTAGGAGGCTGAAGAGACAGATACAAGAGAGACCACCTGGTGTATTCCGTCCTGTAGGAGGCTGAAGAGACAGATACAAGAGAGACCACCTGGTGTATTCCGCCCTGTAGGAGGCTGAAGAGACAGATACAAGAGAGACCACTTGGTGTACTCCGCCCTGTAGGAGGCTGAAGAGACAGATACAAGAGAGACCACCTGGTGTATTCCGTCCTGTAGGAGGCTGAAGAGACAGATACAAGAGAGACCACCTGGTGTATTCCGCCCTGTAGGAGGCTGAAGAGACAGGTACAAGAGAGACCACCTGGTGTACTCCGCCCTGTAGGAGGCTGAAGAGACAGATACAAGAGAGACCACCTGGTGTATTCCGTCCTGTAGGAGGCTGAAGAGACAGATACAAGAGAGACCACCTGGTGTATTCCGCCCTGTAGGAGGCTGAAGAGACAGATACAAGAGAGACCACCTGGTGTATTCCGCCCTGTAGGAGGGTGAAGAGACAGATACAAGAGAGACCACCTTGTGTATTTCGCCCTGTAGGAGGCTGAAGAGACAGCTACAAGAGAGACCACCTGGTGTACTCCGCCCTGTAGGAGGCTGAAGAGACCACCTTGTGTATTCCGCCCTGTAGGAGGCTGAAGAGACAGATACAAGAGAGACCACCTGGTGTATTCCGCCCTGTAGGAGGCTGAAGAGACAGGTACAAGAGAGACCACCTGGTGTATTACGTCCTGTAGGAGGCTGAAGAGACAGATACAAGAGAGACCACCTGGTGTATTCCGCCCTGTAGGAGGCTGAAGAGACAGATACAAGAGAGACCACCTTGTGTATTCCGCCCTGTAGGAGGCTGAAGAGACAGATACAAGAGAGACCACCTGGTGTATTCCACCCTGTAGGAGGCTGAAGAGACAGGTACAAGAGAGACCACCTTGTGTATTCCGCCCTGTAGGAGGCTGAAGAGACAGATACAAGAGAGACCACCTGGTGTATTCCGCCCTGTAGGAGGCTGAAGAGACAGGTACAAGAGAGACCACCTGGTGTATTCCGTCCTGTAGGAGGCTGAAGAGACAGATACAAGAGAGACCACCTGGTGTATTCCGCCCTGTAGGAGGCTGAAGAGACAGATACAAGAGAGACCACCTTGTGTATTCCGCCCTGTAGGAGGCTGAAGAGACAGATACAAGAGAGACCACCTGGTGTATTCCGCCCTGTAGGAGGCTGAAGAGACAGGTACAAGAGAGACCACCTGGTGTATTCCGTCCTGTAGGAGGCTGAAGAGACAGATATAAGAGAGACCATCTTGTCTATTCCGCCCTGTAGGAGGCTGAAGAGACAGATACAAGAGAGACCACCTGGTGTATTCCGCCCTGTAGGAGGCTGACGAGACAGATACAAGAGAGACCACCTTGTGTATTCCGCCCTGTAGGAGGCTGAAGAGACAGATACAAGAGAGACCACCTGGTGTATTCCGCCCTGTAGGAGGCTGAAGAGACAGGTACAAGAGAGACCACCTGGTGTACTCCGCCCTGTAGGAGGCTGAAGAGACAGATACAAGAGAGACCACCTGGCGTATTCCGTCCTGTAGGAGGCTGAAGAGACAGATACAAGAGAGACCACCTGGTGTATTCCGCCCTGTAGGAGGCTGAAGAGACAGATACAAGAGAGACCACCTGGTGTATTCCGCCCTGTAGGAGGCTGAAGAGACAGATACAAGAGAGACCACCTTGTGTATTTCGCCCTGTAGGAGGCTGAAGAGACAGCTACAAGAGAGACCACCTGGTGTACTCCGCCCTGTAGGAGGCTGAAGAGACCACCTTGTGTATTCCGCCCTGTAGGAGGCTGAAGAGACAGATACAAGAGAGACCACCTGGTGTATTCCGCCCTGTAGGAGGCTGAAGAGACAGGTACAAGAGAGACCACCTGGTGTATTCCGTCCTGTAGGAGGCTGAAGAGACAGATACAAGAGAGACCACCTGGTGTATTCCGCCCTGTAGGAGGCTGAAGAGACAGATACAAGAGAGACCACCTTGTGTATTCCGCCCTGTAGGAGGCTGAAGAGACAGATACAAGAGAGACCACCTGGTGTATTCCGCCCTGTAGGAGGCTGAAGAGACAGGTACAAGAGAGACCACCTGGTGTATTCCGTCCTGTAGGAGGCTGAAGAGACAGATATAAGAGAGACCATCTTGTGTATTCCGCCCTGTAGGAGGCTGAAGAGACAGATACAAGAGAGACCACCTGGTGTATTCCGCCCTGTAGGAGGCTGACGAGACAGATACAAGAGAGACCACCTTGTGTATTCCGCCCTGTAGGAGGCTGAAGAGACAGATACAAGAGAGACCACCTGGTGTATTCCGCCCTGTAGGAGGCTGAAGAGACAGGTACAAGAGAGACCACCTGGTGTACTCCGCCCTGTAGGAGGCTGAAGAGACAGATACAAGAGAGACCACCTGGTGTACTCCGTCCTGTAGGAGGCTGAAGAGACAGATACAAGAGAGACCACCTGGTGTATTCCGCCCTGTAGGAGGCTGAAGAGACAGGTACAAGAGAGACCACCTGGTGTACTCCGCCCTGTAGGAGGCTGAAGAGACAGATACAAGAGAGACCACCTGGTGTATTCCGCCCTGTAGGAGGCTGAAGAGACAGATACAAGAGAGACCACCTGGTGTATTCCGCCCTGTAGAAGGTTGAAGAGACAGGTACAAGAGAGACCACCTGGTGTATTCCGTCCTGTAGGAGGCTGAAGAGACAGATACAAGAGAGACCACCTGGTGTATTCCACCCTGTAGGAGGCTGAAGAGACAGGTACAAGAAAGACCACCTGGTGTATTCCGCCCTGTAGGAGGGGAGGGATGGTCGCACCAAGCTTCCACAAACTTTCTGAACAAATTGTATCGATCGAGGAGCTTATCTAATGATACAGAGGCCAAGCATGAGCGACCCCTCGCTGCTCCACTGAACTCCAAACCCAGGAAAGGTACATGAGACAGTGACGGAGTGGGCGGGATGCTAGAGGAGGCGGTGAACCATGGTGATAACCATTTGAGGCAGTTCTACCAGTGCAGGTGATGAAATATCTTTGTGCCATGTTTGACCTTCGATCTAATGTGCATTAATATTGCTGAACCGTTCATAATATTTCAGTCATTCTAGTGCACTTGCTTTATAGACAAATTGTGTTTTAGATAGTGAAATACCAACTATTGTGTGTCCCATTCCCGGCCAAAGTATTTCCTGTTCAGGGCCAAAGTATTAGAAAACGTCCTTAACCAACAACTCTCCTCCCATCTGGAACGTAACCTCCGACTCGACTCTTCCCAATCCAGATTCCGCCGCAACCACAGCACCGAGACGGCCTTTATTGCGGCCACTGATGACATCCGAGCCCTACTCGACCAAGGACAGGCTGCAGCTCTGATCCTTCTAGACCTCCTAGGAGCCTTTGATACGGTCTCCCACCACACACTTATCACAAGCTGCACAACATAGGAATCCAAGGAGCAGCTCTCAGATGGATCGCCTCTTTCCTCACCGGAAGAACGCAAAAACTTAGAACCCAAGGAAATCATCTGTGGAGTACTTCAAGCATCCTCGCTCAGACTCACTCTCTTCGGGGCATATCAGAAAGGTCCGGCGATAATTATCTCTCAGCGCTCTTAGCACGAGGATAATTATCACCGGCTATCGCTGAATTTTCTCGCTGAGATAGCGTGCTATCAGCAACGCTTATCTCAAAAGCGATAAAATTCCAGGCGCAAACTGCCAGATGTGCAATTATCGCTGGAAATCCAGCGATAATCTCACAAAGTTTGGCGATAGCTTCTCGATAGGGCAGGGCAGACTTAGCCATGATATCCACCTTCCATTGGATATCATGGCTAAGTCAAACTAAAAGCAGGCATAAGGAAAGCAGCGATAACCAAGGTTAGCGCTACTTTTCTTATCGTTATGCTTGTTAGCGTACCCATTGATAAATGGAGAAATGTCTGTTAGCGACATTTCTACAGTTATTTTGGGAAGGAACGCCCACTTTGCATCTCATGAGAGATGCAAAGGTGGGTGTTACGGGAAAGGGCACTAAGGCAAGGATTCACACGATAGTGTGACCTTGCTGATAAAGCGATAAAATTATAATTTTATAGCGCCGCCTTGTTGATATGCCCCTTCAGCCTTTATATGACATCTCTGGCCAGCATCGCCAAAATGCATGGACTCAACCTCATATCCTACGCTAACGGCACAACTCATCCTCTCCCTCTCCGAACACACCACAGACATCAAGACCAACTTTCACAACTGCATGACGGACGTCACCAACTGGATGAATGACAACTTGGCCAAGACAGAGCTACTGATTTTTTAAAACAAAAGCTCCCCATAGGAGGCATCCTGGTGGCCTTCATAACCCGAGCCTACTCTAACTCCCACTGACCACGCTAGGAACCTAGACATCATTCTGGACAACAAGCTAAACATGACGACTGAAGTCCACTGGTCTTCTCCTGCTTATTCATCCACCACATGCTTCGTAAGATATTCAAATGGCTTCCCCAAAGCGCAAGAAGCGCCAACACCCAGGCCCTCATCTCCAGCCGACTGGACACTAGACTACGGCAATGCTGTCTATGTAGGAATCACAGCTCACCACCTCGGATGACAACAGACCTAATTTCTTGCTCTGTTTTGCCTTTTCTGCTCGTTTTTCTGCCCTCTGTTTTGCCTGTTTCTGCTAGTTTTTCTACCTCTGCTTTGTGTTTCCTACTCATTTTTCTGCCCTGTTTTGACTTTTCTGCTTGTTTCTCTGCCATTCGTTCTGGTTTCTGCGCTTGTTTTTCTGCCCTTTTTTGCATCTTCTGCTCTGTTCTGCTTTTCTGCTCTCTGTTTTGCCTTTTCTGCTCATTTTCCTGCCCTCCTTTTTGCCTTTTCTGCTTGTTTCTCTGCCATTCATTCTGCTTTCTGCGCTTGTTTTTCTGCCCTTTTTTGCATCTTCTGCTCTGTTCTGCCTTTTCTGCTCTCTGTTTTGCCTTTTCTGCTCATTTTCCTGCCCTCCTTTTTGCCTTTTCTGATTGTTTTTCTGCCCTCTGTATTGCCTTTTCTGCTTGTTTTTCTGCCCTCTGTATTGCCTTTTCTGCTTGTTTTTCTGCCCTCTGTTGTGCCTTTTCTGCTAGTTTGTTCCCTTTTCCCACTGTTTACTCAAGACCTGTTGTGGAGGAGCTGACATGATGGAGACCTGACACCCCAGCACCCAGATACCCCCAGGGATGACAGTGCTGCACACTAACAATGCTGATTGATTAACCATACAGAACACTGCCGCCAGACGCGTCCTAGATCTCCCTAGATGAACCCACATCACCCCCTAACTCTGGGAAATTGACTGGCTCCCTGTACAGATAATAGATGCCAGTTCACACCCCTCACCCATGCATACAAGGCAATACACAACAGCTGACCCCCCTACTTGAACCACTGCCTGAAGTTCCATCAGCCCACCAGACACCTCGGCTCAGCTTCCCTTTCTCTAACCCTCAACCCCCGCATGCGACGTAGCAGATGAGGAGGGCGCTCCTTCTCCAAACCAGCAATGAAGAAATGGAACGAGTAACCCTTTCATCTACAGACCTCCCCATTTCTTCCAGAGTTCCGAAAGTCCCTGAAGACCTATCTATTCGGCTAATCAACTGGAACCTGCCAGTGCCTGGATACCCTCTCGAATGACAATAAGCGCGCTACAAATCTAACGATTTATTGAATTATAGTGTGTGCATGCTGATCGTCTGGGTGCGGGTCAGGGCTTTATATGAACCACTTGTGAAAGAGACATTCTCTGGTAGGCTTGCCTGTCTCTAAACACTCCTTTACGTTTCAGCATAGCTCAGTAAGGCTGGAGTGAGAGACATCTGCCAGTTCTTTCCTCTGAAAAGACGGTGGTAGCCTCTTTGTGGGGCTTAGGGGATCTACTGGGCTTCAAGCCAATAAACTGGGGTACGACAGAATCCTGTCTGATTTTACAAGCAAAATATGATTTTTCTCCCATGCTAGTAGACTTAAGTGAACAAAATGAGTGACCATGGCCCACATGGTGCCACATACCTGGTTGCCTTTTTTATAAAACGTGAGCCAAAATGAAGACCCCAACATGGTTGATTTGTGCATGCCGTTCTTCAGGTCCGCCTGCCGAAGTTTCTCGCCCAGTATGACGTGGTATTTCAGAGTTTCATTCTCCTAGAAGTCAAGGTCAAAAAACATTTGATGTGAGTGGAAGAGCCCTGCACAAATGACCAAGTCTCACCCAAAAATGTCTAGTTGCCAGGCATCTTGTGGTCTCAGAGCCCTTCGATTGTGTCTCCAACAGATGAGAGCTGCAGTGTCACCCTGAGGTCGCTGCCCTCTTTCCCCCCACCAAATAATTACATTTGTGGCATGTTCGTTGGGTATGTGCGCCCTGAGTCGAGTCTGCAATGTCTGTATTGGTTTTTCTCATCGTGTGCCAAGAATGAAAGACAAACCAGTGACCCTTGATGTAAACAGGAGAGAGAGATAGAGTTGCCCATCTGGTGGTTGAAGTTCAACACGTCAAACCAGATAACGTGGATTCAATACTGGCTTCACTGCTAGTCCAAATTGTGTAATTTGTGTGATTCTAGGCAACTATTTTATTTCACTTAGCCTCATTATTTCATTATCACATATAAGCGCACTCTCAAGTACGTGAGATCAGGATGTGAACTGTACAAGTACCTCGTATGTTTGATTTTGAAGACTAATTTTGCCCCATCTATAATAAGAATCTAGGCTACATTTAGGGTTTATTTCGCTACCGATTTACCTCTTAGTTCACTAATGGCATTGGGGGCAAGCCCACTATCCCTTTTAATCAATGTCTGTCTACGGAGTGATATAAACTGATGTACGAAGGTAAAACACTCCAGCATGATAAAGAAATACAGGTTTTTGGATTTTGAAGAGATTGTATAATTTTTACAT
This sequence comes from Triturus cristatus, assembly GCF_964204655.1. Classification (NCBI taxonomy): domain Eukaryota; kingdom Metazoa; phylum Chordata; class Amphibia; order Caudata; family Salamandridae; genus Triturus; species Triturus cristatus. The sequence continues at coordinate 7,129,061 of NC_140592.1, forward strand.
TATGTGTGTTGCATGATATACATTATAACTGTTTTCGTGGACTAGAAATATGGCGCCCTTCCCACTTGCCTCGGTTGGACAACTCTACCATCAAGGCTCCTTGTAGCACAGAGGGAGAAGAGGACATGAAGTGAGAATACATTTAAAATAAATGATTCTAGTGAAGGGACCCAGTAGGCGGCACGGGCGTAGCTTCAGCTGGGGTGTGACACCCCTCAAAAGCATCCTTGGTTTGGTAGTTTGGTCTGGGGTCCCAGAGTCCATTCTGGGGTGTCTGTGCCAGTTTTTCTCATTTCACTAGGAGGGTTTACCTCGTTAATTTTTGGATCAGGATCTTAAATATATACTGACCGGTTCTCCCCAAAAACTAGTAAATCCTGACTCATAGAAGTACTCCCTGAATGGGTGCAAATTTACAGCTTTTTGGAATCCACAAACATTGGCAGTAGTGAGCTTGGAAAGCTGCGCCCGTCTCAAATTTATTGGCCTTCTACCGGCAATCAAACACCCAGAATGAGATGGGACGGACGTTTGCAAAGCGTCTAAACAGTGGCAATCACTCGGGGTAACATGCCAACCCATCGCTTTTCACCCACACTGCACAGAGGCCCACCTCAAACCAGTACTCACCTGTTCCTCCTGGAAACAGTACAGGGCACAACCCAGGTCATCTCACTCCTCCACCCTGACGCCCCCGCGTTTTCAGTTGGGAAACTTGAGAATACCACCCCTGAATCTCACTGACTAGGCGGTCTCTGCTCCCTTCCTCCGTACCACCACTGAATGAGATCTCTGCTCCCTTCCTCCGTACCACCACTGAATGAGATCTCTGCTCCCTTCCTCCGTACCACCATCTCTGCTCCTTTCTCCGTACCACCACTGAATGAGATCTCTGCTCCCTTCCTACGTACCACCATCTCTGCTCCTTTCCTCCGTACCACCACTAAATGAGATCTCTGCTCTCTTCCTCCGTACCACCATCTCTGCTCCCTTCCTCCATACCACCACTGAATGAGATCTCTGCTCCCTTCCTACGTACCACCACTGAATGAGATCTCTGCTCCCTTCCTACTTACCACCACTGAATGAGATCTCTGCTCCCTTCCTCCGTACCACCATCTCTGCTCCCTTCCTCCATACCACTGCTGAATGAGATCACTGCTCCCTTCCTCCATACAACCACTGAATGAGATCTCTGCTCCCTTCCTCCGTACCACCATCTCTGCTCCTTCCTCCGTACCACCACTGAATGAGATCTCTGCTCCCTTCCTACGTACCACCACTGAATGAGATCTCTGCTCCCTTCCTACGTACCACCACTGAATGAGATCTCTGCTCCCTTCCTACGTACCACCACTGAATGAGATGTCTGCTCCCTTCCTATGTACCACCACTAAATGAGATCTCTGCTCCCTTCCTCCGTACCACCACTGAATGAGTCTCTGCTCCCTTCCTCCGTACCACAACTGAATGAGATCTCTGCTCCCTTCTTACGTACCGCCTCTGAATGATATCTCTGCTCCCTTCCTACGTGCCACCACTGAATGAGATCTCTGCTCCCTTCCTACGTACCACCACTGAATGAGATCTCTGCTCTCTTACAAAGTACCACAGCTGAATGAGATCTCTGCTCCCTTCCTACGTACCACCACTGAATGAGATCTCTGCTCCCTTCCTAAGTACCACCACTGAATGAGATCTCTGCTCCCTTCCTCCGTACCACCATCTCTGTTCCCTTCCTCCGTACCACCACTGAATGAGCTTTCTGCTCCCTTCCTCCGTACCACCATCTCTGCTCCTTTCCTAAGTACCACTGCTGAATGAGATCTCTTCTCCCTTCCTCTGTACCATCACTGAATGAGATCTCTGCTCCCTTCCTCCGTACCACCATCTCTGCTCCCTTCCTCCATACCACCACTAAATGAGATCTCTGCTCTCTTCCTCCGTACCACCATCTCTGCTCCCTTCCTCCGTACCACCGCTGAATGAGATCTCTGCTCCCTTCCTATGTACCACCTCTGAATGAGATCTCTGCTCCCTTCCTACGTACCACCACTGAATGAGATCTCTTCTCCCTTCCTCCGTACCACCTCTGAATGAGATCTCTGCTCCCTTCCTACGTACCACCTCTGAATGAGATCTCTGCTCCCTTCCTCCGTACCACCACTGAATGAGATCTCTGCTCCCTTCCTACGTACCACAGCTGAATGAGATCTCTGCTCCCTTCCTCCGTACCATCTCTGAATGAGATCTCTGCTCCCTTCCTACGTGCCACCACTGAATGAGATCTCTGCTCCCTTCCTCCGTACCACCACTGAATGAGATCTCTGCTCCCTTCCTCCGTACCACCACTGAATGAGCTCTCTGCTCCCTTCCTCCGTACCACCATCTCTGCTCCCTTCCTAAGTACCACTGCTGAATGAGATCTCTTCTCCCTTCCTCTGTACCATCACTGAATGAGATCTCTGCTCCCTTCCTCCGTACCACCATCTCTGCTCCCTTCCTCCGTACCACCGCTGAATGAGATCTCTGCTCCCTTCCTATGTACCACCTCTGAATGAGATCTCTGCTCCCTTCCTACGTACCACCACTGAATGAGATCTCTTCTCCCTTCCTCCGTACCACCTCTGAATGAGATCTCTGCTCCCTTCCTACGTACCACCTCTGAATGAGATCTCTGCTCCCTTCCTACGTACCACCACTGAATGAGCTCTCTGCTCCCTTCCTCCGTACCACCATCTCTGCTCCCTTCCTCCGTACCACCGCTGAATGAGATCTCTGCTCCCTTCCTATGTACCACCTCTGAATGAGATCTCTTCTCCCTTCCTCTGTACCACCACTGAATGAGATCTCTGCTCCCTTCCTCCGTACCACCATCTCTGCTCCCTTCCTAAGTACCACTGCTGAATGAGATCTCTGCTCCCTTCCTATGTACCACCTCTGAATGAGATCTCTGCTCCCTTCCTACGTACCACCATCTCTGCTCCCTTCCTCCGTACCACCGCTGAATGAGATCTCTGCTCCCTTCCTATGTACCACCTCTGAATGAGATCTCTTCTCCCTTCCTCTGTACCACCACTGAATGAGATCTCTGCTCCCTTCCTCCGTACCACCATCTCTGCTCCCTTCCTAAGTACCACTGCTGAATGAGATCTCTTCTCCCTTCCTCTGTACCATCACTGAATGAGCTCTCTGCTCCCTTCCTCCGTACCACCATCTCTGCTCCCTTCCTCTGTACCACCGCTGAATGAGATCTCTGCTCCCTTCCTATGTACCACCTCTGAATGAGATCTCTGCTCCCTTCCTACGTACCACCACTGAATGAGATCTCTTCTCCCTTCCTCCGTACCACCTCTGAATGAGATCTCTGCTCCCTTCCCTCTACCCCTAGCAGATGACAGCTATGATATGTCCCCTTGTGCTCTCTGCTCTCTTCCCCCTCCCACCACCACCAGATGAGAGCTGCAATATATCCCCTTGTGCTCTCTACCCCTAGAACCACCAGCTGATGAGAGGTGCAGCATGTGTTCTCTGCTCTTTTCCTTCTACAACCACCAGATGAGCGCTGCAGAACCCACCTGAAAGTAATGAAGTCAGAAGGTTAAACGGGGCTCCGCTTACCATGTGCTCAATATGGGATGCATTGAAGTATTCAGCCACTGCCTCATTTCCTGGCACAAAAATAGTGTACTTGCTGCCAGAGCCCTCAATTTCCTCAATCAGTTGGTAGAGCTAAATTAAGAAACAAAAACAGTAATTTGTAAAAGTTCCATTTTAATTAACACATCTTGAATGTTAGAAAAACTCTTGAAAAAATCCCCATAGCATCTGTCTCAGTTTCCACCCCATGTGCTGCCTGATAAACGCTTATAATTTAGGACAAGAAATAGTGCAGTTAGTGACTGACCGCAGTGTGCAACAGGCACAGGGGGTTTGACACCTGACGGCATGCAGTTAGTGACTGACCGCAGTGTGCAACAGGCACAGGGGGTTTGACACCTGACGGCATGCAGTTAGTGACTGACCGCAGTGTGCAACAGGCACAGGGGGTTTGACACCTGAGGGCATGCAGTTAGTGACTGACCGCAGTGTGCAACAGGCACAGGGGGTTTGATTCCTGAGGGTGGGCCGTTATTGACTGACCACAATATACAACAGGCACAGGAGGTATGACTTCTGAGGGCGTGCAGTTAGTGACTGACCGCAGTGTGCAACAGGCACAGGGGGTTTGACACCTGAGGGCATGCAGTTAGTGACTGACCGCAGTGTGCAACAGGCACAGGGGGTTTGACTCCAGAGGGAGTGCAGTTATTGCCTGACCACAATATAGAACAGGCACAGGGGGTATGACTCCTGAGGATCTGCAGTTAGTGACTGATCACATGACTGATCAAAGTATGCAACAGGCACAGTGGTTAGATTCCTGAGGGTGTGCAGTTAGGTACTGACCGCAGTATGCAACAGGCACAGAGGCTATGACTCCTAAGGGCGTGCAGTTAGTGACTGACCGCAGTGTGGCACAGGGGGCTTGACTTTTGAGGGTGTGCAGTTATTGACTGACCGCAGTATGCACAGGCACAGGAGCTTTGACTCCTGAAGGCGTGTAGTAATTGACTGACCGCAGTATGCAACAGGCACAGGAGCTTGACTCCTGAGGGCGTGCAGTTAGTGACTGATGGCAGTGTGCAACAGGTACAGGGGGTACGACTCCTGAGGGCGTGTAGTTATTGACTGATCACAGTATGCAACAGGAGGGCATACAGTTAGTGACTGACCACAGTACGAAACATGCACAGGGGGCTTGACTCCTGAGGGCATGCAGTTATTGACTGACCGCAGTATGCAACAGGCACAGGAGGTTTGACTCCTGAAGGCGTGTAGTAATTGACTGACCGCAGTATGCAACAGGTACAGGAGCTTGACTCCTAAGGGCGCGCAGTTAGTGACTGATGGCAGTGTGCAACAGGCACAGGGGGTACGACTCCTGAGGGCGTGTAGTTATTGACTGATCGCAGTATGTAACAGGAGGGTATACAGTTAGTGACTGACCACAGTATGAAACATTCACAGGGGGCTTGACTCCTGAGGGCATGCAGTTATTGACTGACCATACCGTGCAACAGGCACAGAGGGTTTGATTTCTGGGCTGGAGTACATTTGAGCTGGTTTTGCCACCTTTAGGGCTGAAGCAACATTAGAGGTATAGCTCGTGAATAGCTATGAACTTAATTAGCTTGCACTCTCAAACCCTTTCTTAAATGTTCCTTTCCTGAAGCCCTCCCATTTAATAGAAAGTATTGCCTGTTTTTTCCATCAGCTCGCCCATGCCCCTTCTACATTTACTACAAATACGTATACCTACGTGTGCAGAGGAATCTGCCACCTTGGGGAGACCTCCATGCAGAAAACATAGGAGGGGAGGGTCTCTAGCCATAGGTTTGTGAATAGCATTTTGTAGTACATGAGTAGTTCTACTGTAGCACTTCTTTACTTACCATAAATTGCAGTGTGTAATGGGCCTCAGTTTGCAACAAGCACATGACAATGACTTCCAGAGTGAACCTGGTATTTGACTGTCATAGGTACATGACAATGACTTCCAAGGGGCACCTGGTTATTGACTGTCATAGGTTGCAGCGCCAGGAGACTCCGTTAGGAGTGACAGATGCGCTATATAAGCCACACTTTTCATTTCATTTCATGACATTGACTTCCAGAGGGAACCTGGGTATTGACTGTCATAGGCACATGACAATGACTTCTAGAGGGCACCTGGTTATTCACTGTCATAGGTTGCAGCGCCAGGAGACTCCGTTAGGAGTGACAGATGCGCTATATAAGCCACACTTTTCATTTCATTTCATGACATTGACTTCCAGAGGGAACCTGGGTATTGACTGTCATAGGCACATGACAATAACTTCCAGAGGGCACCTGGCTATTGACTGTCATAGGCACATGACAATGACTTCCAGAAGGCACCTGGCTATTGACTGTCATAGGCTCATGACAATGACTTCCAGATGGCACCTGGCTATTGACTGTCATAGGCTCATGACAACGCTTCATGGGAGTGAGGCAGCATGAAGGTTTAGAACTAGGAACAGGACTCCCTCTCCGATGAAGCCTTCGAGGACAAACACATTTACAACAGGGACTGGTGGAGACATCAACGCAAGTCTCTCACCGACATCCATGACCACCATGTAAAGCAACTAACAACACAAGTCCACACTCTGACTTCTCCACTATGATCAAACCTGGAACAGCATCAAGGAAGCCCTGAATGAAGTGTGTGATCTGTTAACAATTTGTTCTGCACCACAGCGAGTTTGATCAAGACCATGAATTTACCTGTAAAGACTCCTTAAATTCAGTGAAGGACGGAACTAGATTCAGCTGCTTCTCTAAGCCAGGTTGGGACGGGGGAACATCACCCACAGAAGGTATTAGAACCTACAGACAACAGAAAAAGGAGGGTTAAAATGTGAGCAGCTGCTTCTGGGTTTAAACAATATTCCGTCAAGGAGTCACACAACCTATTGTCAGAGAGGTACAGGTCTGCAAGCAGCGGATCTAAGCATGCACTGTTGTCACACAACTGTTCTCAGGGAACACGTCTCACCGATCCAGGTAAGGGGACATTTGACAATTTGGTACAAATAATGAACCCAGAATGTGTAGAAAGACAAGATCAGAGGCAGTCAGTGGATTATTTTGGACTGTTATTATTATAGAAGATTTGTTTGTGTTATGTTTTAATGACTGTTTATTGATGTTTGCATCCCAAAAATTTCTAGATTAGTTGTTCATTTAGTAAAATAATATATCTTTAGTAACACAGACCATTAGATTCAGACTCTTGAGAGCTGAACCTGAGGATATTTTCTTTTTTTAATTTCAAAGTATTTTATTAGTTTTTTTTATACAAACAAATACAATAGCATTCTGTCACGGGGTTTGCCAAAAAATAGTATGTATACAATGGTTACATGTACTTTACGGTAAGATAACTGTTATAGCTAAACCCCTCTTACATTGACTTGCCGGGAAATTAGGCAAAGGTTGATAGAAAGAGAGAAACAGAAGAGAAAGAGGTGAGAGGAGGATATGAGAGAGGTTCTGCGGCTCTGAGTCTGATAGGGGTTTTAGTCATGTGGCAAAGCTGACACCCCACTAGATGGTCTATGGCGGGAGAGGTGGTCGCAACAGACAGTCCAACAAGCCCCCCCGATGTCCCATCGGCCCGTGGTGTTAACTTCCAATTCGCTCCATTCCCCATAGGGGGAGGAGAGGAGGGAGCCAGAGTGGCCTCAAGGGGGTTTGTAAGAGTCTAAGTTACGCATCTAGTGAATTCCACATCCCCCTGGTTGCTGGTCTACCGGGGGAGTTCTGCATCGCAATGTTATCCGCACCTCTGAGGTGCGTCACCCAGCTGAACCAGCCCTTGTATGAGGTCTTAGTCGTGTCCTTCCAATTGTTGAGGACCATTGTTGCCGCGGCAGTGAGGAGCAGGTCCAGTAGGTCTTTATCATGCTCCGATCGTAGAGCTGCAGCGACTCTGTTAAAAGTGGATGGGAAGGAGAGTGTAGGCGGAGGTGTTACTTTAAACTGGGAAAGTCTACCTCTAGTAATGACCAAAGGTACTGCCGCCTTCTACAGTAGATGTCCAGAGGTAATAGGGCAGTGGTGTTACTTCTAACTAAGAAAGTTCACCTCTAGGAATGATCTAAGGTACTGCTAACTCTTGCAGCAGGAATACAGAGGCATGCGGCGGTGGGGTTACTTTCAACTGGGAAAGTCTACCTCTAGAGATGATCTAAGGTGCAGCTACCTCCTGGGGTAGGTATCCGGAGGTATAAAGGCGGTGGTGTTTGTTAGACTTGGGGGTCTCTGGTTGGCGCAAGGTTGTCCTTGTGCCAAGCAGGAACCCTCTCCTCTATGTCAGGGCGCAGGATAACCCCTCGCGAATGACCCTTGCTCACCCTCTAGGTGCGTGGCGTGAGCAGCCAAGGCGATTCCTCAGGCGTTGTTGGTTAAGCACTTACAATCGCACACACAGTAAATACATCAACCCCCCCAGAAACGGACACCAGACTTGGATATGTAGAAAAATACGCTTCTTTATGTAAAAATAGGTATATATATATCTCAGCAGATTTATCACAAGACCAATAACGTTTTCGCTATGCCACCAGGTTGTAAAGCAGGCAAATGTTCCTTGTTCGTAGTTTCAAATGATTACTTTGTAGTCTCTCGCAAACGTTACTTGTGGTTCCAGTACTTACATAGATCGGCTCCTGAGAACGGGGAAATAAGGCGTTGCGGGCCCCGAGCCCGATACTGGAATTCTTAAGAACGTGTAGTTGCTTTCGGGAGTCGGCACGGGAGGGTGCGACTCAGCAGGGATGGGGCACCTTTGGATCCTCTTGAGCAGGTGCGTGTAGTCAGGCAGGCGCGGCCCACGACCCTCAGCACGGCAGTGCGGGGGTCTCCTCAGCGGGGGCGGCGCGGCCTGATCTCAGGGCGAGATCGCGAAGCGGGGTCACAGGGCACGGTCCGTGCAGCTGGGGACCCGGCGGGGATCACGATCGTCGGACAAGAATTCCGGCGGGAGGGGTGATAGCGCTTCAGCGCGCTCCAATAGCAGGCGGTGGCAGAGGTGCCGGCGGCCTAGCCCGGGGTAGAGAGCGACTCCGGTCGGAGCGAGGCTCTCAAGGGGGGCAAAGGCCCCCTAGGAGGGGCGATGAGGGGCGCAGTCTTCCTCAAGCGGGATACACACACGGCTCGAGTTTCAGGACGAGCAAAGGCACAAAGAACCCACTGGTCCTGGGGTTCTGTTCAGGGGGCAAGCTCAGATCTAGCCCTTGGAGAATGTTTAAAGCACAAAGCAGCAAAGTCTTTTCAGCAAGTCTCTTCCTCTCCTTTCTCAGCAAGGCAAGCAGCAGGCCAGCTCCTCCAGCGTCTTCTTCTCCTTCTAGTCGGGCAGAGGTTCTTTGTGGTAAAACAGGATTCTGATTTCTTAGGAGCCAGGCTCCTACTTTTATACAGTGATTCTTTTGTTCTTTAGCACCAGGGGGCCCGGGTCTGGCTCATTCCAGTTCTGGAGCACTTTGTTATGGTGACTCTGCTCTTTCCTTTCAGCAGCAGGGCAGAGACATCACCCGCTCCACAGGGGGCGGAGCCGGCTTTGTGGTGGCAGAGCACAGGTCTATTCAAGAGTCAAGGTGTACTCCTCCCACCCATCCTGGTGTAATCTTTCTACCCACCACCTGGCAGCCAACCTGTCTCTGGGGATTCCCCAACCCTGCTCCTTACTGTTGCTAGGCAGAACACACAGACACAGCAGAGGCGGACTGAAATGGCCAGGTCAGTAAATACTAACTTTCTAAAAGTAGTATTTACAAACCCAGGATATTAAAATAAACTTGACTACAAGAAGTGTTTTATTATTCTGAGTTCAGGCATACTAAACTTGACATTCTACCATGCTCTCGGAGTCCACTGGGGTCACAAAGTGTAGTGACTCCAGCAGCCCATTCTGGCCTATGGAGAGCAGGTAGCCTTCAATAGTGAAAAACGAAAATGGCTGTAATTCACTACTAGGACATGCCACACTCATCAGGGCATGTCCTACCTTATGCCTACAATGCACCGTGCCCTTGGGCCTACCAGAGGGGTGGCTAATATGTAGGTAAGGGAAGGTTGAGGGACTGGCAAGTGGGGGCACTTGCGCAGTCCGCGCGACAGTCCCAGACTGCACGCAGGTTCTGCAGTGGCAGACCCTAGACACATTTTACAAGCCCGCTTTCTGTGGGTGGCGCAACCAGCGCTGCAAGCCCACCAGCAGCATTGGCATTCACAAGCCCTGGCACCCCTGGTGCACTTTACTGGGGACTGACAGTAAATCCAATAAACCAATCATGAGCATCAATTACAGGTACACTTTACCTAGGGAGCACTTGCACTGTGGCACGGATTAGCCGTGGCGCAGTGCCCTGAGCGGACAACACCAGCAAAACATCGAGGCACACCATCAAAAAAGTGGAAGGGAAACTCACGCCAAGGTGCCAGGTCTAACACGTGTCCCCTCCAGCTGAAATGTGGGGAGAACTACCCTTGCCCAGGGGGTTCCTCGTCATTAAGGCGGAAATACCTGGACAGACCGTCAGCGTTGGCGTGATCTGTACCAGGATGGTGTTCCACCGTGAAATCCATACCCTGTAGGGAGATGGACCACCTCAACAGCTTTGGGTTCTCACCCCTCATTTGCATCAACCATCTGAGGGGCCTGTGGTCCGTCTGAACCCGGAAGTGAGACCCAAACAAGTAGGGTCTTAGCTTCTTCAGCGCCCAGACCACAGCAAATGCTTCTCGCTCAATTGCACTCCACCTACTTTCCCGTGGAAGTAACCTCCTACTGATGAAGGCTACGGGTTGGTCCCAGCCCTCCTCAGTCATCTGTGAGAGAACAGCCCCTACACCATGCTCTGAAGCGTCTGTCTGCACTAGGAATTCCTTGGAGAAGTCAGGGGCCAAGAGCACGGGCGCCGTGCACATGGCAGTCTTCAGGGTGTCGAAAGCTTTCTGACAGGTGTCAGTCCAGATCACGTTCCTGGGCTGCTTCTTGGAAGTCAGCTCTGTCAAGGGGGCAACAATCGTTCCATAGCCCTTGACAAACCTCCTGTAGTACCCAGTGAGCCCCAGGAAGGCCCTCACTGCGGTCTGCGTCTTGGGGGGCTCCCAAGCCAGGATGGTCTCAATTTTGGGTTGCAAGGGTGCCACCTTGCCACTCCCCACTTGGTGTCCCAAGTACACCACGGAACCCTGCCCGATCTGGCACTTGCTCGCCTTGATCGTGAGGCCTGCTCGGCGCAGAGCCATCAACACTTCCCAGAGGTGGCACAGGTGTTCGGGCCAGGTGGCACTGAACACTGCGATGTCATCCAGGTAGGCGGCACTGAACTCATCCAGCCCAACCAGTACCTGGTTGACCAACCTCTGAAAGGTGGCAGGGGCATTCTTCATTCCAAATGGCATGACTTGGAACTGGAAGTGCCCATCTGGTGTAGAGAATGCTGACCTCTCTTTGGCCCCATCGGTCAAGGCAATCTGCCAGTACCCAGACGTTAAATCAAACGTGCTGAGGAACCGGGCAGCCCCCAGCCGATCAATGAGCTCATCAGCTCTGGGGATGGGGTGCGCGTCAGTCTTAGTTACTGAATTGAGTCCTCTGTAGTCCACACAGAACCGGAGTTCAGGTGTGGCTCCCGGCGCAGCAGCTTTGGGGACCAAGACCACGGGGCTGGACCAAGGACTGCTGGAGGACTCAACCACCCCTAGCGCAAGCATTTTGGAGACCTCCTCCTTGATGCAAGCTCTGACCCTGTCAGTTACCCTGTAAGCCTTGTGCTTCACAGGTAAGCTGTCTCCTGTGTCCACATCATGGACGCACCAATCTGTGACACCAGGAACCAGGGAGAACCTATCTGGAAACTGCCCCAGCAAGTGGCGGCAATCTTCCTGTTGTTCGGGCGTCAGGGTGGGTAAGAGGTTAACTCCATCCACTGACCCATCTTTCTCAGAGGCTACTAAGAGGTCAGGAAGAGGCTCGGTCTCCTCTTCCATTCCATCATCAGTGGCCAGCAGCATGCCCACTTCGGTCCTCTCTAAGTGGGGCTTAAGGCGGTTAACATGTAGGACCCTCAAAGGGTTCCTGGGAGACTGCATGTCCACCAAGTAGGTGATAGGACTTTTGCGCTCCACAACCTCAAATGGACCTGTCCACTTATCCTGAAGTGAACAAGGCTCCACTGGGGCCAAGACCCACACCTTTTGTCCAGGTTGAAGCTCTACCAGAGTGGCATTCCGGTCGTACCACCGCTTCATCTCCTCCTGGCTGGCTTCCAGATTTGCCTCAGCAAGTTGCCTGAAACGCCTAGTCTGGTTTCGGAAGGCCAGCATGTAACTGTATACATTCTGGGAAGGTTTCCTGGGAGATTGCTCCCAGCCTTCCTTTACCAAACTCAGAGGTCCTCTTACCGGGTGACCATACAGAAGCTCAAAGGGGCTGAACCCTAGAGACTTCTGTGGCACCTCTCGGTAAGCGAAGAGCAGGCATGGCAAGAGGACGTCCCACTTACGCCTCATTGGACCGTCTAGGCCCATGATCATGCCTTTGAGGGTTCGGTTGAATCTCTCAACCAACCCATTTCCTTGGGGGTGGTAAGGAGTGGTGAACTTGTAATTTACCCCACACTCTTTCCACAGGGATTTCATATATGTGGATATGAAATTGGTCCCCCTGTCGCTCACCACCTCTAGAGGGAATCCCACTCGGGAGAAGATTCCCATCAGTGCTCGTCCCACCACGGGGGCCGTCACTGTCCTCAGAGGGATGGCTTCAGGGTACCGGGTGGCATGGTCCACCAAGACCAGGATGAACCTGTTGCCCAGGGCTGTGTTGGGGTCCAGAGGCCCCACAATATCAATACCCACTCGCTGGAATGGCGTACCGACCACGGGGAAGGGTTGCAGAGGAGCCTTGTGCTTCCCTCCACTCTTACCACTTGCCTGGCAAGTCTGACAGGTTCTGTAGTAGGAATCTGAATTCTTGTGCATTTGGGGCCAGTAGAAGTGGGTGACAAGCCTGTCATAGGTCTTGTCCATCCCCAAATGTCCTGCTAAAGGCACATCATGAGCCAGCCCCAGTAGGAAGGGTCTGAACTTCTGGGGTACCACCAGCACACGGGCTGACCCAGGTTCAGCAGCCTTAGGCTCTGAATACAGGAGGTCACTCTCCCAGTACACGTAGTGTGTTTTGGCCTGAACACCATTGGCCTGGTCTGCAGCCTGCTGCCGCATACCCACGAGAGAAGGGCATTCTTTCTGCTCCCTGCAGAATTCCTCCCTGGAGGGACCTCCTTCTTGCTGCCAATGGGTCAGCTCAGGCAGGTCTCCCAGTTCGGCAATCTGTTCCCCGGTAGGCTCCAGAGCATCCCCCTCAGGGTCTGCTTCCTCCTGGGCCGTGGGAACTTCGGGGGCCGGTTTCCCGCGCCTCCTGCGCCTTCTCCCTAAGGCCGGTTCCTGGACCTCTCCCTCAGGCTCCAGGACCCTCTCAACACCCCTACTGGCTGCCATGGACCGGGTGGTCACGCACGCCCAGTCGGGTAGACCCACCATCCTCAGATACGTGGTCTTCCCCACCTTTTCCCAAGGGGAGCTCTCCAGGTCGTTCCCTAGCAGACAGTCTACAGGCATGTCAGTTCTCACAGCGACTTGTAGAGTACCAGAGACCTCCCCCCTCTCAAAGGGAACTTGAGCCATTGGACAACGACTCTCCATGTTGTCAGCATTGACAACCCTACAGTAGGCATTGGGTACAATCTGCTCTTGAGACACCAGGTGTTGCCTCACCGAGGTCACGCTGGCTCCTGTATCTCTAAGAGCCTCAACCTTCTTTCCATTGATGGTCACTACTTGCCCATATTTCTTACTGTTAGAGGGTAAGTAGGTTTCAGGGACCATCTCACTGTCTCCTAGCGAGACTAGGGTCATATGCGCAGGACCCCCACCCTCCTGGACTGCTACCTCCTCCCCAAAATTAACTTTGCTACTTGCCGGGGTGGAGCACCAGTGGGTGCTGTCTTACCAAACAGGCGACACTTAGGATCAGAGGCAATGTGACCCGGGTCACCACACCTGTAACAATTGAAGGGCCCCTTTGGAACAGGCCTACCTGTCGGGGCCCCGTTCTGCTGCGGGGGTGGGGGAGGCTGAGAACCCTTCTGCTGGTTCCCTTGGGAATTACTTTGGGGGCCTTTTTGGAACCCCTTCTGTTTACCCCTGTCCCCCCCACTCTTCTGCTGGGGACCCTGCCCACCTTTGGCGGAGTCTCCCACTTGACCCTTGTGGACCCTGGTGCTAAGCCAGCGGTCCGCCTCCTCAGCAAGCTTCCTCGGGTTGGACAGCTTGCTATCAATCAGGTGCTGGCGTAGCTCAGGAAAACATTGACTGGACAAGTGCTCCCATGCAATTAAATCAAGCAGCCCTTGATAATCATTCACTTTGCTACCCTTCACCCTACCATCCAGTGCTCTGCAGAAAAAAGTTACATACTCCACATACGTACTCTCAGGGATCTTCTTAGTCTCCCTGAACCTCTGTCTATATAGCTCAGGAGTTAACCCATACCTGGTCATTAAAGCTTCCTTCATATGGGGGTATGAGGTCTGGACTTCTAGGGGCAAATCTAACAGTGTGTCACGCCCTTCAGCAAGGAACCTTCCCCACAACCCCGCTCCCCAGTCTTTCTCAGGGACCCGGTGTGAAGACATGGCCACCTCATAGGCTCTAAACCACTGCCCTATGTCATCCTTTCTAAAATACTCCTTTACTACATCTTTGGGGATGTACACCTTGGACTCTACCTGCACCGGTGGTGTGCTGCCACCAGAAGGAGCGGTGTCCAAACTTTTCGCCTTCAGCTCCAACTCCTTCAATCTTATATCATGATCCATTTGGCGTTGTTGTGCCTCCAAGGCCAACTTCTGCTTTTCCATTTCCATTTGTCCTGCCAACTTTGCCATCTCCATTGCATGCGCCCTGTCTGCTGCCCTGTCTGCCATCTCCTCTGGCGACAGGACTCTGCTGGGCTCCCTAAGGTTGTCGGGTGGAACGATGTCCCCCGCATTCTGTGGGTCTCTTGACTCCTTCCAGGCTCTCAACGCCTTGGTGTACTGGACCTTCCTCTTGAATCCAGCATGGGGAACTCGGAGTTTTACACTGTAGCCTTTCAATTGCTCTACTGTGTATCCCTCCAGTCCCTCCCAATCCACCTCATCTATTCCAGAAATCACAGAGAGTGCTCTTCCAGCAGGGAGTGAGCCAGGCATGGCTGAAGCAATGGTCGGTGTCTCAACAGTTCAAAAATGAAAACCTGTGGCTGCGTTACTTGGTCTGCTCTCACTATCTGGTGATTAATAATTCACTGTATGCAAATTACAAATGCAAATCCGAAATCCCAGCCGCTGCCAACAATGTTAGACTTGGGGGTCTCTGGTTGGCGCAAGGTTGTCCTTGTGCCAAGCAGGAACCCTCTCCTCTATGTCAGGGTGCAGGATAACCCCTCGCGAATGACCCTTGCTCACCCTCTAGGTGCGTGGCGTGAGCAGCCAAGGCGATTCCTCAGGCGTTGTTGGTTAAGCACTTACAGTCGCACACACAGTAAATACATCAACCCCCCCAGAAACGGACACCAGACTTGGATATGTAGAAAAATACGCTTCTTCATGTAAAAATGGGTATATATATATCTCAGCAGATTTATCACAAGACCAATAACGTTTTCGCTATGCCACCAGGTTGTAAAGCAGGCAAATGTTCCTTGTTCGTAGTTTCAAATGGATACTTTGTAGTCTCTCGCAAACGTTACTTGTGGTTCCAGTACTTACAGAGATCGGCTCCTGAGAACAGGGAAATAAGGCGTTGCGGGCCCCGAGCCCGATACTGGAATTCTTAAGAACGTGTAGTTGCTTTCGGGAGTCGGCACGAGAGGGTGCGACTCAGCAGGGATGGGGCACCTTTGGATCCTCTTGAGCAGGTGCGTGTAGTCAGGCAGGCGCGGCCCACGACCCTCAGCACGGCAGTGCGGGGGTCTCCTCAGTGGGGGCGGCGCGGCCTGATCTCAGGGCGAGATCGTGAAGCGGGGTCACAGGGCACGGTCCGTGCAGCTGGGGACCCGGCGGGGATCACGATCGTCGGACAAGAATTCCGGCGGGAGGGGTGATAGCGCTTCAGCTCGCTCCAATAGCAGGCGGTGGCAGAGGTGCCGGCGGCCTAGCCCGGGGTAGAGAGCGACTCCGGTCGGAGCGAGGCTCTCAAGGGGGGCAAAGGCAGGCAGGCTCCCGAGTGTCACAGCCCTAGGAGGGGCGATGAGGGGCGCAGTCTTCCTCAAGCGGGATACACACACGGCTCGAGTTTCATGACGAGCAAAGGCACAAAGAACCCACTGGTCCTGGGGTTCAGTTCAGGGGGCAAGCTCAGATCAAGCCCTTGGAGAATGTTTAAAGCACAAAGCAGCAAAGTCTTTTCAGTAAGTCTCTTCCTCTCCTTTCTCAGCAAGGCAAGCAGCAGGCCAGCTCCTCCAGCGTCTTCTTCTCCTTCTAGTCGGGCAGAGGTTCTTTGTGGTAAAACAGGATTCTGATTTCTTAGGAGCCAGGCTCCTACTTTTATACAGTGATTCTTTTGTTCTTTAGCACCACGGGGCCCGGGCCTGGCTCAGTCCAGTTCTGGAGCACTTTGTTATGGTGACTCTGCTCTTTTCTTTCAGCAGCAGGGCAGAGACATCAGCCTCTCCACAGGGGGCAGAGCCGGCTTTGTGGTGGCAGAGCACAGGTCTATTCAAGAGTCAAGGTGTACTCCTCCCACCCATCCTGGTGTAATCTTTCTACCCACCACCTGGCAGCCAACCTGTCTCTGGGGATTCCCCAACCCTGCTCCTTACTGTTGCTAGGCAGAACACACACACACAGCAGAGGCGGACTGAAATGGCCAGGTCAGTAAATACTAACTTTCTAAAAGTAGCATTTACAAACCCAGGATATTAAAATAAACTTGACTACAATAAGTATTTTATTATTCTGAGTTCAGGCATACTAAACTTGACATTCTACCATGCTCTCGGAGTCCACTGGGGCCACAACGTGTAGTGACTCCAGCAGCCCATTCTGGCCTATGGAGAGCAGGTAGCCTTCAATAGTGAAAAACGAAAATGGCTGTAATTCACTACTAGGACATGCCACACATATCAGGGCATGTCCTACCTTATGCCTACAATGCACCCTGCCCTTGGGCCTACCAGAGGGGTGGCTAATATGTAGGTAAGGGAAGGTTGAGGGACTGGCAAGTGGGGGCACTTGCGCAGTCCACGCGACAGTCCCAGACTGCACGCAGGGTCTGCGGTGGCAGACCCTAGACACATTTTACAAAGCCGCTTTCTGTGGGTGGCGCAACCAGCGCTGCAAGCCCACCAGCAGCATTGGCATTCACAAGCCCTGGCACCCCTGGTGCACTTTACTGGGGACTGACAGTAAATCCAATAAACCAATCATGAGCATCAATTACAGGTACACTTTACCTAGGGAGCACTTGCACTGCGGCACGGATTAGCCGTGGCGCAGTGCCCTGAGCGGACAACACCAGCAAAACATCGAGGCACACCATCAAAAAAGTGGAAGGGAAACTCACGCCACGGTGCCAGGTCTAACAGTGTTACTTTCAACTGGGTAAGTCTACCTCTAGTAATGATCTAAGGTATTGCTAACTCTTGCAGCAGGAAAACAGAGGCATGGGGCGGTGGTGTTACTTTCAATTGGGAAAGTCTATCTCAAGTGATAATCTAAGGTACTGCTACCTCCTGAGGCAGGTATCTGGAGGTATAAAGGTGGTGGTGTTACTTTCAACTGGGAAAGTCTACCTCTAGTAATGATCTAAGGTACTGCTGCCTCCTACAGTAGCTATCCGGAGGTATAAGGGCAGTGGTGTTACTTTTAACTGGGAAGGTCTACCTCTAGTAATAATCTAAGGTACTGCTAACTCTTGCAGCAGGAATACAGAGGCATGCGGCGGTGAGGTTACTTTCAACTGGGAAAGTCTACCTCTAGAGATGATCTAAGGTGCAGCTACCACCTGGAGTAGGTATCTGGAGGTATAAAGGCGGTGGTGTTACTTTTAACTGAGAAAGTCTATCTCTGGTAATAAATAGTCTAAGATACTGCTGCCTCCTGCAGCGGGTATTGTGAGGTATAAGTGTGGTGGTGTTACTTTTAACTGAGAAGGTCTCTTTCTAGTGAAAACCTACGGTACATGTAACTATTGCAGCAGGTATCTGGAGGTATAAAGGTGGTGGTGTAACTTTGGACTTGGAAAGTCTACCTCTAGTAATGATCTAAGGCACTGCTGCCTCCTGCAGTAGGTATATGGAGGTATCGGCCTGTGGTGTTACTTTTAACTGGGGACACATATGGGGCGTCCAGTAACAGCCTAAGATACTACAGCTTGGTACAAAAAGCATCTGTGAGTAACTCAAGAGACCTCTATTGACAGCCTACGGTACTGCAACCTGCTTCAGCAACGGTTGATTTCTGAATCTATAAGGACACCTGGTGATTGGTTACAGTACTGTACCTTTGAAAAATAATCTTCACCTATTTATATAAAGGTTATGTGAAATATTCAACAGATATGTGTTAAATTGTTCTCTTTTGAAACACATTGCCTGGTTCGTCCAGAACACACAGGGGGTGTAATTAGAGCAGATGGCGAGTATCACTGTCACAAGTCAACAATGAGGAATGTATTTAGCTCATAGGAATGAAGCTGCCAAAGTGAACACGAGGCTGACTGGGTCAAAGCTGCACCCTCTCTATCGACTGTTGTGCTGAAAACCACAGTAACGTTTGCAGGAGAGACAAACTGGCATCAAAATAGTATTTAGAACATAGGAAGATTAGTAGCCAAACTGTCATTATAGAATAGGAGTGTCATCAACACAAATAATCATTGGCGAAGCCAGTAAGCCAAGTTTTAGTCTGCTAATGCATGAAAACAATATTTTTACATGCTCCTGTTTGCACGGGTTAGCACTGACCTATCGGCTTTTCCAATAGGCGGTAAGGAAAATAACTATTGTGGAGGGGTTAATGGCTCATCATGCAACTGAAGTTTCAAAAATCTCTCAGCCCCATCACCTTGACCAGTGATAAAATGTCACATTGTCAAGTCACTTTGATTTCCAATGGTAAGTTGGTGAGCGTGAGTGAGAATTGGCGTTCCCTAGCACAGTTTTCAGGTGCAAGGGGGCCACCCGGTGAGATTTTCTCAACACGGGCGGTCGTGACCGCTTATGGTGAGAACGCCGCAGCTCAGGTAGAAAATCTACTTAAGCCGCAGCACAGAAGCAGAGCCCTCCAGCACACCTCGTGATGCCTTTTGCACCGATTTTGCAGTTGGAACATGCTTCCAGCACTAAGGGGCCGATTCTGATCCGGGTCGGAAGTGCACCGAATGCGATCCGGCCGGAAAAACTACACGCCGTACGTGTGTTTTCCGCCTGACTCGTACAGCTGTACGAGTGAGCAAGTACGATGCGAGCTACATGACATTCACCGACCGACTCGTTTCCGGGTCCGATCCGCTCCGTTCGTCTCGGTCGGAAGCTAACCGTGGCGTGCAATGGATGCGATTCACGACCGAACCAGTACGATGCACGCGTCGGACAGCCTGTGCGAGCCGGAGTGTCCGGTTCGCAAATCGTCCGGGTGGTTGCCTTTGGGGGTCCGAGTCGGACCCCCTGTCATCCACAACCCTACGACTTGGACACAGGGGGAGACCCATGGGTCTCCCCAACACAGGCATGTACGGTGAAGATGGCACCGACGTGTACTCACTGTAGGGGGTGCACTTGTTCGCGACCTACCATTCAGTCAATGGGAGCCCATGTACACGTCGTACGACCGGCTCCCATTGACTTCTATGGGAGTCCGACCGAACCGAGTCCGACAGCATACGGCCGCATCGTACTCGCTCGGTCGGACTGCAGGACTCCAGCTCGGTTGGATAACACTCCAGATCCGGCTCGGTCGGGGTGCTTTCCGACCCGGATCGGAATCGGCCCCTATAAGTTAATGTCACCAGCGTGATGTGCAGGTTTCCACCCATTTGTGAAACTCTGCAGAATCGTGTGGAGTTTTCATGTAACTCCGCGGAATTCAGCGGGGTGAAACCCTGCGAGTTCCGCCCACCCCTAGGGGGTCATTATGATGGCGGGAGGACCGCCACCGCCGGGCCGGCAGTGGCAGTCCTTTCGCCATCACACAGGAAATTCCCACTGCCAAATTAGGATGGCTGTGGGAATACCAATGTGTCCGCGGTGGACAGAAAGTCAGTCCACCACAGTTGCGCACGCCTTGCGGAACCAGGACACAGGGCAGAATTGCGGCGGTATTACGGAATACCTTTCCGTCTGTCTTTTTGCGGCAGTCATCCCGCTTCAAAAAGACAGGCGGGGATTGGGTTTGGGGGTCTGTTGCGGGCCCCCCCTTGTGTAGGGGGGATGTCGCTGCACTGGGGGGTACCCATGGTACCCCTCCTCATTTCCATGCACCAAGTGGCATTCACCGCATGGTGCCTGCCGCGTAGTGCAGGGAAATGCTGTGCACGTACTTTTAACATTACGTGCGGTGCTGCAGCCAGCAGCACCGCCCATAATGTTAAAAGCCCAGGATGCGCCCGCCAGTATCGCAGGCACATCCTAATCGCAGTGGTGGGACCACCGCGGTCTGCGGGCAGTCCCAAACACCACACCGCTTGGTCCGCCCACCATCGTAATCACGCCCTAGTTTTTTGCATCTGCTGGAGAGGAGCCTTTTGGAAAGGAAGCCTTAACCTTCCCTTCCCGAAGGGACAATTCAAAATGCAGCCTCGAACACTCGCAAGGGTGGTGGTCCTCGGAGTTTTACTGTAAGCAAAACAGAAATGAGGCTTCATCCTTTCAGGAGTAGAATCCATAATGTGTTTATGGGGTGGTATTCAGACAAAATATCGAGTCTGTAATATCGACTGACAGAGTTATTGAGTTGGAAATATCGAGACACATATTGTGAGCAAGAATATTGCGGAGAAGAATATCGATTTTAAGGTAAGTAATATCGATGTTAAAAATATTGCCGTTAATATCAATTTTTGATTATTTTTGTATATTTTAATATATATGTTAATTGTATATGTTTTAAAATGTTTGTTAAAATATTGTTCATTTTTTAATATGGTTTGTAATTATTGTTAATTGTATACTTAATATTTTTTTGTAAAGTTTTAGGTGTGGGTTGTGGGTTTTATACGAGTATAGGGTGGGAAGTAAATGAATTATTATTAATTTGTAATAGATTTTTAATGATTAATTATTTAAATTATAATTATTAATATTATATATATATATATATTTAAGCTCGAGGTGTGGGTTCTCTGTTTTGTACAGATATAGGTTGGGAAGTTAATCAATTATAATTTAATCATAATAATTTTTGAATTTATAATTATTTAATTGATAATTATTTATTTATGTTGATTGTATAAATAATATTTTTTAATTTAAATTTAACCTGTGGTTTGTGGGTTTGTATGGGTATATGGTGGGAAGTAAATTAATTATTTTTCATTTATAATAACTTTTTAAATTGTTAATTATTTAAATGATAACAATTTATGTAAATAGTATATATATATATATATATATTTATTTATTTATTTATTATTTTATATTTATTTATTTAAGCTCGAGGTGTGGGTTTTGTATTTTGTACAGGTATGGGGTGGGAAGTTAATCAATTATAATTGTTTTTTAAAAATAATTTATAATTATTTCATTGATAATTATTTATGTTTATTGTATAAATAATATTTTTAGATTTAAATCTAACATGGGTTGTGGGTTTGTATGGGTATGATCAGACATCCTCACTGCATGCTTCACACATTCACTTGTACATGCTGGTCCACACGCGTCTACATTTACACTCCCCAGTTGCTGGCGGATTTATAGTAAGTGACTATGAATGCTGCACACTTTTATCTGAACAATTAAAGTGGCATTGCATGAAAACTGCACCAAATTACAAGCTGAAGGGTACCGTGTATGCCAAAGCATGCCTCACATCTCGTCTAGTGACTTACCTTATTAATGACGTAAATTATGCCGTTGATAGCAGGAATGTCGCCGACCACAATGCTTGAGTTGTCAATCATGACCGTCTGGAAGGAAATCCAAGTAAAAGTGATAGGTTATCAATAAATATGCTGCTGACATCAGAATCTACATTGAAACCTTTGGGTTGTAGAGTGTCGAGAAGTGTGATCCAGTTTTAGGTCATGTCAGCACACTGAAAGACTCATGAACTCACTAGTACAGAATGAGGAGAGCCCATGGCACTTCTGTGGTTCACTCACTCTCTACGTCTCCTGGTGGACCATGCAGATGAACAGCAAAGACAGCACCAGCATCCCATGCAAGGAAGAGCCCATGGCACTTCTGTGGTTCACTTACTCTCTAAGTCTCCTGGTGGACCATGCAGATAAACAGCAATGACAGAACCAGCATCCCATGTAAGGAAGAGCCCATGGCACTTCTGTGGTTCACTCACTCTCTACGTCTCCTGGTGGACCATGCAGATGAACAGCAACGACAGAACCAGCATCACATGCAAGGAAGAGCCCATGTCACTTCTGTGGTTCACTTACTCTCTAAGTCTCCTGGTGGACCATGCAGATAAACAGCAATGACAGAACCAGCATCCCATGTAAGGAAGAGCCCATGGCACTTCTGTGGTTCACTCACTCTCTACGTCTCCTGGTGGACCATGCAGATGAACAGCAACGACAGAACCAGCATCCCATGCAAGGAAGAGCCCATGGCACTTCTGTGGTTCACTCACTCTCTACTTCTCCTGGTGGACCATGCAGATGAACAGCAACGACAGAACCAGCATCCCATGCAAGGAAGAGCCCATGTCACCTCTGTGGTTCACTTACTCTCTAAGTCTCCTGGTGGATCATGCAGATAAACAGCAACGACAGAACCAGCATCCCATGCAAGGAAGAGCCCATGTCACTTCTGTGGTTCACTCACTCTCTACGTCTCCTGGTGGACCATGCAGATGAGAAGCGATGACAAACCCAGCATCTCATGCAGGGAGTCACCTGTTATGACTCAACTCATCCCTTCTCTTTCCAAACCACACTCACCCTGCCAGGACCGTAAATGCCCCCTGGTTTGAAGCATTCTGGAGATGTTTGTAAGACACAGAGAAGCATCACTTGTATTGCAGCTGAATCTCCTTACTCAAAGGCATAGCCGGCCTTCTTCTCTCCGACTTCACAACCCAGACCCCTCAGAATCAGGGCATTTCACCTCCATGTCCTTCAGTGTTGCTAGGCAGCAGGACTGAAGTACAGGAAGGTGAAGCCACAAGAGTGCCAATAAGTCATTGTTTAAACACACCACGTCTTACTGTAGAGGATCAGTGCATTCTGTGAAATGACAAGTACCGCCCCCCAGGACTAGGGGGCATATGTATCAAACGATTTTTTAATCGCAAACGCTGCGATTCGCAAAATAACAGCGTTTGCGATTAATAAATCGGTAATTGGGATGTATGAGCCAAATCCCATCGCAAAATTAAGGAATTGCTAATTTAGCGATTTCTTAATTTTGCGTAAGCATTTAAGAAATCGCAAATTGCGATTTCTTAAATGATATGTAAAAAGCACCCAAGTTGTGCGAATTATACTTAAGAAATCGCAAATTACCACCAACTTCAAGTTGGTGGTAATTTGCGATTTCCTTTCAAAAAGCACTTTTTTGAATTTTACAAAGTGCCACGTGGCGCTCATACATGCCCTTAGGGCATGTATGTGCGCCATATGCACACACATGCTCATTTCAGGGGTGCATCAGGGTGTCATCATGACACCCTTGCACCTTTGAAATTATTCTCAAATTGCGATTAGCAAATTGCGATTAGCTATTTGAGAATTACTTCCCATTCATTCCTATGGGTCTCCTGGCCCATAGAAATGAATGGGCAGGTATTCCTTAATTGCGATTTTGCAATTTGCTAATCGCAATTAAGGAATTTTAAGAAATCGCAAAAAGTTTGCAATTTTTTAAATACATCCCGTTTTGCAATTCTCAAATAGCGATTCTTTAAAAATCGCTATTTGAGAATCGCAAATGGTGATGTTGATACATATGCCCCTAGGTCCTACTGCGCGTCTGCATTTGTTTGCTCAATTGAGTTCTCTGCTTCAATTCAGACAGTTTTATCCAATTGGCAACATGAGTACTGGACCTTATATTTACCTATGAGACCAGCTCTACACCCTGTATCATGATGAGTGTAATAGAAGGGTATTCCACAATTCCTCCATCTTTGCTCTGTATTGAGCGATGTTTACTATTGTCATTACCTCCTAGCTATACCTGTCCCAGCACACAATCTCTCTCCTCAGGAAGATCGTTAACATTACTCCATGCACAGCTTGAACCTCCATGGATGCAGCCCACCTCCTGCTCCTGACACCACTCCGGTTGACTGTCTCAAAGAGACGATAGTAGAGGGCTCCCAAAGCCTCCTGAGAGCACCTAAAGCTTTCGTCATAGGATGACACTGGCCGTAGTATAGTGCTTTAACACCTAGGAGCTATAATTGCATCACATCCCCAGAAGGAGTCAAGACCTTCTGGGTTTGTGTATTTTTACAGGCACCGGTTCTATAGGGGATTTTAGTTCCAGACACTCTAGCGCATCTTAGACTAAACCTTAGCTGCTCGACATCACTCACCTTGGAGAGTGAAGCATTATGAGGGCACATGTTAGTTATCCAGTTGGAACGCCACGCCACCTAAGGCAGTGGAACATCAGTGGTAATCAGCAGCATGCTCCACAGATACCAGTACCCAGTGAGGGGGCCCCAAAGAGGCCAGTCTATAAACCACACCAAAGCATCATCCCCTGCAGAAATCCCAGTCTTACCTAGGATAGAACCAGAGTTCACTCACTTAGATTGGCTGCTCAGCACTTCCACTGCCACCTCAGAGACCCCCATCACTGCACATCAAAACGCAAGTATAAACAGCTTGAAAGAAGATTGCGTACCAGCAAGAACCACACTGACAGTGCCACCTTTAAATCAGCCCTCAACGACTACCATCGAAAGATGAAAGTGGCAAAAAAGAGGCCCGGACCCACCAGATTAATACCAGCGCCAACCAAACCAAGAAACTCGTCACCATTGTCAGAGAGTTCACCTGCCCATCAGACACTGAAAACGCAATCCCCCCTCACAAGAACTATGCTATGCCCTCGCCGACCATTTCCACAACAAGACAGCAACCATCTATTATAACTTTGATCTCCAATCCTCCAACCTCCGCAGCCGCCAATGGACCACCACTGCAGACCATCCGCTCAACGCATGGGAACAGCTCAGCGCACCGAAACCAACCACCCTCATGAACTTGACAAGATCAGCCACCAACTCCCACCATCATCAATGCCTCGCTAACCATGTCCACCTTTCCTGATGCCTGGAAACATGCCAAGATCGGACCCCTCCTCAAGAAACCCTCGGCAGACCCCAACGAACTCCAAAACTACCATCCCATCTCACTACTCCAAAGTACTGGAGAAGGCCATCAACCTACAAATCACCAAACACCTGAAAATAATAAACTTATTGGACCCCTCTCACTCAGGATTCAGAACCCATCGCAGCACTGAGACAGCTCTGATCGCTGCAACAGACAACACTTGCACCCTATTTGACAGATGAGAATCAGCTGCCCTGATCATGACTGACCTCTCCGTCACCTTCGACACGGACTCTCACCACACACTCATCGATCGCCTACACCAGATTGGAATAACAAATGACACGCTCAGATAGATCATATCCTTTCTCACAGGATGCACCAGAAAGTCCACCTCCCTCCCTTCACATCACAAGCCAAGCACAACATCGACGGCGTTTACCAAGGCTCATCCCTCAGCCCAACACTCTTTAACATCCACATGACCCCACTTGCAGACATCCTCAGATTGCACAAAATAAACATCACCTACACTGACAACATACAGCTCGTCCTATCGCTCTCTGCCAACCCCTCCGCAAAGGCCAACTTCCACAACTGTATGAAGGACGTCTCAGCATGGATGAAGGACAACTGCCTAAACTCAACACGGACAAGACGTACGTTCTCATATTCGGCAAACACACCACCCTCTGGAACAACTCCTGGTGGCCATCAGAACTCAAAGCTATGCTTCCACTGTCCCCCCAGGAACCTCTGCTCCACACACCTCATCCTCGCGCAGCTCCCTGACATACTCCACTGCCGCACCAGAGGACGTTCCTTGTCCCATCTCACTGCCAAAGTATGGAACATTCTCCCCCTCCACCTCTGCACCTTGACCTCGCAGACTGACACCATGAAGGAGCTCAAGACCTGGCTCTTCAAATGAGACCTGCAGAAAGCACCTGGAAACCCTCGTGGGTGACAAGCCGCGCTCTACAAATACTGCTTGATTAATTGATTGATTGCTGCCTCTACCCAGAACCAGAGCTCACTCACTTAGGGTGGCTGCTCTGCACTTCCACCGCAGAGACCATCACTGCCCGGACACAGACCTAGAGCCAGACCTCACTCACTGTGCTAGGGGTTAATGTGATACTTATCAGGCAGCTTCTGGCATTTACCGTTGACTGTGATGTGCTCACCTATCTACTGTGTTTATCTGGGGAAGCTTTCTTACACAAATATCCATTCTCCTAATACCCAGCTGACCACATCAATCTCTGCTTCTAAAAGGGACATCAAGAATACTTCCTAAAAGACCTCACAGACAACACCATCTCGCGGAACACCTCGATCTCATTGTTTCTGACATGTTCTTTGCTTGTCTCACAGTTATTGTGTCCAGGGCACTGACGTGCTAAAATCTACATAATTAAATAAATACATGTAAAGAGAAGGCCAGTGACTGAGGGGGACTAGCTGTAGTCCTTTGTGTTCCACATTTGAATGCGATGTGCATTTGTGGTGCCCATGTGAACTGACTGCACTTCTCCATTAGGGAGAGTCTAGATCTCAAATGATATATATACACAGATGAAGCGGATCATTCCACACTCATCCATCTTCACGCTCATCACTTACGCCGTTGCTGCTTGTTATCTCCCACTTGGTTCGGGGGCTCAGTGTCGACAGCTCTTGACCAATGTATTCCTTGAGCTGGTCAACGACAAAGGAACCTCGAAGGAAATGTGCTCTGGGAAAAAGGACATACTGGTGTTACCACCTGCCATGTAAATAAGCATACTTGCAGTAATACAAGTAAATCAACACACAAAGTCCTAGTGCACATCATTATTTAAACTCCTGCCCTGTCTGTGTGAAGAGGTTTGGAAAACACTGAATAATGGGGCCATATTTCATATAAGAGGCATCTGCAAGTTTCCTTTATGAAGCTTCTTCACTTTAAGAGGTCAGTACATATCACCAGCTCACCATGAACCACCCTATAAACCTATCGCTCACTATAACTCTTCCATGCTCTGGACATCCAACCCTCCCCCGCCAGCCTCCTCGCTCCCACAGTCACAACCCCCGACCACTGGATCACCGCCTGGGACTAGCTCACCACGCAGAGCACCAATGACATCATGCACTCTGTCCACTCAGGAGCACCCACGGATCTTACCCCCACCACGTATTTTGCCTCTGGAGCAAGATGGTCAACAACGAGCTCACTACCATCTTCAATGCATCCATCACATCAGCCAGCTTCCCAAAGGAATGGAAACACGCTGACGTCAAACCCCTCCTCAAAAAACCATCCGCAGACCCAAATGAGCTCAAGAACTACTGGCCCATCTCCCTGCTCCTTTCTTCCTCCAAGGTCCTCAACAAGGCCATTAACTGCCAAGTCATGGACTACCTGGAGAACAACGACTTTCTGGACCATCCCAAACTGGATTCCGCTCAAACCACAGCACGGAAACCACCCATTTACAACGCGGGCCAACTTCCGCTTATTCATGACCAGTGTTGCCCACTGGATGCAAAACAACTGCCTTAAACTTAACACGGACAAAACAAAGGTACTAATATCTGCGAACAACACATCCCTGTGGAAGGACTCCTGGTGGCCTGAGGAACTGAGACCATCACCCACACCAGTAGACCACACCCCAGCCTCCGCATCATTCTGGACTGCAAAATCACCATCAAAGACCAGATCAACGCAGTATCCACAGCCTGCTTCCTCACGCTCTGCATGTTCCAGAAGATCTTTAAGTGGCTCCGAGTCAGCACCAGATATACCGTTACCCACGCCCTCGTCACTAGACGCCTCGATTACGGCAGCACTCTCTACGCAGGAATCACCACACACCTACTGAAGAGACTATACACCATACAGAACTCAGCGGCCAGGCTCATCCTTGACATCCCCAGGGAGACCCACATCACCCCCACCTTAGGAAGCTCCACCGGCTCCCAGTCCACAAAGCCCAATTCAAGATGCTAAGCCACACCTACAAAGCCCTGCACAATCAAGGAGTAGCACACATCAACCACCACCTGTGCTTCCACTACCCCTCCAGAAACCTCTGCTCTGCCTCCCTCTTCCACACCTATAACCCCTGCATCAGCTCAAGCAAGAGTGGTGGACGCTCATTCAATCAATCAATAATCAATCAATCAGCATTTTTACAGCAAAGCACTGTCACCCCTAGGTGTATCTGGGTGCTGCTGTGTCTCTGTCGAAGAGCCAGGTCTTTTTGAAGTCCGTCAGGGAAGGTGTTGTTTGGAGGTGGAGGGGCAGGTAATTCCAGGTCATGGTGGAGACGTAGGAGAAGGAGCGGCCCCAGCAGTGGCTATGACGGATGCTGTGGGTTGTGTGAGAGAGGAGGAGCACAGGTGTCTTGCAGAGAGATGGAAGTTGAGTCGATGGTTGATGTAGGATCGTCCTTGATCGTGTAGATCTTTATAGGCATAATGGAGGATCTTGAACTGGCATCTCTTCTGGATGGGGAGCAAGTGGAGGTTTCTGAGGTGGGGGGTGATGAGGGTCCGTTTGGGGAGGTCCATGATGAGCCTGGCAGTGGAGCTGTGTATGGTCTGGAGTCTTCTGAGGAGCTGGGAGGAAATTCCAGTGTAGAGAGTGTTTCTGTAGTCGAGGTGGCTGGTGACGAGGGCCTGCGTGATGGTCTTTTGGATGTTGATTGGGATCCATCGGAAGATTCTGCTGAGGGTGTGGAAGCAGGAGGAGGCGACTGCTTTGACTTGACGTTTCATGGTCAGTTGGCTCTCGAGGATGATGCCAAGGCTGTGTGCATTGTCTGTTGATGTGGGTATTGGTCTACGTTCTGCTGGCCATCAGATGTGGTCCCATACGGTGGTGTTCTTCCTGAAGATCAGTACTTCTGTTTCGTCAGAGTGGAGTTTGAGGCAGTTGTCTCTTATCCAGTTGGCTACATTGGTCATGGCGTTGCAGAAGTTGGTTTTGGTGTTGGAGGGGCCCTCAGTGGTTGAGAGGATTAGTTGAGAGTTGCCTGCGTAGGAGAATATGTTGAGTCCATTGGATTGGACGGTGTCAGTGAGGGGGGTCATGTAGACGTTGAACCGGGTGGGGCTGAGGGATGATCCTTGAGGAAGCCTGCATATGATGTCCTTGGGTGCTGAGGTGAAGGTAGGCAGTAGGTGCTCTGTATGCATCCTGTAAGAAAAGAAGCACGCCACATGAGGGTGTTCTGTTGTATACCAATGTTGTGGAGTCTGCCGATCAGGGTGTGGTGGAAGATGGTGTTAAACACAGCAGAGAGGTTGAGGAGGATCAGGGCCACAGTTACTTTGCGGTCGAAGACAGTTCTAATGTTGTCCATGACAGCAGTCAGCGTGGTCTCAGTGTTGTGGTTGGCACAGAATCCTGATTGTGGGGCGTTGAGTAGGTGGTTTTGTTCCAGGTTGTTGGTTGAGGGCTTTCTCGAGTACTTTGGCTGGGTAGGGGAGCAGGGAGATTAGTCGATAATTTTTTAGATCGCTGGGGGTGGCCAAGGGTTTCTTTAGGAGGGGTCAGACCTTTGCGTGTTTCCATCTGTCTGGGAAGGTTGCTGTGAACATGGAGGTGTTGAGGATGCTGGTGAGTTCCGTGCTGATTGGGCAGGTTTCAAGGTTGAAGAGACGGTGGGGGCAGGGATCGGTGGGCGTCTCATTCTACTACCTGACCACAAAGGCCTGGAACAGCCCCCCCTCCACTCCAAACCTCACCCTCCCTGCAGGAATTAAGGAAGGGACTCAAGATCTGGTTGTTCAACGGATTCTACGCAAGCAGCAGAACCCCCAGTGCCTGGATACACTTGTGAGTGATTGGTATCACTATACAAATCCTGTTTAATTGATTAATTGAGCGGAGGCTCTCTCTATTGGAAAATTACCACAGAGATCCACTGAGGGCTAAGAATTGTTTTTCACAGTTCCAACTGTTGCCAAAGCTTTAATTCCTTCTTCTACTAATTCTTTTTCTTCATGTATGGCTTATATTAATTTCATTCTGTCATTTCAATTTTGCTTTTCATTAATATATATACAGAGCTGTTTTATGATGCACACTTTAGGGTCTACCCTTCTTCATATGTGCACATATTATGAGAGTAAACCAATGAATTTAAAAATTCCTACTTTCCTTTAACAACATTTGGTGCTATAACAACTGGTTTCTATATCACACACCCTACTGATATAGCCATACAATATATTCAGCACCTAACTTTATTTGTGCTTTGTGGTAATATCTCACAGCAGATGACACATTGAGCTCTAACAAGGGTCTTGTCCTAGTCACCTAATCAATGTACACCACCTAATTTCAAACTGGCCAATCATCCCTCATTATATACATATAACAATACAATTCCAACAGTGATATCAGATCCAGGGATATTCAAAGTTCATTTGGACTCATTGAATTCATTGATCCAGAAGACTTTTCTCTGCTTACATGTCAGTGTATGATCAGCCCGGGTGCTTTTACAATTACTAAAGTGACAAGTGGCTAAACTGCTCATAAAATCTTCCTACTGAAAACTTGCCCACTTTTGTGTTCTCCTATTCCAATGTTAATATTCATTATGGTCGCCCTCAGATGGTTAAGTATGATGCTTTACAATTAGGCCAGCCCTGTAGTGTGATGATATCGCTAGCCGTCGAGTTATCACATCTCCTTTAATCACATTCTGATGAACAAGGATATGTCCCTTTCTCCGAATGCTTAATATTCTTTGAGCACCTTATATTTGAAGGCTACCTCATAGATTATAGTCTCTTTTATTCATAAATATAACAACATTTTCGATTTTTTTTATTCATCATTATAAATAGGCTTTCCTGTTTTCAGTTTCTATTTTTGGTAAATTCTGGTGGGGTTTTTTCCAGTGTTTTCAAGTGATTTCAATACCTTAAAAAAACAGTGGTTATCAGTTACACATTTTAGCACCATTAAAACAACAGAAACAGTGTTTTTCCGGTTTTTATAAAATGTTTTGTTTTTATTATTGCTTGCTTTCTGTACTGATGGTGCACGGTATATAGACAGTGTATATGAGATCCAAATACATTTTTGCAAATCAAACTTGTTCTAGTACATCATACAATACCTCTTCAGTGAGTCTTTGGTCATGTGAGCTTACCTTTTCCTTCACATGTAAACTTTTATCTGTGAAAAGGCCCTCTCAACATTGGCACTTGAGATGGACAACGCCAAAACAGCCAGTACACAATTTGCTAACTCTGGCCACTGACATAGCTTTCCATGCCAATACTGGTGCACTTGAAGTTTGCGTTTCTCTGGGCAGGCTCTGCAACATTTGCGTTGAACTGGGCGCTTATGCCCTCAGAGTTATTAAGGTGGTCAAAAATAAAGCAGTCTTTTGAAACCACAGAGAAAATTCACCTTTACGGAAGGGGTCTAGAACTGGTATAGAGTACCACAGTGAGGTTTCATTGACTTCAAATGTCCTGGTTGGTGAAGGGACATTTCTATGCATCATTGCAAGCCATTTCTCATACATTGTAAAATAAAAGTTCCTGAATTACTCTTCAACATTGCTTTGCTTACCAAGTGGTAAGCACTCTAAAATGGAACATGTTGCAGTTCCAAAGTCACTAAAGGTGTCACCCAGCCCCTTCGCATCTACACCAATTAGGCTGAACATTTGGCAGACAAGGGTGTTTCCAGAATCTAGTTTTTGTATTATGTCCACTACAGCAGTTACGTTTTCCAGTAAAAATCTAAGAATACAGTACAGTGTACTTTTCGTTCACATCACTATCAATATGCAACCAAAGACCCTCACATTTCTTGCCTTTGGCATCATCACTCAACAAAAATTCTGTAAACGGTTGCCACATGGATAATATAGCGTTCACGGCCCCTTGGACTGAGAACCATCCGCTAAGAGACACAGTTGGGATGAATCTTTCTTAGATGCCACACAAAGCACAAAATGAGAAATATTTGCGTATTAGTTCCCGCGCATAACAAAACAGTGCACCAGAATGGACTAACAAGTGAATAGCATTCTTCATTAACTCTGAAGATTGTAGAGATGCTTTCAGCATACCATCTAACAAGTGACAAGGATCTCTTACAGGGAACAACTTCAGCTCAGGTATCGATTTTGAAAGGTAATCACACAACATTTTTCATATACGTAGCTGAATCACTGCAAATACAAACAATATCACTCTTTGTTGAACTTGGAAAGAACCTTTTTGCAGCAGCATTCCAAGTGACACTGCGTTCCATGTTTTCCAAAAGTCTGGTGTCAGGTTTTCACCACTATCCTTGATTCTTGCTGTTAGCACTCTTTTCACATATACTTGTCACTATACCTTGCATTGAATGTTTAAAACCTGCCATCAATACTGACTCGCTCGAAACTGGGGGATGATGTATCAAGGGTTTTTACCCATTCTCTGTGGGTAAATGTAATGGCACATATTGGGAAAGATTCTTCTGAAACCAACCATTTTACCTATCAGTGAACGAATCAAACGCAGCCAAAATATCAAATATGATTTTGATATTGCCTAATTGTCTTCAGTTTCTAAAATAATTAAACAAGACCTAAAACATGCTTCTAGACACTACATCTTTAGACCAAAGACCACAAAACTGAAAAAAGCAAAAGGAAGACGAAACAATATTTTTGTGACCTCTCCAAACAACAAAACTCAAGCAGAATAATGTCAGCCCAGTCTTTCTTGCTGCTAGGTTGTAAAACAAAGTTACATTGTATTGGTCGATTCAGGAAGAAAATAAATTACTCTTTCACTCTTCTTTTCCTTTCTTTGAATGGCATTTAGTTTGCGGTTGTGCAGGTGTTTTTTCAGTGTTTATATGTTTACACTGGTGAGGGCTATTTTCCTTCCAGTGGGGTTTTATCAGTTACTATAGGTTTAAACCTAAAACCGGACAGCCTAATTATAAATGAACAAAGATATATGTCACAATTTTTTTATTTTGAAAGTTACCGTGTGCCTGCTCACAAATACTGTTCTGATCTCAAGCATATTTAGCTGCGATAAACCTGGCCATGAAACACCTGTTACTGCTGTTTACTTTATGGATCACTGAATTTGATGCCACGAGTCTAGATGGACAATGATTCTCTGGATCTGTTTCTTTCTAAATATGGAAATACGGAAATTGTAGCCCTGACACATGACATTTGTATTTATATCACTTATAATACAGCCCTAAAAAGTCAACATTAAGGGGGCTATTATGATGTCAGGCAGACACCATCTTGGAAACGGGACCGGCCGACCAACGGACGGCAGTCCTGACCGCCTTATCGCGATACGACCTAACACTGTTAGGTCGCATGCTCCCATTCTTCTATCGGAGCTCATGTCAGCCGCGTAAACCTGCCATAACACTAGCTCCCATAGAGGAATGGGAGTCTGTGCTCATCCCTGCACCGTGTGGCAGGCACGTCACGGTGCCTGCCACACGGTGCGGGGATGAACAGGAGCCATCATAGGTGCACCCTTGACCATTAATCGGAGGCCGCAGAGGCAAGGGGACCCTGCTAGGGGCCCTGTACTTGCTCTCAGCCCGACATGGAAAGCCTGCCGGAGACCGAGTATCGTAATCCCAAGGGCAGAAAGGCCACCCTTTGGGATTATGGGCCAGCCTCTGACTGGCCAACGGGCACCTTGAGCCTGTCGGAAGCCAGCCGGAATGACAGGCTGGTTTAATTTCTGACCGCCAGCATTGTAATACGACGGTCGGAAATTAAACTGAGATGCGGCCTAGAAAGGCTCTGACAATTGGACTGGAGCCTTTCCAGGCGGTATCGTAAGCGTCCCCCAAGTATTCATCTAGTACATACCTGTTAGGGACATCCAGCGACGGCATGCTTTCTATTGATATAAAATGGCACTGAAAGTGATGTCCTCTTCAAAGAGGCATTTTCCACTCCAGGAACAGATAATTGATCACATATTCCATAATTCTGCAGCTATTATTTAGCTACAGGGGCGCACTGTGTTTTTTATTAGACGTTTGGGACATCATCACAGTTGCTATGACATAAGCGCAGTAGTAGAAGGGAGAGGTGTTCACTGTCCGACTGCTGAAGCCTCAGCTGTGCCAAGTTCTGATACAGAAATAGGTAAAAGCCTGTAAGAAGATATGCCGAGCTGTCAATTCTCCATAGGTTTTTTCAATATCTGGGTCAGGATTCACAGGCATAGTTGGACTCCGGGCCCAGTGAGGCTGCTAAACACCCCCAAGTGCATATGGCAAATCTGACTGAGCGAGGCCACAGTAAAGGGTCACAGAATTTGCACCAGTGACAAACATCAAATGTCACAAGTGGGCGGTAGAATGGAGTTATATCACTTCCAGGACTGACTATGAAACACACCATTGGTGCTAGCATGGCACTCTGAACGGCCGTAGGCCTCAGCTGCAGGAAGCACATTAGGATAAGCCATTCCGACAGTTTTAAAAACATGTTTGCGATATTAGTTAAGTCACTTTTGAAATGGGGCTTGAAACCCACAAGGTACAGGTGTGTAATATGTACAAGTAAGACATGTTGAATATGAAGCTGGGGTGTCTCTGCAGCAGCACGATTGGAAAGTGCTGTTTACTACAGAAGCTTGTGCAGCTTTCCATTTTTGCCAATGCCTGCATTGAATATAAACCCTTTATTTACCCAACTTGAGTTAGCAAAAGATACATTCTAAATTAAAAAAGGGAAAAGAGGGAGGCTGGGGGGAGAGAGGGGCATTGCATTTCAGGTTTTGCGCCAGGTGTGGAGAAGGCCCTGTACCCATGAGAGACATACTTAGAGGAATCAAAGAGAAGGAACATGTTTGTAGAGTGCAGCTTTTTGCTTGGAGCAAAGCAAGAGAATTCAGTGTCTGAAAATATAGGGGCCTTACCAAAGACCGCTTTAGGCTCTTAGGACATTGATTTGAGGACCACTCTGTTGAGTTTAGGCAGCCAATAAAGGGCTTTCAAAATTGGTGCAACACGGTAATGGCTGGAACTACACAATATTAGGCGTGCTGCTATATTTTGTACAAGCTGAAGGCTTTGGCAATGCTTGGAGGATGAGAAAAAGTAGATTGAGTTGGCATAATCAGTCTTGCCTGGGTTATGGTGTTAAAGGCAAGAAGATGAAAATCGGAGTCGGGGCAACTTCTGCGATATTTTAAGTTGTAGAACGCTGATGGCCACTTTGGAAGCCGAGAGGGACAGACAAAGAGCAGAATTTAGACGAATGCCTGTTTTTCTTTTTTCTACCAAACTGCAGGTGTTGGACGTTGGCCCATCACATCGGGCCAAGGGTCATGGTCCCACAGGGTAGAATGGGTGGGCGGATGCAGGCCCTTGGTTTCCAGAGGTTTTAGTGTCAAGCAGTTCTGGGATATCCACCATTGAGAACCTGTAAGACGTTATTCAGCTGTTGAAGGTTGCGATTGGACCAGAGAGCTTTTTGTGGGCAAGAGACAGTAAGGATGAAGCGTGTCATCACCGTACATGTAAAACGGAAGCATTCTGGCTACGGTGAGCATGTTCAAACTGAAAAGCAAGGGAGAGAGTGTCGCACCAGTGGGGGGGGGGACACAATTCACAAGCCTTGCTTTGGACCTAAAAGCGGAACGTTCCACAGATTGCTGTCGGAGGGGGCGGTTTCTTGCACGGTCTTCAAGAGGATTGTGTGGTCGATGGAATCAAAAGCTGCAGAAAGAGTTATCCACCATTCTGCATAGGTCTTCCAGGACAGAGAGTTGTACCAACTCCAACTCGGTGCTGTGGTTGAGCCTAAAACCAACATCGAGACTTGAACAGCTCACTCAAAGTGAGGGAGAACCTTATTAATGGTGGTTTAGCAATCGCCTCTTACACTCGCCCAAGGCCTGCACCTGAGAGAGTGAGCAATTAAAATGTTTCAGCAGGTCTTTCTGGAACTGGCAGAGGTGTTGCATCCGGGTTCAAGGGCAAGGGTCAACAGGGGAACACAAAGCACGGCGCTCTCGAAGAAGGTTTCAGACAACGGAGGATCAGAAATGAGGTTAAAGTTGGTGAACAGAATTCAGAAGTTAATTTGCCTGGTGGAATGAGTAGGTTACAGTCATTAGAAAGGAAAATATTTCCCTTACGGATGGCAACTCAAATATTGGTGAACCCATTCTCAAAATGCAATGACATTTTTCGCAAAGTTCCGTAAAGGGACAGATGGTGGAAAGGAAGAAGAAGGGCACTGAATTTCGGAAACAACTATAAAAACTTCTTTGGAGAAATTTAGAGGTGAGGCAATGCAGAAATACGACTTTTCGCCTCCCGGTTTTTAGATTTATTTGGGACAGTTGTGTAAAATAGGACTTGTTAAGTTCAGAGGAGTAATGAGATCTCCACTTCTTCTCTGCTTATTGGGTTCAAGAGTTTTAGGGTTTCTGAGTCAGGGAGAACTACCCGTTGTGAGTGGAATGGTCATTGGTGTGCTGACTCTTGGCCAGCAGAGTAGAACTGAGAATGGCTAAGATGGCGTTGGAGATGTGACTGAATGACATCCATCGGAGCCTCCCAGAGAACAAAGGTCCTTATGGGACAACCCCTCTCCAAGAAGATGCTGGGCTACCTGCCTGGCTGAAAGGCAGGGGGGATGCTAATTGTAGAAGCAACCACATATACTTTTCTCCAGAATGTGAGGGGAGGGGAGAGAAAAAAGAATATCAAATGGAAGTACAAATGACAGACAGGAACTCTGATAATATTTAAATACTAAAATAGGACTGTATTTTGGGTTTGCCTTTGATGGAGGCCTTCCTAAAGCCTGGCTTGTTCCTGCCCTTTCTGGATGTCTCATGGACCCAGAACCAGTGGGTTTCTGCTGACAAGGAAAGCAAAGTTTGAGGCCCCAGTGGGATCAAAGCAAACTAGTATCAAACTTTGATGAACCCAAGCTGTTGAACAGTGGGTTCCCTGATTAGCTTGTCGGTGCGACAAAGCAGGCTAGGAATGATTATTGATCACAGGACAAAGGAGTGACAGTGAAAACAACATTGTGTGTCTCTAACAGAAGAAGCGGTGGGAGCTGAAGAAAGAGAAACGTATGACTTTCCTGTTTGCGTAAACAAAGGCAAGCCTTTCAGGCGGAGACATAGCAGTACCTAAAGTAAAGACGCTAGACAGATAAGATCCCTACTCGTTTAATGCTTTCATATCAAACCACTTATTAGGCTGCCATTGAGGCAACTGCAAAGTAATACTAAGGGCCTGCTTACGATGTCAGTCGGAAAGCATTCCGACTCACTCGGTGTCAGAATGGCTTACGACCGACTTGGGTTCGGGGATTCCGACCGACCGATTACAATGCTTCCAAACACCTTTCGGTCAGACTCCCATTGCCTTGAATGGGAGCCTGTGTTCCGAGCAACAACACAATGTCTGATTGAAAAAAGGGATGGTTGCGGAAAACCTTGCACCCGGTGGCGGGCACCCAATGGTGCCTGGCACACTGTGCATGGTTGGAAAGAGGGGTCCAATGGGTACCCCCTCGGACCCCAACCGGAGGCCTCCGGGTAAGGGGGGCCTGCTATGGGCCCCCAAAGTTGGTTTCTGACAGCCGATCCGTGTTGGACAGACCGAGTCGGAACGTCTGTCCGACTCCGACATCGTAATCGGTTGGTCGGTCGGAAACGCACCCCTAGAGCTCTATGATTCCGCTTCAACCGACTCGGACTTCCGAATGACGGTCAGAACCGATTCGGAATGACCGACTGACTACCTTGTATCATAATCGGTCAGTCGGAAATGTTTCTTAGTCGGTCGGAAACATGGCTTCCGACATGGGTTCGATCAAACCGAATACCATTCGGAGCCTTTCCGACCGTCGTTGTAATTAGGCCCTATATCTCTGTATAGTAAACTTTGAAGTGTTTCATACATTAACCCAAGCGCCAAGAAACTGCATAGTGAACGTGCGCTCTATAAATTTTTAAAAATTAAATTAAATTAAATTAACCCTTTCAGAGGCAGTGGGTGTATTCTATAATTAGGAGGGATCTGAATTTATTGTATTTATAGTTAGGACCAAAGTTTCCATAGAAAAAGCATTTTTTATTTTGGCAATAACTTTGGTGCTGCTTGACGAATCTTCAAAAAACGTACCCTTTTTAGTTCAGCTGTTGTATTGAACATTTCGGGGTGATCCGTCAAGCGGGGGCAGAGAAAAAAGGGGCGTCCCAAAATGCATTTTCCTCATGAAATGTCTATGGGGATTTTTTAATTTTTTTAACACGACTACAGCCCAAACTGCTGAACGGAATTACACCAAATTTGGCAGAAAGCTAGATATTGCTCCAGAAAGCGTGCTTTTTATGGTTTGGTGTTCATCCGTTCAGTAGTTTCAGAGATATTCAAGTTTGAAAATGATAGATATCTGAGAGCCCAACCCTACTGAAATTTGATTGACTGCCAACACTTCTAGGGACTCAGTTGAACCGACTCCCACAGAAAATGTAAAAAACAAAAGAAAAGGGGGGCTGGGTAGAAATTCCCTGACCCTCTAACCCTCTTGGGTGGTCCCAGTGGAACCCCTCCTCCCCTGGGCCAAAAAAAGCATTTTGTTTTTTACATTTTCGGCGGGATCCACAGATCTGGGCAAATGTTTTTTTAGAAATGAAGCATGTTCTCCTGTGCTCTGTTATTAATTGGCCCCCAGGTGGGCCAGGTCCCGGGGGCAGTGTACAAATAAAGGAGGGGGTGCACAAGCCCCCCCTTCTGGGGCTTATTATGCCCCGGGAACCACCACCTTCCAGGGGCTTCATTTAAATAATAGTGCAGGGGTTGTTGTCACAGCAACCCCTGCGCCCAGGGGACAGCCACCTCCCCAGGGCAAAATGTGAATTTTAATGCGGGGGCCCGTCTGCCCCCCCCCGGCAGCCCGGGGACAGCACCCGCTCTGGGGCAAATGAAAACATGAATGCGGGGCTGCACACTCCCTCGCAGCCCCGGGGACCGCCATTTCCCCAGGGCAATTACCAGAAAAATGCAGGGGGCGTGAGGCCCACCCACAACCACGAGGACCCCCACCTCCCTGGGGCAAATTTAAAGATGGGAATAGGGCCGCACGGCCACCCTCCTCGAGCCCCAGATGGCTCTGGGGACCGCCACCCTGCAGGGCCAGCTCCAGCAATGTCCCAGGTTTCCCATCCCCGGGATATTGCAGTTTGCTATGGCAAAGCCATTGCAAACTCTGCTCCCCTTCTAGTAGAGCGAGAGCAGAAAATGCTCTTGCTTGCCTGAAGTGGAGCAGCATTGTTTTTGGACAGAGGTAGCTGCATGTTAGTAGCTCCATCTGTTGTAAAGCAGTGACGGCTCCCGCATGAGGCGGGGAGCTGGCAGGGACAACGGGGGCCTTCAGGCTTCCCCCACGATCCTCAACGTTTAAAAAGTAGGTGCCCTGGGTAGGACCAGGGCACCCACACCACAGGCCGGGCCGCGGGGATTGGGTCCCTGGGGCCGAAATATGCTAGGGAGGGGGGGGCCCCTTTCTTTATTTACAAAACACATATTTAAAAAAAGGAAAAGCCAGGCCCCATGGGATGGGTTCCCCACAGCCGTAATTAGCCCGGGGAGGGGGCCCCTATATCCTAACAAAAAAAAGATTGAAAAAAACAACAAAAACAATCCAGCAAGTCACACGCTGCTGATTGGGGAATGAATTCCACTTTACTCCTGAGGTACTCAGGACTAAAGTGGACTTCTTCCCCCAACCAATAGTGCGCCAGGAGGTGCGTTTGAAAAGTGGTTGAGAAAGGGGGCATGGCCTCTGACAACCTCTTAGCAATCCAGCTGGGTGGGATTGCTAAGAGGTCTTCGGAGGCCATGCCCCCTTTCTCCACCACTCTACAAACACGTCTCCTAGTGTACTACTGGTTGGGGAAGGACGTTCTCTTGGATGGTGAGAGACCTTGTGGGCCCAGAAGCCCTCCTGGTACTTTCTGTAAGTCCTACACAGCGGTATTCCTGAGAGCTGGTCAGAGGCTCCGCCCCTTTCTCCACCACTCTGAAAACGCCATTACTACTTAAAAAACCCGGTTACAGGGATGATATAGTTAAGAATTAATATTTAAAAAACCTTAGAAATTTACTGAAAAAACAATAGTTACAGCGACATTATAGTTAGGCTCAGGTTTCACTTGTACAAACCAGAGAAATTCAGCAGTTATAGTTAGCTGAGCTAACTATAACTCACGCCCCTGAAATGCACTGCTTATGACCTCACATATTACATAACTCATGACATGGTCAGTGACATCACTGATGACATCATCCACAAAATCCCTAACGCACCCACTCACACCCTCATAGAACCTTTCATACACTCACTCCCACAAAAACATTCACAAACCCATTCACAGACCCATACTAGTACTACACACACATCCACTCACTCACTCATACAGCCATTCACATATCCACTCATACACCCATATAGCCACTCACACACTGTCAGTCACCCATAGAGCTCCTCACACAACCAATCACTTACCCATGCAATCACACAGCCACTTACTCACCCCTACAGTTACACACACCCACTTACTTATTCATACACATACTAACACGTCTTCACTCACCTATACAGTCACTGACACATTCACTCACTCACCCATACAGTCACTCATATACCCCATCACTCACCTATACTGCCTTTCACATACCCAGTTACTCACCCATATACCACTGACATGTCCACTCACTCACTCACCCACACATATTTATTTACATTACCTACTGACAGCTGCCAGCAGGTATATTTAGGACCGTGCTTCCTGACATACTGGCAGGGACAGTACGGGTGGTTCTGTGGAACACATCACAGTTGCAGACACGGACGGTGCATGTTTGTGGTACCTGAGTAGGAAAGGCATCATGTATGGTTTCAGCCACAGATCTTGCACCTCTTGGCTCAGATTCTTGATTGCAGCTTCTGATGGCACCAAGGCTGTGACGTTGGATCCTTCAGGAATCAGGAAGACAGACTTCTGCTCAGCGAATGAAAAGACAGTGAAAAAACATGTCAGTCCCTCCTAACAGACTGTGGTAGCACATGAGCAGTTTGCTGCTATAGCCCCCCAATACCCACTTCATGCATAGTTGGGGTTTAAGGTGTTGTTTGCAGCAGGCCTACCGGATTCATTTTCAGGAATATATAACCAGTGAGAGAGAGTCTGTCTAGTTCTAGGACTGACACCTTTTTAAAAGACCAGAACCTGACTCTCCCAAGCACTATCCCTTCAGGGAGAAGCAAAGACATGAGTGGTGCTCTACGGGTAACCACGGGTGTATCAGTGGGTGGCGGGCGGTTGCTACTAGGCCTAATCCTTTATAAGTATAACTATGGATGTGAATAGGGCTAACCAGGGAGGTGGGCAGAACCCTCCATAAACCCGTTCCATCTGTGAAAGGGGCTCTTCATCAGCCAGCCATTCCCTATGTACCCAGCTAGGACTCACCAGAGAGGAGGGTTATGTGTAATGAGAAGCGTGGACATGGAGGTGGACAGCGCCCTCCCTTCTATGTGAGCTAGGTCTGTAGGTGGGGCTCTTCATTGACGACTCATTCTATATGTACTCAGGTAGGACTCACCAGGGAAGAGGGCTCTGTGTAATCATAAGTCTGGACGCGTGGTGCTGTAAAATGCACCTGTGTCATGGAGTTTTTCAAAGCTGTTTTGGGGGGGGGGTGTAAATCCCAAACACCCCTGGTATGAGCTAGGCTTGGATGGCAGATAGTGGTTGCACTGGAATATAACAGGGGTCCCCCTTCAGAACATAAGTCTTCTTCGCAAATTAGTGGGTGGGTGCAAATTATGGTCAATATTTGAGGGGCGAAAACCCTCTTTCCCCAACACTACTGTTACAATTATGACTCACGCATTGTGTGCAGTTCTTACTAAGTGTCATGATTTATGCAAAATGTTGTTGTTGGGCGAGCTGTCAATCTAATAAGAAACATTGCTAAAAGCAAAAATATCTTGGACTCAGAAAACAACCATTACATTGCCATACTAGCTCCTGGCACTGAAAGGAACTACTTTATTTGTGGATGTGCTCTTTGTGAAAGGGCAGAATGCTGTCACTCACAGTGAAACTAGCCAATGGCTGAAGCAGGATGACCCACTGTCCAGGCTCTGCGCTCGAGTGGGAGGAAGAAAACTTTGAATGACACGATAACAGACCAATGGTCTGGCTGTAAACCCCTAAAGGTAAGTATATTATTCATATAATTTTAGTAAAATCAAAAGACCTTGTCTAATGCCAGTCCTAAAAAGGCTTACTGATGTGTCCTTCGCACTGGGTTGAAGGTACTTTAGCACATACATTATGAACCAATGCAAGAGTTCAGGGGTGACATGTTTCATGTTCACCTAGGAAGAGTCTGATTGGCTGTTAATTCTCGCTCACCAGTGGTTTGCCTTTTCAGTTCCCAAAGCCTCAAGGGATTTGTTGTTTCTTGTGTAATTACAAACGCTCTTTGCTGCTTTTAATCTTATGCTGAAAGTCACAGGCAAAGCCTCAAAGGTTCTAGGACCGCGGAGTGACACTTTATCAAAGGCACTTTGTGAAAAAGTGCAGGTTGTGAATTCACTTGCTCTTCCGGTGATCTCAGAAATTCCTACAACAAATCAACAAGATGCTGCAGGTGGTGTACATATAGCACTTCAAGGCCATTCTAAGGCAGAATGGGTTTAACATAACATAACGTAACGTAACATAATCTAACGTAAAATAACATAGCATTGCGTAGCATAGCACAGCATAACAAAACATAGCACTGTACAAGATAACTTAACATAACATAGCATGGCATAACACAGCACACCACAGCATAGCATACCATAGCATCACATACCATATCGCAGCATAACATACCACA
Source organism: Triturus cristatus (assembly GCF_964204655.1). Lineage (NCBI taxonomy): Eukaryota > Metazoa > Chordata > Amphibia > Caudata > Salamandridae > Triturus > Triturus cristatus. Next base: position 7,172,145 of record NC_140592.1, read on the forward strand.
GCATAACATAACATAGTACAGCACAGCATGACATAGCACAGCATAACATAACATAGCAAAACATAGCATAGCATAGCATAGCATGGCATAGCATAACATACCATAGCATCACGTAACATAGCACAGCATAACATACCACAGTATAACATAACATAGCACAGCACAACATAACATAGCATAACATAGCATAGCATGGCATAGCATAACATGACATAGCATTGCGTAGCATAGCATGGCATAGCATAACATAACATAGCATTGCGTAGCATAGCACAGCATAACATAACATAGCACTGTACAAGATAACTTAACATAGCATGGCATAACGCAGCACACCACACCATAGCATCACATACCATATCACATCATAACATAGCACAGCATAACATAACATAGTACAGCACAGCATGACATAGCACAGCATAACATAACATAGCAAAACATAGCATAGCATGGCATAGCATAACATACCATAGCATCACGTAACATAGCACAGCATAACATACCACAGCATAACATAACGTAGCACAGCACAACATAGCATAGCATAGCATGGCATAGCATAACATAACATAGCATAGCATAGCATTGCATAGCATAACATAGCATCACGTAACATAGCACAGCATAACATAGCATAGCACAGCACAACATAACATAGCATAACATAGCATGGCATGGCATAGAATAGCATAGCAAAGCATCATGTAACATAGCACAGCATAACATAGCATAGCACACCGCAAAATATAACATAAAATGGCATAGCACAGAACAGACCACAACATAAGAGGACAGCGCATACCTTAATCCACTGATTGAAGTTGGCGAAGTCTGGGTTGCTCTCAAGCTCCTAGGACAGAAGGCAGGGCAGGGGTTAGGACATGGCATTAGACATGCTCGGACACTAGCCAAGGACCGTGTTGACCTCAGTGCTCACCAGTACTGCACATTACCCTTTGCCTCTTTCTTGCCTCTTGTGAGCCTCATTCACAAGGAAACTTACATTTCTGCATCACTTACTCTTGTGCAGGTGTGTGATGTCCCCCTACACCCCTCGCTGCCCTTCCCTAATCCCATCCCCTGGAGTAGTAAGTCTTCCCATTTTTTCATCACTTCCTCTCACACTTCCTGCTAAAATGAATCCTGGCAAGGATCTGGGGTGGTGAGGCAGGGGGCGGGGAAGCAAGGGGGTGCAAAAAAAGAAACATTTTGTGAGTACGGTTTCATCATATGTCTGTCTGACCCTGCCTTTCAGCTGCAAACGCAGGAAGGCCCCAGGTTACTTGCACACACACAGAAATGTTTATGTTTTTCACTTCACCGAGCGGGAGAGATAAGTTGCTAGAACAGACAAGTGTGGGCTGCGTACAAGGCCCAAGGATGAAAAAGTGAACAAATCTGCCTCAGCTCTCATTGAAGCCTGGCCAGCTCTGTTGAGTGACCTTGACGCAGAGAGTGCAGCCAGCCCCTACAGTGCAGATGAAGGGAGGGGAGCTTCTAGAAGCCTCTCTCTGTGTTAGTAAGAGTATAAAGACGGGAGACCTCCTGTTGCTTGGACAGGGAATCTCCTGCATAGTGGACGCAATGCCCAGGGCTATTGTACCTAGTTGGAGATATCCCTGCCTGAGACTGTCCACTGGTTCCCCAGTTGTGCTGGCAGAGATGATGCTAAACAAACAGCTGGTGATGTATTCCAAGTTTTAATTACTCATTCATGTGTACATGCAGTTATCTTTCTATGCACTTAGTCCTGTGCACATGCAGTTATCTTTCTATGCATTTATTCTTGTGTATATACATTCATTATATGCATTTATTTTACATGTGCAATATTTCTATTTTATATATGGGAACTTCCTGCAATAAATGTTTCCCTTTACTTGGTAAATGAGTGTTGAGCTCTGTTTTAAGTTGTACCTTGGTATTCTAAAGGGGTGTGAAGATCCCTATTTTGAAGACTGTTCACATTGTATCCGGGGGTTTTGAAGTCTTGCTCAGGTGTCCTGAAGAGAAAGCAAGACAATTCCTCTGACCTTGAGAGGGTCATTCTTTACTTCTCAGGTATCAGGCCCTGGGCTCCTTCCAGGTATAATCAGGAGCCGGAAAGGGACTCTGATCTGTAGCCTTTAATGTGGCTAGATAGAGCGGTCACTTCCTTCCTAAACTGGGAACGCTGAAAGTACTTTGTAGTGCTTAAAGATGTAAGAATTATAATGATGTGAACTTACGTATAAAACATCCCCGTAGCACGTCATTCCATCACCTGCAAATTTTTCTGGGCATACACAGGTCCGCTCCCCAGCGACAAGAGGTCGGCATTCAGCCTGTAGGCAAAAGTACCAAGAGGTGAGTACACAGCACACATTGCCAGAGAGGGCCTCGTCGAAGGGTCTTGCTCCTAATCCTGTTAACAACAACTGCAAACCCTGAAAACTCAAAAATTATTGAAGAACATTAGAAGCTGTTCTAAATGTTGACTCAACCGTTTCCATCATAAAGTGTATTTTTCACCATTTCTGTTGTATGTTAAAGGATTATGACAACACTTTACAGAGACAACGATGGACCTGAACCTGACACTTTGTTTCCTTATCCATTATAAATGACACAAAGTCAGAAGTAACTGCTATCCATGATTTCCAAGATACAATTTTAACACCACTATCCTCTGCCAGACAGGTAGCGTGGTGAAGGAATGGATCCTAGTGAAAGATCTCAGACGGAGGAGCCAGCATAGTGGTGAAGGAATGGCTCCTTGTGAAAAGGTCTCTGATGGAGGAGACAGCAGCGTGGTGAAGGAATGGATCCTTGTGAAAGGTCTCCGACAGAGGAGCCAGCAGCATGGTGAAGGAATGGATCCTAGTGAAAGGTCTTTAAACGAGCAGTCGGCAGTGTGGTGAAGGAATGGATCCTAGTGAAAGGTCCCTGATGGAGGAGCCAGCAGTGTGGTGAAGGAATGGATCCTAGTGAAAGGTCTCTGATGGAGGAGCCAGCAGCATGGTGAAGGATTGGCACCTTGTGAAAGGTCTCCGACGGTGGAGCCAGCAGCATGGTGAAGGAATGGATCCTAGTGAAAGGTCTCCGATGGAGGAGCTGGCAGCGTGGTGAAGGAATGGATCCTAGTGAAAGGGAGAAGCCAGCAGCATGGTGAAGGAATGGATCCTAGTGAAAGGTCTTGAAAGGAGCAGTCGGCAGTGTGGTGAAGGAACAGATCCTAGTGAAAGGTCTCCGATGGAGGAGCTGGCAGCGTGGTGAAGGAATGTTTCCTTGTGAAAGGTCTCCGATGGAGGAGCTGGCAGCTTGGTGAAGGAATGTTTCCTTGTGAAAGGTCTCCAATGGAGGATTCAGCAGCAGGGTGAAGGATTGGATCCTAGTAAAAGGTCTCCCATGGAGGAGCCGGTGGTGTGGTGAAGGAATGGCTCCTTGTGAAAGGTCTCTGACAGAGGAGCCAGCAGCGTGGTGAAGGATTGGCACCTTGTGAAAGGTCTCTGACGGAGGAGCCAGCAGCGTGGTGAAGGAATGGATCCTAGTTAAAGGTCTCTGATGAAGAAGCCAGCAGCGTGGTGAAGGATTGGCACCTTGTGAAAGGTCTCCGACGGTGGAGCCAGCAGCGTGGTGAAGGAATGGATCCTAGTGAAAGGTCTTGAAAGGAGCAGTCGGCAGTGTGGTGAAGGAACAGATCCTAGTGAAAGGTCTCCGATGGAGGAGCTGGCAGCGTGGTGAAGGAATGTTTCCTTGTGAAAGGTCTCCAATGGAGGAGCTGGTGGTGTGGTGAAGGAATGGCTCCTTGTGAAAGGTCTCTGACAGAGGAGTCAGCAGCGTGGTGAAGGATTGGCTCCTTGTCAGAGGTCTCCGACGGTGGAACCAGCAGCGTGGTGAAGGAATGGCTCCTTGTGAAAGGTCTCCGATAGAGGAGCTGGCAGTGTGGTGAAATAATTTATCCTTGTGAAAGGTCTCTGATAGAGGAGCTGGCAGTGTGGTGTAAGAATTGATCCTAGTGAAAGGTCTCCAATGGAGGAGTCGGCAGTGTGGTGTAAGAATGGATCCTAGTGAAAGGTCTCCAATGGAGGAAACAGCAGCGTTGTGGAGGAATGGATCCTTGTGTATGGTCTCTGATGGCGGAGCCAGCAGCGTGGTGAAGGAATATCTCCCTGTGAAAGGTCTCTGATGGAGGAGCTGGCAGTGTGGTGAAGTAGTGGCTCCCTGTGAAAGGTCTCTGATGGAGGAAACAGCAGCGTTGTGGAGGAATAGATCCTTGTGTATGGTCTCTGATGGCGGAGCCAGCAGCGTGGTGAAGGAATAGCTCCTAGTTAAAGGTCTCTGATGGAGGAGCTGGCAGCGTGGTGAAGTAGTGGCTCCCTGAGAGAGGTCTCTGATGGAGGAGCTGGCAGCGTGGTGAAGTAGTGGCTCCCTGTGAAAGGTCTCTGATGGAGGAAACAGCAGCGTTGTGGAGGAATGGATCCTTGTGTATGGTCTCTGACGGCGGAGCCAGCAGCGTGGTGAAGGAATAGCTCCTAGTTAAAGGTCTCTGATGGAGGAGCTGGCAGCGTGGTGAAGTAGTGGCTCCCTGTGAGAGGTCTCTGATGGAGGAGCTGGCAGCGTGGTGAAGTAGTGGCTCCCTGTGAAAGGTCTCTGATGGAGGAAACAGCAGCGTTGTGGAGGAATGGATCCTTGTGTATGGTCTCTGACGGCGGAGCCAGCAGCGTGGTGAAGGAATAGCTCCTAGTTAAAGGTCTCTGATGGAGGAGCTGGCAGCGTGGTGAAGTAGTGGCTCCCTGTGAGAGGTCTCTGATGGAGGAGCTGGCAGTGTGGTGAAGTAGTGGCTCCCTGTGAGAGGTCTCTGATGGAGGAGCTGGCAGCGTGGTGAAGTAGTGGCTCCCTGTGAGAGGTCTCTGATGGAGGAGCTGGCAGCGTGGTGAAGTAGTGGCTCCCTGTGAGAGGTCTCTGATGGAGGAGCTGGCAGCGTGGTGAAGTAGTGGCTCCCTGTGAAAGGTCTCTGATGGAGGAAACAGCAGCGTTGTGGAGGAATAGCTCCTAGTTAAAGGTCTCTGATGGAGGAGCTGGCAGCGTGGTGAAGTAGTGGCTCCCTGTGAGAGGTCTCTGATGGAAGAGCTGGCAGCGTGGTGAAGTAGTGGCTCCCTGTGAGAGGTCTCTGATGGAGGAGCTGGCAGCGTGGTGAAGTAGTGACTCCCTGTGAAAGGTCTCTGATGGAGGAAACAGCAGCGTTGTGGAGGAATGGATCCTTGTGTATGGTCTCTGATGGCGGAGCCAGCAGCGTGGTGAAGGAATATCTCCCTGTGAAAGGTCTCTGATGGAGGAGCTGGCAGCGTGGTGAAGTAGTGGCTCCCTGTGAGAGGTCTCTGATGGAGGAAACAGCAGCGTTGTGGAGGAATAGATCCTTGTGTATGGTCTCTGATGGCGGAGCCAGCAGCGTGGTGAAGGAATAGCTCCTAGTTAAAGGTCTCTGATGGCGGAGCTGGCAGCGTGGTGAAGTAGTGGCTCCCTGTCAGAGGTCTCTGATGGAGGAGCTGGCAGCGTGGTGAAGTAGTGGCTCCCTGTGAAAGGTCTCTGATGGAGGAGCTGGCAGCGTGGTGAAGTAGTGGCTCCCTGTGAGAGGTCTCTGATGGAGGAGCCAGCAGCGTGGTGAAGTAGTGGCTCCCTGTGAGAGGTCTCTGATGGAGGAGCTGGCAACGTGGTGAAGTAGTGGCTCCCTGTGAGAGGTCTCTGATGGAGGAGCTGGCAGCGTGGTGAAGTAGTGGCTCCCTGTGAGAGGTCTCTGATGGAGGAGCTGGCAGCGTGGTGAAGTAGTGGCTCCCTGTGAAAGGTCTCTGATGGAGGAAACAGCAGCGTTGTGGAGGAATGGATCCTTGTGTATGGTCTCTGACGGCGGAGCCAGCAGCGTGGTGAAGGAATAGCTCCTAGTTAAAGGTCTCTGATGGAGGAGCTGGCAGCGTGGTGAAGTAGTGGCTCCCTGTGAGAGGTCTCTGATGGAGGAGCTGGCAGCGTGGTGAAGTAGTGGCTCCCTGTGAGAGGTCTCTGATGGAGGAGCTGGCAGCGTGGTGAAGTAGTGGCTCCCTGTGAGAGGTCTCTGATGGAGGAGCTGGCAGCGTGGTGAAGTAGTGGCTCCCTGTGAGAGGTCTCTGATGGAGGAGCTGGCAGCGTGGTGAAGTAGTGGCTCCCTGTGAAAGGTCTCTGATGGAGGAAACAGCAGCGTTGTGGAGGAATAGCTCCTAGTTAAAGGTCTCTGATGGAGGAGCTGGCAGCGTGGTGAAGTAGTGGCTCCCTGTGAGAGGTCTCTGATGGAGGAGCTGGCAGCGTGGTGAAGTAGTGGCTCCCTGTGAGAGGTCTCTGATGGAGGAGCTGGCAGCGTGGTGAAGTAGTGACTCCCTGTGAAAGGTCTCTGATGGAGGAAACAGCAGCGTTGTGGAGGAATGGATCCTTGTGTATGGTCTCTGATGGCGGAGCCAGCAGCGTGGTGAAGGAATATCTCCCTGTGAAAGGTCTCTGATGGAGGAGCTGGCAGCGTGGTGAAGTAGTGGCTCCCTGTGAGAGGTCTCTGATGGAGGAAACAGCAGCGTTGTGGAGGAATAGATCCTTGTGTATGGTCTCTGATGGCGGAGCCAGCAGCGTGGTGAAGGAATAGCTCCTAGTTAAAGGTCTCTGATGGAGGAGCTGGCAGCGTGGTGAAGTAGTGGCTCCCTGTCAGAGGTCTCTGATGGAGGAGCTGGCAGCGTGGTGAAGTAGTGGCTCCCTGTGAAAGGTCTCTGATGGAGGAGCTGGCAGCGTGGTGAAGTAGTGGCTCCCTGTGAAAGGTCTCTGATGGAGGAAACAGCAGCGTTGTGGAGGAATAGATCCTTGTGTATGGTCTCTGATGGCGGAGCCAGCAGCGTGGTGAAGGAATAGCTCCTAGTTAAAGGTCTCTGATGGAGAAGCTGGCAGCGTGGTGAAGTAGTGGCTCCCTGTGAGAGGTCTCTGATGGAGGAGCCAGCAGCGTGGTGAAGTAGTGGCTCCCTGTGAGAGGTCTCTGATGGAGGAGCTGGCTGAAGCTCTCCCGGCAGATCCAGGTGGTTCTCACCTCTGTGCGAGGTGATCAACCTTGAGCTTGATGGAACAGGAGATCTGCAGACTGACAGCTGTTCACCTGGTCCACTGAGCTCTTAATGATGTCCTGAGGATTAGTTGAGTTATTGAAAAGGGAACATGATTCTTATGGACAAAATGTGAAAAAGATTCCGACCAAGAGGGCCAGGCAGCATCAGTGATTGGTACAACCTCCCCTGCACATGAACGCTGCTTCCCTTCTGTAGGAGTCAATCAAACGTCACCGCTTTTGGGCCACAGTTTCATGCTGGCTTTAGGGGCCTCACAGCAGCAAATGAGCACTTCACCACAATAAGCAGGAAAGTCCTTACTGACCCCGGTAAGGGGGTTTGAGTTGTATCTCATGCCTCAGGTTCAATCCTTAGTCATGAGTGACCGCTTGCCAGCACAGTCTGTGGACTCACTGCGCAGTGAGACAAACCCCTGGGTTGGAGATGGGTGTGTGTCCCACCAGGGGCCAGTAACATATCCTTCCAGTGCCATGAGGAGCTTCATGTTCAAAGAGGCACTGATAGAATGCGAGCAACCAGCGTAATGTTTCCATCTTCAAGACCTTTCTCAGGTCTGAAGCACAGAAGGACGAAGGCGAGTGAAAAGTGACATCCACTCACTGGAACCTTTCACGGTACAGAAGGACCTAGATTTCTTTTCTTACCCTAAACCGTTCTCCTTTCGCATCTGGAGACAGAGACCCCAGTTGTGTGCACGGTGGCACCTCATCCCTCTCCGAGCACAGTGGCTGGTCATCAAATGTTAGTCACTTCTGTGATTCATGAAAAAGTGTGGCTTCCTACAGCGGACTCACTTACCATGTCGTGACAGTTGCCGTTGTTTTCCAGACATGGGTTCAGTAGGTCACAAAGATAGCCGTCCCCTGCGTACCCTCGTTTGCACGTGCACGTGTTCTGTGGACAGAATGGACAGACACTGTGAATGTAAGATGTGCAACACAAATTTCACACTTTAAGGATGCGATCTAGTAAAGCTTGATGTAAAGTCCTTGCATTAGAGCAATGAACTAGTGTATGAAACTGTGACTCAACATGGCGGCGAGAGCTTCATTCTAGTAGACAGACCAGGACATAGAAGATAGAAACAGAGACTCAGGATGGAGGGGGCCAGGCCAGCACCAGAAGAGAGTTCAGGCTGATGGCATATAGAGTAAAAAGGCACCTCTGGTCAACATATTTACAATACCTGTCCTGGTTCCACGAAGGTGCAGTCTGCGTTGACGTGGCAACCTCCTCTGCTCTCCAGCTGGCAGTTGTCGATGGGCAGGCAGGCTCTGCCGTCACCAGTCCAGCCGGGGTTACACTGACAGGTGGCGGTACCAGGACCAGTGCTATTGCATAGGGCCTGCAAACAAAGTGGCCACATAACATAAATATATAGAGCACATAAATGCCATTTCTACTAGACCTTGAAAATAAAAGTCTTAAAATGCCACCACTCTGAGCGCCTTTTAATACCCACGCTCATACAAGAGATTTAATGAGTGACATCATATAAGATGTGCCTATGAAAGCACTAAGTTCACATGCTACATGTTGAGATCGATAAATACGATAGCAATGTACACCCTAATGTATGCACGCATGGCAGTACCAATAAATGCAATATCATGTATTACATCGTGTGTGTAATACATGCACACACGATGATGTCAATAACAGTAAATGCAATCCCAATGTATGCTGTAACCCGTGCATGCGAAGTGATGTCAATTCCCTTTAAATTTAATTTTGATGTACACCGCATAATGACGTCAATATCAGCGAATGCAATATTGATGAATGATGTATCAACTGTACGTATAATAATGAGAATATCGGTAAATATGATCTCAATGACCACCATGTTACAAGTACACACACTCATAAACTTGTATCATTGCTGTCCGATTCATCCGAGATGACCTCCCCATCAACCCGGAGTCAGAGAGGCCTTGCGCCCCAATCCCAAGCCTACCAATTGACAGGTCACGGGTGGGGTTACACTTAGCCCAAAGACAAATGCACACCCAGGAAAAATCTGATCGATCCCACAGATAGTTAGTCACACCATAAACAGGCTAGAGGAGATTGGCCCCAATAAAACACGTTTGGCCAAAAGCGCGCGTTCCCAAAATGCCACAAAGTTAGATGCTATAAGTAGTTAGGAACACTCAGACAACCAGGACACGACATGCACACCCCATGGGGTGATCATGCGTGCAAAACAGGGGACATCTGGACTCTCACACACTGGCCCAAATCAGCTCTCCCGAGGGCGAGAGTCATCTGTGTCCCCCTTATCAGATGTTTCTCCTTGTTATTTATGACTATGAAGCTTTTCAAAGAATATTGAAGTGTTTTATTGTACACACAAAATGTATAAATGTGTGGTCAAAACTTCTGTACCGTGAGACTGTCTTCAGACCCGCCTCTGTTGATATTCTACCGGCTGCGGTGTTTAACTAAACCAACTTGTTCCTGTTTTGCCAAATGCTTTTTGTCTTTTAATTTATTTAAGGTAAAATCATATTTGAGAAACATTTTAGCGAGCCAGATAGGAGAGATTGGTTCATCAAGCCCAACTGCTGTCGAAGGAGGGACTCCGGCCCGAATGGATTCACCTTCGCGCAACGAGATCGGTGAGCAGAGGCCATCATTGATTAGAGGTTCTGCTGAATCCATGGGGTGGAGGTTTATCCGGAGACAGCCGTCACAGGGTAAGAGACTACATCTGATCTGTAGTGCCAGTATGCGGGGTGTGGCAAACTAGGATAAGTACGTAGATCACTTTTGCTTTTCCCTTAGTCAACACGCTAGAGAAGGGGAAGGTAGCTACAGTTTTTTTGCTTGGACGACTGGGCGTGAGACAAAGGGTATGCTTGTCTCTGGGTGTGATACAGGGACCGCTTGGACCACTGGGCATGACACAGACAGTACGCATTGGCTCTGGGTGTGACATAGAGCCAGCATCTTGGTCTTATTTTTTGTCTAAAGGAGTTTTCTTAGTGCTATTGGTTTCTTAACACTGGTAGGATCTGAAAAAAGTGAGAGGTGTTATTCGCTTGGGTCGCTGGGCGTGACACAGCCTGCAAGCATGACCGCTGGATGTGACATAGGGTGTAATTCGGATGTTAGGGAAAAATTTGGAGCATGGTGAATAAGGTATAGCCTGTGTCTGGCCACAGAGGGCCAGTAGTTGTCAGCTGTGCCTTTTTTCTCTGCACAAATCATTGTTATTTTTGTCCGCCTAGCCGACATTGACAGACTAAGGAGCTCTCTTAGTTCCGTGTGGTGCACGGAGCATAATTCTTTCCGGGCTGGATGCAATGGGAAGGGACTACGGTTTTTTGGACAAAATAACCATTTTTTCTGTCAAATCTTTTCTCTTCTAGTCTCTTTTAGATTTTTCCATTTTATGCATTATTGAAGTTGTGGTGCTGTTGAAATTTTGCAAATTGTGCTTAATGTTAAATGTTGTATCATGTTAATACGTTTATGCTTTTCATGAATTAATAACTATTTTATCTACAAATCAAAATTCCATATTTGCTATTTCACTGCTAAAAGTCAACTCGTATTGTCCATAACTAACCATTACACTTTGTTGCAGGATGTTATTTTTTCATTGCATTTGTCGAACTGTTATACGTCTGTCGATGCATCCATTTTTTAGAGCTTGTAACCAGCTGATTGTTTCTGGTACAACCCAGTGTACACAATTTAAGGTGGAATTTGTTATAATTTAAAATCTCAAGACTATCGAAAGTTTGTAAAGTCGTTTAAAAACAAATTCTCTAATCCATCATGGAGACTCCACTCGACCATATGCAAGCGAGGCTCCCCGATCCATCATGGAGACTCCACTCGACCACTTGCAAGCTTGGTTCCTAATCCATCATGGAGACTCCACTCAACCATATGCAAGCGAGGTTCTCTAATCCATCATGGAGACTCCACTCGACCACATGCAAGCGAGGTTCTCTAATCCATCATGGAGACTCCACTTGACCACATGCAAGCGAGGCTCCTTGATCCATCATGGAGATTCCACTCGACCATATGCAAGCGAGGTTCACCGATCCATCATGGAGACTCCACTCGACCATATGCAAGCGAGGTTCCCCAATCCTTTATGGAGACTCCACTTGACCATATGCAAGCGAGGTTCTTTAATTCATCATGGAGACTCCACTCGACCACATGCAAGCGAGGCTCCTTGATCCATCATGGAGACTCCACTCGACCATATGCAAGCGAGGTTCCCCAATCCATTATAGAGACTCCACTTGACCATATGCAAGCAAGGTTCTTTAATCCATCATGGAGACTCCACTCGATGCAAGCGAGGTTCTCCCATATGCAAGCGAGGTTCCCTAATCCATCATGGAGACTCCACTCGACCACATGCAAGCGAGGTTCCCTAATCCATCATGGAGACTCAACTAGGCCACATGCAAGCGAGGCTCCACACACAGGTCTGAAAATTAGGAAAATATTGCCATGAGTGACACACCAATACCAAAGCATACACATTCCCCTGGCCTGAGGGGGGGAACATTCAATATCAACAACATAGAGCACACAAAGACACACATACAGACCAGGTATACAGGTCAGAACAGGGCTTAATAAGATGCCCTACTTGAACTATGGGACAATGGCAAGGTGACCCCAACTTGCAACCCACATAACCCCTGAGCTAGTGACGTCTGGGAAACCGGCTCTAGCTCCTCGGGGTCAAATAGCGAGGGCAAAAGGGCAAAGTGGGACCCGTCAACCAGGGGGAAGCAAGGGGGCACCTGCCAGGGACCACCCAGGCACTCAAAACAGCACTCACCACATTGTCAGCCCCTGGCTGCCCTCAGGAGGGCCCCATAGTCACGATGTTAATAGGCGAAACACCGTACCTCTTTCTAGTGGATGTAGAGGCAGCAAGGTCATTCTTGCGGGAAGAAGCAGGCCCCATATCAAAGACTAATGCCAAAATACAGGGAATATCGGATTCCGGGCCTGTGGTTCTCCTCACAGAGCCCCTCAAGTTTGCAATAGGGGAACACAAGGTGCAGAAACAACTGCTGTATTATCCTTTCTCCCTGTTTAATATATTGGGACAAAGCCTATTGTCGAAGCTAAGAATGTCCATCCAGTTTGCAGATAATGGGACTATAGCCTGCTCCTCCCCCGGAAACTTTCCCCTAGTGCACAAGCCAGAAGATGGCTCTCACATTACATGGAAGCCAGCCTGGGTGATCCCAGTCCATCGAGCCTCCTTGAAGGGGACAGTTCTGGGTTATACGGGAAGCCTCTTAGAGCTATATGATTTAGCTCAGCATTGGGCAATCCGCGATCACCACCTCTTTCTTGGTGGGAACGGTCAACAGGCTAGCATGCAAAGTGCACAAGGATTAGGAAATGCAGAATTATGACACATGCAGGCCCACTGAGCTCCCCAAGGCTAGGTGGGAAACCGGCACAAGGTGCATAGGGACAATAGGGGTAGTGACCAGACCCTGCACGCTCCTGGGGTTGCCCGATCAGGCCTCTGGCACCACCCTCGACACTTCCCTGAGTGTGGAAGTGGCACAGACAAGGTGGCCTCGTGTTGAGTGGTGCGTCCCTCGCATTGGAGGGCCCCTACCTGCTATCTAATGCGGTATCCTGGCAAACGGCCCCTAGAAGAAGTCCGGCACAACTAACCGGTAAGGCGACACCCCAGGGAGGTATCCCCACCTGCCACACGGGAAAAGCTCCAAGGCCCACAGCAGGCAGGCTACAAACTCCACTACCCATGCAGTGGTCCTCTTGGGGTGACCAAGTAGCAGGTGAGGTCACCCTCCAAAAGCTCACAGCAACCACAAGCTTGCAAACAGCATCTGGCTGGAAGGCGGAAGCCCCCAGATCACAGAGAATGTCTCCTAAAAGCATACCACAAACAAAAAGGCACAATCCCACGACAGACGACACAGAATATCCATCCACAAAATCAAGCCCAGAGCAACGCCATTGCAGCAGGGAAATCAGGCAACCTGTGCCCTAACACAGCAGGGACCGGACAGTTGGCAACAGTCAATGCAGACGGGGAGCCCAGCAAGGGCTGGGGCACCAGCAGGGAGGGGTAGCTGTTTGGGGAGGCAACATTTTTACACAATCTCAAAATACAAACACACAGTATCATAAGATCACCCCCCAACAGGATGTATCCCCCTCACAGCATCGTGCAGATACATTTCCTTACCTACATCCACAATAGTTGTGTAGGCCGCCCTATGTTAGGTCAGTAGGGAATCCACGCTAAATCTGCCATTTTAGGTGCATGCAGGGGCCCAGGCCCTACTCTGCTGCTCGTCCCCTAGCGCTGGGTTAGCTGGCCTTGCCCTGGGGGGAGTGCAGTCTGATGAGGGGATGGGTGGTCCCCGACCAGTGCGTAAAAACAAGCACCAAGGTCCCTTGCCCAAGTCACTAGGGCGTGCCCCAGATCAAAAGGCACCATTCTTTAACATTTTGAGGCCTCCAGCAAATGGAGGCCCCCTTTTTAGTCCCAAAATAAGGTGACATCCCAATGCCGAAGCCAGGTTTCTGTGCACTTGGGGTGTTGACATGCCCCACATAACTCTGTAGTTCATGCACAAATTTGGCATCAAGCCAATAGGGAAATTCACCCAAGCATTCAGTAATTTAGTTTGTTACTCACAGCACGCCAAGTCCCAGCCACACACCTGACACCCACCGCAAGCAGGACATTCTGCCTCCTCCTCTCCCCTAATGCTTCCAAACATATCCAAAGTCTGCTCATCGGCTCATGTCCCTCCAAAGCAGCGGGAGTAGTGTTTCACCGGGTAGGAAGTCCCTAATATCCACCGAGTGTGACAGACCCAAAGCATACTGGATCCAAGGGAGAGGGGGGCGATGGGAGGGAGAAGGTTTCCATAGATGACCATCGCAGCCCCCTGCACAAGGTGCACTGGTATGCTCACCACTGCACACAGCTTGCCAATAAGACACACAGGGCCCTATGGGGGTCCACGAAGACCCTCCAACTACCTCGCGTAACACCCAGACCACAGGTAAACGCCCACTGGAACCCGCCATAGGCAGCCTAGAAACAGACCAACATTCTTAAACCTCCCAGAAAAAAAGCATACCTCAATAAACCAACCCCGTTTAAAGAGAACCTCATTGCGTGCCACGTGTGGAGACCAGAGAAATGCTCACATTTCAACAGACAGATCACCAAACAATTATAACTCCTCTATTTATCAAAATTGCACTCAGCCCCTGCAGGTTAAAAGAACACCCCGCACAGAGTAAAATAACACACATTTTTACGGACCAGCCCACAGAGGAAAATACCGACCCCACCACAGCAAGCAGAGGGGGGAGCAAAAGTACAAATAAAACTAAAACAAACTTAAACCTCACCATTCTTCAGCAGCGTGCTAGGTAGCTTCACGCTTCAGTAGAGCCATTGAATATACCCGTTTAAAGAAAACCAGGAAGTGTTCTAAAAACTCTGCGTAGCCGGGGTACTCGCGCACCACGACAATTCCCGAAAAATGTGCCTAGTTCCATGAAACCCGCTTTGAAATTCTTGCAACGCATGTGAAGAGACCTCTTGCACCTTGCGTACACGTACAACTGAACCCAACTCTAGCATCCTACCAGCACGACACAGCGCGTCCTACACAGCACATGACCACTGCGGGCAGGAAAAACCATGAACAGGTCATATCACATACGCCCACTGATACCTCACGCCGTATGGCAGTGGTGGCCACCACATACAAAAAGTGGTGGGCGGGTGGAGGGAGCTGAGGGGGAGTGCGGGAGCGAGAGCGTTGGGGGGTTTAATAATTAAAATAGAGAAAATAAGACTTATCTGAAGCTGCCATCACCTCCCGCGTCGCGCTTTGCTGGTCATCTTCATATATACTTGTCCCAGCAGAAACTGCGGCGGCATCATACACCCTGTGCAAGCCCCACACTGCGCTCATTCTATGAGAGCAGCGTGGGGATTGGCCTGAGCGGGCTGCTTTGACGCTCCGCTCAGGACAGACTCCCTGTGCAAGCCCCACACTGCTCTCATGCTATGAGAGCAGCGTGGGGATTGGCCTGAGCGGGCGGGTTTGACGCTCCGCTCAGGACAGACTCCCTGTGCAAGCCCCACGCTGCTCTCATGCTATGAGAGCAGCGTGGGGATTGGCCTGAGCGGGCTGCTTTGACGCTCCGCTCAGGACAGACTCCCTGTGCAAGCCCCACACTGCTCTCATGCTATGAGAGCAGCGTGGGGATTGGCCTGAGCGGGCTGCTTTGATGCTCCACTCAGGACAGGCTCACTGTGCAATCCCCGTGCTGCTCTCATGCTATGAGAGCAGCGTGGGGATTGGCCTGAGCGGGCTGCTTTGACGCTCTGCTCAGGACAGACTCCCTGTGCAAGCCCCACACTGCTCTCATGCTATGAGAGCAGCGTGGGGATTGGCCTGAGCGGGCTGCTTTGATGCTCCACTCAGGACAGGCTCACTGTGCAATCCCCGTGCTGCTCTCATGCTATGAGAGCAGCGTGGGGATTGGCCTGAGCGGGCGGGTTTGACGCTCCGCTCAGGACAGGCTCACTGTGCAATCCCCGTGCTGCTCTCATGCTATGAGAACAGCGTGGGGATTGGCCTGAGCGGGCTGCTTTGATGCTCCGCTCAGGACAGGCTCACTGTGCAATCCCCGTGCTGCTCTCATGCTATGAGAGCAGCGTGGGGATTGGCCTGAGCGGGCTGCTTTGATGCTCCGCTCAGGACAGGCTCACTGTGCAATCCCCGTGCTGCTCTCATGCTATGAGAGCAGCGTGGGGATTGGCCTGAGCGGGCTGCTTTGATGCTCCACTCAGGACAGGCTCACTGTGCAATCCCCGTGCTGCTCTCATGCTATGAGAGCAGCGTGGGGATTGGCCTGAGCGGGCTGCTTTGATGCTCCGCTCAGGACAGGCTCACTGTGCAATCCCCGTGCTGCTCTCATGCTATGAGAGCAGCGTGGGGATTGGCCTGAGCGGGCTGCTTTGATGCTCCACTCAGGACAGGCTCACTGTGCAATCCCCGTGCTGCTCTCATGCTATGAGAGCAGCGTGGGGATTGGCCTGAGCGGGCTGCTTTGATGCTCCACTCAGGACAGTGAGTCCGTGCTGTTTCTCCAACCGGCTGTTCAATACAGCTGGGTTGGAGAAACCTAAGTGCCCATGTGTGTTTGACCGGCCTGAGACAGCCGGCCAAACACACATGCGCGCTTACAGTGCAGGAACCAGTCCTCCTCCCCCTTCCCATGGCCCTGGCCCCGCCCCTCTCTACAGCGCTGGCTCATCTCGTTTTATTTTTCAGCTGCTGGCTCTGAGCCAGTGGTGCCGACAGACTTTCCTTACTCCACGAGATAGCCCTCAAGAAAGTCAAATGTCTTATCCACCCGTATCCCTGTACGATTAGGGCAGAGATACAACCTAGTAGAATAGAACCACATAAAGCAGAGGTAAACATCTCCTGATACGGCGCCAATCCTACAGCACTCTCCTGATACGGCTCAAATCCTACAGCACTGTACCTTTTTACTGAACCTAGCGACATTCAGACAGTTAGACAGGCTGCGCAGAAGGGGCACTGTAGGGGAAGACACTGTTTGGTCCCAAGACTTTGTAGAAAAGAGGTTCTTAGAGGTAGAAAATCCACCGCCCCAGTGTGCAAATGAGTCTGCCCCCACTTTGTCTGTGATCCCACATGGCCCTTAACGTATTTTTGGACGCCTTTTTAATGACAAATGGGTCCCTGGTATGGAATTCCAAGCAGGGCGATCCACCTGGATCACGCTAGGGGGAAGGAGGGGTTCGAACTCTAGCACAGACACCCCATGTCAGGAAATGTGGGATACTGAGATAAACAGGTAAACGTTGTTTGAAGGGAAGGGGCAACCCCTAATTGTACGGAAACTTACTAAGCATTCTTTGTGTTTCAGAGGCAAAGGAACAATACCGCTCGGGACCAATGTCAGCTGTGAAGCTGTGTTGCACACATCGGACCTGCAAAGGGGCACCTCAACGCTAATGGATGTTTACTGGCCTTGTGGCCACCTTGCGTATGCCCAACTCGTTCCCGGATCACAGGGCCCCTGTGCACTCGTAACCATACTATATAACCCTTCATGTTCCTTAGAATTCAGGGCTTCAAATGATTCTGCTGTAATGTGAAATGTTCAAGATTTCAGAAGGTGCTAAGCTGCTGGCAGGGTTGACCACTCCTACAAAGCCATAACATTCAATAAGGAGTAGGTGAATGACCCCTAACTGTGTCTAGGAATTTGTTTATCAAAACATTTGAATATAGCAATCTTACTTTTTAAATCCATTAATAGTCCTATAAGCCACAAACCTGACAGCGTGTGAGAGGTAATGAGTGTGAGTGAGAGGGCAATACACAGACTTTCTATGCTTAAAATAACCAAACATGAGTCATTTGGAATCACTACTAATCGTAAGACACTACATACCCTGTGTTACTTCTCCTTTAATTAAATATGTGTTTTATAACAGTCACTGAAAATCATCTTTTGGATACACTGGAAAACACAGTCTCTTTACTGTGTTAGGGATAGTCAGCTGAATAAACACTGATAATAAGTGATTTCACAAAGTTTGGGAAATACTGAGAAAACACCACAGCCTAAATAATATGCATTCTCGACATGATGTGGGGATGCTTAGCATTATGGTGGGCACTAGTGTGGTCCTGACATAACAGTAGGCATCCGGTGCATGTGGCGGTGACACGCGGGCAGGCTGGTCAGAATTTATCAATGTCATGTGTTTGCACTGGGGAATCAGATGCGGAAGGTTGCCTGCATGACACAGATCTTTGAGGCAGAAATTGATTTTGTTCAGTAGGAGACAACATCTCGAAGTGCCTTGACTCAAAATGGAAAGTGCATATTGGATACAAAACATGTATTTTGAGAAACTCATTTGCTGATGTTAGAACGCAGGATGATTGAAAATCCCAAACACATTTCAAGCTAGGGTTTGAGTGACAGCTCACACCAGGCTGGAGATACACAGCTAGGAGTGTTCCCTTTGTGCCAGAACACTCGCTGCGGTGGATGTTACTCCACTGGTCATGTGGAGGCAATTTCTAGCGATGAAGCTTTTCCTGACTCCCAGTCTTATGATTAGAGATCGTTGGCGTTCTACTATAAAATCAAGTTTTAAATACCGTCAGTATGGTGTCTAGAACATCAACTCGCAGACTACTGTGAAGGTAAGTCCAATTGTATTGACATTGTTAACTCCATATCTATTTATGTAGAAGTGGATTAAGAATTGTACTCACCTACACATATAAATATCTTTGTCAAATTGCATGAATGAATACCCTGCTCATGACATTGAGACATCCATCATGGGGGTCACTAAGGCTACCCTGCAAGGCATGGTCACTACTGTGACTACATCTGTTGTGATCACTCCTGCGGCAATGGTCAGTCATCATTAGCCCAGGACCCTTGTAAGTGACCAGACGCAGCTCTCCTTGTGGGACAGTATGGCGATCCAGCTGTAGTATCTGCCCTTCAGGTCTTTACTTTTTATTTTCAAGACCTTTGCTACTCACATTCTCAGAGCAGCCTCCCCGCTCAGGCCGACTGCACAGGTCCACGGGCTGACACGAAAACCCGTCGCCTTCGTAGCCATCAGCACAAACACATCTGGAAGAAAAGAAAAGAAAAGAGGAAATCAAAAAGGGGATCAGAGAATTCCAAACATAACGAGCACAGGCTCCTGATTGCTCTGGCACCTTCTTCAGGTAAATGATGGTCGCAGTGCAGATGAGGATGGGTGGGCAGCAGCTGCATGAGGTGGCAGTGTAGAGGTGGATGGGTGGACAGCAGCTGCATGAGGTGGCAGTGTAGAGGTGGATAGGTGGGCAGCAGCTGCGTGTGGTGGCAGTGTAGAGGTGGATGGGTGGGCAGCAGCTGCGTGTGGTGGCAGTGCAGAGGTGGATGGGTGGGCTGCAGCTGCATGTGGTGGCAGTGCAGAGGTGGATGGGTGGGCAGCAGCTGCATGAGGTGGCAGTGTAGAGGTGGATTGGTGGGCAGCAGCTGCATGAGGTGGCAGTGTAGAGGTGGATGGGTGGGCAGCAGCTGCATGAGGTGGCAGTGTAGAGGTGGATAGGTGGGCAGCAGCTGCGTGTGGTGGCAGTGTAGAGGTGGATGGGTGGGCAGCAGCTGCATGTGGTGGCAGTGCAGAGGTGGATGGGTGAGTGTTGGAAAGGCGTTCGCCGGAGGGGGGTTCGATACACGTCCTGCCCACCCCTTTGACCCACCTCTCCCAAGTAGGCCGAACCAGGCGCGCACACCCTGAGATACACTACGAACAGAGTGACACCACACGTATTCTTTGTAAGACGATAGGTTCTTTTATCGATGATTTCAAGGGATCTTTATGATCCAAGATGCAAGCAGTACAGCAGTGGCACAACGTACCACCAATCGGTCGGGGGGAATGGGGGTAGCGGGACAGTCTTTCAAGATAGTGTCTCTGCGAAATACCCGGCGGAAAGCTCACAATCCTCGAGCTGGAGGGTGTCGTGTCTCTGGGCGATCTCTTACTGAGTCGTCCTCAAGGGGGAGCGCCGCGAGTCTCTCAGCAGGCACAGGTGGTCGGAGTTCGGGAGCCGCGATTCCGTCAGCAGGCTCAGATGGTTCAATAGCTGGGGGCCGCGAGTCACTCAGCAGGCCTAGGTGGTTCAATGTTCGGGAGCCGCGACCTCGTCTGCTGGGCTCAGATGGTTCAATAGCAAGAGGCCGCGAGTCACTCAGCAGGCCCAGGTAACTTCAGTATTCAGGAGCCGCGACAGCGTCTGCAGGCTCGGATGGTTCCAGGTCTTCCCCTCACTCGCTTCTCCGGCACCCCTTGTTATACTCCGCTGGTTCTTTGAAGTCCGGAGTGCTCGCAGAGGGGGGACTGGGGTGACGGAGGGGGTTCGGCGGGATTTCCTGCCGCTCACTTCTTTGGTCTTTTCAGGTGGGTCTGGGAGGGACCCCAGACGCTCGGCAGGGGAGGCGCCTGCTCCCCAGGGGCCTGGTGGCCGATCAAGTCCTCCCGGGGATGGCGACCCGAGGTGTGACTGGGCTGGCGATTCTGGGTCTGGCTCGAGGGTTCCCGATCCTTAAGTTGGACATGCGTGGTAGGGTGTTGAGTCTGTGAGGCCTCTGGCCGGCCGGCGGATCGGGGGTGGCTGGGGCGGCCGGAGTCGGAGATGTCGTGTCTTGAGGGTGGTTGCAGGTTGGCTGGGTGATGGAGAGGGCAACGCCGTGAGGCCGGTCTCACACGCGTCCCCCCCAGCTGAAAGGCGTGGAGAACTACCCATCCACTGGGGGGTTCTCCTCGCCGAAGCGGAAGAACCGGGACAGGCCGTCGGCGTTGGCATGATCCGTCCCGGGGCGATGCTCGACAGTGAAATCCATCCCTTGGAGAGAGATGGACCATCGTAGTAGCTTGGGGTTCTCTCCCATCATCTGCATTAGCCACCGCAAAGGCCGGTGGTCCGTCTGTACTCGGAAATGGGTTCCGAACAAGTAGGGCCGTAGTTTCTTGAGGGCCCAGACTACGGCAAAGGTCTCTCGTTCTATAGTACTCCAACGCTGCTCTCGCGGCAGCAGCCTTCGGCTGATGAAGGCTATGGGCTGATCAATGCCCTTGTCGTCGAACTGCGAGAGCACGGCCCCGATGCCGTGTTCGGAGGCGTCGGTCTGGACCACAAACTCTTGGGAGTAGTCGGGGGCCTTGAGTACAGGGGCGGTGCACATGGCGGTTTTCAAGGCGTCGAACGCCTGCTGGCACGGGGTGGTCCACTGCACCTTCTTTGGGAGCTTTTTGGAGGTCAACTCCGTGAGGGGCCCCGCGATACTACCATAATTTTTAATGAACCTCCGGTAGTACCCCGTAAGGCCCAGGAAGGCCCGGACCTCCGTCTGCGTGGTGGGGGGCTCCCAGGACTTGATGGCGTCGATCTTCGGCTGGAGGGGGGCGACCTGGCCGCTGCCCACCTGATGCCCCAGGTAGACCACGGAGCCTTGCCCGAGCTGGCATTTGCTGGCTTTCACTGTTAGGCCTGCTTGGCGCAGGGCCATTAGTACTTGTCGGAGGTGCTGGAGATGCTCGTGCCATTGAGAGCTGAATACGGGGATGTCGTCAAGGTACGCGGCGCTGAACTCCTCGAGTCCGGCCAGGACCTTGTTCACCAACCGCTGGAACGTGGCTGGGGCGTTTTTCATCCCGAACGGCATGACCCTGAAGCGGTAGTGGCCATCTGGCGTGGAGAAGGCAGAGTGTTCTTTCGCTCCCTCCGTGAGAGCAATTTGCCAGTATCCGCAGGTCAGGTCGAAAGTGCTGAGGAACCGGGCGGCCCCCAGGCGGTCGATGAGCTCGTCGGCGCGGGGAATAGGGTGAGCGTCTGCTCGGGTGACCGCATTAAGCCCCCGATAGTCCACACAGAATCTTAGTTCGGGGGCGACCCCTGGGGAAGCCGCCTTCGGGACCAGAACCACCGGGCTGGCCCAGGGGCTGTCGGAGGGTTCGATTACTCCCAGGGTGAGTATCTTCTGTACCTCGGTCTTGATGCAGGTGCGGACCCGGTCAGGCACCCGGTAGGCTCGGTGTCTCACAGGCGGGCTGTCGCCGGTGTCCACGTCGTGGACACACCAGTCGGTGACCCTTGGAATGAGGGAGAAGAGGTCTGCGAATTGTCTGAGCAGCTGGCGGCAGTCGTCGGACTGCTGGGGAGTGAGGGTGGTCGAAAGTCTCACTCCCTCCACGGAACCATCCAGGTCTTTAGCGCACAGGGGGTCGGGCAGGGGCTCGGTGTCTTCTTCCGCCCCATCATCGGTGGCCAGTAGCAAACTTAATTCCGTCCTCACAAAGTGGGGCTTGAGACGGTTCACGTGGAGGACCCGGAGGGGGTTCCGTGGGGACTGTACGTCGACCAGATACGTGACCTGGCTCTTCCGCTCGACCACCTTGAAAGGGACCAGTCCATTTGTCTTGTAGGGCGCAGGGTTTCACCGGGGCCATGACCCAAACCTGCTGGCCCGGCTGGAACTCGACCAGGGTTGCGTTCTGGTCATACCAGCGCTTCATTTCTTCTTGGCTGGCCTCGAGGTTAGCCTCTGCGAGTTCTCTGAACTTCCTTGTCTGGTTGCGGAGCGCCAGGATGTAGCGGAACACATCAGGGGGTGTCCCCCGGGGGCTTGTCTCCCAGCCCTCTTTGACCAGGCTCAGGGGCCCTCGGACGGGATGTCCGTACAGCAGTTCGAAGGGGCTGAACCCCAGAGACTTTTGGGGGACTTCTCGGTATGCGAACAGGAGGCAAGGGAGGAGGACGTCCCATTTCCGGCGCAGGGGCTCTTCGAGGCCCAGGATCATTCCCTTTAGGGTTCGGTTGAAGCGTTCCACTAGGCCGTTGCCCTGGGGGTGGTAGGGGGTCGTGAACTTATACGTGACTCCGCACTGCTGCCACAGGGACTTCATGTAGCGGGATATAAAGTTAGTGCCGCGATCACTCACAACATCTCGGGGAAATCCGACACGGGAGAAGATCCCCATGAGAGCCCGGCCCACTACGGGAGCCGTCACGGTGCGGAGGGGGATGGCCTCGGGGTAGCGGGTGGCATGGTCCACCAGGACAAGGATGAATCTGTGGCCCTGGGCGGTCTTCGGATCCAGGGGTCCCACGATGTCGATGCCGACCCGCTCGAACGGGGTACTCACAACGGGGAACGGTTGTAAGGGAGCTTTGCGTTTTCCGCCACTCTTCCCACTGCCCTGGCACGTGAGGCAGGATTTGCAGTGTACTTCTACATTCGCTCGCATCTTGGGCCAATACAAGTGGGTAACCAATCGCTGATATGTCTTGTCTTGGCCTAAGTGTCCTGCAAAGGGTACATCATGGGCCAGGCCCAGGAGGAGGCTCCGGAACCGCAGGGGTACCACCAGTACCCGGGCTGCGCCTAGCTCGGCGGACTTTTGCTCGCTGTATAAGAGGCCATTGTCCCAATAGATCCAATGGGTTCCGGTTCGGTCACCAGCGGCCTGGGCTTCGGCTTGTTGTCTAAGTCCCCCGAGGGAGGGGCAGGTGGCCTGTTCCTGGCAGAACTCCTCACGGGAGGGCCCCCCCTCACAGCGCCACTGGGCCATCTCGGGCAGTTCTTCGAGCTCCGTCAGGGCCTCTGGGGCGGAAGGTTCCGGTCCTTCCCCCGGGTTAGTGTCTTCTTCTCCCTCTGAAGGAGGGTTGTCTGCTTCTGGTAGGGTGTCCCGGCTCTCGGGGATAGTGTTCGGTAAGAGGGCTTCACCGCCCTCGGAGAGAGGCAATCGTGCGGTCATGGAGCGCGTGGTGGCGCAGACCCATTCTGGTAGGCCCATCATCTCCAGGTGGGCCCTTCGTTCTACTTGCCCCCACGGGGAACTCTCCAGGTCGTTGCCCAGGAGGCAGTCTACGGGCTGCGATGTCCGGACCGCTACCTTCAGTTCTCTGGAGACCCCTCCCCACTCGAAGGGCACCAGCGCCATCTGGCAGAGGCTCTCAGAATTGTCGGAGGATACGACCGGACAGAGGGCCCCGGTTAGGATCTGGTCTTCTGAAATTAGGCTGCGGTGGACCGCGGTGACACTCGCCCCGGTGTCGCGAAGGCCCTTGACTCGGTGGCCGTTGATGGTCACCTGCTGTCGGTATTTTTCTGTGTTGGCGGGCAAGGGTGTCCCGGGGACCATTTCTCGATCACCAAGGGAGACCAGGGCCATGGCCGCCGGTTCCCATTCCTCGGAGTCTTCCATCTCTTCCCCCAGAGCCACGGAGGCCATCTGCCGGGCCGTGGGGTTGGTCGTTGTGGTTCGCTGATACTGGGGACACTGTGGGTCATTGGCGTAGTGTCCGGGCTGTTGGCAGCGGAAGCAGGTGATCCTAGCTCGTGGACCTGGTCGTCCTGGGGCTCCGGTGCTTGCTGGGGACGGTGCCGAACCCGCCGCTGGTGGGCTGCTGGGGGGGCTGGTTGAGGACCCCCCCGGGAAGTCTCTTGGTCGGCCGTGGTTCCCTCCGCTCCTCTGGCGGGGGGGGCCTTAACTGTGGCGGCCGTAGTCCCCCACGGGGCCCCGGGTGTTCACCCAACGATCACCCTCAGCGGCCAGCTCCCGAGGGTCGGTGAGTTTACTGTCCAGGAGATGCTGGCGCAGTTCTATAAAGCAATTGGCCGCTAAATGTTCCCAGGCAATCAGATCGAACAGTTCTTCGAAGGTGGAGACCTTGCTGCCCTTGATCCACCCGTCCAAGGCTCGGCTGTAAAAGTTCACGTATTCTACCCACGTGGTGCCCGGTATCTTCTTGCAATCTCGGAACCGTTGTCGGTACATTTCGGGTGTGAGTCCGTACCGGCCCACGAGGACTTCCTTCATGTGGCTGTAGGAGTTCATGACCGTGGAGGGCAGATCTAGCAGAGTGTCTCTTCCTTCGCTTAAGAACCGGCCCCATAGGCCAGCCCCCCAATCCTTCTGCGGGACTCGGTGAGAGGTCATGGCGACTTCGTAGGCCTTAAACCACTGCTGGATATCATCGTTCTTGTAATACTCTCTTACCACATCCTTGGGGATGTGAACTTTGGTTTCCCCGGTGGGAGCGGACGGTGGATTCCCGGGTGGCTGTGATTTTTCGTTTCTAGCCCGCCACTCAATCTCCTTCAGGCCGCGTTCATGTTCTAGCTGGAGTTTCTTTTCGTCGTGCTCCCTTTGGAGTCTCTTCTCTTCGAGTTCCCCTTGTAGCCGTAGCTGCTCGACGGCCAACTTCTTTTCTGCCAGTTTTATTTCTCCCTCGATTTTTAGTTTTGCCAGTTCAAGTTCGTGGTTGCGGCTTCTCTCTCGGTCCGCTAGTTCCTCGGGGGACAGGTTCCCCTCTGGCCCGTTGTTTCTCGCCGGGATGCTTGGTGGTTCATGGGTAGAGTCTCCTTCCGTTTGGGTCGGGGGCGCCCCCGTCTCGACCCAGGTTTTCAGTACTTTCTGGAAGTCTTCCTTTGTGCTTAGTCCGGTGGTAGCGATGCCAAGGTCTTTGCAAAACTGTTTTAATTCTCTATGCGTGTAATAGTCCAATTGATCCTCTCGGAACGGTGAGCTTATTTCGGTACCTGCGGCACCCAGGGAGGTTTCTCCTTCCATCTCTGTTTGGTAGTGCGTCAGTCGTTCACTGCACGCTCTCTTTCGGTGTCGGCTCGGATCCCGTCGTCTGCCACCAAATGTTGGAAAGGCGTTCGCCGGAGGGGGGTTCGATACACGTCCTGCCCACCCCTTTGACCCACCTCTCCCAAGTAGGCCGAACCAGGCGCGCACACCCTGAGATACACTACGAACAGAGTGACACCACACGTATTCTTTGTAAGACGATAGGTTCTTTTATCGATGATTTCAAGGGATCTTTATGATCCAAGATGCAAGCAGTACAGCAGTGGCACAACGTACCACCAATAGGTCGGGGGGAATGGGGGTAGCGGGACAGTCTTTCAAGATAGTGTCTCTGCGAAATACCCGGCGGAAAGCTCACAATCCTCGACCTGGAGGGTGTCGTGTCTCTGGGCGATCTCTTACTGAGTCGTCCTCAAGGGGGAGCGCTGCGAGTCTCTCAGCAGGCACAGGTGGTCGAAGTTCGGGAGCCGCGATTCCGTCAGCAGGCTCAGATGGTCCAATAGCTGGGGGCCGCGAGTCACTCAGCAGGCCTAGGTGGTTCAATGTTCGGGAGCCGCGACCTCGTCTGCTGGGCTCAGATGGTTCAATAGCAAGAGGCCGCGAGTCACTCAGCAGGCCCAGGTAACTTCAGCATTCAGGAGCCGTGACAGCGTCTGCAGGCTCGGATGGTTCCAGGTCTTCCCCTCACTCGCTTCTCCGGCACCCCTTGTTATACTCCGCTGGTTCTTTGAAGTCCGGAGTGCTCGCAGAGGGGGGACTGGGGTGACGGAGGGGGTTCGGCGGGATTTCCTGCCGCTCACTTCTTTGGTCTTTTCAGGTGGGTCTGGGAGGGACCCCAGATGCTCGGCAGGGGAGGCGCCTGCTCCCCAGGGGCCTGGTGGCCGATCAAGTCCTCCCGGGGAAGGCGACCCGAGGTGTGACTGGGCTGGCGCCTCTGGGTCTGGCTCGAGGGTTCCCGCTCCCTCAGTTGGACATGCGTGGTAGGGTGTTGAGTCTGTCAGGCCTCTGGCCGGCCCGCGGATCGGGGGTGGCTGGGGCGGCCGGAGTCGGAGATGTCGTGTCTTGAGGGTGGTTGCAGGTTGGCTGGGTGATGGAGAGGGCAACACCGTGAGGCCGGTCTCACAGTGAGCAGCAGTTGCATGAGTTGAAAATGCAGAGGTGGATGGGTGGGCAGCAGCTGCGTGTGGTGGCAGTGCAGAGGTGGATGGGTGAGCAGCAGTTGCAGGAGTTGAAAATGCAGAGGTGGATGGGTGGGCAGCAGCTGCGTGAGGTGACAGTTCAGAGGTGAATGGGTGAGCAGCAGTTGCATGAGTTGAAAATGCAGAGGTGGATGGGTGGACAGCAGCTGCGTGTGGTGGAAGTGCAGAGGTGGATGGGTGGGCAGCAGCTGCATGAGGTGGCAGTGCAGAGGTGGATGGGTGGGCAGCAGCTGCATGAGGTGGCAGTGCAGATGAGGCTGGGTGGGCAGCAGCTGCATGAGGTGGCAGTGTAGAGGTGGATGGGTGGGCAGCAGCTGCGTGTGGTGGCAGTGCAGAGGTGGATGGGTGGGCAGCAGCTGCATGAGGTGGCAGTGCAGAGGTGGATGGGTGGGCAGCAGCTGCATGAGGTGGCAGTGCAGATGAGGCTGGGTGGCCAGCAGCTGCATGAGGTGGCAGTGTAGAGGTGGATGGGTGGCCAGCAGCTGCGTGTGGTGGCAGTGCAGAGGTGGATGGGTGGGCTGCAGCTGCGTGTGGTGGCAGTGCAGAGGTGGATGGGTGGGCAGCAGCTGCATGAGGTGGCAGTGTAGAGGTGGATGGGTGGGCATCAGCTGCATGAGGTAGCAGTGTAGAGGTGGATGGGTGGGCAGCAGCTGCATGAGGTGGCAGTGTAGAGGTGGATAGGTGGGCAGCAGCTGCGTGTGGTGGCAGTGTAGAGGTGGATAGGCGGGCAGCAGCTGCGTGTGGTGGCAGTGCAGAGGTGGATATGCGAGCAGCAGTTGCATGAGTTTAAAATACAGAGGTGGATGGGTGGGTAGCAGCTGCGTGTGGTGGGAGAGCAGAGGTGGATGGGTGAGCAGCAGTTGCATGAGTTGAAAATGCAGAGGTGGATGGGTGGGCAGCAGCTGCGTGAGGTGGCAGTGCAGAGGTGGATGGGTGAGCAGCAGTTGCATAAGTTGAAAATTCAGAGGTGGATGGGTGGGCAGCAGCTGCGTGTGGTGGCAGTGCAGAGGTGGATGGGTGGGCAGCAGCTGCATGAGGTGGCAGTGCAGAGGTGGATGGGTGGGCAGCAGCTGCATGAGGTGGCAGTGCAGATGAGGCTGGGTGGGCAGCAGCTGCATGAGGTGGCAGTGTAGAGGTGGATGGGTGGGCAGCAGCTGCATGTGGTGGCAGTGCAGAGGTGGATGGGTGGGCAGCAGCTACATGAGGTGGCATTGCAGAGGTGGATGGGTGGGCAGCAGCTGCATGAGGTGGCAGTGCAGATGAGGCTGGGTGGGCAGCAGCTGCATGAGGTGGCAGTGTAGAGGTGGATGGATGGACAGCAGCTGCATGAGGTGGCAGTGCAGAGGTGGATGGGTGGGCAGCAGCTGCATGAGGTGGCAGTGCAGATGAGGCTGGGTGGGCAGCAGCTGCATGAGGTGGCAGTGTAGAAGTGGATGGGTGGGCAGCAGCTGCATGAGGTGGCAGTGCAGA
Organism: Triturus cristatus; assembly: GCF_964204655.1. NCBI lineage: Eukaryota > Metazoa > Chordata > Amphibia > Caudata > Salamandridae > Triturus > Triturus cristatus. Next base: position 7,200,152 of record NC_140592.1, read on the forward strand.
GGTGGATGGGTGGGCAGCAGCTGCGTGTGGTGGCAGTGTAGAGGTGGATGGGTGGGCAGCAGCTGCATGAGGTGGCAGTGTAGAGGTGGATGGGTGTGCAGCAGCTGCATGAGGTGGCAGTGTAGAGGTGGATGGGTGTGCAGCAGCTGCATGAGGTGGCAGTGTAGAGGTGGATGGGTGGGCAGCAGCTGCATGTGGTGGCAGTGCAGAGGTGGATGGGTGGGCAGCAGCTGCATGAGGTGGCAGTGCAGAGGTGGATGGGTGTGCAGCAGCTGCATGAGGTGGCAGTGTAGAGGTGGATGGGTGGGCAGCAGCTGCATGTGGTGGCAGTGCAGAGGTGGATGGGTGGGCAGCAGCTACATGAGGTGGCCGTGCAGAGGTGGAGGGGTGGGCAGCAGCTGCATGAGGTGGCAGTGCAGATGAGGCTGGGTGGGCAGCAGCTGCATGAGGTGTCAGTGTAGAGGTGGATGGATGGACAGCAGCTGCATGAGGTGGCAGTGCAGAGGTGGATGGGTGGGCAGCAGCTGCATGAGGTGGCAGTGCAGATGAGGCTGGGTGGGCAGCAGCTGCATGAGGTGGCAGTGTAGAAGTGGATGGGTGGGCAGCAGCTGCATGAGGTGGCAGTGCAGAGGTGGATGGGTGGGCAGCAGCTGCGTGTGGTGGCAGTGTAGAGGTGGATGGGTGGGCAGCAGCTGCATGAGGTGGTAGTGTAGAGGTGGATGGGTGTGCAGCAGCTGCATGAGGTGGCAGTGTAGAGGTGGATGGGTGTGCAGCAGCTGCATGAGGTGGCAGTGTAGAGGTGGATGGGTGGGCAGCAGCTGCATGTGGTGGCAGTGCAGAGGTGGATGGGTGGGCAGCAGCTGCATGAGGTGGCAGTGCAGAGGTGGATGGGTGTGCAGCAGCTGCATGAGGTGGCAGTTTAGAGGTGGATGGGTGGACAGCAGCTGCATGAGGTGGCAGTGTAGAGGTGGATGGGTGGGAAGCAGCTGCGTGGGGTGGCACCGCAGAGGTAGATGGATGGGCAGCAGATGCATGAGACAGCCTGAGATGCACTTGCCTTGGAGTACTGAAGTGTGATATGGCTGCGGTGATTAGAACTATAGTCAGATGTCACTCCTGTATGGGACTGCAGTGGGGGGTGTAGCTGTTGTGAGAGTTAGCAGTGTGTAGGCTGCAGCCGAGGGAGCTGCCGGGAGAAGGGTGAATGGTTGAGTGCAGTGAGATGCACTTGCACTGGAGAACTGCCGACAGACTACAGAAAGAAATGGTTGCAGTGAGTGGGGCACAGTGAGGTGTCACTCATGCGTGGGGTGGCAGTGGGGGGTGTAGCTGTTGTGAGAGGTGGCAATGGGTGGAGCTGCAGGAAAAGGGGTGAGTGTGGGGTGCAGTGAGGTGTCACTCATGCGTGGGGTGGCAATGGGTGGAGCTGCAGGAAAAGGGGTGAGTGTGGGGTGCAGTGAGGTGTCACTCATGCGTGGGGTGGCAGTGGGGGGTGTAGCTGTTGTGAGAGGTGGCAATGGGTGGAGCTGCAGGAAAAGGGGTGAGTGTGGGGTGCAGTGAGGTGTCACTCATGCGTGGGGTGGCAATGGGTGGAGCTGCAGGAAAAGGGGTGAGTGTGGGGTGCAGTGAGGTGTCACTCATGCGTGGGGTGGCAGTGGGGGGTGTAGCTGTTGTGAGAGGTGGCAATGGGTGGAGCTGCAGGAAAAGGGGTGAGTGTGGGGTGCAGTGAGGTGTCACTCATGCGTGGGGTGGCAGTGGGGGGTGTAGCTGTTGTGAGAGGTGGCAATGGGTGGAGCTGCAGGTAAAGGGGTGAGTGTGGGGTGCAGTGAGATACCCTTGCACTGGGGGAGGCAAGTAAGAAATGGCAGCACAGGACTGGGATTACGGTGACATGTCGCTCCTATATAGAGACTGCGGCGAGTGTTGGCTGCATTGAAGGGATCCCATTGGGTGGACCCTATAGAGCTGTTTGTGTGCATTTGGTTGTCTGTGACACACTGGGTTTACAGAAAACCGAATATAGAGAAAAATAGATATTTTAAGGAGGACCCCTGTATGAATATAGGGAGGTATATGGTATTTCTGTAGCGCAAACTGAGCCATGAGGCTGCTGAGCGCTGTACTGGGTTAAAGACAAGCATAAGGTCAATGAATAGGAGGAGAAGGAGCTGGATTGAGGAGGGTCAATGCACTGCGATGTAGTGTTCTTTGAAGAGGCGAGTCTTCAACTCTTTCCTAAATTGGAGCAGCGCTGGGGCGGTCCTGGTGAACAGGTGGATTTGTTTCAGCTCCAGGGCGCACAGATGGAAAAGGCCTGCTGCCTGGTGTGTTCCTTTTTACACTTTGAGGTCTGAGGGCGTCCTGGCTGCCGGTGATACACCAGAGACAGTGAGCTTGTCTGCAAGACAAGCAGGGGTGCGGGCGGTGATCGTTTGGTAAAAGAGCCCTCACCCAAGCTTGATAGAATGCTTGATTCCTCTCTGATGATGCCCTTCAACCCATCAATAGCCTCACGTTCACTGATGATCTTCACATTAATCTTTGTTTGTGATAGAGAAATTCTTGGAGGATGCTTTTCATGTTCCCTGTGGGCCCCCGTAGTAAGCCTGTTGTTCTTGGCACACTGCAGATGAGCAGTGGTAGCAGATAAACACCCAGAGAAACCTGCTGCTAACAAGTCTCATCACAAATCCCAAAAATGCTCGTGAACAGCCTAAATCCACTGGATGAGCTGCACGTGCCGCAGTGGGCCTTGAACCCTGGAGCCATCCTGGGGACAGTAATCCTGGGTTACCTTGCCCTCTGCTCCCAGGCGCCCTTGCAAATTGCCCTTCGCTTAAGAATGGCGAGAGGACGAGGTGGAGAAGAAGGTCTGATGGGGCAAAGGCATCCCGAGGCCCGAGTCCTAGGGCTGCTGACAGCCTGATACTCGCCTGCCTGAGTCACCCTAGGAAACCCGGAGCTGGATACAGGCTGGAGGGGAGCAAGGGATCACCCTTCTTCTCGTTTGAAGGGTTCATGATCACCATTTTGTTTTTGAGATTGAGTCCTAGGACTGAGTGACTGATATCTTTTTGGTATATGTTGCCAGAGGGTAAAGTGTGGACCTGGGAGAGTGACGGTGCGTGTGGCGAGCCTGGGCCTATGACAGCGTTGAACTGATCCATAAAGGACCTCCGCACTTGTCGTTGAGGCCCCAAAGTCATGGGGGAGTCTCTGCACTCGTGGTGGAGGCCCCACAATCGTGGGGGAGTCCCGGCACTCATGGCGGAGGCCCCACAGTCATGGAGGAGGATCCGCACTCGTGGTGGAGGCCCCGCAGTTGTGAGGTAGTCTCCGCACTTGTGGTGCAGGCCCCACAGTCGTGAGGTAGTCTCCACACTTGTGGTGGAGGCTCCGTAGTCGTGGAGGAGTCTCAGCACTTGTGGTGGAGGCCCCACAGTCATGGGGGAGTCTCCGCACTCGTGGCGGAGGCCTGCAGTCATGGGAGAGGGTCCGCACTCGTGGTGGAGGCCCGCAGTCGTGAGGTAGTCTCCACACTTGTGGTGGAGGCCAAGTAGTCGTGGGGGAGTCTCAGCACTTGTGGTGGAGGCCCCTCAGCCATGGGGGAGTCTCCGCACTCGTGGCGGAGGCCCGAAGTCATGGGTAAGGAGTCCGCACTCATGGTGGAGGCCCCGAGGTCATGGGGGGAGTCTCAGCCTAGTGGTGGAGGCCCTGTGGTCATGGGGGAGACTCCGCACTCATGGTGGAGGCCCCACAGTCATGGGGGATTCTCTGCACTTGTGGTGGAGGCCCAAAGTCATGGGTGAGGGGTCCGCACTCGTGGCGGAGGCCCTGCGGTCATGGGGGAGTCTCTGCACTCGTGGTGGAGGCCCTGCAATCATTGGGGAATCTCCACAGTCGCAGTGGTGGCCCCACAGTCATAGGGGAGTCTCTGCACTTGTGGTGGAGGCCGAAGTCATGGGTGAGGGGTCCACACTCAGGGTGGAGGCCCCACAGTCATGGGGGAGTCTCAGCACTCGTGGTGGTATATCTGAAATGACAATTCCTATTCCGGAGATTCTGCCCCGAGTGTGGAGGCTCACACACGACTGCACAGCCTCCACTACGATTGTGGAGGCCCTTTGTAAATCAGGCAGTGTGTGTGTGGGGAGGTGGGCCAGTGATTGGGTGGAGGGTGGGCCTGGGGCTTTGACAGTGTGCGGGCCTTTGGTTAGCACAGTGTGTGTCAGGAGGTAGAGCCTGGGCCAGTGATTACGTGAAGGGTGGCCTTTGGGGGGAGTGACAGTTTGAGTGGGGAGGTGGACATGGGCTGGGGGCAATGTGGGTGGACCTAGGTTTATGACAGTGCGTCTGGCGAGCCTCGTGTGGCGAGCCTGGGGCTAGGACAGCGTGTGTGGAGAGGTAGAGTCTGGACCAGTGATTGTGTGGAGGGTGGGCCTGGGGCTGTGGCAGTGTGTGGGGCATGGCCTTGGCATGAGATGTGTGGGAGTGTTGTCTGAGAGGGTGCCAATGTGCGGGGCCTCGGATGGTGATAGTGTGTGGGGGTGTGGTCTCAGACTATGGTAGTGTGTGGGGTGTGGCTTTGGCATGTGAAATTGTGTTGGGGTGTTGTCTGAGACTGTGACACTGTGTGGGGATGGGACCTGGGGTTGTGGCAATCTGTGGTGAGTGGGTTCATGATAAAAGGACAGCAAGTGGGCTTGGTCTAATACATCGAAAGGCAGAACACCCATCCAGAAATAAAGGGACTGGGTATAAGGTGGCTGGAATTTATTATGAATATTTAAAGTGCATATTGACACATCGGAGTCGGGGTTCATCTGAAGATCACAATGACGCTCATCTGGTGTTCCAGGGTTTGGGACATTAAGCAGGACACGTTGGCATACATTAAAGAGGTTGATGGGACGTGGGTGCCTTTTAAACCCCACACATCCTATGAGTGGTAGGTGCAGAGCAGGGAGTTACCTGGTGACGTGAGCCTTCAGTTCGCAGACAGCATAATGATGGCATTCCAGTGATAATCCCGAGGGTCCGCAGGGCACCACCCTCCGGTCACACAGCAGCCCGGTGAAGCCGTCTTTGCAGGAGCGAGTCTGGCACACGCCCCCACTGCCCGGGCGGTTGTCACAGATCCCATGGACACACTTGCACTCTGTGTGAGGAATGGGAAATGTCATCACATGTGGCCAACTGTGTCAATGTCCTCCCCTGACTTATGCTACCCCCTCATGGTCACACCAACCAGGATGTGGTGTAACACAGACTTTCTGGCACTCTTTCAGCTGCTTCTGGGATTCCTACAATCTTTGTGAGTCTTTTGTGCGCTCTTCAAGAGAAGGAGTGCAAATCATGTTAAAGCGGTATCTGTGGTCCAGGATGGTGGTGGTGGGGCGAGGGGTGTAGGTTTGTGCATGTGTGCGTGTGTTCTCACAACATGAGGCACTGCTATGTTTGTCACCCTTTCAAATAACAATTGAAACATTATTTTTTTTAATTCAGTCTGCACCCTTATCCTAATAAATCTAATCATATAAGAAAACGATGATTCCATTTAGTGCCTGGTGAAAGCCTGACGGAAGCAGAGAAGACGGCAAGAAAATAAACGGTGGTGCGGGTTCATTAACACATCTGAAGACCGGAAGTGACATACATTTCAAGTCCTTCCTGGTATGATTACAGTTACTGTTCCTGCTGAGACCACCTCTCCAAAGCCTGAACATACCTGGGTTGTTTTTATCACTTACGATGCCAATTATGCATCCCGCAGATGTGCCTCTTCCATCTTTGTGCTCTTAAATTTCCACTTATCTCACCCGTGAACCCATCTTTGGGAATGTCTCTAATTCAACATACCGAAAAGCATGAGCTCGGACGACATGCCTTTGACACTTTACAACCAGGATGCAACGAGTCTGAGGGAAATATCCCTTCCCTTATTTACGTATTGCTTTAATATCAACGTTGTTTCTCATACCCGACAAGGCTCCATTTTACTTCCTACTGACAAAAAAGGGCAGAAAGGGATAGCTGCACATTTACCACCAGATAACTTTAATAGCTGCAATGGGTAACAAAGGGCCAGACTTATCGACGAGTTGCTTCCCTCATGCGCCACGCTAGGGGGCGCAAGGGCCATGCCACTCTTAAGTTAGATTTACCAAGCCAATCAAGGCCACCGTACAAGGCCCTGCGGGGCTTGCTAAATCCAGAGTAACGCAAGGCAGCACACACCCTTGCATTTCTCTGCCCCGGGTAGGTGCTCCATGGGTGCAGCGTGAATCCACCCATGGATTTTGGCGCATTCCCAGATTTACCGTTTGTGGTAGACCTGCGAATGCATCACAATGCTACACATCCCCCTGGGAGGCATAACAAGGAGAAATATCTTTATTCTCCACGGTTTTTCCAATATTTTTCCCTGCGTTTTCTCGCTTGCACAGCAAGGTTACCATGAAAAAACAGATCAATGCAGCATACTCCGCTTGCTTCCTCACTCTTCACACGCTCCTTAAGATCTTAAAATGGCTCATGTTCCACACCAGATAAACTGTCACTCAAGCCATGGTCACCAGCCACCTGGACTACAACAATGCACTCTACGTAGGAATCACCACTCACCTCCTGAAGAGACCACAGAACTCAGCGGCTAGACTCATCCTCGACCTCTCTAAACGGGCCCACATCGCCCCCCTCCTCAACAATCTCCACTTGCTCCCCATTCAGGAGAGATGTCAATTCAAGATGCTGAGCCACGCTTACAGAGCCCTGCACAACCAAGGCCCAGCGTACGTCACCCACCGCCTCAACTTCCACCTTCAATCCAGACACCTGCGCTCCGCTTCCCTCTCCCTCGCTCGCACTCCCCACATCTGCCAAAGCAACTGTTTAGGACGCTTCTTCTCCTACCTCGCTGCGAAAACCTGGAACAACCTTAAAAATAAATAACCCGGCATTTGTAAAGCGCAAACAAATCACCCTTAAAGGTCTCAAGGCGCTGGGGGCCGTCGGGAAGATTAAGCGAGCTATTGCCCAGAGTCACATGGTGCTGGGCTGAGCTGCCATCGGCGATTGAACTGTGACCCTCGTGCTCTGGAGTTAGCCGCCCTGGCCGCTGCGCCACACCTCTCGCCTTCACCTGAACCTCATCCTCCCTGCTTGAATTCAAGAAAGGACTCAAGACTTGGCTGTTCAACTTAACCCCTAGCAGCCAATGTCTTAGCGCCTGGATACCCTCATGGGTGAGCTGTTGCGCTTTATAAATACCGATTGATTGATTGATTTCTATTTAGCACACATAGAAAGAGGAAAATGCCTCACAGGATTGTTTTTGTGCAGGAAGGTGTCTAATGCTGAACATTGCAAACCCGCACCCCCAGTCACAGATCTGGGTTGCATATGGCCAGGTCTAAACTGGGGTGGCGGAGTGAGCTGAAGAATGATGATGGATTAAACCCAGATCAGTTGACTGGGGGTGAGTGTTTGCAATGTTCAACACTCCGTCCATCATCCCCTTTGGTTTAGTTTGTTCGCCATAAGTTGGCAGGGTATGCACAGACGTGGGTCCCTTGCTCACTTTGCCACTGGATTCAAGCAAGCCTGGCTGAAGACGGCTGAAATGCCAGAAACCGGTCCTGGGATGCTTGTTTCCGGTCCAGGGAAGACATGGCTTGGCAGTTCGGGCTGGACTGTTCCCATGAGTCACAGGGTCAGACTGATTTGCATATGGCTGTGAGAAGTTGGCCTGATATATGCTATCCACTACAGGGCACCCTGTATAAGTCCAAACAACCCCTTATGTTGATAGGTTAAAGACAACCTTTATTGAAAGCTATCCTAGTGGTAGCTATGGAGAGCAGCCTTCAGGCTAAGTCTTGAAGGAATGTAAAGCAGCTTGATTTACCAGATTATAACCTCTTGAATGACCAAATGAAAAGACAACCACACCATGTATATATTTAAAATATATGTATTTAAGATAAAACACACCCCTCTAGTCTCTTTATGAGACTGCAGTTCGAAGTACTTAGGTTACAAGTTAGCAATCAACAGTAATAGCACAAATACACGTTTGGGCCCTAGGGGCGTACCAAACCATATACCAATAGAGTGGTATAAGAACCACGACTGTTATAGGCACTAGGCCTATTGCCTCTAGCATCGCTGGGACGCCAAGGAACCACCCAAGGTAGTGACACAGGGGACCCACGGGGGATGCGTGCAGTGTGAGAACACAGCCGTAAATCGTCGTTAACTTCTATGGGGAAAGTCGCAATTGGAAATTTTGAGTTTATGGACACTTAGAGGATATCTACGAGCAAACCCTTTTGGACTTAGAGGTGTCTAGGGCCAACACCCATGGGAGCACTGGAGTACTCGAGTTACCTCACCCAGGGAAGCCAGGTGCATAGATGTCAAATGGTGTCGGGTCGCGTTGCTGATTTCAATGGAAGCTGCTCAGGAAGTGCTGCTGTCGTGAAGAGGAGAAGTGTCCGAAGCGATCCAAGCCTGGATCTAGGATGGAAGGAACCTGAAAGCAGAGGGGACAGAGTCTGGGTCACTTACCAGTGACCAAGGGCACGATGGACCAATGCCCACAGATGTCGGGTGCTTCAGGTGAGTTGACGGGTGTCTTGACTCTTCAGCCACGAGGTCCAGGAGGCGTCGACGATGACCAGGAGCTGGATTTGATCTGTACCACAAAGTATGTAGAGTGCTGCAGTATTGGCGACCAGATTGGACCCAACAAGCCTTGGCAACGGCAAGTCACTTGGAATCAGAGAAAGGCGTCGGTTCAGACCAGCAAGGTCTGGGGGACTCACCCAGTGAGGGTAAGTCGGGGCACGTCTGGAGCAACCAGGAAAGCCCAATCAGAAGAGGAGTTACCTTCGTGGGGACCCACTAGCCAACAGGCTAGCGATCGCGAAGGAGCCTCAAGTGGTTACACTGGAAACTGGCCCACGGGTCACTCGTGGAGTGGAGGCCAGAGATCTTCAGTGCAGGAGGTGCTCAGGGCTGGGGCTACTCGGAGCCCAAAGCACAACTTCGAGGAAGACCAGGAAGATGATGGATCAGCAAAAGATAACGGTGTCCAGAGGTCATGGTTCCATGTCACCCACGATAGCCACGGGCCTCGGCTTTGCTGTGGACTCAGGGTGGCCTCGGGAAAGTCTGGAAATCTACCTCTGGTGATGCAAAGACTTCGGCATCCGGCGGGAGCTTCAGCGATGCAGACTGGTCAGTTGCTTCTTTGGTGCCTGCCAAGTTGGGTAGTCACTCCTAGACCCCAAGGGAGATTTCTTCAGTCTTCTAGGCGAAATAGAAAGTCGAAGGTCCAGGATATATATTGCAGAGTTTCGTCCAGGGTAATCTCAAGTCGCAAGGACTGGGTTCCCATACTTATACAAAGTTTGGGGGTTGGACATACTCTAGGGACCCACCTATGGGAGGGTTTGGAAAGAGGGGTGGTTACAACCATTTCCTTTGTCCAGTTTCGCGCCAGAGCAGGGGCAGGTAGCCCCTGCAACCAGTTTGAACTGGACTATGTACAGGGACACCAAGTGTGCCCCCAGTGCAGGACTTCAAAGCACCAGAGAGTGCTCCCGCCCAGCCCCAATACACATCTGCCTGTCTGGGGAGGTGGTTACACCTCCCTGGGACAGGAAACCTATTGTCCAGGCCTCCCCTGCCGGAGTTTCGGTCAGCAGTAGGAGGCCAGACCAGTGTCTGTGGCAGTGGCATCCATTTTGTGATGCCAGGTCTGTAGAAAGTCCTACCGGGTCAGATCAATGTGAACATGTCTCTCCCTCTAGAAGGGTGGAATGCTACCCCCGCCACCAGAACTGGGGGGGGGGTAGTATTCCAAAGCGCTTGACACCAAACACAACATGTTTCCGTGCAGCCATCCCAAGTTAGCATTTACCGCAATGTTATAATGCACTTAAGAGTATATGGTCAGGCTGCACCACAAACAGCATCAGAGGAGGTACTCCGAACGCTGTAGAGGGGCTCTGCTCATGCAGGGGCACCCTCTCACATAAAAACCAAGCACTCTGCCTTCAGGATTGTTAAGGCCTGCCATATGAGTGACTTATAGGTTTTATATGTATGTGCAATGGTAGTGATATAGGTAGCCTATGCCACTGTAAGGGATGCAAGCACCACCTTACCCAGGGTGCAGTAGCAGACCTGTGGTGTCATTTTGGAGTGTTTCCCAGGGGTGGCATAATACATGCTTCAGCCTCTGGTAGGCCTCTGAGGTACGTATGCCCTAGGTACATAGTATACCATATGCTAGGGGCTTATAAGGCACTCCAGAATCCAATTAGATATGTACCTAATGCACATGCAAACCATTTTAGAGAGGAAGCAGCTAGGCTGGGGTCTTGATTAGCAGGGCCACAGCCAGACTAAGGTCCAAAAACAGTGAAACACCAGCAAAAAGTGGGGGTACCCATGTGAAGCAGATCCTACTCTCCTACAATGGCCATGTCTGAACCGTGGTGGCGGAGTGAGCTAAAGAATGATGATGGATTAAACCCAGATCAGTTGACTGGAGGTGAGTGCTTGCAATGTTCAACACTCCGTCCATCATCCCCTTTGGTTTTGCTTTGTCCGAGTATTGAATGGCCGGACGTATCCGTATATAGCACCTCAAGCGATTCATTACTCGGTAAAATCATAAGCCGTTATAGATTACTCACTAGTATCTCTCCCCCTATATCAGATGGTAACAAGTTACAAGTCGGGCAATAGGCTGGAAAGTGATCACCAACCACAAATGATTAGACTCAACTTAACTATTACTCTACATGACCAAACTGCCCCAGAGTTAGGTCAGTCCATTGGCCTTAACTGTACGACACTACACTGGTCAGTAAATAGTATACAAACCATCGAACAGCAAGCAAGAGCCCAGTGGGAAGCCTTAAATAAAATAGATCAACATCCTTTGACGCAGTGGGAGCAGCTTTCAATCTGTCTAGTAGAGAAGAATGCTGTTCAGTCTAAAGTTAGGGCAGCAACAGTTATGTCATTCCCAAATAAGATGACTGCACAACTTAAAACAGCGAAGAGAAAATTGAATCATGCCTTAAGGGTTTTAAGAAATGACGCATCCTCCAGAATCAGAAATGACGCCCTACCAAAATTAAAGGTCACTTTATAAAAAAGAGGTATGGTTACAAACAAAGCGGAGCCAGATCTATATTGGTGTGAATTAATTATGCAGCTAAACGTAAAGACGCACGTGAGTTTTGGAGATTGGTAAATCAAGCCAATGGCAGGAAACAGCACCTAATAACTTCAAATATATCAGAAGAAGTCTGGGATAAGCACTTGTGATCTACGTGTGGTGACATAAACAACAGAACAAATCTAGTGGAAGATGGATTAGGGGATAAGACAAGGGACATTATGCAGTTAAAGATCCAGTACACAACCGTGGAGAAAATTATAAGTTCTAGTCGTCGGAGCGGTGCGCCAGGACCAAAGGGCATCCCTCAAGCCCTATTTGAAGAAAACTCGCAATATTGGACAAAGAAACTGACATACTATTTAATCGCGCCTTGCAGAATGAAGAAATCCCCGATAAATAGAGGGGCTCAATCTTGGCCCCCCGATTTTTAAAGATGGCCAGGCCTCGGACCCTGCTAATTATAGACTAATAGCCTTAATGGATTGTGAAGCTAAGTTTTTTGCTAAATGTCTGGTAGCAGAGCTAACGGCTTAGGTGGGAGACAGTAAACAGCTGCCAATGAATCAAACCGGGTTTATAAAAGGCATGGGGACTATTATCAACATTCAAATGTTAGCTCTTATAACTGAAATGGCAAAGTGCCGAGCATTGAACCTGTATCTATGTTTTATTGATTTTAGTTCAGCCTTTGACCCAGTGCACAGGAATATTCTTTGGAACAAGTAATCAAAAAGTGGAATTGCACTTTGTTTGTTGAGAGCGATCCAACTGCTGTATACCAATACCTGGACGAGAGTAAGGTTGGGTCAGGGTACAGTAGTGTAAAAAAATAACAAGGAAAGGGTTGAAGCAAGGATGTATATTGGCTCCTACCTTGTTCAACCTTTATTTAGCTGACATCTCACCTAGGTTGAACGATATTAACTCTCATTCCCCGTCGGTGCCCGTTTTAAGGTTTCCCACTTATTGTATGCCAACGACATTGTATTAATAAGTTATACAAAGGTGGGGCTGCAGAGACTAATAAACAAAACTGCTCTATATGCTTCATCTCACGGGTTAAAGGTCAACTTAAAGAAGTCAAAAAACATGCTGGTGTCAAGGGGGTTAGCAGCACGACCTATATTGAGTATAGAAGGGTCTGTGTTAGAATCTATTTCAGGGTATAGATATCCGGGTGTTATACTAGACGCTGGAGGTTCAGGTAAGAACCAGTGTGCAGCACTACAGAGAAGAAATAACTCATCAACTGCAGCATTCGTTGCCCTCCAGAATAACTTAAAAGGCCTTTCCCTCAAACCATTACTACAAGTAATGTCAGTTAAACACGTACCATCTCTGACATATTGAGTAGAGACCTTTAGAGGACGCGCTGATAAGATCATAGACAAGCTGGTGACAGGTACCTATCGTCGCTTGTTTCATCTCCCTCAGCAGACATCACCGGCGTAAATTCGACTTGAGTTCGGCCTTAGACGACAGAACCTAAAAAGCTTAGGGGCATAGTTGAAATGTTGCCACAAACTGAGACGGGATAATAACTCAACGCTTATGACAGTAGTCTGAGAGGCGATAACAAACATAAGCAGGCCCATGAATACTTCAGATTGGCTATAGATACGTTTAAGGCTGAACAATTATGGGCTTTATCCCTTTCACAGGTGCCATTTAACAAAGTGATGAATGGGTGCAGTAAAAAAACGTCCTTGCTATTGGATAAAGAAGTATTGGCAAAAAGATCCCATGCATGGACAGTGATTGCTTCCTATGGTATGCTCAAACCCCAGAGCTATCGAGGGGATTTAAATAGCCAAAGGGCCAAGCTGAAGCTTATGAGTCTCCGGTTAGGCAATAGCCTATTCCGTGGAGACACCCCTGCTTGGAAAAAGCCGAGTGGTGAAAGGACGTGTCGTCTCTGCAACTATAATAGAGAAGATATTTGCCATATCATTTGTAGTTGCCCAGTGTTATTAGTTGCACGTAGGAGGCAGCTGAGGCAATACTTTAATAGGCAATTGATACAAACATATCGACAAGCAGTCATTGCCAGCCTGCAGGGGGAAGGTTCACAATTCACTGGCAGACTTTTGAGGTTTATAGCAATAGCAGAGAGGAAACTGACTAATAGTGATCAATGAAGAGATTTTTTTAGCACTTATGAATTGAGGAAAGTACTTTTAATTATGTGGTTTTTAAATAAGGGCCCAGGATTGGTTATGTATGAAAGCTAAGTAAATTGCATAAAGATGTTTTATTGTATGAAATGTAAGAAAACCGTATTAAGGTGTTTTTATTGTAAGTTTTTAGTAACTGAACAATACATCTTTTTCATTCATTCACTGCTTGCTACTTTACCAATGTCCCACTTTTATGTGTGAAGCAGAAAATGCCTGTTGGACATTCACTAGATATTCACTGGGTTACTCTTTCTTTAAGACCTTCATCTCCACCTGTCCAAGACATGCCCAGCTGTCCCAGACATGTCCAGCTGCCATAGACATGCCCACCTGCCCCAGACATGTCCAGCTGCCATAGACATGCCCAGCTGCCCCAGACATGCCCAGCTGCCCCAGACATGCCCATCTGCCTCAGACATGCCCAGCTGTCCCAGACATGCCCACCTGCCTCAGACATGCCCACCTGCTCCAGACATGCCCAGCTGACCCCCTCCCCCAAGACATGCCCAACTGACCTTCTTCGCAGTTTTCTCCATGCCGGTTTGGGTTCGAGCAGATGTGACAGGCCATTCCTTTGTAGTCCTCAAAGCACATACAGCTGCCGTTCCCCCGGATGCCATCGCTGCACTGCAAGAAGAGAAGAAGGAACACCTTGGCTCCTCTGGCTGACACTTACAGAGGTGAGAGGCAGCGCCATCTTGTGCCGGGCACAGAAATACTCCATGAGTCACATGGGAGAGAGTGCAGAGGCATGAGGCACCGGTGAGCCAATCAGACAGCTGTGAGGGACCGCGGGGGCACCGGTGAGCCAATCAGACAGCAGTGAGGGACTGCGGGGGCACCGGTGAGCCAATCAGACAGCTGTGAGGGACCGCGGGGGCACCGGTGAGCCAATCAGACAGCTGTGAGGGACTGCGGGGGCACTGGTGAGCCAATCAGACAGCTGTGAGGGACGGCGGGGGCACCAGTGAGCCAATCAGACAGCTCTGAGGGAGTGTGGGGGCACCGGGGAGCCAATCAGACAGCTCTGAAGGACCACGGCAGCACAGGGGAGCCAATCAGACAGCTCTGAGGGATCGCGGGGGCACTTTGAGCCAATCAGACAGCTCTGACAGACCAGAAGGGAGTAAAGAGCAGCCAAGCCAATCATACACCTCCCAGAGAGCCCCGGGGGAGGGGGGGCACAAGAGAGCCAATCCTACTGAGAGAGACCACAGGAGGAAGGGGAGCAGATGCACCAACATCACAGCTCTGAGGGGTTGCAGGGAAGTGAGTAATAGCCCAAAGTCCTCCAGCTATGAGGAACCTCAGGGCGGTGAGGCCCAGACTGCCCGCCTATGAGAGACCACAGGAGCATGAACACAGCAGCTCAGCTCGCTCCATGCCACCTGACCCTGACTCTCATGCCAGGACCCTCTACCCTGCTCAGCCCTGCCCTGCACCTTCACTTCCAGTTCCTGCTGTTACACCACGGTGCACCCTCCTACATCCACCGTGAGGTGCACCTCCCTTGAGCTCTGAACCATCCTCCTGCGCGCTCTACGCCAGGTTAACTCTTGCTTCAAGCTCATGAACTCTGCCCTGCCAAGCCCTGCTTGCTGCTGCTAGTCTGACTCTGCTGCACACTGTCCTGCTGACTCTGCTGCACACTGTCTGGCTGACTCTGCTGCACACTGTCCGGCTCACTCTGCTGCACACTGTCCTGCTGACTCTGCTGCACACTGTCCTGCTGACTCTGCTGCACACTGTCCTTCTGGCTCTGCTGCACACTGTCCTGCTGGCTCTGCTGCACACTGTCCTGCTGGCTCTGCTGCACACTGTCCTTCTGGCTCTGCTGCACACTGTCCTCCTGACTCTGCTGCACACTGTCCGGCTGACTCTGCTGCACACTGTCCTTCTGGCTCTGCTGCACACTGTCCTGCTGGCTCTGCACTGCTCTGTCCTGCTGGCTCTGCATTGCTCTGTCCGCCTGGCTCTGCTGCACTGCGCTGGCTCTGCTGAACTGCTCTGTCCTGCTGGCTCTGCTGCACTGCTCTGTCCTGCTGGCTCTGCTGCTCTGCTCTGTCCGGCTGGCTCTGCTGCACTGCTCTGTCCTGCTGGCTCTGCTGCACTGCTCTATCCTGCTGGCTCTGTCCGGCTGGCTCTGCTGCACTGCTCTGTCCTGCTGGCTCTGCACTGCTCTGTCCGGATGGCTCTGCTGCACTGCTCTGTCCGGCTGGCTCTGCTGCACTGCTCTGTCCTGCTGGCTCTGCTGCACTGCTCTGTCCTGCTGGCTCTGCTGCACTGCTCTGTCCTGCTGGCTCTGCACTGCTCTGTCCGGCTGGCTCTGCTGCACTGCTCTGTCCGGCTCGCTCTGCTGCACTGCTCTGTCTGGCTGGCTCTGCACTGCTCTGTCCGGCTGGCTCTGCTGCACTGCTCTGTCCTGCTGGCTCTGCACTGCTCTATCCTGCTGGCTCTGCTGCACTGCTCTGTCCTGCTGGCTCTGCTGCACTGCTCTGTCCTGTTGGCTCTGCTGCACTGCTCTGTCCGGCTGACTCTGCTGCACTGCTCTGTCCGGCTCGCTCTGCTGCACTGCTCTGTCTGGCTGGCTCTGCACTGCTCTGTCCAGCTGGCTCTGCTGCACTGCTCTGTCCTGCTGGCTCTGCACTGCTCTGTCCTGCTGGCTCTGCTGCACTGCTCTGTCCTGCTGGCTCTGCACTGCTCTGTCCTGCTGGCTCTGCTCCGCTGCTCTGTCCTGCTGGCTCTGCTCCGCTGCTCTGTGCTGCTGGCTCTGCACTGCTCTGTCCTGCTGGCTCTGCACTGTCCTGCTGGCTCTGCTGCACTGCTCTGTCCTGCTGGCTCTGCTCCACTGCTCTGTCCTGCTGGCTCTACTGCACTGCTCTGTCCTGCTGGCTCTGCTCCGCTGCTCTGTGCTGCTGGCTCTGCTGCGCTGCTCTGTCCGGCTGGCTCTACTGCACTGCTCTGTCCTGCTGGCTCTGCTACACTGCTCTGTCCTGCTGACTCTGCTGCACTGCTCTATCCTGCTGGCTCTGCACTGCTCTGTCCTGTTGGCTCTACTGCACTGCTCTGTCCTCCTGGCTCTGCTCCGCTGCTCTGTCCTGCTGGCTCTGCTGCACTGCTCTGTCCCGCTGGCTCTACTGCACTGCTCTGTCCGGCTGGCTATACTGCACTGCTCTGTCCGGCTGGCTCTACTGCACTGCTCTGTCCGGCTGGCTCTACTGCACTGCTCTGTCCGGCTCGCTCTACTGCACTGCTCTGTCCGGCTGGCTCTGCTGCACTGCTCTGTCCGGCTGGCTCTACTGCACTGCTCTGTCCGGCTGGCTCGCTCTACTGCACTGCTCTGTCCTGCTGGCTCTGCACTGCTCTGTCCTGTTGGCTCTGCTGCACTGCTCTGTCTGGCTGGCTCTGCTGCACTGCTCTGTCTGGCTGGCGCTGCTGCACTGCTTTGTCCTGCTGACTCTGCTGCACTGCTCTATCCAGCTGGCTCTGCTGCATTGCTCTGTCCTGCTGGCTCTGCACTGCTCTGTCCTGTTGGCTCTACTGCACTGCTCTGTCCTGCTGGCTCTGCTCTGCTGCTCTGTCCTGCTGACTCTGCTGCAGTGCTCTGTCCTGCTTGCTGGACTCAGCTGCACTGCTCTGTCCGGCTGTCTCTGCACTGCTCTGTCCTGCTGGCTCTGCTGCACTGCTCCGTCTTGTTGGCTCTGCACTGCTCTGTCCTGCTGGCTCTGCTGCACTGCTCTGTCCTGCTGACTGCTGCAATGCTCTATCCAGCTGGCTCTGCTGCACTGCTCTGTCCTGCTGGCTCTGCACTGCTCTGTCCTGTTGGCTTTACTGCACTGCTCTGTCCTGCTGGCTCTACTGCACTGCTCTGTCCTGCTGGCTCTGCTCCGCTGCTCTGTCCTGCTGGCACTACTGCACTGCTCTGTCCTGCTGGCTATGCTACACTGCTCTGTCCTTCTGACTCTGCTGCACTGCTCTGTCCTATTGGCTCTGCACTGCTCTGTCCTGTTGGCTCTACTGCACTGCTCTGTCCTGCTGGCTCTGCTCCGCTGCTCTGTCCTGCTGACTCTGCTGCAGTGCTCTGTCCTGCTTGCTGGACTCAGCTGCACTGCTCTGTCCGGCTGTCTCTGCACTGCTCTGTCCTGCTGGCTCTGCTACACTGCTCTGTCCGACAGGCTCTACTGCACTGCTCTGTCCTGTTGGCTCTGCACTGCTCTGTCCTGCTGGCTCTGCTGCACTGCTCTGTCCTGCTGGCTCTGCTGCACTGCTCTATCCTGCTGGCTCTGTCCGGCTGGCTCTGCTGCACTGCTCTGTCCTGCTGGCTCTGCACTGCTCTGTCCGGCTGGCTCTGCTGCACTGCTCTGTCCTGCTAGCTCTGCACTGCTCTATCCTGCTGGCTCTGCTGCACTGCTCTGTCCTGCTGGCTCTGCTGCACTGCTCCGTCTTGTTGGCTCTGCACTGCTCTGTCCTGCTGACTGCTGCAATGCTCTATCCAGCTGGCTCTGCTGCACTGCTCTGTCCTGCTGGCTCTGCACTGCTCTGTCCTGTTGGCTTTACTGCACTGCTCTGTCCTGCTGGCTCTACTGCACTGCTCTGTCCTGCTGGCTCTGCCCCGCTGCTTTGTGCTGCTGGCTCTGCTGCGCTGCTCTGTCCGGCTGCCTCTACTGCACTGCTCTGTCCTGTTGGCTCTACTGCACTGCTCTGTCCTGCTGGGTCTGCTACACTGCTCTGTCCTGCTGACTCTGCTGCACTGCTCTGTCCTGCTGGCTCTGCACTGCTCTGTCCTGTTGGCTCTACTGCACTGCTCTGTCCTGCTGACTCTACTGCACTGCTCTGTCCTGCTGACTCTGCTGCACTGCTCTGTCCTGCTGGCTCTGCACTGCTCTGTCCTGTTGGCTCTACTGCACTGCTCTGTCCTGCTGGCTTTGCTCCGCTGCTCTGTCCTGCTGAGTCTGCTGCAGTGCTCTGTCCGGCTGTCTCTGCACTGCTCTGTCCTGCTGGCTCTGCTATACTGCTCTGTCCGGCTGGCTCTGCTGCACTGCTCTGTCCTGCTGGCTCTGCTGCACTGCTCTGTCCGGCTGGCTCTGCTGCACTGCTCTGTCCGGCTGGCTCTGCTGCACAGCTCTGTCCAGCTGACTCTGCTCCGCTGCTCTGTCCTGCTGGCTCTGCTGCACTGCTCTGTCCGGCTGGCTCTGCTCCGCTGCTCTGTCTGGCTGACTCTGCTCCGCTGCTCTGTCCTGCTTGCTGGACTCAGCTGCACACTGTCCTGCTTTATCCCTTGCTGCCCATCTCTTTCTTCCTTTATCCTACCCTCGACCATCCTTATTGAGCTGCTCTGTCCTGCTGACTCTGCTCTGCTGCTCTGTCCTACATGTTCTTCTGAGCAGCTATCTCCTTCTTCCTTTGATGACTACTCTGTCTGCTGTGTCCTGGTTGTGCTGGTCAGTCTTGCTGGCTCTGCTGAGCTGCTCTGTCCCGTGGCTGAGCTAAGCTGCTCTGTCCTCCTTCCTCTGCTAAGCTGCTCTGTCCTCCTTCCTCTGCTAAGCTGCTCTGTCCTGTGTCTCTGCTGAGCTGCTACCCTTTCCTTGTCATACTGACCAGATGTGTCCTACTCGGATGAACTGCTCTGCTCTGCCCCGCATGGGACAGCTCAGGTCCTACTTACAAGGCCTCGCCCAAAGCAGGGGTTGCTGAATCCGGCAGGGCACTGCCTACAATCAGGTCCAAAGAATCCCTTGCAGCAGCCAGGCTCCTGTGGAGGGAAGGAGACAAGACAGGGGTCAGACAGTGACTGATGCACACTGTGACTTGTGGCAGCTGCCTGGGGGGGGCTCCTGTGGAGTGAAGGAGACAAGACAGGGGTCAGACTGTGACTGATGCACACTGTGACTTGTGGCAGCTTCCTGGGGGGGGCTCCTGTGGAGTGAAGGGGACAAGACAGGGGTCAGACTGTGACTGATGCACACTGTGACTTGTGGCAGCTGCCTGGTGGGGGTGGGGAACGGGCTCCTGTGGAGTGAAGGAGACAAGACAGGGGTCAGACTGTGACTGATGCACACTGTGACTTGTGGCAGCTTCCTGGGGGGGGGGGCTCCTGTGGAGTGAAGGGGACAAGACAGGGGTCAGACTGTGACTGATGCACACTGTGACTTGTGGCAGCTGCCTGGTGGGGGTGGGGAACGGTCTCCTGTGGAGTGAAGGAGACAAGACAGGGGTCAGACTGTGACTGATGCACACTGTGACTTGTGGCAGCTTCCTGGGGGGCGGGGCTCCTGTGGAGTGAAGGAGACAAGACAGGGGTCAGACTGTGACTGATGCACACTGTGAATTGTGGCAGCTTCCTGGGGGGGGCTCCTGTGGAGTGAAGGGGACAAGACAGGGGTCAGACTGTGACTGATGCACACTGTGACTTGTGGCAGCTTCCTGGGGGGGGCTCCTGTGGAGTGAAGGGGACAAGACAGGGGTCAGACTGTGACTGATGCACACTGTGACTTGTGGCAGCTGCCTGGTGGGGGTGGGGAACGGGCTCCTGTGGAGTGAAGGAGACAAGACAGGGTTCAGACAGTGACTGATGCACACTGTGACTTGTGGCAGCTACCTGGTGGGGGTGGGGGGGAATGGGGAAAACTGTAACTTATGGCAGCTGCCTTGTGGGGGGGGGGCATGGGGCAAAACTGCGACTGGCCTGGAGGGCACTCTGGCACCGCAGAATGAGCCAGCTTCAAAGGGTCAGTGTGTGGACTTATTGCCAAGGTGCACGCGTCAGTGGCACAGGGGTCAGGGAAGAACACCGTTCCTACCCAGAAGACTCCCTCTACAACCAAGGACCCGCCTACATGAACCACAGCCTGAATTTCCACCTAGCTCCCAGGAACCTTCGCTCGGCTCACCTCGCCCTCGCACAGGTACCATGCAGTCGCACCGGAGGACGCTCCTCCCACCTCGCTGCCAAGTCCCTGATCACCCTTCCCTCCACCTCTTTACTTCACCATCACTGACTGACTTCAGGAAGGGACTCAAGACCTGGCTCTTCAACTAGCACCGCAGCACAGCGCCTGGATACCCCCTCAGGTGCTAAGCACAGCAGCGGTTACTTCACTTAAGCAGGGGATCGTCGCCCTCTACCCACTGCGAGCCACGCTGGAAAAATAAAATGGCATGAAAAGATTTCATTGCCATTTTATTTTTCTGAGATGCGCACTCACCATGCTGCAGCCAGCCTTCCCCAGGCCCAGCGACATGCGGGCGTGTCCTCTGATGCCGATTGGCAGCAGAGGACAGGAGCAGAGGCTGGCTGGATGCTCCGAAGTGCACATGTCACTTTAGCCAGCTGTCTTGCACGGGCCACAGTGACATGTGCACTTTGATGCTCTCCACCCAGCTGTCTTAGCTAGACAGAGACCAAGCACAGGCCTACAGAGCCTGAAGGAGCGTCCAGCCAGTCCACTCCATCCAATCCTGGTGCTGCTCTCACAGCATGAGAGCAGCGCCAGGATTGGATAAGGGTGTTGGCTGGGCCGTGCTGCAAGAAGGAAGAAGATCGGGACCAGAGAGAGGAGTGCAGCCAGGTAGGGGATTTCTTTTTATTTTCCTCCTGTGTTCTATTTCAGTCCCTCCCTCCCACCAACCAGTCCTCATAGCTGGCAGCCGCCACTGGATAAGCAGTGCTATATAACTATGGATTGATTAATTTCTTTTGATGGGGCACAGTCTGAGTTTTGCAAAACAGTCATTTTTGATTATTGATGAGTTTTTAAAGAATAACTTTGATCGGTGGCTAACAGGGGTTATTGTGAATGTCACGTAATGGGGCATCTGCTGACAACTGGGAGATAAGATAACATGTATTTGTGAAGCACACGTTCACCCGTAGGCATCTTGGCGCTGAATAACAGATGTTTATTGTTGCCCACATCAATGGTACTTATATTATCGACCTGAGATGGAAGAAAGGCTGAGTGGCTCTGCTTGGGGTTTGAACCTGTGACCATGTGGTCAAACACAGGCCCCTGCAGTGGACGCATAAGTCCACTGAGCCACCAGACCCAGAAGATGCAACGATCCATCACTCTCATGGCTCATCCACTGCATTTAGAATGAGGGGAACTAGTAATTTTCACGTGGAAGAGGTTCAGCTGGCTCTGCCCTTGGAACCCGTTTGCGAGCCCCTGAACCACCAAAGGATGCCGCTTAGCATCAGAATGCCCACTGTATGCAGGATGTTGCTTCTGATGATGTTTTTAGGTCTTGTCTAGAGTTATTGTCAGTTTACAGTGGCATTAGAGCCCGCCCATTGCTTCCCATTGGTTGGTTTCACTGTCACTCTAATTTACTGGCTTTTTATTCATTAACTTCTGTGGGCTGTCATTCCTCTTCTTCTGTTGGTTTGACTCCTGGATCATGGACATATTGCTTGTGTCACTGTTTACCTTTCAAGCACTACTTTTTTCTTATTGGTTAAGTGCTCCATGAGAGTGCATGTGTTTTTCAGCTGTCTCTCTCCACTTCTCTGCCCCCCTACACCGTTGCTGTCACCAGTGTGCTTCTCCCCGCCCCCTCCATGTAGTGCTCGCCCTTGTGTGCTTCTCCACCCTGCGTTCCTTCCTCGCCTGTGTGCTTCTCTCCACGGCTCCATGTTGCTCTTTCTTGCCGTGTGCTTCTCTTCTCCCATACCGTACCCACCTTTGCTCTGTACTTCTCCCTTTGCTGTCTGTGCTGCTTCCCCCCACCTGCGCCCTCTTTGTTGCTTCCGCCCCACCCACATATGAAACAAGCATTGCCATAGCCAATAGGTCTCGCTTTTGGGACCTTATAAGTATTTAGTTATGCAACTGTTGTGTGTGTGTGGTTGTGGTTGCGTATGTGGTTGTGTGTGTGTGGTTGTGTGTGATTATAGTTGTGAGTTTGTGGTTGTGTGTGCTTGTGGGTGTGGTTGTGGGTGTGTGTGTGGTTGTGGGTGTGTGTGTGTGGTTGTGTGTGGGTGTGTGTGGTTGTGTGTGTGTGATTGTGTGCGTGTGTGGTTGTGTGTATGTTGTGTGTGTGTGGTTGTGTGTGTTGTGTGTCTGGTTGTGTGGTTGTTTGTGTGTGGTTGTGTGTGGGTGTGTGTGTATGGTTGTGGTTGTGTGTGTGTGGTTGTGTGTGTTATTGTATGTAGTTGTGTGGTTGTGTGTGTGTGTGTGTGTGGGTGTGTGTGTGTGGTTGTGTTTGTGTGTGTAGTTGTGATTGTGTGTGTAGTTGTGGTTGTGTGTGTGTGTGGTTGTGTATGTGGTTGTGGGTGTGGTTGTGTGTGTGGTTGTGGGTGTGTGTGTGTGGTTGTGTGGGTGTGTGGTTGTGTGGGTGTGTGAGTGGTTGTGTGTGTGTGGTTGTGTGCGAGTGGTTCTGTGTGTGTGTGTGTGTGTGTGGTTGTGGTTGTGTGGTTGTGGTTGTGTGTGTGGTTGTGGTTGTGTGTTGTTGGGGTTGTGTGTGTAGTTGTGGTTGTGTGTGGGTGTGTGTGTGTTGGTGTATGTGTTGGTGTGTATGCAGTTCTGTGTGGGTGTGGTTGTGTGTGGTTGTGGTTGTGTGTGTGTGGTTCTGTGTGGTTCTGTGTGTGTGGTTGTGTGTGTGGTTGTGGTTGTGTGGTTGTGGTTGTAGTTGTGGTTGTGTGTGTGTTATTGTGTGTGTGGTTGTATGTGTGTGGTTGTGTGTGCTTGTGGGTGTGGTTGTGTGTGTGTGTGGTTGTGGGTGTGTGGGTGTGTGGTTGTGGGTGTGTGTGTGTGGTTGTGTGTGGGTGTGTGTGGTTGTGGTTGTGTGTGTGTGGTTGTGTGTGTGTGATTGCGTGCGTGTGTGGTTGTGTGTATGTTGTGTGTGTGGTTGTGTGGTTGTTTGTGTGTGGTTGTGTGTGGGTGTGGGTGTGTGTGTATGGTTGTGGTTGTGTGTGTGTGTTATTGTATGTAGTTGTGTGGTTGTGTGTGTGTGTGTGTGTGGTTGTGTGGTTGTGGTTGTGTGTTGTTGTGGTTGTGTGTGTGTGTGTGTGTGGTTGTGGGTGTGTGTGTGTGGTTGTGTGTGGGTGTGTGTGGTTGTGTGTGGGTGGGTGTGGTTGTGGTAGTGTGTGTGTGGTTGTGTGTGTGTGATTGTGTGCATGTGTGGTTGTGTGTATGTTGTGTGTGTGTGGTTGTGTGTATGTTGTGTGTGTGTGGTTGTGTGGTTGTGGTTGTGTGTGGTTGTGTGTTTAGTTGTGGTTGTGTGTGGGTGTGTGTGTGTTGGTGTGTGTGTTGGTGTGTGTGTTGGTGTGCGTGTAGTTGTGTGTGGGTGTGCTTGTGTGTGGTTGTGGGTGAGTGGTTGTGTTTGGTTCTGTGTGTGTGTGGTTGTGAGTGGTTGTGGTTGTGTGTGTGGTTGTGTGGTTGTGGTTGTGTGTGTAGTTGTGGTTGTGTGTGTAGTTGTGGTTGTGTGTGTTATTGTGTGTGTGGTTGTATGTGTGTGGTTGTGTGTGTGTTGGTGTGGTTGTGTGTGTGTAGTTGTGTGTGTGTGGTTCTGTGTGGGTGGTTCTGTGTGTGTGGTTCTGTGTGTTGTGGTTGTGTGTGTAGTTGTGGTGGTGTGTGTAGTAGTGGTTGTGTGTGTGTTATTGTATGTGTGGTTGCGTGTGGTTGTGTGTGTGTTGGTGTGTGTGTGAGTGTGGCTGTGGTTGTGTGTGTGAGTGGTTGTGTGAGTGGTTGTGTTTGTGGTTCTGTGTGTGTGTTTGTGGTTGTGTGTGTGTTTGTGGTTGTGTGGTTGTAGTTGTGGTTGTGTGTGTGTTATTGTGTGTGGTTGTATGTGTGTGGTTGTGTGTGTGGTTGTGTGTGCTTGTGGGTATGGTTGTGTGTGTGTGTGGTTGTGGGTGTGGTGGTGGGTGTGTGTGTGTGGTTGTGTGTGGGTGTGTGTGGTTGTGGTTTTGTGTGTGTGGTTGTGTGTGTGTGATTGCGTGCGTGTGTGGTTGTGTGTATGTTATGTGTGTGTGGTTGTGTGTGTTGTGTGTGTGGTTGTGTGGTTTTTTGTGTGTGGTTGTGTGTGGGTGTGGGTGTGTGTGTATGGTTGTGGTTGTGTGTGTGTGTTATTGTATGTAGTTGTGTGGTTGTGTGTGTGTGTGTGGTTGTGTGGTTGTGGTTGTGTGTTGTTGTAGTTGTGTGTGTAGTTGTGGTTGTGGGTGGGTGTGTGTGTGGTTGTGTGTGTGTGTGTGGTTGTGTGTGGGTGGGTGTGGTTGTGGTTGTGTGTGTGTGCTTGTGTGTGTGTGATTGTGTGCATGTGTGGTTGTGTGTATGTTGTGTGTGTGGTTGTGTATATGTTGTGTGTGTGTGGTTGTGGTTGTGTGTGGTTGTGTGTTTAGTTGTGGTTGTGTGTGGGTGTGTGTGTGTTGGTGTGTGTGTTGGTGTGCGTGTAGTTGTGTGTGGGTGTGCTTGTGTGTGGTTGTGGGTGTGTGGTTGTGTTTGGTTCTGTGTGTGTGTGGTTGTGAGTGGTTGTGGTTGTGTGTGTGGTTGTGGTTGTGTGTGTAGTTGTGGTTGTGTGTGTAGTTGTGGTTGTGTGTGTGTTATTGTGTGTGTGGTTGTATGTGTGTGGTTGTGTGTGTGTTGGTGTGGTTGTGTGTGTGTAGTTGTGTGTGTGTGGTTCTGTGTGTGTGGTTCTGTGTGTGTGGTTCTGTGTGTTGTGGTTGTGTGTGTAGTTGTGGTGGTGTGTGTAGTAGTGGTTGTGTGTGTGTTATTGTATGTGTGGTTGCGTGTGGTTCTGTGTGTGTTGGTGTGTGTGTGTGTGGCGCTGTGGTTGTGTGTGTGAGTGGTTGTGTGAGTGGTTGTGTTTGTGGTTCTGTGTGTGTGTTTGTGGTTGTGTGTGTGTTTGTGATTGTGTGTGTAGTTGTGGTTGTGTGTGGTTGTGTATGTGGTTGTGTGGTTGTATGTGTGTGTGGTTGTAGGTGTGTGTGTGTGGATGTGTGTGGTTGTGTGTGTGGGTGTGTGTGTGTGGGGGAGGTGTGGTTGTGTGTGTGTGGTTGTGGTTGTGTGTGGTTGTGGTTGTGTGTGATTGTAGTTATGTGTGTGCGTGTGTGTGTGTGATTGTGTGTGTGGGTGTGTGTGCTTGTGATTGTGTGTGTATAGTTGTGTGTGTGGTTGTGTGTGTGGTTGTGTGTATGTGAGTGTGGCTGTTTGTGTTTGTGTGTGGTTGTGTATGTGTGGTTGTGTGTGTGTGCTTGTGGTTGTGTGTGTGGTTGTGTGTGTGTGTGTGGTTGTGTGTGTGTGGTTAAAGTTTTAGTCACTACTCAAAATGAAATCCATTTTATCAGCGTTGCCAGTGCTCCTTTATGTTTAATGCCCTAAATGAAACCCAATGTTATAAGCATCAAAGGGCTGGGCGAGAAGGGAGGGGGGAATGCGAGGAGCAGAGGGGAATGCGAGGAGCAGAGGAGCCAGAATGAAAGTGATGAAAAGGGAGGAGGGAGATGCGAGCAGAGCATCAAAGGGCTGGGCGAGAAGGGAGGGGGGAATGCGGGGAGCAGCTGTGCACGTGCACGCCATCGTGCACTCAAGCTTGTAGCCAGCAGAACCATGTGGGTAGCACTTTGAAAACTCACCTACTAAAGTCTGTCCGAGCAGCGCATGTGCGCTGACTCAGCGAGACCTAAAGACCCTTTACAACTTTTTTTATGCAGCAACCCAACTCAAAACGGCAAACAAGCATTTACAATGCAATGGTCTCGGCATTGTTAAAGTTAGAGCTATTGGCATTGCTCATGACATTATTTTTGTTTATGTTTTTGTTTTTAAAACATTTAAAGAAACGGCATTGTTATTTACAATGTCAATAGCTTAATCACTCTCAAATGCGAGACCTATTGCATTTGCACCCACACACAGAGCCACCCACACAGAGCCACTCACATAGAGCAACCCACACACAAAGAGCCACCCACAGAGCCACCTACACACACACACAGTTACCCACACACAGACAGAGCCACCACGCTTAGAGCCACCTACAAAAAGAGCCACCCACACACACACACAGCCACCCACCCACACACAGAGCCACCCACACACACACAGAGCCACCCACTCGCATCAGACCTGACAGATAGATGCATGTAAAAAGTTAAAACGAAAGCCATAAAGCTACGGTTGCAATGCACAACTTGGCAATCAAAACCTAAATGTTTAAAGAGGGACAGGATTCGAGGCTACATGTCCTACTTTTTAATGCCATGCACCCTGCCTGAAGGGCTATAAGGACTACTTAGAGGTGACATTGTTAGTTAAGCGTAAGGTTTAGACCTCTTGAAAGGGATTATTTTGGCATGGTGAATTGCAGTTTTTACACATCCACTTAGGCTACAATGGAAGACATGAAGCATGTTTACACTGTTAGTATAGTGGCCGCACAATAGATGCAGCACTCCACTAGTGGAATCTAACTTACAGATCCTGCGTACACTTTGTACCATATATTAGGGAATTAGGTAAAATAAACATACCAATAATTTTGAATTATAACCAATTTCAACATGTTTTGGGTCAGAGCACATGGTCCTGTAAACAGTCTAAAAACCATTATGTTTCTCGTTCAGACTCTAGCCTAACAAACACCACGCTTTTCTTATGAAATCATTCTATTCTTTCGGTCCATCTCGTTAACCGGTATTTCTCTTTGTCAGGTGTGAGAATTGCATCAGGAAACTGTTTCCAGAAAACATTATGGGGTGCAAGTGAATACAATTATCTTTTTTAAACAGAATTTTGTTCATGCCCGCTTTTAAAGTGACTATTTTGGCAAAATGCTTTGATGCAGTTCGCAAATAATTCTGAATTCCTAATTTAATTATTGTTTCAAGTTGCTTAAAATATTACAATTAGTAAAATATGGATGCTAAAATAAAGAGAGAGCAAAGAATCCCATAAGACAAAAAAATAGAGGTTAAAAAAATTATAGTTCATTAAAATACAACTTAAACCACGGTCTGTTAAACTAAGGTCTTGCTTGAGGTCACTGTGTTTTAGGGTCAAATTCCTCAATTCATAAACTTGTTTGCCATTGAATATTCAGGAACTGATATTCATGATATATTCAAATGTTAACAGTGTCTATGAAAGTGCACTTCCTCTTCTGGCTTCTGCTTCAGATGGATAAATATGTTGATGCTTACTAAATACATTTTTATTAAAAGATTTAAATCTATTAAATATGATGCTCATAAATTTGACAAACCGGGATTTCTCAGACGGAATACGGGTTTTAAACCCTCTGAGAAATATCCCATTTTAATTTTTTTAGAAAGATTGGTGTTGGACCCGGCCTCGTGGCATGGTCCTTACCCCCGTGGATTGTGCCCGTTCCCCGCCCCGGCCTTCACGGGCCACCCTTCTGAACTGCACCGAGGCCCTTCCTCCTGAGCTGCACGAGGTCGCATACCCCTCGTGGCTCCGCCATCTTGTTGGCACCCACGTGACTCTGTGCACCAGCCAGCGTGACCCCGCTCAACCCGGCCTCGACCCCAGCGAGGCCCCGACATCGAGGCACCACGAACTGGCCAGGGGGGGCCGCAGGAACCATTCATCGCCCCCGACCCCAACTGTCCTCCCCTCTCGAGGTGTGATCGCCCTGCAACTCCCTTGGGCCTGGCGCCTCTCCTGCTGGGCGTCTGGCCACCTCCACCCGGCCTCTCCGCCCCCACCGGGCGCCTGGGTCCGGACATCAAAGGGCTCCAGACCTATATCTGGGGCGACCCCGCCACCGATCGGCAGTTGTATCCCGGAGTCGAGAGCCCTGCTGATTGAATCGCGGCTGACCCTACGGAGAAGAACTCTTGTCGGAACCATCACGAGCCCTGCTGACTGCGTCGCGGCTCCTTCTTGTGAACACTTTGAAGCCACCTGGAACATCGGAGCCCTGCTGACGCTGTCGCGGCCCAACCTCGCTGAAACCTCCCTCGGAGCCCTGCTGACGACGTCGCGGCTCGAGCTGAGCAGAAACCATCTTGAGAGCCCTGCTGATTGGATCGCGGCTCTCCACGAACTGTACGCCAGAGCCCTGCTGACGCCGTCGCGGCTCGACCCCTCCGAGATCCGGAGGCCCTCCAGCTTGAGGATAAGAACTGGGCCCCAGGTACCCTCGTACCGCACTCCTGCCAAAGACTGTCCCGCTACCCCTACCCTTCCAAAGAGACACTGAGACTTTTGGTGGATCCCGCGATCCCATCGTGTAAATATTGACCTCGTAACCTTTTTATTGCTGATAAAGAATTGCTTGTCTTGAGACAACCTCCTTGAGTCCTGTGTGGTGGTGTTACTGGGCTAGTACGTGATAGGAGAAGGATCTCTCAGGAGACTTCTCGGCAGCGCTCGGCTACTTCGTACAGTGTGAGGGCCCCCCTTGGTGGTCTCGCCGACTCCTCGGGGTCCGCCTTCCAACATTTGGTGGCCAGCGACGGGATCCGAGCCGAACGCAGTACGTACCAGCCAGTACCCACTAGCTACCCATCCAAACGGACAGTAATCATGAGCAGCCAGGAAAACAACGCGACAATGGAGTTCCAGCCCGAACGGCTGGAAGAATATACGCACAAAGAGTTAAAACAGTTCTGCAAAGACAAAGGCATTGCAACCACCGGCCTAAGTACCAAAGAGGACATGCAGAAAGCTCTGAGGACATGGCTGGAGGCCGGGGCAGGCCCCTCCCAGGAAGAAGGTCCCCTGCCCCTGACTGAGACCATATCAACCGGAGGAAGAAAGAGCCTGGAAACCGGCCTCTCCGAAGAAGAAATGCGAGAGCGTGAGAAGCTCCGGAACCACGAGCTAGAGCTCGCACGACTGCGTTTGGATGGCGAACTCCAGCTGGCGGAAAAGAAACTGGCCCTAGAGCAGCTACGGCTTCAAGAGGAGATAGAGGAGAAGAGGCGACACCGGGAGTTGGAGGAAAAGAAACTGACCCTTGAGCACGAGCGCAGCCTCAAGGAGCTCGAAATCAAGGCCAAGAACGGAGGGACCAACGCCCCCAGTACTAGAGACACCCTACCGCCTGCCGAAACCAAGGTACATATCCCGAAAGAGGTCGTCAAGGAGTACTACAAGAATGACGACATCCAACAATGGTTCAAGGCCTACGAGGTGGCCATGACCTCTCATCGGGTGCCCCGAAAAGACTGGGGCGCGGGCCTGTGGGGGCGGTTCCTGAGTGAGGGTCGAGACACACTGCTCCAGCTGCCGGAGGAGGTGATGACCTCCTACGATCACATGAAGGAGGCTCTGCTCACCCGCTACGGGCTAACCGCAGAGATGTACCGCCAGCGGTTCAGAGACTGCAAGAAAATCCCGGGCACCACCTGGGTGGAATATGTGGACTTTTTCAGTCGGGTCCTAGAAGGGTGGATCAGAGGTAGCAAAGTAACCACCTACGGGCAGCTGGTCGACCTCATCGTGTGGGAACATCTCTCCAACAATTGCTTCGTGGAACTGAGACAGCACCTCCTCGACAGCAAAATGACCGACCCGCGAAAACTCGCCGTCGAGGCCGATCGATGGGTCAACTCCCGGGTCCCCCGGAACTCAATGGGGGAGTACCAGAGGAACCCCACCGGACCCCCCCGCCAACGCGGTGGAGGGGGAGGGCCGAACAGGAACCGAGACCCTCCCGCCGGGGCCCCCAGGAGCCCCCCTCGAGGGCCACCGAAGCAACAACTCTCCCCGAGCCTGGCCCGAAGGGGGGCGCCCCCGGCCAGACCCGGACCACGGCCACCAGTAACGTGCTACGGCTGCCAACAAACCGGACACTATGCCAGCGATCCGGTCTGCCCCCTGAACCGAAGAAACGGGGCCGGCGGGCCCCCGCCCCGACAGCTGGCTGCCGCCGCCCTGGGAGAAAGAGAAGAGGAAGAGGAGACCCTCGACCGAGGAACCACTGAATGGGAGCCGGCAGCCATGTCCCTGGTCTGCCTGGGTAGCCGAGAAATGGTACCCTGCACCCCCATCCCCAGCAACACCCAGAAGTACTGGCAGCAGGTCACGGTCAATGGACAACGGGCCGAAGCCCTTCGTGACACCGGCGCTAGTGTCACCGCTGTCCGCTGCCACCTGGTGACCCCCGAACAGATCCTACCGAATGTGCTGTGTCCCGTCCGGACGGCCGACAACAGCGAAAGCCTGTGCCAGATGGCCCTGGTCCCCTTCGAGTGGGGAGGGGTGACGGGCCTGCTGAAGGTGACGGTACGCGACGACGCCCCCGTCGACTGCCTCCTGGGGAACGACTTGGAGAGTTCCCCCTGGGCTCAAGTAGAGCGACGAGAGCACCTCCGAATGCTGGGACTATCTGACTGGGCCTGTGCCATCACCCGGTCCATGACCACCCGGGCCCCCCGCTCATCCTCAGCCTCCGGGGCCGCCCAGCCCGAGGGGCTCGCACCACCTCCCGCCAGCAGCGAGGGGGAGGCGGACACCGACCCTGGACCTAGTGAATCCTCCCCCGAAGAGATGGCTTCCCCGTGCGCCCTACCAGAGCTGACACAATGGCGACACGAAGGGGGCCCCACCCGGGAGCAGTTCCAACAAGAGCAGCAGTCCTGCCCCACTCTCGAAGGGGTCCACCAGCAAGCGTCCGCCCAAACCAACGGGGACCAGACCGGCACCCACTGGGTCTACTGGGCCGAGGGCCTGCTATACAGTGAGCAGAAAGTGGCAGAACTCGGGGCCAGCCGAGTGTTGGTGGTCCCCCTCCGCTTCCGGGAGTTCCTGCTCAACCTGGCACATGATGTGCCCCTCGCCGGACACTTGGGGCAAGACAAAACGTACAGCCATCTGGTGACCCACTTCTACTGGCCCCGGATGCGGAGAGACGTGGACAACCACTGCCGGTCCTGCCAGACCTGCCAAGCCAGCGGGAAGACGGGGGGTCGGGTCAAGGCCCCCCTCCAACCCTTTCCAGCCGTCAGCACCCCGTTCGAACGGGTCGAAATCGATATCGTGGGGCCCCTGGACCCCCAGACCGCCCTGGGCCACCGCTTCATCCTGGTCCTCGTGGACCACGCCACCAGGTACCCGGAGGCGGTCCCGCTAAGAACTATAACGGCCCCCGTGGTAGGCCGGGCCTTAATGGGGATCTTCTCCCGAGTGGGATTTCCCCGCGAAGTGGTGAGCGACAGAGGCACGAACTTTATTTCCAGATACATGCGGTCCCTGTGGCAGCAGTGCGGGGTCACATACAAGTTCACGACCCCCTATCACCCTCAGGGGAACGGACTGGTTGAGCGGTTCAACAGAACATTAAAAGGAATGATCCAGGGGCTAGAAGAGCCCCTCAGGCGGAGATGGGATGTCCTGCTGCCGTGCCTCCTGTTTGCCTATCGGGAGGTCCCGCAGAAGTCCCTGGGGTTCAGCCCGTTTGAACTATTGTACGGACACCCAGTCCGCGGACCGCTCAGCCTGGTCAAAGAGAGCTGGGAGACGAAGCCCCAAGGTGCCCCTCCTGACGTCTACCGATACCTCCTGACCCTCCGAAACCAGACCCGCAAGTTCCGAGCCATGGCCGAAGCCAACCTCGAGGCCAGCCAAGAGGACATGAAGCGGTGGTACGATCGGAACTCCTCTACCATAGAATTCGAGCCAGGTCAGAAGATATGGGTCATGGCCCCGGTTGAACCCGGCGCCCTCCAGGACAAGTGGACCGGGCCCTTCAAGGTAGTGGAGAAGAAAAGTCCCGTCACCTACCTGGTCGACCTGGAGTCCCCCCGGAACCCCCTCCGGGTCCCATATGCAAACAGGCTAAAACCCCACTTTGCCCGGACCGAACTGAGCCTGCTACTGGCGACCGACGAGGGGGGCGAGGACGACTCCGAGCCCCTGCCCGACCTCTTGCAGTCCAACGTCCATGATGGAACCATCGAGGGTGTCCAACTCGCCTCTTCCCTGACTCCGGAACAGCGCCACGACTGCCAGCAACTGCTGCAGGGCTACGCAGCCCTCTTCTCCCTCACCCCGGGGGTGACCCACTGGTGCGTCCACGACGTCGACACCGGGGAGAGCCCCCCCGTGCGACACAGAGCCTACCGGGTACCCGACCGAGTGCGGGCATGCATCCAGGCCGAAGTAACGAAGATGCTGGCCCTGGGGGTCATCGAACCCTCCGACAGCCCGTGGGCCAGTCCTGTCGTCCTGGTGCCAAAGGCCGCAGCTCCCGGCCACCCCCCGGAGTTGCGATTCTGCGTGGACTACCGAGCCCTGAATGCTGTGACCAAGACGGACGCCCACCCCATACCCAGGGCCGACGAACTCATCGACCGCTTAGGGGCCGCCCGCTACTTGAGCACGCTGGACCTCACCGCCGGGTACTGGCAGATCCAGCTCACCCCCGGCGCCCAAGAAAGATCCGCCTTTTCGACCCCGGATGGGCATTACCACTTTCGGGTGATGCCCTTCGGAATGAAGAACGCCCCGGCCACTTTTCAAAGACTGGTGAACAAGGTTTTGGCCGGGCTTGAGGCCTTCAGCGCGGCCTACCTAGATGACATTGCCGTGTACAGCAACCACTGGGCAGAGCACCTCCTTCACCTTAAAGCCGTCCTGGCCGCCCTCCAGCGAGCCGGGCTCACAATCAAGGCCAGCAAATGCCAGATCGGCCACGGATCCGTGACCTACCTGGGCCATCAAGTGGGGAGCGGGCAGGTGGCCCCTCTCCAACCGAAAATAGATGCCATCCAGGCCTGGGAACCCCCCACTACCCAGACCGCTGTCCGGGCCTTCCTGGGTCTCACTGGATACTACCGGCGGTTTATCCGGGACTATGGGAGCATTGTTGGCCCCCTCACAGAGCTAACGTCCAAAAAGCAGCCCAAGAAGGTGCACTGGACACCCCGCTGCCAAGCAGCCTTCGACACCCTAAAGACCGCAATGTGTACTGCCCCGGTGCTACAGGCCCCTGACTACAATAAGGAGTTTGTGGTACAGACGGACGCCTCCGAGTATGGGGTCGGGGCTGTCCTGTCTCAGGCCAATGAAGAGGGGCTCGACCGACCAGTGGCCTTCATCAGCCGACGGCTACTGCCCCGGGAGCAACGATGGAGCACCATCGAGCGTGAGGCCTTCGCTGTGGTGTGGGCCCTTAAGAAACTCCGGCCCTACCTCTTCGGTACCCACTTCCGGGTCCAGACCGACCACCGGCCCCTGCGGTGGTTAATGCAAATGCGGGGCGAGAACCCCAAGCTGCTGCGGTGGTCCATCTCGCTACAAGGGATGGACTTTGACGTTGAACACCGGCCCGGCAATGACCACGCCAACGCCGACGGCCTGTCCCGCTTCTTCCGCCTTGACGAGGAGAATCCCCAAGGAGATGGGTGACTCTCCATGCCTTCGGCTGGGGGGGGACGCCTGTTGGACCCGGCCTCGTGGCATGGTCCTTACCCCCGTGGATTGTGCCCGTTCCCCGCCGCGGCCTTCACGGGCCACCCTTCTGAACTGCACCGAGGCCCTTCCTCCTGAGCTGCACGAGGTCGCATACCCCTCGTGGCTCCGCCATCATGTTGGCACCCACGTGACTCTGTGCACCAGCCAGCGCGACCCCGCTCAACCCGGCCTCGACCCCAGCGAGGCCCCGACATCGAGGCACCACGAACTGGCCAGGGGGTGCCGCAGGAACCATTCATCGCCCCCGGCGGAGGACAGTATCGATGGGACCCCCAACTGTCCTCCCCTCTCGAGGTGTGATCGCCCTGCAACTCCCTTGGGCCTGGCGCCTCTCCTGCTGGGCGTCTGGCCACCTCCACCCGGCCTCTCCGCCCCCACCGGGCGCCTGGGTCCGGACATCAAAGGGCTCCAGACCTATATCTGGGGCGACCCCGCCACCGATCGGCAGTTGTATCCCGGAGTCGAGAGCCCTGCTGATTGAATCGCGGCTGACCCTACGGAGAAGAACTCTTGTCGGAACCATCACGAGCCCTGCTGACTGCGTCGCGGCTCCTTCTTGTGAACACTTTGAAGCCACCTGGAACATCGGAGCCCTGCTGACGCTGTCGCGGCCCAACCTCGCTGAAACCTCCCTCGGAGCCCTGCTGACGACGTCGCGGCTCGAGCTGAGCAGAAACCATCTTGAGAGCCCTGCTGATTGGATCGCGGCTCTCCACGAACTGTACGCCAGAGCCCTGCTGACGCCGTCGCGGCTCGACCCCTCCGAGATCCGGAGGCCCTCCAGCTTGAGGATAAGAACTGGGCCCCAGGTACCCTCGTACCGCACTCCTGCCAAAGACTGTCCCGCTACCCCTACCCTTCCAAAGAGACACTGAGACTTTTGGTGGATCCCGCGATCCCATCGTGTAAATATTGACCTCGTAACCTTTTTATTGCTGATAAAGAATTGCTTGTCTTGAGACAACCTCCTTGAGTCCTGTGTGGTGGTGTTACTGGGCTAGTACGTGATAGGAGAAGGATCTCTCAGGAGACTTCTCGGCAGCGCTCGGCTACTTCGTACAGTGTGAGGGCCCCCCTTGGTGGTCTCGCCGACTCCTCGGGGTCCGCCTTCCAACAATTGGTTTAAGGGATAGTTTGCGTGCCAACATGAATTCTAGGCAAGGGCAAAGTAGGTGCAAGATGGATTAGCTTCTATAGTTGCAGAATCTTAAATGAGGGGTTGCAATGGCGTTGTTCCTTCAGCCATAGGTATTGTGAAGCGAGATAAACACTTGACTCAGAATAGCATCCTTCAGGTGTCGCTACAAAGACTACAATTAAATAGGGGACGCAACAGAGATAAGGAGTGATTACACATGGCAGCAGTGTATTATAAATCGCTATATTAAAAATATCAGTCATTGTTACTTCTCCGCGGTGGCCACATCAGAAATTAGTAGCAACATGTTGTCAAATGTCTGAATATAGAAATCAGGAGCCTGCCCGGGGGCCCTTAAGGACCTGGAGTGCTAGTTAACAAACCCTGCATTTTTCGTTAGTAAGGTGAACTTCATGCTCAAGGGCACGACTTACCTCTGACATGCAAAGGACATTACCGGTTTTAACAGATGCAGGATAGAAGGCCCTTTCAGTATCACAATAACGTAGAATTAATCTTTTCGGAACAAAGGCAGATCAGAAATGTCAAGAGTTTTACAAGCGGCTGGTGCAGCAAGGGATTGTAGTTATGTCTAGTGGTCGGACAAAAACCAGCTCTATACAGGAAGCAGGATAGCCTTTGGACCATATCTTTACTACGCGAATAAAACAATACTTGTTATCCAGCATTTAAAAACTGCAGTTATGCAAATGTCCTCCTCTCCCATTAAAGTGTTTGCATAAAGTATACTCGGCTACTGAGAGCACGGAGAGTGAGGTTGCACTGACAGAAGCGAAACCCCGAAAGCATATCACTCGTGTCGGAAGAGATAAAAACAACAGCGGCCGTCTGGACTTCAAGCACCACAGCGAACGCGTCCATGCAATGTCACCCGTCCTTACCAGACAGCGAGAGAGCACTTCTAGCCAGAGGAAACATGACTGCACAGAGAGCAGGGACACCGGGTGCACTTCCCACTATAGTACCCTTGAAAGGAGTGATAAACAAAATGGCCACTATCCTCACCCGGAACTTCCGGCAGCAGTGTGTTAGACGGTGACCTCAGAGGAGCCCGGAAGGGGGTCCTGACTACCCTGAGTCCCACCCTCGAAGTATCGTAGCCGGGCACTGGCGGGAGACTCCCCAGGGGGAGGAATCTCGCAGCTAGGATCGTACTTCTGGCACCACACGACACAGAGTAACCACACCGGTTATTCTCAGAAACAATCTTTATCAAGTAGGTTATCACGGC
This sequence comes from Triturus cristatus, assembly GCF_964204655.1. Classification (NCBI taxonomy): domain Eukaryota; kingdom Metazoa; phylum Chordata; class Amphibia; order Caudata; family Salamandridae; genus Triturus; species Triturus cristatus. Next base: position 7,236,300 of record NC_140592.1, read on the forward strand.
AAATATGTACAAGATGTGCACAGGCTCAAGAGTCTCGGAAAGGTAGGGGGGTAGCGGGACAGTCTTTGGTAAAAGTTCAAGCAGGGACGTATCCGGCGCACAGCTCACAATCCTCGAGCCGGGGGATACGGGGTCGTAGTCGGGGTCCGGCGGGACCGTGAGAGTCTGGGGGAGCCGCGAGTCACTCGGCGGGCTCAGGTACAGGTTCAGAGGTGTACGATCTTCAAGGAGCCGCGAGTCTCTCAGCAGGCTTAGGCACAAGTTCGGAGATGTTACGATCTTCCAGGAGCCGCGAGTCACTCAGCAGGCTTAGGCGCAAAGTCGGAGGTGTTACGATCTTCCAGGAGCCGCGAGTCACTCAGCAGGCTTAGGCACAAGTTCAGAGGTGTTACGATCTTCCAGGAGCCGCGAGTCACTCAGCAGGCTTAGACACAAGTTCAGAGGTGTTACGATCTTCCAGGAGCCGCGAGTCACTCAGCAGGCTTAGACACAAGTTCAGAGGTGTTACGATCTTCCAGGAGCCGCGAGTCACTCAGCAGGCTTACGTTGTTCCAGCGTCGAATCTGCCGGACCGACCCAGAGCACCCCTTGTTATAGGTCGACCCCTCTTTGATGTCCGGGGTCGGTGGAGGCAGGGGTCTTGTCACCTGGGGGTCGCTTGCCGGGGTTTCCTGCTATTGTCTTTTGATCTCGTTCAGGGCCGGGGCGGGAGGAGTCCCAGACACCCAGCAGGCGTGGAGCCAGCTCTCAGGGAGGCCGGAGGGCCGATCGAAACCCATCGTCCCAGGGGAGTCCAGAGGTGCGATAGAAACTGCTCCTCCCTCTCTCATCCCCCTGGAAGTGTGATGTCCTCCAGCCGGAGTGGCGCCTCTAGGCCAGGGTCGCGCTGGGGCCGGGCGGCCATCTTGACGCATGAAGTGGGCATGCGGGCCCGGGGTGGCCGAAAGGAGAGAGGCCATGGACGAGGATGTCCGGGCCGGGTGCGGGTGTTCTGGTAGGAAGGACCGGCTGGGCCGGGTGGTTGGGGCTGCAGGTACCAGGTTTCGGTGGTGCGGGTGCACGGAGGGCCGTTCTGCGAGGCCGGGTCCAACACGCGTCCCCCCCAGCTGAAAGCCGGAGAGAACTGCCCATCATCTTGGGGGGTTCTCTTCGCTGAGGCGGAAGAACCGGGAGAGGCCGTCAGCGTTGGCGTGGTCCGTACCAGGGCGGTGTTCTACGGTGAAATCCATCCCCTGGAGGGAGATTGACCACCGCAGTAGCTTGGGGTTTTCCCCTCGCATCTGCATGAGCCACCGCAAGGGCCGATGGTCAGTTTGGACTCTGAAATGCGTGCCGAACAGGTAGGGTCGTAGCTTTTTGAGTGCCCAGACCACGGCAAAGGCTTCGCGCTCTATGGTGCTCCACCTCTGCTCTCGGGGCAGCAGCCGCCGACTGAGGAAGGCGACGGGCTGGTCTAGGCCTTGGTCATTCACTTGGGACAGGACGGCCCCAATGCCATGTTCGGAGGCATCGGTCTGGACTAGGAACTCCTTGGCATAGTCGGGAGCCTGGAGGACGGGAGCAGTGCACATGGCCTTTTTTAGAGCATCGAAAGCCTCCTGGCAGGCAGCCGTCCACTGCACCTTCTTTGGCTGTTTTTTAGATGTGAGTTCGGTGAGAGGGCCGACCAGGCTGCCATATCCCCGAATGAAGCGTCGGTAGTATCCTGTGAGTCCCAGGAAGGCTCGGACCTCCGTCTGGGTGATGGGTGGTTCCCAGGCCAGGATGGCGTCGATCTTTGGCTGTAGAGGGGCTACCTGGCCGCTCCCGACCCGGTGCCCCAGGTAGACTACGGAGCCTTGCCCGATCTGGCACTTGCTAGCTTTTACTGTGAGGCCTGCCTGGCGCAGGGCGGTTAGCACCCTCCGGAGGTGCTGGAGGTGCCCACTCCACTCTGAACTGAAGACGGCGATATCGTCTAGATATGCCGCGCTGAACTGTTCCAACCCGGCCAGGACCTTATTCACCAGTCGCTGGAAAGTGGCCGGGGCATTTTTCATCCCGAAGGGCATCACGCGGAAGCGGTAGTGCCCGTCGGGGGTGGAGAAAGCGGACCGCTCCTTGGCCCCTTCGGTGAGCGCAATCTGCCAGTATCCGCAGGTGAGGTCGAATGTGCTGAGGAACCGGGCTGCCCCTAGTCGGTCAATGAGTTCGTCGGCTCGTGGAATGGGGTGGGCATCGGCTCGGGTAACGTCATTGAGCCCCCGGTAATCCACGCAGAATCGGAGCTCGGGGGCGACACCGGGGGCCGCTGCCTTCGGGACCAGGACCACGGGGCTGGCCCAGGGACTGTCAGAGGGCTCAATCACCCCCAGGGTCAGCATCTTCGAGACTTCATCTTGAATGCAGGACCGGACCCGGTCAGGAACCCGGTAGGCTCGGTGTCTCACCGGCGGGCTGTCCCCGGTGTCCACGTCATGAACACACCAGTTGGTGACCCGGGGGGTCAGAGAGAAGAGGTCGGCAAATTGTCTTAGGAGCTGGCGGCAGTCCGCTTGTTGCTGGGCAGTGAGGGCTGGGGAAAGGTTCACTCCCTCCACGGAGCCATCCTGCTCCTTGACACACAGGAGGTCCGGGAGGGGATCCGACTCATCTTCGGCCCCGTCATCGGTGGCCAGCAGGAGGCTCAGTTCTGTCCGCACGAAGTGAGGCTTGAGTCGGTTCACATGCAGGACCCGGAGGGGGTCCCGGGGCGACTGGACGTCCACCAAGTACGTAACTGGACTCTTTCGCTCAACCACCTTGTAAGGCCCAGTCCATCGGTCCTGGAGGGCGCCAGGCTTCACGGGGGCCATGACCCACACCTGCTGGCCCGGCTGGAACTCAACCAGAGTGGCATTCTGGTCGTACCAGCGTTTCATCTCTTCTTGACTCGCCTCCAGGTTGGCCTCGGCCAGTTCTCGGAACTTCCTGGTCTGGTTCCGGAGGGCCAAGACGTATTGGAACACATCTCGGGGGGTGGTCTGGGGTGCCGCCTCCCACTCTTCCTTTACCAAACTGAGGGGACCTCGGACGGGGTGCCCATAGAGTAACTCGAACGGGCTGAATCCTAGGGACTTCTGGGGGACCTCTCTATACGCGAACAATAGGCAAGGGAGCAGGACGTCCCACTTCCACCGGAGGGGTTCTTCTAGGCCAGCGATCATCCCTTTCAAAGTCCTATTAAACCTTTCTACTAGGCCGTTTCCTTGGGGATGGTACGGGGTGGTGAACTTATAGGACACCCCACATTGTTGCCACAGGGACGTCATATACCTTGAGATAAAATTAGTGCCACGATCGCTCACGACCTCGCAGGGAAACCCCACCCTGGAAAAGATCCCCATCAGGGCCCGGCCCACCACAGGGGCCGTAATGGTGCGCAGGGGGATAGCCTCCGGATAGCGGGTGGCGTGGTCCACTAGGACCAAGATAAAACGGTGGCCTTGGGAGGTGGGGGGGTCCAGTGGTCCCACGATGTCGATCCCGACTCGTTCGAAGGGGGTACTGACGACCGGGAAGGGTTGGAGGGGAGCCTTGAGTTTCCCTCCACTCTTTCCACTAGCCTGGCACGTGGGGCAGGACTTGCAATGGGCCTCTACCGCTGCTCTCATCTTAGGCCAGTAAAAATGGGTCACAAGACGGTTGTAAGTCTTGTCCTGTCCCAGGTGACCGGCGAGGGGGACGTCGTGGGCTAAACCCAGGAGGAAATCTCGGAAGCGGAGGGGTACCACCAGTACCCGTCCAGATCCCAGCTCCACCGACTTCTGCTCACTGTACAGGATGCTATTCTCCCAATAGATTCGGTGCGTCCCGGTCTGGTCACCTGCGGCTTGGCCCTCGGCTTGGCGCCGCAGCCCGACCAGGGAAGGACAAGTGGCTTGCTCCCTGCAAAACTCCTCCCGAGTGGGTCCGCCCTCGTGGCGCCATTGGGCCAACTCGGGTAGATCGCCTAACTCAGGGACCGGGTCAGGGTCGGATGGTGTGGGTTCATCGCTAGCGACGGACCCTTCTGATGGGGGGACGGAAGGACCCTCGGCGGGGACTGTTCTGATCTCTTCGATCGGGGTGCTCTCGACTTCCCTCTGGGGAGTGAGTCGGGCGGACATAGATCGGGTGGTGGCGCACACCCACTCGGGGAGTCCCATCATTCCCAGGTGGGCCTTACGCTCTACGTGCTTCCATGGGGAACTCTCTAGGTCGTTCCCTAAAAGGCAGTCGACCGGCTGGGAGGTTCTTACGGCCACCTTGAGTTTGCCTATCACCCCTCCCCACTCAAATGGCACCAGGGCTACCTGGCACATGCTCTCTCTATTGTCTGCGGATATTACAGGGCAAAAGACGTTGGGGAGGATCTGCTCTTCGGGGACTAGGTGCCTGAGGACACCGGTGATACTGGCCCCGGTGTCTCGCAGGGCCTCTACCTGGTGGCCATTGATTTTGACAAGCTGCCCATACTTCTGGGTGTTGGAGGGGAGGAGGCTACCAGGGATCATCTCCCTATCTCCCAGGGATACTAGGGCCATTGCTGCGGGTTCCCACTCTTCGGCCTCCTCCACCCCCTCCCCCAGGGCTACGTTGGCTATCTGTCTCGTCGGGGGGACTTGGGTGGCCATGGGGCACTCTGGGTCATTGGCGTAGTGCCCGGGTTTCTGGCAGCGAAAACATGTGACGGTCACCCGGTGTCCCCGTTTCCCAGGGGGCCCGGTTACTGGTGGAGGGGGCGCCGGGAAAGGTGGAGGTGGTGTCTTCGGGGGGCTAGGCTGGGACTCTCTCGGCCCTCCCTGGTTCCCTCCTCCTCTCTGGCGGGGTGGTCCCTGACTGGTTCGGGGGTACTCTCCTACCATGCCCCGGGAGACCCGGGTGTTGGTCCAGCGGTCGGCCTCCACAGCCAGCTTCCGGGGATCTGTGAGCTTACTGTCCAGCAGATGCTGACGTAGTTCTACGAAGCAGTTCGCAGCTAGATGTTCCCACAACATGAGATCAGTGAGTTCGGCCAGGGTGGTGACCTTGCTGCCCTTGGTCCACCCATCGAAGGCCCGACTGAAAAAGTTTACATATTCCACCCAGGTGGTGCCCGGGATCTTCCTGCAGTCCCGGAACCGTTGACGGTACATTTCTGGGGTGAGGCCGTATCTTGTGAGTAGAGCCTCTTTCATGTGGCTGTAGGAGGTCTGCAGGGAGAGGGGTAGGTCGCGCAGGGTGTCCCTTCCTTCGCTCAGAAACCGCCCCCACAGCCCCGCCCCCCAGTCCTTCTGCGGGATCCGATGGGAGGTCATGGCGACCTCGTAGGCCCGAAACCACTGCTGAATGTCATCGTTTTTATAATATTCCTTGACCACATCCTTCGGGATGTGGACCTTCTGTTCCGCTGGGGAGGCCGTCTCTTGGTTACTTGGGGGCCTCCCTTCCTCGTTTCGGGCCTTGAGCTCGAGTTCCTTTAAGCTGCGTTCGTGCTCCAGCTGGAGCTTCCTTCCTTCGTGCTCCCGTTGGAGCTTTTTCTCCTCCAGTTCGCCTTGTACACGCATTTGTTCTACCGCTAGCTTTTTTTCCGCTAACTTCAATTCGCCCTCAATTTTGAGTTTGGCCAGCTCTAGTTCATGATTGCGGCTTCTCTCTCTGTCCGCGAGTTCTTCTGGGGAGAAGCCCCCGTCTGGTACGCCTCCTCGCACCTGATTGCTGCTGCTTTCACTTTGGGGAGGTTCGGTTTCGTCGGGGCGCTCCCCCGTGCCTTCCGGGCGGGAGGCCCCGGTCTCCACCCAAGTTTTCAGTGCTTTCTGCAAATCTTCCTTCGTGTTGAGACCAGTGGTAGCGATTTTAAGTTCTTTGCAAAATTGCTTCAGCTCCTTGTGTGTATATTCTTCTAGATGCTCCACCTGGAACACCCTGTTGGCGTTGGTTTCTGCGGGGCTCATGGCGCTTCCTTCTGCCATCCCTGTCGGTAGTGCGTCCGTTGTTCACGGTACGATCTCTAGGTGATGGGCCCGAATCCCGTCGCTTGCCACCAATGTTAGACGGTGACCTCAGAGGAGCCCGGAAGGGGGTCCTGACTACCCTGAGTCCCACCCTCGAAGTATCGTAGCCGGGCACTGGCGGGAGACTCCCCAGGGGGAGGAATCTCGCAGCTAGGATCGTACTTCTGGCACCACACGACACAGAGTAACCACACCGGTTATTCTCAGAAACAATCTTTATCAAGTAGGTTATCACGGCAAATATGTACAAGATGTGCACAGGCTCAAGAGTCTCGGAAAGGTAGGGGGGTAGCGGGACAGTCTTTGGTAAAAGTTCAAGCAGGGACGTATCCGGCGCACAGCTCACAATCCTCGAGCCAGGGGATACGGGGTCGTAGTCGGGGTCCGGCGGGACCGTGAGAGTCTGGGGGAGCCGCGAGTCACTCGGCGGGCTCAGGTACAGGTTCAGAGGTGTACGATCTTCAAGGAGCCGCGAGTCTCTCAGCAGGCTTAGGCACAAGTTCGGAGATGTTACGATCTTCCAGGAGCCGCGAGTCACTCAGCAGGCTTAGGCGCAAAGTCGGAGGTGTTACGATCTTCCAGGAGCCGCGAGTCACTCAGCAGGCTTAGGCACAAGTTCAGAGGTGTTACGATCTTCCAGGAGCCGCGAGTCACTCAGCAGGCTTAGACACAAGTTCAGAGGTGTTACGATCTTCCAGGAGCCGCGAGTCACTCAGCAGGCTTAGACACAAGTTCAGAGGTGTTACGATCTTCCAGGAGCCGCGAGTCACTCAGCAGGCTTACGTTGTTCCAGCGTCGAATCTGCCGGACCGACCCAGAGCACCCCTTGTTATAGGTCGACCCCTCTTTGATGTCCGGGGTCGGTGGAGGCAGGGGTCTTGTCACCTGGGGGTCGCTTGCCGGGGTTTCCTGCTATTGTCTTTTGATCTCGTTCAGGGCCGGGGCGGGAGGAGTCCCAGACACCCAGCAGGCGTGGAGCCAGCTCTCAGGGAGGCCGGAGGGCCGATCGAAACCCATCGTCCCAGGGGAGTCCAGAGGTGCGATAGAAACTGCTCCTCCCTCTCTCATCCCCCTGGAAGTGTGATGTCCTCCAGCCGGAGTGGCGCCTCTAGGCCAGGGTCGCGCTGGGGCCGGGCGGCCATCTTGACGCATGAAGTGGGCATGCGGGCCCGGGGTGGCCGAAAGGAGAGAGGCCATGGACGAGGATGTCCGGGCCGGGTGCGGGTGTTCTGGTAGGAAGGACCGGCTGGGCCGGGTGGTTGGGGCTGCAGGTACCAGGTTTCGGTGGTGCGGGTGCACGGAGGGCCGTTCTGCGAGGCCGGGTCCAACACAGTGGAAAGCACCGGGTCCCGCCTAATCAGGCGGCTCTGTTGGAAACACGGGGGTACTGGTGTTTTCTAGAAATAGTTTACAGAGAACGAGGTTTATTGTTGAAGTAATTTGGAACTGTGAAGTATGTATTCGAGATTTTGTAAGCGAGATTAATTGCCCATCTGTCTTTTGCGCAATTGTCATACGAATTTATGTGGCGCCACTCAAGTTTGACCACTCTTTAAGTGGAGCAGAATTATTTTTCAAACATAGAGGCAAGCAAATGTCTTAGATGGGGGTACAGTTTATAGGGGTTCGACGTGAACTGATGGAAGTATCTCAAAGACTAACATTTGTCTCGCCGCCATACATTTTAAGAACACCGGGTCTTTAAGAGTAACACCAACATACGAGTGTTCTCGGACACATGTATTCTGGGAAATGTAGTTTCTGTGACACCGACCTTAGGGAGTACACTATAAACAACACATTTTATCAGATTTTACACTTAAAATTGGCCATGCTATATACATACATTGTGTTGTAAAGGCAACCCAAAAGCGGAAGGCAATCGAGAATTTGTTTTCGATGGATAAATATCGTCAGGCTAAGAAATGGAGGATCTTTGATAACGCGATCGACTTTAATTCAACAAAAACCATATTGTATCACTGGAACAGATACAGGCGTTCTATGCTTCTTTAAGTACATTCACTTTTCAGCTTTCGTAAGAGTGTCAGGATGGCATGGCTGACACCGACCCCAGGACCCCGCGACTTTGTAACTATGTATCTCCGAGGTGAAGCAGAAATGCCTCGGAGAAACGGAGCGGCATTTTCGGATTCGGGGCGTGTTTTTCTTTCTCTCGTCTTACCATTGGCTGGAATGGTTACATTCCAGAGGAGAGAAAGAATCGAAAAAACACGCCCACGAATCCGAAAAAGACGGGGCTTGTTTGGAGAGACAAAGCTCTTCTCCAATGGCTGACCAGCATTTAAGAGGCCAGCCAATGGAGAAGAGGAGAGAAGAGGGGCGGGTTGAAGCCCCACTACTCCAAGTCATTAAATCTCGCAAGCGAGACTGCGCAAGCGCAGCCTTCACTAGCCGAGACCTTAAAAGCACCCATGTCATTTTGTCAGCATGGGCATGCGTGGTGTGCGGGCTGCAAATGAAGCTGCCGGCCACGTCATTGGCTACTTTGATCTCTTTAGCAATGCTTTGCAGCATCGGTAAAAACCACTGGTAAAGCATCGGTCCCAAAGGTGAGAGAAGCATCAGCAAAATCAGCTGCTGTCCTGTTCACGACTGGCGTGCAGGGAGCAGGAACAAGCAGCAATAATAATCTGAGATCATCTGAGGTGTGCCAGGGACACTGCAAAAATGATGCCCCCGGGGGCTTGCGTCTGTAAAACAATAATAATGCTGAAAAGTGGCAATTTCATGGGTTTGTGTGACGAAGGGCAGAACATTTTCACTTTCTTTTATCCAAGTTTATTGTTATTTTTACCATGTTTGACAATACTTTTTTTTTAAAACCCGGACCTGCTGTTTTTTTTAATAGAATGAACAGGAATAATAAAATGAAATTTAATTGAAATGATGTTGTGCCAGTTAGTTGCATAATGCGTGTATTTTCTCCGGTGACCCCTGCTCCCACACATGGACATTCACAGAACTCAAAGGGAAACAACCTCCCTCCCTATCTCTTTTATTAAAGAAGGTAAAGAAAAAAAAAAGTGAAAAGAGAAGAAAGAAACTTAACATAATAAGCATTGGCAAAACCAACAAACCTCTCCTTTAGAAGCTATTGCCTTTGCCAATAGTTGAAGAACTTAAAAAGAGCCTTTGACGCAGCTGTTCACTTCATTATTAAAGTGCACGCATGCGTGGTGGAGCAGCCGCTTTGTGGTTTTTTTGTAGTTATTGATCCAAGTTGGATCGGATGGGTAACTAAAAAGGAAAAAACATGAAACAACTTTTCTTTAAAGAGGCTAGGGGAGGCTTTGGCGGGTGAATACAGCAAGGGGGGGAGAAGCAACACAGAGGGTGCAGGTGGGGGAAATGTAGGCAAAGCAAACAGAGCAAACTGGAGAGGTGGAGGGGAGCAAACAGGTAAGGAGAGCGATGTTTAGCTGATGGGGAGAAAGCAACGGCGGAGGGTATTAGAACGACTGCAGTATGGAGGGGTGAGGAGAAGCACACGGAAAACTTAGAGCAACATGGAGTGCAGGGAGGAAAGTGCACGAGGGAGACAGGTGGAAACACATGAGCTTCGATGGAATGCTTAATCCAAAAGAAAATAAGTAGCACTTGAAAAGCAAGCAGTGGAAGCACAGAAGCCAGCCAATCAAAAGAGATTATAAAGAGGCGTTTCTTCACAGGGAGGAACAAACACAAGATTGGCAAGCTGAGAAATAAATGAGAATCAGGCAGATGAAAGTGACAGGAAAGATAACCAATGGAACGCAAAGGGCGGGCTCCAAGCCCTTGTATGTTCTTGGTAAGCTCACAATATGTCTTGGAACAGATAGTGTCTGGGCTGTCTAGTTGGCTCAATCTAAAAAAGAGTAACTACTCATATGATCTACCTCCAAATGAGAGGACAGCCTAGCGAGGACCCTAAAACCAGAGAAGGGAGTCAGATCTGAACTCGGTGGCCTGCAAGCAGTGAGAAGGGCAGAGTCCTCTATCAATCGACTAAGCGGGCACTTTCAACCTACTATTTGTATTTACTACCATTAAAGGGTTCCTGGACCCTGGCTCAATGGGGTGTGTAAATCGCCATATTACATGAATCCACAGAATATCTGCTGCGGGAGAAGACATAGCTCATCGTGTGCTGTCGCTCCACTCTTGCCTTCCCACTCCCTGCTGAATCCACGCGCAACCCAAAAAGGTGGAGCCCCAGGTATGCAACTTTGGGGACGGGGAAGCGGCGCAGACAGAAAACAAGGTAAAGATGGCCAAAACGTATGGACTGAACACTTGGGGCTATCATGAATACCAGACCTTGTCTACTGTACGCGCCCTTTGTGTGTGGCCTCACTAGAGGCTCTCTTGTAATCCCACACTCGAGGGTCTCCACCGTCCTTAACTCTACATCCTCCAGCATATGATGGGACGCAGCAAAGGTGCACATCCCACATTTGGGAATCATGATGAGTTCTTTGACTGTCCAACACCCGAGGTACTCACAGTGATCGTCTGGTTGCAGTAGCGGGCACAGCCCAGTTGACTAGTCCTGTAGTCCAGTTCGATGAGGCATCCCATCTGTACCGTGCCCTGCACAATGAAGAACGAGACAGCAATCGTCATCACAACCTGGAGCCACAGCAGCACCAGACCCCCACCCGATGAACCCATGGGTGTCCTCCATGGCACGAGGGTTCATCGACGATGCTTGAGAGCAAGAGCCAGTCAAGATTCAGGACTTCCATCAATAATATTCATGACATACATTTACATACAATGGATTGAAAGGGCGCCATTTGCTTACTCGTTGTACAATGATACTAGTAATAAAAATAGCAGGTACGCAGGTATCTAAGCCAATGTGCATGAATTTTTCTGAATATTCTGTTTTGTTAACTTTTGGACAAGACCTAGCACATGTTGTGCACTTCACATAACGTATACTTATAAATACACAAAAGGTCTTTAGTGGAGTTTCTGTGAATTTCTATAATCAATAGAGTGTGTATTGTAATCAGTCGTAGTTTCAAAAATATTGGTGATTGAACGGCGATTAAATTCCTTCCGATACATTTGAAGGCCACGAATTGGAACATCTGTTCAAAAAAACCCTGAAAAAAGTTTAGACTTCCCAGATCCATTGCGCTGTTCAAGCTGAGGACATGTTACTCACTTGAGTTTTCACTGCTTATTGTGTTTCACCGTTTCAACAGGGAATCTGTACCAAATCTGCACCAAGTCTTCTTACTAAGATGATCATTTTTTTCTTGGAATTGACATTCCATGATCCTGGGTAATTTAATATACGCTGCGTTACTTATGTTATTTTTTAAATAAACGCCAGCTTTAACTCACCCTATCGCTTCCACTTTCAGGATTCTGTCTGTCTCTGGTTGGGGTAAGATTACTCTCCCTCTGAAATCCGAGGACAACTTCACTGCTCTTATCCTGGTGACAAACCGGAAGGGCTGGTCCCAGCCACCACATCCTCTCAGAAAATATCCTATATTCATGAATTGCACTTCAGAAGAACCCTCCAAGCCCTGTCCCACCCCACCTGGTAGGCAGCAATGCACAGTTCACCAACCTTATCGACCCGGCCCTTGTTCCACATGGGCCCCTTTTGCTGCTGCGCGACACATGAAAGGATCAATGGGGCATTACTTCTTCTCTTCCACCCTGGTGGACCTGTAGAACATCCTCTCCCACAATGTGGCACTTTCAAAATCTGTGCATCACCCGCAAAGATATCATAACCAATGATTTGCCCTTCTTCGCAGACAATTCAACATCTCAGGTGGTCACAACGCATCACAAGAAGCCATGGCTTTGCCTGAGAGGAACTCAAGAAATTCAAAAAGGACTTTTGAAGCTATGTCTACAGAAGACTCAACAACACCTGGCCACAGATCAGGCTCAACCTTCTCTCCTCCACCTCAAAAGCGGCTGAAAACCTCGCCCATGACTGATAAGGAACCCCCTCAGCTCCTTGGTCTCCAGGTTGGTGCTGCAAAGAGGAAACAAATGTGGGATCACACTTCTTCACCTCCGAGCGGGTTCGCCCCTAAGCATTATGGTGGATGCAGTTCATCAAGCGTGTGCACTTGCACAAAAGTTCTTTCGAGTATTTCACCAGGTTGGTGCAGATCAATGCTGGCCATCTCTAAACACGTGTTTCTGGATTATTATCCATCATCAGTAGAGATTAGGCATGAAAATATTTGGGGTTGCTGAGCAGGCTGCCAAAGTCTTCTCGGAACCAGAAACACGTGTCTAGAAATCAGCACTACCTGCGCCAACCTTGGCGAAACACTCGAAAATATCGGAGCGATCTACAAGAGGCTGCATTACCCAGAATGCCAGCGGCGAACCTTGCCTGAGAGGTCAGCGGTGTGCTCCCACATCCTGTTGTCTATTTAAAGTACTCCTGTGAGTCATGGATGAAGCACCTGCGCGCCAGTGAGAGGTGCCGGACCTGATAAACTTTTTGGCAGCCTACTCAGCAAACCCCAAAATACAAGACTGTATTCTCTATTGATGATGGTTAATAAACCAGAAACACGTGACTAGAGATCAGCACTATCTGCACCAACCTTGGTGAAACACTCGAAAATATCGGAGCGATCTACAAGAGGCTGCATTACCCAGAATCCCAGGGGCGAACCTTGCCTGAGAGGTCAGCGGTGTGCTCCCACATCCTGTTGCCCGTGGTGCTGCAAAGAGGACACCTTCCATCGAATCTCACTGTACACCTTTTGTTTTGTACACAATCCTGCAACTTTTGAAGCATGACTGAACAGCACCCTCCCTTCATAGCCAGCTCTACTGTGGCAAAATACCAGCTTCCTCCTTCACAACTTTGCAACCCGCTTGTTGTTTGTGCACCAGTCGCTCACCACCAGAGTGTAAGTGCAGGGAAACAGAACTACAGTTTGCAACAGAGAGGAGTCACGCATACCTGTCGATGATTGGTGCCACATCTTTGCAACGTAACAATTTCAAGAAATGATTTGCTTGTGTAAGAGCCCGAAAGCAAGGTTGTCTGATACATAGGAAAAGGCAAACATCTGCTCATGCTGTTCTACACGAATCCTTCTCAAGGTGACAGAGACATTTATGGTGATTGAATATCCCTGTGTTTTTGGACTGTTTACAAAGATGAGTAGATATAAATGAAATAAGACTCCCTCTAAAAATAAAGCAATGTCTTCTGCCCAGTGGCTGACTGGATATTCTGGCTCCTTCAGAAGGGGGCGGTGTCTGCTGATTTGATTGACTTCATCACCACGTGCTACGAATGAGCGTCCACAGCTTCGAGCAAGGGACACATCTGAGATTATAAAAAAACTACAGTGTAGGGCACACAGTTATATTTGGGAAGAACCTGAGGAAAGGCTGAGTTCTTCCTCCACTCTTACTTAAAACCCTTGTAGTGATCTACCCCAACCATTGGCCGCAGAGCAGATCTTACTGACTAACGTTGATCCTTTCTCGCGTGATACACTGATGAGTGACGACGATGCTCATCATCAGAGCTTGGGATTAAAAGGTGAATAAAGACGCCTGAATCTTCTAACCAACTCCATCGAATTAAACCACTGACCATTAGCACAGCAAATGGCTTGGCTACCTCCGACGTCCACTACACGGAATCTCCACCATCATAAAATCTGCCTCCAAGCATGCAACCGAACTGGCGGAAGCCATCCTTAACCATGACATCGATATTGCATTCATCACAGAAACTTGGCTTAATGAATCATCCTACCCGATCCTCGACCTACTAGTTCCTCCTGGGTTCTCAATCCTCAAGAACAACAGAATGGATCATCATGGCGATGGCTTAGCATTTTCTACAAAAATACCATCAAGATGGTGGAAACTGTCTCCTCCACTTATAGCACTTTTGAATATCTTAGCACTACTATACGGCTGAAAAATATTAAAACAACTCATTGCTAGCTCCTCTATCACCCTCCTGGCAACACTCATCCCTTCCACGAACGCCCTATCTGACCTTGTAACTCACTGCTCACTCTCAAATGCCAACATCATAATCCTGGGTGACTTCAACCTCCATTGGAATGATGAGAAAAACACACTAATCCAATCCTTAAACAAACTCTTACTTGAGTACAACCTTTTTCAACACTGCAAAGAACAAACCCATAACAGAGGCTCAACCCTTGACGCCACTATAGCCCAGGAGAAGGCGATAACCATCAACAACATCCTCCCAGTCGACTGGTTGGACCACCGCATCATCCTGTTCCACTTAAACCTGGAAGAGCCTTACCCCATCCATACTAAGAAAACCCTCCAGTGGTCCAGAAACTTACGCCAGGTTCCCCTAGCTGATATGAAAGAAAAAATAATCTCTAGCCTTCCCCCAAAGACAGACAACCTCTCAACGAATGACCTCAAAACCCACTTTAACTCTACGATGTCAGCCGTCCTAGAACAAGTATCCTCTCTGAAACTAAAAAGGATTAGAGACACCCCTTCGAGATCCTTGTCTAACAAAGACCTCAACACTGAAAGAAGGCAACTCAGAGCTGCAGAAAGACTCTGGCAAGCAAACCCTTCCTTAATTCACCTTCACCAACTCAGAGCAGACCGCAGAATATATAAAAATCACATCTGCAAAGAAAAGCAACCTTTATCTGCAGCGCCCTCGACAATGCTATAAATCGTCCGAAAGCTCTCTCTAACATCATAAAAAACCAAACGTCAAAACCTCCCGATAAAGACCCCCAGGGCTCCGAAGAACGCCCTCTCTTGAAAGCCTCACACAAGCATCTACCGTAATCACCCTCCACATCACAGATAGAATGCTCTCCCCTGACTCCCGATCCCCCACCCTGAGACAAAAGAGGGGAACGAAATCCTAGGATCCCCTCTACCCCCAATTGCTGGAAAGCATTTAACCCACTCACAGAAATGGCCATCTCTAAACTTATTGCGAATTCTAAGCCCTCCTCCCACTTCACAGATCCCCTTCCGGCCTCCGTGGCAACTAATCTCAATCACATCTTTACCCCCTCTGGACGGTGATAATAAACAGCTCCCTAAGCACGGGGGGCCATGCCGAACTGCCAAGCCTCTCCACTGCTAAAAAAAACGGGATCAGACCCGGAGGACCTCAACAATTTCAGGCCAATCTCAAACCTGCCCTTCCTGGCCAAAATCCTCGAAAAATGTGTCCTACTTCAACTCAACCAGCACATCGACACGAACGATCTCCTGGATTCTCACCAAACAGGCTTCAGAAAGTGCTGTAGCCCAGAAACAGCCTTACTAAATTTAGCAGATAATATCCACAAATATATGGATGCAGGCAGTTGCTGCCTGCTCATCCTCCTAGACCTATCTGCGGCCTCCGACACAGTAGACCATGAACTTCTTCTTAACACCCTTAAAGAACGGATTTGAGCAGATGGTATGGTTCTGAAATGGTTCACTTCTGTTTTTTCACAACCGCTCTCAACAAATCAAAATAAACAGCACCACCTCAGATACCTCTGCTATAACCAGAGGTGTTCCCCAGGGCTCAGCCCTCTCACCTACTCTCTTCAATATCTACATGGAGCACCTCAACACTTTAATCAAACAGGAAAACATCCCCTTCCACCTCTATGCAGGCGACATCCAGCTCTGCCTGGAAGTATCCTCCCCAGAAGACATACGCCGTCTAAACGATACTCTAACAAAAATCCAAAACTGGCTATCACACAACCACTTAAAACTCAACCAAGATAAGATGGAAATTCTTCTCCTCTCAAGCAAAGGACAAACCCACCAGGACTAAGAATGGATAAAGCTTATGACCTCCCTAGATTACGACCTTACCCTGGCCGGCTCCGCTAAATCGCTGGGAATCATACTGGACTCTAACCTGAACATGAGCACACAAATTAGGACTACCGTAAGGAGTGCCCACTACAAATTAAAACTACTAAACAAAATCAAGCCCTTCCTCCATCCTAATGATCTCAAAACAGCAACACAAGCCTTGGATCTATCCAGACTAGACTACAGGAACGCTACCCTCACAGGCACAACAAAATCCCCCCTAGCCCCCGTGAGAACAACTCTCAATGCAGCAGCAAAGATTGTCACCGGAGCTAAACGGCACAATCAGATCTCCCCTTCCTGGAAATATCTCATGTGGCTCCCAATTGACGCTCACTGCCAGTTCAAAACTGCCTGTCTCACCCACAAAGCCCTTCACACTGGTAAACCAGTCTACCTGGCAGCCAAGCCAGGCATGAAACCCGAGGAGCACCAACAACCTACTGCTCATTCCCCCAAGAGGCATAAACAAAAAGCCCTGGCCTGCTCCTTCTCGGGCACTGCCCCCAAAATCTGGAACTCCCTACCAGCAGATATCAGAATCAACCCCTCCTTCGCGACCTTCAAGAGAAACCTGAAGGATCTCCTCCTCGCTCGGCACCTTTAACCTTCTGAACAATACACCGTGGCTACAATCAAGAAACTCTCGACTCCATTACCTGCCTTCCGAACGGCTGTCCATTTGTTTTGTCTGCCTGTTTTTCTTATTGCCTGTGTACATGTTGTAAAGTGCTCTGATACCCACGAGTCCTACCAGCGCTATATAAAACTCTCTAAATAAACTAAATGAAATAAAAAAGACAATGAAATGGGGATGGTTTTGGGTTATACATTGTATCTGGTTGAGAAATGGCAAAATAATGTAGAATAATATATAGAAACACTAACATTTCATTGATATCAGTTTCTTTAACATAAACCACAAAGGTGTGCCGTACCTCATCAAAGCAAGAAGAAAGAAGAGAGCGAAGCTGTCAGTCAGAAAGGGGGCTGATTGGGGGGTCCAATTGATTGGAAGCAATAGCCCTCACACACCCAGACGGGTATCATGCTTTGGAGATCTGCCAGCAGAGTAGGGAAGCACTTTTCCGCGAGGACTATTTCTTTCTCCGCAGCATAGCACAGTCCTCTGCCCAATCCTAAGGGGCAAACGCTTAACTCTAATGGGGTCGAATTATTGGTGTTCTGTACCGAGGAAGGTATAGTTGGCACAATTGGGTACCTACAGTAACGCACATCTTGATTCCCAATCAGATGTAGGGGCAGGTTTTACATCCTGGTCCTGACGAATTGCCTAAGATCCTGTTGGACCACGTATGGCAAGAAACATGTTTGACCCTAATTCATATTATTGCTTGAGCTGTCAAGGGTCTTAGTTCCCAGGGCAGCCACTGTTTGTTTTTACGCATGTCAAGAGGACCGATATTTTAAACCTCATTAGGTACCCCCCAGACATTTTTCATCACCCACTTCACCACCATACACCAACTACCCCCTCAATAGCAGTCTTCATCACAGCATCCTACTTTAAAGATCTCCGGTTAAGAGCCCCATCGGGCACTGCAGCGCCGGCCCGACGAGGAGCACCCTATGATGAACCATGACACCCACACGGGTGTGAGAGGGGTCTTTCTTCTGATCAATCAGATCCCCCGATCCAGTTGATCAGCCCCCTCTCTGACCGAACGCTTTCCTCTCTTCTTTCCTGCTTTGATGAGGAACGGCACACCTTTGTGGTTTATATCACATTTAAGGAGCATGTGTGTCGGAACTGATAGTTCCCTCCTTGTGCCCCCGTATTCTCCTTGTTGACTTTCCTTAAAACATACTTCAGCGTTATGACCGTGAGTGTGTTTGATCCAGCTTGATCCTGGAGGGGGTACGAGAGATACCCCTGATACAATCTCCTGAACATGAACAAGACCTGGAACGATCTGCCCCTTCACCTCCGGCGAAGCCCAACACTGAACCAATTCAGGAAAGACCTCAAGACCTGGCTCTTCAAATGCCCCACTGGAGCTGGGCACCCCTCCAGCCCCTCCCACCCCGCACCTTGAGACCCTAATGGGTGAGTAGTGCGCTGATTGATTGATTGATTGATTTATTGAACATGTCTTTTAAGGTCTCGCGCATGCGCTGCATAGGCAAAAAGACCTTTTGCAATCGCTTCAGCTTTTCAGCCGAAAACGTGCACGCGTTCCATTGCCAAGTTAAGGTCTGGACCAGGAAGGACCTAAAACTTAACTGACTGACTCTCTCGGGCGGTCTGTCTCTTGCCCTTGTGCATCGAATCCTCTGGATAGCTTACGTGAAGGCAGCGTTTGCTTCTCTAGGGAGAAGATATTCATTCAGATCCCGTTCACTGACTCCCGAGAATTAAAAAGCGTAAAGGTGCTGTTCCTTGAGAGGGCTTTGTTAACCAGAGAACAGGCTAGGGTGCTGAACCCCTCCGTGAGGGGATACATGCTTTCAAACTTTAAAGACTGTTCAGGGTATGGAGCAGTACTTAGTGCCGGTACCCAACATGCCTGATGGGTTTTTATAGGCCATGTTCAGCTTTGACTTGTTACACCTGGCCTCACCTAGTGGATGGAAAGAAACTGGTCTTAGGTTGTCCAGTGGTTGTGACAATAAGATTCTGCAGAACACTCTACATTTTGTAATGTTCTGCAATTATTTTAGCAGGCCTAGAAAGCAGTTTTAGCCCCACTTTTGAAATGCCTGAACTCCTTTCAAGTAAGCCCTGCTCTCGTGTACCTGCTGATGCCCCCCAATGACAGGTTTTATGCAGTACATTTCAATCAGGGCCTTTAGCAATATGCTCACATCACCTCTAACCTGAAGGAACTCCATTGACCCCAAGTGCCAGCCCACAGCATCTTCAAAACCTGCTGTGCCATTTACCAAGTCATCACAACCGGCACCCACGCTAATGCTGCAGACAAGCTCGCCGTGTCTGTTAGTTCTCTGCAAACCTGCAACCAGGACACTAACTATCAAACTGGAGATTAAGAAGTGTAAAAAAAGAAAACACACAAGGCAGCAGATCTTTTCATTTTCCATCGATGCGCCCCAAATATGCAACAACATCCCTACAGCCATCCGGCCCGACGCAAGGCTGCTCCAGCTTAGGGAAGAGTTGAAGATGCGCCTCTTTAAAGAGCTCCACATCACAGTGCGTTCCCAGTCCACAAACAAGCCGGCTCTCCGATCGCTCGTTCACTTTATACTCGTCTTTGATACCTTTCCTTTCGAAGCTCACAACAACAAAGTTAATTGTGGGTTTGCCTGTAGTTCATGAATTTATCAACTTGCTATTCAGTTCAACACAAAATGTTTCTAACTTAGCAAATGTGCTTATCTAAATATGCATTTCCATAAAATAGGACCATGAAGGTCCTGTCTGGTGTGCGTGGCTGTTGAGGTAGACCAAGCAGACTGGTTTTCTGGCAACCTGGGCTTTGTCTTTTTTCTCCTTCGAAATCTTTCTAAAACATTATACCAGGACTTGAATCAGCTTGGAGAGCTTTAGTCATTTTTAGGTCGAGCCTAGCGTAGCGAGCTTGCGCTGCTCTAGGAAAACGACCTCTTGGAATCACTCAGGACTTTTCACACGCTCGTGCGTGTGTTTTTTTGGAGCATTTTTTCTATTGGGCTTTGCGTGCGTCTTTGTAAAAAGACAGCACGCAATTGGGAAAAGGCGGGTGCATGTCCCACCTTTCCCAGGAAATGTATACACCCACGGCCTACGGCTTGCGGTTACGAGCAGTGGCGTGAAATGTGCCATCTGTTATGTGTCAGATTTCACACGAGCACGCGCGCACCACTCACGGGACGCTGCAGTCCTCGCATCCCACGGAGTTTTTGCCTGCGGGAGCGAGCAGCTGCAGTACCTCCTTGTTTTTAAACATGCAGCAATATCACCAGTTTCACTGAATGCTCCCCAGCTACACCAGACAACAAAATAGTACACAGAAACTAAATGCGGTATTTCTGTTAGAAAAAACAGATACTTAGGAGAGGTGTTTAATTCAAGTGCCTTTTTCCAATACTGAAAGTTACGAGCTGTGGCTTCCTGCAGGTCTTCGCATCCAGATAACGTTTTAAAAGCACTTTAAGTAACCTACGATACCGCCATTCAAGCAGGGCCATTGTTTACATAAAAGATGACAAAAATCAGACTAAGGTGATAGGAACTCCATTTTTTTGGCCTAAAACAAATTCACTATCGCCAGGACGTCATGTCCCTTTGTGCTGAGAAACAACTTCCTGTGAAGTAGTGTCCCCAGGACTCGGAGTTCAGGACTTAGTCATTACTGCGTCACAGTCAGCAGAATCAGTCATCATAGCTCAGCACCCTGCCATAGAGTGGGGAGCAAACGCCTTTCATCCTGCCTTTAGAACAATCACTGGCAGCGGAAAAAAAATCCCGAACCCCGCTGTGCACACCCACTCGCTCGGGCTTTCTGTATGTCTTGAGATCTTTAAAGTACAAAAAAAGGCAGGTATGAAGGACACTTGCTAAGCAGGTTTGTATGAGTGAATATGCAAATTAGACAACTATGGCACATTGCCCCACTGCTGCGATCTATTTTATATTAATATTAGCCTTAAAACTAATTCTACTTAAAAACAAGCATTGGCATAGCCAATAGGTCTTGGCTTTGGGACCTTATAAGTGTTTAGTTATCCCACAATATCCTTGGTGCAACAACATCAACTGTTGTATGGCTAAACACATATAAGGTCCCAAAGGCGAGACAAAGGGACACAGCCTTTTAGAGATCCCCCGTCCCATTAATGTTCATGTATGGGATGAGGGTATCTCGGAAAAGGCTCTAGTGGAACATTCTGGTTTATGTCAACTGAAGATCATTTGAGAAACGTGTGAGTCAAGAAATGTCTTAGAGCTGCACCCCCACACGCCGGCAAGCGAAGCCCCTAACATGCCTTGGAACCATCACTTTGTGCCTGTTCAAAACTTCTCTGTTTATTGATCTCTGTTACTCACAATTACATGCAAACAGTGTTTAAGATACTTTCCCTCGAGAGGGCTAAAGCAAGGCTCATTGGGGGGCCCATTAGAGTTTGTCATACAAGACAAGTGAAGTTAGGCCTTTCTGAAAGTTGGAGACCAGATCCATGCTCTCAAATCTTATCAGTGTAGGAATAAAACTGCACCACATTAAGATGCTAGGAATCACTTTAAAAAAGATTTACCAGGTCGGTGCTGTTCGCAGGACATGCTGCCGGCGAGTCACAGTGTGAACAGGGGCCCTGGAAGAGAAGGAAACATTACATGTATGTTAAAGTACACGTATCATGCAAGTTTGGGCCATTCCCTCATAAACTCGGTGTGCTGATGGTCAATGGTTGACTCGTCCACCAGATCCTACGCAAACCTCAGCGTAAGCAGTCTCCTACATTATACCATGAACTGGAACTTCATCCCCTCACACACTGTGCACCTTTTTTTTGACTTTGCATACCTGTGACCAACCTGCAACCCCAACCTTCTCCCAATCTTAGCAGCTTCACAGTTTTGGGATTGTCCTCCTTAGACCGGTTCTTGAAAACTCTCACCATTTTGGTTGCCCATTTACACGCGTCTTCATTCTTCTGTAACATGTCGTGGCACCATCTGCTCATCCTTCCAGTGAGGTCACACTCCATATCTGAGCATCTCACAAGCGTATAATGAACATTACTTTCACTACGTCCAGTCACAGCTTTCTGCAAGCAGGTCAGTGTTTCCTACATGCTTACTTTGGCTGCGTTTGAAGAGCCATGTGACACTGCATAGGCACACACATGGGAGAACAGGGGTTACATGCATTGGCATTTACGGTACAGCTCTCAGGGGATGGAAGGAAGGAACTGTCCACAAAAGGGAGGAGGGCATTGGGAAGGCAATGACCTGTCATCCCAAGGAGGAGGGGTCGCTTCTTGACACACGATCCTCAGACAGCACTTTGACTCAGGATGAGGTCATTTTGGAAGTATCCAGTCAAGACATATGGTCAATGTCACTCCGTCCTGTGAGGAGCTACTGGTCGGCCATTCCATTCTTGGAGCAGACATTATTTGAGGAGCCATTACAAACCCACTCTGTCCTTTGAGGAGACACTGGTTCATGTCATGCCTTCCTTGAGTAACTGTTGTTTCATGGCAATAGTGTTATTTGAGAAGGCATTTCCCATGTCTCCTCATTCTCTGAGGTGCAACTGGCCCTCGCACCCCATGCTTTGGGTGCACTGGCCCTGCACCCTATGCTTTGGGGGGCACAGGTCCACTTAAGCCTGAATTTCACAGCCGTTGGCAAACTAGCTCTGAAGATTTGAGGTCCATGGTGCTGTTGAGGGAGCATATCTCAAAGCCCAGCCTAGTGGAGGGATGGGAGACATTCCCCCATTCACTGGTCCGACTCCTTTAAATGTGCTCTATACACACAGTGAGCACGGGGCTCACGTCTGGGCATACCCTTCCCACTTAGGGTGACAAATGCAAAAAGAAACAAATGATGGACGGAATGCTGAACAATGTAAACATGCACCCTCAGTCACAAGCATCTGGGTTTAATCCATCATTCTCTTGGTCACCATGCCACCCCAGTTTGGACCCAGCCATATGCAAATGTGTCTTGACCCTGTTCCCCATGGGAACAGTCCAGCCCAAACTGCAACTGTTGCCCTAAGTGGGAAGGGGATGCCCAGACATGGGTCCTGTGCTCACTACGCCACTGAATTAAAGCTAGCCTGGCTGATGAGGGGTGATGCCCCGAAACCGGTCCCAGGATACTTGTTTCTGGTCCAGGGAGGACCTGGCTTGGCAGTTCGGGCTGGAGTGTTCTCATGAGGAACAGGGTCAAGGCTGATTTACAAATGGCTGGTGGCATGGTGAGCAAAAGAAAGATGGATTAAACCCAGATCTTTGTGACTGTTGGTGAATGTTTGCATTGTTCAGCATTCCGTCCACCATTTGATCCTTTTACAGAAGCTCAAAGCAGCAGCCTGGCTTTCTCACAACCACACAGGACACAAGTGGGTCCATGTGCCCGGTGCAGCGCCCCAAAGTGAGGGGGGCTGCTGCAGGTGCGGAGTGGGATTTTAGCAAGTCTCCTCTTGATGGCTCCAATGGGTTGAAAGCTGCAAAAGTAAGCCTAAGTGAAGTCATCCAGTGGTGTGACTGTACACCCACACTTACACAAGAAGGAAGAATACACAGAAGCGTACATACACACAAGTGTTCATACACACATGCATGTACACTCACAAACACACCAGCATGCGCATACGCCTACACACACTCACACAAACACAAACAGAGCAAGAAAAGGGCACAACAGATTTAGCAAGGCAGTCACTTACTGTAGAGATTACAGACCCTAAAACAAAATATGTGCCACACTCTCCACACCCTTTTTTCCAGAGTATTCCCACTCCTGGAGAGAAGTCCTGGCTTCGGTCCGCTCCCACCCTGGACAAGCGGTCACCATATGGATTGGGAACCAGGAGGAGGTACCAGCAGCTGCCTTTAGCTTCAGTGAGTAACCACCAGGAGGAGACATGTACCCAAATGGTTAATTGAGTATTCATGTGGGAAATGTCATGGAACAGAGGGAGGGATTTAGAAGCAGGTACTCCTCACTGCATCTCCTGACTTCACACCATCCTGGAGCCATCTTCTTGATCTCTAAATACCTAGAACTGGAACCCTCGACCTTTTCGACACATACCTTGGAAATAGACTTACTCCTAGCCCTCCACATATTGAATTTGGACCTCTTTCCTTATCTGAATGCATCTTGAATCTAGAACTCTCTTTTTTATCCCTACACCTTTCGTCTGGAACTCATTTTCTTATCGCTATTTACTTTGAATCTGGATACCTCTTTCTGAACCCCTCAGTTGTGAATCTCGAAGCCTCTTTCTTACCACTACACAGGTTGTGTCTGGCCCCTCTTATCACTACTCACCTTGAATCTGGATTACCCTTACTCATCCCTACGCACCCTTAGTCTGGATCTCTCTTTCTTATCCCGTCAGACGTGAATCCGGAATCCTCTGCCTCATCCCCACACGTCTTGAACCTGGAACCCTCTTTCTTCCCATTGCACACTCTGTGCCGGAACCCTCTTTCTTCCCATTGCACACTCTGTGCCAGAACCCTCTTTCTTCCCATTGCACACTCTGTGCCCGGAACCCTCTTTCTTCCCATTGCACACTCTGTGCCCGGAACCCTCTTTCTTCCCATTGCACACTCTGTGCCTGGAACCCTCTTTCTTCCCATTGCACACTCTGTGCCGGAACCCTCTTTCTTTCCATTGCACACTCTGTGCCCAGAACTCTCTTTCTTCCCATTGCATACACTGTGCCCGGAACCCTCTTTCTTCCCATTGCACACTCTGTGCACGAAACCCTCTTTCCGATCCCTACCCACCTTCAGTCTGGATCCCTTTTTCTCATCCCGACAAGTCTTGAACCTGGAGCCCTTATTTTTTTTTTGATTATCAATTTTAAAGATTTTTTTAAATTAACACATTTGTAGCAGGAAAAACAAAACCAGCTTTTCGCACAGTGGTCAGTACACAACAGTGACAACATTAGGGAAATAATACTCCCACATACATGAATCCAGCTAGGTATAGCAAGCAACAATGTCCACAACCATGTCCATAGGGAAGCCTCAGGAAAGTTCAGTCTTCCACCACCCGACCCATTTACCCCACACCCTTTGAACATTTTTGGGACAACCGCAGGCTGCATACATTGGTCGCTCCTGCGCTGCACACCAATCCACCCCCCTGCGCCACCGTGTCATGGAAAGGGCCGACGGGTCTAGCCAAAGGGCTGCAATATCTCGTTTAGCTACCATCATCGCCGTGGTGAGATAGAGCTTCTCTGCCCTGTTCACATCCAAACCATCAGTAACACCTTACAATATGGTCATCGGGTTCAGCGGGACCTCCCAGCCCAGGACCTCAGTAAGTTCCGCTGGAGCCCTTATTTTTATCCCGACATACCTTTCAGTCTGGAACCCTCTTTCCTATCCCAACATGCCCTGAATCTGGAACCCTCTTTTTGATCGGTCCAATCTATGTGCACTCAGGAGTGGGCAAACCACTCCTGCCCTGCCCTGCCCTGTCCTGGCCTGCCCTGCCCTGCCCTGCCCTGCCCTACCTTGACTTGCCCTGCCCTGCCCTGTCCTGCTCGGAGAGCCGAGCAGCCTCGACCACCTGCCTGCACCCAAACATAAAATGATAATAACTGAAAGTTATTAACATTTTATGTTTCTGCTTCTCGCACTGCAAGAAAGCGGTGGGGCAACGCTCCTCCGCCCTAGTGGAGGAGCCGCCTTTTCCTTCACAGGCCAAGGGATTGCTTTCACTCACGGATCCTCTAGAGGGGCGTCACATGGGGGCTTGTAGCCATGAGTTCTTATACCCAGCCCCGGTACAACAGAGTATAGTGCATTATATAACAACATAGCACAGCCAATCAACATGAAATATGATAGAAAACAGCAATCCATACCAGAACACAACACAATATAACACCAAACAATAGATTACAAATGCAACCTAGCTCTACAACGTGACATGGCGTACCAAAACACATTACAAACCACAACCAAACATTAAAGATCACCAAATACACCACAGCATAAAGCAGC
The DNA here is from genome assembly GCF_964204655.1 of Triturus cristatus. Taxonomy (NCBI): domain Eukaryota; kingdom Metazoa; phylum Chordata; class Amphibia; order Caudata; family Salamandridae; genus Triturus; species Triturus cristatus. The sequence continues at coordinate 7,261,820 of NC_140592.1, forward strand.
GCAATACAACAGGACAGAATGCAACATATTACAGGTCGATGCCATTTACAACACTACAATCTTGAATTAAACTTCATAAGGAAACACAATAAAACACATACACATCTCAGCAAACCACAGCTATACAAAATCACTTCATAAACTAAATGGGGCGGGAAATATGCTCTAGAGAATACTAAAACATTAGCAAATGGGGCATCTTAAATAATATAACGTTGAATTAATACCCACAGGGACACAGACCGTGGCATAAACCAACGACCATAATACTAAACGTGATCCAGCACCAAACACCATGATGTAACATAAAACGAGATACATCACTGCCATGCAACCCGTACGGTAACAAAGCTGTCCCTCCCTCAAGCAGCCACTGAAGTGAGTTGTAGATGGACCCGCACCTATATGGACTACACAATATTGACTTTGCGACACGTCGTCAATGCCCACGTACTTTGTGGAGTAGATTTACCACGGTCGCTCCACATCTACTGACTTTGATATGTTCATAGTCCATATTGTGCAGCCGACATAAGTCCAGGTTCATATAATAACCTTGTTATCATAGAATTCCCTGGAGGACAGGCGCTGTGAAGTAGTGTTCAAGGGTGACTCACTGTAACCAACCGATGCGTGACCTCAGGGCAGCGGTGTGGCAAGATGGGCAGGATGGAAGAAGGAACCAGGACCCCATCCAGGGCATGAATGATCCCATTGGATGCCACAATATCACGCAACTGACCAATCACGGCTCCAGACTCGCCCAGCAGGATCTGGCCCTGAAAGAAATGGCAAAAAATTAGACAAGCCCTGGATGTAGTGCCCATAAAACATCTGGCCTTTCCTTTCAAGGACAGTGACCAAGCCTTCTATTTGCAAGCCCAGGGATGAAAACTACTAGCCACGTGCCAAGGCGAGGTCATGCTTCACCACCCAGGTGTTCATTCTAAATTGTCACTCACACATTTGAGGGTCAGACTCAGCTCTCACTCACAGCAGGCTAACTATCAAACTTCTGGGAAGAGCTAGAAGCTGATCTCTGCTTCAAGGGAAGCTTCGCTGTGGAATGGTTGACATGACAGGAAGAGCTGCTTTAGACACACCAGGGTGATCTCCGCAGCCAGTGTCAGCCATCTGTCTACCTCAGTGAGGTTCTGGTGTTCTATTAGTTTGACATTCATTTTGATTGTTGTAGAATTTAACTGATGTCTATTATTGTGCTGTCATAGATCTTTAAGAGTTAAATTGCTTCCTTTGATGTCATCAAATATGCAAATTAGTTCTTGCTTCCAAACACTTTTTAAACTTGAGATCTTGGGATACCGTGCAATGTGTTCTGCGTCGAAAGGGCCTCTCTAGACACTCCATTCTTGCTCTCTTCTCGCCAGTTTTACCATTACTGGGAGTCACTTTAGGAGATTTCTCATTAAACTAATGAGGAAAGATGGGAAATACCAAGTGTAAAGTGACCAGTGCAAACTGTGACGGATGCATTGGACGCAGGACGTGAAGCAGTGGAGTTTGCACTCACAAACACGTTTTCACTGAGTGTGACCAACTTCCTGTGTTTGCTAATGCAGCGGCAGAGACCCTAACCGAGGCCTGGAGGTCTCAACATGTCAGTGGAGGCGGGGGGGCAATAAAGTTACTTTTGTCTGGATCTGGGGAGCGCTCCCACTTTCAGAAGCTCCCCCTGAGGAAGTGTCATTTTGCTTAAAAAGTAAAACTAAGAGCCAGAAACATTACAAAATTCATGATGGAATGAAACTCCTGCTGACTTCCAAGGGGGTCTGTTCCTGTGATTTAGAAGCAAAGGTAAATCTGAGATAGTTTCAAACCTATGATGCATTCTAATCGAATCATCGCGCCAACTCTAAGAAATGAACCCTGAAGGATGTGTTTGTCATTAAGTTCCATTTATTACGGTGACTGGTCCTACTAGTAGCCAGTCACTGTATTGCATTAGACAATTAATAAAATATTATGCTGTTGAATTTTGATAAGGTGTACTCAACATACAATCAATGTTAGGCTTAAATCAATTACACATCATTTACAAAACAGAAGTTCAGAGGATCATATGAAAGACATAATTCAGCTGACCCGACAAACACCACAATCAACTTACAATACAGCAGTGAGTGACTATAGTCAGCCCAGAAATCCACTCAACCAGACTAAAACAGTTGGTTTCAATCAATATTCCTTTGGCCTGGTAGCAGATTTAAGCTGATCTATCAAAGAACACTAGCAGCGGATACATTTTGGTGTCCACAATTACTGTAGCTTGCGAGTTAGGCCCTGCACCGTCGCGTGTTGATGATGAATGATGCGACATGGGAATATAGAAGAACATACCTAGAAGGTGGTTTGAAAACCCATAGGACCACAAAGAGGCAAGGAAGACCAAACCGAGAGGGGAGAAGCTAGGAGTAAAAGAAAGAAGGCAAAGCAAAGGGGGAAATGATAGTATTGTCAGGGAGCTAGAACTAGTCAAGATGCAAAGACCCTTGGGTTGTTCTGATCTTGGAGAGGACCAGTAATAGAGGGAAGGCTGCATGGAGGCCATCGATGAATCTATTGTGTGGGTAATAGAGGAAAGGCTGCATGGAGGCCATCCCATCGATGAATCTATCACGTGGGTTCTAGAGGGAAGGCTACATGGAAGCCATCGATGAATCCATCGCATGGGTAATAGAGAGAAGGTTGCATGGAGGCCATCCCATCGATGAATCTATATCATGGGTAATAGACAGAAGGCTGCATGGAGGCCATCCCATCGATGAATCTATATCATGGGTAATAGAGAGAAGGCTGAATGGAGGCCATCCCATCGATTAATCTATCACGTGGGTAATATAGAGAAGGCTGCATGGAGGCCATCGATGAATCTATCACGTGGGTTATAGAGAGAAGGCTGCATGGAGGCCATCCCATCGATGAATCTATATCATGGGTAATAGAGAGAAGGCTGCCTGGAGGCCATCGATGAATCTATCACGTGGGTTATAGAGAGAAGGCTGCATGGAAGCCATCCCATCGATGAATCTATATCATGGGTAATAGAGAGAAGGCTGCCTGGAGGCCATCGATGAATCTATCACGTGGGTTATAGAGAGAAGGCTGCATGGAGGCCATCCCATCGATGAATCTATATCATGGGTTATAGAGAGAAGGCTGCATGGAGGCCATCGATGAATCTATCACGTGGGTTATAGAGAGAAGGCTGCATGGAAGCCATCGATGAATCTATCACGTGGGTTATAGAGAGAAGGCTGCATGGAGGCCATCCCATCGATGAATCTATATCATGGGTAATAGAGAGAAGGCTGCATGGAGGCCATATGTATACAACAGGCTTATTGAAAAATGTTCATTGCCTAGAGGGTGGAGAGGATTCTGGGTCAGAGTAACACCTCCCTATATAATCAATTACACTAATAGTTTTACTCCAACTGACCATCCAGTGGTCGGTATCAAAGCACGCGAATGGAATGATGTGAAGCGTCTAGTGAGGGAGAATATAACATCACCAATAGGTGAGCAAGGAAGCAATTCCTTTTGGTTTAGGCACCCTCACACACCCTAGTGGTGTCATGCTTCATCATCGGGTCACCCGATGCCTAAAAGTCGGGGTGGGCTCAACCACAGTGTTGGGAGCTCTTTGAAGATATTACAGACCAGGGGGACTAAAAATTAAAAAAACCTCAGGCAGATCCCCAGTTTCCCTTTATTATTGGGTCTGACTGGGTTGATAAAATAACTAAAAATGGGGTCTTAATAGGAGTATTATGGTCCTAGGACCCTAGTGCCAACATGTTTCAGTCCGAGTGCGGCCGTAAAGGTCCAGGACTTTCTTCAGGGCAAAAGTGGCCTCCCTGGGTAATAGAAAGGAGATTCCCTATTCTATTTTCTGTTGCAAGGGCAGAGTAGCTGCTCCTTGTGTGATCGACTGATTGATTAATCCGTCATGCGTGGTAATCCATCCGAACTTCGGATGAGTTCCGCATCTCAGGGGATCGTAGGGCAAAGAGGGGTAGCTCTATAGTCAAACCTTCGTCAAGAGTCCTGCCCCGCCACTAAACCTATTTGGTCCCGATCTCCGGCGTTTTGTATGGAGGCCATCCCATCGATGAATCTATATCATGGGTAATAGAGAGAAGGCTGCCTGGAGACCATCGATGAATCTATCACGTGGGTTATAGAGAGAAGGCTGCATGGAGGCCATCCCATCGATGAATCTATATCATGGGTAATAGAGAGAAGGCTGCATGGAGGCCATCGATGAATCTATCACGTGGGTTATAGAGAGAAGGCTGCATGGAGACCATCTCATCGATGAATCTATATCATGGGTAATATAGAGAAGGCTGCATCGAGGCCATTGATGAATCTATCCCGTGGGTTATAGAGAGAAGGCTGCATGGAGGCCATCCCATCGATGAATCTATATCATGGGTAATAGAGAGAAGGCTGCATGGAGGCCATTGATGAATCTATCCCGTGGGTTATAGAGAGAAGGCTGCATAAAGGCCATCCCATCGATGAATCTATATCATGGGTAATAGAGAGAAGGCTGCATGGAGGCCATTGATGAATCTATCCCGTGGGTTATAGAGAGAAGGCTGCATGGAGGCCATCGATGAATCTATCACGTGGGTAATAGAGAGAAGGCTGCATAAAGGCCATCCCATCGATGAATCTATATCATGGGTAATAGAGGGAAGGCTGCATGGAGGCCATCCAATCGATGAATCTATCTCATGGGTAATAGAGGAGAGGAGAGGAGTTGGCTAAACGGCTAGGGCGGTCGACCTCGAATCTGGGGAACTGGGTTTGAGTCTCGGTAATGACGCTGAACATCCTGTGATTCTGGGCAAATCACTTAATCTCCCCGTGCATAACAAAAATTAATGTGTGTTCTCATATAACGTAACTGGTGCTATGTGAAGCGCTCTGATACCCGATTCGGGTCAAGTTCGCGCTTTATAAAACTCTGCAAAAACAAAAAAATAGAGTGAAGGCTACGTGGAGGCCATTGATAAATCTACTAGTGGTTGCCAAATCTTGGAGGACATCCTGTTAGAAGCCTGTAGGGGATTTTGTGTGATGTTAATGCAGGGTATGTATATGACCCAAGAGCATCACGTGTGGAACAAGATATCATTTGCCAATTTCCAATCTAGTAAGAGCTGTTTGATGTAAATATCACCTTTAAAACACATTAAAAACAAATGAGAGCTGCTGGTTCTTCCTAGGGCAGCACACTCCTAAAGTCTAAAAATCCTGACAAAATAAACAAATAGGCCCTTCATTGTGAGTGGCCCATAAAAGCTCTCCTTACTGTCTCCCGGATTTACCGTTACTGAAGTTCCTAGAACTCCAGAGGGGACAAGTAATAGGGATATGAGGTTTTGGGGACCAACAGGCAGATATCAGACTGCACCAATTTCTGCCAGTTTTTCACAGTGTTGCCTTTTTGTAGCGGGCAAACTCTTCATGCAGAATACCACCTGCCTCCCGGGTACCTGGTCAATCCATTGTTCTAATAGATCCGGTAATGCCACATTGGGGGCTCTGTAGAAGATGAATTTCTCACATCCCATATTTTTGCGAAAGCTGTAGAACAAGTCTTGCTTAAACTTTCGACCTGCGTTGAAAGTCAACAGGTCAAAACAAATGCAGTAATTTGTTCCTTCAGAGCTATTACTGCAACTGGTTTCAATGACTTGTAATCGGATTACTTTCCCTTATTAGGATCACAGCAAAGCTTGGATTCCTTTACAAGTGATCCAAACATGGGGCAGTGATGCGCAAGCTGTTGCGTGTCCATCTCCAAAGCTCGGCGCCCTTCCTGCTCTAAGCCCGGGAGGGGAGTCCCTACTGAAGTCTGCTGCCAGTAGAAGCAATAGTGTTTCCACCGGTAGGGCACACTTCTGGCAAGGACATTCGGCACCAGGATTTCTTCTTGAGAAGCCTCACTTCCTTCCTAGTCTCAGTCACTTCAAGATGGCGGCCAGAGCCATGCACTTCCTTGGAGCTGTGTTCTACTTTGTGTGAGAGGGTGACACACATGGAGACACTGCTCATAGGGGAGGCGATGCAATGCAGATGTGCACCTAGCTAAACTAGAGACAGCTCTGCGAGGGGGTGGGCTCTGAGGCAGGGAACGAAAAGATGCCTTCTATCGACCCCATGTGGCCTTGACACAACAAGAGGCTCTACTACAGCCCACTAGTCTGCCGGGCATTCTTGAACTCCCACTGTGTAGATTTGGTGTTTAGAAGTTTGGGGCACGTCTGATGGATGGTGCACGTCTGGGCAGGTACCGGAATTCAATCAGAAGGAAGATTACATCATGGACAAGCAACAGAAGGGTGACCCGTTGGGTGCCGCAGGAAACCCAGTTAGTTAAACTAAAGGTGTCTCATGATGGAGAAACCTTTCAAGGGATGTCTCATAACCATGAAAAATTGGATTGCGAATGAGATGGTCAATGAGAGGGGGGTGACTGCTGTTATCCAATTGACCATTGAGCGATGTCTGTCTAGGATGTTCCCCAGATTTCAGGCAGAGTTTGCAGACTGCGGTATGGAGCCCAGCTCCCTGGGCCACCAAGCATCTTACCAGTGCAGACAGAACCACCGGTGTCTTATAGCCACCGGTTTTCAAGCAATCTTTGCTCATTCGCATGCGACTTCAAACATGCAGAGAATGAAACTGGACCGGGTCACTTGGATGTGTTCTGATATGGGTGTCTCCTGCATATGAGAGGACATCATGGCCTAAAGATCTGATAATACCTGCAAGTGGGGCCAGAAGAGAGGGACCAAGGGAAGGGTCTTACCACACGCCACAGGGATCTTGAGGTGTTAGATTGAGAAGGTGAGTGGAAAATTGATAGAGAGAGAAGTGAAAATGAAAAGATTGAAGCCACGGAAGGGCATTCGGACACATGCTAAAGTTGTAAGGGCGTTGGATTAGAGTGGCTCATGACACCATGTCCCAAAGAGTGGCCACTGACACACTAACGCCACAGAAGATCTACAGTCCCACATGCTGCACTTCCTCATTTACTGAGAAAAAGTTATCAATACCGTGTAATGTGGCAGATCCATAAAATTAAATACGTGGCCAGTTGCTGTTCCGGACCAGGAAACTGTAATCAATACACCACCCCCTACTCATACAGTATGTGTGACACTTACATCTCTGGAGACTTTGAGTGACACCTGCTCGTTGGCCATCATAGCAATCCCTGGCATTGTCAAGAGTTTGTCCAAAGTGACCTGGGGACAAAAAACAGCAAATCTTTAAAATAGGGATGATAAATAAAATCATAGAGGCTGATTCACAAAGGTAATCTGAGAAAAAAGACTAATTTTACGACTATTGGTATTCACAGAGACCATTTACGAGTCGTATCTTTATGTCCGCAGTCGGGCCGGAATCTCCGCACCCGGGCCGTACTAACCGGCTTGGGCCGTACTCTTCGGCTCGGGTTGGATGAAGTGTAATCAATGGGCCAGAATGCAATGTTTACAAAAGGGAACATTAGGAGCATGTGATAAATGGTAGAGGAGGTCCGTTTGGGCTGGGAAAAGGGTGTGGCCAGACACTGCATCTTATCCCAGAACATTTGCTCCTTTGCATCATGGTACAATTTGCGCTCCCCTTAGTGTTGACTGTAGTGTTGACACTACAGTCAACACTGAGGGGAACGCAAATTGTGTACTGCGTGTACCATGAGGCAAAGGAGCAAACTTTTCTGGGATATAATGTAGTGTCTGGCCACACCCTTTTCCCTGCCCAAACTGATTTTCATGACTTTTGTCTCATATTACCTTTGTGAATCAGCCTCTTTGTTTTTAGTAATCCATTACTGTATGAATAATGTCACAATTTATGGGAGCGAGTTGTGGTGGAACGTTTACAACCTTTCCATTCATCTCCCCCAAGATCTGAATTAGTTGCTGATGTTGTATGTTTCCAGAGCTGGTATGCTGATACCAGTGGACAGAGAAGTGCCCTCGTCACCCTCAAGAACTTCCAGGTCATGATATTGGGATTCATAAACTGTGTCACACGCACAAAAGGGCCGTTCCTGGTACAGTTCCTGCTGCTGTGCTCAGGGCCAGATGAAGTCCATAGGCACTGGGTGGAGTTGCATAAAGCTGAAGGATGGTGCAGGGAGTGCAGAGACAGACTGGGATTAACAAAATAATTCAACAGTCGAAACTGTAAGAACCCAGGCAGCTATAGGAGGAACATGCAATCGCCTCAGCTGGAGGTAGGACATGCAGACCCGACATGCAGACTCCTCAGCTGGAGGAGAGACATTCACATCGACATGCAGACTTTGCAGCTCGGGGTACGACATGCAGACCTGACATGCAGATTCCATGTCTGGGGGAGGGACATGCACACCCGACATGCAGACTTTGCGGCTGGAGGAGGGACATGAAGACTCCTCAGCTGGAGTTAGGACATGCAGACCCGACATACAAACTCTGCGACTGGAGGTAAGACATGCACACCCGGCATGCAGACTCAGCGGCTGGAGGTACGACATGCAAACCCAACATGCAGGCTCCTTAGTTGAAGGTAGGACATGCAGACCCGACATGCAGACTCCACGGCTGGAGGTACAACATGCAGACCCGGCATGCAGACTCCGCGGCTGGAGGTAGGGCATGCATACCTAACATGCAGACTCCACGGCTGGAGGAGGGACATGCACACCCGACATGCGAACATCACAGCTGAAGGTAGGACATGGAGACCTGACATGTAGACGTCACAGCTAGAGGTAGGACATGGAGATCCAACATGCAGACTCCTCAGCTGAAGGTAGGACATGCAGACCCGACATACAAACTCTATGACTGGAGGTAAGACATGCACACCCAGCATGCAGACTCAGCGGCTGGAGGTAAGACTTGCAGACCAGACATGCAGACTCCTTAGCTGAAGGTAGGACATGCAGACCCGACATGCAGACTCTGCGGCTGGAGGTAAGACATGCACACCCGACATGCAGACTCTGCGGCTGGAGGTAAGACTTGCAGACCAGACATGCAGACTCCTTAGCTGAAGGTAGGACATGCAGACCCGACATGCAGACTCCGCAGCTGGAGGTAGGACATGCAGACTCGTTTGTGGGAGGTATGACATGCAGTCCTGACATGCGGACTCTGTGGCTGAAGGTAGGACATGCAGACCCGACATGCAGACTCCACAGCTGGAGGAGGGACATATAGACCCGACATGCAGACTCCACGGCTGGAGGAGGGACATGCAGACCCGACATGCAGACTTCGCGGCTGGAGATACAACATACAGACCCGACATGCAGACTCTGCGGCTGGAGGAGGGACATGCAGGCTCCTCCGCTGGAGGTTGAACATGCAGACCCGACATACAAACTCTGTGACTGGAGGTAAGACATGCAGACCCGACATACAAATTCTGCGACTGGAGGTAAGACATGCAGACCTAACATGCAGATTCCGCGGCTGGAGGTAGGACATGCAGACCCAACATGCAGACTCCACGGCTGGAGGTAGGACATGCAGACCCAACATGCAGACTCCGCGACTGGAGGTAGGAAATGCAGACTCGACATGCAGACGCTGCGGCTGGAGGTAGGACATGCAGATCTGACATGCAGACACCGCAGCTGGAGGTAGGACATGCAGACTCGTTTGTGGGAGGAAGGACATGCAGACCTGACATGCAGACTCTGCGGCTGAAGGTAGGACATGCAGACCCGACATGCAGCCTCCACGGCTGGAGGAGGGACAAGCTGAGTCCTCAGCTGGAGGTAGGACATGCAGACCCGACATACAAACTCTGCGATTGGAGGTAAGACATGCAGACTCAACATTCAGATTCCACGGCTGGAGGTAGGACATGCAGACCCGACATGCAGACTGCGCAGTTGGAGGTAGGACATGCAGTCTCCACGGCTGAAGGTAGGACATGTAGACCCAACATGCAGACTCTGCGGCTGGAGGTAGGACATGCAGACTGGTTTGTGGGAGTTAAGACATGCAGACTTCTCAGCTAGAGGTGGAACATACAAGCTCCCGAGCTGGATGTAGGGCATGCAGACTTCGTGACTGGAGAGGAGACTAGCCTGGGCTGGGAACTCCTCTCCATTCGCAGAGATTTACGCACTCCGTAGAGCACGAGGAGTTGCGAAAAACTCTGCTCCGTGAGGAAACTCCAACACTAGACCACTTCCCAGCGAGATTTCCCAGCGCAGGCTGCCGCTGATGGTCGCGACCGCTCATGTTGAGAACCCATCCATTCGCGTTGAGGAAGCTGATGTTTGAGCAGAAAATCTACTTGAGTGGCAGAAAGAAGCAGCACCCTCTTGCGCTGAGCATGGTGCCGTTGGCACTGATTTTCCATCGAGGAACAAAACACCTGGTGCTAAATATAAGCACGAATGGCGCTACCTAACGCACTCTGCTGCTTGTGGAACTCCATGCAGCGCGTGGAGTTTTTTGGTCACTTGAACTACGCCCAGTTCTAGATGAGACATACAGGCTCCTCAGCTGGAGGTAGGACATGCAGACTCCTCAGATGGAGGTGGGGAATGAGGATTTCTCAGCTGGAGGGAGAACATGCAGACTTCTTACAGGTCGAGCGATATCACTTACCGCAGCTGTAGAGGAGATGTGGTTCTTTACCAACTCCTGAAGTTTATTTTTAGCCTGAGGAGGAAACAAAACATTAAGCGCTTTTACTTTTACATACATTTCTTTCCCATTTCCTTCCACACACCTGTTCTCAAATAACTATTACTCACTGCACTCATCTACACCTGCAGCACAAATGGCATAAAGTAACCATCACATAGCGCACAGATCTCTCCCGGCCAAACTCCTATACTAAAGTAATCATCACACACCACACAGATCAGCCACACACCTACACTAAAGTAACCATCACACACACCACAGATCTGCCCCAGCCACACACCTACACTAAAGTAACCATCACACACCACACAGATCTGCCCCAGCCACACACCTACACTAAAGTAACCATCACACACCACACAGATCAGCCACACACCTATACTAAAGTAACCATCACACACTACACAGATCTGCCCCAGCCACACACCTACACTAAAGTAACCATCACACACCACACAGATCTGCCCCAGCCACACACCTACACTAAAGTAACCATCACACACCACACAGATCTGCCCCAGCCACACACCTACACTAAAGTAACCATCACACACCACACAGATCTGCCCCAGCCACACACCTATACTAAAGTTAACTAGGACCTTGTCTTTTATTTCCAACATACAAAAAAACACTGGTGCAGAACTGTCTCTGTATCTGCAGCAACATTCTGGAACTCTCCACGAACAAAGATGAGGGCCACAGAGAACCATATGACCTTCAGAAGGGTAGTCAAGAGCTGGCTTTTTGCAACCTGATCACAAGCCTGAAAAGAAGAAACAACTTCCCTGTGACGGGACTCGAGTAACAAAGAACACTATGAAGAACAGCATAACAAAACTAGACCTTGTTCCTTAAGCACCGAACCATCATTAAACTGTACATCCCAGAAAGGTGCTCACCAACCTAGAAGGTGTTGATCAACCGAGAAGGTGATTATCAATACAGAAGGGGATTATCAGTCGAGAAGGAGCTCACCAACCAAGAAGGTGATTATCAAATGAGAAGGTGCTCACCAACCAAGAAGGTGATTATCAAATGAGAAGGTGCTCACCAACCAAGAAGGTGATTATCAACTGAGAAGGTGCTCACCAACCAAAAAGGTGATTATCAATCCAGAAGGTGCTCTCCAACCAAGAAAGTGATTATCAATCCAGAAGGTGCTCACCAACCTAGAAGGTGATTATCAACTGAGAAGGTGCTCACCAACCTAGAAGGTGATTATCAGTCAAGAAGGTGCTCTCCAACGTAGAAGGTGATTATCAACTGAGAAGGTGCTCAGCAACCTAGAAGGTGATTATCAACCGAGAAGGTGCTCACCAACCTAGAAGGTGATTATCAGTCAAGAAGGTGCTCTCCAACGTAGAAGGTGATTATCAACCGAGAAGGTGCTCACCAACCTAGAAGGTGATTATCAACTGAGAAGGTGCTACCCAAACCTAGAAGGTGATTATCAGTCGAGAAGGTGCTCACCAACCAAGAAGGTGATTATCAACTGAGAAGGTGCTCTCCAACGTAGAAGGTGATTCTCAACTGAGAAGGTGCTCACCAACCAAGAAGGTGATTATCAATTCAGAAGGTGCTCTCCAACCTAGAAGGTGATTATCAGTCAAGAAGGAGCTCACCAACGCAGAAGGAGATTATCAAACAAGAAGGTGCTCACCAATGTGGAAGGTGATTATCAACCGAGAAGGTGCTCAGCAACCTAGAAGGAGATTATCAACCGAGAAGGTGCTCTCCAACCTAGAAGGTGCTCACCAACCTAGAAGGTGATTATCCACCAAGAAGGTGCTCACCAACGCAGAAGGAGATTATCAAACGAGAAGGTGCTCACCAATGTGGAAGGTGATTATCAAACGAGAAGGTGCTCAGCAACCTAGAAGGAGATTATCAACCGAGAAGGTGCTCTCCAACCTAGAAGGTGATTATCAACCGAGAAGGTGCTCACCAACCTAGAAGGTAATTATCAACCGAGAAGGTGCTCACCAACCTAGAAAATGATTATCAAGTGAGAAGGTGCTCTCCAACCTAGAAGGGGATTTTCAGTGGAGAAGAAGCTCACCAACCTAGAAGGTGATTATCCACCAAGAAGGTGCTCACCAACGCAGAAGGATATTATCAACCGAGAAGGTGCTCTCCAACCTAGAAGGTGATTATGAACCGAGAAGGTGCTCACCAACGCAGAAGGAGATTATGAACCGAGAAGGTGCTCACCAACGTAGAAGGTGATTATCAACCGAGAAGGAGGTTATCAACTGAGGAGGTGCTTACCAACCTGAGAGGTGATTATCAACCAAGAAACCACAAACTGCAAGAGCTCATTCCACAAAAAAAGACATACAATCCATCTTCTGGAAAAACAAAATATTGCTTGCTATCATCATCATCTGCAGGTCCCAACTTTGTTCACACCTGGCCACGCATGCACTCCCTTTCTGGCCCAATATTTATGTTTTCTCTCATCTTGTGAACTACAGACCACCAGCTGCATCCCTCCAGCTTAATATCCTTATTAAGCACCCTATGTGATTGACTTCACCCATAATTCCACTGACATTCCCCTCCAAACTAATGACACCTCAGTCCCTTTACCGGCCCTACACATGCAGCAAGCATTGCCTCATACAATTCATACTCTAGTAAGCATTCCTTCCTGAAACTTTATCAATCTAGTACAGCAGTAAGTACATGAGTCAACGCAAGCACTGAGCTATCCTCCAGGGCTCAAGAATAAACCAACATCTAACACAGAAGTAGAAGAAAAAACTATCAATCTTCGAGACTGCCAGTAATATTGGATTCCTGGAGTAGCAATCTAATCACCACAATACTTCAATGCAGCGTTAGGGGCAGTAAGGGCTAAGACATTAACAGGGCCACAGAATTAAAAAGACACACAGAAACAGTCATATCCAGACACTTGTGAAGTGACACAGACTTGGACCCATTGACATGATTTAAGATTTAAATTGGACGGTGTTCCCTCCTGGAGGCCTGGTGTTGGGTTGGGTTCACCTTCTTGCAGCTGATGTCCAGTTCTGTTTGTTGTGACCAGCAGACTGAGGTACCAGCCCCCCAGGAGCTTGAGCCATTCTTATCAGGATAGGACAGTCCTTGCGAAGCTGATTATGAACTTCTGGCTACCAGATCCGACCAAGGGATGTCCCTCTCTTGCCTGTAGAGGGCGAGTCCATGCCAAACTGCCAGGGTGCTTGTGTGACACATTTACCTGCAGTGCATCTAAACAGAAATAGGCCTGGACTAGACTGTACACCAATCTCGACCCGGCAGAAATGTTCAAACCAGCCCTAGCAGGCAGCGACAAGCAGAAAGGTGCCAGGGGCCTGGTTCAGTGCTGGCAGGACGGCGCCTTCAAAGCGGCTCCCTTGCCTACAGCCCACTGACTAAATGCCTGAGTGGCTACTGTGGCCGACAGAACATGCACACTCAGTCACTGAGGATCCTTAAGACCTGGCCCGGCTCTGGCCCTCGAACACACAGGGCATTTTTTGTACGACCACTAGAAATATATTTGCAGAGTTTAAGCCACTGCAAATGATTTTGCATCTGGTTTTGCGGTACCACAGACACAGACAGCACAGATTACATTTGCTTGTGTTGTGTTCTCCTCCTACTGCCATAAGGAGGACAAACGCTTGGGAGAAGAGGGTGGACATAAGTTATTCCCCCCGCTATGGAACCCTCATGCGGTTGCATCCTCTCATATGATCTCCTCGGTCAGATGGGTCGTGGCCACCTCAGGTGGGACAATCCCAGATTCACAGCTGCTTGGTGAGGAGGAGATGTTCAAGGCACCTAAATCAAGACTGCAGGCTGGTTTTAGGGAGTGTCTCCTCAAAGCGTGTTGGTGTAGATCAGTATTTTGTAGTACTCTGGACATTTGATCATTTGAAGTCTCAGAACACTGGTCTTCGATTCTGCCCCAAAACAAAGCACTGATCACATCGGAAACACCGCAGAGAGCTTTCTTGGATGACAAACCAGAGGTGAATAAATTGCCTGATGGGGCTGGGCATTTCAAGGGATGGCCAAGAGTTTCCGGGGTAATCTGGATGTGACGTGGCATGGATGCCACCTGTGGGGGAGGGCCCCATTCCTGCTTCTAGCTCAGGGTTCCTTGGTGTTTCCCCAGGAAGAGTAGAAGACTGGTTAATGTGCGAGAGACGTCTGATTGGGCGAGAGCCCATTGACTTGGCCAAGTTCTTGACTTTTGTTGATTTGGGACAGTCGACAACAAAGAAAAGAGGCAGCACCTCAGCAGGATGTGCTTTTGACCACAGGTGGGCACCTGATCACTTTTGTGGACTGCATTTTTCCTAGCTTTCTTGGAATTTTTTTTTTTTTTTGTTATTTCACAAAGATGTTGACTTAGTAGAGTTCTTTATAGAATTCGGGCTCTCTCATGCTATGATGTGTAGTATCTTCGGTCTGCTGAAGCCAAGGTTACTCGCCCCTCAGCTCCCCACGGGGTCTTCAGGAGGAAAGCGAGTCCCTTGTGGTCGTTGCAGAAACCCTCAAGGAAAAGGGACCTGCCCTAGAAGCAGAGGTACTCGCAGCAATGAGGGGGAGGGGGACAGGACAGGGGGTCAACATTGAACATTGTACCCTCTGTAAATGTAACAGAGTTTTCTTAAAGCCTTAACAACTTCGTGATGTTGGTAAAGTTAGAATTGCGACAAAAGAGTCTGGAAAAAGTAGGCCACCCGAAAACATTTCTGCAAAAACCCATATTCAGTTCGAGAATTCGCTTGTAGTGAAAACCGTGTTCTGCCAACATTTTTGAGCAACAATTTACACCTACGTTTTAAGTATTGCAAAGGTGTAAAAATCCCCAGACAGTGTGTATTTTTAATTTCACTAATCGTCCTGAGCCACCAGTAAATCTCGCCTGTCACTACAGTGAAGCAGAAGTCATTGCTTGGGCAGCGCCATAGATTCTTGTGATAGTGCCCATCTCATGTTGGTCGGATCCCCAGAGCTCACCGTCCACCTCTTATATACACCAGGGGAGCACCAGGCTCAACACTGAGCGGGTACAGCCTCAGAAGGATGGGCAGGAGACAGAGCCGGCTGAGGTGAAGTCCCTTCTCTGATTGGTCGGTAACTAACACTTTTGAAGCTTTTCATCTACACGCCCAGTATAGCAATTCTCTAGCTGCAGTGTGTAGAGTATTCAGCTGAAGAGAACCTAAAAATAGGGTAAGGTTATGGCATGAAGACAAGAAGCTGGGAGCCATGGGTGTAGTCAAATGTTTTCTGCAATCATGGGAAGACAAAGTTCACTATTTTGCACATCACAATCAGAATTGCCTTCATGAATTCAAATAATATGTATTATCCATAAATATTGTACCCATTTCACCAACTTTGAAAGGAAGAAGGTTGCACCTATGACCTGCTGGTCGCCGCAGAACACGGGGCTCCGTGGACCTTCCACTGTTACATGGAGGCCTAGTATGAACCATGCCTGCGTGCTCTCAAGACACCTGAGAACACTGTTCGGACTGGATTCAACGTGTGGTACTTATCTTCTGATGAGCGTGGGTACACTGCATCTCACACTAACCTTCTCTATAGATTGATGAACATGCGTTGCTTTATTTCCCGCCGCTAGGATTTGCTCCCACCCTCAACCAAACCTCCTCTTCCATGGACTTCATTCCATGTCAGGCACTCACACACATCTAACCACTCACACTGTGCCACATGGCGATGAGGTCTCACCTGGGTGAAGAGGTAGATCAGTCTCCCGTCTCTCAGGGTGTCCACCGCCTTATTGCTTGGCACAAACACGGTGAATGGCCCCGGGCCTTCCAGGATTGGCGGAAGTCCACAATTCTGCAAAGAGTCAACATGAGAGAAAGATGGTCAGAAGGTCCTGACTGACATGGTCGAAGAAAGATTCGCTGGTATAATTCTCAGAAGAAGACAATGTGGAACCCAGTCAAGAAATGACCTTAGTTCTGCAGGATCGGCATGAAAAGGAGGCTTGAGAGCTCTGGAGACCTACCTGATCCCCCTAAGAGATCTAACGCGTGCAACATTAGAAGCATTTTTTGCACCTTTGCTCTCTGGGCTGATGGGCATGGGGAAGAAGGAGATTACATTTTCCAATTACAATTCTATCACTAAATAAAACTATTACTGTGATGTTATGTTTCCAAATCAAAGCCTGTGACCCCTGAATCTCACCAGTTATGGTTTGATACTTGGACCATAACTCGCGCTCTCGCCATGGACTGCTCACGCCCTCACACATGACGCACTGATGAGGTCACTTGTAGCCTCATGGATTCGACTGGTGACATCAAATTAGGTCATTGATGACATCACTGATTAGATCAAATGCGACATCATCAATAATTCATCTATGAGAATAGAGTTTATTAATTAGAACAAAAACAATAATTAATAGTGTAAACTAGATGTGCAATAAAGAGTGTAACATGTAACGTCACACAGATGCGCTTTTGAAATGTGCTGATCGCGGGGGCGGTTCTTGTCATCCATGTTGGCCACCGCAGGGCTTTGAAGCAAGTGTTTGACACTAGAAGGGAACTCGAGTTTGCGGATATTTGCATAACGCGACCGAGAAGGGTGACCTACAAGTGACACCGTAGCCGTGTTGTCATATTTACAGAATATTCCAGTCTAACAAGTGTATTACTTTCACGAGCGACATTGTATTCTTGAATGTCATTGATTTTCTATTTCTTATGTTTCGTACAACATTTGAATTGTTTCGTATCGGGAAGGACGCGTGACCGACAGCGATGTTGCCTTTAGTCAATAGTTCCTTGTTCTCGCAGTGAAACAGGTTGAGGTGTAGATGTCGCCCGGGGTTTAAGGGCCGTGGGTTCGAAGCCTGATGTTTCCAGAATCTACCTTCACAAGACTGTCTGTGGCTGACCTCGGGATACAAGGTCTCAGCTGCGGGTATTGCCGCGGGAACCGAGGAGCTGAACCTGGGGACCGAACAGCTCTGGCTCCTGATTGGTCCAAGAAGAAGGAGCCTGTTCAAGCCTTCACATGTGCTGTTGACTTTCAGACTCGTGCGCGTTCCCAGAGGATTTCACCCGAGCCAGACCCGGGACGGTTGTTGCTGCCAATGCTACTTTGATTGACTCGACAGACTGCTGCTGTGTTCGGATTCATTAACCCTCGGCCGAGTCCTCTCAGCATCTCTTTATGGGAAGTTCTGCGGCTCTAGTTGGGCTCAGAAGCTTCGCGCTCTTTGGATTCAGCTCTCTCCTTAAATTTGAAATTGTGCGTGTTCTTCAAATCTAAAACTCTGATCGTGAACTATAGGACAGGGAACTAATTCCTTTATGGAACACGCTTAATGCAAGATATGTGATGGTTTGTTTGAACCATTCTTTATGATTACATTTTCTGGAACCATATTTGACTGATGGAATAACAGAAATAAAAATGAAGAAAATAACTTTACTGATCTCTTAACGAGAAATTAAGCTTCGAAACAACAATTCTATTACAGGACCGGAGGCTTCGGATTATGCTATCTCCTTCTTTACTGTATCAACTCACAGCAGCCAATAAACATACAATTAGTAAAACAACTACATTGTCCATGTGACTTTGCGTCAGCCACGCCTCCTTAGCCCTCCATAAGAGCCCTGGTCACTGTCCCAGCCTCCTCTTTCTTTGCTGCTCACAGCATGAGATAAGTGCCCCTCGCTTTCACTATTTATATGTGCCGATTTAGTCGCGATATTGCTTCAGCGCGCTGCGCTTTGCGAGGTTCATTACTTACTTGGAGTTTTGGTAGCGAGGTTTGGCACGCAATTACAGCGTTGTGGATTAGCGCATAGCGCCGCTAGCGGGGGATCGGTGGTAATCCTCTCCCGATTGAGTTTTTTGGATAGATAAGGAGCGTGAGCTCCACGCACTTGTACCGCGCCGCTGGGCGGCATAATTTCGGGCCGTTTGAGGTCCAGCGCGTTCAGCGCGGTGTCGAGGGCTTCCCTCATCGCCCGAGGACACGCAGAGCCGGATGGTTACCGGCCGACGTGTGCAGCTCACGCGAAGCCCATTTGGGCTGGTTTTTAGTAGCATTTGGGCTCGCGTTGGGCTGCACACGCCGATCTCGGCTTCCGGGGGGTTTCTGGAGCACATTTCGCTCCGTGATTGTGACGCCTGACTGGCTGCAAAAACAGTCGCCCTGGGAGTGAGCACACACTCCAGAAAATTGTTTAATTTGGCTCTGACGCCTGAAAAGGCTGTAAGAATACTGAGTACAGCTTCTGCTGAGGGGGCTAGGTACAAGACTGACTTGTGTGCACCTGGGCTGGCCCCCCCATTACTCCTCCGGAATATATAATTATTGGTTCTTCTACCGCTGGTGGATTGGTCCAGTTGCTCCACCATTGCAAGCATGAATGAGTGGGTACGGTACGAAGATGATGAGGAGGATGTCTATTATGAGGGACAGCAGGAGACTGTCCTTGAGGATGATATAGTAGAGGCTCTGGACGCTTCGGTCCAATCCTCCGTCAACAGGGCCCTGGAGAATACAGTTCCTTCGACTGTACATCAAGCATTGGCAGCTGCTTTGAAGCCGATTACCAAGCAGCTGGAGAGTTTTGCTAAACGCCATGGTTTCACCAAAGGGAAACACGGGGGACGCTCGAGCACAGAGCTGGCCAAGGTGCGCCGCTGGCCACATGCCACGACCCTGGACACTCTTCCTCCACCCGCTGGTGGCGACCACGCGTATTCGGCTGGCGGAAAGGCCAAAAGCAAGCAGAGAGTCTATGAGGACACTGATACCACCACCACTGATACCGATACCAATACCACGGACGAGGAGTCTCCCCCTAAAAAGAGGGCTAAGAAGGTGGTTCCGGCTCCTTCAGAGACGGCGTCAAATACTCCTTTCACTTTCAACCCTAGCGAGATAGTGCACCCGAGGTCTACTGACTGGGCGCCAGCACCGGAGGTGATCGAATATCTGCATGAGAATATTCGCAAAGGGTTTGACAAGGAGGTCAGGAATCGGCTTCGGTCGGAATGCCCTCGGCCGGATCTACCGGATAAGGTCGCGGAGACACCGGAGATAGACGTAAGTTTGCTTACGTTTTTGAAAAAGTTCGCAAGAGACCCCAAGAAGGGGATAGACAGAGCCTGGAGAGGGTGTCAAGATAAGCTGCTTGACGTCGTAGGTCCCCTCGCGAAGATTCTGGAAATGGCTTTGGTGGCCAAAGAGTCAGCGACTCCAGTGGACCCGGATATCTTAGCCGGATGGACACAGAGGGCAATCTGCCTGCTGGGTAATGCCAACTGTGCCATATTGACGGAAAGGCGCAAGTCTCTGCTCATGCGCATGGACACTAATCTCACTGATTTGGCCGCGGCTGAGCCAGGCACGCTTGCGGAGGGCAATTTGTTCGGAGACCGCTTCGTGAAGGACGTGTCAAAGTACGTAGGGACCTTCACATCGCTGGACAAGGCCCAATCAGGGATAAAGAGGGTATTTACCCAGGGCCTTTTCAATAGGGCCGGGCCAGGTAGGGGACGCTCGTCAGGCCGTTTCTCCAATCAAGGTCCCCCAAGAGGTGATTTCGGACGCGGTAGAGGTGACTGGGACTCTACCAGAGGGGGTACCTTCTACCCCACCCGCCGCCGCTTCAACAAGCGCAGATTCCAAAGTGGCGGGAACAGAGCAGGCTTCCACGCACAAAGTTCCACAGGTGAGTGTAACAGATTTGTCTCTTCTGCCATTGGGGGGTCGCACTCAGTATTATCTACACAATTGGCGCACTCTGACCCAGGATGCGTGGGTGCTTCAGACGGTTCAGGGATTCCATCTGGAATTTTACGAACCTCCCTGTCAGGACACATGGCCCAGGCCTCTCCATTTTTCCCAACACGAATGCAGTTTTATAGACGAGGAAATAGAGGCCTTGCTGCAAAAGCACGCAATAGCTTTGTGCGATCACAAGCCTCACGGCTTTTGCAGCAATGTGTTTCTGGTCCAGAAAAAGGGAGGTGGATACAGACTGGTCTTGAACTTGAGGGATTTCAAACATTTTCTAGTATACAAGCACTTCAAGATGGAAGGGATACACCTGTTGGCAGATCTCTTGAAACCGGGAGATTGGCTGGTCAGGCTGGATCTCAAAGATGCATACCTGTCCATCCCTATTTTTCCTCCGCACCGTCGTTTCCTACAATTTCAGTGGAAAGGTCGGTGGTTCGAGTATTTGGCCCTTCCTTTCGGGCTTTCCTCGGCTCCCTGGTGCTTCACCAAGGTGATGAAGCCGGTGGTCGCGCATTTGCGAGAACAGGGGATTCGCATGATCATTTACCTGGACGATATCTTAATCATGGCTCACAGCCCGACTCTAGTTTTGCAGCACCTGCAAATGACAATGTCTCTCTTGCAGAGTCTAGGATTTGTGATCAATCAGACCAAGTCTGCTCTAATTCCGTCAACCAACACCGAATTCCTGGGGTTTGTGATAGACTCCGAGAAGGCGCAATTGCACCTTCCCAAAGCGAAACTCAAGGATCTCAAGAAGGAGATAGTAGCCATGTTAGACAGGCAGATGGTGTCCCTCAGGACCATAGCCAGAATAGTGGGCTTGTTGGCATCGTCCATACAAGCAATTTTTCCGGGCCCACTGCATTACAGGGCATTGCAGAGACTGAAAATTCAGCACCTTCAGAAGGGTCTAGCTTACTCGGACCTGGTACCGCTCTCTCAGGAGGTTCGAGACGAGATGCAATGGTGGCTGGGGCACGTAGAGGCATGGAACGGCAGGGCCATCTTCGGCTCCTTGCCAGAAGTAGTCATCGAGTCCGACGCCAGTCGTTGGGGCTGGGGAGCGCGTTGTGGCGACATCTCCACAGGCGGAAGATGGTCTCCCCAGGAGTTGGAGTTGCATATAAATTGTCTGGAGCTCCTAGCGGGCTCCTTTGCAATTCGGACGCTGTCACCCAGGCAGGCGGATTGTTGCATTCTGTTAAGGATGGACAACGTGTCAGCTGTGAGGTACATAAACAAGCTGGGGGAACGAGATCGCCCCTGTTAGTGGAGATTGCCAAGGACTTTTGGCGCTACTGCCTGCGTCACCAAATAACGGTAATAGCGGAGTATATTCCAGGGCAGTCCAACCTCATTGCGGATTGGAATTCCAGACATCTCAGGGATTACAGCGACTGGAAGTTGATGCCGAGCATGTTTCGCTGGCTGCAGATGCTTTGGGGGCCGTGTCAAACGGACCTGTTTGCCTCCAGGTTGAATCGACAGATTCCCCACTTCTTCAGTTGGAGACCGGATCCAGTGGCAAAGGCCACGGATGCGTTCCTCCAGGATTGGTCGGGAGCAGTGAATTATGCTTTCCCGCCATTCCTCCTTATTCCGAGAGTAACCTCTCATGTTCTCAGGCAGCAAGCGGAGGTGATCTTAGTGACGCCACGGTGGAAATCGCAACCATGGTTCCCGATACTTCTGGAAATGAGCTGCGATCTTCCCAGGAGACTCCCTTGGTCGGAGTCTCTCCTCCTGGGACCTCACGGGGAGCGACACCCTCTGATCACATCGGAGAGGTTGTCGCTGATGGCATGGAGAATTTCCGGCAACAGTGGGAAATGCCGGGAATTTCGGAGGCAGCGTCAGGCTTCATCAGGCAAGCGTGGGCTCCTTCCACCAGGAAGCGATACTGATCAGCCTGGACAAGCTGGATGGGTTGGTGCGTGGAACGGAGTCTGGATCCCGTGGGGACCGGACTATCCAATATTGTGAATTTTCTTTCGGAAAAAGCAGCAAGTGGCTTAGCTTATCGCTCTGTAAATAATTTCAGATCGGCCATTTCGGCGGGGCACGCTCCGGTGGATGGGAAACCGGTGGGCATGCACCCTATGGTATGCAAACTTCTTAAGGGTATTCGGATAGCAAATCCTCCCAAACCCAAATATTCGGGCTTATGGTATGTGTCCTTAGTCATTTCTTTATTCAACAGTTGGCCGGTGAATAGTCAGTTGTCAAGGAAACAGCTTTTCGCAAAATTAGCGATGTTATTGTGCTTATCGGCTTGTAGACGTTCATCGGATGTACGGGCATTGGATATTACAGGTAGAGTATTCACTCCAGAAGGAGTTTCTTTTACTATCACGGGACGTACTAAAACACTTTCTAGACACATTGAGTATAATGCTTTTCCTAGTAACGAAAAACTATGTGTGGTCCAATGCTTGAAAACCTATGAGGAATGTACCCGATCTTTGAGGTCTGAGGGTTCTACGCAACTCTTGCTTGCAATACAAAAACCTTTTAAACCAGTGTCTGCTGCAACTATAGCCAGATGGCTGCGCTATGTGATGAAAGAAGCAGGTGTTGATGTTCAAATGTTTGGTGCACATTCTGTGCGAGGTGCAATGGCTTCAAAGTCATTTATGCTAGGTTCTAGTATTCAGGACATTATGCGTTGTGCTGATTGGTCTTCAGAGTCTACATTCAAACAGTTTTATTATAAGCCGGTGGGAGATATAACATCTGTGGTATTTAATAAGCGTTAAACTAGCATAATCCGAAGCCTCCGGTCCTGTAATAGAATCAAAAATTAGCTAGCATTCGCGCCAAGAATTTTCAATTCTATTAAGGACACGGAGGCGAGGATTATCCCACCCGGCTATGTACAATATGATTGTTCATGTTTACCCACCCGTTGAAGATTATATGAAAATTTGAGGTAAATGGAGTTTACGGGTTGTTCATGTTTGATTTTCCTAGGTGCAGACAAGAAGTCTGAATGAAGAGGCCTTCACGTTGAAGCTTCTTGGAAGGAATTTGTGTTCCGGTTAATCGTTCAGAACAGACGGAAGGTCTGGAAGCAGATATCTTCACGTTGAAGACTGCTCGGAGGACTTGGGTTCCTGTTAAACTTCCAGGTTGGAAGAGGTTGTGAAAGTTGTGGATTAGTGGACTTTACACAGTTCGAGCAAAGAAAGAGGAGGCTGGGACAGTGACCAGGGCTCTTATGGAGGGCTAAGGAGGCGTGGCTGACGCAAAGTCACATGGACAATGTAGTTGTTTTACTAATTGTATGTTTATTGGCTGCTGTGAGTTGATACAGTAAAGAAGGAGATAGCATAATCCTCGCCTCCGTGTCCTTAATAGAATTGAAAATTCTTGGCGCGAATGCTAGCTAATTTTTGATTCAACTCTCATCATGGACTGAACTTAACATGTGAATAAAATGTTAGTTTCAGATGACTAATTGCTCCTTGACTCCTAATACGCATTCCAAGGCCCATCACTGAGGAGGAGGAGGAGGGGGAGGACTTGGAGCGGAAGAGCAGGGCTCCACCCGGACTAATGGGTCAGAAAGATCATTGATATTTTTACATTTGGGCCACGTCCATGCTATCAATGGCATCACTGTTGAGAGCTCTTTGTGAGCATGGAAGGGCTTTGCAATCACATCGATATATACATCTCAGACCGAGGTTAAGAGCTTTGATCATCTCACATCAACCGCCTGCACCACAGTTGGTGGAAACTCTAAGTCTCATCTGGAGTTTTGAGTGACTAAAATCCCTCAATCTTTGGAGGAGACTCCAAACATGCCACAGAATTCTCCTCCACCAAACCCTCCGTGTGACGGACGTCACTGGCAGGGGATTCTCCACAGCAGATCAATTTTCAGAACCCTTAAAACGCCAAATCTGCCACACGCTTCTGGCAAACACTCAATAACCTCAAGGGAGGTTGCAAGTTGTGGTTCGAGTATTAGATCTCACGTGGGGAGTCGCAGGGCTGTTAAGAGTTTCTTTGCAACCATGATGGCCCGGAAGCAATGAGGGCTTCATTTATGAGGTTTTTCCGTAGGGCAGGGCTTCCTGCTGCGCTTCCTGCTGCGCTTCCCTACGGCAAAAGAAAAGGGCAGGAATGCGCCGTATCTATGAGCTATGGCGCATTCTTGTCCTTTTCTCCAGCGCCGGTGCACAACGGGCTGCCGTGCGCCAACGCAGGCACCTTTGCACTATAGTGCACATAGTGCGAGGGTGCGTGCATTGCGGGGATGATGGTTTTTGTACAGGAAGGAAAACCTCTGTACAAAAATAATCACAAGAGGCTTTTTCCTCTTTCTTCGTGTGCTGCTGCAGCTCACATAGAAAAAGGAACAAGCATTTACAATGCAATGGTCTCGGCATTGTTAAAGTTAGAGCTATGGGCATTGCTCATGACATTATTTTTGTTTATGTTTTTGTTTTTAAAACATTTAAAGAAACGGGATTGTTGTGAGGTCTTGGACTACGGTAGCCACCTCAGTCCATGTGCGGTCTTGGACTACGGTAGCCACCTCAGTCCATGTGCGGTCTTGGGCTTTGTTAGCCACCTCAGTCCATGTGAGGTCTTGGGCTTTGTTAGCCACCTCAGTCCATGTGAGGTCTTGGGCTTTGTTAGCCACCTCAGTCCATGTGAGGTCTTGGGCTTTGTTAGCCACCTCAGTCCATGTGAGGTCTTGGGCTTTGTTAGCCACCTCAGTCCATGTGAGGTCTTGGGCTTTGTTTGCCACCTCAGTCCATGTGAGGTCTTGATGAGACAAGCGAGAGTCGTCCCGAAGACTAAGTCTGATGTTTGTACCCACAAAGCCTTAGATCTTAAGGCCAGCTCCTGACTGCTGTATGTAAGGGCCGAAACACAGCACAGTTCTCTTCCGGCCTCTCACCAGACAGAGCCACTTTGAGTCTCACTACATGTGGAATGGGGTGAGAGCGAGAGAAAAGGCTGCAGATGGTCTACAAAGCACGGTGTCGATCCTTTTGGGCTTGGATTTTGCATTCATTGTTGAGTTACATTACTGCCATCTGCATGGCCTCGGAGTACCTTTGGTGGTGTTCGTATTGTGTTTTTTTTGTCTCGTTCTCAGAGTAAACAGGTTTTGCCTTTTCATTCCATGAGTGTGGTGAGCTGGCCAAGAGGCCGGGGCTTTACCAGGTCAGTCTGCGTTTTCTTGCTGGATGGGCGAACCTGTGGTCTGGTGCGCGCTACACAGGCACCATTTTCTTGATTTTCTATGATGCGGACTGAGCCATACAACCGTGTAACGGATGCGCGCAGAGAGTCCTGTTTGATGGTCGTGAAAATAGCGAGTGAGATGTTTATTGGTGCGCTCCTGGACCCCCGGAAACGAGGAAGGACAAATAGTAAGCCGTTACTCCTCGACGGGTACCAAAATGAGCTTTATTTAAATAATAATAATACTCATAACAATGATAACAAAATGATGTATAGCGCTACCGAAGTGTCCCAGCGCTAAGGTCTCGACTCCTAAAGCCAGAACATAGAATTCGGTAAACTGCAGCTCTGCAGCTGCCGGTCGGACTTGCTGCCCTTTCGATGCCCACCCCTTTTGTTTCGAGGCAGGGGTGGGAGTGTGAGCAGCCAGCAGTGACAAATGTGTTTACAATAATAAATGAACTGCAGTTAAACAACGCTCATTGAACACATAAATTGCAATTAACTCCGATGAGCTGCACTGATTGGCACTTGAGAGCACGAGGCGCGCTGCCATCACGGCACGCGCTGGGCACCGCCAGGACGCCTCTGCCTGGCGCATCCTGAGCCGGGTGAGCCGTGCCCTCCACGTGCCGCTGTGCCAATCCGTTAATGGATGGGCCGGCACGCTCGTACTCCAGGACTAGGGTAATTGCAAACAATTACCCGTTGGTCGTGCCGTGCGCTCACTGAAGGCATGGCCGAGGCGCTGTGCGTGCCCAGAGGTAACCATGTGATGGGCGCCCTAATGATTGCAATCAGCCGCAGTATTTATATCAGGTTAGTAATTACAATCCCTGGCTTCAGCCGCCGGGTACGGACGGGAGCGGCATGGGTCGGCGCTATGTGCTGCGAAGCACCTGATGAGGTGTGTGCTGTTTACCTCCTTGGGGCAGATCTGTTTATTTCAGCAGGTAAGCTCTGGGACTTACTTCAGGTTCAGGAAAAACAAAACACACCAAGCTAGATCCTGTAAAGTCACTCCCAAAAGCCCGAGGACAGGGAGCGAGCGCCACCATCTTTCTCCGAGGTCAAGCAGAAATGCCTCGGAGAAACGCAGCGGCATTTTCGGATTGAGGGGCGTGTTTTTCTTTCTCTCCTCTTCCCATTGGCTGGAATGTTTACATTCCAGAGGAGAGAAAGAAAGTAAAAAACACGCCCCCGAATCCGAAAAAGACGGGGCTTAAACGGACAGACTCCCCTCTCCTCCAATGGCTGGCCTCCGTTTAGGAAGCCAGCCAATGGAGAAGAGGGGCGGGTTCAAGCCCCGTACTAAAAAACGTTAAATCTCGCGAGCGAGACTTCACAAGCGCAGCCTGCGCTAGCCGAGACCTAAAAACTAAGACAAATAAAAGATATTTCTCCTCGTTGTGCCTCCCTTACGCCTCCCCTGTGGAGGCGTAAGCTTTTGGCACTGCCTCAGATTCCTCGTAAATGTGGGGCAGTATCAAAAGGCCATGGATGTCGCATGAAACGCCCCCAGCAGCACCCATTGCACGCCCCTTTAATGCAGGACACTGCGTTAAAGGGACTGATATTTATCAGGCAGCATTAAGCCAAAAAAGTGGATTAGTGCTGACTGATAAATATCACGCAGGCTTCTGCGCCACGGAACGTCACGAAAAGTGACGTTCCGGAGGCGCAAGCAGTCTCATGAATGAGGCCCTGAGTTTTTTGTTTTACCATGGCAGGCACACCTTTCTTTAAATGGTGTTCAAGTGACTTTGCAAGTTTGTTTTATTGAACGTTAGTAGTTGGATGTAGGACACCCTCTGTGCAGTCATCCATTGCTTCGCCCATCCTTTAGCTGCATGCGTCTGGGGTTGGATGAAGGACCTGTCACCTTGCCTTTTGCAAGCTGTCCAAGTCCTGGGCACAACGGGTGATGAGTCCTAATGACTTAACACAAGGCCTGGCCTGTGGTAATGGCTTATACCAAAGCTCACAATCGCCCAGCCCCCGCTGCACGTGTAGACAGGTCAGTGCAGCAGGGGTTGGAAGTAGGGCCTGGACAGGCCCTTCACCCACCAACCAGCGAGTCCTAACAGTTGGATGAAAACTTGCTGCTAGGCCCTAAACCTCACAGCGTGTGCGTCCTAGGGCCTGAAGGCAGAGTGTGGCCTGTACCCCTTCCTATGCCCTACTGACTGTGTGCCCAGCCTCTGGTGTACATGGCCATCAGTTACGATCCGGGGTAAAGTCTGGCCTGGTACCAGGCCTTCTTCAGCTCCCATACCACCAAAGCTGCTCCATATGGTCTTCAGCCTTATTCAAGAGGGTGCGGGCACAGGTCTGGCCTGCCACTAGGTTCTCCATCCACCATGCTCTGTGCCACAATAAAATCTGCGCCCGGCCTTTGGGCATGTGCAATGACTTGGGCACCATATCTGGCCTCTCCCAGGCCTTGCACTAGCTCTTGTGCCATTAAGCTGTGGCCATGTGCAGAGGGCTTTGCACAGAGTTCTCACTGCACATGGTCATTGCATTGACCATACATAATCACATTGTGAATTTTCTTTTTTTATTGTTTTTCCTTCTGGATTAAAAAATGTTATAATTTCAACGTTTAAAAACAATTTGCAGACCCCAATTTGTATTTGCAAAAAATGTAACAGGGTCCATGACCTTTGGCGTGGGTTCACAAACTCCCCATCAAAACTGGAGGCTTTTTGCTTTCGGGGTAGTGTGACCCTTCCGTTGAGGTCAGTCGGGGCTCCCACTGCCTCGTTTCCCCCTTGAGGTTTGTGTTCAGGACAGAGGCTTTGGTGTCTGTTACTGTGTAAGGCCACAGCAAAGAAAGGTCTGATTTACTGACAGCCCGCAAGCCAATCCACTTTAAACCGACCTGATATCCATAAAAAGTAAATCTCAACACTCACCGTTATCCACTGAACTGATTTACACCCATAAACAAAACGTATATATGATATTGTCAAGTAAGGCTCGTCGTAAATCCATTCAGCAATGCTTGCGGTAGCGGAGAGTAGAATCTGCTGTAGTGAAGGAGCTAGAATTGAAATAATCCTACACTCTGCAGCACGTCTCATCCAGGGCCTGAAGAAATATGATCACATCACCCCCATCCTGATGGAAGTCCATTGGCTCTCCGAGCCGGTTCACACCATCTTCAAAACCAGTTGCATCACCTACAAAGCCATCACGACCGGCACACCTACCTTCTCCAAGCTCACCATCTGTGGTGGCTCTGAGCACCCTCACAGCTAGGGTAGCTTCAGAAAGTAGGGGAACTAGTCCAGAAAGAAGAATCAAAGCAGCTGACCTTCTACGTGTATGCACCCAGGATTTAGAACATCACCACCATCCACTGGACAGCCCTAACACTGTTCCTATTTAGGAAAGAGTGAGGACTCACCTCTTAAAGAACACTACATCACAATGCATCAACACTACATCTCTGTTCCCAGAACACATCCATCTGTCCCATCACTCATTGGCGGTATGCTAACCTTTCACCTTGTACAGTGCTCAGCTTTTTTTTGGCAAATACCACATGCATGCATACATACATACATTATAAACTTTGCTGTAGAAATGCCGAAATACTTTGTCCCTTTCTATCTCGGCATGGATGGCACTGTGCTAATCCTACGCTTAAAGACTTTGAAAGAAAAGCAGACATTTGAGGTGAGCAGATCTAGAGTGTCGCTGGTGTCGAGAGTGCTCTAACAGGAGCTGCGTTCCACCTAAACTTGAGAACTAACCAAAGTTCTCTGCTTCTTTTTTGCATAATTTATGCGTCACTCTAAGCCTGAAAGGGTACTCTGCTTCTTTTTTGCATAATTTATGCGTCACTCTAAGCCTGAAAGGGTACTCTTTATACATACATACAACATTTGTTCATTAGGATGGATTTACATTTGGCAATGTGCTCCACAGCCACAGTTGTGATCCACGCGACTGGCTAAAGCACTGTTTTCTAGATGAGTGCAAGATATGTATTGCAATGTTAGCTGGTTAGTCAAGTAATAAAAATCAAATTACAAAGTTGCTCAACTTACCTCTAACATGGTTTGAAACCTGCTGAAAGCCTCTGTTTTCTGAAGAATATCTCCTATTCGTAACTGGAAAATGTATGAAAATACAGATTTTATAAAGTGAAATTAATAAAGGCGAACCTGTTTTAAACAAGCAGAGAAACTGTACTTTTTGCAATTGTGTTTTATTGTGTGCAGCGTGTATTACTAATCGTATGTAAGTGAATAATGAATGCGGAGAGGGAAGATATGTATCACAGAGAACTATTCATCCTGGAGAGTACATGCGCATTATTACTTGTATACATAAAAGTGATGGGTCTCACTGACTTTACATGTAAAAAAACAAAACGGGTAACTCAGCCTGTGTATAGACTTACATATCACTTAAGGAACTAGCACCATATTATAACCACATACCCAGGACAAAGAAACTGTTTGTATCACTTGGGCTCAATCCAACCAAAGACAAGACTCCTAACTTTTACATAAAATTGTAGAATGTACGACATTATTTAGTGCATACAGGATATCAAGGATGGGTGCAAGATAAACTCAAGTAATGTCTGTTTTACTACAGTGCTACTTATACATGAATTAGATACAAGAATGCAGGACCCCATCTTTATGTGGTCGACATATAAAATATAATGTTTTTTTACAAGAACAGGAGACATATCTTTGGGAGAATCGCAGCCAATGGGCATTTTTTCTTTTTGTTATAGTTACTGACCCCAGCCGTAGTGCAAATGAATACTCTTATCTCTGTGTTGAAACGAGAACAGAATCGAGGTAAAACCATATCTATCCACAGAAAGGACACAAGACCAGTGGTACATGAGCGGAGCCAGGACTCCTGAGCTTCCCACTCAGAGGAGGAAGAGGGCCAAATGACCATAATACTAAAATGAGTGAGCGGAGTCTGGATTATTCTCCAGATGTTGAGGCAGGATCAAGGCTTTAAGGAATGAGTGACCTCCGGGGGTGCGTTGTGCACTGATGGTTAATATGATGGGGAGATGGAACAATGACACGCCGCAGTTGAGAGACTGATCATCATCGGCAGAGACGAGGGGCTTGGCCAGAGTCACTGTTCTGAGGTTTGGAAGGTGTCAGCACCAGCTATTGTGAAGGAGAAGTGGGGGCTTTGAAGCAGAAGCCCTTCAAACTCACAAGTTCTGCATGATACAACAGTGGCAGGCGCAGCTGAGTAACAATGCAGAGCAATGTGTAATGAATGCAATCTGTACTACATTGTTCTACAGTGTTTGTCATGGCACAGATGAATCTGGAAACATTGAGTGATTGAAGCCAAGGCTTTGTGAATATGTGTCTGCAACACTACAGAAGGGAAGGTGCCACGTTGGTTCAACATCCAGTTATAAGAGACGCAGCACATGCCACTCAGACATGGGTCGGTAAGTGACCATCGCTAGGTCGTTTTTGGATTACAGACTATCCGGTGCTCTTGGCTGGAGCGGAGAGCCAAGGCACCAAAGATATGTACCACAGAAGACCAGCAAGAGACCGAGCGTGAGAAGAACTGAGGCATTCACCAAAGTTGTCCAAAACCATGACTTCAAGGAATCAGTCACAATCTATGCCCTCTACACGAGGAACCTTCTCTCCCACATAATGTCAGGAGGAACCAAGAGACTCGCCGTTGAGGTGACATCTGCAAAGCAACACTATAAACTCACTCAATGTGTATCAAACCTATTAATGGCTGTTGTTTATCTACAGAAATCACTGTGTGCAACAAGGGCAGCACAGAGGCCATGATGGGCCTAGTTTCGAGGATGTGAACCATCTGCACGGCTACGGGTAGGGAACATCAAGCACTGGAAATGCAGGCGATGTCCAGATCATATGCCGGCCTTAGGAGAGGGTAGTAAGGTGAAATCCACCCGACACAGCAGGTGCACTGCACCGACCACACCTCTAGAAGCAAACCTGCCCAACTAAATGCTCAGCACCTATCAGACATGCAACTGGTGTGACCTGCGTCAACAACAACATCCTCGCCTAGTTACTTTGACCGATCCAACCCATATGTACAATTTGCTTCTGGGGATGGTCCTATCTCGGAAGATTGTAATTCTTATTTTTAATCTTCATTAATTTCCAGTTGTGGCACCTGGAGAAGTTCAATTTCCAGGTGTGGCACCTGGAGAAGTGAGTGGAAGGACGGGTCAGCCCTTCCGTAGTATCTGGCGATGGAGACAAGGCTGCCCTGACCTGATGTGGTCCTGATAACTCCTCACTGACCTCAGAACATGAAGAGAACTCTTCTAGAACCGGTCTCAGATCCACCCCCTGACTCAGACCTGAAGATCTGGAAGGGTGTCCGGTGGAGCTCTTTCTGTAACCCCCGCCAGGTCAAGGGTGGTGAACTTTCACAAGAAGGTAACTATATGTTTCTCTGCCACCATCTAGTCGCCCAGAATGCTAGGGAAACTAGAAATGTGGGTCTTTGCAATGTAACACCAATGTAAATGTGTGCCACAAATCCCCCCACCCAGCACCAACATAGGCAAACTTTGCACAAGGGGTTCCCCGACAAAGGGGTCACTCCCCTAGCAGGTAGAAGATGGAGAACTGTCTGCAGTCTTGGCAGAGAGCTGGAAAGGGGTTTCATTCCCACTGCTGCCATCACAGGGTATGGGAATCTGATGGTAAAATCTAAACTGGGCACTATGACTGACCCAAAGCTAAGAAAGGGGGCTCCATGTGTCTCTGAATCAAGGACCAGTGGCTCCATCATCTGCTTCACTTGAAGTGAGTCAGACACGCCATAGGTGACCTTAACAGTGGCCATAACAGCGAACCACTCGCTGCTCCCTACGGCAGCCTGGACGGTCCAAGAATGTACAGAACTAACCTATCACAGAAGGCACTTACAAGAGCAGAGCGGTTACTCCAACAACCTTCCAACACACTTGCAAAGTGATGCACGCTGATTGTCTAGGCGCTGTAAGAAACAAGCCATGAGCGTGCACTCATGCACTACCAACAACACTGTCCAACAATCTGAAACAAACCTAGCTGATGATGCACTAGAGAAGAGATCAGACATCACCAGGACTCAAACCTGGCACTGCTCGACAGTCCTGCACTGTAGGCACTCGAAGTTCACAGGCCTGGTGATACCACAAATGTGTCTACCTGCAGTGTACATACACACAACATTCAGCATACAAGGATGCTCAACTATAAACACACACCACCCACATGAACACACAAACACGCACTGGAAAACATGCATGCAGGTGTGTGATCATTCATCAAACACACTCACTGTCAGGCTTCATATACATAAAGACAAATACATACAAACAACAGTGAACCCACACACGCACATTCACTAAATACAAAGGAACTGATTCATACAAACGCACATACAGCTGCTAAGCAAAAATGTATGTCCAAACAGGCAACACAATGCACATACATAGACATTGACCTCACACACAGACGCACACACTGCAGGTGACCAGATACACGTACATTCAAGTATATATCCACATGCTCACACACACACCATCACAGGTGAACAGATACATCTACAGTCAAGTATATACACACACATTCTCGCTCACAGACAAACACATAACATGTGAACAGTTACATGTACAGTCACGTAAATATCCACATGCTCACACACACACACACACATACAGACACAAACCATCAGAGGTGAACATATACATGTACAGTCAAGTATAAGTCACATGCTCACATACACACAGACACACGCATCACAGGTGAACAGATACATGTACAGTCAAGTATATATCCCCATGCTCTTACACACACACACACACACACAGAAACACACATCACAGGTGAACCGATACATGTATTTTCAAGTATCTACACACATTCTCACTCGCAGAAAAACACATAACATGTGAACAGTTGCATGTATATCCAAGTATATATCCACCTGCACATAGACACACACATCACAGGTGAACAGATACATACACATTCAAGAATTTATCCACATGTCCTCCGACACACATTATCACAAGTTAACAGGTAAATGTACATTCAAGGATATATCCACATGCTCACACACACATAGACACACACATCACATGTCCTTTCTAGTATATACACACATTCTCACTCACATACAAACACAACATGTGAACAGTAACATGTACATTTAAGATGTATATCCACATGCCCACAGACACATAATCACACGTTAACAAGCACATATACTTTCAAGGATATATCCACATAATCTCACACACAGACACATACCATCACACGCGAACAGATACAGGAACAATCAAGTATATATACACATGCTCACACATACCATCACACGTGAACAGGTGCACTTACATTCAAGTATAGATTCCCATGCTCAGACACACATCACACATGAACAGATACATGTACATTCATGTATATATCCACATGCTCACACACACAGTGACACATACATTACAGGTGAACAGATACATAAACATTCAAGTATATATCCATACTCTCAAATACACACACACATAGGTGAATAGATGCATATAAAATCAAGTATATATACACACATACACACATGCTCACACACACACACAGACACAAACCATCTGCGGTGAAGAGATACTTTCAAGTATATATACACATGCTGTTAGAAATGGGATTTCTGGTTGGCTAAGGCTTGCGCCAAAGTCAGGCAGAAACCACCACTCTAGTCAGGGCAAGGAAGTTACACGCCAAAGATAACCCCTGCTCACCCCCTTGGTAGCTTGGCACGAGCAGTCAGGCTTATCCCGGAGGCGATGTGTAAAGCGTTTGCGCGCGCACCCAGCAACAACACCCCAGGCCCACCACAAAGGAAACTCCACACAAGGTATTCTATAAAAATAGCCTTTGTATTATACACAACACATTAGATAAAAAAACACACTCTACAATGTGCCAACAGGCACGGGCAGAATTTACAAGGGATTATATGTACAGGGGACAGGGCCACATGGACCACTGTCAGGAATTAGCACTCTTAGAACTTAGCATAGAAAATTACTGTAGCACAACATAACACCTAGCACACAACCAGTAACTACTGGTATCAGGTAAGTACCACCTACGCAACCCTAACCACCTTAGGAAAATATTGCGCAGGGAATCAGGACCTCACTAGCACCACCTGTCCTAGGGAGAAAACAACCACCTAAGTATCACAATACCTGTAGGGGTCTAAGCACATAAACACATGATGCATAACCTTCAGAGGTGTAAAACAAGGCACATGACGCATAAAAACACATTTGGCGGTGCAGGTTAGGAAGATTAGCGCCAAACTCACATTAGCCACAACCTGTGGCAGTCCCTAGGCCAACTGGCCTTGTCGGGGCTAGGTCGCCCTGCGTCCCAGCAAAGTCAGGGCAAGACTACGCACGCAGTCTAGGCAAAACACCAAGCGCCCAGGAGCAACTGAGCACAGCCTACACGTTGCAGCTGCCCACTAAGTGCTGGGCAGCTGGGATAATGCTGGGGCACCACTGTGCCTTTTAACACAGGTATCGCCGTCACGTGGGGCCTCTCTGGGCTCTAAACAAATACTCCTGGCCCCCGTCGTTGGAGCCCCTCTCAGGGACTCGCGAGCCTCGTAGGCTCTCAAACAATGTGCCCCTGAGAAGCGGGAGAGCGCACTCGCGCTTAAAAACCATACATGCTGGCCCCGTCGTTGGAGCGGCCCTCTGGCAGGCGGGGCCGCTCAGGTACCGTGCCTTCCCCGGCACTCTCGGGGCCTCAGCAGCCTGGGGGAAATCGATGTCATCTCTCCCCCGGACACCAACCACCGCTCCACTCACCGGGCTCTTCAGGCGTAGGTCCCAGGCACCGGCACTGTGCCCCGGGACGGCGCTTGCAGGGACCTCTCTCCAGCGGTGCTCCCTGGTTTCTCGGCGGTCGCAACCAGCGGGGGGGGAACATCTCGGTTACCAGGGGACGCCTCCCGCGGTACTTCCTCTCGGCGTCAGAGCAGGCCGAGCCTCCCCGTTGCCATGAATGCTCCTGAAGCAGGAGCCAATCCCCGCGCGGCCTGGGCCTGACGAGCCCCTCTGTTGGCCGATGACGCGTTGCGCTGGGTCCAATCCCAGCGCGGCCCTCGCCTGACGTCAGCGCTGCCTGAGGGAACGGTGCTGCCGAGGCCCCTGGGCCGGCGGCGGTGATTTCTAACCGGAGTGGGCTCCCGGTTGTAGATACACCATGCGGGGTGGGCTCCTGCACTTTAAGTGAAGATATAAGCGGGGTTGGCACCCGCCAACGAGCGCCGCAGTGCGGGGTGGGCTCCCGCTTTAGACCCGGCAGAAGCGGGGGAATCCCTACGTCGGGGTTCCCTCGCAGATCGTCGTAGCGCCGCGCTGCCGGTCACACGGCAGGCGCTACACAGTAAAATAGGTATAGCGCTCCCCAGGCGCTTTGAAGCAGGTACAGGTGAAGTCTCCAGATGCAGGGAGCCACAAGTAAAGCGCTCCTAGCGCTATGAGTAACCAAGTAAAAGCGCTCTCAGCGCTAAACACCAATAAAAGCTCCCAGGCGCTTTAGGGATACAAGTAAGCGCAAAGTCCAGCAAATGTTCTTCCCTGCATGCAGCAGGGCAGGGGTGGGGGGCAAGGCTGGACCCAGAGCCAGCTCACTGGGCCTCCAGGCAGGGAGGTAGTCCAAGTGGCGGTCCTCTGGTCCAGCAGCAGCAGCAGCCCCCCTCAGGTAAGATCCTGGCAGAGAACAGTTTCTGTGGGGACACAGCCCCATTTTTATACAGTAAAACCCTTTGTTCTTGGTTCAGGGTGAGGGGGAAAACCAGTCGCAGCTGGTTGGGGAGCACCCTTGATGTGCTCAGCCCCTCACTCTATTCACTGGCAGGGCTAGGGTCGTCAGTCGCACCACAGGGGGCGGAGCCAGCATTGTGTGGGGAAAGTCCTGCCCTATTCAGGTCTAAGGTGCACTCCTCCCCAGCCATCAGCATGCTAATCTCACACTCACCACTGGGGCAGACCCAACCAGACTCCTGGAGCCAGGCTCACCAGCCACCTCCAGCCAATCACACGCCAGACACACTGCACACAGAAGTGCCCACTTCTAGAAGTGGCACTTCCACACTAGGTACATGCACGCCGCACACATCATCGCGCAGCATTCACTCACACGAGTCCGCACATACCAAACTTGGGCCTGCACACCCCACGCATCAGGAACTACTAGGGACACATACATTCCCCATGCATTCCTATGGGAGGGCAGGCCTATCTCACCACATGCACTCAGAGTGTGCCCGCACTTTACCCTGGGACACAGGGAAAGTGCGCAGAAACCAAAAATCACCACACCAAGTCACCAATAAAAAGCAAAAAGTTCAGGGGTGAACCTGCCAGAAGGGCCAAGTCCAACACAACCCCCTTCCAGCCAAAACGCAGGGCAGACCAATCACCACCGTGATGGACTTCCCTGCTTGGGGCGATAGAACACGGACGCGGGCCCGCAACTGCAGGGACACCCTCCGGTTCTACGCCAAGGTGAACCCATGGAATTCTTTCTAACACCACTGTCTGGACCAACTGGGCTACCCCACTGGTACTCCCAAGCTGTCCGCGGCCAAGACCAGG
Organism: Triturus cristatus; assembly: GCF_964204655.1. Classification (NCBI taxonomy): domain Eukaryota; kingdom Metazoa; phylum Chordata; class Amphibia; order Caudata; family Salamandridae; genus Triturus; species Triturus cristatus. The sequence continues at coordinate 7,299,192 of NC_140592.1, forward strand.
CCCTAGGCCACCCAGGTGCCACTGGTCTTTGCCTAACCATAGAGTGGGGGGTAGGAACCCCTGGCACATAGCGTCCATTCTCCACTCTTCCTGTCTGCAAGACAGGACTAGACTGCCACTGGTTCTCCAGCATAGGGTCTACACCCTCAGGTGGACCAGGAGTCTCAGGGAAGGCTCACCTCCCCCTACCTCTTCTCCTAGGGTTCCTCCTCCCCCGGCGAGGGGTACACCTAGAACGCCATTCCAACCCAGGGTTTAACCCCTCAGGTTGTACCGGGGCCAGAGGTGGGCTCTCCCACCCTCTGCACCCCCTTCCAGAGCCCTGCTCCCTACCAACTGGGGCGGTACCTCTGGAAGAAGAACCGGTCGGGACGCTGGTTACAGACGTCCCACCCTTCAGGTCAGGCTGATCCTGAACCTGGCCTCCCAACCTCCGGCCTAGAACCTTTGGTGGAATAATTCCCTGGCACTTCAGGACTTCTGGGGATTTCCACTCCATCCCCCTGAGGCTATCAAATGACACATATGTCGAGCGACTGTCTGTCTGGCGCTGATCTCCCGTCCCCTGTCCACCTGACAGTGCGCGGAGACCCCCCAGAACAGAAGTGGTGCCACCCTGGTCACTACACGGGATCCTAGCCCAACTGGGTAGTCCCTGACCCACAGGCTCTTCCACTGGGGAACTCATCCCCCAATCACTCCTCACGCTGGACTCCTGTACCCTCCCTACCGGAGTGGTACTGCCAGACACTAGAACCACAGGAGCCCTGTTTACAGGCGCTCCAGGTCCCCCACTCACTAAGAGATCTTCCTCAAGTGGACTAACAGGACAGCCTAGGTCCCCAACTTGGTGTTCCCTCATGAAACCATCCAAGTCCTGAGGCAGGGTTTCGGGCGTCTGGGGACCCTCGGTCACCCCCTCACTCCTGCTCCACTGAGCCAGGCAGTGAGCCCCTACACCCTCCTCGCTATCCTGGGACCTAGCTGGGCTACACTGAGCCTCCTCCATCACGCTGGGCTGGAGGATCTCTGACCCACTATTGTTGGAATCACTCACTAATGACACTAGAGGACCTCTAGCACCCTCCCAGCGCTCTGCTTCATCTCCAAGCTCAAACGGCTCAGACAATCCACACCCCAACAGATGTTGGCGCAACCCCGGCACACAACAACTGAGCAGGTGTTCTTTGAGAACCAGATTACACAGTTCATCAAAATCGGAAACTACTATCCAAGCAAACAGTGCATTCTCACATCCATCCACAAACTCCTCCCAAGACTGGTGAGACAGTTTCCTACTGCCCCTGAATTTCAACCTTAACTCCTCCTCCTGGGAAACAGGTACCAGACTGGGGGAACTGGGATTGGGATTTCCTACACTGGAATCTATATGGCTGCCACCACTGGACTCAACCCTCCCTGGGGAACCCAGAAAATTAAAACTGCGCGCAGGGGATAGTCCACCCTCCAGAGCTGATTTCTCCCTGGTGAAGGCCCTTTCAGCCTCCGCTATCTTCTCCTGCGCTAAGACCCTATCGGTCTCCAACTTTTTCTCCTCCACATCCAGCTGTTGCTTCTCGACCTCCAGCTGCGCCATAGCCTGGGCATGCTCTAACCTGAGCTTTTCTAACGTCAGCTGGTGCTCCCTTTCTTTCCTCCTATGTTCCCACTCCTCTGGGGACAGGGAAAGGGATGAGGCGCTGCCTCCTACGCTGGACCCAGCAAGGGACTCCCTACCTATGGGGTCTGCACTCTCTACTGGCGTCCAGGTACTGTCATCCTCTTCCTCCTCTTCTGAATCTTCAGGGCTCCCCACAGACCCACCACCCTCCAGGTGTGAGGCCCGGGCCCTTTCCATACTGTGCTCAAGATCCCATGGACCCTTTTGCCATAGGACCAGGTGGTCCTGAAGTTCGTACCGAGTGTCGGACTCTCTCCCTGTACAGGACCTTTCTAACTCCTGCCTCTGGCGCCAAGCTAGCTCATAGGGATCACAAGCAGGCTCCATTCTGGCGGACGTTATGGTAAAAAGATTATACAGGGGACCTAGGGGTCTGAGCCTAACAGGAGCACACAATTCACAAAAAGATTCAGCAAGCTCTCTAACCCAGAGAACTCACACTCACTTGCCTAGTGCCACACACCATTCATCCACCCACAACCCTCCCCTCGGACTGGTAAGGCAGTTTCTACCACCCCTGGTTCCTCAACCTGACCACCACGTGACACAGGTACCAACTCTGGGCGCAGGGCGGGGGACAAATGTACTGGACACTATTACGCTGCCACCACTGGATCTCACCCTCTGGTGAATCCAGAAAACACAATGCACTTAGGGGGGATGATCTACCCTCCCGAGCTAGGGACACTTACCAATTAAGTCCCCACTGTAGGCCAACCCAAGAAATAGCAAACAGCACAGGGGCAGTTACCTCCTCCAGCTTCTACTGCAGGCCAACCCCAGAACCCGCTGTCTTCACAAGGGCTGTTACCTCCTACAGTTTCTGGTTTCTGTCCTTGGCAGGACACTCAACTCAAAGTGCACCAGCAACACATTTCCACAGAAATGATATTTAAGAACAAATTTAAAACAATAATCCCTATACCATGTGATTCTTCTAAATGCAGAGTTTTGTGGTGCAGCCAGTTGCCGCTGCGGTACAGAGCAAACGCAAGTCCAAATCCCACCGCTGATCACCAATGTTAGAAATGGGATTTCTGGTTGGCTAAGGCTTGCGCCAAAGTCAGGCAGAAACCACCACTCTAGTCAGGGCAAGGAAGTTACACGCCAAAGATAACCCCTGCTCACCCCCTTGGTAGCTTGGCACGAGCAGTCAGGCTTATCCCGGAGGCGATGTGTAAAGCGTTTGCGCGCGCACCCAGCAACAACACCCCAGGCCCACCACAAAGGAAACTCCACACAAGGTATTCTATTAAAATAGCCTTTGTATTATACACAACACATTAGATAAAAAAACACACTCTACAATGTGCCAACAGGCACGGGCAGAATGTACAAGGGATTATATGTACAGGGGACAGGGCCACATGGACCACTGTCAGGAATTAGCACTCTTAGAACTTAGCATAGAAAATTACTGTAGCACAACATAACACCTAGCACACAACCAGTAACTACTGGTATCAGGTAAGTACCACCTACGCAACCCTAACCACCTTAGGAAAATATTGCGCAGGGAATCAGGACCTCACTAGCACCACCTGTCCTAGGGAGAAAACAACCACCTAAGTATCACAATACCTATAGGGGTCTAAGCACATAAACACATGATGCATAACCTTCAGAGGTGTAAAACAAGGCACATGACGCATAAAAACACATTCGGCGGTGCAGGTTAGGAAGATTAGCGCCAAACTCACATTAGCCACAACCTGTGGCAGTCCCTAGGCCAACTGGCCTTGTCGGGGCTAGGACGCCCTGCGTCCCAGCAAAGTCAGGGCAAGACTACGCACGCAGTCTAGGCAAAACACCAGGTGCCCAGGAGCAACTGAGCACAGCCTACACGTTGCAGCTGCCCACTAAGTGCTAGGCAGCTGGGATAATGCTGGGGCACCACTGTGCCTTTTAACACAGGTATCGCCGTCACGTGGGGCCTCTCTGGGCTCTAAACAAATACTCCTGGCCCCCGTCGTTGGAGCCCCTCTCAGGGACTCGCGAGCCTCGTAGGCTCTCAAACAATGTGCCCCTGAGAAGCGGGAGAGCGCACTCGCGCTTAAAAACCATACATGCTGGCCCCGTCGTTGGAGCGGCCCTCTGGCAGGCGGGGCCGCTCAGGTACCGTGCCTTCCCCGGCACTCTCGGGGCCTCAGCAGCCTGGGGGAAATCGATGTCATCTCTCCCCCGGACACCAACCACCGCTCCACTCACCGGGCTCTTCAGGCGTAGGTCCCAGGCACCGGCACTGTGCCCCGGGACGGTGCTTGCAGGGACCTCTCTCCAGCGGTGCTCCCTGGGTTCTCGGCGATCGCAACCAGCGGGGGGGGAACGTCTCAGTTACCAGGGGACGCCTCCCGCGGTACTTCCTCTCGGCGTCAGAGCAGGCCGAGCCTCCCCGTTGCCATGAATGCTCCTGAAGCAGGAGCCAATCCCCGCGCGGCCTGGGCCTGACGAGCCCCTCTGTTGGCCGATGACGCGTTGCGCTGGGTCCAATCCCAGCGCGGCCCTCGCCTGACGTCAGCGCTGCCTGAGGGAACGGTGCTGCCGAGGCCCCCGGGCCGGCGGCGGTGATTTCTAACCGGAGTGGGCTCCCGGTTGTAGATACACCATGCGGGGTGGGCTCCCGCACTTTAAGTGAAGATATAAGCGGGGTAGGCACCCGCCAACGAGCGCCGCAGTGCGGGGTGGGCTCCCGCTTAAGACCCGGTAGAAGCGGGGGAATCCCTACGTCGGGGTTCTCTCGCAGATCGTCGTAGCGCCGCGCTGCCGGTCACACGGCAGGCGCTACTCAGTAAAATAGGTATAGCGCTCCCCAGGCGCTTTGAAGCAGGTACAGGTGAAGTCTCCAGATGCAGGGAGCCACAAGTAAAGCGCTCCTAGCGCTATGAGTAACCAAGTAAAAGCGCTCTCAGCGCTAAACACCAATAAAAGCTCCCAGGCGCTTTAGGGATACAAGTAAGCGCAAAGTCCAGCAAATGTTCTTCCCTGCATGCAGCAGGGCAGGGGTGGGGGGCAAGGCTGGACCCAGAGCCAGCTCACTGGGCCTCCAGGCAGGGAGGTAGTCCAAGTGGCGGTCCTCTGGTCCAGCAGCAGCAGCAGCCCCCCTCAGGTAAGATCCTGGCAGAGAACAGTTTCTGTGGGGACACAGCCCCATTTTTATACAGTAAAACCCTTTGTTCTTGGTTCAGGGTGAGGGGGAAAACCAGTCGCAGCTGGTTGGGGAGCACCCTTGATGTGCTCTGCCCCTCACTCTATTCACTGGCAGGGCTAGGGTCGTCAGTCGCACCACAGGGGGCGGAGCCAGCATTGTGTGGGGAAAGTCCTGCCCTATTCAGGTCTAAGGTGCACTCCTCCCCAGCCATCAGCATGCTAATCTCACACTCACCACTGGGGCAGACCCAACCAGACTCCTGGAGCCAGGCTCACCAGCCAGCTCCAGCCAATCACACGCCAGACACACTGCACACAGAAGTGCCCACTTCTAGAAGTGGCACTTCCACACTAGGTACATGCACGCCGCACACATCATCGCGCAGCATTCACTCACACGAGTCCGCACATACCAAACTTGGGCCTGTACACCCCACGCATCAGGAACTACTAGGGACACATACATTCCCCATGCATTCCTATGGGAGGGCAGGCCTATCTCACCACATGCACTCAGAGTGTGCCAGCACTTTACCCTGGGACACAGGGAAAGTGCGCAGAAACCAAAAATCACCACACCAAGTCACCAATAAAAAGCAAAAAGTTCAGGTGTGAACCTGCCAGAAGGGCCAAGTCCAACACATGCTAACACACACACATATATACATTCATGGATACAGATGCACACAAGTGTGCAGGCAATGACACATAGATGCATACACTTGACTGTAACATGCAGGTCACAGTTTTGAATTTCATTCGGTGATCTTTCAAATGTCAAGAAAATATCAATTAAGGAAAGTACGTAGAAGGAGAGTCGACTGTTGAGATAGGCTGGGCCGGTTTTGTGGAGTGCCTTGTGTGCGTGGATCTGGAGCTTGAAGGAGATTCTTCTGTCGACGGGGAGCCAGTGCAGGTTTCTCAGGTGGGGGGTGATGTGGTTGCGGCGCAGGACGTCGAGGATCAGGCGTGCAGACGCGTTCTGGATTCTTTGTAGTCTGTTGATGAGCTTGGACGAGGCTCTGGCGTAGAGGGCGTTTCCGTAGTCGTGTCTGCTGCTGACTAGGGCCTGGGTGACTGTTTTCCTCGTGTTTGTCGGGATCCATCTGTAGATCTTGCGGAGCATGCGGAGGGTGTTGAAGAAGGTGGAGGAGACTGCGTTAACTTGTTTGGTCATGGTGAGTTTTGAGTCGAGGATGACTCCCAGGTTGCGTGTGTGGTCGGTAGGGGACGGGGGGGTCCCCAGTGATGCGGGCCACCATGAGTCGTCCCATGCTGAGGGGTTGGACCCGAGGATGAGGATCTCCGTCTTGTCGGAGTCACTCTGGTTCAAGTGAGATTGGTACAGTCCTTGTCCTCAGTAGGGCAGAGATCAGCAGGCAGCAGGTCAGCTCAGCAAAGCAGAGAAGCAGTTCTTTAGGACAGGCAATCACACAAAGTGGCAATCCTTACAGCAGAGCAGTCTTTACTCCAACAGAGTTCTTCCCAGGTCCAGTAGAGTACTGATTTGGTATGGTCAAAGCCCTAGTACTTATACCCAAAAGTGCCATTGATGTAGGGGGTGACTTCTAAGGAGTTCTCTGAAGTGCACAATGATCTCTTTCAACCCAGCCCTGTCTGCCAAGCTCTCTGTGGGGACTGATCAGTGCTTTGTGGAAGAACAGGACAAAGCCTATTCAGATGTAAGTGTGAGCCAACCCCTTCCTGCCCAGTAAGGCTATCAGAATGCAGATGAGTCCTCTGTCACGCCCAGTTTTTCCTGTGTTTGTGGCTGTCTAGAGGGAATTTATGAAGTGTAGCTGTCACCTAGCTCAGATGTGTATTGGACACAGACTGCAGGCACACAGAGAAAATTAAGAACAGAAAATGTTCACTTTCTAAAAGTGCATTTCTAAAATGGTAATGTCAAATCCAACTTTACATTTCGAGAAGATTTATTACCACCATTCCAAAGATATTAAATATGGAGTAGCTTCTCCTTTCTAATGGATCCCTGACAGAATATTGACAACAACAATATCGACCTACAGAAATATAGGGACATAAATATTGTTGTCAAAAATATCAACCTCCTATCTTCATAATGGTAAGTACAAAAATATCGAGAGAAAAAATATTGTTATAAAAAATATCGATATATAAAATATGATTTTTTTATATGTATAAAAAATAATGTAAAAAAATAATGTAAAAAAAAAAATAACGTACCCCCAACATCGCGTACCCCAACATCGCATACCCCAACATCGCATACCCCAACATCGCGTATGTACGGTGCGTACATACGCGATGTTGGGGTATGCGATGTTGGGGAATGCGATGTTGGGGTACGCGATGTTGGGGGTACGCACAGTACATACACGATGTTGGGGTACGCACCGTACATACACAACGCACAGGGGTGTATGCCTGTATGACTCATACCCCTGGGGACTCTGCTTTTACAGCTGTTTAGGCTCCCTTAAGAAAAGAGCCGTATGGAGTGCCGTAGGGACGAATCGTACTTACTGGGCTGGAAACCGCTGCTTAAATACATACAGACGTCGCATGCAAGCTGTTCCGGATCAGAATCGTTGGTTTATTTTAGCTGTATGGTCTTTTGTACGATTTGTATGGAAAGAGGCTTTCTGTACGAATCGTACTTCCTAGGTTGTAAGAAAAGTTTACTGGGTACGAGTTGTACTGGAAAAACGCTCCATACAACGATTTGTACTGCCTTTTTCCAGGATTGGAATCGGCCCCAAAATGTTGGGTCCTCAAGCTCCCTGTTGTTAGAATTTTATTAGCTAACCCCAGAGACCCCTCTAGATCCACAGATTCTATTCTAAACTGCCTTTCCCACCTAATATTCTTAACACTCAAATCATCAGGGAGGCCTTCCAATAGTTTTTGGTGTATTACCCCTATCCAAGATCTATTCCCTATTATATCTACCAGAGCGATTTTGCCCATATTTACATCCGGACGTTGCATGATTTTACCCAAAAAACTCCTAATCTGCAAAAACTTTAAAAAAATCATTCTTATAAAGACCAAACTTCGTTTGCAAATCGGTAAAAGAAACGATTTGGCCTTCCTATCAGACATCCCCAAGGGTATTAATTCCTAAATTCTCCCAGCTGAAAATCGTATGGTCTTGAAATATTGATGGTAACAGGGCATAAGACGAAAAAGGAGTATATACATTAATGTTGGAAATCTTAAACCTACGTCGTATCTTTCTCCAGCTTGAGTAGGCCGACTGAATTATTTTTACTTTTGTCTTTTTATAGTAGCTCGGCTCTAAAATTTTAACGAAACATTGCCTGGCATCATCCCCCAAGGCTATTTCATATATGGTTGGGACAACTGCAACCGGAACTTTTGCCTTTGCCCCTACCAGCAGTATCCCCACATATCGTAGGAGAGCGACCCAATGATACAGAAGAAGACTGGGTACACCCCAGCCACCCCTCAATCTTGGTAGCCTCCTCCACTTGCTGGCCCTTCTAGATCTGCGCTATCCCCATAAGAATCTAAAACATGCTCTTTCTGCTTTGGCAATACAAGATGATGGAATTTCCAGAGGTATTGCCCGGAACAAGTACAAGGACTTCGGGAGGATCGTCATCTTGATAACGTTATTTCGACTGTGCATAGAAAGGTCTAAATGATCCAGTCTCTCCAGTGTCTTGTTAACCTCGCTGATCACGGGCAAGTTGTTTAGCTCTGGTATACACTCCACTGATGCTGATATCTTCACCCCCAGATAGGTAGCTACAGGAACAGTTAATATATCTGCCGGGAGCCCTATATGCGTATGCAAAATCTTAGTTTTGTCGATGTTTAATTTATAACCCGAAACAGCACCAAATTGTTCAGCTAGATCCTTCGCTGCCGGGAGGGCAGTCCTAATATCGGTCGTAAATATCGCGACATCATCAGCATAAGCCAATGATTTATACTCACTATTATTAACCTTTACACCTTTAATATTCGAATTAGCATCCAATTTATTAAGAAAAAGATCAATATATAATGAGAACAACAGCGGGGAACAAGGACAGCCCTGCCTGGTACCTCTACTTATACTAAATGAATTGGATTCTTGGCCAGAAATTCAAATTCGAGCTCCCGGTAGTACATAAAGTTCCTGTATAGCTTGAACAAAATCCATGGATATCCCCTTCCATTGTAGAACCGACCACAGAAACCTCCAGGAGACCCTGTCGAACGCTTTCTCTGCGTCCAACAGGATCATCCCGAGAGGTGACTTCATGGCCTGGGCCCAATCAAAAAGGGCAATAGCTCGCCTTACATGATCCGTGGTATCCTGCCCGGGGATGAACCCGTGTTGGCAAATAGAAACCAGTGGAGTAATAACCTTACCCAACCTTGAAGCAATGATTTTCGAGTAAATCTTACTGTCAGCACTTATGAGCGAAATAGGCCTATAAGATGATGGACTAAGTGCAGGTTTGTCTTTTTTTTTGAAGACTACTATAGTGGTCTTCCTCCAAGAATCGGGTGTATGGCCCTGTTGAGCTAACTGAAATAAAGACTCAAGCTCGGTTCGGAGTATTTGCCGAAATGTCCGATAGAATTCTAAAGGTAGGGCATCAGGCCCCGCAGCCTTGCCAGCGGGTAAAGATGTTATTGCTTGCTCGACCTCTTCCCAGGTAATCAGGGTGGCAAGAATCTCATTCTGTTCCTGAGTGACCTTCACTGTTTCATGATCCCTAAAATATTCTTCTACAGATACTGCTGCCGCTCCCCCTTCCTCTGTATATAATTGTTGATAAAAATTCTGAAAAACCTTCAGGACCTCCACCGGAGTGTCCTGAATCTGGTCCAAGTGATCTTTAATCCTGCCAATCCTATTCAAGACTCCCCTCTGTTGTATACGTTTGGCCAGCAGTCTCCCCGTGTTTTCCCCAAATTCGTATATATCCACCTGGTGCTGTACATATTTACTAGCAAGTTCTTCCCCGAAGTGCTGATGTAATCTAGCTTTTATTACCGCAATATGCTGGAGACACTGGTCAATATTTTGTACCTCCCTAATTCCCCTCATGAGCTCTGCCTCAGCCTTCCTGAGCTGTTCCACCCACCCTTTGACCTTTTCCTGTGCCATCCTCTGCCGATATATAGGAAAACTAAGGGTCTCTCCCCTAACAGCAGATTTGAAAGCATCCCACACAATAATTCCAGGCGCAGTACCTCTATTTATATTTTAAAAAATTTCAGGATCCATTTGGCCATATGCACACAATATGCCTGATCTGATAATAGCTTCCCTAAACGTCCATGAGGTCTGAGATCGAGACGGATCATGATCAGAGATTATCCTGGGCTATGACTCAATGGTGACCTTCTCAGCAATTTGACTTGAGATAAAAAACATAGTCCAGACAAACAAATTTATTGTGAGGAGTCGAAAAAAAAGTGCACCCTGGATCTCCCTGCCTAAACCTGTGCCAAACATCAGTCAGTCCATGTTTCTTAACAAGACCTTGTAATGCCTTAAAGGTCCTGCCCTTTCTACCCTGATATGAAAGATTACTGAAAAGATTAAAACTGCTGTCAAGGTGGATATTAAAATCACCACACAAGACTAGAGGAGATGGCCATAAAGCCAATTCTATACTTAAAAAATCCAACACAGCTGGATCGTCTAAATTCGATCCATACAGAGAGCAAATTAAAATGGAGGTATTTTTAATTCCAGCAACCAAAATCACCCACCTTCCTGATTTGTCCTCCTTAATATGATGAGGTTTTACCAACCCACGTTTTGATAAAATGGCCACCCCCGAGTTGTAGTGCCTTGACGAGTACTAGCCAATAGATCGAGGCCCACATCCTTCAGCCAGCCACGATTATACCAGAATACATGAGGTTCTTGCAGACACAGCACATCTATCCGCATAAATCTTATAAACTTAGCCAGCAAGCCCTTTTTTTTCCGGTCATTGAGACCACAGATGTTTAAGGAGCAGATTCTGATTTTACCCTCTCTATCCATCATCCTTATGAGTTAAGCATCTGTTTGCGAGATTCACGGGATAATACAATAGGTCCCAATACATATTTTTAAATGCATTCATTTTAGCATACAAGTAATTGCCATGACAAAATACATTAAAAAAAAATGATGTCCACCATTCCGTCACCCTCACCCCCTGTGCCCTACCCCCCCAGCCCCCACCCCTCCAACCTGGAACCCCGCTCTCCCCCCACCCCCTACGCCCCACCTTAATAGGCATAAGGACCATTGGTCCCTAGTGATGAAGAGCTGGGCCTCCATCCCTTCCACAAAGCTACCCCCTTCCACTAAGTGTCCTGCGTACGATCAGCACACAAAACTACAGCACACATAACCGATACAAGCAGGACAAACAAACTAAGACCAAAGAAGAGCAGAAAAGAGCACAAAAAGAGGTAAATACCACCTCACGAATCAGATAGCCATAGGTGTACAGTCCTACCCCTCCTACCCTGGAGAAGCCAGGATACTGAAGCCATACCATTCAAGACCATTCCGTCACCTACAATGACAGTATACATTCTTTTGCCTGAACTTCAGACAGAAAGAAGTGCGTTTGCCCCTGAGAAACCACCTTCAATTTAGCCGGATTAAGCAAAAAAACTTGAGCACCTTTAGCCTGAAGCAGAGGGATTAATTGATGCAGTAACCACCTTTTCTCGACGGTCGCCTGACAAAAGTCGGGCCGCACAAACAAATCACAACCCTTGCCCGCCCTTTTCCGGTCAAGTCTGGCAAAATCGTATAGGGCCTCTTGAGCCTGGAAATTATTAAGGCAAATAAGAATTGCCCGTGGCTGATTGTGACCTTGCCCCCCTTTTCTGCATTGATTGAAAGGAAATCGATGCGCCCTCTGCAATTCCGTTTTCCAGTCCCAGTGCTTAAATTCTGGAAATGCTTCCTCAAAAAGCTCAATGACAAACTGCCGAACATCCGTACCCTCCTTGCCCTCGGGGATACCCAAAATTCGCAAGTTATTCCTTCTAGACCAATTTTCAAGGTCGGTCAATTTCCACAGTGTGTCACCTTTCTGGGATTTTGAAGATTCAGGTCAGGATTTTCTGTGTGGCCAGCTCATCTTCCAACAGAGAAATTCTAGCTTCTGCTTCTCCGACTCTTACTGCAAAATCCGAGCAAGCCTTTGCTACCCTCCGTATAGCATTTTGGAGTTTGCAGCATGCACCTTGCGTACGAGAGCTCTCTGCTCTGGTCTCCTCACGATGAGCCATAATAATCTGGTATTTTGTAGTGAGAGTAATCTCTACAGGTCCACTTGTATTTACACTAGCCACTCCTGAAGGTCCGGCTGTATCCGGAGCTGGCAGTCCATCCAAATTTGGGGAAAAAGAGTAGTTACATATCATTGAGCCACCCAGCAGGTGCTCAGAAAGAGCATCTTGAGCTTTTGACTTGTGACCCGTCCCAAGATTACATAGAGACTTTTCATCTGCATCTGCGCCATGCAGGCTACTGGTATCGCTCTCATCTCCAGCCCAGTCTTTGCCACAATGTTCATCCCCAGAGGAGTTCAAATGATCCGACATTGAGAAAAACGTATCCGCTACATCTCCTCTCTCGTTGTTCCTGAGGTGGCAGCCCCAGCATGAGGTGTCTGTAGATTTGCTTCCACCCGGTCAGCCACTTTATTGATATTATTACAATCCGCTAGCGTTGTTGCCAGCCCAAGGCCCGTAGACCCTCCATTTCCCACAATACACTGGGGATGCTGATCAATTACTGGAACTGGGGAATCCCGCGGGGGGGGGGGCACCATTATAGAGCAAAGCTGCTGAATTACCGGCCCCCCTGCTGCTCCCAGGAGAGCTGCCTTCACCCTCAAGATCGTCATTACCTCCTAGACCAGATGCCTCCCCACTCGTCACCTCCACCGTGGACTCGGGAATGGATGCTTCCCTACCTTGGTTTGCATCAGCCAGAGGTGTAGAAGCGGCCATCAGGATAGGGAAAGGCACTTCGCTTTTCATAGGCGTAGGTGCTGTTGTGCCGGTTGCTGGGTCCCGAGGCTGGCTGTTCTTCCCCCTTTGTATTTTAAATAAGGCAGGAACCGTCTGCCGCCCTCGAGCGGAGAAACTGCTTTTCTTGTGTTGATTCGGTTCCCCCGATATTTCAGCTTATATACCCACAGCAGGCCGTCGTCCTTGGCTTCAACACTCCCTCCATGCCCATCCGGGGTAGATTTTACTGGACTGCCTGAGCCGGTCAGAGGGCTGCAGGACTTGTTTCCCCTGGTGGACGCCTTCGGCGGCATCGGAACAATTGAGCAGGTAAGCAAGGCAAGAGGGGCTGTCAGTATAGAAGAGCTGATTGAAGCCAACCTTGAAAGCAACGGCAGCCCCCACAGCCAAAACCCCGAGCGCCAAATCATTTACAGGTACTGAAGAATGAAAGCTTTGCATCCGCACTACATAATCTTGGTCAAAGGCCGAGGAAGAAGAGGTTAGCAGGGAAGGAGTCTACCAGCCAGCTCACTCGACCACTGATGCGGCCGCCATCTTGCCTCCGGCTAGTTCTAACAATATTTTTGCAAATGATATTAATGAGTTCGATATTTAAAAAAATTATATTTCTTACTTTAAACTCTATATTCTGTACCATGATATTCTTGCTGTCGATATTTCTGTTCCTCGATATTTCAAAGTCGATATTAGTGCAAGTCGACATTTCCAACTCGATATTCTGACTCTATACCCTTTCTTATCAGGAATTACAGCTTAAAAGGTGTTTTAAGGAACCCTCGATGTTAGCCTACGAAAGAAATAGGCCTCACAGAGAAATTTATTTATTTGTTTGTCACTGCCAGGACGTGCAAATCTTGAAAGTACATGTCCTGCCTTTTAGTAAATGGCACCCTGCCCTTGAGGTCACTTAGGGCTTATCTTAGGAGGGACTTATGTGTATTCAAAGGGGAGTTTAAGGCTTGGCAAATAGTTTTGAATGCCAAGTTAAAGTGGCAGTAAACTGCACCCAGGCCCTACAGTGACAGGCCTGAGACAGGTTTGAAAGGCTACTTTTGTGGCTGGCACACTCAGATCTGCAGGCCCACTAGTAGCATTTGAACTACAGGGCCTGGATCTATTGTATACCACTTTACAAGAGACTTTATAATCAAATATGCCAAACAGGTGAAAACCAATTATACCATGTCTAGAGGAGAGAGCACTAGCACCCAAGCACTAGTCAGCAGTGGTAAAGTGCTCAGGGTCCTAAAGCCAACAAAAACGAGGAGGAAGAGGAAGGCAAAGGTTTGTGGTAACCCTACAAAAAGGGCCATTTCCAACAGAGGTGTTATAAAAGAGCAGGGTGTTTCTGTTGGTGGCGAAGGCTGCTTTATCTGGGCACTCTGCTCACACTATACCCATAGGGATGAATATAAAGCGCCTGGAAGTGGCTGCCGGCGCTGAGAATGAAGTCTGCTCTGGCTCTGCCATCTGCACAGTATGAAGACAGATGCATAACACACCTGGCACTGCTGTCAGTCTGCCTTGCGTTTGCTATGTTTACGCTTCATATAAAGACAGGTATATACAGTACCAGGCACTGCTGCCAGTCTGCCTTGCGTTTGCTATGTTTACGCTTAATATAAAGACAGGTATATACAGTACCAGGCATTGCTGCCAGTCTGCCTTGCGTTTGCTATGTTTACGCTTAATTTAAAGACAGGTATATACAGTACCAGGCACTGCTGCCAGTCTGCCTTGTTTTTGCTATGTTTACGCTTAATATAAAGACAGGTATATACAGTACCAGGCACTGCTGCCAGTCTGCCTTGCGTTTGCTATGTTTACGCTTAATATAAAGACAGGTATATACAGTACCAGGCACTGCTGTCAGACTGCCTTGCGTTTGCTATGTTTACGCTTAATATAAAGACAGGTATATACAGTACCAGGCCCTGCTGCCAGTCTGCCTTGCGTTTGCTATGTTTACGCTTAATATAAAAGACAGGTATATACAGTACCAGGCAGTGCTGTCAGACTGCCTTACGTTTGCTATGTTTACGCTTAATATAAAGACAGGTATATACAGTACCAGGCACTGCTGCCAGTCTGCCTTGCGTTTGCTATGTTTACGCTTAATATAAAGACAGGTATATACAGTACCAGGCACTGCTGTCAGTCTGCCTTGCGTTTGCTATGTTTACGCTTTATATAAAGACAGGTATATGGAGTACCCAGCACTGCTGTCAGACTGCCTTGCGTTTTCTAAGTTTAAGCCTTATATAAAGACAGGTATATGGAGTACCAGGCACTGCTGCCAGTCTGCCTTGCGTTTGCTATGTTTACGCTTTATATAAAGACAGGTATATACAGTTCCAGGCACTGCTGCCAGTCTGCCTTGCGTTTGCTATGTTTACGCTTAATATAAAGACAGGTATATACAGTACCAGGCACTGCTGTCAGACTGCCTTGTGTTTGCTATGTTTACGCTTTATATAAAGACAGGTATATGGAGTGCCTGGCACTGTTGGCAGTCTGCCTTGCGTTTGCTATGTTTATGCTTTATATAAAGACAGGTATATGGAGTACCTGGCACTGCTGCCAGTCTGCCTTGTAATAAAGACAGGTATATAGAATGCCCGGCACTGCTGTCGGACTCTTTACGCTTTAGGATTACAATCCTGATTCGAATACGAGTCCGTTTTTTCGGTACAGAAAGAAGCAGGCACAACGAAAGAGGAGAAGAGGAAAGAAGCTGAGAAGACGGAAACAGGCCAGTTCAGCATCATTCATCTCTGCATTTCCAAATGTTTGAGACTCTGGCTAAAGACCTAGTTCTTGCTGCATTCAAACTCTCATACGTTTCCACCCTCAGCATTTCTGCGGACCATTGGCAAAGAGTAGTCATTTCCCTAGATTACCAATCAGCTAAAAGGAAGGATCTTGCAACCAGGGCGGCCATAAAGAAAACTTGCCTTTGCCAAGAGAGATCTGATGATAGTGTGGCAGTATACCAAGTAGAGCTGCATAACCACCTGGGACTAGATTCAAATGTCATTTATGGCTAATAATCGTGAATATCTCCTTCCAGAAACTATGCAATGGGGGACAGGTAAATCCCATATGCGACCATTCGCTCCTTTCACCCCCACACCTATAGCATGCTGGCGAAGCACCCACATACATATTGTAAAGCGCTAGCTGGGCATAATACAGCACCCATCTACTTATGGACATTCTCTGATAGTTAAAGGTGCAAATGGCCGCCTATGCTATGTTCATGGTAAATGTATGCTGTATAAATGAAGGTGTATAAAGTAGAGGGTACTGCCAGACTGCCCTGACTTTGCTATGTTTGTGCTGTATATAAAGAAAGATACATTATCTGGGCATTGCTGGTGGGCTGCCCTCTCTATGCTATGTTTACACTATATTTATGCTGAGTGTAAAGAAAGATGTATACATTATCTGACTATTGCTGCAGGGCTACTCTATCTATGCTATGTTTACACTATATTTATGCTGAGTGTAAAGAAAGATGTATACATTATCTGACTATTGCTGTTGGGCTACCCTATCTATGCTATGTTTACACTATATTTATGCTGAGTGTAAAGAAAGATGTATACATTATCTGACTACTGTTGTTGGGCAACCCTCTGTCTGCTATGCTTATGATATGTTTACACTGTATGTAACGAAAATGTATTCTTTATCTGGGCATTGACCTCTCGATGCTATGTTTACACTATGTTTATTGCTGTTGGGCTGCCCCCTCTATGCTATGCTAATGCTATGTTTATTGCTGTTGCGCTGCCCCTTCTATGCTATGTTTACACTATGTTTATTGCTTTTGGGCTGCTCCCTCTATGTTATGTTTACAGTATGTTTACTGTTGTTTGGCTGCCCCCTCTATGCTATGTTTACACTATGTTTATTGCTTTTGGATTGCCCCGTTAATGCTATGTTAACACTATGTTAATTGCTGTAGAGCTGCCCTCTCAATGCTATGTTTACGTTGCATGTATAGAGAGATTTCTATATTATGTGGGTATTAGTGTGGGCTGCCCTCCCTTTGCTATGTTTACACTGCATGTATATAAAAAGCTTTATACATTATGTGGGTATTGCTGTGGCTGCCCTGTCCATGCTATACCTACTCTCCATTTAAAGAAAGATGTCTACATTAAGTGGTTGTTAGTGTGGGCTGCCCTCTCTTTGATATGTTTACACTGCATGTAGAGAAAGATTTCTACTTAATCTGGGTTTTCCGGATGGACTACACTCTCTATGCTATGTTTATGCTTTTTTATTGCTGTTGGTCTGCACCTTCTATGTTATGTTAACGCTGTGTTTATTTCTGTTGGGCTGCCCCCTCTATGCTATATTTACACTATGATTATTGCTGGACTGCCCCCTCTATGCCATGTTTACACTGTTTATTGCTGCAGAGCTGCCCTCTCTATGCTATGTTTACGTTGCATGTACAGAGAGATTTATATATTATGTGGGTATTGCTGTTGGGCTGCTCTGTCCATGCTCACTCTTCATATGTAGAAAGATGTGTACATTATGTGGGTGTTAGTGTGGGCTGCCCTCTCTATGCTATGTTTACGCTATGTTTACACTGCATGTACAGAAATATTTATACATTATGTGGGGTTCGTGTGAGTTGTCCTGTCCATGCTATGTTTACACTATGTTTACACTGCATGTACAGAAATGTTTATACATTATCTAGGTGTTGCCCTGGGCTGCCCTCTGCCTTGTGTGTTTACGCTGTAAACAAAGAGATGTGTACAGTACCTGTGCGTTGCTGCTGTCGGTGCTGGGAGTGAAGGCGGTCCTGGCCTTGTCTATGACGTGGATCACGCCGTTAGCCGCAGGCTGATTCGGCATCGTAATGAAGTAGGAAACATTGGGCGATGACGTATATGTAAAGGCCTGAAGAAGGAAAACAATCTGTTAATGCATTTATGTTTTTACAAACCGACTTTCAGTATCGGCCGAGCTCTACGCCACCTAACCCTTTTACCTAAAGGACTACTTAGGATAGGATAGGATAAAGTTTATAAAGCGCTCGAATGCCGAGGCGTCTTGGCGCTGGAAGGTGAGAGTAGAGGGTCTGCAGACAGCTGTACCAGACCTTTTAGATCGCGGGGAACAGCCAGGTTTTTAGCAGTTTCCTAAACAGTTGCCTGTTTGGTAGAAGTCTCATGGTGATCGGCAGTTAGTTCCATAGCTTGGCTGCACAGTGTGATTGACTCCTGCCTCCCCATATGACTCTACGAATTTTAGAGATACAGATGAGACCCGTGTTTGTCGATCTAAGGTTTCTCATGGGAGTATACCAAGAGAAAGATTTACATTAGTCAGCTGTCCCTCCGCCATATAATGTCTTGTGGACCAGGCACAGGGCTTTGAATTCCATCCGTTGCTGTATCGGGAGCCAATGCAGGGGCCTGATGGCAGCAGAGATAGAATGGCCTTTAGGAATGTTTAACAATAAACGAGCAGTAGCATTCTCTATGATCTGTGCCGCAAAACTAAGCTGGTCACCAAAGATGACCCACAGATTCTTGACTTTGGCTGATGGAACAGGACATTCGCCGGCCTCTATCGGCCATCAGGTTTAGTTTCACAGGGACGGGCCTTTGCCAAACTCCATCACCTCCGTTTTGTCCGTATTAATCTTAAGGTAGTTAAGAGTCATCCAGCTCATAATGTGAGTCAGATAAGCATGGAAGCTAGTGGCAGTGGACTTCTATGTATTGCAGCAATTATATATCGCTTCCTACCCCTATGCGCGGCGCTGCCGCACTTGTTCACATGGTTTGTATTCTCCAGCATGTAGGGTGTGTGGTGAAAGTGTGTTGTCTTTGTTTTGATCCTATGAGGGAAATATTTACATGTGCCAGACGAGCGCCTCGTGCTGCGCACAAGTGCACAGTGTGATTTGGGAAGCAGTGAGAGAGAGGCGCATGGTTTATGATAGGTGCATTTGTATAGCGCACAACCCACACGGGGGTTTATTCTTGTGCTGAAGCAGGAGCTGTGTGGGCCGAGCCAGGGCAGCAGCTGTGTGGGCCGAGCCAGTGTTGGGGCAGGAGCTGTGTGGGCCGAGCCAGGGCAGGAGCTGTGTGGGCCAAGCAGGGGTGCAGGCAGGAGCTGTGTGGGCCATGCCAGAGTTGGAGTTGTGTGGGCCGAGCCGGGGTCGGAGCAGGTGTGTAGGCCGAGCCAGGGCAGGAGCTGTGTGAGCGGAGCAGGGGCCAGGACAAGAGCTGTGTGGGCAACGCCAGGGTCGGGGCAGGAGCTGTGTGGGCTGAGCCGGGGTCAGGACAGGAGCTGTGTGGGCAGAGCAGGGACCAGGACAAGAGCTGTGTGGGCTACATCAGGGTAGGTGCAGGAGCTGTGTGGGCCGAGTCAGGGTCAGGGCAGGAGTTGTGTGGGCCGAGCCAGGGCAGAAGCTGCGTGGGCCAAACCAGGACAGAAGCTGCGTGGGCCGAGTTGGAGCAGAAGCTGCGTGGACCGAGCAGCGGTTGGGGCAGGAGCTGCTTGAGCTGAGCCCGGGTCGGGTCAGGGCAGGAACTGTGTGGGCAGAGCTGGGGTTGGGGCAGGTGCTGTGTGGGCTGAGCAAGGGTTGGAGCTGTGTGGGCCGATCCTGGACCAGGATAGGAGCTGTGTGGGCCGCGCCAGGGCAGGAGCTGAGTGGGCTGCGCCAGGGTCGGGGCAGGAGCTGTGTGGGCTGAGCCGGGGTCAGAGCAGGAGCTGTGTGGGCCGCACCAGGTTCAGGGCAGGAGCTGTGTTGGCTGAGCCGGGGTAAGGGCAGGAGCTGTGTGGCCTGTGCCAGGGTCAGGGCAGGAGCTGTGTGGGCTGAGCCGGGGTCGGGGCAGGTGCTGTGTGGGCTGAGCCGGGGTTGGGGCAGGTGCTGTGTGGGCTGAGCCGGGGTCAGAGGAGAAGCTGTGTGGGCCGCATCAGGGTCAAGGCAGGAGCTCTGTTGGCTGAGCCGGGGTCAGGGTAGGAGCTGTGTGGCCTGTGCCAGGGTCAGGGCAAGCTGTGTGGGCTGAGCCGGGGTTGGGGCAGGTGCTGTGTGGGCTGAGCCGGGGTCAGGACAGGAGCTGTGTGGGCTGAGCCGGGACCAGGACAAAAGCTGTGTGGGCCGCGCCAGGAACGGGGTAGGTGAACAGTGGTCTTTGCAGATTTCAAGAACTGAGGAGGGGACTCTGGGCTTCTGGTGCTCAGTAATCTGGCAGCTTTGAGCAGGGTAGTGAATTAAGGTAAAATAACTACCTAATGTATGACAAGACGCTTATGAAAGACCTGAAGATTAATTGTTAACTTCAGTTTGGAGCAAACTTTTCTGGGATATGATGTAGTGTCCGGCCACCCCCTTTTCCCTTCCCAATCAGTTTTTCATGACCTCCTGTACAATTTATCAAACGTTCCTAATCTTTCCTTTTGTAAAAATTGTATTCTGGCCCATTGATTACACTTCATCTGGCCCAAGCCGGAGAGTACGGCTAGAGCCGGAGAGTACAGCCCAAGTGTCGAGAGTACGGCCCGGATGCGAAGATTCTGGCCCGACTGCGGATGTAAAGATATGACTCGGATGTAAAGATACGACTCGTAAATTACCTCTGAATACCAAAAGTCATAAAGTGAGACTTTTGTCTCAGATTACCTTTGTGAATCGGCCCCCATGGCTTCTGTTCCATGCTTATGGTGCTGCGGGACAGCAGGTAAGGGGCTAGGCACTACCTCGAACACCATCTTGTGTG
This sequence comes from Triturus cristatus, assembly GCF_964204655.1. Classification (NCBI taxonomy): domain Eukaryota; kingdom Metazoa; phylum Chordata; class Amphibia; order Caudata; family Salamandridae; genus Triturus; species Triturus cristatus. The sequence goes on from NC_140592.1 coordinate 7,319,781, forward strand.
AATGGCTGGGAACGCAGTACCATGCAGCAGAGCAGTACTGTGTGGGAGTGCAGTACCATGGAGGGGCATAGTACTGCGCAGAAGCGCAGAGCTATGCTGAGCTCAGTTCTATCATCAAGCACAGCACTATGCAGGAGCGCAGTACTATGCAGCAGAGCAGTACTGTGCAGGCGCATGGTACCATGCAGGAGCGCAGTCCTACGCAGGAGCACAGCATCGTGAAGGAGTACAGTAATATGCAGCAGAGCTGAGCTGTACCGTGCAGGGGTGCAGTACCATGCAGAAGCACAGTGCTAAGCGGAGCTCAGTAATGTGACCAAGCACAGTACTATGCAGCAGAGCAGTACTGTGCAGGGATGCAGTACTGTGCAGGTGTGCGGTACCGTGCAGAAGCGCAGCACTATGCAGAAGCACAGTGCTATACTGAACTCAGTACTATGCAGCAGAGCAGTACTTTGCATGGGACGCAGTACCGTGCAGGACCGCAGAACCGTGCAGGAGCGCAGTACGGTGCAGGAGCACAGTGCTATGCCATCTAACGCTGTAAATGACTTCTGTCAGCCAAACCAGTCACACACACTAAAGGGTGCCACATCACAGCATGGAACCAGCGCACAACTACCACAGAAAATGACTTCTATCCAGCCAAACCAGCCACACACACTACAGGCTGCAACATTATCTCAGGGAAACAATGCGCATCAACCACAGTAAATGACTTCTGTCCAACTAAACCAGCCACATACACAACAGGCTGCAACATCACCGCAAGGAAAGAACATGTATCTACCACAATAAGTGACTTCTATTCGGCCAAACCAGCCACACAAACTGCAGGCTACAACATCACAGCAGTAAAACAACGCACATCTACCACAGTAAATGACTCCTCTCTGGCCAAACCAGCCACACACACTAAAGGGTGCAACATCACTGCACGGAAACAACGTGCATCTACCACAGTAAGTGACTTCTGTCCGGACAAACCAGCCACACACCCAACAGGTTGCAAGTGCAACATCACTGCACGGAAACAACACACAGGTACCACATTAAAAGACTTCTGTCTGGCCAAACCAGCCACACACACTACAGGCTGCAACATCACCGCAGGGAACCAACATGCATCTACCACAGTAAATGACTTCTGTCCGGCCAAACCAGCCACACACACTACCGGCTGCAACATCACTGCAGGGAACCAACATGCATCTACCACAGTAAATGACTTCTGTCCGGACAAACCAGCCACACACACTACAGGCTGCAACATCACCGCAGTGAAACAATATGCATCTACCACAGTAAATGACTTCTGTCCGGCCAAACCAGCCACACACACTACCGGCTGCAACATCACCGCAGGGAACCAACATGCATCTACCACAGTTAATGACTTCTGTCCAGACAAACCAGCCACACACACTACAGGCTGCAACATCACCGCAGGGAAACAACATGCATCTACCACAGTAAATGACTTCTGTCCGGACAAACCAGCCACATACACTACAGGCTGCAACATCACTGCTCGGAACCAACATGCATCTACCACAGTAAATGACTTCAGTCCGGCCAAACCAGCCACACACACTACAGGCTGCAACATTACCGCAGGGAAACAATGTGTATCTACCACAGTAAATGACTTCTATCCGGCCAAACAAGCCACACACTGCAATACTTTGGGTAGGAAATTACTCAGTTGGTTTGGGCCCGTTGTTGGTTTCTTGAGGAGATCGTGGACTTCTGTATGTTTTGAGTCATCTGGGAATATGGCAGACGTGATGGAGGTGTTGATGATGTGGGAGAAGGCAATGCTGGTTGGTGATGTTCTCAAGTTGTAGACGTGATGGGGGCATGGATCAGGTGGGGCACCTGAGTGGATGGTCCGCATCATTGTTGCTGTGTCATCTCTGGTGAGGGTTATCAAATCAGTATGGTGGCCATTTAGGTTGGAGATGGGTAGGTTGTCTAGGAGTTCGCTAGGTTCAGGTTGGTGTACAAAGTTGCTGTAGATGTTTGCAATTTCGCTGTGGCAGAAGTTAGATAGGTTGTCGCAGAGTTCTTGTCAGGGGGTGATGTTGTAGACTGAGGCTGAAGGTGTGGTGAAGCCCTCGTTGAATGAGAAGATCTCCCTGCAGCTGTTGGATCTTCCTTCGATGCGATCAGCTAGCGCTTGTTTCTTGGTGTCTCTTAGTTGCTGATGGTAGCATCTGAGTATAGCCTTGTAGGTGGTTCTACTGGTGGGTTTGTGGCTGGCTCTCAATTTCTGTTTTCAGTGCTGTTTGGTGCCTCGAAGGTCCTCTGTTTGCCAGCTGACCTGCTTGTACGATCTTCTTTGCTTGTTTGATTTGATGGGTGTGAGAGAATCCGAGCAGTTCTTGATCCAGTCGCTGAAGTTGGTGATGTAATGTTGAGGTTGTCTGTGGGGTTGGGTTTATCGGTGCTGAGCCAATCTGCTTATGAGATTTTTCCTCAGCTGCGGCTTGGTAGGCTGGTACTGGTGGGTGTGTTGATTTGTAAGTGGATGTTGGAGTGGTCGTTACATGTGAGCACTGCGGTGGATTTATATTTTATGCTGTCACTGGTGATGAAGTGGGGTTCAGATTGTGTATCCTGTGGAGTGTGTTGGTCTTGAGACGGGCTGGGTAAGTCCAACGTTCACTGTTGCGTTATCCAGAATGAAAGTAACATCCCCACTATGCACACCACAATAGGAATTTATTTGAAACCTTGTAAGATTTTTAAAATAAACACTCTTGGTGGAAACTTCACGCAGGATAGTTACCAGTGCCACGCGCAAATCCACTGAGCAGAGGGAGTTTTTTCATTAGACACGGTCTGCTGCATGCCAAGTCCACAGGGTGGTTTTTAAGAAGATAGGGGCTCACCTGTTCAGAGTGGGCATGGACTTGTTTTGGCTGGACTAGGACAAGTTTTGAATATAAAGGCAATTTGTAGAATGTACCAACCAATTGGGGCATGTTAGTTATGGTGGTCAGAGATAACCCCTCGTTAGTGTGGTGGGGAGCCTGGTCAGTGGATGCCGTGGTATCCTTGCGCAGGAGAGTGAACAGTGCCATGTGTAAATTCACTGAACAGAAGGGGTTTGGCTTTATCAGGCATGGCTTGCTGCTTCCAAGTCCACAGGGTGTTGTGAAGAAGATGGGGTTCTCCTGTCTAGAGTGGGCATGGACTTGTGTTGCTGGACGTGGGAGAGGCCCTGGAATCAGCAGGATGTAAGTAAGAATGCCTACCTTGGTGGGGGGCCCTGGTTGTGACGGTGGCCACACCCAGAGCTGTGGAGGAGTTACAGGGCGATCCAGAGGCCGAAAAAGGGCGGCCGCCTTAGTGCCACATGAGGGCATGCGAGACAGCCCAGTGTTGGGGGACCTCCTAGGGGTCTGCGCGCCCGCGTCATTTCCTGGCAGGAGTGGGCGGGGCGAGGTATAAGTAGCTCTCCAGCCCACCTGGCGTCCTATGTCCCACTATCCTTGATGCCGTTTCCCTCCCTACCGCTTACCCGGCGTACTCGCATGGTGCGGGAGAGGTTTTTTCTAACTTGTTATTTTGTGTTGCAGGAGGTGTTACTGGGCGATCCAGAGGTGGAAAGGTACATGGGGGTACCCTCTGCAGGAGCACAACAAGGGTGCAAAGGCCAAATATCACCAGGGAGGTCCTCGCGTTGGACCCTGGAGGAGCGACGGCGCCCCGTTAGTCCTACAGGCGGTTGTGAAACTGAGCAACCGGGGTTGCCTGGAACGCTCAGCCCCCTTCGGGGGGGCGTGAGTAATGGGGTGGACTGGCCGTAGCGGGCACCGAGCAATCCCCCGGTGCGCCGCACTGGTGGGTACCGGTTTTGGGCCCCTGGGGGCCGTTTTGTGTTACAGGGCCGTTTTTGCAGCATAATCGGCCCTGTAACAAAATCGGCCGAAAACCGGCCCTGGCAAAGAGCTCGGTGCCCCCCACCCCTCCTCTGGGGGGGGGGGAGGGGGCCGGCCGAGCACGTTGCCAGGGCCGGTTGTGGTTCCCAGTCTGGCCCTGGGCGTGAGTAATGGGGTGGACTGGCGGTCCACCGGTGGGAGAGGTTACCCCCGCCCCCAAAATTTGTAAGCACCGATTGGCTAAGGCCACGGTGTAATTTGGCTCATCAGGTGGGCAGGCGACGAGGTGCTGCCTGCCCTTAGATCGCCCGTAAGATAACCCACCATGTTGAAATATTTGGTATGCAAATAAACCTGCAGGAATTTTCTCCACAAAAAAAGGTGTCTTGTCTGTTTATTTCTTCAGGAGATTGCTGTGGGAGGGATGGGGAGTGTTGCCGATATTGGCACTAGGGTCCTTGCACTTGGGCACGGCCCAGGCATGGACGGGGCACACAGGCTTTCCTTTGGTGGCGTGTGCCTAGAGGGGGGTGGAGCCTAGAGGGGCAGTGGGCGGGGCTACCATGGCACGTGATGAGGAGGTGGGAAGTATACAGCAGGGGGGCTGGTAAGGAGGGAGCGGGGAAGCAGGAGGCAGAAAAAAGCACGGAAGGTGGTGGGGAGCACAACAGAGGGGGCAGAAGACCTGACACATGGTGAGAAGGCCCAAAAGAGAGATAAAAAGCTCAAAAGCACACAAAAAAGCACAAAAGAGCACTAGGGGTGAAACAGAGGCAAAGAAAAACGATTAGCACAATGCTAAAGGCACATGGAGTGAGACAAAGGCACAACTCGCACACAGGGTGAAAACGGAGGTAGAAAATGCAGGGGAAAGAGCAGTCAAAAAACGGCGTAACCTTTCCTTTCCGACCACCTAACTATAAACTTGGCTTTCGCCCCTCCTTCCATAAACCTTCCCACTTAGTGCAACATCATCGTCAGTTACCCCTGATGAAGGGCCCCAGAGGCCCGAAATGCATTGGGTTACAATAAACTGCTTTTCTATGGATTTGGCTTTGGTACGTGTTTTTGACTTGAGGTTCGGATGGCCCTGCATGAACATGAGAAACTTGGAAAATTGCTTTTCCTTGCACGTGAATGCAAACAGTGATGCACGCTAAAGCGGAAAATGAAAATAGTGAAAGAATGAGTAAAATGATAAATTAGTGATAAACCATAAAGTATGGCCGCAAATGCAATTGGAGCCTATAGGTGTTCCATGATGATGTTATTCTAAACATCCCCCATCAACCCCCCCCCCCCCCCCCCCCATGGAAGCCTTGTTCTTACCCTCCCTTTGAACTCCAGGAATGTTTATTCTAAACATCCCCCATCACCCCCCCCCCCATGGAAGCCTTGTTCTTACCCTCCCTTTGAACTCCAGGAATGTTTATTCTAAACATCCCCCATCACCCCCCCCCCCCCCCCCCATGGAAGCCTTGTTCTTACCCTGCCTTTGAACTGCAGGAACGTTTATTTAAAGATCCCCCATCACCCCCCCCTTGTTCTTACCCTCCCTTTGAACTCCAGGAATGTTTATTCTAAACATCCCCCATCACCCCCCCCCCATGGAAGCCTTGTCCTTACTCTTCCTTTGAACTCCAGGAATGTTTATTCTAAAGATACCCCATCACCCCCCCCCCCCCCCCCCCCCCATGGAAGCCTTGTTCTTACCCTGCCTTTGAACTGCAGGAATGTTTATTTTAAAGATCCCCCATCACCCCCCCCCCCCCCTTCCACCACGTTAGCCTTGTCCTTACCCTGCCTTTGAACTGCATCGACTCTCCACCGAGGGTCCACACGGTTTTCATCTGATTCAAATCCGCTGCCAGGTGGACTCCAGGTATGATGTGTAGTTTGCACAAGAATGGAGCCAAGTCGCTCTGTGAAGAGGTAAACACAGACATGTTTAGACATGACAAACCTCTCACTGTTTGACCTGAGCTAACAAGTCATCGTTTTTAATCCATCTGAGATGATGCTACCACTCATGAAAATATGGCTCTAAGGAGCTTCCACGCAACATGGCATTTTTAATGCACAATTCCCCAGTTTTTGCGCTGCCAGAATTCACGTGAAATCCCTGCGCTGCCATCAAGGCAGAGCGCTACAACAGGAACAAGGGACACACAGGGCGATGGGGGCAAAAGTCACACTGAACCAGAAAATCTAACTTTACATTCAACTAAGAACCCTTAAAAAGCGTGCATTGTTTATTGCAATGTTTGGCTCTTTATATAGTTTATCACAAAAAGGCATATTGTGTGGAGAGTCCAAGTTTTCCTTATCAGTGGCCAGGGGCGGTCTCTTGCAATCCCAAGGCGCTCCTCCAGGGGTCAGTGTGGTCGAGCAGCCTTAGGCTTATCAGAGAGGAGTGTTCGACATCTGCCGCACACACAGGCAGCGAATGATGCACACACCCAAGAAGGAGAACCACACCAGTTTATAAAAATAACATTTACTTGATATATGTTTTTACCACCAACAACGTCGTCATTGGGTAAGTACTTTGTTTTTGCGAGATCACTGATATGAAAGTATACAGAAACACACTTGCATTGGATGAGGGATCCCGTTCTTTTCAGTATACAGGAGTACACTGGCTCTTATATCTTTCAAAGCTGTAATGGTTTCCTATGGGAAAGAAACTTATACTGCATACGGGTACTTGATAGCAACTTACGGAACTGTCCTTCAGGACTTAAGGTAAGTATGGGGCAAGGTTCAAGGCAGCACCAACAGGTCACCTTGGTCCGCTCTGCGGCATCCGGGTGCAGAGGTTCAATTCAGAGTGGGGTGCCCCGTTTAAATCAATAGAGAGTAGCCCGGTCACAAAGAGGCTGCAAGCAGGGACTGGGGGTGGGAGGGCAGGTCTGGGTGAATTCACAGGGTAACTCGGTCCTTGAGATGGTTGGGCACGTAGGGTCTCCGCTGGTCCACTGGGGCTCGGCTCTCGGAAACTGGAGGGTTCAGCTGCAGTGGAAACTTCTCCAGTGGGGTCGCACTGCGGGAGTCACTCGCGGTTTGAACGTGACCTATAAAAACAGTCTGCAGGCGGGGACTGGAGGGCTCAGCTCTGGAGGGTCCCATTCATCCACTACTCATCCGGCTGCGGGGTCCAGCTGCAGTGGTGCGTTCAGGCACCGGGTCACCGTGTTCAAGAGGCTCCCGCAGTTCCTACTTTCTTGCAGACAGTGGCTACAGGCGGGGACTCTGGGCCAGACTGGCTACACCCAAGGAGGGGCTTAGCTCTTGAGGGTCTCTATGCGTCAGTGGCACCGTCGGTTCATGGCACCTCGGGCCGGGGGTCGTGTGCAGTGCTGTTTGGCACTGGCAGGGTTACGCTGGCAGAGGCTCTCGTGCCGGCCCTTTGGTGCCTGCAAACGTGCAGGGAGGCAGCTCCTCTGCTCCGAGGGAGATGTTGCTGGGTAGGTGAAGTCATTGGTCACTCTTCCACAGCTTTTGGAAGTGACACAGCTTTCTAGAAGAGCCAGGTCCATGCTACTGTCTGGGACAGCAGGCAGGCTGGCAGGGTTGGTGCCAAGTCAGTTGCTGCTCCTCACTTATCGTGCCGTGGACTCTTCTTTGTCCTTCTCTCTTCTCCAGGCAGACAAATTTGATTTCCTGGTGTCAGGGGGGTACCTAATACTCATTTTAGGGGCGCTAAAGGGAGTGGGGCGTAGTAGCCAATGGGCTACTTAGCCCTGGGTTTACTACACCCCCCAGATTACCACTTCCTGTGGGGAGTGGGCATCACCGTATCCCAGAGTTCCTAATTTCACCACAACCAAGATGGTGAAATCCTAATTTTCGTGTTCACTTCAGGTAGCTCACCTTCGGGTTTGACTAGCCTGGAGGTGCAACACACCTCCTTGCATTGCTAATTTCCTACCTGTCCTGGTGCCCAATGGCTCTCGGGCATCGGGTGACATCCTCCATGTCTGAGGGAAGCCAGGTTCACATATCAAAGGCGGTGTGCTCTTTGAAGCTCCCTGCCTTGACATGCTAATGTACTAGTCATTCTGCTGGAAGGAAGTGTAAACACCTCAAACCAGAGGAGACATTGTTTCTGAACTCTGAGAGCAGGTCCCTCACCTCCTAGGGGGCCAGAAACTCATCTGTGGTGGTAGGCTGGACTGGACCAGTCAGCCAGCACACTAGATGGCTTATAGGGTTCAGGGCGTACCTCTAAGGTATCCTCTGAGTGCATGTATTAATAGATCCATCACGGGAATCAGTGTGGGTTTATTAATGCGAGGTGTTTGATATCAAACACCATCGGTTTCAGTGAAGCCATCATGTAGCTGGGAAACTCGTTTTGACCAGTGCCCAGTACATACCTTAAGATGGCTTCCCTGCTCACTTGTAATATCCAGCAATGGAACTAGACATTACAGGGGCAAATCTGCTCGTGCGGATATGTCCTCACATGTGCTATAAAGCACCCTGCCTTAGGGCTCCAAGGCCTGCTGCAGGGGTGACTTACATATAGCCCATGCAGTGTCATTGGCATGGCACACAGGAGTGTGCCTTGTCATGTTTTCAAACATGGTTTGAACCATGTCACACAGCCTGCAATGGCAGACTGTGTGGAATTTGTGTGTGGGTCCCTTGGTGGCATAAGATATGCTTCGGCCCTTAGGGTCCCTCTTTGGTACCCATGCTCTAGGTACCTGGGGTACCATTACAAGGGGCTCACAGGGGTGATTAAGTCCATGCCAATTGGCTTAAAATTAGACATCATCTTGCTTCAAGGAATGAAAGCTGACACTGAAGTCTGGTTAGGAGGCCTCAGTGCACTGACAGAGTCGAAATTCAGAATCTAGTGGCTAAAAATGGGGCAAAAAGTGGGGAGACAACGGCAGCAAACCTGAATTGCTTTTAGAAGGATTTCATGTTAACAGATTATGAATAGCTTTGAAAAAAATTGCAAACAATCTGAAGTAATTAAAACTCCAACACAGTTAGTACACCATGTTTTAAAGTAGTTTGCTTAATTTGTTGCACAATTATAACTGTCACAATTTTGAACAAATAAGGGCATTTCAAAATAATCCCAAAATAGGTTTTATTAACGGTTCATCAACGTTTGTCAACTTTTCATTAACAGCTAGAACAGCAAATAAATCCAACCTCTCCAAACTCACTAAATATATATTCATTACTTAAAAACATATGTGAACTGTTTAGTTACAAGAGCTATGGTTATCAATTAATAATGTCATAAAAGGCCTATAGATGTCTAAAGAATTCTAGAAGGTAAACAGGTTCTTCAGTAACTAATTTAACTTCTGTTGGAAGAATATTCTGACAACCAAGATGGAAAATCTGAGACTGAACCCTCAGTTTTCCCTACACAAATTGTCAAAAATGCATAGTTTTTGCTTTTTAGAAGGATAAGTACCATAGACTATACGTCACTCTTTATATCTATACCTGGGAACTTGTGCATTTAGAGCTAAAGACTATTTAAATTGTTTAAAGACCAAACTCCACCCATACGCGTGACTCGCCCAGGGGTGAGAACAGCTCTGCGTTGCTTGCAGATGTTCACAATGTTCATAGAAAAAAGGGGTCCTTCTGGGCTACATCCTGTCCATGTCTGTATCTCCACCCCAAAGTTCTCCTAACTCTCCTGTTCTCACTACAGTCATGCCTACCATCATACCCACTGTCTGCTTACAGCTATCCACCCCTGCATGAAAGTAGGTGTACCTAAATGTTTTCTATTTGATGAATCATATTGTCTTGTTTCACTATTGGTTTATGTACAAGTTACTTTATCAGTACAGCCCTACTATGTCAGATGTCACCGTGTGGACAGAGCAGTTTTTACTGTCTGAGATCTATAAAATGTGCCCTTTTGGGGATGTGCGCCAGACGTTTCTTGCATTTTGAACTTAGCAGACTCTACACTAGTCTGTATAATGATTTGTACTTAGACTTGTTGCTTTCCTTCTTCAAGGCAGACTCCACATTGGTCTGTCTGTTGATTTACACTTAGACTCATTGACTTTTCAATTGAACAGATTTATGCTAGTCCTTTTGCTTAACCAAACTTTGGTTCTGGCTATTTACTTGCTTTGGAGGTTTACCATATGTAGATTCCTCTCACAACTGACATTATTTGATGCTGATTTGAATTTGACTAATTACTTTTTACATCTTTAATGATTTTAAAATTTGAAAAATACCTTCATGGTTTTGACTTAGAATTTTGTCCTGCGACGCATAAAAGAGTTGCAAAGATTTTCTTAAATAAATTCATGTGCATCATTGCTATTCACTGCTGCGGTATATACTGCCTCCTGCTGTGCCTGTGCAGGCTGGAATGCTGTGCTTCTAAACTTACGATGGTAAAGATGCCAGCATAGCAAACACAAGGAGATGCCAGCATAGCAAACACAAGGAGATGTTAGCATAGCAAACACATGGAGATGTCAGCATAGCAAACACATGGAGATGCCAGCATGCCAGGAAGGTTACTCAAGTATACCAGAGTGCTGCTCGAAGGCCAGCCTACAGTGGGCAGGAGATGGACAGAGTCACAGACACCTCAGCTCCAGACCTGGCACCAGGCGGGTGGCACAACACCTGCAAATATCCCTTCACTGGCGTGAAGTGCGGTCGCCCTTCCTCGTCTCCTTGTGGCTTTGAAGTGGTGAGGAGGTGTTCGGGGTTGGATGCCTTTCAGCAGAATGGCACACGTACATGAGCAAGAAAAACAGCAAGTTGTCCCCCGGGGTAAGAAATGCTTATATACAAAGTAAATTTGTACCATGACATTATAATTAATTAATCAATCAAGAGAACATTCCTTCAAAATATTTCATTTTTTTCTGAAAACTATAAATATATATGCCTTAATACAGCCTAATAATTAGACCCCGCCTTCGAAGGCTTATGCTGATGGCTAAATATCGAAACCCAAGGGCTCCTGTTGAAGTAAATGGAACGACCTTCCAGAACCTTAACATGAAAAGGGGACACCAATAAGCTGTCCTCTGTCACCGCTGTTATTTGCCATCACCCTATATTCACAGGTCCTGTGTCACCATCTGCAATGTCAGCTGCCCTTTAAGGAGCCCCAGTCCACAGAAGATCTTAACCAGTCTGCGGCCACCCATTATAATAATACAATAATAATAATACAGAAGCTTATAAAGCGCGACAGCTATCCCAAGCAGGGGCGTCCCGGCGCTGAAAACATCAGGCAATAGCAACAAGCAAAGAGGACGAGAGCCACCTCAGGTGTATTAATCTGACTTGAACAGCCAGGTCTTCAGGGCCTTCCGGAAACCAAGTTCTGTGTTAGCCAGGCGAAGGTGGCCTGGCAGGGAATTCCACAATGTGGCTGCTCTAACCGAGAAGGTTCTACCACCCAGGCGAGCTTTCCTAAAGTGGAAAGACTGTAGCAGGTTTTGGGCGTTAGAGCGCAGTGCGTGTGACTGTTTGTAGGGGCGTAGTCTATCTTCCAGATAGCTCGGGCACTTGCCACTTAGAGCCCTGTAGACCAAGGTCATAGCCTTAAAAATGATTCTCATCTCTACTGGCAGCCAGTGGAGTTTCAGAAGATGCGGAGAGACATGGTCTCGAAAAGGCAAGCGGCAGACCAGTCTCGCAGCCGCATTCTGTACCATCTGGAGTCGATGAGTCGCATATTTGGGAAGACCCAGGTACAGGGCATTTGCATAGTCCAGCCTCGAGGTGACTGTTGCATGAACTACCGTTTTACGGCAGTCTTCAGGTAAGCAGAGTAGAATTTTCCTTAGGTTTTTTAATTTGCTGAAACAAGTTGCTGAGACTTGCTGAATTTGAGCTGAGAGGGAGAGATCTGTCTCCCATCTCACCCCTAAATTCCGGATACAGTTGGCGGAGGAGGGCGGTGGACCCATTTCCGCCGGCCACCACAGCTCTGCATCAGGGGCACCGCCCTGACCGAAGAACAAAACCTCGGTCTTTCCCGCATTCAGTTTTAGTTTGTTTGAATTCATCCAAACCGCAATATCTCGGAAACAGCCTTTAAAGTTCATAAAGGCCTCCACCGACTGCTCTTTAAAAGAGAAAAACAACTGGGTGTCATCAGCATAGGAAATCGCTTTAACACCCCAATTGGCAATCAAAGAGAAGAGCGGTGCGAGATATAGGTTAAAGAGTAGGGGGCTCAGGGCAGAACCCTGTGAGACACCACACCAAAGTTGTCTCATATCAGACTCATATGGCTTAAGGGCGACCCTCTGCGTGCGGCCACTCATATAGGATGTCAGCCAGGCAAGAACCTTACTCCCAAGGCCCGCGGCATGTAACCTCTGGATCTGTATAGAATGGTCCACGGTGTCAAACGCCGCAGACAGGTCAAGGAGCACCAACATTGCCGAATCGCCTGAGTCCATTGCCCACCTAACTGACTCAGCAACCTCAAGGAGCGCGGTCTCTGTACTGAAACCGGCTCTAAAACCTGATTGTGTGTCATGTAAGGTCCCTCTAAGCTCGATGAAAGAGGTCAGTTGGTGTTGCACCAATTTCTTCAACATTTTGCCTGGAGCTGAGAGTAGGGAAATGGGACGGAGATTGCTGAGATCGTCTGGGTCGCCGTTTGATTTCTTTCTTAATGGCAGTAGAGTTGCATGTTTCCAGGAATCCGGGAAAATGCCCGTGTCCAGCGAGGAGTTCCATAACTGCAGTAGTGAATCCGCCAGAGGGGCAGCTATTATTTTCCATAGTTTGGGTGGGCAGGGATCGTCAAGAGCGCCTGAGCGACATCTCTGGATGGCCGCTAGAGCTTCCAGAGATTGTATTGGCGTGAAATTAAAAAGCCCAGGGGCCCCTGGTGCAATTAGGGATTTGTCTGTCGCCGTAGTAGGCTCCGGTGGTACAAAGGAGTTGTAGACCTTTGAAATTTTATTTTCAAAATGATTGGCTATTTTGCTACACAAGGCTGGGGTGGGGTTTACTTTGGACTCCAGCGCCTTGGGGTTAAAAAAGGATTGGACTACTTTAAAAACCTCGCGGCCAGAGTGGTCTGCATTCTGAATGCGACTAATAAAGTGGGCTCTCATAGCTGCTTTTATGTCCCTGTGGTAGTCTTTTAGAGCTTTTTTATAGGATGCCTTGGTTGAGTCGCTATAGCTCACTCTCCACTGGCGTTCCAGTCTTTTGCACTTACTTTTAGTTGCTTTAAGGGCACAAGAGAACCAAGCGGCAGTCGGGGACAGTCTCGTAGATTTAGCTACTGTAGCCGGTGCCACCGCGTCAACTGCGGAGGCAATCCATTTATGAATAGAGACTGCGTCTGCATTCGGGTCAGAATATAGGTGGGGACGAGTGGCCTGCAAGGCCGCGCTGAAGTCTGCCTCATTCAAGTTTTTCCAATTTCTCTTTAGCGTCCAGCGGGAGCCTTCCGTTTGCCCTCCATTAAGCAGGGGAAAGCCAAAAGGGATCAGATAATGATCAGACCATGTTAAAGGAACTGGACTCTCATCTCTAACTCAGTAAGAGAGGTAAAAACTAAATCTAAGGTATGTCCTGCTATATGCGTGGGGAAAGAGACCTGTTGGGTGAGGTTAGCGCCTGCCAAGGCAGATATCAGTTGACCAGCATGTGCGCAATTTGCGATGTCCGCATGTACATTAAAATCTCCAAGAACCAAGAAATTCGAGTACTTTACTGGTTTTTGGGCAATCAGACTGCATAAGTTTGGCAGGGCCGTAGTGGCACAGTCGGGGGGTCTGTAAATAAGGATGCCAGCCAGGGCAAAAGACGGATTGAATTGGATGCAGAAATTGAGACCTTCAATGCCCCGCTCAACCAGTGGTTCCGAGGACGTCATCACCCATGAATCCTTGAGGATAATAGCAACCCCGCCCCCTCTTTTCCCGCCCTCACGGTCGGCATGGAAGAAGTTAAAGCCAGACGGTATAGCTAATGCAATTGAAGTCACTGTATCTAGGTGGAGCCAGGTTTCTGTCAAAAACATTAGGTCCCAAACACCATCGTTAAGAAGAGACCACACCTCCGTGGAGTGCCTGACCAGAGATCTACAGTTAGTCAGGCAGGCTTTAATTTTAACCTTACGCTCCTTCGCGCACCCCCGAGGCCCAGATTGTCTCATATTGGGGTCCTTATCCCTAGCCAAGCTCCTGTGGCATTATCCAGCGCCTCCCAACCCACGAGGTGATGCTCAAAGCACCATATGAAGCCGATCAGTGCTTCGTAGTTTATCTCAGTGGATGGGCGTAAAGTAGGGGGAGTTGGGGGACCGAGCTGCATAGCAGACTTGCAAAACTGAACTGTGTCGTGTACTCAATCAATCAAACAAACAAGATTTATAAAGTGCAGCAAATCACCCGTGAGGGTATCCAAGCGCTGAACAAGCTATGTAAAGAAATGATTGTGTTTGAGACAGTGGGGGTGCAGGCAGTTCACCTCACAACTTTGGGCTCTCGGAAAGGGACTTCACCTGAAGAGGCATCTTCTCGGTCACCCCCAGAGCTCCATGTTAGTCATGGAACTAGCTGGGTGAGATTGGGGCAAGACTAGATACATGGGGTACATGGGGTTGTGTCTGTTCACTGAAGGGAAAGGGATTTCCTGAGGCAGCATTGTAGTATCTTGTATATAGCATGGGACCCCTTTGGTTCCTAACGGACTCTGTAGTCCAGTGACGTAAGTGATTGGGTGTAGTTAATAAAATTCCTGATGCAGTACTTGGCAGTTAATGGTTACTCTCTGAGAAATAAAGACGTGTAATACAGAGCTCCGTGTGTGTAATAGTTCATTCAATTGCTACAGGGCTGGGAAGGACGCTACAGGGGTGTAATATAAACAAGACAGTGCCTGACGGCTGTAAGGGAAGCAGGACTGAAGCTGAGGAAGCTTGGAACAGGCAGTGAATGGGAAACTGGAAGTCTCTAGGGGGAAACTATGTCATTAGTTATGTTATGAGCTATTTATAGAGTGCAAAGTTTACCCAAAGATATCTTGGCGCTGCTTCAGCATTAAAAAAGGATGGTTAGTTCTTGAAATTGAAGATACTAGTTGTTGAAAAGCCAAGTCGGTGCTCTGAAGCATGTCTCACCCTTCAGTCGGTGCTCTGAAGCATGTCTCACCCTTCAGTCGGTGCTCTGAAGCATGTCTCACCTTTCAGTCGGTGCTCTGAAGCATGTCTCACCCTTCAGTCGGTGCTCTGAAACATGTCTCACCCTGCAGTCGGTAGCGGTGCTCTGAAGCATGTCTCACCCTGCAGTCGGTGCTCTGAAGCATGTCTCACCCTGCAGTCGGTAGCGGTGCTCTGAAGCATGTCTCACCCTGCAGTCGGTAGCGGTGCTCTGAAGCATGTCTCACCCTTCAGTCGGTGCTCTGAAGCATGTCTCACCCTTCAGTCGGTGCTCTGAAACATGTCTCACCCTTCAGTCGGTGCTCTGAAGCATGTCTCACCCTTCATTCGGTGCTCTGAAAGATGTCTCACCCTTCAGTCGGTGCTCTGAAACATGTCTCACCCTTCAGTCGGTGCTCTGAAGCATGTCTCACCCTTCAGTCGGTGCTCTGAAACATGTCTCACCCTTCAGGTGCTCTGAAGCATAACTCACCCTGCAGTCGGTGCTCTGAAACATGTCTCACCCTTCAGTCGGTGCTCTGAAGCATGTCTCACCTTTCAGTCAGTGCTCTGAAGCATGTCTCACCCTTCAGTCGGTGCTCTGAAGCATGTCTCACCCTTCAGTCGGTGCTCTGAAGCATGTCTCACTCTTCAGTCGGTGCTCCGAAGCATGTCTCACCCTTCAGTCGGTGCTCTGAAGCATGTCTCACCCTTCAGTCGGTGCTCTGAAGCATGTCTCACCCTTCAGTCGGTGCTCTGAAGCATGTCTCACCTTTCAGTCGGTGCTCTGAAGCATGTCTCACCCTGCAGTCGGTGCTCTGAAACATGTCTCACCCTGCAGTCGGTAGCGGTGCTCTGAAGCATGTCTCACCCTGCAGTCGGTGCTCTGAAGCATGTCTCACCCTGCAGTCGGTAGCGGTGCTCTGAAGCATGTCTCACCCTTCAGTCGGTGCTCTGAAGCATGTCTCACCCTTCAGTCGGTGCTCTGAAGCATGTCTCACCCTTCAGTCGGTGCTCTGAAACATGTCTCACCCTTCAGTCGGTGCTCTGAAGCATGCTTCACCCTTCAGTCGGTGCTCTGAAGCATGTCTCACCCTTCAGGTGCTCTGAAGCATGTCTCACCCTGCAGTCGGTGCTCTGAAGCATGTCTCACCCTTCAGTCGGTGCTCTGAAGCATGTCTCACCCTTCAGTCGGTGCTCTGAAGCATGTCTCACCCTTCAGGTGCTCTGAAGCATGTCTCACCCTGCAGTCGGTGCTCTGAAGCATGTCTCACCCTTCAGTCCGTGCTCTGAAGCATGTCTCACCCTTCAGGTGCTCTGAAGCATGTCTCACCCTTCAGTCGGTGCTCTGAAACATGTCTCACCCTGCAGTCGGTGCTCTGAAGCATGTCTCACCCTTCAGTCGGTGCTCTGAAGCATGTCTCACCCTTCAGTCGGTGCTCTGAAACATGTCTCACCCTGCAGTCGGTGCTCTGAAACATGTCTCACCCTTCAGTCGGTGCTCTGAAGCATGTCTCACTCTTCAGTCGGTGCTCTGAAGCATGTCTCACCCTTCAGTCGGTGCTCTGAAGCATGTCTCACCCTTCAGTCGGTGCTCTGAAACATGTCTCACCCTTCAGTCGGTGCTCTGAAGCATGTCTCACCCTTCAGTCGGTACTCTGAAGCATGTCTCACCCTTCAGTCGGTGCTCTGAAACATGTCTCACCCTTCAGTCGGTGCTCTGAAGCGTGTCTCACCCTTCAGTCGGTGCTCTGAAGCATGTCTCACCCTTCAGTCGGTGCTCTGAAACATGTCTCACCCTGCAGTCGTTGCTCTGAAACATGTCTCACCCTTCAGTCGGTGCTCTGAAGCATGTCTCACCCTTCATTCAGTACTCTGAAGCATGTCTCACCCTTCAGTCGGTGCTCTGAAGCATGTCTCACCCTTCAGTCGGTGCTCTGAAACATGTCTCACCCTTCAGTCGGTGCTCTGAAGCATGTCTCACCCTTCAGTCGGTGCTCTGAAACATGTCTCACCCTTCAGTCGGTGCTCTGAAGCATGTCTCACCCTTCAGTCGGTGCTCTGAAACATGTCTCACCCTTCAGTCGGTGCTCTGAAGCATGTCTCACCCTTCAGTCGGTGCTCTGAAACATGTCTCACCCTTCAGTCGGTGCTCTGAAGCATGTCTCACCCTTCAGTCGGTGCTCTGAAAAATGTCTCACCCTTCAGTCGGTGCTCTGAAGCATGTCTCACCCTGCAGTCGGTGGCGGTGTTCTGAAGCATGTCTCACCCTTCAGTCGGTGCTCTGAAGCATGTCTCACCCTTCAGTCGGTGCTCTGAAGCATGTCTCACCCTTCAGTCGGTGCTCTGAAGCATGTCTCACCCTGCAGTCGGTGCTCTGAAGCATGTCTCACCCTGCAGTCGGTGCTCTGAAGCATGTCTCACCCTTCAGTCGGTGCTCTGAAGCATGTCTCACCCTTTAGTCGGTGCTCTGAAGCATGTCTCACCCTTCAGTCGGTGCTCTGAAACATTTCTCACCCTTCAGTCGGTGCTCTGAAGCATGTCTCACCCTTCAGTCGGTGCTCTGAAACATGTCTCACCCTTCAGTCGGTGCTCTGAAGCATGTCTCACCCTGCAGTCGGTGGCGGTGCTCTGAAGCATGTCTCACCCTTCAGTCGGTGCTCTGAAGCATGTCTCACCCTGCAGTCGGTGGCGGTGCTCTGAAACATGTCTCACCCTTCAGTCGGTGCTCTGAAACATGTCTCACCCTTCAGTCGGTGCTCTGAAGCATGTCTCACCCTTCAGTCGGTGCTCTGAAGCATGTCTCACCCTTCAGTCGGTGCTCTGAAGCATGTCTCACCCTTCAGTCGGTGCTCTGAAGCATGTCTCACCCTGCAGTCGGTGGCGGTGCTCTGAAGCATGTCTCACCCTTCAGTCGGTGCTCTGAAACATCTCTCACCCTTCAGTCGGTGCTCTGAAGCATGTCTCACCCTGCAGTCGGTAGCGGTGCTCTGAAGCATGTCTCACCCTTCAGTCGGTGCTCTGAAGCATGTCTCACCCTGCAGTCGGTGGCGGTGCTCTGAAACATGTCTCACCCTTCAGTCGGTGCTCTGAAACATGTCTCACCCTTCAGTCGGTGCTCTGAAGCATGTCTCACCCTTCAGTCGGTGCTCTGAAGCATGTCTCACCCTTCAGTCGGTGCTCTGAAGCATGTCTCACCCTTCAGTCGGTGCTCTGAAGCATGTCTCACTCTTCAGTCGGTGCTCTGAAGCATGTCTCACCCTTCAGTCGGTGCTCTGAAACATGTCTCACCCTGCAGTCGGTGCTCTGAAGCATGTCTCACCCTTCAGTCGGTGCTCTGAAACATGTCTCACCCTTCAGTCGGTGCTCTGAAGCATGTCTCACCCTTCAGGTGCTCTGAAGCATGTCTCACCCTTCAGTCGGTGCTCTGAAACATGTCTCACCCTGCAGTCGGTGCTCTGAAGCATGTCTCACCCTTCAGTCGGTGCTCTGAAACATGTCTCACCCTTCAGTCGGTGCTCTGAAGCATGTCTCACCCTGCAGTCGGTAGCGGTGCTCTGAAGCATGTCTCACCCTTCAGTCGGTGCTCTGAAGCATGTCTCACCCTGCAGTCGGTGGCGGTGCTCTGAAACATGTCTCACCCTTCAGTCGGTGCTCTGAAACATGTCTCACCCTTCAGTCGGTGCTCTGAAGCATGTCTCACCCTTCAGTCGGTGCTCTGAAGCATGTCTCACCCTTCAGTCGGTGCTCTGAAGCATGTCTCACCCTTCAGTCGGTGCTCTGAAACATGTCTCACCCTTCAGTAGGTGCTCTGAAGCATGTCTCACCCTGCAGTCGGTGCTCTGAAGCATGTCTCACCCTTCAGTCGGTGCTCTGAAACATGTCTCACCCTTCAGTCGGTGCTCTGAAGCATGTCTCACCCCGCAGTCGGTGCTCTGAAACATGTCTCACCCTTCAGTCGGTTTGTGCATGCAACTTTATGAGTTCAGCCTATTGTGTCAGACCTCCCCATGTCGAGCGTGTATTTTTACTGCCTGAAACATATCACATGTGCCCTTTCTGGGGATGGGCCAGACCTGGTTTGCCTTCTCGCGTGCTTGCTTTGCAGACAGACCTTGTGTTGATCTCTCGCAGTTTCATCAGTTGATGCATTCCTGGCAAACCTCGTGTTGCCTCCTGCAATGATTCTCAACTTTGAAGAAACCTTTATGGTTTTGAACGTTGTGGTGTGAAAGTTTCTTTTATTTGCACAAGTGCCATCATCTTAGGAGAGTCACCTGGCCCGGGTCTGTGTCTCAGCCCTCTTGAGTCCTTAATTAAAGGCTCTCAAAAGTGACCCCGCTGCACTGGGGTCTCAGAGAGGACACCCTGGTCTGATCTGGGCATCCTCTCCCCAAGCTTTATAACACAACTGCCAGAGAACACACGGTGCGTCTGCTGGTGACCCCAAACCCTCCGGTCCGCAGCCTGCTTCCAGGGTCATGAATGAACGTCTGAATTAGAAATTAATCTCACAGACTTGAATTAAAACCATTACTATTGTGTAGGGCAGAAAGGCATTGTCAGTTTCTCGAACCGTGGTTTGTGCACCTGTCACCACTAGGCCAACACTGCTGAAAGTACACAGGAAAGAGTAACCCCAGAATAGCACCTTGAAGCCTCTCCCACCGGAGCTAGGCGCGTTATCTCAACACCAGCGTTGCACTTATTGTAACCAGCCCTTCACACGTGCATTCAGGGCTCTTGTCCCTCCTTAGTTTCTAACTTCATAAAAGCATAAGTTGTCTTACATCGATGGCTGTCAGAGACAGCGGCGCGAACACCGTGAAGGGGCCAAACTTCCTGAGCGTCAAGGCGCAGCCGTCCTCTGCAAGAGAAGAAAAAGGGGTTTAGAATACCTCACTGTTGATGCGCGGCGTGTCTTCATTATCGTCATAGGCTTCCCTTTCCACCCTCCAACATAATATACAGTTCCCATAAATAAACACACAACACAATTTTGTTTGCGTAAAGTTGCTGCAGTTTTATTACATACACCGTTATGTAATAGGAGGGTTATCTTACAGGCGATCCAAGGGCAGGCAACTAACTGGGCCGCCTGCCCGCTTGATGAGCCAGGCAGCACTGGGGCGAACCCCGCCTGTGCTGCCCTTACTAGTGATCCTCTTTTCCGGATCACGTGACCATTGGTACCTTCTTACTCACGCCCCTTTCAGGGCGGAGCGCCACATAGCAAACCCCCCGGTTGTTCAGGTCCACAACCACCCAAAGGACTAGCAGGGCGCCGACACGGTTTAAAGGACCCTCCCATGAGGCTCCACGGATTTGGCTCTGGCCACCCCTATGGTGCCGCGCAGAGGTACCCTTGGTACCGGCCTGCTTCCAGATCGCCCTGTAACTCCGCCACAGCTCTGGAGGTGGCCACCGTCGCCACCAGAGCCCCCCACCAAAACAGCTATAGTCTTACCCGCAAACTCTCCTGTCTAGAGCCTCCTGCAAATCTAGATGCAAGAGAACCATCCCTACTGGTTATAGATGCCCCATCTATATCCCAAAGCCCTTGACGTTAGCCTGGATCAGCTAGTGTCTGATGAAACAAAAAGGCCCTTTTGGCTTGCAGAGCAGAGCTCTGCACACACAGGTTTATACAGAGCAGAACTCTGCACACACAGGCTTATACAGAGCAGGGCTCTGCACACACAGGCTTATACAGAGCAGAGCTCTGCACACACAGGCTTATACAGAGCAGAGCTCTGCATACACAGGTTTATACAGAGCAGAGCTCTGCACACACAGGTTTATACAGAGCAGAGCTCTGCACACACAGGTTTATACAGAGCAGAGCTCTGCACACACAGGTTTATACAGAGCAGAGCTCTGCACACACAGGTTTATACAGAGCAGAACTCTGCACACACAGGCTTATACAGAGCAGAGCTCTGCACACACAGGCTTATACAGAGCAGACGTCTGCACACACAGGTACATATACATACATACATATTTATATATATATTCACTGAAAAAACCATAGGTTTCACACACGTTATAGTTAGGAATTAGCATTTAAAAAACCTTGCAAATTCACTGAAAAAACCATAGGTTTCACACATGTTATAGTTAGTGGAAATTTTACTGATAAAAAACCAATGAAATTGCCCCGTTATAGTTAGCGCAGGCAACTATAACTCACGCGACCACAATCCTCTGCTGATGCTAATACTGTATTTAGACACTTATTTGCCCATGTCTTCTTCCATACATTTTTAGCTATACATATATTACAAATATTTTTTTTTCATAAAGACACATATGTCATCAGCAGAGGATTGCGGTCGCGTGAGTTATAGTTGCCTGCGCTAACTATAACGGGGCAATTTCATTGGTTTTTTATCAGTAAAATTTCCACTAACTATAACATGTGTGAAACCTATGGTTTTTTCAGTGAATTTGCAAGGTTTTTTAAATGCTAATTCCTAACTATAACGTGTGTGAAACCTATGGTTTTTTCAGTGAATTAGTACGGTTTTTTAAATGCTAAGTTTTTTTCCCTTATAATAAGCCCTGTACATTTGGTGGCCTACGGCCACCAAAAGCACAGGGGGTGGGGTAAGTGTGGATAGTGTTTTTTTCCATTGTAATAAGCCCAGCACATTTGGTGGCCTTCGGCCACCAAAAGCACAGGGGGTGGGGTAAGTGTGGATAGTGTTTTTTTTATTTTTATTTTTTTACCGTACGCTTACCGTAAGCGTACGGTAAGCGTACCCCGCGAAATTGCCGAAAAAAAAATAAAACCGTTTTTGCACTTGGGGGATGTTTGGGGACTCCCTCAACATGACTATGTGGGAGGGAGTTGTCAAAACAGCCCCTTTACATGTTTTTGGGCTTCCGATTTTAAAAATCTCTCTCAGTGCGAGAGACAAAATGGCGGCCGCCGCTTCCTGGTTTCGGCCGATTCGAATGTTTACTAAGATCTAAGAGCCAATCAGAATCGCGCTCGCGCACGCCACCGTACGCTTACCGTAAGCGTACGGTAAGCGTACCGTAAGCTGGCTCAGATATATATATTGATTTAAAGGCTATTTTCTCAGAATCTACTGAACAGATTTACACCAAACCTACAAAAGGCACTTCCTTGACCTAGGGACTACCTCTCTGCCAAATTTTGAGTAATTCTGTTCAGCCATTCGGGCTGTAGCTCGTTCTAAAGGTCCTATGGAAAAATGCATGGGAAAAACGCGTTTTGGGACCCCCCTTTTATCTCAGCCCCCGCTTGACGAATCCCCCCGAGACTTTCAGGGTAGGAGCGGAGCGTAGCGCCCCACCTATTTTGAGAAATTTGCGAGGATTCGTCGACCGGCGCCAAAGTTATTCAAAATAGAATGTTGAGGTTTTCCTATGGAAACGTGGTCCTAACTATAACTACCTACTGGCTATCGCCAGTAGGTAATATATATATGTATATATATATATATATATACACATACACATATATACATACATTCATATATACATACATCCGTAAATATATCCATTCATACATACATATATACATACATACACACACACACACATATATATATATATATCAAATCCTTGGTATCGGTGCTGGTTGCAACCGAAAAGTCGCCTTTTCCCTGCCTCTTGCAATGGCGGTCCGTGGAGAGGAACCTCCCAACAATTAAGCTCAAGCTGAATTTTTCATTGACGAAAAACAAAGACAGCTACCACGGACTCTTGAGATCAAATGCGCTAATTTATTTTGCAACAAATAGCCACTCGACGCGTTTCGGGAGAAAATCCCTTGATCACGAGTGTGGCAGTTCGCAATCAACTTTGTTTAAATAAAGTACTGTGAATACAACCAATTCATAAACATAGAGAACGGACTGTGCGTGTAGGAGTTTGCTTCACTCCAGCTTACATAATACAAATTCGTATTCGTATAACTCCCACTTTCAATGACCCTGATCCCGAACTTGTTAATGAATGGGCTGATAACAATCATCAATGCTCTGTTAACATGCTAAAAATGCTGGTGAAATTTGCAAACAAAGATGTTGAAAAACAGAGTGTGATCATTGAAGACACGATACAAAAACTTAAAACCTTATGTGAGCAGGATGAATTCGATAAAGAAATGGAGAAGATCGATAAAGGTCTTCAGAAAATTGAAAAAGACATCAAGATAAAAAAAAGCGCAAATTCCAACGCGATTTAGTTGATTACCAAAAAGGGCAAGTGTTTACCTTTGGGAAGAAGTACGATCTTCTCCGTTAGAAAACAGTACCAAATGAAAGAAGTCAACAAGGTTTAAGAGATGCTCTCGCTGTTCAATCAAGTAACGATGAGCTAACTGAAGTAAGCTCAATCGGTGGAAGTGGATCTTCAACAGTTTCAGATAAAACCTCAGTAAAAAACAGCATTTTAACGGAGATCAGTCTACTGGCCAAAGGGAGAAATCCAATCAACAAACAATTTGGATTTCGCGGTCGTGGAAGAGGAAGCAGAGGCGGAAGAAAGCCAAACGCAACAGCATCAACAGAATTCGAAAGCCCTGTGGGAAGCAGAACAAGGGGACAGATCAAAAAGAAATAATGAAAGAACAAACAGTCATCAACCTATCAGAAAGGACATTGAGCCCAACAGAGGTAGATATTTTATCACTGGGATTAATTTTTTGCCCTGTCAATAACTTTAATTACACACAGAGTAGGATTGATTTGTTTTATTTTACGCGTAAACTTTGCATAAAAAAATGGTATGCCACTAAAATCACAGGCAACAACGATGAAGAGAGGGAGTTCCCGAGCTTGACCACTATTTCTGATGTTGAAACTTTGCATACAATGCAAGTGTTGGCTGATGGAAATTTCATTGATGTTGATCCATTTGTTAATTTAATGCATGACAATGTCCCTTTGAATCTAAGTGCTAGAACAAGCTTCAAGCCCAAGTCGATTTTCTTACCCCAAATTAAGAATGAGGCAATTGATGTTTTTGAGAAGGGTGTTATTCAGGAATTATCCAAGTTATCTAGAAAGAAACATTATCGGTGGAGAAACATCTCCAGAAAACAGATGACGGCGATTGAAAATATTAAAAATGACAACACGATTGTCATTAAAAAGTCGGATAAGGGAGGCAATGTAGTGTTATTATCCAAACACAAGTACATTGAGGAAGGGATCAGACAATTGGCAGATAAAGACAGCTATGAGAGGAGTAATAGAATGGAGTATGAGAATTCCATCAAAGCGTTTCACCAACGTCTTTCTGAATGGAAGGAGAAGGAACTCATAGACCAGGGCGAATATGGTTTTCTCTTTTGCAAATATCCTAAACTCCCGGCACTATATTTACTCCCCAAAATTCACAATAACATGCAAAATCCTCCTGGAAGGCCGATTGTGTCCTCCAGAGGAAGTTGCATGGAAAATGCATCTAGATATGTGGATTTCTTTCTCCAGTCGTTTGTGAAAACATTACCCTCGTATGTTAAAGATACAGGGGATTTTTTGAGACTAGTTGATAACTTTGAATGGCAGGAAGAATTTTCATTGCTGTCATTGGATGTTATGAGTTTATACACATGCATACCGCATGAACTGGGGCTCCAGGCATGCAGGCACTTTCTCAAGGAGAGATCAGTTTCATCCTTTTGTCACACTGAAATGATTATTGAAATCATGTCTATTTGTTTGAAACAAAATTTTTTCATTTTTGATAACAACATTTACAGGCAGACTCTCGGTACTTCAATGGGGACTTTCTTTGCTCCTTGCTTCGCGGGTCTCTATTTGGGGTACTGGGAGGAACTGATTGTGAGAAAATCAAAAATTTTCTGTATCAAAGTGGCACTTTGGGTTCGTTATATCGATGATATTTTTTGTGTATGGAAGGGAAACGAAGGTGAGGCTAAAGAGTTTGTCGAAGTTCTCAACACCAATAACTTCAATCTACAATTCACCAGCCAATGGTCGAATACCAAGTTGGAATTCCTTGACCTTGCATTAACGGTACAAAACAACAAATTAGAGAGTTCCCTCTTTAGGAAAACCACGGCAGGGAACAGTGTTCTTCATGCCAAAAGCTGTCACCCACAATCTCTAATTGACAGCATTCCGCTCGGAGAACTCCTCCGTGCTAAAGGTAATTGCAGCACGGTTGAGAGCTTCGAAAAGGAGGAAGGCATTATGACACAGAGATTCCTTGAAAAAGGTTACTCGAAGACTGTGATCAACAAAGCAAAAGTTAAAGTAAGGGAAAGAACGAGAGCCTCATTACTGATTGAAAAAGAAAAACATGAGATCACTGAAGATTCTAAAATTAGATTCATCACCACCTACAGTAAACAGGCACACGAGGTTAGAAGAAGTATCACCAAATTCTGGCCTGTGCTACACACTGATAAAGACCTCACAATGAACATAGGAACCTTGCCTCAGATCACTTTTCGAAAGGCCAGATCCCTAAGAGATACTCTATGTAGAGCAGTGGAACCAGCGGAAGTAAGGAGCCTTGGGATCCAAGGGTTCTATCCATGCCGAAATTGTAAGGCGTGTAAAAACAGTCGCCATATGAAAGAATGCAGTTTGTCAGCAGAGTGTAAACCCTTTAGTATCACCAAACATACATCCTGCAATACCGAATTTGCAGTATATGCTCTTTTTTGTCCCTGCAGAAAAGCATATATTGGAAGCACGATCCACAAAGCGAAGAAAAGGGTATTAGAGCACCTTCGTGCAATTAAGAATGGTGACAAGCAATATCCCATGGCGAGACATTTCCAAAGCAAACATAAACAGAATAATTCATTACTGAGTTTCTGTGTACTTGACTCAGTTAAACTCAATGAGAGAGGCGGGAACAGAGTACAAGATCTTAGACGCCTCGAGTCCAAGCTTATTATACAGTATAAGACCCTAGTGCCTAATGGGCACAATTGCGATGAGGAAATGGAAGTTCATTTAGGATAGGATACAATCTTGAGCGTGTTTTAAATTACATGTGTCGCATCATTACAGTAATGTGTTGAATTGTAGAGAGAAGGTTACTGTCTTTCCATCTGGTCCTTCTGCTTGAAGACTTTTAAAAAAAATATTTTTTGTATAAATCTTTTCTTATAAGTGTCTTAGTTGTGGTAGTTTGCATGTTGTATCTAGAAGAATACATGTGTAAGATAAATTTTCTCTTTTTTTTCCTTAGAGATTCGATTGAGCATTGAAAGAATGCAATTAAGCCAAAGTATCGGTAGATTGTTTCTACCAAAGAAGATTAAGTACTATTCTGGTATTGGTCAGCTCCTGTTTAAGTCCAGGATGACCTCACTGTCTTGACCCACTTGGGTTGAATTGTAAGCACTGTCGTAAGCCTTGTGACGTTAGTATGCAACTTTGGTATTTTCAAACGTCTCAAATGAGACAATGGTCTATGTAACATCTATTCCAGCACTGTCCGCTTTTTACCCACTTGGGTCTGACAGCCGGCGCTATTTTTGGTTCCCGTAAATGGGTAAGGCACCGGGATGTTCACATTGTCATATCATTGTGAACCGTCAATTTTCAGAAGGGAAGCTTACAGCGTATCCAATATTGTGTTTGCGTCATTTGTATCATGACATTTGTTTTTTAAAACAGTGCAAGATCTCTAACAATGAATTGTGACCATGTACTTTAATCATTTAAAGATGGCAAATTTGTATTATGTAAGCTGGAGTGAAGCAAACTCCTACACGCACAGTCCGTTCTCTATGTTTATGAATTGGTTGTATTCACAGTACTTTATTTAAACAACGTTGATTGCGAACTGCCACACTCGTGATCAAGGGATTTTCTCCCGAAACGCGTCGAGTGGCTATTTGTTGCAAAATAAATTAGCGCATTTGATCTCAAGAGTCCGTGGTAGCTGTCTGTGTTTTTCGTCAATGAAAAATTCAGCTTGAGCTCAATATATATATATATGTACTCTACGCACATATATACATACATCCGTAAATATATCCATTCATACATACATATATACATACATACACACACACACACACATATATATATATATATATACTCTACGCACAAGGGTTTATACAGGGGAGGAGGGGCTGCCTCTCCTCCATGACACCATATTTTTTTTAATGCAGTGAAATGTAAATGATGCATTTTTTCTCGGCAGTTCAGTAAAGTAGCCCTCACATTACACGTCCCCAGGCGGCTCTCAGTGGGCATCACAACCCCATCAAGTCACGTCAAGGCCTCCCCTGAATACAAGTAGAATACTCAAGCCATGCAGGGACCCCTGGATATCCTCTGGCTCCCTTGAGCACAGTTTAGGACTTGTGAGTAAACCACAGATGCGTGGAAACTTCCCAGTACCCTGGACACACCCAGACACCCTAAATACGGCAGGGTGAAGGGCTGAACACACCCCGACACATTTGGGTAACCCTTTGCCTCGCCAAAACCTTACCTTATTTTCTAAAATCTTCTGTCTGTTGTTACCGCTAAACATGAATTTTACGTAACACAATAGTTCAGGTAAGAAATCAGGCCTCAGATAACAGCCTCAGTGCACTGGTGAAGTATATTCTCTGAGAAATATGACTGGTGACGGACTCAGTGTCACTAGTGAAGAGGGGTCCCTCAGAAGCTAGGCCTCAGTGTCACTAGTGAAGAGGGGTCCCTCAGAAGCTAGGCATCAGTTTCACTAGTGAAGAGGGGTCCCTAAGGAGCTAGGCCTCAGTGTCACTAGTGAAGAGGGGTCCCTCAGAAGCTAGGCCTCACTGTCCCTAGTGAAGGAGGTTCCCTCAGAAACTAGGCCTCAGTGTCACTAGTGAAGCAGATTCCCTCAGAAACTAGGCCTCAGTGTCACGAGTGACGCGGGGTCCCTCAGAAGCTAGGCCTCCGTGTCACTAGTGAAGAGGGGTCCCTCAGAAGCTAGGCCTCAGTGTCACTAGTGAAGCGGGTCCCCTCAGAAGCTAGGCCTCAGTGTCACGAGTGAAGAGGGGTCCCTCAGAAGCTAGGCATCAGTGTCACTAGTGAAGAGGGGTCCCTAAGGAGCTAGGCCTCAGTGTCATTAGTGAAGAGGGGTCCCTCAGAAGCTAGGCCTCAGTATCACTAGTGAAGAGGGGTCCCCCAGAAGCTACGCCTCAGTGTCACTAGTGAAGAGGGGTCCCCCAGAAGCTAGGCCTCAGTGTCACTAGTGAAGAGGGGTCCCTCAGAAGCTAGGCATCAGTGTCACTAGTGAAGAGGGGTCCCTAAGGAGCTAGGCCTCAGTGTCACTAGTGAAGAGGGGTCCCTCAGAAGCTAGGCATCAGTGTCACTAGTGAAGAGGGGTCCCTAAGGAGCTAGGCCTCAGTGTCATTAGTGAAGAGGGGTCCCTCAGAAGCAAGGCCTCAGTGTCACTAGTGAAGAGGGGTCCTTCAGAAGCTAGGCCTCAGTGTCACTAGTGAAGCGGGGTTCCCTCAGAAGCTAGGCCTCAGTGTCACTAGTAGAAATGGCCCCCTCAGAAGCTAGGCCTCAGTGTCACTAATGAAGAGGCCCCCCTCAGAAGCTAGGAATTTGTGTCACTAGTGATGCAGGTTCCCTCAGAAACCAGGCGTTAGTGTCACTAGTGACGTGGGGTCCATCAGAAACTAGGCCTCAGTGTCCCTAGTGAAGACGGGTCCCTCAGAAGCTAGGCCTCAGTGTCACTAGTGCTGTGGGGTCCCTCAGAAACTAGGCCTCAGTGTCACTAGTGAAGAGGAGTCTCTCAGAAGCTAGGCCTCAGTGTCACTAGTGAAGCGGGGTCCCCTCAGAAGCTAGGCCTCAGTGTCACTAGTGAAGAGGGGTCCCTCAGAAGCTAGCCCTCAGTGTCACTAGTGAAGAGGGCCCCCTCAGAAGCTAGGACTTCGTGTCACTTGTGATGCAGGCTCCCTCAGAAGCTAGGCCTCAGTGTCACTAATGAAGAGGCCTCCCTCAGAAGCTAGGAATTTGTGTCACTAGTGATGAAGGTTCCCTCAGAAACCAGGCGTTAGTGTCACTAGTGACGTGGGGTCCATCAGAAACTAGGCCTCAGTGTCACTAGTGAAGACGGGTCCCTCAGAAGCTAGGCCTCAGTGTCACTAGTGATGTGAGGTCCCTCAGAAGCTAGGCCTCAGTGTCACTAGTGAAGAGGGGGCCCTCAGAAACCAGCCCTCAGTGTCACTAGTGAAGCAGGTTCCCTCAAAAGCTAGGCCTCAGTGTCACTAGTGAAGAGGGGTCCCTCAGAAACCAGCCCTCAGTCTCACTAGTGAAGCAGGGTCCATCAGAAACTAAGCGTCAGTGTCACTAGTGAAGAGGGGTCCCTAAGGAGCTAGGCCTCAGTGTCACTAGTGAAGAGGGGTCCCTCAGAAGCTAGGCATCAGTGTCACTAGTGAAGAGGGGTCCCTAAGGAGCTAGGCCTCAGTGTCACTAGTGAAGAGGGGTCCCTCAGAAGCTAGGCATCAGTGTCACTAGTGAAGAGGGGTCCCTAAGGAGCTAGGCCTCAGTGTCATTAGTGAAGAGGGGTCCCTCAGAAGCAAGGCCTCAGTGTCACTAGTGAAGAGGGGTCCTTCAGAAGCTAGGCCTCAGTGTCACTAGTGAAGCGGGGTTCCCTCAGAAGCTAGGCCTCAGTGTCACTAGTAAAAATGGCCCCCTCAGAAGCTAGGCCTCAGTGTCACTAATGAAGAGGCCCCCCTCAGAAGCTAGGAATTTGTGTCACTAGTGATGCAGGTTCCCTCAGAAACCAGGCGTTAGTGTCACTAGTGACGTGGGGTCCATCAGAAACTAGGCCTCAGTGTCCCTAGTGAAGACGGGTCCCTCAGAAGCTAGGCCTCAGTGTCACTAGTGATGTGGGGTCCCTCAGAAACTAGGCCTCAGTGTCACTAGTGAAGAGGAGTCTCTCAGAAGCTAGGCCTCAGTGTCACTAGTGAAGCCGGGTCCCCTCAGAAGCTAGGCCTCAGTGTCACTAGTGAAGAGGGGTCCCTCAGAAGCTAGCCCTCAGTGTCACTAGTGAAGAGGGCCCCCTCAGAAGCTAGGACTTCGTGTCACTTGTGATGCAGGCTCCCTCAGAAGCTAGGCCTCAGTGTCACTAATGAAGAGGCCCCCCTCAGAAGCTAGGAATATGTGTCACTAGTGATGAAGGTTCCCTCAGAAACCAGGCGTTAGTGTCACTAGTGACGTGGGGTCCATCAGAAACTAGGCCTCAGTGTTACTAGTGAAGACGGGTCCCTCAGAAGCTAGGCCTCAGTGTCACTAGTGATGTGAGGTCCCTCAGAAGCTAGGCCTCAGTGTCACTAGTGAAGAGGGGGCCCTCAGAAACCAGCCCTCAGTGTCACTAGTGAAGCAGGTTCCCTCAAAAGCTAGGCCTCAGTGTCACTAGTGAAGAGGGGTCCCTCAGAAACCAGCCCTCAGTCTCACTAGTGAAGCAGGTTCCAGCAGAAGCTAGGACTCAGTGTCACTAGTGAAGCAAGTTCCCTCAGAAACCAGGCCTCAGTGTCACCAGTGAAGTGGGGTCCATCAGAAACTAAGCCTCAGTGTCACTAGTGAAGAGGGGTTCCCTCAGATGCTAGGCTTCACTGTCTCTTGTGAAGAGGGGTCCCTCATAAGCTAGGCCTCAATGTCACTAGTGAAGGGGGGGGCCCTCAGTAGCTAGGCCTCAGTGTGACTAGTGTAGCAGGTTCCCTCAGAAACCAGCCCTCAGTGTCACTAGTGAAGCAGGTTCCCTCAGAAACCAGGCCTCAGTGTCACTGGTGGAGAGGGGTACCTCAGAAGCTAGACCTCAGTGTCACTAGTGAAGAGGGGTCCCTAAGGAGCTAGGACTCAGTGTCACTAGTGAAGAGGGGTCCCTCAGAAGCTAGGCCTCAGTGTCACTAGTGAACAGGGGTCCCTCAGAAGCTAGGCCTCAGTGTCACTAGTGAAGCGGGTCCCCTCAGAAGCTAGGCCTCAGTGTCACGAGTGAAGAGGGGTCCCTCAGAAGCTAGGCCTCAGTGTCACTAGTGAAGAGGGGTCCCTCAGAAGCTAGGCATCAGTGTCACTAGTGAAGAGGGGTCCCTAAGGAGCTAGGCCTCAGTGTCATTAGTGAAGAGGAGTCCCTCAGAAGCAAGGCCTCAGTGTCACTAGTGAAGAGGGGTCCTTCAGAAGCTAGGCCTCAGTGTCACTAGTGAAGCGAGGTTCCCTCAGAAACCAAGCCTCAGTGTCACTAGTGAAGAGTGGTACCTCAGAAGCTAGGCCTCAGTGTCACTAATGAAGAGGCCCCCCTCAGAAGCTAGGAATCTGTGTTACTAGTGATGCAGGTTCCCTCAGATACCAGGCGTCGGTGTCACTAGTGAAGTGGGGTCCATCAGAAACTAAGCCTCAGTGTCACTAGTGAAGAGGGGTCCCTCAGAAGCTAGGCTTCACTGTCTCTTGTGAAGAGGGGTCCCTCATAAGCTAGGCCTCAGTGTCACTAGTGAAGAGGGGTCCCCTCAGTAGCTAGCCCTCAGTGTCACTAGTGAAGCAGGTTCCCTCAGAAACCAGGCCTCAGTGTCACTAGTGAAGAGGGGTCCCACAGAAGCTAGGGCTCAGTGTCACTAGTGAGGCAGGTCCCCTCAGAAAGCAGGCCTTAGTGTCACTAGTGATGTAGGGTCCATCAGAAGCTAGGCCTCAGTGTCACTACTGAAGAGCGGTCCCTCCGAAGCTTGGCCTCAGTGTCACTAGTGACGTGGGGTCCATCAGAAGCTAAGCCTCATTGTCACTAGTGAAGAGGGGTCCACAGAAGCTAGGCCTCAGTGTCACTAGTGAAGCAGGTTCCCTCATAAAGCAGGCCTCAGTGTCACCAGTGATGTGGGGTCCATCAGAAGCTAGGCCTCAGTGTCACTAGTGAAGAGGGGTACCTAAGAAGGTAGGACTCAGTTTCACTTTGACGAGGGGTCCCTCAGAAGCTAGGCCTCAGTGTCATTAGTAAAAATTGCCCCCTCAGAAGCTAGACCTCAGTGTCACTAGTGAAGAGGGCCCCCTCAGAAGCTAGGACTTCGTGTCACTAGTGATGCAGGTTCCCTCAGAAACCAGGCTTCAGTGTCACTAGTGACGTGGGGTCCATCAGAAACTAGGCCTCAGTGTCGCTAGTGATGTGGGGTCCATCAGAAACTAGGCCTCAGTGTCACTAGTGAAGTGGGGTCCCTCAAAAGCTAGGCCTCAGTGTCACTAGTGAAGTTGGGTCCCCCAGAAGCTAGGACTCAGTGTCACTAGTGAGGAAGGGTACCTCAAAAGCTAGGCCTCAGTGTCACTAGAGAAGCAGGTTCCCTCATTAACCAGGCCTCAGTGTCACTAATGACGTGGGGTCCATCAGAAACCAGGCATCAGTGTCACTAGTGAAGAGGGGTCCATCAGAAACCAGGCCTCAGTGTCACTAGTGAAGAGGGGTCCATCAGAAACCAGGCCTCAGTGTCACTAGTGAAGAGGGGTACCTAAGAAGCTAAGCCTCAGTGTCACTAGTGACGTTGGGGTCATCAGAAGCTGGGCCTCAGTGTCACTAGTGAAACAGGTTCCCTCAGAAACCAAGCCTCAGTGTCACTAGTGAAGAGTTGTACCTCAGAAGCTAGGCCTCAGTGTCACTGGTGAAGCAGGTTCCTTCAGAAACCAGGCCTCGATGTCAAGAGTGAAAAGGGGTCCCTCAAAAGCTAGGCCTGAGTGTCACTAGTGCAGCGGTTTACCCTCAGAAGCTAGTCCTCAGTGTCACTAGTGAAGAGGAGTCCCTCAGAAGCTAGGCCTTAGTGTCATTAGTAAAAACGGCCCCCTCAGAAGCTAGGCCTCAGTGTCACTAGTGAGGAAGGGTACCTCAAAAGCTAGGCCTCAGTGTCACTAGTGAAGCAGGTTCCCTCATTAACCAGGCCTCAGTGTCACTAGTGAAGCAGGTTCCCTCAGAAAGCAGGCCTTAGTGTCACTAGTGACGTGGGGTCCATCAGAAACTAGGCCTCAGTGTCACTAGTGAAGCGGGGTCCCTCAGAAGCTAGGCCTCAGTGTCACTAGTGAAGAGGGGTCCCTCAAAAGCTAGGACTCAGTGTCACTAGTGAAGCTGGTTCCCTCAGAAACCAGGCCTCAGTGTGACCAGTGACGTGGGGTCTATCAGAAACTAAGCCTCAGTATCACTAGTGAAGAGGGGTCCCTCAGAAGCTGGGCCTCAGTGTCACTAGTGAAGAGGGGTCCCCTCAGTAGCTAGCCCTCAGTGTCACTAGTGAAGCAGGTTCCCTCAGAAACCAGCCCTCAGTGTCACTAGTGAAGCAGGTTCCCTCAGAAACCAGGCCTCAGTGTCACTAGTGAAGAGGGGTCCAACAGAAGCAAGGGCTCAGTGTCACTAGTGAAGCAGGTCCCCTCAGAAAGCAGGCCTTAGTGTCACTAGTGATGTAGGGTACATCGGAAGCTAGGCCTCAGTGTCACTACTGAAGAGGGGTCCCTCCGAAGCTTGGCCTCAGTGTCACTAGTGACATGCATGGGGTCCATCAGAAGCCAGGCCTCAGTGTCAATAGTGACGTGGGGTCCATCAAAAGCTAGGACTCAATGTCACTAGTGAGGAGGGGTACCTCAAAAGCTAGGCCTCAGTGTCACTAGGGAAGAGGGGTCCCTCAGAAGCTAGGCCTCCGTGTAACTAGTGAAGCAGGTTCCCTCATAAAGCAGGCCTCAGTGTCACCAGTGACGTGGGGTCCATCAGAAGCTAGGCCTCAGTGTCACTAGTGAAGAGGGGTACCTAAGAAGGTAAGACTCAGTTTCACTTTGACGAAGGGTCCCTCAGAAGCTAGGCCTCAGTGTCGCTAGTGATGTGGGGTCCATCAGAAACTAGGCCTCAGTGTCTCTAGTGAAGTGGGGTCCCCCAGGAGCTAGGACTCATTGTCACTAGTGAGGAAGGGTACCTCAAAGGCTAGGCCTCAGTGTCACTAGTGAAGCAGGTTCCCTCATTAACCAGGCCTCAGTGTCACTAGTGAAGCAGGTTCCCTCAGAAAGCAGGCCTTAGTGTCACTAGTGATGTATGGTCCATCAGAAGCTAGGCCTCAGTGTCACTACTGAAGAGGAGTCCCTCAGAAGCTTGGCCTCAGTGTCACTAGTGACATGCATGGGATCCATCAGAAGCTAGGACTCAGTGTCACTAGTGACATGCATGGGGTCCATCAGAAGCTAGGCCTCAGTGTCACTAGTGACGTGGGGTCCATCAGAAACTAGGCCTCAGTGTCACTAGTGAAGCGGGGTCCCTCAGAAGCTAGGCCTCAGTGTCACTAGTGAAGAGGGGTCCCTGAAAAGCTAGGCCTCAGTGTCACTAGTGAAGAGGGGACCCTCAGAAACCAGCCCTCAGTGTCACTAGTGATGCAGGTTCCATCAGAAGCTAGGACTCAGTGTCACTAGTGAAGCAGGTTCCCTCAGAAACCAGGCCTCAGTGTGACCAGTGACGTGGGGTCTATCAGAAACTAAGCCTCAGTATCACTAGTGAAGAGGGGTCCCTCAGAAGCTAGGCTTCACCATCACTAGTGAAGAGGGGTCCCTCAGAAGCTGGGCCTCAGTGTCACTAGTGAAGAGGGGTCCCCTCAGTAGCTAGCCCTCAGTGTCACTAGTGAAGCAGGTTCCCTCAGAAACCAGCCCTCAGTGTCACTAGTGAAGCAGGTTCCCTCAGAACCCAGGCCACAGTGTCACTAGTGATGTAGGGTCCATCAGAAGCTAGGGCTCAGTGTCACTAGTGAAGTAGGTCCCCACAGAAAGCAGGCCCTAGAGTCACTAGTGATGTAGGGTCCATCAGAAGCTAGGCCTCAGTGTCGCTACTGAAGAGGGGTCTCTTCGCAGCTTGGCCTCAGTGTCACCAGTGACATGCATGGGGCCCATCAGAAACTAGGACTCAATGTCACTAGTGAGGAGGGGTACCTCAAAAGCTAGGCCTCAGTGTCACTAGGGAAGAGGGGTCCCTCAGAAGCTAGGCCTCCGTGTCACTAGTGAAGCAGGTTCCCTCATAAACCAGGCATCAGTGTCACCAGTGACGTGGGGTCCATCAGGAGCTAGGCCTCAGTGTCACTAGTGAAGAGGGGTACCTAGGAAGGTAGGACTCAGTTTCACTTTCATGAGGGGTCCCTCAGAAGCTAGGCCTCAGTGTCGCTAGTGATGTGGGGTCCATCAGAAACTAGGCCTCAGTGTCACTAGTGAAATGGGGTCCCTCAAAAGCTAGGTCTCAGTGTCACTAGTGAAGTGGGGTCCCCGAGAAGCTAGGACTCAGTGTCACTAGTGAGGAAGGGTACCTCAAAAGCTAGGCCTCAGTGTCACTAGTGAAGCAGGTTCCCTCATTAACCAGGCCTCAGTGTCACTAGTGAAGAGGGGTCCATCAGAAACCAGGCCTCAGTGTCACTAGTGAAGAGGGGTCCATCTGAAACCAGGCCTCAGTTTCACTAGTGAAGAGGGGTACCTAAGAAGCTAGGCCTCAGTGTCACTACTGACGCTGGGGCCGTCAGAAGCTAAGCCTCAGTGTCACTAGTGAAGCAGGTTTCCTCAAAAACCAGGCCTCAGTGTCACTAGTGAAGAGTGGTACCTCAGAAGCTAGGCCTCAGTGTCACTGGGTAAGCAGGTTCCTTCAGAAACCAGGCCTCAATGTCACTAGTGAAGAGGGGCATCTCAGGAGCTAGGCCTCAGTGTTACTGGTGAAGCAGGTTCCCTCAGAAACCAGACCTCAATGTCAATAGTGACATGGGGTCCATCAGAACTAGGCCTCAGTGTCACAAGTGAAGAGGGGTCCCTCAGAAACTAGGCCTCAGTGTCACTAGTGATGTGGGGTCCCTCAGAAGCTAGGCCTCAGTGTCACTAGTGAAGAGGGGTCCCTCAGAATCTAGGCCTCAGTGTCACTAGTGAAGAGGGGTCCCTCAGAATCTAGGCCCCAGTGTCACTACTGAAGCGGCGTCCCCTCAGAAGCTAGTCCTCAGTGTCACTAGTAAAAATGGCCCCCTCAGAAGCTAGGCCTCAGTGTTACTAGTGAAGAGGGCCCCCTCAGAAGCTAGGACTTCGTGTCACTAGTGATGCTGGTTCCCTCAGAAACCAGGCCTCAGTGTCACTAGTGAAGTGGGGTACATCAGAAACTAGGCCTCAGTGTCACTAGTGAAGCGGGGTCCCTCAGAAGCTAGGCCTCAGTGTCACTAGTGAAGGGGGGTCTTTCAAAAGCTAGGCCTCAGTGTCACTAGTGAAGAGGGGTCCCTCAGAAACCAGCCCTCAGTGTCACTTGTGAAGCTGGTTCCCTCAAAGGCTAGGCCTCAGTGTCACTAGTGAAGAGGGGTCCCTCAGAAACCGGCCCTCAGTGTCACTAGTGAAGCAGGTTCCATCAGAAGCTAGGACTCAGTGTCACTAGTGAAGCAGGTTCCCTCAGAAAAGAGGCCTCAGTGTCACCAGTGGCGTGGGGTCCTTCAGAAACTAAGCCTCAGTGTCAGTAGTGAAGAGGGGTCCCTCAAAAGCTAGGCCTCTGTGTCACTAGTGAAGAGGGGTCCCTCAGTGTAGGAGAGTAGGATCTGCTTCACATGGGTTCCCCCACTTATTGCTGGTGTTTCACTGTTTTTCGACCTTCGTCTGTCTGTGGCCCTGCTAATCAGGACCACAGCCTAGCTGCTTCCTCTCTAAAATGGTTTCCATGTACATTAAGTACATCTCTAATTGGATTCTGGAGTGCCTTATAAGCCTCTAGTATATGGTATACTATGTATCTAGGGCATAGGTACCTCAGAGGCCTAACAGGAACTGCAGCATGTATTATGCCACCCCTGGGAAGCACTCCAAAATGACACCACAGGTCTGCTACTGCAACCTGGGTAAGGGTGTGCTTGCACCCCTTACTGTGGTATAGGCTACCTATATCACTACCTTATACAGACACATATAAACCTATAAGCCACTCCTATGGCAGGCCTTGACAATCCTGAAGGCAGAGTGCTTGGTTTTATGTGAGAGGGTGCCCAAGCATTAGCTGAGCCCCTCTGCTGCTTTCGGAAATACTTCCTTAGGGCTGCTCTGTGATACAGCCATACCATATACTCTTAAGTGCATTATAACCTCGCAGTAAATGCTAACTTTGGAATGGCTGCATCAAAACATGTCATGTTTGGTGTCAAACGCTTTGGAATACTACTCCCCCCCCCCCGCCAGTCCTGGCGGTGGGGGTAGCCTTCCACCCTTCTAGAGGGAGAGACATGTTCACACTGGCTTAACCCGGTTAAATCCTTTCAAAGCCCTGGCATCACAAAATGGATGCCACTGCCACAGACATGGGTCTGGCCTCCTGCTGCTAGGGGAAACTCTGGCAGGGGTGGCCTGGACAATAGGTTTCCTGTCACAGGGAGGTGTAACCACCTCCCCAGACAGGCAGATGTGTATTGGGGCAGGGTGGGTGCATTCAGAGAATGCTTTTGAGACACTGCCTGGGGCACACAAGGTGTCCCTGGGCATAGCCCAGTTCAAACCAGTTGCAGGGGCACTCAGCCCCTGCACTGGCGCGAAACTGGGCAAAGAGGAATGGGTGTAACCACCCCCACCCCAGGACCACCCATAGGTGGAGCCTTAGAGTTAGTCCATCCCCTAAACTTAGCATAAGTATAGGAATCCAGTTCCTAGGACTTTAGGTTACACTGGACGAACCTCTGAAACATATATCCTGGACCTTCGACTTTCTATCAGCGCCAAGACGCCACGGCATACAAGCGGTCTACAAACACAAATCCTATCCTATCCTATCCTATCACGACTAGAAGATGGAAGAAATCTAACTTGGGGTCAAGGCAGGCACCAAAGAAGCAACTGACCAGTCTGCATTACTGAAGCTCCCGCCGGACGCCAAAGTCTCTGCATCCCCAGAGGTGGATTTCCAGACCTTCCCGAGGCTACCCTGAGTCCACAGCAAAGCTGAGGCCCGTGGCTATCGTGGGTAACGTGGAACCGTGACCCCTGGACACCGTGAACTTTTGCAGCAACAACACCTTCCTGGTAATCTTCGAAGTTGTGCTTTGGTCTCCGAGTAGCCCCAGCCTTATGCACCTCCTGTACCGAAGATTGTTGGCCTCCACTCCACGAGTGACCTGTGAGCCAGCTTCCAGTGCGACCACTCAAGGCTCCTTCGCGATCACTAGCCTGTTGGCTAGCAGGTCCCTATGAAGGCAACACCACTTCTGGTCGGGCTTTTCTGGTTGCTCCAGACTTGCTCTTACTTACCTTCGCTGTGTGAGTCCATCAGACCTTGGTGGTCTGCACCGCAGTCCTTTCTCTGATTTCCTGTGACTTGCCGTTGCCAAGGGTTGTTGGGTCCTTCATGGTCGCCAACACCACAGCACTCGACAGACTTCGTGGGTCAGCTTGAATCCAGCTCATGGACTTCGTCGATGCCTCCTGGACTCGCGGCTGAAGAGTCAAGACACCCGTCAACTCACCTGAAGCACCCGACATCTGTGGACATTGGTCCATCCTGCCCTAGGTCACTGGCAAGTGACCCAGACTCTGTCCCCTCTGCTTTCAGGTTCCTTACATCCTAGATCCAGGCTTGGATATCTCCGGACACTTCTCCTCTTCACGGCAGCAGCAGTTCTTTGCAGGCTTCCATTGAAATCGACGACGCGAGCCGACACCAAAAGACACCTATGCACCCGGCTTCCCTGGGTGAGGTAACTCGAGTACTCCGGTACTCTCATGGGTGCTAGCCCTAGAACTTCCTAAGTCCAAGAGGGTTTGGTCCTGACTCGATCAGATGTGTCCCTAATCTTTAAAATTCCAACCGCGAGAAAGTAATAGGAACCCGCGGTTGTGTTTCTGCACTGCATACGGCTCCCGTGGGTCCCCTGTGTTCCTACCTTGGGTGGTTCCTTGGGGTCCCGGCAATTCTAGAGGCAATAGGCCTAGTGCCTATTCCAGTCATGGTTCTTATACCCCTTTTTTAGTATATGGTTTGGGACGCCCCTAGGGCTCAAACGTGTATTTGTGCTTTTACTGATGCTTAATCACTTGTAACTTTAGTACTTCGAACTCCAGGCTCATAAAGAGACTAGAGGGGTGTGTTTAACATTAAATACATATATTTTGAATATATACCTGGTGTGGTTGTCTTTTCATTTGACCATTCAAGAGATTATAGACTGGTAAAACAAGCTGCTTTACATTCCTTCAAGACTTAGCCTGAAGGCTGCTCTCCATAGCTACGACTAGGATAGCTTTCACATAAGGTTGTCTTTAACCATTCACCATAATGGGTTGTTTGTACTGATACAAGGGGCCCACTAGAACTAATGGACAGCATATATCAGGCCACCATCTCACACTCAGAAGCTAGGCCTCAGTGTCACTAGTGACGTTGGGTCCATCAGAAGCTAGGCCTCGGTGTCACTAGTGAAGCAGGTTTCCTCAGAAACCAGGCCTCCGTGTCACTAGTAAAAATGGGTCTATCAGAACCTAGGCCTCAGTGTCACTAGTGAAGAGTGGTACCTCAGAAGCTAGGCCTCAGTGTCACTGGTGAAGCAGGTTCCTTCAGAAACCAGGACTCAGTGTCACTAGTGAAGAGGGGTACCTCAGGAGCTAGGCCTCAGTGTCAATAGCGAAAGCAGGTTCCCTCGGAAACCAGGCCTCAGTGTCACTAGTGACATAGGGTCCATCAGAAGCTAGGCCTCAGTGTCACTAGTGAAGAGGGGTACCTCAGAAGCTAGGCCTCAGTGTCACTAGTGACATAGGGTCCATCAGAAGCTAGGCCTCAGTGTCACTAGTGAAGCAGGTTTCCTCAGAAACCAGGCCTCAGTGTCACTAGTGAAGAGGGTTACCTCAGAAGCTAGGACTCAGTTTGACTTTGAAGAGGGATTCCTCAGAGTCACTAGTGAAGAGGGGTACCTTAGAAGTTAGGCCTCAGTGTCAATAGTGAAGTGGGGTCCCTAAGGAGCAAGGCCTCAGTGTCACTAGTGAAGCAGGTTCCCTCAGAAGCTAGGCCTCAGCATCACTAGTGAAGTGGGTCCCTCAATAAGTAGGCCTCAGTGTCACTAGTAAAGTGGGGTTCCTCAGAAGCTATGCCTCAGAATCACTAGTGTAGTGGTTACTCTCAGGAGTTCGGCCCCAGTGCTTGTGAGGTACGTCGTCTAGAATACTAGGCCTC
Source organism: Triturus cristatus (assembly GCF_964204655.1). Taxonomy (NCBI): domain Eukaryota; kingdom Metazoa; phylum Chordata; class Amphibia; order Caudata; family Salamandridae; genus Triturus; species Triturus cristatus. Next base: position 7,359,903 of record NC_140592.1, read on the forward strand.
AGGGACTATGGCGAGGTAGGATCCATGGGACACTAGACTCAGTGCAATGGCAAGGTAGGTTCTTTCAGATATGAAGCCCCCTGGCATTGGCGAGGTAGGCTCTTTCAGATGGGAGGCCCGTGCACTGGCGAGGCAGGTACTCTCAGACGTGAGTCCCAGTGCACTAGCGATGTAGGCTCTTTCGGATGGGAGGTCCCGTGCACCGGTGAGATAGGTCCTCGGATCCACCGCCGATCCACCCCATCCACTAGGGACAACACCTGGTGGCCCACCGCCCTTGGCAACCCACCCACAGTCCACGTCCTCAACCTCAGCATCAAACTCGACTCTTCCCTCACCATGAACCGACAGATCAACACTGTATCTTCCGCATGCTTCAACACCCTCCGTATTCAAATGGATCCCCCCAAAATCCAGAAAGATCGTCACCCACACACTCATAACCAGAAGACTGGACTACGGAAACGTACTCTACTCCGAAATCAACAAATCTCTACTCTTTGAACTTCAGGCAATCCAGAATGCTGCAGCTAGACTGGTCCTCGGCATCCCACGACAATACCACATCACCCAACACTTACGAGAACTCCAGTGGCTCTCCATCAAAAAGAGAATGACCTTCAAGCTATTCACTCATGCCTACAAATCCCTCCACAACATCGGACCCCAATACCTCAACGAAAGAATGTCCTTCCATACACGCAAGAGAAGCCTCCGCTCAGCCGATCTTGCCCTGGATGAAATTCCATGCATCTGCAGGGAGGGGGGGGGGGGGTGAAGGGGTGATCATTTTCCCACATCGCAGCCAAGACCTGGAACGAACTCCCACTCAGCATCAGACAAACCCCCCCACTGTAAGCATTCAGGACCTGGCTCTTTGGATGAGACGGAACTGATCGAACCCCCCTCCACCCCTCCCAGCACCATGAGACAGTCATGGGTGAGTAGTGCACTTCTCAAACCTCTGATTGATTGGTTGAGGTACTGTCAGACACGAGGCTTGGTGCACTGGAGAAGTACATTCTCTCAGACGAGAGGCCCAGTGCACTGGAGAGGTAGAGCCCCTTAGATGCAAGGCCTAGTGGCACTGGTGAGGAATGTTCCACAAGGTTCAGTGGTACCAGTGATGTAGGTTCCCTGTGGTCCAGTGACACTGGTGAAATAGGTTCTCCCAGACACCGGGCCCAGTGGTACCTCCGAGGCCTGACCATGGAGTCATTTTGAAGGTACATTCCCTCAGATGCAAGACCCAGGTCAGGTAAGTTGGTTGTTTCATCTCAAGTGAGATAGGTGATGTAGATACCACAAGGTCTGATTAGTTCTCTAGGTCTCTAGATCTAGTTCCACTGGTGACGTAGGTTGTCTAAGTTCAAGTGCCACTGGTGAGTTGAGCTCCCTAGGACGAGTGCTCCCAAGTGGCACTGGTTAGGAAGTTTCACTAAGCTCAGTGGCACAGATCAGGTAAGTTTGCTAAGCCCAAATGGCACTGGTGAGGTAGATTTCCAAAGGTCCAGACGACACTGGTGAGATAGGTTCCCTAAGGTCCAATGGTACTGGCGAGGTGAGTTCCCTAAACCCTAGTGGCACTGGTGAGACAGGTACCCTAAGGTCGAATGGCACTGGTGAGGGGAGTTCCCTGAACCCTAATGACACTGGTGAGATAGATTCTCAGGTCCAGAGGCAAAGGGGAGGTGAGTTGCCTGAATCATCGTGACACTGTTGAGATAGATGCCCTAAGGTCCAATGGTACTGGTGAGGCGAGTTTGCTAAATCCTAGTGGCACTGGTGAGATAGGTTCTCAGGTCCAGCGGCACTGGTGAGGTGGGTTCACTATGGTCCAGTGCTACAGGTAAGGTAGGCAAAGGTGAGGTGGGTTCCCTAATCCTCAGTCACACAGGTGAGGTATTCACAGGTGAAATGGGTTCCCTAAGCCCCAGTCACACTGGTGAGGTAGGGGCAGGTGAAGTGGGTTCCCTAAGCCCCAGGCACACAGGTGAGGTAGGCTCAGGTGATGTGGGTTCCTTAATCACTAGTCACACAGGGGAGGTCGGCACAGGTGAGGTGGATTCCCTAGTCGCACATGTGAGGTAGGCACGGGTGAGGTAGGCACAGGTGAGGTGGGTTCCCTAAGCCCCAGTCACACAGGTGAGGTGGGTTCCCCAATCCCCAGTCACACAGGTGAGGTAGGCACAGGTGATGTGGGTACCCCAAGCCCCAGTCACACAGGTGAGGTAGGCACAGGTGAGATGGTTACCCCAAGCCCCAGTCACACAGGTGAGGTAGGCACAGGTGAGGTGGGTACCCCAAGCCAAAGTCACACAGATGAGGTAGGCTCAGGTGAGGTGGGTTGCCTAAGCCACAGTCACACAGGTGAGGTAAACTCAGGTGAGGTGGGTTACCCAAGCCCCAGTCACTCAGGTCAGGTAGGCACAGGTGAGGTAGGTTACCCAAGCCCCAGTCACTCAGGTCAGGTAGGCACAGGTGAGGCGAGTTCCCTAAGCCCCAGTCATACAGGTGAGGTAGACCCTACTCATGGAGACTCACCCAGCATCCTGAGGCCATAGGAGAGTTTTCCCGCCTGCTGGCCCACGGTGTTCAGACTCCGGATCTGACGTATGATGCTTCCATAGCAGTTCCTGCTGTCACTGATCTCGCCTTCTTGGCAGACACATCTGAAGTAACAACCCAAATGAGGAAGAGATTAATACATTTATATCACAATAATAATCGAACACTATTACTATCAAACAGAGGCATCAATGCCAAACCCATGAAATAAAACAGGGGTGTGGGGGTAGACTGTGGGACACCGGGGTTACACGGGCATGGAAGACTGGGGAACGTGGGGTGGGCACAGCGGGGGAAATGACAAAACCTCCTGTTGGAGGCACGGAAGCTGAGTGAGGTACAGATACCTCAGGCCATTCTCGGTGCTACTGGTGCCCCTGGAGGCTCATGGGTGTCCGTGTGGTGACCACCCATTGTGATCTGTGGTGCCCGGAAGTGAAGAAACTCTCCAGGGGAGTCCCTGCGAGTCCTGGGGGGCGGCAGGGTCACAGAGGGGGGTGTTAAAGTGACCCCTCTCCATCAGAAGCTTCACGGGTGACCCGTGCCAACTCTCAGGGGTGTTTGTGTTAAAATTGCCCCCCTTTCCCTCAGTGGGGGGATGGTCATGTCAGGAGAGTAGTAGAGTCAGCAGTAGAGGATGGCCATGTCAGGAGAGTAGGAGAGTCTGCAGTGGAGAGGATGGTCATGTCAGGGAAAAAGTAGAGTCAGCAGTAGAGGAGGGCCATGTCAGGAGAGTAGGGAGTCAGCAGTGGACAGGATGGTCATCTGAGGAGCTGAAGGTGTCTTCAGTGTGATTACATCCAACAACAAAGTCCCAGTCACCAGAACTTACCGGAAGTTCAGACCTGGTCCGGGCTCGCATTGGGCGCTCTTCCCACAGGTCGTTGGCTTGCACGGTGGGGTGGGGTAACATTCAGAGTTGTTGCTAGGTTTCATGTAAAATCGACAATCACACTTGGACTGCAAGAGAAAGGTGTCACGGTCAGGGGGTCTACATCAAGCAGGGATCGGAGGCTGGAAGACACCAGTTAGTACCTAACTACTGACGCGATCATGAACTCTGATCTACCGCTGATCCTACCACACCTTTGACTCAGCCTTCTTTTTATCAGAGTAGCATTTCTGATTAAAGCCAGAAAATATGAAATCAATAGCAAGTCATAGGGCCTCAGTCACAAGAGTAATCTGAGACAAAATCCTAACTTTACAACTTTCGGTATTCACAAAAGGCATTTAGGAGTAGTAAAGTTAGGATTTTGTCTCAGTTGAACTTAAGTTTGCATGTTTCTCAGCTGTCCTTGACCCAGTCGCTCGCGCACTGCCTGGATGATTCCGAGCGGTGGCAGCAACAGCTGTATCAACACGTCAGAGTGAAGGAATAGTTTTGTCACACAAACTGCTTGTGTTAGTACCCCATTCAGTCGATGCCTTGCTAAATGGATCACTGACATAATATCGACTACAAAAATATCGACTTACAAAAATATCGATGCCAAAATATAGAATACCAAAATATCGACTCCCTATCTCTAAACAGGAAAGTACAAAAATATAGAATCCAAAATATCGTTGTAAATAATATAGTTAGTCAAAATATCGAATTTTGTAAATGTTTTAAAAGTAATGTAAAATTAATGAAATAATACATATAATTAACTGACACATACTTAAAAATACTTAAATAACATTAAAATTAATAAATATTTAATGTAAGTAAAAAAAATAATTAATACATATATATTAACGTAATATTTATTAAAAATATTCAATATTTTCTGCGTAGGATAGCGGGCAGGTAAAATTTACTATTACCACTCCAGTAAGTGCAATAGTAGGGAAAGCGTTGGATAGCGGGAGGGTAAAAATTACTATTCCCACTCCATAGAGTGCAACAGTAGGGAAAGCGTTGGATAGCGGGAGGGTAAAATTTACTATTCCCACTCCAGTGAGTGCAACAGTAGGGAAAGCGTTGGATAGCGTAGGGGTAAAAATTACTATTCCCACTCCAGAGAGTGCAACAGTAGGGAAAGCATTGGATAGCGTAGGGATAAAAATTACTATTCCCACTCCAGAGAGTGCAACAGTAGGGAAAGCGTTGGATAGCGGGAGGGTAAAATGTACTATTCCCACTCCAGTGAGTGCAACAGTAGGGAAAGCGTTGGATAGCGTAGGGGTAAAAATTACTATTCCCACTCCAGAGAGTGCAACAGTAGGGAAAGCGTTGGATAGCGGGAGGGTAAAAATTACTATTCCCACTCCAGAGAGTGCAACAGTAGGGAAAGCGTTGGATAGCGGGAGGGTAAAATTTACTATTCCCACTCCAGTGAGTGCAACAGTAGGGAAAGCGTTGGATAGCGTAGGGGTAAAAATTACTATTCCCACTCCAGAGAGTGCAACAGTAGGGAAAGCGTTGGATAGCGTAGGGGTAAAAATTACTATTCCCACTCCAAAGAGTGCAACAGTAGGGAAAGCGTTGGATAGCGTAGGGATAAAAATTACTATTCCCACTCCAGAGAGTGCAACAGTAGGGAAAGCGTTGGATAGCGGGAGGGTAAAATTTACTATTCCCACTCCAGTGAGTGCAACAGTAGGGAAAGCGTTGGATAGCGTAGGGGTAAAAATTACTATTCCCACTCCAGAGAGTGCAACAGTAGGGAAAGCGTTGGATAGCGGGAGGGTAAAAATTACTATTCCCACTCCAGAGAGTGCAACAGTAGGGAAAGCGTTGGATAGCGGGAGTTCAAAATTAAATTAAAAATAATTAATAATTCCTATAAATTATTATTTAATGTACTATAATTAAATTACTTCCCACCCTACTCCCCTATAAACCCACAACCCGCTACGGAATTAAATTACACAAAAATAAAATAACATAAAATTCATTACTTTAAAAATATACTAACATACATTACAATATTAATACATACTTTTAACACATATACTAACACTTAAAACACTATAAAAAATTCGATATTTTTAACAACTATATTATGACTGTCGATATTACTTACTTCTATATTATTGAAATCGATATTTCTTACCTGTTTTTCGATATTCTTCACCACTATATTTTGGCAATTCGATATTCTGTCCATTCTATATTTAAAACTCGATATTCTGTCCACTCGATATTTTTTTTCTCGATATTATGTCTATTTACCTGCTAAATCAAACGAAAACACAGCATTTGACTCGTGCTCGCTTGACAGGATATGAATTGACACTTTTGACCCCTCATATCACGTTGAACAGATGTTTGACCTTAAACCCTGCTACACTAGTGCCATTTCCAGCTACTCAGCCTCAGTCGCAAGAGTTACATGATTGTATATTCATCACTGAAGAGCAAACAAAGCGTTGCGTTGACCTACAAGATACACCTCTTTCTAGTGTTGATGGGGAGTTATGGGTTGATGGCTCTTGTTTAAAGTTGCCTGAAGGCACCACATCTGCTGCCTATGCGATTACAACACTTCAGACAGAAGTTGAAACAGCTCGCATCCCACAGAAGCCGGCCCAAGTGGCCAAACTGATTGCACTGACGAGAGCATGTGAGCTTAGTACAGACTCACTTGTTAACATTTTTACCGACAGCCAGTACGCTTTCAGGGTGGCACACAATGTTGGTCGCTTGTGGAAAGAAAGGGGCTTCCTCACCACACATGGGACACAGATAGTGCATGGAGAATTAGTGCATAATCTTCTTACTGCCTTAATCTATCCTAAGAAAGTGGCAATTGTTAAGTGTAGTGCACGCAAGAAAGTGACTGATAAAATAGGAGAAGGTAATGCCTTTGCGGATCACACAGCCCGTGAGACCGCAATGCAGCGAAGTACCACATCCATGTATGTGAAGAAGTCACAAGCTGAACGTTGGCATGATGCCAGGCAAGAGGTGCTGGATATGCAACAATCTGCCTCTGCTGACAAACTAGACCAATGGTCTAAGGAGGGAACACTGGATGATGAGGGCTGCTGGAGGAATAAAGATATGACCAAATGGAAGTTACCCACAGCATACTTATACCCCATGATTCACAGGTACATGGGCTGGCACATGTTGGTGCATCCTCAATGGCAAAACAACTTATGCAAGTTTGGGATCATCCTGATATTGCCGGCACTGCTAAAAAGAAGTCCAGTCTTGTCTGGTCTCTCTCCAGTATAATCCTGGAAAGGAAACGCAAACTCCAACAGGAGGGTTTGCAACACCAACCTCACCTTTTGAGGTCTTGCAAATGGACTACATTCAGTATGAGCGCTGTAATAACCCAAAATATGTCCTAGTAGTGGTTTGTGCTTTCAGTAAATTTTGTGGAGGCGTATGCTACGAAGGATAATACAGCTCTCACGACAGCGAAAGTTCTCCTAAAGGAGTTCCTTCCTCGATTCGGCATTTGTCGAGTTTTATGGAGTGAGAACGGACCTCATTTCATTGGGCAAGTTGTCGAATATGTCATGAAAGGGTTGGGGATTCAGCAGAAATTTCATGCCGCTTTTCATCCACAATCAGCAGGCTTGGTGGAGCGTTACAACTCCACCCTGAAATTGAAATTGGCTAAAATACAGGCTTCCACATCTTTGAAATGGCCTGATGCACTGCCTCTAGCTCTGCTTTCCATCAGATCGATACCATATACACGGTCTGGCCTTACACCGCATGAAATAGTTTTTGGCAGGCCCATGAATATTTGGGGGGTCCCTAAGCCTCGCCCTATACATGATGTACCCCATATGTTGATGAGTGACTATTTGTCCCAGTTAACTGACAGCTTGTCTTCTATTTATCAGCAAGTTCGGGAAGCTCTTTCAGATGGGTCTTAGGGTGAAGGCCATGATCTGCGGCCTGGTGACTTCGGCCTTACAAAGGTGTTTCAACGGACCAGTTCCTTGGCACCTCGGTGGCACGGCCCAGAACAAGTTCTCCTGGCTACCAGAACTGCAATGCGAGTGACCAACCAGAAGAACTGGGTACATGCCACCCATTGTCGAAAGGTTCTGCATGCCCTCGTGAGCCCAGCTGTGCTGACAGATCACCGCAACATCCTGGTCACTGAGAGAGGACAAGCTGCGTCACCTGAAGGACCTGAGGAAGTCATCCCGGACCACACGATTCCTGGTGCATCTAGATATCTGCTTCGATCCAGGAAGAAAGACACTTCATCGCAGAAAGAGATAGTTTGAGCCACTATCCTGGGTGGTTAAAGACTGACTACAAAGAGGGGTAGCCTTTTAGTTACTACTCGTCTCAATGTTAGTGAAGAAACCAACGCCAGACCAGGACTTTAGGGCACCATCGGTTCTGTTGTTTACCGACGAGATGAACATGCCTGAGGAGAAGAAATCGAATGCTGCAAAAGTCTGTAGCAAGCGTTCAATGTTTGCTATTGGACTAACTTTGACTGCTGTCATCATTGCTGTGATAATGTGGGTTGTGGAGGAAGTAACTCCGGCTCAAAACTTACTGACTGCTACTGCTCCTGTTCCCACCGAACATTATTACTTTACTCTTCCCTATCATGAAAAGAAGCACCGAATGTCATGTCTCAAAAACCCTCATACAAATGTTGCATCAAACTCATAATGCTATGAACACTACCAACTGCTGGGTATGTGGAATGATGCCCGCCCATCAGAAGAAGGGAGGAACACCTTTCATTCCTCTGCCATTCTCGCATAAAGGCTCCTGTAGAGCCTGGTTTGCACTGTTGTGGGCCTCTGAAATCAGTAATTTTACTCTAGCCAATGTAGGAGTACTTAATGCAAAACTAAATAAGGTTTGTTACCCCGATGAGGAAGGGGACCCACAAGCCAAAGGAACTGTATGGGAAATGGAGGAGTATCGCAAAGGAGATTCCTCCACAAGCTATGTTTACCCAAACACTTGAACGGCCAAGGGTAACGGGCCTCCTGTTATCGCTGTAACTAGAGCCCAAGCAAATCTTTGTGTGAGCAGTTTTGGCAGTATCCCAGTGGGAAAAAGTGACTGTACTACAGTATTGAACATTACTGGAACGAACAATAGCAGTTTTCTATCCTCACACAGCACTTATTTCATTTGCGGAAATAAAGGCTACTATCATCTACCAATTGGATGGTCCGGAATATGCTATGTGTCCTTCTTGCTTCCGCCTGTGTTCTTAGCACCTGCATCTTATCATAAAGATCAAAAACTGTTTAATGACATTTCCTTGAACCGATTCAAAAGAACTATAAATAATGATGAAGTGGATCAAACTGACACTGCATTACAGCAATATGTTGACTTTCATTTGGGACTCTTTTTCTTTGTTGATGCAGCTTTAAATAGTAGGAAGATTATACGCTTGACCCGTGTAGTAGAAGCTGTGACTAATCAAACAGCAATGGCTCTTGGAAATATTACAGAAGAACTCCAAATTACGAGAATTGTGACTTTGCAAAATAGAATGGTGCTAGATGTTATCTTAGCTGATCGTGGTGGAGCATGTCGCATTATCAAGAGTAGGTGCTGCGTGTTCATCCCTGACCAAGCCCCTTCTGTCTATGATGCCATTTCCAAAATGCATAAAATAGCCACTGAGATACATCAAGACTCAGGAACATGGACTTGGACTGGGTGGTTCTGGAACATATTTTCTGTATGGGGTCTGAAAATATCGTCGGCCATATTCATAATTATTGCAATTCTCTTCTCTTGTTGCTTATGTATTAATGCTCTGTTCCCTCTGTATTTCCACTTGTACTACTTGTCTACCATCTAAAACGAATGTTCAAAATGTAAATGCCCGTTCAGCAATGGAACGAGAAATCTGTGATATGATGCTAATTGACATACATGATGTTTATCGTACCCCTTGAAAAGCTTAAGAAAATGTCTTAGCTTATGCTAAAAGGGTCGTCTGTGGAAACGTGTAATATTTTACGTTTATGGCTGTGGCATCCATTTAGTTTCCTTCGTAATTCTTCCGTCCTCTGCTGCTCGTCTTTTCATTCTGCTTGTGTTATCTATTATAGTTGAACTCCTGACATGGCTAAGCAATGTGGGTGCTGGGGGTTTGTAGCTGCCAGTGCACCTGGTCTCAGATGATGTTAGAGCTGGCACCTTGGCTTGAGTCTCCCTTCCACTTTTTGTCGCTGTGCCTCATGTGTTTTTATGGTGTTGGCCGCTCAGAGCACTTTGCCACTGCCAACCAGTGCCACAGTACAAGTGCTCCCTGTGTAAAATGTATATGTTGGTTGGATTCCATGATTGGCTTATTTGGTTTACTATCAGACCCCAGTAAAGTGCACCAGGAGTGCCAGGGCGTGTAAATACAAATGCCGCTGGTGGGCTTGCAGCACTGGTTGTGCCACCCCCAGAAGCGGCCTGGTAAAATATGTCTAAGGTCTGCCATTGCAGAACCTGCGTGCAGTCTGGTACTGTCATGCTGACTGCGCAAGTGCACACACTTGCCAGTCACTAAACCTTCCCTTAACTTCATATTAGTCACCCCTATGGTAGGCCCAAGGGCAGGGTGCATTGTAAGCATAAGGTAGGACAAGCCCTGATGTGTGTGGCATGTCCTAATAGTGAATTACAGCCATTTTCATTTTTCACTATTGTAAGGCTACCTGTTCTCATAGGCAGGAATGGGCTGTTAAGATTGTTACATCCTATGATCCTAACATGTCCAGGGAACATGGTAGAAAATCGAGTTTAGTATGCCTGATCTCAGAATAATAAGGTACATCTTTTAGTAAGGTTTATTTTAATATTCTGCGTTTGCAAATGCCACTTTTAGAAAGTTGGCCTTTGCTTGCCTAACCATTTCAGCCCGCCTCTGCGTGATGTGTATCTTCTGTCTGGCTGGTGTGAGTGACAGGGCAGGAGAAACCCAGATGGGCAGGGCTAGGTAGCCTGGTGGTGAATAGGAAGATTGGCAGATAGATGGGTGGGAGGAGTACACCTGGACTCTGAATAGGAGTGTGCTCTGCCACCACAATGCTGGCTCCGCCCCCTGTGGAGCATCTGATGGCTCTGCCCTGCACCCTGAAAGAAGCAGCCTGCATCGCAGTAACAAAGTGCTCAGAAACCGGACTGGACTAGGCAAGGGCCCCCCTGGCCTGGCAGAACAAAAGAATTGCTGTATAAATGTAGAAGCCCTGCTCCCAAGAAATTGGATCCTGTCCTGCCAAGAAGAAACCTCTGACCGACGAGAAGGAACTGGGAAAGCTGCATGGAGGAGTACTGTCCCTGACCTGGGGGATTGGCCTGCAGTGGTTGCCTTGCTGCTGAAGAAGAGGAACAAAGACTAAAGAGACTTATATCTGACTTGTGCTGAAGATCTCCAAGGGCTTGTGAGTGAGCTTGCCCCTGAACGAAGTCCCAGGAACAGTGGACTTCACCGCCGTGGAATCGCCGCGGAAAACTGACAGTTTTCCTCACATCTTCACGTCGAACTGCTGTGTACGCCTCACTGATCGCGGCGTACTCCCTGTGAGCTGATATCCCGCTGTCCTGCACGAACAACGCGTCTTTGGCCCCTCTACGAGCCGTAGCTCGCACCGCGAAGGAAGGTACTACCAGCCCAAGCAACGCGAGTTATTGCCCCTACGAGCCGTAGCTCGCACCGTAATTGAAGGACATCACCGTACCAGCTCGCACCCCCCTACGGACCGTACTATCACTGTACGCGCCTCTCCCCTGCTTTGGGAAAGGCTGTAGTACGTGTGGTGGTCGCGTACATCTCCCGTCCGGAGCGTACTGTTCGCCTGTCTCAGCAGTCCAAGTGAAGATCAGCGATCCCGGTACGTCGCGTACCCGAACGTCTGGCAGTACGGACCGTACTTTCGCCCCGTCCCCTGAGCCGCGCACGCCCAAGGTCTCCCGTACCGTAGTACGCGCCGCCCGGAGGACTTCGCACCGTACTGTACGCCTGCTGCCAAGGAAGTGTCCGTGACGAACTCCCCAAGCATCAAGGTACTGTGCCCGTTCGCGCCGTAGGGCGTACGCTTCACCTGAAGCGCCTGCAGCGCGTGTACGACCCGTCCCACAGCCTGTGTCTACCGCGTACCACGCGTACAAAGAGGGACGACTCGCACAGAACTGTAAAATTATGCTAAAGTAAAGAACTCTTTGAAAATAAGTATTGTGGCCAGCTTAAACGTTATTTGGTCTTGTGCTAAGCCTGATAATTCTATATAAAGTATTTTTTATATATATCATGTGTGGAGTCCATTTGTGGAGGGTCACTGTATTACTGTGTGGGTGTCTACAAATGCTTAACCTAAACGCCCTGAGATAACGCCTTGTCTGCTCGCACCAAGCTACCTAGAGGGTGAGCAGGGGTTATTATTGGAGTGTATCCCCCTACCCTGACTAGAGGAAAGGTTCCCTGCTTGTCACAAGTACCTACCTGTGCCAACCAGAGAACCCGGATTCTAACACTGGTGGTCAGTTGTGAGGATTACGAATTTGCATTTGGGATACATACACAGTGATTGGTGAACGCCACATAGTGAAGGCAGACCAATAGTGCAACCACTTACTTTTATTCGCATTTTTCTGGGAAATCGCCAGTTGTTAAAAGAATCATGCCTGGTACAAGCGCTGTGGAGAGAGCAGAATCTGTAGTCTCTGACATTGAAGGTATTGAATGGGAAGAAGAGAGACTAGAGAGCTACTCCAAGGCCCAGCTGAAGGGCTTCTGCAGGAAGTTCAAAGTCCCCACTGTTGGATGTAAGAACAAACCAGATCTTTACAAGGCGCTGAGGGCCTGGATGGAGTCAAGGAAACCCTCTAATGACGTGGAGGAAATTGAACAGGCAGAGACCTGTCGCCAGAGGAGTTGGCTGACAGGAAGGAAACCAGAGCTCATGAGATGGGGATGGCGAAACTAAATGGACAACTGGAAATGGAGAGAAAAAGGCTGGAAATCGAAGAAAGAAAAAGCCGAATGGAGCATGAAAGGAAATTGAGGGAGCTGAGTTGAAAGCCCAGGGCTTGGGAAGCACTCCCTCTTGTGGCAGCACACCCCCAGTGCAGGTAGAGTCCAGAGTGTACATACCCAAGGATGTAGTGAAGGATTTTTTTTTAAGTGATGACATAGGGCAGTGTTTCAAAGCCTACGAAGTAGCCATGTCCTCCCACCGGGTCCCTGAGAAGGATTGGGGAGCGGGGTTGTGGGGGCGGTTCTTGAGTGAAGGGCGGGACACACTGCTAGATTTGCCCTCAGATGTGTATAACTCTTACCCCCATATGAAGGATGCTTTAATGGCTAGGTATGGGTTAACTCCTGAAATGTATAGGCAGAGGTTCTGGGGTTGCACTAAGATTCCCAATAGTACGTATTGGGAGTATGTGACTTTTTTTGCAGAGCACTGGATGGTTGGGTGAAGGGTAGAAAGGTTGATAATTTTCAAGGGCTTCTTGATTTAATCGCATGGGAGCACTTGTCCAGTAATTGTTTTCCTTAGCTACGCCAACACCTGATTGATAGTAGGCTGACTAACCCTAGGAAGCTTGCTGAGGAGGCGGACTGCTGGGTCAGTACCAGGGTCCACAAGGGTCCCGTGGGAGACTCCGCCAAAGGTGGGCAGGGTCCCCAGCAGAAGAGCAGGGGGGACAAGGGAAAACAGAGGGAGTTCCAGAAGAGGCCCCAAAGTAATCCCCAAGGGAACCAAGGGAAAGGTTCTCAGCCTCCCCCACCCCAGAAACCGACTGGGGCCCCGACAGGTACCCCTGTTCAAAGAGGGCCCCCAACCTGTTACAGATGTGGTGAGCTGGGTCATTTTGCCAATGATCCCAAGTGTCGCCAGTTTGGTAAACCAGCACCCACTGGTGCAACCCCCCGGCAGACGGCTAGTGTAGCCCTGAGTGGAGAAATGGGTGTCCAAGGTGGGTGGGGTTCTGTAGAAATGTCCCTGGTCTCATTAGGAGACCGTGAAGTGGTCCCCAAAACCCAGTTGCCTGAGAACACTAAAAAATACAGGCAGTGGGTGACCATAAATGGCCATAGGGTTGAAGCTCTCAGAGACACAGGAGCCAGTGTGACGGCTGTCAAGCGCCACCTGGTGTCTCAGGAGCAGGTTGTCCCAGGAGCATTCTATCCGGTTGTTGCTGCAGACAACACCGAGAGTCACTGCCCGGTGGCTCAGGTTCCCTTTGAGTGGGGGGGGGGGGGGGGGGGGGGTCTCTGGTACTCTTCAGGTAGCTGTGAGGCCCCCCATGCCTGTGGACTGTCTGTTAGGGAACGATTTGGAGAGCTCACCTTGGGCTAAGGTGGAGCGGAGTGCTCACCTGGAGATGTTGGGTATGCCGGATTGGGCGTGTGTCACCACACGGTCCATGGCAGCAAGTAGAGGTGCTCAAGAGGTCCTGGAGCCTGAGAGGGAGGCCCAGGGACCGGCCTTAGAGAGAAGGAGCAGGGGGCGTGGGAAACCGGCCCCCGAAGTTCCCACGGTCCAGGAGGAAGCAGACCTTGAGGGGGATGCCCTGGAACCTACAGGGGAACAGATAGCTGAACTGGGGGACCTGCCTGAGCGGATCCATTGGCAGCAAGGAGGAGGATCCTCCAGGGAGGAATTCTGCAGGGAGCAGAAAGAGTGCCCTTCTCTCATGGGTATGCAGCAGCAGGCTGCAGACGAGGCCAACGTGATCAGTCTGGAACACATTTAATTTACTGGGAGAACGACCTCCTGTATTCTGAGCCTAAGGTTGCTGAGCCTGGGTCAGCCCGTGTGCTGGTGGTACCCCAGCGCTTCAGAGCCTTCCTACTGGGGCTGGCTAACGATGTGCCATTGGCAGGACATTTGGGGCAGGACAAGACCTCTGAAAGGCTTGTCACCCACTTCTTTTGGCCCCAAATGCGCAGTAGTCCAGACACTCACTGCAGGACCTGCCAGACTTGCCAGGCAAGTGGGAAGAGTGGAAGGAAGTAGAAGGCTCCACTCCAGCCATTCCCTGTGGTCGGTACCCCATTCCAGCGAGTGGGGATTGACATTGTAGGGCCACTGGACCCCAGGACAGCGATGGGCAATAGGTTCATCCTGGTCCTGGTGGACCATGCCACCCGGTACCCGGAAGCCATCCCTCTGAGGACAGTGACGGCACCCGTGGTGGGACGTGCGCTGATGGGAATTTTCTCCCGAGTGGGATTCCCTCTAGAGGTGGTGTCTGACCGGGGTACCAATTTCATATCCAAATATATGAAATCCCTCTGGCAAGAGTGTGGTGTAACCTACAAGTTCACCACACCTTACCACCCCCAAGGAAACGGGTTGGACGAGAGATTCAACTGCACCCTAAAGGGCATGATAATGGGTCTTGAGGAACCCATGAAACGTAAGTAGGACGTCCTCTTACCATGCCTTCTCTTTGCTTACAGAGAGGTGCCACAGAAGTCTCTAGGGTTCAGCCCCTTTGAGCTTCTGTACGGACACCCAGTGAGAGGACCTCTAAGTCTGGTCAAGGAAGGCTGGGAGCAATCTCCCAGGAAACCTCCCCAGAATGTATATAGCTACATTCTGGCCTTCAGAAACCAGACTAGGCGTTTCAGGGAACTTGCTGAGGCAAACCTGGAAGCCAGCCAGGAGGAGATGAAGCGGTGGTACGACCAGAATGCCACTCTGTTATTGCTTCAGCCTGGACAGAAGGTATGGGTCTTGGCCCCAGTGGAGCCCTGTGCGCTCCAGGATAAGTGGACCGGTCCCTTTGAGGTGGTGGAGCGCAAGAGTCCTCTTACCTATTTGGTGGACTTGCGGTCTCCAAGGAACCCCTTAAGGGTCCTTCATGTCAACTGCCTCAAGCCCCACTTGGAGAGGTCCCAAGTGGGCATGCTCTTAGCGACAGATGCTGGGATGGAGGAGGAGACCGAGCCTCTTCCTGACCTCCTGTCAGCCAAGGAGCAAGATGGGTCAGTGGATGGTGTCTTCCTCTCTTCCACCCTGACCCCTGAGCAACAGAACGATTGTAGCCAGTTACTGGGACAATTTTCTGACCTGTTTTCCCTGATTCCCGGTGTCACTGATTGGTGTGTCCATGATGTGGACACTGGGGACAGTACACATGTGCGGCACAAGGCCTACAGGGTGACTGACAGGGTGAGGGCCTGCATCAAGGAGGAGGTCTCCAAGATGTTTGCCATTGGGGTAATTGAGTCCTCAAGCAGTCCTTGGGCCAGCCCAGTGGTCTTGGTCCCAAAGGCTGCAGTGCCGGGAGCCACACCCGAACTCCGGTTCTGTGTGGACTACAGAGGACTCAATTCGGTCACCAGGACTGACGCACACCCCATCCCCAGAGCTGATGAGCTCATAGATCGGCTAGGGGCTGCCCACTACCTCAGTACGTTTGATTTAACGTCTGGGTATTGGCAGAACGCCTTGACCAAAGGGGCCAAAGAGAGGTCAGCATTTTCCACCCCTGATGGGCATTACCAGTTCCGGGTTATGCCCTTTGGGATGAAGAATGCCCCTGCCACCTTCCAGAGGTTGGTCAACCAGGTGTTGGCTGGGCTGGATTTGTTCAGTGCAGCCTACCTGGATGACATCGCAGTGTTCAGCTCCACGTGGGAGGAACACTTGTGCCACCTCTGGGAAGTGTTGATGGCGCTACGGAGAGCAGGCCTCATGATCAAGGCGAGTAAGTGCCAGATCGGGCAGGGTTCAGTGGTGTACTTGGGCACCAAGTTGGGAGTGGCCAGGTGGCACCCCTTCAACCCAAGATAGAAACCATTCTGAATTGGGAGTCGCCCAAAACCCAGACAGAGGTGAGAGCCTTCCTAGGCCTCACCGGGTACAACAGGAGGTTTGTCAAGGGGTATGGTAACATTGTTGCCCCCTTGACAGCGCTGACTTCAAGGAAGCAGCCCAGGAATGTGATTTGGACTGACACCTGTCAGAAAGCTTTTGAGGCCCTGAAAGCTGCTATGTGCATGGCGCCCGTGCTTTTGGCTCCTAACTTCTCCAAAGAGTTTATCGTTCAGACAGACGCTTCAGAGCATGGTGTGGGGGCTGTTCTTTCACAGATTAATGAAGAGGGCCTAGATCAACCTGTAGCCTTTATTAGCAGGAGGTTACTACCACGGGAACAGAGATGGAGTGCTAGTGAGCGTGAGGCATTTGCTGTGGTCTGGGAGCTGAAGAAGCTAAGACCCAACCTGTTTGGGTCTCACTTCCGGGTTCAGACAGACCACAGGCCCCTCAGATGGTTGATGCATATGAGGGGTGAGAATCCAAAGCTGTTGAGGTGGTCCATTTGCCTACAGTGTATGGATTTCACGGTGGAACATCGCCCTGGTACAGATCACGCCAATGCTGACGGTCTGTACAGATTTTTCCGCCTTAGTGATGAGGAACTCCCTGTGGTAGGGTAGTTCTCCCCACTTTTCAGCTGGAGGGGACACGTGTTAGACCTGGCACCTTGGCGTGAGTCTCCCTTCCACTTTTTGACGCTGTGTCTCATGTGTTTTTATGGTGTTGGCTGCTCAGAGCACTGTGCCACTGCCAGCCAGTGACACAGTGCAAGTGCTCCCTATGTAAAATGTATATGTTGGTTGGATTCCATGATTGGCTTATTTGGTTTACTATCAGACCCCAGTAAAGTGCACCAGGAGTGCCAGGGCGTGTAAATACAAATGCCGCTGGTGGCCTTGCAGTACTGGTTGTGCCACCCCCAGAAGCAGCCTGGTAAAATATGTCTAGGGTCTGCCATTGCAGAACCTGCGTGCAGTCCGGTACTGTCATGCTGACTGCGCAAGTGCACACACTTGCCAGTCCCTAAACCTTCCTTTAACTTCATATTAGTCACCCCTATGGTAGGCCCAAGGGCAGGGTGCATTGTAAGCATAAGGTAGGACAAGCCCTGATGTGTGTGGCATGTCCTAATAGTGAATTACAGCCATTTTCGTTTTTCACTATTGTAAGGCTACCTGTTCTCATAGGCCAGAATGGGCTGTTAAAATTGTTACATCCTATGATCCTAACATGTCCAGGGAACATGGTAGAAAATCGAGTTTAGTATGCCTGAACTCAGAATAATAAGGTACATCTTTTAGTAAGGTTTATTTTAATATTCTGCGTTTGCAAATGCCACTTTTAGAAAGTTGGCCTTTGCTTGCCTAACCATTTCAGCCCGCCTCTGCGTGATGTGTATCTGCTGTCTGGCTGGTGTGAGTGACAGGGCAGGAGAAACCCAGATGGGCAGGGCTAGGTAGCCTGGTGGTGAATAGGAAGATTGGCAGATAGATGGGTGGGAGGAGTACACCTGGACTCTGAATAGGAGTGTGCTCTGCCACCACAATGCTGGCTCCGCCCCCTGTGGAGCATCTGATGGCTCTACCCTGCACCCTGAAAGAAACAGCCTGCATCGCAAAAACAAAGTGCTCAGAAACCGGACTGGACTAGGCAAGGGCCCCCCTGGCCTGGCAGAACAAAATAATTGCTGTATAAATGTGGGAGCCCTGCTCCCAAGAAATTAGATCCTGTCCTGCCAAGAAGAAACCTCTGACCGACGAGAAGGAACTGGCCTGCAGTGGTTGCCTTGCTGCTGAAGAAGAGGAACAAAGACTAAAGAGACTTTTATCTGACTTGTGCTGAAGATCTCCAAGGGCTTGTGAGTGAGCTTGCCCCCTAAACGAAGTCCCAGGAACAGTGGACTTCACCGCCGTGGAATCGCCACGGAAAACGGACCGTTTTCCTCACATCTTCGCGTCGAACTGCTGTGTACGCCTCGCTGATCGCGGCGTACTCCCTGTGAGCTGATATCCCGCTGTCCGGCACGAACAACGCGTCTTTGGCCCCTCTACGAGCCGTAGCTCGCACCGCAAAGGAAGGTACTACCAGCCCAAGCAACGCGAGGTATTGCCCCTACGAGCCGTAGCTCGCACCGTAATTGAAGGACATCACCATACCAGCTCGCACCCCCCTACGGACCGTACTATCACTGTACGCGCCTCTCCCCTGCTTTGGGAAAGGCCGTAGTACATGTGGTGGTTGCGTACGTCTCCCGTCCGGAGCATACTGTTCGCCTGTCTCAGCAGTCCAAGTGAAGATCAGCGATCCTGGTACGTCGCGTACCCGAACGTCTGGCAGTACGGACCGTACTTTCGTCCCGTCCCCAGAGCCGCGTACACCCAAGGTCTCCCGTACCGTAGTATGCGCTGCCCGGAGGACTTCGCACCGTACTGTACGCCTGCTGTCAAGGAAGTGTCCGTGACGAGCTCCCCAAGCATCAAGGTACTGTGCCCGTTCGCGCCGTAGGGCGTACGCTTCACCTGAAGCGCCTGCAGCGTGTGTACGACCCGTCCCACAGCCTGTGTCTACCGCATACGACGCGTACAAAGAGGGACGACGTGCACAGAACTGTAAAATTATGCTAAAGTAAAGAACTCTTTGAAAATAAGTATTGTGGCCAGCTTAAACGTTATTTGGTCTTGTGCTAAGCCTGATAATTCTAAATAAAGTATTTTTTATATATATCCTGTGTGGAGTCCATTTGTGGAGGGTCACTGTAATACTGTGTGGGTGTCTACAAATGCTTAACCTAAACGCCCTGAGATAACGCCTTGTCTGCTCGAGCCAAGCTACCTAGAGGGTGAGCAGGGGTTATTATTGGTGTGTATTCCCCTACCCTGACTAGAGGAAAGGTTCCCTGCTTGTCACAAGTACCTACCTGTGCCAACCAGAGAACCCGGATTCTAACAGATGTTTACTGCTGCCATAAGCATTCCTGTTCCCCCTCCCTATTTGCTGACCAGGTGGTTGTCCATCTGCCCTTGTTTGCTGATAGCTATTTCTAAACTTGTTCTTTCCATTTCTGTTCACATGCTTACGTTGCAACAGAATGGTATAAAAGGGATGATGGTTTGTGAATTCAGTGTGCCTCCTCCTGCAAAACTTGAGATCGTTGTGTGGACGTGGTCCCACTCATGAGTGATTAATAAACTTGTTATTTACTCCAACTCCAGTGCCGATTTCTATTATGTTAGTCTTCGGACCTGTGGACAAGAGGGTGACCCTGCACCAGTGTGCTCACTTTTAGGCACATTTCCACAACCCATACTCTGCGGTATAACTTACTGTACCCACACACAGGTGTATGACTCACTTGTTCTACACACTGGTGTATACATCATTGTATCCGCACATATATGTATCAATTGCTGTTCTCACACACAGGTGTATGACTCACTTGTCCTGCACCCTGGTGTACCCACACTCAGAGGTACAAATCGCTGTTCCCACATGCAGGTGTATAACTCACCTTCTCTGCACCTTGGTGTATAACTTATTGCCCACAAACACAAGTATAAGTTATTGTTTGGACACAGAGTATTACAACTGAAGTCAGAGATATACACATAGATGTACAAGTCACTGTTCACACAATCAGATTTATAACATCCTGTACCCTCATACAGATATATAACTCAATGTACCCACAGATAAGTGTGTTAGTCTCTGTTTCCACACGTAGGTGTATAACTCACCTTCCCTGCTTTGGTGTATAACTCATTGTACCCAAACACAGACGTATAAGTCGCTCTTCCCACACTGGGTATACTACTACTGTATACATCAGAGACATACACATAGATGTATACGTTTGTGTTCGCACCTGCACATGTATAACTCGCTCTACCCTCACATAGATGTATAGATCACTGTTTTGATGCATCCTCAAACCCTGATGTATAAATCGCTGTTTCCACTCACACTGGTGTCTAACTCACTTGTCCTGCGCCCTGGTGTATAAATCATTGTACCCACACATGTATGTATAAGTTGCTGTTCCCACACACAGGTGTATAACTCACTTTTCCTGCACCCTGGTGTACCCACACTCAGACGTACAAGTCGCTGTTCCCACATGCAGGTGTATAACTCACCTTCTCTGCACCTTGGTGTAGAACTCATCTTCTCTGCACATTGGATTATAACTCATTACCCCAAACACAAGTATAAGTTACTGTTTCGACACAGAAATATACAACTGTAGTTAAAGATATACAAATAGATGTACAAGTCACTGTTCACGCAAGCAGATATATAACACCCTGTACCCTCACAAAGATATATAACACCCTGTACTCGCAGATAAGTGTGTTAGTCTCTGTTCCCACACACAGGTGTATGACTCGCTGAACCCACACACAGGTGTATAACTAGCTACCCCCACAACCAGATGCAACACTCACCTTGCCTGGAGCTTCATAAACACATGTGGTTGAGTTGCTCGGGCAGCCCCCATTCTGCACAGTGCAGGGGTTGATGGGAATGCACACCTTGCCATCTCCTTGGTAGCCAGGTTTGCAGGTACAAGTTGGTTGGCTTTTCCCAGTGTCACTGCAAACAGCGAGTGGTGAACATGGTGATGTCAGGCAGGGGTTCTGGCCTGGAAGTAAAGACAAGCCTTGTGTGAGGGCATGGCTATAGGTACCTTATGTGAGGGTGTGGCTGTATACAGGTGCCTGGAAGTCTGCCTTGTGAGACAAACCAGCACCACACCTTGTTCCTGCTCAGGTTCAAGTGAGGTACTGGACTGTCGATTAATACACTGCCCTAATGAGAAACTGCTTGAGGGAAACACTGCATAACAAAGACACTGTCCAATGCTTGTACTGCCTGATGGGGTCACTGTGCTGCATAATAAAGGAATGATCAATAGAATGACTGTTCAATGTTTGAGCTGTACTGTGACTGTCTATCGTAAACACTGTGAAATGATAATACCACACTCTCTAAAGGAGTGAGCGTCTTCCAAGAGGTGCTCTCAGTAAGTCTTGTCTAATGCGAGAGCTCTCAGGTAGGGATGTTGTACAATAGAGGTGTTGTCTGATGACTATGCTGTACAATGGATGGCATGTCTGATGAAGACGCTGCCCATTCGAGGGAATGTCTGATGAAGACGCTGCCCAATCGAGGGAATGTCTGATGAAGACGCTGTCCATTGGAGGGCATGTCTGATGAAGACGCTGTCCAATGGAGGGAAAGTCTGATGAAGATACTGTCCAATAGAGGGAATGTCTGATGAAGACGCTGTTGAATGAAGGGAATGTCTGATGAAGACGGTGTCCACTGGAGACAATGTCTGATGAAGATGCTGTTGAATGGGGGGGAACATCTAATGAAGATGCTGTCCAATGGATGCACTGCCCAAAGGAGGTAATGTCTAATGAAGATGCTGTCCCATGAAGGGAATATCTGATGAATATGCTGTCCAAAGGAAGCACTGCCCAGTGGAGGTAATGTCTAAAGAAGATGGTGTCCAATGGAGGGAATGTCTGATGAAGATGGTGTCCAATGGAAGTACTGCCCAGTGGAGGTAATGTCTACAGAAGATGGTGTCCAATGGAGGGAATGTCTGATGAAGATGCTGCCCAATGGAGGGAGTGTCTGATGAAGATGCTGTCCAATGGAAGCACTGCGCAATGGAGGGAATGTCTAATGAAGATGGTGTCCAATGGAGGGAATGTCTGATGACGATGCTGCCCAATGGAGGGAGTGTCTGATGAAGATGCTGTCCAATGGAAGCACTGCCCAATGGAGGGAATGTCTAATGAAGATGGTGTCCAATGGAGGGAATGTCAGATGAAGATGCTGCCCAATGGAGGGAGTGTCTGATGAAGATGCTGTCCAATGGATGGAATCTCTGATGAAGGTACTGCCCAATGGAGGGAATGTCTTGGAATGTCTAATGAAGATGGTTTCCAATAGAGGGAACGTCTGATGAAGATGCTGTCCCATGCAGGGACTATCTAATGACGATGGTGTCCAATGGAAGTACTGCCCAATGGAGGTAATGTCTAAAGAAGATGGTGTCCAATGGAGGGAATGTCTGATGAAGATGCTTCCCAATGGAGGGAGAGTCTGATGAAGATGCTTCCCAATGGAGGGAGTGTCTGATGAAGATGCTGTCCAATGGAGGGAACGTCTGATGAAGATGCTGTCCAATGGAAGGAATGCCTGATGAAGATGCTGCCCAGTGGAGGGAGTGTCTGATGAAGATGCTGTCCAATGGGGGTACTGCCCAAGGGACGGTATGTCTGATGAAGACACTTTCCAATGGACGTTCTGCCCAATGAAGGTAATTTCTAATGAAGATGATACCCAATGGAGGGAACGTCTGATGAAGATACTGTTAAAGGGATGGAACGTCTGTGTCACGGGGCCGCGGGGTCCCCTGTGATGTCCGATACACATTCACCTGGCCGATACCCTGTCTTTTCCCAACAGCCTCACGAGGAGGAATATGACCCCAATATATCCGAAGATCCGCTGAGCAGGACGGGCGCCTTTAAGATTCCCGGGAATGATGCAGAACCCGCCCCCAACTATCATGTGACCTGCCCTCTACCACTGAAAAGGGAGCAGCCTCTCTACGTCGGGGGAACCAAACCTCGAGGACGAGAAGCAGACGTGAAGAACCTTGCATCGGTAACCAAGGAGTCGGAGAGCTTCGTAGACTCCGCGGCGGACGGAGAGTCGAGGAGACCCACGGACGAAAGCGGAGGCGGAAGACGAAAGCCAGGAGGCCAACCGGAAGGTGTTTCGCCCAGCCACGTACCTGGAGGCGTGTGCCTCACCCAGGTACGCGGGCGTATGGCAGGGTGGTTCGGGAGGCGGGAGAAGGTGTAGTCGGCTCTCCCTTCTGTGTACCCACGTCCTATCCGGGATCACTGCACTTCCTGTAAATATGAGCACCGGTGTCCCTCACACCCTTCCCCAACAATACATATAGAAGCAGGCGATTACATTGCTCTTCTTGTTTCTCTTGCCTTACATGCTCCACCGATGGCCCGGCCTTGAACCAAGAGCCAAGAGAACCCTCCAGGCACCCTAGCAGCATACCGACCCGCCCAAGGAACCACGAGGAGGAACGCCCATAGAAAGACTCTGTAGTTTATTGTATATACCTTTTGACTGAACCGTAAAGGTTGCTTGCCGTTAAGGTGCTACTACGCTGCAGAAGAGAAATAAAACACCTTTAGTCTCGCACCATCTGCCTCCACGTGTCTGCCTATAGAACGGTCCCCCGCAAAACGTAGTCCCGAAGGCCAGCCCAGGGTTACATACATGACAGTCTGATAAAGATGCTGTCCAAGGGAGGGAATGTCCAATGGAGGGATTGCCTGATAAAGATGCTGTCCAACGGAGGGAATGTCTGATGGCGATGCTGTCCAATCGAGGGAATGTCTGATGGCGATGAAGTCCAACAGAGGGAATGTCTGATGGCGATGCTGTCGAATCGAGGGAATGTCTGATGAAGATGCTGTCCAATAGAGGAAATATCTGATCATGATGGTGTCCAATGGTGGTATACTGCCCAATGGAGAGAATGCCTGATGAAGACACTGTCTAATGGAAGTACTGACTAAAGGAGGTAATGTCTAATGAAGATGCTGTCCAATGGAGGGAATGTCTGATGTAGACGCTGTCCAATGGGGGGAATGTCTGATGAAGATGCTGTCCAATGGAGGGAATGTCTGATGAAGATATTGTCCAATGGAAGTACTGCCCAAAGGAGGTCATGTTTAATGAGGATTCTGTCCAATGGAGGTACTGTCTAATGAAGATACTGTCCAATGGAGGGAATGTCTGATGAAGAGGCTGTCCAATGGAGGGAATGTCTGATGTAGACGCTGTCCAATGGAGGAAATGTCTGATGAAGATGCTGTCCAGTGGAGGGAATGTCTGATGAAGACACTGTCCAATGGGGGAATGTCTGATGAAGATGCTGTCCAATGGAAGGAATTTCTGATGAAGATGCTGTCCAATGGGGGGGAATGTCAGATGAAAATGCTGTTGAATGGAGGGAACGTCTAATGAAGGTGCTGTTGAAGGGAGGGAATGTCAGATGAAGATGCTGTTGAACGGTGAGAACGTCAGATGAAGATGCTGTCCAAACGAAGCACTTCCCAAAGGAGGTAATGTCCAATGAAGATACTGTCCAATGGAGGGAATGTCTAATGAAGATGCTGTCCAATGGAGGGAATGTCTGATGAAGATGCTGTCCAATGAAAGGACAGCCCACAGGAGGTAATGTCTAATGAAGATACTGTCCAATTGAGGGAATGTCTTATGAAGATGCTGTCCAATGGAGGTAATGTCTAACGAAGATGCTGTCCAGTGGAGGGAATGTCTGATGAAGATATTGTCCAATGGAGGGAATGTCTGATGAAGATAATGTCCAATGGAGGGAATGTCTGATGAAGATGCTGTCCAATGGAAGTACTGCCCAAAAGGAGGAAATGTCTAATGAAGATGCTGTTCAGTGAAGGGAATGTCTGATGAAGATGCTGTCCAATGGAGGTAATGTCTTATGAAGATCCTTCCGAATGGAGGTAATGTCTAACGAAGATTCTGTCCAATGGAGGGAATGTCTGATGATGATGCTGACCAATGGAAGTACTGCTGAATGGAGGTAATGTCTAACGAAGATGCTGTCAATCGAGATGCTGTCCAATGGAGAGAATGTCTGATGAAAATGCTGTCCAATGGAGGGAACGTCTGATGAAGATGCTGACCAATGGAAGTACTGCTGAATGGAGGTAATGTCTAACGAAGATGCTGTCAATCGAGATACTGTCCAATGGAGGGAATGTCTGATGAAAATGCTGTCCAATGGAGGGACTGCCGAATGGAGGGAATGTCTGATGACAACACTGTCCAATGGAAGTAATTGAGGGAATGTCTTATGAAGATGCTGTCCAATGGAGGTAATGTCTGATGAAGATGCTGTCCAATGGATGGAATCTCTGATGAAGATACTATCCAATGGGGGTAATGTCTGATGAAGATACTATCCAATGGGGGTAATGTCTGATGAAGATGCTGTTCAATGGAAGTACTGCCCAAAAGAGGAAATGTCTAATGAAGATGCTGTCCAGTGGAGGGAATGTCTGATGAAGACGCTGTCCAATGGGGGGGGGGGGACATCTGATGAAGATACTGTCCAATGGGGGGAATGTCTGATGAAAATGCTGTTGAATGGAGGGAGCGTCTAATGAAGGTGCTGTCCAATGGAAGCACTTCCCAAAGGAGGTAATGTCCAATGAAGATACTGTCCAATTGAGAGAATGTCTTATGAAGATGCTGTCCAATGAAGGTAATGTCTGATGAAGATGCTGTCCAATGGAGGGAATGTCTGATGAAGATGTTGTCCAATGGAAGTACTGCCCTAAGGAGGAAATGCCTAATGAAGATGCTGTCCAGTGGACGGAATGTCTGATGAAGACGCTGTCCAATGGGGGAATGTCTGATGAAGATGCTATCCAATAGAGGGAATGACTGATGAAGATGTTGTCCAATGGAAGTACTGCCCTATGGAGCGATTGTCTTATGAAGATGCTGTCCAATAGAGGGAATGTCTGATGAAGTTGCTGTCCAATGGGGGAACATCTGATGAAGATGCTGCTGGAAAGAGGTAATGTCTAATGAAGGTGCTGTCGAATGGTGGGAACGTCGGATGAAGATGCTGCCTAATGGAAGCACTGCCCAAAGGAGGTAATGTCCAATGAAGATGCTGTTCAATGGAGGGAATGTCTGATGAAGATGCTGTTCAATGGAGGGAATGTCTGATGAAGATGCTGTTCAATGGAGGTACTGTCTGATGAAGATGCTGTCCAATGGAAGCACTGCCCAATGGAGGGAATGTTTAACGAAGATGCTGTCCAATGGAGGGAATGTCTGATGACAACACTGTCCAATGGAAGCACTGCCGAAAGGAGGTAATGTCTGATGAAGATGGTCTCCAATGGAGGGAATCTCTGATGAAGATAGTGTCCAATGGAGGGAATTTCTGATGAAGATGCTGTCCAATGGGGGGGAATGTCAGATGAAAATGCTGTTGAATGGAGGGAACGTCTAATGAAGGTGCTGTTGAAGGGAGGGAATGTCAGATGAAGATGCTGTTGAACGGTGAGAACGTCAGATGAAGATGCTGTCCAAACGAAGCAATTCCCAAAGGAGGTAATGTCCAATGAAGATACTGTCCAATGGAGGGAATGTCTAATGAAGATGCTGTCCAATGGAGGGAATGTCTGATGAAGATGCTGTCCAATGAAAGGACAGCCCACAGGAGGTAATGTCTAATGAAGATACTGTCCAATTGAGGGAATGTCTTATGAAGATGCTGTCCAATGGAGGTAATGTCTAACGAAGATGCTGTCCAGTGGAGGGAATGTCTGATGAAGATATTGTCCAATGGAGGGAATGTCTGATGAAGATAATGTCCAATGGAGGGAATGTCTGATGAAGATGCTGTCCAATGGAAGTACTGCCCAAAAGGAGGAAATGTCTAATGAAGATGCTGTTCAGTGAAGGGAATGTCTGATGAAGATGCTGTCCAATGGAGGTAATGTCTTATGAAGATCCTTCCGAATGGAGGTAATGTCTAACGAAGATTCTGTCCAATGGAGGGAATGTCTGATGATGATGCTGACCAATGGAAGTACTGCTGAATGGAGGTAATGTCTAACGAAGATGCTGTCAATCGAGATGCTGTCCAATGGAGAGAATGTCTGATGAAAATGCTGTCCAATGGAGGGAACGTCTGATGAAGATGCTGACCAATGGAAGTACTGCTGAATGGAGGTAATGTCTAACGAAGATGCTGTCAATCGAGATACTGTCCAATGGAGGGAATGTCTGATGAAAATGCTGTCCAATGGAGGGACTGCCGAATGGAGGGAATGTCTGATGACAACACTGTCCAATGGAAGTAATTGAGGGAATGTCTTATGAAGATGCTGTCCAATGGAGGTAATGTCTGATGAAGATGCTGTCCAATGGATGGAATCTCTGATGAAGATACTATCCAATGGGGGTAATGTCTGATGAAGATACTATCCAATGGGGGTAATGTCTGATGAAGATGCTGTTCAATGGAAGTACTGCCCAAAAGAGGAAATGTCTAATGAAGATGCTGTCCAGTGGAGGGAATGTCTGATGAAGACGCTGTCCAATGGGGGGGGGGGACATCTGATGAAGATACTGTCCAATGGGGGGAATGTCTGATGAAAATGCTGTTGAATGGAGGGAGCGTCTAATGAAGGTGCTGTCCAATGGAAGCACTTCCCAAAGGAGGTAATGTCCAATGAAGATACTGTCCAATTGAGAGAATGTCTTATGAAGATGCTGTCCAATGAAGGTAATGTCTGATGAAGATGCTGTCCAATGGAGGGAATGTCTGATGAAGATGTTGTCCAATGGAAGTACTGCCCAAAGGAGGAAATGCCTAATGAAGATGCTGTCCAGTGGACGGAATGTCTGATGAAGACGCTGTCCAATGGGGGAATGTCTGATGAAGATGCTATCCAATAGAGGGAATGACTGATGAAGATGTTGTCCAATGGAAGTACTGCCCTATGGAGCGATTGTCTTATGAAGATGCTGTCCAATAGAGGGAATGTCTGATGAAGTTGCTGTCCAATGGGGGAACATCTGATGAAGATGCTGCTGGAAAGAGGTAATGTCTAATGAAGGTGCTGTCGAATGGTGGGAACGTCGGATGAAGATGCTGCCTAATGGAAGCACTGCCCAAAGGAGGTAATGTCCAATGAAGATGCTGTTCAATGGAGGGAATGTCTGATGAAGATGCTGTTCAATGGAGGGAATGTCTGATGAAGATGCTGTTCAATGGAGGTACTGTCTGATGAAGATGCTGTCCAATGGAAGCACTGCCCAATGGAGGGAATGTTTAACGAAGATGCTGTCCAATGGAGGGAATGTCTGATGACAACACTGTCCAATGGAAGCACTGCCGAAAGGAGGTAATGTCTGATGAAGATGGTCTCCAATGGAGGGAATCTCTGATGAAGATAGTGTCCAATGGAGGGAATGTCTGATGAAGATGCTGCCCAATGGAAGCACTGCCCACTGGAGGGAATGTCTAACGAAGATGCTGTCCAATGGAGGGAATGTCTGATGAAGATGCTGTCCGATGGAAGTACAGCCCAAAGGAGGTAATGTCTGATGAAGATGGTCTCCAATGGAGGGAATCTCTGATGAAGATAGTGTCCAATGGAGGTAATGTCCGATGAAGATGCTGTCCAATGGAGGGAATGTCTGATGAAGATGCTGTCCAGTGGAGGGAATGTCTGATGAAGATGCTGTCCAGTGGAGGGAATGCGTGATGAAGCCAAAAGCATGTATTGCTCCATGGTTATATTTTCAAAAGGAGGTGGAGTTTAATGGAGTTTCTGGCTAATTTAAAGAAAGTCTGAATCCTACTCCATGCACTTCATCGACTATCTCATGGAAATATTGCCCAACGGAGAGACTGCTCAACTGAGGTGTCATCCAATCACAATCCTCCGCAATGAAGATGCTGTCCGATGGAAGCAAAGTTCAACTGAGGCCCCTTCCAGTGGTTGTACTGTCTAGTAGAAGGACTACTCAATGCAGGTCATGTAAGTAGCATCCAAAATAGGTGCTGTCCAGTCAAAAACTCCTCAATCGTAAAAGGGTTTGCTAATGGATGACTATCTGGTGGGGACGATGCTATTTAAATGAGGTAATGAGTGTTCGGAGTACTGTCTAATGTCGGCGCTATCCGTATAGTGTGAATCTACTTCAAAAACATTGGAGCCCCTTACAGGCCAAAGGGAGCAACTGTCTAATGGAGGTCATGTGTGGTCGAAGTACAGTGTAAAAGAGATACTATTCAATGGTGATATGTGTGCCTGTACGTATGCATGTACTAGTGGTATTTGTGCAGTGCAAACATAGCTAGGAAGCAGTTGAGACGTGTCGGAATAGGGTACTGCACAATGAAGGTCCTGTCCAGTTAAATTACTGTCTACTTGAGTTACTCTCTAAAGGACGTGCAGTGCCAAGCAGTTACCATATAATTTACGCCCAATGAAGTGACTGTACTGTCTGAAGGATGCACAGACCAATCATGGAACTGCAGTGTTTGATGAAGGAACAATTCAATGGAGGCCTTGTACACCAGAGATACTGTGCTGTAGGAACTGCCCATCAAAGTGTCAGTATGTATCAAGGGGCACGAATACCTTTACGCACCAGTCTCATGCAGCGGGCAAGTCTGAGGCTCATAAACGCACATGTCTTCACGAGAAAAAGTGTATGGAAGGTTGCTCAGAGTATTGATGCTGCCAGGACAGAAGCCTTGCGTCTCCGGTGAATGGACTCCATGAAACATCTGAGTAAAGGTGAAAAGGACTACATATCCCATGGGCTCACAGGACGCTCATGAGGCTTGACAATGGTGGCGGCCATCTTGACTGTCTGGAGAATAAGTTCCCTTGTTCTTAGCCTTCTTGCTAGGCAATCATAATGTATAGCTGCTGTATCCGGCATTTGCTTTTGGAATCCTTGACACCTGTTCTTGTACTGAAGCCGATGTAAGACATCTTGAATTCCTCTTGCATCACAGATGCAAGGTTAAGAGGCGTGCACTTGTTTGTTTTCACAAAGAATCATTCATTAGAATACAAACTTTTTTGCACTTTATGGTACTGTGATATATGTAAAAAATCTACTTTTTCCCTGGTTCCTATTCTTTCACTCATCAAGATACTAATGGTATTTTAACTCTGCTCATTCAGAAACCTCCAACTGGTTTCTTAGTGCGTGGGTACCTTGATAATATACAAATTCATGTTATTTAGGCCACATTTATGTAGCTTTGGGTTTTTGATGACCTAATAGGGAATTTTTGCGATTTGCTATTTAGTAATCGCAAACACCGATGTGCAAATGTGCGTTTCACACATTAAGCGATTCCCAATGGGTTACAAATAGACCTACCTCATCAGCATTTAGTTTTCTTTTAATTTTTTAACAGTGTGCAGTGGTCCATGGGAGGTAGTGGAGAAGTGTGGCTCAATGGTTAGAGCGGCAGACCCTGATGCAGAGATCTGGCCCGGGACCAGGGTTCAATTCCCGCCTCGGTGGGTCTTGGGCTCAAAAAATTCCACGGACCTGATAATTCTCGCCTCGGTGCCTATTCCAATCATGGAGTCCCACTCTGCAACTCTGGGCAATAGCTTGCTTAATCTCCACAACGGCCCCCACAACGCTAAGGATGCCTGCCTCCACCTTGGGGGTGCCCAGGAGGGGATGCCTCACAGGGAAAGCCAGGATGGGTTCCACAGCGGTATTCGTACAAGCGCCTTGAGACCCTTGCGGGTGAGTAGTGCGCTATACAAGTATCAATTTACATTCACATTTACAGTGGTCCATGGAGGTAGTGGTCCATGGGAGGCAGAGGTCCATAGGAGGCAGTGGTCCATGGGTGGTAGTGGTCCATGGGAGGCAGTGGTCCATGGGAGGCAGGGGTCCATGGGAGGCAGTGGTCCATGGGAGGCAGTGGTCCATGGGAGGCAGTGGTTCACGGGAGGGGAGGCAGTGATCCATGGGAGGCTGTGGTCCATGGGAGGCAGTAGTCCACGGGAGGCAGTGGTTCATGGGAGGCAGTGGTTCATGGTAGGCAGTCGTCCATGGGAGGCAGTGGTCCACGGGAGGGGAGGCAGTGATCCATGGGAGGCAGTGGTCCATGGGAGGCGGTGATCCATGGGAGGCAGTGGTCCACCGGAGGGGAGGCAGTGGTCCATGGGAGGCAGTGGTTCATGGGAGGCAGTGGTCCATGGGAGGCAGAGGTCCATGGGAGGCAGTGGTTCATGGGAGGCAGTGGTCCATGGGAGGCAGTGGTCCATGGGAGGCAGTGGTCCATGGGAGGCAGAGGTCAATGGGAGGCAGTGGTCCATGGGAGGAATGGGAGGCAGTGGTCCATGGGAGGCAGTGGCCCATGGGAGACAGTGGTACATGGGAAGCAGTGGTTCATGGGAGGCAGTGGTTCATGGGAGGCAGTGGTCCATGGGAGGCAGTGGTTCATGGGAGGCAGTGGTCCATGGGAGGGGAGGCGGTGGTCCATGGGAGACAGTGGTCCATGGAAGGCAATGGTTCATGGGAGGCAGTGGTCCATGGGAGGCAGTGGTTCATGGGAGGCAGTGGTCCATGGGACCACTGCCTGCTCTTGAAAGACGTTTTTACAAATCTTCACAAAGATGTAGGGTTCCCTTGGGGACTCCTCCAGTTTGGGAATGGGTTACCACCTACTTGAAGTGCATCTGGTCACAGAGGCACTGTACTGTATGCTGTAGGCGCTGTCTAATTGACGAACCATCGTATAGCACTATTGACTAATGGAGGCAATATTCAGCGGAGGGGTCTGTATGACAGAGGTACTGCTCCAATGCGCTCTGGTAGTATCCAATTGAAAAACGGGTAAGCAGCTACTGTATTCTGGATGACTCGTCAAATGGAGGTAAATAACTGTCCGCTGGAGATACTGTCCAATGAAGGTATTATACATTGGGCCACTTTATGTACAGCATCTGACAGAGGTACACCACTTTCTGATAGAGGTACTGCACTATCTGATAGAGGCACAGCACTATCTGATAGAGGTACAGCACTATCTGATAGAGGGACAGCACTATGCGATAGAGGTACATCACTTTCTGATAGAGGTACAACACTATCTGAAGAAGGTACCACACTATCTGATAGAGGTATAGCACTATCTGATAGAGGCACAGCACTATCTGATAGAGGCACAGCACTGTCTGATAAGAGGCACAGCACTATCTGATAAGAGGCACAGCACTATCCGATAGAGGTACATCACTTTCTGATAGAGGTACTGCATTATCTGATGGAGGTACCGCACTATCTGATAGAGGTACAGCACTATCCGATAGAGGTACAGCACTTTCTGATAGAGGCATAGCACTATCTGATAGAGGCACAGCACTATCTGATGGCGGTACATCACTATCTGATGGAGGTAATGCACTATCTGATGGAGGTACAGCACTATCTGACAGAGGTACAACACTATCCGATAGAGGTACAGCACTTTCTGATAGAGGCACAGCACGATCTGATGGAGGTACCGCACTATATGTTGGAGATACAACACTATTTAATGGAGGTACTGCACTATAAAATCAAGGTACAGCACTATCTAATGGAGGTACAGCACTACCTGTTGGAGGTACATCATTATCTGTTGGAAGTAGAACACTGTGTGATGGAGGTACTGCACTATCTGATGGAGGTGCGTCACTCTCTGAGGGGGGTACATCACTATCTGATGGAGGCATATCACTATGTGATAGAGGTACTCTCCTATCCAATGGAGGTACAGCACTATCTGATGGAGGTACTGTCCAATGGAGTTACTGTACTCTCTGATGGAGTTATTGCACTATCTGATGGAGGTACAGCATTATCTCACGGAGGTAATGCACTATGCGACTGTGGTACTGCAGTATCTAATGGAGGAAATGCATATCTGATGGAGGTACAGCACTATCTGATGGAGGTAATGCACTATCTGATGGAGGTACAGCACTATCTGATGGAGGTAATGCACTATCTGATGGAGGTAATGCACTATCTTATGGAGGTACTGCATTATCTGATGGAGGTAATGCACTATCTGATGGAGGTACAGCACTATCTGATGGAGGTACTGTATTATGTGGTGGAGGTACTGCACTATCTGATGGAGGTACAGCACTATCTGATAAAGGTACTACATTATGTGGTGGAGGTACTGCATTATCTGATAGAAGCACAGCACTAACCTATGGTGGTACCGCACTATGTAATGGCGGTACAGCACTATCTGTTGGAGGTAAGGCTCTATCTGATGATGGTACATCACTAACCATAACCGTGTGATTAGACGTCCAAGAGGTGGGTAAGGAGCTAGGACCCTGCAGCGAGGCTGACCCAAGGTTAGTAAGGGGTTGACGTCCAAGAGGTGGGTAAGGTGTTAGGACCCTGCAGCGAGGCTGACCTAAGGTTAGTAAGGGGTTGACGTCCAAGAGGTGGGTAAGGAGTTAGGACCCTGCAGCTAGGCTTACCTAAGGTTAGTAAAGGGTTGACGTCCAAGAGGTGGGTAAGGAGTTAGGACACTGCAGCAAGGCTGACCCTAAGGTTAGTAAGGGGTTGACGTCCAAGAGGTGGGTAAGAAGCTAGGACCCTGCAGCAAGGCTGACCTAAGGTCAGTAAGGGGTGACGTCCCAGAGGTGGGTAAGGAGCTAGGACCCTGCAGCTAGGCTGACCTAAGGTTAGTAAGGGGTTGACGTCCAAGAGGTAGGTAAGGAGCTAGGACCCTGCAGCTAGGCTGACCCTAAGGTTAGTAAGGAGTTGACGTCCAAGAGGTGGGTAAGGAGTTAGGACCCTGCAGCTAGGCTGACCTAAGGTTAGTAAGGGGTTGATGTCCAAGAGGTGGGTAAGGAGTTAGGACCCTGCAGCTAGGCTGACCTAAGGTTAGTAAGGGGTGATGTCCAAGAGGTGGGTGAGGTGTTAGGACCCTGCAGCGAGGCTGACCTCAGGTTAGTAAGGGGTGACGTCCAAGAGGTGGGTAAGGAGTTAGGACCCTGCAGCGAGGCTGACCTAAGGTTAGTAAGGGGTGACATCCAAGAGGTGGGTGAGGAGCTAGGACCCTGCAGCGAGGGTGACCTAAGGTCAGTAAGGGGTGACGTCCAAGAGGTGGGTGAGGAGCTAGGACCCTGCAGCTAGGCTGACCTAAGGTTAGTAAGGGGTTGACGTCCAAGAGGTAGGTAAGGAGCTAGGACCCTGCAGCTAGGCTGACCCTAAGGTTAGTAAGGGGTTGACGTCCAAGAGGTGGGTAAGGAGTTAGGACCCTGCAGCTAGGCTGACCTAAGGTTAGTAAGGGGTTGATGTCCAAGAGGTGGGTAAGGAGTTAGGACCCTGCAGCTAGGCTGACCTAAGGTTAGTAAGGGGTGACGTCCAAGAGGTGGGTGAGGTGTTAGGACCCTGCAGCGAGGCTGACCTCAGGTTAGTAAGGGGTGACGTCCAAGAGGTGGGTAAGGAGTTAGGACCCTGCAGCGAGGCTGACCTAAGGTTAGTAAGGGGTTGACGTCCAAGAGGTGGGTAAGGAGTTAGGACCCTGCAGCTAGGCTGACCTAAGGTTAGTAAGGGGTTGACGTCCAAGAGGTAGGTAAGGAGCTAGGACCCTGCAGCTAGGCTGACCCTAAGGTTAGTAAGGGGTTGACGTCCAAGAGGTGGGTAAGGAGTTAGGACCCTGCAGCTAGGCTGACCTAAGGTTAGTAAGGGGTTGATGTCCAAGAGGTGGGTAAGGAGTTAGGACCCTGCAGCTAGGCTGACCTAAGGTTAGTAAGGGGTGACGTCCAAGAGGTGGGTGAGGTGTTAGGACCCTGCAGCGAGGCTGACCTCAGGTTAGTAAGGGGTGACGTCCAAGAGGTGGGTAAGGAGTTAGGACCCTGCAGCGAGGCTGACCTAAGGTTAGTAAGGGGTTGACGTCCAAGAGGTGGGTAAGGAGTTAGGACACTGCAGCAAGACTGACCCTAAGGTTTGTAAGTGTTGTTCTTGGGAGCCGGAAGGGTCAGAGTATTGTGCATCTTTCTCCTTCCTGCCCCCCCCCCCCCCCCCCGCCCCCGGTACTCTTTACATCTTATCTCTGCATCCTCAGTGTGCGTGCACAGGGCTGGCTCTCTAAGGCAGGACATAGAATAAAACCCTGAGGTCTCACGCGTGCAGGAGGCGCCATCCTTCTCGTAGCCGGGCAGACATTCACAGGTCGGGGCCCCCTCTGCGGGGTCCCTGCAGTGCGAGTTCACTCCACAGTCCAAGGCTCTGCAGGCAGGGGACTCTGGGAGGGAGAAAGAGAGAGATGAGCTATTCATAAGAGGCCAAGCATCAGCAGGGGTGGACATTCAGCAGAGGAGGGCCCATTGGGCGCCCAGATACCCTCGCGGGTGACAAGCAGCGCTATACAAATATTACTAGATTCATTCAGCAGGACTGGGGCGTTAAGCAGGGGGTGGTGGAACATCAGAAGGGGGGCAGCATTCTGCAGGAGTATGGAAGTGACGTGTGGTGTACACAAGCCCAGCAGCAGAGCGCTGTCGAATGGCAAAGGCAGGAGTAAAGTCAACGAGTGACAGGAGCAGAAGCGGCGATGTGGACTCGGGAGCCTAGCTTGGTCAGTATGATGGGGGGGGGGGGCGATTTCCCAACAATCCCGCTGGGACATCTTGTTAAAACACATTATGAGACCCAGGAGTTGAGGGGGTCTTAAGGGGCAGTGGAAAGAGAGGAGTGAGGATTGTTGGGGTGCAAAATTCATTCAAAACATAGAAGAGAGAAAGTGTGTGTGTCAGTGTGGGCGAGTAAAAGTCCAGGTGAAACATTACCGACCGAAAGCACTTGTACCCCCCCCCCCACCCCCACCCTCACTGAAGCTACACACCCCTGTGTAGACGGTTAATGCATTCTGACGTAGTGTTCTTGAAAGAGGGACGTCTTCGGCTCTCTCCTATATTGGGCAGTTGTGGGTTGTTCTGACGGATGCAGATGTTGTTCCAGATCCTGGGTGCATTGATGGTGACGGCAGGTTGTCCTGCTTTACGGTATTTTTACACTTCTCTGCCTCCAGTCCGATGGTGTCCTGGTGGCGGGTGCGTCGAGATACACAAGTGATGGCTACATATGTCAGTCATACATCATGATGGCAAGTGATGGCCAGACATGCCAGCCATGAGTCACAATGGCAAGTGATGGCCAGACATGCCAGCCATATGTCATGATGGCAAGTGATGGCCGGACATGCCAGCCATGAGTCACAATGGCAAGTAATGGCCAGACATACCAGTCAGTCACGATGGCAAGTGATGGCCAGACATTCCAGTCATGAGTCACGATGACAAGTGATGGCCAGACATCCCAGCCATATGTCATGATGGCAAGTGATGGCCAGACATGCCAGTCACACATCATGATGGCAAGTGATGGCCAGACATGCCAATCATGAGTCACAATGGCAAGTAATGGCCAGAAATGCCAGCCATATGCCATAATGGCAAGTGATGGCCGGACATGTCAGCCATGAGTCACAATGGCAAGTAATGGCCAGACATGCCAGTCATAAGTCACAATGGCAAGTGATGCCCTGACATTCCAGTCATGAGTCATGATGGCAAGTGATGGCCAGATATGCCAGTCATGAGTCACAATGGCAAGTGGTGGCCAGACATGCCAGTCATAAGACACGATGGCAAGTGATGGCCAGACATTCCAGTCATAGGTCACAATGGCAAGTGATGGCCAGACACTCCAGCCATAAGTCATGATGGCAAGTGATGGACAGACATGCCAGCCATATGTCATGATGGCAAGGGATGTCCAGACATGCCAGCCATATGTCATGATGGCAAGTGATGGCCAGACATGCCAGTCATGAGTCACAATGGCAAGTGATGGCCAGACATGCCAGTCATAAGTCATGATGGCAAGTGATGGCCAGACATGACAGCCATTAGTCACGATGGCAAGTGATGGCCAGATATGCCAGTCATGAGTCACAATGACAAGTGATGGACAGACATGCCAGTCATGATTCACGATGGCAAGTGATGGCCAGACATGCCAGTCATGAGTCACAATAGCAAGTGATGGGCAGACATGATAGTCATGAGTCATGATGGCAATTGATGGCCAGACATGCCAGTCATAGGTCACAATAGCAAGTGATGGCCAGACATACCAGTCATGAGTCACGATGCCAAGTGATGGCTAGACATGCGAGTCATGAGGCACAATGGCAAGTGATGGCCAGACATGCCAGTCGTAAGTCATGATGGCAAGTGATGGGCAGACATGCCAGTCAGAGGCCACAATAGCAAGTGATGGCCAGACATGCCAGCCATATATCATGATGGCAAGTGATGGCCAGACATGCCAGTCATGAGTCACAATGGCAAGTAAGGGCCAGACATACTAGTCAGAAGTCACAATGGCAAGTGATGGCCAGAAATTCCAGTCATAAGTCACGATGACAAGTGATGGCCTGACATTCCAGTCATGAGTCACGATGGCAAGTGATGGCCAGACATGCCAGTCATAAGTCACGATGTCAAGTGATGGCCAGACATGCCAGTCATGATGGCAAGTGATGGCCAGACATGCCAGCCATATGTCATGATGGCAAGTGATGGCCAGACATGCCAGTCATGAGTCATGATGGCAAGTGATGGCCATACATGATAGTCATGAGTCATGATGGTTTTGTCGATGATGCAGTAGGTTTTGAAGATGACGCGGGCAGCAAGAGGAACCAGTGGAGTCCTGTCAGTATGAGGTGATGTGATCATATTTCCTCATGCCCTGGATGAGATGTGCTGCTTTGGGCGATGCCTTTAAGGGGGGCCACTGTGGGGTGTGGGAGGCCATAGTGCAGGGCGTTAGCACCATCCAGATGCAGAAGTACGAGGGCTTGAACTGAAGCTCAGAAGTGGATTTCTGGAAGAAACTGTTTCCCTATATTTAGAACGGAGATCAGGGACTCTGCCTTCTCTGGGCGTGGCAATGTGTCCCCCGTGGGGCGGTCCGACTCCAGTGTGAACGGAGATCAGGGACTCGGCCTTCTCTGGGCCTGGCAATGTGTCCCCTGTGGGGTGGTCCGACTCCAGTGTGAACGGAGATCAGGGACTCAGCCTTCTCTGGGCCTGGCAATGTGTCCCCCGTGGGGCGGTCCGACTCCAGTGTGAACGGAGATCCGGGACTCGGCCTTCTCTGGGCCTGGCAATGTGTCCCCCGTGGGGCGGTCCGACTCCAGTGTGAACGGAGATCCGGGACTCGGCCTTCTCTGGGCCTGGCAATGTGTCCCCCGTGGGGCGGTCCGACTCCAGTGTGAACGGAGATCCGGGACTCGGCCTTCTCTGGGCCTGGCAATGTGTCCCACGTGGGGCGGTCCGACTCCAGTGTGAACGGAGATCCGGGACTCGGCCTTCTCTGGGCCTGGCAATGTGTCCCCCGTGGGGCGGTCCGACTCCAGTGTGAACGGAGATCCGGGACTCGGCCTTCTCTGGGCCTGGCAATGTGTCCCACGTGGGGCGGTCCGACTCCAGTGTGAACGGAGATCCGGGACTCGGCCTTCTCTGGGCCTGGCAATGTGTCCCCCGTGGGGTGGTCCGACTCCAGTGTGAACGGTGATCCGGGACTCGGCCTTCTCTGGGCCTGGCAATGTGTCCCCCGTGGGGCGGTCCGACGCCAGTGTGAACGGAGATCCGGGACTTGGCCTTCTCTGGGCCTGGCAATGTGTCCCCCGTGGGGCGGTCCGACTCCAGGGTGAATCCAAGTGACTTGGTCTTTGGTGTAAGTTGGGGTGGGAACCTGTTCAGGTCCATGTCATTGAGCCTGGTTTGGAGGAGCTGTCGCATGTTGTTCTTGGCAAAGGCCAGGAATTCTACATTAGTGAGGATGAGCTCTGGGTCAGTGCTGGACGTCCAGCTCTGGATGGGGGCAGGCAGGGTTTGAGGCATTGGATGTCTCAAGTGGAGTGCGACCGCGACTTCAAGCAGAAATGTGTGAGTCATCAGCATACTGGTGAATCTTGATTGTCACTGGTGAGTAGACTCCCAAGAGGCTCCATGCAGAGGTTGAAGATGACTGGGCTGGATGTGTGCATGTGAATGGTGGAGTGCATGGGGGAGTATAGTGCTGTGCAGTGCATATGTGTTATATGCAGGAGCTGAGTGTATGTGTGCCTGTGACTGGTGCCATACATGGGAGATGTAGCGCTGTGCATTGCATATGTTTTATATGCAGGAGCTGAGTGTGTGCATGCTTGTGAATGGTGCAATATATGGGAGATGTAGTGCTGTGCAGTATGTTATGTACATGTGCTGGGTGCATGTGTGCCTGTGACTGGTGCCATACATGGGAGATGTAGTGCTGTGCAGTGTGTGTTTGTGTTATGTACATGTGCTGGGTGTATGTGTGCCTGTGAATGGTACAATACATGGGAGATGTAGTGCTGTGTATTGCATATGTTTTATATTCAGGAGCTGAGTGTATGTGTGCCTGTGAATGGTGCAATACATGGGAGGTGTAGTGCTGTGCATTGCATGTGTGTTATGCACATGTGCTGGGTGTATGTGTGCCTGTGAATGGTACAATACATGGGAGATGTAGTGCTGTGCATTGCATATGTTTTATATTCACGAGCTGAGTGTATGTGTGCCTGTGAATGGTGCAATACATGGGAGATGTAGTGCTGTGCAGTGTTTGTGTGTTATATGCAGGAGCTGAGTGTATGTATGCTTGTGAATGGTGCAATACATGGGAGATGTAGTGCTGTGCAGTGTTTGTGTGTTATATGCAGGAGCTGAGTATGTGTGTGCTTGTGAATGGTGCAATACATGGGAGATGTAGTGCTGTGCAGTGTTTGTGTGTTATATGCAGGACCTGAGTGTATGTATGCTTGTGAATGGTGCAATACATGGGAGATGTAGTGCTGTGCAGTGTTTGTGTGTTATATGCAGGAGCTGAGTGTATGTATGCTTGTGAATGGTGCAATATATGGGAGATGTAGTGCTGTGCAGTGTGTTATGTACATGTGCTGGGTGCATGTGTGCCTGTGACTGGTGCAATACATGGGAGATGTAGTGCTGTGCAGCGTGTGTTTGTGTTATGTACATGTGTTGAGTGTATGTGTGCCTGTGAATAGTGCAATACATAGGAGATGTAGTGCTGTGCATTGCATATGTTTTATATGCAGGAGCTGAGCGTGTGTGTGCCTGTGAATGGTGCAATACATGGGAGATGTAGTGCTGTGCAGTGTGTGTTATGTAGATGTGCTGTATGTGGGCCTGTGAATGATGCAGTACATGGGAGATGTAGTGCTGTGCAGTGTGTGTGTGTGTGTGTGTGTGTGTGTGTGTGTTATATGCAGGAGCTGAGTGTATGTGTGCCTGTGAATGGTGCAGTACATGGGAGATGTAGTGCTGTGCAATTGTGTGTGTGTGTGTTATATGCAGGAGCTGGGTGTATGTGTGCCTGTGAATGGTGCAATACATGGGAGATGTAGTGCCATGCAGTGTGTGTGTGTGTGTGTTATGTACATGTGCTGTATGTGTGCCTGTGAATGGTGCAGCACATGGGAGATGTAGTGCTGTGCAGTGTGTGTGTGTGTGTGTGTGTGTGTGTTATATGCAGGAGCTGAGTGTATGTGTGCCTGTGAATGGTGCAGTACATGGGAGATGTAGTGCTGTGCAATTGTGTGTGTGTGTGTTATATGCAGGAGCTGAGTGTATGTGTGCCTGTGAATGGTGCAATACATGGGAGATGTAGTGCCATGCAGTGTGTGTGTTATGTACATGTGCTGGGTGTGTGTGTGCTTGTGAATGGTGCAATACATGGGAGATGTAGTGCTGTGCAGTGTTTGTGTGTTATATGCAGGAGCTGAGTGTATGTATGCTTGTGAATGGTGCAATACATGGGAGATGTAGTGCTGTGCAGTGTTTGTGTGTTATATGCAGGAGCTGAGTGTATGTATGCTTGTGAATGGTGCAATATATGGGAGATGTAGTGCTGTACAGTGTGGTATGTACATGTGCTGGGTGCATGTGTGCCTGTGACTGGTGCAATACATGGGAGATGTAGTGCTGTGCAGCGTGTGTTTGTGTTATGTACATGTGTTGGGTGTATGTGTGCCTGTGAATAGTGCAATACATAGGAGATGTAGTGCTGTGCATTGCATATGTTTTATATGCAGGAGCTGAGTGTGTGTGTGCCTGTGAATGGTGCAATACATGGGAGATGTAGTGCTGTGCAGCGTGTGTTTGTGTTATGTACATGTGTTGGGTGTATGTGTGCCTGTGAATAGTGCAATACATAGGAGATGTAGTGCTGTGCATTGCATATGTTTTATATGCAGGAGCTGAGTGTGTGCATGCTTGTGAATGGTGCAATATATGGGAGATGTAGTGCTGTGCAGTATGTTATGTACATGTGCTGGGTGCATGTGCGCCTGTGACTGGTGCCATACATGGGAGATGTAGTGCTGTGCAGTGTGTGTTTGTGTTATGTACATGTGCTGGGTGTATGTGTGCCTGTGAATAGTGCAATACATAGGAGATGTAGTGCTGTGCATTGCATAGGTTTTATATTTAGGAGCTGAGTGTGTGTGTGCCTGTGAATGGTGCAATATATGGGAGCTGTAGTGCTGTGCAGTGTGTGTTATGTACATGTGCTGTATGTGTGCCTGTGAATGGTGCAGTACATGGGAGATGTAGTGCTGTGCAGTGTGTGTGTGTGTGTGTTATATGCAGGAGCTGAGTGTATGTGTGCCTGTGAATGGTGCAGTACATGGGAGATGTAGTGCTGTGCAATTGTGTGTGTTATATGCAGGAGCTGAGTGTATGTGTGCCTGTGAATGGTGCAATACATGGGAGATGTAGTGCTGTGCAGTGTGTGTGTATGTTATGTACATGTGCTGGGTGTATGTGTGCCTGTGAATGGTGCAATACATGGGAGATGTAGTGCTGTGCAGTGTGTGTGTGTGTTATGTACATGTGCTGGGTGTATGTGTGCCTGTGAATGGTGCAATATATGGGAGCTGTAGTGCTGTGCAGTGTGTGTTATGTACATGTGCTGTATGTGTGCCTGTGAATGGTGCAGTACATGGGAGATGTAGTGCTGTGCAGTGTGTGTGTGTGTGTGTTATATGCAGGAGCTGAGTGTATGTGTGCCT
Source organism: Triturus cristatus (assembly GCF_964204655.1). NCBI lineage: Eukaryota > Metazoa > Chordata > Amphibia > Caudata > Salamandridae > Triturus > Triturus cristatus. Next base: position 7,401,991 of record NC_140592.1, read on the forward strand.
GTGAATGGTGCAGTACATGGGAGATGTAGTGCTGTGCAATTGTGTGTGTTATATGCAGGAGCTGAGTGTATGTGTGCCTGTGAATGGTGCAATACATGGGAGATGTAGTGCTGTGCAGTGTGTGTGTGTGTTATGTACATGTGCTGGGTGTATGTGTGCCTGTGAATGGTGCAATACATGGGAGATGTAGTGCTGTGCAGTGTGTGTGTGTGTTATGTACATGTGCTGAGTGTATGTGTGCCTGTGAATGGTGCAATACATGGGAGATGTAGTGCTGTGCAGTGTGTGTGTGTGTTATGTACATGTGCTGGGTGTATGTGTGCCTGTGAATGGTGCAATACATGGGAGATGTAGTGCCATGCAGTGTGTGTGTGTGTTATGTACATGTGCTGGGTGTGTGTGTGCCTGTGAATGGTGCAATACATGGGAGATGTAGTGCTTTGTATTGCATATGTTTTATATTCAGGAGCTGAGTGTATGTGTGCCTGTGAATGGTGCAATACATGGGAGATGTAGTGCTGTGCAGTGTGTGTGTGTGTTATGTACATGTGCTGGGTGTATGTGTGCCTGTGAATGGTGCAATACATGGGAGATGTAGTGCCATGCAGTGTGTGTGTGTGTGTTATGTACATGTGCTGGGTGTGTGTGTGCCTGTGAATGGTGCAATACATGGGAGATGTAGTGCTGTGTATTGCATATGTTTTATATGCAGGAGCTGAGTGTGTGTATGCTTGTGAATGGTGCAATACATGGGAGATGTAGTGCTGTGCAGTGTGTGTGTGTGTGTGTTATGTACATGTGCTGGGTGTATGTGTGCCTGTGAATGGTGCAATACATGGGAGATGTAGTGCTGTGCAGTGTGTGTGTGTGTTATGTACATGTGCTGGGTGTATGTGTGCCTGTGAATGGTGCAATATATGGGAGATGTAGTGCTGTGCAGTGTGTGTGTGTGTGTTATGTACATGTGCTGGGTGTATGTGTGCCTGTGAATGGTGCAGTACATGGGAGATGTAGTGCTGTGCAGTGTGTGTGTGTGTTATGTACATGTGCTGGGTGTATGTGTGCCTGTGAATGGTGCAATATATGGGAGCTGTAGTGCTGTGCAGTGTGTGTTATGTACATGTGCTGTATGTGTGCCTGTGAATGGTGCAGTACATGGGAGATGTAGTGCTGTGCAATTGTGTGTGTTATATGCAGGAGCTGAGTGTATGTGTGCCTGTGAATGGTGCAATACATGGGAGATGTAGTGCTGTGCAGTGTGTGTGTGTGTTATGTACATGTGCTGGGTGTATGTGTGCCTGTGAATGGTGCAATACATGGGAGATGTAGTGCTGTGCAGTGTGTGTGTGTGTTATGTACATGTGCTGGGTGTATGTGTGCCTGTGAATGGTGCAATATATGGGAGCTGTAGTGCTGTGCAGTGTGTGTTATGTACATGTGCTGTATGTGTGCCTGTGAATGGTGCAGTACATGGGAGATGTAGTGCTGTGCAGTGTGTGTGTGTGTGTGTTATATGCAGGAGCTGAGTGTATGTGTGCCTGTGAATGGTGCAGTACATGGGAGATGTAGTGCTGTGCAATTGTGTGTGTTATATGCAGGAGCTGAGTGTATGTGTGCCTGTGAATGGTGCAATACATGGGAGATGTAGTGCTGTGAAGTGTGTGTGTGTGTTATGTACATGTGCTGGGTGTATGTGTGCCTGTGAATGGTGCAATACATGGGAGATGTAGTGCTGTGCAGTGTGTGTGTGTGTTATGTACATGTGCTGGGTGTATGTGTGCCTGTGAATGGTGCAATACATGGGAGATGTAGTGCTGTGCAGTGTGTGTGTGTGTTATGTACATGTGCTGGGTGTATGTGTGCCTGTGAATGGTGCAATACATGGGAGATGTAGTGCCATGCAGTGTGTGTGTGTGTTATGTACATGTGCTGGGTGTGTGTGTGCCTGTGAATGGTGCAATACATGGGAGATGTAGTGCTGTGTATTGCATATGTTTTATATTCAGGAGCTGAGTGTATGTGTGCCTGTGAATGGTGCAATACATGGGAGATGTAGTGCTGTGCAGTGTGTGTGTGTGTTATGTACATGTGCTGGGTGTATGTGTGCCTGTGAATGGTGCAATATATGGGAGATGTAGTGCTGTGCAGTGTGTGTGTGTGTGTTATGTACATGTGCTGGGTGTATGTGTGCCTGTGAATGGTGCAGTACATGGGAGATGTAGTGCTGTGCAGTGTGTGTGTGTGTTATGTACATGTGCTGGGTGTATGTGTGCCTGTGAATGGTGCAATATATGGGAGCTGTAGTGCTGTGCAGTGTGTGTTATGTACATGTGCTGTATGTGTGCCTGTGAATGGTGCAGTACATGGGAGATGTAGTGCTGTGCAATTGTGTGTGTTATATGCAGGAGCTGAGTGTATGTGTGCCTGTGAATGGTGCAATACATGGGAGATGTAGTGCTGTGCAGTGTGTGTGTGTGTTATGTACATGTGCTGGGTGTATGTGTGCCTGTGAATGGTGCAATACATGGGAGATGTAGTGCTGTGCAGTGTGTGTGTGTGTTATGTACATGTGCTGGGTGTATGTGTGCCTGTGAATGGTGCAATATATGGGAGCTGTAGTGCTGTGCAGTGTGTGTTATGTACATGTGCTGTATGTGTGCCTGTGAATGGTGCAGTACATGGGAGATGTAGTGCTGTGCAGTGTGTGTGTGTGTGTGTTATATGCAGGAGCTGAGTGTATGTGTGCCTGTGAATGGTGCAGTACATGGGAGATGTAGTGCTGTGCAATTGTGTGTGTTATATGCAGGAGCTGAGTGTATGTGTGCCTGTGAATGGTGCAATACATGGGAGATGTAGTGCTGTGAAGTGTGTGTGTGTGTTATGTACATGTGCTGGGTGTATGTGTGCCTGTGAATGGTGCAATACATGGGAGATGTAGTGCTGTGCAGTGTGTGTGTGTGTTATGTACATGTGCTGGGTGTATGTGTGCCTGTGAATGGTGCAATACATGGGAGATGTAGTGCTGTGCAGTGTGTGTGTGTGTTATGTACATGTGCTGGGTGTATGTGTGCCTGTGAATGGTGCAATACATGGGAGATGTAGTGCCATGCAGTGTGTGTGTGTGTTATGTACATGTGCTGGGTGTGTGTGTGCCTGTGAATGGTGCAATACATGGGAGATGTAGTGCTGTGTATTGCATATGTTTTATATTCAGGAGCTGAGTGTATGTGTGCCTGTGAATGGTGCAATACATGGGAGATGTAGTGCTGTGCAGTGTGTGTGTGTGTTATGTACATGTGCTGGGTGTATGTGTGCCTGTGAATGGTGCAATACATGGGAGATGTAGTGCCATGCAGTGTGTGTGTGTGTGTTATGTACATGTGCTGGGTGTGTGTGTGCCTGTGAATGGTGCAATACATGGGAGATGTAGTGCTGTGTATTGCATATGTTTTATATGCAGGAGCTGAGTGTGTGTATGCTTGTGAATGGTGCAATACATGGGAGATGTAGTGCTGTGCAGTGTGTGTGTGTGTGTGTTATGTACATGTGCTGGGTGTATGTGTGCCTGTGAATGGTGCAATACATGGGAGATGTAGTGCTGTGCAGTGTGTGTGTGTGTGTTATGTACATGTGCTGGGTGTATGTGTGCCTGTGAATGGTGCAATATATGGGAGATGTAGTGCTGTGCAGTGTGTGTGTGTGTGTTATGTACATGTGCTGGGTGTATGTGTGCCTGTGAATGGTGCAGTACATGGGAGATGTAGTGCTGTGCAGTGTGTGTGTGTGTGTTATGTACATGTGCTGGGTGTATGTGTGCCTGTGAATGGTGCAATATATGGGAGATGTAGTGCCGTGCAGTGTGTGTGTGTGTTATGTACATGTGCTGGGTGTATGTGTGCCTGTGAATGGTGCAGTACATGGGAGATGTAGTGCTGTGCAGTGTGTGTGTGTGTTTTGTACATGTGCTGGGTGTATGTGTGTCTGTGAATGGTGCAATACATGGGAGATGTAGTGCCATGCAGTGTGTGTGTGTGTGTTATGTACATGTGCTGGGTGTATGTGTGCCTGTGAATGGTGCAATACATGGGAGATGTAGTGCTGTGCAGTGTGTGTGTGTGTTTTGTACATGTGCTGGGTGTATGTGTGCCTGTGAATGGTGCAGTACATGGGAGATGTAGTGCTGTGCAGTGTGTGTGTGTGTTATGTACATGTGCTGGGTGTATGTGTGTCTGTGAATGGTGCAATACATGGGAGATGTAGTGCCATGCAGTGTGTGTGTGTGTGTTATGTACATGTGCTGGGTGCATGTGTGCCTGTGAATGGTGCAATACATGGGAGATGTAGTGCTGTGAAGAGACTGCTGTGCTGAGAGGGCCATACCCTTGTACGGTGGTGAGACGGCGACCCCGTATGCCAGAAGGGAGCACCATGAGAAAGTCTGCTGTGCTGATACGTTCAGTGCTCAAGTGCAGAAGAGACGCCAGAGGGGCCACCGGGACCAAGCAAGAAGTGTGACCTAGTCCCATCATCACCAGTGAGCGAGACTGCTGTGGGGACCCCTAAGGACCTGTGCCATGACTGAGGACCAGTGTCGGACCATCACACTACTTCTCCCCCTCTACCCCCCACTCACTGTTTCCAGGACCAAACTAACATACCCAGCTTGGAGGAGCCACGAGGAACCTCTGGTTGCTGCAGCCGCACAACCAATCATCACCAGCTTACCAGAGACAGCTGCTGCGGCTGCAAAACTCATGGAGGGGGCGCACTCGGGGACCCTGGCCACTCCGATCCTACAGGTACGGGTAAGACTGATTTCGGGCCTGTCAGGCCCGGGGAAACTTGCATGCCATGAAGTGCTTCGGCGCTGGAACACTTTTGACTTTAAATAAGGAGTCAGAACTTCTGAGACTCAGACTGCTACTGGGGCTTCACCTGAGCCTATAGTAAATGGGGAATAACCACTATGGCTAGAGAGAGGAGGGAGTGGGACTGAGGGAATCTCCTAAAGAAACAGTAGAGCCCTGACTTTAGGGGGACTGTGGAAGTTGTTTGTGAATTTTGTATTTCCCTTTGTGTTGGTAGCTGTAAATGAAATACTACTTTCTTCATGAAAGTAAATATTTAACTGGACAGTTATTTATTGCTGCTGTTGAGCGTGTTTTGTGTTGTGAGCCTGTGTTCACTCCCTGTATTGTATTGTTATGTTATGTTATGTTAGTCGAACTTCTATAGCGCGCAGCTACCCCAGGTTGTCCCGGCGCTTGCTGTAGCTCTCCCAACACTCAGCAACAGGAGAATCAAAACAACCAAGTTTTGAGCGCTTTCCTAAAGGAAAGAAGATCCTTTGAATTCCTCAAGACAAAAGGCAGTTCATTCCAGGCCCTAGCTGCCCCCGCAACAAAATTTCTCCCACCCCATTTGGCTTTTCTTATACTAGGGAGGACGATGAGTTTTGCTCCCAAGGAGCGCAGAGTTCTTGCCGGAACATACCAGCGAAATTGTTGTCTCATATAGAGAGAGCCTGTGTTCTGCAAGGCGCGGAAAACTAAACACAAGGCCTTGAAAAGAATTCGCTTTTTTACAGGTAGCCAGTGGAATTTTCTTATTGCGCCAGAAATCTGGGTACATCTCGATGTGCCCGTAAGCAGCCTGGCTGCTGAGTTCTGAAGCATCTGGAGTTTATGTAGATTACCCTCCTGCATGTTCAAATAAAGACTATTGCAGTAGTCCAGACGAGACATAATCAGAGATGTAACCACTGTAAATTTACAATCCGCAGGCAGGAGCGGAAGCACTTCCCACAAGCTCCTAAGAATGTAAGAGGTGGTGGAGACAACCGCATTCACCTGAGCTTGCATGCAGAGGCAATCATCCAACACTACCCCCAGATTTTTTACTTTCTGGGAGGGGACTGGGAGAGTGCCCATGGCCTCTGGCCACCAGCTAGGAGTCCACATATTGGAATTATTGCCGAATAACATTACCTCAGTTTTACTTGCATTAAGTTTTAGGCAGTTTTGAGACATCCAGTCTCCTACTGCCCCCATGCAGTCATGTAGCCTCTCCCCTGATGCCCTCTCCTGGCCTGGTAACATAGATATTACTATCTGAGTGTCGTCGGCATAAGATGTAAGACAGAAGCCAAACGATTCACTCAAAGGGGCCAGAGGAGAAACATACACGTTAAAGAGCGTGGGGCTGAGGGAAGACCCTTGTGGGACCCCACAGGGAAGAGAGAATGAGTTCGAGACGAAGTCACCCAAAGCCACTGACTGTCGTCTGTCAGAGAGGAAGGATTTTAGAAGAGACCAAGCTTTATTCCGTATGCCACAAGCCGATAACCGGTCCATTAGAACACCATGATGGACTGTGTCGAAGGCCGCGGAAAGGTCAAGCAGGATCAACACTGCCTTGCCACCTTGGTCCAGCCCTCTCCTAATCTCATCCGTAGATTTGAGAAGAGCGGCCTCGGTGCTGTGTCCTTCTCTAAAACCAAACTGGGTGGCATTGGTGTCACGCAAGAAGACAGTGGCGTAGCTAGAGCTTCTGGCGCCCGGGGCTATCCCCACAGATTGCCGCCCATGGCAGGTAGCAGGGGGGGGGGGTTAGGGGGGAAAAAGGACAGGAGCAGCGGGGGTGGATTGACAGTGTTTAAGTTATGCCACTCTCTACTCCACTGGAGGTGAAAGCAAAGGTCGGAGCGGAGGTGCAGCGTGCCCAACACTAACTTCGCATCCCAATGCAGGATGTCAGAGAGATTTACTTAACATACAGATTGACAATAAATCACGGAAGCGTGTAAATCAGTGTACAAGATGTGTTGCATGAGTCAGTGAGGTTTAAAAGGTGTAGCAGTCACATATCCTACATACCTCACTGTGCTATATTAAAAGGCTTGCTGGCACATGCATCAACAAAGACTTTTGCGATTCCTTAATTGCGATTTTTAAGGAATCGCATTTAAGGAATTGCAAAAGCCTATGCATGTAGGAATCGCTATAAAAATAGCGATTCCTACAAATTCCTTAATTGCGACTCGCAAATTGCGAGTCGCAATTAAGGAATGCCGTCCCATTCATTCCTAAGGAATGAATTGGAGATTGCATGAGCAATTTGCGAGTACCAGTAGGTACTCGCAAATTGCTCATGCAATTTCAAGGGTGCAAGGGTGTCAAAATGACACCCTATTGCACCCCTGAAATTGATCTGTGAACATCTGTTGCACACACACTGTTGTATTAACTACAACCTATCTAGGTTTAATGTCAAAGATATGACCCAGATAGGGCCAATTTTTATATAAAACAAACCTCGAGGGTCAAGACGCAAAACAAACCTGAATAGTAAAAGTAATTGTTTGTATTTTGATCTGTTTTAGGAATCTCTCGTATTTCGGAGACAGCACAAATATTTGTCTTGATAAAGATGGTCATATCCTTAAAAACCATCGAAACGCGTCGACGCAGTGGATCTGCATAAATCAAAGTCCCAATACAGATTCAATAACGCACCAATATATTAATGTGTGAAAAGCTGTATTTGAGGTTTTTTTTGATATGCACAGGAAAAGAGTAATTTGAATCTTGTTGTTCGTCTGTCTCTTTGTTATGCTGGTCATAAAAGGATTCTTATAATTTGTCTCACATTGTTTGGAAACGCAAATGACATGTACTGTAATATGTTTTTAATTGATATGATCTAATGTATGTAACATGTAATGATTTTTAATTGTGTTTTTTGTATAGATAAATATGTGGTTTTAAATATTCTTCTTTTATATATATGCAGTAAAGCATAATAAACATTAAATATAAAATACTTCTCTCATGACACAACGTATTGTTTCTTGAAAAATATCAACAAGGGAAAAGTCCTCTTTTTATTGGTCTAAAGTACCCCATTTCCCTTGAGTCTCAAGGGGTCCCTCTCAAACTTGTTTTTCCTATATTAATTGCACAACCTGTTGGTTGGAGAGGTCGTTTGGTTAAATAACCTTGTTGGGCGTCTATATTGGCCTATCAGTTCCAGATATTATACGCCTTCTATTATGGATAGATTAAAAACATTTGGCTTTACGGAGGATCAATTTAACAAATTAATAAATCAAAATCCCCGTAGCTGCAATTCAAAGAGTTTTAATAATTCAAGCCATGAGCAATTGGTTAAAATCCTCAATTTGAAAAAGAAACTCATCCGTACAGAACTGCATGCAGAATTTTTAATAGAATATCTAAAAGCAGGTGTAATTCCGATAGGGTTACAGGTCAGAAATGAACCTGGCTTATTCATAGAGAATCCTAAATTCATCGAGACCTGGACACATATTGCCAACCGATGCAGTCGGGACTGGCTCATTTTAATTATAGAAACAGCACAAGAACTGATAGACTTAGAAAAGAGGGAAATAGATGAGCAAGAAACACAATTTAAACAAGGTACAGCCCTGGAAGAAGCCAAAAAGAAAATGGAAGAATTGGAAATGGAAACTCAAAGCTATAGGGAATATTTAATGAATAAAAAAACAAAAAAGTTGAGAAAAGACATAGAGAGATATAGCACAGAAGGAGTATATCCATATACCAGTAAGGATTACTTCGATAACAAAAAAGATTTAAAATGGGAAAGACCTCAAATGCAGAGACCTTTATACTCTAGAGGAGGGCAAAAACGTATTACATTCTCAGATACGACAGGCTCGAGCAGCGAAGAAGAAGAACAGGGACCACAGGGAAACAGGGGAATGCCTTCATTTGAACGTGAGAATTTTTTAGGGAGACGCCAGAATCAGGGGCGCAGGGGTTACAGGGGGCAAAACAGACAGGAACCCCAGAGGAACCATCTACCTCAAAATGGAGGACAGGAATACCTCACTACGAGGAACAAGCAATATTGGAGATAAATGAACTCCCGATAATCAATCTTTCCAAAAGGACACTAAGTAAAGATGAGGAAGAAGTTCTACAGAAAGGTTTTAGTTTTGCACCTAGTAATAAACAAGATATGTTTGAGTTAGAAGGAGATTTAAAGAAGTTTTTTCATAAAATAAGACTTAACAGGTTTTTTGAGAATAAAACCTATGTATCCCCCCCTAATGTATCTGGACTCAAACCAAAATCTACGTTTACACCCAATCTGGCACAGGTGGATAAAAATGTGGAGATTTTTGAGAAAATAGTAGAAATGGAAATTAAAAACATCCATACAAAAACACAAAATAATTATCATAATAATATGCCATTGGAGCAGAGAAAAGCCCTTAAGACCTTACAAACCTGCAAGGAAATAACAATAAAACCTGCAGATAAAGGGGGTGGAGTCGTAATTTTCGATACCACAGATTACGACGACAGGATGAAAAAACTCCTCAAAGTAAAAGAACATTACCAGCCCATGAAGTTTACCAAAATCGAAGACTTAAAAAAAGAAGTAGGTACTCTACTTAAGAGGGGTAAGGAAGAAGGCTGGATTTGTGAAAATGAATATAAGTTTTTAATGAACACACATCCAGTAATCCCAGCCATCTATGGATTACCAAAAATCCACAAAAATGCACTAGATCCACCAATGCGACCCATAGTGAGCAGCATTGGCTCAGTGCTGGAACCACTAAGCAAATATGTAGACGTGTTCCTTAGACCCATAGTGCAAAAACAGAGATCATATCTGAAAGATACGGCCCATGCTATCTCCATTTTTGAGGGACAGGGCTTCAACAGGGTGACCCAAATTTTGGTCACCCTTGACATTGAAGCCCTGTATACTAATATACCCCAGGAGGATACGATAGAGGTTGTCTCAACAGTCCTAACAAATGAGAATTTAAGAGGAGGTGACAAAGGCTTTATTATGGCATGTGTCCGTACAGTGTTGAAAAACAACATGTTTTTATTCAAGGAAGATCTTTATTTACAAACTAAAGGGACCAGCATGGGAGCCACGTGTGCTCCCAGTCTGGCCTGCCTGTATGTGGGCGAGTTTGAACGCCGGAACATTTTCAATGAGGTCGCCCCGTTTTATGAAAACGTCATGTGCTGGCACCGTTACATAGATGACATCATTTTTATATGGAACGGTGCCAGCACAGAACTAGGGGAATTTTTGGAATGGCTCAACTTAGGAGACCCCAACTTGAAATTCACGGCTCACTACAGTGAGGACAGTGTCAACTTCCTTGATATAAAGATTAAAGAGGTTAAGGGAGAACTACAGGTGGAACTCTTTACCAAACCAACAGACAAGAACACCCTCCTTAAATATACGAGTAACCATCCCCAGGCACAGAAGAATAACATACCCTTTGGGGAGTTCTTAAGACTGCGGAGAAATTGCACAAGTCTTGCAGACTTTTACCATCATGCAGAGATTACAAAATCTAAATTAGAAGCAAGAGGTTATCCTAAAAAACTAATCAAGAACTCACTAAAAAGAGCCAGGTTCTATGATAGAGACAGTTTGTTAAATACAAAAAAAGAGAAGGAAAATAAAGCAACTGGAAGAGTGGTATTTGTTACCCAGTTTTCGAATATAAGTAACAAAATTAAAAATATTGTAAATAGGAATTGGATGATTTTAAATCAGGAAATGGAAAATCACCTCAATAAACCACTATTCTCATTTAGACGAAACAAAACGATAAGAAATTCCTTGGTGAGAACATATCCAGGACATCTAGAGAGACAAAATACAGTAGAAGGCAACAAAGCGAGAGGTAATTACAAGTGTGGCTCATGCTCAATATGCGCACAATGCGCTGAAGGGAGAAACTTCATCTTCTCCGGCAAAAATCTAACCTCTACCACATTAAACAATTGTCGCAGTAAAAACATAGTCTACCTCCTAACCTGCCCATGTGGGTTAGGCTATGTAGGAGAGACAGGTAGAGAACTGCGAGTACGCTTGCTAGAACACAGATCAGCATTGCGAACCAAAAAAGAAAATGCTCCTCTGGTAGACCATTTTGTAAAAAATAACCATGACTGTAACGATTTCAAGTGGTTTATATTGCAAAAGATTACGATAAACAGGAGAGGAGGCAATGTAGATTACATGAGAAAGAAGAGAGAACAATGGTTTATTTGTTACCTGAATACTGTAGAAAAAGGCCTCAATTCGAGAGAAGACTGGATGAAACTTTTATCCGTAGAGTAATAAAAATTTTTGCCTGCAGCATTTATGTTTAAAAGATGCATGTCTAAATGCGATGGAGAGTAGCAATCGCTATCAGAGCACTAAGATAGAAAAATATCTTCAATTTGAATTAGAGTCCTTAGACAATTCGTATAAACAAAAAGATCAAAAATCGGACAAGAAAACAATAAGATCAAAAATTGGACAAGAAAACACACGATACACAAATAGAAACCCTAGACTAAAAATTAAGGAACAGTTAGTAGCAACTCACAAAAGATGCGGTAACACGCTATTTATTAAGAAAGAGAAGGTTATAAGTAACGCTCAAGAAGTGACAATAAGTTTAATAAAAACAAGTCCCTCGATCGTGGTAACATTTTGTTGTTAAACATACAAGTAACAATAAAGTTTACACGAGGAATGAAAGTTAAAAAAATCCACTAAGGGGAAGGGCGTGTTCATGTGACCTCTCTGCCCCAATTATTGAATACCTCTATGAGGCACGAGATAGAACATATACCAGGTGAGCTGCATTAGTGAACAACCAATGACCGTGCGGCTTAGAAAGGTTTACAAGTACGACGAGTAGCACGTGTTGATTTTAGACCAATAGGAATCTACTTTACACAAAATAAATAAGATACGGCAGAAAAAGTTAGTGAGATGGCTCCGATCCAGTAAGAAAACACGACGGACATATGAAAGCGCGATTGAGGTAAGAGCAGGCAATGAATCGTAGGGTCCTGAACAGTATGACGGACATAGACGGAGTAGATTTATTAAGACACCCCTCCGTTTTTTTCTTTTAAATTATAGACACGCTGCCGATAACAAAGAAAATTAAACAATACCAATTCCTTTGGTGTGACCATCTGGTCCTGATATTCTAAAGGAGAAAGAAGGTTCACGATTTACACCTCCAATATCGCCCAAAAAGGTAACCCTGATAACAGAATAAGGGAAAGGGCAGAACTCAGCAAGTGAAGTAACAAAAACGCAAGTTAACTAGAGTTATATTTTCCTTTCATTATAGTGAATAGGCGACTAGCTAACTAACGAATACCGGAACAGAAATAGATGGAAAGTTGGTGTTTGCTCAAAGTCTACTGAACCAGGAGCTAACACAAGGGTCTCGCTTATTCGAGGTGAGGAACAGCATATAACGGAATTAAGACCTGCCAAATCATACTAGAAGATGATAAAAAAGGGAACCTATGTAGGACAAGGTGAAATAAATGACATATAATTAATAAATTTATAACAACAGAATCCCTTGGTCCAATTATAGAAAAATGAGAACATTTGTAGAATTGGTTTCCATTTTGAACTGTTGTATTAACTACAACCTATCTAGGTTTAATGTCAAAGATATGACCCAGATAGGGCCAATTTTTATATAAAACAAACCTCGAGGGTCAAGACGCAAAACAAACCTGAATAGTAAAAGTAATCGTTTGTATTTTGATCTGTTTTAGGAATCTCTCGTATTTCGGAGACAGCACAAATATTTGTCTTGATAAAGATGGTCATATCCTTAAAAACCATCGAAACGCGTCGACGCAGTGGATCTGCATAAATCAAAGTCCCAATACAGATTCAATAACGCACCAATATATTAATGTGTGAAAAGCTGTATTTGAGGTTTTTTTTGATATGCACAGGAAAAGAGTAATTTGAATCTTGTTGTTCGTTTGTCTCTTTGTTATGCTGGTCATAAAAGGATTCTTATAATTTGTCTCACATTGTTTGGAAACGCAAATGACATGTACTGTAATATGTTTTTAATTGATATGATCTAATGTATGTAACATGTAATGATTTTTAATTGTGTTTTTTGTATAGATAAATATGTGGTTTTAAATATTCTTCTTTTATATATATGCAGTAAAGCATAATAAACATTAAATATAAAATACTTCTCTCATGACACAACGTATTGTTTCTTGAAAAATATCAACAAGGGAAAAGTCCTCTTTTTATTGCACACACACATGCTCCAAGGGCATGTGTGTGCGCAACATGAAACTTTGAAAAATGCACAAAAGTGCATTTTTCAAAGTTTTTGCAAATTACCATGAAGTTCAACTTCATGCTAATTTGCTCCCCCTATTAGCGAAATCGCTAATTTTTTCACTTTCATGCATTGCATTTAAGGAATCTCAATTTGGGATTCCTTAAATGCAATCGCAATTTAAGGAATCGCAATTTAGAGATTCCTTAAATTGCGATTTTTGCATTTGGGATGATGCATCCCAAATGCAAAAATACAGGTTGCAAAGGGGCAGATTCTGAGAATCTGCCCGTTTGCGACCGGTTTTTACATTGATGCATGTGCCTGTTAGTATTTAGGAACTGCAAGTAACAAAAGGATCTGTGTTCAAAGCAGTAACCCACTTACCTAGCTACATCAAAAAAAAATACATTCTGCCATCTGCATATTACATGATGTGCTTTGCAGGCACATTAACCTTCTATACTACTTTGAGTCAGATCTGGGACTACACAAACGGAAATCTCTCCCAAAATATTTTAACCTCCAGGGTTATCTCACCAAATATTATTCCCTGATATTTACTGGGCACCTCTGCAGCAGATGTCTTAACCCTATAAAAATATTAGAAAACGCAGACTTTTTTAAACAAATTAATTATAAAAGATCTACTAACATGCTTCTCCTTGTTGCCAATTTCTTTGTGGCAGGGTTATAAACAATTTGTAAAATTAGTTGAGACGCAGATTTTGCATCGGGATTGCACCACTTTTTTTTTAGCACAACCCCAAAGCAACATCTAATTTGTTAAATCTCATAATGTGCTTAAATGCACTCATGATATACCTAATAAAAACAAATGTGTGAGATCATAATATCTGATGTTACTTCTTGTGCTGTCACTTACTGTGATGCCATGTGTGATGTCATGCATTGGGACATCACTGACTGTGATGGCACACACCATGATGTCACTTGCATACTGACTAACTAGGTTAGTCCCCACCCATGTGCTGGAGCTGCAAGAAAGTCCACAGCTTCAAGGCCTTCCATTTTAGGAAGGAATAATTTTACCCAAAAACAAAACCTGGTTTGCCAAAATAACCCCCCTTTACTTTCAAGAGTAAAAATAAAAATACAATGTACCTATTTTTGCCCACAGCGCAGGCAGTTTCATGCTCTCTCATCCACATGCTTCCAAAGGCCTGCACTCCTGGTAAAAGAAGTATATAACTTCCAGTATTGCTGAAGTAACAGAGGTCAGTGACTAAACAGTCAAAACTGCGAGAACTACTCTTTTCTAACCTCGGACGGGGGCTCGTTTGTTAAAGGTTGTTTGCCTAAAGGCTACCAAGATGGGTGTTGGGCGGAAGCAATAGGAGCTCTAGCAATAATTTAGACATGGGGTGGTGGTGGGCTTGAAAGTTCCACCGCGTGCTTTATGAATGACGCAGTGCGCTATAGAAAGGGGAAAAAGGATGTGTTTGGGTGCCACAAATGTCACAAACGGCCCTGAGTCTCAGGATGTATCGCTATTTCTCACCCCCAGCCTCCCCGGGAGCCTCGCACATTGATCCCGGACCAGGGGGTTGCTATGGGTTGCTGCGAAACACCCTCCAATGGTGGTGCAGAGCTCAGGGTGTGTTTGTATATTACTTAAGGGTTCAAAAGTCAGAGATGCCCTACTGCATGAGGCCGCGGGTAGGGCTCAGGGCTGCCGTCCGCCTGCAGATCGGACAGCCCCGGCTCGTCTCTCACCGGACTGTTACAGGAGCAGCAGTCGGCGCTCTAGTCCCACCTCCAGCACGGACTTCATAGCTGCCAAGGTTTCAGATTGCTTATGTGTGATATTTTCATATTTTCAATGTAATTAATTATGAGTGACATTCAACAACTATGAGTGACACTTTCTTTCCAGGAAAAATCAAGCAATGAAGACGAGGGAAACATATATTCAGAAATTACAGCCATTTCAGCAGTGAAAACTCTACAAAGATCTTAAAACTATTGCAAAGCACCAGACATGGAAGGGCACGGTCTGACATGAAACACAGACGGCACCGCTGCCACGTTTCAAGAGTGCTTATGTGTGACATTTTCAAGGTTTCAGGACACCTATGAATGACATTCAAGTACTAAATGCAGGACACTATGTTTCGAGCAAAATCAACAAATTGAGTACATGGAAACAGATGAACATTAAGAAATGACACTCATTTGAGCAAGGACAAGTTATGAAAAGAACTTGGAACTGCTGCAAAACACCTGACCCTACTGTAAAACGATGATACACCCACAAACGACTGACATCTTACACGATTTTACACTTGTAATCATTACTGCTTCTTGCAAAGCCGCAGACAAACTGCACTTCGCAGTCTAAAATTGCCAGATCATGTTTGTCTACGGAACACCTTATCACACTTAGTTCAGCGACTCAACTCGTGTTCTTATTGCAATCTGAACCTTATTGCGCGCGCGCTTCCTAAACACAAACATCACTGCACGGATTCCAGTGCGTGCGCCGTAGGGCCACTTCCAATGAGAAAACCCTGCCTGGTGCTGTAGTGTCTGAGCTGCAGCGGCAAACTCCCTGCTGACAGCTACTCTGCTCAGCTGTCCACAGACAGTGCTGTGCTCGAGTCTGTGGGGCGAACTCACTGCTGACAGCTGCTCTGCTCAGCTGTCCACAGACAGTGCTGTGCTCGAGTCTGTGGGGCGAACTCACTGCTGACAGTGCTCTGCTCAGCTGTCCACAGACAGTGCTGTGCTCGAGTCTGTGGGGCGAACTCACTGCTGACAGCTGCTCTGCTCAGCTGTCCACAGACAGTGCTGTGCTCGAGTCTGTGGGGCGAACTCACTGCTGACAGCTGCTCTGCTCAGCTGTCCACAGACAGTGCTGTGCTCGAGTCTGTGGGGCGAACTCACTGCTGACAGCTGCTCTGCTCAGCTGTCCACAGACAGTGCTGTGCTCGAGTCTGTGGGGCGAACTCACTGCTGACAGTGCTCTGCTCAGCTGTCCACAGACAGTGCTGTGCTCAGGTCTGTGGGGCGAACTCACTGCTGACAGCTGCTCTGCTCAGCTGCTCACAGACAGTGCTGTGCTCGAGTCTGTGGGGCAAACTCACTGCTGACAGCTGCTCTGCTCAGCTGTCCACAGACAGTGCTGTGCTCGAGTCTGTGGGGCAAACTCACTGCTGACAGCTGCTCTGCTCAGCTGTCCACAGACAGTGCTGTGCTCGAGTCTGTGGGGCGAACTCACTGCTGACAGTGCTGTGCTCAGCTGCTCACAGACAGTGCTGTGCTCGAGTCTGTGGGGCGAACTCACTGCTGACAGCTGCTCTGCTCAGCTGTCCACAGACAGTGCTGTGCTCGAGTCTGTGGGGCGAACTCACTGCTGACAGTGCTCTGCTCAGCTGTCCACAGACAGTGCTGTGCTCGAGTCTGTGGGGCGAACTCACTGCTGACAGCTGCTCTGCTCAGCTGCTCACAGACAGTGCTGTGCTCGAGTCTGTGGGGCAAACTCACTGCTGACAGCTGCTCTGCTCAGCTGTCCACAGACAGTGCTGTGCTCGAGTCTGTGGGGCAAACTCACTGCTGACAGCTGCTCTGCTCAGCTGTCCACAGACAGTGCGGTGCTCGAGTCTGTGGGGCGAACTCACTGCTGACAGCTGCTCTGCTCAGCTGTCCACAGACAGTACTGTGCTCGAGTCTGTGGGGCAAACTCACTGCTGACAGCTGCTCTGCTCAGCTGTCCACAGACAGTGCTGTGCTCGAGTCTGTGGGGCAAACTCACTGCTGACAGCTGCTCTGCTCAGCTGTCCACAGACAGTGCTGTGCTCGAGTCTGTGGGGCGAACTCACTGCTGACAGCTGCTCTGCTCAGCTGCTCACAGACAGTGCTGTGCTCGAGTCTGTGGGGCGAACTCACTGCTGACAGCTGCTCTGCTCAGCTGTTCACAGACAGTGCTGTGCTCGAGTCTGTGGGGCGAACTCACTGCTGACAGTGCTGTGCTCAGCTGCTCACAGACAGTGCTGTGCTCGAGTCTGTGGGGCAAACTCACTGCTGACAGCTGCTCTGCTCAGCTGTCCACAGACAGTGCTGTGTTCGAGTCTGTGGGGCAAACTCACTGCTGACAGCTGCTCTGCTCAGCTGTCCACAGACAGTGCTGTGCTCGAGTCTGTGGGGCGAACTCACTGCTGACAGCTGCTCTGCTCAGCTGTCCACAGACAGTGCTGTGCTCGAGTCTGTGGGGCGAACTCACTGCTGACAGCTGCTCTGCTCAGCTGCTCACAGACAGTGCTGTGCTCGAGTCTGTGGGGCGAACTCACTGCTGATAGTGCTCTGCTCAGCTGCTCACAGACAGTGCTGTGCTCGAGTCTGTGGGGCAAACTCACTGCTGACAGTGCTCTGCTCAGCTGTCCACAGACAGTGCTGTGCTCGAGTCTGTGGGGCGAACTCACTGCTGACAGTGCTCTGCTCAGCTGTCCACAGACAGTGCTGTGCTCGAGTCTGTGGGGCAGTCCATACACCGCGGCGCTCTGACCGGGGCAGAAAGGGCAAACGCTCTCAGCACTGAACTGCAGTGTGCGCGGTGGGTGTCTTTTAAAAACAACGCTCACCGTAACGTAACCGGAAACAAGTGGAGTACTTCCTTTTGCCAAGGCCCTACCAGGGTCGCAGCAATTTCTTCCTGGGGCCCCGGCAGGATTTGTAAAAAATACCTGTCTGGAGTTAGTCACGCGCCATCCACTGACAGAGCCAGCCGGGCTGTGGAGGCATGCGTGAGGCATGCGTGAGGCATGCGTGAGGCATTGAAAGGAGCTGCTTGGAGCCAACGGATCAAGGGTGAATGATGCATTAGCGTAGATACCGGATGATGCGGGACAGTGTGTGGTGTGAAGAGACACTATGTGGTTCTTATGTAGTGGTTGGGTAGCTTAATAGATTTGGGGCATGAATCGGTGGCCGCACAATGGGGGGGGAGGGGGAGGTTACAATGGGAAACGGTTATTGCTTTATATTTGTTTCATTTACCAATATTGTAAACGAAATGTCAATGTCAATATATTGTGGCCGGATATATATCGAAGGTTTCCTGAGATGGGGAGCGTCGTATGGTATGTAATAATTGAGAAAATAAAATTTGTTTCTTAAAAGAAAATAACTGACTGTTAACGGAGGCTCAGCAGAGCTGCCGTACAATGTTGCAACATCAGAACATACTGACCCAGGGATGCTAGTGAAACATTATTTTATTACATGAGACCATGGTTTGCAGCTGAATTTACAATTCAGCGGAGTTTTTCTGAAAGCCAAATAAAACATGAACGTGCTCAGCTCATTCACAGAAAACTAGACACGCACTCTTTTATAATGTGGCCTAGAGCTAACTAAAGCGAAACTAAATAGGACCTATAATACAACACTCATCTATGTCAATGAAGGGTAGCCGGGCCTAGCAGCTGCTGCCCCTGATTTACCATTCTTGCCTCTAGCACTAGCCTTGCTCCTGCTAGCCACATAGGTGAAGGTCCAAGAGGAACAGAAGTAAACAAGCCTCCAACGGACCAGTGAAACGAAACAGACGGTGAGCAGCGGAGAAAAGAAACGTATTGCTGGGCGCAGTAGATTAATGAAGGAATACTGAGTGTGCTTCTGCCGCCGGTGGGTGGGGCATTGGCGAGGAGGAACCCCACATAACAGGACACCCACCCCACCCTCTCACAACTTCCACTGCTTCAACCCCTGTGATCGGATCCACACCGTGAGAGCCTGCCCTCAGTGCCCTGACAATAAACAATAATTATTTATTTATATCCTAACAGTTACCGGGCCGGCAGCTGCCTATTTAAATGATGACTTCGAAAACAAAAGCGGAGAATACCCTGCTGTACTTACTTTTTGCTGCAATTTAAAGCTTGCGAGCGCGGCAATTCGGTAAAGGGCGCTTGTGGCCGCAATCAGAAGTACGACTCCGAGTTTCGCCCAACCCCAAAGCCTGCTGGAAGCAACTCGCCTCGACTCTCCAGGAGACACCAGGCCGGCCTGGAAATGTGCGTGCGGCAGCATTTGCAAGCATTCGCGCTTGCACTTCATACACGTGTGCAGCGCAGCCGCCGCCTTGCCGCCACCAAAATAGTGCCGTCTGGGGCGGACCGCCCCCACCGCACCCCCCTAGCTACGCCTGAGCAAGAAGATACTTAACTTAGTATTCAAATACCTTTCCACCAGTTTTGCCGGTAGGGGAAGGCGCGAAATAGGACGAAAATTATTGGGATCATTCATATCCAGGTTAGGTTTTTTCAACAACGGAAGTACCAAGGCTACCTTCCATCGTATTGGGAACTGCCCAAGAGAAAACATAGCATTATAAAGCACCGTCAGTGTCGAAGCTATGGGTTCAGGTGCCAATTTTGCTATTGCCACTGGGCATGGATCAACAGGTGATCCAGATTTTGTGGTCACCAAAAAACTTGAGGGTCTCTGGATATGTTATGGGAGGAAAAATATCCAAAGAGGGTTTTAGATCCAAACAATCAGTAGGGCCTGAGTTAAAACTAGCCGGGTCTTTAAAAGTATTGAAGATTGCTGCCACTTTAGACTGAAAGAAAATAGCAATTTCCTCACAAATATCCCTCGTAGGTGTAAGGGGAGTGGGCAAAGGGTGCGCTAGCCAAGCTACTGTTTTGTAAAGTTCCTTTGTGGGGTTACCTGCAAGTTTAATCTGACGTGAAAAAAACTCTCTCTTAGTTTCCGTCAGCAAGTGCTTGTAACACAAAATGCTTTGTTTATAAATATCTTTGGCAGAAGGGGAGTAGCTCATCCTCCACGCCCGTTCCAATTGTTTGCATTTTAGTTTTTGAGATTTCAGCTCTGGTGAGTACCATGGTGCTGAAGGTTGTAACCTCTTGGGGACAATCATTTTTTTGGGAGCAAGAGCGAGGCAAGCCTCCTCAATCCAAGCTGTATATATAGAGGCAGCTTCATCAACCTCTGCAGGGAGGGGTCTTTGTGAAGAGGAAAGAAGATCCCTCAGGTCATTTCCTTCCACCCTGTTCCAGGATCTAACTTCCTTGGACTTCAACACCCTGGGGCTTTACCCTGATCTTTCAGTCCAATAGCATCGAACCTTTCAGTCCCATATTCACCTCCCCCAGAGGGAGCCTTGGACTGCTTGGATCATGCTACCCCAGAGAGTCAAGTGCTGAAAGGATTCTTGGCTCACTTGCTCAGGATCCATAGTAGGTCGGGCCCCGGCACATCGGGAGTAAATGACCCAACAGTTGGGCCCAGTAACACCTCTTTGTCCCAAAGCCCTCTGAACGGGGTTTTGACACACCCCTTCCCCCAGACCTCTATCTGGTCTCTCTAACCTGCTGGCTCCTGGCATCTGGAGTGCAAAACCGTGGCCACCAACCTTGCTACTTCTCGAGGCAAATTATATTGTGCTGTGTATTAAAACTACCACTTCTATATTCATCCTTCTATCCATCCATCCGTCCGTCCGTCCATCCATCCTTCCATCCATCCATCCATCCATCCATCCATCCATCCATCCATCCATCCATCCATCCATCCTTCCATCCATCCATCCATCCGTCCATCCGTCCATCTATCCATCCATCCATCCTTTTGCTTTATCAAACAAATGTTAATATTGTGAAATAAGGTGTCGATGTCCACCATGATATGTGTACTTATAATAACGAACTCGAATCTCTGTTGTTGGAATTCACCCGATATGACCCCCCTCATCCTCGAGTCAGAAATACGTGGTCAAGAAGGCCCTGTGAACTAGGCCTGAAGTGAGTGATTGACAGATGACATGTGGGGGGACAAGTAACCCTTAGACAAGATCGCAAACACGAAAACCCCGATGATCCCTCAGATAGACAGCAACACCACAATGGTCTCAGGAGATTGGTCCCAATAAAACATGTTTGGCCAGAGGGGCATGGGTTCCCAAATACACCATAAAGAGAGATGCCACACTAAATTAGAACACACAGAACACAACATGCACACTGCATGCAGCGATCAGGCACTCCCGAAGCCGGACATCTAGACACGTACCGGCTGGTCCGGCATTGTGTCCATCCAAGGGCGAGGCCCACCAGCACTTCTGATCAAACGACCTGATTTATGGCCCCGTGACTAGGCCCAGATTTCGGTCTCTATAGGAATGCATAAACCACTTTATGATGCTTCATGTAATGTATAAAATGACGGCCCACACCAATGTGCTTCCAGACAGTCTTCATTCAGACCCTGACTCTGCGGCCTGTTCTCCCGGCCGCTGCGTTTCATTAAACCGACTGCCTCTTGTCTTTGGTTTTTCATGGGAAATTCATATTCCAGCAACACAGATAAAGGTGGGGGATGGATCCGTTTTGTCCAGGCGCATACCGACCAACAAGGGCCTGAAACAAGGCTGCGTCCTGGCCCCCACCTTATTTAACCTGTTCCTAAGCGATCTTTTCCCCATTTTAAATGGTTGCAACTCCCTCGCTCCCAAGCTAGGAGGACTGCAACTACCTTGTCTACTATATGCTGACGATATCGTCCTTATAAGCTATACCAAGGTAGGACTTCAGCACCTCCTGAATGCAACACAATGCTACTCAAATAAAAATGAGCTTACAATAAATCTTGAGAAAACCCAGACAATGACCATCAGCAAGAAAAAAAGGAAACTAACATCATGGTACTGGGACAAGACAAGAATTGGAGATACCCCAATACATAAATACTTAGGAGTGAAGATCGACAGAGGTGGGCAGTTCTCTACCCAGAGAACGAGTATACGAGGGAAAGGGTTATCTTTGGCAATCTCACTAAAGTCTCTAAATTGCAAACTTTCTGGCCCCTCTCTTCTGCCCTTGACGCAAGTAATCCGCGCTAAACTTCTCCCAACAATTACCTACGGGAGCGAGGCACTGAGAGGAAGGGACGCCAAGATCCTTGATGATACAATAACAGCTGCCTACAGAATCATCTTCAGCCTGCCCAAGCAAACCTCACCAGCTCAAATCAGGCACGAATTCGGCATCGATCAACAGCTCCTGGAAAGGCAGGGAGCCTATATGATAGCCTGGGACAAAGTGAGGAAATCGAAACAAGGAACATTAAATGAACATTTGTGGATGGAGTTAGCACAATACCCGTCCTCAGCAGCGGCCAAGTTCCTAGGGAAAAGCCTGACGAACACGGGATTAGAGCAGCTCTGGGAGACCCCAGTAAATCATATAACATTCAAAAAATTGGTCAAGAAATCGATCAAACAACTATCATGGGTCCAAGATAAGGCAGCCCTCTCTAAAAGAACGCATGGCTGGGTGACCCTAAACTCGTATACAACGAAGGCACCACAGAGCTACTTTGGCGAGGGATACTCCAAATCCGTCAAAATGTGCTTCTTAAAGCACAGGCTGGGCCTGTTACCCTGTATTCAAAACCTTCCAAACTGGATTAAAATAAAAGCTGATCCCCTTTGTCGGCTATGTGGCTTGGGGCAAGAGGATATCTTGCACTTGATATGTTCTTGCGAGAAACTACGTGATGAACGGAAACACTTGTTGATACACCACTTCAATCAGCAAGGGATCCGCACATGAAGGAAGGCAGTTCTCGCTTGTTTTTCTCCCCATGACCCTCGCTTGAACTGCAGCTTCGTAAAAATTATGAAGGCAGTGGAAAAAAAGATGCCAAAAATCAATCTATAAACGGTACCTGTATTATCGATTTAATATTGCTTGTCAACTGACACTTACTGACCCCATGAGCTCATGAGGATATTGGGAAAGAAGAAATATCTTACAAACACAAACTTGAACTATCCTTTTAAAAACTTTATTGCTCATGAAGTTGTCGCACGTACATTCGAACTTAGGAAATGTGAATGTTTTATTTTGATTTTATTAGAATTGTACTTTTATTACTCTCTACTCTTAATCTATTTTGTATAGCAATGGTTTTAAGTAACTATGCTAAATAAATTACTTACTTACTTCATACATTTGTTATGTGCCTTCATTGATATATTCATTCATGGATCCTTTCATCCATGCATCTTTATAGTCATTCATTAGTTCATGCACTCCTTCAGTCATCATTAACTCATTCTTTCAACCACCATTTCATCAGTGCATTAATTTGTCGTGTTTTCACCAGTTTGCTCATTAAACCATTCATTCACCTCCTCATTAGCACTATCACTGACCGCCACGCCGTCTCCTGGACTTGTACTCACTTACCTTGGTCACACTTGGGCCCAGTGTACCCAGCCTGGCACACACAGCTCCCATCGCCAGAAATACCCGCTCGACACACACCGAATTTACAGTTGCATTCTGCAAAGAAACGGACACAAAATGTTAGTCCTGGGTGCAGGTCACATGAGGCCACAGTGCCCATTGTGCCGCCAAGGGGTCGACATTCCTCAAATATATTGTGAACTGCATCAAAATGTGTTAGGGTTCAGACTTAAGAAACAACAGCACTGACAGTTCAAGCGCCCTTCCAGGTGCCTGAGGCTTCTAGGCGCCTGTGGCACTGTATGTGGAGGCCCTGAGGATACTTGATGCTTCTAGGCGCCTGTGGCACTGTATGGGGAGGCCCTTCCAGGTGCCTGAGGCTTCTAGGCACCTGTGGCACCGTATGTGGAGACCCTGAGGGTGCTTGATGCTTCTACGCGCCTGTGGCACTGTATGTGGAGGCTCTTCCAGCTGCCTGAGGCCTCTAGGCGTCTGTGGCACCGTATGTGGAGGCCCTGAGGAAGCCTGTGGCACCGTATATGTGGAGGGCCTGAGGGTGTCTGAGGCTTCTAGGTGCCTCAGGCATCGTATGTAGAGGTCCTGAGGATGCCTGTGGCACCGTATGTGGAGGCCCTGAGGGTGACTGAGGCTTCTAGGCGCCTGTGGCATGGTATGTGGAGGCCCTGAGGATGCCTGTGGCACCGTACGTGGAGGGCCCGAGGGCGCCACTGGCCAGTGGTGCCCTCGGGCCCTCCACGTACGGTGCCACAGGCATTCTGGGTAGTATTCAATAGTCCCTTAAATGAGATTCCAAAAAGAATTGAAATGTCTGAGCTCCTCTGTCTCCCCAAAGGGAGAGTCTCTCTAACATGTTTTGTTTGTGGGATATTAACTCTAATTGGTGACCCGCCTACTGGTGACCTGCCTACTGGTAACCCGCCTTCTGGTGACCTGCCTTCTGGTGACCCGCCTACTGGTGAGCCACCTACTGGCAACCCGCCTACTAGTGACCCTCCTACCGGTGACCCTCCTACTGGTGACCCTCCTACTGGCGGCCCGCCTACTGGCGACCCACCTACTGGTGACCCTCCTACTGGTGACCACCTACTGGTGACCCACCTACTGGTGACCCACCTACTGGTGACCACCTACTGGTGACCCGCCTACTGGTGACCTGCCTACTGGTGACCCACCTACTGGTGACCCACCTACTGGTGACCCACCTACTGGTGACCTGCCTGCTAGTGACCACCTACTGGTGACCAGCCTACTGGTGACCTGCCTACTGTTGACCCCCCTACTGGTGACCCTCCTACTGGCGACCACCTACTTGCAACCACCTACTGGTGACCCACCTACTGGTGACCACCTACTGTTGACCTGCCCACTGGTGACCACCTACTGGTGACCCCGCCTACTGGTGACCCGCCTACTGGTGACCTGCCTTCTGGTGACCACCTACTGGTGACCTGCCTACTGGTGACCCGCCTACTGGTGACCCGCCTACTGGTGACCCGCCTACTGGTGACCCTCCTACTGGCGACCACCTACTTGCAACCACCAACTGGTGACCCACCTACTGGTGACCACCTACTGTTGGCCTGCCCACTGGTGACCACCTACTGGTGACCCCGCCTACTGGTGACCCGCCTACTGGTGACACGCCTTCTGGTGACCACCTACTGGTGACCTGCCTACTGGTGACCTGCCTACTGGTGACCACCTACTGGTGACCCGCCTTCTGGTGACCCGCCTTCTGGTGACCCGCCTATTGGTGACCCGCCTACTGGTGACCCGCCTACTGGTGACCCCCTTCTGGTGACCGCCTACTGGTGACCTGCCTACTGGTGACCCGCCTACTGGTGACCTGCCTTCTGGTGACCACCTACTGGTGACCTGCCTACTGGTGACCCGCCTACTGGTGACCCACCTACTGGTGACCCGCCTACTGGTGACCCTCCTACTGGCGACCACCTACTTGCAACCACCAACTGGTGACCCACCTACTGGTGACCACCTACTGTTGGCCTGCCCACTGGTGACCACCTACTGGTGACCCCGCCTACTGGTGACCCGCCTACTGGTGACACGCCTTCTGGTGACCACCTACTGGTGACCTGCCTACTGGTGACCTGCCTACTGGTGACCACCTACTGGTGACCCGCCTTCTGGTGACCTGCCTTCTGGTGACCCGCCTACTGGTGACCCGCCTACTGGTGACCCGCCTACTGGTGACCCCCCTTCTGGTGACCACCTACTGGTGACCTGCCTACTGGTGACCCGCCTACTGGTGACCTGCCTACTGGTGACCCGCCTTCTGGTGACCCGCCCCTGTGCAGGCCGCTAGGTGCATTGTTTGCGCCGCTCAGATGGTGCAAATGTCAGGTAATAGATGCGCCGCATGAGTACAAACTCTTGTATCCCGGCCGCGGTGGCAGCTCATGGTCACTCAGCGCTGAGGCGTAAGAACAGAAATCAACTGTCACAGAAACATCTTAAGCTACATAAAAAAGATCGATACATAATAAAGATCAGTGAATGAGAACCGCAGAAGAACAGAGCGCCACAGCAGCCTTTCATGAGGTGCATGAGTGTGAAAATAAACTATTTATCAATACATCAAACAGAATCGATACCTATGACCTGGGGGTGTGTGGGGGGTGTGTGTGTGGGCGGGGGGGGGTCCAACATGACTAAAAGTGTGCACTAAAAGCACCAGCCAGAGACTTAAGAGCACAGTTTCGGTGTAGACACAAGTTTAGATATAAACGTGCAAGTCGGATCTGTCCAGGATTCAATGGCAACTAAAGGGCCTAATTTACCTAGCGCCTAGACTAGAGGAGAGACTCTGGGGAAATGAGCACTAAATGCCCAGGATCACACAGTTAAGCGTTATCACCTATCCAAGGGGGCAAGCGAGAAGGCCTATACCAACCCCTTTTGGAAACAAAAGCTGATGAAAAATGATCAATCGAAAACAGGTAAAAAAGGCGACGGTGGTGGTTTGGCAAATCCAGGAGGAGGCGGGGCTCTGCCCACTCACAGACTTGACCATAATGTATGTACCGTTGACTGCTGGGATGGATCAGCTGCCGCCGGACTGGGGAACATCTGTCGGACCCAAGCAGCACCTTTCGACCCAATGACCTCTGGATCAGATAATAAACCAACCCAAGGCCCTCAAATGAGGATTTTATAGGATGCGACCAGGGTATAAAGTGCGTTATCCAGGGACAGACAGTCCTGGAGAATAGATCTGTTTACATCTAACTTCTCCTTGTACCAGATGAGAACCAAAGCGAAAGCGGACGCAGTCGAATAAAAACTGAAATTAAATGAATGTCCAAATCTTCGTGAATAATTTCTGCTGGGATATTTGATTTCACCGACAACAAACCCCTAAAAAACTTGCTTTGCGTTTCCTGGATGCTGTGAACAGGTGCGTGCCCCAAACCTCGCTCCCAAATATTGCTAAGGGGATCCATTTGGCCTTATAAACGTCTAAAATTAGTTCCTATAGGTCTGCGCCTCTACCGACTACCAAAATCATTCAGGCCCGAGATAGCCCTCTTTGGACTCCTATATTTTTTTAAATCAGTGGTTACCAACTGAGACTAGAGTTTGACAGACTCCCCAAGAAGGGAAAGGGGTCCACCCCAGTGGGAGTCTGACCCGGAAACAGAAAACTAGCTGTTTTTGTATTCTAAGGGCCAACCACCCTACAATGTGATTTATTAAGATTGATGGAAAGGTCCACATCATTTATAAAAGTGAAAGATAAGTCCAAGAGCCACTGTAGGCTCCGCCAGCGCGGGCCATTAAAACCGCGCCATCCACATATAGAGGCACGGGGATGGGTCCACCATTGGCTTTAGGGACATTCAGACCGCTGCTGGACAGCACCCCTTCCGAACGATTGATGCACATTATAAATAAAAAACAAGGGGCGAGAATGCACCCCGTCGGACATCTCTTTTTAAATTAAAGGGCTGCGTGCCTTCCCCGTCTGACCCATATCTCACCATGCCTCTCAGGCCCGTATGAAGATCTCTCAAAAAGGTTCACATCGATTAACATTAACATTGATTAACTCCACATCGACCCCCAAGAACGCCAGCTCAGCCCTCAGTTTATCTCTGATGACCTTATCATAGGCTGCGGTGAGGTCCGTGAGGGGCAAGTGAACCGAGCCCTTCCAGGCTTTGTATATTTGGAAACCAGAAGATACAAATCTGCACTTGAACGACCTCAAGGGCCCTCAGGTCAACACCATCAAAGACCTCCTGGCCGACCAAGCCCTTACCCAAGCCTGCTCACTCCCAACACACTCGAACAGTGCCGTTCTAGACCGGATCATCGCTAAGGAATCTGCAGTCCGGCTTATCGCTGTAGACCCATGTGACTGGTCTGACCAACAGGCTATCACTTTCCTATAACCTGGCACCCACAAGATAAGGGCACCGCAACCGCTGATTCCTAAACGCTGGGTTAGAGACACCAAGAACCTTGATCACGGAGAATTGGAGGCTCGCGGCAAGTCGAACCTCCCCCGCAATCACAACGCTCAATCACTTCAATGATCACTACTCCGCGACCATAACTAACAGTCCTTATGATCTTGCCCCGCTCAAACTAACAAGAACCCAAATCAAAGACAGAAACCCCTGGTTCAATGGGTCCCTCAACAGTGAGAGGAGACAGAAAGAAACTGGAGGCAGCACCCCTCAGCCGTACACTTAAAACTTCTCCACCAGGCCAGAAATGCCTATAATAGGAACATCCTCAACTCAAAAAAAGAATTCTTCAAATCGGAACTGGGGAACGCCAAGAACAGACCTCGCAAGCTGTTTGAAATGCTCAAACACCAATCAAACAAACTGGCCAAAACCTCTAAAGAAATCCCCAAATCACTAATTTAATCGGACAAATTCTCCACCTTTTTTTCCGACAAAATCCCCACCCTAGAAAACTAACTCAGATCCACCACCCACTCCCAACCCCTTCCGGATCCGCCCCCTCCCGCCGCGCCACACCGGCAGGCATCACCCAAAAACCAAGCGCACTGGACCAACTTCAAAGTGTATGACGAACACTCCGTCTCGAAAATACTATCCTCTCTAAACCAAAACAACCACTTTAATGACCCACTCCCCTCCAGCTGCCTAGCTGCCGCCGCTCAAGCCATCATTCCTATTTGGACTGCAATAATTAACACCTCCCTTCTACAGGGGTCGATACCTGACTCTCTGAAAGCCGGCCAAGTCCTCCCCATCCTAAAAAACCGTCGCTGGATCCTGCTTCTCTGGACAATTTCAGACCTATATCTAATATATCCCACTCCTAGCTAAAGTTCTGGAAAAATGTGCGCAACAGCAGCTGTGTCAACACATCACCAACTTCCACCTACTAGATGACTTCCAATCCGGATTCAGGCCTGGGCACAGCACTGAAACCACCCTTCTCCACATCATAGATGATGCCCTCCAAGCCCTAGACCAAGGCAAAACCTGCCTCCTAATCCTCCTAGATCTATCCTCGGCCTTCGACACGGTCAACCATGAAAAACTACTTGAACGCTTTAAACTCAGGATGGGAGTGAATGGCCCCGTTCTTGAATGGTTTAGGTCCTTCCTCCAAAACCGGTCACAGAGATTCCTAATCAACGGTAACCTGTCGGCTCCCTCTCCGGTCATGGTTGGAGTCCCCCAAGGATTAACCCTGTCCCCCACCCTCTTCAACCTTCACCTTAAACCGCTAGCCGCAGTACTACGCACCACAAACATTTCCTACCACATGTACGCCGACGACACCCACACCCAGATCTATATTAAAATCTCTTTTCCAAAGGAGATTCTCTCCCTGAATGAGGCCTTGAAATTGACTGTCCAATGGCTCACCTCTAACCAGCTCAAACTCAATGCACAAAACACAGAATTCCTTCTAATCTCCCCACCTAATACAAACTCTGACATTCAGGAATGGACCAAGGCAATCACAGCTTAAAACTGCCCACCAACCTTAGTGGACTCTGCCAAATCCCTTGGAATAACCCTTGACTGCAGTTTGAACATGCGTGACCACATCCACTCAATGGCCAAATCAGACAGGTTTCACCTGAGCTACCTAAGGAAACTGAAACCTTTCCTCGACACTCCCGACCTAAAAATGGCAGTCCAGGCTCTTGTCATTTCTAGACTGGAGTATGGCTGCTCGACCCTCTCAGCTTTACCCAAGACCTCTCTGGCCCCTCTGAAAGCTGCCTCAATGCGGCCGCCAGAGTACTAACAGGCTCAAGGAATTTCGACCACATTTCTCCACACCTGAAAGCTCTGAACTGGCTTACTCTTGAGGCCAGAATCCAACTTAAATTGGTATGTATCACGTACAAGGCCTTTTACTCAAACTCCCCGGCATTTCTTGCCCAGAAACTCGTGATATCCAGAGGAACCAGAAACTCCCATTCTGCCAGAGACCTTTTGCTCCAACCAGCACGCTTGCAGAAAAAAAAGTACAATCGAGCCTTCTCTGGGGCTGCACCAAGAATATGGAACTCACTACCGCTCACCATTAGAAGAACTCTATCTCAGGCTCGCTTTAAAAAGGATGCTAAAGCCTTCCTAATGGGCAAATTCCTCTCCTAAATACTGACTTGAAATCACTTCAGTGACCTTTTCCCGCTTCCTTTTACTTTCGACTACTACCTCTCATCGGGTCTATCCTGTTGCCACCCACCCGCTACCTCTGGGCACCCCACCCTGGGATCTGGGACTCTGTTTCTCGTAAAATGTTTTTTCATGTGTTTATCCCAAATGTTTCCACCCTCCCCCCCACTAATCCCCTTTTTTACAGTTTTTGCAAATTCTGTAAAGCGCTCTGATACCCTTCGGGCCAAGTTCACTTGTGGTTACCCCAATTGTATCCCCCACCCCCCTCGAAGTCTCTTGTATTTATCTCATGAATGCTGTAAAGCGCTCTGATACCCTAACGAGTCAGGTTCGCGCTCTATAAAACACAAATAAATAAAAAAAATACTGCTCCCCTGCCGGCTGAATCCATTGGATAAAATATTGTTCTCGTTGGCTCAACTAGTCAGTCTCAGCAGGATAACTCCCCTAGGATTTTAACTTCTAAGTCCACAAGAGAGATTGGCCAGTAATAGGCAGGGTCACTTCTATTTCCATTTTTAAATACCGGAACTATTCCTGACTGGCGCCAAACTTAGGGTAGAGCGACACGAATAGCCGCGTTAACACGCAGGGTGATACCTGGAGCCCACAGTTCACGAGGACTTCAATTAAGTCACCGGGACTTTATCTGCCCCCTCTCCCTCCCCCTCTCGGGGCCTAGTCCAGTGGGAAAGAAGGGATGGCCTCATTGATTTCTTAAGAAAACACAAAGAACCCACGGGTCCAAGAGAGGCAGTCAAGAAAAATCGTGAACCACGATACCCAACTAATAAAAGTCAAATGGGAATATCCCTTTTAGAGGACGACTCCCCTCACACACCCGGAGGTGTCATGCTTCATCATAGGGGTGCCTCCTCGTGTCGGGACCTAGTCACGGCATGGGCTACAACCTCCTCTCTACGAGGAGGGAGCTCAGGGATGTTTTGTTTTGTGGCACATGGGTTGTCCTAAAAACCCTATGTGAGCGTGGGGTGTGTGTAGAAATAGTGCAGTGCTGAATAAGTGAGTGAATCTAAAACTGCCTACAGGTTGAGCGGTAGACTTTATTAAGCTCCCCTGTGGCAGGATTAAAAAGCTGTGAATGAGCCTATCAAAACTATAAAGGCTTTATTAGCTAGATCAACATGTTTCAGCCGTAATGATCTATAAAAGTGTCTCAGCTCTCATCAGGATCTGTGAAGTGCAGCAACTGTCAAACAAAAAAAATCACCAAATGTAAAGATACAAATAGTCACAATGAAGTATTCATACTAAACCAAGTGGTTGTATGATTTTTCTGGTCCAAGTATTGAGACCTGTAATATAAAAGAAGGCAGAAAATATTGTGTTGGGTATCTGGTCACAAAAACGCTTACCATGCAATTGCCTTGACCATATGTGGTTAGGCTGGTAAACTACTAACATTTTAGTAGTAGAATGTGGCACTTACCAATTAGGTACATAAAAGTTACCACAACTGTCCGGTGCTACAATGGGCAAATGGTACAGACGTCGTCCTTTAAAAGGGATACTCCCATTTGACTTTTATTAGTTGGGTATCGTGGTTCACGATCTTTCTTGACTGCCTCTCTTGGACCCGTGGGTTCTTTATGTTTTCATAATTAAGTGGGGCGTTCACTGGTCCTAAAACCTCCTCTTGCCCTCTAACGTGTGTGCTCATTGATTTCTTCCCAGCAAGTTGGGAGCCAGGGACAGATTGGTACTGCGGGCACTCGGGCATTGGCATTGAGTGTATGACCATGCCCGAGCACACACAAATCAGTTATCCTGTAAAGTCATGAAAAACACTGTAAGTTTGTGGCTAGTGGCCTGATGCACCTCAAGCATGAGATAAGATTGTGGGACGTGGTGCACCTGTAGGTTTACCAAGTTGTTTGGCATCTATACAGGTATGCTCCCATCAACTATTCCTCATGAACTTTTATTATAGCCTCTCGCACCATGAAGATATCTGAAAGGAGCACTCCCCATTCCATCCGAACATATTCTGTGTTCTACCACCATGTTCTTGCACTGGCAGTGATACTGATGGGGGCACCACGTCCCACGATATTATATCACGCTTGATGTACATCAGGACACTAGCCACGAACTTACAGTGGCCTGTGAGGTCAAGAAAAACACTGTATCACAATCCCCGGCCATTACACCGGTGTCAATGGATACGAATTGAAGTGTGGGTTTCCACCAAATCACTAAAGCACTATGTAATTTTTGGACTTGGCCCTTTTGGCAGGTTCACCCCTAAACTTGTTGCCGGTCTCCGAGCCTTTTCCCTGTGTAGTGTTGGCGGTTTTAGGCCTCTAGGCACTTTAGCACTGCTGTCCAGTGTAAAGTGTGTGCGCTCTGGGTTTCATTTAGTGAGACTGGCCCGCCCTCCCATAGGAATGCATGGGTGATTCCCTGATGAATGTGGGTCAGTGGTAATTCCTGTTATGAGAAGCGCAGCGTGGTCAAGTCTGGCATGTATGAAATTGTGTGAATAAATGCTGTGCAATGGTGTGCGCAGATTTATTGTGGTTATTGTAGAAATGCAACTTTTAGAAGTTGGCATTTCTGTGTGCTTTGTACCTGCCTGCCTGATGTGAATTGCATGTCTGGCTTGTGAGGGACAGGGGCTGAGAGGTGTGGGTGGCTCCAGGAGACAGGGTGAGTCACTAGGCTGAATCGGACATCTACATTTTGAGTGGTGGGAGGAGAAGTCCCTGGACTCTGAATAGGAGTGTGCCTGCCCTGTAAAATGCGGGCTCCGCCCCCCTGGGGTGTGTCTGATGGTGAGCCCCCACCTGACAAAGGGGAAGAGGAGCTGGGTAAACAAAGTGATCCAAATCCCCCCTAAACCAGTTGCATGTGGTTTCCCCCAAGCCCTGCACTACAAGGGACATGTCAGTATAAATATAGGGGTTGTGACCCCATGAAAGTGTTGTGCTATTCCTGACTTGGGGGGCCTGCTGCTGGGCTCCAGGAGGAAACCGCCACTAGGGACTGCCTCCCTGCTGGAGGACCCTGTGTGCTGGCCTGCCTGGGCCCAGCCTTTGCCCCCCCTGGACTTAGGACTTCAGTTTGAAGAGCGCTTTTATCCCTTGTTGCTGAAAGGAGCATTTTACTGGCAGCGCACTGTTGCAGAAGTGACTGCCGAGGGAATCCCGAGCGTAGGGATCCCCCCTGCGCTGCTGATCGAATGGGAGCCTACCCTGCGTTTGCCTCTGCTTTTGCGGGTGCCCACCCTGCATTTGTGTTCTCTAGCGGGTACCCACCCCGCTTCCTGCACATTTTACAAGCGGGTGCCCACCCCGCATTCGTGCCTCATTGATGTCTTTTTAGCGGGAGCCACCCCCCCGCATCTGTGCTCATCAGGCGGGTGCCCACCCTGCAATTGCCTTTATTTTAAAGCGGGAGCCTACCCCGCATTGCCGAGATCTGAAACGAAATCACCGCCGCGGCCCAAGGAGAAGAAGCGCCGCAGACGCAACGCGGAAGCCAGGCAGCCTTGCTGGGACGTGGGCGGAGCTTCATCCGAGGTCCAGCCGGGACAGGAAGTCAGGTGAGCTAGTGACCGGAGGAGAGCCCCGCATGTCTACCGAAGTCCTGTGACCCTGGGAAAGGGACCGGGTGAAGCAGACAGAAGTAAGAGTGCGTCGGAGCCTCGCGGGCTCCCTTTGCTGCATGATCTGCCTTCCCCGCCGCGACAGGAGCAGAGAGCATCCGAGAAGCCCAGGTGAGTGGGGGCTGACCTGAGATCCTTGTCCGATGTTCCTGAGGCACCGTTAGGGCCAGCGCCCGGGTTGCTCAATTCAGCTGCGCCGCACAAGAGCGGGCAGCTGCGACGGAGGGGCCCTTTGTTTTTATTACAGCCCCAGATTGGGACGTCCCAAGGCCCGGTTGGTGCCCGCATTTGTGTTCACTACACAGCTGCCCCACCTGACAGTGGGCAGCTGCAACTTTGGGGCATGTTGTTATTAGAAGTCCCAGTGGGGCTTTGGTGGCACAGTGGTACCAGGGCTCATTTCCCAGCTGCCCTGCGAGAGCGCAGGCAGCTGCAACGGTTGGGGGCCAGTTCTTTTGTAGAGAAAGGGCTGAGCTGCACCCCACGCCCCAGCGCATCTGCGCCCTGTATTTTCGCTGCATTGGCAGCTGAGCCCTGACTTTGCTGGACATAGGACATTGGAGCCCTAGTGGAGGCCAGTTGGCCTGGGGGTCAGTTTTATGTGGTAGGGCGCAGCGGTCTAATATGGCGCATAATGGGTTGATGCTTATGGTGTATGTATAATGTGATTGATGCACCCTGACTTATACCTCTACTGTGATTTATGCCCCTAGCGTGATTCATGATTGTGAGGTTATTGTCTATTATGTTTAGGCTCATGAGGTTGGCGCATAATGTGGTTTGCGCCTGATGTGATGCTGATTGCATAATATGGTTTATGTTGCATGATATAATACTGAGTACAGTGTTTGACAGTAACTACTGGTTGTGTGCTACATTTATTATATGTTCAACATCTACTATTTTCACTAAGTGATGGTTCTGACAGTGGCCCAATTGGCCCTGTCATGTGTATATAATCCCCTGTAAATATTGCCTAGTGCCAGTTGGCACAGTGTATATCGTGTGATTACTATTCTAATGTGTTATGAGAATACAAAGGCTATTTTTGACATAACCTTGTGTGAAGTTCCTTTTGTGGTGTGCCTGGTACGTTGTTGCTGTGTGAGTGCGCAAACGCTTTACACATTGCCTCCGAGATAAGCCTGACTGCTCGTGCAAAGCTACCAAGGAGGTGAGCAGGGGTTATCTTTGGCGTGTAACTCCCTCGCCCTGACTAGAGTGGTGGTCTCTGCCTGGCTTTGGCGCAAGCCTTAGCCATCCAGAAATCCCATTTCTAACAGTAATGTCCTATTACTTACCGGTAATCTTCATTACTCCGGGTCCCGTAGTCCTCGACACCGTCATGGACTAGTGAGATGTAACTATCTCGCTGACAGAAAAAGAACGAAGGAATGCTGGACCTACCCTTCCCCCTCCCACTGGGAGTACATAAGGAGTACTGTCCCAGCATTCCTCCTGAAATACCAAGCCATAATGAAGGCCGGCAGACAGGGAGGGAGGGAGGGAAGTCATGACGGTGTCGAGGACTACGGGACCCGGAGTAATGAAGATTACCGGTAAGTAATAGGACATTACCCCCAGGTCCCTCCGTCCTCGACACCGTCATGGACTAGTGAGAAATACCAAAGCA
Source organism: Triturus cristatus (assembly GCF_964204655.1). NCBI lineage: Eukaryota > Metazoa > Chordata > Amphibia > Caudata > Salamandridae > Triturus > Triturus cristatus. The sequence goes on from NC_140592.1 coordinate 7,437,296, forward strand.
AACCCCGGCATTCATACCAGAAAACACAACAAACCACCAGGATAGCAAACAAACCCAGAGATTTATTGGAAATAAAGCAGAAAAAACAATCAGGAGCGAACAGAGCTCAACACCCCCAATGCAAAACCTCCATCATCCCCCAATAGATTGAGAAGGCGATAATGCCTGATGAAAGTATTGGAAGAGGCCCACGTGGCAGCCCTACAAATCTCAGAGAGAGGAACACCCTGAACCTCCGCCCAAGAAGCAGCCACCCCTCTTGTAGAACGACCCTGAACCCCCAGAGGAGGAGGAGAACCAGACAGAGAGTAGGCCAAGGAAATGACTTGCTTCAGCCAACGGCCGATGGACACCGAAGAAGCCTTACTCCCAAGGGAAGCCGCACCAAAGGAGACAAAAAGGGAGTCCGATTTGCGAAAAACCGCCGTACGGTCCAGATAAATGCGCAAAGCCCTGCACACATCCAACAAAGACCACTGGGGACCACCAGGAGAATCCAAAACAGAGCCCAGGGCAGGTAAAACCAACTCCTGACACTTGTGAAATTGCGAAGCAACCTTCGGTACAAAAGAAGAATCCAGTCGGAGCACCACACCCTCCTCTGTGAAGGAAAGAAAAGGAGGCCGAGCCATCAAGGCTCCCAACTCCCCAAGACGACGAGCAGAGGTGACCGCCACCAGAAAAACCACCTTGAGAGTCAGAAATTTTAAGTCCACCACATCCAAAGGTTCAAAAGGAGGACTGATTAAAACTCGCAGGACCAAAGGCAAATCCCACAGGGGAAAAGAAGGACGAGGAACAGGCCGAGAAACAGTAAAACTGCGAAGAAGACGAGAAACCAAGTCCTCAATATCCGAAAGGTTCCCCCACGGGGAACGAAAAGCCCGAACAGCGGCCCACTGGGCCCGCAGAGTAGACACAGCCAAACCCTTCTCAAAACCTTCCCACAAAAACTGAAGGACAACCTGCAAGGAACAGAACAAAGGGGAGACCCCCAACGTCGAACACCAACGGTCAAAATTACCCCAATGCCTATCATAAGCCTTAAGGGTGGAAGGCCGCCGGGAACGCTGAAGAGCCACCGCTAAATGTTCCGGGAAACCGCGCCGTCTCCAACCCTGCCTTTCAACTTCCACACCGACAACCGCAACCGGAGAAGCGACAGGGACGGGGAAGACCGAAGTGGAGACGGAGACAGGGGAAGAAACCAGGGACCCTGCACCGCCAAAAGACGCACCGTCGGAAACCAAGACCTCCGAGGCCAAAACGGCAGGACCGCCACCACCTCCCGATCCTCCTGACACAAACGGGCCAGAAACCTGGGAACCAGAGCCAGGGGGGGGAAGGCATAGAGGAGACGTGACGGCCACGGGAGAGACAGAGCGTCCACCCCCCAGCAACCCTCCTGCAGAAACCGGGAGCAAAACCGAGGGAGCTGAGCATTGTGCCGGGAGGCAAAGAGGTCCAGAAAGGGACGCCCAAACCTCCCGCACACAAGCCGAAACGCAACCGGGGTGAGAGACAACTCCAGAGAGTCCGGAAAGCACCGACTCAGGACATCCGCCACAAAGTTGTCCACTCCCCGAAGATGAACCGCCGTCAGAGACAGCAGATGGCCCTCCGCCCAACAAAACAGGGGCACCACTATCGCATTCAAGGAAGCCGAACGAATCCCCCCTTGATGATTCAGATAAGCCACCGTCACCATGTTGTCGGACCGCACCAACACGTTCCGACCGAGCAACAGAGCCCGAAAACCCATCACAGCTCGGGACACCGCCGTGAGTTCTCTCCAGTTGGACGACCGGCGGCTCTCCAGGAGGGACCAACGACCCTGAAGGGAGTGAGATTCCAAGGTCGCCCCCCAACCCAAGGCGCTGGCATCCGACGTCAAGACCAGAGAAGGAGAAGACTGCAGGGGCAGACCCAAAGACAGATGATCCCTCACAGACCACCAAAGAAGAACCGGGAGGACCACCGGAGACACAGGAATAAGAACGTCCATGTCGCGGGACAGGGGATCCCAGAGAGACAGGAGGTACACCCAAAGGGGGCGCAGATGAAAACGAGCCCAGGCCACCGTGAAAACTGTCGCCGCCATCAGACCCATAAGACGCAACCAAAGGCGCACCGGAAAGGCACCCCCCACCCGGAAACGACGAGCAAGGGACACCAATGTCAAAACCCGAGGCTCGGGGAGGAACACACGGTTCAGATCCGAACGGAAGCGGGCCCCAATGAAAACCATGTCCTGCGACGGCGTCAGCTGACATTTGGGCAAGTTGATCAGAAACCCATGGGCCCGCAACGCCGAGCACACCACCTCCCTGGCCTCCAGCAACAGGACCCGAGATGGAGCATGGATCAACCAGTCGTCTAAATAGGGGTACACCATCACCCCTTGGAGATGAAGCCACGCGACCAAAGGTGCCACCACCTTTGTAAACACCCTTGGCGCCGACCGGAGACCGAAAGGCAACACCAGGAACTGGTAATGACGCCCCTGAACACAAAACCGTAGAAACCTGCGGGATCGAGGATGGACCGCGACATGGTAATACGCATCCTGAAGATCGAGGGTACACATGAAGTGACCCGGCAGCACCAATGGAATCACCCTCTGCAAGGTCTCCATGCGGAAAGGAATCCTGGCCACCCATTTGTTCATGACCCGCAGATCCAAAATCAAGCGGAAACCCCCCGTGTTCTTCGGAACCAGAAAGACCAGGGAATAGAAACCCAACCCCATCTCCAACGGAGGAACCTCCTGAATGGCACCCTTCCGAAGAAGGTCCAGAATCCCGAGAGAAAGATGGGACCGCTTCACACGACTCGAAGGCCAAGGAGTCGGCCGAACACCCGAGTCTGGTGGAGGCGCTGTAAATTCCAGGACATAACCCTGGCGAATGATGTCCAACACCCAGACGTCGGAACATGACTGAACCCAGGCATCCAGGAAGAAGTGCAGCCGCCCTCCTACCAACAACCCGGGAACCACCGCCAAAGAGTCAGGAACGCGGCTTGGCAGGAGGAGGGGACTTAGCCTTACGGTCCCGACCACGGCCAGAAGCAAACCTACCCTGGCCTCTCACAAACTGCCTACGAGAAGCAGGGCGAAAGAAAGATTTGGGTTTAGAAGGGACAGGAGCAGTAGTAGAGACTTTAAAAGAGGAAGAATGTTTCTTTTCTTTAAACAACTTGTGCAATTTCGTCTCCAACTCCCCCCCAAACAACATCGTACCCTGAAAGGGCAACCTCAAAGCGCATGCCTTCTGCGCAGAGTCAGTCTTCCAGTCCTTGAGGACAAGACTGCGACGAGCAGCCACACAAGCCCCCCCGGACAGAGCAGAAGCACGCACAACGTCAAAGGAGACATCAGACAGAAGCTCCACCTGACGCTCAATTTGCTCCAGCAAGCCAGAACAGTCCGTGGCATTATCCATAGACTGATAGAGAGACTTCAGGTCAGACAACAGGGACTGCGACACATAAGTCCCGTAGATGCCAGCCCTCAAGGCCAGGTGGGAGCCAGAATACACCTTACGGAGCGCCACATCCGCCTTCTTGTCAACCGGATCCTTCAGAACAGCATCTTCAGCAAGGGAAGTACGCCCCACCAAACTAGCCACAAACGAGTCAATAGGAATTGAATCAGGCAGTTCAGTGGCCATATCCTGCAGAGGATAGAGTTTCGTCATGAATCGAGGAATCAAAATGCGATCAGGATCAGCCCACTCGCGCTTCAAAACATCTTTGATGAAGGGATGGACAGGCACATCGACAGTGGCAGCACTCTGAAATTGACGCAACAAAGGGCCCCTAGAGGTACTAGGCGCGTCTCCGTCAGGAAACCCCATGTTCTCTTTAACATGCTGCACAATAATAGTCATAGTATCCTTGTCCACATATTTGCCCTTCAACTCGTCATCCCCCAAAGTTCCAGCAGACTCATCGCCACTAGAAGCCGAAGAAACAGGAGCAGGACACCTGCGACGGGAACCAACATCACCCATCTCAGTCAAGGTTTCCCTGATCAAGCGCTTAATATGCGCATCAGCACCAGCATCACGGCGCCTGGACCTGGCAGGAGAGGGAGACCTGGAAGCACTAGAAGAAGAGGAAGACCTCTCCCGGTGATGTCTTTTCCTGGAATGCTTTCCCATCGTAAAGAATACACCAAACACAGCAAAAACGCCAGAGATAACAACCGCTATGCGGTACTCACCCCAAACGCTCGTTATAACGAGACTCCCAAGCCGGTAACCTCGAGGCGCCTGACTTCCGTCCCCACGATCAAAAACCGGAAGTCAGGCATGACGACTTCCGGCCGGGGAAGGAGCTCCAACCAATCCAGAGGAGCATCACGGCCGCGCCCCCTAGCAAGCCCAGCAGGCCAGGAGAGGCGGCCATCGGGCCAAGAAGAAACCAACGCGGTATTACACCGCCGCGTGGGACCAGGAAATGGAGAGGCCCGCGCCACTCCCCCCAAGCCCAGCAGGGAGGGAGAGGCCAACAACGAAGGGCCGCCGGCACCAGGTAAGAACCAGCGGCCACAACGAGAATCCAGAAAGAAGGCAGGAGCGCCCCCGCTCCTGCCGCGTCCTCTTACACCGTCAGGATGACAGAAAAAGAACAGGAGGAATGCTGGGACAGTACTCCTTATGTACTCCCAGTGGGAGGGGGAAGGGTAGGTCCAGCATTCCTTCGTTCTTTTTCTGTCAGCGAGATAGTTACATCTCACTAGTCCATGACGGTGTCGAGGACGGAGGGACCTGGGGGTAATGATCTTGGACAAGATACTATTGCATCCATGTAATTGTCTTTCCAGCTCTGAGGGAGTCGTGGGTTAACTCCCGGACGAAGAAACACTTGTTGGCTGCATCAACCAAAGGAAGAAAATAAAATTACAAGAGTCTAAATCCGATCAATATTGCAAAATGCATGTGTTGTAACTAAGAAAAGGACAACTGATGTGTGTGTGCTCGGGCATGGTCGCTCTTGTAAGGTAGATCCCCAGGGGTCACAGATTTGGAAGATTGGGTGGTTTCCCCTCCCTTGAGCACCATATTAACTAGTAACGAGGCAGAATATTATCGTTAATATCCTTGACCACTAGGTCAAGGTCAGCACTCTCCCCAGCTGCCTCGCCTGCACGCCGCGCTCCTGACTGTCTCCCAGCCCCAGGTTCGAGCCAGCAGTCCGCCCGGCGGTAACTGCTCTTGCCATCTCTTGTGCTCGCCGTAATTGTCTTGCTTCTTTTCCTGTACCCCATATTGTGTGTGCCTCCATTCACTTCTGTACCCCGTTAATTTTTACTTTCTGGTATTGTGTACCCCATTCTGTCAGGCACCTCAGATGCATACTCCTGAACACCTGCTCCGCGCGCAAACACGCAGTCGAACTCTGGGACCTGCTCGACACATCCTCCCCAGACGTCGCCTTCCTGACAGAGACCTGGATGAACGACTCCTCGGCACCCGACATCGCCATAGCCATCCCGGATGGCTACAAGATCACTCGCAGAGACTGCACCAATGGAGTGGGAGGAGGAATCGCCATCGTCCACAAGTCCACCCTCAAAGTCTCTACCAACTCCAACGACACCCTCAACACCGCCGAACACCTGTACTTCCAGATCCACCCCAACCCCAACACCACCCTCAGAGGAACCCTGATCTACAGACCACCCGGACCACAGTTCAGCGACTCCATCGCCGACTTCGTCAGTACACACGCCCTCGCCTCCACAGACTACATCCTCCTCGGGGACCTGAACTTCCACCTCGAAAACAACGACGACACCAACTCCATCGCCCTGAACGCCAACCTCGCCAACCTCGGACTCAGACAGCTCGTGACAATGCCCACCCACTTCTCTGGCCACACGCTGGATCCTATCTTCTCAGCAAGCTCCCACGTCTCCTTCAGCCACACCTCCGAACTCCACTGGATCGACCATCGCTGCATCCACTTCACCTTCCGGAAACCCACCATGCACCACCGCACCCAACAGATCCCCCGCCGCTGCTGGAGCAAAATCACCGAAGACCAACTAACCACCACCCTCGCCTGGAGCCCACCCACCGACCCGGACGTCGCCGCCAGCAACCTCAGACACTGGATCGATGACTGCGCCAACACCCTCGCCCCGGTCAAGAACCCCTCCAACAGACGCCCCAACAGGAACGCCAGCTGGTTCACCGCAGACCTCCAAACAAAACTGCAGAAAACTGGAGAAGAATGGCGCCACAAACAGACACCGGTGAACCAAGCAGCCTACAAAAACGCCACGCGACAACACCATCACCTCATCAGATCCACCAAAAAGACCTCCTTAAAAGACCGTCTCGACAACAACGCACACAACAGCAAAGAGCTCTTCAACATTGTGAAAGAACTCTCCAACCCCAGCTTCAACACCAACGACATCCCGCCATCGCAAGACCTGTGCAACTCCCTTGCCTCCTTCTTCCACCACAAGATCGCAGACATCCACGACAGCTTTGACATCCAGACCACCACGGCAGCCAATGACACCCGCGGACCCCACGACCACCACCCACTGCGACCCCCTGATCGCATGGACTAACATCAACGACGACGATACCATCAAAATCATGAACACCATCCACTCTGGCTCCCCGTCAGACCCATGTCCTCACCACATCTTCAACAAAGCTAGCGCCACCATCGCACCCCACCTCCGAAAGGCCATCAACATTTCCTTCGAGACCGCGACCTTCCCAGAGAGCTGGAAGGACGCCGAAATCAACGCCTTGCTCAAGAAACCCAAGGCAGACCCAAGGGACCTCAAGAACGTCCGGCCCATCTCCCTGCTCCCGTTCCCGGCGAAGGTCATCGAGAAAACCGTCAACAAACAACTGACCCACTACCTCGAGGAGAACAACATCCTTGACCCATCCCAGTCTGGGTTCCGCAGCAACTACAGCACCAAAATGGCCCTCATCGCCGCCACCGACGACATCAAGGCCCTGCTGGACAACGGCGAGACCGCGGCCCTCATCCTCCTGGACCTCTCAGTCGCTTTCGACACGGTCTGCCACCGCACCCTACGCACTCGCCTCCACAACGCAGGAATCCACGGCAAAGCACTGGATTGGACCACCTCCTTGCTCTCCGGCAGAACACAGAGCATCCGCCTCCCCCCCTTCTGAACCAAAGCATACAAAATCCTCTGCGGTGTACCCGAAGGATCATCCCTCAGCCCAATCCTGTTCAACATCTACACGGCCCCGCTCGCCCACGTCGCCAGACTACACGACCTCAACATCATCTCCTACGCCGACGACACAATGCTGATCCTCTCCCTCAGCAAAGACCCTCGCACCGCCAAAACCAACCTCCATGAAGGAATGAAAGCCATCGCTGAATAATGGATGAAGAACAGCCGTCTGAAACTGAACTCGAACAAGACGGAGGTCCTCATCCTCGGCTCCACCCCCCTCAGCCTCGGACGACTCCTGGTGGCTGACTGCCCCGGGCGCAGCTCCGACACCGACCGACCGCCCACGCAACCTGGGATTCATCCTCGACTCAACACTCACCATGACCAAGCGAGTCAACGCCCTCTAATCCTCCTGTTTAAACACCCTCCGCATGCTCCGAAAGATCTACAGGTGGATCCCCATCGACACTGGAAGAACGGTCACCCAGGCTCTCGTCAGCAGCAGACTGGACTACGGAAACGCCCTCTACGCAGGAGCCCCGGCCAAACTGCTGAAACGACTGCAACGCATACAGAACGCCTCCGCATGCCTGATTCTTGACATCCCTCGCCACAGCCACATCACACTCCACCTGAGACACCTGCACTGGCTCCCCGTCAACAAAAGGATCACTTTCAAGCTCCTCACCCACGCACACAAGGCACTCCACAACACCGGACCGGCATACCACAACAGACGACTCACCTTCTACACCCTGAACCGACAACTCCGCTCTGCCGTCCTCACCCTCGCCACCGTCCCATGCATCCGAAGAGCGACCACCAGCGGCAGATCGTTCTCCTACCTCGCCGCCAAGTCCTCGAACGCCCTCCCCATCCTCCTACGGCAGACCGAAGACCTTCTGACCTTCAGGAGGCTATTCAAGACCTGGCTGTTCAAGCAGTAGCAGCATCCCCCCAACAGTGCCTTGAGACCCCCACGGGTGAGTAGCGCGCTCTATAAATGCATTGATTGATTGATTGATTGATTGATTGATTGATTGATTGATTGATTGATTGAATAGCGGGCGCCAACACCACACGGGCCTATCATCCAACGGAGAGTTCATTGGCATTGAGTGTCTCAGTGCCCTGTGTGGGATGATTTTTCTTCCTTTCCCAGTCCACAGAGGGCACTGGACAGGGAGAGTAAAGCACCTTGCTGGGCGGCCGTGTGATACGACCATTCAGCGATTATCAGCTGTGGCCTCTCCTAGACCCCCCGCCTGGGGTTGCTCAGGCCATCAACCCCTGCATGACAACCCCCCCCGGCGGGGGGGTGGGCATGCAACCCAGAAACAGTGTTTGCACTTGACACCTCGCCCACAGCCCTTCTCGGTCAGGGCATTGCGGGCGAGGAAGACGGGTCTCGTGCGGGGGCAGGTGATGTTGTGAACTCGCACCATCTTCACCTCCAATGTGGGCCCCTGTTTTCGGTAGTGCCAGGGCCAGATTGTGATCCCAATCCGACCCTGTTATGAGCCGATCAACTCCTACATCGCCTGAGTCCAAGGCTCCAGGTATTCACAATCATAAAGGGCTGGAAATGGCCCACCCCGGCCTAAGCAGGGGCAGTACCAGCCTGGCCGGAAGTCTGGTCACCTTTAAAGATGGAATGATCGAGAGTCCTCCAGAACCAGGTAGTGTTGGTCAGATGACGCGCCATCACTGCCCCCCCACCCATAGATGGTTCTTTAGCCGAACCTCCTAACCCTGAGCGCCTCTACAGCACCTTTGACCTCTTCCTTATCACATGGTATTTATTGACTGTCATCAAAGGCTCTTTCTATTCTTGGTACAGTTCTTTTCAAACCATCTACCTAGTCAAGCCACCCCCCTCCCCCACCCCGGTGAGAGCTGAATTAATGTAAAGAAAGATTTCACTAAAAGCCTTAAAAATACTTCTCATCTTGACCAATGTCAGAGTCTGCCTGGCAGATCCGAAAGATGTCGGCATTAAACGTCTCTGGGTAACCTTCTTCTATCGCCCAAATATTGACTGCCGGCTTATGTCCCTACAAAAGGAGCAATCAATGGGTTAGGGTCAATAGGGACATTCCATTCCGTATCAAAGCCAGCCAGACAAGGTCGGGAAAAAAACTCTTAGAAACAGAAGTGTAATCAATCAATCAATCATTTGTAAAGCGCACTACATACCCGCGAGGGTCTCAAGGCTCGAGGGGGGGGGGCGCTACTGATTGAACAGCCAGGACTTGAGTATCCTCCTGAAGGTCAGCAGGTCTTGGGTCCGTCGTAGGCTCAGTGGGAGGGTGTTCCATGTCTTGGTGGTGAGGTGAGAGAAGGATCTCAAATAAATAAGAAAGTATGCTGTTCCTAAAGAGAATTATTAGTGAAAAAAGAGATAGATGAGTCCCTGATGTCAGGAGGGAAATCCTCCTTTAGGAAAAAGACCCTCACACACCCGGCAGACTAGCTGTCATATGTCGTCAGCATGTGGCCCAGATGTAAAGTGTCATCATCGGGTCTGCTCCGAATCGGGGCGGCGCTGCAATCCCCGATCGGCGACCCCAAAGGCGCCTTTTAATGGAGATCTTCATTCCATAGTTGCCGGTGGGTGAATGCAAGTGAGGGCCTTAAAGTGAAAAGAGTGTGGTGAGTGGAGTGTATTTAAAAATAAGTAGTGGGGAGCCTGAATAGTGTTTATTAAATGACTGGGGTCCCACTCTTACAATAAAAGCAATACAGTGCGTAATATTACAGTTAGATTGACTGTATTACGCTGTGGTCATAGATGGTCAACATGTTTCTTGCTTAAGTATAGTAACCGCAATTCTTCAGGACCAAGTGATTCACACACTCATTGGTAGTGGTAGTGGCTAATATGGCACTTACCACACATACAGCACCCTAATAAGTGGTGACTAGTGCAGGTTTAGGAAAAATGCCTGAAAAAGAAAAACAGGGACACAAATATACATGTAAAAACCAATCACATCGCGACAAGCATGATAGGTCTCATCTCTTAACAACTACGATCATCAGTTGTCATGCAAATTCACTACTACCAAGTGTTCAACTATGAGGTGGAACTAGTTGTGAACACCCTATAGAAGTGGGCTAAAAAACGGGAGAAATCAAAATGATTATTTTTGACCATTTCCCACTGTGACTGGTGCTGGGGCAGAAAATTGAGAACGCCGGATGCGTGAGGTGTCTGGTGGCATCGGGGCAGAGACAACAGTTAATTGGGTTCAACCACTCACCCTTAACTGCAGGGCTGAAACATCCAACGAGCTGGCGCTGGAGGCAGACACCGGATAGTACAGTGTCCTAATGATACACAGAGCGGCGCCCAGCGGGTAGAAGGTACATCCGCAAGAAAAAGAAATAGAGAGCTGATCATTTAGTAGCATGATCACATAAAAAGGAAATCCGCATAGTATGAAGACCCAGGTACCACGAGGGGATACTTACAGAAGTCCGTAGTACAGGACGCCTATCCACCTACCCTTGATCCACGCCGACTCGGGGGACGAATCTCAGAACTCCCGAAGGGATTATCTAGCGTAGATCAGCCAATCCGGGCCGTGCACTAATTGATACGTCAGAAAGGTACTGGCGGAGAGACTAGCGCGCGAGGTCTACTTCCGGTAAAGGAAAGGGGAGGGATATGTGCGTATGGCAGGACGCGCCGCGTAAACCACAGAATGTGATGACGCGGGGTCACGTGTGACAACAGTGTTACGTGATGAGCCCTTATTGGTTGCTCTTGCTAGGGTTGTTATGGTAACCAAGTGAACTCGTATCAGTCCGAAATGTTTGGATTGGACTTAATTCCACGAATCGAGCCGCGAAAGAATCTTTATATATATGACAAATGCGTGTTGTTTGCACATGGAGTAGTGTCATCGTTGTATTGCCAGTTCGCATATTTTAAGTAGCCAGTTCGAATGTTAAGGAAATTGGCAAGCATATATCATAGGATCTCAATGGGTATCTAATGCAAAGAGATCATATTGTTGACAACTTGCATGTTAGGGAAACTGACATAAGTGTATCAGAGGATGCCTAAAGGTACAAGTCTTAATATGCTCTGGTGTCTAAGAGTCATATGCTTGAACGAGGGTGGATCCACAAAGGTATAAGACGTCTATTGGAGACAGCTAGTTCTGTCACGTCACATATTTGTGAGGCTGTTCCACGGGATGTCCTCGTTCAATCCATCGGTATTAGAGGATAGTCTCATCACCCACCTCTGCTCCAGGGTGAATAGTTTAGTTTTGGTGACATTCTTAGGGGACTGCAGAACTACCCACTTGAAAGAGTCAGGGGAGTGGTTATTTTCACAGAAGTGCTTGGTCATCCTAGTGTTCATTTTTTTGCATCGGAAATTACTCCGATGCTCAATGATTCTCGTCTTCACTGATCTGGTCGTCATCCCTATGTAGGGTAAATTACACGGGCAGGTTATTAGATAGACGCAGTAAGCAGTGTTACAGTTGGTGTGCGTTCTGCATTCCCACGTGGTCCCGTTAGGAAAGACGACGTCTTTGGTTATTTTAGTTTGAGGACATACCACACAATTACCACAAGGGTAATGACCCCTAACGGGGGGAAGGTTCCATAAGGTCGATTGAATGGTATTCACTGGTGGTTTGGGTTTAGGTCTGGTATGTATTAATCTCTCCTTCAAATTGGTGGTGCGTTTGAAGGCAAACCGGGGGTTAGGTATTGTAAGTTCCCCGGTGTGGAGGATACCCCAATGTTTCTTAATGATTTTCTTGAGTTGTGAAGAGTTTGGGGTGTAGGTGATCACACAGGTAAGGCAGTCGTCAGTTTTTTTCTCTCTTGGTTCAAGTAACCCTTCCCTGTTATTGTTACGGGCACGTTTGTAGGATCTCTGGATGTCCCGGTTCTGGTACCCCCTCTGGAGGAGATTGGTCATAAGGGTTATAGACTCCTTTTTGAAGTCAGTAACAGTGCTACAATTCCTCCTAATACGGAGGAATTGACCAAAGGGTAAATTTTGTTTGAGCGCCCCAGGGTGGTAGCTGTTAAAATGTAGCAGACTATTTCTATCAGTCGGTTTGCGATGTAGTGTGGTGCTCATTTGATGATCGTCTAATATGATCAGGAGGTCCAAAAAGGGAAGCTGGTGGTCAGAGATGGTACTCGTGAATTTTAAATATGGATTTAAAGTATTAATCCATTGGCAAAACTCAATGCAGTGTGCTTGATCACCCTTCCAAAGGATCAAAATATCATCAATGAACCTCTTCCATAACAGGATATTAGCTCTGTAGGGGTTCGATTCGTTATGGATGGCTCGTTCCTCAAATGCTGCCATGTAGAGGCAGGCCACACTAGGGGCAAAGGTACTCCCCATCGACGTGCCCTGTGTCTGATGGAATAATTGGCCTTCAAATTCAAAGAAGTTCTCTGTAAGAGCTAGAGTGGCACATTCAATAATGAAAGGGCGGGGGGTAGGTGATACCCATTCCAGATTACTCAGAGCATCCTCTATTACATCAAGGGTAGCCCTCTGGGGGATATTTGTATAGAGGGCCTCAACATCAAGGGTGATGAGGAAGTCAACCTCTCCCTGATGTTGGGTGTCCTCTAGAAGCCTGAGTACATCGGTGGTGTCTCTTAAGAATGAAGGGGTGCTTTGGACTAGAGGTTTGAGAAAGTAGTCTGCAAACTGGGAAAGGGGTTCCAAAAGGGAACCAATCCCAGAAACAATAGGTCTCCCTGGGGTCGGATTTGTGCCCTTATGTATTTTGGGGAGACAATAGAAGTAAGGAGTTCTTGGTTCGCCAATGACTAGGAAGTTAGCCTCTTTTTTCGTGATCCATCCCTGAGTTTCGGCATGGAAGACCATGTTCGTGATCAGGGACTTGAGCCTGTTGGTGGGATCCTCCTGGATAGGAGTGTAGTATTTCCTGTCCCGTAACTGGCGTTCACACTCTGTGCGGTAATCACAGGTTGACATGATAACCGTTGCGCCACCCTTATCTGCTTGTTTTATGGTGATCAGGGGGTCGTCATTAAGTGAGCGTAGTGCTGCTTCTTCCTCGTTAGTGATATTGTGGAAGGTCGCAGTGGGTTTAGCTTGCTTCCAATCTTTAAGAACGGCCTGTTCATAAGTTAACACCTCGTTAGGGACCATCCCGCTGTGTGGTGTAAAGGTAGAGGGTTTATGGAGGCCAGAGTCTTCACATTGACCCTCTGGTCCATCCTGAAAGTAAGCTCTAAGACGTACTTTGCGAAAAAAGGCTTGAATTTCACACATTTCTTTAAAGTGATCGACCTTAGGTGTTGGTACGAAGCCCAGACCCTTCTCAAGCACCCGTCTTTCTGTGTCATCAAGAGTGCGGGAAGAGAGGTTAACAACTAGCGTCTCTTGTTCTGGGCTTGACTCCTGGTCTCCATGGATGTTGAGGGTTGTTCCTGCCAGTGCACTTTCTTGTCGTCTCCTCTTCTCCGCCCTCTTCCTCTGCCCCAGCCTCTGCCTAAAAAAGGGGGGCCTTGTTGGTAAAAGGGTGGGGGCGGAGGGGGACCCGGTTGGAAGTTGGGAAAGTGCCAGAAGGGTGGGGTTGGCTGATATTGTCCCTGGAACGGGATCATAGGATAGTGGGAGTAGTTCTGTTGTCTCTGTCTATTCCGATTGTTTGAAAAGCTGCCCCCACTAGAATCGCTACTCGTATTGGAGTTGCGTCTGGAACCACTAGACTCCTCTTCAGAAGAGTAGCTGTTAAGCGTGGATGTATAATCCGCCTTAAGGTAGGGATAAACCTTTTCCTTATCAAACTTTTTTATGTCTTTTTGTAGTTTGGTAATCTTCTGTTTCATTAAAAACTCTTTGTTCTCCGCTATTTCATTATTGATTTCAGACAATTTAGTTTTAAAAATTGCCGTGGTTAAGGTGACTTTAACAGCCCCCTCCGCATTCTGAATTCTGATCAGAAGAGCATCAGCTAGTCTCTTGGACGTATTAATTATTAGAATCAACCAGTCCCTGGTGCATTTCCATGACACCAGGGACCATTCCTTTTTGAAAATCATATCGTCAAGAAAGAGGCGGGGAAAATTTTTTACAATTAACCCATTCGGGGCGATGTTGGCCCTCAGGTATTCTGTCATCATCGCTCCATGCAATGTGATTTTCAGCCATTCTCGTTTCAATGTGGTAAGGGTCATGAGGTCGTCTGATTGGGCTCCAGAGGTGGAACTGTTATCAGGCCCCAGAAGGGACGGAGTTCGTAGAATTTCTGCAGCTATGTCATCGCCAAAACTCAAACCTTGGCAATCATCCATGGTTGAGTATAAGGTTAGTCTAAAATAGAGGGGCAGTCAATGTACCCAAAAACAGGAGTAGGTTATGTGTGACACAACGAAAAATATACACATATAAGGCCAGCAGATAATCTAGTGCCTTAAGTAGTGTGGGTGGACCAAGGCTTCAAAATAATGAAAGTCTCTGGTATCCTATGTCGTTCCTACGGGATGACCCCGTGCAAAACATGGTACTTAAAAAGAGGAGGAACAGGGGCTGTTTATGACAGGTCCAGCATACATAGCCCAGAAGTACTCAAATAAATAAGAAAGTATGCTGTTCCTAAAGAGAATTATTAGTGAAAAAAGAGATAGATGAGTCCCTGATGTCAGGAGGGAAATCCTCCTTTAGGAAAAAGACCCTCACACACCCGGCAGACTAGCTGTCATATGTCGTCAGCATGTGGCCCAGATGTAAAGTGTCATCATCGGGTCTGCTCCGAATCGGGGCGGCGCTGCAATCCCCGATCGGCGACCCCAAAGGCGCCTTTTAATGGAGATCTTCATTCCATAGTTGCCGGTGGGTGAATGCAAGTGAGGGCCTTAAAGTGAAAAGAGTGTGGTGAGTGGAGTGTATTTAAAAATAAGTAGTGGGGAGCCTGAATAGTGTTTATTAAATGACTGGGGTCCCACTCTTACAATAAAAGCAATACAGTGCGTAATATTACAGTTAGATTGACTGTATTACGCTGTGGTCATAGATGGTCAACATGTTTCTTGCTTAAGTATAGTAACCGCAATTCTTCAGGACCAAGTGATTCACACACTCATTGGTAGTGGTAGTGGCTAATATGGCACTTACCACACATACAGCACCCTAATAAGTGGTGACTAGTGCAGGTTTAGGAAAAATGCCTGAAAAAGAAAAACAGGGACACAAATATACATGTAAAAACCAATCACATCGCGACAAGCATGATAGGTCTCATCTCTTAACAACTACGATCATCAGTTGTCATGCAAATTCACTACTACCAAGTGTTCAACTATGAGGTGGAACTAGTTGTGAACACCCTATAGAAGTGGGCTAAAAAACGGGAGAAATCAAAATGATTATTTTTGACCATTTCCCACTGTGACTGGTGCTGGGGCAGAAAATTGAGAACGCCGGATGCGTGAGGTGTCTGGTGGCATCGGGGCAGAGACAACAGTTAATTGGGTTCAACCACTCACCCTTAACTGCAGGGCTGAAACATCCAACGAGCTGGCGCTGGAGGCAGACACCGGATAGTACAGTGTCCTAATGATACACAGAGCGGCGCCCAGCGGGTAGAAGGTACATCCGCAAGAAAAAGAAATAGAGAGCTGATCATTTAGTAGCATGATCACATAAAAAGGAAATCCGCATAGTATGAAGACCCAGGTACCACGAGGGGATACTTACAGAAGTCCGTAGTACAGGACGCCTATCCACCTACCCTTGATCCACGCCGACTCGGGGGACGAATCTCAGAACTCCCGAAGGGATTATCTAGCGTAGATCAGCCAATCCGGGCCGTGCACTAATTGATACGTCAGAAAGGTACTGGCGGAGAGACTAGCGCGCGAGGTCTACTTCCGGTAAAGGAAAGGGGAGGGATATGTGCGTATGGCAGGACGCGCCGCGTAAACCACAGAATGTGATGACGCGGGGTCACGTGTGACAACAGTGTTACGTGATGAGCCCTTATTGGTTGCTCTTGCTAGGGTTGTTATGGTAACCAAGTGAACTCGTATCAGTCCGAAATGTTTGGATTGGACTTAATTCCACGAATCGAGCCGCGAAAGAATCTTTATATATATGACAAATGCGTGTTGTTTGCACATGGAGTAGTGTCATCGTTGTATTGCCAGTTCGCATATTTTAAGTAGCCAGTTCGAATGTTAAGGAAATTGGCAAGCATATATCATAGGATCTCAATGGGTATCTAATGCAAAGAGATCATATTGTTGACAACTTGCATGTTAGGGAAACTGACATAAGTGTATCAGAGGATGCCTAAAGGTACAAGTCTTAATATGCTCTGGTGTCTAAGAGTCATATGCTTGAACGAGGGTGGATCCACAAAGGTATAAGACGTCTATTGGAGACAGCTAGTTCTGTCACGTCACATATTTGTGAGGCTGTTCCACGGGATGTCCTCGTTCAATCCATCGGTATTAGAGGATAGTCTCATCACCCACCTCTGGTGATGAGACTATCCTCTAATACCTCTGATACACTTATGTCAGTTTCCCTAACATGCAAGTTGTCAACAATATGATCTCTTTGCATTAGATACCCATTGAGATCCTATGATATATGCTTGCCAATTTCCTTAACATTCGAACTGGCTACTTAAAATATGCGAACTGGCAATACAACGATGACACTACTCCATGTGCAAACAACACGCATTTGTCATATATATAAAGATTCTTTCGCGGCTCGATTCGTGGAATTAAGTCCAATCCAAACATTTCGGACTGATACGAGTTCACTTGGTTACCATAACAACCCTAGCAAGAGCAACCAATAAGGGCTCATCACGTAACACTGTTGTCACACGTGACCCCGCGTCATCACATTCTGTGGTTTACGCGGCGCGTCCTGCCATACGCACATATCCCTCCCCTTTCCTTTACCGGAAGTAGACCTCGCGCGCTAGTCTCTCCGCCAGTACCTTTCTGACGTATCAATTAGTGCACGGCCCGGATTGGCTGATCTACGCTAGATAATCCCTTCGGGAGTTCTGAGATTCGTCCCCCGAGTCGGCGTGGATCAAGGGTAGGTGGATAGGCGTCCTGTACTACGGACTTCTGTAAGTATCCCCTCGTGGTACCTGGGTCTTCATACTATGCGGATTTCCTTTTTATGTGATCATGCTACTAAATGATCAGCTCTCTATTTCTTTTTCTTGCGGATGTACCTTCTACCCGCTGGGCGCCGCTCTGTGTATCATTAGGACACTGTACTATCCGGTGTCTGCCTCCAGCGCCAGCTCGTTGGATGTTTCAGCCCTGCAGTTAAGGGTGAGTGGTTGAACCCAATTAACTGTTGTCTCTGCCCCGATGCCACCAGACACCTCACGCATCCGGCGTTCTCAATTTTCTGCCCCAGCACCAGTCACAGTGGGAAATGGTCAAAAATAATCATTTTGATTTCTCCCGTTTTTTAGCCCACTTCTATAGGGTGTTCACAACTAGTTCCACCTCATAGTTGAACACTTGGTAGTAGTGAATTTGCATGACAACTGATGATCGTAGTTGTTAAGAGATGAGACCTATCATGCTTGTCGCGATGTGATTGGTTTTTACATGTATATTTGTGTCCCTGTTTTTCTTTTTCAGGCATTTTTCCTAAACCTGCACTAGTCACCACTTATTAGGGTGCTGTATGTGTGGTAAGTGCCATATTAGCCACTACCACTACCAATGAGTGTGTGAATCACTTGGTCCTGAAGAATTGCGGTTACTATACTTAAGCAAGAAACATGTTGACCATCTATGACCACAGCGTAATACAGTCAATCTAACTGTAATATTACGCACTGTATTGCTTTTATTGTAAGAGTGGGACCCCAGTCATTTAATAAACACTATTCAGGCTCCCCACTACTTATTTTTAAATACACTCCACTCACCACACTCTTTTCACTTTAAGGCCCTCACTTGCATTCACCCACCGGCAACTATGGAATGAAGATCTCCATTAAAAGGCGCCTTTGGGGTCGCCGATCGGGGATTGCAGCGCCGCCCCGATTCGGAGCAGACCCGATGATGACACTTTACATCTGGGCCACATGCTGACGACATATGACAGCTAGTCTGCCGGGTGTGTGAGGGTCTTTTTCCTAAAGGAGGATTTCCCTCCTGACATCAGGGACTCATCTATCTCTTTTTTCACTAATAATTCTCTTTAGGAACAGCATACTTTCTTATTTATTTGAGTACTTCTGGGCTATGTATGCTGGACCTGTCATAAACAGCCCCTGTTCCTCCTCTTTTTAAGTACCATGTTTTGCACGGGGTCATCCCGTAGGAACGACATAGGATACCAGAGACTTTCATTATTTTGAAGCCTTGGTCCACCCACACTACTTAAGGCACTAGATTATCTGCTGGCCTTATATGTGTATATTTTTCGTTGTGTCACACATAACCTACTCCTGTTTTTGGGTACATTGACTGCCCCTCTATTTTAGACTAACCTTATACTCAACCATGGATGATTGCCAAGGTTTGAGTTTTGGCGATGACATAGCTGCAGAAATTCTACGAACTCCGTCCCTTCTGGGGCCTGATAACAGTTCCACCTCTGGAGCCCAATCAGACGACCTCATGACCCTTACCACATTGAAACGAGAATGGCTGAAAATCACATTGCATGGAGCGATGATGACAGAATACCTGAGGGCCAACATCGCCCCGAATGGGTTAATTGTAAAAAATTTTCCCCGCCTCTTTCTTGACGATATGATTTTCAAAAAGGAATGGTCCCTGGTGTCATGGAAATGCACCAGGGACTGGTTGATTCTAATAATTAATACGTCCAAGAGACTAGCTGATGCTCTTCTGATCAGAATTCAGAATGCGGAGGGGGCTGTTAAAGTCACCTTAACCACGGCAATTTTTAAAACTAAATTGTCTGAAATCAATAATGAAATAGCGGAGAACAAAGAGTTTTTAATGAAACAGAAGATTACCAAACTACAAAAAGACATAAAAAAGTTTGATAAGGAAAAGGTTTATCCCTACCTTAAGGCGGATTATACATCCACGCTTAACAGCTACTCTTCTGAAGAGGAGTCTAGTGGTTCCAGACGCAACTCCAATACGAGTAGCGATTCTAGTGGGGGCAGCTTTTCAAACAATCGGAATAGACAGAGACAACAGAACTACTCCCACTATCCTATGATCCCGTTCCAGGGACAATATCAGCCAACCCCACCCTTCTGGCACTTTCCCAACTTCCAACCGGGTCCCCCTCCGCCCCCACCCTTTTACCAACAAGGCCCCCCTTTTTTAGGCAGAGGCTGGGGCAGAGGAAGAGGGCGGAGAAGAGGAGACGACAAGAAAGTGCACTGGCAGGAACAACCCTCAACATCCATGGAGACCAGGAGTCAAGCCCAGAACAAGAGACGCTAGTTGTTAACCTCTCTTCCCGCACTCTTGATGACACAGAAAGACGGGTGCTTGAGAAGGGTCTGGGCTTCGTACCAACACCTAAGGTCGATCACTTTAAAGAAATGTGTGAAATTCAAGCCTTTTTTCGCAAAGTACGTCTTAGAGCTTACTTTCAGGATGGACCAGAGGGTCAATGTGAAGACTCTGGCCTCCATAAACCCTCTACCTTTACACCACACAGCGGGATGGTCCCTAACGAGGTGTTAACTTATGAACAGGCCGTTCTTAAAGATTGGAAGCAAGCTAAACCCACTGCGACCTTCCACAATATCACTAACGAGGAAGAAGCAGCACTACGCTCACTTAATGACGACCCCCTGATCACCATAAAACAAGCAGATAAGGGTGGCGCAACGGTTATCATGTCAACCTGTGATTACCGCACAGAGTGTGAACGCCAGTTACGGGACAGGAAATACTACACTCCTATCCAGGAGGATCCCACCAACAGGCTCAAGTCCCTGATCACGAACATGGTCTTCCATGCCGAAACTCAGGGATGGATCACGAAAAAAGAGGCTAACTTCCTAGTCATTGGCGAACCAAGAACTCCTTACTTCTATTGTCTCCCCAAAATACATAAGGGCACAAATCCGACCCCAGGGAGACCTATTGTTTCTGGGATTGGTTCCCTTTTGGAACCCCTTTCCCAGTTTGCAGACTACTTTCTCAAACCTCTAGTCCAAAGCACCCCTTCATTCTTAAGAGACACCACCGATGTACTCAGGCTTCTAGAGGACACCCAACATCAGGGAGAGGTTGACTTCCTCATCACCCTTGATGTTGAGGCCCTCTATACAAATATCCCCCAGAGGGCTACCCTTGATGTAATAGAGGATGCTCTGAGTAATCTGGAATGGGTATCACCTACCCCCCGCCCTTTCATTATTGAATGTGCCACTCTAGCTCTTACAGAGAACTTCTTTGAATTTGAAGGCCAATTATTCCATCAGACACAGGGCACGTCGATGGGGAGTACCTTTGCCCCTAGTGTGGCCTGCCTCTACATGGCAGCATTTGAGGAACGAGCCATCCATAACGAATCGAACCCCTACAGAGCTAATATCCTGTTATGGAAGAGGTTCATTGATGATATTTTGATCCTTTGGAAGGGTGATCAAGCACACTGCATTGAGTTTTGCCAATGGATTAATACTTTAAATCCATATTTAAAATTCACGAGTACCATCTCTGACCACCAGCTTCCCTTTTTGGACCTCCTGATCATATTAGACGATCATCAAATGAGCACCACACTACATCGCAAACCGACTGATAGAAATAGTCTGCTACATTTTAACAGCTACCACCCTGGGGCGCTCAAACAAAATTTACCCTTTGGTCAATTCCTCCGTATTAGGAGGAATTGTAGCACTGTTACTGACTTCAAAAAGGAGTCTATAACCCTTATGACCAATCTCCTCCAGAGGGGGTACCAGAACCGGGACATCCAGAGATCCTACAAACGTGCCCGTAACAATAACAGGGAAGGGTTACTTGAACCAAGAGAGAAAAAAACTGACGACTGCCTTACCTGTGTGATCACCTACACCCCAAACTCTTCACAACTCAAGAAAATCATTAAGAAACATTGGGGTATCCTCCACACCGGGGAACTTACAATACCTAACCCCCGGTTTGCCTTCAAACGCACCACCAATTTGAAGGAGAGATTAATACATACCAGACCTAAACCCAAACCACCAGTGAATACCATTCAATCGACCTTATGGAACCTTCCCCCCGTTAGGGGTCATTACCCTTGTGGTAATTGTGTGGTATGTCCTCAAACTAAAATAACCAAAGACGTCGTCTTTCCTAACGGGACCACGTGGGAATGCAGAACGCACACCAACTGTAACACTGCTTACTGCGTCTATCTAATAACCTGCCCGTGTAATTTACCCTACATAGGGATGACGACCAGATCAGTGAAGACGAGAATCATTGAGCATCGGAGTAATTTCCGATGCAAAAAAATGAACACTAGGATGACCAAGCACTTCTGTGAAAATAACCACTCCCCTGACTCTTTCAAGTGGGTAGTTCTGCAGTCCCCTAAGAATGTCACCAAAACTAAACTATTCACCCTGGAGCAGAGGTGGGTGATGAGACTATCCTCTAATACCGATGGATTGAACGAGGACATCCCGTGGAACAGCCTCACAAATATGTGACGTGACAGAACTAGCTGTCTCCAATAGACGTCTTATACCTTTGTGGATCCACCCTCGTTCAAGCATATGACTCTTAGACACCAGAGCATATTAAGACTTGTACCTTTAGGCATCCTCTGATACACTTATGTCAGTTTCCCTAACATGCAAGTTGTCAACAATATGATCTCTTTGCATTAGATACCCATTGAGATCCTATGATATATGCTTGCCAATTTCCTTAACATTCGAACTGGCTACTTAAAATATGCGAACTGGCAATACAACGATGACACTACTCCATGTGCAAACAACACGCATTTGTCATATATATAAAGATTCTTTCGCGGCTCGATTCGTGGAATTAAGTCCAATCCAAACATTTCGGACTGATACGAGTTCACTTGGTTACCATAACAACCCTAGCAAGAGCAACCAATAAGGGCTCATCACGTAACACTGTTGTCACACGTGACCCCGCGTCATCACATTCTGTGGTTTACGCGGCGCGTCCTGCCATACGCACATATCCCTCCCCTTTCCTTTACCGGAAGTAGACCTCGCGCGCTAGTCTCTCCGCCAGTACCTTTCTGACGTATCAATTAGTGCACGGCCCGGATTGGCTGATCTACGCTAGATAATCCCTTCGGGAGTTCTGAGATTCGTCCCCCGAGTCGGCGTGGATCAAGGGTAGGTGGATAGGCGTCCTGTACTACGGACTTCTGTAAGTATCCCCTCGTGGTACCTGGGTCTTCATACTATGCGGATTTCCTTTTTATGTGATCATGCTACTAAATGATCAGCTCTCTATTTCTTTTTCTTGCGGATGTACCTTCTACCCGCTGGGCGCCGCTCTGTGTATCATTAGGACACTGTACTATCCGGTGTCTGCCTCCAGCGCCAGCTCGTTGGATGTTTCAGCCCTGCAGTTAAGGGTGAGTGGTTGAACCCAATTAACTGTTGTCTCTGCCCCGATGCCACCAGACACCTCACGCATCCGGCGTTCTCAATTTTCTGCCCCAGCACCAGTCACAGTGGGAAATGGTCAAAAATAATCATTTTGATTTCTCCCGTTTTTTAGCCCACTTCTATAGGGTGTTCACAACTAGTTCCACCTCATAGTTGAACACTTGGTAGTAGTGAATTTGCATGACAACTGATGATCGTAGTTGTTAAGAGATGAGACCTATCATGCTTGTCGCGATGTGATTGGTTTTTACATGTATATTTGTGTCCCTGTTTTTCTTTTTCAGGCATTTTTCCTAAACCTGCACTAGTCACCACTTATTAGGGTGCTGTATGTGTGGTAAGTGCCATATTAGCCACTACCACTACCAATGAGTGTGTGAATCACTTGGTCCTGAAGAATTGCGGTTACTATACTTAAGCAAGAAACATGTTGACCATCTATGACCACAGCGTAATACAGTCAATCTAACTGTAATATTACGCACTGTATTGCTTTTATTGTAAGAGTGGGACCCCAGTCATTTAATAAACACTATTCAGGCTCCCCACTACTTATTTTTAAATACACTCCACTCACCACACTCTTTTCACTTTAAGGCCCTCACTTGCATTCACCCACCGGCAACTATGGAATGAAGATCTCCATTAAAAGGCGCCTTTGGGGTCGCCGATCGGGGATTGCAGCGCCGCCCCGATTCGGAGCAGACCCGATGATGACACTTTACATCTGGGCCACATGCTGACGACATATGACAGCTAGTCTGCCGGGTGTGTGAGGGTCTTTTTCCTAAAGGAGGATTTCCCTCCTGACATCAGGGACTCATCTATCTCTTTTTTCACTAATAATTCTCTTTAGGAACAGCATACTTTCTTATTTATTTGAGTACTTCTGGGCTATGTATGCTGGACCTGTCATAAACAGCCCCTGTTCCTCCTCTTTTTAAGTACCGTGAGAGAAGGATCTCCCACCGGTGGATGTTCTTCGGATGCGCGGGACAGTGGCGAGTGAGAGGTCGGCGGAGCGTAGCTGGTGGTTGGGAATGTAGAAGGAGAGCTGTCTGTTGAGGTAGGCTGAGCCGGTCTTGTGGAGTGCTTTGTGTGAGTGGATGAGGAGCTTGAAGGATATCCTCTTGTTGACGGGGAGCCAGTGCAGGTTTCTCAAGTGGGGGGTGATGTGGCTGTTTAGTGGTACGTCGAGGATCAGTCGTGCCGAGGCGTTTTGGATGTGTTGTAGTCATTTGATGAGCTTGGTTGGGGCTCCCACGTAGAGGGTGTTTCCGTAGTCGAGTCTGCTGCTGACGAGGGCCTGGGTGACTGTCTTTCTTGTATCTGTCGGGATCCATCTATAGATCTTGCGGAGCATGCGGAGGGTGTTGAAGCAGGAGGAGGAGACGGCGTTGACTTGCTTGGTCATTGAGAGCGTTGAGTCGCGGATGATTCCCAGGTTGCGTGCGTGGTCGGTGTGTGTCGGGGCTGCCCCCAGGGCCGTCGGCCACCAGGAGTCGTCCCAGGCTGAGGGTTGGAGCCAAGGATGAGGACCTCCGTCTTGTCCGAGTTCAGCTTCAGACGGCTGATCTTCATCCAGGCGACGACGGCCTTCATTCCTTTGTGGAGGTAGGAGATTATGTTAAGGTCGTGCTGTCGGGCGATGTGTGCGAGCGAGGCCATGTAAATGTTGAACAGTGTCGGGCTGAGGGAGGATCCCTGGGGTACGCTTCAGATGATCTCGGAGGCTTTGGAACGGAATGGGGGTTCGGCCGGAGAGGAAGAAGGTGGTCCATTCCAGAGCCTTGTCTCAGATCCCGGCATGGAGGCGTGCGCATAGTGTGCAGTGGCAGACGGTGTCGAAGGCAGCGGAGAGGTCTAGGAGGATGAGTGCTGCGGTCTCACCATTATCCAGAAGGGTCCTGATGTCGTCGGTGGCGGCGATGAGGGCAGTCCCAGTGCTGTGGAACCCTGACTGGGAAGGGTCCAGGATTCTGTTTTCTTCGAGGTATCGGGTTATCTGTCTGTTGACGATTTTCTCGATGACCTTGGCCGGGAAGGGGAGCAGAGAGACGTGCCGGAAGTTCTTGAGGTCTCTTGGGTTTGCCTTAGGTTTTTTGAGTAGGGCGTTTATCTCGGCATGTTTCCATCTCTCTGGGAAGGTCACGATCTCGAGGGAGAGGTTGATGACTTTGCGCAGGTAGGGTGCGATGGAGCTACTTGCTTTGTTGAAGACGTGGTGTGGGAATGGGTCTGACGGAGAACCGGAGTGGATTGTGCTCATGGTCTTGATAGTGTCATCGACGTTCACGCTGGCCCAGGCTAGCAGGGGGTCGTGGTCGATGGTGTGCGGAGGGTCTGTTGTGTTGCTGTCTGTTGGGGCTGTCTGGGTGTTGAAGCTGTTGTGGATGTCTGCTATCTTGCGGTGGAAGAAGGTGGCGAGGGAGTCGCACAGGGCTTGCGATGGGGGGATTTCGCAAGCCCTGCGTCGACCCCCCATCTGAGCCTTTACATATTGGAACATTATCGGTGCTGTTCGGGAGAGCTTTTACTGAGCAGGAACTAAATTGTAATCTGCAACCAGATCATTAAAAAGGTCCCCTTGTGAGGTGGGCTTAATATGGACCTGATCGGCACCGGCCTGTCCGGGTCCGTGAGATCCTACAAACAACAGTTAGTGCCCGCATGAAGATTTAATGTAGCAAGATCACTCCTCCCATCTGCGGCTTACCTACCATGTGTAGCATTGCAAACATTCATACACAGCATGAGAAAACTCTGCTTGAGTGTCAACAAACCCGAGAACTCAAGGAATCCTCTTCGGCTTGAGGTCCAAGGGACTCTAATAAGAGTCCCTGGGCCCCTCTGGCTCCCCCCTCGTGGATGGGACCCCACTGGCAGTCAAGGATACACAACCACCTACACGAGGCTCTACTATGGAGCCCCACGTGTCCTGAAGGTTAACATGATGACGTCTAAGCACCGTCCACCAATCAGGACCCCCCCAATGTCCCCTGAACCCCTGCTGCATCCAACTCTCAGCGCCCACAATGCAGGGTTTACTCTGACAGGACATTATGATCACTACGACCACCCGGTCAGCCTTGACCATTCAGCCCAGTTCAGGGCTCAGTCGTGTTGTCTGGTGGCAGCGGATGACTGCACATGGGCTGTAGTGAGACCAGCCCCTGTCTGTGGGGTGGATTATACTCCCTACGGCAAGGACCCCCCCAGGCAAAGGTTGATCAAAGAATCAAAGAGGGAACAATGAAACCCGACATGAGGAGAGAGCTGGAGACAAAACTCACACAAAATAAAACCCACTCTCTTGGCTTCAAAAATGTGTGTCACTCACCTGAAGAGCAGTCCGGCCCGAAGGCGCTTTCATCAGCACACTCCTGGCACGCGAAGCCGCCAAACCCCTCCTGCACAGAAAGCCGGGGTGTTAGGGCGAGGCATGAAATAAATAAATAACTAAATAAAGAAATAAATATCAGAATGTAAAACTCCTGGTGTGACCCTTGACTCTACATCAGACTTTGAATACTTATCTACCATCGCCACAGCTTTCACCAGAGCACCTCGGCACGGTTCCCAGTGCTGCTGAGCGAACTAAAACCAGCAGATCGGTTTATATTTCTGAAGCACAAACCATTCTGGGGACATCAAAGTATATTGGTGCCTCATCATTGGCTCTGAGAGAAAGAGGTGCGCAGTGAGGGATTGTTAGTTCGTATGGTGGTGATAACAAACACATGCTGTAGGCTGACGTTTCAATTCAAAGACTCGGGCGCGATTACGATGTCTTTAGGAAACTGTCCCGAACGTATCGGTTCTCCGAGTCCAACACGAGCAGTCATCACATGAGCAGACATCACACTGAACACGAGCAGCCGTCAAGCAAGCCGCCGTCACATAGAACACGAGCAGCCGCCACACTGAACACGAGCAGCCGTCACACTGAACACGAGCAGCCGACACACTGAACACAAGCAGCCGTCACACTGGACACGAGCAGCCGACACACTGAACACAAGCAGCCGTCACACTGAACACGAGCAGCTGTCACACTGAACACGAGCAGCCGACACACTGAACACAAGCAGCCGTCACACTGGACACGAGCAGCCGACACACTGAACACAAGCAGCCGTCACACTGAACACGAGCAGCCGTCACACTAAACACGAGCAGCCGTCACACTAAACACGAGCAGCCGTCACACTAAACACGAGCAGCCGACTGTAGGAGAGTAGGGTCTGCTTTCTATGTTCACCCCCACTTTTTGCTTTTGCTTTACTGGTTTTCGACTTAGATGTGGCTGTGGGCCTGCTAATCAGACCCACAGCCCTGCTGTTCTCTCTCTAAATTAATACTATGTACTTTAGGTGCATAACCCATTTGGATAGGATCACCTTATTGGCCCCTGTACAGTGTACCCTAGGTACCCAGGGCATAGGTGTACCCTAGGCCTACCAGGGGCTGCAGCATGTATTATGCCACCCCTGGCCTGGCCTTCCATTTTGACACAACTGGCTGATCACTCAGCTGGGGCAAGGTCATGTAATCACCCCTTGCTTAGGTGTAGTATTCCTATACCTAACTTACATATAGACACATGTGTACCTATCAGTCACTCCTATGGCAGGCCTTAACAATCCTGGAGGCAGAGTGCTTGGTAACATGTGAGATGGTGCTCTAGCATGAGCTGAGCTTGTCTGCAGCTTTCAGAACCATGTCCTTATAGCTGTTCTATGATATAGCCTACCATATACTCTTAAAGTGCCTTATAATCTTAAACGGTGTAGGAAGGTGGATATCTGACTATGGTTACCCCCAAATTTTTGCCTAGTGTCTAGCTGGTTTTTCGACTTAGTTGGCCTGAGATCCTGCCATTCAGGCTCTCAGGCTATCTGCTCTCTCTGTAAAATGGACTCCATGTACCCTAGGTACATACCCAATTGGTTGGATCACCCTGTCAGCCCCTGTACCAGTGTACACTAGGTACCCAGGGCATTGGTGTATCCAAGGCCTGCCAGGGGCTGAAGCATGTATTATGCCACCCCAGGCTTGGCCTAACAATCTGACACAACTGGCTGATCACTCAGCTGGGGTAAGTTGGTGTAATCACCTCTTACTTAGGTGTAGTATACCTATACCTAAACTTAAATGGGACACCTGGTAACCTATAAGTCACTCCTATGGCAGGCCTTAACAATCCTGAAGGCAGAGTGCTTGGTTCCATGTGAGATGGTGCTCTGGCATGAGCTGAGCCTGTCTGCAGTGGTCGGAACAACTTCCTTCTACTGTTTCCAGATATCGTCATACCATATACTCTTAAGTGCATTATGAACCTCGCGGTTAAATGCTATCTTTGGTTTGGCTTTATCAAAACATGTCGAGTAAGGTGTCATACGAATTGGAATACTAACCCCTCGCCAATTCTGGCGACGGGGTTAGCATTCCACCCTTCTAGAGGGACACGACATGTACAGTGCCTGAAACCCGGGTAAAATCAGACATAGCCTCAGCTCCACAAAATGGATGCTGCCACCACAGACACAAGTCTGCCCTCCTGCTGCTGGGAGTCCTTCCAGCTTGGGAGGTGTGGACAAAGGGTTTCCTGCCAGGGGAGGTGCATGCACCACCCCAGACAGGATTTTGTGTATTGGTCAGGTAGGGCTTGAAAGAAACCAGACATGCCTGTGGCTCACAAGGAGCCTCGGGGCATATGCCAGTTCAAACCGGTCCTGGGGCACACCAGTCCCGGGCCTGGGGCGAGCTGGACAAAGGATTGGGGGTGTAACCACCCCCCTTCCTGGTCCCACCCATAGGGAGGGACCTAGCAGGTAGTCCGGCCCCTAGAATCCGAATAAAGGTAGGAGCTGTGTCCTAAGACTTCAGACATCCTGGAATCAACTTGAAACTAAGAAGAAGACGGGAACTTCGACATTCTGCTGCACAGAAGACTGAAGAAAATCTCCCCTGTGGTCAGGGAGTGACCACCTTGCTAACGCAAGCACCATCCAGCGAATCACCGTCTGCTTTGCCGCCGCCTCCCGCCGGAGCCCGAGCCCAGAGACTGACAAGACCTGGACCTCCAGACCTCTCACCGCCCGATCCACAGTCCCTGCAAAGAGGAGACCCATGGAGGCACCGAGACACGTGGAGCCAGCCATCTTGGAACGACTACGACAAGCTGACCAGTGCAACAACCGAGGCTCCCTCCAAGTTGTGCTTTGGGTCCTGAGAAGCCCAACCCTCGAGCAGCATCTGCACCAAAGGTGAGCCCTCCAGCATCTCCACGATCTGCGTGGGGCCCTTCTGCATTTTGCCACTCGACGCGCCTAACCGGTTGCTGGCCCGCTGGCTAGTGGCCATCTTGGCGACGAAATCTACGACAAACACCGCTGGTCTGGTTGCTCCAGACTGGCCCTTGCTCCCCTCCAAAGGAGCAGTTCCTCTGACCTTGCTGGTCAGAACCATCAGCTTAAACTCCTTGCCTACAACAATTGCTTTTGCCAAGGCTTGTTTGCTTCGATCAAGTCGCCGACACCGCCGACAGCGAGAGCCTGCGTGGGACAGCTCGTGACTCGACTCCTGGACGTCGTCGACCTTCAGGGACCACGTGGCTGCAGAGTCAAGCTACACCTTCCTTCCTGTTTGCACCCGACATCGCCTGGTACCCACTTGGTGCCACGCTGGTCACTGGCTAGTGACTGTGAACACTGTCCCCTCTGCTTACAGGTCTTCAACATCTCCGATCCACTCTTGGATCCACTGCATCTCTTCCCGACCGACCGCCTGCAGCATCTTTGTCCCAGGCTCAACGGAACAGATAGAAGAAACCCGACGCACTTTGAGGCCTATGCACCCGCTTCCTGTGGGTGAGGTAAAGCTGGTACTCCGGTGCCCATGTGTCGTAATACATCTCTAGTGCCTGTGTTCCAAATCTTAAGTTCCTAGGTCATCCGGAAGATTCCTTTTGCAGTAACTTTGTACTTTTTACGCACCCATTGAAACCTATGGGAGCCCGCGTGTGACTATTTGCTCTGCACACGCCACCCGTGGACCTCCTGGTCACTAACTGACGTTAGCTCCTTGTAGGCCCAGCGATTCTAGAGGCCCTAGGCCTTTTCCCTTTTCTGTTCGTGGTACTTATACCACTATTTTAGTATATGGTTCGAGTGGCCACCAGGGCCTATCCATATAAAGTGCAACTTCTGTGTATTCTGTTATAATCTTGTTTGACGATTTGTGCTCCTGTGCTCATAAAGAGACTAGGGGTTACTTTGAGAAATAAATACATATATATTTTGAATATATATCTGTGTGGTGTCCTTTCATTGGTATAAAAGGGGGTTACTATTGGTAAAACAGCCTGCTTAACACGCTTCACGAGTTTAGCCTCAAAGACTGCTTAGCCTACGCTACCACTAGGGCAGCTAGTCCGAAAAGGTTGACTTACAACCACACCATAAGGGTTGCTTGGCATGGTACAAGGTGGTCACTAGAACTAGTGAACAGCATATACCAGGCCAACTTCTCACATTGGTGAGCAGCGGTTGGATTTGAGCTTGCTGTGTTTTACCATTGTAATCTCTTGGTTACCAATTGAAAGATCACATAGGTACCTGTAGGTACATATAAAACAAGATTAGATATACATAAGTTCTACTGAACTTAGTTGTTGTAGAGCAAAGGGAGTAGCACACCCTGACTACAACTACTAGATAGGTTTAGTAGGTAAACCCAAGTGTAGGTAGATTGCAACACATCCACCCACACTTAAGAGCAATGGCCGGGGCAGAGGGGTCCACGGTACCCATCTCTGTGGAGAGTGACCCCCAGAGGGCACCATCCAGCTTTGCTACCCTTAATCAGAATGAGCTCAGGCATTTGGCAACTCTTAGAGGCCTTAAACAGCCCAAGAACCCAAACTCTGCTGAGCTCAGAGAGCTCTTACAGAATGATGAGAATCAGAGAGCACTCAAGAAAGCTTCCCAGTTAGCCCCCTTAGGGTCAGGAACAGGAGGCCCCCCTTCTGAAGATACTACAGAGGTACCCAGTTCCAATAGCCATCCCTTAGATGAGAACCATACTACAGGGGAGGAAAGAGATGGGGATACAGATGTGAGTGGGGATGAAGGGAGAACTAGCCCAGTGCCAAGTGTTATACTTGGCCCAGCTAAACTAAGGCTGTTGGGGACTGACAGTGGGTTCACCCCATTGGATCTCCCCAGTGGACTTAACACAGGGCTTGGAAGGCAAAGGAATCGCTCAGGTGACTCCAATGCTTCCCATGGCTCTAGAGGCTCTCAAGGTCACTCCAGAAGGAGACTGACCACCCCTCAGAGGAGGGAGCATGAGGCCAGAATGCAGGAAGCCCAGCTGAGGATCAGGAAGCAGGAGCTAGAAGTAGCCCTGATGGAAGAAAAACTGAACAAGGCTAGGCAGCCTAGAGAGAGTGGGTCTATACCCACTGGTGGCAGCAATGTCCCTAGGGACAAAGATAGGGTCTTTGACAATAGGAACCTGTCCAAGATTGTGCCCCCCTACAAAAGTGGGGATGACATCCACAAATGGATGACTGCTCTTGAGAGAGCCTGCAAAGTGCAGCAGGTTCCTGAAGACCAGTGGGCAGCAATCTTATGGCTCTCCTTTGAGGGGAGAGGCAGAGATAGACTCCTCACTGTTAGAGAAGAGGATGTCAGAAATTACAGAGTCCTGAAGAGTGTCCTAGTTGATGGGTTAGGCTTAACCACTGAACAGTACAGGTTAATGTTCAGAGACACCCAGAAGACACAGACTCAGGACTGGTCTGAATATGTGGAATGTGCCACTAAGGCTTTGGAGGGTTGGTTGCTGGGAAGTAAGGTGTCTGATTATACAGGATTGTACAATTTGATGATGAGAGAGCAGATTTTAAGTAATTGTCAAAACCAGCTTCTCCATCAACACCTGGTAGACTCAGATTTGACCTCTCCCCAAGAATTGGGAAAGAGGGCAGATAAATGGGTCAGGACCAGGATCAGGCCTAAAAACCAGGGTGGTGACCAAAAGAAAGATACCACCAAGCCTCAAGAGAAGGGTGGGGATAAAGAAAAAGAGAAACCTTCCTCAGGGCCCCAAAACTCCACACAGGGTGGTGGGTCCCAAGCTCCCTCCTCTACCACAGCTAAAAAGCCCTACTGCCATGAGTGTAAAACTCCTGGGCATTGGAAAACTGACAGCGGTTGCCCAAGGGCTAAAAACAAAACTGTTCCTCCAATTACTCCTGTCACACCACCTATTACTGTCAGCAGTAATCCCCCAGGTGGTGGGAGTGCCCCCAGAAATCTGGGTGGGTTTACTTGGGGAACACAGGGGGACCCTGGCTTAGCCAATTCCCCTACAGCAACCACTCTTGTCTGTGATGGTGGCATGGGGTTTGCCAACTTCACTGCCTGTCCCAACACCTTGGGTAGGTACAGACAGGAGCCCTACATCAATGGTACAAAAGCTGAGGCCTACAGAGACACTGGAGCTAGCATCACAATGGTGGCCCATTGGCTAGTTCCCTCTGAGCAGCTTTTGCCTGGTTTCTCCTACCAGGTGACTAACATTGATGGCAAACAAAACAGTCATCCCATGGCAGAGGTATGTCTCAGCTGGGGAGGGGTCACTGGCCCTAAAAGGGTAGCAGTGTCCCCAACCTTGCCTGTAGACTGCTTACTGGGGAATGACTTAGAACTCTCAGCCTGGGCTGGAGTTGAACAAGACACCCATTCTAAAATGGTAGGCCTGTCACAAAAGGGTAGGGGGGTTGTGCCATTCACAACCCCTGTCCAAATAGATTTCCTCCCTGAAAAGGTTGGAAGGGCAGTGGTAGCCACAGCCCAGGCACAGACAGACTTCCCTGTAGGGACTGGCAGAGCTGTGACAGTCACAGCTCAAACACAAACTGAGTGCCCCCCTGAAAAGGTTGGCAAGGCTGTAATGGTCTCAGCCTATACTCAGACTGACATAGGTGTAGTGAAGCCTGAAACAATGGATCACTCCACACAAACTGAGAGTAGTGGGGAGGAAGAAAAGTCTCCCTCTCCCCAGACATTAGGAAAAGGTCAGCCTCCTCAGGGATCTGACCTCACCCCTTGTGAAGGAACTGCCCCAGAGGTAGCCAGGCCTGGCCTGGCAGAGCCTCTGATGTCAGTGGCCCCTTCCAAGGTGGGATCCAGTCTGGTGCAGGTAGCCTGCCTCTCTCTACCCTGCCTCAGTCAGCCCAGGGCTGCAGAGGTCAGGGAGGCCAGTGGACCCCCAGAGGGCCCCTGTCCACAAGAACCCCCCCATCAAAAGAATGAGGATTGCCTGGCTAGTAGCCCTAGTCAGGTGATGGGTAAAAACATTCCTGAGGGATCTCCTTTACAGGTAGTTAGGGACCTCCCCCAGGGGGATTCTGTTGGGCACAGGCAAACATGGGACCTTAGGGCCCCAAACCTGACCTGTCCCTCCAGTAAGCCCACAAAAGGGACCCAGCCTCCAGCTTTAGGTAGCCAGAGGCTGACCCTGAGAGCACAGTGCAACTCAGTTAAAGAAAGAAAGGCATCCATGGTGGAGGATGATTGGAGGAAGCTGAGGCCTCACTTTGAGGACACTCACTTCAGTACTCCATCTCAACACCAGCCTTTTACTTTGCCAAGACACACCACAGGTAGAGATTCCCTATGGTGGAGACCCTCTGATACCCTTAGGGTGAGGGATTGCTTAGTGGACCATGAGACAGGGGGTAACCATGCCAGTGCTGGTTCCTCCTTATATGGCCACTTGGGCAATATAGGCTTACCTGGTCAAGGTCAGCCTTATCTCCCTTCGTTTGGGGGGGGGTTGTGTAGGAAGGTGGATATCTGACTATGGTTACCCCCAAATTTTTGCCTAGTGTCTAGCTGGTTTTTCGACTTAGTTGGCCTGAGATCCTGCCATTCAGGCTCTCAGGCTATCTGCTCTCTCTGTAAAATGGACTCCATGTACCCTAGGTACATACCCAATTGGTTGGATCACCCTGTCAGCCCCTGTACCAGTGTACACTAGGTACCCAGGGCATTGGTGTATCCAAGGCCTGCCAGGGGCTGAAGCATGTATTATGCCACCCCAGGCTTGGCCTAACAATCTGACACAACTGGCTGATCACTCAGCTGGGGTAAGTTGGTGTAATCACCTCTTACTTAGGTGTAGTAGACCTATACCTAAACTTAAATGGGACACCTGGTAACCTATAAGTCACTCCTATGGCAGGCCTTAACAATCCTGAAGGCAGAGTGCTTGGTTCCATGTGAGATGGTGCTCTGGCATGAGCTGAGCCTGTCTGCAGTGGTCGGAACAACTTCCTTCTACTGTTTCCAGATATCGTCATACCATATACTCTTAAGTGCATTATGAACCTCGCGGTTAAATGCTATCTTTGGTTTGGCTTTATCAAAACATGTCGAGTAAGGTGTCATACGAATTGGAATACTAACTGTGAGAAGTTGGCCTGGTATATGCTGTTCACTAGTTCTAGTGACCACCTTGTACCATGCCAAGCAACCCTTATGGTGTGGTTGTAAGTCAACCTTTTCGGACTAGCTGCCCTAGTGGTAGCGTAGGCTAAGCAGTCTTTGAGGCTAAACTCGTGATGCGTGTTAAGCAAGCTGTTTTACCAATAGTAACCCCCTTTTATACCAATGAAAGGACACCACACAGATATATATTCAAAATATATATGTATTTATTTCTCAAAGTAACCCCTAGTCTCTTTATGAGCGCAGGAGCACAAATCGTCAAACAAGATTACAGTAGAATACACAGAAGTTGCACTTTATATGGATAGGCCCTGGTGGCCACTCAAACCATATACTAAAATAGTGGTATAAGTACCACGAACAGAAAAGGGAAAAGGCCTAGGGCCTCTAGAATCGCTGGGCCTACAAGGAGCTAACGTCAGTTAGTGACCAGGAGGTCCACGGGTGGCGTGTGCAGAGCAAATAGTCACACGCGTGCTCCCATAGGTTTCAATGGGTGCGTAAAAAGTACAAAGTTACTGCAAAAGGAATCTTCCGGATGACCTAGGAACTTAAGATTTGGAACACAGGCACTAGAGATGTATTACTACACATGGGCACCGGAGTACCAGCTTTACCTCACCCACAGGAAGCGGGTGCATAGGCCTCAAAGTGCGTCGGGTTTCTTCTATCTGTTCCGTTGAGCCTGGGACAAAGATGCTGCAGGCGGTCGGTCGGGAAGAGATGCAGTGGATCCAAGAGTGGATCGGAGATGTTGAAGACCTGTAAGCAGAGGGGACAGTGTTCACAGTCACTAGCCAGTGACCAGCGTGGCACCAGGTGGGTACCAGGCGATGTCGGGTGCAAACAGGTGATGAGGGGTAGCTTGTCTCCGCAGCCACGTGGTCCCTGAAGGTCGACGACGTCCAGGAGTCGAGTCACGAGCTGTCCCACGCAGGCTCTCGCTGTCGGCGGTGTCGGCGACTTGATCGAAGCAAACAAGCCTTGGCAAAAGCAATTGTTGTGGGCAAGGAGATAAGCTGATGGTTCTGACCAGCAAGGTCAGAGGAACGGCTCCTTTGGAGGGGAGCAAGGGCCAGTCTGGAGCAACCAGACCAGCGGTGTTTGTCGTAGATTTCGTCGCCAAGATGGCCACTAGCCAGCGGGCCAGCAACCGGTTAGGCGCGTCGAGTGGCAAAATGCAGAAGGGCCCCACGCAGATCGTGGAGATGCTGGAGGGCTCACCTTTGGTGCAGATGCTGCTCGAGGGTTGGGCTTCTCAGGACCCAAAGCACAACTTGGAGGGAGCCTCGGTTGTTGCACTTGTCAGCTTGTCGTGGTCGTTCCAAGATGGCTGGCTCCACGTGTCTCGGTGCCTCCACGGGTCTCCTCTTTGCAGGGACTGTGGATCGGGCGGTGAGAGGTCTGGAGGTCCAGGTCTTGTCAGTCTCTGGGCTCGGGCTCCGGCGGGAGGCGGCGGCAAAGCAGACGGTGATTCGCTGGATGGTGCTTGCGTTAGCAAGGTGGTCACTCCCTGACCACAGGGGAGATTTTCTTCAGTCTTCTGTGCAGCAGAATGTCGAAGTTCCCGTCTTCTTCTTAGTTTCAAGTTGATTCCAGGATGTCTGAAGTCTTAGGACACAGCTCCTACCTTTATTCGGATTCTAGGGGCCGGACTACCTGCTAGGTCCCTCCCTATGGGTGGGACCAGGAAGGGGGGTGGTTACACCCCCAATCCTTTGTCCAGCTCGCCCCAGGCCCGGGACTGGTGTGCCCCAGGACCGGTTTGAACTGGCATATGCACCGAGGCTCCTTGTGAGCCACAGGCATGTCTGGTTTCTTTCAAGCCCTACCTGACCAATACACAAAATCCTGTCTGGGGTGGTGCACGCACCTCCCCTGGCAGGAAACCCTTTGTCCACACCTCCCAAGCTGGAAGGACTCCCAGCAGCAGGAGGGCAGACTTGTGTCTGTGGTGGCAGCATCCATTTTGTGGAGCTGAGGCTATGTCTGATTTTACCCGGGTTTCAGGCACTGTACATGTCGTGTCCCTCTAGAAGGGTGGAATGCTAACCCCGTCGCCAGAATTGGCGAGGGGTTAGTATTCCAATTCGTATGACACCTTACTCGACATGTTTTGATAAAGCCAAACCAAAGATAGCATTTAACCGCGAGGTTCATAATGCACTTAAGAGTATATGGTATGACGATATCTGGAAACAGTAGAAGGAAGTTGTTCCGACCACTGCAGACAGGCTCAGCTCATGCCAGAGCACCATCTCACATGGAACCAAGCACTCTGCCTTCAGGATTGTTAAGGCCTGCCATAGGAGTGACTTATAGGTTACCAGGTGTCCCATTTAAGTTTAGGTATAGGTATACTACACCTAAGTAAGAGGTGATTACACCAACTTACCCCAGCTGAGTGATCAGCCAGTTGTGTCAGATTGTTAGGCCAAGCCTGGGGTGGCATAATACATGCTTCAGCCCCTGGCAGGCCTTGGATATACCAATGCCCTGGGTACCTAGTGTACACTGGTACAGGGGCTGACAGGGTGATCCAACCAATTGGGTATGTACCTAGGGTACATGGAGTCCATTTTAAAGAGAGAACAGCCAGGCTGAGATCCTGAATAGCAGGATCTCAGGCCAACTAAGTCGAAAAACCAGCTAGACACTAGGCAAAAATTTGGGGGTAACCATAGTCAGATATCCACCTTCCTACACAACCCCCCCCCAAACGAAGGGAGATAAGGCTGACCTTGACCAGGTAAGCCTATATTGCCCAAGTGGCCATATAAGGAGGAACCAGCACTGGCATGGTTACCCCCTGTCTCATGGTCCACTAAGCAATCCCTCACCCTAAGGGTATCAGAGGGTCTCCACCATAGGGAATCTCTACCTTTGGTGTGTCTTGGCAAAGTAAAAGGCTGGTGTTGAGATGGAGTACTGAAGTGAGTGTCCTCAAAGTGAGGCCTCAGCTTCCTCCAATCCCCCTCCACCATGGATGCCTTTCTTTCCTTAACTGAGTTGCACTGTGCTCTCAGGGTCAGCCTCTGGCTACCTAAAGCTGGAGGCTGGGTCCCTTTTGTGGGCTTACTGGAGGGACAGGTCAGGTTTGGGGCCCTAAGGTCCCAGGTTTGCCTGTGCCCAACAGAATCCCTCTGGGGGAGGTCCCTAACTACCTGTAAAGGAGATCCCTCAGGAATGTTTTTACCCATCACCTGACTAGGGCTACTAGCCAGGCAATCCTCATTCTTTTGATGGGGGGGTTCTTGTGGACAGGGGCCCTCTGGGGGTCCACTGGCCTCCCTGACCTCTGCAGCCCTGGGCTGACTGAGGCAGGGTAGAGAGAGGCAGGCTACCTGCACCAGACTGGGTCCCACCTTGGAAGGGGCCACTGACATCAGAGGCTCTGCCAGGCCAGGCCTGGCTACCTCTGGGGCAGTTCCTTCACAAGGGGTGAGGTCAGATCCCTGAGGAGGCTGACCTTTTCCTAATGTCTGGGGAGAGGGAGACTTTTCTTCCTCCCCACTACTCTCAGTTTGTGTGGAGTGATCCATTGTTTCAGGCTTCACTACACCTATGTCAGTCTGAGTATAGGCTGAGACCATTACAGCCTTGCCAACCTTTTCAGGGGGGCACTCAGTTTGTGTTTGAGCTGTGACTGTCACAGCTCTGCCAGTCTCTACAGGGAAGTCTGTCTGTGCCTGGGCTGTGGCTACCACTGCCCTTCCAACCTTTTCAGGGAGGAAATCTATTTGGACAGGGGTTGTGAATGGCACAACCCCCCTACCCTTTTGTGACAGGCCTACCATTTTAGAATGGGTGTCTTGTTCAACTCCAGCCCAAGCTGAGAGTTCTAAGTCATTCCCCAGTAAGCAGTCTACAGGCAAGGTTGGGGACACTGCCACCCTTTTAGGGCCAGTGACACCTCCCCAGCTGAGACATACCTCTGCCATGGGATGACTGTTCTGTTTGCCATCAATGTTGGTCACCTGGTAGGAGAAACCAGGCAAAAGCTGCTCAGAGGGAACTAGCCAATGGGCCACCATTGTGATGCTAGCTCCAGTGTCTCTGTAGGCCTCAGCTTTTGTACCATTGATGTAGGGCTCCTGTCTGTACCTACCCAAAGTGTTGGGACAGGCAGTGAAGTTGGCAAACCCCATGCCACCATCACAGACAAGAGTATCTGCTGCAGGGGAATTGGCTAAGCCAGGGTCCCCCTGTGTTCCCCAAGTAAACCCACCCAGATTTCTGGGGGCACTCCCACCACCTGGGGGATTACTGCTGACAGTAATAGGTGGTGTGACAGGAGTAATTGGAGGAACAGTTTTGTTTTTAGCCCTTGGGCAACCGCTGTCAGTTTTCCAATGCCCAGGAGTTTTACACTCATGGCAGTAGGGCTTTTTGGCTGTGGTAGAGGAGGGAGCTTGGGACCCACCACCCTGTGTGGAGTTTTGGGGCCCTGAGGAAGGTTTCTCTTTTTCTTTATCCCCACCCTTCTCTTGAGGCTTGGTGGTATCTTTCTTTTGGTCACCACCCTGGTTTTTAGGCCTGATCCTGGTCCTGACCCATTTATCTGCCCTCTTTCCCAATTCTTGGGGAGAGGTCAAATCTGAGTCTACCAGGTGTTGATGGAGAAGCTGGTTTTGACAATTACTTAAAATCTGCTCTCTCATCATCAAATTGTACAATCCTGTATAATCAGACACCTTACTTCCCAGCAACCAACCCTCCAAAGCCTTAGTGGCACATTCCACATATTCAGACCAGTCCTGAGTCTGTGTCTTCTGGGTGTCTCTGAACATTAACCTGTACTGTTCAGTGGTTAAGCCTAACCCATCAACTAGGACACTCTTCAGGACTCTGTAATTTCTGACATCCTCTTCTCTAACAGTGAGGAGTCTATCTCTGCCTCTCCCCTCAAAGGAGAGCCATAAGATTGCTGCCCACTGGTCTTCAGGAACCTGCTGCACTTTGCAGGCTCTCTCAAGAGCAGTCATCCATTTGTGGATGTCATCCCCACTTTTGTAGGGGGGCACAATCTTGGACAGGTTCCTATTGTCAAAGACCCTATCTTTGTCCCTAGGGACATTGCTGCCACCAGTGGGTATAGACCCACTCTCTCTATGCTGCCTAGCCTTGCTCAGTTTTTCTTCCATCAGGGCTACTTCTAGCTCCTGCTTCCTGATCCTCAGCTGGGCTTCTTGCATCTTGGCCTCATGTTCCCTCCTCTGAGGGGTGGTCATCCTTCTCCTGGAGTGACCTTGAGAGCCTCTAGAGCCATGGGAAGCATTGGAGTCACCTGAGCGATTCCTTTGCCTTCCAAGCCCTGTGTTAAGTCCACTGGGGAGATCCAGTGGGGTGAACCCACTGTCAGTCCCCAATAGCCTTAGTTTAGCTGGGCCAAGTATAACACTTGGCACTGGGCTAGTTCTCCCTTCATCCTCACTACTGTCAGTATCCTTTTCACTCTCATCCTCTGTGGTAGGCATCCCATCTAAGGGGTGACTATTGGAAAGGGGTACCTCAGTGGCATCTTCAGAAGGGGGGCCTCCTGTTCCTGTCCCTAAGGGGGCTAACTGGGAAGCTTTCCTGAGCTCTTTTTGATTTTCATCTTCTTGCAAGAGCTCTCTGAGCAAAGCAGAGGTAGGGTTCTTGGGCTGTTTAAGGCCTCTAAGAGTTGCCAGCTGCCTGAGCTCATTTTGATTAAGGGTAGCATAGATGGATGGTGCCCTCGGGGGGTCACTCTCAACAGAGATGGGTACAGTGGACCCCTCTGCCCCAGCCATTGCTCTTAAGTGTGGGTGGATGTGTTGCAATCTACC
Organism: Triturus cristatus; assembly: GCF_964204655.1. Lineage (NCBI taxonomy): Eukaryota > Metazoa > Chordata > Amphibia > Caudata > Salamandridae > Triturus > Triturus cristatus. Next base: position 7,477,419 of record NC_140592.1, read on the forward strand.
TACACTTGGGTTTACCTACTAAACCTATCTAGTAGTTGTAGTCAGGGTGTGCTACTCCCTTTGCTCTACCACAACTAAGTTCAGTAGAACTTAAGTATATCTAATCTTGTTTTATATGTACCTACAGGTACCTATGTGATCTTTCAATTGGTAACCAAGAGATTACAATGGTAAAACACAGCAAGCTCAAATCCCACCGCTGCTCACCAATGTGAGAAGTTGGCCTGGTATATGCTGTTCACTAGTTCTAGTGACCACCTTGTACCATGCCAAGCAACCCTTATGGTGTGGTTGTAAGTCAACCTTTTCGGACTAGCTGCCCTAGTGGTAGCGTAGGCTAAGCAGTCTTTGAGGCTAAACTCGTGATGCGTGTTAAGCAAGCTGTTTTACCAATAGTAACCCCCTTTTATACCAATGAAAGGACACCACACAGATATATATTCAAAATATATATGTATTTATTTCTCAAAGTAACCCCTAGTCTCTTTATGAGCGCAGGAGCACAAATCGTCAAACAAGATTACAGTAGAATACACAGAAGTTGCACTTTATATGGATAGGCCCTGGTGGCCACTCAAACCATATACTAAAATAGTGGTATAAGTACCACGAACAGAAAAGGGAAAAGGCCTAGGGCCTCTAGAATCGCTGGGCCTACAAGGAGCTAACGTCAGTTAGTGACCAGGAGGTCCACGGGTGGCGTGTGCAGAGCAAATAGTCACACGCGTGCTCCCATAGGTTTCAATGGGTGCGTAAAAAGTACAAAGTTACTGCAAAAGGAATCTTCCGGATGACCTAGGAACTTAAGATTTGGAACACAGGCACTAGAGATGTATTACTACACATGGGCACCGGAGTACCAGCTTTACCTCACCCACAGGAAGCGGGTGCATAGGCCTCAAAGTGCGTCGGGTTTCTTCTATCTGTTCCGTTGAGCCTGGGACAAAGATGCTGCAGGCGGTCGGTCGGGAAGAGATGCAGTGGATCCAAGAGTGGATCGGAGATGTTGAAGACCTGTAAGCAGAGGGGACAGTGTTCACAGTCACTAGCCAGTGACCAGCGTGGCACCAGGTGGGTACCAGGCGATGTCGGGTGCAAACAGGTGATGAGGGGTAGCTTGTCTCCGCAGCCACGTGGTCCCTGAAGGTCGACGACGTCCAGGAGTCGAGTCACGAGCTGTCCCACGCAGGCTCTCGCTGTCGGCGGTGTCGGCGACTTGATCGAAGCAAACAAGCCTTGGCAAAAGCAATTGTTGTGGGCAAGGAGATAAGCTGATGGTTCTGACCAGCAAGGTCAGAGGAACGGCTCCTTTGGAGGGGAGCAAGGGCCAGTCTGGAGCAACCAGACCAGCGGTGTTTGTCGTAGATTTCGTCGCCAAGATGGCCACTAGCCAGCGGGCCAGCAACCGGTTAGGCGCGTCGAGTGGCAAAATGCAGAAGGGCCCCACGCAGATCGTGGAGATGCTGGAGGGCTCACCTTTGGTGCAGATGCTGCTCGAGGGTTGGGCTTCTCAGGACCCAAAGCACAACTTGGAGGGAGCCTCGGTTGTTGCACTTGTCAGCTTGTCGTGGTCGTTCCAAGATGGCTGGCTCCACGTGTCTCGGTGCCTCCACGGGTCTCCTCTTTGCAGGGACTGTGGATCGGGCGGTGAGAGGTCTGGAGGTCCAGGTCTTGTCAGTCTCTGGGCTCGGGCTCCGGCGGGAGGCGGCGGCAAAGCAGACGGTGATTCGCTGGATGGTGCTTGCGTTAGCAAGGTGGTCACTCCCTGACCACAGGGGAGATTTTCTTCAGTCTTCTGTGCAGCAGAATGTCGAAGTTCCCGTCTTCTTCTTAGTTTCAAGTTGATTCCAGGATGTCTGAAGTCTTAGGACACAGCTCCTACCTTTATTCGGATTCTAGGGGCCGGACTACCTGCTAGGTCCCTCCCTATGGGTGGGACCAGGAAGGGGGGTGGTTACACCCCCAATCCTTTGTCCAGCTCGCCCCAGGCCCGGGACTGGTGTGCCCCAGGACCGGTTTGAACTGGCATATGCACCGAGGCTCCTTGTGAGCCACAGGCATGTCTGGTTTCTTTCAAGCCCTACCTGACCAATACACAAAATCCTGTCTGGGGTGGTGCACGCACCTCCCCTGGCAGGAAACCCTTTGTCCACACCTCCCAAGCTGGAAGGACTCCCAGCAGCAGGAGGGCAGACTTGTGTCTGTGGTGGCAGCATCCATTTTGTGGAGCTGAGGCTATGTCTGATTTTACCCGGGTTTCAGGCACTGTACATGTCGTGTCCCTCTAGAAGGGTGGAATGCTAACCCCGTCGCCAGAATTGGCGAGGGGTTAGTATTCCAATTCGTATGACACCTTACTCGACATGTTTTGATAAAGCCAAACCAAAGATAGCATTTAACCGCGAGGTTCATAATGCACTTAAGAGTATATGGTATGACGATATCTGGAAACAGTAGAAGGAAGTTGTTCCGACCACTGCAGACAGGCTCAGCTCATGCCAGAGCACCATCTCACATGGAACCAAGCACTCTGCCTTCAGGATTGTTAAGGCCTGCCATAGGAGTGACTTATAGGTTACCAGGTGTCCCATTTAAGTTTAGGTATAGGTATACTACACCTAAGTAAGAGGTGATTACACCAACTTACCCCAGCTGAGTGATCAGCCAGTTGTGTCAGATTGTTAGGCCAAGCCTGGGGTGGCATAATACATGCTTCAGCCCCTGGCAGGCCTTGGATATACCAATGCCCTGGGTACCTAGTGTACACTGGTACAGGGGCTGACAGGGTGATCCAACCAATTGGGTATGTACCTAGGGTACATGGAGTCCATTTTAAAGAGAGAACAGCCAGGCTGAGATCCTGAATAGCAGGATCTCAGGCCAACTAAGTCGAAAAACCAGCTAGACACTAGGCAAAAATTTGGGGGTAACCATAGTCAGATATCCACCTTCCTACACAAACCCCTCGCCAATTCTGGCGACGGGGTTAGCATTCCACCCTTCTAGAGGGACACGACATGTACAGTGCCTGAAACCCGGGTAAAATCAGACATAGCCTCAGCTCCACAAAATGGATGCTGCCACCACAGACACAAGTCTGCCCTCCTGCTGCTGGGAGTCCTTCCAGCTTGGGAGGTGTGGACAAAGGGTTTCCTGCCAGGGGAGGTGCATGCACCACCCCAGACAGGATTTTGTGTATTGGTCAGGTAGGGCTTGAAAGAAACCAGACATGCCTGTGGCTCACAAGGAGCCTCGGGGCATATGCCAGTTCAAACCGGTCCTGGGGCACACCAGTCCCGGGCCTGGGGCGAGCTGGACAAAGGATTGGGGGTGTAACCACCCCCCTTCCTGGTCCCACCCATAGGGAGGGACCTAGCAGGTAGTCCGGCCCCTAGAATCCGAATAAAGGTAGGAGCTGTGTCCTAAGACTTCAGACATCCTGGAATCAACTTGAAACTAAGAAGAAGACGGGAACTTCGACATTCTGCTGCACAGAAGACTGAAGAAAATCTCCCCTGTGGTCAGGGAGTGACCACCTTGCTAACGCAAGCACCATCCAGCGAATCACCGTCTGCTTTGCCGCCGCCTCCCGCCGGAGCCCGAGCCCAGAGACTGACAAGACCTGGACCTCCAGACCTCTCACCGCCCGATCCACAGTCCCTGCAAAGAGGAGACCCGTGGAGGCACCGAGACACGTGGAGCCAGCCATCTTGGAACGACTACGACAAGCTGACCAGTGCAACAACCGAGGCTCCCTCCAAGTTGTGCTTTGGGTCCTGAGAAGCCCAACCCTCGAGCAGCATCTGCACCAAAGGTGAGCCCTCCAGCATCTCCACGATCTGCGTGGGGCCCTTCTGCATTTTGCCACTCGACGCGCCTAACCGGTTGCTGGCCCGCTGGCTAGTGGCCATCTTGGCGACGAAATCTACGACAAACACCGCTGGTCTGGTTGCTCCAGACTGGCCCTTGCTCCCCTCCAAAGGAGCAGTTCCTCTGACCTTGCTGGTCAGAACCATCAGCTTAAACTCCTTGCCTACAACAATTGCTTTTGCCAAGGCTTGTTTGCTTCGATCAAGTCGCCGACACCGCCGACAGCGAGAGCCTGCGTGGGACAGCTCGTGACTCGACTCCTGGACGTCGTCGACCTTCAGGGACCACGTGGCTGCAGAGTCAAGCTACACCTTCCTTCCTGTTTGCACCCGACATCGCCTGGTACCCACTTGGTGCCACGCTGGTCACTGGCTAGTGACTGTGAACACTGTCCCCTCTGCTTACAGGTCTTCAACATCTCCGATCCACTCTTGGATCCACTGCATCTCTTCCCGACCGACCGCCTGCAGCATCTTTGTCCCAGGCTCAACGGAACAGATAGAAGAAACCCGACGCACTTTGAGGCCTATGCACCCGCTTCCTGTGGGTGAGGTAAAGCTGGTACTCCGGTGCCCATGTGTCGTAATACATCTCTAGTGCCTGTGTTCCAAATCTTAAGTTCCTAGGTCATCCGGAAGATTCCTTTTGCAGTAACTTTGTACTTTTTACGCACCCATTGAAACCTATGGGAGCCCGCGTGTGACTATTTGCTCTGCACACGCCACCCGTGGACCTCCTGGTCACTAACTGACGTTAGCTCCTTGTAGGCCCAGCGATTCTAGAGGCCCTAGGCCTTTTCCCTTTTCTGTTCGTGGTACTTATACCACTATTTTAGTATATGGTTCGAGTGGCCACCAGGGCCTATCCATATAAAGTGCAACTTCTGTGTATTCTGTTATAATCTTGTTTGACGATTTGTGCTCCTGTGCTCATAAAGAGACTAGGGGTTACTTTGAGAAATAAATACATATATATTTTGAATATATATCTGTGTGGTGTCCTTTCATTGGTATAAAAGGGGGTTACTATTGGTAAAACAGCCTGCTTAACACGCTTCACGAGTTTAGCCTCAAAGACTGCTTAGCCTACGCTACCACTAGGGCAGCTAGTCCGAAAAGGTTGACTTACAACCACACCATAAGGGTTGCTTGGCATGGTACAAGGTGGTCACTAGAACTAGTGAACAGCATATACCAGGCCAACTTCTCACAAACGGTTATGGTAACTATGGTTTGGCTTTATCGAAACATGTCGTGTAAGGTGTCTAACACTGTGGAATAATACCCCCATACAATTTCTGGACATGAGGATATTATTCCCCCCTTCTAGAGGGAAAGACATGTTAAAATCATACTTCACTGTTAGCCTCTGACCAAAGCCTCAGCATCACAAAATGGATGCTGCTGCCACGACACAAGTCTGACCTCCTGCTGCTGGGAGTGATCCCAGCCAGGGAGGCCTGGACAATAGGTTTCCTGCTTGGGGAGGTGCTAGCACCTCCCCAGACAGCCTTTAGTGTATTGGGGCAGGGTGGGCTGAAAGGAATGAGACATGCCTGGGGCACACAAGGTGTTCCTTGCATAGTCCAGTTCAAACCGGCGCTGGGGCACTCCAGCCCCAGCTCTGGCGCGAAACTGGACAAAGGGAAGTGGGTGTAACCACCCCCTCCCAGGTCCCACCCATAAGGCGTGACCTAGCAGGTATCCCAGCCCCCCAGATTAGTATAAGAGTGGGAGTTGGGCCTCAAGACTTTAGATTATCCTGAACCTGCAAACTTGAACAGAAACTCTGGACCTTCGACATTCGACGAAAGAAGAAGACTGAAGAATCTCCCTTGTGGCCAAGGAGTGGCTACCCTGTGCAAACAGGCACCATCAAGAGACTACCCTTTGCTTTGCCCAAGTTCTACGAGGAACCGACTGCAGAGCCCGACCAGAGCCTTGTCTTCCAGACTTCTCCGACCCTGATCCACATCCACAGCAGAGCTGAGATCCGTGGAGGCGACGAGAGACGTGGGACCGGCTACCTGGGAAAAGTGGCTAGTATCTTCAAGCGCAGCTTCTGAGGCACCCTCGAAGTTGTGCACCGGGGATTGAGAAGCCCCAACCCCAAGCACCATCTGCACCGAAGACCAGCCCCCCACACTCCACGAGTCCTGCGTGGGGCCCTTCTGCATTTTCCTGCTTGCCGCGTCTGTCCGGTTGCTTGCCCGTTGGCTAGTGGCCTTTGTGACGACGCATCCCGTAATCTTCAGTGCTGGTTTGGCTCCTCCAGACTGGCCCCTGCTCCTTTGAAAAAGAGAAGCATCCCAGACCTTCCTGGTCTGCACCAGAAGCAAGTCCTCCGTTCTGCGTGGGTTCCGCTTGCCAAGGCTTGGTGAGTCCTAGTCCAACTTCGACGCCACCGACAGCAAGAGCCTTCATGGGACAGCTCGCCTCCTGGTCCTGGTCGTCCTCGACGCTTCCTGGTCCTCGTGGCTGCAGCGACAAGCTTCACCTTCACCTGCAATCTTCACGACATCGCCTGGTTCCTTCCTGGTTCCACGTGGTCACTGGGTAGTGACCTTGACTCTGTCCCTTCTGCTTGCAGGTCTCCTCTCTTCTTGATCCCAGCCTTGGGATCCACCGGACACTCTTCACTGACTGCCTGTCAGCATCTTTCTTCAGGCATCCATAGGAGTCGATGACGAAACCCGACGCAAATTCACCCCTATGCACCCGCAGCCTGTGGGCTAGGTAACTTGGGTACTCCGGTGCTCAGCAGGATAGTGACTATCCTAGTGTCTAGTTTTCCAGTCTCGACTTCCTAGCTACTCCGGAAGTGTCCTAAATCTATCTATTTCTAAACTGTACTATTGCTAGTGACTTTTACGCATTACGCGTGAGTGTTTCCACTCTGCACCTGAATCCCGTGGGCCTCCCACTTCCTAACCTTTGGTAGTATAGTGTAGCCCCAGCGATTCCCTAGGCCTAGGCCTATCCTATTTCCGTGACAGTGGTCCTTATACCACTTACTTAGTATATGGTTTACGTGGCCCCTAGGGCCTAACTGTATTACTTACCTGTGTGACTTAATGTATGCATAAATAAGACTGTGTTGTACTTACCTCTAATCTCATAAAGAGTGCAGAGGGTTTGACTAGAATAAATACACTTTATTTTATATATATATCTGTTGTGGTGTCCTTTCATTTGGTATTCAAGGGATTATATATGGTATCACAGCTGGCTTCACATGCCATTCAGAGTTTAGCCTAAGACTGCTCTTGTCCATGCTACCACTAGGATAGCTGGTCTATAAGGTTGACTTTACAACCAATCACCATAAGGGTATTTGGACTGATATAAGGTGTACACTAGAACTAGTGACATCATACATCAGGCCAACTTCTCACACTGACACACTGAACACAAGCAGCCGACACACTGAACACAAGCAGCCGTCACACTGAACACGAGCAGCCGTCACACTAAACACGAGCAGCCGTCACACTAAACACGAGCAGCCGTCACACAGAACACGAGCAGCTCTCAAGCAAGCCGCCGTCACATAGAACACGAGCAGCCGTCACAATGACCACAAGCAGCCGTCACACTGAACACGAGCAGCTGTCAAGCAAGCCGCCGTCACATAGAACACGAGCAGCCGTCACACTGAACACAAGCAGCCGTCACATAGAACACGAGCAGCCGTCACACTGAACACGAGCAGCCGTCACACTGAACACGAGCAGCCGTCACACTGAACACCAGCAGCCGACACACTGAACACCAGCAGCCGACACACTGAACACAAGCAGCCGTCACACTGAACACAAGCAGCCGTCACACTGACCACAAGCAGCCGTCACACTGAACACAAGCCGCCGTCACACTGAACACAAGCAGCCGTCACACTGAAAACAAGCAGCTGTCAAATAAGCCGCCGTCACATAGAACACGAGCAGCCGTCACACTGAACACGTGCAGCCGACACACTGAACACGAGCAGCCATCACACAGAACACGAGCAGCCGTCACACTGAACACAAGCAGCCATCACACTGAACACAAGCAGCCGTCACACTGAACACAAGCAGCCGTCACACTGAACACAAGCAGCCGTCACACTGAACACGAGCAGCCGTCACACTGGACACGAGCAGCCGTCACACTGAACACAAGCAGCCGACACACTGAACACAAGCAGCCGTCACACTGACCACAAGCAGCCGTCACACTGAACACGAGCAGCTGTCACACTGAACACGAGCAGCCGACACACTAAACACGAGCAGCCGTCAAACAAGCCGCCGTCACACAGAACACGAGCAGCCGTCACACTGAACACAAGCAGCTGTCACACTGAACACAAGCAGCCATCACACTGAACACGAGCAGCCGTCACACTAAACACGAGCAGCCGTCAAACAAGCCGCCGTCACACTGAACACGAGCAGCCGTCACACTGAACACTAGCAGCCATCACAGGAGCAGCCATCACACTGAACACGAGCAGCCGTCACACTAAACACGAGCAGCCGTCAAACAAGCCGCCGTCACATAGAACACGAGCAGCCGTCACACTGACCACAAGCAGCCGTCACACTGAACACGAGCAGCTGTCACACTGAACACGAGCAGCCGTCACACTGGACACGAGCAGCTGTCAAACAAGCTGCCGTCACACTGAACACGAGCAGCCGTCACAGGAGCAGCCATCACACTGAACACAAGCAATTGTCAAACAAGCAGCCCTCACACTGAAAACAAGCCGTCCTCACACTGAACCTGAGTAGCCGTCTCACTGAACACGAGCAGCCGTCACACTGAACATGAGCAGCCGTCACAGGAGCAGCCATCACACTCAACACAAGCAACTGTCAAACAAGCAGCCCTCACACTGAACCTGAGTAGCCGTCACACTGAACACGAGCAGCTGTCACACTGAACACGAGCAGCCGTCACACTGGACACGAGCAGCCGTCACACAGAACACGAGTGTGAGAAGTTGGCCTGGTATATGATGCTCACTAGTTAAAGTGATCACCTTGTACCATGCCAAGCAACCCTTATGGTGTGGTTGTAAGTCAACCTTTTCGGACTAGCTGCCCTAGTGGTAGCGTAGGCTAAGCAGTCTTTCAGGCTAAACTCGTGAAGCGTGTTAAGCCAGCTGTTTTACCAAATGCAACCCCCTTTTATACCAATGAAAGGACACCACACAGATATATATTCAAAATATATATGTATTTATTTCTCAAAGTAACCCCTAGTCTCTTAATGAGCACAGGAGCACAAATCGTCAAACAAGTTTACAGTAGAATACACAGAAGTTGCACTTTATATGGATAGGCCCTGGTGGCCACTCGAACCATATACTAAAATAGTGGTATAAGTACCACGAACAGAAAAGGGAAAAGGCCTAGGGCCTCTAGAATCGCTGGGCCTACAAGGAGCTAACGTCAGTTAGTGACCAGGAGGTCCACGGGTGGCGTGTGCAGAGCAAATAGTCACACGCGTGCTCCCATAGGTTTCAATGGGTGCGTAAAAAGTACAAAGTTACTGCAAAGGAGATCTTCCGGGTTGACTAGGAACTTAAGATTTGGAACACAGGCACTAGAGATGTATTACTACACTTGGGCACCGGAGTACCAGCTTTACCTCACCCACAGGAAGCGGGGGCATAGGCCTCAAAGTGCGTCGGGTTTCTTCTATCTGTTCCGTTGAGCCTGGGACAAAGATGCTGCAGGCGGTCGGTCCGGGAGAGATGCGGTGGATCCAAGGGTGGATCGGAGTTGCAGAAGACCTGAAAGCAGAGGGGACAGTGTTCACAGTCACTAGCCAGTGACCGGCGTGGCACCAGGTAGGTACCAGGCAATGTCGGGTGCAAACAGGTGATGAGGGGTAGCTTGTCTCCGCAGCCACGTGGTCCCTGAAGGTCGACGACGTCCAGGAGTCGGCTCACGAGCTGTCCCACGCAGGCTCTCGCTGTCGGCGTTGTCGGCGACTTGGTCGAAGCAAACAAGCCTTGGCAAAAGCAATTGTAAGAGGATTCGGAAATCAGCTGTTGGTTCTGACCAGCAAGGTCAGAGGGATTGCTCCTTTGGAGAGGAGCAAGGGCCAGTCTGGAGCAACCAGACCAGCGGTGTTTTTCGTAGAGTTCGTTGCCAAGATGGCCACTAGCCAGCGGGCCAGCAACCGGTTAGGCGCGTCGAGTGGCAAAATGCAGAAGGGCCCCACGCAGATCGTGGAGATGCTGGAGGGCTCACCTTTGGTGCAAATGCTGCTCGAGAGTTGGGCTTCTCAGATCCCAAAGCACAACTTGGAGGGAGCCTCGGTTGTTGCACTTGTCAGCTTGTCGTAGTCGATCCAAGATGGCTGGCTCCACGTGTCTCGGTGCCTCCACGGGTCTCCTCTTTTCAGGGACTGTGGATCGGGCGGTGAGAGGTCTGGAGGTCCAGGTCTTGTCAGTCTCTGGGCTCGGGCTCCGGCGGGAGGCGGCGGCAAAGCAGACGTTGATTCGCTGGATGGTGCTTGCGTTAGCAAGGTGGTCACTCCCTGACCACAGGGGAGATTGGCTTCAGTCCTCTGTGCAGCAGAGCGTCGAAGTTCCCGTCTTCTTCTTAGTGTTAAGTTGATTTCAGGATGTCTGAAGTCTTAGGACACAGCTCCTACCTTTAAGCGGATTCTAGGGGCCGGACTACCTGCTAGGTCCCTCCCTATGGGTGGGACCAGGAAGGGGGGTGGGTACACCCCCAATCCTTTGTCCAGCTCGCCCCAGGCCCGGGACTGGTGTGCCCCAGGACCGGTTTGAACTGGCATATGCACCGAGGCTCCTTGTGAGCCACAGGCATGTCTGGTTTCTTTCAAGCCCTACCTGACCAATACACAAAATCCTGTCTGGGGTGGTGCACGCACCTCCCCTGGCAGGAAACCCTTTGTCCACACCTCCCAAGCTGGAAGGACTCCCAGCAGCAGGAGGGCAGACTTGTGTCTGTGGTGGCAGCATCCATTTTGTGGAGCTGAGGCTATGTCTGATTTTACCCGGGTTTCAGGTACTGTACATGTCGTGTCCCTCTAGAAGGGTGGAATGCTAACCCCGTCGCCAGAATTGGCGAGGGGTTAGTATTCCAATTCGTATGACACCTTACTCGACATGTTTTGATAAAGCCAAACCAAAGATAGCATTTAACCGCGAGGTTCATAATGCACTTAAGAGTATATGGTATGACGATATCTGGAAACAGTAGAAGGAAGTTGTTCCGACCACTGCAGACAGGCTCAGCTCATGCCAGAGCACCATCTCACATGGAACCAAGCACTCTGCCTTCAGGATTGTTAAGGCCTGCCATAGGAGTGACTTATAGGTTACCAGGTGTCCCATTTAAGGTTAGGTATAGGTATACTACACCTAAGTAAGAGGTGATTACACCAACTTACCCCAGCTGAGTGATCAGCCAGTTGTGTCAAATTGTTAGGCCAAGCCTGGGGTGGCATAATACATGCTGCAGCCCCTGGCAGGCCTTGGGTACACCAATGCCCTGGGTACCTAGTGTACACTGGTACAGGGGCTGACAGGGTGATCCACTTCCAATTGGTTATGCACCTAGGGTGCATAGTTTTAATTTAGTAGAGAGAACACCAGCAGGCTGGGGGTCTGATTGGCAGGCCCACAGCCTCAATATGTCCAAAACCAGTGAAGCAAAAAGCAAAAATTTGGGGTGACCATAGGATAGCAGACCCTACTCTCCTACACAACCCCCCCCCCAAACGCTGGGACATTAAACTAGCCTTGACCAGTCTCGTCTTCATGTCCTAAGTGGAAGTACCTGGAGAGACCATCTGCATTCCCATGGTCAGTACCTGGCCGGTGCTCCACTGTAAAGTCCATCCCCTGTAGGGAAATGGACCACCTAAGCAGTTTGGGGTTTTCACCCTTCATCTGATTTAGCCACAAGAGGGGCTTATGGTCGGTCTGAATCTTGAAGTGAGTGCCAAACAAGTATGGCCTCAGCTTCTTCAGGGCCCACACCACAGCAAAGGCCTCCCTCTCAATAGCTGACCAATTCTTCTCTCTGGGGGTCAACCTTCTGCTAATAAAAGCAATGGGTTGGTCTTGACCATCTACATTAAGTTGTGACAGCACAGCTCCCACACCCAACTCAGAAGCATCTGTTTGGACAATAAACTCTTTGGAGTAGTCAGGACTTTTCAGGATAGGTGCAGAGCACATGGCCTCCTTCAGGTCATCAAATGCCTTTTGACAGCTTACTGTCCACTGAACCTTTTTGGGCATCTTCTTGGATGTCAGATCATTAAGAGGAGTCACAATGGACCCATAGTTCTTAACAAACTTCCTGTAGTACCCAGTCAAGCCCAAGAAAGCTCGAACTTGAGTCTGGGTGGTTGGAGGGGACCAGTCCTTGATGGATTGTATCTTACTCTCCAGTGGTTGAACTTGGCCTCCACCTACAAGGTGGCCCAAATATACAACCTTACTCTGCCCTATCTGGCACTTTGTAGCCTTGATAGTGAGGCCTGCCCTTTGCAGAGCCTCAAGAGCCTTCTTCAGGTGGATCAGGTGATCCTCCCAGGTGGAGCTAAAGACAGCAATGTCATCAAGATATGCTGCGCAAAAGTCATCCAACCCAGTAAGGACTTGGTTCACCAGCCTTTGGAAGGTGGCAGGTGCATTCTTCAGACCAAAGGGCATCACCACAAACTGGTAGTGCCCACCTGGGGTTGAGAATGCTGTTTTGGCCTTAGACTCCTCAGCTAATCTGATTTGCCAATAGCCAGCTGTTAAGTCAAATGTGCTCAAAAACTTTGCAGAAGCTAGTTTGTCTATGAGCTCATCTGCCCTTGGAATAGGGTGTGCATCTGTCCTGGTGACAGCATTGAGTCCTCTGTAATCCACACAGAACCTCATCTCTCTCTTGCCATCTTTGGTGTGAGGTTTGGGGACCAGAACCACTGGGCTAGCCCAGGGGCTCTCTGAGGGTTCAATGACACCTAATTCCAGCATTTTATGTACCTCAGCCTTTATACAGTCCCTGACGTGGTCAGGTTGCCTGTAAAGCTTGTTCTTTACAGGCAGACTGTCACCAGTGTCCACCACATGGGTACACCAGTCAGTTTGACTAGGTATCAAGGAAAACATATGTGAAAATGATTGTAGAACCTGTCTACATTCAGTCTGCTGATGGGCAGTGAGGTTGCCTCCAAGGGTCACTCCTTCAACTGAGCCATCTTCAGGGTTCTGAGACAACAGGTCGGGGAGAGGGTCACTCTCTTCCTCCTGTCCCTCATCTGTAGCCATGAGCAAGCCCATGTCTGCCCTGTCAACATATGCTTTAAGCCTGTTAACATGGAGTACCCTGTGGGGACTCCTGGGAGTTCCTAGGTCGACCAAGTAGGTGACCTCTCCCTTCTTTTCCAGGATTGTATGGGGTCCAGACCATTTGTCTTGGAGTGCTGCTGGGGCCACTGGCTCCAACACCCATACCTTCTGTCCTGGCTGAAACTCAACCAAGACAGCCTTTTGGTCATGCCAAGCTTTCTGTAAGGCCTGGCTTGCCTCAAGGTTTTTGGATGCCTTCTCCATATACTCAGCCATCCTGGAGCGGAGACCAAGTACATAGTCCACTATGTCTAGCTTAGGCTTTTTGAGAGGTAACTCCCATCCTTCCTTCACCAAACACAGTGGGCCTCTCACAGGGTGCCCAAACAACAATTCAAAGGGGCTGTAGCCAACTCCTTTTTGTGGGACCTCTCTGTAAGCAAACAGAAGGCAGGGTAGAAGGATGTCCCATCTTTGCCTGAGCTTTTCAGGTAATCCTTTGATCATACCCTTTAGGGTCTTATTGAATCTCTCAACAAGCCCATTGCATTGTGGGTGATAGGGGGTGGTGAACTTGTAGTTGACACCACATTCCTTCCACATAGCTGTCAAGTATCCTGACATAAAGTTGGTACCTCTGTCAGATACTACCTCCTTAGGAAACCCCACTCTGGAGAATACTCCCAGCAGGGCCCTGGCCACAACAGGTGCTGTAGTGGTCCTAAGGGGAATTGCCTCTGGATACCTGGTGGCATGATCCACTACCACCAGTATAAATCTGTGCCCAGATGCAGTGGGAGGATCCATGGGACCCACTATGTCTATTCCCACTCTTTCAAAGGGGACCCCCACCACAGGTAGTGGTATTAGGGGGGCCTTTGTTGTGCCACCTGATTTGCCACTGGCTTGGCAGGTAACACAGGAGCGACAAAACTCCTTTGTATCTTCATTCATGTGAGGCCAGTGAAAGTGAGGGACCAGTCTGTCCCAAGTCTTGTTCTGGCCTAAGTGTCCTGCTAAAGGAATGTCATGGGCCAAGGTAAGAAGGAAGCCCCTAAATTGCAGAGGTATAACCAACCTCCTGGTAGCACCAGGCTTGGGGTCTCTAGCCTCTGAATAAAGGAGCCCTTCATCCCAATACACTTTATGGGTACCTTGAGCATTCCCAGCAGCCTCAGCAGCAGCCAGCTGTCTGAGGGGTTCAAGAGAGGGACAGGATAACTGAGCCTGCCTCAAGTCAGCCCTTGAAGGCCCCCCTGTCCCCAGAAACTCAACCTGATCAGGTTCAAGCTCTTCAGGGACAGTTCCTTCAGGGTCCTCTAGATCAGCTTCCTGGGAAGGCTGATCATCACTCTGAGGCAGGGGGGAAGGCACAGCCTTGACCCTCCTGTTCTTCTTCTTGGTAGGTGCTTGGTCCATTGTTCCAGGATCCAAGACCTGAGGTTCAGTGAGGCACTTTTTGGCCTGTGACCTGGTCACAGCAAGGACATGTGATGATATACCTAACATCTCTGCATGAGTCCTGTACTCCACTTCTGACCATAGAGAACTCTCTAGGTCATTGCCCAACAAACATTCTACTGGGAGGTCTGCACTAACCACAACCCTTTTGAGGCCAGTTACCCCTCCCCATGAGAAGTTAACAACTGCCACACTATGGGAAGTAGTGGCATTGCTGGCATTGGTCACCAGGTAGTTCTCACCTGGTATGTACTGTCCAGGGTCCACAAAGCCTGGTGTCACCATAGTGACACTGGCATGTGTCCCTGTAGGCTTGAGCCACTTTGTCATTAATTAAAGGAGTCTGTCTGTACTTGCCCAGGTTACTGGGGCTCACAGTCAGGGACAAATCAATGTCCCCATCACAGATCAAGACTGCCTGTGTCAGGGTTCTGTCTAAGTCAGAATCTCCTTCAGTTCCCATAGTGATTCCCACTACACCCTTTGTCTGGGGACCAACACTGCTAACAGTAGTACTGGGAGCAGGTGCCTTAGGGGCAACAGTGTTGGGGGCTCCACCCTTTTTGCAATCACTAGTCCAGTGAGTTGTATTCTTGCAATGATTGCACCAGGGTTTCTTTTGACCTTCTTTCTTCTTTTTGGACTGTTGTTGGGACCCACCCTCCTTAACAGTAGTTTGGGGCCCTGTTGAAGACTTCTGGTCTTTAGGTTTCTGATCTCCACCCTTTTGGTCTGTTTTCTTCTGATCACCCCCTTGGCCCTGGTTCTGGTTCTTTTGCTTAACCCTGGTTCTGACCCATTTGTCTGCCTTCTTTCCCAATTCTTGGGGAGAGGTCAGATCAGAGTCAACCAAGTGTTGATGCAGTTGCTGGTTTTGACAGTTATTTAAAATCTGTTCTCTCATCATCAAATTATACAATCCTGTAAAATCAGATACCTTACTTCCCAGCAACCAACCCTCCAAAGCCTTAGTGGCACATTCAACATATTCAGACCAGTCCTGAGTCTGTGTCTTTTGGGTGTCTCTGAACATTAACCTGTACTGTTCAGTGGTTAAGCCTAACCCATCTACCAGAACACTCTTCAGGACTCTGTAATTTCTGACATCCTCTTCTCTAACAGTGAGGAGTCTGTCTCTGCCTCTTCCTTCAAAGGAGAGCCAGAGGATTGCTGCCCACTGGTCTTCAGGAACCTGCTGTACTTTGCAGGCTCTCTCAAGAGCAGTTATCCATTTGTGGATGTCATCCCCACTTTTGTAGGGGGGCACAACCTTAGACAGGTTCCTATTATCAAAGACCCTATCTTTGTCCTTAGGGACAATGCTGCCACCAGTGGGTATAGACCCGCTCTCTCTAGGTTGCCTAGCCTTGTTCAGTTTTTCTTCCCTCAGGGCTACTTCTAGCTCCTGCTTCCTGATCCTCAGCTGGGCTTCCTGCATTCTGGCCTCATGTTCCCTCCTCTGAGGGGTGGTCATCCTTTTCCTGGAGTGACCTTGAGAGCCTCTAGAGCCATGAGAAGCATTGGAGTCACCTGAGCGATTCCTTTGCCTCCCAAGCCCTGTGTTAAGTCCACTGGGGAGATCCAATGGGGTGAACCCATTGTCAGTCCCCAATAGCCTTAGTTTAGCTGGGCCAAGTATAATACTTGGCACTGGGCTAGTTCTCCCTTCATCATCACTACTTTCTGTATCCTCACCACTTTCCTCCCCTGTAGTATGATTCTCATCTAAGGGATGGCTATTGGAACTGGGTACCTCTGTAGCATCTTCAGAAGGGGGGCCTCCTGTTCCTGACCCTAAGGGGGCTAACTGGGAAGCTTTCCTGAGTTCTCTCTGATTCTCATCATTCTGTAAGAGTTCTCTGAGCTCAGCAGAGGTAGGGTTCTTGGGCTGTTTAAGGCCTCTAAGAGTTGCCAAATGCCTGAGCTCATTCTGGTTAAGGGTAGCAAAGCTGGATGGTGCCCTCTGGGGGTCACTCTCAACAGAGATGGGTACAGTGGACCCCTCTGCCCCGGCCATTGCTCTTAAGTGTGGGTGGATGTGTTGCAATCTACATACACTTGGGTTTACCTACTAAACCTATCTAGTAGTTGTAGTCAGGGTGTGCTACTCCCTTTGCTCTACAACAACTAAGTTCAGTAGAACTTAAGTATATCTAATCTTGTTTTATATGTACCTATAGGTACCTATGTGATCTTTCAATTGGTAACCAAGAGATTACAATGGTAAAACACAGCAAGCTCAAATCCAACCGCTGCTCACCAATGTGAGAAGTTGGCCTGGTATATGATGCTCACTAGTTAAAGTGATCACCTTGTACCATGCCAAGCAACCCTTATGGTGTGGTTGTAAGTCAACCTTTTCGGACTAGCTGCCCTAGTGGTAGCGTAGGCTAAGCAGTCTTTGAGGCTAAACTCGTGAAGCGTGTTAAGCCAGCTGTTTTACCAAATGCAACCCCCTTTTATACCAATGAAAGGACACCACACAGATATATATTCAAAATATATATGTATTTATTTCTCAAAGTAACCCCTAGTCTCTTTATGAGCACAGGAGCACAAATCGTCAAACAAGATTATCACAGAATACACAGAAGTTGCACTTTATATGGATAGGCCCTGGTGGCCACTCGAACCATATACTAAAATAGTGGTATAAGTACCACAAACAGAAAAGGGAAAAGGCCTAGGGCCTCTAGAATCGCTGGGCCTACAAGGAGCTAACGTCAGTTAGTGACCAGGAGGTCCACGGGTGGCGTGTGCAGAGCAAATAGTCACACGCGTGCTCCCATAGGTTTCAATGGGTGCGTAAAAAGTACAAAGTTACTGCAAAGGAGATCTTCCGGGTTGACTAGGAACTTAAGATTTGGAACACAGGCACTAGAGATGTATTACTACACTTGGGCACCGGAGTACCAGCTTTACCTCACCCACAGGAAGCGGGGGCATAGGCCTCAAAGTGCGTCGGGTTTCTTCTATCTGTTCCGTTGAGCCTGGGACAAAGATGCTGCAGGCGGTCGGTCCGGGAGAGATGCGGTGGATCCAAGGGTGGATCGGAGTTGCAGAAGACCTGAAAGCAGAGGGGACAGTGTTCACAGTCACTAGCCAGTGACCGGCGTGGCACCAGGTAGGTACCAGGCAATGTCGGGTGCAAACAGGTGATGAGGGGTAGCTTGTCTCCGCAGCCACGTGGTCCCTGAAGGTCGACGACGTCCAGGAGTCGGCTCACGAGCTGTCCCACGCAGGCTCTCGCTGTCGGCGGTGTCGGCGACTTGGTCGAAGCAAACAAGCCTTGGCAAAAGCAATTGTAGGAGGATTCGGAAATCAGCTGTTGGTTCTGACCAGCAAGGTCAGAGGGATTGCTCCTTTGGAGAGGAGCAAGGGCCAGTCTGGAGCAACCAGACCAGCGGTGTTTTTTGTAGAGTTCGTCGCCAAGATGGCCACTAGCCAGCGGGCCAGCAACCGGTTAGGCGCGTCGAGTGGCAAAATGCAGAAGGGCCCCACGCAGATCGTGGAGATGCTGGAGGGCTCACCTTTGGTGCAAATGCTGCTCGAGAGTTGGGCTTCTCAGATCCCAAAGCACAACTTGGAGGGAGCCTCGGTTGTTGCACTTGTCAGCTTGTCGTAGTCGATCCAAGATGGCTGGCTCCACGTGTCTCGGTGCCTCCACGGGTCTCCTCTTTTCAGGGACTGTGGATCGGGCGGTGAGAGGTCTGGAGGTCCAGGTCTTGTCAGTCTCTGGGCTCGGGCTCCGGCGGGAGGCGGCGGCAAAGCAGACATTGATTCGCTGGATGGTGCTTGCGTTAGCAAGGTGGTCACTCCCTGACCACAGGGGAGATTGGCTTCAGTCCTCTGTGCAGCAGAGCGTCGAAGTTCCCGTCTTCTTCTTAGTGTTAAGTTGATTTCAGGATGTCTGAAGTCTTAGGACACAGCTCCTACCTTTAAGCGGATTCTAGGGGCCGGACTACCTGCTAGGTCCCTCCCTATGGGTGGGACCAGGAAGGGGGGTGGGTACACCCCCAATCCTTTGTCCAGCTCGCCCCAGGCCCGGGACTGGTGTGCCCCAGGACCGGTTTGAACTGGCATATGCACCGAGGCTCCTTGTGAGCCACAGGCATGTCTGGTTTCTTTCAAGCCCTACCTGACCAATACACAAAATCCTGTCTGGGGTGGTGCACGCACCTCCCCTGGCAGGAAACCCTTTGTCCACACCTCCCAAGCTGGAAGGACTCCCAGCAGCAGGAGGGCAGACTTGTGTCTGTGGTGGCAGCATCCATTTTGTGGAGCTGAGGCTATGTCTGATTTTACCCGGGTTTCAGGTACTGTACATGTCGTGTCCCTCTAGAAGGGTGGAATGCTAACCCCGTCGCCAGAATTGGCGAGGGGTTAGTATTCCAATTCGTATGACACCTTACTCGACATGTTTTGATAAAGCCAAACCAAAGATAGCATTTAACCGCGAGGTTCATAATGCACTTAAGAGTATATGGTATGACGATATCTGGAAACAGTAGAAGGAAGTTGTTCCGACCACTGCAGACAGGCTCAGCTCATGCCAGAGCACCATCTCACATGGAACCAAGCACTCTGCCTTCAGGATTGTTAAGGCCTGCCATAGGAGTGACTTATAGGTTACCAGGTGTCCCATTTAAGGTTAGGTATAGGTATACTACACCTAAGTAAGAGGTGATTACACCAACTTACCCCAGCTGAGTGATCAGCCAGTTGTGTCAAATTGTTAGGCCAAGCCTGGGGTGGCATAATACATGCTGCAGCCCCTGGCAGGCCTTGGGTACACCAATGCCCTGGGTACCTAGTGTACACTGGTACAGGGGCTGACAGGGTGATCCACTTCCAATTGGTTATGCACCTAGGGTGCATAGTTTTAATTTAGTAGAGAGAACAGCAGGCTGGGGGTCTGATTGGCAGGCCCACAGCCTCAATATGTCCAAAACCAGTGAAGCAAAAAGCAAAAATTTGGGGTGACCATAGGATAGCAGACCCTACTCTCCTACAACGAGCAGCCGTCACACTGAACACGAGCAGCCGTCACACTGAACACGAGCAGCCGTCACACTGAACACGAGCAGCTGTCAAACAAGCCGCCGTCACACAGAACACGAGCAGCCGTCACAGGAGCAGCCATCACACTCAACACAAGCAACTGTCAAACAAGCAGCCCTCACACTGAACACAAGCAGCCGTCACACTGAACACGAGCAGCTGTCACACTGAACACGAGCAGCCGTCACACTGGACACGAGCAGCCGTCACACTGAACACGAGCAGCCGTCACACTGAACACGAGCAGCCGTCACACTGAACGCGAGCAGCCGTCACACTGAACACAAGCAGCCGTCACACTGACCACAAGCCGCCGTCACATAGAACACGAGCAGCCGTCACACTGAACACAAGCAGCCGTCACACTGAACACAAGCCGCCGTCACACTGAACACAAGCAGCCGTCACACTGAAAACAAGCAGCTGTCAAACAAGCCGCCGTCACATAGAACACGAGCAGCCGTCACACTGAACACGAGCAGCCGACACACTGAACACGAGCAGCCATCACACAGAACACGAGCAGCCGTCACACTGAACACAAGCAGCCATCACACTGAACACAAGCAGCCGTCACACTGAACACAAGCAGCCGTCACACTGAACACGAGCAGCTGTCACACTGGACACGAGCAGCTGTCACACTGAACACAAGCAGCCGACTCACTGAACACAAGCAGCTGTCACACTGACCACAAGCAGCCGTCACACCGAACACGAGCAGCTGTCACACTGAACACGAGCAGCTGACACACTGAACACGAGCAGCCGTCACACTGAACACCAGCAGCCGACACACTGAACACGAGCAGCCATCACACAGAACACGAGCAGCCGTCACACTGAACACAAGCAGCCATCACACTGAACACAAGCAGCCGTCACACTGAACACGAGCAGCTGTCACACTGAACACAAGCAGCCATCACACTGAACACGAGCAGCCGTCACACTGAACACGAGCAGCCGTCACACTGAACACCAGCAGCCGACACACTGAACACCAGCAGCCGACACACTGAACACAAGCAGCCGTCACACTGAACACAAGCAGCCGTCACACTGACCACAAGCAGCCGTCACACTGAACACAAGCCGCCGTCACACTGAACACAAGCAGCCGTCACACTGAAAACAAGCAGCTGTCAAACAAGCCGCCGTCACATAGAACACGAGCAGCCGTCACACTGAACACGTGCAGCCGACACACTGAACACGAGCAGCCATCACACAGAACACGAGCAGCCGTCACACTGAACACAAGCAGCCATCACACTGAACACAAGCAGCCGTCACACTGAACACAAGCAGCCGTCACACTGAACACGAGCAGCCGTCACACTGGACACGAGCAGCTGTCACACTGAACACAAGCAGCCGACACACTGAACACAAGCAGCCGTCACACTGACCACAAGCAGCCGTCACACTGAACACGAGCAGCTGTCACACTGAACACGAGCAGCCGACACACTAAACACGAGCAGCCGTCAAACAAGCCGCCGTCACACAGAACACGAGCAGCCGTCACACTGAACACAAGCAGCTGTCACACTGAACACAGGCAGCCATCACACTGAACACGAGCAGCCGTCACACTGAACACGAGCAGCCATCACAGGAGCAGCCATCACACTGAACACGAGCAGCTGTCAAGCAAGCCGCCGTCACATAGAACACGAGCAGCCGTCACACTGACCACAAGCAGCCGTCACACTGAACACGAGCAGCTGTCACACTGAACACGAGCAGCCGTCACACTGGACACGAGCAGCCGTCACACTGAACACGAGCAGCTGTCAAACAAGCTGCCGTCACACAGAACACAAGCAGCCGTCACACTGAACACGAGCAGCCGTCACAGGAGCAGCCATCACACTGAACACAAGCAATTGTCAAACAAGCAACCCTCACACTGAAAACAAGCCGTCCTCACACTGAACCTGAGTAGCCGTCTCACTGAACACGAGCAGCCGTCACACTGAACACGAGCAGCCGTCACAGGAGCAGCCATCACACTCAACACAAGCAACTGTCAAACAAGCAGCCCTCACACTGAACACAAGCAGCCGTCACACTGAACACGAGCAGCTGTCACACTGAACACGAGCAGCCGTCACACTGGACACGAGCAGCCGTCACACTGAACACGAGCAGCCGTCACACTGAACACGAGCAGCTGTCAAACAAGCCGCCGTCACACAGAACACGAGCAGCCGTCACACTGAACACGAGCAGCCGTCACACTGAACACGAGCAGCCGTCACACTGAACACGAGCAGCCGTCACACTGAACACGAGCAGCTGTCAAACAAGCCGCCGTCACACAGAACACGAGCAGCCGTCACAGGAGCAGCCATCACACTCAACACAAGCAACTGTCAAACAAGCAGCCCTCACACTGAACACAAGCAGCCGTCACACTGAACACGAGCAGCTGTCACACTGAACACGAGCAGCCGTCACACTGGACACGAGCAGCCGTCACACTGAACACGAGCAGCCGTCACACTGAACACGAGCAGCTGTCAAACAAGCCGCCGTCACACAGAACAGGAGCAGCCGTCACACTGAACACGAGCAGCCGTCACACTGAACACGAGCAGCCGTCACACTGAACGCGAGCAGCCGTCACACTGAACACAAGCAGCCGTCACACTGACCACAAGCCGCCGTCACATAGAACACGAGCAGCCGTCACACTGAACACAAGCAGCCGTCACACTGAACACAAGCCGCCGTCACACTGAACACAAGCAGCCGTCACACTGAAAACAAGCAGCTGTCAAACAAGCCGCCGTCACATAGAACACGAGCAGCCGTCACACTGAACACGAGCAGCCGACACACTGAACACGAGCAGCCATCACACAGAACACGAGCAGCCGTCACACTGAACACAAGCAGCCATCACACTGAACACAAGCAGCCGTCACACTGAACACAAGCAGCCGTCACACTGAACACGAGCAGCCGTCACACTGGACACGAGCAGCTGTCACACTGAACACAAGCAGCCGACTCACTGAACACAAGCAGCTGTCACACTGACCACAAGCAGCCGTCACACCGAACACGAGCAGCTGTCACACTGAACACGAGCAGCTGACACACTAAACACGAGCAGCCGTCAAACAAGCCGCCGTCACACAGAACACGAGCAGCCGTCACACTGAACACGAGCAGCTGTCACACTGAACACAAGCAGCCATCACACTGAACACGAGCAGCCGTCACACTAAACACGAGCAGCCATCAAACAAGCCGCCGTCACACAGAACACGAGCAGCCGTCACACTGAACACGAGCAGCCGTCACAGGAGCAGCCATCACTCTGAACACGAGCAGCTGTCAAGCAAGCCGTCGTCACATAGAACACGAGCAGCCGTCACACTGACCACAAGCAGCCGTCACACTGAACACGAGCAGCTGTCACACTGAACACGAGCAGCCGTCACACTGGACACGAGCAGCCGTCACACTGAACACGAGCAGCTGTCAAACAAGCTGCCGTCACACAGAACACAAGCAGCCATCACACTGAACACAAGCAGCCGTCACAGGAGCAGCCATCACACTGAACACAAGCAATTGTCAAACAAGCAACCCTCACACTGAAAACGAGCCGTCCTCACACTGAACCTGAGTAGCCGTCACACTGAACACGAGCAGCCGTCACACTGAACATGAGCAGCCGTCACAGGAGCAGCCATCACACTCAACACAAGCAACTGTCAAACAAGCAGCCCTCACACTGAACACAAGCAGCCGTCACACTGAACACGAGCAGCTGTCACACTGAACACGAGCAGCCGTCACACTGGACACGAGCAGCCGTCACACTGAACACGAGCAGCCGTCACACTGAACACGAGCAGCTGTCAAACAAGCCGCCGTCACACAGAACACGAGCAGCCGTCACACTGAACACGAGCAGCCGTCACACTGAACACGAGCAGCCGTCACACTGAACACGAGCAGCCGTCACACTGAACACGAGCAGCCGTCACACTGAACACGAGCAGCCGTCACACTGAACACGAGCAGCTGTCAAACAAGCCGCCGTCACACAGAACACGAGCAGCCGTTACACTGAACACAAGCAGCCGTCACACTGAACACAAGCAGCCGTCACACTGAACACAAGCAGCCGTCACACTGAACACGAGCAGCCATCACACTGGACACGAGCAGCTGTCACACTGAACACAAGCAGCCGACACACTGAACACAAGCAGCCGTCACACTGACCACAAGCAGCCGTCACACTGAACACGAGCAGCTGTCACACTGAACACGAGCAGCCGACACACTGAACACAAGCAGCCATCACACTGAACACGAGCAGCCGTCACACTAAACACGAGCAGCCGTCAAACAAGCCGCCGTCACACAGAACACGAGCAGCCGTCACACTGAACACGAGCAGCAGTCACAGGAGCAGCCATCACACTGAACACGAGCAGCTGTCAAGCAAGCCGCCGTCACATAGAACACGAGCAGCCATCACACTGACCACAAGCAGCCGTCACACTGAACACGAGCAGCTGTCACACTGAACACGAGCAGCCGTCACACTGGACACGAGCAGCCGTCACACTGAACACGAGCAGCTGTCACACTGAACACGAGCAGCCGTCACACTGAACACGAGCAGCCGTCACAGGAGCAGCCATCACACTGAACACAAGCAATTGTCAAACAAGCAACCCTCACACTGAAAACGAGCCGTCCTCACACTGAACCTGAGTAGCCGTCACACTGAACACGAGCAGCCGTCACACTGAACATGAGCAGCCGTCACAGGAGCAGCCATCACACTCAACACAAGCAACTGTCAAACAAGCAGCCCTCACACTGAACACAAGCAGCCGTCACACTGAACACGAGCAGCTGTCACACTGAACACGAGCAGCCGTCACACTGGACACGAGCAGCCGTCACACTGAACACGAGCAGCTGTCAAACAAGCTGCCGTCACACAGAACACGAGCAGCCGTCACACTGAATACGAGCAGCCGTCACAGGAGCAGCCATCACACTGAACACGAGCAGCTGTCAAACAAGCCGCCGTCACACTGAACACAAGCAGCCGTCACACTGAACACGAGCAGCCGACACACTGAACACAAGCAGCCGACACACTGAACACAAGCAGCCGTCACACTGAACACGAGCAGCCGTCACACTAAACACGAGCAGCCGTCACACTGAACACAAGCCGCCGTCACACTGAACACAAGCAGCCGTCACACTGGACACGAGCAGCCGTCACACTGAACACGAGCAGCTGTCAAACAAGCTGCCGTCACACAGAACACGAGCAGCCGTCACACTGAATACGAGCAGCCGTCACAGGAGCAGCCATCACACTGAACACGAGCAGCTGTCAAACAAGCCGCCGTCACACTGAACACAAGCAGCCGTCACATAGAACACGAGCAGCCGTCACACTGAACACGAGCAGCCGTCACACTGAACACGAGAAGCTGTCAAACAAGCCACCGTCACACAGAACACGAGCAGCCGACACACTGAACACGAGCAGCCGACACACTGAACACGAGCAGCCGACACACTGAACACAAGCAGCCGACAAACTGAACACAAGCAGCCGACACACTGAACACAAGCAGCCGTCACACTGAACACGAGAATCCGACACACTGAACACAAACAGCCGACACACTGAACACAAGCAGCCGTCACACTGAACACGAGCAGCCGGCACACTAAACACGAGCAGCTGTCAAACAAGCCGCTGTCACACAGAACACGAGCCGCCGTCACACTGAACACGAGCAGCCGTCACACTGAACACGAGCAGCTGTCAAACAAGCCGCCGTCACACAGAACACGAGCAGCCGACACACTGAACAAGAGCAGCCGACACACTGAACACGAGCAGCCGACACACTGAACACAAGCAGCCGACACACTGAACACAAGCAGCCGTCACACTGAACACGAGCAGCTGTCACACTGAACACGAGCAGCCGTCACACTGACCACAAGCAGCCGTCACACTGAACACGAGCAGCTGTCACACTGAACACGAGCAGCCGACACACTGAACACGAGCAGCCGACACACTGAACACAAGCAGCCGTCACACTGAACACAAGCAGCCGTCACACTGAACACAAGCAGCCGTCACACTAAACACGAGCAGCTGACAAGCAAGCCGCCGTCACATAGAACACGAGCAGCCGTCACACTGACCACAAGCAGCCATCACACTGAACACGAGCAGCTGACAAGCAAGCCGCCGTCACATAGAACACGAGCAGCCGTCACACTGACCACAAGCAGCCGTCACACTGAACACGAGCAGCCATCACACTGGACACGAGCAGTCATCACACTGAACACGAGCAGCTGTCAAGCAAGCCGCCGTCACATGGAACACGAGCAGCCGTCACACTGAACACCAGCAGCCGTCACACTGAACACGAGCAGCTGTCACACTGAACACAAGCAGCTGTCAAACAAGCCGCCGTCACACAGAACACGTGCAGCCGTCACACTGAACATGAGCAGCCGTCACAGGAGCAGCCATCACACTGAACACAAGCAGCTGTCAAACAAGCAGCCGTCACACTAAACACGAGCAGCTGTCAAACAAGCCGCCGTCACACTGAACACGAGCAGCCATCACAGGAGCAGCCGTCACACTGAACACGAGCAGCCGTCACACTGAACACGAGCAGTCATCACACTGAACACAAGCAGGTGTCAAACAAGGTGCCGTCATACAGAACACAGGCAGCCGTTACACTGAGTGGGAAGGGCATGCCTAGATGTGGGTCCCGTGCTCTCCATGCCACTGGAATCAAGCTATCCTGATTGATGAGGGGTGAAACCCCAAAACCGGTCCTAGGATGCTTGTTTCCAGTCCAGGGAGGACCTGGCTTGGCAGTTCGGGCTGGACTGTTCCCATGAGGCACAGGGTCAAGAATGATTTGCATATGGCTGGGTGCAAACTGGGACGGCATGGTGAGCAAAAAAACGATGGATTTAGGCCCAGATCTCTGTACTGGGGTGAATGTATGACATTGTTCTGCATTCTGTCCATCAACTGTTGTTTTTGCATTTCTCGCACTGAACAGGAGCAGCCCTCACACTGAACATGAGCAGCCGTCACACTGAGCACGAGCAGCTGTCAAACAAGCTGCCGTCACACAGAACACGAGCAGCCGCCACACTGAATACGAGCAGCCGTCACAGGAGCAGCCATCACACTGAACACAAGCAACTGTCAAACAAGCCGCCGTCACACGGAACACGAGCAGCCGTCACACTGAACACGAGCAGCCGTCACACTGAACATGAGCAGCCGTCACACTGAACACGAGCAGCCGACACACTGAACGCGAGCAGCCATCACACTGAACATGAGCAGCTGTCATACTGAACACGAACAGCTGTCAAACAAGCCTCTGTCACACAGAACATGATCAGCCGTCACACTGAACATGAGCAGTCGACACACTGAACACGAGCAGCCGTCGCACTGAACACGAGCAGCTGTCAAACAAGCAGCCGTCACACAGAACACGAGCCGCCGTCATACAGAACACGAGCAGCCGTCACACTGAACACGAGCAGCCATCACACTGAACACGAGCAGCCATCACACTGAACACGAGCAGCTGTCACACTGAACACGAGCAGCCGTCACACTGAACACGAGCAGCCGTCACACTGAACACGAGCAGTCATCACACTGAACACGAGCAGTCATCACACTGAACACGAGCAGCTGTCAAACAAGGTGCCGTCATACAGAACACAAGCAGCCGTCACACTGAACACGAGCAGCCGTCACAGGAGCAGCCATCACACTGAACACGAGCAGCCATCACACTGAACACGAGCAGCTGTTACACTGAACACGAGCAGCCGTCAAACTGAACAAAAGGAGCCATCACACTGAACACGAGCAGCCGTCACACTGAACACGAGCAGCCATCACACTGAACACGAGCAGCCATCACACTGAAGACGAGCAGCCATCACACTGAACGCGAGCAGCTGTCACGCTGAACACAAGCAGCCGACACAATGAACACGAGCAGCCATCACACTGAACATGAGCAGCTGTCACACTAAACACGAGCAGCCGACACACTGAACACAAGCAGCCGACACACTGAACACGAGCAGCCGACACACTGAACACGAGCAGCTGTCAAACAAGCCTCTGTCACACAGAACATGATCAGCCGTCACACTGAACACGAGCAGCGATCACAGGAGCAGCCATCACACTGAACACAAGCAATTGTCAAACAAGCAACCCTCACACTGAAAACGAGCCGTCCTCACACTGAACCTGAGTAGCCGTCACACTGAACACGAGCAGCCAACACACTGAACATGAGCAGCCGTCACAGGAGCAGCCATCACACTCAACACAAGCAACTGTCAAACAAGCAGCCCTCACACTGAACACAAGCAGCCGTCACACTGAACATGAGCAGCTGTCACACTGAACACGAGCAGCCATCACAGGAGCAGCCATCACACTGAACACGAGCAGCCGTCACACTGAAAACGAACAGCCGTCACACTGAACACAAGGATCCTTCACACTGAACACAAGCAGCCATCACAGGAGCAGCCATCACATTGAACACAAGCCACTGCCAAACAAGCAGCCATCACACTGAACACGAGCAGCTGTCACACTGAACACGAGCAGCCGTCACACTGAACACGAGCAGCCGTCACACTGAACAAAAGGAGCCATCACACTGAACACAAGCAGCCGTCACACTGAACACGAGCAGCCGTCACACTGAACAAAAGGAGCCATCACACTGAACACGAGCAGCCGTCACAGGAGCAGCCATCACACTGAACACGAGCAGTCATCACACTGAACACAAGGAGCCATCACACTGAACACAAGCAGCCGTCACAGGAGCAGCCATCACACTGAACACGAGCAGCCATCACACTGAACATGAGCCGCCGTCACATTGAACACGAGCAGCCATCACACTGAGCACAAGCAGCCGTCACAGGAGCAGCCATCACACTGAACACGAGGAGGCGTCACAGTGAACACAAGGAGCCATCACACTGAACACGAGCAGCCATCACAGGAGCAGCCACCACACTGAACACTAGCAGCCGTCACAGCAGCAGCCATCACACTGAACATGAGCAGCAGTCATGGGAGCAGCCCTCACACTGAACACGAGCAGCAGTCACACTGAACACCAGCAGCCGTCACACTGAACACAAGGAGCCATCACACTGAACACGAGCAGCCGTCACAGGAGCAGCCAACACACTGAACACGAGCAGCCGTCACACTGCACATGAGCAGCCATCACATTGAACACGAGCAGCCATCACACAGGCAGCCATCACATTGAGCACAAGCAGCCGTCACCGGAGCAGCCATCATACTGAACACGAGCAGCTGTCACACTGAACACGAGCAGCCGTCACACTGAACACAAGGAGCCATCACACTGAACACGAGCAGCCGTCACAGGAGCAGCCATCACACTGAACACGAGCAGCCGTCACAGCAGCAGCCATCACACTGAACACGAGCAGCCGTCACAGGAGCATCCATCACACTGAACACGAGCAGCCGTCACAGTGAACACGAGCAGCCGTCACACTGAGCACAAGGAGCCATCACACTGAACACGAGCAGCCATCACAGGAGCAGCCATCACATTGAACAAGAGCAGCCATCACACTAAACACGAGCAGCCGTCACACTAAACACAAGGAGCCATCACATTGAACATGAGCAGCTGTCACACTGAACACGAGCAGCCGTCACACTGAACACAAGCAGTCGTCAAACAAGCAGCTGTCACACTGAACACGAGCAGCCATCACACTAAACATGAGCAGCCATCACATTGAACATGAGCAGCCATCACACAAGCAAACGTCACACTGAACATAAGCAGCCATCACACTGAACACGAGTTGCCATCACACTGAACACAAGAAGCTGTCACACTGAACACGAGCAGCTGTCACACTGAATACGAGTAGCTGTCACACTGAATACGAGTAGCTGTCACACTGATTATGACACACCTCGGGAGCTGTGCGCCAGGAGCTGACACACAAACATTAAACATGCTGAGGACGCGCCTTCGAGTTTCCAGGACTGAGCATCCCTCGCAGAAGGCACACCGATCAGTCCTGTGCTGTATGGTTCATGTCCTCCCCATCACACAATAGCAAGTTCTACTCACATCGCACAGGCAGGTTCCGTTTCCTGTCACACCTTCCAGGCATGTACCGTGTCCGCTGCAGGGAGTCTTCGATCCGCCAGGGCATTCTGGGACAGAGAAATTGAACAGAAGTGAAGGGGTTTGTGAGACAATGCCTATATTTTAACATCACATCAACCATGGCATTGTCCACAGGGACTCTGGTGGCACCTGGCACTCTCACACCACTGCTAGCCACAGGCCACCTGCACTTCTGGACCCACTTTAGCTGTCAGGCGTCTCGCAACCCGCGAGTCACTGAGTCTTCTGCGAACATCATTCACCAGGGTCTTCTGTACCTCACAGACTCACTTCAGATGTCACGTCTATCACTCATGTGTATCCTTGTACCATCACAGAATCACTTTAGCCATCATTCACCTGGCTCATCTGTACCTCACTGACTCCCTTGAGTGGTCACGTCTATCACTAGCGCATTCTTGTACCTCACACTCACTTTACCCATCACAGCCATCATTCACCAGCTTCATCTGAACCTCACAGACTCACTTCAGAAGACACGTCAATCACTTGTGTGTATTCACTCATGTGTATCCTTGTACCTCAGAGACTCACTTTACTGATCACGCCCATCACTCACCAGGTTCATCTGTACCTCACAGACTCCCTTCAGCGATCACTTCTATCACTCATGTGTATCCTCTTGTTACCTCATAGAATCACTTTACCCATCATTCATCAGGTTTATCTAAACTTCACGACTCACTTCACTAGTCATGTCTATCACTCGTGTATCCTTGTACCTCAGAGACTCATTTTACTGATACTGCCCATCATTCACCAGCCTCATCTGGTCCTTGTACCTTACACTCACTTTACCCATCACCTCCATCATTCACCAGCCTCAGCTGAACCTCACAGACTCACTTCAGCGGTCACCTCAATCACTCAAGTGTATCTTTTGTATCTCAGACACTCACTTTACCCATCATGCCCATCATTCAACAGGTTCATCTGTACCTCACTGACTCACTTCAGAGGTCACAATCCATGTTCACAAGGTTACCTTTA
Source organism: Triturus cristatus (assembly GCF_964204655.1). Taxonomy (NCBI): domain Eukaryota; kingdom Metazoa; phylum Chordata; class Amphibia; order Caudata; family Salamandridae; genus Triturus; species Triturus cristatus. Next base: position 7,508,414 of record NC_140592.1, read on the forward strand.
CCTTCCAGACTCACTTGCTCACTATTCAAGAGGTTCATCTGTACCTCACAGACACGACCTATGATGTCCACTGTTAATGAGCTACCTCTGTACCTCACAGACTCACTTCACCCATCGTCTCGACTGTTCACAATGCTCAAACAAGCTTCATAGGCATCAAACACCAGTAGTCGCTCTGGATGCTGAAAAAGCCTTTGACTGGGTAGAGTAGCCCTCTCTATGGGCTTTCATAGGACGCCTAGCATTTCCTAAACAATTTATGAGGTTGAATCAAGAGCTTTACTAACTACCCAAGCTGTGGTCGCAAATGACAATTATTCTTCGCCTCCGTTTAATATTCCTAGGAGCATTCATCAAAGTTGCCCTCTGTCATCCTTTTTTATGCTTAGATATAGCGATCAATCGTAAATCCCTCCAAATGCATATGATATGCCTCAAATAACATGTTCTCAAGGGACAGCAAGCCTTACCAAATGCCGACAGCACATTGATTACTACCACTGATGTCTCATTGTCATTGAAACGTCACAAACCTTAAAATTTGCTGCTACGTCAGGTTGTTGTAAACTAGACAAAGAAACGATTTAGATTCCTTTTATTGGCCTTTTGATGTCTCTCAAATTCATTATTTAGGGATATGGCTGTCACCAACCTACAAATGACAAGTCTGTCATTAAAGAGGCAGATCAGTTATCTAACAAATGGGGGGAAATTACCTCTGACACCGATTGGTTGAATTAATCTCAGAAAAACACTACTCCTGCCTAAACCTTGATATCTTCTTTTTCACACCCTTCCTATACGCTTGCCTTCATCAATTCTTAAAAGAAAAGACGTCACCACTTCCTCCTTTATCGGGGTGCAGATAAACCCAAGACGTGCACTAAGACATTTAGAAATCCTGTTGTAAAAGGTGACTGGCCTAACCTTCACGCTTACTACTGGGTGCCTTAACTAACCACCGACCTAAGCTGATACAAGATGACTTTAGTAACATACCTGCCTTCACCAATGTTTATTTTTTTCACCTCCTACAGATTTTTTCTGTTTAGATTCTCAGACCCCTATATCATCCTAGACATGTAAAATTCAAGGTTGTTGCAAACCTCTGGAATTCTTGTTATAATATGAACCAACTTCAACAAACTCCATGCCTTCACGAACATACGTCCATCTGGATAATCCTTCAATGTTCCCTAGACTCCAAGCCTCGATGAGTTGATCTTAGTCAAACCCGCACTCCAGCAGCTATGTCAATGAAACCGTCAAGGGATATTAAAGTCATTCCAGGAAATCATGAGTGAGTTCAAGATCCCCAACCGCACATTCTTCAGCTATTTGCAGGTCTGGGACTCCCTCATCAAAACATTAGATAAACAGCAATTAGAACCACTTGTACATTTGAAACTCCAGTATAAATGTCTACAATCCATTATTTCCACATATTACCAAGGCTTCTCTAGGAGCTTCGAAGATCTGAACAGTGACTGGGGGACAAGATGGTTAATATGGCCAAACATGGATATCATTCTAGAATCAGTCTTATGCTCCCTTGCAAAGCCCATCCATATTTCCATTTAATCAAAAACAAGACCATACCACAGTAAAGTTTTTTTTTATATCACCCATGCAAGGATATCTATATGGTATGTGCGCTCTGTAATGAAAAGACAGTGTTCTAGATGTAGACACTGGGTGCCAGCAATGCCCACATGTTTTTCATTTGTCCAATACTCTCCCTGTATGGAGTATTGGTATTACACAATCTTACAAACGCGATAGGTCTCAAGATTACTTTTATTCCTATTTCGATCTTTATGGGAAATTCTAATAACTATATTCTGGTATTTGTGAGCCACTGACAAGACTCTACTTACCTCGACATCAATGGATGAGTGCCGCTGTGAAGACTACATACCCTGATATCCATGGATGGGACCCACTGGCAAGACTCTACTTACCTCAAAAATCAATGGACGAGTGCGCCGGCAAGACTCTACATACCCCGATATCAATGGATGAGTGCCACTGGCAAGACTCTACATACCCGATATCAATGGATGAGCGCCAATGGCAAGACTCTACATACCCCGATATCAATGGATGGGACCCACTGGCAAGACTCTACTTACCTCGACATCAATGGATGGGTGCCGCTGTGAAGACTACATACCCTGATATCAATGGATGGGACCCACTGGCAAGGCTCTACTTACCTCAACATCAATGGATGAGTGCGCCGGCAGGACTCTACATACCCCGATATCAATGGATGTGTGCCACTGGCAAGACTCTACATACCCCGATATCAATGGATGGGTGCCACTGGCAAGACTCTACATACCCGATATCAATGGATGAGTGCCACTGGCAAGACTCTGCATACCCCGATATCAATGGATGAGTGCCACTGGCAAGACTCTACATACCCGATATCAATGGATGAGCGCCAATGGCAAGACTCTACATACCCCAATATCAATGGATGGGACCCACTGGCAAGACTCTAATTACCTCGACATCAATGGATGAGTGCCGCTGGCAAGACTATACATACCCCGATATCAATGGATGAGTGCCACTGGGAAGACTCCGCATACCCCGATATCGATGGATGAGTGCCACTGGCAAGACTCTACATACCCGATATCGATGGATGAGTGCCACTGGCAAGACTCTACATACCCCGATATCGATGGATGTGTGCCACTGGCAAGACTGTGCATACCCCGATATCGATGGATGAGTGCCACTGGCAAGACCCTACATACCCGATATCGATGGATGAGTGCCACTGGCAAGACTCTACATACCCCGATATCGATGGATGTGTGCCACTGGCAAGACTGTGCATACCCCGATATCAATGGATGGGTGCCACTGGGAAGACTCCACATACCCCGATATCGATGGATGAGTGCCACTGGCAAGACTCTACATACCCGATATCGATGGATGTGTGCCACTGGCAAGACTCTGCATACCCCGATATCGATGGATGTGTGCCACGGGCAAGACTCCGCATACCCCGATATCAATGGATGGGTGCCACTGGGAAGACTCCACATACCCCAATATCAATAAATGTGTGCCACTGGCATGACTCTACATACCCTGATATCAATGGATGGGTGCCACTGGGAAGACTCCACATACCCCAATATCAATAAATGTGTGCCACTGGGAAGACTCTGCATACCCCGATATCGATGGATGCGTGCCACTGGGAAGACTCCGCATACCCCGATATCGATGGATGGGTGCCACTGGCAAGACTCTGCATACCCCGATATCGATGGATGGGTGCCACTGGCAAGACTCCGCATACCCCGATATCGATGGATGGGTGCCACTGGCAAGACTCTGCATACCCCGATATCAATGGATGAGTGCCATGGGAAGACTCCGCATACCCCGATATTGATGGATGGGTGCCACTGGCAAAACTCTGCATACCCCGATATCGATGGATGGGTGCTACTGGCAAGACTCCGCATACCCTGATATCGATGGATGAGTGCCACTGGCAAGACTCTGCATACACCGAAATCGATGGATGTGTGCCACTGGCAAGACTCTGCATACCCCGATATCAATGGATGAGTGCCTCTGGCAAGACTCTGCATACCCTGATATCAATGGATGAGTGCCACTGGCAAGACTCTACATACCCGATATCAATGGATGAGCGCCAATGGCAAGACTCTACATACCCCGATATCAATGGATGGGACCCACTGGCAAGCCTCTACTTACCTCGACATCAATGGATGAGTGCCGCTGTGAAGACACATACCCTGATATCAATGGATGGGACCCACTGCCAAGACTCTACTTACCTCAACATAAATGGATGAGTGCGCCGGCAGGACTCTACATACCCCGATATCAATGGATGTGTGCCACTGGCAAGACTCTGCATACCCCGATATCAATGGATGAGTGCCACTGGCAAGACTCTACATACCCGATATCAATGGATGAGCGCCAATGGCAAGACTCTACATACCCCGATATCAATGGATGGTACCCACTGGCAAGACTCTAGTTACCTCGACATCAATGGATGAGTGCCGCTGGCAAGACTATACACACCCCAATATCAATGGATGAGTGCCACTGGGAAGACTCCACATACCCCGATATCGATGGTTGAGTGCCACTGGCAAGACTCTACATACCCGATATTGATGGATGAGTGCCACTGGCAAGACTCTACATACCCCGATATCGATGGATGTGTGCCACTGGCAAGACTCCGCATACCCCGATAGCAATGGATGGGTGCCACTGGGAGGACTCCGCATACTCCGATATCGATGGATGAGTGCCACTGGCAAGACTCTACATACCCGATATCGATGGATGTGTGCCACTGGCAAGACTCTGCATACCCCGATATCGATGGATGTGTGCCACGGGCAAGACTCCGCATACCCCGATATCAATGGATGGGTGCCACTGGGAAGACTCCACATACCCCGATATCAATAAATGTGTGCCACTGGCATGACTCTACATACCCCGATATCAATGGATGTGTGCCACTGGCAATACTCTACATACCCCGATATCGATGGATGAGTGCCACTGGGAAGACTCTGCATACCCCGATATCGATGGATGAGTGCCACTGGGAAGACTCCGCATACCCCAATATCGATGGATGGGTGCCACTGGCAAGACTCTGCATACCCCGATATCGATGGATGGGTGCCACTGGCAAGAGTCCACATACCCCGATATCGATGGATGGGTGCCACTGGCAAGACTCTGCATACCCCGATATCAATGGATGAGTGTTACTGGGAAGACTCCGCATACCCCGATATCGATGAATGGGTGCCACTGGCAAAACTCTGCATACCCCGATATCGATGGATGGGTGCCACTGGAAAGACTCCGCATACCCTGATATCGATGAATGAGTGCCACTGGCAAGACTCTGCTTACCCCGAAATCGATGGATGTGTGCCACTGGCAAGCCTCTGCATACCCCAATATCAATGGATGAGCGCCAATGGCAAGACTCTACATACCCCGATATCAATGGATGGGACCCACTGGCAAGACTCTACTTACCTCGACATCAATGGATGAGTGCCGCTGTGAAGACTACATACCCTGATATCAATGGATGGGACCCACTGGCAAGACTCTACTTACCTCAACATCAATGGATGAGTGCGCCGGCAGGACTCTACATACCCCGATATCAATGGATGTGTGCCACTGGCAAGACTCTACATACCCCGATATCAATGGATGGGTGCCACTGGCAAGACTCTACATACCCGATATCAATGGATGAGTGCCACTGGCAAGACTCTGCATACCCCGATATCAATGGATGAGTGCCACTGGCAAGACTCTACATACCCGATATCAATGGATGAGCAGCAATGGCAAGACTCTACATACCCCAATATCAATGGATGGGACCCACTGGCAAGACTCTAGTTACCTCAACATCAATGGATGAGTGCCGCTGGCAAGACTATACATACCCCGATATCAATGGATGAGTGCCACTGGGAAGACTTCGCATACTCCGATATCGATGGATGAGTGCCACTGGCAAGACTCTACATACCTGATATCGATGGATGAGTGCCACTGGCAAGACTCTACATACCCCAATATCGATGGATGTGTGCCACTGGCAAGACTCCGCATACCCCGATATCAATGGATGGGTGCCAGTGGGAAGACTCTGCATACCCCGATATCGATGGATGAGTGCCACTGGGAAGACTCCGCATACCCCGATATCGATGGATGGGTGCCACTGGCAAGACTCTGCATACCCCGATATCGATGGATGGGTGCCACTGGCAAGACTCCGCATACCCCGATATCGAAGGATGGGTGCCACTGGCAAGACTCTGCATACCCCGATATCAGTGGATGAGTGCCACTGGGAAGACTCCGCATACCCCGACATCGATGGATGGGTGCCACTGGCAAAACTCTGCATACCCCGGTATCGATGGATGGGTGCCACTGGCAAGACTCCGCATACCCTGATATCGATGGATGAGTGCCACTGGCAAGACTCTGCATACCCCGAAATCGATGGATGTGTGCCACTGGCAAGACTCTGCATACCCCGATATCAATGGATGAGTGCCACTGGCAAGACTCTACATACCCGATATCAATGGATGAGCGCCAATGGCAAGACTCTACATACCCCGCTATCAGTGGATGGGACCCACTGGCAAGACTCTACTTACCTCGACATCAATGGATGAGTGCCGCTGGCAAGACTATACATACCCCGATATCAATGGATGAGTGCCACTGGGAAGACTCCGCATAGCCCGATTTCGATGGATGAGTGCCACTGGCAAGATTCTACATACCCGATATCGATGGATGAGTGCCACTGGCAAGACTCTACATACCCCGATATCGATGGATGTGTGCCACTGGCAAGACTCCGCATACCCCGATATCAATGGATGGGTGCCACTGGGAAGACTCTACATACCCGATATCGATGGATGTGTGCCACTGGCAAGACTCTGCATACCCCGATATCGATGGATGTGTGCCACGGGCAAGACTCCGCATACCCCGATATCAATAGATGGGTGCCACTGGTAAGACTCCACATACCCCGATATCAATGGATGTGTGCCACTGGCATGACTCTACATACCCCGATATCAATGGATGTGTGCCACTGGCAAGACTCTACATACCCCGATATCAATGGATGAGTGCCACTGGGAAGACTCTGCATACCCCGATATCGATGGATGAGTGCCACTGGGAAGACTCCGCATACCCCGATATCGATGGATGGGTGCCACTGGCAAGACTCTGCATACCCCGATATCGATGGATGGGTGCCACTGGCAAGACTCCGCATACCCCGATATTGATGGATTGGTGCCACTGGCAAGACTCTGCATACCCCGATATCAATGGATGAGTGCCACTGGGAAGACTCCGCATACCCCGATATCGATGGATGGGTGCCACTGGCAAAACTCTGCATACCCCGATATCGATGGATGGGTGCCACTGGCAAGACTCTGCATACCCTGATATCGATGGATGAGTGCCACTGGCAAGACTCTGCATACCCGATATCAATGGATGAGTGGCACTGGCAAGATTCTGCATACCCCGATATCAATTTATGAATGCGCGAAATAATGACATCAGAATACAACAACAGATAGCATAACCAGACATGGTGTCATTGAATACGGGGGGCTAACTCTGCAAACTCTGGAAAATATGTTTGAGGGAGGTAAGACCTCTCAACACAAAGCAAACCTTAATTAACCACATTGATGTGATTAGAACACACTGAGGCTTTCTGCTTTTTTGGTCACAGGTGTCTCTACACTATTCCCAATAACATCTATTGTATTTAATACTTCAAATAAACAGGTTTTCCTGTTGCACTGGTGAATAAAAAAAGAAACTGTTGCAACGTACCATGACAATCCGACCCCCACCTTCCGGGGCAGCAGTAGCTCACCAGGATCTTCTTCTCACACATGTGACTGCAGCCGGAGAGGGAAAGGCGCACTCCGCCCATGTCCACGGTGTAACTAAAACAACAAAGAGACCATGTGGATGATGCAAAGACAGGGACACCTTCCATGCCCTGGAACAGGTCCTGGCTGTGGGTGTGTCACACATAAAAATACATCACAATATGCAGTGATTACTATTGCATTTAGCCATTGAATCTGGCTGCTTTTCCAAAACTGGCCTGCAAAAGCTTTTGTGCGGCCCGGGTCACAAACGGCAGACTTTATGCGCGACCCCTCTCTAGGGTGTGGTCATTTCTTGATTTATTTGCATAACAAAGCGATTGTTTTACTTAAACCCGACAGAACCATTGTTTTCTTGTAATAATTCTACCCAGGTTCTGAGGGACACAGGGTCACCCCATTGCTTTTGTATTACCCTCTCTAGTATCTGGCAGAATGATCATCTCGATGAAAATAGAAACTATCTCCTGGACCAGATGTGGAGGTGGTGTCAGCATGTGGTGTCACCTAATGGCAGCTGATGCGAAAGGGCTCACCATGAAAATATATATGTATATGTATGTATGTATATATATAAATTCACTTAAAAAACCATAGGTTTCACACAAGTTATAGTTAGCTGTACATTTCACTCGTAAAAAACCAATGAAATTCCACGTTATAGTTAGATCAGGTAACTATAACTTGCGCGCCCACAATAAACTGCTGATGACGTCACATATTACATCACTTATGACATGGTCAGTGACATCACTCATGACATCAATGATGACATCTGAAATGACACATTGTGCATTGCGGTCGCGCAAGTTATTGTTACCTGATCTAACTATAACGTGGAATTTCATTGGTTTTTTACGTGTGAAACCTATGGTTTTTTAAGTGAATTTGCAAGGTTTTTTAAATGCTAATTCCTAACTATAACGTGTGTGAAACCTATGGTTTTTTCAGTGAATTTGTACGTTTTTTTAAATGCTAAGTTATGTATTTATTTTTAATTTTTGCGCGCACGGTGCGCTTCGCGTACCGTGCGCGCGCTGTGGGCACTCGGTGCGCTTCGCGCACCGAGCGCCCACGTTGCGCATTTCGTACCGTGCACGCCTCGCCATTTTTTACAAAATATCAATTGTTCTTTTCTCCCTTGGGGGTCCTTAGATTTATATATTAAATGTGATTGTTAATTCTTTTTTTTTTTTTTACCGTACGCGTACGGTAAGCTTACCGTACGCGCACTCCGCGATTTTTTTTTTAAATTATTAAATTTATTTTTCATACTTTTTGGCCCTTCGTGAACCCCCTGATGAACGCTAGGGGGTCTGCAACTCTCTTCGTTGCCCCCTTTTTATGTTATCAACCTTTGTTTTTCAATGCGAGAGACAGAAAATGGCGGCCGATACTTTCTGATTTCGACCGATTCGAATGTTTACAGTCATGTAACCACCAATCAGAATTGAGCTCGCGCACGGCACCGTACGCGTACGGTAAGCTTACCGTAAGCGCACGGAGCGCGCTTACAGATATATATATTGTTTTAAATGCTATTTTCTCAGGACCTACTGAACAGATTTACACCAGACCTGCAAAAGGCACATCCCTGACCTGAGGACTACCTCTCTGCCCAATTTCAAGTAATTCTGTTCAGCCGTTCGGGCTGTAGCTCGGACTAAAGGTCCTATGGGAAAATGCATGGGGAAAACGCGTTTTGGGACCCCCTTTTTTCTCAGCCCCCGCTTGACGAATCCCCCCGAGACTTTCAGGGTAGGAGCGGAGCGTAGCGCCCCATTAGTTTTGAAAAATTCGCGAGGATTCGTCAACCGGCGCCAAAGTTATTCCAAATAGAATGTTGCGGATTTCCTATGGAAACACGGTCCTAACTATAACTATCTACTGGCGACCGCAGAGAAAGCACCCGACCGCGAGTGAAGGGGCGTGACGGAAAAGTGAGCCGGATGTGAACAAGGGCGCCTGAGCCCGAAACGCGTCATCTGTCGACTGCTGTTTGGTGAATTAAAACATCTTGCCTGAAATCAGAAGTGGTTCGTGTCTCTCTCTTCGCCGCCGGGGGTTCTCTGGTGGAAGTGGAAGGAGTACTGGTTCGAAATATATATATATATATATATATATATATATATATATATATATATATATATATATATATATGTCCAAATGAAGGATCCCCGCCACACTGCATCACAGAAGTGGGGACACGGACTCCACTTCGTGCTGTTAGAGATAGTTTATTTAGAGATTCGATGGACAATGACGTGTTTCGGCCACCTGGCTGGGCTTGTTCAGATAACGAGGCACACTCCAGATCTAACATTTTAAGTGCAGTAAACACCACGTGATGAAAGCCAGGCATGGGTATGGACAACAGACTATCGTGGTCGTTATACAGGAAAATACATGTAAGTATAAACGTTTTCATATTTAATGTTATAAAAAAAGTGAATGTATAAATAAACATAGCATAGGTTGAACCAGATTTCATTATTTTCGCCATAAAGTATTTGTAAAAACAGATCTTCAGGTCTCTTGGAAGTTAAGATTTTCTACTTTAAAATTCAAGAACAAATAGTTATAATGTCAAATGTATGATGTTTAAATACTTGCTTAAATGCATTGTCTAGAGGAACTTGGCCTTATTACAGGTGAACACGCTATGTCGTTGGCTATTCTTGTTGTGGTGCGTAAGATTTCATTTGACCCTATATCGGAGCCCAACTATATGTAATTCCAGAGTGAGAATGTTGCCTATCTCCTAATAGAGAACTATTAAAGTGCTAAGTGCATGTAAACCGTATCTGAAAAATTAGTACTAAATTGTTTTGAGTACTGTCGAATCTGGACCGGTCTGATAAGCTATGGCCAATCCCTTTCCTCTTGTATTAAAGGCTAGCGAGACCTATCTAGTATATAATGACATTGGCCTGCATGCCCCTTATCCATATTGCCTAAGATAATCATTGAAAGTGCCTAGGTGTTCCTAAAAGTGCTGCAGTGCTAAATTAAAAACCCATATTACCATGGGCTGGGAACGCTAGCAGCAGTGTGGCTGTACTTAGAAGATGTCTTGTCTCAAAGCATAGCTCCCTGTTAATGCTGCCAGACTAGTAGGGTTCTGGGAGACTGAATTTTAAAGGCGTACATACAAAGACAATTATATAGTATTTAATACTATGGAAAAGTGTGCAGTTCCTCCCATTATTAAGTCCATCGAGAGTACGAGTGTCTAGCTCCAGAATGAATTTGGACTCCACCCTTCTCAGGAGTTTCTCTCTCTCCCCTCCTCTTTTAAGGGGGGGGGGCGCCCTATGGCGAAGTACCTGAGGCTACTTGGACGCTTAGTGTGGACTGTCTTAAAGTGCCTGGCCACTGGGTAGGACATGTTGGAATTGACAATGGCCCTGAGGTGTTGCAGAATTCGCACGTGTACCTGCCTACCTATTGTAGGCGCAGGCACAGGTTAAACGTATACCGTGAATTCCGCGCGGCACTTATATATCCCTTTGAGTTGGTTGGTGGTTGAACCAAATACAGAGGAATACTGGGTTGTGTTAATGCCGGACTTACACGCTCGGAAGGAATTGCACTTATAAAGCTCAAAGCTAGCCAGGTTTTCTTTGATTTCCAGTCCACGACTGGTAGTTCCGGACTGCTCGGACTAATAAGTTATACATGGATTTAGCTCTCCTAAAAGTGAAAGAGGGCTCAAGCAGCATAAGATCTCCTGGAATTGCTTCAGGTTTTATAATGGGCCAGCTGGAGTGGATATTGGCTCGAAGCCGTTTGTGTTGACTACTGTGCGTTGTTACTAGTCTGGTTCCCTGGCTGTGTGACGTGACAGTTTGCTCAGTATTGCTTTGCTTATAGGGTCTGCGTTCACTAGTACAAAGTAGGTTGTTACGAGGGACTTTGTTGACTTTCTCTAGTGTTGTCTGTATGATCTGTTTGCTGTAGCCCCTCTCAGTGAACCTGTTAGTCGCTTCTCTTGCACAGTCCTCAAAAGCCTGGTCTGTACTGCAGATTATCCGGACTCTGAGAAACTCCCCATAGGGGATGCTTTTAATCAAGTGGTGAGGGTGGAAGCTGGAAGCATGGGGGTGAAGTTACCCGCAGTACTTTCTCTATGCAGTGTTGTTTCCAGTTTGTTATTAATAACTTGGGCATGTACATCAAGAAAACTGATGGCTGTATTACTGATCTCTGCAGTAAATTGCAAATTCAAAACATTGTGATTAATATTGTCAATAAATGCAATAGCTTGTTCTTTAGAACCATTCCATACCATAAAGACACCGTCTATAAATCGCATCCAGCAAATTATATGATTATCCCACACCTCTTTGTGTGTAACCCTGAGTACCCGCTCCTCCCACCAGCCTACGTGCAAACACGCATAGCTGGGGGAGAAGCAGGCTCCCATGGCAGCACCTCTCGTCTGTTGGTAGACTTCCTTGTTAAACAGAAAGAAGGTATTATGCAAACAGAAATCTATCATCTTTAAAATCATTTTTCCATGTTTGTACCTTTCAGTAGCTGCATTTTTCTAGAAAGTAACCTGCTGCTTTAACCCCATCGACACGATTAATACTTGTATATAAAGCACAAATGTCAAGAGTAACAGATGGTATTTGTCTGACCAGGAAACAACTTTAATTTTTCCCAAAAAGTCATTTGTCTCCTTTATACAAGATGGTAATGTTTTAACGTGATCCTGGAGGTAGGAATCCACGAAATGAGACACCTTTTCTGGCTGATATTATAGGCCTTCCGGGGACTTGCGAGATCTTTTTATGAATTTTGGGAATGACATAAAGTATTGGAGTGATAGGGGAATTCTGTTTTCAGAAAAAGGTATTAATCATTTGTCAATAAACCTTCCCTATCCTATCTATTGGGGTGTTGTTTGATTTGTTCCTGTATCTCTTTAAGATTATGGTAGTTAGATTTGATATAACATGATTGATCGTCCAGATGTTTGTTAGCTTCCATGCGTGTGTTACCAAGATTTTCTAAGAGCTAACACTGACCTCCAGTGTTCATTTTGTGAATTGCCTTTCTGTTATTGTAAAATTAATTGCCAGCCACGGGAAGTCCGAGAATTCTAGTCCACACACAGTTTAAGAAGTACAAAGTGATGAAAGTGTCAGAAAACCGTCCCCGCCTAGCAAGAAATGAACAGAGGTGGCTTATTTCTGCATACCTTTTTTATTAGAATGCCCTTCCTGGACGAGATCTAAATAGTCAATGCACTGGTGAATATCTAGCTTGTAAATAAAATACTTAGATTTCTGATTTATTTTTTTCTCTTTTTAATGTCATTTATATGAGGGATTCCTTTACAATCCGTATTTGAGGTGCGTGTCCACCAGTTACCCTTTTAAAGAAAGGATTTGTGTACATAACTATGTTGTACGGTCTTCGAATACCTGAAACAAGCATACACGAACACCTAGCTTTGGTTTTCTCTTTACAGTCTATTTCTGACATTATGAATCAACTGTAATAAGAAAATGTGGCATTCCATTTCGCTGCATTCTGCTATTCCTTGCTGCGCCACTTAAGATGACGTATGCTTGTTTAAACAGAGGAGTCGTTTACAAATGTCTGCACTTGGCATTGTCTTCCTTGGGCGCAACTTCCCAGATAGGTTGAGCCATATATGAAGCTCTGGGCCCAGAAACTGCCCTTTATTCGCACAGACGTTGCAGCGCTCGGGTGGTCAGCTCAGCAGGTGCTGCTCACTCAGGCGGAAGGACCAGCCAAGGAGCTTTCACGTCGGCTGTTCCTTGAATACGATCTAAGACGCGTTATGAGTCAGCGTGAAAATATCAAACTTAAATTTGTTTTTGTTTCGGTAGCTAGTGCAACATCCAAACGTTGGCTATGCTGGCTGGATGAGTGCCTTGGGGTTTAGATGGGAGCGTCTCTATTGTGTCTTTTTTATGCAACTGCTGCAATTTCTTGGTGATTTTTGGCACCTCGGTGTACTGCGGACTGTAATTATTTATGCGGACAGCATCACTGTGGGATTCCGTTCAGCTTGTATTTGATTTAACGTTGTGCATTTCTAACACTGGTGGCGGAAGTCTGTGAAATGCTTTCAAATTGAGATTCCTGTATTCATATTAACCATTATCAAGGGGGTAATAACACCACCCCCATTAGAATATTTAGTTTTCTTTTATTTTCTCAAAGTAAAAAAAACTCTTATTATATAATCATAATGCATAATGTGTTTATAGAGTAATTTAAAGATTGGCACCGTGCTGGCTCCTTTGTCCATAGTTGTGTTAGCTTCGGGAGAAACAAGCATTGGCAAAGCCAATAGGTCTCGCCTTTGGGACACTTGATGTTGTTGCACCAAGGATATTGTGCTGCATAACTCAAAATTTATAAGGTCCCAAAGGCGAGACCTATTGGCTATGCCAATGCTTGTTTTGTCTGAATCTCATTTTTTTCTTTTCTTGTTGGACCTTAGACTGCAGCTTCTTTAATTCCTCCACAACTACATCCTGAAAAATGTCACTGGCATCGCGGTGCATAATGGGCATAAAAAACGACGATGGTTGAATGGACTTGGTTCCAATTTTCTTAGACCAATGCCTGCATTGTGTAAAGTGTCCTGTGCGCTGGGCGTGTGAACTCTTCCATTACTTTCAGATGCTAGAGGTTCCAGTGTATGTATAATAGATATATGTATTTCAGAGCAATCATGCGGCAAACAGCCACAGCTGCTCCTTCTTCAGAGGGTCCTGCTTCATGTGAATCCATTTACCTAGAGTGCACTCTACCATTAGCCGAGACCTTCGAGTGTACCTTATTCTCTTAGTGTGCTGCCTCAGCCCCCCTCCCCATCTAGAGCGTCCCTTGTGCCCTCCAGAGTCTCCCTCCCCCCTCTAGAGTCTCCCTCTCCCCCTCTAGAGCCTCCCTCACCCCCTCTAGAGCCTCCCTCGCCCCCTCTAGAGCCTCCATCACCCCCTCTAGAGCCTCCCTCTCCCCCTCTAGAGCCTCCCTCGCCCCCTCTAGAGCCTCCATCGCCCCTCTAGAGCTTCCCTCACCCCCTCTAGAGACTCCCTCGCCCCCTCTAGAGCCTCGCTCGCCCCCTTTAGAGCCAACCCTCGCCCCTCTAGAGCCTCCCTCGCCCCTCTAGAGCCTCCATCGCCCCCTCTAGAGCCTCCATCGCCCCCTCTAGAGCCTCCATTGCCCCCTCTAGAGCCTCCATCGCCCCCTCTAGAGCTTCCATCACCCCCTCTAGAGCCTCCATTGCCCCCTCTAGAGCCTCCATCGCCCCCTCTAGAGCTTCCATCACCCCCTCTAGAGTCTCCCTCTCCCCCTCTAGAGCCTCCCTCGCCCCCTCTGGAGCTTCCCTCGCCCGATCTGGAGCCTCCCTCGCCCCTTCTAGAGCCTCCTACGCCCCTCTAGAGCCTCCATCGCCCCCTCTAGAGCCTCCATCGCCCCCTCTAGAGCCTCCATCGCCCCCTCTAGAGCCTCCATCGCCCCTCTAGAGCTTCCCTCATCCCCTCTAAAGACTCCCTCGCCCCCTCTAGAGCCTCGCTCGCCCCCTTTAGAGCCAACCCTCGCCCCATCTAGAGCCCCCCTCGCCCCCTCTAGGGCATCCCTCACCCCCTCTAGAGCCTCCCTCACCCCATCTAGAGCCCCCTCGCCCTCTCTAGAGCCTCCCTCACCCCCCTCTAGAACCTCCCTTGCCCCCTCAAGAGCCTCCCTCGCTCCCTCTAGAGCCTCCCTCACCCCCTCTAGAGCCCCCTCTCCCCTTCTAGAGCCTCCCTCGCCCCTCTAGAGCCTCCCTCGCCTCCTTTAGAGCCTCCCTCAACCCTCTAGAGCCTCCTCCGCCCCCTCTAAAGCCTCCCCCGCCTCCTCTAGAGCCTCCCTCACCCCCTCTCTCGCCCCTCTAGATCCTCCTCCGTCCCTCAAGAGCCTCCCTCGCCCCCTCTAGAAACTCCCTCACCCCCTCTAGAGCCACCCTCATCCCCCTCTAGAGCCTTCCTCGCTCCCTCTAGAGCCTACCTCACCCTCCCTAGAGCCTCCCTCACCCCCCTCTGGAGCCTCCCATGCCCTGTCTAGAGCCACCCCACACCTCTAGAGCCACCCCACGCCTCTAGAGCCTCTCTCACCCCCTCTAGAGCCTCTCATGCCCCTCTAGAGCCTCTCCGTCCCTCTAGAGCCTCCCTCGCCCCCTCTAGAGCCTACCTCACCCCCTCTAGATCCTCCCTCGCCCCCTCTAGAGCCTCCCTTGCCCCATCTAGAGCCCTCCTCGCCCCCTCTAGAGCCTCCCTCACCCCCTCTAGAGCCTCCCTCGCACCCTCTAGAGCCTACCTCACCCTCCCTAGAGCCTCCCTCGCCCCCTCTAGAGCCTCCCTCGCCCCATCTAGAGCCCTCCTCGCCCCCTCTAGAGCCTCCCTCACCCCCTCTAGAGCCTCCCTCGCACCCTCTAGAGCCTACCTCACCCTCCCTAGAGCCTCCCTCACCCCCCTCTGGAGCCTCCCATGCCCTGTCTAGAGCCACCCCACACCTCTAGAGCCACCCCACGCCTCTAGAGCCTCTCTCACCCCCTCTAGAGCCTCTCATGCCCCTCTAGAGCCTCTCCGTCCCTCTAGAGCCTCCCTCGCCCCCTCTAGAGCCTCCCTCGCCCCATCTAGAGCCTCCCTCGCCCCTCTAGAGCTTCCCTTGCCACCTTTAGAGCCTCCCTCGCCCCATCTAGAGCCTCCATCGCCCCCTCTAGAGCCTCCCTCACCCCATTTAGAGCCACCCCTCGCCCCTCTAGAGCCTCCCTCGCCCCATCTAGAGCCTCCCTTGCCTCATCTAGGGCTTCCCTCTCCCCCTCTAGAGTCTCCCTCGCCCCCTCTAGAGCCTCCCTCGCCCCCTCTAGAGCCTCCCTCGCCCTCTCTACAGCCTTCCTCACCCCCTCTAGAGCCTCCCTCACCCCTCTCTAGAGCTTCCCTCGCCCCCTCCAGAGCCTTCTCCGCACCTCTAGAACCTCCTCCGCCCCCTCTAGAGCCTCCCTCGCCCCTCTGGAGCCTTTTCCGCCCCTTCTAGAGCCTCCTATGCCCCCTCTAGAGCCCCTCTCTCCCCCTCTAGAGTCTCCCTCGCCCCCTCTAGAGCCTCCCTCGCCCCCTCCCTTGCCTCCCTTGCCTCCCTTGCCTCTTCTAGAGCCTCCCTCGCCCCTCTAGAGCCTCCTCCACCCCCTCTAGAGCCTCCTTGGCCTCCTTTAGAGCCTCCATCGCCTCCTCTAGAGCCTCCCTTACCCCCTCTAGAGCCTTCCTCGCCCCCTTTAGAGTCCCCCTTGCCCCCTCTAGAGCTTCCCTTCTCACCCCCTCTAGAGCCTCCCTCGTCCCCTCTAGAGCTTCCCTCGCCTCCTCTAGAGCCTCCCTCGCCCCCTCTAGAGCCTCCCTCGCCACCTCTAGAGCCTCCTCGCCCCATCTAGAGCTTCCCTCTCCCACTCTAGAGCCTACTTCGCTGCCTCTAGACTCTAGAGTGTCCCTCGCCCCATCTAGAGCCACCCTTGCCCCTCTAGAGCCTCCCTCACCCCAACTAGAGCCACCCCTCGCCCCTCTAGAGCCTCCCTCGCCCCATCTAGAGCCTCCCTCACCTCCTCTAGAGCCTCCCTCGCCCCCTCTAGAGACTCCCTCGCCCCCTCTAAAGCCCCCCTCACCCCCTCTAGAGCCTCCCTCGCCCCCTCTAGAGCCTTCTCCGCCCCTCTAGAGCTTCCTCCGCCCCCTCTAGAGCCTCCCTCGCCTCCACTAGAGCCTCCATCGCCCCCTGTAGAACCTCCCTCGCCCCCTCTAGAGCCTCCCTCTTCCCATCTAGAGCCTCCTCCGCCCCCTCTAGAGCCTCCCTTGCCTCCATTAGAGCCTCCCTCTTCCCATCTAGAGCCTTCCTCACCCCCTCTAGAGCCCCCCTCGCCCTCTCTAGAGCCTCCCTTGCCCTCTCTAGAGCCTCCCTCGCCCCATCTAGAGCCTCCCTCGCCCCCTCTAGAGCCTCCCTCGGCCCCTCTAGATCCTCCCTCGCCCCTCTAAAGCCTCCCTCGCCCCACCTAGAGACTCCATTGCCCCCTGTAGAGCCTCCCCCGCCCCTCTAGAGCCTCTCTCGCCCCACTAGAGCCTCCCTCGTCCCATCTACAGCCTCCCTCACCCCCTATAGAGCCCCCCTCACCCTCTCTAGAGCCCCCCTCACCCTCTCTAGAGCCTCCCTCGTCCCCTCTAGAGCCTCATTCTCCCCCTCTACAGCCTCCCTCGCCCTATCTAGAGCCACCCCTTGCCCCTCTAGAGCCTCCCTTGCCCCCTGTAGAGCCTCCCTCGCCCCTCTAGAGCCTACCTCACCCTATCTAGAGCCACCCCTTGCCCCTCTAGAGCCTCCCTTGCCCCCTGTAGAGCCTCCCTCGCCCCTCTAGAGCCTCCCTTGCCCCCTCTAGAGCCTCCTCGCCCCATCTAGAGCTTCCCTATCCCCCTCTAGAGCCTACCTCGCCCCCTCTAGAGCCTCCCTCGCCCTCTCTAGAGCCTCCCTCGCCCTCTCTAGATCCCCCCTCACCCCATCTAGAACCTCCCTCGCCCCCTCTAGAGCTTCCCTCGCCCCCTCTAGAGCCCCCCCTCATCCCCTCTAGAGCTTCCCTCACCCGCTCGAGCCTCCCTTGCCCCCTCTAGACCTTCCCTCTTCCTTCTCCTCTCCTCTGCTGGCCCTTTTCTCCTCACTCATGCCCTCTGTCTTCTAGAGAGCTCCGAGTACCTTCGTTCTACCCTGTGGTAATAACATGCTGTCCCTGTTTCAACCCCATCTTGTTTAGGGGCAGCTGAGAGGGAGCAGTGCCGAATTTAGACTCATCTGACCTTTACTCATACGAAAACACGTTAATGTATTAACTGATTTTATTCAACGCTACAGAGATAAAAAAGACAACAGTTCGGAGGAGATGTGACTTCAAACGTACAGCAGACTGAGCTTTGCAGTTCACATGACCATAAAGACACAAGAGACTGAGCTTCAGAATACACATGGCTGAGAAGATACAAGAGGCCGAGCTTCAGAATACACGTGGCTGAGAAGATACAAGAGGCCGAGATTCAGAATACACGTGGCTGAGAATATACAAGAGACTGAGCTTCAGAATACACGTGGCTGAGAAATTACAAGAGACTGAGCTTCAGAATACACAAGGCTGAAAAGATACAAGAGACTGAGCTTCAGAATACACGTGGCTGAGAAGATGCAAGAGACTACGATTCAGAATACACGTGGCTGAGTAGATACAAGAGGCTGAGCTTCAGAATACACTTGGTTGAGAAGATACTAGAGACTGAGCTTCAGAATACACGTGGCTAAGAAATTACAAGAGACTGAGCTTCAGAACACATGTGGCTGAGAAGATACAAGAGACCGAGCTTCAGAATACACAAGGCTGAAAAGATACCAGAGACCGAGCTTTAGAATACACATGACTGAGAAGATACAAGAGACTGAGCTTCAGAATACACAGGGCTGAAAAGATACAAGAGACGGAGCTCCAGAATACACGTGGCTGAGAAGATACAAGAGAGTGAGCTTCAGAATACACAAGGCTGAAAAGATACAAAAGACTGAGCTTCAGAATATACATGGCTGAGGAGATGCAAGAGGCCAAGCTTCAGAATACATGTGGCTGAGAAGATAAAAGAGACTGAGCTTCAGAATACACGTGGCTGAGAAATTACAAGAGACTGAGCTTCAGAATACACATGGCTGAAAAGATACAAGAGGTCGAGCTTCAGAATACACGTGGCTGAGAAGATACAATAGACTGAGCTTCAGAATACACGTGGCTGAGAAATTACAAGAGATTGAGCTTCAGAATACACATAACTGAGAAGATACAACAGGCCGAGCTTCCGAATACACGTGGCTGAGACGATACAAGAGATAGAGCTTGAGAATATACGTGGCTGAGAAATTACAAGAGACTGAGCTTCAGAACACACATAACTGAGAAGATACAAGAGACTGAGCTTCAGAATACATGTGGCTGAGAAGATACAAGAGACTAAGCTTCAGAATATGCGTAGCTGAGAAGATGCAAGAGACTGAGCTTCAGAATACACGTGGCTGAGAAGATACAAGGGAATGAGCTTCAGAATACACATGACTGAGAAGATACAAGAGACGGAGCTTCAGAATAGGAGTAGCTGAGAAGATACAAGAGACTGAGCTTCAGAATACACATGGCTGAGAAGATACAGGAGACTGAGCTTCAGAATAGGCGTGGCTGAGAAGATACAAGAGACCGAGCTTCAGAATACACATGACTGGAAAGATACAAGAGACTGATCTTCAGAATACATGGTGCTGAGAAATTACAAGAGACTGAGCTTTGGAATACACATGACTGAAAAGATACAAGAGACTGAGCTTCAGAATACACGTGGCTGAGAAGTTACAAGAAACTGAGCTTCAGAATACACGTGGCTGAGATGATACAAGAGATCGAGCTTCAGAATACACAAGACTGAGAAGATACAAGAGACTGAGCTTCAGAATACACATAGCTGAATAGATACAAGAGACTGAGCTTCAGAATACACGTGGCTGAAAATTTACAAGAGACTGAGCTTCAGATTACACATGACTGAGAAGATACAAGAGACTGAGCTTCAGAATAGGCGTGGCTGAGAAGATACAAGAGACCGAGCTTCAGAATACACAAGGCTAAAAAGATGCAAGAGACTAAGCTTCGTAATACACGTGGCTGAGAAATTACAAGAAACTGAGCTTCAGAATACACATGGCTGAAAAGATACAAGAGACTGATCTTCAGAATACATGGTGCTGAGAAATTACAAGAGACTGAGCTTTGGAATACACATGACTGGAAAGATACAAGAGACTGAGCTTCAGAATACACATAGCTGAAAAGATACAAGAGCCTGAGCTACATTATACACGCGGCTGAAAAGATACAAGAGACTGAGCTTCAGAACACACGTGGCTGAGAAGATACAAGAGATCAAGCTTCAGAATACACAAGGCTGAGAAGATACAAGAGACTGAGCTTCAGAATACACGTGGCTCAGAAGATACAAGAGACTGAGCCTCAGAATACAAATGGCTGAAAAGATACAAGAGACTGAGCTTCAGAATACACATAGCTGAAAAGATACAAGAGACTGAGCTTCAGAATACTGTGGTAAATAAAATTTCCTTTACCTGGACTGAATTTGATACAGAATCATAATAAAATAGCTCAGTATAATGAGAGGCAGAATCCGTGATATTAGAGTTTCTGAATGGGCTTTATTCCAATAATCGATTATAATCGGATGCTTCAAGTTCCATCACCACGGGGTTCAGGAAGTGAAGTACATACTTTATTGACAAGAAGTAACTTTTATAGTACATACGTTATAGTGAAGCAAATACAGTAGGCGTAACAATTGATAAGGAACTTGACGTGGTACCTGCGTAACCGAAAATGGGTGTAATAAGGAGTAAAAAGACACATGATTGGTTATGATATCATGCATAGGTGGATCTATAAGATAATACTTGGCATAGATGCGCGCGCAGCAGCATGACGTGTAATTGACGTGTAACTAGGGGGTGAAGGGGACTTGACATTAGCTCTACATGTGGAGACGAAAAGTCTGGGGGGTCAGGTCAACCTAATCCCAAATCATATCTAACCTCCTATGTTTAAAGAACTATGTTATCCATAAAGGAAGGACTCTCGGACAGAATCTATTCTATACTGACTGTGCGTGCGTGTACAAGCGTCTAAGTGTCTACACTGAATGCGAGGGGGTAGGAATATTCCATGGTGACAGGGCTATGAATTACTTGCATGAGGACAGAGAAGCCGGGCCTTTTGCTTGGTAACTGGAAGAATGTTTACTTAAACTACTAGGCAGGAATGCATCGGCTGAGGGGGAAGCAGATAATTCGAAGGTGAAATACAGCTCTTGGCAGAGAATAGGCTGATGTCAGGCTTCGTGAGCCGCGCAGAGAATGAGACAGAGTTCATGGTCACAGATGCAGGCTCAGACTGGAGCTTTCAGAGGCAGAAGGCAAAAGGAGTTTGATGACAGAATCAGGGCCTACTTGCCTGGACTGTAAAATGGCATAAGTGAACCATATAAAGCCGGTGGCCTTTCATATTTAGGAATGGAATATCCGGCCTATTCATGGCGGATCTGACAGAGGACATGTTGACGGTGGACGCACATGTATTTGCGTCTTCATAACTGGAACTGGAGGGAACATACATGTACTTGTGACATGCACATAGAACCGTTGGGGTCCAAGATAGGGGACATAACTGACCAGGAAAATCCACATCTCCACAATACACGTAGCTGAGTTATTACAAGAGACTGAGCTTCAGAATTCACAAGGCTGAGAAGATACAAGAGACAGAGCTTCAGAATACACGTGGCTGAGAAAATACAAGAAACCAAGCTTCAGAATACACATGGCTGAGAAGATACAAGAGACAGAGCTTCAGAATACACATGACTGAGAAGATACAAGAGACTGAGCTTCAGAATACACGTGGCTGAAAAGATACAAGAGACTGAGCTTCAGAATACACGTGGCTGAGAAGATACAAGAGACTGAGCTTCAGAATACACATGACTGAGAAGATACAAGAGACAGAGCTTCAGAATACACATGACTGAGAAGATACAAGAGACTGAGCTTCAGAATACACGTGGCTGAGAAAATACAAGAAACCAAGCTTCAGAATACACATGGCTGAGAAGATACAAGAGACAGAGCTTCAGAATACACATGACTGAGAAGATACAAGAGACTGAGCTTCAGAATACACGTGGCTGAAAAGATACAAGAGACTGAGCTTCAGAATAGGCGTGGCTGAGAAGATACAAGAGACCGAGCTTCAGAATACACAAGGCTAAAAAGATGCAAGAGACTAAGCTTCGTAATGCACGTGGCTGAGAAATTACAAGAAACTGAGCTTCAGAATACACATGGCTGAAAAGATACAAGAGACTGATCTTCAGAATACATGGTGCTGAGAAATTACAAGAGACTGAGCTTTGGAATACACATGACTGGAAAGATACAAGAGACTGAGCTTCAGAATACACATAGCTGAAAAGATACAAGAGACTGAGCTACATTATACACGCGGCTGAAAAGATACAAGAGACTGAGCTTCAGAACACACGTGGCTGAGAAGATACAAGAGATCAAGCTTCAGAATACACAAGGCTGAGAAGATACAAGAGACTGAGCTTCAGAATACACGTGGCTCAGAAGATACAAGAGACTGAGCCTCAGAATACAAATGGCTGAAAAGATACAAGAGACTGAGCTTCAGAATACACATAGCTGAAAAGATACAAGAGACTGAGCTTCAGACTACACGTAGCTGAGTAATTACAAGAGACTGAGCCTCAGAATACAAATGGCTGAAAAGATACAAGAGACTGAGCTTCAGAATACACATAGCTGAAAAGATACAAGAGACTGAGCTTCAGAATACACGTAGCTGAGTAATTACAAGAGACTGAGCTTCAGAATTCACAAGGCTGAGAAGATACAAGAGACAGAGCTTCAGAATACACGTGGCTGAGAAAATACAAGAAACCAAGCTTCAGAATACACATGGCTGAGAAGATACAAGAGACTGAGCTTCAGAATACACATGACTGAGAAGATACAAGAGACAGAGCTTCAGAATACACATGACTGAGAAGATACAAGAGACTGAGCTTCAGAATACACGTGGCTGAGAAAATACAAGAAACCAAGCTTCAGAATACACATGGCTGAGAAGATACAAGAGACAGAGCTTCAGAATACACATGACTGAGAAGATACAAGAGACTGAGCTTCAGAATACACGTGGCTGAAAAGATACAAGAGACTGAGCTTCAGAATACACGTTGCTGAGAAAATACAAGAAACCAAGCTTCAGAATACACATGGCTGAGAAGATACAAGAAACTGAGCTTCAGAATACACGTGGCTGAGAAGATACAAGAAGCTGAGCTTCAGAATACACTAGGCTCAAACGATACAAGAGACTGTGCTCCAGAATACACGTGGCTGAGAAGATACAAAAGAGTGAGCTCCAGAATACACGTGGCTTGGAAGATACAAGAGACTGAGCTTCAGAATACACGTGGCTGAGAAGATACAAGAGACTGAGCTCCAGAATACACGCGGCTGAGAAGATACAAGAGACTGAGCTTCAGAATAGGCGTGGCTGAGAAGATACAAGAGACCGAACTTCTGAACATTTGAAAGGCTAAAATCTCATGTTCGCCTATTGAAGAGACTGACCCGGAAAGACAAGTGAAGTAGTCTTTGAATAAAATGGTTATTGCCCCTCCCTTCCGCCCCCTTCTGTCTGGTTTTATAAGTTTATATCCTGCTGGTAGGGCAGTGGTGATGTCGGGGGAGTTGTTATCATCCAGCCAGGTTTCTGTGATAAAGGCTATGTCAGGTTTTAAGTCTTCTAAAATCTCCCAGATCGCCAGGCAGTGTTTGGGCCTACACCTAGAGTTAAAATAGATACAAGTCAGTTGAGATGTTATGTTATTTATTTATGATTATAGAGCGCTCGATTACCCTAGGGTGTCCTGGCATTGAGCACTGATTACCTGGGGAGCATAGGCCTAAACATGGGAAAAGAACCATGTCTTTAGGCCTTTCGGAAAGGAGATTAGATCTGGAGCATTTCTCAGTCGGAAAGGCAGTTCATTCCAAGCCTTAGAGGCACAAGAAGCAAAGCTTTTGCCTCCCCAGTTTGTTTTCTTAAAAGAGGGCGTTTCCACTTGTTTGGAGCCTGTTGACCTTAATGTTCTGTTCGGGATTTTCCATGAAAACTTGGATTTAAGGAACTCAGGACCTGTTCCATTCACAGCTTTAAAAACAATACAAAGCGCCTTGAAGCGAGACCTCAAAGGGACTGGAAGCCAATGCAATTTCTTGAGTTCTCCCTTAACTGAGACGAACCTGGGTGTCCCGGTCAGCAGTCTGGCAGCCGCATTCTGGACCACTTGCAACCTGTTCAGATGTTGTTTTTGAATATTAAGATATAAACTGTTGCAGTAGTCGAGACGCAACATTATAAGTGCCATCACCACAGTCCTCAGACTCCCTTCAGACAGGAAGAACCTGATTTTCTTGTTTATTCTGAGAACCAGGAAGCATGCGGATGTCACCATGCTCACATGGTCCCCCATGGTGAGTTTATTATCTACCACAATACCTAGATTCTTGGCTTTTCTAGATGGTACGGGACACAGGCCCAGATCCTCAGGCCACCACTCTGGTGTCCACACCCGTGGGTTGTTGCCAAATCTCAAAACCTCAGTCTTAGCTGAGTTAAGCTTTAGACAGTTGGCAGACATCCACGTTTAATGGATGGATCCCATACAATCATGGAAGCGAACGCCTGCTTCCTTTTCGGCTCCCTCCATCACCGACAACACCATTTGTGTGTCGTCATAGTGAGCTGGAACCCAAAGGACCTGATGATGCCAGCCAGGGGTGCCACATAGATGTTAAAAAGCGTTGGGCTAAGAGCTGAGCCCTGTGGCACCCCGCATGGCAAAGAAAAGGGTTCAGAGATGTTACCATCTAGGTCTACCGTTTGTGACCTATCCGTCAAAAACGATTTAAACAATTTCCAGGCCGAACCACTTATCCCTATTTCAGATAACCGGTTAAGTAGTACCATATGGTGAACCGTATCAAAGGCCGCGGATAGGTCTAATAGGATCAACATCGCGTTCCCTCCCCTGTCCGCGGCCTCTCTGATTTCCTCGGTCGATTTTAACAACGCCAACTCAGCTATGAAAAGCTCTGAACCCATATTGCGACGGATCCAAAGAATGATTGAGGAGAAGGAAATCACTGAGTCGACTGTTCATTGCTTTGGCTGGCAGGGAAGGCTAGAGATTGGTCGATAGCTGTTAGGGTCCTTGGGATCCAGTGACTGTTTCTTCAATAATGGAAGAACAGAGGCTATTTTCCATAATTTTGGAAAAATTCCAGATGTGAATACACCATTAGGCAGGGGAGTAAGTGCAGTACAGATAATATCAGGGTTCTGCTTAATAATCCACGCAGGACAAGGGTCACTGGGAGCGTCGGATTTGATCAGAGGGGTAAAATGATCCAATGTCATGTCTGAAGGACAGGGGCTTTACAATTTTTTTGTATTCAAATCGGTCTGATTTTTATTAATCAATCCCATCAGAGATGAAAATATCGTCTCAATTTTTGACTTAAAAAATTCAGCAATGTTATTACAGAAATCAGGAGCATCATGATTTCGGGGCATATTGGGACTGGACAATTTAATAACAGTTTTAAAAAGTTCTTTAGAGTTGGATTCAGCCTTAGTTATTTGTGAAGAAAAAAACTCTTTCTTGGCTGCCACAAGAGATTGCTTGTAGTTGGAGATAGCGATTTTGAACTCTGTTTTGTCAGACTCTGCATAGTTTTTACGCCATTTCCTTTCAGCGTGTTTACAAATCAATTTCTTCGCCTTAAGCTCTCCTGAGTACCAAAGAGCAGTGGGTAAGGTTCGTTTACGGGTCCATTTTTTAGGCGGAACTAATTGTTCACATGCCTTGGCAAGCCATCTATTATAGAGAGTCGTTGCCTCTTCAATGTCCAACGGAGGTGTATACATTGAGTTTGTGAGAGTGGATTCCAGACTTTTGGCATCCAAGTTTCCCAGGCTCTAGTGATAATCTCCTTGGTCTGTCTGGGGCCAGAGAAATGAGCAGGGGAACTGTTTAGTTCAAACTTAATCGCAGAGTGATCTGACCATGCGATTGGAAGAACTGAAATATCAGCTAGATCAATATTATTAGAATATATACCATCGAGAGTATGACCTTTCACGTGTGTGGGAGGAATCACCAGTTGTTCGAGACCTCCTATAGCCATAATTTGTTCTAGTCTGGATGTGCCAGGATCACTAAGTTTTTCCAAATGGAAGTTAAAATCTCCCAACATCGTGAAGGACTGTAAACACAGCCCTTCTTCTAACAACAAACTCAAAGAATCTAAAAAAACACTTTTCGAGCCGGGTAGGCGATAAATTAAAATGCGTTTAAAAGGTTTATATAGTGCTGAATATATATGGAACAAAATTTGGGGTAAGTGACTTGTGATAAATAACCGCAAGCCCCCCCCCCCCCTTTTCTGTGTCTGGTCAAGTGTATAACAGTGAAAGCCAGGCGGTGTAGCCTTAACCGAGTCCGGGCCAGAGGAGCTATCTGACCATGTCTCCGTGATGAATGCCAGTTTTACATTATAATCCTCAAGCAAGAGGGCACATTCCATAGAGTGTTTCACCAAGGATCTGGCATTAAATAGAATACATTTCAAAGGAACGCCACTTCCATAGCCCATCATATTGCCCAATGTAGTTCTCCGGCTGTTAATTGGTAAGTTTAACACAACCGGGAGAGGTAGCTGACAGCTGGTACAGAAAGAACCCTTGATGCCATCGTGGCAGTTGTCCAGAAATTATCTGGGCCATTGAGGGAACTTATCACCCTGATTAATCAGGTGTAATTCCCTACTTGTGTAATGCAGTCTATTAGTAGAAAGACATCCAGGGGGACGGGCCTGCGCCCGGCCTGAGCGCGGACGGGCGCAGACAGGCGTGCCTTCGGCGTGCTTTCGGTGTGCCAGCGGCGCGTCCGCTGGGCACGTCAGCGTGCCTATTAAGTAGATCCACCCATGGAAAACACTAGACCGCTAACCCAAGCGGAAGTGGTGCCCCTAACTGAGCCCGCGATCGGTGCTCCGAATATAAAGTGCAAAGTGCAGACCAAATGCCTCCTAGATGCCCCCCAATCACAATTCCCAGAATTGAAATGATAAAATGGTAAAAATAGAGTTAAAAGGTATTCACCAAAGCAAAGTTCGTACTTCAAGCGGTTTCACCGGCGAGCATTGCACACAGCTTCGCTCGATAACCAGCGCTGCGCGGGCGCGTCAGCGTGCCTATTAAGTAGATCCACCCAGGGAAAACACTAGACCGGTAACCCAAGCGGAAGTGGTCCCCCTAACTGAGCCCGGCCAGATTAATGACATTTCTAGCGTGCTGATCTAATAATACTTGGCTGTCCTATTTACAATGAAAGCATGAAAAAGGGCCCTCCGTATTCTCTGGTGAGGCTTTCACACGTGATGCATCTTTATGCTGCTGGGGTTTGGCCAGCTTAAGGAGCATCTCCCTAGAGAATTGATGGGGGTTACGAGGAGCTGGTGCAAAAGGGGCAGGGTTCCTGGCCCCTGGTCCCGTTCGGGCGCGGACAGGCGCAGGCGGGCTTACCTTTGGTTCGCCAGCGGCGCGGCCACGCCGAGGTCCCGTTTTTATAGTCACCCATTACTAAGAAGATAGAACGCTGCCCGTCCTACAGCACTGCTTCCGGTGACTTCCTTTTGTGCAATACCCCAATCGCCCCTTTTTTCTAATTCTTTGAAATGTTTAGCTTTTCAGAGATATTTGTCATATGTGCTGTTAATACAGACCCCACAAATATGTATCTATATGTTATTTGCATTACGCATTGTGCGGTTTTTCTTAAGTGTCAAACTTCCTCATACCTCTACCAGCCTACTTATCTCTTCCAAAACGCTAATCCACTTTCTAAGATGATGAACGCTATTACCATCCCGCTCACCCCCTTGCATTTCTCCTTTCGGTTTATACCCCAATCCAATATGGCGCTCAGCGAAAGCACCTTGCCACTTCCGGGTCACAAACCGGAAGTTCTTACATACGACTCCTATTTCACCGCTCCCTGCTACCGGCTGTCATTACCACCAAATAACACGGACACCGACAGCACCTGGCATTAGCCGAGACCAGAGGTAAGAGATACCCACCCCAAAAAACCCCCGCCCCCCTCCCTCTCCGATGCACTACCAGACTCCCGCCCGCTATTACGCTTCTATAAGCTTGTTCTTCCTTGTCCTTTCTCCTTATTTTTAGAATCTTCGGGTTTACATACCCTTGTACCAAGATACCACTTTCCGCGAATACCCGGTAAGGGAATCCTGATCCCGCTCTATATTCCATTTGCAATTGCTCACCATATCAGCTCAAAGCATGCGTATGCCTGCATTACTCTCAACACTGATTTGAACTCCGTACAGGCTAATATTCACGTCTTGTTTTTACCACCTACAATATATGGAAAATTTAAGAGCACCGCTTTTACTCGGCGACAGTCTCACTTTCAAAATCATTTGCTTGCGTCTATGACATAGACCATACCTATCGATGTGCTATCAATTGTATAACTATACTTCCATTCTATTTTTGCATGTCACACTATTCTTGAAATACGTAATGACTATGCTTTGCGACCGATGAAGCGCCAGTACCTCGACTCGCACTAAGTCACTGATTCACCATTTTGGCGCCACGCACCGATTTACTCGCCCATATTAAGTCTTAACTAATGATAACTTTCCTCTTTTTCATCTCGTGCCTGACCGGGCCACCTTGATGCGCATCCATACTGTAATTATACTTTTATCTCTTATATTTGCATGGCAATTGACACTTTGCCCTTGTTTAAACATATACCCGTAATGCTGAACTGTAAATATCCACAACTTTTCGAATGTTGATTTTTGTTTCTATACGTCACATGACCGCGTTATCTCATCACAACTTTTTGCACGCTCGATGACTGTATTTAATACTGTTGACTCCTTTTGACCACCCTGCTCCTATATGACATACTACTCTTATCCTCTTCTGTCTCTATATGATCTTCTGACTACAAACAACGATGTATTTGTGATTATGTTCTCTTCGCAACCATGCTCCCTGACAACCGGAAATTGTTTTTTGTAATTTGTCTCGCATATGCGCACCACTCCTTGAATGTTTATACCCATTTTCTTTCTCTCAATTTTTTTGATGCGTTTGTTATTTCTAAATCTACTGTGCTAAAACTGTCGCAATTGTTACATTTACCTTCCTTGACATGGACTTATAAATATGTTGACTCCTTTCGCCCAATATATCCACTTTTCCTTTCCCACTCTCATTATCCAAATCACACCCCTATCCTTTTCTTATTAAACTTACTTTATTCTGCACAACTGCTCTACTACACCTCTACTCCCCCTCACCTATACATTTCCGCTGCAACTCATACCACAAACTTGACTTAATTAAACCTTGTCAATCCCTCGCACCCCAACTCTGACCCGTTTCTCACTTTCTTCTCACTCCCTCTTCTCCCTCTTCCCTTACTTATTCCCTCTTACGCTTCGCTTCTACACTTACCACCCACTACTATGCACATGATTTACACATGACTAACCATACCCTGTCTTAATCAACCCTTGATGTTACTTTGTCTATGTACAGCCCTGAGGAAGCCCCAGGCCTGATGGCCAATTAGAGGGTGAAACACGTGTTGGCTGTGCCATCCTTTCTTCTTTTTCAGCTACTAATAAAAAATACAAATATCTTATCTTCATCATCTGATCCATTTGTATCAATCGGATATTTTATCCTAATCAACGGAAATTTATACTCTAGCCCAGATACACCCGCAAAAAACCCAATCACAGTATGGCGTCCTCCCAATTGACTCCAGTGCAAGTAAGTTTAGCAGACTTTCAAATCCAGATTCAATACAATTCAGTGGAACATGGTGGAAACAAAGAATCCCTCATTGAGAGTTTTATGCATGTGGATAATGTGGCCATAAGTGCATTGTAACAACCAAGTCACACATTTGAGAAAATGTTTGCTGCCTTTGGAGGATACAATTGTGGAAAAAATTGTAGTGTGAACTGCCCCAGGCCTCCTGGCACGAGGGCTGCCAGAATACCTCCTTATCAACGAATCCACCAGCACACCCTCTTGACATAGTACAGTGGACTTCAATAGTGCCTCGATGAACATGACCTCATGGTGGTGACCGCCGAGCTCACCGAGGACCCCGAGATGGAGGTGGTATGCTCGAAACCTGCAACTGTGGCAATCCCCACCTTAGAGACGGTTTGGGGGCCCCCACAGTGTGCTCCGAGAGATTGAAAAGGCAGTTTCAAGAGGACAATTACAGGTGTAACACTTTGAATATTCACTAACATGATGCGCTCATGGATGCCAATAGACCCAATGCAGGCGTGAGATTCTTGTTTTTCGAGGCAAAAAATGGCATCATTTTGTCTGTCTCCCACCTGAAATTGCGTCTCTTTCAAAAGAGTTCTATGAGGGAAATCAACTATCCTCATTATTCTTTTTCAATCTCCCAAATTCCTCTTCTAAAGTGTCGGCATGCATGCATTGGACGCTGGTCAATGGAGAAGTTAAAAAGTTGTGTCGTATGCACTCAGCATTATGAGGGGGCTTCTTTGCATTTACAAGTGATTATCACAACCTCCCCCACTCCTGTGACAGCTTGGGCACATTGGTGCCTACATTTCTGCACTGGCATGGTTTCCTACTAGTGAGATACGAGGATGATATTAAACAACGTAAAGCCCAAAAATGAAGGCGGGATGACATTGATTATGCCAATGGCAGAATATTTACTTTTGCAAAGAAGTTCGATGATATTATTAAAAAAGATCAACCAAGAGAGGTAATAAGACATCTATGGCTAGTGGCACTAGTGCCAGTTCTTCTGGCAACCTAACAAGCAGTGGAGACGAGGGCCCTAGTGGAGGCCGGTTAGCAGCATTACCAGATAATTATTTTTTAAGGGAAGTTCAGCGTATCAGAATGAGCAACAAAGGGAACGAGATGAGACCAAAACGGGACACCAAGGGAAAACAAAGAGAGGAACAAGGGGAGGAAGAAGAAACAAAAGAAAGAGAGAGAGTACAAACAAGATCATGGAACAAGAACAGACAGTAGCTACTGAAGGTGTGGGAGAAGTTCAAGTGGTTAATCTGTCTAGTAAGAAACTGTCAAATGAAATTATTACGGTACTTCAAAAGGGAATGAATTATTGTCCAGCATGGATGTACGACGTTACTGATATTAAGATTGATGTACATAAATTCATAAGACAATTGAAATTAAAAAAGTTATTTGAAGGTAATCCTAAACCGCCTGTACTTAAATCTGATGACGTAATCACTGGGGAAATGTCTATTCATGATTTGTATGATGTCACAACTTTACTATCATTGAATGAGGATGTTAATGAGCCTGTTGGTGCTTATGAAGTGGCCTCTGATTTAGAACCCTGTATTAATTTGAGGGAAGATAGTGGTTTTAGAAATAAGTCACGTTGGACACCACAGCTCACCAGTGGAAACAACATCGACCTTTTCCATAAAATGGTGAATATGGAAATAGACAAATGGGATAAACATATACTTAAAACTAACTACACACCGAAATCCCGTAATCTGACCTTTAAAGAACGACTGGCCCTTTCTAATGATACTGATATCACAGTAAGGGAAGCGGATAAGGGTGGCAATATGGTTGTGATGGACAGACTAAAATATGATATGGAAATTATGTCACAATTGAACAACTTGAACTGCTATAGAAAACTTGACAATAACCCTATGTTTACCATTGTGAAAGCAATTAACTCGGAGCTTCTCAGATGGAATGAAGTGGGCCTCCTGTCCAAGGAGGAGTTTTCTTACTTAAAGACAGATAAACCTAGATACCCATGCATATATACGCGTCCTAAAATCCACAAAGGTTTAACTGCCCCCCCTGGTAGACCAATAATATCTGGGATCGGGGGGCCAACAGAAAGGATTACATAATTTGTGGATACATTTCTACAGAACTTTGTGACAAATCTTCCCTCATACATTAGGGATAGTAAACATGTACTTAATATCCTGAATGATCTAACTTGGGATCAGGACATGAGATTTGTCACAATGGATGTGACTTCATTGTATACGAATATATCACATGAACATGGGATTCAGGCACTTAAACATTTCCTTTACCAACGTCAGTAGACTTGTTAGAGCATTCTGAAATGCTTGTTGAAATGTCATGGCTAATCCTCCAAAATAATGCCTTTTTGTTTAATAACGAGTGGTACCTACAGATCTGTGGGACTGCGATGGGTTCCAGATTTGCTCCGTCTTTTGCCTGTCTCTTTATGGGGTGGTTTGAGGCGGGGCATATCTAGGGCCCATCTGGAGCAAAGTGGCATGAATATATCTTGTATTATGGTCGATATATCGACGACTGTCTATTTATATGGACAGGAAGTGAGGAGGATCTTGTAGAATTCTTTGAATATATGAATAATAATGCCTGCAACATGACATTTACAATGACATCTGACTTAAATAAGGTTGTTTTTCTTGATTTGGAACTATTTCACCATAATGGAAAAATACAGAGTAGGATGTACAGGAAGTTTACAGCATGTAACTCCCTTCTCCATGCTAATAGTGCCCATCCAAAGAGCCAGATTAATGCGATTCCCTATGGGGAAATGCTGAGGGCCCGTAGGAATTGCAGCAGGGATGAAGATTTAAAAAAAATCTGAGTGACATTGAAATGAGATTTCAGATAAGAGGATATCCTCAAGATACAGTGCGTAAAGCTAGAGAGAGAACATTAAGATTGCAACGTCTTGATACCCTAAAATTTTAGCCTAAAACTTCAAATAAAAATAAAAAAGCAACTGTACGGTTAGTGATCAATTAACCTCCATGGTCACATAAATGATTTGCCATATTGAAACACAATCGGCCTCTCCTTCTGGCAGACACATCTTTGGAAAAACATATAACCACCTCTCCCAGTATAACATATAGAAAGGGGAAAACCATACAGAACATTAAATGCCCTAGTTATCCACCTCAACCTCAGACAAGAATGACTTGGCTTAGACAATTCAAAATTGGCTCTCATGTGTTTGGAAGTTGTAGCATGTGCCGATTGGCTATGAAAGGGGTGAAGGAGTTTGCATATAATGGTTCTCGCAAATATAAGATTCATGACCACATAGACTGTCTGACCAAATATGTGGTCTATATCATTCAGTGTAAATGCAAGAAAATATATGTGGGCAGTACCATTCGCCCACTTAAAGAACGTATAGCTGAACACTTTCGTGTATTGAAGAATCTAGATGTGAGATATTCAAAAGGAAATCATGCTAACTCTTGCCCAGAACAAAGAACATCACTCGGATTTCAATTCCATGGTATAGAAGTTCTTCACACTGATCCCAGGGGAGGGGACAGAGAGCTTAAATTGAGACAGTGTGAATCACGATGGATTCTAAAACTTCGGGCTGTTGAATGTGGAATTAATGTAGACAATGAACTACATTACTTCCTACATGTATGAATAAATGTCAAGATGTTATCAATCCTGTACTTACATGTTGGGGGCTTTTTGCTCTCTATATACTAGCCTGATCTATTACTGAACCTCTAATGTTCTGTCTGCTCTTTTACCTAATATCTGTTTTTTCTTAATATATGTCTTTTGATTATGTTACCAATCTGTGAATTGTTGAATCTGTAAAAAGACTCATGTTGGAATATAGTATACATATTGGTAGTTCCTTTAAAATTGAATTTGGGATGTATATATATATGTATGGATAAGCTACATATACTTATTAGTGAGATTCTTTCTGAATTGACTTTTATTAGTGCTGTATGCTCATATATGTACCTTGCCTCTTCTACATTGTATGACCTTATAGTGTCATAAAGTGGCTGGAAATGCACTGCCCATATAATGAAATGATCTTGTAACCAACTTTATGGTCTGAGGATTAAAGTCATAACATACTTACCCTTTCCTCTCATACTAATAACTAATGCGGTGGCGGGACACATACAAATCCATTGTAATCACTATATATCACATGATTGTGAAATTGGTAGATTGATAAGACAGGACGCACTTATGGCTTATGGTATTCTCCATATCCTGTTTTTCTAATAGGGGATAAAGTACTCAATATCGCCTTGAATTTATTTATTTATTTAGTTATAATCTTGATTTATACTGCAATATTATATGGGCATATTTGCCCTTGTTGCCCTATATGATGCCCAATCTGAACCTACAGACTAATGAATTGACATAGATACGCTATATCTGCTAAAGATATATTAGGGACAACATCTACAGAGATCAGATATGTGATCTTAAAATACACATTATGTGTTCTAATTAACCCTTTTTATATATTATATAGGCTATGGAGTGATTTTTGTATTGGTCCCAATAGTGGTAGAAATGTAGCAAAATGTAAATAGTTTTTCAATATGAGTGTCACTCGAGTAAAGTATATGCACCCTTAAGCCATTAATTTCGTGGTATATGAACAGGATGCGTAGTTATGTGATATAGTCACATCTTAGATCGACCTAGAGATTAGTACTAGGAATTACCATTTAAATATGGCGACTTTATTTTCCCGGAAGTACTGGTTGTAGTCCACTTTTACTGTTTATGAAAAGCGGAATGTGTAATATTTGATATATTATTACACATAGCCAACTATTTTGATATAATATAGATATCACTTAATAGTGGAGGGTATGTTAGTATAATACTGCATCAAAAAGTTACGTGATGTAGTAATAACTGATTGACCACTTAAATATGGCGGCTATATTTTTCCCGGAAGTACTGGTTATAGTCCATCTTTACTGCTCATGTAAAGCGGGATGTGTAATATATGATATACTATTACACAAAGCCCACTGTTTGGATATAATATAAATATCACTTAATAGTGGCGGACATGTAAGTAAAGTACCGCATTAAATAGTTATGTGATGTAGTAACAAACGAGATCAATCTATAGATTAGTACTAGAACTAACTATCTCTATATGGCGGCTACTCTTTTCCCGGAAGTACTGACTATAGTCCGTTTTTTATGCAAAGTTTACTCGGGATTCCGCTCAATATATAAACGCGAGATTTTAAAATGCCCGGTTGCATTTATCTACGGGACAAAGATGATGGCGGGAGTACTCTGCCTTATTAGGTAAGAATACCTAGATAATGCGAGGACCTTTGAACATTGTAATACATCGTTAGAACTGAATGTAACGTGTGTATTAGCAAGTGGTAATCACTTACAAGTACTGATTTTGGTTTTATCAGGACACAGAATGTGTAAGGATATAGGATCTGTATAATTACTGACTACTTGTGCTTATCAGGGGATAGATTACGCTCTGATAAATGCTCAATGTGATTATTATCATAGGAGTATGCTCTTTCAATGTTGTCTCGATTGTTATATTCTTTACTGTTTAGGGCGACGCCAAAATCATGCTTAGTAATGAGAAAATATAGACTGGATATAGGGCAATAATTTTATTAAATATATTTTCTGAGGAATTATTATCTATATATCCTCATTGCATTTTAGAATCCTCTTAACTATCTGGACAAGATTGATCGTCCGAATGAGGTAACTCTTTCAAAATATCATCTTAATCCCAATCTTAATTTTAGATAATTTCTGTATATGTATCTAAAGATACAGATGCGTCTCACTCAGACGCTTAGGAGTGAGTGATCTGAGATAACTGCATTGGTTTGACAATTACGAGACGGAATCGTTAGGGCTTCAATCATTGTGATGTATTCTGAAGAATTAATGATTTTGAATCCTGTTTTATTGTGCTCCTGTTTCTTCTTATAATTGCTGTTTTTTTACTTAGATTTTACTTTACAATCTATCCAAAGACTGACGGACATACTATATAGCTGAAACGAAATTCCTATATGGTTTTAGGTAAATATTCCCTAAACGTTATTCAGTTAGAACTGAGGGATTATGGTCCATTGTTTCGAATAAGCGCCACTGGCATGAAATGCTCATAGGAAGGACAAATGATAGTATGCGCATTTGGGTCTATTCTTAAATAATAAAACGTTAATTATCTTTCGCTTCTCTTCCTCTAGATTATTGATAGTTGGGACCACACACAGGTCTTACCTGGAATGTGGTGAATTTATCTATTGATACTTCGTTTGGTGAGTGGTGACTTTATACTCTCTGACACTATTTAGACTATTTTAGGAGAGTGCCGATGATCGCATGAGCTGCTAATTCACAAAGGGAATTACTTATGTGGCACACTTGTTCTCATGTGGACTTAAATCCTTTCTCTGCGACTACGTAAATCTGCAACTTTATCTTTCTTTTCTCTTTTTCGTATCACATACTTTTGCGGTGAATCACCGGGTGAACTTGTGGTGACCTCATTCTCTTGGCTTTTCTGGATATCTTTCTCACTTTACAGCCCTTGTATATATGCTTCTTTTTAAAAAGCTAATTTTGATTGGTGGCTCAGCTTATTGAATGGGCTGTATATTTTCTGAATATATGTTTATATTTTTTGTTGTAGCCCTGAGGAAGTCATTGGGTGATGTATCCCGAGACGAAACACGTGTTGGCTATTGGCTACATTTGGTGATACCGTTTATTTTTCATCATTAAGAAATGGTGATCTATATATCGACAGATGTGATTACAAGGAAATAAAGTAGTATAAAATTTGAGAAACACTGGAATTCTAAAAAAAAATTCTGGACTAATAATCTAATGTGATATGATTGGAGACATTTAATTTCTCAATCTGCTCGGGAACAATATTGTGTTTAGTGTTAATCCAATGTGTACTGTTTAGTCACGTTGGATTAATGGCACGTGGGTGACCATTTCCATTTGTTCCCTCGAGCAAAACCACAAATTTTGATTGCTACTTTGATATTGGTTCTGCGCAAACTATAACCTAGCCACGCCTCTATGTTGAATAGAATTGTTTCCTACTGAGTGCATAAGGGAAAGTGCTAAGACTTCTATGAAGTGGGCAAATCTTGCATTGACTAATACACATTCACAGACCCTTCCTAAGGTGCAGAGAATACAAATGTTCCTATGTGTGGGTCGTGGACGAGGTTCACTGATGGATCTACCAGTTTTTGGGGTCCTCTTCCGGGTGGCATGCAGGAAGAGGGTTGGAGTACCAGGAAGGATTGCTGCGTCAGCATAGGAGTCTCCGCAGATACCCACTGCTCGCCTTCTCCACAGAGGTCAAACTTTGCCTTA
Source organism: Triturus cristatus (assembly GCF_964204655.1). Taxonomy (NCBI): domain Eukaryota; kingdom Metazoa; phylum Chordata; class Amphibia; order Caudata; family Salamandridae; genus Triturus; species Triturus cristatus. The sequence continues at coordinate 7,545,980 of NC_140592.1, forward strand.
TTCGCCCACAAGGTTTTTGAGCAGGTGCAACCTACCTCAACTATCTTCATTTGGTGCCCAAGACCAATCAAAATAGTGCACATATAGAGGCTAGATATGATTGGCTGAGTGGACACCAGTCGGAATTTCTGAAACAAAGAGTTGTGTCCGCCAGTGTAACTGGCAGTTCTCCAACAACGAAGGAAGCTCTGGGATTAGGACAGAAAACTTTATTTGACCATTTTTTCCACCTCAAGGGACAAAAATTCAGCGCTGTAAGTGATCAAAAAAGGTATCTTCTCCAAAATATATGTTTGCTTGATACTTTCACCAATTCTAAGAGAATTTATCAAATGGGGTAAGTAGACGCCCCCTGTGGGAGTCACTGGTCACAGGACTGCAGTTGAGAATCAGTCATAGTGTACACAAACACGCACACACACACACACACACACACATACTAATATGTTAGATCTCCACTGTACCTGGATATAGTGCTGGGACGTAGATGGCAGTGACCTCACACACACAAACTCATACACACAACGCATGTACACGCGCACATACCAACACCCACACACACCACACTACCTGCAGCCGTTGACTCCAGGGCCCTGTGTGATCTTCTTACTCCCGACCGGACACAGCACCTTGTTGGAAGCCGCACAGGAGGTACAGGGCGTGGTCAGGTTCACCTTCTCCTCTTGGGAGCACTGGATGGGATCAGAAAAAGAGGCGCCTGTCAATGATACTTTGTTCATTCTATAGGTAATGCACCTTGTGATATTATGCTTAAAAAGGTCATCATTGCAAGGAATAATCATGGAAAAAATATGACGGAATGACGATCTAGCGTTGTGGGAATTAAATAATACATCCATTAGATGGTCTTTATCTTAAAACTTTCACACATGAAATGTTAATCTTTATGAGAAAAAGCTACAGATTAAATGGTTCTTGTTATAAAAACAGTATCACATATTAAGTATTCATTCTAAAGTAAGACACTTTACTGTTTAACTGTTATTATATATATAGTGAAACATGTCGCTGCCATAAACAAACAAGCATTTGCAATGGAATAGGTCTCGCATTAATTAAGTTTGAGCCATTGGCATTGCTAAATATTGCAACACCAATTGCAACAAAAGTCTATAAATTGTAGGTCAAAAAAATGTGTATTTATTGTTGTAGCAATGGTGGCATGCTGCGCTTTAGATGAATATGTGTAAAAGTAAAGAGCGCTATATTGCGATTGCTACAATAGTTAATTGTGGATGCGTTAACAATTGATGTGTGCACTGATTGCTGGTGGTATGTGTGCCTGTAGAAATTGTGCACCGATGGCTGGTGGTGTGTGTGTCTGGTGGAAGTGTGCACTGCCGGCTGGTGGTGTGTGTGCCTGGTGAAAGCGTGCACTGACGGCTGGTGGTGTGTGCCTGGTGAAAGCGTGCACTGATGGCTGGTGGTGTGTGTGTGCCTGGTGAAAGCGTGCACGGACAGCTGGTGGTGTGTGTGTGCCTGGTGAAAGCGTGCACTGATGTCCAGTGGAGTGTGCCTGGTGGAAGCGTGCACTGACGGCTGGTGGTGTTCGTGCCTGTAGAAATTGTGCACTGATGGCTGGTGGTGTGTGTGCCTGGTGAAAGCGTGCACTGATGACTGATGGTGTCTGTGCCTGGTGAAAGTGTGCACTGACGGTGTGGTTGTGTGTGTGGTTTTGTGGTTGTGTGTGTGCAGTAGTGTGTGTGTGGTTGGGTGTGGTTGGGTGTGTGGTTGTGTGTGCGGTTGTGTGCGTGCGGTTGTGTGCGTGCGGTTTTGTGTGGTTGTGGTGGTGTGTGTGGTTGTGGTTGTGTGTGGTGTGGTTGTGTGTGTGGTTGTGTGTGTGGTTGTGTGTGTTGTGGTTGTGGTTGTGTGTGTTGTGGTTGTGTGTGTGTATGCTTGTGTGTGTGCTTGTGGTTGTTTTTGTGTGGTTGGGTGTGTGTGTGTTTGTGTGTGTGTGTGGTTGTGTGTGTGCTTGTGTGTGCGGTTGTGTCACGGGGCAGTGAAGGGGACAGAAGGAGAAAGGCACAGAATCACAGGGGCAGCGAAGGGGACAGGAGAAAACAAGTGCCAAGTGGCACACGTAGAGCCAGGAACCCTAGTCGAAGTCAGGCCAAGGAGATGCATCACTTCCAACAAATCTGAAAGGAACGATGAAATGTTTGATTCAGACCATTAACGTTTGCTTTTCCACAGCTGGACAACTTAAATACAATCTTTTAAAGTATATGACATCAGGCACTGTAATTGTTAAGTACGTCATATTTAATATACCCCAAAACATTACATATTCAAGGCATGCGAGGTCATGCACACCCATGTATAGACCTATCACATTAAATATACCAACATGGAATAAAAGAATTTCACAAAGAATGGAAGATCCTTAACAATAAATAATGTGCGTCTTATATTATATTTACTTTAAAAACAATGACCCTGAGTGAGGACCCGATACCACAGTTAATACAAAGAACGTTTGAGCGTAGACCGTTGTACTGTGTTGTATCTAGAGGTTCATCTGTAGCCATAAGACTGTAACCCTGCACTGGAAGCATGCACCCCACAGCGCTCTGAAGCAACCTCATTGTGGAATGCAGCGCTGCAACAAGGACCCCAAATATCCATGGGTCAGACAAACCGAACAGTGATGTAGATCTATTTAAAAACGTGAGCATGTGCGGGAATCAGGATATTGCACTCATTTCACTTCTTGGTGTAAAGAAGGAGCTGCGTGACTCACTGACGCGCCACTGCGAAATAAATGTGATATTTATTGCACGGTGCACTCGCACATATACTGTCCAGGTTACCAACCCACCTGCTTGTGGGTGTCTTACAGGCAACTTTACAGCATAGGACTATACATAAGAAACAGCCCTGGCCTGTACACTAATGCGCACACTGCACAAGTTCTTTGCTGGAGGTATGTTGGCCAAAAGACTGCTATATGCGTTTTGCTGTAAAGAAACACTGCATATATATCGATTACTGTGACCTTACTCCCTTTAACAACGAACTGTTTCGGTAAAAAAAAATGCTAATTGTTGTACAGTGCTCTGATGCCTTTGAGGCCCCGCGCATGCTGTGGAAAACCATACAAATGTACTTAAAGAAAGGGGGAGCGGGGGAAGGGAGGGTAGCACAGACCCCCACCCCACAAGCAGGGCAACAGTTAACCTGAATGTCAACAGGGCGGTACCAAGAGCCATCACTCAGTACAGGCGTGGGCATTACAAGCCCGCGGCAGAGCCCGAGGAGGGAGACTCTGCTCGGAGCCTTGAAAGGGACGTTTTGAAGCAATAAATAGAAATTAGCCCTGGAGTGGACACATTACACCGACACAGCAAGGCGCAGAGTCAAGTTTCACCGATTCTTTATTGTTTAATTAAAACATTTAGACTTTGCATGGGGGAACCGTGGATACAGCACACATAAAGATAGTGTATTCTGAAAGGAGATGCATTGTTTTAGGAAAAGAGCTGGCGTGTGTCAAATAAAATGCTATCCGGAGTGTTCAGGAAATAAATACGCTATTAAACAAGCATTGACTGCGCGGCAGTAATAGTAACGTCGCGCGGCCGTAAAAGCGAAAGTCATCACGATCGCGATGGGATGCGTGCGCAGCAGCGGGGGAGGGGTATGGTGCTCAAGGCTGGCGCAGGATGGCTGGGCGAGAAGGGAGGGGGAAATGCGGGGAGCAGTGGCATCACTAGTGGGGTGCGGACCGCACCGGGTGACACCTTCACATGGGGTGACACCATCGCGTGTGCATGGACGAGTGCGTGTGTTCTTCTCGATGCTAGCGGGTGCACAGGGGCCTGTGCATCAGGTCAGTCTGCAGGGAAGCAGGGTGGGTGAGTGTGCATGGACGGGTGCATGTGTGCGTGTCGGTGCCTTCTGGTGCACAGAGGGGCCTGTGTAGCAGGTCTGCCTGAAGGGCAGCAGGGTGGGTGCATGTGCATGGACGTGTACGTGCTGTGTGCATGGACGGGTGCGCGTGTTCCTCACGGTGCACAGGGGGCCTGTGCATCAGGTCAGCCCATGGCGTCGGCCTTCAACCTGCAGCCCTTGACCTGCCTGTGGGTTCGTTGTGCGCTCCAGGGAGCTGTGTGCAGCCGGCAGAGGGAAGGGAAGCCAGGCAGTGTCACTGCAGCAGACGGAGGCCGAGTTTGGTTCCTTGTTTCACGGACCCGTTGCGGGCGGCACTTCTGGGCACAATCACCGATGCGGTGTCCATGGGACGTGGCGAGCGGTGACAGGTGTCAAATATAAGGGTCCCGGGGACGAAAGCCACAGAGGGCCCTGGGCACGAGCGAGCGTGGGGTGGAGCAGGGGCAGGCCTTCTGCGGGTCAGTGGTTGAGGTGGCCTTGGATAGAGCAGAGGGGAATGTCAGGTTTGAGTCACTTTATTTTTCAAGCTCCCACTTTAACTGAAGGATTAGATAAAACTGAGATGGAAGGAGATGTGGCAGAATGGCCAGAGATGCGATTTTTCAACTGAGTGACCAAGTTCGAGTCCCAGCGTTCGCTCAACTTTCTATGAGTCTTTGAAAAGCAATGAACTTATCTATGCCTAATAAAAAATATTCAACAGTGTATAATTCAATCTGGTTTTCACATAAAGAGCTCTAATGCCACATAAAGCTGTAAAAATAATAAAAATTAAATGGGATTGGACCTTGGGCCTAATAGGTCACACGCAGTGGCGTCAGTAAGGGAGGCGGGGGGTGCGGACTGCACGGGTGACACCATGTTACCGCACTGAGTGACACCAACCCTAGTGACGCCACTGGTGGGGAGCAGCTGTGCACGTGCACGCCATTGTGTACTGACGCATGTAGCCAGGACAAAAATGTGGGTAGCACTTTCCAAACCCACCTACTAAATGTCTCGCCAGATCAGCGCATTCGCTGGGTCAGGCGAGACCTGAAAACGGTGTCTCGGTGAATAATGTCAGAAATGTACTGTGGATATGTCTAGTAACATGTGCCAAATGTAAGATATTAATTTTACTAAGCAGAGATGTCACCAAACAAAAGCCTTTATCCTGGTATAAATATCGCCGATTACGTTTTTTGATCACGTATAAAAATGTTGCACGTTGAAACATTCACTGAAATTGAGAAACAGAAAATTAAACATTTGTCATAAGAGGTGCTACAAACGGAAGATTCTCTTGATGGTTTAGGTGAACACAGTTCAGCGCATTGTTTTTGTGATGAGACACCGCCACGGATTCAATACTCTTTCCTGTTCTTATCCGAGGCCTAAATATTTTTGCGGAGCCTAAAACTAGAGAATATTGTATTGTAATGAGAAGAAATGTTAAGAAATAAGTATTAATTGATTGGAAGACAATTATACAGATCGAATAGACTTTGTCACGATTAGAAAATGCTGATTTTAAAAATGACTTGTTACAAACGTAGAATGTTCTTATCTAACACAACAAATGTCCCAGTTGAAAGTTTTTTTTTGATTTTGCGAAGCTGCAGCTCCCATTGGTTTGTTTGAAGTTAGAAATGTCACGGGGGCGTCAAATATTCGTTGTCTGGTCAGAAATGTCAAGCATTATATATACCTGTTTATGATCACATGTATCATTGACGAACTGTTCAGCATCAAGGCAAGAATGGACCATATTAAATAGAAAGTGATGTCATAATAAATAAACAATATTATTCCTAACACTTCCTTCTACCTCCTTTGATGCATGTTTCATGTCGCTTTAATACTTTTTACATCAATGGTAACTGGAAAATTCAGAAACAAAACAACGCTTTATACGTATAATATTGCACTGGTCCTAATGGACTCATCTTCCTTTTCACAGTCACATATTAGAGATTCTTTGTACAACACCAAAGACCCCTCTGGGCACAGGCGCTATATTGTGGCCCCTCTGGGCACAGGCGCTATATTGTGGCCCCTCTGGGCACAGGCGCTATATTGTGGCCCCTCTGGGCACAGGCGCTATATTGTGGCCCCTCTGGGCACAGGCGCTATATTGTGCCCCTCTGGGCACAGGCGCTATATTGTGGCCCCTCTGGGCACAGGCGCTATATTGTGGCCCCTCTGGGCACAGGCGCTATATTGTAGCGCCTCTGGGCACAGGCGCTATATTGTAGCCCCTCTGGGCACAGGCGCTATATTGTGGCCCCTCTGGGCACAGGCGCTATATTGTGGCCCCTCTGGGCACAGGCGCTATATTGTAGCCCCTCTGGGCACAGGTGCTATATTGTGGCCCCACTGGGCACAGGCGCTATATTGTAGCCCCTCTGGGCACAGGCGCTATATTGTAGCAGTGAGTTCTTCAGTCCGAGCTATTGGGGTTTTGGCTTGAGTAAATAGGTTTGCTAAATCACTGGGGACATGAATTGAACTCTAGATGTGTACACATGCCATTTACAGTACACATGAATCCCCTTCACACAAAGCTTTTTTACGCTTGTAAATTGATGCAAGCCGGACAAACATACAAACGTACACGTAGGAAATAAATGCCACCCACAAAATGAATACAGTGAGAAATTCACCTACTACCAACACACTGTTTGTACGTAAGACAAAGTCAGATCAGATATGAGCTGCTGCGTCCTCACTCCTGTAGCAGGAGGGAAGTTCCAAGCTTTACACATTACTCATGTGCATAAGGATTTATGTAACTGGAAATGTAACAAGTGTGCACTTACAAATGTGTAAACGTAACAATTCAGTGCATTTGACCATGTTCTTGCGCCTCAATAAATCCTGCGCACATAGAGGCAGGCCGTTAGAGCACTGTGCATAGGTGCATTGAGAGGGGGACTTGATTGGATGGGGCGGGTGCACATGGCAGGGCACTGGGCATTTTTGTATTTGGGTATGGGCAGATAATGTCAACAGTGGTGGGGTGAGTATCAACATTTCAGAGAGTTGGGAAGGAGTCCTAGAGACATATATCAGACCCCCCAGGATATAGCGGCATGGATTCGCAAATTTAGCGGCACAAATATGGAAATTTAGCGGCACAAATATGGAAATTTAGCGGCATTTTCGCGGCACTTTATTTTACTCATGATCATTCATTTTCAGCCTTAAATCAATGGAAACTCTTTTAGCAGAGTATTCCACTTTGAATAGGCAACCTGGAATATGGAACAGAGGAAGCAGCTCACAGGTGAAGGCTGTTCTCCATCCCTGGTCCCATCAGCCCCGCGGACAGACTCCCATCTAATCCCCGCGCTGCACTCATGTTATGAGAGCAGCGCGGAGATTAGCCTGAGCGTTCCCCAATGGCTTTACAAGACTTGGCCACCTTTCCGACTCCCCCTTGCACTTAGCGCATGGCTGCTTGCATTCATCGGCTGTCTTGCCGAGTTTCTCACAGTGCGACAAGATACATTGAAGGGCTGTATCCAGAGTAGGAGGTATTGTATTATGGGCGTCTTGGGGAGTGATAGTCGAGATGCCAATCAACTGCTCTGTTGGTGAATAATCCCACTTCAGATCTTTTCCCCTGGCTGCATTTTGTCATCCTCGTTTACTAGTCACTTTGCGCGCTGTGATGGCTGAATCAACACCACTTATATCAGGCATACTGTTGTTTTCACTAGATTCCGTGAGTGAGCCTGACCCGTCTGCTAACCATGTCTCATCGGACAGCGAAAAGTAACAGTCATTAGTCTCAAGATTGTAGTCAATTGTCTCATGCTCCATCCTCGAGGCTTGGCCAGTGACTGTCGAACTTTTCTAGACCTCCGTTGTGGTTTAGTTATATTTTGGGGGCATCTATACCTTTACTCCACCACCATACTTGGACCCATTACTTAATTATCCAACAAACCCCCTCCAGATCTGCAGTAGCCTCAGAAGTTTGGGGTCAGGCTGTATCATTTTAGCTGTCACATATATTAGTCAGGCAAAGGTGAACAAGTTATGGCATTTACCTTATGCATGACAGGCGGCACACTCAGCTGCTTTCCAGGCTTTATCTCCCTTCCCTCAGGCTTCGGTACATCTTCCGCTAAAGTGGGAATTTCTCTGACCTGGTGAACAGCCTCACCAATGCCAGTATCCTCAGTAACCCCTCTCGGCGGCTGAAAACCTCCAGTCCAACGGCTGATCCCCGCAGAAGCTCCAGCACAGATGAACTGACAGGACGTTGCTGGGGCATAGCCCAACCTTTCCCCTTCCTTTCACCCGTAATCTCCGTCCAGGTAGCTGGTGGTTGTCTTGAGCGCTCTGCTGTACCGATGCTGTAGATGCGAGCGCCACTCCGGAGCTCGAGCTTTTGTGAAAATTGCGGCATTTTTACAAAAGTGCCGATTTCGTGGGCACTTTTGTAAAAATCGCGGCATTTTTACAAAAGTGCCGATTTTGCGGGAAGCCGCGAAATCGCGAAATCCTGGAGGGTCTGATATATGCACCCTGATGTCTGTGCTCAGAGGCATGGTTCACAATCACAAAAAGCGCCGCATCACTTCCCACTTCAGTCATAGCACTAGGTGATTCAGACAGGATAGAGACTGTTGAAGACTGGACAATGGCGTCTAAGGAGCACTAGACCGCTAACCACTGGGTGGTGGTGGGAACTTCCTGGTTCAGAGGTTCACTTCCATGTCAACTGTAGTAGAATCAGTACGTAACAGCACCGCACACCAGTCTCCTTGCCTGGCAACATTTCACAGTTGTAATGCCTTTTAGCCTTCACTCAGTCTGTACACCTGACAATGCATCCTATCACTTTTATTGTTTTCCTCCCTCTCCGTCCCCCGGGAAGTTCTTTAGTTTCTACCTTGTTGCGTTTTTATGCTGTTCCTCCTCTGCTCAGCTGCTCCTGTGCTGGAGTTGCCTGCTTCTTGCATTTCATTACAGCCAAACACTGGCCTTGATTAGAGTGGGCTACACTCTACGGCTGTTGGTCATCGACTCTGCACCACCACTATGTGGTCATTCTTGTGCACTGACTTGTTGGCTTATACCTTCCTTATGCAGACATCCCTCCATCTGCCTCCCGAGGTCACAGTAGCCCATGAGCCCACAACCAGACGCCAGTGGATGCCTGTGACTCCTGGCGATGCATCACTCCAGCGGGCACTCGAGCATTCAATCGCTCTATAGTGTTCAGAGAGACTCAAGAAAGAGTGCACTCGGCAGATCGCCTTCCTTGACTAAGCATGACAGCGGTGGTGGGCATCAGTTCATCTTTTCAGATTTTGGCAGGGGAAGGCCAAGGACAAGAGTTGAAAGAGAACCAGCCACAGATGGGTGAGCAAATGATAGAGGTGAAAGACAAATCGCAACAGGTAAAGGTGAGAGAATACAGAGGCGAAAGAGAAACAACCAATAGAAAGGGTGAGAGGAAGAGGTCAAAGGTGGGGGCGAGAGAAGATGGGAGAGGCAAAAGAGAAACTACAATAGAAAGGGCGGGAGAAAGAGATCCAAGGTTGGGGCGAGAGAACTTCAGTGGAGGGTCTGTGTACAGCAGGTCCCAGTACCAGAGCTGAGGGTCTGTGCACAGCAGGTCCCAGTACGGGGGCTGAAGGTCTGTACACAGCAGGTCCCAGTACGGGGGCTGAAGGTCTGTGCACAGCAGGTCCCAGTACCGGAACTGAGCGTCTGTGCACAGCAGGTCCCAGTACCAGGGCTGAAGGTCTGTGCACAGCAGGTCTCAGTATGGGGGCTGAGGGTCTGTGCACAGCAGGTCCCAGTACGGGGGCTGAGGGTCTGTGCACAGCAGGCCCCAGTACCGGAGCTGAGGGTCTGTGTACAGCAGGTCCCAGTACCGGAGCTGAGGGTCTGTGCACAGCAGGTCCCAGTACCGAGGCTGAAGGTCTGTGCACAGCAGGTCCCAGTACCGGGTCTGGAGGTCTGTGCACAGCAGGTCCCAGTACCGGAGCTGAGGGTCTGTGCACAGCAGGTCCCAGTACCGGAGCTGAGGGTCTGTGCACAGCAGGCCCCAGTACCGGAGCTGAGCGTCTGTGCACAGCAGGTCCCAGTACCGGAGCTGAGGGTCTGTGTACAGCAGGTCCCAGTACTGGAGCTGAGGGTCTGTGCACAGCAGGCCCCAGTACGGAGCTGAGGGTCTATGCACAGCAGGCCCCAGTACCGGAGCTGAGGGTCTGTGCACAGCAGGTCCCAGTACCGGAGCTGAGGGTCTGTGCACAGCAGGTCCCTGTACCGGAGCTGAGGGTCTGTGCACAGCAGGTCCCAGTACCAGGGCTGAAGGTCTGTGCACAGCAGGTCCCAGTACTGGAGCTGAGGGTCTGTGCACAGCAGGTCCCAGTACCGGAGCTGAGGGTCTGTGCACAGCAGGTCCCAGTACCGGAGCTGAGGGTCTGTGCACAGCAGGTCCCAGTACCGGAGCTGAGGGTCTGAGCACAGCAGGTCCCAGTACCGGAGCTGAGGGTCTGTGCACAGCAGGCCCCAGTACCGGAGCTGAGCGTCTGTGCACAGCAGGCCCCAGTACCGGAGCTGAGCGTCTGTGCACAGCAGGTCCCAGTGCCGGAGCTGAGGGTCTGTGTACAGCAGGTCCCAGTACCGGAGCTGAGGGTCTGTGCACAGCAGGCCCCAGTACCGGAGCTGAGGGTCTGTGTACAGCAGGTCCCAGTACCAGGGCTGAAGGTCTGTGCACAGCAGGTCCCAGTACCGGAGCTGAGGGTCTGTGCACAGCAGGCCCCAGTACCGGAGCTGAGCGTCTGTGCACAGCAGGTCCCAGTACCAGGGCTGAAGGTCTGTGCACAGCAGGTCCCAGTACCGGAGCTGAGGGTCTGTGCACAGCAGGTCCCAGTACCAGGGCTGAAGGTCTGTGCACAGCAGGTCCCAGTACCGGAGCTGAGGGTCTGTGCACAGCAGGTCCCAGTACCGGAGCTGAAGGTATGTGCACAGCAGGTCCCAGTACCGGAGCGGAGGGTCTGTGCACAGCAGGCCCCAGTACCGGAGCTGAGGGTCTGTGCACAGCAGGCCCCAGTACCGGAGCTGAGGGTCTGTGCACAGCAGGTCCCAGTCCCGGAGCTGAGGGTCTGTGCACAGCAGGTCCCAGTACCAGGGCTGAGGGTCTGTGCACAGCAGGTCCCAGTACCGGAGCTGAGGGTCTGTGTACAGCAGGTCCCAGTACCGGGGCTGGAGGTCTGTGTACAGCAGGTCCCAGTACCGGAGCTGAAGGTATGTGCACAGCAGGCCCCAGTACCGGAGCTGAGGGTCTGTGCACAGCAGGTCCCAGTACCGGAGCTGAGGGTCTGTGTACAGCAGGTCCCAGTACCGGGGCTGGAGGTCTGTGTACAGCAGGTCCCAGTACCGGAGCTGAAGGTATGTGCACAGCAGGCCCCAGTACCGGAGCTGAGGGTCTGTGCACAGCAGGTCCCAGTACCGGAGCTGAGGGTCTGTGTACAGCAGGTCCCAGTACCGGGGCTGGAGGTCTGTGTACAGCAGGTCCCAGTACCAGGGCTGAGGGTCTGTGCACAGCAGGCCCCAGTTCTGGAGTTGAGGGTCACACCAAGGTCGGCTTGCGTGTGTTTTGCTACACAATCCTTTCTTCAGTGTTGTTCTGCATATTCAGTGCTAAAGAAAACAGTTTTTTGCAATGCACCCACACACTCCAAACGTCACCCTTTTTCTGGATAAAAACGTCCCCTTCTTGGGAGAGCTGTACATGAGCAGTTTTGCTACACACGGACACATTCCTTTGTTTGCTGGGCTCGGTAGATGAAGTGATTTGCCCAGAATCACAGGACGTTGAGCTGGCGCTGAGACTCGAGCCTGGTTCCCCAGTTCCAAAGTCGCAGCTCCGGCTCATACGCAGTGAGCTTGTGCTTGGAATCCAACATTTGATTATTGGTACAAACACCCCCAGGTTTGTACCAATAATCAATGCTCCAAAGAGTTCAAGGTTCGTTGGTCTCCTAAGAGGAACTGATTTCTGACCGCGCCTTTGACACACAAAGCACATCACAGTCCTGTCCTGAGACAATTAGTTTAGCAAACAAAACATGAGTCTAACATAACAGTAACCACAAACACACAAAGGTACAAAATTCACAACAACCTCGATATTCTACTCAGGGGGGTCAGTGTGACCTCAACCCCAGAACACTCTCTTATGAAACCCATACACACGAGAAAACCTCGGGGGGGGGGGGTCAGTGTAACCTCAACCCCAGAACACTCTCTTATGAAACCCATACACACGAGAAAACCTCAGGGGGGTCAGTGTAACCTCAACCCCAGAACACTCTCTTATGAAACCCATACACACGAGAAAACCTCGGGGGGGGGGGGTCAGTGTAACCTCAACCCCAGAACACTCTCTTATGAAACCCATACACACGAGAAAACCTCAGGGGGGTCAGTGCAACCTCAACCCCAGAACACTCTCTTATGAAATCCATACACTCGAGAAGACATCGGGGGTCAGTGTAACCTCAACCCCAGAACACTCTCTTATGAAATCCATACACTCGAGAAGACATCGGGGGTCAGTGTAACCTCAACCCCAGAACACTCTCTTATGAAATCCATACACACGAGAAGACCTCGGGGGGGGGGGGGGGGTCAGTGTAACCTCAACCCCAGAACACTCTCTTATGAAATCCATACACTCGAGAAGACATGGGGGGTCACTCTGACCTCAACCCCAGAACTCTCTCTTATGAAATCCGTACACTTGAGAAGACCTCAGGGGGGTCTGTGCGACTGTTAGACCTGGCACCTTGGCGTGAGTTTCCCTTCCACTTTTTGCTGATGTGCCTCATGTGTTTTGTTGGTGTTAGCTGCTCAGGGCACTGTGCCACTGCCAATCAGTGCCACAGTGCAAGTGCTCCCTATGAAAAGTGTATACATTGATTGGTTTCCATGTTTGGCTTATTTGGTTTACTATCAGCCCCTAGTAAAGTGCACCAGGAGTGCCAGGGCTTGTAAATGCAAATGCTGCTGGTGGGCTTGCAGCACTGGTTGTGCCACCCACAGAAGCGGCCTAGTAAAATATGTCTAAGGTCTGCCATTGCAGAGCCTGCGGGCGGTCTGGTACTGTCATGCTGACTGCGCAAGTGCACACACTTGCCAGTCCCTAAACCTTCCCTTAACTACATATTAGTCACCCCTATGGTAGGCCCAAGGGCAGGGTGCATTGTAGGCATAAGGTAGGACATGCCCTGATGTGTGTGGCATGTCCTAATAGTGAATTACAGCCATTTTCGATTTTCACTATAGAAGGCTACCTGCTCTCCATAGGCCAGAATGGGCTACTGGAATTATTACACTCTATAATCCCAGTGGACTCATAGAGCATGGTAGAAAGTCAAGTTTAGTATGCCTGAACTCAGAATAATAAAATACTTCTTTTAGTAAAGTTCATTTTAATATCCTGTGTTTGTAAATACTACTTTTAGAAAGTTGGTATTTACTTGCCTAACCATTTCAGTCCGCCTCTGCTGTGTGTGCTGCCTAGTAACAGTAAAGGAGCAGGGCTGGGGAATTCCAGGAGACAGGCTGGCTGCCAGGTGGTGGGTAGAGAGATTACACCAGGATGGGTGGGAGGAGTACACCTTTGACTCTGAATAGACCTGTGCTCTGCCACCACAATGCCGGCTCCGCCCCCTGTGGAGCAGCTGATGTCTCTGCCCTGTGCACTGAAAGGAAAGAGCAGAATCACCACAACAAAGTGCTCCAAAACCGGACTGAGCCAGGCCCAGGCCCCCTGGCCACAAAGAACAAAAGAAACTGTGTATAAAAGAAGGAACCCTGCTCCTAAGAAATCAGATCCTGTTTACGCCAAGACGAACCTCTGCCTGAAGGAGAAGGACCTGGAGAAGCTGCATGGAGGACTACTGTCTCTGACCTGTGAGACTGGCCTGTGGTGGGTGCCTTGCTGCAAGAAGGAGAGGAAAAGACTGAGAAAGACTTTTGAATCAACTTGTGCTGTGTGAACAATCTCCAAGGGCTTGCTGGTGAACTTGCCCCCTGAACTGTGCCCCAGGAACAGTGGGCGCAACCCCTCCCTGGAAGAAAGGAAGCTGCTGTGGGTGGATTGCGAACGCTGACCCCAGAGAACCTGTGTGCCCCCATCTCTCCGAGCACCGCGACCTCTACCCGACTGTGCTGCTGTGAGCACCGTGACGGCCTGCCTCGCCTGGCCTGAGCAAAGTGAACCGCTGCCCCCTCGAGCCGGAGCTCGCAACGCAAAGAGAGACTGTCTGACTACAAGCCCCGAGCCTCTGCGACCCCAGGCCGTAGAGACCACTGCGAAGACCGATGACCCTCAGGTTCGCCGCTTCTGGACGACGCTGCAGCGCTGTGCGCTGAAATCGCCCACGAGCCGCCCCTCCTTAAACCAACCCCGGAGTGAGCCGTGAGAGTCCTGAGGCGCCCCACCAAGCACCGTCGTCCACTGCCAAGCGGGAATACAATGCGCCGTGGGACGCCCCTCCTGAGACTGCTGAGGCCGCCCCGAACTCCCCACCAAGATTTGAGGTACTGTGCGCCCCGAATAACGCTGTACGAAGCGTCCCCTCGACTGTACGGCCCGTACGGCTCTGTACGAAGCGTCCCCGTGAGCTTGTTCATGCCGGAAGCGTGAGCTATTGAAGGGAACATCCGGAAGAGTGTACGGCACCGTACGAAGCGTACCTACGACGGTATGGCCCGTACGGCTTGAAATCCCCATACGCTACTCACTCGGGAAGCGTGAAGAGTGGCAAGAATCGTCCTGGGCTCGTACGAAGCATACCTACGACGATACGGCCCGTACGGCTTGAGCCTCGGTACGCTTGCTCACGTGGGAACCGTACCAACGCCGGTACGACGTGTACCAACGCAGGTACGACGCGTACGGAAGGCACTTTGAAGCGCACAGACCCCCAAAAGGTGCAGATTGTACCCAAGTTGACCTTTTTAAAGAACGGTGGCATCCTTGAGCCTTCTGAACAAGTAACTGGAACCTTATTTAAAAGTAAAGATTGTAACTGAAGCCTGCTTGAAGAAATTATATAAAGAATTATATTTTTACAATTACAGTCTTGTGTCTCTGTGTGGTGGGTTGGTGGTTATTGTGGGACACCCTAAATGCTTAACCTCATGCCCTCTGGAATCTAGCCTGACTGCTCGCGCCACGTTACCTGGAGGGTGAGCAGGGGTTATTTTTCACGAGTAATCCTTTGCCCTGACTTAGAGGAAAGGGTCCCTGCTTGTCGCAAGTGCATACCTGCGCCAACCAGAGACCCCGGATTCTAACAGCGACCTCAACCCCAGAACACTCTCTCATGAAATCCATACACTCGAGAAGACCTCAGGGGGGTCAGTGCGACCTCAACCCCAGAACACTCTCTTATGAAATACATACACTCGAGAAGACATCAGGGGGGTCAGTGTGACCTCAACCCAAGAACACTCTCTTATGAAATACATACACTCGAGAAGACCTCAGGGGGATCAGTGTGACCTCAACCCAAGAACACTCTCTTATGAAATCCATATATTCTAGAAGACATCGGGGGAGTCAGTGTAACCTCAACCCAAGAACACACTCTTATGAAATCCATACACACGAGAAGACCTGGGGGGTCAGTGTAACCTCAACCCCAGAACACTCTCTTATGAAATCCATACACACGAGAAGACCTGGGGGGTCAGTGTAACCTCAACCCAGGAACTCTCTCTTATGAAATCCATACACTCAAGAAGACATCAGGGGGGTCAGTGTAACCTCAACCCCAGAACAATCTCTTATGAAATCCATACACTCGAGAAAACATTAGGGGGTCAGTGTAATCTCACCAGACAACACTTTTTTAATGAAATCCATACGCTTGAGATGATCTCTGGGGGGTCAGTGCAATCTCAACCCCAGAACTCTCTCTTATGAAATCCATACCCTTGAGAAGACATCCGAAGGGGTCAGTGTAACCTCAACCCCAGAACACTCTCTTATGAAATCCATACACATGAGAAGACATCAGGGGGGTCAGTGTAACCTCAACCCCAGAACACTCTCTTATGAAATCCATACACTCGAGAAGACAGCAGGGTTGTCAGTGTAACCTCAACCCCAGAACACTCTCTTATGAAATCCATACACTCGAAAAGACATCAGGGGGGTCAGTCCGACCTCAACCCCAGAACACTCTATTATGAAATCCATACACTCGAGAAGACATCAGGGGGTCAGTGTAATCTCAACACAGAACACTTTTGTAATGAAATCCATACGCTTGAGATGATATCTGGGGGGTCAGTGCAATCTCAACCCCAGAACTCTCTCTTATGAAATCCATACCCTTGAGAAGACATCCGGAGGGATCAGTGTAACCTCAACCCCAGAACACTATCTTATGAAATCCATACACATGAGAAGACATCAGGGGGGTCAGTGTTACCTCAACCCCAGAACACTCTCTTATGAAATCCATACACTCGAGAAGACAGCAGGGTGGTCAGTGTAACCTCAACCCCAGAACACTCTCTTATGAAATCCATACACTCGAAAAGACATCAGGGGGGTCAGTCCGACCTCAACCCCAGAACACTATCCTATGAAATCCATACACTCGAAAAGACATCAGGGGGTCAGTCCGACCTCAACCCCAGAACACTCTCTTATGAAATCTATACACTCGAGAAGACATCGGGGGGTCAGTCCAACCTCAACCCAAGAACATTCTCTTATGAAATCCATACACTTGAGAAGACATAGGGGGGGTCAGTCG
This sequence comes from Triturus cristatus, assembly GCF_964204655.1. Taxonomy (NCBI): domain Eukaryota; kingdom Metazoa; phylum Chordata; class Amphibia; order Caudata; family Salamandridae; genus Triturus; species Triturus cristatus. Next base: position 7,562,680 of record NC_140592.1, read on the forward strand.
ACCTCAACCCCAGAACCCTCTCTTCTGAAATCCATACACTCGAAAAGACATCAGGGGTGTCGGTGTAACCTCAACCCCAGAACACTCTCTTATGAAATCCATACATTCTAGAAGACATCGGGGGGAGTCAGTGTAACCTCAGCACCAAAAAACTCTCTTATGAAACTCCATACACTCTAGAAAGCATCAGCGGAGGCTCAGTGTAACCTCAACCCCAGAACACTCTCTAATGAAATTCATACACTCGAGAAGACATCAGGGGGGTCAGTGTAACATCAACCCCAGAACACTCTCCTATGAAATCCATACACTCGAGAAGCCATCATGGGAGTCGGTGCAACCTCAACCCCAGAACACTCTTATGAAATCCATACCCTCGAAAAGACATCATTGGGAGTCAGTATGACCTCAACCCCAGAACACTCTCTTATGAAATCCATACACTTGAGAAGACATCAGGGGTGTCAGTGCGACCTCCACCCCAGAACTCTCTCTTATGAAATACATACCCTCAAGAACACATCAGGGGGGTCAGTGTAACATCAACCCCAGAACACTCTCTTATGAAATCCAGACATTCTAGAAGACATTGGGGGAGTCAGTGTAACCTCAACTCCAGAACACACTCTTATGAAATCCATACACACGCGAAGACCTGGGGGGGGGGGTCAGTGTAACCTCAACCCCAGAACACTCTCCTATGAAATCCATACACACGAGAAGACCTGGGGGGTCAGTGTAACCTCAACCCCAGAACACTCTCCTATGAAATCAATACACTCAAGAAGACATCAGGGGGGTCAGTGTAACCTCAACCCCAGAACACTCTCTTATGAAATCCACACCCTTGAGAAGACATCCAGAGGGGTCAGTGTAACCTCAACCCCAGATTACTCTCTTATGAAATCCAGACATTCTAGAATACATTGGGGGGGTCAGTGTAACCTCAACCCCAGAACACACTCTTATGAAATCCATACACACGAGAAGACCTGGGGGGTCAGTGTAACCTCAACCCCAGAACACTCTCTTATAAAATCCAGACATTCTAGAAGACATTGGGGGAGTCAGTGTAACCTCAACCCCAGAACACACTCTTATGAAATCCATACACACGAGAAGACCTGGGGGTCCAGTGTAACCTCAACCCCAGAACACTCTCTTATGAAATCCATACACTCAAGAAGACATCAGGGGGGTCAGTGTAACCTCAACCCCAGAACACTCTCTTATGAAATCCATACCCTTGAGAAGACATTAGGGGGTCAGTGTAATCTCACCACAGAACACTTTTTTAATGAAATCCATACGCTTGAGATGATATCCGGGGGGTCAGTGCAATTTCAACCCCAGAACTCTCTCTTATGAAATCCATACCTTTGAGAAGACATTAGGGGGTCAGTGTAATTTCACCACAGAACACTTTTTTAATGAAATCCATACGCTTGAGATGATATCCGGGGGGTCAGTGCAATCTCAACCCCAGAACTCTCTCTTATGAAATCCATACCCTTGAGAAGACATCCGGAGGGGTCAGTATAACCTCAACCCCAGAACACACTCTTATGAAATCCATACACATGAGAATACATCAGGAGGGTCAGTGTAACCTCAACCCCAGATGATATCCGGGGGGTCAGTGCAATCTCAACCCCAGAACTCTCTCTTATGAAATCCATACCCTTGAGAAGACATCCGGAGGGTCAGTGCAACCTCAACCCCAGAACACTCTCTTATGAAATCCATACCCTCGAGAAGACTTCAGGGGGGTCAGTGCGACCTCAACCCAACAACACTCTCTTAAGAAATCCATACACTCGAGAAGACATCAGGGGGGTCAGTGCGACCTCAACCCCAGAACACACTCTTATGAAATACATACACTCGAGAAGACCTCAGGGGGGTCAGTGCGACCTCAACTCCAGAAAACTCTCTTATGAAATCAATACACACGAGAAGACCTCTGGGGCGGGTCAGTGTAACCTCAACCCCAGAACACTCTCTCAGGAAATCCATACATTCAAGAAGACATCAGGGGGGTCAGTGTAACCTCAACCCCATAACACTCTCTTATGAAATCCATACACTCGAGAAGACATCAGGGGGGTCAGTGTAACCTCAACCCCAGAATACTCTCTTATGAAATCCATACCCTTGAGAAGACATCCAGAGGGGTCAGTGTAACCTCAACCCCAGAACACTCTCTTATGAAATCCAAACACATGAGAAGACATCAGGGGGGTCAGTGTAACCTCAACCCCAGAACACTCTCTTATAAAATCCAGACATTCTAGAAGACATTGGGGGAGTCAGTGTAACCTCAACTCCAGAACACACTCTTATGAAATCCATACACACGCGAAGACCTTTGGGGGGGGTCAGTGTAACCTCAACCCCAGAACACTCTCTTATGAAATCCATACACTCAAGAAGACATCAGGGGGGTCAGTGTAACCTCAACCCCAGAACACTCTCCTATGAAATCCATACACTCAAGAAGACATCAGGGGGGTCAGTGTAACCTCAACCCCAGAACACTCTCTTATGAAATCCACACCCTTGAGAAGACATCCAGAGGGGTCAGTGTAACCTCAACCCCAGATTACTCTCTTATGAAATCCAGACATTCTAGAATACATTGGGGCGGTCAGTGTAACCTCAACCCCAGAACACTCTCTTATGAAATCCATACACTCAAGAAGACATCAGGGGGGTCAGTGTAACCTCAACCCCAGAACACTCTCTTATGAAATCCATACCCTTGAGAAGACATTAGGGGGTCAGTGTAATCTCACCACAGAACACTTTTTTAATGAAATCCATACGCTTGAGATGATATCCGGGGGGTCAGTGCAATTTCAACCCCAGAACTCTCTCTTATGAAATCCATACCCTTGAGAAGACATTAGGGGGTCAGTGTAATCTCACCACAGAACACTTTTTTAATGAAATCCATACGCTTGAGATGATATCCGGGGGGTCAGTGCAATCTCAACCCCAGAACTCTCTCTTATGAAATCCATACCCTTGAGAAGACATCCGGAGGGGTCAGTGTAACCTCAACCCCAGAACACACTCTTATGAAATCCACACCCTTGAGAAGACATCCAGAGGGGTCAGTGTAACCTCAACCCCAGATTACTCTCTTATGAAATCCAGACATTCTAGAATACATTGGGGCGGTCAGTGTAACCTCAACCCCAGAACACTCTCTTATGAAATCCATACACTCAAGAAGACATCAGGGGGGTCAGTGTAACCTCAACCCCAGAACACTCTCTTATGAAATCCATACCCTTGAGAAGACATTAGGGGGTCAGTGTAATCTCACCACAGAACACTTTTTTAATGAAATCCATACGCTTGAGATGATATCCGGGGGGTCAGTGCAATTTCAACCCCAGAACTCTCTCTTATGAAATCCATACCCTTGAGAAGACATTAGGGGGTCAGTGTAATCTCACCACAGAACACTTTTTTAATGAAATCCATACGCTTGAGATGATATCCGGGGGGTCAGTGCAATCTCAACCCCAGAACTCTCTCTTATGAAATCCATACCCTTGAGAAGACATCCGGAGGGGTCAGTGTAACCTCAACCCCAGAACACACTCTTATGAAATCCATACACATGAGAATACATCAGGAGGGTCAGTGTAACCTCAACCCCAGATGATATCCGGAGGGTCAGTGCAATCTCAACCCCAGAACTCTCTTTTATGAAATCCATACCCTTGAGAAGACATCCGGAGGGTCAGTGCAACCTCAACCCCAGAACACTCTCTTAAGAAATCCATACACTCGAGAAGACATCAGGGGGGTCAGTGCGACCTCAACCCCAGAACACACTCTTATGAAATACATACACTCGAGAAGACCTCAGGGGGGTCAGTGCGACCTCAACTCCAGAAAACTCTCTTATGAAATCAATACACACGAGAAGACCTCGGGGCGGGTCAGTGTAACCTCAACCCCAGAACACTCTCTCATGAAATCCATACATTCAAGAAGACATCAGGGGGGTCAGTGTAACCTCAACCCCATAACACTCTCTTATGAAATCCATACACTCAAGAAGACATCAGGGGGGTCAGTGTAACCTCAACCCCAGAATACTCTCTTATGAAATCCATACTGTGGAAATATGGATTTTTCTGATCAGTTATGTCCCCTATCTTGGACCCCAACGGTTTCATGTATAAATCACAAGTACATGTATGTTCCCTCCAGTTCCAGTTATGAAGACGCAAACACATGTGCGTCCACCGTCAACATGTCCTCTTTCAGATCCACCATGCAAAGAGAGACTGTCTGACTACAAGCCCCGAGCCTCTGCGACCCCAGGCCGTAGAGACCACTGCGAAGACCGATGACCCTCAGGTTCGCCGCTTCTGGACGACGCTGCAGCGCTGTGCGCTGAAATCGCCCACGAGCCGCCCCTCCTTAAACCAACCCCGGAGTGAGCCGTGAGAGTCCTGAGGCGCCCCACCAAGCACCGTCGTCCACTGCCAAGCGGGAATACAATGCGCCGTGGGACGCCCCTCCTGAGACTGCTGAGGCCGCCCCGAACTCCCCACCAAGATTTGAGGTACTGTGCGCCCCGAATAACGCTGTACGAAGCGTCCCCTCGACTGTACGGCCCGTACGGCTCTGTACGAAGCGTCCCCGTGAGCTTGTTCATGCCGGAAGCGTGAGCTATTGAAGGGAACATCCGGAAGAGTGTACGGCACCGTACGAAGCGTACCTACGACGGTATGGCCCGTACGGCTTGAAATCCCCATACGCTACTCACTCGGGAAGCGTGAAGAGTGGCAAGAATCGTCCTGGGCTCGTACGAAGCATACCTACGACGATACGGCCCGTACGGCTTGAGCCTCGGTACGCTTGCTCACGTGGGAACCGTACCAACGCCGGTACGACGTGTACCAACGCCGGTACGACGCGTACGGAAGGCACTTTGAAGCGCACAGACCCCCAAAAGGTGCAGATTGTACCCAAGTTGACCTTTTTAAAGAACGGTGGCATCCTTGAGCCTTCTGAACAAGTAACTGGAACCTTATTTAAAAGTAAAGATTGTAACTGAAGCCTGCTTGAAGAAATTATATAAAGAATTATATTTTTACAATTACAGTCTTGTGTCTCTGTGTGGTGGGTTGGTGGTTATTGTGGGACACCCTAAATGCTTAACCTCATGCCCTCTGGAATCTAGCCTGACTGCTCGCGCCACGTTACCTGGAGGGTGAGCAGGGGTTATTTTTCACGAGTAATCCTTTGCCCTGACTTAGAGGAAAGGGTCCCTGCTTGTCGCAAGTGCATACCTGCGCCAACCAGAGACCCCGGATTCTAACAGCGACCTCAACCCCAGAACACTCTCTCATGAAATCCATACACTCGAGAAGACCTCAGGGGGGTCAGTGCGACCTCAACCCCAGAACACTCTCTTATGAAATACATACACTCGAGAAGACATCAGGGGGGTCAGTGTGACCTCAACCCAAGAACACTCTCTTATGAAATACATACACTCGAGAAGACCTCAGGGGGATCAGTGTGACCTCAACCCAAGAACACTCTCTTATGAAATCCATATATTCTAGAAGACATCGGGGGAGTCAGTGTAACCTCAACCCAAGAACACACTCTTATGAAATCCATACACACGAGAAGACCTGGGGGGTCAGTGTAACCTCAACCCCAGAACACTCTCTTATGAAATCCATACACACGAGAAGACCTGGGGGGTCAGTGTAACCTCAACCCAGGAACTCTCTCTTATGAAATCCATACACTCAAGAAGACATCAGGGGGGTCAGTGTAACCTCAACCCCAGAACAATCTCTTATGAAATCCATACACTCGAGAAAACATTAGGGGGTCAGTGTAATCTCACCAGACAACACTTTTTTAATGAAATCCATACGCTTGAGATGATCTCTGGGGGGTCAGTGCAATCTCAACCCCAGAACTCTCTCTTATGAAATCCATACCCTTGAGAAGACATCCGAAGGGGTCAGTGTAACCTCAACCCCAGAACACTCTCTTATGAAATCCATACACATGAGAAGACATCAGGGGGGTCAGTGTAACCTCAACCCCAGAACACTCTCTTATGAAATCCATACACTCGAGAAGACAGCAGGGTTGTCAGTGTAACCTCAACCCCAGAACACTCTCTTATGAAATCCATACACTCGAAAAGACATCAGGGGGGTCAGTCCGACCTCAACCCCAGAACACTCTATTATGAAATCCATACACTCGAGAAGACATCAGGGGGTCAGTGTAATCTCAACACAGAACACTTTTGTAATGAAATCCATACGCTTGAGATGATATCTGGGGGGTCAGTGCAATCTCAACCCCAGAACTCTCTCTTATGAAATCCATACCCTTGAGAAGACATCCGGAGGGATCAGTGTAACCTCAACCCCAGAACACTATCTTATGAAATCCATACACATGAGAAGACATCAGGGGGGTCAGTGTTACCTCAACCCCAGAACACTCTCTTATGAAATCCATACACTCGAGAAGACAGCAGGGTGGTCAGTGTAACCTCAACCCCAGAACACTCTCTTATGAAATCCATACACTCGAAAAGACATCAGGGGGGTCAGTCCGACCTCAACCCCAGAACACTATCCTATGAAATCCATACACTCGAAAAGACATCAGGGGGTCAGTCCGACCTCAACCCCAGAACACTCTCTTATGAAATCTATACACTCGAGAAGACATCGGGGGGTCAGTCCAACCTCAACCCAAGAACATTCTCTTATGAAATCCATACACTCGAGAAGACATAGGGGGGGTCAGTCGACCTCAACCCCAGAACCCTCTCTTCTGAAATCCATACACTCGAAAAGACATCAGGGGTGTCGGTGTAACCTCAACCCCAGAACACTCTCTTATGAAATCCATACATTCTAGAAGACATCGGGGGGAGTCAGTGTAACCTCAGCACCAAAAAACTCTCTTATGAAACTCCATACACTCTAGAAAGCATCAGCGGAGGCTCAGTGTAACCTCAACCCCAGAACACTCTCTAATGAAATTCATACACTCGAGAAGACATCAGGGGGGTCAGTGTAACATCAACCCCAGAACACTCTCCTATGAAATCCATACACTCGAGAAGCCATCATGGGAGTCGGTGCAACCTCAACCCCAGAACACTCTTATGAAATCCATACCCTCGAAAAGACATCATTGGGAGTCAGTATGACCTCAACCCCAGAACACTCTCTTATGAAATCCATACACTTGAGAAGACATCAGGGGTGTCAGTGCGACCTCCACCCCAGAACTCTCTCTTATGAAATACATACCCTCAAGAACACATCAGGGGGGTCAGTGTAACATCAACCCCAGAACACTCTCTTATGAAATCCAGACATTCTAGAAGACATTGGGGGAGTCAGTGTAACCTCAACTCCAGAACACACTCTTATGAAATCCATACACACGCGAAGACCTGGGGGGGGGGTCAGTGTAACCTCAACCCCAGAACACTCTCCTATGAAATCCATACACACGAGAAGACCTGGGGGGTCAGTGTAATCTCACCAGACAACACTTTTTTAATGAAATCCATACGCTTGAGATGATCTCTGGGGGGTCAGTGCAATCTCAACCCCAGAACTCTCTCTTATGAAATCCATACCCTTGAGAAGACATCCGAAGGGGTCAGTGTAACCTCAACCCCAGAACACTCTCTTATGAAATCCATACACATGAGAAGACATCAGGGGGGTCAGTGTAACCTCAACCCCAGAACACTCTCTTATGAAATCCATACACTCGAGAAGACAGCAGGGTTGTCAGTGTAACCTCAACCCCAGAACACTCTCTTATGAAATCCATACACTCGAAAAGACATCAGGGGGGTCAGTCCGACCTCAACCCCAGAACACTCTATTATGAAATCCATACACTCGAGAAGACATCAGGGGGTCAGTGTAATCTCAACACAGAACACTTTTGTAATGAAATCCATACGCTTGAGATGATATCTGGGGGGTCAGTGCAATCTCAACCCCAGAACTCTCTCTTATGAAATCCATACCCTTGAGAAGACATCCGGAGGGATCAGTGTAACCTCAACCCCAGAACACTATCTTATGAAATCCATACACATGAGAAGACATCAGGGGGGTCAGTGTTACCTCAACCCCAGAACACTCTCTTATGAAATCCATACACTCGAGAAGACAGCAGGGTGGTCAGTGTAACCTCAACCCCAGAACACTCTCTTATGAAATCCATACACTCGAAAAGACATCAGGGGGGTCAGTCCGACCTCAACCCCAGAACACTATCCTATGAAATCCATACACTCGAAAAGACATCAGGGGGTCAGTCCGACCTCAACCCCAGAACACTCTCTTATGAAATCTATACACTCGAGAAGACATCGGGGGGTCAGTCCAACCTCAACCCAAGAACATTCTCTTATGAAATCCATACACTCGAGAAGACATAGGGGGGGTCAGTCGACCTCAACCCCAGAACCCTCTCTTCTGAAATCCATACACTCGAAAAGACATCAGGGGTGTCGGTGTAACCTCAACCCCAGAACACTCTCTTATGAAATCCATACATTCTAGAAGACATCGGGGGGAGTCAGTGTAACCTCAGCACCAAAAAACTCTCTTATGAAACTCCATACACTCTAGAAAGCATCAGCGGAGGCTCAGTGTAACCTCAACCCCAGAACACTCTCTAATGAAATTCATACACTCGAGAAGACATCAGGGGGGTCAGTGTAACATCAACCCCAGAACACTCTCCTATGAAATCCATACACTCGAGAAGCCATCATGGGAGTCGGTGCAACCTCAACCCCAGAACACTCTTATGAAATCCATACCCTCGAAAAGACATCATTGGGAGTCAGTATGACCTCAACCCCAGAACACTCTCTTATGAAATCCATACACTTGAGAAGACATCAGGGGTGTCAGTGCGACCTCCACCCCAGAACTCTCTCTTATGAAATACATACCCTCAAGAACACATCAGGGGGGTCAGTGTAACATCAACCCCAGAACACTCTCTTATGAAATCCAGACATTCTAGAAGACATTGGGGGAGTCAGTGTAACCTCAACTCCAGAACACACTCTTATGAAATCCATACACACGCGAAGACCTGGGGGGGGGGTCAGTGTAACCTCAACCCCAGAACACTCTCCTATGAAATCCATACACACGAGAAGACCTGGGGGGTCAGTGTAACCTCAACCCCAGAACACTCTCCTATGAAATCAATACACTCAAGAAGACATCAGGGGGGTCAGTGTAACCTCAACCCCAGAACACTCTCTTATGAAATCCACACCCTTGAGAAGACATCCAGAGGGGTCAGTGTAACCTCAACCCCAGATTACTCTCTTATGAAATCCAGACATTCTAGAATACATTGGGGGGGTCAGTGTAACCTCAACCCCAGAACACACTCTTATGAAATCCATACACACGAGAAGACCTGGGGGGTCAGTGTAACCTCAACCCCAGAACACTCTCTTATAAAATCCAGACATTCTAGAAGACATTGGGGGAGTCAGTGTAACCTCAACCCCAGAACACACTCTTATGAAATCCATACACACGAGAAGACCTGGGGGTCCAGTGTAACCTCAACCCCAGAACACTCTCTTATGAAATCCATACACTCAAGAAGACATCAGGGGGGTCAGTGTAACCTCAACCCCAGAACACTCTCTTATGAAATCCATACCCTTGAGAAGACATTAGGGGGTCAGTGTAATCTCACCACAGAACACTTTTTTAATGAAATCCATACGCTTGAGATGATATCCGGGGGGTCAGTGCAATTTCAACCCCAGAACTCTCTCTTATGAAATCCATACCTTTGAGAAGACATTAGGGGGTCAGTGTAATTTCACCACAGAACACTTTTTTAATGAAATCCATACGCTTGAGATGATATCCGGGGGGTCAGTGCAATCTCAACCCCAGAACTCTCTCTTATGAAATCCATACCCTTGAGAAGACATCCGGAGGGGTCAGTATAACCTCAACCCCAGAACACACTCTTATGAAATCCATACACATGAGAATACATCAGGAGGGTCAGTGTAACCTCAACCCCAGATGATATCCGGGGGGTCAGTACAATCTCAACCCCAGAACTCTCTCTTATGAAATCCATACCCTTGAGAAGACATCCGGAGGGTCAGTGCAACCTCAACCCCAGAACACTCTCTTATGAAATCCATACCCTCGAGAAGACTTCAGGGGGGTCAGTGCGACCTCAACCCAACAACACTCTCTTAAGAAATCCATACACTCGAGAAGACATCAGGGGGGTCAGTGCGACCTCAACCCCAGAACACACTCTTATGAAATACATACACTCGAGAAGACCTCAGGGGGGTCAGTGCGACCTCAACTCCAGAAAACTCTCTTATGAAATCAATACACACGAGAAGACCTCTGGGGCGGGTCAGTGTAACCTCAACCCCAGAACACTCTCTCAGGAAATCCATACATTCAAGAAGACATCAGGGGGGTCAGTGTAACCTCAACCCCATAACACTCTCTTATGAAATCCATACACTCGAGAAGACATCAGGGGGGTCAGTGTAACCTCAACCCCAGAATACTCTCTTATGAAATCCATACCCTTGAGAAGACATCCAGAGGGGTCAGTGTAACCTCAACCCCAGAACACTCTCTTATGAAATCCAAACACATGAGAAGACATCAGGGGGGTCAGTGTAACCTCAACCCCAGAACACTCTCTTATAAAATCCAGACATTCTAGAAGACATTGGGGGAGTCAGTGTAACCTCAACTCCAGAACACACTCTTATGAAATCCATACACACGCGAAGACCTTTGGGGGGGGTCAGTGTAACCTCAACCCCAGAACACTCTCTTATGAAATCCATACACTCAAGAAGACATCAGGGGGGTCAGTGTAACCTCAACCCCAGAACACTCTCCTATGAAATCCATACACTCAAGAAGACATCAGGGGGGTCAGTGTAACCTCAACCCCAGAACACTCTCTTATGAAATCCACACCCTTGAGAAGACATCCAGAGGGGTCAGTGTAACCTCAACCCCAGATTACTCTCTTATGAAATCCAGACATTCTAGAATACATTGGGGCGGTCAGTGTAACCTCAACCCCAGAACACTCTCTTATGAAATCCATACACTCAAGAAGACATCAGGGGGGTCAGTGTAACCTCAACTCCAGAACACTCTCTTATGAAATCCATACCCTTGAGAAGACATTAGGGGGTCAGTGTAATCTCACCACAGAACACTTTTTTAATGAAATCCATACGCTTGAGATGATATCCGGGGGGTCAGTGCAATTTCAACCCCAGAACTCTCTCTTATGAAATCCATACCCTTGAGAAGACATTAGGGGGTCAGTGTAATCTCACCACAGAACACTTTTTTAATGAAATCCATACGCTTGAGATGATATCCGGGGGGTCAGTGCAATCTCAACCCCAGAACTCTCTCTTATGAAATCCATACCCTTGAGAAGACATCCGGAGGGGTCAGTGTAACCTCAACCCCAGAACACACTCTTATGAAATCCATACACATGAGAATACATCAGGAGGGTCAGTGTAACCTCAACCCCAGATGATATCCGGAGGGTCAGTGCAATCTCAACCCCAGAACTCTCTTTTATGAAATCCATACCCTTGAGAAGACATCCGGAGGGTCAGTGCAACCTCAACCCCAGAACACTCTCTTAAGAAATCCATACACTCGAGAAGACATCAGGGGGGTCAGTGCGACCTCAACCCCAGAACACACTCTTATGAAATACATACACTCGAGAAGACCTCAGGGGGGTCAGTGCGACCTCAACTCCAGAAAACTCTCTTATGAAATCAATACACACGAGAAGACCTCGGGGCGGGTCAGTGTAACCTCAACCCCAGAACACTCTCTCATGAAATCCATACATTCAAGAAGACATCAGGGGGGTCAGTGTAACCTCAACCCCATAACACTCTCTTATGAAATCCATACACTCAAGAAGACATCAGGGGGGTCAGTGTAACCTCAACCCCAGAACAATCTCTTATGAAATCCATACACTCGAGAAAACATTAGGGGGTCAGTGTAATCTCACCAGACAACACTTTTTTAATGAAATCCATACGCTTGAGATGATCTCTGGGGGGTCAGTGCAATCTCAACCCCAGAACTCTCTCTTATGAAATCCATACCCTTGAGAAGACATCCGAAGGGGTCAGTGTAACCTCAACCCCAGAACACTCTCTTATGAAATCCATACACATGAGAAGACATCAGGGGGGTCAGTGTAACCTCAACCCCAGAACACTCTCTTATGAAATCCATACACTCGAGAAGACAGCAGGGTTGTCAGTGTAACCTCAACCCCAGAACACTCTCTTATGAAATCCATACACTCGAAAAGACATCAGGGGGGTCAGTCCGACCTCAACCCCAGAACACTCTATTATGAAATCCATACACTCGAGAAGACATCAGGGGGTCAGTGTAATCTCAACACAGAACACTTTTGTAATGAAATCCATACGCTTGAGATGATATCTGGGGGGTCAGTGCAATCTCAACCCCAGAACTCTCTCTTATGAAATCCATACCCTTGAGAAGACATCCGGAGGGATCAGTGTAACCTCAACCCCAGAACACTATCTTATGAAATCCATACACATGAGAAGACATCAGGGGGGTCAGTGTTACCTCAACCCCAGAACACTCTCTTATGAAATCCATACACTCGAGAAGACAGCAGGGTGGTCAGTGTAACCTCAACCCCAGAACACTCTCTTATGAAATCCATACACTCGAAAAGACATCAGGGGGGTCAGTCCGACCTCAACCCCAGAACACTATCCTATGAAATCCATACACTCGAAAAGACATCAGGGGGTCAGTCCGACCTCAACCCCAGAACACTCTCTTATGAAATCTATACACTCGAGAAGACATCGGGGGGTCAGTCCAACCTCAACCCAAGAACATTCTCTTATGAAATCCATACACTCGAGAAGACATAGGGGGGGTCAGTCGACCTCAACCCCAGAACCCTCTCTTCTGAAATCCATACACTCGAAAAGACATCAGGGGTGTCGGTGTAACCTCAACCCCAGAACACTCTCTTATGAAATCCATACATTCTAGAAGACATCGGGGGGAGTCAGTGTAACCTCAGCACCAAAAAACTCTCTTATGAAACTCCATACACTCTAGAAAGCATCAGCGGAGGCTCAGTGTAACCTCAACCCCAGAACACTCTCTAATGAAATTCATACACTCGAGAAGACATCAGGGGGGTCAGTGTAACATCAACCCCAGAACACTCTCCTATGAAATCCATACACTCGAGAAGCCATCATGGGAGTCGGTGCAACCTCAACCCCAGAACACTCTTATGAAATCCATACCCTCGAAAAGACATCATTGGGAGTCAGTATGACCTCAACCCCAGAACACTCTCTTATGAAATCCATACACTTGAGAAGACATCAGGGGTGTCAGTGCGACCTCCACCCCAGAACTCTCTCTTATGAAATACATACCCTCAAGAACACATCAGGGGGGTCAGTGTAACATCAACCCCAGAACACTCTCTTATGAAATCCAGACATTCTAGAAGACATTGGGGGAGTCAGTGTAACCTCAACTCCAGAACACACTCTTATGAAATCCATACACACGCGAAGACCTGGGGGGGGGGTCAGTGTAACCTCAACCCCAGAACACTCTCCTATGAAATCCATACACACGAGAAGACCTGGGGGGTCAGTGTAACCTCAACCCCAGAACACTCTCCTATGAAATCAATACACTCAAGAAGACATCAGGGGGGTCAGTGTAACCTCAACCCCAGAACACTCTCTTATGAAATCCACACCCTTGAGAAGACATCCAGAGGGGTCAGTGTAACCTCAACCCCAGATTACTCTCTTATGAAATCCAGACATTCTAGAATACATTGGGGGGGTCAGTGTAACCTCAACCCCAGAACACACTCTTATGAAATCCATACACACGAGAAGACCTGGGGGGTCAGTGTAACCTCAACCCCAGAACACTCTCTTATAAAATCCAGACATTCTAGAAGACATTGGGGGAGTCAGTGTAACCTCAACCCCAGAACACACTCTTATGAAATCCATACACACGAGAAGACCTGGGGGTCCAGTGTAACCTCAACCCCAGAACACTCTCTTATGAAATCCATACACTCAAGAAGACATCAGGGGGGTCAGTGTAACCTCAACCCCAGAACACTCTCTTATGAAATCCATACCCTTGAGAAGACATTAGGGGGTCAGTGTAATCTCACCACAGAACACTTTTTTAATGAAATCCATACGCTTGAGATGATATCCGGGGGGTCAGTGCAATTTCAACCCCAGAACTCTCTCTTATGAAATCCATACCTTTGAGAAGACATTAGGGGGTCAGTGTAATTTCACCACAGAACACTTTTTTAATGAAATCCATACGCTTGAGATGATATCCGGGGGGTCAGTGCAATCTCAACCCCAGAACTCTCTCTTATGAAATCCATACCCTTGAGAAGACATCCGGAGGGGTCAGTATAACCTCAACCCCAGAACACACTCTTATGAAATCCATACACATGAGAATACATCAGGAGGGTCAGTGTAACCTCAACCCCAGATGATATCCGGGGGGTCAGTGCAATCTCAACCCCAGAACTCTCTCTTATGAAATCCATACCCTTGAGAAGACATCCGGAGGGTCAGTGCAACCTCAACCCCAGAACACTCTCTTATGAAATCCATACCCTCGAGAAGACTTCAGGGGGGTCAGTGCGACCTCAACCCAACAACACTCTCTTAAGAAATCCATACACTCGAGAAGACATCAGGGGGGTCAGTGCGACCTCAACCCCAGAACACACTCTTATGAAATACATACACTCGAGAAGACCTCAGGGGGGTCAGTGCGACCTCAACTCCAGAAAACTCTCTTATGAAATCAATACACACGAGAAGACCTCTGGGGCGGGTCAGTGTAACCTCAACCCCAGAACACTCTCTCAGGAAATCCATACATTCAAGAAGACATCAGGGGGGTCAGTGTAACCTCAACCCCATAACACTCTCTTATGAAATCCATACACTCGAGAAGACATCAGGGGGGTCAGTGTAACCTCAACCCCAGAATACTCTCTTATGAAATCCATACCCTTGAGAAGACATCCAGAGGGGTCAGTGTAACCTCAACCCCAGAACACTCTCTTATGAAATCCAAACACATGAGAAGACATCAGGGGGGTCAGTGTAACCTCAACCCCAGAACACTCTCTTATAAAATCCAGACATTCTAGAAGACATTGGGGGAGTCAGTGTAACCTCAACTCCAGAACACACTCTTATGAAATCCATACACACGCGAAGACCTTTGGGGGGGGTCAGTGTAACCTCAACCCCAGAACACTCTCTTATGAAATCCATACACTCAAGAAGACATCAGGGGGGTCAGTGTAACCTCAACCCCAGAACACTCTCCTATGAAATCCATACACTCAAGAAGACATCAGGGGGGTCAGTGTAACCTCAACCCCAGAACACTCTCTTATGAAATCCACACCCTTGAGAAGACATCCAGAGGGGTCAGTGTAACCTCAACCCCAGATTACTCTCTTATGAAATCCAGACATTCTAGAATACATTGGGGCGGTCAGTGTAACCTCAACCCCAGAACACTCTCTTATGAAATCCATACACTCAAGAAGACATCAGGGGGGTCAGTGTAACCTCAACCCCAGAACACTCTCTTATGAAATCCATACCCTTGAGAAGACATTAGGGGGTCAGTGTAATCTCACCACAGAACACTTTTTTAATGAAATCCATACGCTTGAGATGATATCCGGGGGGTCAGTGCAATTTCAACCCCAGAACTCTCTCTTATGAAATCCATACCCTTGAGAAGACATTAGGGGGTCAGTGTAATCTCACCACAGAACACTTTTTTAATGAAATCCATACGCTTGAGATGATATCCGGGGGGTCAGTGCAATCTCAACCCCAGAACTCTCTCTTATGAAATCCATACCCTTGAGAAGACATCCGGAGGGGTCAGTGTAACCTCAACCCCAGAACACACTCTTATGAAATCCACACCCTTGAGAAGACATCCAGAGGGGTCAGTGTAACCTCAACCCCAGATTACTCTCTTATGAAATCCAGACATTCTAGAATACATTGGGGCGGTCAGTGTAACCTCAACCCCAGAACACTCTCTTATGAAATCCATACACTCAAGAAGACATCAGGGGGGTCAGTGTAACCTCAACCCCAGAACACTCTCTTATGAAATCCATACCCTTGAGAAGACATTAGGGGGTCAGTGTAATCTCACCACAGAACACTTTTTTAATGAAATCCATACGCTTGAGATGATATCCGGGGGGTCAGTGCAATTTCAACCCCAGAACTCTCTCTTATGAAATCCATACCCTTGAGAAGACATTAGGGAGTCAGTGTGATCTCACCACAGAACACTTTTTTAATGAAATCCATACGCTTGAGATGATATCCGGGGGGTCAGTGCAATCTCAACCCCAGAACTCTCTCTTATGAAATCCATACCCTTGAGAAGACATCCGGAGGGGTCAGTGTAACCTCAACCCCAGAACACACTCTTATGAAATCCATACACATGAGAATACATCAGGAGGGTCAGTGTAACCTCAACCCCAGATGATATCCGGAGGGTCAGTGCAATCTCAACCCCAGAACTCTCTTTTATGAAATCCATACCCTTGAGAAGACATCCGGAGGGTCAGTGCAACCTCAACCCCAGAACACTCTCTTAAGAAATCCATACACTCGAGAAGACATCAGGGGGGTCAGTGCGACCTCAACCCCAGAACACACTCTTATGAAATACATACACTCGAGAAGACCTCAGGGGGGTCAGTGCGACCTCAACTCCAGAAAACTCTCTTATGAAATCAATACACACGAGAAGACCTCGGGGCGGGTCAGTGTAACCTCAACCCCAGAACACTCTCTCATGAAATCCATACATTCAAGAAGACATCAGGGGGGTCAGTGTAACCTCAACCCCATAACACTCTCTTATGAAATCCATACACTCAAGAAGACATCAGGGGGGTCAGTGTAACCTCAACCCCAGAATACTCTCTTATGAAATCCATACTGTGGAAATATGGATTTTTCTGATCAGTTATGTCCCCTATCTTGGACCCCAACGGTTTCATGTATAAATCACAAGTACATGTATGTTCCCTCCAGTTCCAGTTATGAAGACGCAAACACATGTGCGTCCACCGTCAACATGTCCTCTTTCAGATCCACCATGAATGGGCCGGATATTCCATTCCTAAGTATGAAAGGCCACCGGCTTTATATGGTTCACTTATGCCATTTTACAGTCCAGGCAAGTAGGCCCTGATTCTGCCATCAAGCTTTTCCTGCCTTCTGCCTCTGAAAGCTCCAGTCTGAGCTCGCATCCGTATCCATGAACTTTGTCCTATTCCCTGCGCAGCTAACGGTGCCTGACATCAGCCTGTTGCCTGCCAAAAACTGTATTTCACCTTCGAAATTATCTGCTCCGCTCCCTATCCAATGCATTCCTGTCTAGTAGTTTAAGTAAACATTCTTCCAGCTACCGAGCAAAAGGCCCGGCTCCTCTGTCTTTATGCAAGTAATTCATAGCCCTGTTACTATGGAAGATTTCTGCCCTCGCATCTAGTGTAGACACTTAGACGCTTGTACACGCACTAATAGTCAGTATAGTCAGTATAGAATAAGATTCTACTCTAAGAGACCTCTCTTTTGGATAACATAGTTCTCTAAACATAGGATGTTAGATATGATTTGGGATTAGGTTGACTTGACCCTCCAGACTTCTGTCGCCACATGTAGAGCTAAATGTCAAGTCCCCTTCACCCCCTAGTTGCACGTCAATCACACGTCATGCTGCTGCTCGCGCATTTCTGCCAAGTATTTCTGCTGACATTGCGAAATTCTTTCATGGAACCACCCTATTATGACATCATACCTGATGACGTTCTTTAGTTACACCCAGTTACACCCACTTTTGCTACGCATGTATGTTTTATCTTTACTATCAATTGTTACGCCTCCTGCATTTGTTTCACTGTAATGCCTATTGTATAAAAATGATTACTTGTCAATAAAGTAGCGTCTTCACTTCCTGAACCTTCGTGGTGATGGAATATGGAGCTCCTCAATTTAAATTGATTTTGGAATAAAGCCCGTTCCGAACCTCTAATACCACGGATTCTGCCTCTTATTTTACTGAGCTATTATTATAGATTTTCCGCATCAAATTAAGTTCCGGTAATTAAATTATTTACAACATATATGGCGCCCGAACAGGGACACTTTCTCATCTCACGCGCCGGCGGTGCGTTGCAGGCCCGGTCTCCTGTCACAGTTGGACGGACAACAACGCGTACCCACAGGATTTCCTGTATCTCCCTCCTGCCGAGCGGGGGTAACTGAGGCTGCGATCAACACCCAGACGAGGCGGTGAGAAGTGCGAAGTATCCCGACCAGAGCCTAGCTGAGAGAGCAAGATCCGAGGTATACAGAGGCCCACCAGTTTCCGAAGTTTCCGAAGTTCCGAGTCGAGTCCAGTCCGGTTCAAGTTCAGTTCAGTTCCGAGGCCTTCCGTTCCGAGCTACCCGGTGAGTACCATTATCGGGGAGGCGTTCTGACGTGCACATAGGTTGTGCCGGTCAAGACGGGTTTGGGTACACAAATCCGGTCTGCACTGTTTCAGCAGTGTATCTGTACTGTTTAGCAGTATATCAAGTATGTCTAGTATACAATTCAGATTTACCTAGTTAGTATCGAGCATTATGTTTAGTGACTAGTTCCCTAAATGACCATCATTGTTTATTCATTAAATGTTAAATGTTAAAATGTTTTAAATATGTTCTGTATATTGTGGTGTGAATGACTGTTCATTATTGTGTTTTATGGTATTAAACGTGTTCAAAATTAGGTATCAGATCAGTTCTCAATATGCCGCTCTTTTCGAAATTAAGACAGATCAAAACTAGAAAAGGGGTACTCGAAGAAGCTGTTCCCATTCCTCCTAGGGACACTCCAGGGTACTTCATGTATCATAAACATGGCCTAGACGCCATATTATTTCTTGATCTATGGGTAGACTACACCAAGGAATTACCAGAAAGTCAGAGGTGGCCCGTAGCGGGGACCTGGGATGCAGATTGCATCATGAAAGTAGAAGAAGAATTATGGAAAAAGAAAGCTAGACAGTCACAGAAAGATGCCATTGAATTATGGCGTAAAGAATCATATAGACGCACAGAAAAAACGCTCAGACAGGAAGAGAAAAGTAAGGAGAATTCAAATAAAGTTCGAGAAAGTGTATTAATTGAAGAAGGTACTCGAGTAAAGTCAGAACAAACAGACAGACAAAGAAATGCCCTTGTGAATGGCATGTATCCTCTTCTGGCCGAAGGATTACCTAAGGCTACTCCGGAAATACCAAAAGACTTGCCACCCCCATTGTTTCCGATAAAAGTACATCCCAAAGGGCATCCCAGATCCGCAGAAGATGTTTTTCTTTCCTCTTATTTAGACGACGCAGCTCCCGAGTATGCTAACGCTGCGCCACATAGACCGTCTGCCGAGGGGGTTCAACGCCAAGACCCTCCTCCGTCTGTACCTCTGCAACAGCAAACCCCGACACAAGTTCCGGCAAGCACATCTGTTTCTACATCTGCATCCACACCTATGGTTGCTATATCACGTTCAACGAATCCTTTCACATCCAGCACCCCAGGTGGTGCTACCGGAGGTACATCAAGCATTTTTTCTACGCCACCCAGAACAAATAAACTTTCCTTTCAAGAATTAGCCCACCAACGTACACCCAAACTAGAAACTCCCAACACGCTCAAGGAACTTCTAATAGATTGTAGGTATGACCCTGTGCCCGGAAAAGGGGACGAAATGATGCTGGCATCATTACGTATCCGACGAGCTGCAATATACTTAGGGAAGCTACCAGGAATGACTGCACATTTAGAAAATATATATCATTTTGTTCAGTCAGGGCGAGACCCTGAGAGTATTAACAGAGCCATGGAGTACCAAAAGGTGGAAATACAGGGGGAACTGTTACGTTTCCTCATAAACTGTGTGATCAGAAATCAAGACCAACCAGGGGTAAATCCGGAAGAAATGCAAATTCTTACCACATGGGGTAAGAATATATCAGAGGGGAGACACGATAAACGATCATGTATAGTAGCTATGAGCCGAAAGATCCGCAAAGAAATAGAACGAATACACGAGGAAAGATTAGCAGTAGACGAACCAGAACAAACCGAGGACGAGGAAGAATTAGAACTGCCCACAGGACAGTTAGAAACTATGGCCTATGTAGGTAGAGGAAGATCTTGCAATAATACTAGATGCTTTACTGATCCGATATGTCCGATACGTCCAGATAATAACAGAAAATTCCAAACTCCTATAATAAATATAAGGTCCCCCGAACATTCATTCCAAGCCGCTGACAAATTACTCCGAGAACGAAGGGGTTATCATATACTCGATTCTATGGACGAACAAGAATTAGCCAGGTCAGCCGTACACTGGGTTGATAGTCCTGGAAAATATGGTGATGATACACTAGCACATACGTTTTTGAACCTCGCCCCGGATGAACAGCGTTTAGCTGGTATCTATATGATTCAACAACTCCTTATATTATATAAAAGCCAACACTCCGATCCTGGCCCCTTACCTGATATATTGACTGAATTACTCACGAATAAATGGAGAGGTTCCGGTACTAAGTTAATTAGAGAAATACTAGAATCTAGAAGGCAGTACATTCTTTTTGTATGTCCTGAACATGTCTCACTGCCCATCAAGGAAAGAACGACGTATTACATGGATAGACAAAATCCCTTACGCGAAGTACACCCGATAAGGGGTGATGACAATGAGTTTAAACGTGTGTTTGTATACACACCCATATCCAAAATAGAACTATTAGAAATGAAGAAAGTGGTACCCAGTCATGACAAAGACCCAGCGGGTTTCCATCGTGAAATTAAAGATATGTTACTCATGGGAGAATATACCTACCCCGACATTATGACAATATTGAAGGTATTAATGCCTGCGGGCATTTACGAAAAACTCAAGGAAAAGGATTGGGAGGTGGGAGACCAGAAGATAGATTGGACAGGATTAGAGAACGAAAAAAAAGCTCGAGGTCCAGGTTCAGGGCTCGGGGACAAGACCAAAGCACTACCAGGTCTACTAGTACAGGTACTGCCACGTTTATTAACTACGAAAAAGGAAGACTGGGGTGCAATCTCAGCCTGTAAACAAAAATCAGATGAAGACACTAGTGATTTCTATTCCCGATTTGAGAAATGTTTTGGTATAAATAGTGGAATAAAAGCAAGTAGCGAGTCGTATCCACATCTGTTTGTGACAAAATTGGTTGAAAATGCCTTGCCCCAAGTTAAGAATAGAGTATTGAAGTTCGAGAGTACTTGGCAAGGTAACACTCCGTCACAAATGTTACAAATGCTACAGTACCATCACAATAGAATTAGAGAAGAACAAGAACATGAACATAGACGCATGAAAGACACGAAAATGAAAATGCTAGTTTCCCAGACAGTTCCAGCTGATGGTCATAAGAAGGGTATAACACAGTCCAGTGTTTCAACAGGTCCTGTAAAAGGGACATGTAACTATTGTAAACAGCCAGGCCATTATGTACACGATTGTCCAGTCTTAAAACATAATATCGCCATAGGTAATACAAAAGAAAGACCACGAACACTTAGACAGGATCAGAACCAACAAGGAGCACTGCAGCATGCACAGTCCATGCCAGCCCCGCAACAGTCTATGCCAGCTCCGCCACCGCAGCCTATTGCGGCCACACAAACAACGACCCGACAGATGTATCAGACCGCACAATATGACTATCCTGACTATCAACGATACTCATGAAACAGCCTAGAGAGGGAAGTTGGCTTACCCCTTATTGAGGTCCCTGTAGATCAAGAAGGACCTTATGTACACAGTGAACTGTTAGGTCAAGATAGAAAATTCTTACTTGATACAGGGGCAAGCCGAACAACAATAAAACGTAGTGAAGTTCCAGGGGCACCCCTCTCAGGCTCACAGAATATTTCCCTTGGCTTTTCAGGAAAACCTATCATTAACGAGGTAACACAGCCTCTTCCACTTACGATCGGTCCCTTGACACGAACTACAGATTTATTACTTACTAAATCATGTCCAGAAAACTTGTTAGGCATAAAAACTTTGAAAGCTCTAGGAGCTATTATATGTTGTTCTCCGGAAGGAGTAAGATTGTTTTTACGTGATTTCAAAGGGCACTACGTGTCCCGAGACATGGATCACCGACTACAGACTTTACCCACACATTTATGGGCACAAGGCCCTACAGATGTTGGTTGCATGAACATTACACCATATTGAGTCACACTAAAGGCAGGAGTGGTACTTCCACGAATGCGACAATACAAGTTACCCCCAGATGCTGTAGTGGCTTTACTACAAATCATTGACAAGCTTATTACCCAAGGAGTGGTTGTGGAAACTGACTCCAATGTATGTAATTCACCGATAATTCCGATTCTTAAACGAACCGATCCAACAGCCCCGCCAGTATATCGATTGGTTATTGATCTGCGCGAATTAAATAAATGCATAGTACCACAATACCCCGTAGTCCCAGACATTTCTTCATTACTGACAGCCATTGATTCCGAAGCAACATTCTTTACTGTAATTGATCTCAAGAATGCCTTCTTCAGCGTCCCAATAGATCCGGAAAGCCAATACTTGTTCGGATTTAGTTTAAATGGACGTAGCTTTAAATTCACACGCGCACCTCAAGGATTTACCGAAAGCCCCAGCATCTATAGCCAAGCACTGAAACGAGAACACGACAGTATCCACATGCCAGTCAACACTGCCCTGCTTCAATATGTCGATGATCTGCTGATCACCGCTAGAAGCGAACCTGAATGTGAAAAAGCCTCACTGACGGTTTTACAATTTTTGGCCGAAAAGGGGCACAAGGTGTCCCCTTCTAAGCTGCAATTCTGTGTCCAGCGAGTTGTTTACCTTGGTCACTCGCTGTCCAAGGAGGGAAGGCAGCTTACACCAGATCGCATCCAGCTAATTGCTAATATGCCAATACCCAAGACACAAAAGGAGGTGCGGGCTTTCATAGGCCTCACTTCATATTGTAGGCAGTGGATCCCTCAGTATGCATTTCTAGCAAAACCACTCATACAATTGACAACACAGGAGGCAGCCACATCGACTGTCCTCCCTTGGACTCAGGAACATACACAAGCTTTTGAAAGCCTAAAGAAAGCCTTATGCCAAGCACCTGTTTTAGCAACACCATGTTACAATAAACAGTTTACACTCTTCGTTACAGAACGCGAAGGTACTGCCTTGTCAGTACTCACACAGGAACAAGCAGGATCACACAAACCATGTGCTTATTTTTCTAGTACATTAGATCCCGTAGCTCAGGCTTTGCCTGCGTGCCTGAAATCAGTGGCAGCAACAGCTTTAGCAATCAGACAAAGCGATGCCATAGTATTAGGACATCCATTGACAGTACAAGTACCACATGCAGTAGAGGTTCTCTTGAACCGCACACAAACACAACACTTGACTATAGCACGACTCACTGGTTACGAATTAACATTGTTTCAGCCACATATAGAAATCAGACGTTGTAGTACATTGAATCCTGCCACACTGTTACCTATAAATGGAACAGACCCACTAGCACATGATTGTATTGAAGTTATCACTATCACGACGAAACCCAGACAAGATTTGACAGACGTCCCATTGTCAGACCCAGACCTGACGTTGTATGTAGATGGTTCATGTATGAGAACAGGTACAGGAGAGCTAGTGGCCGCTTACGCAGTCACAACAGACACTGAAATCGTTGAAACAAATTGCATAAATACCTTGTCAGCTCAAGCCGCAGAGCTCATCGCTCTGACACAAGCCTGTATTCAAGCCACAAATAAAAAAGTCAACATATACACTGATTCACGTTATGCATTCGGAGTTGTACATGACTTCGGCGTGCTGTGGCGAGAGAGAGGTTATTTAACTTCTCACGGTGCCCACATTCAGCACGGACCCCTCATTCATGCCTTATTAGATGCAATACATCTACCCACTGCAATATCAATTATGAAATGTAAAGCTCATACGAAAGTTACTGATATCATTTCTCAAGGCAATGATCTAGCTGACAGAACAGCTAAACAGACTGCTCAAACTCAAA
Source organism: Triturus cristatus (assembly GCF_964204655.1). NCBI lineage: Eukaryota > Metazoa > Chordata > Amphibia > Caudata > Salamandridae > Triturus > Triturus cristatus. The sequence continues at coordinate 7,587,060 of NC_140592.1, forward strand.
CATCCGACATGACAAAGACAATAGTCCCGACACCAACATATTGTATGACGGTTAAGGATCCCGCTCTTGACGTAATTGACATACAGACACATGCTACACCAGACCAAATAAAGAAATGGACTGAATTAGGAGGGATCCAAACGGATCAAGGATGGATGACGAAGGAAAAATCTGTGTGGTTCCTTCCTGATTCAATGGTCCAAGTCGTTATTAACACTGTACATAGTCCAGCGCATCTAGGAGAAAAAGCTATGCTAGACAGCATTCAACACATTTGGTTCAACAAACATTTACGAGCAGCAGCTAAACAAAAAGTTCGTACCTGTATGATCTGTTGTCAGTTTAACCCAGGAAAAAGCATTCCCGTAGAGCAGGGTGGATTTCAGCCTCCTGATCACCCTTTTGAAGTCCTCCAGATGGATTATATCCAGATGGAACGATGTCGAGGATTCAAATATGTTCTCGTAGTAGTCTGTGCTCTTTCCCGTTGGACAGAGGCATACCCGGTTTCAGATTACACTGCCCCGACTACTGCCAAACATTTGGTTCGAGAATTCTTCCCACGGTACGGTTTACCACGTGTTGTCTACTCAGATAACGGCCAGCCGTTCTCATCCGAACTAATGAAACACGTTTCACTTTTGTTAGGCTATCAGTGGAAATTCAAATAAAGTAAGAGAAAGTGTATTAATTGAAGAAGGTACTTGTAGGAAGGTGGATATCTGACTATGGTTACCCCCAAATTTTTGCCTAGTGTCTAGCTGGTTTTTCGACTTAGTTGGCCTGAGATCCTGCCATTCAGGCTCTCAGGCTATCTGCTCTCTCTGTAAAATGGACTCCATGTACCCTAGGTACATACCCAATTGGTTGGATCACCCTGTCAGCCCCTGTACCAGTGTACACTAGGTACCCAGGGCATTGGTGTATCCAAGGCCTGCCAGGGGCTGAAGCATGTATTATGCCACCCCAGGCTTGGCCTAACAATCTGACACAACTGGCTGATCACTCAGCTGGGGTAAGTTGGTGTAATCACCTCTTACTTAGGTGTAGTATACCTATACCTAAACTTAAATGGGACACCTGGTAACCTATAAGTCACTCCTATGGCAGGCCTTAACAATCCTGAAGGCAGAGTGCTTGGTTCCATGTGAGATGGTGCTCTGGCATGAGCTGAGCCTGTCTGCAGTGGTCGGAACAACTTCCTTCTACTGTTTCCAGATATCGTCATACCATATACTCTTAAGTGCATTATGAACCTCGCGGTTAAATGCTATCTTTGGTTTGGCTTTATCAAAACATGTCGAGTAAGGTGTCATACGAATTGGAATACTAACCCCTCGCCAATTCTGGCGACGGGGTTAGCATTCCACCCTTCTAGAGGGACACGACATGTACAGTGCCTGAAACCTGGGTAAAATCAGACATAGCCTCAGCTCCACAAAATGGATGCTGCCACCACAGACACAAGTCTGCCCTCCTGCTGCTGGGAGTCCTTCCAGCTTGGGAGGTGTGGACAAAGGGTTTCCTGCCAGGGGAGGTGCATGCACCACCCCAGACAGGATTTTGTGTATTGGTCAGGTAGGGCTTGAAAGAAACCAGACATGCCTGTGGCTCACAAGGAGCCTCGGTGCATATGCCAGTTCAAACCGGTCCTGGGGCACACCAGTCCCGGGCCTGGGGCGAGCTGGACAAAGGATTGGGGGTGTAACCACCCCCCTTCCTGGTCCCACCCATAGGGAGGGACCTAGCAGGTAGTCCGGCCCCTAGAATCCGCTTAAAGGTAGGAGCTGTGTCCTAAGACTTCAGACATCCTGGAATCAACTTGAAGCTAAGAAGAAGACGGGAACTTCGACATTCTGCTGCACAGAAGACTGAAGAAAATCTCCCCTGTGGTCAGGGAGTGACCACCTTGCTAACGCAAGCACCATCCAGCGAATCACCGTCTGCTTTGCCGCCGCCTCCCGCCGGAGCCCGAGCCCAGAGACTGACAAGACCTGGACCTCCAGACCTCTCACCGCCCGATCCACAGTCCCTGCAAAGAGGAGACCCGTGGAGGCACCGAGACACGTGGAGCCAGCCATCTTGAAACGACTACGACAAGCTGACCAGTGCAACAACCGAGGCTCCCTCCAAGTTGTGCTTTGGGTCCTGAGAAGCCCAACCCTCGAGCAGCCTCTGCACCAAAGGTGAGCCCTCCAGCATCTCCACGATCTGCGTGGGGCCCTTCTGCATTTTGCCACTCGACGCGCCTAACCGGTTGCTGGCCCGCTGGCTAGTGGCCATCTTGGCGACGAAATCTACGACAAACACCGCTGGTCTGGTTGCTCCAGACTGGCCCTTGCTCCCCTCCAAAGGAGCGATCCCTCTGACCTTGCTGGTCAGAACCAACAGCTGATTTCCGAATCCTCCTACAATTGCTTTTGCCAAGGCTTGTTTGCTTCGATCAAGTCGCCGACACCGCCGACAGCGAGAGCCTGCGTGGGACAGCTCGTGAGCCGACTCCTGGACGTCGTCGACCTTCAGGGACCACGTGGCTGCGGAGACAAGCTACCCCTCATCACCTGTTTGCACCCGACATCGCCTGGTACCCACCTGGTGCTACGCTGGTCACTGGCTAGTGACTGTGAACACTGTCCCCTCTGCTTACAGGTCTTCAACATCTCCGATTCACTCTTGGATCCACTGCATCTCTCCCGGACCGACCGCCTGCAGCATCTTTGTCTTCAAGCTCCACGGAACAGATAGAAGAAACCCGACGCACTTCGAGGCCTATGCACCCGCTTCCTGTGGGTGAGGTAAAGCTGGCACACCGGTGCCCAAGTGTAGTATTACATCTCTAGTGCCTGTGTTCCAAATCTTAAGTTCCTAGTCAACCCGGAAGATCTCCTTTGCAGTAACTTTGTACTTTTTACGCACCCATTGAAACCTATGGGAGCACGCGTGTGACTATTTGCTCTGCACACGCCACCCGTGGACCTCCTGGTCACTAACTGACGTTAGCTCCTTGTAGGCCCAGCGATTCTAGAGGCCCTAGGCCTTTTCCCTTTTCTGTTCGTGGTACTTATACCACTATTTTAGTATATGGTTTGAGTGGCCACCAGGGCCTATCCATATAACGTGCAACTTCTGTGTATTCTGTGATAATCTTGTTTGACGATTTGTGCTCCTGTGCTCATAAAGAGACTAGGGGTTACTTTGAGAAATAAATACATATATATTTTGAATATATATCTGTGTGGTGTCCTTTCATTGGTATAAAGGGGGGTTGCATTTGGTAAAACAGCTGGCTTAACACGCATCACGAGTTTAGCCTCAAAGACTGCTTAGCCTACGCTACCACTAGGGCAGCTAGTCCGAAAAGGTTGACTTACAACCACACCATAAGGGTTGCTTGGCATGGTACAAGGTGGTCACTAGAACTAGTGAACAGCATATACCAGGCCAACTTCTCACATTGGTGAGCAGCGGTTGGATTTGAGCTTGCTGTGTTTTACCATTGTAATCTCTTGGTTACCAATTGAAAGATCACATAGGTACCTGTAGGTACATATAAAACAAGATTAGATATACTTAAGTTCTACTGAACTTAGTTGTTGTAGAGCAAAGGGAGTAGCACACCCTGACTACAACTACTAGATAGGTTTAGTAGGTAAACCCAAGTGTAGGTAGATTGCAACACATCCACCCACACTTAAGAGCAATGGCCGGGGCAGAGGGGTCCACTGTACCCATCTCTGTCGAGAGTGACCCCCAGAGGGCACCAACCAGCTTTGCTACCCTTAATCAGAATGAGCTCAGGCATTTGGCAACTCTTAGAGGCCTTAAACAGCCCAAGAACCCAAACTCTGCTGAGCTCAGAGAGCTCTTACAGAATGATGAGAATCAGAGAGCACTCAAGAAAGCTTCCCAGTTAGCCCCCTTAGGGACAGGAACAGGAGGCCCCCCTTCTGAAGATGCCACTGAAGTACCCCTTCCCAATAGTCACCCCTTAGATGGGATGCCTACCACAGAGGAAGAAAGTGATGGGGATACAGATGTGAGTGGGGATGAAGGGAGAACTAGCCCAGTGCCAAGTGTTATACTTGGCCCAGCTAAACTAAGGCTATTGGGGACTGACAGTGGGTTCACCCCATTGGATCTCCCCAGTGGACTTAACACAGGGCTTGGAAGGCAAAGGAATCGCTCAGGTGACTCCAATGCTTCCCATGGCTCTAGAGGCTCTCAAGGTCACTCCAGAAGGAGACTGACCACCCCTCAGAGGAGGGAACATGAGGCCAGAATGCAGGAAGCCCAGCTGAGGATCAGGAAGCAGGAGCTAGAAGTAGCCCTGATGGAAGAAAAACTGAGCAAGGCTAGGCAGCATAGAGAGAGTGGGTCTATACCCACTGGTGGCAGCAATGTCCCTAGGGACAAAGATAGGGTCTTTGACAATAGGAACCTGTCCAAGATTGTGCCCCCCTACAAAAGTGGGGATGACATCCACAAATGGATGACTGCTCTTGAGAGAGCCTGCAAAGTGCAGCAGGTTCCTGAAGACCAGTGGGCAGCAATCTTATGGCTCTCCTTTGAGGGGAGAGGCAGAGATAGACTCCTCACTGTTAGAGAAGAGGATGTCAGAAATTACAGAGTCCTGAAGAGTGTCCTAGTTGATGGGTTAGGCTTAACCACTGAACAGTACAGGTGAATGTTCAGAGACACCCAGAAGACACAGACTCAGGACTGGTCTGAATATGTGGAATGTGCCACTAAGGCTTTGGAGGGTTGGTTGCTGGGAAGTAAGGTGTCTGATTATACAGGATTGTACAATTTGATGATGAGAGAGCAGATTTTAAGTAATTGTCAAAACCAGCTTCTCCATCAACACCTGGTAGACTCAGATTTGACCTCTCCCCAAGAATTGGGAAAGAGGGCAGATAAATGGGTCAGGACCAGGATCAGGCCTAAAAACCAGGGTGGTGACCAAAAGAAAGATACCACCAAGCCTCAAGAGAAGGGTGGGGATAAAGAAAAAGAGAAACCTTCCTCAGGGCCCCAAAACTCCATACAGGGTGGTGGGTCCCAAGCTCCCTCCTCTACCACAGCTAAAAAGCCCTACTGCCATGAGTGTAAAACTCCTGGGCATTGGAAAACTGACAGCGGTTGCCCAAGGGCTAAAAACAAAACTGTTCCTCCAATTACTCCTGTCACACCACCTATTACTGTCAGCAGTAATCCCCCAGGTGGTGGGAGTGCCCCCAGAAATCTGGGTGGGTTTACTTGGGGAACACAGGGGGACCCTGGCTTAGCCAATTCCCCTACAGCAACCACTCTTGTCTGTGATGGTGGCATGGGGTTTGCCAACTTCACTGCCTGTCCCAACACTTTGGGTAGGTACAGACAGGAGCCCTACATCAATGGTACAAAAGCTGAGGCCTACAGAGACACTGGGGCTAGCATCACAATGGTGGCCCATTGGCTAGTTCCCTCTGAGCAGCTTTTGCCCGGTTTCTCCTACCAGGTGACTAACATTGATGGCAAACAGAACAGTCATCCCATGGCAGAGGTATGTCTCAGCTGGGGAGGGGTCACTGGCCCTAAAAGGGTAGCAGTGTCCCCAACCTTGCCTGTAGACTGCTTACTGGGGAATGACTTAGAACTCTCAGCTTGGGCTGGAGTTGAACAAGACACCCATTCTAAAATGGTAGGCCTTTCACAAAAGGGTAGGGGGGTTGTGCCATTCACAACCCCTGTCCAAATAGATTTCCTCCCTGAAAAGGTTGGAAGGGCAGTGGTAGCCACAGCCCAGGCACAGACAGACTTCCCTGTAGGGACTGGCAGAGCTGTGACAGTCACAGCTCAAACACAAACTGAGTGCCCCCCTGAAAAGGTTGGCAAGGCTGTAATGGTCTCAGCCTATACTCAGACTGACATAGGTGTAGTGAAGCCTGAAACAATGGATCACTCCACACAAACTGAGAGTAGTGGGGAGGAAGAAAAGTCTCCCTCTCCCCAGACATTAGGAAAAGGTCAGCCTCCTCAGGGATCTGACCTCACCCCTTGTGAAGGAACTGCCCCAGAGGTAGCCAGGCCTGGCCTGGCAGAGCCTCTGATGTCAGTGGCCCCTTCCAAGGTGGGATCCAGTCTGGTGCAGGTAGCCTGCCTCTCTCTACCCTGCCTCAGTCAGCCCAGGGCTGCAGAGGTCAGGGAGGCCAGTGGACCCCCAGAGGGCCCCTGTCCACAAGAACCCCCCCATCAAAAGAATGAGGATTGCCTGGCTAGTAGCCCTAGTCAGGTGATGGGTAAAAACATTCCTGAGGGATCTCCTTTACAGGTAGTTAGGGACCTCCCCCAGGGGGATTCTGTTGGGCACAGGCAAACATGGGACCTTAGGGCCCCAAACCTGACCTGTCCCTCCAGTAAGCCCACAAAAGGGACCCAGCCTCCAGCTTTAGGTAGCCAGAGGCTGACCCTGAGAGCACAGTGCAACTCAGTTAAAGAAAGAAAGGCATCCATGGTGGAGGATGATTGGAGGAAGCTGAGGCCTCACTTTGAGGACACTCACTTCAGTACTCCATCTCAACACCAGCCTTTTACTTTGCCAAGACACACCACAGGTAGAGATTCCCTATGGTGGAGACCCTCTGATACCCTTAGGGTGAGGGATTGCTTAGTGGACCATGAGACAGGGGGTAACCATGCCAGTGCTGGTTCCTCCTTATATGGCCACTTGGGCAATATAGGCTTACCTGGTCAAGGTCAGCCTTATCTCCCTTCGTTTGGGGGGGGGTTGTGTAGGAAGGTGGATATCTGACTATGGTTACCCCCAAATTTTTGCCTAGTGTCTAGCTGGTTTTTCGACTTAGTTGGCCTGAGATCCTGCCATTCAGGCTCTCAGGCTATCTGCTCTCTCTGTAAAATGGACTCCATGTACCCTAGGTACATACCCAATTGGTTGGATCACCCTGTCAGCCCCTGTACCAGTGTACACTAGGTACCCAGGGCATTGGTGTATCCAAGGCCTGCCAGGGGCTGAAGCATGTATTATGCCACCCCAGGCTTGGCCTAACAATCTGACACAACTGGCTGATCACTCAGCTGGGGTAAGTTGGTGTAATCACCTCTTACTTAGGTGTAGTATACCTATACCTAAACTTAAATGGGACACCTGGTAACCTATAAGTCACTCCTATGGCAGGCCTTAACAATCCTGAAGGCAGAGTGCTTGGTTCCATGTGAGATGGTGCTCTGGCATGAGCTGAGCCTGTCTGCAGTGGTCGGAACAACTTCCTTCTACTGTTTCCAGATATCGTCATACCATATACTCTTAAGTGCATTATGAACCTCGCGGTTAAATGCTATCTTTGGTTTGGCTTTATCAAAACATGTCGAGTAAGGTGTCATACGAATTGGAATACTAACCCCTCGCCAATTCTGGCGACGGGGTTAGCATTCCACCCTTCTAGAGGGACACGACATGTACAGTGCCTGAAACCCGGGTAAAATCAGACATAGCCTCAGCTCCACAAAATGGATGCTGCCACCACAGACACAAGTCTGCCCTCCTGCTGCTGGGAGTCCTTCCAGCTTGGGAGGTGTGGACAAAGGGTTTCCTGCCAGGGGAGGTGCATGCACCACCCCAGACAGGATTTTGTGTATTGGTCAGGTAGGGCTTGAAAGAAACCAGACATGCCTGTGGCTCACAAGGAGCCTCGGTGCATATGCCAGTTCAAACCGGTCCTGGGGCACACCAGTCCCGGGCCTGGGGCGAGCTGGACAAAGGATTGGGGGTGTAACCACCCCCCTTCCTGGTCCCACCCATAGGGAGGGACCTAGCAGGTAGTCCGGCCCCTAGAATCCGCTTAAAGGTAGGAGCTGTGTCCTAAGACTTCAGACATCCTGGAATCAACTTGAAGCTAAGAAGAAGACGGGAACTTCGACATTCTGCTGCACAGAAGACTGAAGAAAATCTCCCCTGTGGTCAGGGAGTGACCACCTTGCTAACGCAAGCACCATCCAGCGAATCACCGTCTGCTTTGCCGCCGCCTCCCGCCGGAGCCCGAGCCCAGAGACTGACAAGACCTGGACCTCCAGACCTCTCACCGCCCGATCCACAGTCCCTGCAAAGAGGAGACCCGTGGAGGCACCGAGACACGTGGAGCCAGCCATCTTGAAACGACTACGACAAGCTGACCAGTGCAACAACCGAGGCTCCCTCCAAGTTGTGCTTTGGGTCCTGAGAAGCCCAACCCTCGAGCAGCCTCTGCACCAAAGGTGAGCCCTCCAGCATCTCCACGATCTGCGTGGGGCCCTTCTGCATTTTGCCACTCGACGCGCCTAACCGGTTGCTGGCCCGCTGGCTAGTGGCCATCTTGGCGACGAAATCTACGACAAACACCGCTGGTCTGGTTGCTCCAGACTGGCCCTTGCTCCCCTCCAAAGGAGCGATCCCTCTGACCTTGCTGGTCAGAACCAACAGCTGATTTCCGAATCCTCCTACAATTGCTTTTGCCAAGGCTTGTTTGCTTCGATCAAGTCGCCGACACCGCCGACAGCGAGAGCCTGCGTGGGACAGCTCGTGAGCCGACTCCCGGACGTCGTCGACCTTCAGGGACCACGTGGCTGCGGAGACAAGCTACCCCTCATCACCTGTTTGCACCCGACATCGCCTGGTACCCACCTGGTGCTACGCTGGTCACTGGCTAGTGACTGTGAACACTGTCCCCTCTGCTTACAGGTCTTCAACATCTCCGATCCACTCTTGGATCCACTGCATCTCTCCCGGACCGACCGCCTGCAGCATCTTTGTCTTCAAGCTCCACGGAACAGATAGAAGAAACCCGACGCACTTCGAGGCCTATGCACCCGCTTCCTGTGGGTGAGGTAAAGCTGGCACACCGGTGCCCAAGTGTAGTATTACATCTCTAGTGCCTGTGTTCCAAATCTTAAGTTCCTAGTCAACCCGGAAGATCTCCTTTGCAGTAACTTTGTACTTTTTACGCACCCATTGAAACCTATGGGAGCACGCGTGTGACTATTTGCTCTGCACACGCCACCCGTGGACCTCCTGGTCACTAACTGACGTTAGCTCCTTGTAGGCCCAGCGATTCTAGAGGCCCTAGGCCTTTTCCCTTTTCTGTTCGTGGTACTTATACCACTATTTTAGTATATGGTTTGAGTGGCCACCAGGGCCTATCCATATAACGTGCAACTTCTGTGTATTCTGTGATAATCTTGTTTGACGATTTGTGCTCCTGTGCTCATAAAGAGACTAGGGGTTACTTTGAGAAATAAATACATATATATTTTGAATATATATCTGTGTGGTGTCCTTTCATTGGTATAAAGGGGGGTTGCATTTGGTAAAACAGCTGGCTTAACACGCATCACGAGTTTAGCCTCAAAGACTGCTTAGCCTACGCTACCACTAGGGCAGCTAGTCCGAAAAGGTTGACTTACAACCACACCATAAGGGTTGCTTGGCATGGTACAAGGTGGTCACTAGAACTAGTGAACAGCATATACCAGGCCAACTTCTCACAGTACTCGAGTAAAGTCAGAACAAACAGACAGACAAAGAAATGCCCTTGTGAATGGCATGTATCCTCTTCTGGCCGAAGGATTACCTAAGGCTACTCCGGAAATACCAAAAGACTTGCCACCCCCATTGTTTCCGATAAAAGTACATCCCAAAGGGCATCCCAGATCCGCAGAAGATGTTTTTCTTTCCTCTTATTTAGACGACGCAGCTCCCGAGTATGCTAACGCTGCGCCACATAGACCGTCTGCCGAGGGGGTTCAACGCCAAGACCCTCCTCCGTCTGTACCTCTGCAACAGCAAACCCCGACACAAGTTCCGGCAAGCACATCTGTTTCTACATCTGCATCCACACCTATGGTTGCTATATCACGTTCAACGAATCCTTTCACATCCAGCACCCCAGGTGGTGCTACCGGAGGTACATCAAGCATTTTTTCTACGCCACCCAGAACAAATAAACTTTCCTTTCAAGAATTAGCCCACCAACGTACACCCAAACTAGTAACTCCCAACACGCTCAAGGAACTTCTAATAGATTGTAGGTATGACCCTGTGCCCGGAAAAGGGGACGAAATGATGCTGGCATCATTACGTATCCGACGAGCTGCAATATACTTAGGGAAGCTACCAGGAATGACTGCACATTTAGAAAATATATATCATTTTGTTCAGTCAGGGCGAGACCCTGAGAGTATTAACAGAGCCATGGAGTACCAAAAGGTGGAAATACAGGGGGAACTGTTACGTTTCCTCATAAACTGTGTGATCAGAAATCAAGACCAACCAGGGGTAAATCCGGAAGAAATGCAAATTCTTACCACATGGGGTAAGAATATATCAGAGGGGAGACACGATAAACGATCATGTATAGTAGCTATGAGCCGAAAGATCCGCAAAGAAATAGAACGAATACACGAAGAAAGATTAGCAGTAGACGAGCCTGAACAAACCGAGGACGAGGAAGAATTAGAACTGCCCACAGGACAGTTAGAAACTATGGCCTATGTAGGTAGAGGAAGATCTTGCAATAATACTAGATGCTTTACTGATCCGATATGTCCGATACGTCCAGATAATAACAGAAAATTCCAAACTCCTATAATAAATATAAGGTCCCCCGAACATTCATTCCAAGCCGCTGACAAATTACTCCGAGAACGAAGGGGTTATCATATACTCGATTCTATGGACGAACAAGAATTAGCCAGGTCAGCCGTACACTGGGTTGATAGTCCTGGAAAATATGGTGATGATACACTAGCACATACGTTTTTGAACCTCGCCCCAGATGAACAGCGTTTAGCTGGTATCTATATGATTCAACAACTCCTTATATTATATAAAAGCCAACACTCCGATCCTGGCCCCTTACCTGATATATTGACTGAATTACTCACGAATAAATGGAGAGGTTCCGGTACTAAGTTAATTAGAGAAATACTAGAATCTAGAAGGCAGTACATTCTTTTTGTATGTCCTGAACATGTCTCACTGCCCATCAAGGAAAGAACGACGTATTACATGGATAGACAAAATCCCTTACGCGAAGTGCACCCGATAAAGGGTGATGACAATGAGTTTAAACGTGTGTTTGTATACACACCCATATCCAAAATAGAACTATTAGAAATGAAGAAAGTGGTACCCAGTCATGACAAAGACCCAGCGGGTTTCCATCGTGAAATTAAAGATATGTTACTCATGGGAGAATATACCTACCCCGACATTATGACAATATTGAAGGTATTAATGCCTGCGGGCATTTACGAAAAACTCAAGGAAAAGGATTGGGAGGTGGGAGACCAGAAGATAGATTGGACAGGATTAGAGAACGAAGAAAAAGCTCGAGGTCCAGGTTCAGGGCTCGGGGACAAGACCAAAGCACTACCAGGTCTACTAGTACAGGTACTGCCACGTTTATTAACTACGAAAAAGGAAGACTGGGGTGCAATCTCAGCCTGTAAACAAAAATCAGATGAAGACACTAGTGATTTCTATTCCCGATTTGAGAAATGTTTTGGTATAAATAGTGGAATAAAAGCAAGTAGCGAGTCGTATCCACATCTGTTTGTGACAAAATTGGTTGAAAATGCCTTGCCCCAAGTTAAGAATAGAGTATTGAAGTTCGAGAGTACCTGGCAAGGTAACACTCCGTCACAAATGTTACAAATGCTACAGTACCATCACAATAGAATTAGAGAAGAACAAGAACATGAACATAGACGCATGAAAGACACGAAAATGAAAATGCTAGTTTCCCAGACAGTTCCAGCTGATGGTCATAAGAAGGGTATAACACAGTCCAGTGTTTCAACAGGTCCTGTAAAAGGGACATGTAACTATTGTAAACAGCCAGGCCATTATGTACATGATTGTCCAGTCTTAAAACATAATATCGCCATAGGTAATACAAAAGAAAGACCACGACCACTTAGACAGGATCAGAACCAACAAGGAGCACTGCAGCATGCACAGTCCATGCCAGCCCCGCAACAGTCTATGCCAGCTCCGCCACCGCAGCCTATTGCGGCCACACAAACAACGACCCGACAGATGTATCAGACCGCACAATATGACTATCCTGACTATCAACGATACTCATGAAACAGCCTAGAGAGGGAAGTTGGCTTACCCCTTATTGAGGTCCCTGTAGATCAAGAAGGACCTTATGTACACAGTGAACTGTTAGGTCAAGATAGAAAATTCTTACTTGATACAGGGGCAAGCCGAACAACAATAAAACGTAGTGAAGTTCCAGGGGCACCCCTCTCAGGCTCACAGAATATTTCCCTTGGCTTTTCAGGAAAACCTATCATTAACGAAGTAACACAGCCTCTTTCCACTTACGATCGGTCCCTTGACACGAACTACAGATTTATTACTTACTAAATCATGTCCAGAAAACTTGTTAGGCATAAAAACTTTGAAAGCTCTAGGAGCTATTATATGTTGTTCTCCGGAAGGAGTAAGATTGTTTTTACGTGATTTCAAAGGGCACTACGTGTCCCGAGACATGGATCACCGACTACAGACTTTACCCACACATTTATGGGCACAAGGCTCTACAGATGTTGGTTGCATGAACATTACACCATATCGAGTCACACTAAAGGCAGGAGTGGTACTTCCACGAATGCGACAATACAAGTTACCCCCAGATGCTGTAGTGGCTTTACTACAAATCATTGACGAGCTTATTACCCAAGGAGTGGTTGTGGAAACTGACTCCAATGTATGTAATTCACCGATAATTCCGATTCTTAAACGAACCGATCCAACAGCCCCGCCAGTATATCGATTGGTTATTGATCTGCGCGAATTAAATAAATGCATAGTACCACAATACCCCGTAGTCCCAGACATTTCTTCATTACTGACAGCCATTGATTCCGAAGCAACATTCTTTACTGTAATTGATCTCAAGAATGCCTTCTTCAGCGTCCCAATAGATCCGGAAAGCCAATACTTGTTCGGATTTAGTTTAAATGGACGTAGCTTTAAATTCACACGCGCACCTCAAGGATTTACCGAAAGCCCCAGCATCTATAGCCAAGCACTGAAACGAGAACTCGACAGTATCCACATGCCAGTCAACACTGCCCTGCTTCAATATGTCGATGATCTGCTGATCACCGCTAGAAGCGAACCTGAATGTGAAAAAGCCTCACTGACGGTTTTACAATTTTTGGCCGAAAAGGGGCACAAGGTGTCCCCTTCTAAGCTGCAATTCTGTGTCCAGCGAGTTGTTTACCTTGGTCACTCGCTGTCCAAGGAGGGAAGGCAGCTTACACCAGATCGCATCCAGCTAATTGCTAATATGCCAATACCCAAGACACAAAAGGAGGTGCGGGCTTTCATAGGCCTCACTTCATATTGTAGGCAGTGGATCCCTCAGTATGCATTTCTAGCAAAACCACTCATACAATTGACAACACAGGAGGCAGCCACATCGACTGTCCTCCCTTGGACTCAGGAACATACACAAGCTTTTGAAAGCCTAAAGAAAGCCTTATGCCAAGCACCTGTTTTAGCAACACCATGTTACAATAAACAGTTTACACTCTTCGTTACAGAACGCGAAGGTACTGCCTTGTCAGTACTCACACAGGAACAAGCAGGATCACACAAACCATGTGCTTATTTTTCTAGTACATTAGATCCCGTAGCTCAGGCTTTGCCTGCGTGCCTGAAATCAGTGGCAGCAACAGCTTTAGCAATCAGACAAAGCGATGCCATAGTATTAGGACATCCATTGACAGTACAAGTACCACATGCAGTAGAGGTTCTCTTGAACCGCACACAAACACAACACTTGACTATAGCACGACTCACTGGTTACGAATTAACATTGTTTCAGCCACATATAGAAATCAGACGTTGTAGTACATTGAATCCTGCCACACTGTTACCTATAAATGGAACAGACCCACTAGCACATGATTGTATTGAAGTTATCACTATCACGACGAAACCCAGACAAGATTTGACAGACGTCCCATTGTCAGACCCAGACCTGACGTTGTATGTAGATGGTTCATGTATGAGAACAGGTACAGGAGAGCTAGTGGCCGCTTACGCAGTCACAACAGACACTGAAATCGTTGAAACAAATTGCATAAATACCTTGTCAGCTCAAGCCGCAGAGCTCATCGCTCTGACACAAGCCTGTATTCAAGCCACAAATAAAAAAGTCAACATATACACTGATTCACGTTATGCATTCGGAGTTGTACATGACTTCGGCGTGCTGTGGCGAGAGAGAGGTTATTTAACTTCTCACGGTGCCCACATTCAGCACGGACCCCTCATTCATGCCTTATTAGATGCAATACATCTACCCACTGCAATATCAATTATGAAATGTAAAGCTCATACGAAAGTTACTGATATCATTTCTCAAGGCAATGATCTAGCTGACAGAACAGCTAAACAGACTGCTCAAACTCAAACATCCGACATGACAAAGACAATAGTCCCGACACCAACATATTGTATGACGGTTAAGGATCCCGCTCTTGACGTAATTGACATACAGACACATGCTACACCAGACCAAATAAAGAAATGGACTGAATTAGGAGGGATCCAAACGGATCAAGGATGGATGACGAAGGAAAAATCTGTGTGGTTCCTTCCTGATTCAATGGTCCAAGTCGTTATTAACACTGTACATAGTCCAGCGCATCTAGGAGAAAAAGCTATGCTAGACAGCATTCAACACATTTGGTTCAACAAACATTTACGAGCAGCAGCTAAACAAAAAGTTCGTACCTGTATGATCTGTTGTCAGTTTAACCCAGGAAAAAGCATTCCCGTAGAGCAGGGTGGATTTCAGCCTCCTGATCACCCTTTTGAAGTCCTCCAGATGGATTATATCCAGATGGAACGATGTCGAGGATTCAAATATGTTCTCGTAGTAGTCTGTGCTCTTTCCCGTTGGACAGAGGCATACCCGGTTTCAGATTACACTGCCCCGACTACTGCCAAACAGTTGGTTCGAGAATTCTTCCCACGGTACGGTTTACCACGTGTTGTCTACTCAGATAACGGCCAGCCGTTCTCATCCGAACTAATGAAACACGTTTCACTTTTGTTAGGCTATCAGTGGAAATTTCACTGTGTCCGACACCCCGAGGCAGCAGGTCTCGTGGAACGACATAACCAGACCCTGAAAATTAGATTGTCCAAAATTTGTAGAGAGAAAGGCGTCGACTGGGTAGTAGCCTTACCCGTTGCACTCTTTTACATGAGAATGGTAGCACACTCTCGAACAGGGCTATCCCCGTATGAGGTGATCTTCGGTAGACCACCAAATATGTGGGGGACGCCTATACCACGCAAAATAACTGATATTGACTGTAATATGCTGACAGATTACTTGGCTTCCTTGATGTCTGCACTACAATCTTGTCGTTCACAGGTAGCTGCAGCCTTTCCCGACAACACCGAGGTGAAACCCCATGACGTAATTCCAGGGGATTTAGTTTTAGTGAGGAACTTTGACCGGAAGTCTCAGCTGGATCCTAGGTGGAAATCGCCTCAACTCGTATTACTAACGACGAGGACAGCCGTGAAGATCGAAGGTCGAAAAGGCTGGATACATTCAAGTCATATCAAGAAATTTCATGGACTACCGTCAGACGTAAACGACACACCTTGCGTGTCTTCCCCGATTGACTCAAAACTTCCTTTGGTTGAACTGAATAACCATGAACAATATAAACTAAAACTTCGGTCCAACAAGTCAGGCAATTTGATTGTTTAAGTCCTCTCCAAGGTGAATCGGTCGAATTTGTCCCTGACATGTATCCCTTAGACCTGTATAGAGAAAGAAACAGAAGGATAAAGTTGAAACGACATGCGTACTGTAAATCACTGCGTAGTCATTGCACAGTGACGTTATTAATTTTGTTTTTCTTAAGTCTTTTAATAATTACTGCAAGTATATTGTTGCACATATATTATCCTATTTCTAGACATGTTTATAATGTTACTGCTGAACATTCTTTTAGTGAATTACCTCCGCATGAGTTGTCTTATAGATTTGCGCTGCGCAATAACACGTTTATTAGTATGTTACATCATTCCCATCAGGTTAGCAATGCTACAAATTGTTGGATATGTGGTCGACTCCCTCCCTATCAGAACTATAAAGGAATCCTACCTCTCTTTCCATACCCGTTCACACACAATGGATCCTGTGGAGCATGGTTTAGTTTAATTAATTCCCTAGATTCGAATTCTGCAGTTTACCAGAATAACGGGGTATGGGGAAATCTGAACTTAGTTTTATTCAAAGTCTGTCACCCTAACAAGGAGGGACTTCCCAAAAGAACAGGAACTGATCTAGAAAATGAAGTGTATGGATTAGGTAATTTTACACTTAACCTCATGATCCTGAACGTTGAATCTGAAGCTACACCAATTTTGTCCGCCATGTCAGTATTTCCAGTTAAAGGTGAATTATGTGTAAGAAAGAATGGTTCCATACATATGGGCCATAGTAGATGCACCACTGTAATAGAATTTAGTGATCAAGGCAAGTCTACATTTAGAGCTTCCCGCCATTCCTACTTCATATGTGGTCAGACGGCATATATACGTTTGCCTCTAGATTGGGATGGTACCTGCTACATCGGATTCCTTTTGCCACCTGTTTTCCTAGCTCCTCCTGATTATCACAGAAATACTCATTTAGTACACAATAGAGAAAGGAGAGATCTCCCAATAGTCGATTACACTGAGACAGCATGGGAAAAATACACAGATTTCAATAAAGGTCTCTTTCCCTATATAGGTACAGTTACCAATAGTAAGCTGATACGTAGATTAACCAGAACCCTTGAAGCAGTAGTGAACGAAACTATTTCCGCCTTAGGCAATTTAACAGAAGAGCAGTCTGCTATGCGGATTGTTGTGCTTCAAAATCGTCTTGTCCTTGACGTCATCCTGGCCGATAGGGGCGGAGCTTGTAGGGTCATCGGATCAAGCTGTTGCATTTTCATACCAGAAAATTCGCCATCTGTATATAAAGCCATAACTCGCCTTCATAAGATTGTAAGCCAGATACACCAGAATCCAGGCACCTGGACTTGGTCCGGTTGGTTTTGGAGTGTATTATTTACCTTTGGATGGAAGGTCCTATCCTTCCTAGGTATTGGCTTTCTCATACTATTCAGTTGCTGTCTATGCCTACAATGTGGACCAGCGATCTGTGGTCTGTGTGCCACATCGTGTATTCCACCACCAAGATTTCATTCATCCCAGAAGAAAAAAGAAGAACAAATGATGCTATATGAACAGATCGATGGATTGATGAAGATTGATATCTCTTAACGGGCAAGTAGGGGACAAGGAGGGAATGTGGAAATATGGATTTTTCTGATCAGTTATGTCCCCTATCTTGGACCCCAACGGTTTCATGTATAAATCACAAGTACATGTATGTTCCCTCCAGTTCCAGTTATGAAGACGCAAACACATGTGCGTCCACCGTCAACATGTCCTCTTTCAGATCCACCATGAATGGGCCGCATATTCCATTCCTAAGTATGAAAGGCCACCGGCTTTATATGGTTCACTTATGCCATTTTACAGTCCAGGCAAGTAGGCCCTGATTCTGCCATCAAGCTTTTCCTGCCTTCTGCCTCTGAAAGCTCCAGTCTGAGCTCGCATCCGTATCCATGAACTTTGTCCTATTCCCTGCGCAGCTAACGGTGCCTGACATCAGCCTGTTGCCTGCCAAAAACTGTATTTCACCTTCGAAATTATCTGCTCCGCTCCCTATCCAATGCATTCCTGTCTAGTAGTTTAAGTAAACATTCTTCCAGCTACCGAGCAAAAGGCCCGGCTCCTTTGTCTTTATGCAAGTAATTCATAGCCCTGTTACTATGGAAGATTTCTGCCCTCGCATCTAGTGTAGACACTTAGACGCTTGTACACGCACTAATAGTCAGTATAGTCAGTATAGAATAAGATTCTACTCTAAGAGACCTCTCTTTTGGATAACATAGTTCTCTAAACATATGATGTTAGATATGATTTGGGATTAGGTTGACTTGACCCTCCAGACTTCTGTCGCCACATGTAGAGCTAAATGTCAAGTCCCCTTCACCCCCTAGTTGCACGTCAATCACACGTCATGCTGCTGCGCGCGCATTTCTGCCAAGTATTTCTGCTGACATTGCGAAATTCTTTCATGGAACCACCCTATTATGACATCATACCTGATGACGTTCTTTAGTTACACCCAGTTACACCCACTTTTGCTACGCATGTATGTTTTATCTGTACTATCAATTGTTACGCCTCCTGCATTTGTTTCACTGTAATGCCTATTGTATAAAAATGATTACTTGTCAATAAAGTAGCGTCTTCACTTCCTGAACCTTCGTGGTGATGGAATATGGAGCTCCTCAATTTAAATTGATTTTGGAATAAAGCCCGTTCCGAACCTCTAATACCACGGATTCTGCCTCTTATTTTACTGAGCTATTATTATAGATTTTCCGCATCAAATTAAGTTCCGGTAATTAAATTATTATTAGCCCTTAAGAGATATCAATCTTCATCAATCCGTTGATCTGTTCATATAACATCATTTGTTCTTCTTTTTTCTTCCGGGATGAATGAAATTTTGGTGGTGGAATACACGATGTGGCACACAGACCACAAATCGCTGGTCCACATTGTAGACATAAGCAGCAACTGAATAGTATGAGAAAGCCAATACCTAGGAAGGATAGGACCCTCCATCCAAAGGTAGATAATACACTCCAAAACCAACCGGACCAAGTCCAGGTGCCTGGATTCTGGTGTATCTGGCTTACAATCTTATGAAGGCGAGTTATGGCTTTATATACAGATGGCGAATTTTCTGGTATGAAAATGCAACAGCTTGATCCGATGACCCTACAAGCTCCGCCCCTATCGGCCAGGATAACGTCAAGGACAAGACGATTTTGAAGCACAACAATCCGCATAGCAGACTGCTCTTCTGTTAAATTGCCTAAGGCGGAAATAGTTTAGTTCACTACTGCTTCAAGGGTTCTGGTTAATCTACGTATCAGCTTACTATTGGTAACTGTACCTATATAGGGAAAGAAACCTTTATTGAAATCTGTGTATTTTTCCCATGCTGTTTCAGTGTAATCAACAATTGGGAGATCTCTCTGCTGTCTATTGTGTACTAAATGAGTATTTCTATGATAATCAGGAGGAGCTAGGAAAACAGGTGGCAAAAGGAATCCGATGTAGCAGGTACCATCCCAATCTAGAGGTAGGCGTATATATGCGGTCTGGCCACATATAAAGTAGGAATGACGAGAAGCTCTAAATGTAGACTTGCCTTGATCACTGAATTTTATTACAGTGGTGCATTTACTATGGCCCATGTGTATGGAGCCATTCTTTCTTATACATAATTCCCCTTTTACTGGGAATACGGACATGGCGGGCAAGATTGGTGTAGCTTCAGATTCAACGTTCAGGATCATGAGGTTAAGTGTAAAATTACCTAATCCATATACTTCATTTTCTAGATCAGTTCCTGTTCTTTTGGGAAGTCCCTCCTTGTTAGGGTAGCAGACTTTAAGCAAAACTAAGTTCAGGTTTCCCCATACCCAGTTGTCTTGATAAACTGCGGAATTCGAATCTAGGGAATTAATCAAACTAAACCATGCTCCACAGGAGCCATTGTGTGTGAACGGATAGAGAAAGAGGGGCAAAACTCCCTTATAGTTCTGATAGGGGGGGAGTCGGCCACAGACCCAGCAGTCTGTAGCATTGCTAGTCTGATGTGAATGGTGCAGCATCTGAATAAAGGTATTGTTGCGTAAGGCAAGTCGATATGATAGCTCATAGGATGGCAGATCACTAAATGTGTGCTTTATGGTATCATTAGTGGAGGAGTGTAAAAGTGAGGCAATAGGAGGAAAAATAGCATGTAGTATTAAGCTGATACATATTATCGTGATGCACATCTTGCTCTTTTTTTTTATCAATGTTATTGTCCAAGATCTTATGCAAGCCAGAATACATGTTCAACCGCTTCACCACCTAGTGGACTTAATTGATCAAACGGGTTCTGACTTCTTAGATCAAAGTTTAGCTTTGTGGAAACTTCTGGGGAGTCTCCTCTAGAAAATGGTGTTCAAAATCCAAAATCCAAGTTCAAAGTCTTTTTCCTTTGTAAAAGAGTGGTGAAGGTGCACTTTGACTTTAACGGCCGTCCCCGTGGTCCAGAGCACTGACTTTGGCGCCTTCCATCCAGGAGCGATGGAGTATTCTTTGACCTGGGTGTTGTCAGGGAAGGCGGCAGCAACCTGCGAACAACAAGAGAGTAGTGCAGACATCAAGGAAGCCAGGTAATCTGTCAGCATGTTATTATCAACATCAGTAATCTTTTAGGCATTAGAGTGCCCCACATATTTGGTGGTCTACCAAAGACCACTTCATAGGGAGATAAGCCTGTTCTAGAATGAGCTACCATTCGCATGTAAAAGAGGGCAACCGGCAGGGCTACCATCCAATCTACACCTTTGTCTGCGCAAATTTTTAATGTCTGATTATGTCTTTCTACAAGGCCTGCTGCTTCAGGATGTCGCACACAATGGAATTTTCAGGTATACCCTAACAGAAGGGACACCTGCTTCATTAGTACCAGGACATATTTATAACCTCTACATCTGTTTATTTGGATATAATCCATTTGGAGCACTTCAAAAGGGTGGTCAGGTGGATGGAATTCACCTTGTTCCATCGGAATGCCTTTACCTGGATTGAATTGGCAACAGATCATACATGTTCTGACCTTTTGTTTCGCTGCTGCACGCAGGTGCTTGTTGAACCATATATTCTGTAAGCTATCTATCATTGCTTTCTCTCCTAAGTGTGCAGGACTATGTGCGGTATTTATAATCACTTGTACCATCGAATCAGGAAGAAACCATGTGGATTTGCCCTTATTCATCCAACCCTGATCAGTCAGTACCCCTCCTTGTTCCGATCATTTCTTTAATTCGTCTACAGTAGCATGTGTCTGTATGTCTTGTACATCCTTGGAAGGATCCCTAACTGTCATGGCTTTGGACAGTGATAGTATCTGTGATTTTGTCATGTCTAGTGGGGTCTGAGCTGTCTGTTTAGCTGTTCGGTCTGCCAGATCATTGCCGTGGGAAATGGTATCTGTGGCTCTAGTATGTGCTTTACATTTTAGGATAGCTATGGCTGTTGGTAAATGTATTGCTTCCAGTAGGGCTTGAATATGGGGGCCATGCTGTATCTTGGCCCCATGAGAGGTCAAGAAACCTCTTTCTCGCCAGAGAATCGGTGTAAATGTTTACTCTCAGGTGCTTAGCTCTTATGCACGCTTGTGTCAGGGCGATGAGCTCTGCTGCTTGTGCTGACAATATGTCTATTCTTTTAGTCTCTATTATTACAGTATCAGTAGTCACTGCATATGCTGCCACTAATTCTCCCGCCCCTGTCCTCATGCATGAGCGGTCAACTTATAGTGTTAGGTCGGGGTCTGGGAGTGCAACGTCTGTCAAGTCTTGTCTTGGTTTAGTCACGGTATGTATTACTTCAACACAGTCGTGTGGTGAAACGCTTTCTGTACTGGAGGGCAAAAGGGTAGCAGGATTCAGTATGTTGCATCGTCTGATCTCTATGTGTGGTTGAAATAACGTTGGCTCATAGCCTGTCAGTCTAGCTACAGTCAGGTGTTGTGTTTGTGTCCGGTTCAAGAGAACCTCTACTGCGTGTGGTACTTGTACTGTCAGAGGGTGGCCCAGCACTATCAAGTCACTTTGTCTTATGGCTAAGGCCGTTGCTGCAACTGATTTTAGGCACGCAGGCAAAGCCTGTGCTACTGGGTCTAATGTACTAGAAAAATAAGCACAGGGCTCGTGTTTTCCTGCATGATCTTGTGTTAGGACAGATAGTGCTGTTCCATCCCGCTCTGTCACAAAAAGCATAAACGATTTGTTGTAATCAGGGTTTGCTAAAACTGGTGCTTGACATAAAGCTCTCTTTAATTCTTCAAATGCCACAGTGTGTTCTTGAGGACTTTAGTCTTTTTGTGTCTTGGGCTGGGAAAAACCAGAAATCAATTGAATACGTTCCGGTGCCCACAACTAATTCCCCTGAAAGATCACAATAAAACATGAGAAAAAGGGGAAAGCACCATACCTATTTCCTCGACTTAATTTCTAAGGGGGCTAATTTCTAAGGGGCTTAATTTCTTAAGGGGCTAGCGGGAAGCGAACCTCCTCAGGGGCCAGCAGAAAGCCAATATTCTCCTCCTTCCCCCCCTTTTTGACAGGAGGAAATCTGAAACAGATTTCACTGCTGTCAAACACTATCAAACCCTGTGTCTTGTCAACACTATTAATCCCTGTGTGTAGCTACTGGGCGTAAGCAAAATTATAGGAGATACACAGCGTATTTGAAACGGCGAGGAATCCTTCAAATTAATGTACAAACCTCATTGTGTTAGCTCATAAGCTGGCCAAATGACATCTCATATGCAAATGTCCCTATTACATGAACCTACACCAACCTGAAGTCAATATTAATGCTAGTAGGCCCTAATAGGAATGCTAAATTACCTAAATATTCGGAAAACCAAGTTTAAGAACAGTTGTTAATGTTGATAATTAATAATTTATCTGCTAAAGAAATCAGTCATTTTGCAATAATTTCCACCTATACAATAAATAGCCTAATTTAAAAACAAGTCAACTTTTGGGGCCACCACTTACAAGAATGAGCTTACTAAAGCAAACTTTAAAAAGGAAATCCTGTCAGATATTTTCTCATTACCCTAAATACCGAGCCTCATTTGTCACTCTGTGGTGGCAGTCCTTATTTAAAACAGGCCTTTCAAGAGTTAAAATGCGAGTGCACAGATCATAATTGTTCCTTAATGTCCAATCTGGAAACATATGACCAAGGCTGCCTGTCTATAAGAGAAAGGCAGTTATGTGAAAAATATGTTAGTCTTGCATAGCCTTTTTCTTTTGTTTCATTCATCTCCAACACCAATTAGACATACACTGATAACGTGTTGTCTGCTATTTTGACAGCATGATAATGGTAATATCATGTCTGTGAATTTTAGTAATTGTGAACAAGTTCCAGCCAAGCGCTGTGCAAAGATTGCCGTCGTCACGACCATCTCTGTACTTGCACAGGAGAACTTTGTATTAAACGCTAAACAGACTGGTCAATACAACACAAAAACAAAACAAATATAAAATACATATGCCAAGCCATCAGTATACCAAGCACAGAAAGCATAGACAATTACACTAACATATATAAATGAGCAGTGATACGCAATTATAGTACCTACAGCTCAGAGGCGAACACTCTGGCCTGCTTAATTTGTCAGGCTTATAATCAATAACTTATTTACCTGCCCTATACACCCCCATCTGAAATCACCGTGTCAAGTCTGACACACAGAATCAGCAATAATAATCAAAAACGAAGAACACACGAACCTGTTTGTTTTCTTTTATAAAAACAGAATCAGCAATAATAATCAAAAACGAAGAACACACGAACCTGTTTGTTTTCTTTTATAAAAATGAGCTATGCATCTTCGTCAACACAATGTACCCTAATGTCCCAGACGAAGACGCACCTCTCATCTCTCCTCACAGACTTTTAACCACTGGATCATTTATCCAATGCAACTGGTGGCAGCTTGTGGCCACAATTCAAAAATGTCTGAATTTGAAAATCGTTTTTATATAGGCACATAGCCCTTAAAATTCCAAGCAAGAGCAACATTTTACTTTCTGGCCAGAAGCAATATAACAATTGCTAAAAAATAAAACAAATCTTCTCCATAGACATTTCCCCGGGGCACTGGTTTAGCACAGAATAGACCAAGGGAATCTTTCTCGACTTACATTTCTCAGCTGCCCTGTCTTATCAGAGAAGCTAAAAATAGCCCCTCAGCGCGGCCTGAGCCTGGGCTGCCAGCCAACTTTTTTCGTTGTTCCGGCTGCAGGCATTACACAGATGCGATGTCAGAGAAGCTTTCTAAGCAGTGCCTCTGTTCTGCTCCTCTCACCGGCCCCCACCTACACTGGCTACAAGGTCAGAATCTGTCTCCGATTTCTGTATCACATACTGCTCTACACAGCCCCCACCTTCTCCTCACTCTGAAGCTGTCAAAGACAAAAAGACTACTCAATTCCAGAAAAACTGCAATAATTCGCCCAATTGAAAAATTATTTTTATATACAATTTGCTCTCAGGGGGTCATAATCTTACCGTCTTGACCCAGCACATTGGCTCACTGGACCACCAAGAACACAAACCTGGATTCTGGAACAATTTTGCAAATTCGAAATACCCACAATTTTTCTCAAGCTAAACTTTTCACTAATTATTTTTCATTAACACTTTGTACATTAGGGGTGTCATCAAATCACAGGTGTTGCTCCTTCTCCAGCTACACCCCTCTCAATTTTCATCTGACAACGTAATCAAATGTTGGACCATGAAAACACCAGCTATGCGCTGTTCGTTTGGTGGGAGGCTCAAGAACCTTTGGGCTACTATATCATTATTATATGTATCGTGGTACTTGCGGTGGCACTCTAACTGGACCTTCTACTGGGGCCACTCTTGCTAGGTCCTCTGAAAGGACGGGATAAATACCAGCAACGTCAGTATTTCTTTCTCTGTCAGCCTGCGCTCATTTTACCTGCTCCACTTCCTCCTGTAACATCTTTCCCTTGGCTTTTCCAGACTCCAGTCTACTTCTCTCTGCTTCGTGAAACACTTACTCTGACCTCCTATGTGACTCCTTGCGCCAAAACTCAATGGCATCCTTCCAAGCTGGTCTACATTTTCTCTTTCATAAGAGTGTTTCGTTGTCTATCTACTTGTTCTGCTTTTACTCGGATACCTTCCTCAACTAACACGTTTTCTCGGGCTTTGTCTGAATCCTCCCTACTTTTCTCTTCTTTTCTGAGCTCTTACTCTGTGCGTCTATGCTATTCTTTATGCCATAATTCAATGGCATCTTTCTGTTACTGTCTGGCTATCTTTTTCCATAATTCTTCTTCTACTCTCATGATGCAATCTGCATCCCATGTCCCAACTGCGGGCCACCTCTGACTTTCTGGTAAATCCTTGGTGTAGTCCACCCATAAATCAAGAAATAATACGGCATCTAGGCCATGCTTATGATACATAAAGTACCCTGGAGTGTCCCTAGGTGGAATGGGAACAGCTTCTTCGAGTACCCCTTTTCTAGTTTTGATCTGTCTTAATTTTGAAAAGAGCGGCATTTTTAGACCTTATTACTTGAACACACTTAATACAATAAACACAATAATGAACAGTCATTCACACCACAATATGTAGAACGTATTTAAAACATTTAACATTTAACATTTAACGAACAACAATGGCCATTAGGGAACTAATCACTTAGCATAATACTCTACACTAACTAGGTCATTCTGAATTATATACTAGACATACTAGATATACTGCTAAACAGTACAGATACACTGCTGAAACAGTGCAGACCGGATTTGTGTACCCAAACCCGTCTTGACCGGCACAACCTATGTGCACGTCAGAACGCCTCCCCGGCAATGGTACTCACCGGGTAGCTCGGAACGGAAGGCCTCGGAACTGAACTGGACTGGACTGGACCGGACTGGACTCGACGCGGAATTTCGGAACTTCGGAACTTCGGAATCTGGTGGGCCTCTGTATACCTCGGACACAGCTCTCTCGCAGGTGGGCTCTGGGTAGGACAATCTGCGTTCCTCACCGCCTCGTATGGATGCCTGGTCGCAGTCTGTCCCCTTCGTTGGCCTGAGGGAGTTGGCGGGAAGACCCGCGACGTGCTCGCTTGAAGTCCGTCACGGCTATGGAAGGGGGCAAAACTGGACCTTCATCTCCGGCGTGTGGGGAAAGAGATTAAACTGTTCGGGCGCCAAATTAAATTATTTACCACATATATGGCGCCCGAACAGGGACACTTTCTCATCTCACGCGCCGGCGGTGCGTTGCAGGCCCGGTCTCCTGTCACAGTTGGACGGACAACATCGCGTACCCACAGGATTTCCTGTATCTCCCTCCTGCCGAGCGGGGGTAACTGAGGCTGCGATCAACACCCAGACGAGGCGGTGAGAAGTGCGAAGTATCCCGACCAGAGCCTAGCTGAGAGAGCAAGATCCGAGGTATACAGAGGCCCACCAGTTTCCGAAGTTTCCGAAGTTCCGAGTCGAGTCCAGTCCGGTTCAAGTTCAGTTCAGTTCCGAGGCCTTCCGTTCCGAGCTACCCGGTGAGTACCATTATCGGGGAGGCGTTCTGACGTGCACATAGGTTGTGCCGGTCAAGACGGGTTTGGGTACACAAATCCGGTCTGCACTGTTTCAGCAGTGTATCTGTACTGTTTAGCAGTATATCAAGTATGTCTAGTATACAATTCAGATTTACCTAGTTAGTATCGAGTATTATGTTTAGTGACTAGTTCCCTAAATGACCATCATTGTTTATTCATTAAATGTTAAATGTTTAAATGTTTTAAATATGTTCTGTATATTGTGGTGTGAATGACTGTTCATTATTGTATTTTATGGTATTAAACGTGTTCAAAATTAGGTATCAGATCAGTTCTCAATATGCCGCTCTTTTCGAAATTAAGACAGATCAAAACTAGAAAAGGGGTACTCGAAGAAGCTGTTCCCATTCCTCCTAGGGACACTCCAGGGTACTTCATGTATCATAAACATGGCCTAGACGCCATATTATTTCTTGATCTATGGGTAGACTACACCAAGGAATTACCAGAAAGTCAGAGGTGGCCCGTAGCGGGGACCTGGGATGCAGATTGCATCATGAAAGTAGAAGAAGAATTATGGAAAAAGAAAGCTAGACAGTCACAGAAAGATGCCATTGAATTATGGCGTAAAGAATCATATAGACGCACAGAAAAAGCGCTCAGACAGGAAGAGAAAAGTAAGGAGAATTCAAATAAAGTAAGAGAAAGTGTATTAATTGAAGAAGGTACTCGAGTAAAGTCAGAACAAACAGACAGACAAAGAAATGCCCTTGTGAATGGCATGTATCCTCTTCTGGCCGAAGGATTACCTAAGGCTACTCCGGAAATACCAAAAGACTTGCCACCCCCATAGTTTCCGATAAAAGTACATCCCAAAGGGCATCCCAGATCCGCAGAAGATGTTTTTCTTTCCTCTTATTTAGACGACGCAGCTCCCGAGTATGCTAACGCTGCGCCACATAGACCGTCTGCCGAGGGGGTTCAACGCCAAGACCCTCCTCCGTCTGTACCTCTGCAACAGCAAACCCCGACACAAGTTCCGGCAAGCACATCTGTTTCTACATCTGCATCCACACCTATGGTTGCTATATCACGTTCAACGAATCCTTTCACATCCAGCACCCCAGGTGGTGCTACCGGAGGTACATCAAGCATTTTTTCTACGCCACCCAGAACAAATAAACTTTCCTTTCAAGAATTAGCCCACCAACGTACACCCAAACTAGTAACTCCCAACACGCTCAAGGAACTTCTAATAGATTGTAGGTATGACCCTGTGCCCGGAAAAGGGGACGAAATGATGCTGGCATCATTACGTATCCGACGAGCTGCAATATACTTAGGGAAGCTACCAGGAATGACTGCACATTTAGAAAATATATATCATTTTGTTCAGTCAGGGCGAGACCCTGAGAGTATTAACAGAGCCATGGAGTACCAAAAGGTGGAAATACAGGGGGAACTGTTACGTTTCCTCATAAACTGTGTGATCAGAAATCAAGACCAACCAGGGGTAAATCCGGAAGAAATGCAAATTCTTACCACATGGGGTAAGAATATATCAGAGGGGAGACACGATAAACGATCATGTATAGTAGCTATGAGCCGAAAGATCCGCAAAGAAATAGAACGAATACACGAAGAAAGATTAGCAGTAGACGAGCCTGAACAAACCGAGGACGAGGAAGAATTAGAACTGCCCACAGGACAGTTAGAAACTATGGCCTATGTAGGTAGAGGAAGATCTTGCAATAATACTAGATGCTTTACTGATCCGATATGTCCGATACGTCCAGATAATAACAGAAAATTCCAAACTCCTATAATAAATATAAGGTCCCCCGAACATTCATTCCAAGCCGCTGACAAATTACTCCGAGAACGAAGGGGTTATCATATACTCGATTCTATGGACGAACAAGAATTAGCCAGGTCAGCCGTACACTGGGTTGATAGTCCTGGAAAATATGGTGATGATACACTAGCACATACGTTTTTGAACCTCGCCCCAGATGAACAGCGTTTAGCTGGTATCTATATGATTCAACAACTCCTTATATTATATAAAAGCCAACACTCCGATCCTGGCCCCTTACCTGATATATTGACTGAATTACTCACGAATAAATGGAGAGGTTCCGGTACTAAGTTAATTAGAGAAATACTAGAATCTAGAAGGCAGTACATTCTTTTTGTATGTCCTGAACATGTCTCACTGCCCATCAAGGAAAGAACGACGTATTACATGGATAGACAAAATCCCTTACGCGAAGTGCACCCGATAAAGGGTGATGACAATGAGTTTAAACGTGTGTTTGTATACACACCCATATCCAAAATAGAACTATTAGAAATGAAGAAAGTGGTACCCAGTCATGACAAAGACCCAGCGGGTTTCCATCGTGAAATTAAAGATATGTTACTCATGGGAGAATATACCTACCCCGACATTATGACAATATTGAAGGTATTAATGCCTGCGGGCATTTACGAAAAACTCAAGGAAAAGGATTGGGAGGTGGGAGACCAGAAGATAGATTGGACAGGATTAGAGAACGAAGAAAAAGCTCGAGGTCCAGGTTCAGGGCTCGGGGACAAGACCAAAGCACTACCAGGTCTACTAGTACAGGTACTGCCACGTTTATTAACTACGAAAAAGGAAGACTGGGGTGCAATCTCAGCCTGTAAACAAAAATCAGATGAAGACACTAGTGATTTCTATTCCCGATTTGAGAAATGTTTTGGTATAAATAGTGGAATAAAAGCAAGTAGCGAGTCGTATCCACATCTGTTTGTGACAAAATTGGTTGAAAATGCCTTGCCCCAAGTTAAGAATAGAGTATTGAAGTTCGAGAGTACCTGGCAAGGTAACACTCCGTCACAAATGTTACAAATGCTACAGTACCATCACAATAGAATTAGAGAAGAACAAGAACATGAACATAGACGCATGAAAGACACGAAAATGAAAATGCTAGTTTCCCAGACAGTTCCAGCTGATGGTCATAAGAAGGGTATAACACAGTCCAGTGTTTCAACAGGTCCTGTAAAAGGGACATGTAACTATTGTAAACAGCCAGGCCATTATGTACACGATTGTCCAGTCTTAAAACATAATATCGCCATAGGTAATACAAAAGAAAGACCACGACCACTTAGACAGGATCAGAACCAACAAGGAGCACTGCAGCATGCACAGTCCATGCCAGCCCCGCAACAGTCTATGCCAGCTCCGCCACCGCAGCCTATTGCGGCCACACAAACAACGACCCGACAGATGTATCAGACCGCACAATATGACTATCCTGACTATCAACGATACTCATGAAACAGCCTAGAGAGGGAAGTTGGCTTACCCCTTATTGAGGTCCCTGTAGATCAAGAAGGACCTTATGTACACAGTGAACTGTTAGGTCAAGATAGAAAATTCTTACTTGATACAGGGGCAAGCCGAACAACAATAAAACGTAGTGAAGTTCCAGGGGCACCCCTCTCAGGCTCACAGAATATTTCCCTTGGCTTTTCAGGAAAACCTATCATTAACGAAGTAACACAGCCTCTTCCACTTACGATCGGTCCCTTGACACGAACTACAGATTTATTACTTACTAAATCATGTCCAGAAAACTTGTTAGGCATAAAAACTTTGAAAGCTCTAGGAGCTATTATATGTTGTTCTCCGGAAGGAGTAAGATTGTTTTTACGTGATTTCAAAGGGCACTACGTGTCCCGAGACATGGATCACCGACTACAGACTTTACCCACACATTTATGGGCACAAGGCTCTACAGATGTTGGTTGCATGAACATTACACCATATCGAGTCACACTAAAGGCAGGAGTGGTACTTCCACGAATGCGACAATACAAGTTACCCCCAGATGCTGTAGTGGCTTTACTACAAATCATTGACGAGCTTATTACCCAAGGAGTGGTTGTGGAAACTGACTCCAATGTATGTAATTCACCGATAATTCCGATTCTTAAACGAACCGATCCAACAGCCCCGCCAGTATATCGATTGGTTATTGATCTGCGCGAATTAAATAAATGCATAGTACCACAATACCCCGTAGTCCCAGACATTTCTTCATTACTGACAGCCATTGATTCCGAAGCAACATTCTTTACTGTAATTGATCTCAAGAATGCCTTCTTCAGCGTCCCAATAGATCCGGAAAGCCAATACTTGTTCGGATTTAGTTTAAATGGACGTAGCTTTAAATTCACACGCGCACCTCAAGGATTTACCGAAAGCCCCAGCATCTATAGCCAAGCACTGAAACGAGAACTCGACAGTATCCACATGCCAGTCAACACTGCCCTGCTTCAATATGTCGATGATCTGCTGATCACCGCTAGAAGCGAACCTGAATGTGAAAAAGCCTCACTGACGGTTTTACAATTTTTGGCCGAAAAGGGGCACAAGGTGTCCCCTTCTAAGCTGCAATTCTGTGTCCAGCGAGTTGTTTACCTTGGTCACTCGCTGTCCAAGGAGGGAAGGCAGCTTACACCAGATCGCATCCAGCTAATTGCTAATATGCCAATACCCAAGACACAAAAGGAGGTGCGGGCTTTCATAGGCCTCACTTCATATTGTAGGCAGTGGATCCCTCAGTATGCATTTCTAGCAAAACCACTCATACAATTGACAACACAGGAGGCAGCCACATCGACTGTCCTCCCTTGGACTCAGGAACATACACAAGCTTTTGAAAGCCTAAAGAAAGCCTTATGCCAAGCACCTGTTTTAGCAACACCATGTTACAATAAACAGTTTACACTCTTCGTTACAGAACGCGAAGGTACTGCCTTGTCAGTACTCACACAGGAACAAGCAGGATCACACAAACCATGTGCTTATTTTTCTAGTACATTAGATCCCGTAGCTCAGGCTTTGCCTGCGTGCCTGAAATCAGTGGCAGCAACAGCTTTAGCAATCAGACAAAGCGATGCCATAGTATTAGGACATCCATTGACAGTACAAGTACCACATGCAGTAGAGGTTCTCTTGAACCGCACACAAACACAACACTTGACTATAGCACGACTCACTGGTTACGAATTAACATTGTTTCAGCCACATATAGAAATCAGACGTTGTAGTACATTGAATCCTGCCACACTGTTACCTATAAATGGAACAGACCCACTAGCACATGATTGTATTGAAGTTATCACTATCACGACGAAACCCAGACAAGATTTGACAGACGTCCCATTGTCAGACCCAGACCTGACGTTGTATGTAGATGGTTCATGTATGAGAACAGGTACAGGAGAGCTAGTGGCCGCTTACGCAGTCACAACAGACACTGAAATCGTTGAAACAAATTGCATAAATACCTTGTCAGCTCAAGCCGCAGAGCTCATCGCTCTGACACAAGCCTGTATTCAAGCCACAAATAAAAAAGTCAACATATACACTGATTCACGTTATGCATTCGGAGTTGTACATGACTTCGGCGTGCTGTGGCGAGAGAGAGGTTATTTAACTTCTCACGGTGCCCACATTCAGCACGGACCCCTCATTCATGCCTTATTAGATGCAATACATCTACCCACTGCAATATCAATTATGAAATGTAAAGCTCATACGAAAGTTACTGATATCATTTCTCAAGGCAATGATCTAGCTGACAGAACAGCTAAACAGACTGCTCAAACTCAAACATCCGACATGACAAAGACAATAGTCCCGACACCAACATATTGTATGACGGTTAAGGATCCCGCTCTTGACGTAATTGACATACAGACACATGCTACACCAGACCAAATAAAGAAATGGACTGAATTAGGAGGGATCCAAACGGATCAAGGATGGATGACGAAGGAAAAATCTGTGTGGTTCCTTCCTGATTCAATGGTCCAAGTCGTTATTAACACTGTACATAGTCCAGCGCATCTAGGAGAAAAAGCTATGCTAGACAGCATTCAACACATTTGGTTCAACAAACATTTACGAGCAGCAGCTAAACAAAAAGTTCGTACCTGTATGATCTGTTGTCAGTTTAACCCAGGAAAAAGCATTCCCGTAGAGCAGGGTGGATTTCAGCCTCCTGATCACCCTTTTGAAGTCCTCCAGATGGATTATATCCAGATGGAACGATGTCGAGGATTCAAATATGTTCTCGTAGTAGTCTGTGCTCTTTCCCGTTGGACAGAGGCATACCCGGTTTCAGATTACACTGCCCCGACTACTGCCAAACATTTGGTTCGAGAATTCTTCCCACGGTACGGTTTACCACGTGTTGTCTACTCAGATAACGGCCAGCCGTTCTCATCCGAACTAATGAAACACGTTTCACTTTTGTTAGGCTATCAGTGGAAATTTCACTGTGTCCGACACCCCGAGGCAGCAGGTCTCGTGGAACGACATAACCAGACCCTGAAAATTAGATTGTCCAAAATTTGTAGAGAGAAAGGCGTCGACTGGGTAGTAGCCTTACCCGTTGCACTCTTTTACATGAGAATGGTAGCACACTCTCGAACAGGGCTATCCCCGTATGAGGTGATCTTCGGTAGACCACCAAATATGTGGGGGACGCCTATACCACGCAAAATAACTGATATTGACTGTAATATGCTGACAGATTACTTGGCTTCCTTGATGTCTGCACTACAATCTTGTCGTTCACAGGTAGCTGCAGCCTTTCCCGACAACACCGAGGTGAAACCCCATGACGTAATTCCAGGGGATTTAGTTTTAGTGAGGAACTTTGACCGGAAGTCTCAGCTGGATCCTAGGTGGAAATCGCCTCAACTCGTATTACTAACGACGAGGACAGCCGTGAAGATCGAAGGTCGAAAAGGCTGGATACATTCAAGTCATATCAAGAAATTTCATGGACTACCGTCAGACGTAAACGACACACCTTGCGTGTCTTCCCCGATTGACTCAAAACTTCCTTTGGTTGAACTGAATAACCATGAACAATATAAACTAAAACTTCGGTCCAACAAGTCAGGCAATTTGATTGTTTAAGTCCTCTCCAAGGTGAATCGGTCGAATTTGTCCCTGACATGTATCCCTTAGACCTGTATAGAGAAAGAAACAGAAGGATAAAGTTGAAACGACATGCGTACTGTAAATCACTGCGTAGTCATTGCACAGTGACGTTATTAATTTTGTTTTTCTTAAGTCTTTTAATAATTACTGCAAGTATATTGTTGCACATATATTATCCTATTTCTAGACATGCTTATAATGTTACTGCTGAACATTCTTTTAGTGAATTACCTCCGCATGAGTTGTCTTATAGATTTGCGCTGCGCAATAACACGTTTATTAGTATGTTACATCATTCCCATCAGGTTAGCAATGCTACAAATTGTTGGATATGTGGTCGACTCCCTCCCTATCAGAACTATAAAGTAATCCTACCTCTCTTTCCATACCCGTTCACACACAATGGATCCTGTGGAGCATGGTTTAGTTTAATTAATTCCCTAGATTCGAATTCTGCAGTTTACCAGAATAACGGGGTATGGGGAAATCTGAACTTAGTTTTATTCAAAGTCTGTCACCCTAACAAGGAGGGACTTCCCAAAAGAACAGGAACTGATCTAGAAAATGAAGTGTATGGATTAGGTAATTTTACACTTAACATCATGATCCTGAACGTTGAATCTGAAGCTACACCAATTTTGTCCGCCATGTCAGTATTTCCAGTTAAAGGTGAATTATGTGTAAGAAAGAATGGTTCCATACATATGGGCCATAGTAGATGCACCACTGTAATAGAATTTAGTGATCAAGGCAAGTCTACATTTAGAGCTTCCCGCCATTCCTACTTCATATGTGGTCAGACGGCATATATACGTTTGCCTCTAGATTGGGATGGTACCTGCTACATCGGATTCCTTTTGCCACCTGTTTTCCTAGCTCCTCCTGATTATCACAGAAATACTCATTTAGTACACAATAGAGAAAGGAGAGATCTCCCAATAGTCGATTACACTGAGACAGCATGGGAAAAATACACAGATTTCAATAAAGGTCTCTTTCCCTATATAGGTACAGTTACCAATAGTAAGCTGATACGTAGATTAACCAGAACCCTTGAAGCAGTAGTGAACGAAACTATTTCCGCCTTAGGCAATTTAACAGAAGAGCAGTCTGCTATGCGGATTGTTGTGCTTCAAAATCGTCTTGTCCTTGACGTCATCCTGGCCGATAGGGGCGGAGCTTGTAGGGTCATCGGATCAAGCTGTTGCATTTTCATACCAGAAAATTCGCCATCTGTATATAAAGCCATAACTCGCCTTCATAAGATTGTAAGCCAGATACACCAGAATCCAGGCACCTGGACTTGGTCCGGTTGGTTTTGGAGTGTATTATCTACCTTTGGATGGAAGTTCCTATCCTTCCTAGGTATTGGCTTTCTCATACTATTCAGTTGCTGTCTATGCCTACAATGTGGACCAGCGATCTGTGGTCTGTGTGCCACATCGTGTATTCCACCACCAAGATTTCATTCATCCCAGAAGAAAAAAGAAGAACAAATGATGCTATATGAACAGATCGATGGATTGATGAAGATTGATATCTCTTAACGGGCAAGTAGGGGACAAGGAGGGAATGTGGAAATATGGATTTTAATGATCAGTTATGTCCCCTATCTTGGACCCCAACGGTTTCATGTATAAATCACAAGTACATGTATGTTCCCTCCAGTTCCAGTTATGAAGACGCAAACACATGTGCGTCCACCGTCAACATGTCCTCTTTCAGATCCACCATGAATGGGCCGGATATTCCATTCCTAAGTATGAAAGGCCACCGGCTTTATATGGTTCACTTATGCCATTTTACAGTCCAGGCAAGTAGGCCCTGATTCTGCCATCAAGCTTTTCCTGCCTTCTGCCTCTGAAAGCTCCAGTCTGAGCTCGCATCCGTATCCATGAACTTTGTCCTATTCCCTGCGCAGCTAACGGTGCCTGACATCAGCCTGTTGCCTGCCAAAAACTGTATTTCACCTTCGAAATTATCTGCTCCGCTCCCTATCCAATGCATTCCTGTCTAGTAGTTTAAGTAAACATTCTTCCAGCTACCGAGCAAAAGGCCCGGCTCCTCTGTCTTTATGCAAGTAATTCATAGCCCTGTTACTATGGAAGATTTCTGCCCTCGCATCTAGTGTAGACACTTAGACGCTTGTACACGCACTAATAGTCAGTATAGTCAGTATAGAATAAGATTCTACTCTAAGAGACCTCTCTTTTGGATAACATAGTTCTCTAAACATAGGATGTTAGATATGATTTGGGATTAGGTTGACTTGACCCTCCAGACTTCTGTCGCCACATGTAGAGCTAAATGTCAAGTCCCCTTCACCCCCTAGTTGCACGTCAATCACACGTCATGCTGCTGCGCGCGCATTTCTGCCAAGTATTTCTGCTGACATTGCGAAATTCTTTCATGGAACAACCCTATTATGACATCATACCTGATGACGTTCTTTAGTTACACCCAGTTACACCCACTTTTGCTACGCATGTATGTTTTATCTTTACTATCAATTGTTACGCCTCCTGCATTTGTTTCACTGTAATGCCTATTGTATAAAAATGATTACTTGTCAATAAAGTAGCGTCTTCACTTCCTGAACCTTCGTGGTGATGGAATATGGAGCTCCTCAATTTAAATTGATTTTGGCATAAAGCCCGTTCCGAACCTCTAATACCACGGATTCTGCCTCTTATTTTACTGAGCTATTATTATAGATTTTCCGCATCAAATTAAGTTCCGGTAATTAAATTATTTACCACATATTTACCTTGAGAAGACATCCAGAGGGGTCAGTGTAACCTCAACCCCAGAACACTCTCTTATGAAATCCAAACACATGAGAAGACATCAGGGGGGTCAGTGTAACCTCAACCCCAGAACACTCTCTTATAAAATCCAGACATTCTAGAAGACATTGGGGGAGTCAGTGTAACCTCAACTCCAGAACACACTCTTATGAAATCCATACACACGCGAAGACCTGGGGGGGGGGGGTCAGTGTAACCTCAACCCCAGAACACTCTCTTATGAAATCCATACACTCAAGAAGACATCAGGGGGGTCAGTGTAACCTCAACCCCAGAACACTCTCCTATGAAATCCATACACTCAAGAAGACATCAGGGGGGTCAGTGTAACCTCAACCCCAGAACACTCTCTTATGAAATCCACACCCTTGAGAAGACATCCAGAGGGGTCAGTGTAACCTCAACCCCAGATTACTCTCTTATGAAATCCAGACATTCTAGAATACATTGGGGCGGTCAGTGTAACCTCAACCCCAGAACACACTCTTATGAAATCCATACACACGAGAAGACCTGGGGGGTCAGTGTAACCTCAACCCCAGAACACTCTCTTATAAAATCCAGACATTCTAGAAGACATTGGGGGCGTCAGTGTAACCTCAACCCCAGAACACACTCTTATGAAATCCATACACACGAGAAGACCTGAGGGTCCAGTGTAACCTCAACCCCAGAACACTCTCTTATGAAATCCATACACTCAAGAAGACATCAGGGGGGTCAGTGTAACCTCAACCCCAGAACACTCTCTTATGAAATCCATACCCTTGAGAAGACATTAGGGGGTCAGTGTAATCTCACCACAGAACACTTTTTTAATGAAATCCATACGCTTGAGATGATATCATGGGGGTCAGTGCAATCTCAACCCCAGAACTCTCTCTTATGAAATCCATACCCTCAAGAACACATCAGGGGGGTCAGTGTAACATCAACCCCAGAACACTCTCTTATGAAATCCATACATTCTAGAAGAAATCGGGGAGAGTCAGTGTAACATCAGCCCCAGAACACTCTCTTATGAAATCCATACATTCTAGAAGACATCTGGGGAGTCAGTGTAACCTCAACCCCAGAACACTCTCTTATGAAATCCATACATTCAAGAAGACATCGAGGGGAGTCAGTGTAACCTCAACCCCAGAACACTCTCTTATGAAATCCATACACTCGAGAAGACTTTAGGGGGTCAGTGTAGTCTCACCACAGAACACTTTTTTAATGAAATCCATACGCTTGAGATGATATCCGGGGGGGTCAGTGCAATTTCAACCCCAGAACTCTCTCTTATGAAATCCATACACTCGAAAAGACATCAGGGGTGTCGGTGTAACCTCAACCCCAGAACACTCTCTTATGAAATCCATACATTCTAGAAGACATCGGGGGGAGTCAGTGTAACCTCAGCACCAAAAAACTCTTTTATGAAACTCCATACACTCTAGAAAGCATCAGCGGAGGCTCAGTGTAACCTCAACCCCAGAACACTCTCTTATGAAATCCATACACTCGAGAAGCCATCATGGGAGTCGGTGCAACCTCAACCCCAGAACACTCTTATGAAATCCAAACCCTCGAAAAGACATCATTGGGAGTCAGTATGACCTCAACCCCAGAACACTCTCTTATGAAATCCATACACTTGAGAAGACATCAGGGGTGTCAGTGCGACCTCCACCCCAGAACTCTCTCTTATGAAATCCATACCCTCAAGAACACATCAGGGGGGTCAGTGTAACATCAACCCCAGAACACTCTCTTATGAAATCCATACATTCCAGAAGAAATCGGGGAGAGTCAGTGTAACATCAGCCCTAGAACACTCTCTTATGAAATCAAGACATTCTAGAAGACATTGGGGGAGTCAGTGTAACCTCAACTCCAGAACACACTCTTATGAAATCCATACACACGCGAAGACCTGGGGGGGGGGTCAGTGTAACCTCAACCCCAGAACACTCTCTTATGAAATCCATACACTCAAGAAGACATCAGGGGGGTCAGTGTAACCTCAACCCCAGAACACTCTCCTATGAAATCCATACACTCAAGAAGACATCAGGGGGGTTAGTGTAACCTCAACCCCAGAACACTCTCTTATGAAATCCACACCCTTGAGAAGACATCCAGAGGGGTCAGTGTAACCTCAACCCCAGATTACTCTCTTATGAAATCCAGACATTCTAGAATACTTTGGGGGGGGGTCAGTGTAACCTCAACCCCAGAACACACTCTTATGAAATCCATACACACGAGAAGACCTGGGGGGTCAGTGTAACCTCAACCCCAGAACACTCTCTTGTAAAATCCAGACATTCTAGAAGACATTGGGGGAGTCAGTGTAACCTCAACCCCAGAACACACTCTTATGAAATCCATACACACGAGAAGACCTGGGGGTCCAGTGTAACCTCAACCCCAGAACACTCTCTTATGAAATCCATACACTCAAGAAGACATCAGGGGGGTCAGTGTAACCTCAACCCCAGAACACTCTCTTATGAAATCCATACCCTTGAGAAGACATTAGGGGGTCAGTGTAATCTCACCACAGAACACTTTTTTAATGAAATCCATACGCTTGAGATGATATCCGGGGGGTCAGTGCAATCTCAACCCCAGAACTCTCTCTAATGAAATCCATACCCTTGAGAAGACATCCGGAGGGGTCAGTGTAACCTCAACCCCAGAACACACTCTTATGAAATCCATACACATGAGAATACATCAGGGGGGTCAGTGTAACCTCAACCCCAGATGATATCCGGGGGGTCAGTGCAATCTCAACCCCAGAACTTTCTCTTATGAAATCCATACCCTTGAGAAGACATCCGGAGGGTCAGTGCAACCTCAACCCCAGAACACTCTCTTATGAAATCCATACCCTCGAGAAGACTTCAGGGGGGTCAGTGCGACCTCAACCCAACAACACTCTCTTAAGAAATCCATACACTCGAGAAGACATCAGGGGGGTCAGTGCGACCTCAACCCCAGAACACACTCTTATGAAATACATACACTCGAGAAGACCTCAGGGGGGTCAGTGCGACCTCAACTCCAGGAAACTCTCTTATGAAATCAATACATGCGAGAAGACCTCGGGGGCGGGTCAGTGTAACCTCAACCCCAGAACACTCTCTTATGAAATCCATACATTCAAGAAGACATCAGGGGGGTCAGTGTAACCTCAACCCCAGAATACTCTCTTATGAAATCCATACCCTTGAGAAGACATCCAGAGGGGTCAGTGTAACCTCAACCCCAGAACACTCTCTTATGAAATCCAAACACATGAGAAGACATCAGGGGGGTCAGTGTAACCTCAACCCCAGAACACTCTCTTATAAAATCCAGACATTCTAGAAGACATTGGGGGAGTCAGTGTAACCTCAACTCCAGAACACACTCTTATGAAATCCATTCACACGCGAAGACCTGGGGGGGGGGTCAGTGTAACCTCAACCCCAGAACACTCTCTTATGAAATCCATACACTCAAGAAGACATCAGGGGGGTCAGTGTAACCTCAACCCCAGAACACTCTCCTATGAAATCCATACACTCAAGAAGACATCAGGGGGGTCAGTGTAACCTCAACCCCAGAACACTCTCTTATGAAATCCACACCCTTGGGAAGACATCCAGAGGGGCCAGTGTAACCTCAACCCCAGATTACTCTCTTATGAAATCCAGACATTCTAGAATACATTGGGGGGGTCAGTGTAACCTCAACCCCAGAACACACTCTTATGAAATCCATACACACGAGAAGACCTGGGGGGTCAGTGTAACCTCAACCCCAGAACACTCTCTTATAAAATCCAGACATTCTAGAAGACATTGGGGGCGTCAGTGTAACCTCAACCCCAGAACACACTCTTATGAAATCCATACACACGAGAAGACCTGGGGGTCCAGTGTAACCTCAACCCCAGAACACTCTCTTATGAAATCCATACACTCAAGAAGACATCAGGGGGGTCAGTGTAACCTCAACCCCAGAACACTCTCTTATGAAATCCATACCCTTGAGAAGACATTAGGGGGTCAGTGTAATCTCACCACAGAACACTTTTTTAATGAAATCCATACGCTTGAGATGATAGCATGGGGGTCAGTGCAATCTCAACCCCAGAACTCTCTCTTAGACAATCCATACCCTCAAGAACACATCAGGGGGGTCAGTGTAACATCAACCCCAGAACACTCTCTTATGAAATCCATACATTCTAGAAGAAATCGGGGAGAGTCAGTGTAACATCAGCCCCAGAACACTCTCTTATGAAATCCATACATTCTAGAAGACATCTGGGGAGTCAGTGTAACCTCAACCCCAGAACACTCTCTTATGAAATCCATACATTCAAGAAGACATCGAGGGGAGTCAGTGTAACCTCAACCCCAGAACACTCTCTTGTGAAATCCATACACTCGAGAAGACATTAGGGGGTCAGTGTAATCTCACCACAGAACACTTTTTTAATGAAATCCACACGCTTGAGATGATATCCGGGGGGGTCAGTGCAATTTCAACCCCAGAACTCTCTCTTATGAAATCCATACACTCGAAAAGACATCAGGGGTGTCGGTGTAACCTCAACCCCAGAACACTCTCTAATGAAATCCATACATTCTAGAAGACATCGGGGGGAGTCAGTGTAACCTCAGCACCAAAAAACTCTCTTATGAAACTCCATACACTCTAGAAAGCATCAGCGGAGGCTCAGCGTATCCTCAACCCCAGAACACTCTCTAATGAAATTCATACACTCGAGAAGACATCAAGGGGGTCAGTGTAACATCAACCCCAGAACACTCTCCTATGAAATCCATACACTCGAGAAGCCATCATGGGAGTCGGTGCAACCTCAACCCCAGAACACTCTTATGAAATCCATACCCTCGAAAAGACATCATTGGGAGTTAGTATGACCTCAACCCCAGAACACTCTCTTATGAAATCCATACACTTGAGAAGACATCAGGGGTGTCAGTGCGACCTCCACCCCAGAACTCTCTCTCATGAAATCCATACCCTCAAGAACACATCAGGGGGGTCAGTGTAACATCAACCCCAGAACACTCTCTTATGAAATCCATACATTCCAGAAGGAATCGGGGAGAGTCAGTGTAACATCAGCCCTAGAACACTCTCTTATGAAATCCAGACATTCTAGAAGACATTGGGGGAGTCAGTGTAACCTCAACTCCAGAACACACTCTTATGAAATCCATACACACGCGAAGACCTGGGGGGGGGGGTCAGTGTAACCTCAACCCCAGAACACTCTCTTATGAAATCCATGCACTCAAGAAGACATCAGGGGGGTCAGTGTAACCTCAACCCCAGAACACTCTCCTATGAAATCCATACACTCAAGAAGACATCAGGGGGGTCAGTGTAACCTCAACCCCAGAACACTCTCTTATGAAATCCACACCCTTGAGAAGACATCCAGAGGGGTCAGTGTAAATTCAACCCCAGATTACTCTCTTATGAAATCCAGACATTCTAGTATACATTGGGGGGGTCAGTGTAACCTCAACCCCAGAACACACTCTTATGAAATCCATACACACCAGAAGACCTGGGGGGTCTGTGTAACCTCAACCCCAGAACACTCTCTTATAAAATCCAGACATTCTAGAAGACATTGGGGGAGTCAGTGTAACCTCAACCCCAGAACACACTCTTATGAAATCCATACACACGAGAAGACCTGGGGGTCCAGTGTAACCTCAACCCCAGAACACTCTCTTATGAAATCCATACACTCAAGAAGACATCAGGGGGGTCAGTGTAACCTCAACCCCAGAACACTCTCTTATGAAATCCATACCCTTGAGAAGACATTAGGGGGTCAGTGTAATCTCACCACAGAACACTTTTTTAATGAAATCCATACGCTTGAGATGATATCCGGGGGGTCAGTGCAATTTCAACCCCAGAACTCTCTCTTATGAAATCCATACCCTTGAGAAGACATTAGGGGGTCATTGTAATCTCACCACAGAACACTTTTTTAATGAAATCCATACGCTTGAGATGATATCCGGGGGGTCAGTGCAATCTCAACCCCAGAACTCTCTCTTATGAAATCCATACCCTTGAGAAGACATCCGGAGGGGTCAGTGTAACCTCAACCCCAGAACACACTCTTATGAAATCCATACACATGAGAATACATCAGGGGGGTCAGTGTAACCTCAACCCCAGATGATATCCGGGGGGTCAGTGCAATCTCAACCCCAGAACTCTCTCTTATGAAATCCATACCCTTGAGAAGACATCCGGAGGGTCAGTGCAACCTCAACCCCAGAACACTCTCTTATGAAATCCATACCCTCGAGAAGACTTCAGGGGGGTCAGTGCGACCTCAACCCAACAACACTCTCTTAAGAAATCCATACACTCGAGAAAACATCAGGGGGGTCAGTGCGACCTCAACCCCAGAACACACTCTTATGAAATACATACACTCGAGAAGACCTCAGGGGGGTCAGTGCGACCTCAACTCCAGAAAACTCTCTTATGAAATCAATACACACGAGAAGACCTCGGGGGCGGGTCAGTGTAACCTCAACCCCAGAACACTCTCTTATGAAATCCATACATTCAAGAAGACATCAGGGGGGTCAGTGTAACCTCAACCCCATAACACTCTCTTATGAAATCCATACACTCGAGAAGACATCAGGGGGGGTCAGTGTAACCTTAACCCCAGAATACTCTCTTATGAAA
Organism: Triturus cristatus; assembly: GCF_964204655.1. Classification (NCBI taxonomy): domain Eukaryota; kingdom Metazoa; phylum Chordata; class Amphibia; order Caudata; family Salamandridae; genus Triturus; species Triturus cristatus. Next base: position 7,629,959 of record NC_140592.1, read on the forward strand.
TCCATACCCTTAAGAAGACATCCAGAGGGGTCAGTGTAACCTCAACCCCAGAACACTCTCTTATGAAATCCAAACACATGAGAAGACATCAGGGGGGTCAGTGTAACCTCAACCCCAGAACACTCTCTTATAAAATCCAGACATTCTAGAAGACATTGGGGGAGTCAGTGTAACCTCAACTCCAGAACACACTCTTATGAAATCCATACACACGCGAAGACCTGGGGGGGGGGGGGGGTCAGTGTAACCTCAACCCCAGAACACTCTCTTATGAAATCCATACACTCAAGAAGACATCAGGGGGGTCAGTGTAACCTCAACCCCAGAACACTCTCCTATGAAATCCATACACTCAAGAAGACATCAGGGGGGTCAGTGTAACCTCAACCCCAGAACACTCTCTTATGAAATCCACACCCTTGAGAAGACATCCAGAGGGGTCAGTGTAACCTCAACCCCAGATTACTCTCTTATGAAATCCAGACATTCTAGAATACATTGGGGGGTCAGTGTAACCTCAACCCCAGAACACACTCTTATGAAATCCATACACACGAGAAGACCTGGGGGGTCAGTGTAACCTCAACCCCAGAACACTCTCTTATAAAATCCAGACATTCTAGAAGACATTGGGGGCGTCAGTGTAACCTCAACCCCAGAACACACTCTTATGAAATCCATACACACGAGAAGACCTGGGGGTCCAGTGTAACCTCAACCCCAGAACACTCTCTTATGAAATCCATACACTCAAGAAGACATCAGGGGGGTCAGTGTAACCTCAACCCCAGAACACTCTCTTATGAAATCCATACCCTTGAGAAGACATTAGGGGGTCAGTGTAATCTCACCACAGAACACTTTTTTAATGAAATCCATACGCTTGAGATGATATCATGGGGGTCAGTGCAATCTCAACCGCAGAACTCTCTCTTATGAAATCCATACCCTCAAGAACACATCAGGGGGGTCAGTGTAACATCAACCCCAGAACACTCTCTTATGAAATCCATACATTTTAGAAGAAATCGGGGAGAGTCAGTGTAACATCAGCCCCAGAACACTCTCTTATGAAATCCATACATTCTAGAAGACATCGGGGGAGTCAGTGTAACCTCAACCCCAGAACACTCTCTTATGAAATCCATACATTCAAGAAGACATCGAGGGGGGTCAGTGTAACCTCAACCCCATAACACTCTCTTATGAAATCCATACACTCGAGAAGACATCAGGGGGGTCAGTGTAACCTCAACCCCAGAATACTCTCTTATGAAATCCATACCCTTGAGAAGACATCCAGAGGGGTCAGTGTAACCTCAACCCCAGAACACTCTCTTATGAAATCCAAACACATGAGAAGACATCAGGGGGGTCAGTGTAACCTCAACCCCAGAACACTCTCTTATAAAATCCAGACATTCTAGAAGACATTGGGGGAGTCAGTGTAACCTCAACTCCAGAACACACTCTTATGAAATCCATACACACGCGAAGACCTGGGGGGGGGGTCAGTGTAACCTCAACCCCAGAACACTCTCTTATGAAATCCATACACTCAAGAAGACATCAGGGGGGTCAGTGTAACCTCAACCCCAGAACACTCTCCTATGAAATCCATACACTCAAGAAGACATCAGGGGGGTCAGTGTAACCTCAACCCCAGAACACTCTCTTATGAAATCCACACCCTTGAGAAGACATCCAGAGGGGTCAGTGTAACCTCAACCCCAGATTACTCTCTTATGAAATCCAGACATTCTAGAATACATTGGGGGGGTCAGTGTAACCTCAACCCCAGAACACACTCTTATGAAATCCATACACACGAGAAGACCTGGGGGGTCAGTGTAACCTCAACCCCAGAACACTCTCTTATAAAATCCAGACATTCTAGAAGACATTGGGGGCGTCAGTGTAACCTCAACCCCAGAACACACTCTTATGAAATCCATACACACGAGAAGACCTGGGGGTCCAGTGTAACCTCAACCCCAGAACACTCTCTTATGAAATCCATACACTCAAGAAGACATCAGGGGGGTCAGTGTAACCTCAACCCCAGAACACTCTCTTATGAAATCCATACCCTTGAGAAGACATTAGGGGGTCAGTGTAATCTCACCACAGAACACTTTTTTAATGAAATCCATACGCTTGAGATGATATCATGGAGGTCAGTGCAATCTCAACCCCAGAACTCTCTCTTATGAAATCCATACCCTCAAGAACACATCAGGGGGGTCAGTGTAACATCAACCCCAGAACACTCTCTTATGAAATCCATACATTCTAGAAGAAATCGGGGAGAGTCAGTGTAACATCAGCCCCAGAACACTCTCTTATGAAATCCATACATTCTAGAAGACATCGGGGGAGTCAGTGTCACCTCAACCCCAGAACACTCTCTTATGAAATCCATACATTCAAGAAGACATCGAGGGGAGTCAGTGTAACCTCAACCCCAGAACACTCTCTTATGAAATCCATACACTCGAGAAGACATTAGGGGGTCAGTGTAATCTCACCACAGAACACTTTTTTAATGAAATCCATACGCTTGAGATGATATCCGGGGGGGTCAGTGCAATTTCAACCCCAGAACTCTCTCTTATGAAATCCATACCCTTGAGAAGACATTAGGGGGTCAGTGTAATCTCACCACAGAACACTTTTTTAATGAAATCCATACGCTTGAGATGATATCCGGGGGATCAGTGCAATCTCAACCCCAGAACTCTCTCTTATGAAATCCATACATTCTAGAAGAAATCGGTGAGAGTCAGTGTAACATCAGCCCCAGAACACTCTCTTATGAAATCCATACATTCTAGAAGGCATCGGGGGAGTCAGTGTAACCTCAACCCCAGAACACTCTCTTATGAAATCCATACATTATAGAAGACATCGAGGGGAGTCAGTGTAACCTCAACCCCAGAACACTCTCTTATGAAATCCATACACTCAAGAAGACATTAGGGGTCAGTGTAATCTCACCACAGAACACTTTTTTAATGAAATCCATACGCTTGAGATGATATCCGGGGGATCAGTGCAATCTCAACCCCAGAACTCTCTCTTATGAAATCCATACCCTCAAGAACACAATTCAGGGGGGTCAGTGTAACATCAACCCCAGAACACTCTCTTATGAAATCCATACATTCTAGAGGAAATCGGGGAGAGTCAGAGTAACATCAGCCCCAGAACACTCTCTTATGAAATCCATACATTCTAGAAGACATCGGGGGAGTCAGTGTAACCTCAACCCCAGAACACTCTCTTATGAAATCCATACATTCTAGAAGACATCGAGGGGAGTCAGTGTTACCTCAACCCCAGAACACTCTCTTATGAAATCCATACCCTCGAGAAGATATCAGGGGGGTCAGTGCGACCTCAACCCCAGAACACTCTCTTATGAAATCCATACACTTGAGAAGACATCAGGAGGGTCAGTGTAACATCAACCCCAGAACACTCTCTTATGAAATCCACACATTCTAGAAGACATCGGGGGAGTCAGTGCGACCTCAACCCCAGAACACTCTCCTATGAAATCCATACACTCGAGAAGACATTAGGGGGTCAGTGTAATCTCACCACAGAACACTTTTTTAATGAAATCCTTACGCTTGAGATGATATCCGGGGGGTCAGTGTAACCTCAACCCTAGAACACTCTCTTATGAAATCCACACACACGAGAAGACCTCGGGGGGGGGGGGGTCAGTGTAACCTCAACCCCAGAACACTCTCTTATGAAATCCATACACTCAAGAAGACATCAGGGGGGTCAGTGTAACCTCAACCCCAGGACACTCTCTTATGAAATCCATACACTCGAGAAGACATCAGGGGGGGTCATTGTAACCTCAACCCCAGAACACTCTCTTATGAAATCCATACACTTGAGAAGACATCCAGAGAGGTCAGTTTAACCTCAACCTCAGAACACTCTCTTATGAAATCCGTACACATGAGAAGACATCAGGGGGGTCAGTGTAACCTCAACCCCAGAACACTCTCTTATGAAATCCATACACTCGAGAAGACATTAGGGGGTCAGTGTAATCTCACCACAGAACACTTTTTTAATGATATCCATACGCTTGAGATGATATCCGGGGGGTCAGTGTAACCTCAACCCCAGAACACTCTCTTATGAAATCCATACACTCGAAAAGACATCAGGGGGGTCAGTCTGACCTCAACCCCAGAACACTCTCTTATGAAATCCATACACTCGAGAAGACATCAGGGGGTCAGTGTAATCTCACCACAGAACACTTTTGTAATGAAATCCATACGCTTGAGATGATATCTGGGGGTCAGTGTAATCTCAACCCCAGGACACTCTCTTATGAAATCCATACACTCGATAAGACATCGGGGGATCAGTCCAACCTCAACCGCAGAACACTCTCTTATGAAATCCATACACTCGAAAAGACATCAGCGGTGTCGGTGTAACCTCAACCCCAGAACACTCTCTTATGAAATCCATACATTCTAGAAGACATCGGGGGAGTCAGTGTAACCTCAGCACCAAAAAACTCTCTTATGAAATCCATACACTCTAGAAAACATCAGCGGAGGCTCAGTGTAACCTCAACCCCAGAACTCTCTCTAATGAAATTCATACACTCGAGAAGACATCAGGGGGGTCAGTGTAACATCAACCCCAGAACACTCTCCTATGAAATCCATACCCTCGAGAAGACATCATTGGGAGTCAGTATGACCTCAATCCCAGAACACTCTCTTATGAAATCCATACACTTGAGAAGACATCAGGGGTGACAGTGCGACCTCCACCCCAGAACTCTCTCTTATGAAATCCATACATTCTAGAAGACATCAGGGGAGTCAGTGTAACCTCAACCCCAGAACACTCTCTTATGAAATCCATACATTCTAGAAGACATCGAGGGCAGTCAGTGTAACCTCAACCCTAGAACACTCTCTTATGAAATCCATACACTCGAGAAGACATTAGGGGGTCAGTGTAATCTCACCACAGAACACTTTTTTAATGATATCCATACGCTTGAGATGATATCCGGGGGCTCAGTGCAATCTCAACCCCAGAACTCTCTCTTATGAAATCCATACCCTTGAGAAGACATCCGGAGGGGTCAGTGTAACCTCAACCCCAGAACCCTCTCTTATTAAATCAATACACATGAGAAGACATCAGGAGGGTCAGTGTAACCTCAACCCCAGAACACTCTCTTATGAAATCCATACACTCGAGAAGACAGCAGGGTGGTCAGTGTAACCTCAACCCCAGAACACTCTCTTATGAAATCCATACACTCGAGAAGACATCAGGGGGTCAGTGTAATCTCACCACAGAACACTTTTGTAATGAAATCCATACGCTTGAGATGATATCGGGGTGGGGGTCAGTGTAATCTCAACCCCAGAACACTCTCCTATGAAATCCATACACTTGAAAAGACATCAGGGGGAGTCAGTCCGACCTCAGCACCAAAAAACTCTCTTATGAAATCCATACACTCTAGAAAACATCAGCGGAGGCTCAGTGTAACCTCAACCCCAGAACTCTCTCTAATGAAATTCATACACTCGAGAAGACATCATGGGAGTCGGTGCAACCTCAACCCCAGAACACTCTCTTATGAAATCCATACCCTCGAGAAGACATTATTGGGAGTCAGTATGACCTCAACCCCAGAACACTCTCTTATGAAATCCATACACTTGAGAAGACATCAGGAGTGTCAGTGCGACCTCCACCCCAGAACTCTCTCTTATGAAATCCATACCCTCAAGAACTCATCAGGGGGGTCAGTGTAACATCAACCCCAGAACACTCTCTTATGAAATCCATACATTCTAGAAGAAATCGGGGGGAGTCAGTGTAACATCAGCCCCAGAACACTCTCTTATGAAATCCATACATTTTAGAAGACATCGGGGGAGTCAGTGTAACCTCAACCCCAGAACACTCTCTTATGAAATCCATACATTCTAGAAGACATCGAGGGGAGTCAGTGTAACCTCAACCCCAGAACACTCTCTTATGAAATCCATACACTCGAGAAGGCATCAGGGGGGTCATCAGTGTGACCTAAACCCCAGAACTCTCTCTTATGAAATCCATACCCTCGAGAAGATATCAGGGGGGTCAGTGTAACCTTAACCCCAGAACACTCTCTTATGAAATCCGTACACATGAGAAGACATCAGGGGGGTCAGTGTAACCTCAACCCCAGAACACTCTCTTATGAAATCCATACACACGAGAAGACCTCGGGGGGGGGGGGTCAGTGTAACCTCAATCCCAGAACACTCTCTTATGAAATCCATACCCTTGAGAAGACATCCGGAGGGGTCAGTGTAACCTCAACCCCAGAACACTCTCTTATGAAATCAATACACATGAGAAGACATCAGGAGGGTCAGTGTAACCTCAACCCCAGAACACTCTCTTATGAAATCCATACACATGAGAAGACATCAGGGGGGTCAGTGTAACCTCAACCCCAGACCACTCTCTTGTGAAATCCATACACACGAGAAGACCTGGGGGGGTCAGTGTAAGCTCAACCCCAGAATACTCTCTTATGAAATCCATACACTCGAGAAGACATTAGGGGGTCAGTGTAATCTCACCAGAGAACACTTTTTTAATGAAATCCATATGCTTGAGATGATATCGGGGGGGGGGGTCAGTGCAATCTCAACCCCAGAACACTCTCCTATGAAAACCATACACTCGAAAAGACATCAGGGGGTCAGTCCGACCTCAACCCCAGAACACTCTCTTATGAAATCCATACACTCGAGAAGACATCGGGGGGTCAGTCCAACATCAACCCCAGGACACTCTCTTCTGAAATCCATACACTCGAAAAGACATCAGGGGTGTCAGTGTAACATAAACTCCAGAACACTCTCTTATGAAGTCCATACATTCTTGAAGACATCAGGGGGGTCAGTGTAACATAAACTCCAGAACACTCTCTTATGAAGTCCATACATTCTACAAGATATCAGGGGGGTCAGTGAGTGTATCCTCAACCCCAGAACACTCTCTTATGAAATGCATATATTCTAGAAGACATCAGGGGGAGTCAGTGTACTCTCAACCCCAGAACACTCTCTTATGAAATCCATACACTAGAGAAGACATCAGGGGGGTCATCAGTGTGACCTCAACCCCAGAACACTCTCTTATGAAGTCCATACCCTCAAGAAGAAATTTGGGGAGTCAGTGTAACTTCAGCCCAGAACACTCTCTGATGAAATCCATACATTCGTAAAGACATCATTGGGAGTCGGTGCAACTTAAACCCCACAACAGTCTGTTATGAAATCCATACACTCGAGAAGACATCGGGGAGGGGTCATTTTAACCTAAACCCCAGCACACTCTCTTATGAAATCCATACCCCTCCAGAAGACATCAGGGGGGTCAGTGTAACCTCAACCCCACAACAGTCTGTTATGAAATCCATACACTCGAGAAGACATCGGGGAGGAGTCATTTTAACCTAAACCCCAGCACACTCTCTTATGAAATCCATACACTCGAGAAGACCTCAGACGGGTCAGTGCGACCTCAACTCCAGAACACTCTCTTATGAAATCCATACACACGAGAAGACCTGGGGGGGTCAGTGTAACCTCAACACTAGAACACTCTCTTATAAAATCCATACACACGAGAAGACCTCGGGGGGGGGGGGGGTCAGTGTAACCTCAACCCCAGAACACTCTCTAAGGAAATCCATACACTCAAGAAGACATCAGGGGGTCAGTGTAACCTCAACCCCAGAACACTCTCTTATGAAATCCATACACTCGAGAAGACATCAGGGGGGTCAGTGTAACCTCAACCCCAGAACACTTTCTTATGAAATCCATACCCTTGAGAAGACATCCAGAGGGGTCAGTGTAACCTCAACCCCAGAACACTCTCTTATGATATCCATACACATGAGAAGACATCAGGGGGGTCAGTGTAACCTCAACCCCAGAACACTCTCTGATGAAATCCATACATTCTTGAAGACATCAGGGGGGTCATTGTAACATAAACTCCAGAACACTCTCTTATGAAATCCATACATTCTAGAAGAAATCGGGGGGAGTCAGTGTAACATCAGCCCCAGAACACTCTTTCATGAAGTCCATACATTCTACAAGATATCAGGGGGGTCAGTGAGTGTATCCTCAACCCCAGAACACTCTCTTATGAAATGCATATATTCTAGAAGACATCAGGGGGAGTCAGTGTACTCTCAACCCCAGAACACTCTCTTACGAAATCCATACACTAGAGAAGACATCAGGGGGGTCATCAGTGTGACCTCAACCCCAGAACACTCTCTTATGAAGTCCATACCCTCAAGAAGAAATTTGGGGAGTCAGTGTAACTTCAGCCCAGAACACTCTCTGATGAAATCCATACATTCGTAAAGACATCATTGGGAGTCGGTGCAACCTAAACCCCACAACAGTCTGTTATGAAATCCATACACTCGAGAAGACATCGGGGAGGGGTCATTTTAACCTAAACCCCAGCACACTCTCTTATGAAATCCATACCCCTCCAGAAGACATCAGGGGGGTCAGTGTAACCTCAACCCCACAACAGTCTGTTATGAAATCCATTCACTCGAGAAGACATCAGGGAGGGGTAATTTTAGCCTAAACCCCAGCACACTCTCTTATGAAATCCATACACTCGAGAAGACCTCAGGCGGGTCAGTGCGACCTCAACTCCAGAACACACTCTTATGAAATCCATACACACGAGAAGACCTGGGGGGGGTCAGTGTAACCTCAACCCTAGAACACTCTCTTCTAAAATCCATACACACGAGAAGACCTCGGGGGGGGTCAGTGTAACCTCAACCCCAGAACACTCTCTTATGAAATCCATACACTCAAGAAGACATCAGGGGGTCAGTGTAACCTCAACCCCAGAACACTCTCTTATGAAATCCATACACTCGAGAAGACATCAGGGGGGTCAGTGTAACCTCAACCCCAGAACACTTTCTTATGAAATCCATACCCTTGAGAAGACATCCAGAGGGGTCAGTGTAACCTCAACCCCAGAACACTCTCTTATGAAATCCATACACATGAGAAGACATCAGGGGGGTCAGTGTAACCTCAACCCCAGAACACTCTCTTATAAAATCCAGACATTCTTGAAGACATTGGGGGAGTCAGTGTAACCTCAACCCCAGAACACACTCTTATGAAATTAATACACACGAGAAGACCTGGGGGATCAGTGTAACCTCAACCCCAGAACACTCTCTTATGAAATCCATACACTCAAGAAGACATCAGGGGGGTCAGTGTAACCTCAACCCCAGAACACTCTCTTATGAAATCCATACACTCGAGAAGACATTAGGGGGTCAGTGTAATCTCACCACAGAACACTTTTTTAATGAAATCCATACGCTTGAGATGATATCCGGGGGGTCAGTGCAATCTCAACCCAGAGCTCTCTCTTATGAAATCCATACATTCTAGAAGAAATCGGGGAGAGTCAGTGTAACATCAGCCCCAGAACACTCTCTTATGAAATCCATACATTCTAGAAGACATCGGGGGAGTCAGTGTAACCTCAACCCCAGAACACTCTCTTATGAAATCCATATATTCTAGAAGACATCGAGGTGAGTCAGTGTAACCTCAACCCCAGAACACTCTCTTATGAAATCCATACACTCGAGAAGACATCAGGGGGGTCATCAGTGTGACCTCAACCCCAGAACACTCTCTTATGAAATCCATACCCTCGAGAAGATATCAGGGGGGTCAGTGTGACCTCAACCCCAGGACACACTCTGATGAAATCCATACACTCGAGAAGACATCAGGGGGGTCAGTGCGACCTCAACCCCAGAACACTCTCTTATGAAATCCATACACTTGAGATGACATCAGGGGGGTCAGTGTAACCTCAACCCCAGAACACTCTCTTATGAAGTCCGTACATTCTAGAAGACATCGGGGGAGTCAGTGCGACCTCAACCCCAGAACACTCTCTTATGAAATCCATACACTCGAGAAGACATTAGGGGGTCAGTGTAATCTCACCACAGAACACTTTTTTAATGAAATCCTTACGCTTGAGATGATATCCGGGGGGTCAGTGCAGTCTCAACCCCAGAACTCTCTCTTATGAAATCCATACCCTTGAGAAGACATCCGGAGGGGTCAGTGTAACCTCAACCCCAGAACACTCTCTTATGAAATCCATACACATGAGAATACATCAGGGGGGTCAGTGTAACCTCAACCCCAGATGATATCCGGGGGGTCAGTGCAGTCTCAACCCCAGAACTCTCTCTTATGAAATCCATACCCTTGAGAAGACATCCGGAGTGGTCAGTGTAACCTCAACCCCAGAACACTCTCTTATGAAATCCATACACATGAGAAGACATCAGGGGGGTCAGTGTAACCTCAACCCCAGAACACTCTCTTATGAAATCCATACACTCGAGAAGACATCAGGTGGTCAGTGCGACCTCAACCCCAGAACAATCTCTTATGAAAGCCATACCCTCGAGAAGACATCAGGGGGGTAAGTGCGACCTCAACCCAAGAACACTCTCTTATGAAATCCATAGACTCATGAAGACATCAGGGGGGTCAGTGCGACATCAACCCCAGAACACACTCTTATGAAATACATACACTCGAGAAGACCTCAGGGGGTCAGTGCGACCTCAACTCCAGAACACTCTCCTATGAAATCCATACACACGAGAAGACCTGGGGGGGCGGGGGGGGGGGGTCAGTGTAACCTCAACCCTAGAACACTTTCTTATGAAATCCATACACACGAGAAGACCTCGGGGGGGGGGGTCAGTGTAACCTCAACCCCAGAACACTCTCTTATGAAATCCATACACTCAAGAAGACATCAGGGGGGTCAGTGTAACCTCAACCCCAGAACACTCTCTTATAAAATCCATACACTCGAGAAGACATCAGGGGGGTCAGTGTAACCTCAACCCCAGAACACTCTCTTATGAAATCCATACACATGAGAAGACATCAGGGGGGTCAGTGTAACCTCAACCCCAGAACACTCTCTTATAAAATCCAGACATTCTAGAAGACATTGGGGGAGTCAGTGTAACCTCAACCCCAGAACAAACTCTTATGAAACCCATACACACGAGAAGACCTGGGGGGTCAGTGTAACCTCAACCCCAGAATCTCTCTTATGAAATCCATACACTCAAGAAACCATCAGGGGGGTCAGTTTAACCTCAACCCCAGAACACTCTCGTATGAAATCCATACACTCGAGAAGACATTAGGGGGTCAGTGTAATCTCACCACAGAACACTTTTTTAATGAAATCCATACGCTTGAGATGATATCCGGGGGGGTCAGTGCAATCTCAACCCCAGAACTCTCTCTTATGAAATCCATACCCTTGAGAAGACATCCGGAGGGGTCAGTGTAACCTCAACCCCAGAACACTCTCTTATGAAATCCATACACATGAGAAGACATCAGGAGGGTCAGTGTAACCTCAACCCCAGAACACTCTCTTATGAAATCCATACACTCGAGAAGACAGCAGGGTGGTCAGTGTAACCTCAACCCCAGAACACTCTCTTATGAAATCCATACACTCGAAAAGACATCAGGGGGGTCAGTCCGACCTCAACCCCAGAACACTCTCTTATGAAATCCATACATTCTAGAAGACATCGGGGGAGTCAGTGCGACCTCAACCCCAGAACACTCTCTTATGAAATCCATACCCTCGAGAAGACATCAGGGGGGTCAGTGCGACCTCAACCCCAGAACACTCTCTTATGAAATCCATACACATGAGAAGACATCAGGGGGGTCAGTGTAACCTCAACCCCAGAACACTCTCTTATAAAATCCAGACATTCTAGAAGACATTGGGGGAGTCAGTGTAACCTCAACCCCAGAACAAACTCTTATGAAACCCATACACACGAGAAGACCTGGGGGGTCAGTGTAACCTCAACCCCAGAATCTCTCTTATGAAATCCATACACTCAAGAAACCATCAGGGGGGTCAGTTTAACCTCAACCCCAGAACACTCTCGTATGAAATCCATACACTCGAGAAGACATTAGGGGGTCAGTTTAATCTCACCACAGAACACTTTTTTAATGAAATCCATACGCTTGAGATGATATCCGGGGGGGTCAGTGCAATCTCAACCCCAGAACTCTCTCTTATGAAATCCATACCCTTGAGAAGACATCCGGAGGGGTCAGTGTAACCTCAACCCCAGAACACTCTCTTATGAAATCCATACACATGAGAAGACATCAGGAGGGTCAGTGTAACCTCAACCCCAGAACACTCTCTTATGAAATCCATACACTCGAGAAGACAGCAGGGTGGTCAGTGTAACCTCAACCCCAGAACACTCTCTTATGAAATCCATACACTCGAAAAGACATCAGGGGGGTCAGTCCGACCTCAACCCCAGAACACTCTCTTATGAAATCCATACATTCTAGAAGACATCGGGGGAGTCAGTGCGACCTCAACCCCAGAACACTCTCCTATGAAATCCATACCCTCGAGAAGACATCAGGGGGGTCAGTGCGACCTCAACCCAAGAACACTCTCTTATGAAATCCATACACTCGAGAAGACATCAGGGGGGTCAGGGCGACCTCAACCCCATAACACACTCTTATGAAATCCATACACTCGAAAAGACATCAGGGGGGTCAGTCCGACCTCAACCCCAGAACACTCTCTTCTGAAATCCATTCCCTCGAGAAGATATCAGGGGGTCAGTGTGACCTCAACCCCAGAACACACTCTGATGAAATCCATACACACGAGAAGACCTGGGTGGGGGGAGTCAGTGTAACCTCAACCCTAGAACACTCTCTTATGAAATCCATACATTCTAGAAGACATCCAGAGGGGTCAGTGTAACCTCAACCTCAGAATACTCTCTTATGAAATCCGTACACATGAGAAGTCATCAGGGGGGTCAGTGTAACCTCAACCCCAGAACACTCTCTTATGAAATCCATACATTCTAGAAGACATCGGGGGAGTCAGTGTAACCTCAACCCCAGAACACACTCTTATGAAATCCATACACACGAGAAGATCTGGGGGGTCAGTGTAACCTCAGCCCCAGAACACTCTCTTATGAAATCCATACACATGAGAAGACATCAGGGAGGTCAGTGGAACCTCAACCCCAGAACACTCTCTTATGAAATCCATACACTCGAGAAGACATCAGGGGGTCAGTGCGACCTCAACCCCAGAACACTCTCTTATGAAATCCATACCCTCGAGAAGACATCAGGGGGGTCAGTGCGACCTCAACCCAAGAACACTCTCTTATGAAATCCATACACTCGAGAAGACATCAGGGGGGTCAGTGCGACCTCAACCCCATAACACACTCTTATGAAATACATGCACTCGAGAAGACCTCAGGGGGGTCAGTGCGACCTCAACTCCAGGACACACTCCTATGAAATCCATACACACGAGAAGACCTGGGGGGGGAGTCAGTGTAACCTCAACCCTAGAACACTCTCTTATGAAATCCATACATTCTAGAAGACATCCAGAGGGGTCAGTGTAACCTCAACCTCAGAACACTCTCTTATGAAATCCGTACACATGAGAAGACATCAGGGGGGTCAGTGTAACCTCAACCCCAGAACACTCTCTTATGAAATCCATACATTCTAGAAGACATCGGGGGAGTCAGTGTAACCTCAACCCCAGAACACACTCTTATGAAATCCATACACACGAGAAGACCTGGGGGGTCAGTGTAACCTCAACCCCAGAACACTCTCTTATGAAATCCATACACTCAAGAAGACATCAGGGGGGTCACAACCCCAGAACACTCTCTTATGAAATCCATACACTCGAGAAGACATTAGGGGGTCAGTGTAATCTCCCACAGAACACTTTTCTAATGATATCCATACGCTTGAGATGATATCCGGTGGGTCAGTGTAACCTCAACCCCAGAACACTCTCTTATGAAATCCATACACTCGAAAAGACATTAGGGGGGTCAGTCCGACCTCAACCCCAGAACACTCTCTCATGAAATCCATACACTCGAGAAGACATTGCGGGGTCAGTCCAACCTCAACCGCAGAACACTCTCTTATGAAATGCATACACTCGAGAAGACATCGGGGGGTCAGTCCAACCTCAACCCCAGAACAGTCTCTTCTGAAACCTATACACTCGAAAAGACATCAGGGGTGTCGGTGTAACCTCAACCCCAGAACACTCTCTTATGAAATCCATACATTCTAGAAGACATCGGGGGTAGTCAGCGTAACCTCAGCACCAAAAAACTCTCTTATGAAATCCATACACTCTAGAAAACATCAGCGGAGGCTCAGTGTAACCACAACCCCAGAACTCTCTCTAATGAAATTCATACACTCGAGAAGACAACAGGGGGGTCAGTGTAACATCAACCCCAGAACACTCTCCTATGAAATCCATACACTCGAGAAGACATCATGGGAGTCGGTCCAACCTTAACCCCAGAACACTCTCTTATGAAATCCATTCCCTCGAGAAGACATCATTGGGAGTCAGTATGACCTCAACCCCAGAACACTCTCTTATGAAATCCATACATTCTAGAAGACATCGAGGGGAGTCAGTGTAACCCCAACCCCAGAACACTCTCTTATGAAATCCATACACTCGAGAAGACATTAGGGGGTCAGTGGAATCTCACCACAGAACACTTTTTTAATGATATCCATACTCTTCAGATGATATCCGGGGGGTCAGTGCAATCTCAACCCCAGAACTCTCTCTTATGAAATCCATATCCTTGAGAAGACATCCGGAGGGGTCAGTGTAACCTCAACCCCAGAACACTCTCTTATGAAATCAATACACATGAGAAGATATCAGGAGGGTCAGTGTAACCTCAACCCCAGAACACTCTCTTATGAAATCCATACACTCGAAAAGACATCAGGGGGGTCAGTCCGACCTCAACCCCAGAACACTCTCTTATGAGATCCATTCACTCGAGATGACATCGGGGGGTCAGTCCAACCTCACCCCCAGAACACTCTCTTATGAACTCCATACACTCGAGAAGACATCGGGGGGGGGGGTCAGTCCAACCTCAACCCCAGAACACTCTCTTCTGAAATCCATACACTTGAAAAGACATCAGGGGTGTCTGTGTAACCTCAACCCCAGAACACTCTCTTATGAAATCCATACATTCTAGAGGACATCGGTGGGAGTCAGTGTAACCTCAGCACCAAAAAACTCTCTTATGAAATCCATACACTCTAGGAAACATCAGCAGAGGCTCAGTGTAACCTCAACCCCAGAACTCTCTCTAATGAAATTCATACACTCAAGAAGACATCAGGGGGGTCAGTGTAACATCAACCCCAGAACACTCTCCTATGATATCCATACACTCGAGAAGACATCATGGGAGTCGGTGCAACCTCAACCCCAGAACACTCTCTTATGAAATCCATACACTTGAGAAGACATCAGGGGTGTTAGTGCGACCTCCACCCCAGAACTCTCTCTTATGAAATCCATACCCTCAAGAACACATCAGATGGGTCAGTGTAACATCAACCCCAGAACACTCTCTTATGAAATCCATACATTCTAGAAGAAATCGGGGGGAGTCAGTGTAACATCAGCCCCAGAACACTCTCTTATGAAATCCATACATTCTAGAAGACATCGGGGGAGTCAGTGTAACCTCAACCCCAGAACACTCTCTTATGAAATCCATACATTCTAGAAGACATCGGGGGAGTCAGTGTAACCTCAACCCCAGAACACTCTCTTATGAAATCCATACATTCTAGAAGACATCGAGGAGAGTCAGTGTAACCTCAACCCCAGAACACTCTCTTATGAAATCCATACACTCGAGAAGACATCAGGGGGGTCGTCAGTGTGACCTAAACCCCAGAACACTCTCTTATGAAATCCATACCCTCGAGAAGATATCAGGGGGGTCAGTGTAACCTCAACCCCAGAACACGCTCTGATAAAATGAATACACTCGAGAAGACATCAGGGGGGGTCAGTGCGACCTCAACCCCAGAACACTCTCTTATGAAATCCATACCCTTGAGAAGATTACAGGGGGGTCAGTGTGACCTCAACCCCAGCACACACGCTGATGAAATCCATACACTCGAGAAGACATCAGGGGGGTCAGTGCGACCTCAACCCCAGAACACTCTCTTATGAAATCCATACACTTGAGAAGACATCAGGGGGGTCAGTGTAACCTCAACCCCAGAACACTCTCTTATGAAATCCATACACTTGAGAAGACATCAGGGGGGTCAGTGTAACCTCAACCACAGAACACTCTCTTATGAAATCCATACACACGAGAAGACCTCGGGGGGGGTCAGTGTAACCTCAACCCCAGAACACTCTCTTATGAAATCCATACACACGAGAAGACCTCGGGGGGGGGTCAGTGTAACCTCAACCCCAGAACACTCTCTTATGAAATCCATACACTCAAGAAGACATCAGGGGGGTCAGTGTAACCTCAACCCCAAAACACTCTCTTATGAAATCCATACACTCGAGAAGACATCAGGGGGGTCAGTGTAACCTCAACCCCAGAACACTCTCTTATGAAATCCATACACACGAGAAGACCTCGGGGGGGGGGTGTCAGTGTAACCTTAATCCCAGAACACTCTCTTATGAAATCCATACCCTTGAGAAGACATCCGGAGGGGTCAGTGTAACCTCAACCCCAGAACACTCTCTTATGAAATCCATACACATAAGAGGACATCAGGGGGGTCAGGGTAAGCTCAACCCCTGAACACTCTCTTATGAAATCCATACACTCGAGAAGACAGCAGGGTGGTCAGTGTAACCTCAACCCCAGAACACTCTCTTATGAAATCCATACACATGAGAAGACATCAGGGGGGTAAGTATAACCTCAACACCAGAGCACTCTCTTATGAAATCCATACACACGAGAAGACCTCGGGGGGGGGGGTCAGTGTAACCTTAATCCCAGAACACTCTCTTATGAAATCCATACCCTTGAGAAGACATCCGGAGGGGTCAGTGTAACCTCAACCCCAGAACACTCTCTTATGAAATCCATACACACGAGAAGACCTGGGGGGTCAGTGTAACCTCAACCCCTCAACCCCAGAACACTCTCTTATGAAATCCATACACATAAGAAGACATCAGGGGGGTCAGTATAACCTCAACCCCAGAGCACTCTCTTATGAAATCTATACATTCTAGAAGACATCGGGGGAGTCAGTGTAACCTCAACCCCAGACCACTCTCTTATGAAATCCATACAAACGAGAAGACCTGGGGGGTCAGTGTAACCTCAACCCCAGAATACTCTCTTATGAAATCCATACACTCGAGAAGACATTAGGGGGTCAATGTAATCTCACCACAGAACACTTTTTTAATGAAATCCATACGCTTGAGATGATATCAGGGGGGGGGTCAGCGCAATCTCAACCCCAGAACACTCTCCTATGAAACCCATACAATCGAAAAGGCATCAGGGGGTCAGTCCAACATCGACCCCAGAACACTCTCTTCTGAAAGCCATACACTCGAAAAGACATCAGGGGTGTCAGTGTAACCTCAACCCCAGAACACTCTCTTATGAAATCCATACATTCTAGAAGACATCAGTGGGGTCAGTGTAACATCAACCCCAGAACACTCTCTTATGAAATCCATACATTCTAGAAGAAATCGGGGGGAGTCAGTGTAACATCAGCCCCAGAACACTCTTTCATGAAGTCCATACATTCTACAAGACATCAGGGGGGTCAGTCAGTTTATCCTCAACCCCAGAACACTCTCTTATGAAATGCATATATTCTAGAAGACATCAGGGGGAGTCAGTGTACTCTCAACCCCAGAACACTCTCTTATGAAATCCATACCCTCGAGAAGAAATTTGGGGAGTCAGTGTAACTTCAGCCCCAGAACACTCTCTGATGAAATCCGTACATTCGTAAAGACATCATTGGGAGTCGGTGCAACCTAAACCTCACAACACTCTGTTATGAAATCCATACACTCGAGAAGACATCGCGGAGGGGTCATTTTAACCTAAACCCCAGCACACTCTCTTATGAAATCCATACCCCTCCAGAAGACATCAGGGGGTTCAGTGTAACCTCAACCCCAGAACACTCTCTTATGAAATCCATACATTCTAGAAGACATAGGGGGGAGTCAGTGTAACCTCAGCCCCAGAACACTCTCTAATGAAATCCATACACTTGAGATGACATCGGGAGGAGTCAGTGTAACCTCAGCCCCAGAACACTCTCTTATGAAATCCATACACTCGAAAAGACATCAGGGGAAGTCAGTGTAACCTCAATGCTAGTACACTCTCTTATGAAATGTATACACTTGAGATGACATTGGGGGTGTGGGGGGTCAGTGCGAACTCAACCCCAGAACACTCTTTTATGAAGTCCATACCTTCCACAAGACATCAGGGGGGTCAGTCAGTGTATCCTCAACCCCAGAACACTCTCTTATGAAATGCATACATTCTAGAAGACATCAGGGGGAGTCAGTGTAATCTCAACCCCAGAACACTCTCTTATGAAATCCATACACTCAAGAAGACATCAGGGGGGTCATCAGTGTGACCACAACCCCAGAACACTCTCTTATGAAATCCATACCCTCGAGAAGATATCAGGGGGGTCAGTGTAACCTCAACCCCAGAACACTCTCTTATGAAATCCATACATTCGAAAAGACATCATTGGGAGTCGGTGCAACCTAAACCCCACAACACTCTGTTATGAATTCCATACCCTCGAGAAGACATCAGGGGGGTCAGTGTAACCTCAACTCCAGAACACTCTCTTATGAAATCCATACACTCGAGAAGACCTCATTGGGGTCAGTGTAACCTCAACCCCAGAACACCCTCTTATGAAATCCATACACTCGAGAAGACATCATTGGGGTCAGTGTAACCTCAACCCCAGAACACTCTCATATGAAATTCATACACTGGAGAAGACATCAGGGGGGTCAGTGTAACTTCAGCCCCAGAACACTCTCTTATGAAATGAATACATCCGAAAAGACATCATTGGGAGTGGGTGCAACCTAAACCCCACAGCACTCTGTTATGAAATCCATACACTCGAGAAGACATCGGGTGGGGGGGGGTGGTCATTTTAACCTAAACCCCAGCACACTCTCTTATAAAATCCATACCCCTCCAGAAGACATCAGGGGGGTCAGTGTAACCTCAACCCCAGAACACTCTCTTATGAAATCCATACATGCTAGAAGACATAGGGGGGAGTCAGTGTAACCTCAGCCCCAGAACACTCTGTTATGAAATCCATACACTTGAGATGACATCGGGAGGAGTCAGTGTAACCTCAGCCCCAGAACACTCTCTTATGAAATCCATACATTCTACAAGACATCAGGGGAAGTCAGTGTAACCTCAACGCTAGTATACTCTCTTATGAAATCCATACACTCGAGAAGACATCTGGGGGGGGGGGGGTCATCTTAACCTAAACCCCAGCACACTCTCTTATGAAATCCATACCCCTCCAGAAGACATCAGGGGGGTCAGTGTAACCTCAACCCCAGAACACTCTCGTATGAAATCCATACATGCTAGAAGACATAGGGGGGAGTCAGTGTAACCTCAGCCCCAGAACACTCTGTTATGAAATCCATACACTTGAGATGACATCGGGAGGAGTCAGTGTAACCTCAGCCCCAGAACACTCTCTTATGAAATCCATACATTCTACAAGACATCAGGGGAAGTCAGTGTAACCTCAACGCTAGTATACTCTCTTATGAAATCCATACACTCGAGAAGACATCTGGGGGGGGGTCATTTTAACCTAAACCCCAGCACACTCTCTTGTGAAATCCATACCCCTCCAGAAGACATCAGGGGGGTCAGTGTAACCTCAACCCCAGAACACTCTCTTAGGAAATCCATACATGCTACAAGACATAGGGGGGAGTCAGTGTAACCTCAGCCCCAGAACACTCTCTTATGAAATCCATACACTTGAGATGACATCGGGAGGAGTCAGTGTAACCTCAGCCCCAGAACACTCTCTTATGAAATCCATACATTCTACAAGACATCAGGGGGGTCAGTCAGTGTATTCTCAACCCCAGAACACTATCTTATGAAATGCATACATTCTAGAAGACATCAGGGGGAGTCAGTGTAATCTCAACCCCAGAAAATTCTCTTATGAAATCCATACACTCGAGAAGACATCAGGGGGTCAGTGTAACCTCAACCCCAGAATACTCTCTTATGAAATCCATACATTTGAAAAGACATCATTGGGAGTCGGTGCAACCTAAACCCCACAACACTCTGTTATGAAATCCAAACACTCGAGGAGACATCGGGGGGGGGGGGGTCATTTTAACCTAAACCCCAGCACACTCTTTTATGAAATTCACACCCCTCCAGAAGACATCAGGGGGGTCAGTGTAACCTTAACCCCAGAACACTCTCTTATGAAATCCATACACTCGAGATGACATCAGGGGAGTCAGTATGACCTCAACTCCAGAACACTCTCTTATGAAATCCATACACTCGAGAAGACATCATTGGGGTCAGTGTAACCTCAACCCCAAAACACTCTCTTTTGAAATCCATACACTCGAGAAGACATCATTGGGGTCAGTGTAACCTCAACCCCAGAACACTCTCTTATGAAATTCATACACTGGAGAAGACATCAGGGGGGGTCAGTGTAACCTGAACCCCAGAACACTCTCTTATGAAATTCATACACTCGAGAACACATCAGGGGGGTCAGTGTAACCTCAACCCCAGAACACTCTCTTATGAAATCCATTGCCTTGAGAAGACATCCAGAGGGGTCAGTGTAACCTCAACCCCAGAACACTCTCTTATGAAATCCATACACACGAGAAGACCTGGGGGGTCAGTGTAACCTCAACCCCAGAACACTCCCTTATGAAATCCATACATTCTAGAAGACATCAGGGGGGTCAGTGTAACCTCAACCCCAGAACACTCTCTTATGAAATCCATACATTCTAGAAGACATCAGGGGGAGTCAGTGTAATCTCAACCCCAGAACTCTCTCTTATGAAATCCGTACACTCGAGAAGACATCAGGGGGGTCAGTGTAACTTCAACCCCAGAACACTCTCTTATGAAATCCACACATTTGAAAAGACATCATTGGGAGTCGGTGCAACCTAAACCCCACAACACTCTGTTATGAAATCCATATACTCAAGAAGACATCGGGGGGGGGCGGTCATTTTAACCTATAACCCCAGCACACTCTTTAATGAAATTCATACCCCTCCAGAAGACATCAGGGGGGTCAGTGTAACCTCAACCCCAGAACACTCTCTTATGAAATCCATACACTCGAGAAGACATCAGGGGGGTCAGTGTAACTTCAACCCCAGAACACTCTCTTATGAAATCCATACCCTTGAGAAGACATCCAGAGGGGTCAGTGTAACCTCAACCCCAGAACACTCTCTTATGAAATCCATACACTCGAGAAGACAGCAGGGTGGTCAGTGTAACCTCAACCCCAGAATACTCTCTTATGAAATCCATACACTCAAGAAGACATCAGGGGGGTCAGTGTAACCTCTACCCCAGAACACTCTCCTATGAAATCCATACACTCGAGAAGACATCAGGGGGGTCAGTGTAACCTCAACCCCAGAACACTCTCTTATGAAATCCATACACTCAAGAAGACATCAGGGGGTCAGTGTAATCTCACCACAGAACACTTTTGTAATGAAATCCATACGCTTGAGATGATATCGGGGGGGGGGGGGTCAGTGTAATCTCAACCCCAGAACACTCTCCTATGAAATCCATACACATGAGAATACATCAGGGGGGTCAGTGTAACCTCAACCCCAGATGATATCCGGGGGGTCAGTGCAATCTCAACCCCAGAACTCTCTCTTATGAAATCCATACCCTTGAGAAGACATCCGGAGGGTCAGTGCAACCTCAACCCCAGAACACTCTCTTATGCAATCCATACCCTCGAGAAGACTTCAGGGGGGTCAGTGCGACCTCAACCCAACAACACTCTCTTAAGAAATCCATACACTCGAGAAGACATCAGGGGGGTCAGTGTAACCTCAACCCCAGAACACTCTCTTATGAAATCCATACCCTTGAGAAGACATCCAGAGGGGTCAGTGTGACCTCAACCCCAGAACACTCTCTTATGAAATCCATACACTCGAACAGACATCAGGGGGGTCAGTCCGACCTCAACCCCAGAACACTCTCTTATGAAATCCATACATTCTAGAAGAAATCGGGGGGATGATCAACACCATTAACAAATAACTTTATGGTGTTTCACCCAAGTTTTTTATTGCATTAAATTTTCTGTTGTAATTAGTAGTTAAACAAATGGTTTACTGTCCACTGCCCCTGAAATTGTGGTGTTAGGCAAAGAAAGTTCAAGCTGTTTAGCACTTTGCTGGAACTCTCTATACTTTTCACAATGTCAATTGCTTTATCTAATGAAGGATCTTTACATGTGAGGAGCACATCTTTAACAAAGGTTTGCAATGACATTCAGCAATTAATTGGTTTCTAATTAATTGTTATATCAAAATAACAAATTCCTACTTTGCAGCTAACATTTCCAGAGCCGAAATAATTGTATTAATACTTTTTGTTTTAGAGGTCTTTGAAAAAACCTGTATCCATGTACAACTAAAATATTTGACTTTGAAAAATGCTGTCCATCTGAGCAGCTATTGCAAATTCATCAAGATGGTCACCATCTAGAGGTAAATATTCTATTAAATGAGTGAATACATTTTGACCTTCTGCGCCCAAGTAGTAGTACATTCAGTTTTGCTTTCTTTCTGATCCACACCTCTGAGCAGCGATTGCACCTACAGAAGCTTTACAAGATCTGAGTCTCCGTTTCCATTCTAGTGGGGAGTCACTTGGGTCTTGAAGAAAAGGCGCTGGGGTTGTACCTTCTGCAATTCCCTAGATTCAAAAAGAGTGTAATGTACTTATTGACGTAAATGCGCAGATGGCCGGATCACTAAAACTCTGCACAAGCTCCAAAAATATAAAACTACTTTCATAATTAGAAATAAAGCAGATATTTTAATATGTGAGACTTCACATTTTACACATGGTCCAAAGTGTAAAATAACCAATGTTTAAGTGAAAGTGTGCAGATACCTAAAAGTGACTTGCACAACTTTAACTTTAAAGGTAAATGGAATTGTCTGTTTTGGTTTCCTTGGATTATCTTCTTTGTATGTCAATGTTTGTTTTGTTCTCTCCTCTTTATCTCTTTTTTCAGGATCTGTAATTCTCTTCCAGTGTTTGCTTCGTGGTGACGAAGGAAGAATAAAGAAATTGAAGCTGCAGCATTGGAATTATCTCTAAATGTCGTTTTACTGCCAAATCCACCTAGCGAGACACCATAGACAGGACAGTGTCCACACTGTCCTAGAA
Source organism: Triturus cristatus (assembly GCF_964204655.1). Classification (NCBI taxonomy): domain Eukaryota; kingdom Metazoa; phylum Chordata; class Amphibia; order Caudata; family Salamandridae; genus Triturus; species Triturus cristatus. Next base: position 7,653,525 of record NC_140592.1, read on the forward strand.
GGTACAATATCATAGACAGGACAGTATCCACACTGTCCTAGAAGGTACAATATCATAGACAGGCCGGTGTCCACACTGTCCTAGAAGGTACAATATCATAGACAGGCAGAATCCACACTGTCCTAGAAGGTACAGGACAGAGTCCACACTGTCGTAGAAGGTACAATATCATAGACAGGACAGAGCCCACACTGCCCCAGCAGGTACAATACCATAGACAGGACAGTGTCCACACTGTCCTAGAAGGTACAATATCATAGACAGGACAGTATCCACACTGTCCTAGAAGGTACAATATCATAGACAGGCCGGTGTCCACACTGTCCTAGAAGGTACAATATCATAGACAGCACAGAGTCCACACTGTCCTAGAAGGTACAACATCATAGACAGGACAGTGTCCACACTGTCCTAGAAGGTACAATATCATAGACAGGGCAGTGTCCACACTGTCCTAGAAGGTACAATATCATAGACAGGCCAGTATCCACACTGTCCTAGAAGGTACAATATCATAGACAGGCCGGTGTCCACACTGTCCTAGAAGGTACAATATCATAGATAGGACAGAGTCCACACTGCCCTAGAAGATACAATATCATAGACAGGACAGAGTCCACACTGTCCTAGAAGGTACAATATCATAGATAGGACAGAGTCCACACTGCCCTAGAAGGTACAATATCATAGACAGGACAGTATCCACACTGTCCTAGAAGGTACAATATCATAGACAGGCCGGTGTCCACACTGTCCTAGAAGGTACAATATCATAGACAGGACAGAGTCCACACTGCTCTAGAAGGTACTATATCATACAAAGGACAGTGTTCACACTGTCCTAGAAGGTACAATATCATAGACAGGCCGGTGTCCACACTGTCCTAGAAGGTGCAATATCATAGACAGGCCGGTGTCCAAACTGTCCTAGAAGGTACAATATCATAGACAGGACAGAGCCCACACTGCCCCAGCAGGTACAATATCATAGACAGGACAGTGTCCACACTGTCCTAGAAGGTACAATATCATAGACAGGCCGGTGTCCACACTGTCCTAGAAGGTACAATATCATAGACAGGCCGGTGTCCACACTGTCCTAGAAGGTACAATATCATAGACAGGCCGGTGTCCACACTGTCCTAGAAGGTACAATATCATAGACAGGACAGTGTCCACACTGCTCTAGAAGGTACAATATCATAGACAGGACAGTGTCCACACTGTCCTAGAAGGTACAATATCATAGACAGGACAGTGTCCACACTGTCCTAGAAGGTACAATATCATAGACAGGCCGGTGTCCACACTGTCCTAGAAGGTACAATATCATAGACAGGACAGAGTCCACACTGCTCTAGAAGGTACAGGACAGAGTCCACACTGTCCTAGAAGGTACAATATCATAGACAGGACAGAGTCCACACTGTCCTAGAAGGTACAATATCATAGACAGGACAGAGTCCACACTGCTCTAGAAGGTACAATATCATAGACAGGACAGAGTTCACACTGTCCTAGAAGGTACAATATCATAGACAGGCCGGTGTCCACACTGTCCTAGAAGGTGCAATATCATAGACAGGCCGGTGTCCACACTGTCCTAGAAGGTACAATATCATAGACAGGACAGAGTCCACACTGTCCTAGAAGGTACAATGTCATAGACAGGCCGGTGTCCACACTGGCCTAGAAGGTACAATATCATAGACAAGACAGAGTCCACACTGTCCTAGAAGGTACAATGTCATAGACAGGACAGAGTCCACACTGTCCTAGAAGGTACAATATCATAGACAGGACAGAGTCCACACTGTCCTAGAAGGTACAATATCATAGACAGGACAGAGTCCACACTGTCCTAGAAGGTACAATATCATAGACAGGACAGAGTCCACACTGTCCTAGAAGGTACAGGACAGAGTCCACACTGTCCTAGAAGGTACAATATCATAGACAGGCCGGTGTCCACACTGTCCTAGAAGGTACAATATCATAGACAGGCCGGTGTCCACACTGTCCTAGAAGGTACAATATCATAGACAGCACAGAGTCCACACTGTCCTAGAAGGTACAATATCATACACAGTACAGAGTTCACACTGTCCTAGAAGGTACAATATCATAGATAGGCCGGTGTCCACACTGTCCTAGAAGGTGCAATATCATAGACAGGCCGGTGTCCACACTGTCCTAGAAGGTACAATATCATAGACAGGCCGGTGTCCACACTGTCCTAGAAGGTGCAATATCATAGACAGGACAGACCCCACACTGCCCCAGCAGGTACAATATCATAGACAGGACAGTGTCCACACTGTCCTAGAAGGTACAATATCATAGACAGGACAGAGTCCACACTGTCCTAGAAGGTACAATATCATAGACAGGCCGGTGTCCACGCTGTCCTAGAAGGTACAATATCATAGACAGGACAGAGTCCACACTATCCTAGAAGGTACAATATCATAGACAGGACAGAGTCCACACTGTCCTAGAAGGTACAATATCATAGACAGGACAGAGTCCACACTATCCTAGAAGGTACAATATCATAGACAGGACAGAGTCCACACTGTCCTAGAAGGTACAATGTCATAGACAGGCCGGTGTCCATACTGGCCTAGAAGGTACAATATCATAGACAGGCCGGTGTCCACACTGCCCTAGAAGGTACAATATCATAGACAGGACAGAGTCCACACTGTCCTAGAAGGTACAGGACAGAGTCCACACTGTCCTAGAAGGTACAATATCATAGACAGGACAGAGTCCACACTGTCCTAGAAGGTACAATATCATAGACCGCTTTGCACTTGGTAAAATGATTCACGGTTACAAGGTGATGTGGTCACACTTCAGTGACCATAACCCTGTGGTCCTTAGCATTTTAGAAACTCTTATTACCCGCACTAAAACTACGGGCAGGACGGATAAATTCAATATCCGCCCCTCTGACCAGAATCGTAGGTTTAGATGGAACAAAAGTATTCCGGAGGATTTCCACTCTAATTTAAAAAGGAAGGTGGGTTCAGAGATAAATACTTGTTTGAACACGGATGCCGGTAATAATGAAGTATTAGAGGCTTACTCTGTAATTTGTTCACAAATCTCTGCTGATCTCAGCTGCCCAGTTAAGGGTAATGATAATATAGACCTGGGATGGTTTGATAGTAACTGCTCTCTGGCTAACAGAAGGCTGAAGGCTGCTTTACGTTGTAAACCTATCAACAGGCCGATTATTGCTATGCTGAGGAAAGATTATGATAAAGCTTTGAAAACTAGAAAGCAAGAGATTAGAGAGGAGGCTTGGGCGGAACTAGCTTCCGTGGATGTTCTTAGAAATAGTGCAAAGTTCTGGTCTGTGGTGAATAAACCCTATTTTAGCGACGCTTGTAACGGCCAATTAGATTGCGGCATAGGGGAAGATTTGTGGTGTACCCATTTTAAGTCAGTCTATGAAGGGGTTAGAAATGGGGCACAGCCCCCATCCTCCTCCGTTGTAAATCAATATACTTTAACGGTTTCTAAGACCGAGGTAGTCGAGGCCATTGAAAAGATGACAAGCAACAAAGCCCCGGGCCCGGATGGTGTTCCGGTTGATCTTTATAAAACTGACCTTGAGACTTGGTCTGTGGTTTTAATGAATGTTTTTAATAGGATTTGTGTTTCAGGCATCCCGGATACTTGGTCTGAATCCGTGATTATACCCATTTTTAAAAAAGGTTGCAGGGGGGATCCTAGTTGTTACCGCCCTATCTCCCTCATCGATTCTGCAGTCAAAGTCCTTGGGCGTGTAGTTTTGGGGAGACTATCTGCGTGGTTGGAGGACAATGAGACCCTATCTTGCCTACAATATGGGTTCAGAGCAGGCCGAGGTACTATAGATCAAAGTCTGAACCTATATTTATTAATAGGCAAATACACTATTGCCAAAAAAGGGAAATTATATCTTGCCTTTATGGACCTGTCCTCGGCCTTTGACCGAGTAAACCGGTCAAAGCTATGGGATATGCTTCTTAAGTGTGGCATTGATGAAAACATTGTATTTTTCCTGGCTGATTTACATAGGGATCTCACCGCCACTGTTAGATATGACCGCCTGGGCAACTGTACTAGTAGGATTGGAATTTCGAATGGTGTTAGACAGGGCTGTATTCTAGCCCCCCTGCTTTTTACTTTATATATTAATGATCTAGGTGCTGTTTTGACCAAATCGTGCAAGGACATTCCTAGAGCTGGCAAATTTTCCATTCCGGCATTATTATACGCCGATGATGCCGCCTTGCTAGCACGTACTCCTGTGGGTCTGCAACGGTTGCTGGACTCATTTGCAAATTTTATGAAAGCACTTGATCTCAGCGTGAATTTTTCCAAATCTCATGTTATGATTATGGGGTGTAAAGTAAAAAAAGCTAAGAGCTTGTATTGCGAAGGGCATGTTTTATCCCGCGTCAGTAGATTTCCCTATTTGGGGGTTATCTTTGATGATAGTCTTAACTGGTCTCCGCAATTGGCGGCTAAGCGTAATACTTTTGTTAGATCTACCTTAGCTGTATTAGACTTTGCCCGCAAATTGGGGGTGAAGCCCATGCAGGCCACTTTGAACATTTATGTTGCTAAATGTCTTTCTATAGCAACGTATGGGGCTGAATTATGGGGAATTAAAGATGTAAAAATTCTTCAAATAGTTGAGGACAAATTTTTAAAATCTATTTTATCTCTTCCCCAGTCAACCCCTGCCTTTATTGTTCATCAGGAATGCGGGTTAGACCACCTTGTGGACCGTATTGCTCTAGCGCCCATGTTAAAATGGATTACAACCTGGCTAAACCCTGATTTGGAATTAAATCACGCAATTTTAAAGGATTGTTTATCTCTTGAGTATGGCACCTCCATCCCCTGGATAAACTATGTTAAGAATTTATCAAGAGAACTAGGTCGTCCAGAATTATTTGATGCTCCTGGCAGTCTAACTAAGGGGGATTTAAAATGGGTGAAAGTTGAATATAAAAATAGGATAACTTTAGAAAGAGAAGATAAGGAGCTACTTAAACCTTCAGTCAGGGCTCATCAGTTATTAATCACCTCAAACAGTATTGAACCCTACCTGGTCATTGTTAATAACATGAATCATCGTTTTTTACTTACCAGGTTCAGACTGAACAAATTTCATCTTTTGCTCACCGATTCCCCAGGGTGGTCAAGGGAGAAGGACCTGGGAATCTGTTCTTGTGACGGTTTTTCCCTTAAAGATACAGTGCACTTTATCTTCTTTTGTAAATACTTGGCTCCCATTCGTAAAAAACATATCATCCCCCTTATAAAGGAGAAAGGTTTTAGGCAAGTTAAACCTGCCCTTTTATATTTACAATTGCTGGGATCAACGTGGGAGATCTTTAATATTGCCAAATTTTTAGCAATCTCAATGAGATTAAGGAAGAAAATTTCTTGGACATAATCATTATTTGGGTAATTCATGAATTGTAACCACTACCTTGTATGCCTTTTTAATTCATTCGTAGTGTTTTAATGTTAAATGTTATTTATATTGTATGTATATATTTATATGCTTTTATGGTTTTTGTTATGAAACCGAATAAAGTAATTTTGACTGACTGACATAGACAGACCGTGTCCACACTGTCCTAGAAGGTACAATATCATAGACAGAACAGAGTCCACACTGTCCTAGAAGGTACAACATCATAGACAGGACAGTGTCCACACTGTCCTAGAAGGTACAGTATCATAGACAGGCCGGTGTCCACACTGTCCTAGAAGGTACAATATCATAGACAGGACGGTGTCCACACTGTCCTAGAAGGTACAATATCATACACAGGACAGAGTTCACACTGTCCTAGAAGGTACAATATCATAGACAGGCCGGTGTGCACACTGTCCTAGAAGGTGCAATATCATAGACAGGCCGGTGTCCACACTGTCCTAGAAGGTACAATATCATTGGCAGGCCGGTGTCCACGCTGTCCTAGAAGGTACAATATCATAGACAGGCCGGTGTCCACACTGTCCTAGAAGGTACAATATCATAGACAGGACAGAGTCCACACTGTCCTAGAAGGTACAATATCATAGACAGCACAGAGTCCACACTGTCCTAGAAGGTACAATATGATAGACAGCACAGAGTCCACACTGTCCTAGAAGCTACAACATCATAGACAGGACAGAGTCCACACTGTCCTAGAAGGTACAATATCATACACAGGACAGAGTTCACACTGTCCTAGAAGGTACAATATCATAGACAGGACGGTGTCCACACTGTCCTAGAAGGTGCAATATCATAGACAGGCCGGAGTCCACACTGCCCTAGAAGGTACAATATCATTGGCAGGGCAGTGTCCACACTGTCCTAGAAGGTACAATATCATAGACAGGACAGAGTCCACACTGTCCTAGAAGGTACAATATCATAGACAGCACAGAGTCCACACTGTCCTAGAAGGTACAATATCATAGACAGGACAGAGTCCACACTGTCCTAGAAGGTACAATATCATAGACAGGACAGAATCCACACTGTCCTAGAAGGTACAGGACAGAGTCCACACTGTCCTAGAAGGTACAATATCATAGACAGGACAGAGTCCACACTGTCCTAGAAGGTACAATATCATATACAGGACAGTGTCCACACTGTCCTAGAAGGTACAATATCATAAACGGGACAGAGCCCACACTGCCCCAGCAGGTACAATATCATAGACAGGCAGGTGTCTACACTGCCCTAGATGGTAAAATATCATTCACAGGACAGTGCCCACACTGCCCCAGCAGGTACAATATCATAGACAGGGCAGTGTCCACACTGTCCTAGAAGGTACAATATCATAGACAGCACAGAGTCCACACTGTCCTAGAAGGTACAATATCATAGACAGGACAGAGTCCACACTGTCCTAGAAGGTACAATATCATAGACAGGACAGAGTCCACACTATCCTAGAAGGTACAATATCATAGACAGGACAGAGTCCACACTGTCCTAGAAGGTACAATGTCATAGACAGGACAGAGTCCACACTGCCCTAGAAGGTGCAATATCATAGACAGGACAGACCCCACACTGCCCCAGCAGGTACAATATCATAGACAGGGCAGTGTCCACACTGTCCTAGAAGGTACAATATCATAGACAGGACAGAGTCCACACTGTCCTAGAAGGTACAATATCATAGACAGCACAGAGTCCACACTGTCCTAGAAGGTACAATATCATAGACAGGACAGAGTCCACACTGTCCTAGAAGGTACAATATCATAGACAGGACAGAGTCCACACTGTCCTAGAAGGTACAATGTCATAGACAGGCCGGTGTCCACACTGCCCTAGAAGGTACAATATCATAGACAGGACAGAATCCACACTGTCCTAGAAGGTACAGGACAGAGTCCACACTGTCCTAGAAGGTACAATATCATAGACAGGACAGAGTCCACACTGTCCTAGAAGGTACAATATCATAGACAGACCGGTGTCCACACTATCCTAGAAGGTACAATATCATAAACGGGACAGAGCCCACACTGCCCCAGCAGGTACAATATCATAGACAGGCAGGTGTCTACACTGCCCTAGATGGTAAAATATCATTCACAGGACAGTGCCCACGCTGCCCCTGGAATTACAATATCATAGACAGGCCAATGTCCACACTGCCCCACAGGGTACAATATCATACACAGGACAGTGCCTGTAGGAGAGTAGGATCTGCTTCACATGGTTACCCCCACTTTTTGCTGGTGTTTCACTGTTTTTTTACTTTAGTCTGGCAGCCTGGGTAAGGTGCTGCATGACCCCTTACTGAGATATAGGTTCACTATATCTCACCATACAAACCTATCAGACACCCCTATGGCAGGCCTTATCAATCCTGAAGGCAGGGTGCTTGGTTATATGTGAGGGGGTGCCCAGGCATGAGCTGAGCCCCTCGGCAGCCTTCGGAATCTCTTCTCCGGGGTTGTCAGTAGTGCAGCCTGACCATATACTCTTAAGTGCATTATAACCAAACGGTAAATGCTAGCTTTGGACTGGCTGCACAGAAACATGTTGTGTTTTGTGTCAAACACCTTGGAATCATACGCCCACACCAGTAACTTGTGAGGGAGTATGATCCCACCCTTCTAGAGGAAGAGACATGGCCGCACTGGTATACCCGGTAGAAACTTAATAGAGCCCTTGCATCACAAAATGGATGCTGCAGCCACAGGCACAAGTCTGGCCTCCTGCTGCTGACTGAAACTCCGGCAGGAGAGGCCTGGACAATAGGTTTCCTGTCCCAGGGAGGTGTAACCACCTCCCAGACAGGATTATGTGTATTGGGGCTGGGTGGGAGCACTCTCTGGTGCTTTGAAGTCCTGCACTGGGGGCACATTTGTTGTCCCTGTGCATAGTCCAGCTCAGACCGGTTCAGGGGCTACCTGCCCGTGCTCTAGCAATGCAACTGGACAAAGGAAATGAGTGTAACCACTCCTCTTTCCAAACCCTCCCATAGGTGGGTCCCCAGAGCTAGTCCAACCCCTTCCTTAGGTATAAGTAAGTAACCCCTGTAACCAGAACTTTAGATTACCCTGGATGAAATTCTGAAGCCGAATCCTGGACCTTCGATGCTCTGCTGAAGACCAGAGGACTGAAGAAATCTCCCTTGGGGTCAAGGAGTGACTCCCCTGCTTGGCAGGCACCAATGAAGCAATTTGCCAGTCTGCATTTCTGAAGCTCCCGCCGGACCCAGAAGTATTTGCAGCCCAGGAAGAGGATTTCCAGATATCTAAAAGGACGACCCGAGTCCCCAGCAAAGCTGAGACCCGCAGCCCTTGTGAGTAGCGTGGAACCGGATCTCCTGGTCACTGTGCACTTTTGCAAGTGTATTGACTTCTCGACGTCTCCTGAAGTCGTGCTTAGGCTGACTTGTAGCCCCCATCTCAAGCACTAAATCCACCAAAGGTTGTCAGCCTGGTCATTCCGAGTGACCCGTGGGCCACCATTTTGTGTTTCATCTTGAGGTCCCTTCGCAATCCCTGGTCTGTTGACTGGTTGGTCCCTGAGGGGGTAACTTTTAATTTCCTTGGGCTTTCCTGGTCGCTCCAGATGTGCCCCAACTCCCTGCCAAGTGGTGAGTCCCACAGACCTTGCTGGTCTGCACCAAAGCATCTTTCTCGTTCCTGCGTGGGTTGCTGTTGCCAAGGCTTGTTGTGTCCAATCCGGGCACCGATGCTGTAGCACTCGACATCCTTTGTGGGACAGCTCAAATCCAGCTCCTGGTCATCCTCGACGACACCTGGTCCTTGTGGCTGAAGAGTCAAGCTTCACCTCTTTCACCTGAAATCACCCGACATCGGTGGGCATCTGTCCATCGCCTTCCTGGTCACTGGCTAGTGAACCAGACTCTGTCCCCTCTGCTTTCAGGTTCTTCTCATCTTTGATCCAGGCTTGTATCACACCGGACACTTCACATCTTCACGGCAGCAGCACTTCTTCGCCAGCTCCCATTGAAATCGACGACGCGACCCGACACCAAAAGACACCTATGCACCTGGCTTCCCTGGGTGAGGTAACACGAGTACTCCGGTGCTTTCTGTGGGTGCTAGCCCTAGAACTTCCTAAGTCCAAAAGGGTTTGGTCCAGACTCATCTCTAAGTGTCCCTCTTTAAAAATTTAACCGCGGCTTTCTCCATAGAAGCTAACAATAGCTCGCGGCTGTGTTCACACACTGCACATGGTCCCCGTGGGTCCCCTGTGTCACTACCTTGGGTGGTTCCTTGGGGTCGCAGCGATTCTACAGGCTCTAGGCCTTGTGTCTAGTTAAGTTGTGATTCTTATACCACTATTTTATTATATGGTTTGGCTCGCCCCTAGGGCCTGACGTGTATTTGTGCTATTTTACTGTGATTATTGAAGTGTAACTTATGTGTTTTGACCTCTAGTCCCATAAAGAGACTAGGAGGGTGTGTTTAGTAATAAATACATATATTTTATATATATACATATACCTGGTGTGGATATCTTTCATTTAGTGACTCAAGCGATTAAAGACTGGTAAAACAAGCTGCTTTACATTCCTTCAAGACTTAGCCTGAAGGCTGTTCTCCATAGCTACCACTAGGATAGCTTTCAATACAGGTTGTCTTTAACCCAAAACCGATAAGGGGTTGTTTGGACTGATACAGGGTACCCACTAGTGGACAGCCTATATCAGGCCAACTTCTCACATTGGTGTGCAGTGTGTGGGATTCCAGCTTGCTATTGTTTTACCAGATAATCTCAATTAAGTAACTAACTGAAAACCACTAAAGGTACCCAAGGTACATATAATACCAGCTTTAAAATACAGTAAGTTCTACTGAACTTAGAGTTGTGTGTTAAGGCCTAGCACACCCTTTCTACAATTCAAGAGAGTTTAGTAGGCCACACTAAAGTAGGTAGTGCAATACACCACACCACACTAGTAATGTCTTCAAGGCCAGGAACCAGTAGGTCCTTGCCAGAAGCCAATGGGCTTCAAGATTCCCAGTATGATAGCCTCCCATTCATGGAACTGAGAGCATTATGTACAACTAGGAAACTGAAGACAGGCAAAAGCCCAACCACCCAGCATCTCATAGAGGTACTCTGGCTGGATGACCTTAGCAGATCTTTAGGATCTGAAGGGCTAGGCAGAGTGGGTGGGATAGCACCTGAGGAAAGGACTAGGGGTGTAACTCCCCATGACCTGACCTCTGAGGCTGGCCAGGCAGATAACAATGATCTGGACCTGGAAAATCCAGTTCCCCTAGACAGTGATGGAGAGGACCCTAATGGACCCCTCTTTGTCCTTCCTGGGAGCGTTGGTGGTGGGCCTAGAAGGTCAACATCTCCCTCTGTGGAGTCTAACCATTCTGGTTCATCTATAGGGACCTCAATCTCCTCTCATAGGAGAGAAAAATCTCAGGAGAAAAGGTAGAGACTGCTTAAGTATGAGGAAGCTCAGCTTGAAATCAGGAGAAAGCAGGTAGCCCTAGATAGGGAGGCCCTAGAGCTCTACAGAGCTAGAATAAAGGTGGGACTAGAGTCCCTTGGTGGCAGCAACATCCCTAGAGATAGGGAGAGATCTTATGACCATAGAAACCTGAATGAGATTGTCCCTCCCTACCAGAGTGGGGATGACATCCACAAATGGATAACTGCACTGGAAAGGGCCTGTAAAGTACAAAGGGTCCCCCAGGAGCAGTGGGCAGCAATCTTATGGCTCTCCTTTGCAGACAAAGGTAGAGATAAACTCCTCACTGTTGGAGAGGAGGAGGCAGATGATTACAACAGTCAGAAGAGTGCCTTAATTGATGGATTTGGCCTAACCACTGAGCAATACAGGTTAAAGTTCAGGGATACCCAAAAGGCACAGACTCAGGACTGGGTAGACTTTGTAGATTGTGCTACTAAGGCTCTGCAAGGTTGGTTACTTGGCAGTAAAGTGCATGACTATCAAGGACTGTACAATTTGAATATGAGGGAGCAGATCCTTAATAATTGTCAGAATCAGCTGTTGCCCCAGTACCTGGTAGACTCAGATCTGACCCCTCCCCAAGAATTGGCAAAGAAGGCAGACACAAGTGGGTCAGAACCAGGGTGAGGCAGAAGGTACAGAACCAAGGTGGTGAACCCAAGAAGCAAGATCCTAAAAACTCTGACAAGGGTGGGGAGAAGGGTAAAGACCCGAAGTCTTCACAAGGCCCCCAAAACTCTTCTTCAGGTGGGGATTCACAGTCTAACAAGTGAAAAGGCCAAAAGAAACCTTGGTGCAAAATCTGTAAGCAGAAAACTCACTGGACATGTGACTGCACCAAGTCCAAAGAATCTACTCCAGCCACCATTGCCCCTAAGACACCTGCTCCCCCTAGTGCAGTTACAATTGGTAGTGGTAACGTCCAGAATAAGGGTTTAGTAGGGTTGACCCTGGGTTCTGAGATGGACTCTGGCCTAGTCAGAGTTCCAACTCAGGCTGTTCTAGTCTGTGATGGGGGCATGGATATGTCCCCCTTTGTGAGTCCCAGTAATCTGGGCAAATACAGACAAGAGCCTTTAATAAATGGAATAGAGGCTTTGGCATTCAGGGGCACAGGAGCAAGTGTCACAATGGTGACAAAAGATCTTGTGGATCCTGGGCAGATTACATTTGGTGAAATGTACCAAATGACCAATGCTAGCAAGGTCAGAACAGACCATTTTCTGGCAGTTGTTAACTTCTCCTGGGGAGGGTTTACTGGCCTTAAGAAGGTTGTGGTAAGTGCAGAACCACCAGTACAGTGCTTGCTTGGCAATGATCTAGAGACTTCAGCTTGGGCTGAAGTGGAACCCAGGACACATGCAGAAATGTTATGGATCCCTGCTCATGTCTTTGCTGTGACTAGGTCACAGGCCAAAATGTCTAACACTGGACAGGCCCTGGATTCTGGAATAATGGACCAGGTGCCTCACAAGAGGAGGAGCAGTAGGGTTAAGGCAGTGCCTTCCCACCTGACTCGGAATGCAGATCAGTCTCCTCATGGAGATGATCTTGAGCCTGAAGAAGGAACTGTCCCAGAGGAGCTTGAACCTGACCAGGTTGAGTTCTTGGGGACAGGGGGCACTTCCAGGTCTGATCTGAGCCAGGAGCAGAAAACCTGCCCCTCTCTTGAACCCCTCAGAAAGCGAGCTGCTGATGAAGCTACTGGGAATGCTAGTGGCACCCATAAAGTTTATTGGGATAATGGACTCCTTTACTCAGAGAGTAGAGACCCCAAGCCTGGTGCATCCAGGAGGTTTGTTATACCTCTGAAGTTTAGGGGCTTCCTATTGACACTAGCCCATGATATTCCCCTAGCAGGACACCTGGGCCAGAACAAGACTTGAGACAGAATTGTCCCTCACTTTCACTGGCCCCACATGTCTGAAGACACTAAGGAGTTTTGTCGCTCCTGTGTGACCTGCCAAGCCAGTGGCAAGGCAGGTGGAACCACACAAGCCCCCCTGATACAACTACCTGTGGTGGGGGTTCCCTTTGAGAGGGTTGGAAATGACATTGTTGGTCCCATTGATCCTCAGACAGCATCTGGGCACCGGTTTATACTGGTGGTGGTGGACCATGCCACCAGGTACCCAGAAACAATTCTCCTAAGGACCACTACAGCACCTGTGGTGGCAAGAGCTCTCTTTGGTGTATTATCAAGAGTAGGCTTTCCTAAGGAGGTAGTATCTGACAGGGATGCAAACTTTATGTCTAGTTACTTGACTGCTATGTGGAAGGAGTGTGGAGTGAACTACAAGTTCACCACACCCTATCACCCACAATGCAATGGTTTAGTTGAAAGGTTCAACAAAACCTTAAAGGGCATTATTAAAGGGCTCCCAGAAAAGCTTAGGCGAAGAGGGGACATACTCTTGCCCTGTCTTTTATTTGCATACAGGGAGGTGCCTCAAAAGGGGGTTGGCTACAGCCCATTTGAACTTTTGTTTGGTCACCCTGTCAGGGGTCCATTGTGTCTGCTTAAGGAAGGATGGGAGTTACCTCTCAAGCCCCCCAAACAGGACATAGTGGACTATGTACTTGGTCTCCGCTCCAGGATGGCTGAGTATATGTAAAAGGCAACCAAAAACCTTGTGGCTAGCCAGGAATTACAAAAAGCCTGGCATGACCAAAAGGCTGTACTGACTGTCTACCAGCCAGGACAGAAAGTGTGGGTGTTGGAGCATGTGGCCCCAGCAGCCCTCCAGGACAAATGGAGTGGCCCCCATACTATAGTTGAACAGAAAGGGGAGGTTACCTACTTGGTAGACATTGGAACCCCTAGGAGTCCCCACAGGGTACTTCATATCAACAGACTAAAACCATATGTTGACAGGGCAGACATGGGCTTGCTCATGGCTACTGATGAAGGACAGGAGGTAGAGAGTGACCCACTCCCTGACCTGCTTTCTCAGAACCCTGATGATGGGCCAGTTGATAGCAGGCAGCCTCACTGCACAGCAGCAAACTGACTGCAGAAAACTTCTCAGCCAGTTCAGACATATGTTTTCACTGACTCCAAGTCAGACTACCTGGTGCACTCATGAAGTGGACACTGGGGGCAGTCTGCCTGTGAAGAATATGATCTACAGGCAACCTGACCATGTCAGGGACTGTATAATGACGGAAGTCCAAAAGATGTTGGATTTGGGAGTCATTGAACACTCAGATAGCCCTTGGGCTACTCCAGTAGTCCTGGTACCTAAACCTCACACCACAGATGGCAAGAGAGAGATGAGGTTTTGTGTGGGTTACAGGGGTCTCAATGCAGTCACTAGGACTGATGCCCATCCCATCCCCAGGGAAGATGAGCTAATAGATACTTTGGCCTCAGCCAAGTTTCTATACAATCAAAAACTGGTATAAAGGAATAAATAAACAAATATTTTTGAGTAGAACACATTTAATTACTCCCTCTCTAATAATTACTCTAGAAGATTATATCAAAGCATTTTACACTCTACATCAATAATGGCATCTAATCATGAAGAAAAATATAATACAAGTATACACCAAAACATTTACATACACAATGACATGACATAAATCACAACATATAGAAAGACATCCATATAAAATACAATAACCCCAAAACAAGAATAATTTCACTAGTGTCCTCCTTACAACTCTGGACGGACCACTAAGAGGTAGTCCGGATGGTACACAAAAAGTCTTTTAATTAATATAAACCATCGCAGTGTACCATCATACTATATTTCAGCGACTCCTCCTTTTGAAGTGTCTACGCGACCACGTTTCGGCCTTACTCCTCCTTTGGCCTCCTCAGGACAGGGTTAACACATCACTGCACACACAATTTTGACAGTGCAGTCTGCTGCCACAATTTCACTAAAAACGGCAAATTCTAATTATCAGGGGGCTGACGGCAATAATGCACCTCCTTTGCCTGTGGCAATGGCTGCTCCCACTCAAACGGACCACGCCAAAGTCGTCATTTTCAAGCTCGTTCTTCCGCTAGGTCTGGACACCAATTCGACTTAATCGATCTCTGGTCCGGGTACTTCTCCAGTCCACCACGATCCGGCACCCAGCCAAGTTTCAAAGCACATTTGACCTGACAGCTGGCTACTGGCAGATTAGACTAGCTGATGATGCAAAGCCAAAGACAGCATTTTCTACCCCTAGTGGGCACTATCAGTTTGTGGTACTGCCCTTTGGTTTGAAGAATGCACCTGCCACTTTCCAATTGTTGGTGAATCGAGTCCTTACAGGCTTGGTAGACTATAGTGCAGTATATCTAGATGATATTGCTGCCTTTAGCTCCACCTGGGAGGATCACCTGGTCCACCTGAGGAATGTTTTGGAGGCCCTGCAAAAAGCAGGCCTAACTATCAAGGCTACTAAGTGCCAGATAGGGCAGAGTCAGGTTGTGCACCTGGGCCACCTTGTAGGTGGAAGCCAGGTTCAACCTTTGCAGAGCAAAATCCAGACCATAATGGACTGGGTTGCTCCAACTACCCAGACTCAGGTGAGAGGCTTCTTAGGCCTGACTGGGTACTATAGAAGATTTGTCAAGGGGTATGGATAAATAGTGACACCCCTGAATGACTTAACCTCTAAGAAAACGCCGAAAAAGGTTCAGTGGACAGCTAGCTGTCAAAGGGCATTTGATGACCTGAAGCAGGCCATGTTTACTGCTCCCATTCTGCAGAGTCCTGACTACTCCAAAAAGTTCATTGTCCAAACAGATGCATCTGAGTTGGGGGTGGGGCAGTACTGTCACAGTTGAATGAAGAAGGTCAGGATCAGCCAGTAGCTTTCATAAGCAGAAGGCTGACCCCCAGAGAGAAACGTTGGTCAGCCATTGAGAGGGAGGCCTTTGCTGTGGTTTGGGCTCTGAAGAAATTGAGGCCATACTTGTTTGGTACTCACTTCCTAGTTCAGACAGACCTTAAGCCCCTCTTATGGCTAAAACAGATGAAGGGTGAAAATCCCAACGGCTTAGGTGATCCATTTCCCTACAGGGGATGGACGTTACAGTGGAACATAGACCAGGGAGTAACCATGTCAATGCAGATGGACTCTCTAGGTATTTCCACTTAGAACATGAAGACTCAACTGGTCAAGGTTAGTTTATTGTCCCTGCGTTTGGGGGGGGGGGGTAGGAGAGTAGGATCTGTTCCACATGGGTACCCCCACTTTTTGCTGGTGTTTCACTGTTTTTCTAGCTTAGTCTGACTGTGGCCCTGCTAATCAGGACCACAGCCTAGCTGCTTCCTCTCTAAAATGGTTTCCATGTACATTAGGTACATATCTAATTGGATTCAATATTATAGACAGGTCGGTGTCCCCACTTCTCCACTAGGTACGATATCCTACAAAGGACAGTGTCTACACTGTCCCAGAAGGCACAATATCAGAGACAGGTCAGTGTCCACACTGCCCGGCAGCTACAATATCATCGACCTGGCAGCGTCCACATTGTCCTAGAAGGTACATCATCATCGACAGGCCTGTGTCCAATTGCCCCTGGAGGTACAATATCATACACAAGACAGTGCACACACTCCCCCAGCAGGTACAATATCAGAGTGAGGCCAAGTCTAATTTGCAGTTTCAAACTGCTCCGCCAGGGTGCCATGGCAGGCCTGCAGACAGGCTTGGCAGTGCCACTGCAGTGGATGGCACGAGTGCTGCAATCCACTGGTGCATTTAATTTACAGGCTCCGGGTACACCTGGCACCACATACTAGGGTCTTAGAGGCAAAATAAATAAACCAATCAGGTGTATTCCAATTTTACCATGCTGAAAGGAGGACCACATGCTCTTTACCACCGGTTAGCAGGGTTAAAGTGCACACAGTTCTACAGTCTGCAAAAATAGTGTCCAGTAAAAAGGAAAAATCAAAATTTGGGATGACTGTACAAAGGGAAAATTTCCAAATGTCCTAAATCTTCAAACTCTCTATGCAATTTAGATGTCCTTTGAATGATCTCTCGGAAGTCTATTTCTGGAATCTTAACATTTTATAAGAACCATTTATCTATGCTGTGCCAGTTTATCACAGTACCCTAGTCAGGAACAAGTCGGGGGTACACGCGGGTGGATGCCATCCACCTGCTATTTTCACAGTTTTAATGCTGTCCACCCTGCCAAGAATTTGGGCCCCACTGAATAATGTGCTGAACCCGTCCCGGTATAATTTCCAAACACCTGAACACTTCCAGCAGTGTCAGCAAGTTGTCTGATTTCCATGTGCAACAAGCAACACCATGCAGGCGGGGAGGGTGCTTTCTTACGGCAGACTCCTGCTGGACCCAAAACAAATGCAAAAAGAACTGTTGATTGACAGAATGCAGAACAATGTCATACATTCACCCCAGTACAGAGATCTGGGCCTAAATCCATAGTTTTTTTGCTCACCATGCCGTTCCAGTTTGAACCCAGCCATAGCAAATCAGTCTTGACCCAGTGCCCAATGGGAACAGTCCAGCCCGAACTGCCAAGCCAGGTCCTCCCTGGACTGGAAACAAGCATCCTAGGACCGGTTTCAGGGTTTCACCCCTCTTCATCCAGGATAGTTTGATTCAAGTGGCATGGAGAGCACGGGACTCACGTCTGAGCATACCCGTCTCACTCGGGGTGACAAATGCAAAAACAACAGTTGATGGACAGAATGCAGAACAATGTCATACATTCACCCCAGTACAGAGATCTGGGCCTAAATCCATCGTTTTTTGCTCACCGTGCCATTCCAGTTTGGACCCAGATCTCTTGACTGGGAGAGAATGTTTTGATTTGTTGTGCATTTTGTCCATCAATTGTGTGTCTTTTGCTTTATCGCCCTAAGTGCGCCGGGTATGCATAGACGTAGGTCCCAGGCTCACTGTGATGCTGGAATCAAGCTATCCTGTCTGAAGAGGGGTGAAACCCCGAACCCGGTTCTAGGATGCTTGTTTCCGGTCCAGGGAGGACCTGGCTTGGCAGTTCGGGCTGGACTGTTCCCATGAGGCACAGGGTCAAGACTGATTTGCATATGGCTGGGTTCAAACTGGAACGGCATGGTGAGCAAAAAACGATGGATTTAGGCCCAGATCTCTTGACTGGGGTGAATGTTTTGATTTGTTCTGCATTCCGTCCATCAATTGTGTGTCTTTTGCTTTCGCACCCAAAACAAAGGCGGAATTTGGGGGGTCATCAGGCCTCCTTTTGTTCGAGTCTCTTGGCTGGGAGCAGTCAGGAGCCTCACACCTGATGCAAATGAAGCAAGTGGAAACAAAGGCTCACACATTGTTAGCACTTCACACATACTTCAGAGAGGCAGAGTTTCACCTTGTTCAGGCTCTGTTTAGGAGATATGCAAGAACTGGAAGAATGCCAAATGTGTAGTGCTTACTACCCCTGAGGAGGTGTTGAAAAAATTTAAGTACCAATATTTTTTCTTGTATAGCCCTACTCATCCCAATGCAGGGTGTCAGAGTGCTTTACATCAGACGTGCATATTACATATACAATAAACCATATATGTTTGTAATTCAATGTACAGGATGTGTTACATAAAACAGTGGGGGATTACAAGGTGTAGAAGTCACACATCATGTTAACTTGCTCACGGTTCAATATTAGAAGAATTACAATGCAACTGCAAGTAACACAAGGATCTCTGTGTTCAAAGCAGTAACCCACTTACCAAGCTACATGCAATAACATATGTCATTTACATGTTACATGATGTGCTTTGCATTAACCCTCTATGCTACTTTGAGTCAAAACTGAGGCTAGACAAAACACTGATCTTTCCAGCAAGTGCATTACCCTCCAGCCAGAGTCACCTTGACAATTACTATTCACTCAGATTTACTGGGGACACACAGATCTCTGCAGCAGGTGCCTGAACCTCAAACGATATTTCAAATACAGTCTTTGCAACTGATTAAGCAGGACAGATTTACTGTCCGTGTTCTTCCTGTTGCCACTTTCTTTGTGGTAGAGTTCTTGAAAAACATTTATAGGGTGAGGCCCAGATTTTGTGTCAGGGTTGAGTCACTTTTCTTGCACAACCCTGATGCAAAATCTATTTTGGGATCTTCACTAACACACAAATCCAGTTTGTGTGGGTTAGTAAAAAACAAACGAACACAAGGCATCATGTAGGCATTACATGGGTGGTGTTAGGGTGTTCCTGTGCATCCATCGATGTATTTTGACGTAAAACCCATATTTACAAATAGTATACGCAGTCTTCCAGAGGCAGGTACACTCGCTTTCCTTGGATCAGCTCTCGAGTTCCACTTCCCTGTAAAAGAATCTAGGTTATTCCCTATTTATGAGAGGCACCATTCCAGCGAGGCCCAGCTAGTGAGTTCAAGTCTTAGAAGCTCCATGATGCCTCTGTACTGTAGCATGTCAGTCAGAGTAAGCCCAGTATTGGTGGACAAGTATTCAGTCTTTCCCGCTCTCGCTGGAGTGAATGAATGAATGAAAATATTCTTATATAGTGCATGGCTACCCGGAGGCATCCCAGCGCTGCGGATGGGCGTCGAGGAGCAGGTGGAATTATGAGAATAGCCATGTCTTCAGTTGTTTGCGAAATGTCAGATAATTGGCTTCCTTGCGGATGGAGAGAGGAGAGACTTCCAGAGTCTAGAGGCGTTGTAGGAAAGAAGGCGACCCCGCTGACCGGGCCCTCTTGATTCTGGGGACTTCCGCTAGATGCAGTTGGTCTGAGCGGAGACTTCTGGTGGCTTTGTAGGGCTTGATTAGGTTTTTGATGATGGGGGGGCCTTTATTATGAAGGCTTTTGTGTGAGATGCAAAGGGCTTTGAAGTGTATTCTTTCTTGTATCAGGAGCCATTAGAGTGTCTTCAGGGCAGGCTTGGCTGAGCAGCGGTTATTTGTGCCCATGAGGAGCCTAGATGCCGAGTTTTGGACCACCTGTAGTTTGGAGATAACTGAGCTAGGTCCGCCCAGATAGAGGGCATTCCCGTAGTCCAACCTAGAGAGGATGAGCGCTTGAACCAAAAGCTTTCTGGAGGGGGCAGGTAGAAGAGGGAGTACTTTCCGTACGGTACGGAGCATACCATAGCAGGTGGCGGCAGTTTTTCTAGCTTGTGTTCTAAAGATGAGATCCTGGTCGAGCCAGATACCCAGGCTCTTTATTTCCTGTTTAGGCGATGGTGCGGGCCCCATGCATGGTGGCCACAGGTTGTTGGAGTTAAAACTTGCTTGGTTGCCCAGCAGCATGAGCTCGGTCTTGTCACCGTGAAGCTTGAGGTGGAAGGGGCTCATCCAGCTGGCGACTTCTTTGGGACATGAACAGAGGTTTGTGGGAGACTGCTCTTCCTGGTTCAAGGTCACAATGAGCTGGGTATCGTCTGCGTAGGTGACCAGTTGGATTCTAAAAGGGGCAACTATCTGTGCTAGTGGGTACATGTAAACATTAAAAAGGGTAGGGCTCAAATAGGAGCCCTGAGGTACCCCGCATTGGAGTGGTACTGGTTGGAACCAGGTGTTACCTACAAATACCTGGAAGAATCTTTCTTCCAGGAATGATTCCAGCCAGGACAGGGCCTTGCCTGTCACTCCCACTTTTTTGAGACGGTGTATCAGGATGCGGTGGTTCACCGTGTCAAAGGCTGCACTTAGGTCTAGGAGGATGATGGCTGAGGATCCTCTGGCATCAAGAATCTTTCGTGACTCCTCCGCTATTAGTGCAGTCTCGGTGCCCTGGTCGGGACGGAAGCCGGTCTGGGAGGAGTGCAGCAGTTTAAAGGTTTCAAGGTGCACGGAAAGTGCGTGGTTTACGTATTTTTCTGCGACGTTGTTAATTCCAGGGAGTAAGGAAATGGGGCGATAGTTGCCCAGCTCCGTGGGATCTAGGTGTTTTTTTTTTTAATAGTGCCCTCACCATGGCATTTTTCCAGTCCCTGGGGACTATACCTGAAGCCAGAGAGGCATTGATTAAATTAGCGATAGGAGTGATAATTGTGGGCATTGCAGGCTTCAGAATATTGAAAGGGGTAGGGTCACTCGGGGAACCACTCTTAATTGAGTCTAAGATGTGAGGGAGGAGTTCCTCGGAGAGTGGAGCGTATGCCTCTAGGTGAATGGCGTTATTCTGAGGTTCCAATTCGAGGAGCTCAGGGATTTGATCATTTTTAAAAGGTGGGAGGAGGTTAAGGGTATTTTTGATTTTGGTGGAGAAGAAACCTGCCAATTCCTCACAACGATGGCCGGTCGGGTCAGGGACGGGGGGGAGGGGGTCGGGAATTCGCAAGAGTATTTTTGCAATCCGGAATATTTCTTTGGAAGAGTTGGAGGACGATTTAATTTTTTCCTCGTAGTAGGCAGCCTGTACTGCTCTAAGTGCTGCTTTGTAGGAGATAATGGATGCTCTATAGGCTAATCTTTTCTCGCTTGAGAAGTCTTTCCTCCATGCTCATTCTAAATTTTTGCATTGCTGTTTCAGTTTGCGGAGGTCGGGGGTGAACCAGGGAGATTTATTGGGTCCGGTTTTTTGTAGACTGGTTTTTCTAGGGAGTACTACATCTAGTGAGTTTTCGATCCATGTGCAAAGCTTTCTATTGGCAATTGAGGGATCGGGTCATGAGTGGGTGAGGTCCGTTCCAATTCACGGGTCCAATCCTCAACGCTAAGCTTGGGCCAGTGGCGAGCTTGGATGCGGGATGCTAGTAGAAGAGTGCGCGTGGAGGGGGGGTGCCATGAAAAAGGGACTAGGAAGTGGTCTGACCAAGGGAGGGGGATGGGCTCCATTCCTTCTAATTCCGCTATGCTTGAGAAGATCGGGTCGAGAAGATGGCCCTTCGTGTGAGTGGCGAGGTGATTCTTTAGATGCAGCTGGTAGGCTGCAAGATCCTGGGCAAGGTCAGCCGCCACTTTGTCTGAAGGCTTGTCAAAGTGCAGATTGAAATCCCCAAGAAGATTAAAGTTGGGCAACGCACTAGCTAGGTTTAGGACAGATTCACGTATTGAGCTAGAGAATTGTCCCTGTGCTCCTGGTGGGCGGTAGAGGAGGATGCCAGTGAAAGTGAGTGAGG
The DNA here is from genome assembly GCF_964204655.1 of Triturus cristatus. Lineage (NCBI taxonomy): Eukaryota > Metazoa > Chordata > Amphibia > Caudata > Salamandridae > Triturus > Triturus cristatus. The sequence continues at coordinate 7,675,589 of NC_140592.1, forward strand.
GGGTGAATTGGATAGAGAATAGGGCGTTGTCGCAATCTGACAGGGGGCTATCTAGGATGCGGCAAAGTAAATGGTCTTTGTAGACAATAGCGATCCCTCCACCCTTGCTGCCTGTTCTGTCTAGGCGCTGGATCAGGTAGCCTGGGGGGAGTGCTTGAACAACATCAGGGTCTGAACTAGGTGACAGCCAGGTCTCTGTGAGGAACAGAGCGTCTATTCCTGTGTCTGGTAGCAATATAGAGATTTCCACGGCATGTTTGGGCAGAGATCTGCAATTCAACAGAGCCATGTTGAATTGGTTCCCTGTGGGTGGCGAGCTACTTAGCATAGGGGGGAGTTTGTATAAACAGTGTGGGCATTTCTTTTTAAGTGTCTCCATGGAAATGGGCTGGGTGCAGATTACGTTGGAGGACTCCCTAATGTGAAGCGGTTTTTCCCTGGAGTATAGAAAGGGGTTGGAGGGTGCGACCCAGGGGTCCTGAGCCCTGGGTCCAGTCTGGCGCGGACGGGCGCGGACGGGCGCAGACGGACTTGCCTTTGGCGCGCCCTTGGCGCACCACCGGCGCACCCGCGGCGCGCTCCGCTCTGCATTAGCTTTTATGTGGTGGGGAGAGGAGGGAACTAGACCGCCAACCCTTACAACCGGAAGTAGTCTTCCTCCACTCAATCGGGATTGGGACCCGTGGTGGGCCGGGGAGCAAACCTGAAGAGTTGGAGCGGCGAAGAGCGAAGGACTAAATACTAAATTCTTAAAATGATTAAAGTTTTTTTTAAAGGTTTCAGTGCACACATACAAAGTGACAATCAAAGTAAAAATGCGTGGAGAATTGAGCGTCATCAGCTAGCGCCAGGCAGGGTAACGTTTAGCGCAAGTGCCACAATACAGCTACCTTAACGTGTCCGCGGAGTGGAGGGTCAGAGTGCCCTGTCTCGCGTCTGCGGCGAGGTGGTGAGCAGAAATCTGGATGCTATGGTAAAGGCGGCAGGCGTTCAGAGACTCCTCCGCCGAAGTGATAAGCCTCCCTGAATCCTGCGGTGACTCTTGGGTCTGCCTGGATCGTTGGGTCATTGAAATGTGCACTGCCTCCGCGAGTATTGGCTTGCTTCTCCATCAAAGCTGCACTCTGCTCCAGGGCGACAGCCATCTCACACTTCACCGTGGCCCCACTCCTGGCATACAGGGTTTGTGAGGGCGCACACAGGAAAGCGGCCACTTCAGGTCACAGCATTGCACAGTGCGACGGCCCTCTTCTCGATAGAGCAATGCACTAGCCCACAGCATTCACCGCGGCCCCCACATGGCATATGGAGGTCATGGGAAGCACACAGGTTTTCTGCATTCATTTTGTGCAATTCAGCCACTAAATGGACATCTCTTTATTTCTCCTATTTTACATCAGAGGTCAATGTTTTATCTTTAGTTCTTGGTGCCTGAGTTTAGAGTGGGGCCGGCAGGCAGAAGCCACATGAAAGCCAAGAGTCAAATGCATTATATATGTGGCTTAGATTTGTATTGTTGTGTTCCAAAAAGGTGTGAGTGAGAAGAAATATAGGGTTTGCTCACCTTCACAAACACTTAACCATAGAAAAACAACATGAGCGAGCCCCTACCGTGCGCATCCCATCTCTCCATACAAGCCCAGGAGGTTCACGCTATGGTATAAAAAGGGCTCTCCCCCACTGGAATTGCAAGTGGCACGCGGCATCAGGCAGTCCTCGTCCAGATAGCTAGTGTATCTGGGCGGGCTCGACCTTGGAAGCCAAGGAAGCTCTTTGGGCATTGGTTGGGATCCTAGATTAAACCAGTCTAGGGTGTCCTGAGGGTTAATCTTGTCTCCAAAGGGCGCCCCGACGGAGTTATAAACAGGAGGGGATGCACTACATCTTTAACCCGAGGCCACCATTTTCAGCCATCACATCAATGCCTCCCCGGGCTAGTTGGCTTTCATCAGGACCTCACAAGGATGCCGTTAACATCCTATTTGTTTGCATGCAATTGTGAAACTTCCATTCACCACCCTAATAAATGCCAGACATACTGACCCATTCGGCCGCTATGTTCGCATTTCTTTAGCAGCGTCCTATTTAGAGCTGCGTGAGGGAAGGAGGCAGGTGGACCTTGCAGTCAAACTTTCATCACAGGTCCCTTCCTGCCAGTGAACCTAGTTGGTGGCTCCTTTCCCCGCAGCCTAGATTATTATTATACATGGTGGAATATTACAACTTATTAAATCAAACACGAGAGAGAGATTTGCCTAGGATCACAGAATTTGCTTAAGTGGGAAAGCCAGGATTGATGCCAGGATTTCTGCTTTCACAATGTTCATTTCAGACATTAGAACATTGATGGACATATCTTTAGTTCTCCTATTTTACATCAAAGGTTAGTTCTTTGTCTTTAATTCTTGGCAAATTCGGTTGAAGCGTAGGTGGCGGGCAGATGCCGCAATTGGGCATTTTTCGATTAAAAAAGGACTGCCTTGCATATTCCTGCTTGCTCCCCCAGGACGCAGATCTTTCAGTTGTGTGCAGAAGCATCTAGATCTGCCACAACAGACTGAAACATTTCCAGTTGTGTGCTTTATTTACCAGTTCCAATCACTAAATGCTGGAGAGCTGCTTTCTTTGAAAGGAAGACAAGTTGCATTTTTGTAACTCTGGAAATGCGCGCGCGCTGGATATGGCTGTGTTAAATTGTCAAGTTGTTACCCTGCTTCGGAAGGCCAATATTTTCTTGAAAATGCGAGTTGGGACTGGAATTGCATTTCTTCGGAGTTCCCTTTGTCACCATTTCCTTCTCATCCTTGGATGCTGTGCAGCTGGCACTTACTTCGATGCGGAGCTGAAACCTCTCACTTTCAAATCTAAGGTCCATTCGGTGTGTGGGCAGTCTGATGGCACGGACTCCAGGGCGAGCTGTCGGGCTGCGCTGGCCAGTGTGAGGGTGGTTTCGATATAGTTCTGCCAACCATAAGAACATGGGCGAGGTCTGCTGCTAAATGTGGAGGTGACGCTTGGGGGGGGGGCAGTAGCAGTCTGTAAAAACAAACGCAGAGTCCCAAACCTTTCCTTCGGGTCCTTTTGCTGAATGTCAAGGTTGCAATAACCTCTTTCTTCCAGCTCCCTGACACTGCTTGTTCTTGCAGGTTCTTTGTTCATTCCCTCTTCTGCATTCATCATTGTTTTCCTATCTCATTCCTTTCGTTCATTCACTCTTGCTTTGGCTCATGGTCTGTTGGTGATGAATGAGTCCCAATGTCATAAAAAAGAGTGCCCGGTGGGTAAGGCTGAGCAGGAATGCTTCGCATAGGAGAGCTGGTCTCACCTCCGGAGAGCGGTCTCACCTCCGGAGCTCCTCCGGAGAGCGGTCTCACCTCCGGAGAGCGGTCTCACCTCCGGAGAGAGGTCTCACCTCAGGAGAGCGGTCTCACCTCTGGAGAGTGGTCTCACCTCCGGAGCTCCTCCGGAGAGCGGTCTCACCTCCGGAGAGCGGTCTCACCTCTGGAGAGCGGTCTCACCTCCGGAGAGAGGTCTCACCTCAGGAGAGCGGTGTCACCGCCGGAGAGCGGTCTCTCCTCCGGAGAGTGGTCTCACCTCTGGAGAGTGGTCTCACCTCCGGAGCTCCTCCGGAGAGAGGTGTCACCCCAGGAGAGCGGTCTCACCGCCGGAGAGCGGTCTCACCTCTGGAGAGTGGTCTCACCTCTGGAGAGTGGTCTCACCTCCGGAGCTCCTCCGGAGAGCGGTCTCACCTCCGGAGAGCGGTCTCACCTCCGGAGAGCGGTCTCACCTCCGGAGAGCGGTCTCACCTCTGGAGAGCGGTCTCACCTCCGGAGAGAGGTCTCACCTCAGGAGAGCGGTGTCACCGCCGGAGAGCGGTCTCTCCTCCGGAGAGTGGTCTCACCTCTGGAGAGTGGTCTCACCTCCGGAGCTCCTCCGGAGAGCGGTCTCACCTCCGGGAGAGCGGTCTCACCTCCGGGAGAGCGGTCTCACCTCGGGAGAGCGGTCACACCTCCGGAGAGCGGGCTCACCTCCGGAGAGCGGTCTCACCTCCGGAGAGCGCAGGCAGCTAAAGCACTCTCATCTCCACGGAAATGTGCTGCAGACGGAGTCTTACCCCTGGGTGAGAAGGCTGCGGTAGAGGTCATTTGTTCAATCCTTGGGTACAGGAAGCTTTACGCTGACAAAAGGTGACATTGTTTTATGTGCAGCTTATAAAAGTCTGAATCTTCTGCCTAATGAGCTCAGGAGGCTGAGTGGACCCACCAGGGTTGGAACCTGTGACCCCGAGATTAAAGATGACTCCTAGAGTGGACGCCTGAGTCCACAGTGGCCACGCTCAGTCCATGGTGCCAGTGTGAGTGCGCACTGTCTGGCGTAGGATGTGTACCGAAGGCATCCATTCCGCTGACAAACTCAAAGTCCCCATGCGCCGGATGTGTGCAGTGCACCAGGGCACGAGTGCATAAGGCTGGTCTGCCTACCTAGGAGGGGGGGGGGGGGGTGCTGCATGCAAACCAATGGGTGTCCGTGCTGATCTGTCTCAGTAACGGCCCCCAGTGAGGGGCCCCTGCGAGCTACATGGAGGAGGACCCCCACGCCACGGGCACATTCAAGCCTGCCAGTGCACAGTGCCGGAGGGGCCCCGTGGAGCTTGCCCCCCCCCAGCACGGGGGCTATCAGTACGTCACTGATGCCCCCGCGACACCAAGCAGTTGTAATGTCATAGAACGCGCACCTTCCCAGTGAGAAACAACTTTTGCCATGAAGAGTAAATCGCCTGTCACGCATGTCACGCAGGCCCGATCCAGGGATTGTTAACTGGAAGGGCCAACGGTGCATTCGGGTGGGCCATAGCGGGCCCCATGTTTGTCACTTCTGGAGGTACCCTTCAAAGCACTCGATTACATCATAGCTACTTCCAAACAGATACCATGACGCACACATTCGACGCTGTGTGTATGCAGAGCCTAGGGTAGTGGTAAATTCAGCAAAGGTCAGTTTTAGGGTTTAGGGGTGGGTATTGGTAAAGGGATGTAAGGGTGAATTTAGGGTTTAGGGGTGGGTATTGGTAAAGGGATGTAAGGGTGAATAAAGGGTTTAGGGGCGGGTATTGGTAAAGGGATTTAAGGGTGAATATAGGGTTTAGGGGTGGGTATTGGTAAAGGGATGTAAGGGTGAATATAGGGTTTAGGGGCGGGTATTGGTAAAGGGATGTAAGGGTGAATTTAGGGGATAGGGGTCGGTAGCAGTAAAGGGATGTAAGGGTGAATATAGGGTTTAGGGGTGGGTATTGGTAAAGGGATGTAAGGGTGAATATAGGGTTTAGGGGTGGGTATTGGTAAAGGGATGTAAGGGTGAATAAAGGGTTTAGGGGTGGGTATTGGTAAAGGGATGTAAGGGTGAATATAGGGTTTAGGGGTGGGTATTGGTAAAAGGATGTAAGGGTGAATTTAGGGTTTAGGGGAGGGTATTGGTAAAGGGATGTAAGGGTGAATATAGGGTTTAGGGGTGGGTATTGGTAAAGGGATGTAAGGGTGAATTTAGGGTTTAGGGGTGGGTATTGGTAAAGGGATGTAAGGGTGAATATAGGATTTAGGGGTGGGTATTGGTAAAGGGATCTAAGGATGAATATAGGGTTTAGGGGTGGGTATTGGTAAAGGGATGTAAGGGTGAATATAGGGTTTAGGGGTGGGTATTGGTAAAGGGATGTAAGGGTGAATTTAGGGTTTAGGGGTGGGTATTGGTGAAGGGATGTAAGGGTGAATTTAGGGTTCAGGGGTGGGTATATGTAAAGGGATGTAAGGGTGAATATAGGGTTTAGGGGTGGGTATTGGTAAAGGGATGTAAGGGTGAATATAGGGGTTAGGGGTGGGTATTGGTAAAGGGATGTAAGGGTGAATTTAGGGTTTGGGGGTGGGTATTGGTATTGGTAAAGGGATGTAAGGGTGAATATAGGGTTTAGGGGTGGGTATTGGTAAAGGGATGTAAGGGTGAATTTAGGGTTTAGGGGTGGGTGTTGGTAAAGGGATGTAAGGGTGAATTTAGGGTTTAGGGGTGGGTATTGGTAAAGGGATGTAAGGGTGAATTTAGGGTTTAGGGGTGGGTGTTGGTAAAGGGATCTAAAGATGAATATAGGGTTTAGGGGTGGGTATTGGTAAAGGGATGTAAGGGTGAATATAGGGTTTAGGGGTGGGTATTGGTAAAGGGATGTAAGGGTGAATTTAGGGTTTAGGGGTGGGTATTGGTGAAGGGATGTAAGGGTGAATTTAGGGTTCAGGGGTGGGTATTTGTAAAGGGATGTAAGGGTGAATATAGGGTTTAGGGGTGGGTATTGGTAAAGGGATGTAAGGGTGAATATAGGGGTTAGGGGTGGGTATTGGTAAAGGGATGTAAGGGTGAATTTAGGGTTTGGGGGTGGGTATTGGTATTGGTAAAGGGATGTAAGGGTGAATATAGGGTTTAGGGGTGGGTATTGGTAAAGGGATGTAAGGGTGAATTTAGGGTTTAGGGGTGGGTAGCAGTAAAGGGATGTAAGGGTGAATTTAGGGTTTAGCGGTGGGTATTGCTAAAGGGATGTAAGTGTGAATTTAGGGTTTAGAGGTGGGTATTGGTAAAGGGATGTAAGGGTAAATATAATGTTTAGGGGTGGGTAGCAGTAAAGGGATGTAAGGGTGAATATAGGGTTTAGGGGTGGGTATTGGTAAAGAGATGTAAGGGTGAATTTAGGGTTTTGGGGTGGGTAGCAGGAAAGGGATGTAAGGGTGAATATAGGGTTTAGGGGTGGGTATTGGTAAAGGGATGTAAGGGTGAATTTAGGGTTTAGGGGTGGGTAGCAGGAAAGGGATGTAAGGGTGAATATAGGGTTTAGAGGTGGGTATTGGTAAAGGGATCTAAGGGTGAATATAGGGTTTAGGGGTGGGTACTGGTAAAGGGATGTAAGGGTGAATTTAGGGTTTAGGGGTGGGTAGCAGTAAAGGGATGTAAGGGTGAATTTAGGGTTTAGGGGTGGGTATTGGTAAAGGGATGTAAAGGGGAATTTAGGGTTTAGGGGTGGGTATTGGTAAAGGGATGTAAGGGTGAATTTAGGGTTTAGGGGTGGGTGGCAGTAAAGGGATGTAAGGGTAAATTTAAGGTTTAGGGGTGGGTAGCAGTAAAGGGATGTAAGGGTGAATTTAGGGTTTAGGGGTGGGTATTGGTAAAGGGATGTAAGGGTGAATTTAGGGTTTAGGGGTGGGTAGCAGTAAAGGGATGTAAGGGTGAATTTAGGGTTTAGGGGTGGGTAGCAGTAAAGGGATGTAAGGGTGAATTTAGGGTATAGGGGTGGGTATTGGTAAAGGGATGTAAGGGTAAATATAGGGCTTAGGGGTGGGTATTGGTAAAGGGATGTAAGGGTGAATATAGGGTTTAGGGGTGGGTAGCAGTAAAGGGATGTAAGGGTGAATTTAGGGTTTAGGGGTGGGTAGCAGTAAAGGGATGTAAGGGTGAATTTAGGGTTTAGGGGTGGGTATTGGTAAAGGGATGTAAGGGTGAATATAGGGTTTAGGGGTGGGTATTGGTAAAGGGATGTAAGGGTGAATATAGGGTTTAGGGGTCGGTATTGGTAAAGGGATGTAAGGGTGAATATAGGGTTTAGGGGTGGGTATTGGTAAAGGGATGTAAGGGTGAATTTAGGGTTTAGGGGTGGGTAGCAGTAAAGAGATGTAAGCATTTTGTGCACTGTAGCCTTAGTTTGCTCCTATCAAATTAATTGGACAGACGCCCGGAATACCAATGATTTGTGAGTTTACAGTGAAGGACTGGAAACAGTGCCCATGGTTACATGGAGGGAAGTTGTCCACCTACCCATGGTTCTGGTACCGCCAGATTTGCGTAGGAAAAGCTTCCTAAATGGATTGACGCCAAAACAGAACTGCTGGAACAGGTATTGAAATCGCCAACTCTACGGGTTGCAATGCTCTCGTTCCCTGCCCAGGAGGGGACGCCATATTATGTGGAAGTGTTAAAACCCCATTTCTACCATCTCAGACAACTGAGTCAAAGGAGTAAGGAAGGTTAGCAAGAATAGGTGAATATAACAAAAATCTGCAAGAGTTGGTAGCAAAGCAAAGTCTCAAAAAGTGAAAATAGGCAGAAGAAAATCCTTGAGATCAAATGATAAGGGTCTAAAAGAAGTGGGTGAACACAGAATAACTACAGTCTACCTCGAAAGAGCACCTATCCCTTGAGATTGAGGAGGTCATTTATGCGCTCCTATCCCATGATATTCAGGAGGTCATTTAAGAGCTCCTATCGCATGAGATTCAGGAGGTCATTTAAGAGCTTCTATCCCATGAGGTTCAGGAGGTCGTTTAAATGCTGCTATCCCTTGAGATTCAGGAGGTCATTTAAGAGCTGCTATCCCTTGAGATTCAGGAGGTCGTTTAAGAGCTCCTTTCCCATGAGATTCAGGAGATCATTTAAGAGCTCCTATCCCATGAGGTTCAGGAGGTCATTTAAGAGCTCCTATCCCATGAGGTTCAGGAGGTCGTTTAAGAGCTCCTATCCCTTGAGATTCAGGAGGTCATTTAAGAGCTGCTATCCCATGAGGTTCAGGAGGTCGTTTAAGAGCTGCTATCCCTTGAGATTCAGGAGGTCGTTTAAGAGCTCCTGTCCCATGAGATTCAGGAGGTCATTTAAGAGCTCCTAAGAGCTCCTATCCCATGAGATTCAGGAGGTCATTTAAGAGCTCCTAAGAGCACCTAGCCCATGAGGCTCAGGAGGTCATTTAAGAGCTCCTGTCCCATGAGGTTCAGGAGGTCATTTAAGAGCTCCTATCCTATGAGGTTCAGGAGGTCGTTTAAGAGCTCCTAAGAGCTCCTATCCCATGAGATTTAGGAGGTCATTTAAGAGCTCCTATCCTATGAGGTTCAGGAGGTCATTTAAGAGCTCCTATCCCATGAGGTTCAGGAGGTCGTTTAAGAGCTCCTGTTCCATGAGGTTCAGGAGGTCATTTAAGAGCTCCTATCCCATGAGTTCAGGAGGTCGTTTAAGAGCTGCTATCCCATGAGGTTCAGGAGGTCATTTAAGTGCTGCTATCCCTTGAGATTCAGGAGGTCGTTTAAGGGCTCCTAAGAGCTCCTATCCCATGAGATTCAGGAGGTCATTTAAGAGCTCCTATCCCATGAGGTTCAGGAGGTCATTTAAGAGCTCCTAAGAGCTCCTATCCCATGAGATTCAGGAGGTCATTTAAGAGCTCCTATCCCATGAGGTTCAGGAGGTCATTTAAGAGCTCCTATCTCATGAGATTCAGGAGGTCATTTAAGAGCTCCTATCCCATGAGGTTCAGGAGGTCATTTAGGAGCTCCTATCCCATGAGATTCAGGAGGTCATTTAAGAGCTCCTGTCCCACGATATTCAGGAGGTCATTAAAGAGCTCCTATCCCATGCGGTTCAGGAGGTCAGAGCTCCTATCCCATGAGGTTCAGGAGGTCATTTAAGAGCTGCTATCCCTTGAGATTCAGGAGGTCGTTTAAGAGCTCCTATCCCATGAGGTTCAGGAGGTAATTTAAGAGCTGCTATCCCTTGAGATTCAGGAGGTCGTTTAAGAGCTCCTGTCCCATGAGATTCAGGAGGTCATTTAAGAGCTCCTAAGAGCTCCTATCCCATGAGATTCAGGAGGTCATTTAAGAGCTCTAAGAGTGCCTATCCCATGAGGTTCAGGAGGTCATTTAAGAGCTCCTATCCCATGAGGTTCAGGAGGTCATTTAAGAGCTCCTATCCCATGAGGTTCAGGTGGTCGTTTAAGAGCTCCTGTCCCATGAGATTCAGGGAGGTGATTTAAGAACTCCTAAGAGCTCCTATCCCATGAGATTCAGGAGGTCATTTAAGAGCTCCTATCCTATGAGGTTCAGGAGGTCATTTAAGAGCTCCTATCCTATGAGGTTCAGGTGGTCATTTAAGAGCTCCTATCCCATGATATTCAGGAGGTCATTTAAGAGCTCCTAAGAGCTCCTATCCCATGAGATTCAGGAGGTCATTTAAGAGCTCCTATCCCATGAGTTTCAGGAGGTCATTTAAGAGCTGCTATCCCATGAGATTCAGGATGTCGTTTAAGAGCTCCTGTCCCATGAGATTCAGGAGGTCATTTAAGAGCTCCTAAGAGCTCCTATCCCATGAGATTCAGGAGGTCATTTAAGAGCTCCTATCCCATGATGTTCAGGAGGTCATTTAAGAGCTGCTATCCCTTGAGATTCAGGAGGTCATTTAAGAGCTCCTATCCCATGAGGTTCAGGAGGTCATTTAAGAGCTCCTAAGAGCTCCTATCCCATGAGATTCAGGAGGTCATTTAAGAGCTCCTATTCCATGAGGTTCAGGAGGTCATTTAAGAGCTCCTATCCCTGGAGATTCAGGAGGTCATTTAAGAGCTCCTATCCCATGAGATTCAGGAGGTCGTTTAAGAGCTCCTATCCCATGATATTCAGGAGGTCATTTAAGAGCTCCTAAGAGCTCCTATCCCATGAGATTCAGGAGGTCATTTAAGAGCTCCTATCCCATGAGTTTCAGGAGGTCATTTAAGAGCTGCTATCCCATGAGATTCAGGATGTCGTTTAAGAGCTCCTGTCCCATGAGATTCAGGAGGTCATTTAAGAGCTCCTAAGAGCTCCTATCCCATGAGATTCAGGAGGTCATTTAAGAGCTCCTATTCCATGAGGTTCAGGAGGTCATTTAAGAGCTCCTATCCCTGGAGATTCAGGAGGTCATTTAAGAGCTCCTATCCCATGAGATTCAGGAGGTCGTTTAAGAGCTCCTATCCCATGAGATTCAGGAGGTCATTTAATCGTAATTTACCAGCGGAGACCGCTCAGTAAGATGGCACCTTTCATCTGAGACAGATGGAATCTGGTTGCAGGCAGCGTAGCACTCAGCCATCCGATTCATGGTAACTCACACTGTGTTGATCTCTCCTTTACTCTATTAGTGCAACGACACAAAAGAGCAAAAGGCAACTCATCACCACCAGCACCAGGCCTGCAACCGGGTCACGAGCCGGCCTATATCAACTCTAGGGTGTTTGCCTCTCTCACAAGAGCTGGTCACCACTTACCAGAGGCGATCAAACCCTCCGCCCCGAGCAGGAGCTTTACTCCTTCTCCCAGAGTCTAGCAGCCCCCCCAGCAGAGAATGACGTACAAATGGTGACCACTGATACCACGTTACATGATCTGTGCATTCCCACCAGTCAGAGTACAACAAAGCTGATTAAAACTTGTCTGTTCTGCTAATGACTGCGAGTCAAACTTTTCATTTGTAACCCCCAATTGTCTTTTTGTAATTTAAATCTGAGAGTTGTGCCCCAGAGCACCTTAATTTGGCATATTTCTATGCTGGTCATAGCTTCGAATAAAATGTCTAGGGGTATAACCAGGCATCTGCAGCACCTGCGGGGTGGGGGCCCCCACCCTCCAGGGGGTCCCTCAGTCAGAGGGCCCCATTCCTCCCAAGGTGATTGCATATGTGTGAGATATGGGAGGCTCAGGGGCTGGAGGGGTAAGGTGAGGCCCACAGAGTAGCATGTGCAGCAGGGTGGAGCCCCCAAACAGCAGTAAACAGCAGTAAAGGTTGCTCTGTGGCAGCGTGTGCAGCAGGGTGGAGCCCCCAAACAGCAGTAAACAGCAGTAAAGGTTGCTCTGTGGCAGCATGTGCAGCAGGGTGGAGCCCCCAAACAGCAGTAAACAGCAGTAAAGGTTGCTCTGTGGCAGCATGTGCAGCAGGGTGGAGCCCCCAAACAGCAGTAAACAGCAGTAAAGGTTCCTCTGTGGCAGCATGTGCAGCAGGGTGGAGCCCCCACACAGCAGTAAAGGTTGCTCTGTGGCAGCATGTGCAGCAGGGTGGAGCCCCCAAACAGCAGTAAACAGCAGTAAAGGTTGCTCTGTGGCAGCATGTGCAGCAGGGAGGAGCCCCAAACAGCAGTAAAGGTTGCTCTGTGGCAGCGTGCGCAGCAGGGTGGAGCCCCCAAACAGCAGTAAACAGCAGTAAAGGTTTCTCTGTGGCCGATAAAAACAGAGCAGCTGGAAATCCATATCTCCCGAAGAAAGGGCAGGATTTATTCCCCACGCCCTGCCCCTAATATGCCTTCACTAGTGGGTGGAGATGCAGCCCACCTCCCCAAAATGAGATGCGTGATTGGCTCTCCTTCGAGGCGGAGACTCTGGCCCCATCACACATCTCCGGCACCAAGAAACAGGAACTGGAAAACACCACAACCTTCGGCCGACCACACAGAGCACCTTAGAGGACTTCATCCGGTGCATCTTTCACCATGATTGGGACGGCCCAGGGTCATGTTTGGGTGGGCCTAGAACCGGGCCTGATGTCACGCTTTGTGTCACGCTAGAATTGGCGCAATTTAAGTCGAAGGTAAAACTGAGCCTGGGTGTCTGCGTGAAAAGGCATTTTCAAGAGAAAGTTGTGGTTCTTAAAAGAGGAACGAAAGGATTTCACTTCCTCCAAATGTCCAGTGTAGGTCCAGGGGAGCAGGACAGATGTCAGATTTACAGCATAAGTCCTATGTAAAGATGTTTCATGTTCATTAATTGCATGTACATGTAACTTATGTGGATATCCTGAAAACCTGCCATGGACCTAGGTGAAAATCAAAATGCAGTGGTTCCTTCAGAAATAGTGTTTGGAGACTACATAGATTAACTACAAATATATGTACTGAATGCACCATAGTTTAATCACTGGTATGGCAACATTATGCACATATAAACATAGATCAATAGGTGCTCCGTGGGGCGGCACGGTGATAGTGCTTGGTGACCAAAAGTGGCAAAAGTGGGTATGCTGTGTTTTTTTTTTTTTAAAGAATGTTTACTAAAGAACAGTTATTTATTCATAAATCATAGACTCACATTAGCATCAGGATTGAAAACGGTATGCTTTGTTATTACAGTCAACTCACGCATACATTGACGTTTCGATCCCCTATACTGTGATTTCGAAGTAGGGTCTTCATCAGGACAGAGAGGTAGCAACCTCTCACAATCACTTCAAGCAAGAGACGAAATCCATCTGAATCCGACTTCAACTTGTAACGTGGAAATAGTTTTAAAATCAGAGCTAGTGTCCACCCCAGACGGTCCACCCTATGGTGGCCACCACTGTTGTAGAACAACTCTCTTAGTGAAGATCTGAGTGGTACCCACCTTGTAAGCATTGGCCTGGCGGCTGCACGTTCTCCTGCAGTCATTGAAGACAGTGTTCAGTGGTGCTTCTCTCCCAAGAGGGGTTTCCTGTGAATGGAACAAAGAGAACAAAAGGTAGGACTCAAGGAGCAAACAAACACGAGAAACAACAACGAGTGGTCCAACCGGGCCAAACAAAGCCAAGCATTGAGGTAAGAACCCTGGCTGCATGGCAGTAAGGCAAAGGAGATGGTCTCTTGCACAGAAGGTGAGCAGCGCCCCCAAGCCAGCCTCTGGGGACAAATGAAAGCACCCGGCACCTACCATCAACACACACATGCAAACACAGGCATGCAAGCGCCTACCATCACCATACACAGGCCTGCAAGCGCCTACCATAACCATACGCAGGCCTGCAAGCGCGTACCATAACCATACACAGGCCTGCAAGCGCCTATCGTCACTACACACAGACATGCAAGCGCCTACAATCACCACACACAGTCATGCAAGCACCTACCATCACCACACACAGGCATGCAAGCGCGTACCATAACCATACACAGGCCTGCAAGCGCCTACCATCACTACACACAGACATGCAAGCGCCTACCATCACCACACACAGGCATGCAAGCACCTACCATCACCACACACAGGCATGCAAGCGCCTATCATCACCACACATAGGCATGCAAGCGCCTACCATCACCACACACAGGCATGCAAGCACCTATCATCACCATACACAGGCATGCAAGGCATGCAAGCGCCAACCATCACCACACACAGGCATGCAAGCGCCTACCAGCACCACACACAGGCATGCAAGCGCCTACCATCACCACACACAGGCATGCAAGCGCCTACCATCACCACACACAGGTATGCAAGCGCGTACCATAACCATACACAGGCCTGCAAGCGCCTACCATCACTACACACAGACATGCAAGCGCCTACCATCGCCACACACAGGCATGCAAGCACCTACCATCACCACACACAGGCATGCAAGCGCCTATCATCACCACACATAGGCATGCAAGCGCCTACCATCACCACACACAGGCATGCAAGCACCTATCATCACCATACACAGGCATGCAAGGCATGCAAGCGCCAACCATCACCACACACAGGCATGCAAGCGCCTACCAGCACCACACACAGGCATGCAAGCGCCTACCATCACCACACACAGGCATGCAAGCGCCTACCATCACCACACACAGGTATGCAAGCGCCTACCATCACCACACACAGGCCTGCAGGCGCCTACCATCACCATACACAGGCATGCAAGCGCCTACCATCACCACACACAGGCATGCAAGCGCCTATCATCACCACACACAGGCATGCAAGCGCCTATCATCACCGCACACAGGCATGCAAGCGCCTACCATCACCACACACAGCATGCAAGCGCCTACCATCACCACACACAGGCATGCAGACGCCTATCATCACCACACACAGGCGCCTACCATCACCACACACAGGCATGCTAGCGCGTCTACCCTCAACACACACAGGCCTGCAGGCGCCTACCATCACCACACACAGACATGCAGGCGCCTACCATCACCACACACAGGCATGCAAGCGCCTACCATCACCACACACAGGCATGCAGGCGCCTACCCTCAACACACACAGGCATGCAAGTGCCTACCATCACCACACACAGGTATGCAAGCGCCTACCATCAACACACACAGGCCTGCAGGCGCCTACCATCACCATACACAGGCATGCAAGCGCCTACCATCACCACACACAGGCATGCAAGCGCCTATCATCACCACACACAGGCATGCAAGCGCCTATCATCACCGCACACAGGCATGCAAGCGCCTACCATCACCACACACTGCATGCAAGCGCCTACCATCACCACACACAAGCATGCAGATGCCTATCATCACCACACACAGGCGCCTACCATCACCACACACAGGCATGCTAGCGCGTCTACCATCACCACACACAGGAATGCAAGCGCCTACCATCACCACACACTGGCATTCAGGTGCCTATCATCACCACACACAGGCATGCAAGCGCCTACCATCACCACACACAGGCATGCAGGCGCCTACCATCACCACACACAGGCCTGCAGGTGCCTACCATCACCACACACAGGCATGCAAGCGCCTACCATCACCACACACAGGCATGCAAGCGCCTATCATCACCACACACAGACATGCAGGCGCCTACCATCACCACACACAGGCATGCAAGCGCCTACCATCACCACACACAGGCATGCAGGCGCCTACCCTCAACACACACAGGCCTGCAGGCGCCTACCTTCACCACACACAGGCCTGCAGGCGCCTACCATCACCACACACAGGCATGCAAGCGCCTAACATCACCACACACAAGGTCAAACACAGCTTGTGGAAAATCCACAATTATAACAATTACAAAGAAATTCATTGAAAAATAGGACACACTCTCTTGAACTGCTTTGTATCTGTTGCACCATGTATTTATGGCATCTGTAAAGGTTACTGTTGAACATCTGGAAGCGCCTAAGCTTTCTTTCTGTGACTTGTAAACACGGGGGTTGGATGTGGAGTGAGAGTTGTTTTATGTTGTAATCACTTTTACATCTTTTGCTAAAGTTGGAGCTCTGGGAAACCTTGACAGATCACGTGTCCTCAACATTTTTATCTTGTTAATAGTGTTTCTTGAATTTAGTCTAAGAACTGGTGGACATGGCTCTTGTGGGTTTAAGTGGGGGTGCATTGGCAGGGGTGTAACACAGACACTCGTAGCCTGCGTGGGGGAAGGGGTAACCCTTCAGAGTATCGCCATTCAGGCCAAGCCTATGAATATTTATGAGATATTGGGACTTGGGGTCCTGTATTACATTCTGCAGGAGGGCCCCATCATTTTGCCTTATGCCGCTGTGCATTGGCAGTGTTCCGTGGTGTGAGATACTGGGTTACTGGTTGGAGAGGTGAACCCCTACACAAGCTGGAACCACAATCCTTGTCAGGGTGAGGCACAAACAAAACCCCAAATTACCCATACTGAACCCTCAGGAAGCTTGGCGCACAGCAGTCAGGCTTAACTTAGAGACAATGTGTAAAGTATTTATGCAGCATTTCAAACAGTAAAGTGAGAACACAACACAAGGAAAATCCCACACCAATTTAGAAACTTAGAGCAAAATTTAATAAATATATCAGACCAAAACAACAAAAATCCGACCAGGAGAATCGGAGATATGCAATTATAAAGATTTAAGTGAAAATAGCGCCAAAAAGCCCAAAGCGTCACTTGCAGCTATCTGGTTATGTGGGACTGGGAGAAAGTCACAAATTCAGGCCAACGGCAATGGACGACAGGCGGGATTCACGGGCCAGGTTAGTCCCGCTGAAAATATACCTTCTTAGAATAGCGCAAAAAGTCCCATTTGTGGTGTAGGTGGCCGCGAGGAGCAGGGAAGCATCACGGGCGGTCATCGCTGTACAGTGAATGTCCTATTGTCGTTACGTTGGGGCGGGCTGGAGCTTTGCAATGGTGCTCCCCGCGAGCGGGCGATGCTGTAGCCCGAAGGGTTGGGCTGACAGAACATTGCTTTGGCAGGCAGTGCGAGTGACAAAGAATGTCCTGTTCAATTCCGCTCCACTGAGGGGCACACAAAGGGTCCAAGACCGGAGGGGCACCACTGGGGGGCCATTTGCTACTCCAGCTGGATCTGGGTGCTGGTCCACGTGATGGCAGTCTGTTATGTCCCTGTGGCTCTGAAAAGGAGGCCAGCAGACTAGCTCACGGATGTACTCTGGGAGTCCTGGGTTCGAGTGCAGGTCCAGTCCCTCTGTGTCAGGCAGGAGGGCAGCAGTCCAGCAGAGTGGCAGCCCTTTCAGCAGCGCAGCCGTCCTTCTACCTGGCAGGGTCTCCACAGCTCCAGAGTGCACTGAAGAGTGGATGTCTGAGGTCCAATATTGATACCAGGTGTCTCCTCTGAAGAGGCAGAAGCTGCTAGAGGTTTCCCCTTTAAGTGAACAGGTTTCCTGCCTTCCCTGCCCTGGCTCCAGACTAACTACAAGTGTGTATGCAGTCCGCTGTGCACAGGCAGGACACAGCCTGTTAAAGTCTAAGTAGGGTTGTGCCAAGCTCTGGCCTCCCACCCCGTCAGTGATGGACCATCAAGCCACACATTAGCTTTCTATTGTTTTTGGCTGTTTAAGAGGAATACACAATGCCCAACTGTCACCTGCACGGAGTCATGTGTTCCAGAGACAGGCTGCAGGCCTCTCAAATCTTCTAGGACTCTGATTTTCCTCAGCATTTAATATAACCATCCCGAAATTCAAAAGAGCCCATTGAGGCAGCGGAAGCTTTGTTGAGGGTATGGCCAAACAGTGGAGTTCTCTGCCCACAGCGTAAGAAATGTACAGGCATTCTATCATACCAGAAAAGCTTGACGACTCTGCTTTTTAATCTTTAGGTTTCAGGCCCATTCTGTTCAGTTGCGACTAGTCTGTTACCTGGTATCTTTTTGCTACTTCTTTTGCTTTCTTTTCTGCGGCTGACCGTGCAACGACACCTTTGGGCAGCAGTGCACTTTATATAAAAAATATTTTCATTTCATTTCAGGCATTAAAGCACTAAGGCAGGAAAAAAACAACTTTCTAAAAGTGGCATTTTCAAAATTGTAATTTAAAATCAGATTTTAGAATAAAAGAGGATTTTTAATTGCAATTTGAAACACACAAAATATGAACTGGCTACCGTTCCCATTTGGAAGTTACAGCTTATTAAATGTAATAAGGTAACCCCAATGTTATCCTATGTGAGAGGTAGACCTTGCAGTAGTGAAAAGCAAATGTACGAGTTTTTCATCACCAGGACATATAAAATTTAAACATACATGCCCAACTTTTTAAACACACTGCACCCTACCTTTTAGGTTGTCCAGTACCTACCCTAGGAGTAACATATATGCATTAAAAGGTAGGCTTGGGCTTGTCAAAGGGTTTCTTTTGCCAGTTTGAAATGGCAGTTAAAAACTGCACCCCCACCTGAGACATGTTTAAAGTGCTACTTGAGTAGGTGGGACAATAAGTGCTGCAGGCCCACTAGTAGCATTTCATTACAGGCCCTGGGCACATGTAGTACCTCTTACTAAGGGCTTGCAAGTACATTAAATATGCCAAATGGGTATAAGCCAACTCTACCATGTTTCAAGGAGAGAGAAAACACACTTTAGCACTGGTTAGCAGTGGTAAAGTGCACAGAGTCCTAAAGCCAGCACAAACAGGAGGGTTGAAGGCAAATATTTAGGGCAAAAACAACGCCAAGGATGCCAGATTTAACTTGTGGCATGCAATCTGCTCTCCTCCAGACAGCAGTGTATTTGACTAGGCCGGTTACCAAGTCTACCAGTCTTGGCCTCACCACATGACAGGGCTGTGCCATATCCCTCTTTATTAAATGGATGCTGAGCACAGACGTGCCGCGACGCACCTGTAGTGCACCAAAGGCAAGACCGTCTGTGCCCTTCCGCTCCCATCCCCACCCAAACACGCCCAACTAGCAGTCACTTCCGTGAGACCTGCGCCCAGATTTTCCTTCCAGAGTTATGTCGTCTGCTAACAGAGTCCTAAAATATATGGACTTATTTTATCATAGCGTTTACGTTCTTACCCATTTTAATATATCTTCACCTGCGAGTTGCTAGAATGATACAAAAGGCGATCAATGGCCCTATGATGTCACTTCCTGTGAGGTCACATTATATGCAAATTAGAGGAACCTCATATTTTCCATTTTGCTCAGGGCCCCTAAAATCTTAGGGCGGCCCTGCTGTGAACAGTTCGATAAAGGCCCTTCCCACAAGCTGCCCCTGTGGTTCCTCTTAGATTCGGGTCTTCGAAGTACACTGAAGCAATTTCATGTTTAAATGCAAACACATGATCAGAGCTACTAAAAATCGTACTACTCATATAAAATCTTAAATACAGAAAAAACAAGTAAGGAAATCGACAAGATCATTGAAGAATTTGCCCCCCTTGGAGCCTCCAAGACTTACTTTCATGCCTCACGAGAACCAGCTAATAGGTCATCCATTTTCTCTGCAAAAACTCTCCAGGGTCAGAGTTTGTTAATCTGACTATCTAGAGAAGGTCCAGAGCTGAGCTACCAGAAGGTGATGGTTGGTATAGACTGTAAGAAGCTCTTCGAGTCTTCACCCCTCTCTACCCACTCCCTAAAGAAGCCTCCAGGGATTTAATAAGGCAGAGTGGACCTGCAGACTCTACACTGATATCTGTTCCAGGTTCAGGATGGCCGTCCACGGATTGTCCCGTTTGTTGAGGAGCTAATTAATGACTCTACATACGGTATCTGTTACGGCCAATCGTAAGAAGCCATCGTCAGTGCTCTGTAGAACCCAGGGCCAGATACAGAGGATGTGGCTCATTTTAGACCCATCTCGCTCAGATACACAGGATGCGGCTAACTCCAGACCCATCTGTTCCAAGGTGGAACGGCTGCCCTTATCCTCCTTGACCTATTAGCTGCCTTCGACACCGTCTCCCAATACACACTTGAGACCAGGCTCCACCACATCGGCATTCAAAGCAACGCACTCAACTGGATCTCCTCCTTCCTATCCAGCCGGACCCAGATGACCCATCTCCCTCCCATTTCCTATGCACCCAAAGACATCATATGCGGCGTCCCCAGGGCTCCTCCCTCAGCCCCACCCTCTTCAACACTTACATGATGCCACTGGCAGACATCGATCGCACCCACGGACTCAATATTGTCTCCTACGCTGACGACACCCAGCTCATCCTATCCCTCTCAGAGGATGCCAACACCACAAGAGGCCACTTCCAAATCACCATGACTAACATTGACTCCTAGATTTGGACCAACTTCCTCAAACTCAGTTTGAACAAGACAGAGGTCATCATCGTCGGGAACAAGCCCTCTACATGGGACAACACTTGGTGACCATCTACACTGCACTCATCCCCTCCAACCACGCACACAACCTCTGAATCATCCTGGATTCCCAGCTAACTATGAAGCAACAAATCAACACCATCTCCTCTTCCTGTTTCCACACCCTCGGTATTCTCCGGTAAGATCTTCCGATGGATCCCCATCTCAACCAAGAAGACGGCCACAAAGTTCATCATCGCCAGCCAACTCGACTATGACAACGCACTTTAGGCCGGAACTACCAAATAGCTCCTGAGCTGCCTCCAGACCATCCAGAGCTCAGCGTCAAGTCTCATCCTCGACCTCCCCAGAAGAACCAGAATCACCCCCAACCTCAGAGCCTTCCACTGGCTGCCCATCCAATAAAGATGCCTCTTCAGACTCTTCACACACGCCTACAGGGCCCTCCATAAGTCTGGACCCGCCTACATCAACAACCGCCTGACATTCCACAAACCGTCCAGAAAGCCCCGATCCTCCACCCTTGCATTGGCCCACATCCCCGTATCAGTCATAGCTGCTGCAGAGGCCGCTCCTTTTCCTACCTCGCCGCCAAGTCCTGAAACTACCTCCCCCTCCACCGGCGCACTGCCCCATCTTTGAAGGACTTCAGGAAACAGCTCAATACTAGCCTGTCCGACTGCCAGCCAGCTCCAACCGAGGCTCACGGAACAAGAGCACTTGGAGACCCCCTGGGGTGACAAGTCGCGCTCTACTAGACACTCTGATTGTTTGATTGATCTCGCCAAGATACACAGGATGTGGCTAACTCCAGACCCATCTCGCTCAGATACACAGGATGTGGCTAACTCCAGATCCATCTTGCCCAGATACCCGGGATGTGGCTAACTCCTGACCCATATGGCCCAGATACATGGGATGTGGCTAACTCCAAACCCATCTGGCCCAGATACACAGGATGTGGCTAGCTCTGGACCCATCTGGCTGAGATACACAGGATGTGGCTGACTCCAGACCCATTTCCCCCAGATACACAGGATGTGGCTAACTACAGGCCCATCTCACCCAGATATACGGGATGTTGCTATCTCCAGACCCATCTGGCCCACATACAAGGGAGGTGGCTAACTCCAGACTCATCTCGCCCAGATACACAGGATGTGGCTTACTCCAGACCCATCTCGCTCAGAAAAATGGGATGTGGACCAGACCCATCTTGCTCAGATACACGGGATGTGGCTAAATCCAGACCCATCTTGCTCAGATACATGGGATGTGGCCAACTCTAGACCCATCTCGGCCAGATACTCAGGATGTGGCTAACTCCTAACATATCTGGCCCAGAAACACCGGATGTGGCTAACTCCAGACCCATCTCGCCCAGATACACAGGGTGTGGCTAGCTCTGGACCAATCTGGCTCAGATACACAGGATGTGGCTAACTCCAGACCCAACTCGCTCAGATACACAGGATATGGCTGACTCCGGACCCATCTTGCTCAGATACACAGGATGTGGCTGATTCCGGACCCATCTCACCAAGATACACAGGATGTGGCTGACTCCGGAACCATCTTGCTCAGATACACAGGATGTGGCTGACTTTGGACCCATCTCGCTCAGACACACGGGATGTGGCTAACTCCGGACCCATTTGGCCCATATACAGGGGATGTGGCTAATTCTAGACCCATCTCGTTCAGATAAAAGGGATGTGGCTAAATCCAGACCCGTCTCACCCAGATACATGGATGAGGTTAACTTCAGAACCATCTGGCCCAGATACATGGGATGTGGCTAAATCAAGACCCATCTAGCCCAAATACACAGGATGTGGGTAACGCCTGACCCATCTGGCCCAGATACACAGGATGTGGCTGACTCCAGACCCATCTCGCCCAGATACATAGACTGTGGCTGACTCCTGAACCATCTCGCTTAGATACACAGGATGTGGCTAATTCTGGACCCATCTCGCCCAGATACACAGGATGTGGCTGACTCCAGACCCATCTCGCTCAGATACACGGGATGTGGCTAACTCCAGACAAATGTCCCTTGGATACACAGGATGTGGCTTACTCCAGACCCATCTGACCCAGATACAAGGGATGTGGCTAACTCCAGACCCATCTTGCTCAGATACACGGGATGTGGCTAACTCCAGACCCATCGCACTCAGAAAAATGGGATGTGGCTAACTCCAGACCCATCTCGCTCAGATACACGGGATGTGGCTAACTCGAGACCCATCTCCCTCAGATACACGGATGTGGCTGGCTCCAGACCCATCTGGCCCAGATACACGGGAAGTGGCTAGCTCCAGACCCATCTGGCCCAGATACACAGGATGTGGCAAGCTCCGGACCAATCTGGCTCAGATACACAGGATGTGGCTGATTCTGGACCCATCTCACCCAGATACACAGGATGTGGCTGCCTCCAGTCCCATCTCGCTCAGATACACAGGATGTGGCTAACTCTAGACCCATCTCGCCCAGATACACAGGATGTGGCTAGCTACGGACCAATCTGGCTCAGATACACAGGATGTGACTGACTGCTGACCCATCTTGCCCAGATACACAGGAGGTGGCTGACTCCGGACCCATCTTGCCCAGATACACAGGAGGTGGCTGACTCCGGGCCCATCTCACCCAGATACACAGGATGTGGCTGACTCCAGACCCATCAAGCTGAGACACACAGGATGTGGCTAATTTCGGACACATCTGGCCCATATACATGGGATGTGGCTAACTCCTGACCCATATGGCCCAGATACATGGGATGTGGCTAACTCCGGACGCATCTGGCCCAGATACAGGGGGTCTGGCTAGCTCTGGACACATCTGGCCCATATGCATGGGATGTGGCTAGTTCTAGACCCATCTCGCTCAGATACATGGATGTGGCTAACTCCAGCCCCATCTCGGCCATATACATAGGATGTGGCTAACTCCGGACACATCTGGCTCAGATACACGGGATGTGGCTAGCTCCGGATGTATCTGGCCCAGATACACAGGATGTGGCTAACTTCGGACACATCTGGCTCCGATACACAGGATGTGGCTAACTCCGGACGCATCTGGCCCAGATACACAGGATGTGGCTAGCTCTGGACACATCTGGCCCATATACATGGGATGTGGCTAGCTCTGGACACATCTGGCCCATATACATGGGATGGGGCTAGTTCTAGACCCATCTCGCTCTTATAAAAGGGAAGTGACTAACTCAATCATTGTAAGGACTATCCAGGACAGTGTAAACAATGATTCTCTTTGGAAGATATAGATATGTTATTCTCACTCTGAGTATTATTATTTTTTTTTTAAATATGATTTTCTCTCACAGCTGAGCGCTGCGCTGCACTGGTAAGTCGAAATAACAATATGAGAGTGAGAAGTCAGGAGACGACCCCGTTCCTCTTCCAAAGTAATCAGTACAATACCAAAATGAGAACGGGTCTTTTATAAAGATCACTATTATAGCTATGACCCCATAGGTGAATATTATTGGTAAGTATACTGCCTAGGAACCCATAGAGTTTTTTAAAAGAGGCCCCACTCACCTACCTAGTAGGTGACATGCTTTACCATAGGATCCCTCACTCGCCTACCTAGTAGGAGACATGCTTCATCATAGGGGCCCTCACTCACCTCCCTGGTAGGTGACATGCTTCATCATTGGGGCCCCCACTCGCCTACCTAGTAGGTGACATGCTTCATTATAGGAGCCCTCACTCACCTACCTAGTAGGTGACATGCTTTATCATAGGGGCCCTCACTCGCCTCCCTGGTAGGTGACATGCTTCATCATAGGGGCCCTCACTCGCTTCCCTAGTAGGTGACATGCTTCATCATCGGGGCACTCGCTCACCTCCCTGGTAGGGGACATGCTTCATCATAGGGGCCATCACTCACTTCATCATATGGGTCCTCACTCGCCTCCCCGGTAGGCGACATGCTTCATCATAGGGGCCCTCACTCGCCTACCTGGTAGGAGACATGCTTCATCATAGGTGCCCTAACTCACCTACCTAGTAGGTGACATGCTTCAACATAGGGGCCCTCACTCACCTACCTGGTAAGTGACCTGCTTCATTATAGGGGCCCTCACTCACCTCCCTGGTAGGCGACATGCTTCATCATAGGGGCCCTCACTCTCTTCATCATAGGGGCCCTCAGGCGCCTACCTGGTAGGTGACATGCTTCATCATAGGGGCCCTCACTCGCCTCCCTGGTAGGTGACATGCTTCGTCATCGGGGCACTCGCTCGCCTCCCTGGTAGGGTACATGCTTCATCATAGGGGCCATCACTCACTTCATCATATGGGTCCTCACTCGCCTCCCTGGTAGGCGACATGCTTCATCATAGGGGCCCTCACTCGCCTACCTGGTAGGCGACATGCTTCATCATAGGTGCCCCAACTCACCTACCTAGTAGGTGACATGCTTCATCATAGAGGCCCTCACTCACCAACCTGGTAGGTGACCTGCTTCATTATAGGAGCCCTCACTCACCTCCCTGGTAGGCAACATGCTTCATCATAGGGGCCCTCACTCTCTTCATCATAGGGGCCCTCGGGCGCCTACCTGGTAGGTGACATGCTTCATCATAGGGGCCCTCACTCGACTCCCTGGTAGGTGACATGCTTCGTCATAGGGGCCCTCACTCGCCTCCCTAGAAGGTGACATGCTTCATCATAGGGGCCCTCTCTCACCTACCTAGTAGGTGACATGTTTCATCATAGGGGCCCTCACTTGCCTCCCTGGTAGGTGACCTGCTTCATCATAGGGGCCCTCACTCGCCTCCCTGGTAGGTGACATGCTTCATCATAGGGGCCCTCACTCGCTTCCCTAGTAGGTGACATGCTTCATCATCGGGGCACTCGCTCACCTCCCTGGTAGGGGACATGCTTCATCATAGGGGCCATCACTCACTTCATCATATGGGTCCTCACTCGCCTCCCCGGTAGGCGACATGCTTCATCATAGGGGCCCTCACTCGCCTACCTGGTAGGAGACATGCTTCATCATAGGTGCCCTAACTCACCTACCTAGTAGGTGACATGCTTCAACATAGGGGCCCTCACTCACCTACCTGGTAGGTGACCTGCTTCATTATAGGGGCCCTCACTCACCTCCCTGGTAGGCGACATGCTTCATCATAGGGGCCCTCACTCTCTTCATCATAGGGGCCCTCACTTGCCTCCCTGGTAGGTGACCTGCTTCATCATAGGGGCCCTCACTCGCCTCCCTGGTAGGAGACATGCTTCATCATAGGGGCCCTCACTCGCTTCATCATAGGGGCCCTCTCTCACCTACCTAGTAGGTGACATGCTTCATCATAGGGGCCCTCACTCGCTTCCCTAGTAGGTGACATGCTTCATCATAGGGGCCCTCACTCGCCTCCCTGGTCGGTGACATGCTTCATCATAGGGGCCCTCTCTCACCTACCTAGTAGGTGACATGCTTCATCATAGGGGCCCTCACTCGCCTCCCTGGTAGGTGACATGCTTCATCATAGGGGCCCTCACTCGCCTCCCTGGTAGGAGACATGCTTCATCATAGGGACCCTCACTCGCTTCATCATAGGGGCCCTCACTCGACTCCCTGGTAGGTGACATGCTTCGTCATAGGGGTCCTCACTCGCCTCCCTAGTAGGTGACATGCTTCATCATAGGGGCCCTCACTTGCTTCCCTAGTAGGTGACATGCTTCATCATAGGGGCCCTCACTCGCCTCCCTGGTAGGTGACATGCTTCGTCATAGGGGTCCTCACTCGCCTCCCTAGTAGGTGACATGCTTCATCATAGGGGCCCTCACTCGCTTCCCTAGTAGGTGACATGCTTCATAATAGGGGCCCTCACTCCCCTCCCTGGTAGGTGACAAGCGTCATCATAGGGGCCCTCACTCGCTTCATCATAGGGGCCCTCACTCGCCTCCCTAGTAGGTGACATGCTTCATCATAGGGGTCCTCTCTCACCTACCTAGTAGGTGACATGCTTCATCATTGGGGCCCTCACTCGCTTCCTAGTAGGTGACATGCTTCATCATAGGGGCCCTCACTCTCTTCATCATAGGGGCCCTCAGGCGCCTACCTAGTAGGTGACATGCTTCATCATAGGGGCCCTCACTCGCCTCCCTGGTAGGTGACATGCTTCATCATAGGGGCCCTCACTCGCCTCCCTGGTAGGAGACATGCTTCATCATAGGGACCCTCACTCGCTTCATCATAGGGGCCCTCACTCGACTCCCTGGTAGGTGACATGCTTCGTCATAGGGGTCCTCACTCGCCTCCCTAGTAGGTGACATGCTTCATCATAGGGGCCCTCACTCGCTTCCCTAGTAGGTGACATGCTTCATCATAGGGGCCCTCACTCGCCTCCCTGGTAGGTGACATGCTTCGTCATAGGGGTCCTCACTCGCCTCCCTAGTAGGTGACATGCTTCATCATAGGGGCCCTCACTCGCTTCCCTAGTAGGTGACATGCTTCATAATAGGGGCCCTCACTCCCCTCCCTGGTAGGTGACAAGCTTCATCATAGGGGCCCTCACTCGCTTCATCATAGGGGCCCTCACTCGCCTCCCTAGTAGGTGACATGCTTCATCATAGGGGTCCTCTCTCACCTACCTAGTAGGTGACATGCTTCATCATTGGGGCCCTCACTCGCCTCCCTAGTAGGTGACATGCTTCATCATAGGGGCCCTCACTCGCTTCCTAGTAGGTGACATGCTTCATCATAGGGGCCCTCACTCGCCTCTCTGGTAGGTGACATGCTTCATCATAGGGGCCCTCACTCTCTTCATCATATGGGCCCTCAGGCGCCTACCTAGTAGGTGACATGCTTCATCATAGGGGCCCTCTCTCACCTACCTAGTAGGTGACATGCTTCATCATAGGGGCCCTCACTCGCCTCCCTAGTAGGTGACATGCTTCGTCATAGGGGTCCTCACTCGCCTCCCTAGTAGGTGACATGCTTCATCATAGGGGCCCTCACTCGCCTCCCTGGTAGGTGACATGCTTCATCATAGGGGCCCTCACTCGCCTCCCTGGTAGGAGACATGCTTCATCATAGGGACCCTCACTCGCTTCATCATAGGGGCCCTCACTCGACTCCCTGGTAGGTGACATGCTACGTCATAGGGGTCCTCACTCGCCTCCCTAGTAGGTGACATGCTTCATCATAGGGGCCCTCACTCGCTTCCCTAGTAGGTGACATGCTTCATCATAGGGGCCCTCACTTGCCTCCCTGGTAGGTGACATGCTTCGTCATAGGGGTCCTCACTCGCCTCCCTAGTAGGTGACATGCTTCATCATAGGGGCCCTCACTCGCTTCCCTAGTAGGTGACATGCTTCATAATAGGGGCCCTCACTCCCCTCCCTGGTAGGTGACAAGCTTCATCATAGGGGCCCTCACTCGCTTCATCATAGGGGCCCTCACTCGCCTCCCTAGTAGGTGACATGCTTCATCATAGGGGTCCTCTCTCACCTACCTAGTAGGTGACATGCTTCATCATTGGGGCCCTCACTCGCCTCCCTAGTAGGTGACATGCTTCATCATAGGGGCCCTCACTCGCTTCCTAGTAGGTGACATGCTTCATCATAGGGGCCCTCACTCGCCTCTCTGGTAGGTGACATGCTTCATCATAGGGGCCCTCACTCTCTTCATCATAGGGGCCCTCAGGCGCCTACCTAGTAGGTGACATGCTTCATCATAGGGGCCCTCTCTAACCTACCTAGTAGGTGACATGCTTCATCATAGGGGCCCTCACTCGCCTCCCTAGTAGGTGACATGCTTCATCATAGGGGCCCTCACTCACCTACCTAGTAGGTGACATGCTTCATCATAGGGGCCCTCACTTGCCTCCCTAGCAGGTGACACACTTCATCATCGGGGTCCCACCCTGGTCATTGAATGTTTCCAGGGTGTGCTACAACGCCCGACTACAGCGGGGCTGGTTTTATTTTCGAGGATGAAGGGGTGATGATGAGTTCTTTGCTGATGAGTGCAGTGTTTGAAATTGGCTCAAAACTCCCAGTCAATTGGACATAAATTTGAATCACAGGAGTATTCGTCAATATTAAAAAGGATAGTAGAGGCGGATATGTGCAGGATATTAATTTGATCCAACGTATCCTCTAAGCGGTCCACATGTTTCATCCAAATTACTCTGGAGCCTCTCAGGGTCAGAATGGCCTTCGTCAGGACCAGAAGGAACAAGCCAACATGCACGCGAAGGCATGCAGCGATTGTGCGAGTGGATTGTACATACAACTCACCGGAAATTTGCTGTTTTTTCTTTCTTCCTAGAAAGAGATAGTAAATAAATTGTACTTTTTTTTGTTGTTAAATTGATGCGAGTTAAAATGTAGAAAGGCAATGCTTACTGGGAAAATCACACCATGCTGTAAATACAAAAAAATCCAACAAAGGAACTAACTTTGGAGACCACAAGGTATTAAGAGCCTTATCCTTATAACCCTGCGCAACGTGGGCTCCTGAAAAAGCTAAACATTGCAGAAAACGTTTCATTGACCCAAAAGAACATAAAGGGAGAGAAGCGGTGCGACTTTCCATATTCAACCCCAAACGCCATGTGGAATCCCATTTGTTCAACGAACGCCGACTAGACGGAGAACTTGAGAGCAACTTGAAAGGTGTTTTGGTGAATAAACAAGAGTAAATGCTGCTGGCCGAGGCACCCACAGGGGGCCACTAGAGAGGTCAGCACTCTAGTGTCGCCTGGGCACCCCACACCCCCCGCCCCCTTTAGGGTCAGGGACTCTGGTTGGGGTCCCCCCCCTCTCCAGCCTGGTTGCGACGCACGAGGGACATCACTTCCTGGGTGCCCAGGACTTGGGGGAGGGTATATATCCCTTCCCCCACCATTTTGGCAACCTCTTTTGATCGCCGCACACACCGTCTTTGGGCACGCCATCAGGGTGCTTCGCAGGACACGCTGTCCTGCACCGCTGGTATCGACACCGTCCGGTTTCAGCTTTAAGTTGATTGCGGTGAGTGCGTGCCAGGAGGGGCCATTGCCAGTTTTATACAGCCTCCTCCTATTTGTCCCCGTGTGGGGTGCTGTGGCTCCGATCTCCTGATGTTGCGGCACCCAGGGTGGGGGCACAACGGCACGGGAAGCATTTATAGGTCGAGGAGCCTGTGGCTATCTTGGTGGCTCGGTCTGGTGTGTTGGGCTTAAGGGGCGGTGTGTTTGCAGCGGGTTCGTGCTGCCTTCCACCCTTCGTTCCGAATTGGAGCTGGCACTCGGGCCGGTGAAACGGGGTGGGCAGCAAGTCCGAGCTCCTGATTCCTCGGACTTCTGCAGAGTTATGCGGCTTAAGTCCGCCACCGGGTTGTGAGTGAGGTGCTGGTGGCCGTTAAGTTCCCGGTCTGAGTCCCATCCGCACGAAAGACACCCAGGATGCATTGTCAGGGGTCATGCTTACCATAGGGGATGGCTTGATTGTCTGATTGTTGGCCACATTTGCTTACGCCGATCGGTTGATCGGCATTGCAGAGGTCTCCGTGTTCGTGCATTCCCATGCATTGGCTGAGCAATGTCTTCAGCAAGGGTAACATTGAAGCGGCATGTCACTTTTAAAATGTGTCCCTGCGTGCGAGCACTGGTCACTCCTGTATGCCCATGCCTTTCTTTTATCCTTTACTGTGTCCCGCTCGTGGCGTCTGAGCAGCGCGGGGCAAAGTCTGCAACACAAAGGAATCAGTGGGGGGGGGATGGGTGGCGAGCGAGCAGCCTGCCGTGCCCCCGCTTCCCGGTAGCGGCACACGCGCATTTATAAATAAGAATTGCCGAGAGATGTGGAGTGAAATTCTTGTACACGCGAGGTCAGGCTCAGTTGTCGCGGAGAAACAAGTGTTCAGTTTAATCGCGCCCAGCTTATTGAAGCCATGCTCCTCTCCTCCCCCACACCCCAACTCGTTCACACCGCACCTGGCTTGGTAGTGGGATGTCAATAGTTGAACCCTGATTGTAGTGGAGAGTGCAGTCGCATTTGTGTTGATAAAGACCACGGTTGGCCCACCGCTGGGACGCTCAGGTTGTATACCTTGCAGACGAGGGTGTTCTCACCCTGGCACCCGTCGATGGCCCATAACTCTTTTGCGCGCCTGACACGCCATCTACCACTACTGTGCCACTACCCTTGTCGCTGTGTGGCACGCTGCGAGATGAGCAGGGGCAGGCTGTTTTGGTCTGGTTGTGAATGAGCAGTCTTGGCGTTTTCGGTTCTTGCGTCTTTTAATTGGTGTTGTTGCCTCTGCTCTTCTGCGTGTAAGATGTTGATCGCCGGTAGGAACTCTTTGAGGGTCAAGCTCGCTGTGCCGAACCGGTGCGTTGAGGCATTGGTAGAGACTGCAGTTGGTACACCAACTTTGCGGGCAGAGGTGCAGCATTAATGAGGGTTGCGGCGGTGAGTGGAGCATTGGAGTCGCCATTTGAGTAGAGGGACCGGCGCTCACTGAACCCTGGTCTTTGCCACTCTCTATTATCAGGATTCGGGGTCAATGAGGGGAACTCATCCAGGGTTTTCTTTGCCCGTTTGCTGTTTGGAGGGGATTGTTGGCTCATAAGCAACAGGGGCCTCGGTTATTGCAGAGGCCGCCGTTCTCCCCCGAAGGGGGGGAGAGGCTCAGAGGCCGGTGCCATAACCCACGCCGCGCCAAAAGGTGGTGGGGAAACCGGTTCTGGGCGCCTACAGCGACCGGAAGCGAAGGCTGGTAGCCCCGCCCAGCCTCAGGCCAGCCTAGTGGCGACTAACCCCCCCCCCCGTCCAATGGGGGGGCGATGCTGGATACAAATCCCCCAATGGGGGTGCGTTACCCGGGCAGGCGGGAAACGCAAGGGACGCAAGGGGGGAATATAAGCAACCGCTCTCCCAGGTAGCTCCTAACTTTGTGGAGCGGGGAGAGCGGCGCACCGGCACGGCAGGGTGATGTGGCCTGGCCAACAAAAGGGGGGTAGCAAACGGAGACGGTGCTCGCGGCCCAGACCCGGCCTGTTGGCAGGGCACAAAAGGTAGTGAGTTGTGGGCCTAACTCCGGTGAGAAAAAAGCTACCCCTCCCTACATGCAGAGAGCGTGGGTGACCAGCCAAATGGTGGTCTCAGCGATAACAGGACAAAAGAGGACTACCAAGGACTAACCACAGAACTGGTTGGGGTGTCATTTACGAACTGGATGTACAACAAATTACGAATGGGGGGGGGCAGTTCGCAAATAACCCAATGTGACCAAGGTCATGCCAATATGTGTGTAACCATAATAAAATCTGCGGCCAACAACGACCACAACAGTACAATCCTTGTTGGCTAAGTTTCTTGGGTCGCCAGTGGGGGCGGGGGCTGGATAATAAGTTCCACCGGTTAGGCGCAGTGCGAGGGTTATTGCAGAGGCCGCCGTTCTCCCCCGAAGGGGGGGAGAGGCTCAGAGGCCGGCGCCATAACCCACGCCGCGCAAAAAAGGTGGTGGGGAAACCGGTTCAGGGCACCTACGGCGACCAGAAGCGAAGGCTGGTAGCCCCGCCCGGCCTCAGGCCAGCCTAGTGGTGACTAACCCCCCCCCTGTCCAATGGGGGGGCGATGCTGGATACAAACCCCCCAATGGGGGTGCGTTACCCGGGCAGGCGGGAAACGCAAGGGACGCAAGGGGGGAATATAAGCAACCGCTCTCCCAGGTAGCTCCTAACTTCGTGGAGCGGGGAGAGCGGCGCACCGGCGAAATCTTGGAACCCACCCACCCACACCTACGAGGCAGCAGTGTCGCAGTGCTGGACAGCAACACGAGCGTTGGCGGAAAACTGTACGATGGTTGGCTAAGGAGACACACCGACAGGGCGGTGTGTAGGAGGAGGGCCGCTCAACTTGGGATGCCGCACGGCAGGGTGATGTGGCCTGGCCAACAAAAGGGGGGTAGCAAACGGAGACGGCGCTCGCGGCCCAGACCCGGCCTGTCGGCAGGGCACAAAAGGTAGCGAGTTGTGGGCCTAACTCCGGTGAGAAAAAAGCTACCCCTCCCTACACGCAGAGAGCGTGGGTGACCAGCCAAATGGTGGTCTCAGCGATAACAGGACAAAAGAGGACTACCAAGGACTAACCACAGAACTGGTTGGGGTGTCATTTACGAACTGGATGTACAACAAATTACGAATGGGGGGGCAGTTCGCAAATAACCCAATGTGACCAAGGTCATGCTAATATGTGTGTAACCATAATAAAATCTGCGGCCAAACATGACCACAACAGTACAATCCTTGTTGGCTAAGTTTCTTGGGTCGCCAGTGGGGGCGGGGGCTGGATAATAAGTTCCACCGGTTAGGCGCAGTGCGAGGGTTATTGCTTTCTTGCGGTGGCTGAGGGTCGGGTCCGGCGCTTTCCACCCCTGTCTGTGGGTGCTCCGCCCCTCGGTACGGATCTGTATTCAGCCTTCTTTGAGCAGTGGTGAGGGCTGCATGCAATGAGTGAAGGCACGCACAGTCAGCGTTTCCAGGAGCAAAGAGTGAGATTCCTTGCAGTGATTGCGGAATGTGGTTGCTCTTTGTGGTACATAGGGCTTTGACCCTGTGCATGGTTTTGAATGTGGTTGTTTCGTTATCGCTAACACAGGGTGACCCACACAGTGGACAGGCTCGTTTTCCGAGTGGCGGGGGGGTTGGCCTCTGGCGCGGTGCTTTACGCCCTTGGGCTCGAGGGGGACTGCCTGGCCCGCCATGAAGCAGCCGAGGTTGCCCCCCCCTTTTTGTCATTCATAGGGGAATTAGACCGTTCAGGGGCCCATACGGAAGTTGGATGTGGGTGCTGGTCAGGGAGGCCGCGTGTTCCCTGGCATTGCCATAAGCATGCTGAGGTGGGGGAGGGCTCACTGAGGCTATCATTGGTTCTCTCGTGAGCGGCATGAGGCTGGCTCGTGGCCCTAGATGGGGATGCAGCCTCTTTAGTAGAGGGCGTCTTACGTTATGCTCCATATGTTATTAACTTGGCAGGCTGAAATAGCTCAGTTGGGAGAGCGTTGGACTGCAGATCTGAAGGCCCCTGGTTCAATCCCGGGTTTTGCCACAGTCCGAGAGGTTCTTTGCTCCTCACAAAATATTTCTAGGAGGCTGCACAGAGTCCTGTACATAGAATTAAAACGCTCTCCTATAGCGAGGTTCATTGCCATTTTGAGATTGTTGTAATGCCATGTTAGCATAATTTTCTGTGCTGATCATAATTTAATGCCTAATTATTTATGCTATGCTTAGTGCATGCGTTTCCGATGCCAGGTTCGCATATTTATTTTACTATGCTGAACTGCTGCCTGCACGCATTGGCTATGCCGTGATAGCATACGTTTGAGTGTTATCCTTGGATTCAGACCGTCGGGGATCTGAGGTTGCACCGTCTGTAGGTGTTGTTTTGCACTAATGTTACTGACCTTTACTTGAGCTGGGGCATGTTCAGTGCATCTCAATCTATTCTTACAGTCCCCCTTGACGGGGCAGCAATTCTGCAACTCTAACCGCACTTTTTGCTTTGCGCCCAAACCATTCCTGCTTTTATTTACTGGGTTCCACCCAGACACTTCTGTTAGTGGTGATGGGGTATTTGCGTGCACCCAAACCATACTAAATTGTTGAACATCTTGGGGAATGCTAAATGCACTCAGACGTTAATTACTTTTGCTGGTGTTGGGCATTTACACTTCAGTCCAAACCGTTCTTGCATTTACATATTATGGGGCATATTTCTTGCACCCAAATGTTACTTGGTATTGGGATTTGTTTCTTGCTTAAATCGGCGGCACTGGTTTGTGTGCAGTCATTTAGATGTCCTTAACAAGAGATTGCCAGAGGAATTCATGCCTTCATGGGCGCTGGGCACCAGTCTGCAGCTCTCCCCGAGGCACATTATTGCTTAGCCTCTGGGGCTTATTCGGGTAGGTTTGCGTAGCATCCCGTTGAGCGGATGGGTTGGCTCCAGGATGCATTTTAGATTAATGAGTACTGGGCGTGGTGGGCTCTGTAATGTTAGAGTTCGATTTTCCAGAGCTCCTCTGGCAGTGCCTTTTGGGCTGGTTGCCCTGCGCAATTGCGCTCAGGTTTTTGAAATTTGCATGATGGCATTTGTGATTTCTGCACGCGAGGGTAAATTCAATGACCAAAAATGTGGCTTCTTGGTCCGTGGTGCCGTACTCTTTTTCGGCTTCGTGCGGGTCTGTGTTAAGGGATGTTCTGTGTCGAAGGTTGATTGTAACGGAGGATTGTTGCTAAAGTAATCCGATTGCATGGCAACCGGGACTTATTATTATTGAAGTGCTCCAATCGGCATTACGGAAACTGTGTTTTAAACATGCCAACAGGAAGCCCTATGGGGGATCAGATTGTTGACCCCTTGAGGGACCTGGCCAGGTCACCCCCTTCCGTGGTGCCATCAGCAAAGCTGATGCTCCCTGCGTCTCTGAGCTGGACCAGTGCTCTTCATAAACGGTAGCACCCAGCTCGAGGGAAGGATTCATTGTGCCTGTTCCTCCTTTACACCATTGACATGGTCAAGGGCCCTGGCTTGCTGTAGGTACAAGGTTAAGGGTTGAGCATATATGGGACTCAATGACAAAAGAGGTTGAACTAGGTGACACGCTTCGCTACGCATATGGATCGGCTTGCATATTTTAATCCAATGACAAAGACGGAGCAAGGGTTCGGGTCTGAAACAGTAGGCCACAAGGTGGCTCGAAAAAACATTTTCAAGCCCTCGCTAACGGTGTAAGGGTGTTGCAATTCTATAATTGCAGGTAATCATTATCCGGTATTAATTGATAGATTTGACCGGGTGGTTTCCGGTACTCGGCACCGTCATATAATTATCAATGCCGGCGATGGTGGCAGCTCGCCACTACTTGACCTGGTCTCTCTAGTTTAGAGTTGACCACAACATCGCACAATTATTAATTCAATATACATTAAAAGGACTATTCCCTGCTGCCCATGCCATTCTTATAGCTCTTGGGGACTGGAATCGTTGGAATTGTCACACTTACACAATTGTTTGGTATAGTAGCTGTGATGTTACTGGGACTTGCGGCAGGGCTGGAGCTTTGATTGGTGCAAACTGTAGTGGCCTCCTGCCGCACGCTGAGGGCAATAAAATAAGTACCATTAACTTGGCTAGCAATAAGACCTGCAAGCAGATATACCTTGGGTGGTGGAGGTGAGCACCAACACATGTTATGTTAGGCACAGCAAGGTCAATAACATTTACCTGCCTTTCCTCCTTCGGTGGTAAGGACAGGAAACGCCCACGGAGGGCAGCACCCACCAGACACAGCACTGGCCCATTTTACAAATTCAAACAAACCTCCTCCCATGTCCTTTAATTGCCAGCTAGTTAGAGCAACAGCAGCAACTGGAGCCATGATCACAACCTAAGCACGCACGTAGAAGTAGCACATAGCTCCTAACGACAGTGGTCACGGCATCCCGGCAAGCAGTCTAGTTACAAATGTTATGTGGCATTCGGGGACGGGTGGCTGCACTCATGGCATGTATAGGTTCACAGCTAGGGACAGCCCAGGATCCATTCCTAGAAGCTGGTCGTCCGGGACCAATAAGGAGGTTTGTGTCGCAGGGACAAACAGGGATTGGTGAGGTGTTTATTGCAACATGAGGGCGTCCCAATCAGCATGGCTCGGGCAAATGCGCCGCCATGGAGGAGGGAGCGCTTACTTGGGCGTGCTGGCCGAAAACGTCACCCCTCCCCCTTTGATTCCCCCTGGTCGCGCTGTCGGGCCATGTCGAGGGTGCCCATGCGGTCCCTGGTATCGCTGGATACGTTGTTGTCCACCTGCTTTGTGTTGCGTGGTGCCTTGAGCCCGGTGGCAGCATAGGTCATCGGCGATGTATGATGGTGAGTCTGAGGCCCACATTGACATTATACTCGAATAAAGTTTGATAGTGTTGATGAATTCCACAACACATTGCATCCCTGAATACCCCTTCATAGTGTTCTGTCGACTAACTTGTTCTGAAATGTGCCGGGGGTAGCTGGCATGGGTAGGTTGGATATGCACCGTACCATTGTTTGATTTGTCTCGCAAGAAAGGGTCATTCCTAGTCTTTTGAATGTCACTCTCAGCTGCACTGAAAGGTTGAAAATGTCACACATGGCAATATGAAACCTGGGCAGCTATGGACAGGGCGGCTAGCTCTCAAAGAGCTATTTGAATTCAGTAGTTTGGATGGCGCCGATATCTCGAATCCATTAATATTTCTTTTACGATCTGGTGACTCGCATTTAAGGGGGGGTCCATGGTCCTTGCTTGGTTAATTAATGTCTCCAGGACACAAAGACACCCGTTGCTTAAGGTCTCCTGCTCCCATTGCTTCACCCTTGGTTTGGTGGTACCATAAGGGGGGCAGTCACTTACGTATAAACCGTCGGTTGGTGACGTTAGAAAGACTTTTCTCACTCCTGCGCTGTAGGACGGTGGCCGGATTGACCTACTGAGTGATGTAATCCCTGTGATGTCATGAAAGAGGTTTGGTAGCACAGGGTAATAGGGGCAGATGGTACTAAGTCTCTTGTATGGACAATACGAAGGGTAATTAAAAGAAACTGGTATGGAGTTTGTTCTGTATTGTGTAACTGGGGGAGTGCGGTTGGCTCATTACATTTACACTGCCTCTGAGATAAGCCAAAGTCTCTGCCTAGCCACCTAGGGGGTGGGCAGGTATCAGCTTAAGTGTCTACTCCCTTCTCCTGACTAGAGAGGTGGGTTCGGCCAGGCTTAGGTGCATACCCTAGCCAACCGAAAACTCAATTTGCAACATTGGTATAGTATGCCTAGGAGTTGTTTGCAGTCCATTCACAACCGCCCACAGGGCGAATGTTTCAGGCCACAAGGTTGCGGAGGGCCCTGGTTGGGAGCCTGGTGACGTGTCGTGCAACCAAGGGCAGGTATCAGGTCGCTTCAGTTATGACATATTCACCTGCGCTTTAGCCAGGGCAGCAGGCGGGTGGTGGTAGTTGTCATCTAACAAGTGTGCTGCGGTGCAGAAACGTTTGGTAAACACTGCGTTAGAGCCAAATGGCGACAGGGTATTCTAGACCTTTTGGCGTCCCACATTCAGGAAGGGGCAGGTTTTGGTTCAGAATGTTTCCCTCTGGTTCCCACAGACTTGTCGGCTCCCCGGTTACCCTTATATGGGCTAGAACCTGAGACTGGAAGGGGCATCTTCTGTGACCAGTGTCCAAACTATGTTGATAGTCAATGCTGGGGTAGATGTCCCTTGAAGGGCATGATTACTTCTTGGCCTGTCCCAATTTTGGGGTCTAACTGGGGTTGGAGTATTAAGTCCACAGTCCTTAGGAATCATCCAGTATTCCTTCAATCCAAGTAAGGGCAGTTAGCGATACATACGTATCAGCGAGTGGGTAACACACACCAGTTATCAGCGACTTCATGCCCCGGGGGCACGCGCGCTTCACAATAACACAAAGCTGCAACCAGTAAGATGCCAAGTGGCAAAAACCAGTAAATAGGTTGAATGGGAGTCCCTGGCCTTACAGCTGTGCGAGCCGGCCTCATTGAGAGGTACGCCCAGGTGAAAATGGTGTGCTTCTTTAGGTCCTCATGACCAATGCGGTTTGTGGTATCACACCAGGCTGATTGCTTAAGGTCATCCTGGGCCGCATTTACACAGCCCAGTATGAGGCCCTTGTGGGTCGGTGCCATGAATGACTAATTCCCAGGGGGCAGCAAGGGAAGGCAAGGCTCTTTCCAAATCGGGCACCAGAACACAAGGCAGCCAGGGCCAGAGCGGATGTTGGGTAACTTGTGTAGGCACCTGCGTAGTGTCACTCCACAAAAGGGTGAGTTGTAGCCAATAATGGGCACAAGGCGTATATTGTTTCAAACCAGATTCAGGGTGTCTGCAATCATCCCACCCAGAGGGTCATGGGGCTGAGTCATGTGAGGCAGTGGAACTTTCCCGCATGAGGGTGTACAGTTCTCGGAACAAGTTCACAGGCCATAAGGGCTTTTGGTTTCATGAGACACTAGCTTATCCAGGCCAACGTCCAGGGCCATTGTGATCCAGATGGGGTCCATCTTTCACCAGTAGGGATGGATCGCTTCCTTCTAGATTTGCAGGAGGCTCTAAAGATGAGAGATTGCAGGTAAGGGTATAGCTGTTTAGTGGGGGGCTCTGGTGGCGACGGAGGCCACCTCCAGAGCTGTGGCGGAGTTACAGGGCGACCTGGAAGCAGGCAGGTACCAAGGGTACCTCTGCGTGGCACCATAGAGTGCTAGAGCCAAAGCCGAGGAGCCTCATGGGAGGGTCCTTGAAACTGTGTTGGCGCCCCGCTAGTCCTTCGGGCAGTTGTGGGCCTGAACAACCAGGGGGTTTGCTATGCGACGCTCCGCCCTGAAAGGGGTGTAATAAGGTACCAACGGTCACGTGATCCGGGAAGAGGATAACTAGTAAGGATAGCACAGGCGGGGTTCGCCCCAGTGCTGCCTGGCTCAGCAGGCGGCCCAGTTAGTTGCCTGCCCTTGGATCGCTCATAAGATAACCCACCTATTACATAACGGTGTATGTAATAAACCTGCAGCAACTTTACCCAAACAATAAATTGTGTTGTGTGTTTATTTATGGGAAATGTATATTATGTTGGAGGGGTGGAAAAGGACGCCAATGACGATACTATGCTGTTGGCCGAGGCACCCACAGGGGGCCACTAGAGAAGTCAGCACTCTAGTGTCGCCTGGGCACCCCACACCCCCGCCCCCTTCAGGGGCAGGGACTCTGGTTGGAGTCCCACCCCTCTCCAGCCTGGTTGCGGCGCACGAGGGGCGTCACTTCCTGGGCGCCCAGGACTTGGGGGACGGTATATATCCCTCCCCCATCATTTTGGCGACCTCTTTTGATCGCCGCACACGCCGTCTCCCTCCCTACCGCTTACCTGGCGTGGTGGTGGCGGGGGGGGGGGCAGAGAATATTGTAATGTTTTCCTTTTTTCGTTGCAGGCGGATGTATAGGGTGATCTGGAAGCAGGCCGGTACCAAGGGTACCTCTGCGTGGCACCATATGGGGTGCCAGAGCCAAATCCAAGGAGCCTCATGGGAGGGTCCTTGAAACTGTGTCGGTGCCCCGCTAGTCCTTTGGGCGGTTGTGGGCCTGAACAACCAGGGGGTTTGCTATGCGACGCTCTGCCCTGAAAGGGGCATGAGTAAGAAAGTACCAACGGTCACGTGATCCGGGAAGAGGATCACTAGTAAGGGCAGCACAGGCGGGGTTCACCCCAGTGCTGCCTGGCTCATCAGGCGGCCAGGCGGCCCAGTTGGTTGCCTGCCCTTGGATCGCCCGTAAGATAACCCACCTATTACATAGCGGTGTATGTAATAAACCTGCAGCAACTTTACCCAAACAAAAATTTGTGTTGTGTGTTTATTTATGGAGAATGTATATTATGTTGGAGGGGTGGAAAAGGATGCCAATGACGATACTATGTAAACATGAAGAACTTGTGCATTTACATTGTATGTTCTTGAAAGGGGGTTTCACCAATTACTTACAAAATGTCGCCTCTCAGACTCCAGGGAAATGTTAACCGAAATGGACAACAAAACTCCTCAACTTTACTGGGAGGTGGTTGGCAGAACGGCCGGCCGGACGGATACGACCACCCATATTACTACCCAAAAGAACTGGGCGTGCCCCCCACAACTTGCGTCACACAAACCCCACCTCCTCATCAGTAGCGATGGGCTGGCATGTCCGAGCACAGTTGAGGGTGTCCGGTCTGAGCCTGTTTCAGCCAGGCAGCAGGTAATAGACCAAATAACACGTTTAACCGCGACAAAAGAACGACACCAAAGCAAAGCGAAGTCAATATTAAAGCCACAAACTCACCTTTACAATAAAAGACAAGGCCATGTAAGTTCATCTAATAACGTAACAAGCATAATTAATATGAAAACACATCAGCATTCGACAAACAAATCTTACGCCTGGAAGACAGACTAAAGCAGTGCTGCAAACCGAGATTACAACAAGGGTTACCTTTCCTTTTTCGTTTCTTATTTCCCAGAAGAGGGAGTACCAGCGACAAGGGCGGGGAGATGCCTGAAGTGGCACTCGGGAGCAGCCCTCCCTCGGGTCTGGCGCCTCTGCGGCGTCATTTCCAGTGCGCGGTGGGCTGGGGACAGGTATTTATACAGGCCTCCACCCACTGTCCACCCTCTTTGTCCCCCCGCTGCCACATAAATGGAAGCACCGATTGGATTGGCCACGGTGTAGTTTGGCTCATCAGGTGGGCAGGGCAGCTTAGGTCAGTCACCGCTTCCTGCCCTTGGATCGTCCGTAAGTTAACCCACCAAGACGGCATACTCCTTGTATGTAATAAACCTGCAGCAAACTTTCTCCAACAAAATCTTGTGTGGACTGTTCATTTTGCGCAGCACGACTAATTACTGCTGAGCGGGGGGTTGTCGATATCAGCACTAGAAGTTTTCCTCCCCACGGTCTCCAGGCAGGCCAACGATTGCTTCAAAAGTAAAGAAATTGGAGAAAAAAATGCGTTCACATGCCCTATTTTTCTTCTTTTTAAGCAATTGCGGCACCCACGCTTTAGCTTAAGATGTTTAACCCCTTCGCCGTGGGGGTAATTCCCCCGCGGAGGGTGGGGCGGTGGCGACGGCGCTGTGCTCGTGACGAGCCCAGCTCGTCATGAGGCACAGTGGAGCTGTGCTCATGACAAGCTGAGCTTGTCACGACTCCGTCCACTAATTGATTCTCCCGCAGAGGCGGGGAATCAATCGCGCGTGGGTGGAGCGCGACCGTTATGACGAGCCCAGCTCGTCATGAGCACAGCTCCACTGTGCCACATGACGAGCTGGGCTCGTCATAAGCACACAACGGGTTAAGGCTAAAGCGCAGATGCCACGGATATAACAAAAGTAAACAAATGAAAATAAAATGGTGTCCGCACGCTTCTTTTTCTTCTATTTATTTACTTCTGTTACAATGGCAGCAGCCGCGCTTTAGTTTTAAACATCTTAAGCTAAAGCGAGGGTACCGCCATTGCTACAAAAGTAAAGAAATAGAAAAAATGAGGATGTTTAAAGCTAAAGCGCAGGCTCAGTCATTGCATAAAAATGAAGTCAAATAAACATAAAATGAAAGGCATGCGGCCACGTCTGGTGTAGCAAATAATAGAAGAAAGGCGCGCCTGCGATTATTTCTGCCAAGGCGTGCCGCGCTGCCAACATGAAAAAAGAAAGAGTTGTGGGAGAGCGTCTCCTGCCTGCAACAGCAACCAGGAGAAAAACATTTAAGAAAAATAGTGCCTGGAGGCTATAATTAAAGCCTACTGAGTAACAACACATGTAACAGTGGGTGTCCTCATGGGAGGTTACAAGAAGAGAATAGGAGGTACTAAGGAAGGAGACTAATCCTATAGACCAATAAAAAGCCACCATTTACAAAGGACAGTGACGGAGAAAAAGTAAAAAGATGGGCAGAAAGTGGGCGGAGCTTCACGCTCATATCCTGGATACGAGTAAAGCTACAATGGTTCTGTCGGGGAGAAAACAATTACATAGCAAATGAAGACGAAGCTTGTTACCAATTTTTGATATGACTCTCTGCGTAACCAATGAGCCGGAGAGTAAAAGTGGGCTAAATCACAGCGCGCAACAAAGTGAATATTGGAACACAACAGCACAACAAGAAACTCTAAATTGCTTGCAAAAAAATATTTGCTATTTTTGAGTTTTTCACAAAACTAGTTACGCGACCCTCAGCCTTTGAAACACTGGTCTCTTTACAATTGTGCCTCACCTTGACAGCCCTTGAAAAATGTATTTAAAAAAAAAAAAACACTGATACTCACCAGTTATATGTAACTGACAAATATAACTTGCCCCGCTATGATGCACTGCTAATGATAGCAGTTATTACATCACCAATGACGTCTGAAATCTACGGCGTGCAAGTTTTACTTATGTCAGTTACATATAACTGGTACATTTCAGTGTTCATTTGGTTTTAAAACTGTAGTTTTTTTTAATCTTCTCACAAATGAGCTTTTCTCTTATTCAAAGGCGTGACCCCTTGTTTAAATGCATCCCCCTTCTTTGCTCACCTCTAATCTGTCATCTATTTTCTCTCTTAAACCGGATATTGCGCGTCTGTGTACTGTCTATACCTCACCAATTCTATGACATAAATTCAGAAATCCCTTCCTAACTTGCCAGTTTTGATTTCTATTAACACCCTACAAAGAGATTTTTTTTTATTATTGCGATTTTATACATGAACTCGACCGGAAGGCATTGGAGCGCTTTACATGCGCACCGGTTACCTTACACAAGGACACGTTCATTTTTGTCAGGCACGAAGACGTTAAGTGATTTGCCCAGAATCACAGGGTGCTGAGACGACGCTGAGACTCAAAGCTGGTTCCCCAGCTCCAAAGTCGGCAGCTCTGGCAGTTATGCCACAACCTCTCCCTCAGGTTGGACAACACACATGGAGAACTAAAGACTAAAACCGATGACCACTGAATGAACCCCCAACACCAGGTGCCAGAGTAGAGTGCTACTCCGCAGAAAGAATGAGTGAATATAAAATTTGCAGAGCGCGGACTTAGCCCAAGGGTGTCAAGGCGCTGTATGCAGAAACGGAGGGTGCAGACAGAAAGGCATGCTCACACCGACGTGTGAGAAAAAAGCCAGGTCTTTAAGATTTTGCGTAAAAGCAAAGGGGACACCTGGCTCGAAAGCTCATCCGGGAGGGAGTTCCACAGATTAGAAGCAGCCGTGGCGACGGCTCTCCCTCCCATTTGACCTTCTTGAACCTCGATACTGTTAACAGAGGTTTGTCTGAGGACCGGAGCAGCCTACTGGGAATATAATGATGGACGAAAGCCTCAATCCCCTCTGGGCCTGCGCCATAATAGGCCTCATGAGCCAGGCACAGGGTCTTGAAGGGGATCCTACGGTCCACGGGGAGCCAGTGCAGCAGCTTAATGGAGGCTGTGACGGAGTGATATTTTGGAAGGTTCAGCACCCCCGTGGCCGCCGCATTCTGCACCAACTGCAGGCGCCGCACTAGACCCCTATATAATGCCCAAGTAAAGTGCATTACAATAGTCCAATCTGGATGCTACCAGGTCAATGACGGCCTGCTTGCGTGCATCAAAGGAGAGGAAATGAGAGGTTTTTCTGAGGATCCTAATGATCCCGAAGCAGGTGGAGACTGAGAGAGAGAGAGAGAGAGACTGAGAGAGAGAGAGAGAGAGAGAGAGAGAGAGAGAGAGAGAGAGAGAGAGAGAGAGAGAGAGAGAGAGAGAGAGAGAGAGAGAGAGAGAGAGAGAGAGAGAGAGAGAGAGAGAGAGAGAGAGAGAGAGAGAGAGAGAGAGAGAGAGAGAGAGAGAGAGAGAGAGAGAGAGAGAGAGAGAGAGACAGAGAGAGAGAGAGAGACAGGGACAGACGCCAAGCGTGTCCGCCCATCAGTCGCTGGACCAAATTTCCTGTTTACTACCAAAAATCAGGACCTCAGTCTTCTCTCCGTTGAATTTCAGGAAGTTATCCCCCATCCAGGAAGAAACTGCAGCTCCTGAAGTTAAGAGCAGAATCCCTTATACTCTGCGAGATGGACACCATTATTTGGG
The DNA here is from genome assembly GCF_964204655.1 of Triturus cristatus. Lineage (NCBI taxonomy): Eukaryota > Metazoa > Chordata > Amphibia > Caudata > Salamandridae > Triturus > Triturus cristatus. Next base: position 7,719,381 of record NC_140592.1, read on the forward strand.
AGTCGTCCGCATAGTACATCACCTATAGCCCAAAGGATCTCACAACCTTAGCGAGTGGAGAAACGTAGATATTAAAGAGTGTTGGGCTCAGGGAGGAGCCCTGAGGAAGGCCACACAGCAAAGATTTAGGGGCTGAGTCGAACTGGCCGAGCTTCACTCTCTGTGCCCGTTCACTAAGGAAGGGAGCAAGAAGCCCCAAAGCCGAGCCCCCGATACCTATCGCTCGAAGGCGTTCAACCAGCCAGTGAGGAGACAGGGTATCAAAGGCTGCGGTACGGTCAAGTAGGACAAGCAGGGTAGTGTGCCCTGCGTCCACTTGAGTATGGATGTTGTAAAACACAGCCGTCAGTGCTGTCTCCGTACCGTGGTGGCGTCTGAGTCCATGCTGTGAGCCATCAAGTAGGTGGTGACCCTTTACGTAGGTGCTGAGATAGGAATTTAAGAAGGTTTCCAGGATCTTGGCTGGAACGGGAAGCAAAGAGATTGGCCGATAATTCTTCAGTTCTACCGGATCTAGAGAAGGTTTCTTTAAAAGAGGCTTCACTACAGCCGTCTTCCACAGAGTGGGAAACAGTCCCTGTGAGATGGCCGCATTCAGGACCCCCGTAAGATGAGGAATAATGATCTCACGGCAGGTTTTTAGCACCTTAAGGGGGCAAGGATCCAAAGGGGAGCCCGATTTAACTCGATCAAGGAAAGAAATAAGCACCTCGATGCTTTGACAGAAGCAGAGAGCGCTATGCAAACGGCAATCCAATACTGTGGAGTTTAAACCCGCAGCAGCTGGTTTGAGTTTTATTTTTTGGGCGCGCTTTGTAAACTGCTAGTATAAAGAGATGTATTTTTTGTGCTGTTCATGGTATTGGCAGCACTAACCCGACCCTGCCACCTGCCTGGTGACGAGGTGCCAAGGAAGCTTGCCCCGCCATCGCCACTGAGGTTAGTGGCTGGTCTGTGGCCAGCGCTGAGGGGTTGGTGACTAGTCTACAGGAGAGGTTTAGAGAGGTTGGTTGGTTGGTCTGCAGCAGAGGTTGGTTGGTGGTTGGTCTGCGGCAGAGGTTTAGGGAGGTTGATGTTTGATCTGTGGCAGGGGTTGGTGGTTGGTCTGCAGCAGGGGGTTAGAGAGGTTGGTGGTTGGTCTGCGGCAGGGGCTGAGGGTTTGGTGGGTGGTTTGCAGCAGGGGTTAGAGGTTGGTGGGTGGTCTGCAGCAGGGGTTGAGGGGTTGGTGGGTGGTCTGCAGCAGGGGGTTAGAGAGGTTGGTGGTTGGTCTGCAGCAGAGGTTGGTTGGTGGTCTGCGTCAGGGGCTGAGGGGTTGGTTGGTGGTCTGCAGCAGGGGTTTAGGGAGGTTGATGTTTGGTCTGTGTCAGGGGTTGTTTGGTGGTCTGCGTCAGGGGTTGGTTGATGATCTGCAGCAGGGGGTTAGAGAGGTTAGTGGTTGGTCTGCAGCAGGGGTTTAGGGAGGTTGAGGTTTGGCCTGCGGAAGGGGTTGTTTGGTGGTCTGCGTCAGGGGTTGGTTGATGATCTGCAGCAGGGGGTTAGAGAGGTTAGTGGTTGGTCTGCAGCAGGGGTTTAGGGAGGTTGAGGTTTGGCCTGCGGAAGGGGTTGAGGGGTTGGTGGTTGGTCTGTGGCAGTGGCTAGGGGTTGGTGGGTGGTCTGCAGCAGGGGGTGAGAGAGGTTGGTGGTTGGTCTGCGGCAGGGGCTGAGGGTTGGTGGGTGATCTGCAGCAGGGGGTTAGAGAGGTCCGTGGTTGGTCTGCGGCAGAGGCTGAGGGGTTGGTGGGTGGTCTGCGGCAGGGGCTGAGGGGTTGGTGGGTGGTCTGCAGCAGCAGCAGGGGGTTAGAGAGGTTGGTGGGTGGTCTGTGGCAGGGGTTAGAGAGGTTGGTCAGCGCACAGGGACGCAGATGTTATGGACTGTAATGAAACGAAGCCTTTAGCCCCTTCTAAACCCCAAACCCCGTCTCCTGACCACTCGAAAAGAGTAACGAGAAACCCTGTGCCCCACCGAGGGGAGAGGTGAGGGGTGTGTGCATCTGTATGGATGCGGTTTGTACCCACACACCCCAGACGGGATCGTCGCACAGGGCCATGTAAATGGTAGCTCAGTGTGGGGGCAGGAGGGAGGGGGCGAGACGCAGCACCACGGGCGATCAGTCCATGATCCACTCATGGGCTGCAGCGAAGGCTCCCTCGGGTATACTGGACTTAAAACCCCGCATGTTAATAAACCACCTCGAGGAGCGAAGAAGCCGCCTTGGTAAGTAACTTGCCGAGGACCACAGAGCTCTGGCCAAATGAAGGCGCCAGGATTACACCGATTACCTGTTTCTCGATTCCCAAGCGAGTGCAGAGACGGGGTCGGGAGACACACTGCGAGGGCTGCTGCGTGAAGGGACCGATCCTCCTAGCGCCTGGAAGCGGCAGGGGGCGGCTAAGCGCTGCGCGGGGTGGATGAGCGCCTTTGAGGTCAGTAAGTACAGGGCACATGTGGGAGGTCGTGGCCTTGAGGGGGCAGGTAAGAGGGGCTGCTTGCCCCGGACCACAGTCCCCGGGGCACATGACAGGCTCAGTCACGCAGCTCGGGGCCTCAGACCCTGTAACACCACCCAAGAGCCAGACCAAAGGAAAGCAAAACTGACAGAAGGAATCAAACATAACTGGAATCAGCAAAAAACAGAAAGTGCGAACCATGGCAGGAGGCCCTGGCCAGGAGCACGTAAGACAAGACTGGGGCTTATGACAGGGGTCGAGGGGTCATGCAGGACTGGACCCCACACGACACCAAAGAGAAACAACAGAGGACAGTACCTGGTCTCCGCGGGTCCGAGGGATGCAACAAGCCGCCACAAGAAAACACCTGGCGACCAACAGGACCCCAGGGGCAACCATGTTGAGGTAACTCCTCTGGTGACAGACCGGCAGGTTTCAGTCAGGCGCCGAGTCCAGCGCCGAGAAGTACAGAGAAGCGCTTTGCAGGACGTTCTTAGCAATGCATGTTATACAACCCCCTGCCCAGAAGCATCCGAGGCCCTTCTCAGCAGCGCTTCACAGAAAGCATCCCTCAGAAGCAGCTTCTAGGCGCGCCTCCACCGAAGCGCCTCGACACCCGCCCTGCAGCGCACAGCCAGGCCCTCTTCGGCGCTAGGCCCTGCACCCGGTGACTGCTGGGGGGAATGACTGCAGCTCCTCGACGCAGAGGCCGTGAGGCATAAACAGGAACACGAGCGGATTTCCTCTCTCGTATCTGCTCTCACCAGAGGGAAGGAAGTCCTCGCTTTTCCAGCCTGGAAACCAAATCTGAGAGATGCCGGGGTCCGGGGAATCTGATGAGGGGGCAGCTCCGTGGCAGGGCAGAGCGGGGGGTGGGGGGTCCATGGCGCCCTCCGTGGCAGGGCAGAGCTGGGGGTATCCATGGTACCCTCCATGGCAGGGCAGAGCTGCGCATCCTCCATGGCAGAGCTGGGGGGCCCCATGGCACATCTGGGGGCCTCCATGGCAGAGCTGGGGGGGGGGGGGGGGGCTCCATGGCAGAGTAGAGCTCCGGGGCCTCCATGGCACCCCCCCATGGCATGGGCCTCCGTGGCACCCCCCATGCCATGGGCCTCCGTGGCACCCCCCATGGCAAGGGTCTCCGGGCACCCTCCTTAGCAGGGGAGAACTGGGGGTATCCAAGGCATCCTTCGTGGCAGGGCAGAGCTGGGGGGGCTCCATGGCAGAGCAGAGCTCCGGGACCTCTATGGCACCCGCATGGCAAGGGTCTCCGGGGCCTCCGTGGCATCCCCCATGGCAAGGGTCTCCGGGGCCTCCTGGGCGCCCTCCGTGGCAGGGCAGAGCTGGGGGTATCCATGGTACCCTCCATGGCAGGGCAGAGCTGGGCATCCTCCATGGCAGAGCTGGGGGGCTTCATGGCACATCTGGGGGCCTCCATGGCAGAGCTGGGGGGGGCTGCATGGCAGAGTAGAGCTCCGGGGCCTCCATGGCACCCCACATGGCAAGGGTCTTCGGGGCCTCCGTGGCACCCACCATGACTAGGGTCTCCGGGCACCCTCCGTGGCAGGGGAGAACTGGGGGTATCCAAGGCATCCTTCGTGGCAGGGCAGAGCTGGGGGGGCTCCATGGCAGAGCAGAGCTCCGGGGCCTCTATGGCACCCGCATGGCAAGGGTCTCCGGGGCCTCCGTGGCGCCCCATAGCAAGTGCCTCTGGGGCCTCCGTGGCACCCCCATGGCAAAGGTCTCTGGGGCCCTCGTGGCACCCCCCATGGCAAGGGTCTCCGGGGCCCCCTCTGTGGCAGGGCGGAACTGGAGGGGCTCCGTGGCAGAGCAGAGCTCCAGGGCTTGCATGGCACCCACCATGGCAAGGGTCTTCAGGGCCTCTGTGGCACCCCCCCATGGCAAGGGTCTCCGTGTGTCCGTGGCAACCCCCATGACAAGGGTCTCTGGGGCCTCCGTGGTGCCCTCCGTGGCAGGGGAGAACTGGGGGTATCCATGGCATCCTTCATGGCAGGGTAGAGCTGGGGGGCTCCATGGCACCCCCATGGCAAGGGTCTCTGGGGCCTCCATTGCACCCCGCATGGCAAGGGTCTCAGGGGCCTCCATGGCACCCCCCATGGCAAGGGTCTCCATGGGTCCAAGGCACCCTCCGTGGCAGGGCAAAGCTGGGGGGGGGGGGGCTCCATGGCAGAGCAGAGCTCCGGGGCCTCCATGGTACCCCCCATGGCAAGGGTCTGCGGGGCCTCCGTGGCACCCCCCCATGGCAAGGGTCTCCGGGGCCTCCAGGGTGCCCTCTGTGGCAGGGTAGAACTGGGGGTATCCATGGGGTATCCATGGTACCCTTCGTGGCTGGGTGGAGCCAGGGGTATTCTAGGATCACAGAGCAGCACGGCGGCAGGCTGAGGTGAGGAGATACCTTACAGAATTGACTGGTACAAGGCCCCCCCGCCCCCCCCCCCCCGGTGCGAGCTTATGAAGCCGGATAATTATTCCAAACAATATGCCAAATGTGTGCTATTTCTAACTGATAGAGGTCATTGTACCTTTCATCACCTTCCACAATCTTGCAGAACACATTTTGGAGGTATTGATTTTGAACAATAGGCATACAATTTATTTAATTTTTGAGTGTAGTAGGGACATATTTAGGTCCTGATGAGTAAAGCAGTGGGGACTGCTTACGAAACATGTTGACCCAGTAGGGAGTATCAGATTAAAGTACACCCCCTACGCAACCCCCCATTTTTAACATTCTTAGCTAGGGAATTGAATAAAATTTGGTTTTTCCACTAGCCAGAGGATTTTTAATTTTTTGTAATCACTCACTAACCCTACCACTCTCACTATCACTAAGCACATAGCCTACACATAGCCCATTCCTTCACAAACAATGCTCCCATATACTCATTGGTCGTAGCACGCCCCGCCCCGTAGAGGGACGGGAAGACCCCTATGATGAAGCATGACACCATGGGATTCATAGTGTGTGAGGGGTATTTTAAAAACACTTAGTGCTCCCCATGACATCTCATGGAACACTTCTTTATTCACTGAAAATTACAATTTGAAAAGTAAAAATAAAAATAATTTCTTATCACTATAGGGTAGAATCACATTGTTTATAAAAAAGCTTGACAGGAGGAAGGTTCTACCGCTAATCCTCTGAACTCCCCCTTTGTTAATCTTTCTGTATTCTAGGATGACCAACTGACATGGGTGCAAATTCAAGGCGGTGAGTGTAAAAATTCAGGACAAAGGGTCAAAATTCAGGACAAAACTTCGGGACAAAAGGTAAGTTTTACAGACACGTCAGAGGAGGTCGAGCAATAGTAAGGAAATAGACAAGCACTTAAGTACAAGTCAAAATAAGTTTATATTAGTTTGAGACAATCGAGCACTTCACGGTTTTTCAGTATGGCCGCTGCTTGCTACCTTAGACGATTCAAAACTCGCCTCTCGCTCCAGCAGGTACATTAGTCGCCAGACTATGGTGACCCACACCGGAGTATAAGTGAGGCTGCTTTTATTGTTGATTGAAAACTACTGGATATACAAGGAACTTTGCAGTGCCAGCCCCCAGTAACAAAACCGCTCACCCCCCTTTCCAGCCTCCCAGGGAAACACCGATGCCTGGTCCGGCCAGTCCGGCCTTGCTACCACCCTCCAATGGTGCCCCTCATCTTCTCATAGACCGTCTCTCATGTGTATTTAAATTCTTTTATAGTGTCACTCATCCCAAGTATGTGGGGCAGAGTGTTGGAGTGCGTTACAACACACACATCAGATAGAGACAATGACTCATATAAACGTGAAAGTCAATGTATAGGAAATGTTACTTAAGATAATGGGCGCTACAAGGTGAAATCATTCTTTTATCTTTCATTCTCTTTTACCATTCATTCTGTCCTTCCATCCGTGTGCCCATCTATATCCAAACATATTCTGCCATTTGCAAATCTATCCACCATGTATCCTTTCATCCATCCCTCCATCCACACTTTCACTCATCCATCCATTATTCATCTATCCACCCTTTCACCCCATCCATCCATACACTCATTGATCCACTCTTCCACCCATCCATCTATTCACTCATCCATCCAGCCATTTACCCTTTCACCCATCCAGCCATCCTTTCAGTTACTCATCCATCCACCCAGTTACTTATCCTTCCACCCATTCACCCTTTCAGTCATCCATCCATCCTCCCTTTCTCTCTCCATCGACCCTTTCACTTAGCCATCCTTCCTTCCATCCATCCACCCACCCATCTACTCATCCATTCATGAATCCATCCATTGACCCTATTACTCATCCATCGGTTCCCTCATTCAGCCACCCTTTCACTTCTTCACTCATCTATCCATCCTTTTGTCCATCTACCCCCTTTCACTCATCAATCCTTACATCCACCCTTTCACTCATCCATCCATTCACCCTTTCACTTATCAATTCATCAACCCATAGATCCTTTCACACATCCATCCACCAAGTCCCTCGCCCATCATCTACCCTTTCACTCATCCATCTACCCTTACACTCATCCATCCATCCATCCTTTCACTCACCCATCCACCCATCTATCTACCCTTCCACCCATACATCCATCTATTTACCTTTTCTCTCATCCATCCTTCCACCCACTCACTCATCCATCCTTTCATTATTTATCCAGTCACCGTTTCATTCATCCATTCATCCTTTCAGTAATCCATCCAGCCATTCACTCATTCCTTCACTTATTTACTCACCCACCTTTTCACATTATGAGCTGAGCCTTTGTCTGCAGAGTTGCAGACAGAAGAGGCCCATCAAGAACTTCACCTTGCTGTAGTTCCTAAAGCGGTGGGGTGGGTGGGGTGGGGTGGGGGAGGGCTCACTATGCCCCTGCACATAGGCAGTCTGAAAACGTAGAAGTCATGAGTCATGCATGATGCACAGTGCCAGCACGTGAGGTGACTGTGACATGGGGTTGTTTCCAGGGCCTTAAGTGGGGTAAAAAAACAGGGGGGGGTCTCATCGAAGGGGGTGTTCGATGTAATTAAGGGTGTGGCTTAAAACAAAGATGCTAAAAATCTGTGCTTAGCATAGTGTGCCGCTGGACTGGTATTATGTTGTTTCTGTCATTACCTTCAGATATATAATACAGCAAGTATCATTACACCAACAAGTCAGGACTATTGGCTTTGTCAATGGTTGTTAGTTGCTTAAAATAAAAAAAAAGCAGCAACTATGGCTTTGTTGAATATAATATTGAAAATGCGTCAGTTCTAAAATAATGAGACCGTGAAAGAGCTCTAGCCCCTTCTTTTTACTTGTTTCACCGGCTTCTTATATAAAGTGTTTTCTCACCTTGCAGCCTTGGGGGGGGGGGGGGGGGTTTACCTTTTATCCATCTGATAGAACGCCCTGCTGTACACTGAGGCCGGAGGAGGCCGGCGCACGCGTTAACAGCCCAGACTGGCCCGTTGTCTTTCCATACAGAATGACAATGGAGGGGGGGGCTGCTCTTGTGCTGGAGGAGGAGTGCGAGGCGGGCCCCTCAGGGCCCCCCTCGCAGGGGGAGCAGTGCTGCTCCCTGTAATGGCCAAAATTACGGACAAAAGGCGTCCGTAAAAAGGATCCTCACAGACAACAGACGTGAGGTCCAAATTACGGACAGTCCGTGAAATTTACAGACGGGTGGTCACCCTAGGGTCTCCATGGCACACTCCATGGGGGACCTGAGGATCTTCCTGGCAGAGCTGGGGGCCTCCATGGCCCCCGTTATGGCAGGGAGGGCTCTGGGGACTCCAGAAAAGACTCCAGCGCATACAGAACGCCTCTGCACGACTTATCCTGGACACCCCCCGCTTCAGCCACATCTCTCCCCAGCTGAGAGACCTGCACTGGCTCCCCATCAGCAAGAGGATCACGTTCAGACTCCTCACCCACGCACACAAGGCTCTCCACGACATGGAACCCACATACCTCAACAACCGCCTCACATTCTACACACCCACCCGCCACCTCCGCTCTGCCAGCCTCGCCCTCGCCACCGTCCCACGCATCCGCAAGACCACCGCTGGAGGAAGATCCTTCTCCTACCTGGCGGCTAAGACATGGAACTCCCTCCCCACCCACCTACGACCGACCCAGAACCATCTCTCCTTCAGGAAACAGCTCAAGACCTGGCTCTTCGAGCAGTAGCGGATCCCCCTCCCCCCAGCGCCTTGAGACCTTACGGGTGAGTAGCGCGCTTTACAAATTCATTGATTGATTGATTGATGGCAGGAGGGGGGGGGAGCATCCATAGCACTCTCCATGGCAGGGCAGAGAGCTCCGGGGTCTCCAGGACAGAGCTGGGGGGCCTCCATGGCCCCCTTTATGGCAGGAAGGGCTCCGGGGCCTTCCATGGCACCCTCCATAAACAGGCAGAGATGGGGCATCCATGGCAGAGCAGCGGTCGGGCTTCCAGGGCAGAACTGGGGGCCTCCATGGCACCCTCCATGGCAGGGCAGAGCTGGGGGAATCCATGGCAGAGCTGGGGGGGGGGGGGAGAGGGGGCTCCATGGCAGGGCAGAGCACAATGCTACTAACAACACTATCACCAGCTCCACACCAGTGTTCATTTGACACTACAATCAACTCCACATCATTATTAATATAGCATGGTCATGATCTTCTTCAAAACTTGGGGAAGTGGGTGTCAGTGGAAAGGGACACAGGGGTTCACAGTTCACTTTATAGGGAATGCATCTCCGAGCGAGAGACGCCTTGGAAACTTCAATGTGCAAAAGTGCAGACATTGTGCATTCGCAGCACCGCCGAAAAGACTGAGCCATGGTTCCCCCAGTTCGTGGAAGAGTCCTTGTGCCACCTCCGGATGAAAATCCCATTCGAGATCAGCAAGGCGTCAACAGCTGAGTTTCTCTGCCCTGGCATTCAGAGATCCCACCAGTGGCACACTACCAGGAAAATCTGCTAGCGTTCCAGCAATGTCCAGAGGAGCAGGTCCTCCTGGAACAGAGTCCACAACCCCTCCCCACCCTGCTTGTTGTGGAACCACATTGTGGTGGTTTTTGTCCGTAAGCACTCACACCAGCTTCCCTGTATTTGAAGGATGGAAAGCTTTTGACGCCAAGCGGGTGGCTCGGAGCTCGAACAGAATGCTATGAAGTCACGCCTCCACAAGAGACTTCTGTTCTCCTCCTCTTCCAGGTGGCCACCCCAACCGAGAAGCAATTCACCAACCATCATTATTAGCTCTCTAACTATCAGTTATACCTCAAAGAGAAAAAGCAGAGAAAGATACAGAGAGATGAAGGAGATTATAGAAGGGGACGTATTTTTACTTTTGCTAGAAAATACGATGATCTAATACAGAAATCACAGACAGATGAGAAAAAAAGTGAAAAACCAGTCAGTGTTTCCTCAAGTAACACCTCACTCTCCTCTGTCGAAAGTGATCCAGGGGAGGGGACCAGCAATGCTTCCCCTAGAGATCCACCATCTGTTTTTTTACAGGAGGTAAGGAGATATCGACTAGGGAACCGTACAAAAATGCAAAACGAAGACGTGGGAGGAGGGGTGGCAAAAAACACCAGGTCAGGAATAAAGGCCAGAGAACAGAATGGGAACAACAAGAAGTAAAAGATTCATCCCCTAATGAGATTGATAATGTAGCTGATAATACTCTTACAATTGTCAATTTATCTTCCAGAATCCTTTCACCACAAGAAGAGAATGTCTTAAGTAAAGGTTTGAACTATTGTCCAACTAATAAATGTGACTTTGTGGATGTTCATACAGATCTATTTAAATTCATTCGAAAATTAAAAATAAAGAAATATTTTGAAGACCACCCTGTTGTACCACGGGTCCCTTTGTCCATTAGTGATGCAAATTCAACACCATCTATTGCAGATATATACAATACTCATCTACTTGCCTCCCTATATGATGAGGATGAAATAGGAGATACCATGCAATTGGCGACAAATCTGGGCATTTCTCAAGATTACACAATTGATAGCGGTCTGCGTTGTACCTCAAAATTTATGCCACCAGCAACACAAGAAACAGCTATAGATGAGTTTTACAAAAAAGTCACCACTGATTTACATACTTTAGAAGACCAACATTTTAAAAAACGGGGTTGCGTACATAGTAAGAATCTCAGTGATGAGGAATGTAATCTGCTACAATTACTAAAAGATGACCCAAATTTGGTGATTAAGGAGGCCGACAAAGGCGGCAATATTGTCCTTATGAATCTGGACGATTATTTGCATGAGATTGACAGGCAACTGAGCGATACTCAATGCTATGAGAAACTGGGGAACAATCCTACTTTACAGATAGAGACAAAGATCAACTCTAAACTCTGGGATTGGCATGAGTCTTGCCTATTATCAGACCAAGAGTACAAATTTCTACAGGCCCACCATTCCCGCTCTCCATGCATTTATATCTTGCCAAAAATTCATAAGGGGGGTCCTTTTCCACCTGGGCGCCCCATTATCTCTGGGAATGGTGGACCAACAGAACATATTGCACAATATGTCGACAAATTTCTACAGCCAATTGTAAAAAATCTGCCATCGCATCTTAGGGATAGTTCTGATCTGTTGTGCAAACTAGAGGACTTTAACTGGGATCATGACAACTTATTATTTGTGTCTATGGATGTTGAAAGTTTATATACTTGTATTCACATCCAGGACGGTATGAGAGCTCTCAAATACTTTCTTTTTAAAAGGGGAGCACAACATCTGGAACATACTGATATGCTTCTGACTATGGCTGAGATGATCTTGACACAGAATGCATTCTTACATAATGACACATGGTTCCTGCAGAAGCAGGGCACTGCCATGGGCTCCAGATTTGCTCCATCTTATGCAAACCTTTTTATGGGATTGTACGAGGTGGAGCATGTCTGGGGTCCTGGAGCACGTCCCTGGAGTGACAATGTGATTTTCTACGGACGTTACATCGATGACATTGTCATGATTTGGCATGGAACAGTGGATCAACTCAATTCTTATCATCACTATCTGAATAGTAACAATTTCAATGTGAAACTGACCATCCAACATTCTGACAAAAGCATTGAATTTTTGGACCTGAAACTGTTTGTAAAAGGTAACGGCATACACAGTGATATTTTCAAAAAAAAGACTTCATGCAATAGCTATTTGCATGCTTCAAGTGCGCACCCTCCACCGACCATTGCTGCCATTCCATATGGTGAAATGGTCCGCGCAAGACGAAATTGCAGCCTAGACGAAGATTTTGTTACTAACATCAAAAAAATCAAAAAGAACTTCACCAAAAGGGGCTATAACCAAACCTGTCTTGACAATGCCGAAAAGAGAGCTATGTCCCTAAAGAGGCAGGAAACATTGATACCGAAATCACGAAACAAGCCAAACAATGAGATACAGGAATCTATGGTTCTATTCATCACAGAATACAATGTATTCAGCAGCCATATCTATAACATTCTAAGGAAAAATTGGCATCTCTTAGAGAAAGAAGGTTCTCTAGGCAACACCATATCTAAAAAGCCAAAAGTAGTATATCGAAGGAGTAAGACACTGAAGGATATACTAAGTCCAAGTTATGTCAAAAAAATCGAGATTCCCTCCACCACATGGCTGCCCAATAAACCCTTGGGCTTTCACACATGTGGGAACTGTTGTGTCTGTAGGTATGGTGTTAATAAAATCAAAAAGTTCATGGGTAGCCAATCTAGGGAATTTTCAATCAATCATTTTATAAATTGCAACACGACATTCACAGTATATATGGTCATATGCGCCTGCAAAAAGAAATATATCGGCAGCAGTATCCGCAGCCTCAAATTACGGATACAAGAGCATGCCAGAGCAATAAGAAACATTGATGTGAAGTATCCAATAGCTATGCATATACATTGTGAACATCCTGAGGATAAGAACTTCACTTTCTTTGGCATTGACCATGTTAAGGTACCAGAACGGGGAGGTGACAGGGAGATGATTCTGAGGCAACGTGAAGCATCTTGGATATGCCGTCTTAGGACCGTCAAATTTGGCCTGAATGTTAACACCGAGCTACATCATTTCTTGTAGATATGGATTAGTTGCACTCTCTGTCGAATACTATAGTGACTTACACTTATATTCACATCTATTTCTGTAATGATTGTAAGTCTGAAATTCCATCCACAACCTATATAGCCTAGGTGAACATGAGAACACCTAGTGATGAGATCTATGTGCTTGTTCCTATATACATTTGTCCCATTGGGCATTGTTTACACTATGATTTTTGGAATAAAGCGTAATATGCCCTCTTCATTAATTCTCTTTCACAGACTAATAATTGTTTTTTCCATGATCTCTGTACAATCTTTTTGATAATTACAGCAAACTATCACGGTAATGAGATATCAAAGCCCTGAAACTATTCAGGTTCTCTCAGGTAAAAATATTCTCTATATATCTACTTAAAGATGGCCGCCATTTGAACCAAAATAAATAAAGTTATATGTGGCGCGTTTTCAACTGCTTTAATTTTGCATTGAACATAGCGCATTAACAATGATGTTTTAAAAAAAAAAAAAAAAAAAAACATGTTGTCTATTATATACTTGATTAATTGTGACAAAACAGTCATGATAAGGACGTATTAAAGCCCTGAAACGGTTTGGGCTCTCTTAGGTTAAAAACTCTTTCTATATACATACTCAATGATGGCTGCCGTTTTGAACTGAAATTGATCAGGTTATACATGGCCCGTTTTCAAATGCATACACTTCGGTATTGAAAAAACCGTATGAATAATGGTGTCGGTATACTTAAAGCATATTGATTTATCCATATTAGGTATTTTTTATAAATCGCATTATGGTTGGTTAGCAGTAATAAATAATTAGTACTGCGAGAAAACTATATTGCCGTTTCTGTAAAAATCATGTTATAAATTTAAAGAAACATGTAGATTGAGACCAGTAATTCAAATTAATAATTTTTAGACTTAGCGTAGAACATAATTTGGCGAATATATAAATCATGATACACGCTCTTGTGAGCGCGTTATCAAGTCAAAAATGGCCGCGATACTAGGATCATCTTGCGGTGTTGCCTGACCTCAATTCTAAGCTTTGTCCGTCTTCTAACTTTTTGTTAATTGACACTTCCGGGTGGGTATTTTAAAAAGACGCGGCTGCAATTGCTCGTCTTTACATCAACAACACGAAGGACATACATCTTGGGCTACCGTGCCGTTCGGGGTGAGTTTAAATCTATGTGTGATTGCCATTATGTCTCGTAATGGACAAAAGATGTCGAGGCTGTTTTGTTCTATTTTGTTTTTTAATGTTAGTCAACTTTATAAATTTTGGTTTACTGACAGTTTGTGTTTGTTTGAAGAAATGCTGTATTGAAATGCAGACGATGTCAAATGCCTATACACTATGAGGTCACTTATTCGTATGAGCTAGATTGTCATGGCCTGGGTTGGAACAACTCAAAGATGTCCGCCTCAGCTTAGACATAATATGGCATCTCACCGGCGTGTTTTCATAATGAATACATATGATGATTTATATTGCTGTGTTCCGTACTGGTGTGACACATAGATGTTTGCCGCAGATTCAATACAATTTGGTACTGCATTAGTCACTATTTTTGCTTTTTTTAACAAAATGTATGTTAGAGTCACGACGCTGCTCACACTTAGACTAATTTTTGTATAACGATAGAAAGACATGCAATAGTATCCAATATAGAAGTGAAGTAGTGAAACGTCAATGTCATGATTTGTCCATTTAATTTATGTGCTAAACCGCATTGACGCATGGTATTATTGTATATTGAAATGTCAAACTTTCATGCTAGTCATAAGTATCTGCAACTTAATGAATATAAAGTGGTATTTTAGTAGTCCATTATAATTGTGACTAAGGCCCTTACATGAGTGGCGACAATCCTCTTGTTTAACTACGGTGCTATTCTATAATGTTGACTGCTATTTAGACATTTAACAGTGCTTAACATGTCAACGCACAAATGACGCATAAAATATTGTTTATCGTGATATATCGAGTGGGCAGTTTGCTTTGAAATGGTACTGGACTTTTATTAGGAAAAAGATTTCTGATTGTTTCTTTAACTTGGGTCTCTTGGTTTTTCTGCTTTTCCAAATAGAGACATTTGATTTTCTCCTGTTCTTTGCCTCGCTACACACCGTTTGAGACTATGTTTTTGATACAAAGATGATATATAATGTTCTATGGGTATAACAAGATAGATATTAGAAATGTGTGATGGTTTCTCATGTTCATAATATATATATAAATAGCTGACAGGAATTCCTAATTTTATTATATATATCTATTATTATAGATACTGTGTACTGCATAGAGTTTCTGAATCTCTGATGAAGTCTAGAACACATGAAACAATTATATATTGACGGGATCACGCAATATTGTACTGCCAAGGTATGCCTATGACCATTTGCACATATATTTTCTCTATCTTTGTCTTTGATAAAAAAAACCTTTTTATTACGATTGAGTTTAAAAACAATTTTTATTTCTTGTTTTTGAGAAACTGTTACAATGGAATCCAAAAGCATTTTATGCATTAAGATGGAATTATTAAATCATGATCCTTATATTGTAAATTTGTACTGCTTATGATCCTGAATGTGTTGCATTTGTGTTTTGTGTATGTGAAAGATGTAAAATTTCAAATTTTGGATTTGTAATGTATCTCTTTCATTTTAATCTGAATAGCCCTGAAGAAGTCTCGATGTGAGACGAAACGCGTTGGCTATGATCTCTGGCTTCTTGAAAATAAAGAAAACATTTTAAAAGAAAAATAAAGAAGAAATTTATTTTATCAAGAAATGAAGACTCTTGAATAATTTATTCTTTGATTGGAAACATGAACCTGGAATAACAAATGTACATTATATAGCGCTGAACCCTTTGTGTTTTTTGTCATTATTAGCTCTAGTTGGGGTAAGGAGAGGGGTCTGCCACTGACCCAATCGCAGCCCAGCAACCACCACTGCAGGACTTTGCAGCCTCCGCTGGAATCTGGAGCCGATCGGAGAGATCCCCTGGTATAAAACCACCAGGCATGCTTGGCAGGAGGCCATCAGTCCCCACGGTCTCAGAGTCGTTCTCACTGAAATCCATGACCAAGGCTGACACAGGTCATAGCCTGAATGTCTTGGACTCTTTGCTCTGGGGTATAGGTGCAAAAGCGCACAGTGTCCAGAATGACTCGATAAAAGGGAGCGTGTGTGAAGGAGTAAGGTGTCACCACATCATTATTAATGCGCCATCACCACGACTCCACATTATTAACGCGCCATCATGACCCCACATTATGAATGCGCTGTCACCATAAAAACACATTATTAATGCGCCGTCACCAAAAAAACACATCATTTTAATGCGCCATCACCACGGCTCCACATTACTAATGAGCCGTCACGACTCTACATTATTAATGCGCCGTCACCCAAAAAAAATCATTATTAATGCGCAGTCACCACAACTCTGCATTAATAATGCACTGTCACCAAGACTCCACATCATTATTGATGCGCCGTCTCCACGACTATACATTATAATGTGCCATCACCACGACTCAACATCATTATTAATGCGCCATCACCATGACTACACATCATAATTAATGCGCCGTCACCATGACTCCACATCTTTATTGCGCCAACACAACTTCACATTATTGTGCATCACCATGACACCACATTAATGCACTGTGACCATGACTCCACAATATTATTAATATGCAGTCACCACGACTCCACTTCAATATTAATGCGCCATCACCATGACTCCAAAATATTATTAATATGCCTTCACCACTTCACATCACTTATACATGCACTGTCACCACAACTCCACATCATTAATAATGTGCCATCACCATGACTCCACATCATTATTAATGCTGTCATCACGACTCCACAACATTAGTAATATGCCGTCACCATGACTCCACATCTTTATTGAGCCGTCAACACAACTTCACATCATTATTAATGTGCATCACCACGACACCATATTATTAATGCGCCGTCACCACCACACCACATTATTAATATGCAGTCACAACGATTCCACATCTTCATTAATGCGCCGTCACCACGACTCCACATCATTATTATGCCGTCACCACGACTCCACATCATCATTAATATGCTGTCACCACGACTCCCCATATTTATTAATGCACTGTCACCGTGACTCCACATCTTTAATAATGCACCGTCACCACAACTTCACATCATTAATACGCAGTCACCACGACTACACATCATTGATGTGCTGTCACCATGACTCCACATTATTAATGCGCCATCAGCACGACTCCACATTATTATTAATGCGCCATCACCACGACTCCACATTATTATTAATGCGCCGTCATGACTCCACATTATTATTAATGCGCCGTCACCACGACTCCACTTCATTATTAATGCGCTGTCACCACAACTCCACATCATTATTAATGTGTCGTCACCACGACTCCACATCATTATTAATGCTCTGTCACCACGACTCCACATATTTATTAAATCGCCGCCACCACGACTCCACATTATTAATATTGCGCCGTCACTACGACTACACATCATTATTAATGAGCCGTCACCATGACTCCACATCATTATTAATGTGCAACACCATGACTCCACATTATTAATGCGTCATCACCACAACTCCACATTATTAATGTGCCGTCACCATGACTCCACATCACTATTAATGTGCAGTCACCACGAGTCCACATCATTATTAATGTGCCATCACCATGACTCCACATCATTAATAACGTGCCGACGCTCACCATGACTCCACATTATTGCAGCATCACCATGACTGCACATCATTATTGTACCGTCAACACAACTTCACATAATTATTAATGTGCATCACGACACCACATCATTATTAATGTGCCGCCACCAGAACACCACATTATTAACATGCCCTCACCACGACTCCACATCTTTATTAATGTTCCATCACCATGACTCCACATATATGAGCGGTCACCACGACTCCACATTAATGCGCCGTCACGACTCCACATTAATGCGCCGTCATGACTCCACATCATTAATGCGCCATTACCACGACTCCACATCATTAATGTGCCCTCACCATGTCTCCACATTATTATTAATGCGCCGTCACCACAACTCCACATCATTAATGCGCCGTCACCACAACTCCACATCATTAATGCGCAGTCACCACAACTCCACATCATTAATGCGCCGTCACCACAACTCCACATCATTAATGCGCCGTCACCACAACTCCACATCATTAATGCGCCATCACCACAACTCCACATCACTATTAATGTGCAGTCATCATGACTCCACATCACTATTAATGTGCAGTCACCACGAGTCCACATCATTATTAATGTGCCATCACCATGACTCCACATTATTAATGCGCCATCACCACAACTCCACATCATTATTAATGTGCCGTCACCACATCACTATTAATGTGCAGTCACCACGAGTCCACATCATTATTAATGTGCCATCACCATGACTCCACATCATTAATAACGTGCCAGCCATCACCATGACTCCACATCATTATTGCAGCATCACCATGACTGCACATTATTGTACCGTCAACACAACTTCACATAATTATTAATGTGCATCACGACACCACATTATTAATGTGCCGCCACCACGACTCCACATCTGTATTAATGTTCCATCACCATGACTCCACATATATGAGCCGTCACCACGACTCCATATTAATGTGCAGTCAGCACGACTCCACATTATTGCTCTGTCACAACTCCACATTAATGCGCCGTCATGACTCCACATCATTAATGCGCCATTACCACGACTCCATATCATTAATGTGCCCTCACCATGTCTCCACATTATTATTAATGCGCTGTCATCACGACTCCACATCATTAATGCGCCGTCACCACAACTCCACATCATTAATGCGCCGTCACCACAACTCCACATCATTAATGCGCCGTCACCATGACTTCATATCATTAATAATGTGCTGTCACATGACTCCACATTATTGCGCCATCACGACTTCACATCATTATTATTGTGCCGTCACCACAACACCATATTATTAATGTGCATCACCACGACACCACATCATTATTGCACCGTCACCACGACTCCACATTATTAATGCACCATTACCACGACTCCACATCATTATTAATATGTCGTCACCATGACGCTACATCATTATTAATGTGCCGTCACCACGACTCCACATCATTAATGCGCCATCACCACGACTCCACATTATCAATGTGCCGTCACCACGACGCCACATCATTATTAATGTGCATCACCATGACTCCACATCATTGAGCCGTCACCATGACTCCACATTATTAACGCACCATCAGCCCAGCATCATTATTAATATGCCGTTATCACCGACTCCACATGACTATTCATGGGAGACTCCAACGAACCCCGCATCCATCTCAGTCACTGCTAATCCAGCGGTGAAACGTAGTTGCGTGTTTATAGTGCTTCACACCTGTAACGAGGCACAGCAGCACACTTATGGACACGGAAGAGAGTAGGTTTGTTATGCCGCTGCCCCCGTCCCACGCAGTGGGACATCAGCAGGGTAGCCCTCTAGTGGCCGCCCGTCGCAGCCTTCCCCCTCTTCTGCCTCGCGCGCGAGGCTACGCCCAGGGAGGAGACCTCCCAATAGTGTGTAGGTGGAGGCGGGCCGTTGGGGGTGGGGGGGCGAGGCTTGCCCCCCCCTACTTAGGTGGCCCTCTCGCCCAGTTCCTCCTCGGTTTTCTGCGCGCCGCTCCAGCTTGGACACGCGTATTCCCACCCTTTCCGCTTACCCTACGTGGCGGAGACAGCGCGTTATTGGAATGTTTTAATGTTTTCTTTGTTTTGGGTGTTGCGCGCCTGGTGTTGAGTTCCTGTGGGAAATATCGATTCAAAATGCTTTAGTGTGGGGGACAAAGATGGCTGGAGTCCATGATCGCCTCCAGGTTTCTCACTTCTGTTGAGGGCACTGGGGGACCTTGAGCTTGTGGTGCCACACAGCTGTGCCCTGGGGGCTCTTCCATTCTTGCGCAGCTGGAGATGAAGGTGTTTCTCACCCACTGATTGATCAGGAGACTGTGTCTAGTCGCACGAGGTCCTGGTCGCTTAGGTTTTTCAGCTTTAACATGTCCGGAGTGTTGTCTGCTAGTTGTTGCACGTGAGGCTGAAACATTTGAGGGTCCAGCAGTGTCTGGGGCAGGCATTGAAGAGGGGTGCTAAGGCGATGGAGTCTTGGGGTACGCCACGGTCGATGCTGGTAGGGGGTGCAGTGAATGGCGACAGCATAATGACGCTGCACTTATTGGCAGAGATGCCCCCCAGGGCGGTTCCCGTGATCCCTTGCTCTTCTCGCCTCACTAGAAGGGAGTGGGGTCCGGTGCCCCAAATGTGCACACCGGTCCGTTAGCTGGACCGCTCCAGTGGTAGAAGTGAGGCGACTCCATTTCTGTGTACGGCCCTCATGTCATCCTCAATAGAAACTGGAAAAGATGTGTAACGTCGCTCGGGGTAAAACCCAGTTTACTGGTCTCAAAGCCGGTTGCTTTATTCAAGAAACTCCGATCCGAGCGCCCACTGCTCGATCGGTTTCAGTTTGTTCCATAGCTGGCCCGCGTCAGGGGTCTCGAGTCGTCTCCTCATATCGAGGAGATTTATGGACTATGATGTGCTTGGGTTAGATCGTGGGAAAAAGAACAAGCATTTGCAATGCAATAGGTCTCGCATTTACGCGAGTTTGAGCTATTCACATTGCAAACAACAATGCCTTTTATTTTTGTTTTCGTTTTTAAAAACATAGATAAAGGGCATTGTCATTTACAATGCCAATAGCTTAATCTTGAGTAAATGCGAGACCTATTGCATTGCAAATGCTTCTTTAGGACTTGTGCCCTGGGTGAAGTTCTAGAACTTTTCCCGTCACGTCTGAAATTCTCACTGCTATGCGTTTCGATGTAATGAAAACGCTGCGTATAGAAAGAACACCGTATAACGGTAGAAGCCCCGCAGACAATATTGCAAACAGAAGTGCGCGGCTTCCTGTTTGTGTCGGCAACTGCTTACGGACCGTCCAGTTGCACCAAGCACGTGATAACAAATGCAGGGCGGTCAGTTCGGGTGTCTGCCTGGCACGGACAGTAAACAATGTTCTATCCGCATGTCTTTTATATATGAAGAGAGCAAGGCGTGCCTATGTGCAGGTGTATCGGGCATAAAAAACACAGCTTTGGGGTTACAGTCCGTGATTAAACTAAGCACACTCTACAAATCGAGCTTATAACATACAAGAAACCATGGCTGGACGAAATGACAGTCAACACGGGGTATTTCTCAATCCCTTCCACGGAAGTGGACGCCTTCTATGTGCGCAGTGTGTACACCGAATTGTTAAAGCCGCAGTGCGTCAGAGCGCAAGCTGCCCCAGTCCCTCTCCTTGGCAAACTCTCCCAATTAGCATGGGGAGGGACTCACTGGTAGGTAGCGGCACTGAGGCTTGGGGTCCAATGTAGTGGTCACAGGCATCTTTCTTCGGGTCAGCCACAGTGCCATACCGTCCTTCCATTCCTCCCTTGAAGTCTTCTTTCAAGTGTAAATACTGAGCGCTTAAAGTGTGAACAGGTCACGCCACGCGGCAGTATGCTGCAGATCACCAGGGTGCGGCGCCGACTCCTCAGCTTACAGCCTTCTCACCACACAGCCACCCACATGTGAGATGTTCCGCTCCCTTTTGCCCACGTCAGGGTTAAATGGATAATTGGAAAGCCATTAGAACATCACATCTCGCGGAAATATATTTCACAAGCATGAACACGGCGTCAAACGGTGTCCGAATTGATAGATATAGTTCAGGAGATTGATCTACTATGACTCACGTTCAGGGTGGCAGTCCCTCGCGGGATACCAGCTCTTGCTCACCCTACCTACATTATGTTAGAAGGAACAACTGCTTGCCCCCAAAGTACACGGCTCATGCTGGTTTGACACACTTAGTACAACTACACAGACAATGACCACCAGCATTATGCGGGAGGGGATGACCAAATGAGACAAGGTAACATTATGAGGCTTAATGCAGCATATTTTGAGATCGTATTTAAAAAAAATTCCATTTCATTTTTACACGCTAGCAATGTCTGGGCAAACGTTCCACTTCGTTAGTAGCAGTTCCACATCCAAATACGCCAATAAGCCACTGAAAGGTGACCAGTCAATCTTTTGAGAAGGACTGTGCAGCAGTTCGTGTTGCTGCGTTTTTAGTAACTTTTGATCCATTTGATCTAGACACATTATGTTAAAATCGGCTGATTATGCTTCAGATGATCGGTTATGTAGCAAATGAAGTGAATTCAAAATTAAGCAGAAAACGCAGTTGCCACAGAATCACAAAGTTGCAGTGGCACTGGCTGTGGCTCAAAATGCCACCACCTTTAACGCCTTCAGCGGCTCGTTGAACCGATGTTGTTACCAGTCTTTTTCAAAGCAGCCGGATAGAACAAGCGCGCACTGAAGCTGACGGAGTGGGAGGGGGAGTGGGGGCGGGCACGCAGGCTGCCAAATGGTGCGATGAATCACGGCTAAAGTGAAAGCAAACAAGTGGTTGCAGGACTCCAAATGGTGCGCGCGCCCGGACGGGTCACATGCACTGTAGTTGGAGGCCTGCAAAGCCACTGTTTGCACTTCCAAAACGCGCTTACTATAAGTCTCGCCAGAGTAGCGCTAAAGCGCTGGTCAGGCGAGACCTAAAAACAGCTGGTAATATTTGGGGTGTTCTAACAAATTGTTACACTAGAGTCGGCCACTCTGAAAGGAATGATCGGTTTCTAACATTTTAGGAGCGGTTCTTTCACCCTGTGATAAACAGTGTGAGATTCACAGGTGAACCCATCCCTAGGGTGGGTTTTGCACCCTCGTGTCTGAGTTTAAGGGCAGGAAGGCGGAGGCAAACTGTACGCAGCACAACAAGGCCCATCAGCCCTCGGGTGGCGACCAAGGGAACCCAGGACTCCCCTTCATCCGAACATGCCGGAACAACTTTTACTTGCATAAGATTATTTTGTGCAATCTTTAGGTCTTCAAGTTCCTATGTTTTTTTCGGGTAAGGTGGAGAGTTTAAAGTATTTTCAAGAGAAAGAGAATTTTGAAAGAGAAATAGAAGCCTGTGTGCATCAAGTGAGGAACATTTCTTTAAGGTCAGAGAGGAGGTGAAACAGGAACTGGACATTCTTGTGGGGGCTGGATTCAATGAAGAAAGAGTCCAGCAGTGAGGACGGCTAATGGGAAAATCAGATTACGAATGGATTTAAGAGATTTGGACCTAAACCTGCTACGAAAAAACTGCTACCTCCGAAGATCGGAAACATGCTTGCTTTGAATAAATACACTGGAATCAAGCTATCCTGGCTGAAGAGGGGTGAAACCCCGAAACCGGTCCTAGGATGCTTGGTTCCAGTCAGGGGAAGACCTGGCTTGGCAGTTCGGTCTGGACTGTTCCCATGAGGCACAGGGTCAAGACTGATTTGCATATGGCTGGATCAGAACCGGAATGGCATGATGAGCAAAAAAACGATGGCTTTAGGCCCAGATCTCTGTACTGGGGTGAATGTATGACATTGCTCTGCATTCTGTCCATCAACTGTTTCTGCTGTTCCCGGCAGGAGACCTCTCTGTGCTTTCATTGCACCGAGGAATGTTTCCAATTTACCCGGGTGCCTTCTGGCCGTGCACTGGCGGCGGCTGTACTTCAATGCCCGATGTTTCGGGTGTTTCACGGATCTACCTGCGGTCATTCTCTTCCAGGAGTGCATGCTGTTCATGGAGAAGATGAGACGCGTTAAAGAGATTAATAAGTGCAAAACTCCAGGGACCTCAGTCACTTGTCTGGGACATGAGGTGAGCCTGGAAGGTATTTTCCCCAAGGCAGAACTGTTGAGGCAACTTGCAAACCCCCCTCACCTTCTTCTAAGGATGATGCTAGGTCTGTTTTGGGTCTAGTGGAATTTTATTCAAAATGTGTTAATGATTTACCACAAAAACCTTAGAATTAAGACAATTAATGTCGAAGAAAACCCGCTTTAAATGGGAAGAAGTCCCTCAAAACTGCGTTGGAAGTATTGAACATGACGTTTGTAACACAAAACCCCTCCAAGGGTTCGATCCTGTGGATAAGGCGGCCATAACCGCGGACACGAGTGGGAAAGGGTTAGTGCTGCGTTGAGCCAAATTACCTCGGGATCCCCTTGAATCGACCATCTTCTTTGCCTCGTTTGTCGCCTCCTGCCGAAGATACTTTTTCTACAATAGAAAAAAATGCTGTCTTGTGCGTGGGGCATAATACACTTTAGGCAGTACCTGTGGGGTCCCATGTTGTTATTCCTACAGACCATAAACCCCTTTCACAAATACTTAGTTCTCCTGGAATGGAGGATTCGACGCCCAAGTGATCTCGGCTGTCGTCACAGCGGCTAGATTTCAATTAGAACGTGGAATTCTTGCCAGTGGTCAAGACCTGTGTGGCAGGTTTAAGCAGATTGCTTCCTCAGTCAGGACCCTTCGCCACAGGAGACACGTGTGAAAAGTATATGGCGGCTGTGATTGACAGTTTGCAGTGGGGGGTATCTCAAGGATGGAGTGGACGCAAGGGAAGCCGTCGGAGTCAGTTCTGTCCCAAGTGCAAGAGTCCTGCAGATGCGTTGCTTTGAAGGATGATGGGGGCAGGAGGTTTAAGCACTGTTGGGTAATAAGAGGCGACGCTCATGGGAGGGGACGGCTCTTTGAAGAGCGGTAAGAAAAAGTCCTGCACATTATTCATGAAGGTCCCTCAAGACCAGTTAATAAGAATAAAAAGATGATCAAATGATCAGGACTGGTGGCCTGGCATTGATGTGCAGATGCCAAGGGTGGCCTGGCATTGATGTGCAGATGCCAAGGGTGGCCTGGCATTGATGTGCAGATGCCAAGGGTGGCCTGGCATTGATGTGCAGATGCCAAGGATGGCCTGGCATTGATGTGCAGATGCCAAGGATGGCCTGGCATGGATGTGCAGATGCCAAGGGTGGCCTGGCATTGATGTGCAGATGCCAAGGATGGCCTGGCATTGATGTGCAGATGCCAAGGATGGCCTGGCATTGATGTGCAGATGCCAAGGATGGCCTGGCATTGATGTGCAGATGCCAAGGATGGCCTGGCATTGATCTGCAGATGCCAAGGGTGGCCTGGCATTGATCTGCAGATGCCAAGGGTGGCCTGGCATTGATCTGCAGATGCCAAGGGTGGCCTGGCATTGATCTGCAGATGCCAAGGATGGCCTGGCATTGATGTGCAGATGCCACGGGTGGCCTGGCATTGATGTGCAGATGCCAAGGATGGCCTGGCATGGATGTGCAGATGCCAAGGGTGGCCTGGCATTGATGTGCAGATGCCAAGGATGGCCTGGCATTGATGTGCAGATGCCAAGGATGGCCTGGCATTGATGTGCAGATGCCAAGGATGGCCTGGCATTGATGTGCAGATGCCAAGGGTGGCCTGGCATTGATCTGCAGATGCCAAGGGTGGCCTGGCATTGATCTGCAGATGCCAAGGGTGGCCTGGCATTGATGTGCAGATGCCAAGGATGGTGAGGAATGGCACAGAGTATACAAGTTCACAAAACGCAGGATACCCGCAGGCCGCCTTAAATCCCCATTACGTGCCCAGAAGGACCCTGGAAGGACGAAGCCAAAGATATTTGGGACCACTTGAGAATGTGAAGGGTGTCACATGTTTTGTGGGGGTCTTGCTTGACTTATTTACTAAGTGGCTTGAAGTTTGTGTCCGTAATAGGATTGGTTTGAACGATGTAATCGAATTCTTGGATGACGTGTTCTTGCGAGAAGGTGCACCTACATCTATTCCGAGAGATGACTCTGCTCAATTTAAGTCCAAGGAGTTCCAGGATGTTTTGGCAAGAAACACTGGAAGCATCCTTCACTTTATCACCCGCTGGAAATGGTGCAGTGGGGCGCTTTAACCCTGCGCTTTTAGGTAGTATTCGGGAGGCTATCAGGGGGTGTAAGAGTTGTGAACAGGAGGAACACAAAAAAAACCTATTGTGGGTGTGCCGCACCACCCCTGCGGTAACTGGTTACCGCCCATTTAAATTGCTTAGAGTAAGAGTCCTGCACGAAGGAAGATCTGGTGAGGATGAAAAACAGATTGCTGAATAATTGGGCTTTGGACGAAGTGAGGGAATATTCTGAAGGCACGAGGGGGACATAAAAAGAATCATGGCTGAAGCATGGAGAAAATTACACCAAGTTAGAGGTGGGGGTTGTGTAACATGAAAGAAGAATGAAAGGTTAAGGGTGATCCCACGTTTAGAAGGCCTGACAGCGTGGTGGAAGCGAGTGCCAACTCTGAAGTCCAATCGTGGGAGGTGTGGCATGGAGGACACTCGCTAAACGTGGTATTTCGCAGATGGTGGAAGAGTGGTTTGAGATGAAAGAGTGGGAAAGGCTGGTTGTGGGATTTTGAGGTTTGTAAGGGACACGCTTTAGGAGGTCAGGAGTAGTGCAGTTAAATGGAGAAGTCGAGTTAAATGTTAATTCTTTAGTGTCAAGTAAAACCTTCTTCCAACAGTCCAAAAAGAGTGGTGCAATGTACAGGTGAGGCTGGAGGGAATGTGATGGGTGAAAGTAAGTTGGTTACCAAATCGAGTAGGAAGATTGTAGCGCCAGCGAACTTCAATGATTTTATTCTTGGGGTCGTTGGTTCATTTTGTATTGTAATGTATTTCTATCTCATATTCAATGTTTTTGTTATTTTCTTTCCTCTCCCTTTCCTACTCAGATTTAAGCTGTTAAGTGTTTAGAGTACGTATTTGTAGGCTCAGTTCCACCAAGTAAAGCACATTTAACGTATAGTTCTGTTGCGTTTCTTTAAGGGGGATAGATGGGTTGGGTTGTAGTGGGATTGCTTGGGCTCGAATCTCCAGGAATGCGTACAACGGAGTATTCCAGGAGGCGACTGAAGAGCAGTTGGGGCAAGAGAAGAGAGGACGTCAAGTACTTGCCCCCTGTGGTTGGGTCCTGCAGTAAAGTTACTTCCACTTCGCCTGCCTCCTGCGCATCGCCCTTACAGTTCATGCATTCAGCCATATTCTAAAGAGGCTTCGAACCCGATCAGAGCAACCGGACACCATCAGTCGTTACAAACGCTGGTCCGACACTAGGCCCTTCTGACCAACAGAAGACCGTGAGCCCATCACGTCACTCATATACTTTGGTTACACAAAGCCGGAAGGGCCAATATTTAAACCCAAATAACTGTTCATTCTAATTAGGAGGGACATAATAGACTGGGCCCACTTCTGCTCAGAGCACAAGCGCAGGTGAGTGACAGAAGGTGTCTGCATCCTTCTTGCCTCAAAAGTGCTTACAAACACAAACTCTTCTAGGCTTCGAATGACTGTCGACCGCGAACTCTTAGTGTTGGTTCCCGCAAATCCCATCTAAGGGGGCAGATGAGACATCGAACGTATCAGCTCATGTGGTGGATCTTTGAAGAACCTTCCTTTGTCGCCAGTGCCCAGGATAATCCGCTCCAGATCTCCACCATCGTCAGACACCAGGGGGTGCAGAGCTGTCAGACCCGTGGTCTCAGTCGTGGAATATAGGATTTGTGTGTACTGCGCTGATTAGAGCACTTGGGAGATCCGAGCTGCTTCATTTTTAAAAATATTGTGATTTTAACCAGATTGTGTGCGATTTTAATTTACCTGCGAACTGCTCGCGCTGACTGCGGTGCCCGCCTGTTAAAGCCGACCCGACTGAAAGTCAGCGCTCTTGTTTTTCGCCCGGCCCCTTCCCACCACTGCCTACAAAACACCGGATGTCGCGACCCCACCGACGGCGCGCCACAGGTGCACCAAAGGCAAGCCAGTCTGCGCCCGGAGCGCGACCAGCGCTAGAACGCCTGATCGTTTTTCAAGGTATGTTTACTCAAGAAGTGAACTTATCCGGCTCAATCCTGGTGAGTGCCCGCATCCTAAGCTAGAGCTGGATAAAACACACAATAACCCTAGGCGCTGCAATATATGTGGCCTGGTGACCCTGAATTTAGGTATGAACTACACAGAGGAATAGGGAAGATAGTTTGCCTTCCAATAATAAGCACAATAACGCCACCCAGGACAGCAGGGTCTCCCAATCCTGTGTCCTAACACAAGATATCTCTGATAAGAATCTTAAATCTATCAGCTGCTTCGTAATCAACACTGTGTCAATGACCAAACATAAACATGATCTAGAGGGCTTGATTCAAGTAGAAAACCCAGACCTGGTTTTTCTTACGGAAACCTGGGCAAATGAAGCAAGTGATCCCGACTGGAATGGTGTAGTACCGGCTGGCTACTTTGCTGTGAACAGGGGTAGGGACAAGGGCGGGGGTGGGATTGCGTTAATTCACCGATCCTGCTACACAGTGAAAACTGTGCCAGAACCATCCTTCGATGCTGAAGCAATGTCTTTTAGTGTTAGAAACAATAATCGTAAACTCTTCCCGGGGCTACTGATTTATAGACCACCAGGGTCCAGATCCTCTTATCACCTCCCTTCAGACTCATCTGGAATCCTGTTTAAATACTGACTCCTTTACGGGGTTAGGTGATTTTAACTTTCACTTGGAAGTTGATAACAATTCTGACACAATAGGCCTGACTGACAATTGAGCCAGTTTCGGGCTGACCCAAATTGTGCGGCAACCTACACATCTAGCAGGCCATACGCTGGACGGTATCTTTACAAATAATGACCTTATTGACGTGAAGAGTACACGACCTCTACTTTGGTCAGACCACCATGCAGTTCACTTCACTGTTAAGACCTTTGACACCAACCGCGGTCGAAAGAATAGACCCCCTTTGGTCAAACTACGTCCTTGGAAGACAAGACTTGATCCTAGCTCCGAAGGAGAAGCCCCTAACCTCTATAGACTCCAAAGAGGCAGCAACTAATTTTGACAACTGGATCACCAGACAGTAAATAAACTGGCACCGGAAGTGACTAAGCAGGCAAGGGTCATCTCCCTGGTATTCGGTTGAGCTTAGACAATTTATAATCAAATGCAGACATAGGGGAACGCATTTGGAGATCCAAATACAGTACGGCACATAAGAAAGATTATTGCTTAGCCTTCGAGCCATACAAGTTGGCAATAAAACAAGCAAAGAGCTTTTTTTACTTCCAAAATTCAGGAGGCCACAAATTCCTCTAAAGAACTATTCAAAACAGTGACTGCTTTGTCGAGCTGCCCGCGAGATACTGTTTTTGTTCCGGACCAAACTTTTGTGGACAAATTGGCGGTCTTCTTCCAGAACAAAGTCCAGACGGTCTATAATGAACTCCTGAACACTTCTGAAGCAAGGGGTCCATCTAGAGGGTCAGGACGAGAAGACGTTCCATTGCAGCCTAACTCAGTGCTCGGCTTTAAGTGAAGAGAAAGTGGTAGATCTATGGCTGCAAACTAAATCAGGGTCCCCACTTGATCCTTGTCCCCCACACAGCCTACATCTGGTGCCACCGGAGGTTTGTGCATCCTTGACCCCACTATTAAACCAAGTCACAAGATCAGGGGTCTTGCTTTTGTGGCGGAAAAAGGCCTGCATTTGACGTATTTAAAAAAAAAAAACACGCTCAATCCCTTAGAGGCTAAAAACGACCGCCCAATCTCCTGTCTACCTCTTCCCTCCAAAATCTTGGAGAAAGCCATGAATTCTGAGTCGACAGCCTATTTGGATCTACATAACATTCCACTCAGCATGGCTTTAGATCTCGGCACTCCACAGAGCCAGCTCTGATCATGGCGACAGAGGAGATCCGTAAGGTGATGGATGGAGGTGGTGGGGCCTCCCCGATACTGCTTGACCTTACGGCAGCCTTCGAAACCGTAAATCATGCGGTATTAATACGAAGGCTGCAGGCCGTCGGTATTAGTGGTAAAGCCCTGGCCCTTCTAACCTCATTCTTGTCATCCAGGGTGTGAGAAGTTGGCCTGATGTATGATGTCACTAGTTCTAGTGTACACCTTATATCAGTCCAAATACCCTTATGGTGATTGGTTGTAAAGTCAACCTTATAGACCAGCTATCCTAGTGGTAGCATGGACAAGAGCAGTCTTAGGCTAAACTCTGAATGGCATGTGAAGCCAGCTGTGATACCATATATAATCCCTTGAATACCAAATGAAAGGACACCACAACAGATATATATATAAAATAAAGTGTATTTATTCTAGTCAAACCCTCAGCACTCTTTATGAGATTCGAGGTAAGTACAACACAGTCTTATTTAAGCATACATTAAGTCACACAGGTAAGTAATACAGTTAGGCCCTAGGGGCCACGCAAACCATATACTAAGTAAGTGGTATAAGGACCACTGTCACGGAAATAGAATAGGCCTAGGCAATCGCTGGGGCTACACTACACTAGCGTTAGTTAGGAAGTGGGAGGCCCACGGGATTCGTGTGCAGAGTGGAAACACTCACGCGTAATGCGTAAAAGTCAATAGCAATAGTACAGTTTAGAAAACGGTAGATTTAGGACACTTCCGGAGTAGCTAGGAAGTTGAGACTGGAAAACTAGACACTAGGATAGTCACTATCCGGATGAGGACCGGAGTACCCAAGTTACCTAGCCCACAGGCTGCGGGTGCATAGGGGTGAAGATGCGTCGGTTTTCGTCGTCGACTCCTATGGATGCCTGAAGAAAGATGCTGACAGGCAGTCCGTGAAGAGTGTCCGGTGGATCCCAAGGCTGGGATCAAGAAGAGAGGAAACCTGCAAGCAGAAGGGACAGAGTCAAGGTCACTAGCCAGTGACCACGTGGAACCAGGAAGGAACCAGGCGATGTCGTGAAGATTGCAGGTGAAGGTGAAGCTTGTCGCTGCAGCCAGGAGGACCAGGAAGCGTCAAGGACGACCAGGACCAGGAGGCGAGCTGTCCCACGAAGGCTCTTGCTGTCGGCGGCGTCGAAGTTGGACTAGGACTCACCAAGCCTTGGCAAGCGGAACCCACGAAGAACGGAGGACTTGCTTCTGGTGCAGACCAGGAAGGTCTGGGGTGCTTCTTCTTTGCAGAGAAGCGGGAGCCAGTCTGGAGGAGCCAAACCAGCGCAGAAGATTTCAGGGTGCGTCGTCACAAAGGCCACTAGCCAGCGGGCAAGCAACCGGACAGACGCGGCAAGCAGGACAGACGCGGCAAGCAGGAAAATGCAGAAGGGCCCCACGCAGGACTCGTGGAGTGTGGGGGGCTGATCTTCGGTGCAGATGGTGCTTGTGGTTGGGGCTTCTCAATCCCCGGTGCACAACTTCGAGGGTGCCTCAGAAGCTGCGCTTTAAGTTACTAGCCACTTTTCCCAGGTAGCCGGTCCCACGTCGCTCGTCGCCTCCACGGATCTCAGCTTTGCTGTGGATGTGGATCAGGGTCGGAGAAGTCTGGAAGTCAAGGCTCTGGTCGGGCTCTGCAGTCGGTTCCTCGTAGAACGTGGGCAAAGCAAAGGGTAGTCTCTTGATGGTGCCTGTTTGCACAGGGTAGCCACTCCTTGGCTACAAGGGAGATTCTTCAGTCTTCTTCTTTCGTCGAATGTCGAAGGTCCAGAGTTTCTGTTCAAGTTTGCAGGTTCAGGATAATCTAAAGTCTTGAGGCCCAACTCCCACTCTTATACTAATCTGGGGGGCTGGGATACCTGCTAGGTCACGCCTTATGGGTGGGACCTGGGAGGGGGTGGTTACACCCACTTCCCTTTGTCCAGTTTCGCGCCAGAGCTGGGGCTGGAGTGCCCCAGCGCCGGTTTGAACTGGACTATGCAAGGAACACCTTGTGTGCCCCAGGCATGTCTCATTCCTTTCAGCCCACCCTGCCCCAATACACTAAAGGCTGTCTGGGGAGGTGCTAGCACATCCCCAAGCAGGAAACCTATTGTCCAGGCCTCCCTGGCTGGGATCACTCCCAGCTGCAGGAGGTCAGACTTGTGTCGTGGCAGCAGCATCCATTTTGTGATGCTGAGGCTTTGGTCAGAGGCTAACAGTGAAGTATGATTTTAACATGTCTTTCCCTCTAGAAGGGGGGAATAATATCCTCATGTCCAGAAATGGCATGGGGGTATTATTCCACAGTGTTAGACACATTACACGACATGTTTCGATAAAGCCAAACCATAGTTACCATAACCGTCTAAGATTATAAGGCACTTTAAGAGTATATGGTAGGCTATATCATAGAACAGCTATAAGGACTTGGTTCCGAAAGCTGCAGATAGGCTCAGCTCATGCTAGAGCACTATCTCACATGTTACCAAGCACTCTGCCTCCAGGATTGTTAAGGCCTGCCATAGGAGTGACTGATAGGTACACATGTGTCTACATGTAAGTTAGGTATAGGTATACTACACCTAAGCAAGGGGTGATTACACGACCTTGCCCCAGCTGAGTGATCAGCCAGTTGTGCCAGAATGGAAGGCCAGGCCAGGGGTGGCATAATACATGCTGCAGCCCCTGGTAGGCCTAGGGTACACCTATGCCCTGGGTACCTAGGGTACACTGTACAGGGGCCAATAAGGTGATCCTATCCAAATGGGTTATGCACCTAAAGTACATAGTATTAATTTAGAGAGAGAACAGCAGGGCTGTGGGTCTGATTAGCAGGCCCACAGCCACATCTAAGTCGAAAACCAGTAAAGCAAAAGCAAAAAGTGGGGGTGAACATAGAAAGCAGACCCTACTCTCCTACACAGGGATCAAATAATTCATTGGGAGGGACTTTGGTCAGAACTGTTTATTCTCCCAGGTGGAGTCCCCCAGGGCTCGGCCCCTTCCCTGACCATGTTTAACTTATACGTGGCCCCTCTAGCCAGATTAATAAAAAGTCATGGTCTGTTGCTCGTGTCCTACGATGATGACACGCAGCTAGTGGTGTCTGTTACGCAAAATGGGGACATGACAGCCGAACGGTTCCGTAACTGTCTTATATCGCTGATGCCCTGGATAAATACCAACTTCTTAAAACTCAATACTGAAAAAAATGAGAACATAGAATTTGGTCAGAAACCATCGATTTGGAGCCAATCATGATGGCCCATTGAAGCCGGAACATGCCCGGTTCTGGTACCCAAGGATCGAAACCTTGGCTTCCTGATTGACAAAGATTTAACACTTGCCTCTCAGGTAAACCAGGTGGCTTCAGCCGGTTTCTTCACGCTGAGGGTTCTGCGGAAGATTCTTCCTTTCATTCCTTTCTCTCTGATAAAAACGGCGGTAGGAGCTTTAGTGCTGTCTAGAATAGACGATTGTAATGCTCTCTCCCTAGGCGCTGCCACAAGGCAGCTCACTAAACTCCAATCACTTCAAAACGCAGCAGCACGAGGACTGCTCAGTCTACCCAAACACCACCCCACCTCCGCCAGTATAAAGCAACTTCACTGGCTTCCAGTGAGACGGCGAGTGGAGTTTAAAGCCCTCTGCCTAGTTCATCAAGCACTTCATGGAGGAGGGGCAAATGACCTACAATCTCTATTCCCTCGGTATGCTGCACCGCGCTGCCTAAGATCTACTGACACTGGACTGGTACATCTTCCGAGGATAAACAGAGTAAGATGGGGAGGA
This sequence comes from Triturus cristatus, assembly GCF_964204655.1. Lineage (NCBI taxonomy): Eukaryota > Metazoa > Chordata > Amphibia > Caudata > Salamandridae > Triturus > Triturus cristatus. The sequence goes on from NC_140592.1 coordinate 7,752,610, forward strand.
AAACAATTTTCATTCTAAGCAGCTAAGTTATGGAACTCCCTCCCCGTCCAAGTAAGACTTCAGTCCTGCCGGACGCTTTTCAGGAAAAACATAAAAACCTGGCTTTTTACGCCACTCTAATCTTTCCTGCTGTTCCGCTTTTCACATTCTTCAGCGCCAAGACGCCTCGGCAATAGTGCGCTTTATAAATAGTCAGTCAATCAGTCAGGAATACGCTTGTGGGGCAGGTCCAGGCCTCTGAATGAGTGTCTGAATAATGGCTGTGAAACTGTTCCTCATAACAAAGACAAATTCTATAAATGTGCTGAGAAGACGGGCCTCTGGGAGGAATCCAAGCTCAGTTTGCTACTGTTGAAGCCGGATCACGGACTCCGTGAGCTTGGGCGTCTATGGATAAAGTGAGCGACAGCAGTCGAAGACATCCTGGGCTGTGGCCCAAACTGTAGTGACTCCACGAGTCGTGGGTATCAGCAGTGCGTCAACAGTGCGCTCCTCCGGCCTCGTACAGCCCTCACGGCCAGCCCTTGAGCTTTAAGCCATGGTCTAGGAACGCAGACGTGCTGATGCCAACCACACAGAAGCCTTTTCATGGAAGTGACCACAATGCCTGGTCAGGAAGAACTCACGTTAAAGGGCTGCGATGTCCACATGGATATAATGCTGTGAATCCGTGAATTCAGGAAAAGTCATAGGCTTGTGGCCTTAAAAAATGGGATTAAAAAAAGGAGATAACTGCCAGTTTACATAGAATGGCCCTGAAAAAGCCGATTTTTATCTGAAAAAACATTTTGGTTGTTTTAATGATGGAATCTGAGTTCACTTAGCAATTTATGAAATTATCATGGATTTTGAAGCTTTTTTATGTGGAATTACAAATAAACATTTTTCATCCGCCAGATTGTCCTACAAGATATCTAATCAACAAGCATCGTTGATTGAATAACTTTGGTTAACCTTGAACCCAATATTTAATTACCTTCAATATTAGAGTTCTTGCAAGAGGTGAAATATACCCACCTAGAGAAGACACGAGAAATGCTCTTGACATCTAGTGGTAAAATTTGAAATATAATTGTAAATTGGGAGCTCTAAAAAAGAGGGGAATCGTAACACACATGACGCAAACGTCTCTACAGTATTATTCACGCTTTAACTTTAATATGTTGTTGATAAATTGCAGACAAGTTACATTAATGAACAGACAATAGTACATTTGATCCCTTTATAAAGATTTATTTAAAAGTTACTATGTTTTAAATTAAGCGTTAGCAGCATATGCAGTAAAATATTTTTATACAAATGGCACTGCACTTGAAACACATCACATGCAAGTTTTGTTTGCCGTTATTTACAGAATTTCACTCGGACTTGACAGTAGAAAGGACATGATCAGAAAGAGCAGACAGCTGTGACCAGCCCTAGACAACAAAGTGTAAAGTTTAGACTCCTACATTTCCGTTTACAAGTTCCCAGGATGCGGTGACGTAACTCTGTGCTGACAATCAACATACAAAATGCAGCAAATCACTCACTTCTTACATTTAGACATTTCCAAATAATACTTCGAAAGAACCTTCGGCAGCCCTTGACATCATCACAAAGCTCTGTGACATTACATGCACAGTGAAACCAGTCGGGAGATAGCACCAGTGGTCCACGCATGGTGGCTTCGGCAGTCACATGTGAACCAGAACCCCTTTCCACTGAGCGGAGTGCGATCGGCTGAACAGCTTCCAGCACGTTTCGGCCAATCACAGAGACATGGTGGCTTCATCATCACAGACCAACACCAGGTGGTCTTAGCGGGATAGTCTCTTCTGGCACCACCAGGCAATGACCATGAGGAGGACAGTCAACATTGTAAACAACTGCTCATGTGCATTGAGATAGGACTAACTCCACGGTCACATCTTCAGATGTCCAGGCATCCCCAAATAAACAACATCTTCTACCTCTGAAAAAAACTCTTGCAAAGTGCTGTGTACGAAAGAGTGCGCTTCCACAGGGATATTTTTAAATTATAAAACTATATTCCCACAGTTACTGCATGTTTAATCTCTTATGCTGCATGTAAAACAGATTTGGAGAGTCCACTTAATTCTCGTGATACAGACCGGCTTCACTGTGCATGTACAGAAGTAACATTTCAGAAGTAACCCCCACAGGGACTATGGGCAGGGCCCGGGTTCTCAAACCACCCCCTGTGCTTCATGTCCAGCCAAAATGACTTTGACTAGCCAGTTAACTCCAGTGGCAGCTCGCGACCACACAAGATCTCCCACTGCCGAGCGAGCAGTGAGATCAGCTTCTCGCGACAGTCCGCGCTTGGGATGAAGATGCACCATTGCACCTCTCTGTTGGCCACACTGTCCCCCCGAGCACCCTTGTGTGGGGTACCCAAAGCTTCACCGAAGTGGTTCAGGGTCAGGCTCTGCATCAGATCATGATTGTGCACATCGTCAAACACAAACGTCAGGGCCTGGGGATAGGTCTGGTATCCCATAAGCACTCGATCCAAGTCGCGGATCCTTCGGCCATCCACAAACTGATACTTGTCTTTCTTGGGGGGCTCCTTTGCAAAGTCAGGCGGCGGGTAGCTGATGAAGTCCTCATTCAAGAGAAAGAGATCGGAGCTGGTCAGCAGGAGCGTCTTTGGCTGAAGGGAGCTGCCCGCTTGAGTGTGGTCGCTTAGAGGACTGACTTGAAAAGCCAAGACGTAGAGCAAGATGTTCAGGGACTGGAGGCTGCCCAGGGGGCCCATTCTCTCCTTCACTATGAAAGTCAGGTCACCAATTTCTTCTTCACTCGGGTAAATAAATCTCACTCTGCTGGAGTGAATCACCTCATAATTCTCCATTTTACCTGAAAGACAAAACAGGTTTTTAGTGAGTTGAACCCTAAGCAGACCCTCTTCTGGCAGCGTGTCGAAGTCTCCCTTGAAACAAGTGAATCTTCTGACCCGAGACCCGAAGGAATACATCAAGACATTACAAAGCACCAAACACAGACCACACCGCCTCCAGGCCCAGCGTCGGATGAATGGCTGCATCTATACGGGTTGCACGCTTGGGGGTGGGGGGGGTTGGGGGTGGGGGGGGGGGGGGTGTATGGAAAGCTGCTTTGGAGTTCTGTTCTTCAGAATGGTTTAGAGAGGGATTTCCATGGTCTGCAGCTCCATTTTAATTGCTGTTCCAGGAGGATGTTTAGCGCTTGTTGCAAGTGTCTGATACACAGAGGACATCCCAGCCATGAGCTCCGACAGAGTCCACTGTGTGTGGGCGTGTGGACTGTGCAACTGAGGCAGCCGTCTCTGGCTCATGCATTACCTATAAAGTCATTTGGCCTAGTAACTGTAGCCCAACTCTGAACTTTTCCAGATATATTGAAAGAAATATAGGATTTTGTGAGACGTTTCCTGGTACCGGAGAAGATGAAATCTCTGCCAGTGACCACAGTGGGTGTTCTTGCTGGACACATCCTTGCCCAGTTATACTAAAAATGGCTACTCCATGGAGTGCTTGTAACCAGCTCGACTCTTCGGAAACACGTGCGGAGTACGCATTATGAATGGTGAGGTGTACTGTACGCCCGTTTTTTTTAAACCAACAGTTTTACTAGACGTCGCACATGGCTGTTCTATCAATACCTGAAGGGAGTGTTTTTTCCTGCTTCGGATCTTGTTTTTCAAGATTCTGGAGAAGTGTTCAGAGCACAAACTTCTCTTCCAAGAGTTTCCTCACACAAATCTAACCGGTTATAACTTCAGATTGCTGGCCCTCTAGTACACTTACCTTCTGATGGCTCTCACACCCTTTCCCCTCAGTGAGTATGTTGTCTCACCCAGATATACGATAATATTGAGCTTCAGCTCTCCTAAAGTCTCCCTGCAAGGTCCAGCACCCGCTCCTCAGGTCTCACCTTGTTGCCCAGATGCACCAGGCCAGCGACGCACCACAGCCATTTTAAAATACAAACTATGAAAAATATTCAACTTTGTACCTGTATTTTTGTTCCCAAATTCGGAATAGAAATCCTTCTCGGCCGGTTCTGGCGACGGCGTCCGCGCCAGCAGCGAAAGAACGGCCATGAGGTGCTGGAGGAAGGTGTGCGTGCAGTAGCTGTCCCTGGTGAGACAGGTCACAATGTGGTCTGCAGCGGGACCTGAAAATACAACACAAGCAGAGCTGTGTCAAGAGGTGGACACACAGACGAATGATTGACAAGCAAACACCTCACCGCCCAGACATGGGTCCTGCAGAGTCCACGGGGTGAAATCCTGTGGATTGACCAGAGCAGGCCCAGGAGGGACTTTACATTAAATGGTGGAAGTGGAGACCACGGAGACCCTGCAGTCCCATGACTGGGCGGTGATGTGTTTGGCCAGATATGGACCCACCCTTATTAGCGCTTATAAGGCTCGCACAGAGTTGGCCACCACATGCAGGTGATAGAGGGACATGCTGTGTTCCGCTGTCAAGGTTGCTGCATAAAGCCCTTGCTGGGCTAGCACGAGGACTACGATGCGCTGTGGCGACGAGGCAAAGCTATACTGATTTTTGCATTTTTATCATCCTATTACAAATAGAAGGGGCTGTGCTCTCAATTTCAAAGGGTCTTGATACCAAGCCTAGTTTGCATTGCTCTTGCAAAGGCCAGCCAGAAGGTTTGCACTTTACATCTGGGACACTTCTGAATCAGTTTTGGAACCACTTAGTTTACTTCGCCATTTCTAAGAATTACAAACAAGCTTGGAGTTTTGTTGGGGTTGCCCATGTGGGTGGCAGGGTGGTGTGGGGATTCACAGGCGGAAGTGAAAGGCGCCACCCCTTCTGCCAGATCTTCAGAAGCACCTGTAGTCTACAAAAGAGATGAATAGTTTCTCTCACCCGCAAACCGGAAATACTGATCGAAAAGTCCAACGTTGACCGACTGCAGATCGACGAGCTTCAGCACGAAGCAGTAGGACAGATGGAAGGGGCTGCTCTCATCATCCACGCTTTTTTGGTTCCAAAAGTCTAAGCAGTAAAAAAAGAATAATTTTTGTGAAGCATATTTGATCCCTGTCGAAGTATAGATCTTCTCATGAGTAGCACTTTATGGATTCACATCACAGAGGTCACTTCAGGCCTAGAGGATGGATACTGACTGGTAAACATCGGCTTTAATGCTGGAGCTGCCCAAGTCTAGCGGGGTGTCCTGGGTGACGAGAGCCATGGTGAGCAGGTCGTACAACTCTCTGCACCTAGATCTCTCCTGAAAGGGTGGGTGGGTGGTTGGTTGGTTGGTTGAAAGGATGAGTGTGTGGGTGAAGGGATAGGTGAAAGGGTAGATGGGTGGGAGAAGGGAAGATATATCGTATAGTTTCAAGTTATTAAAAACCGTCACAATGTAACAAACAGGGTAGAATGAGACGTAAAACTGACAGATAAAAAGTATGACAAGACTCAAAACAAGCCTCTCTCAAGTAACATCACATGATAGCTCATGCAAGACCTAACAAGAGGAGAAGCGAAGGAATGAGGGTAACTAGAACAAGCATTGAAAATGCAATAGGTCTCACCCTCGTTTAAGTTAAAGCAATTCTGTTTGTAATTAGGTGGCTTTTTAGCTTTGCTTTTATTAGTGTTTTTCAAACTTCCATGTACATAACATGCATATGTATGCATATATGTATATGTATACATGCATTTATATTTGTATTTATATAGATATGCACATGTATATATGTATGTTTATATATATTCACTGAAAAAACCATAGGTTTCAGGGGTGTTCTAGTTAGCTGGACTTTTCACTTGTACAAAACCATTGAAATTCCCCAGTTATAGTTAGTTCAGCTAACTATAACTCGCGCGCCCGCAATGCACTGCTGATGACGTCACATATTACATCACTCATGACATGGTCAGTGACATCACTCATGACATCATCCAGTGAATGTGTGTTTTTCTGAAAATTGAAAATTAAATATGTTTTATATATGTATATCTCAAGGTCGATGGAAGAATAAATGGGTATATAAGTGTCTAAATGGATGATTTGTTTTTGAAAAATTGATTGTGTAACTGACTGATTAAGTGTATCATAGTGAATACATGGCTTAGTGAGTAATGTTTAAATATGTAAATATCTGTATCAGTCTCTCACTTTGTGTATAAGTGGCTGCATGGGTTGGTGAGTAGCTACATGGGTGTCTATATAGGTTATTAGTTGGTTTTTTGAGTATCAGTCTGAGTGTCTGCATGGTTCGGTGGGGGGTATTACGTAGTGCATAGGTGCATGAATGAGTGACTCACTGTTTGTATGTGTTGAAGACAGCATGTGTGCAGGACTATATGGGTGAATGAGTGTGTGCATGGGTGTGTTAGTGAGTGAATGACTGTCTCAATAGTGTCTTTATGAGTAACTACATATGTTTTAAACTAGTATATGTGACTATTGGTGTATATAAGTGAGTATATGTGAGAGTGTGAGATTCAAAGAGTTCCTGTATGAATAAGTATGTGTTTCTATAAGTGATTGTTTAAAAGACTAAGTATGTGTAAGTTTCCGTAGAAGTAAGTGTGGTGGTGTGTGTATAACTGTATATGCAAGTAAATGTATGTTTAATTCTTTATTAGCATGAGTGACTATGTGTGTGAGTAACTCTATGGATGAGTGGCATTGTGTAACAGGATGTATAGGTGTACGAGTACATATGATGAGTGAGTACATGTATGAGTGACTGTATAGGACTGTTGGTGAATGAGTGGATGTGTATGTGGATCTTAGAATTACTGAAGAGTTTGTTGTAACTGGTATTGGTATGTCCATTGTTTTGAAAATTTGAGTCTCCTTTTTTTGAATGTGTGTATCAAAGGTTATATTAGGGTGAGAAGAGGTCTGCCACTCTATCACAAGGATGATGTCATCAGTGATGTCATCAGTGATGTCATTTGAGATGTCATCAGTGATGTCATCAGTGATGTCACTGACCATGTCATGAGTGATGTAATATGTGACGTCATCAGCAGTGCATTGCGGGCGCGCGAGTTATAGTTAGCTGAACTAACTATAACGGGGGAATTTCAATGGTTTTGTACAAGTGAAAAGTCCAGCTAACTATAACACCCCTGAAACCTATGGTTTTTTCAGTGAATTTCTGAGGTTTTTTAAATGCTAATTCCTAACTATAATGTGCCTGAAACCTATGGTTTTTGCTGTGAATTTCAAAGGTTTTTTAAATGCTAATTTCTAACTATGCCTACAGAGATAGGACATGTGAAGAAAGAAGAAAAAATGCACAGAAAGAAAAAAAAGAAATGCCGAAAGAAGCAACAGAAGTCCTCAAAGACGAAGAAAAGTGCAGGAAGAAGGATAACGTGCAGAAAGAACAAAAAGAAGAGCAGAAAGAAGCCTTGTTGCAAAATCATCCTGTACCCTCAACTTTTTCAGACGGATACTGGTGGTAACTGAGTCTGACTAACCAGTCCTAGAGCCAGTGCTATGTTAAAAGACACTTAGAATACAGCGAAAACACCTACATACACTAGGGAACATTATGCGTTGGGGTCCCCCTGTGATTAGCATGACCTCCTCTGTAAGCCCCTAGTATACAATAGGGCAGGGGGATTAAAGAACAAGTTACTAACCTTCGGTAACGATGTATCTGTAAGAAACATTAGTTAGTTAGATTCCTCACCTTAGAATATCCCCAGGCGTCAGACTGGATCCGGAAGATTTTTCGTCAGCAATACCCCTTGCGCGTCGCTAGGCGTCGTCTGCGGCTCCGCGTCCGTCGTCGGCGTCGTGCGCCGGGATGACGTCGTCGGAGTACTTAGACGCCGCCCTCGCGCGCTGACGTCAGTTCTTGTACATAGCCTTCCGCGCCAGGAACGCAGAGCCATGCAAAGACCGACACTGGTGCCAAAAATAAAATCTAGGGGCCTGAAAGGACAACCTTAACCCTAGATGTCAGTTCGCAGAACGGGGAGGATGGGAGGGTCGGTGAGGAATCTAACTAACTAATGTTTCTTACAGATACATCGTTACCGAAGGTTAGTAACTTGTTCATCTGAAAGAAACACGTTAGTTAGATTCCTCACCTTAGAATAGATACCCAAGCAATACCATCCCCGGTGGTGGGTCTGCGAACCAAGATCACACCAGAAAGTCCTGGAGGACAGAACGGCCAAAGAAGCCATCCCTCCGGACTTGGCTGTCAAGGCAATAATGCCTGGCAAACGTGTGTAGAGAAGCCCACGTCGCCGCCTGACAGATGTCCTGCAAAGGGACTCCCCGTCCCAAGGCAGTAGTAGCCGCCGTGGCCCGAGTAGAATGGGCGCGCAGCCCAACAGGAGGGTCCTTTTTAGCCAAGGAATAGCAGATTTTTATACACAAAACGACCCACCGAGAGATGGTTCGTTTGTGCACAGCTTTCCCCTTCTTAGCGCCCACGTACCCAACAAAAAGCTGGTCGTCCACCCGGAACTGTTTTGTGCGGTCCAGATAGAAGGAGAGCGCACGTTTTGGGTCCAGACGATGGAGCCTCTCTTCCTCTTTGGAAGGATGCGGAGGCGGAAAGAAGGTGGGCAAGGTGACAGACTGCCCAAGGTGAAATGGAGTCACCACTTTAGGAAGAAAAGAGGGACGAGGCCGAAGGACAACCTTGTCCGGATGAACAGATAGAAAAGGAGGCTTTGAAGATAAAGCCTGGAGCTCACTCACCCGTCTAGCCGAGGTGATGGCTACCAGAAAAGCAGTCTTTAGAGTTAGAAGACGAAGAGGGCAATTGTGAAGAGGCTCGAAGGGAGCGCACATCAGGAATGTCAAAACCAGATTCAAGTCCCACTGAGGCATTACAAAAGGGACAGGAGGGAACGTGTGTGTAATGCCTTTGAGAAAGCGTGTAACCACAGGGGACTTGAAAAGAGAAGGCTGATCAGGAAGCCGCAAGAAGGCGGAGATGGCAGCAAGATAACCTTTCAGGGTGCCCAGGGCAGAGCCCTGCCGGGCCAGAGAAAGCAGGAAGAGGAGAACCTCAGAAAGAGGGGCGGAAAGGGGATCCACAGCCTTTGCTGTGCACCATGCCACAAATTTGTTCCACCGGCAGGCGTATACCGACTTTGTGGAGGGACGCCTGGCTGCCAGAATGATATCACAGACTTCAGGAGGCAAGTCAAATGGCATCAACTGCCGCCGCTCAATCTCCACGCATGGAGGTGGAGGCTGGACAGGTTCGGGTGGAGGACCGTCCCCTGCTGCTGCGACAGAAGATCCTCCCGAAGGGGCAGACGTATCGGGGGATCGGTCAACAGACTGAGTAGCTCGGGATACCAGTATCTTCGTGCCCAATCCGGAGCCACCAAGATGACTTGGGCCCGGTCGCGCCTGATCTTCTTCAGCACTCTGGGCAGAAGTGGTATAGGCGGAAAGGCGTACAACAGACCGCAACTCCACTCGTGACGAAAAGCGTCGCCGAGCGAGTGCCGCCTTGGAAATTCCAACGCGCAGAACTGCTGACATTGCGCGTTCTCTTCGGTGGCGAATAGATCTAACCAAGGCTCTCCCCACTGCTGAAAGAGGCCTTGCACCACTTCGGAGTTCAGACGCCATTCGTGATCCATCATGCACCGGCGGCTGAGTTCGTCTGCTCTGGCGTTCAGAGAGCCCGCCAGATGTTGAACCACCAGGGTGACGCCCTGGTGTTCCAGCCATGTCCAGAGGCGCAGAGCCTCCTGACAAAGGGTCCACGACCCCACCCCGCCCTGTTTGTTGCAGTACCACATGGCGGTGGTGTTGTCCGTGAACACCTGCACGACACTTCCCCTGACAGAGGGAAGGAAGGCTTTCAGTGCAAGCCGGATCGCTCTCAACTCCAACAGGTTGATGTGGAGACGAGACTCCGCCGGAGACCAGAGGCCTCTGATCTCCGCCTCTCCCATATGGCCACCCCAACCCAGGAGGGACGCATCCGTCACTACGACATGCTCCGGTTGGGGAAGGGAGAGGCTCTTGCCCTTGACCCACTCGCGGTCCGTGAGCCACCACTGCAACTGCTGTGCAGTGCCCTCCGAGATCAAGACATGGTCGGACAGGTTGCCGTGATGCTGGGCCCACTGAAACTTCAGGTCCCACTGCAGAGCCCGCATGCGCCGCCTGGCGTGATGCACTAGTAGGATGCAGGAGGCCATCAGCCCCAGAAGCCGCAACACTAGCCTGACCGAAACCCGGGATAGAGGCCGAAAGATGGGAATCAGGGCCTGTATATCCCGGACCCGCTGTTCCGGTGGATGGACCCGGAACTGCGCCGAATCGAGAACCGCTCCGATGAAGAGGAGCTTCTGAGAGGGACTCAAGTGTGACTTCGGCACGTTGATGGAAAACCCCAGCAAATGCAGGAGATCCGCCGTAGTCTGGAGGTGGGAGACGACTGCCTGGGGCGAGCCCGCCTTCAACAACCAGTCGTCGAGATAGGGGAAGACTGGGACCCCTGATCTGCGCAGATGAGCTGCGACCACCGCCATCACTTTCGTGAACACCCGAGGGGCACTGGTGAGGCCGAAGGGGAGCACGGTAAACTGAAAGTGCTCTTGGCCCACCGTGAACCGCAGGTAACGCCGGTGGGCCGGCAGGACGGGGATATGGAAATATGCGTCCTGCAAGTCCAACGCTACCATCCAGTCTCCAGGGTCTAGGGCAGCTAAAACCTGAGCCAACGTTAGCATCTTGAACCTTTCCTTTCGGAGGAAGGCATTGACGTTCCGGAGGTCCAAGATAGGGCGCAGGCCCCCCTTGCCCTTCTTGGGAACCAGAAAGTAGTGGGAATAACAACCACGACCTACTTCTGGACTCGGAACGCGCTCGACGGCCCCCTTGGCCAAGAGAGCCGAAACTTCCTCGCGGAGAAGATCCAAATGATCCCCCGAGATACGGTGGTGCTGTGGTGGCATGGCTGGAGGGGTCGTCTCGAAGGGGAGGGAGTAGCCCCTTCGGACGATTTGCAGCACCCACCTGTCCGATGTTATGGACCGCCAGTGGAGCAGGTGATGGCGAACTCTGTCGCCCACTGGCGTGGTATGGGCCTGAAAGCTCGGACTAGGAGGGCTTTGAGGCGGATGCTGCCGGGGTGGAAGTGGGCTGACCACGTCGGCCTCCATTTCCGCCACGGCGGAAGCCACGTCCGCGACCGCGCGCAGGTTGGTTCTGCGGCTGGTGGCTCTGCGGACGTGAGGAGGCGCCCCTTCCTTGGCCACGAAAGGGGCGAAAAGCGGAGGTGTGCGCCCGCGGAGCCGAGAGGCCCAAGGACTTGGCCGTAGCCCGGGAGTCCTTAAAGCGGTTCAGCGCACTGTCCGCCTTCTCACCAAACAGGCGAGTGCCATCAAAGGGCATGTCCATGAGGGTGTTCTGGACATCCCCGGAAAATGACGTGGACCGCATCCAGGCGTGGCGGCGGAGCGCCACCGTGGTGGAAATCGCCCGACCTAGCGAGTCCGTGGTGTCAAGCCCACATCTTATGGCGTGCCGTGCTGCATCCCTCCCATCGGCCAGAGCCTGGGAAAGACGTGGCCGGACCTCCTCCGGACACAGGGGCAGCACGTCCTCCACCGTATCCCACAGGGAATGGGAATAACGGTCCAAGAGACAGGCGGTATTTAAGGACCGCAGGCCCAAACTAAGGGACGAGAACAGTTTCTTGCCAAACTGCTCGAGTCTCTTGGAATCCCGGTCCGGCGGAGCGGTCGGGAAGGAGGATTGGGAAGTAGAGGCCTGGATAACCAGACTCTCGGGGGTGGGGTGTTGGGACAGGAAGCTGGGGTCGCCCGGAGCAGGGCGGTGGCGCCTGGCAACGTTCCTATCCACAGGAGGAACTGTGGAGGGCTTGGACCAGGTGCCCTGCAGAACGTCAGTGAGGGCCTCGTTAAACGGCAGCAGAGGCTCAGTGGAGCTTGCTGAGGTTTGAAGCACCTCAGTGAGGATGTTGGCCCTCACAGCCACGGCAGGCAACTCGAGCCCAAGGGCCTCAGCCGCCTTGCGCAGCACCACAGAAAATGCTGCACCCTCCTCCGAAGCCACGGTCGGAGGAGAAGTGAATCCAGCGTCTGGCGAGGTGTCCAGCCCGCTGGCCTCCCCCAGTTCATCTGCCCAGTCCTGAGAAAGCTGTGACTGAACAGCCAGAGGGTCCTCGAACCCCTCCCAGTCGCCCCCTTCTTCCGATTCCTGATAAACAGGAGGAATGATCGGAACCGGACTGTAGAGATGGTAGGTCTCTAGCGGCGTCGGATGCGGCGTCGGCGGACGCCGTGCCGGCGTCGGGTCCGGATGAGGGCTAAACTGGGGCGTCGGCGTCACAGGCGTCGGCGTCGGCGGCGCCGGTGACGGCGTCGGTGGTTCAGGCGTCGGCGCCGGTTGAGGAGTGACAAGGTCAACCGGCGTCGACTGGGGCCCAAGCATGGGCCCCGCGGGGACCTGCGGCGTCGAGACCGGAGTCGTCGACGGCGCCGGGGCCGGAGCCGCCGGCACGCGAGGTCGCCCAGTCGAGCCCGCGGGGCCCGAAGGCGCGCCAGCGGGCGTCGACGGCGGGGCCAGGCTCCTCATGGCCGAGAGGAAGGCGCTGATCTCCGCCGGCGCCGCGTCAGCCCCAGGGACCGGAAGGTATGGGGGCGGACGCGGCACCTGCGGCTCCGCCGGAGCCGCGGGGGTGGAACCACTTGGACCCTCGGCCGAGTCGCGCGACCGGCGAGGGGAGTCCGAAGAGCGGTGTCGCCTCTTGGACTTCTTTGAGTGCTTGGACTTACCCGACGACTTGGAGCCCGACGATCGATGGTGGCGTCGGCTAGGGCTCCGCGAGCGATCCTTGGACCTCCTCCTGGACCGGGATCGCGCACGACGCGGAGCCGAGTGGCGAAGCTCGAGAAGCTTGCGGGACCGCTCCCGCCTAGCCTTCGAAGTCAGGGCCTGGCAGTCGTTGCACGACTCCGCGTCGTGGTCGAGGCCTAAGCAATAGAGGCACCGGCGGTGGTGATCGGTCACCGACATCAGTCGATGACAGTCTTCACAAGCCTTGAACCCAGGCATCCTACCGGCACCAGATGTCGACAGACAGGGATCAAAAATGATCAAAAAGAGTTAGTCAAAAAAGACTAAAAGGGGTAGCTCTCCCGGATCTGCGCTTACTGGCGCGGAAAAAAGAAGAACTGACGTCAGCGCGCGAGGGCGGCGTCTAAGTACTCCGACGACGTCATCCCGGCGCACGACGCCGACGACGGACGCGGAGCCGCAGACGACGCCTAGCGACGCGCAAGGGGTATTGCTGACGAAAAATCTTCCGGATCCAGTCTGACGCCTGGGGATATTCTAAGGTGAGGAATCTAACTAACGTGTTTCTTTCAGATACTACCTCTTAAAACAGGCCACAGGGCGTTTTTGCACACGTTAACTCAGGCCCCGTCCCCTCCCTTCACCACTGTGTAAACACGCCCTGTGTCCGTTTTTAGTTGGGAGATTAAGTTCATTTGAATCCTGAGGGTCCCTAGGGTCCAACTAGCCCACTAGGTACCTCCAGTAAGTGCCACAGAGCTGCGTTGCAGAGAGGTGTAAAAAGTGGCACGGCCTGGACCACCTTTCTGCAATGCAGCTCAGTGGCGCTTACTGGAAGCACTTGGTGGGCTAGTTAGCCCCCAGGGGCCCTCAGTATTGAAGGGAAATTATATCCCCAATTTAAAACATGCCATAGTGCGTGTTTGCACAAGTCACCTCAGGCCCCGTCCCCTCCCTTCACCACTGTGTAAATGCGCCCTGTGGCTGTTCTAAGTTGAGAGATTAAGTCCCCTTGAATCCTAAGGGTCCCTAGGGCCAAACTAGACCACCAGGTACCTCCAGTAAGTGCCACAGAGCTGCGTTGCAGAGAGGTGTAAAAAGGGGCTTGGCCTCAGAACACCTTTCTGCAGTGCAGCTCCCTGGCGCATACTGGAGATGCCTGTTGGACTAGTTGGCCCTCAGGGACCCTCAGTATTGAAGAGGAATTAATTCCCCAACTTACAACTCGCCAGGGGGCGCGTTTGCAGAGTGCTGCAAGGAGGGGGCGTGGCCTCCGGCACGATGCCAGTCTTATTTATTTTAATTTTTTAAGAAGGGGGACTGTGTGGTTCCCCTTCTTCTAATTTATTGGCCCCGATGACCCCATCCCCCAGGGCCTGTCTCCTAATTATATTTTTTTGACCCCAATCCTTAGGGCCGGCCACTGTTTTTGATTATTTTAAAAAAATATATATTTATAGACACACCTAGGACATGCTGGACAAACCGTACGTACCTATCACCATGACGATTTGCGTGATCTTCATTAAAAGGAGACTATGCATACAATGAATCCACGTGGAATGTATTTACACCACTAGTGAAGCTCTGACATGTCTGACGCCCTACCGTGCCTAATCCCGGTAGACACCCTTGTCGTTTATTTATACAAACATGGGTAGCTATTGACGGGCACATTTAATACACATGCACACCAAGCCATTCAAAGGGGATTTGACAAAAATTCGACCAAAACTATGCAAGAAACCCCCCTCACGGTTAATAAAACACACATCCACTGCCGGATGTGTAATACTTTTTATTTTACTCTCTGGAAAGGGGACGAGCATCACTTGAGAGTCACAGCGCGCTCCTGGCAGAGCCCAATGCTGTGTTACACCCACCACTGCCTGCTGAGTGCCACACACCTCTGTGTTGTATTCCACTAGCTAGTGCATATGCTATGACACTCTCTAGCCCATGTGCACTGTAACACCACCCCGTGAATATGTCATGCCACACTTGTCTTCGCACGGGTTATATTGCCCCATCTAACGTGCCTTCCTCGATGCCTATGTTATAACGCACAGTGCTATGCCATACATATTACAATCTGGGATCCATATCTTTGTCACAGTGCATATGCAACGTTACACTCCCCAGCACATATTTTATATTACAACTTTAGAGACTAGTTAGGTTACACAACACTGCCCTGTGCATATTACACTCCAAGGCGCATATCGCATAGCACGCGCTACTGCCTGTGCTATCTCACGCTCTCCAATGAATCTGTCATTGCGCACAATGTATTGCATATTATATTTCACGCCCGGTTCATCTTATATCACACTTTTTGGTGCATAGTTTATACCATACACTATATCTAGTTTTCATTTTCAATCGTGCTCTCAGGACTATGTTCTATATAACACTGTGTTCACCTACCCTTTTCACGGGCATTACATTTTGCGATAGGGGGTGGAGGGTCAGGGGGTGTTTCTGCCAAGTGAGCCCGGAGTCACAGTCACAAACGTCCTCTTCTTCCTGAATAAAAGTGAGATTATTCTGCATACTTGTTCATATTTTAAGTAGTTCGCACAGACACACGTTTTAAAAACAATAAAGTTCCTAATACCCGCCTTCTCTGAACAGTTAGCTTGCTGCCCCATCCCCCTCCTCCCTATCCTCTGTTGTGTGAATCCATGGACTAGCCTCCTCCCTCCTGCCATGCATGGTCTGATGTGCTGCCACTGCCCTCAATTTAGCATGATGTACCAGTCCAATCCTCCTGCCCTCCATTGCCCAATTCTATGCCCCATCATTGACCTCCTGCTTAAACTCTGTGCTTAGCTTGCTGCCCCTATTCTCCTTCCCCCTGCCCTCCGATGTCTTTGTGCATGCCCCCGCTCCATCCTTTTTGCCCACCATGTTCCATGGACCTGCCACTCCTATCTACTCTGAGTGTTCTGTTGAGCTGCCACTCCCCTCCCACCTGCCTAGCATTGTCAGATGACTGTAACCTGTCCCTGCCACCTCCACCCTGCCTGTCCACATGCCATGCCCCTATCCTCTTCCTCCTGTCCTACATGGTCCATTGTACTGCCACACCCTTCTGCACTCCCTGGTCTGTTGTGCTGCAACTGCTCCTCCTGCCTGTCCCGTGCGGTCTGTTGAGGCCCCTTCCCCTGAACTTTGTCTGTGCACAGGTCCTGACCCTCCCTTCTATCCTCCATCGTCCTTTGTGCATGCCCCTGCACCCTCCTTCTTGCCCATCATAGCCATTGTGCTGCCACTAACCCTCCCACTTGCCATGCATGGTCTTCTGTGCTGCCATGGCCCCTCCCACCTTCCCTGTGTGGTCAGTTAGCTGGCCCTGACCCCCTCCCACCTTCCCTCCATGGTCTGTGTGTATGCCATCACAGTCTCACTGTTGCTCTTAATGGTGTGTCTTGCTTCTAGTGCCCATCCTGCCTGACCTCCATGGCTATCTTGCTGCTCCTGCCCTGCCCCCTTGCCCCCAGCCCTCTGTTTACATGTGCAGACCCCTACTCCCTCCCTCCTGGCTTGTCTGTTCCAATGTAATGCCCCTGATCCGTCCCTCCTGCCCTTTATGGTCTGTTATGCTGCAGCTTTCTCTCCTGTCTGTCCATTATGGTCAGCTAGCTACCATTGCCTCTTGCCCCTCTGTTCTCTGTTGTCCATGTGCATGGTCCTGTTCCCTCCTTCTTGCTTTCTATGGATTGTTGTGCTGCACTCCCGTCCCGCATGCCCTGTGTGGTGTATTGTGCTGCTGCAAACCCTGATGCCTGCCCTGCAGGGTCAGTTTGGTGCACCTCTCCATGTCCCTCCTGTCCTCTGTTATCCAAGTCCATGCCCCTACCCTATTTCCTTCCATGATCCAATGTACCATACTTGCGAACATTTTGAACTTGGTAAGAGGGAGATTTTGAAAAAAAACTGGGGTATTGATTTCCCCTTTGAGTTGCACTGAAAAAGAGGAGATTGTAGACAGGAGACAGATCAAATAAAGCCCATTTGATCTTAAAAACATTGGACGTTTCCTGGCTAAATCGGGTCTGTTGGCATGTATAGTTGTACTACCATTGCCTCTTCCTTCTGCCCACAACGGTCTATTACATTGCCACAGCCTCTCTTGCAAGTCCTGTATTGTTGGTTTGTTGCCCCTGCCCCCCTTTCCACTGCCCTCCATAGTCTGTTGTGCTGCCACAGCCCTTCCTGCCTGCTCAGTGAGGTTAAATTGTTGCCTTTGCACCCTCCTACCTGCCTTCAATTTTCAGAGTCCGTGCCCCTGGCCTCTGCCTCTCAACAGTATCCTAATGAACAACTAGATTGTTAACATTCTATATTTATTACAAAAGTGTGTAACGCCTGACGTCATCTTGATGTAATCAAAACTGTAATACCTAGAGCATTTCCTTTAGAAATTACATATATGAGAGGGTCTTATTGGCATCAAAATTATGGTTAGTGCTCTAAAAGACTAAAATAAGGACATATTTTCTGAGTTTTCAAATAGCGACAAAGCACTTTTAAATTATTTGTTTTTTTATCCAGTTGACCACTTGATTAAATGTTGCACTTAGGGGAGAGGATGTGGTGTTACTTCCAGAACTGCAGACTATGCAACTGGGGAACCAGGTTGGAGTTTCTGCTTCAGCTCGACATTCTGTAATTCTGGTCAAATCACTTAGTCTCCCCATGTCTACAACCAAAATGAATTTGTTCTTGTGTGATGTAACCAATGCTCATGTAAAGCACTCCAATACCTGACAAGTCTGCACTATATAACACTGCAAAAACACAAAATAATAAGTGTTTTGCACACTTCTGTCATTGGGCTATATTTGGGCTACATCTGGGTGATTTTGGGCTACATTTGGGCTCTTCTGTCTCCGGTGGCCATCTTGGGAGATTTATTTGTTATGAAGTTTCCTAATTTCCTCATGTACTGCAGCCTCCTCAGTAGGAAATGCTTTCAGTTTTTTACTTTGATTCCATCATGAAGGTATTCAGATATGTCCCACATTTGCCATAAATTCTGAATGTTAGCACTCTAGTTGCTCATTAGATCACTGTAGTAAAACTACTGTTCACCATGGAAGTCTGCTCCTGGTATTAAAAGTGCATGTTTCAGTCTGCATGTCAGAATTTTTTAATGAAATAGAAGAGGATTTGAGAAGTCACTCAAAATGTGCCCTCATTTTCTTTCTTCAGCACTAAATCATACTTTTTATGGAAAAATGAACCCCCTCATTTTGTTCCTTTTTAAATTAAATGTTTTAAGAGTTACCACTTTAATCCAAGCAAGATGGACCCCCTCATTGTGTTCCTTTTTAAATTAAATGTTTTAAGTGTTACCAGTTTATTCCAATCAAGATGGCTTCAGGTGTGCCATACTTTTGTCATAATGAAGACAGTAAGCACTCTAGCTGTTTTTAAGGACACTCTGGGACATTCTGTCATTGGGCTACACTTGGGCTATATCTGGTTGATATTTGGGCTACATGTGGGCTCTTTTGTCTCTGGTGGCCATCTTGGGAGACTTATTTGTTATGAAGTTTCCTAATTTCCTCATTTACTGCAGTCTCCTCAGTAGGAAATACTTTCAGTTTTTTACTTTGATTCCATCAAGAAGGCATTCAGATGTGTCACTCTTTTGCCATAAATTCAGAATGTTAGCACTCTTTTTGCTCATTAGATCACTGTAGTAAAGCTACTGCTCACCAGGGGAAACTGCTGCTGGTATTGAAAGTGCATGTTTCAGTCTGCATGTCAGAATTTTTTTATGAAATAGAAGAGGATTTGAGAAGTCACTAAAAATGTGCCCTAATTTTTCTTTCTGCAGCACTAATCATACTTTTTATGGAAAAATGAACCCCCTCATTTTGTTCCTTTTTAAATTAAATGTTTTAAGAGTTACCACTTTAATCCAAGCAAGATGGCTTCAGGTGTGCCATACGTTTATCATAAGTAGGACTGTTAGCGCTCTAGTTGTTCTTTGGAACACTCTGGGAAGCTGCAGTAGAACACAAAGGAATCAACTGACAGTCTCTGCCCTTGTTGGATGTACATGTTTTACTGAGAATGTCAGACTTCATTCTCACATGACTGAGAAAGATAATGTGAATCTACAGAAAATAAGCTCTCAGTTTAGCTTATAGATCACCTTCCAAACCTCTGTGGGAAAAGCATGAGAAAATATTTTTCTCTCAATCATGATATCCCAGCAGAAGGCTTTTTCACATGGTGAAATCACCTTAGAACATACCACAATTCCTAAAATGAGTATGGTACCATAAACAAATGATTTATAATGTAACTAAAGTCTTAAAACCTTCTATTAACTGCAATGCTTTTTAATGAGGTGCTATCATGTATATTGGTCCCAAGATGGCTGCCAACACTTCTTGGATGAAGTGCTGACAGCCAATCAGATCTCAGGATGAGATGTGTGGTTAGGCTCCGCCCACATATATATATGATTTTACTTTTGATTTTCTCAGGAACTACAGAACAGATTGACACCAGACCTGCAAAAGGCACATCCCTGACCTGAGGACTACCTCTCTGCCAAATTTCAAGTAATTCTGTTCAGCTGTTCGGGCTGTACCTTGGACTAAAGGTCCCAATGGAAAATTGCGTGGGAAAAACGCGTTTTGGGACCCCCTTTTTTCTCGGCCCCCGCTTGACGAATCACCCCGAGATTTTCAAGGTAGGAGCGGAGCGCCCCACCTATTTTGAAAATTTTGCGAGGATTCGTCAACGGCGCCGAAGTTATTCCAGATAGAATGTTGCGGATTTCCTATGGAAACACGGTCCTAACTATAACTATCTACTGGCGACCGCCAGAAGATATATATATATATATATATATATATATATATATATATATATATATATATATCTCTATATATATCTCTATATATTATCTACTGGCGGTCGCCAGTAGATAGTTATAGTTAGGACCCTGTTTCCATAGGAAATCCGCAACATTCTATTTGGAATAACTTTGGCGCCGGTCGATGAATCCTCGCGAAATTTTCAAAATAGGTGGGGCGCTACGCTCCGCTCCTACCCTGAAAGTCTCGGGGGGATTCGTCAAGCGGGGGCTGAGAAAAAAGGGGGGTCCCAAAACGCGTTTTTCCCATGCATTTTTCCATAGGACCTTTAGACACAGCTACAGCCCGAACGGCTGAACAGAGTTACTTGAAATTTGGCAGAGAGGTAGTCCTCAGGTCAAGGAAGTGCCTTTTGTAGGTCTGGTGTAAATCTGTTCAGTAGTTCCTGAGAAAATAGCATTTAAATCAATATATATATGTGGGCGGAGCCTAACCACACATCTCATCCTGAGATCTGATTGGCTGTCAGCACTTCATCCAAGAAGTGTTGGCAGCCATCTTGGGACCAATATACATGATAGCACCTCATTAAAAAGCTTTGCAGTTAATAGAAGGTTTTAAGACTTTAGTTACATTATAAATCATTTGTTGATGGTACCATACTCATTTTAGGAATTGTGGTATGTTCTAAGGTGATTTCACCATGTGAAAAAGCCTTCTGCTGGGATATCATGATTGAGAGAAAAATATTTTCTCATGCTTTTACCACAGAGGTTTGGAAGGTGATCTATAAGCTAAACTGAGAGCTTATTTTCTGTAAATTCACATTATCTTTCTCAGTCATGTGAGAATGAAGTCTGACATTCTCAGTAAAACATGTACATCCAACAAGGGCAGAGACTGTCAGTTGATTCCTTTGTGTTCTACTGCAGCTTTCCAGAGTGTTCCAAAGAACTACTAGAGCGCTAACCGTCCTACTTATGATAAATGTATGGCACACCTGAAGCCATCTTGCTTGGATTAAAGTGGTAACTCTTAAAACATTTAATTTAAAAAGGAACAAAATGAGGGGGTTCATTTTTCCATAAAAAGTATGATTAGTGCTGCAGAAAGAAAAATTAGGGCACATTTTGAGTGACTTCTCAAATCCTCTTCTATTTCATTAAAAAATTCTGACATGCAGACTGAAACATGCACTTTCAATACCAGCAGCAGTTTTCCCTGGTGAGCAGTAGCTTTACTACAGTGATCTAATGAGCAAAAAGAGTGCTAACATTCTGATTTTATGGCAAATGTGTGACACATTTGAATGCCTTCTTGATGGAATCAAAGTAAAAAACTGAAAGTATTTCCTACTGAGGAGACTGCAGTAAATGAGGAAATTAGGAAACTTCATAACAAATAAGTCTCCCAAGATGGCCACCAGAGACAAAAGAGCCCAAATGTAGCCCAAATATCACCCAGATGTAGCCCAAGTATAGCCCAATGACAGAATGTCCAAGAATGTTCTTAAAAACAACTAGAGCACTTACTGTCTTCATTATGACAAAAGTATGGCACACCTGAAGCCATCTTGATTGGAATAAACTGGTAACACTTAAAACATTTAATTTAAAAAGGAACACAATGAGGGGGTTCATTTTGCCATAGAAATTATGATTAATGCTGAAGAAAGAAAATGAGGGCACATTTTGAGTGACTTCTCAAATCCTCTTCTATTTCATTAAAAAATTCTGACATGCAGACTGAAACATGCACTTTTAATACCAGGAGCAGACTTCCATGGTGAACAGTAGTTTTACTACAGTGATCTAATGAGCAACTAGAGTGCTAACATTCAGAATTTATGGCAAATGTGTGACATATCTGAATACCTTCATGATGGAATCAAAGTAAAAAACTGAAAGCATTTCCGACTGAGGAGACTGCAGTACATGAGGAAATTAGGAAACTTCATAACAAATAAATCTCCCAAGATGGCCACCGGAGACAAAAGAGCCCAAATGTAGCCCAAAATCACCCAGATATAGCCCAAATATAGCCCAATGACAGAAGTGTGCAAAACACTTATTATTTTGTGTTTTTGCAGTGTTATATAGTGCAGACTTGTCAGGTATTGGAGTGCTTTACATGAGCATTGGTTACATCACACAAGAACAAATTCATTTTGGTTGTAGACATGGGGAGACTAAGTGATTTGACCAGAATCACAGAATGTCGAGCTGAAGCAGAAACTTCAACCTGGTTCCCCAGTTGCAAAGTCTGCAGTTCTGGAAGTAACACCACATCCTCTCCCCTAAGTGCAACATTTAATCAAGTTGTCAACTAGATAAAAAAACATAAAGATAACAAATAATTTAAAAGTGCTTTGTCGCTATTTGAAAACTCAGAAAATATGTCCTTATTTTAGTCTTTTAGAGCACTAACCATAATTTTGATGCCAATAAGACCCTCTCATATATGTAATTTCTAAAGGAATGCTCTAGGTATTACAGTTTTGATTACATCAAGATGATGTCAGGCGTTCCACACTTTTGTAATAAATATAGAATGTTAGCAATCTAGTTGTTCATTAGGATACTGTTGAGAGGCAGAGGCCAGGGGCACGGACTCTGAAAATTGAAGGCAGGTAGGAGGGTGCAAAGGCAACAATTTAACCACACTGAGCAGGCAGGAAGGGCCGTGGAAGCACAACAGACTATGGAGGGCAGTGGAAAGGGGGGCAGGGGCAACAAACCAACAATACAGGACTTGCAAGAGAGGCTGTTGGAGGGAAGATCTATTACGGGTCAAGGAAGCTAGGGGCGGTCCCCAGAGCCCCGGGAGCCACCACAGAACTGAGCAGGAGAGTGAGTCAGGGACAAAAGGGGCACCTTAATTTGAGCCGGGGTGCCTAGGAACGCTTGCTCCAAAAATGAAGAAAACAGACATATGAGACATGGAATTGGAGGCAGAATACAATGGCAGTTTAATGAGAAGATGCAACTTCAAAGAAACCGCAGAATAGAGACATAAAGTACAAAATACCGAATCCAGATAATCATACAGCTGTCATGATATTCTCTGTATCTCAATTAATGGACTGACAGAGAGAGAGAGAAAACACATCTATAAATGCATCATGAGAAACAAGTTACACCAAGGAAAATGTTACCTAGGGACACTCACATTTACTCTTAGAGCAAGCATTCCTGCAATTACAATACAACATCTTTTAAATGCAAAAGTAAAGAGAACAATGGTTAAACATAACATGACATTTCATATAGGTAAAATAGAATAAGATACTTCAAGCAAAGCAGAGCAAGACATTTTAAGCAAAGGAAGACAAGAGCTCCCAGTTCTTGGGGAAAACCTGCACAGCCTGTTAACCTACATACAGACGGCGAGGTTGTCCGTCGATATCTGTGGGTGCTCCCTTTTTATATCATTTTGTGGGCTCCTTTGCACGCTACATCTACCTACGTATGCTACCCAAAAGCTTCGTCTGCAGATTTTACCAGACATTTCGTCATTTACCCACTTAATGCTGACAATGGACTGGGTGAAAAGGTCAGTCTCTCAGGCCAATCGCTTATCGTAAGTTCCATAGAGCAAGCAGAAAATAATGGGTATTGTACAGGAATTCAATATATTAATGTATAAAATCTCCTCAGTTCTCCTAACTTGACGCTCTGCGGTTGCCACTTCCTTAAAAGCGGGAAACCTGCCCAGGAAGCAAGTACCAGTCCAGGATGCAGCCTACTGTATGTCGACAGCTTCAGGGGGATGTTGAACTTTGATACCGAGCACGGAGCACTCGGGTAGGGTGGGGGCTACTAGTTTGGAGCAGAAGGCCTCGCAGACCTGCCTTCAGACTGCTATACACTAAAATTGCAGAGCTATGGTCAATTTAACAAAGAGGCCTACATATTGAACAGAAGGGCCTACACAGGGGTTTTATGCTGGCTGAGTGGTAAGGATGTCTCAGGATAATTATATAGCAACACAGGACCCGCTGGTCAATTTAATACGGCCTACAAATGCGGCTGGCAGGGCAAGGACAAGGGTCTCATACTTCAGGTGTGGACAGAACGGGCCAGGGGCCCCCTGTGATACAAAATCTACCCTCCTTCAAGGCTGTGGCAATGTAATAGACCATTGTGGGCAGAAGGAAGAGGCAATGGTAGTACAACCATACATGCCAACAGACCCGATTCAGCCAGGAAACGTCCAATGTTTTTAAGCTCAAATGGGCTTTATTTGATCTGTCTCCTGTCTACAATATCCTCTTTTTCAATGTAACTCAAAGGGGAAAATCAATACCCCAGTTTTTTTTCAAAATCTCCCTCTTACCAAGTTCAAAATGTTCGCAAGTATGGTACATTGGATCATGGAAGGAAATGGGATAGGGACATGGGCTTGGATAACAGAGGACAGGAGAGACATGGAGAGGTGCACCAAACTGACCCTGCAGGGCAGGCATCAGGGTTTGCAGCAGCACAATACACCACACAGGGCATGCAGGACGGGAGTGCAGCACAACAATCCATAGAAAGCAAGAGGGAGGGGACAGGACCATGCACATGGACAACAGAGAACAGAGGGGCAAGAGGCAATGGTAGCTAGCTGACCATAATGGACAGATAGGAGAGAAGGCTGCAGCATAACAGACCATAAAGGGCAGGAGGGACGGATCAGGGGCATTACAATGGAACAGACAAGCCAGGAGGGAGGGAGTAGGGGTCTGCACATGTAAACAGAGGGCTGGGGGCAAGGGGGCAGGGCAGGAGCAGCAAGATAGCCATGGAGGTCAGGCAGGATGGGCACTAGAAGCAAGACACAACATGAAGAGCAACAGTGAGACTGTGATGGCATACACACAGACCATGGAGGGAAGGTGGGAGGGGGTCAGGGGCAGCTAACTGACCACACAGGGAAGGTGGGAGGGGCCATGGCAGCACAGAAGACCATGCATGGCAAGTGGGAGAGTTAGTGGCAGCACAATGGCTATGATGGGCAAGAAGGAGGGTGCAGGGGCATGCACAAAGGACGATGGAGGATAGAAGGGAGGGTCAGGACCTGTGCACAGACAAGAAAGTTCAGGGGAAGGGGCCTCACAACAGACCACACGGGGCAGGCAGGAGGAGCAGTTGCAGCACAACAGACCAGGGAGGGCAGAAGGGTGTGGCAGTACAATGGACCATGTAGGACAGGAGCAAGAGGATAGAGGCATGGCATGTGGACAGGCAGGGTGGAGGTGGCAGGGACAGGTTACAGTCATCTGACAATGCTAGGCAGGTGGGAGGGGAGTGGCAGCTCAACAGAACACTCAGAGTAGATAGGAGTGGCAGGTCCATGGGACATGGTGGGCAAAAAGGATGGAGCAGGGGCATGCACAAAGACATCGGAGGGCAGGGGGAAGGAGAATAGGGGCAGCAAGCTAAGCACAGAGTTTAAGCAGGAGGTCAATGATGGGGCATAGAATTGGGCAATGGAGGGCAGGAGGAGTGGACTGGTACATCATACTAAATTGAGGGCAGTGGCAGCACATCAGACCATGCATGGCAGGAGGGAGGAGGCTAGTCCATGGATTCACACAACAGAGGATAGGGAGGAGGGGGATGGGGCAGCAAGCTAACTGTTCAGAGAAGGCGGGTATTAGAAACTTTATTGTTTTTAAAACATTTTGTCTGTGCAAACTACTTAAAATATGAACAAGTATGCAGCATAATCTCACTTTTATTCAGGAAGAAGAAGACGTTAGTGACTGTGACTCCGGGCTCACTTGGCAAAAACACCCCCTGACCCTCCACCCCCTATCGCAAAATGTAATGCCAGTGAAAAGGGTAGGTGAACACAGTGTTATATAGAACATAGTCCTGAGAGCACGATTGAAAATGAAAACTAGATATAGTGTATGGTATAAACTATGCACCAAAAAGTGTGATATAAGATGAACCAGGCGTGAAATATAATATGCAATACATTGTGCGCAATGACAGATTCATTGGAGAGCGCGAGATAGCACAGGCACTAGCGCGTGCTATGCGATATGCGCCTTGGAGTGTAATATGCACAGGGCAGTGTTGTGTAACCTAACTAGTCTCTAAAGTTGTAATATAAAATATGTGCTGGGGAGTGTAACGTTGCATATGCACTGTGACAAAGATATGGATCCCAAATTGTAATATGTATGGCATAGCACTGTGCGTTATAACATAGGCATCGAGGAAGGCACGTTAGATGGGGCAATATAACCCGTGCGAAGACAAGTGTGGCATGACATTTTCACGGGGTGGTGTTACAGTGCACATGGGCTAGAGAGTGTCATAGCATATGCACTAGCTAGTGGAATACAATACAGAGGTGTGTGGCACTCGGCAGGCAATGGTGGGTGTAACACAGCATTGGGCTCTGTCAGGAGCGCGCTGTGACTCGCAAGTGATGTTCGTCCCCTTTCCAGAGAGTAAAATAAAAAGTATTACACATCCGGCAGTGGATGTGTGTTTTATTAACTGTGAGGGGGGTTTCTTGCATAGTTTTGGTCGAATTTTTGTCGAATCCCCTTTGAATGGCTTGGTGTGCATGTGTATTAAATGTGCCCGTCAATAGCTACCCATGTTTGTATAAATAAACGACAAGGGTGTCTACCGGGATTAGGCACGGTAGAGCATCAGACATGTCAGAGCTTCACTAGTGGTGTAAATACATTCCACGTGGATTAATTGCATGCATAGTCGCCTTTTAATGAATATCACGCAAATCGTCATGGTGATAGGTACGTACGGTTTGTCCAGCATGTCCTAGGTGTGTCTATAAATATATATTTTTAAAAAATAATAAAAAACAGTGGCCGGCCCTGGGGATTGGGGTCAAAAAAATATAATTAGGAGACAGGCCCTGGGGGATGGGGTCATCAGGGCCAATAAATTAGAATAAGAAGGGGAACCACACAGCCCCCCTTCTTAAAAAAATAAAATAAATAAAAGACTGGCATCGTGCCGGAGGCCATGCCCCCTCCATGCAGCACTCTGCAAACGCGCCCCCAACAGGCATCTCCAGTATGCGCCAGGGAGCTGCGCTGCAGACAGGTGTTCTGAGGCCAAGCCCCTTTTTACACCTCTCTGCAACGCAGCTCTGTGGCACTTACTGGAGGTACCTAGTGGTCTAGTGTGACCCTAGGGACCCTTAGGATTCAAGGGGACTTAATCTCTCAACTTAGAACAGCCACAGGGCGCGTTTACACAGTGGTGAAGGGAGGGGACGGGGCCTGAGGTGACGTGTGCAAACACGCACCATGGCACGTTTTAAATTGGGGATATAATTTCCCTTCAATACTGAGGGCCCCTGGGGGCTAACTAGCCCGCCAAGTGCTTCCAGTAAGCGCCACTGAGCTGCATTGCAGAGAGGTGGTCCAGGCCGTGCCACTTTTTACACCTCTCTGCAACGCAGCTCTGTGGCACTTACTGGAGGTACCTAGTGGGCTAGTTGGACCCTAGGGACCCTCAGGACTCAAATGAACTTAATCTCCCAACTAAAAACGGACACAGGGCGTGTTTACACAATGGTGAAAGGAGGGGACGGGGCCTGAGTTAACGTGTGCAAAAACGCCCTGTGGCCTGTTTTAAGAGGTAGTTTTAATCCCCATGCCCTATTATATACTAGGGGCTTATAGAGGAGGTAAGGCTAATCACAGGGGGACCCCAACGCATAATGTTCCCTAGTGTATGTAGGTGTTTTCACTGTATTCTAAGTGTCTTTTAACATAGCACTGGCTCTAGGACTGGTTAGTCAGACTCAGTTACCACCAGTATCCGTCTGAAAAAGTTGAGGGTACAGGATGATTTTGCAACAAGGCTTCTTTCTGCTCTTCTTTTTGTTCTTTCTGCACGTTATCCTTCTTCCTGCACTTATCTTCCTATTTGAGGACTTCTGTTGCTTCTTTCTGCACTTCTTTTGTTTCTTTCTGTACATTTTTTCTTCTTTCTTCACATGTCCTATCTCTGTAGGCATAGTTAGAAATTAGCATTTAAAAAACCTTTGAAATTAACAGAAAAAACCATAGGTTTCAGGCACGTTATAGTTAGGAATTAGCATTTAAAAAACCTCAGAAATTCACTGAAAAAACCATAGGTTTGAGGGGTGTTATAGTTAGCTGGACTTTTCACTTGTACAAAACCATTGAAATTGCCCCGTTATAGTTAGTTCAGCTAACTATAACTCGCGCGCCCGCAATGCACTGCTGATGACGTCACATATTACATCACTCATGACATGGTCAGTGACATCACTCATGACATCACTCATGACATCACTGATGACATCTCAAATGACATCACTGATGACATCACTGATAACATCATCCTTGTGATAGAGTGGCAGACCTCCTCTCACCCAAATATAACCTTTGATACACACATTCAAAAATAGAGACTAAAATTTTCAAAACAATGGACATACCAATACCAGTTACAACAACCGCTTCAGTAATTCTAAGATCCACATACACATCCACTCATTCACCAACAGTCCAATACAGTCACTCATACATGTACTCACTCATCATATGTACTCATACACCTATACATCCTGTTACACAATGCCACTCATCCATAGAGTTACTCACACACATAGTCACTCATGCTAATAAAGAATCAAACATACATTTACTTGCATATACAGTTATACACACACCACCACACTTACTTCTACGGAAACTTACACATACTTAGTCTTTTAAACAATCACTTATAGAAACACATACTTATTCATACAGGAACTCTTTCAATCTCTCACTCTCACATATACTCACATATATACACCAATAGTCACATATACTAGTTTAAAACATATGTAGTTACTCATAAAGACACTATTGAGACAGTCATTCACTCACTAACACACCCATACACACACTCATCCACCCATACAGTCCTGCACACATACTGTGTTCAACACATACAAACAGTGAGTCACTCATTCATGCACCTATGCACTACGTAATACCCCCCACCGAACCATGCAGACACTCAGACTGATACTCAAAAAACCAACTAATAACCTATATAGACACCCATGTAGCTACTCACCAACCCATGCAGCCACTTATACACAAAGTGAGAGACTGATACAGATATTTACATATTTAAACATTACTCACTAAGCCATGTATTCACTATGATACACTTAATCAGTCAGTTACACAATCAATTTTTCAAAAACAAATCATCCATTTAGACACTTATATACCCATTTATTCTTCCATCGACCTTGAGATATACATATATAAAACATATTTAATTTTCAGAATAACACACATTCACTGGATGATGTCATCAGTGATGTCATCAGTGATGTCATTTGAGATGTCATCAGTGATGTCATGAGTGATGTCACTGACCATGTCATGAGTGATGTAATATGTGACGTCATCAGCAGTGCATTGCGGGCGCGCGAGTTATAGTTAGCTGAACTAACTATAACGGGGCAATTTCAATGGTTTTGTACAAGTGAAAAGTCCAGCTAACTATAACACCCCTCAAACCTATGGTTTTTTCAGTGAATATATATATATATATATATATCCAACTCAACTGCCCCTTCGGTTTAAGAACGCACTCGGACACAGACTGTCCTTCATCATTTACTGGCAAACTCACGTTGCGTATACAGATATTGCAGCTTCAAAGTCAATTCCGCCTGACGCGTTTCAAAGCCTGTCGCTTCTTTTTCAAAGGCTTGACATCCGAGTGCAAAATGGGACACACCTGTTCAAATACGATACCACGCCCACCATAGGCAAAGGATTCTGGTTCCCGTAGTGTGTCACAAAAAATATTCCCTGGATGGGTTCCCTGAATGGGTGCACTCGTTTCCGCTGCTCAAGTTCAAAGCCCATGGATGGGCCTCCGCATACGGACGTGAGATAAATCCATAGTCCATGTCCCATGGGAGAGGCTAGGTTGCATACCGAGCCCCATGGCCCCCAATGCTGGTGGGGTGGTACGTCCTTCGAAGGGGCAGTTGAGTTGGATATATATATATATATATATATATATATATATATATATATATATATATATATATATATATATATATATATATATATATATATATATATATATATAAAACCACACAGTTGCCCATGAGGAGGAGGCCTCTCAAGCTGTTGACTTCTCACAATGAAGAGGGGCAATGAGAAGAGGCAGGCACACAATGCTAGCAGTCCACGGCCAAACGCGTTTCGGGCTCGCGCCCTTGATCACTGGCCACACGAAGCAAAACAAACACGAAGGATGCAGTCCTTAATTTTATTTCAAATAAGCCCCGCCCACTGGCCTCCGGGCATGCTGGTAAAGGTAGTCCTGCTTTCTGCTCATTTGCCCGTGATCAAGAACACCAGCTGTTCGAAACGCGTTGGGCCATGAAATATGAAGATTGGACTCTTACCTGCTATGCTGAAAATCTCAAAATAAAGGCATTCAACTCTTCGTAGCGGCATCTTCATGTGGGGCGACCTTCTTGTTTGATATATATATATATATTCACTGAAAAAACCATAGGTTTCACACACGTTATAGTTAGCTGGACATTTCACTCGTAAAAAACCAATGAAATTCCCCCGTTATAGTTAGTGCAGGCAACTATAACTCAAGCGACCGCAATCCTCTGCTGATGACGTCAGATATTACATCACTGTATTTAGACACTTATTTACCCATGTCTTCTTCCATTAATCTTTAGCTATACATGCATATATTACAAATATTTATTTTTCATAAAGACATATGTCCTCAGTGATGTAATATCTGACATCAGCAGAGGATTGCGGTCGCGTGAGTTATAGTTGCCTGCACTAACTATAACGGGGGAATTTCATTGGTTTTTTACGAGTGAAATGGCCAGCTAACTATAACATGTGTGAAACCTATGGTTTTTTAAGTGAATTTGCAAGGTTTTTTAAATGCTAATTCGTAACTATAACGTGTGTGAAACCTATGGTTTTTTCAGTGAATTTGTACGGTTTTTTAAATGCTAAGTTATGTATTTATTAATTATTATTTTTTTCAGGTTTTTCACCGAGCGCGCAACGTGCGCGCACCATGCGCTTCGTGCAACGTGCGCGCGCTGTGGGCGCTCAGTGCGCTTCGCGCACCGAGCACCCATGGTTCGCAGTGCGTGCCGTGCGGTGCGCGCTCCTCGCGATTTAAAAAAAAAAAAAAAAACATTGTTTTTTTCTCCCTTGGGGGTCCTTCTGTGACCCCCTGACCAAGGCTAGAGGGTCAGGAACTGTCCACTCTGCCCCCTTTTCACGTACTCCACCTTTTTTTTTCACCCCCTCAGACTGCGAGAGACAAAATGGCGGCCGACACTTCCTGGTTTCGACCGATTCGAATGTTTACCGACATCTAACAACCAATCAGAATTGCGCTCGCGCACGGCAGATATTGATATGCTTTTAAATGCTATTTTCTCAGGAAATACTGAACAGATTTACACCAGACCTGCAAAAGGCACTTCCTTGACCTTATGGCTACCTCTCTGCCAAATTTCAAGTAATTCTGTTCAGCCGTTCGGGCTGTAGCTGCGACTAAAGGTCCTAAGGAAAAATGCATGGGGAAAACGCGTTTTGGGACCCCCCCTTTTTCTCGGCCCCCGCTTGACGAATCACCCCGAGACTTTCAGGGTAGGAGCTGAACGGAGCGCCCCATTTGTTTTGAAAATTTCGCGAGGATTCGTAAACCGGCGCCAAAGTTATTCAAAATAGAATTTTGAGATTTCCTATGGAAACTAGGTTGTAACTATAACTATCTACTGGCGACCGCCAGTAGATAATATATATATGTTATATATATATATATATATATATATATATATATATATACACATACATACATATATATATATATATATATATACATACATACATAAGCATACATGTGCGCGTAGAGAGGTAGAGGGGTGTAGAGAGAGGTAGAAAGGCAGAACAGTAGGTAGTAGAGTGTGAGCAGTAGAGCGAGAGAGAGCAGTGTAGAGAGAGAGAGCAGTGTAGAGAGAGCAAGCAGTGTAGAGAGAGAGAGCAGTGTAGAGAGAGAGAGCAGTGTAGAGAGAGAGAGCAGTGTAGAGAGAGAGAGCAGTGTAGAGAGAGAGAGCAGTGTAGAGAGAGAGAGAGCAGTGTAGAGAGAGAGAGAGCAGTAGAGAGAGAGAGAGCAGTAGAGAGAGAGAGAGCAGTAGAGAGAGAGAGAGCAGTAGAGAGAGAGAGAGCAGTAGAGAGAGAGAGCAGTAGAGAGAGAGAGCAGTAGAGAGAGAGAGCAGTAGAGAGAGAGAGCAGTAGAGAGAGAGAGCAGTAGAGAGAGAGAGCAGTAGAGAGAGAGAGCAGTAGAGAGAGAGCAGTAGAGAGAGAGCAGTAGAGAGAGAGCAGTAGAGAGAGAGAGCAGTAGAGAGAGAGCAGTAGAGAGAGAGAGCAGTAGAGAGAGAGAGCAGTAGAGAGAGAGAGCAGTAGAGAGAGAGAGCAGTAGAGAGAGAGAGCAGTAGAGAGAGAGAGCAGTAGAGAGAGAGAGCAGTAGAGAGAGAGAGCAGTAGAGAGAGAGAGCAGTAGAGAGAGAGAGCAGTAGAGAGAGAGAGCAGTAGAGAGAGAGCAGTAGAGAGAGAGAGCAGTAGAGAGAGAGCAGTAGAGAGAGAGCAGTAGAGAGAGTAGTAGAGAGTAAAGAGTAAAGAGTAGAGATGAGTAGAAGAGAGAATAGTAGAGAGTAGTGGAGTGCGAGTAGTGGAGTGCGAGTAGTGGAGTGCGAGTAGTGGAGTGCGAGTAGTGGAGTGCGAGTAGTGGAGTGCGAGTAGTGGAGTGCGAGTAGTGGAGTGCGAGTAGTGGAGTGCGAGTAGTGGAGTGCGAGTAGTGGAGTGCGAGTAGTGGAGTGCGAGTAGTGGAGTGCGAGTAGTGGAGTGCGAGTCCTGGAGTGGTAGAGAGTGAGTAGTAGAGAGTAGAGTGTAGTAGAGAGTGAGTAGTAGAGACTGAGTAGGAGAGAGTAGTAGAGACTGAGTAGGAGAGAGTGGTAGATAGTGAGTTGTAGGGAGTGGTAGATAGTGACTAGAGAGTAAAGAGTAGTAGAGAGTGAGTAGTAGAAAGTAGTGAGTAGTAGAAAGTAGTAGAGAGTAGAGAGTGAGGAGTAGAGAGTGAGGAGTAGAGAGTGAGGAGTAGAGAGTGAGGAGTAGAGAGTAGTAGAAAGTTGTAGAGTGAGTAGTACAGTGAGGAGGAGAGTGAGTTAGTAGAGAGTGAGTTAGTAGAGAGTGAGTTAGTAGAGAGTGAGTTAGTAGAGAGTGAGTTAGTAGAGAGCGAGTTAGTAGAGAGCGAGTTAGTAGAGAGCGAGTTAGTAGAGAGCGAGTTAGTAGAGAGCGAGTTAGTAGAGAGCAGTAGAGAGCAGTAGAGAGAGCAGTAGAGAGAGCAGTAGAGAGCAGTAGAGAGAGCAGTAGAGAGAGCAGTAGAGAGAGCAGTAGAGAGAGCAGTAGAGAGGGAGTAGTAGAGAGGGAGTAGTAGAGAGGGAGTAGTAGAGAGTATAGAGTAGTAGAGCATAGTAGAGAGTGAGGAGAGAGTGAGTAGTAGAGAGTGAGTAGTGGACAGTGAATAGTAGAGAGTAGTAGAGAGAGTAGTAGAGAGTGAGTCACACCAACAGCAATTTATTCACTCACCCATCACCACACCCAATTATGCAAACACACCCACTGGTCAACACACAAAGCGCAATACTAGCAGCAGAAGAGTACTTCACCGTAGACGCAAACTGAACTACACTTATTTCAGATATGGAGCCACACTGCTTCTGGCCAATGCATGCATTGACTTTGAGCATTTTCATATAAAGGTACAGTTTATCTCTGGGTATTGCAGCTTCAGGTGTGTGATAAATTCGCAACTGATCAATCATATTGAAAACGGAGCAGACAAGGAACATCTTTTACTTTGCAACATGAGTTGTGTTCGCGAACCATGAATTCACCTACTGCTTGGCATGCTCTCTCCACGAGTCCTCATATTGAATGTAACACTTACTTATTAGCTTGAGACAGAAGGAAAACCGCTGGAAAACAAAGTGCCGTGAAGTAAAGCTTACAGCAAGCGAAAGGCTAGTTGAAGCTACCCGCGAAAACAAATGCATGCGATGTCTTAAAAAAATAAAATAAAAAAAGTGCAGCAAGCTTACAATAAACCTACTGTTTCACGCCGCTGGTAAGAGATCCAATCCCGCAGGGCGTGGATTAAAGGAGACAGGGTGGCAACAATCAGCGATTGGCATGCCTGCAATGCAATCATTGCACTGCCTTTGGCATAATTCGTGACGCAAAAGGACGCGCACTAATCAAAACTGAAGGCGGAACTGGGAGGAGGCTTCTGGAATCGTATCGATTCCAAGAAGCCTTGTATGACGAGAGCAGCGCATGCGCCGCCTACGTCAGGCCGAGACCTAAAAAGAAGAAAAAGCGATTTCCATAAAGTGCCATTTGACAGTAGAATAATGAAGCATTAGAAAAACGACAAGTGAAAACTAACAAGTGACTCGAAAAGGACAAGTTTCCGTACAGTGCCAGTGCTTCGATTATGAATAAATTAAAACCAATTCTAAAAGACAAAAGAAGGTTCTTGAGCTCTCCCACAGTTAAAAAACATGAATGCTCAGGAATTTGATGGTGCGGGCCAAAGGTTTTTGAGTTTCTTTTAGAAATGCCACACCCCTGGCTGTGAATTGTGGGTTCAGACCGCCCAAGAAAGCAGGAACAGCAGGGCCGCGATCCCTTCTGCCGAGATTGCGAAACAGCGGCTTTAGCAAGAAGTCTCTGAGATTTCTAAAAACTGGGCAGACATCATGTGTGCAAGGGTTTCCTTCTGAGAGTTACATGGCCGAAGCTGTTGATCAAAGGACCCAGTCAGTCTTCCCAATTTGTAGGCCTTTAAAGGGATGAACCCACATCTCAGTCCCATTAACTCTCTCCTGATTGATATATGCATGTGGGAGGCTAGATACGCGGCTCTCCCTGGTTCTTGTTGTGGGGAGGGGGAGGGGGGGGGTGTTCCATAAAGTAGCGTGAGCCTTCAGGGACCGTTCATGGATATCGCTGACCCTTGATTGGATCCTTGCCGGTTTGGGTGAAGGGATGCAGGGGTGTGTGAAAGGGTGGGTGAGTGAAAGGATGAATGGGTGAAATGGTGGATGGATGAAAGGTTGCATTCTGTGGGTGAATGGGTGGGTAGATAAAAGGATGAGTGGAAAGATGCAGAGGTGAGAGAAAGGTGGGTGAAATGATGCATGAGTGAAAGGATGGGTGGAAGAATGGATGATGAAAGGATGCGTGGGGTAAGAATGGGTGAAAGTGTTGATGGCTTAAAGATGCATTGATAGGTGAAAGGGTGGGCGGATGAAAGGATGCATGGGTGAGTGAAAGGGTGGATGGGTGAACGGATATGTGAGTGGAAGAAAGGATGGGTGAAAGGATGCATGGGTGAGTGAAAGGGATGAAGAGGCGAAAGGATATGTGAGTGGAAGAAAGGATGGGTGAAAGATGCGTGGGTGAAAGGATGGGTGGATGTGTGTAAGGTAAGTGGGTGAGTGAAAGGCTGGGTGAAAGGGTAGATGGGTGAAAGGATGAGTGGGAGAAAGCATGTGTGGGTGAATGGGAGCAAGGATGAATGGGTGAAAGGATGGATGATTGATGAAAGACTGAATGAATGAAATGATGAAAGAATGGATGAATGAGCATGTAAAGGTGAAATGGTGGATATCAGTGGGTAGATGGAAGGATGAAGGGGTGCATGGATAGATTTTTAAATTGAAGAGGCAGGGAGCTCTTATAGGAGGGTCGGGCTCACTTGCTTTGATTTCTTGGTTCCATCAGAGCCTTGGTTCTCAGTGGGAGGAATTCTAGTTTTCGGGGCTACCCCCTTGATGAGATGTTTCATTGGCAGCCGAGTTTCTAACCCGACACCACCTGCCGAGGAAGCATTGGACATCTCGACTTCGCTACCCTAAGGGTCAAGGCTAAGGGGTGCTCCTGGCACTGGGGTAGGATTCGACACCAGAGGTAAAAGGCTCAGATTGTTGCAGACTCACCCCCAGTGCACCCTGCCTGCCCTGGGACGCCCAGACAAGCTCCCTCACTAAATGAGAATCATTCAGTCTCAAATGCATCAACTTTTGGTGGAAGACATGGCCCCTCTTGAACCAATGGATATAAAATGATACATTTTGTAAATCATCACTGTGAACTCACGGGACCCCTGAAACTTGTCTTCAGCAAGGAGGGGCGGAAGGGTACCTTGCCATCTAACCTTCCTGGTGGCGCTCACGGGAATGTAGACACAGTACAACCGCCATTACTGAAGCCGCAAAAGAAGGTGAACGGAGCGACATCACCGATGCCCGAAGTACTTTTAAGTCAATCCTAACCAAGGCTTAAAGGGGATGGAAGATCTCTCCGAAGCACCCTATAACAAGAATAATAGGAGCTTTTGGAAACTCATAGCGGTGGGGTCCCATACGACAGACAACCATCTCAACCTGAGGATTGGGCAACCAATTTTAGGGCGCTCTATAGGGTGTGGAACAAACGTACAGCCGGGGCCTGCTGCGCAGACCCTCCAGAGCAAAGTGAAGGGTTGAAAACTGTCTCTGATACTGAACTGGGCATTTCAGAGACTGCACAGGCACTACATCTACTGAAGCGGGTCAAGGCGCCCGGCCGGAAGGCATCCCCGGTGACATATCTTTCTCAATCAGAAATCTGGGTGCCCTACGTGAACTCCCAAGGAAAGGCCATTCTGAGAGGTGAGAACATGCCTCCCCTCCTGGCATGGAGCTACCATTGTACCCGTTTATAAGAAGGGGGAGGGACGCCCCTTCCAAATATAGGCCTCACAGCATGATGGATATCAGTCAGAAAGCCTTTGCCAGACAGATACTCTTCAGACATGGATAGCAGATCACCACATTCTAGTGGATAGCCAAGCAGGGTTTAGGGCCACAGTCGGAACTATCGACCAGGTGTTCCGCTTCAGGACGATCTGCTGGGTGTATGTCACGGATAGCCAAGCGGGGTTTAGGGCCACGGTCAGAACTATCGACCAGGTGTCTGCTTTAGGAAGATCTGCTGGGGGTATGCCACTGATAGCCAAGCAGGGTTTAGGACCGCGGTCAGAACTATCGACCAGGTGTCTGCTTCAGGAAGATCTGCTGGGGGTACGCCACTGATAGCCAAGCAGGGTTTAGGACCGCGGTCAGAACCATCGACCAGGTGTCTGCTTCAGGAAGATCTGCTGGGGGTACGTCGCTGATAGCCAAGCGTGGTTTAGGACCAAGGTCAGAACCATCAACCAGATGTTCCGCTTCAGGACTATCTGCTGGAAGTAAGTCGCCGATAGCCAAGTAGGGTTTAGGACCAAGGTCAGAACCGACCAGATGTTTTGCTTCAGGACGATCTGCTGGGGGTACGTCACCCTGAGCCGGGACCATCTTTTTGTTGCCTTCATAGACCGGAGGGTGGCCTTTGACCTGGTACCCAGGGAATGCTGTCGGAGGGCTTTGGGGTCATACGGTATTCAGTGTGATCTCCTAAAAATCTTGAAACTCCTGCACTCAAACCTATGCCCAGGTGAACTGGAATATAGGAACGGACCTTACACCTGGGATAATGGTATATCAAGGTGTCTGGCAGGGCTGTGTGCTTGCCCCCACGCTCTTCAGCCTACACACTAATGGCGCGGTAGACCGTATGACGCTCTGCAAGCATGATGCCCCAAAGTCCACAGGCATTAATACCCCCATCCTCATGTTTGCAGATGAAACGCTCCGATTAGTTAGAACCCCGTGTGGCCGGCAGTCATTACTGGATTGTTTCGCATTGTTCTGCTGTGAAAGGGGCCTGGAGATGAATCCAGCGAAGTCGAAACTAATGGCATTAAATCCTCACCGCTCCTTCAGAGATAGGCTGAGCGTTAAGGGGGAGCCCTTGGAGCAAGTAAAATGCTTCAACTTGGTGTAAGGCTTGCTGATAGGTCACTGACTCCCCCAATTATGGGAAAGCAGAACGATTTTGACTCAAAGGCATCGGCCATAGGAAGGAAGTACAAGGCCACCTCCATGGAGGAGTAACACTGTTCCTATATAGGGCCACAGCTGTGTCAGGGCTAGACTGCCGACGGGAACACCCAAATTCCTTTCTGTAAAACCAGCTCTCGCCTCCTACATTGGCTTCCAGTGAAAGAGCGAATCACCTTTAAATCCCTCTGTATATTCCATAGATCCTTACAGGGGATGTGCCCTCCTCTTATCTCAGCCATAATTCACCCATATAAAGCACGGAGAAAGCTCAGCTCGGATGAACTTCACTTAATTGACACCCCCAGAATCAAACGATCCAGCAGTGGCGGCAGACGTTTCGCTCTGAATGCCGGTAAGCTTTGGAACGCACGCCCCCTCCACCTCCGGAAAGAGACCAGCCATCCCGCCTTCCCGGAAACAACTTAAAACCCTTCTGTTCCCCTAAATGATTCTGTTCCATCTGTTCACTAGTCATGCCTAGGCTGGGAGGCCGTCTGGTAGCCGTGCGCTCTACAAACGCTCTTTTCATTTCAATTAATTTCATGTCATGTACGGGGCTGGACTTTGGGGTTGCACTGATGTGGCAACACTTACCGGCACGGAAAAACATTCATCAGGTCCCTCTGTAATTTGCCTGGAAGCACCTCCATCTTACCTCTGCGACTTGATCGAGCCCTGAAGAGTATTGATCAGGTGATTACATTGAAACTCTTGACATATTGGGTGCGCCTGTGGACGACACCTGAATTGGTGCCCTATAGGAAAGTGTTGCCAGAGATAGTTACTATTGACAAAGGAGTTCACATCCCACAGCTTAGGAAAATAAAAACCCTGTGTGAGCTTCTTAAAATGGAGGAAGTTTGAGACGCCCCCACCCGAATGACAAAATGCATTCTTACAAAATTGAAGCAAGTCTTTTGGGATTCCATGATGAAAGAAAGAAACATCGAAAGACCAAAAACTGGGAGCGTCACTGAGAAATTCTTACTCTCAAACACTTTCCCAGATTTAAATCCTACTTGGATAGGGTTCGTCCACCCCAAGAGAACGTCTGTATATAAAGTTTAAGATTGGCACCTTGCCACTTAAATCTTTGCTTGTAAACAGGACAAAGGTGGGTCAGTGTCCCCTTATCGTCCCTTCTGCCGCAGATGGAAAAATCAGGGGACACTTTTTTTTTGTGTCCAACCTATGCCCATCATGGAAAAGCTGGATCATCCCAGTGTGTAAGACGATGGGTAGGGTACACTCCTGCGGAGCGGTTCGGATACCCGGGTGTGACACTAAGGAGAGGATTGTGTTCGCCAGACTCGATGTGGGCACGGAGGATCAGACGAAACAAGCGCACTGTGATAACCCCCAGCGCCTTGAAACCTTAAGGGGTGATATGTTTGCGCTTTACACTTATGGATCATCTATCTATGACCCAGACAACAGACCTTGTGGCTAAACAGAGTGTGTAATGCATGCGGCCCCACCCCATATGCGGGACCCCGGAGACAGGATTGCTTCATCTTGGTTTCATCTTTATGGCTGCTAGTTACTCCTTAAAATAAACAGTTTATACTGGGTTTGATCAGGTCGTTAGAAGCCAGGCAAGTTATTGACTAAAAGTGAAAGCATTTTTTAAGTTTTAGTCACTTATATATGCATTTTATTGTTACACAAGCGAATGACGTGTCCTTCGGATATTGCATGAGTCACTTTAAAATGAGTGACGCCCGCAGTACTGTGTCGCATGGGAGTGAGCACGCACGGACATGTATCATGAACTGTGACCTAATCTGAAGGTTACACTCGGCACCATGAACAAGCATTGGCAGTGGCATCTTGACCCATCCCAGTCAATGCCGGATATTTTATTAATAATGTTTGGTAATATACTTTAGTGGTTGTATATTTTAACCAAAATAAAGTATTGAATTGAAATGGAGGCTAATTTCTAGAAGTGGCCAAGGGTGAGACCGCACGCGTCATGTGTCCACTCACCGATGACCATCTCAACAACTTCAGGGCCTTGGCGTTGTGCAGGACAGTGGTAGCAGGGAGGCACGCAACTTCCCCAAGCTCTTGGTCACATTGAGCCGGCCACTCAAGCCTCCCTTTGCCCTGCTCAAAAGCTTCCCTGAGCAGCAGGGAGGTGTGGCACAGTGGCCAGAGCGGCAGCCTCCAGAGCATGGGGGCTCGCGGCTCGATCCCCGGCGGCTGCTCAGCATCATGTGACTCTGGGCAATGGCTCACTTAAGCTCCCCGATGGCCACCAGCGCTTTGAAACCTTAAGGGGTGATATGTTCGCACTTTACAAATAGGAATGACTAGTAATACCTCCTCTCTGACAAGGGGGGCCTGAGGAGTCTTCACTGCTGCACAGTGGACGCTTGGGGGTCTCTTCTAAGACGTGCTGCCCTTTCTGTCTCTGCAGAAGCCACCCAGTTTGCAGCTATTGCTTCCAGAGAAGGGTCAAGTCTAGACACATGGGCCGTGCTGCAAGTGCAAGGGGCCAACGCAGCAGGCTTTGGTAGGGGACTGTCCATTGGCCAGACCTAGCTACAGCTGAGCTGGCCCTACACGTGCAGGTATGGATCAGGAACCTATAACAAGCATTTGCAATGCAATAGGTCTCGCATTCACGCGAGTTTGAGCTTTTAGTTATGTTTTGGGTTTTAAAACATAACTAAAAGGCATTGTCATTTACAATACTAATAGCTTAAACTTTCGCAAATGCAAGACCTGTTGTGGAGTACATTTGTGTACTGTAATTATGTGGCATGGTGAATTGATAGGGGCGAGAGCTGTATGAAAGACAAAGAGAACTATGTAGCCATTGAAAACGAAATACAAATGTTAATATAAAACCATATTGCCTCTCAAAAAATGTGTTAAATATAATAATATATTATTCCTTATGCCAGGCACTATTAACATATAAGAAAAACCAAATTATTAAGTAATATAAACTACACAAAATGTGCTGTTTTA
Organism: Triturus cristatus; assembly: GCF_964204655.1. Taxonomy (NCBI): domain Eukaryota; kingdom Metazoa; phylum Chordata; class Amphibia; order Caudata; family Salamandridae; genus Triturus; species Triturus cristatus. Next base: position 7,793,294 of record NC_140592.1, read on the forward strand.
TGCCACATAATTCACCTTTTATCAACACCTAAGTTATTAAAACCCTTCCACTAGCACCGATAGTGATCTTAACAGTTCTCCTAATGTGCCCTTTTATAGCTTAGCCAAGTTAGAGCTCAAATCACAGACGCTTGGCTGACCTGCCCAGGGTCACACATGGCATCAGCAGGGCTCCACCCTCCCCGACTCACGATGGGTGTACACCGTGTTCATGTTCATGCCGTCAGCACCCTTGATACAGAATATTACAGATTACGGGGCACTATGGAAACACTGAATTCCTAGCCCTTGGAGCGCAGTACTATTGGTTGTGTGAAGGCTTGTGACATGCTTTGAGCAGCTGTCAGAATCTCAGAGAGGAGGATGCGAGGCCGCTAGGACCCGCCCATGTGCGTGCGCTGCACCCAGACTGGGGGTTTTATTTGGTGTCCGTTTTTAACCTGGGTCATGTTCCCGTAGTTCGTAAATTCAGTTGTTTGCTAATAAAGTTCCTGCATTTTCAATAGGAAAGCAAAGTTACAGCATCCAAATGTAAATATGGGACTTTGACGAGTCTCTTTGAAGTTACATCAAAGGCAGTGAAGGGTGGCGCAGCTGCAGAGGTAAGATTTTATTTTCAACTTGAGGGCAAAAATGGAGAGCCCGATAGAGACACGGTTCGGCCCCTGCTTTATAAAACTGCCGTGCTGAGCACCGGCAAGACCCGGCCCACTTAAAGCCCTGCGTAAGGTGCTAGCCTTTGCTTGGCCCTGCTTGCTGAATACAGAGGTTAAAATGTAGAGCAGAACATAAGAAGTATTGAAAGGTTCATGACCCTCAACCCCACGGTGGTTGTGCCCACAGTGCCCCTCTGTGACAGCTGTGAACCAGACCCCAACAGTGCGTTAAATGTCTAGACACCCTTTTAAATTCCCATGTCTAAATCTGCAATTCCAGTAATTATGCATATTTATTTTGCAAGCCCCCCCAAAAAATTCCGAACAATTGCAGGATTTTTATTTTTTTTCTCACTGTATTTTGTATTTACATCAATTTGGAGAAGTGTAGCTCACTGGTTAGAGGAGGCATACCCTGAAGCAGAGGTCAGACCCGGGACCATGGTTCGATTCCCGACGCGGCAGGGTCCCGAGCCAAATTGTCCACGGACTCGATAATTCTCGCTTTGGTGCCCACTCTAAGCACGAGTTCACACTATGCAGCTCTGGGCAACAAGCTTGCTTAATCTCCACAACGGCCCCCCCGCGGCGGGATGCCTGGCTTTCACCTTGGGGATGCCCAGTACGGGTTATCTCACAGGGAAAAACCAGGACGGGTTCCCAATGCAAGCGCCGAGATGCCCAAGGGTAAGTTGAACGCTATATAAGAACATACATACATACATACATAATGAAAAAATAGCTTCAGTTTTCGTTGTAACTAAAGCTAAACATGCATTCGTCTCTGTCATTTATAACCGCTTCTCCTTGGCGGCTCCTTTAAAAGTGAATACCTTACCAATTCACTCTGACTATGTGTACGTGGGGTGCAGTCACACTTTCCTCTCATCAGAAATGCAAATGTTTTCTCGTTTACAACCCACTTTAAGGTCTGGTAGCTCAGCGATCTGAGGAGATCTGGGTTTGATGGCCTGCTCACCAGTTAGAGTGGGGGGTGTCCTCCTCCCATAGGGCTTCAGCCCCACAGCCCCCCGTTGTGTGTGGCAGCCCAGGCTGAGACAGCTTCCCGGGCACACACAGCCGCTGCCGAGCACTTAACAGGTCTTTAAAAGACCATTTACTTGTTAACGAGGCTTTGTTGTGTTTTCACCCCTTCTTAGAGCCCCTGCATCTCCACCCTGCATATTGCTGGAAGAATCAGCCCCTCCCCCTAAAAATATTTTAGTAGCCCCCCTAAATATGGCTCTAGTTGCGCCTCTGCCTCCTTTCCCTCCCTAGTTGATAAAATAAGTATTATTGATCTGGGAACCTGCACTTTACAAATAGGATTTTCTTATTTCATAACATGGCAGCATCCGTATTATTTAGATTAAATGCGTTATTATATTTTTAAAGCGCTTTCCCGCCCATAAGATAGGGCATTAGCTCTGTGTAATACACGTTATAGAAAGTTACTCATGCAAGGAAAGACCGCCAACAACAATACAATCCTGTGAATAGGTTTTCCAGCCACAAGTCATCTTGGCATCTCTTTTGTATTCCTGTTCCACTGATTAGCACTGTATTATGGACCTCCGCCTCACACAACAATATCTCCCCGGGACTCCCAAACGACATTCTGGCTCTCCATAAGGCTTTCTGGACCCTGCATGCTTATTCTCACTCGGCCTCAGAGAATATGCACTGTGCTGGGAATGCTGCAAAGAGAAGGGGGACCGAGCTCACCTGATCTACCATTGCCAACTCTCAAAGCATTCTGGGAGAAAATCTTTGTTTTCATAAATAAAGCACTGGGCTGCACACGGACACCTGAATGTATCTCTCTCGCCACCGCATTCATGAACACAGAACTAAGATCCGAGCAGGACAAAGACCTACTAGACCTGCTGCTGACCGCGGCGGTACAAATGGTCCAGGCCAACTGGAAGGACACAAGTAAGACATGCAGAGAATGGGTTAACCGTGTGACGCACCTCAGAGGGGCAGATAACATTGCACTACAGAACTTACCCTGGAGACCGGCAACCAGAGGGATGTGGAAGTCACTCGGCAATTACCTAGACTCTTATGAACCCCCATGAAACCATTTCCTCTCGGCGACAACCCCCCTTGATGGGCGGTGGGGCATGAAGATGGGCTGCTACTTCCATGGCCTACGGGGGGACAGGTGGGCTGACTCTACTACCAACCTCGCCACAAGCAAGCCAGTGGGGCGACGGCTTTGTCACGCGATTATGTGTCTCAGTCTCATTACTACAGAACCTTTCTTGTATCCTCCTCTCACCTCCTTCTCTTCGGAGTCAAGTCAGAGGGGATTAGCTAAACATATATTTCAAAGTGCCTGTAAACACTGCTCTACAAACTACGTTTGGCTAACCTTGTAACAGAAATGCTAATGTACTGGCTTATAAAAATTAATAAAATACTTTGAAATCAAAAAAAGAAAATTTGTTTCCAATTGACCTCCACTGCCCTGAATATTCGTCGGAGGCGAGTCATTTTGAGTCAACACCACATTATGTCTGAGGCGCCCATTTTAACTACTGGTGCTTTGATGAAATGTGGTCATTTGGACTGGATAAAATGCTGGGGGGGGGGGGGGGGGGGTGCGGTCGCGCTCTGCTGTTTAAGCCTCTGAGACGAGAACTCCAGACAATCTTCGATTCCGCCCTTCACCCAACTCTCTGATCTTCAACGGTTTAACACCCTCTGTGAATCCGCTGTTTTAGCTGTAAACATAGGGGCAGTTTGGAACGCGCCTATCAGTTTGAGGCCCAGCGTACTTATAAAAAGATGTGTTTATATTTTCGACAATTGATTTTGGGATACTACATAAGTCGGCTCGAGGAGAGCCTCTCTCTAATGCACAGTGCTGACAAGCTGGCGATGCAGCGCAGTGGGTTGAGCATCTGCTACGGGGAACTGTGCGCGACATCCAGCTCAAAGGTTCCGATAACATGGGACCAGCACAGCCTTTCATCCTTCTCGGACTTTTAACATGAATACCATTGAGTGGACGATAAAAACACTTATTAAAAAAACGGCAACAGAAAATGTAGTTTGTGGCGAGCACTACATGAATGGTCATACTAATCACACACATGCCCAGCACAGTAGCATGTAAGCATTGCCTACTGCATGCCACATGCATAACCTGAAGGGCACGCATGAGGGACAACACTGCACACACATCCAACATAGCACAGACATGCCACATACTTGAGAAGTAGGGTAATGCTGACAACAGCCATGTCCACGAAAACGTACACAGCGCATTATAAGCGCGCACATCAGGACAGAACCTGCCCAACCTAGGATGGAACTGGAGAGCCCTCGCTGGCACCAGCTACTCACCACATAGGCAGCTGGCAGGCAGTGAGCACCAGTGCCAGCCAAGGAGATGCATAATATGGTCCAAGCAGCCCTCCGGCCACACTTACCCTCACACAACGCCGCATCACGGTCACTAACCTGTTCAACGGTGCTGGGTGGGACGGGAGTGGCGCACACCCCCGACTACAATCCAACAGCCTGGCCCAGCTACAAACAGCAAAACAGCAAAGCCCTCCCCACCCCAGTGCACGTCACATGGAGCTCTGGATCGGCCTCACGTCAGGCTGCAAGGCTAGCTATGGGGACAGAGTGTGAGCAAACTTAGGCAGCATGAGGGGAGGAGAGCAGTGCGCCCCAGCCGGCCGGGGACCGCTGGCAAAGCTGCCCGCTCCCCCCCTCAGGCCTCCAATGCCTTCTGTGAATGGCGTGCTTTATGAGTAAGCCCAGCGCCGTGCTGCATCTACCAAATGAAAATAGACGTATATTTTAACAAGTGCGCGCACGACCCTCCTACATCACGGGAACAAAGATCCGGGTCTAGTGGCTCAGTGGACTAATGAGTCTACTGCAGGGGCCTGTGTTTGACCTCATGGTCACAGGTTCAAATCCCGGCGGGTCCACTCAGCCTTTCATCCATCTGAGGTCGATAAAATGAGTACCATTGAGTTGGGTAACAACAAACATCTGTTATTCAGCGCCAAGATACCCATAGTGGTGAACGTGCGCTTTACAAATACACATGTTATGTTATGTTAAAGATGGCGTCGGGCTGTCCAAATGGGTCTTCCTAAGAGAGGGCAAGGCGGTAACCCCAAAGCCCGGTTTTCAATCACACGTCAGCGTTTAACATAAATGAGGATGCGTGCCAATTGAAAACAAGGGCGGGGCTTAAAGTATCTTCCGCAACTGTATTGATTCCAAAAGGCCCTTGCATGGCGAGGGCAGGGCATGCGCGCTGCTAACGCCAGGCGAGACCTAAAAATGCTGGTAGCTGCAGAGCGACTGAGCGCTAAGCCGTACACGGCACAGGAGCAAGGCCATGAGAGGTTTATGATCGTTGCCCAACCTCCAGGTTTCTGGCTTCTCTCCAACTACCAAACATGCACACACGCCTCTGCCTGCAGGTACACACGCCTCCTCAGCCTGCCAGCACACACGCCTCCTCAGCCTGCAGGCACACACGCCTCCTCAGCCTGCAGGCACTGCCCAGCAGACCCACAACTCCTTGTGCCCAGAAGTCGGTCCAGATGTTCTTGTCCAGTCCTTGGGTCACGTCGGACATCCAGCAGGGACTCTGGAATAGTCCAACTGCTCTTTTTTGATTCCTAGTAGGAGACCTACTGCATCTTATTTTTCTAAGGGCAGTCGAAAGGTGAGCGAATCTAGCACGGCAATCAATAGAGAATACGCCCAAGCTGATTGGTGAAAATCTTGATCATTAAGAGTTCCTATTGCAGGCTTTCTCTAGGCCGAGTCGGGCCAACGTTTTCCACTGTGGGAAACGTTGCAACAAAACAATGTGCAAGAGGGGGTTTCAGTCGTAGACCACTCCGTCGACTCCTCTGCTTGGGAGCCAGAGCTCTGCTTTTAGTGGTTTCCACTTTGCTCTCTCTACCCATACAAGACAAAACTCCTGTTATTTGCCAAGAACAATAAACAAAGTACAGTGCAAAGCTGGCTCAATGACGTGAACCTTCTCTCCTTCGAAACCAAACTCTCACCAAAAGGCAAGTCACTTGGATTTGTGGACTACCCTTGAAGAACACGCTGCTAAAAACCACAAAGACGGACTGGTGCCGGCTCTCTCTCCTAAAGAAAGTGAAAGCAGAGACTCACTTCAGGACTACTGCTGAAGTCATCCTACTCTCACATCTGGATGGTGGTAACACCTGCTCAGCCTTCCGGACCCTACACTGGGACCCCTTAAGGGCATCCTAGACACTGCAATGCCTGAACCCTGGTCCTGGTGGAACTTCCCTGGCTGCCCTCGCTGGTCCGCTCCGTCTTCAAAACCAGCGGCATCCTTTACAAAGCCATCACAACCAGAACCTCATTCATCCTGCGGGGAAGCTCTCAATCTTTGATGGTTCTCAGCAGCCAAGACACTGTCAGACCACAGAATAAGAAGGGTAAAAAAGAACAAACAGGTAGAACTTTCACATCTTTGCAACCAGGATCGGGAGCAGCGACACCACACCCTTCAGAACTGCCCCAAGGCTGCTGCAGTTCAGGAGAGCTGAAGACACACCTCTTAGTAGAACGCTGCTACATCCAAAAGTAGTAACTGTCCTCAAACAAGGTACCTCACCTATCACTCACTGACCGTCATCTACAGAAGGGGCACAGTGCAGCGACAAGCCAATGGCCAGACACCTCGCCCATCACTCACTGACCGTCATCGTCCACAGAAGGGGCACAATGCCCCAACAAGCCAACGGTCCAACACCTCTCCCATCACTCATTTATTTTATGAGGGTCTTTGACCCTATACAGCACTCAACTGGCGTTTGCCTAGGTTCATCCTATAGAGATAGCACATACATAAATGCAAACATACATACAAGAGAGGTGTTGATGACTTCACATACTCGGCCTGGAGTCAGAACACCTGACCTGAACACTGAAGACCGTGCGCTCACCACTCGGGCTACTGAACAAGGCGATGGCCCCCTGGTCACAATCAGGTGCTGAACCCTACCGCTCTGCGCCAGACAAGGACAGCAAACTGTGGACTCTTTATTCAAGTCAACCCTGACAAGACTCATGTACTGAAGGTAGCAAACTAATTCCAGAATTTAAGGCTCTTTGACAGCTTATATACAGCTTTAGATGTTCAGATATCTCGATCTGCTTCATGGGGATGAACTTTTAAATAACTTTTCTAAGGTATCCAATGGTTCATCAGACCCGGGTGTTTCAGGCATCAGTGCCACATGTGTAGGAAAAGACCAGGCTGAGGACAGAAGCTTCCGGTGGGACAAAGTGCGCCCCTGAATGCGTGTAAGAGTCGCCCAGTACAAAGTGCGCCCCTGAATGCGCGCAAGAGTCACCCAGTACAAAGTGCGCCCCTGAATGCATGTGAGAGTCACCCAGTACAAAGTGCGCCCCTGAACGCGCGTAAGAGTCGCCCAGTACAATATGCGCCCCTGAATGAGTGCAAGTCGCCCAGTACAAAGTGCGCCCCTGAATGCGCATATGAGGCTTCCAGTACTAAGTGCGCCCCTGAACGCTCGTAAGAGTCACCCAGTACAAAGTGCGCCCCTGAACGCTCGTAAGAGTCACCCAGTACAAAGTGTGCCCCTGAACGCGCGTAAGTCATCCAGTACAAAGTGTGCCCCTGAACGCGCGTAAGTCACCCAGTATAATATGCGCCCCTGAATGAGTAAGTCGCCCAGTACAAAGTGCGCCCCTGAATGCGCGTAAGAGTCGCCCAGTACAAAGTGCGCCCCTGAACACGTGTAAGAGTCACCCAGTACAAAGTGTGCCCCTGAACGCTCGTAAGAGTCACCCAGTACAAAGTGTGCCCCTGAACGCGCGTAAGAGTCGCCCAGTACAAAGTGTGCCCCTGAACGCTCGTAAGAGTCACCCAGTACAAAGTGTGCCCCTGAACGCGCGCAAGTCACCCAGTATAATATGCGTCCCTGAATGAGTAAGTCGCCCAGTACAAAGTGCGCCCCTGAATGCGCGTAAGAGTCGCCCAGTAGAAAGTGCGCCCCTGAACGTGTGTAAGAGTCGCCCAGTACAAAGTGCCCCCCTGAACGCGTGCAAGATTCGCCCAGTGCCAGCTGCAGCCCCACATACTAAAGCACATTTAAAAGGTGCACCTTTAATCAAATCAATATCCCCATGTACAGACCTCAAGGCCTGACTGGGGTCCTGTCTCCCTTAATGCGCCATTGTGGTCACACAGGGAGAGAGTTGAACAGGTGCGTAATCACAGGGGTGTGAAGCAAAGCACAGGTCCACCTGGAAATGCAGCCAATGCGAACATGAGACGGATGGCAACAGGGAGTGGAATAATGTACCCGTCCCATACTCCTCCCCAACATCTCTAGACAAGAAGCATACCCGGGTCCGGCCTTACCTAGCTGGTGCTCGTGGCGCAGAGCCACCCTGTCATCCAACAGGAAGTACACGGCTTTGGTGGACAGCAGCACGCACGCGGTCACCTCCACGTCCGGTGACTTATAAAACACGACGGAAGACCACATGAGGTGTCGCAGCTCCTCGTTCTCCACCTGGAAGGCAGAAGGTAAATGAATAAAGAGGGGCGGGTTTGCAGGAGGGTGTAATATTTCTGCTAAGAATGTGTACTATTTAGGAAATCTTTAAATACAACAGAGGAGGGACTCGTGGGCAGGGACACAGAGGAGGGACACAGAGGAGCGACACAGAGGAGGGACACAGAGGAGGGACACAGAGGAGGGACACGCGGGCAGCTCTTACAGGGCACAGCTGTGATTCAGGGATCCAAGCCATTCACATCTTCGATGAAAGATTAGCCGCGTTGTGGGCAGGATGTGTGGGGAAGCAACGCCCAGGGCTCTGGACGGCACAAGGACTCAGACCTCTTAAGAATATGAAACAAGTGCAAAGGACCGAATATCAAAGGTGTTGTAAACAAGGAAAAGAAGCTAAAGCGAGGCGGACCTCATTGGAGAAGGACTCACCTACCATGGTCAATTTTACAAATAATGTTCCATTTTCAAGCTCCTGTTATTGTAAATATAGCAGACGGACCACAATATTTGGTCAAACTACAGATAGGTAGAAGATTATTGTTTGAATACCAAGAAATACTTTTGAATCCGCTTGTTTTAAAGGAGGGAAAACCGGAGGCAGATGCAATTTATTTAGGATTTTACTCCACAGAAATATAAAGCAATAAAACCTACAAAAGAAGGTGGAATGAACTTTGAAAAGAGGCAGTGAAACTTCGAGGGCCCCCCGTGACCAGCCGGGGGCGCTGCTCATGAGGGGCAGAGAGAGATGGAAGGGATTTCAAGCAATGAAACAGGTTTACCCACAGACCTGCCCTACAAAGATGCCCCGAGAGCAAGTCCTGCCCTATCGGAGTCTTGCTCTTCCAAAGTGGCAGCTCCCAGATCTCCCAGGCTCTGATGCTCTCAAACATTCCCAGATAGACCCCTAGGCGCACAGGTATAGGTGACAGAGATTGCAAGTGGAAATGTGGAGGCAATAAATACGCAGTTCATAAAGATTATTCATCCTGGGCGGTAAACTCCACTCTGCGTTACGCGAGGTTCCGAAAAACTCCGCTCAGGGAGCGGAGTTTTTTTCCCCTCGCTCGCGTTCACCAAAGTCAAGTTGGCGAGCGAGGAAAATCTACCTCCTGGCTATATTTTTCCCCGCTCGCGATAGTCAACATCAAGTTGGCAAGCGCAAGAGTGGAAAATAAACCTCCCGGTGAGATTTCTCGACGCAGGGGGTTGAGAAACTGCCCGTTCGCGTTGAGAAAGCTGCTGCTCGAGTAAAAATCTACTCGAGCGGCAGAAAAGGAAAGGTTCAACTGGGAATGGTGCTGATCGCAATGATTGCACAGTGCGGACAAGCATCCGGCACTGTGCAATCACAGCGAACAGCATCTTTCTACCTCACTCCGTCGCTTATGGAGGAACGCTTGGCGCAGCAGAGTTTTTTTTCCACTTTGCGGAGTTTCGCGTAGCGCAATACCGCAAACTCCACCCAGGGTTAAAGATAATGTGGTCCTGGGTGAGTCCCACGTGACCTTTCTTTTTCCTGTCAACATCGTCTTGACCTCAAGCGCCATCTGAGACACATTGTTCTTCGTACTCTTCTCCACCTGTACTAGTTTAATCTAGGACGGATAAAGGATGTCCGCTGGCCGGGGCCCTAGGCACTCTGCTGGCTCAGACTCTCCACTGATGGGCTGAAGCTGTAGCGTCTTCGCTGGTGGCTGACGGCTCATAATTTGCACCTTACTGTGGTGGTGGTGGTGACCTCATGTTTCCCCAAATCGTATCCACTTGTGCTACTTGTCAAGATAATGTTTTTCACTCCTGAATGGCTGGAGAAACCCGATGACTTGCCGTCACTATATTGGAAAGGTTAAACACGCGAGACGCTGCCGTTACCCTGGGTCTGCGAACACATGAGTATCTGCCCATTGAGGATTCATCTCCTGTACTCATGCCAGATCCCAAGGAATAGCATAAGGTGCAGGTCTCCAAATTACACGGGCAGAGGTGGAAGCCAGTGCCTTCCATCCCGTGGTCCACTCGTTTGTTCCTACGATGGTGGATCCTAGCCTAGAAGAGAGGCACGCTTCTGGTGGGCTTCTAGTTGGATATTACAATAACATTTTCTGCTGTGTATTTAGAAGCTCCATTCCTTCTCGGGCTCAGTCTTGCAGTTCTCCCTATTTTTCACACTGAAGGATTTTTGTTGCTTGTAAGCGCTTGATGTTACTCCAGACTCCGATGGAGCCCTTTGACTCCAGCCATGTTGCCAATGGGCGTCAACTGAGGGATATAGCAGATGGGTTGATTCAGCTACGCTTCATATGGGGGAGTAATACACAGCGATCTGGTAGCCTGAGATGAGCCGCAAGTGCTTGTTTCCAGCTCGACGTACTCTCAATCGAGCAGATGGGCCATCCGCCACCCTGCACATGAGCTTGACGCTACCTCCCCCACCCCCAGAATTGCTGCAATTAACGTTGACCTACTGATGCGGACTCATCTACGTTCTTGTCCGACGCCCATTCAGCACAGTTTTTAAATTGAACAACCCGGTCCTGAAGATGATCCTAACAGAGGTTCGAAACGCCGTCGACCGTTCAGCGCCAATAATCGCGCAACCTTACTCCTGTGGTTCTCTTCTTTCAAAAATGCTTGTCTTGAATTACAAAGAATAATCTATTTATTTCCTCTACCACAGGATTTGATATAATTTTCTTTCACTCTACATTATTTGTGACTTCTCTTGCGCCGCCTTCGCTGTTTTCACAATTGTCACTTGTGTCGCCACCTTATGTGTCACTTTCACATGCAGCACCAAGTGCAATTTGGGTTATTATTGTTTTTTGCTTAAATATGTATATCCACAGTGCTGATACAACTGTAATTTTGCCTCCGCTCATTTTTATAAATGACACTTAAATGAATTATTGTCTAAATACATTCTTAAAACATTTTTTCAAGAGTCTTCCTTTCTCCCTCCCGTCTGATGCCTTGGACATACACATTTAATTGTCTAGCGTAATGATACCCGTTGAGAATTGTTGCTCTTTCTTTCATACCTACCCACATCTCAACGTGGTATATGGGTTACACTCCTGTTATATGCAAGATTGAGGGGAGTCCGGCATCCACCAAAACTCTACATTCCTCCCTCACATTGCAGTCCTCTGCTCTGGAATCGTGCAGCACGGTGAGGAACAACAATAGAGCGGAAACAAAGGTGTGGACCTCAATGTGACACAATCGCAGTCACTAAGCAGAGGATTCGCTATTGGAAGGCGAGAGGAAGAGGAGATCTTTTTCTGTGTCCCAGAGACCCCCGGGCAGAAGTGTTCCAAATGCTGGAAGGGCTCCGTTGAACTCTCCAATTCCCGAACATTCACCGGGAAGGAATGAACAGGCGCCTCTTGCTTGAACACAAATGCTTTTCCTAAACAACCGCAATGGACCGCACACCGCTAGCTCCTCCTCCGGGTCGCCCCATGGGAAGCTGGTACATGAAGTTCTTGAGTGGTTCACCCCAGTGGGTGCAAGTAAGTACTTGTTGAACTGATGATCTCTAGACCCGATACATGTCCCGGGTTTTAATGCTTTTCCTACATGAATCGCCTCTAGAATCTCTGGTCTGCTTTAGAGTAGTTTCCAAATTTACGGTGGGGTTTACCTTTTCTGCAGCTTCACGAAGCCCAAGTCGATAAGCGCACGCGTAGCAGGCCGCATAGGTCAGACCACCAGGAGTTGTTGAATTCCAGAGGATTCAGCCATCATTCTCTGAGGATTGCAAGATCAGTCTAACAATGCACCACATTTCTGAGAACCCTGTGGCACCGTTGTAAGAAATCTAACTGCTCTTTGAATCAACTCCACCTCAGGGTCCCTCAGGGCCTTCCCCAGTTCACCAGTGTGGACGACAATCAATCAATAGGGTTTGTAGAGCGTGGCTAATCACTTGTGAGGATATCCAGGTGCGGATGTCTGCTGCCGTGGGCCAGTGCCGCGACATAGGCTCCCACAGCCCCTGTGGTGCAGGGGGCCCCTGGGCACCAGGGGGGCCTCACAGTACAGTACCCTGACCTGAAAGCTCCAGACTAAGTGCGGAGGGGGGGTCCCTTGATTTAGTTTGCAGGGGGGCCCCCTCAAGTTTCATCACACTAGTGCTGCGGGTTGATCAGTTGAGCCAGAGGTCTCGAGTCCCTTCCTGAACTCAGAGAGGGTGAAGTCCGTAGGTGAATGGGGAGCCCAATCCAGTACTTGGCAGCGGGGTAGAAGGAGCGTCCTCCACTGTTGCTCCGGCGGTTGCGGGGGGGTGAGTGAGGGAGAGGGAGACGGAGGTGGAGCGCGGGTGTCGGAGAGAAGGTGGAAGTTCAGACAGTGGTTGATGTGTGCGGGTCCTTGATCGTGGAGGGCCTTGTAGGCGTGGACCAGCATCTTGAGTTGGCATCTCTTCTGAGTCGGGAACCAGTGAAGCTTTTTGATGTGGGCGTGATTTGCGTCTGTTTGGATAAGTCGAGAATGAGTCTGGCTGCTGTGTTCTGAATGGTGACCATATCAAGGACGCGGTCTGCATCCTGAGGAGGAGGAGGAGGCAGGCACTTTATGAACCAGGGGCCCTCCATGAACATCATCGAAAGGCTCCAATCACGCTTTCTTGTTGATCATAGTGGTTACTGGGGAGGCTCAGACGTCCGACATCCCATCATTGAAGGCTCCAGCATGGTTCATGAGATCTCCAGAGTGTCCACTGACTGCTCAAGTCTCCGCTCACCCTGTTCCACTGCACACCTCCTTTACAATCTCTATAGGGGCGGAATGCAGGCCCAGAGGGAGGGGGGCACCAATGCATCTGGTCGAAGCACAGCGAAGAGGTCTCATAAACAGCCGTACCATTAGATAAACCTTCACACCCCCCAAAGACGTAGCCTTCCTTAAGAGCACGAGGATAGAGCTGACCCTCGGGTCCTTTCCATTTCTGCTTCTGGACACATCGGTGTCCTCACTGCTACCCGAAGCACATTAATTACAAGTGTTGTGGTGCACTGAAGGGGCATTGTAGACCCAGTAGCAGCTACACGGTCTGGATCTAACCACTCAAGCTGCTACACAGCTGGATCCATCGCAGAGTCCCACCTTTGTCAGTCCGCTGCCTCCCTGCCTCCTTTCTGTCGTAGGAGAACTCTGCCCTCCATAGTGGTAGGGTGTCTGCTGCAGCTCCAGTATGGGGTCTCCAGCACTCAATCGTGTGCTCACGGGGTCCACGTCTCCAGTGCTTGTGGTCTCCGCAGTGCCTGGTTGCAGCGCAGCTCCCTCAGTGTAGAGCGAGGAGTAAGAGAGAGACTCTAGCCTCAACTCCTGCCAATTCTAGAATCACTCCCTGCACAGGAATGAAGGGCCTGTGGATTCTTACAAATCAGGGACCAGAACCTACCACCGGGCAGAGTCCCACTGCAGCCACCACCACACAGATCACTACTGCAGCCAGGAACCCACCACCACAGATCCCTACAGCAGTCAGGATCCCACCACCACACATCCCTACTGCAGCCAGGAACCCACCACCACAGATCCCTACTGCAGCCAGGAACCCACCACCACACATCCCTACTGCAGCCAGGAACCCACCACCACAGATCCCTACTGCAGCCAGGAACCCACCACCACAGATCCCTACTGCAGCCAGGAACCCACCACCACACATATCTCTACTGCAGCCAAGACCCCCACCACTAGTCAGATCCCTATTACAGCTTCTTGGAACCCACCACCATCACAGATCCCCACTGCAGCCAGGAACCCACCACCTCCACAGATCCCCACTGCAGCCAGGAACCCACCATCACAAAGATCCCCACTGCAGCCAGGAACCCACCAACAGGCAGATCCCTACTGCAGCCAACACCCCCAGCACCCGGCAGATCCGTATTGCAGCCAACACCCCCACCACAGAGATCCCTACTGCAGCCAGGAACCCACCACAACCACAGATTGTAAGAAGGCGAGTTTCTGTTGCAGTAACCCCCCCCCCCCCCACACTTTTTGCCTAATAGCTGATGTACTTTTCCTTGGTGTGCCCTGGGCTCCTGCCAATCAGGTGCCCAGGGCCTGTGTTCCTTCCCTAAAAACTGCCTAACAGCCAAAACCCAAATTGGCAAACCCTGGCCACATGTCAGCCCCTGGTAAATGGTACCCTAGGTACCCAGGGCCTTGTGACCAGGGAAGACCTCTACGGGCTGCAGCACTCATTGTGCCACCCTTAGAGGCCCTGTACCCTAACACACACACACTGCTCTTGCAGGCTGAGTGTCTGGATACAAGACAAAACAGAGGGTCGTCATGGCACACATCCCTGCCCACAACCTACACTGCCCTGGCATACATCAGCCACCCCTCTAGCTGGGTGCCCTATGCCAGTGGTGTGGGCACAGAGGCAGGAGCCCTGTGCCCCTACAGGACCCAGGTCCATTCCTGGGTCCTGTAAGTGCAGTGCTGCCATCTAACAGTACATGGTGCTGGGAGCTTGTCAAACACGAACTCCACAGCACCATGATGGCTGCACTGAAGACTGAGAAGTTTGGTATCAAACTGCTCAGCACATGAAATCCACACTGGTGCCAGTGTGGGAGTTAATATACAATGCACAACAGAGGGCATCTTAGAGATGCCCCCTGAAACCCAAACCTACAAGCCACGTCTGTTCTGAGGCTGCCTAGGCTGCCACACAGCAGACATGTTGCTGGACCCCTGGGTAGAAGAGCCCCTGCTCTCCTGGGTCTGCAACAATGCACATCCTGGGCGAGGTGCTAAATCTCCTCCCCCAGGATGGGCAGTGGGAAGCTTCAAAGGCATGCTGCCTCTGTGAGCTTCCCCAGGCCACTTGCAACCCCCACTCTGGTGGGAAGCTTGGCCGGAAACCCCAAATAAGGACAGGGGATGTGCCAGCCTGCCAACCCCACCCCTCAGGTGGGGGAGGCGAGGTGAAGCACATCTCCGGGCTCTCCCCATCTTGAAGATGGGAAGCCCTGCACTATCAGGACTAGGCTCCTGCCCCCCTCCCACAGGAGAGAGGCAGGATAGGGGGTGTACCCACCCCAGGACAGGGACCCATTGGCCCCTGCCCTTCACCTACCTGTAACGCCCCTAAATCTAGTATTTAGGGGCACCCTGAACCTTCCTTCCCCAGATTCCAGATAGAAAATTACACGAAGAGCAAGAAGAACAAAGACCTGCCCTGCAGCTGCTAAGGAAGAAGAGGAAGACACCAACTGCTTTGGCCCCAGCCCTATCGGCCGGTCGACCCTCGAACCTGCTCCTGCTCCAACCCGGCATCTCTTGTGGCCAGCAACCTCACAAACCCCGGAGGACCTGGCTACCTTTTGGCTCTAAGCCCCTGGGACTCCCATGAGTAGAGGCTCTACTCAAAACCTACTTCTAATCCCTGGCAGCAGCCCGGAACTGCGAACCCAGCACACTCTGCACCAGCCAAGCCTGGCCAGTGCCGGAGTGAACAAAGACCACGAGGACGACCTCACGGCGACTGTGATCCCAAGTCCGGCACCCAAGGACCTCCCTCGACACTCCTGAAGAAGCCTGCAGCCTCAGAACAAGGTGCCCACCCTACCGTGATCAACAGAGGGTAAGATTTCCCGACACCAAAAAGCACCCCTGCACGTGGCGCCCCGCGGCCCCCTGTGCCCAATCCCGGGGTACCTACCTATCCTCCAACTACCCAACTTACCTCTCGAAGTGGTGGTGGTACCTGAAGAATCCTCGTCCCCGAGCTTGCAGTCTTTTTCTAAACTGGAGATTTCCCATTGAAACCAATTGAGCGCCCGAAGGCTCAAAAGCACCCTGCACCCAGCCGCCCGAGTGGCCCTGGCAGTGCAACCTCTACACCTACCTACTTCCCCACTTGCCCTGAGTAAGTGACCAGGAGCCCAGCTCCCACAGCCACGTGGCTTGCTAGTCAGTAGCCACCAACCAAGGCCCCCCTATCCCTCATAGGATAACATTGGGCCTAACTCTCTGCACCTGGATGACCTAGAGTCGCTGAGGGTGAACCAACTGTACCTACCTGACCCTGGTTGACCCCCGAGTCTATGCCCAGAACCTCAACTCTGCCAGTCGAGTACTTACCATTAAACCGATAACTATTTTCTTCATAGGGTAACATTGACTGGCTTTTTCCTGAAATTTCTTCTAAGTGTGAACTTTTCAAATCTTAAAATATTCACCAAAAATCAGCAGAGTAACAAAAACGAAATTACTCACCTGCTCTTAGGTGGGCTCCCAGTGCTGGATCTTGGTGCCCAGCACTGACTCTGAAAAATACTTACAACTGTACTTACCAGTAACCCAATTTTCTCCCATAGGAAATCATCGACTGTTTTTCTGTGAAATTTCTTCTAAGTGTCAATTTCTGCAATCTTTAAATATTCTTTAAAAATCGTATAATACCTGAAAACGTAATTACTTACCTGTTTTGGATAAAGGTCCCAGTACTGAGTCTAGGTACCCAGTACTGGATTACAAAAGTAACGAGAACATACTATACCTGTAATTTTAATTTTCTGCCATAGGGAATCATTGACTGTTTTCTATGAAATATTTTCAAAGCGTCAACTTTTAAAATAGCAATATATTGTCTAAAAATCATCACAGTAATTAAGTCGAATTTTATCACTTGATTCTAAGTACTGACTCAGGACTGAATCTAGGATCCAGTCCTGGAATTCCAAAAGTAATCCTAAAAGTAA
The DNA here is from genome assembly GCF_964204655.1 of Triturus cristatus. Taxonomy (NCBI): domain Eukaryota; kingdom Metazoa; phylum Chordata; class Amphibia; order Caudata; family Salamandridae; genus Triturus; species Triturus cristatus. The sequence goes on from NC_140592.1 coordinate 7,810,256, forward strand.
TCTGTGGCAAATAACTTGAAACTTCCATTGAACTCAATGCATTGTTGTGTTTAAAATAGTGTTGCCTATTGCAACCACTTGTAACTGTTTACAAAAGTCAATTGCATATTGCAAAAGTATTTATATAAAGCATCTCATTCTGAGAAAGTATATTTGAATTCCAATTGTTGGTTCTAAAATAAAACAAGCATATATTTTTTTTATATATAAACCATTGGCCTAGAGTTCAGTTATGGAGTGTGTGAGACCATTTGCTGACTGAGTGTGTACAACAAATGCTTTACACTGTCCTCTGATACTGCCTTACTGCTCGACCAAGCTACCACTTTAGAGAGTAAGGTTATATCCAACTTTAGCCTCTGCCAAGCCTCTGGGGACTGTGGACTCTGTACACCCTGTACCTATTTGGGAACCGTATATACAGAGCCACTTTCTCACACAGATCCCTACTGCAGCCAGGAACCCACCACCACACCGATCCCTACTGCAGCCAGGAGCCCACCACCACCACAGATCCGTACTGCAGCCAGGAACCCACCACCGCCACAGATCCCTAATGCAGTCAGGAACCCACCACCACACAGATCCCCCCCTGCAGCCAGAAACCCACCACCACACATCTCTACTGCAGCCAGGAACCCACCACCACACAAATCACCACTGCAGCCAGGAACCCACCACCACACAGATCCCCAATGCAGCCACGACCCCCACCATCCAGCAGATCCCTATTGCAGCCAGGAACCCACCACAACCACAGATCCCTACTGCAGCCAGGAACCTATCACAACCACAGATCCCTACTACAGCCAGGAACCCACCACAACCACAGATCCCTACTCCAGCCAGGAACCCACCACCACCACCACAGATCCCCACTGCAGCCACGAACCCACCACCACCACCACCACAGATCCCCACTGCAGCCACGAACCCACCACCACACATCTCTACTGCAGCCAGGGACCCACCAACAGGCAGATCCCCACTGCAGCCAGAAACCCACCACCACACAAATCACCACTGCAGCCAGGAACTCACCAACAGGCAGATCTCTACTGCAGCCAGAAACCCACCACCACACAAATCACCACTGCAGCCAGGAACCCACCACCACACAGATCTCTACTGCAGCCAAGACCCCAACCACCCGGCAGTTCCCTATTGCAGCCAGGAACCCACCACAACCACACATCCTTACTGCAGCCAGGAACCCACCACCACCACCACAGATCCCCACTGGAGCCACAAACCCACCACCACACATCTCTACTGCAGCCAGGAACCCACCAACAAGCAGATCCTCACTGCAGCCAGAAACCCACCACCACACATCTCTACTGCAGCCAGGAACCCGCCAACAGGCAGATCCCCATTTCAGCCAGAAACCCACCACCACACATCTCTACTGCAGCCAGGAACCCACCAACAGGCAGATCCCCACTGCAGCCTGGAACCCACCACCACACATCTCTACTGCAGCCAGGAACCTACCACCACCACAGATCCCCACTGCAGGCAGGAAGCCACCAGCACACAGATACCTACTGCAGCCAGGAACCTACCACCACATAGATCCCTACTGTAGCCAGGAACCCACCACCACCACAGATCCCTATTGCAGCCAGGAACCCACCACCACACAGATCTCTACTGCAGCCAGGAATCTACCAACACATAGATCCATACTGCAGGCAGGAACCCACCACCATACAGACCCCTACTGCAGCCAGGAACCCACCAACAGGCAGATCCCCACTGCAGCCAGAAACCCACCACCACAGATCCCCATTGCAGGCAGGAAGCCACCAGCACATAGATCCCAACTGCAGCTAATTCACAAAGCTAACCAAAGTCGCCATCTTGGAGGGTGGTCACAGTGCTTACTTCGAGCCAGTGTTGCAGGTGTGGCCCACCTGGTAATCACTTTTGAGGACCAGGACTTATTTTAAATCATACTCAGACCCAAAACAAAAGAGAGAAAGATGGAAAAAGGAGAACGAGGGAGGAAATGTCAACATTTAAACTTATGCAGGATGGCAAAAACCTTTAAAGTGTTCTGCCTAAAGGTCTATACGTGTTTGAAAATGCATCATTAACTCTTCTTTAAAACTCTGTGATAAGCTTTGAAGAGGACATCGAGGGACTTCCTTTCGAGGGATTTTGTGAAGTTCTGGCCACGCTGCTGGCCGCCATTCAGACGGACCCTGCTGGGAGGGGGTGAATGCTACAAAGGTTCCGTGGGGTGTTGGTTGGCCTGAGTTGCTCTTGCCTCATGTTCGGATCAGTCTTATGAATAATGCAGACCACGGAGTCATGTTGGCACCAAGAGTGCTGACGAGAGGTGGTAAGAGAGGAACGATGAAGTGAAAGAGAAAGATGAGGAGAGACAGAAAAAGGTTGAAAGAAAGACAGGAGAGATAGGAAAGGGTGGGGGGACTAGGAGATAGAGTTACAGGAAGATAGAGTGAGTGATAGACCGAGAGGGAGGAGATGGGACTGAGAGGGAAAGCAGAGCGGAGGTGTGTGAAGGGCAAGCAAAATATAAAGAGGAGGGCAAGATACCAAGATATGGCAGGAGAGCCAGGGGGAAGTAGGAGATGGTGGCACCGAACGAAGGATGAAGGAGCGAGACTGCACGAGGGTATCCGAAAGAGTCTGAGAGAGCGCCAGTGTGAACAGAGGAAAATGAAGAGGCAGGAACACAGAACAGACTGAAGTTCATAAACACCAGGATAAAGCATTCACTCTCCAAGACTTGTCTGGACATCATCTAGGTTTCAATAAGCAATATGTGTGCCCTGGTTAGACCTCATTGGCTACGACAACATTTATCAACAGACTCCTCCTACCACCACTGGTCTGGGTACCCACCTCTGCCACACTGGTGTGAAACACGTCCACGAGGGCACCTGCTGTCAGCCCAGCCACGTAGTGGAGAGCAGAGGAGATGGGAAGGTAAAAGGGAAGCTGGCTGTCTTCAGTGAGTCTCTGCAGCCCAGATTCAGAAGGGTACAGCGCTGAGAGTGTCACATGAGGCTTCAAGAAGCTAAGGGTCGGCAAGAAGCAGAAAAAGACAACATGTGAAAGGAGTATAAGGGACCATACCTCATGCTCAAACATCAAAACAGCAAACATGGTTCTGCCCTGCATTGCACAGCGACCTGACGTTCCTTGATAGCTCAAGGACATCTATATGATAATAATGATTAACTAGAGGACACCCATCTACAGAATCAACCGGCACAAAGTAAAGCTAACCTATAGTTCAACCTTATGGGAAATTATATTAATCCAACCTGAAGTACCTTCCTGTGGACCAATGATGCTTTTAGTCCACTTTCAGTTGGACCGTGATGTAGAGCTCATGAGAATCACACCTTATTTATTCTGTGAATTGCTTCATCTCCACATCGCTGCCCATCTGAAAGGACTTATTCTCTTTAATATGTTACAAACAGCAGGATGCGTTCCCATACGTGTTACTGCTACATATGGACACACACAGATGTTGTGCTGTGCAGCTCTTGTCCCTGATGCACACAGAGCAACCACCTATTTTGGGCCCTCAGTGCCTCGCCTATTTACAGAGTTCTGTAATTACCCCACACTTCTACTGTCATTGGGACCCTCCTGTGCTCATCGACATCACTTCGAATCCACTCCAGAAGAAGGACATAAATCCTTAGTACTTTACTCAGCTCCACGTTTGTTCCTACAATTATTGCCTGGTCCTGATGATGACCCCAGAAGAACTGCTGGGACGAAACGTGGTCGATTTACATTATAATAACACCAGGAATTATATGGCTAGCCAGGCGCCTGGAAGGACCTTCACAGAGACATTTCAGTTATTGATTTACTCCTGATTTTATTGGTGTCTGTTTGTAAAAGAGCCTGGTGAGATTAAAATCCTGTGTAATTAAATCCTTCTGTGTCCGTATACTGTTTGAAGCTGTATAGTCGACGGACATCATGCTTTAGTTGCAACAAAGATTGGTTCTTTGATGAATTATTTCTAGACTTTCCAAAAGTGAACCATAGTTGTTCTATTAAAGGCATAAACATGAACATTTATTATGGTTATTAAGGGAAGATACCCAAATTTACCTTTACCTGCCCTCCACCCTCGCCCCCACAGCCGGCCTATGTTCCCTCTCAATGCTGCAATAGTGCCTTGTTCCCCAAATCTTATATTACCCTATCTCCTAAACCATCTCTTTTTTTTTAAATGAGGTGAAAAAAGGAAACTCATTGAGTGGAATAGTTATAAATTACATTTTCCAGCATGCTAATAAGCTCAGTATCTATGAACTTCAAAGGTCTCAAAACAACAGAACCACAAAGTAGGAGCCAGAGAAGGTGCCGGTGAAGCCCGGCTGCACCTCCAGCAGTACCTGGACGTCTGGTTGGGATGATCTCTGGCCTCCACCAGGTTATTGTTCGTAGAGTCTAGAGATCTGAAAATGAGTATTGTCTTGACATCCTGCAGGTATGACCTCAGGAGGCTGTAGATTCTCGCAAAGTGAAACTTCTCATGCGGGAGGATGAACACTGCAGCCATGAAGGTGTAGCCAAGGAGCAGCTGTAACATGTGACCATCGGCAAAGGAGTCTGTTCTTTGGGCTGGGATTTGGGGAGGGTGCACCAGGACTGACGCCAGTGGGATCCGGCTCATTTTGAACACGTCTCTTACATCATCACAGGTATCAAACTGTTCCAGAAGTGCTATAAAGTTTATTTTGAGGATGTGCAAATATTGGCCTGTTAAGAGGAGCCAGCAAGGCAGGAACGTGCATGGGCTTCGGCTGGCAGATTCCTCAGCGTTGGAATAGGAGGGGGGCAAGGCATCTTTTGTCCATAAGGGTTTATTTCGCACCTGCTGTGCCTGGGAATATCTCTGTACTTCAGCCGGGGAACTAGGATACAGATATACTGGAAAGAAACCCTTAATTTCTGAACCATTTGCAGCACTGTCTTGGATGTCCAACAGATGGGACACAAACTCCTGTAAACCTGTTTTTCCACGGTACAACTTGTGGGTGCCCCGCAGATCCGCATATGTATGAGAACTGTGTAGACATAAGCAGCAGTAGAAATCTTGCAGGTTTTGGGAGTCTGAGAGCACGAGGAAACAATGTTCCCCCTGCCTCACCTTGAGGGTCAGACACATTTCAGGCATCAGAAATCCGAACTCGGTTAGGTCCGTGTAAGGGAAGCAGAATGCCAGCGTCAAGGCCGAAGGGGCAGCGTGGTTGCCACGCAGTGACTCTGGGGCAGGAATCTCGAAGACTGCAATCGACTCATCAGTCAACACCAGGCAAGAAGCAAACTGCCTGAAGGCCTGCTTTATTTGGACGGTGCAGCTCCAGAGCACTCGAACAACATGAATGTGTCCTGTGTCGGCACTCGTGGGACCGTTCCACTCCACGGTTTGCTCCCCTTCAGGAAGCCCCATTTCAAAGTAGCCATCTCCAGGGCTGGCAGTGGTCTTACCACTCCCAGAGTCCCTTTGGTCTTCTGTCAATGAAGAAGGAGGTTGTAGCGATGCTTGTGCTATCGAGGCAGAAATGTGGTGGACGAAGGCTTGGTTGGTGGCAGTGTAAGACATACAGGAGAACGGCAGTATGATGGTGTTTAGACGGTCATGGGATACGCTGACGTCCTCTTGCATATTGTCTAAGCTTCACAGAAGAGGAGAAAAGAAAATGGATGTCAGATTAGTTGGTGGAAACAGACCAAAAACATGTCCATTTTAAGGTTCATACACACACACCCATCACCTCTGCAGGTCAAACATGAGCTCCTCGAGTCCCCACAGATGCAACAGCCTTGATCCGTTCAACAACCTATCAGCCACCAAAAAGATAATCCATTGCCCAGCAATTGGCTCCTGTTCAGTCATCACTCACTGCAAAAACATACATGTGTTGTATAGAAATGGCATCACCTCTCAAGCCACAGCGAGAACAGGAGACAAATGCCAGGATCCACCGTCAACTACACAGCGATGCACAACAAAACCATCAACTAACCAGAAGCGGGAGTGGAGGAGATTGTGTGCCCTCCCGTGTAATACTGGCTGGACAAATGAACCACGAGACACCTGAGAGCGATCAGAAGCATTCACTTGACCTCACATCTGCAATATGTTGTCTTTGGCTGCTTTTCTTTTTTAATACCCCAGGTTGGGTGTAACCCAACTCCTGGTTGAGTCATTCATTGGGCACCACTGAGTATTCGCTCTGTAGCATCATCGCAAATGACGATTCCCCTCGCATGTTAGTGAGCATTATCGGCAGGATTCATGTGTGGATCAACATATGGATCACCATAGCAAACAGATCTGAAGTAAGAGTTGACAAAGTCCTCAGAGCCTGGAAACTGTGAACTCCAGCCCCAGGAAACATCACACAGTAGGACACACACTCCTCTAACCCTTTACACGTAAACATAAGGAGAAGCAGATTCCGCACCACTCTCGCTATCGAGGGCACCCACAGTGAATCAACGTGAATACTCAACTGCAAGTTGGAGCCTCCTGCTTCACTGGCCAGGAGCTGGCTTCTGTGCCCTGACCACCTAAAATTTAAAGGCTACACACAGTCCTTCCAGTAACCAATCTGATTCAAAGGCTGCCTCAGGGTGCATCATGACTTCTGGTCTTGCTTGGGTAGGGCAGAGGGCTTGGTGGCTCATAATGCCATTTATTAACAACCGTCTTAGGTGCCTGTTCAATGCATAACTAGCTAGTGGAATGTAAACATGGTCAAAATCAGTTGAATACCCATCTGAATGGAACACGATTCTAAGAGCGATAGGAACTTAGTCACAAGGAGTGAATGAACTCTAGGTTTTGCATCCCTTCACAAGGCAGGTCAAGGGCGACTGGGGTGCATTGACTCATAACCCTAGAATCTTATTATCACTCACACAAGACCTGACCCCTCTTTGCAGGAGCATCCATATGTGAATAGATCTGAAAACAGAAGGGTCTCAATGCAGGCAGTGACTCCATCAGACTCAAAAATAATATTTTCAATGCAAGCCACACGGTTTATCACACTCCTGGAGCAGCCGAAAACACTCGCTGTAAACCCCATAGAATTAATGATACAGCCCATCACACTCCCTGTGCAGCCCCTCCAGCTAACCGTACAGCTCCTCCCGCTGATCACCGAGCCCATACCGTAATCAACAGCCCCTCCCGATAATTGCACACCTGCCCTGCTAATCGTACAGCCCTTCCAGCAAATGATACAGAACATGTCACTTCTTATGCAGCCAATCCGACTAACCGTACAGCCGCTCCCTCTCATTATGAATCCTCTCCCACTGATCACCGTGCCCCTACCGTAATCATACAGCTCCGCCCGATAATGGTACAGCCTGGCCTGCTAATCATACAGCCAAACCCACTCCCTGTGCAGCCCATCCCGCTAATCATACAGCCCGCCTGATAATTGTAAAGCCTACCTTGCTAGTCAGTACAGCCTATCCAGCAAATGATACAGCACATCCCACTTCTTATGCAGAGTCTTTAGCTAACTGTAATATTCCATCCGGCTCCACGTACAACCCATCCGGTTCCTCGCACAGCCCATCCGGCTCCTCGCACAGCCCATCCGGCTCCTCGCACAGCCCATCCGGCTCCTCGCACAGCCCATCCAACTATTCATACATCCCTCTCCGGATATTTGCAAAGCCTGCCTTGCTAATCGTACAGCCTATTCAGGAAATGATATGGCCCATCCCACTTCTTATGCAGCCCCATTAGCTAACTGTATACTCCATCTGGCTACTTGTACAGCCCATCCGGCTACTTGTACAGCCCACCCGGCTACCCAGCTATTCGTTCAGACCACCCAGCTACTCGTACAGCCCATCTGGCTACCCAGCTACTTGTACAGTCCATCCGGCTACCCAGATACTTGTACAGCCGATCCGGCTACCCAGCTACTTGTACAACCCATCCGGCTACCCAGCTACTCGTACAGCCCATCCGGCTACCCAGCTGCTCGTACAGCCCATCTGGCTGCTCGTACAGCCCATCCAGCTATTCATACATCCCCTCTGGATATTTGTAAAGCATGCCATGATAATCGTACAGCCTATACAGCAAATAATACAGTCCATCCCACTTCTTATGCAGCACCTTTAGCTCCTCGTGCAGCCCATCCGGCTCCTCGTGCAGCCCATCCGGCTCCTCGTGCAGCCCATCCGGCTACCCAGCTACTTGTACGTCCGATCCAGCTAACCAGCTACTCTTACAGCCCATCCGGCTACCCAGCTACTCGTACAGCCCATCCGGCTACCCAGCTACTCGTACAGCCCATCCGGCTACCCAGCTACTCGTACAGCCCATCCGGCTACCCAGCTACTCGTACAGCCCATCCGGCTACCCAGCTACTCGTACAGCCCACCCGGCTACCCGCCTGCTCGTACAGCCCATCCGCCTGCTCGTACAGCCCATCCGCCTGCTCGTACAGCCCCTCTGGTTATTTGTAAAGCCTGCCTTGATAATCGTACAGCCTATACAGCAAATGAAACAGTCCATCCCACTTCTTATGCAGCCCCATTAGCTAACTGTACAGCCCATCCAGCTACTTGCACAGTTTATCCAGCTACTTGTATAGCCCATCCAGCTGCTCTTACAGCCCCTCCCATTCATTATGACTCCTCTACCACTGATTAACAAGCCCATCCAGCTAATTATACAGCCCCTCCTGATAATTGTACAGCCTGGCCTGCTAATCATACAGCCCATCCCACTTCTCATGCAGCCCCTTTAGCTAACTGTATAGTCCATCCGGCTACTCGTGCAGCCCATCCGGCTACTCGTGCAGCCCATCCGGCTACTCATGCAGCCCATCCGGCTACTCATGCAGCCCATCCGGCTACTCGTGCAGCCCATCCGGCTACTTGTGCAGCCCATCCGGCTACTTGTGCAGCCCATCCGGCTACTTGTGCAGCCCATCCGGCTACTTGTGCAGCCCATCCGGCTACTTGTGCAGCCCATCCGGCCCATCTGGCTACCCAGCTACTTGTACAGCCCATCCAGCTACCCAGCTACTTGTACAGCCCATCCGGCTAGTCGTGCAGCCCATCCAGCTACCCAGCTACTTGTACAGCCCATCCAGCTACCCAGCTACTTGTACAGCCCATCCAGCTACCCAGCTACTTGTACAGCCCATCCAGCTACCCAGCTACTTGTACAGCCCATCCGGCTCCTCGTACAGCCCTTCCGGCTCCTTGTACAGCCCTTCCGGCTCCTTGTGCAACCCATCCGGCTCCTCGTGCAGCCCATCCGGCTCCTCGTGCAGCCCATCCGGCTACTCGTGCAGCCCATCCGGCTACTCGTGCAGCCCATCCGGCTACTCGTGCAGCCCATCCGGCTACTCGTGCAGCCCATCCGGCTAGGCTACTCGTCCAGCCCATCTGGCTACCCAGCTACTTGTACAGCCCTTCCAGCTACCCAGCTACTTGTACAGCCCATCCGGCTAGTCGTGCAGCCCATCCAGCTACCCAGCTACTTGTACAGCCCATCCAGCTACCCAGCTACTTGTACAGCCCATCCAGCTACCCAGCTACTTGTACAGCCCATCCGGCTCCTCGTACAGCCCTTCCGGCTCCTCGTACAGCCCTTCCGGCTCCTCGTACAGCCCTTCCGGCTCCTCGTACAACCCATATGGCTCCTCATACAACCCATATGGCTCCTCATACAACCCATCTGGCTCCTCATACAACCCATCTGGCTCCTCGTACAGCCCATCCAGCTACTGGCACTGCTGTGCTGCTACTTCTACAGCTCATCCGGCTACTCGTACAGTCCATCCAGCTACCTAGCTTTTCCTACAGCCCATCCGGCTACTCATACAGCCCATCCGGCTAACCGTAAAGCCCATCCGGCTACCCGTAAAGCCCATCCGGCTACCCGTAAAGCCCATCCGGCTACCGGCTACTCGTACAGCCCATCCGGCTACTCGTACAGCCCATCCAGCTACTCGTACAGCCCATCCGGCTAATCACGCAGCCCCTCTGGATATTTGTAAAGCCTGCCTTGCTAATCGTACAGTCTATACAGCAAATGATTCACCCATCCCACTTCTTATGCAGCACCTTTAACTACTCCTACAGCCCATCCGGCTACTCGAACAGCCCATCCGGCTACTAACAGCCCATCCAACTATTCATACATCCCCTTCGGATATTTGTAAAGCCTGCCTTGATAATCGTACAGCCTATACAGCAAATGATCCAGCCCATCCTACTTCTTATGTAGCCCCACTAGATAACTGTACATCCCATCCAGCTACTTGCACAGTTTATCCAGCTACTTGTATAGCCCATCCGGCTGCTCTTACAGACCCTCCCATTCATTGTGAATCCTCTCCCACCGATTAACGAGCCCATCCAGCTAATTATACAGCCCCTCCTGATAATTGTACAGCCTGGCCTGCTAATCATACAGCCTGACCAACTCCCAGTGCAGCCCATCCCGCTAATCATACAGCCCCTCCCGATAATTGTACAGCCTGGCCTGCTAATCATGCAGCCCCTTTAGCTAACTGTACAGCCCATCCAGCTACGCGCGCAGCCCATCCAGCTACGCGCGCAGCCCATCCAGCTACGCGCGCAGCCCATCCAGCTACGCGCGCAGCCCATCCAGCTACGCGCGCAGCCCATCCAGCTAACCAGCTACTTGTACAGCCGATCCAGCAACTTGTACAGCCGATCCGGCTACCCAGCTACTTGTACAGCCGATCCAGCAACTTGTACAGCCAATCCGGCTACCCAGCTACTTGTACAGCCGATCCGGCTACCCAGCTACTTGTACAGCCGATCCAGCAACTTGTACAGCCGATCCGGCTACCCAGCTACTTGTACAGCCGATCCGGCTACCCAGCTACTTGTACAGCCGATCCAGCAACTTGTACAGCCGATCCAGCAACTTGTACAGCCGATCCGGCTACCCAGCTACTCGTACAGCCGATCCGGCTACCCAGCTACTTGTACAGCCGATCCGGCTACCCAGCTACTTGTACAGCCGATCCGGCTACCCAGCTACTTGTACAGCCGATCCGGCTACCCAGCTACTTGTACAGCCAATCCGGCTACCCAGCTACTTGTACAGCCAATCCGGCTACCCAGCTACTTGTACAGCCAATCCGGCTACCCAGCTACTTGTACAGCCAATCCGGCTACCCAGCTACTGGTACAGCCCATCCTGCTACATGTGCAGCCCATCCTACTACGTATGCAGCCCATCCTACTACGTATGCAGCCCATCCTACTACGTATGCAGCCCATCCTACTACGTATGCAGCCCATCCTACTACGTATGCAGCCCATCCTACTACGTATGCAGCCCATCCTACTACGTATGCAGCCCATCCTACTACGTATGCAGCCCATCCAGCGACTCGTACAGCCCATCCAGCGACTCGTACAGCCCAAACTCATACAGCCCATCCGGCTACTGGCACAGCCCGTACTGCTCCTTCTACAACTCATCCGGCTACTCATACAGTCCATCCAGCTACCCGGCTACTCGCACAGTCCATCCAGCTACCCGGCTACTCGCACAGTCCATCCAGCTACCCGGCTACTCGCACAGTCCATCCAGCTACCCGGCTACTCGCACAGTCCATCCAGCTACCCGGCTACTCGCACAGCCCATCTGGCTACTCGTACAGCCCATCTGGCTACTCGTACAGCCCATCTGGCTACTCGTACAGCCCATCTGGCTACTCGTACAGCCCATCCGGCTACTCGTACAGCCCATCCGGCTACTCGTACAGCCCATCCGGCTACTCGTACAGCCCATCCGGCTACTCGTACAGCCCATCCGGCTACTCGTACAGCCCATCCGGCTACCCGTACAGCCCATCCGGCTACCCGTACAGCCCATCCGGCTACCCGTACAGCCCATCCGGCTACCCGTACAGCCCATCCGGCTACCCGTACAGCCCATCCGGCTACCCGTACAGCCCATCCGGCTACTCGTACAGCCCATCCGGCTACTCGTACAGCCCATCCGGCTACTCGTGCCCATACAGCCCACCCGGCTATCCGTGCAGCCCACCCGGCTATCCGTGCAGCCCACCCGGCTACCCGTGCAGCCCATCCGGCTACCCGTGCAGCCCATCCGGCTACCCGTGCAGCCCATCCGGCTACCCGTGCAGCCCATCTGGATATTTGTAAAGCCCTGAAGGCAACAAAAGTGGGCAAGTCACCTCTTCTCAAAACCGATCTCCAGACACAGGCGACCTCAACAACTACACCATCTGCAGACACAGGCAACCTCAACAACTACACCACCTGCAGACACAGGGAACCTCAACAACTACACCATCTGCAGACACAGGTAACCTCAACAACTACACCACCTGCAGATACAGGCAACCTCAACAACTACACCATCTGCAGACACAGGCGACCTCAACAACTACACCATCTGCAGACACAGGTAACATCAACAACTACACCACCTGCAGACACAGGCAACCTCAACAACTTCACCATCCACAGACACAGGGAACCTCAACAACTACACCATCTGCAGACACAGGGAACCTCAACAACTACACCATCTGCAGACACAGGGAACCTCAACAACTACACCATCTGAAGACACAGGTGATCTCAACATCTTTCACCCTGATCAAACCTTCTCTTTCTTGCAAACATTATCTAAAGCTGTGTAGCAATGCACCTTACTCAACATATCCAAGAGAATGACCTCCGTGATGAGTCTCAGACGGGTTTCAGCGAGACTGGAGCACAGAAACCACCCTGCCCAGGTCGATGACAATGTGATTCGCATCATGGGTTCGAGCATCTTCTGTCTCCTAATCCTTTTCTACCTACCTGCAGCGCATGATGCTGTAAATCACTGTGTGCTTATAGACACAAGAATCAGATGGGTATGGACGGAGAGGTCCTCAAATGGATCACTGCGTACATGACAGATCGCAGAGGTTAAAAATTGACTCAATGACTGAAATGGAGTTGCGTTACAAAAGGGTCCCTCAGGGACCTAGTCCGGCCACTACCCTCTTTAAATTGCATCTCAAACCTCTTGGAGTCCCACTAAAGAACTTTGGAAGTCTTTACCATCCATATGGAAATGATAAACCATGATCTACCACGGTCTCCCCCAGTTGACATCACCCCCCTAGTCTTCTGTATAAATCTGCTCAGAACCCATCATTTAAATCTTCATTAATCTAAAACTGTATTTCTTCTAATTTCTTAGTCTCATTCACCACTACCAGTTCCATCTTGGATTGAGTCAATTACCACCCTGAACTGGAAACGTATTCCCCTCGACAGAGCCACATCTCCCAGACACAAATCAACACTATGGCCAGAAAGGCTCGTTGTCAACTGTGCCTGAGGTGGGGGTGGGGGATTGCAAGGGGAGGGGGGGAGAGAAGGGCACAGGGGGTTGTCATTTCATTTTAAAACAAGATCTTGGGACTCTGCTACGATCTGTGGTGCTGTCAGGAAGTGACTACGCATTTCTCTCCTGACCAGTCTTCCCAAAGAGCCTCCCGTGTGAGCACGCGCTCATTAAACACATAACATACTATATGCTACAGCAAGATTGGTCTCGGGCATCAAACGGGATGAGCAGATCTTACAGGTACTTGTAAGATTCTCATGGGCCGTGTTGAAGATATAGCTGTATACTACATGCCTCCATCACTCACAGGGTCCCGCACACCACAGCTCCAGAATATTATTATTAATATAAACTTAATATAGCGCATGGCTACCCTTCGGCTTCCCAGCGCTGGCTGTGATCACTACCCGAGACAGTTTATGCCATATTCTGCCATAGCCAGGTTTTAAATGGCTTTCTGAATGTGAGATGGTGTGTCAGAGAGCTTAAGTGGAGCAGGAGTTTGTTCCATAAGGTTGACGCAATATAAGAGGACATGCGCCAACCCGCTCGTACCCTCCGGGCTTTAGGTACAACTGCCTGAAAAGGTATGGCCAATCTTAGGTCAAACGAAGGTTGGTAAAAGGCCATCAGCATGCAGTTAATTTTTGGTCCCGTGCCCCATAAGGTTTTATGTGCTATGCACAGTGATTTAAACATAATGCGTTCTTTAATGGGAAGCCAATGAAGGGCTTTTAGTGCTTGTTTGGCCGACTGTCTTTTTGGGGTGTAGTAGTAGCCTGGCTGTACAATTCAGCACCACCTGCAGCTTCCTAGTGGTGGCCTTCGCGGTGCCCAGATACAGGGAGTTACAGTAATCTAATCGGGGCAGTAACAATGCCTGGACCATAGTCCTGCGTGATGTTGATAGCAGCAGTGGAAGAATTTTCCTCAGTTGTCTTATGATGCCAACGCAGGTAGCTGCTACTTGAGATGCCTGGTAGCCAGTTTTAAGGAGCTATCTAGCCATATTCCCAGGCTTTTAATCCTCTCCTTCAGCTTGGGTGGGGGTCCTAAGCATTCTGGCCATGTTAATAGACGGAGAGCTGATGGAGTGACTACCTAGGATCATAATCTCTCTTATCTCCATAGAGTTTGAGATACGACTGATCCATCCATGTGGCCACTTTTCCCAGGCAGGTTTCTATGTTGACTGACCCCCCCTTTGGGTGGTTAACTACCACCACTAGCTGGGTGTTGTCCACATAGGTCACTATCTGGACCCCGAATGGAAGGACTATCTCCACCAGGGGTCGTAGGTATACGTTGAAAAGCGTAGGTCTCACTGAGGACCCCTGCGGCACTCCACACGTTAATGGGACCTTCCTCGAGGCACAATTCCCTTCAAATACTTGGTACGAGCGCTATGTTAGAAAGGATTTGATCCAAGTTAGGGCTTTACCTGCTACTCCCACTTCTCTTACTTACCTGGCGGGACCAGACTATCACCGTGTCCTGAAACACCTCCACTAGGATCCCGACCTTTGAGAAGTAACTCACAATGACTCAATCCTTTTCAGGGAATTCTAAGAGAGTCTGAGACTCTGGCTTCCATCACTCATAAGGACTGCACACCTCTGCTCCACCATACCCGGTGAGACCATATTATCACAGTGTCCTGAAACAGTGCCACTAGGGTCCCTCACCTTTACGATGGAACGCACCATGACTCAATCCTTTTCAGGGAGTGTTAAGTGAGGCTGAGGCTCTGGTGTCCATCACTCACAAGGCCAGCACACCATTGCTTCACCATACCTGGCGGGGCCAGGCCATCACCATGTCCTGAAACACCGCCACTAGGATGCCCGACCTTTGAGAAGGAACTCACCATGAATCAATCCTTTCTGGGAGTGCTAAGCAAGTCTGGGACTCTGCCTCGGGTCTTACCTACCACCGTCTCCCAGCCCAGCTTCAAGTCCACACGGACAGCTCTTTTCTTTGAGAGAGATTTCAATTCATTTCTCTTCCTGCTCCCAGGCCTTCTCGGCCTGAGAGTTTGGCACTGCGCCTGATCTTGCGGCCCCACTCTTCTCCCTTGCTGTTGTAAGATGCTTTACTTGGCTTCGCTTCCGTTTACATTTTGTTGTTCATAGCTAATGCTGGTGTCGTTTATTACTACTATGTAAAGTGCTACTACTAATGTAAAACGGTCTTCGAGTAATGTCTGTGCTCTATAAAACTATACAAGTAAATAAAAACTGTTCAGATGTAACAGGCATTGATCAAGTAACCAGCTAAAAACAAACACTGCTTAAACTTGGCTTGAATATTTCGAAGATGGGCTGGACTGAGCTTATTCGGACCCCGCCCGTGACCTGCCCTCCCTTGAGCATAATGTGCTGCGCACATCTCACTGTGAGAGCAATGACCCAGAGAACCAGAACAGGTGTGTGCAAACAATGGAGCCCACTTTACATGACACAGATGCGTTCAGAACTGTAACCGGCCCATGTACAGATGAATACAGGTATGTTCAGATCCATAACTGGTCCATGTACACAAACACACAGATCTGTAAGAGGCATATGTACTCAAACAGCGATATGTTCAGATATATGCAAACACAACAGTTGATGGACAGAATGCAGAACTAGGTCATACATTCACCCCAGTACAGAGATCTGGGCCTAAACCCATCGTTTTTATGCTCACCATGCCATTCCAGTTTGAACCCAGCCATATGCAAATCAGTCTTGACACTGTGCCTCATGGGAACAGTCCAGACTGAACTGCCAAGCCAGGTCCTCCCTGGACTGGAAACAAGCATCCTAGGACCGGTTTTGGGGTTTCACTCCTCTTCAGCCAGGATAGCTTGATTCCAGTGGCATGGAGAGCACGGGACTCACGTCTGAGCATACCCGTCCCACTCTGGATGACAAATGCAAAAACAACAGTTGATGAACAGAATGCAGAACAATGTTATACATTCACCCCAGTACAGAGATCTGGGCATAAATCCATAGTTTATTTGCTCACCGTGCCATTCCAGTTTGAACTCAGCCATATGCAAATCAGTCTTGACCCTGTGCCTCATCTCCTTGTGTTTTGCTTTGTTTGCCCTAAGTTGGCAGGGTATGCCCAGACGTGGGTCCCTTGCACACTTTGCCACTGGATTCAAGCTAGCCTGGCTGATGAGGGCTGTTAGCCTGAAACCGGTCCTAGGAAGCTTGTTTCCGGTCCAGGGAAGACATGGCTTGGCAGTTCGGGCTGGACTGTTCCCATGAGGCACAG
This sequence comes from Triturus cristatus, assembly GCF_964204655.1. Lineage (NCBI taxonomy): Eukaryota > Metazoa > Chordata > Amphibia > Caudata > Salamandridae > Triturus > Triturus cristatus. Next base: position 7,826,934 of record NC_140592.1, read on the forward strand.
GGTCAGACTGATTTGCATATGGCCATGTCTGAACTGGGGTGGTGGAGTGAGCTAAAGAACGATGATAGATTCAACCTGGATCTGTGACTGAGGGTGAGTGTTTGAAAAGTGTCAGTGCTCCGTCCATCATCTCCTTGTGTTTGCTATGTTCAGATATATAACTGGCCCATGCACACGAACACACAGATCTGTACGGGGCATATGTACTCAAACAGATATGTTCTGATATGTAACCGGCCCATACACAGGTATGTTCAAGTCTCTAACCGGCCCAGGTACTCAAACATAGGTATTTTTGGAAGTGTAACTTGCCCATCTACACAGACAGATATGTTCAGATCCATAACTGGCCCATGTGCACACAAGTGCAGGTATGTTCAGAACTGTAACTGGCCCAACTATGATACTCACATACACATGACAATTTTTCCGACATCCATGGGGGTCCAGTCATGCGCAGTGCTGGCCTGACTTCACCTGACCGGCGTAGTCATGTCTACAGAAGGCTCATGCATGTAAAACGCACTCACCTTGTTTGAGGCAGGTTTCCAGTTTTTAAAGGGGAGTTTGTTTCAGCTGCTGCCTAAGAAAGAAACCCACAGACCCCCCCAAAAGCAATTAATAGGGCAGTCATGACACATCATCTGTATGACATACATTGCTTTTCACACAGAAAGCAAACACCAAGGAAACATTTGTCTTAGATGTAAAGAACACATGGGGTTTGCATTGATATGTCAAATATTAATGCACAAAATACGAAAAGCAGACACTTGCGTTACCCACTATGGAAGAGTCCAGAAATAGGAACTTGTCCAGAAAGACGTGTGACAAGACAGCATCAGCACTGGTGCAACCAGTGCAGTACGTGTTCAAATGAGTTCGGCTCTAACCCCAAACCTCCTCTCCCCAAGCCACGAGTTGTGCCCAAGAACCAACAACCCAGGTGATATCTGCCTGGGGAGAGCGCCACCTTTTGGTGTCCTCAAGCATGGCGACACGGCCTTTGATGCTCTTCAGCAAGGAATGTAAGAGGTCCTCCTTGTGTGCCCCGTTACAGCGTACCATCCATTACGCCCCATCGTCCTACGACAAACGCTGGTCGCAACTATCCTCGAAGTGCGCTTTAGAAGATCTGATGGAGAGGACTTTTGAGGAAGCTGCAAGGCAGCTGCCTTCGTTGCTGTGGCATCAACTGATGAACTTCTACAGTGCATGGGTCACCAAGGTCATATGTGTACATTTCAACCTAGATGACACCTGAGCTCCTGTGGCAACGGGTTAAATTCAGGACACAAATAAACAATTCTTGATAGACAAATTTCTGGACCTGAATTCTAGACAAAGTAACAATTTTACAGAGAAAACCTATGAGCACCCACATCTACGTATTTCTGGCAAAGTCCACAAGAGTGCACACTGTCACCTAGCTTGCGACCTGTAGGATAGAAAGCTGCAAAACACACACTTCTGAACAAGGAGAGCCGCACTGCACCAAGCAAGCAGACACAGCCTTTGAGGATGAGCTGCCCCAACCAGCAGAGCCGCACTGCACCAAGCAAGCAGACAGCCCTCGAGGAGGAGCTGCCCCAACCAGCAGAGCCGCACTGCACCAAGCAACCAGACCCATCATGCGAGGATAAGCTGCCCCAACCAGCAGAGCCACACTGCACCAAGCAACCAGACCAATCATGCGAGAATAAGCGCCCAAACCAGCAGAGCCGCACTGCACCAAGCAAGCAGACACAGCATGCGAGGATGAGCTGCCCCAGCCAGCAGAGCCGCACTGCACCAAGAAAGCAGACACAGCCTTCGAAGATGAGCTGCCCCAGCCAGCAGAGCAGCACTGCACCAAGCAAGCCGACACAGCATGCGAGGATAAGCTGCCCCAACCAGCAGAGCCGCACTGCACCAAGCAACCAGACCCATCATGCGAGGATAAGCTGCCCCAACCAGCAGAGGCACACTGCACCAAGCAACCAGACCAATCATGCGAGAATAAGCTGCCCCAGCCAGCAGAGCAGCACTGCACCAAGCAAGCCGACACAGCATGTGACGACGAGCTGCCCCAGCCAGCAGAGCCGCACTGCACCAAGCAAGCACAGTATGCAAATATGTCGTACCCCAACCAGCAGAGCTGCACTGCACCAAGCAAGCAGAGACAGCATGCAAGTATGAGCTGCCCCAATCAGTAGAGCCGCAATGCACAAAGCAAGCAGACAGTATGCACCATGCAAGCAGACATCATGGGAGGATGAGCTGCCCCAACCAGCAGAGCAGCACTGCACCAAGCAAGCAGACATAGCATGCGAGGATGAGCTGCCTCAACCAGCAGAGCCGCACCAAACAAACAGATACAGCATGCGAAGATGAGCTGCCCCAACCAGCAGAGCAGCACTGCACCAAGCAAGCAGACATAGCATGCAAGGATGAGCTGCCCCAACCAGTAGAGCCGCAATGCACCAAGCAAGCAGACACGGCATGCGAGGATGAGCTGCCCCAACCAGCAGAGCCGCACTGCACCAAGCAAGCAGATACAGCATGCGAGGATGAGCTGCCCCAACCAGCAGAGCCGCACCAAGCAAGCAGACAGCATGCGAAGATGAGCTGCCCCAACCAGCAGAGCAGCACTGCACCAAGCAAGCAGACACGGCATGCGAGGATGAGCTGCCCCAACCAGCAGAGCCGCACTGCACCAAGCAAGCAGACATAGCATGCAAGGATGAGCTGCCCCAACCAGTAGAGCCGCAATGCACCAAGCAAGCAGACACAGCATGCGAGGATGAGCTGCCCCAACCAGCAGAGCAGCACTGCACCAAGCAAGCAGACACAGCATGCAAGGATGAGCTGCCCCAACCAGCAGAGCAGCACTGCACCAAGCAAGCAGACATAGCATGCAAGGATGAGCTGCCCCAACCAGCAGAGCCACACCAAGCAAGCATACATGGCATGCGAGGATGAGCTGCCCCAACCAGCAGAGCCGCACCAAGCAAGCAGACATGGCATGCGAGGATGAGCTGCCCCAACCAGCAGAGCAGCACTGCACCAAGCAAGCAGACACAGCATGCGAGGATGAGCTGCCCCAACCAGCAGAGCCGCACTGCACCAAGCAAGCAGACATAGCATGCAAGGATGAGCTGCCCCAACCAGCAGAGCCACACCAAGAAAGCACACATGGCATGCGAGGATGAGCTGCCCCAACCAGCAGAGCCGCACCAAGCAAGCAGACATAGCATGCAAGGATGAGCTGCCCCAATCAGCAGAGCCACACCAAGCAAGCACACATGGCATGCGAGGATGAGCTGCCCCAACCAGCAGAGCAGCACTGCACCAAGCAAGCAGACATAGCATGCAAGGATGAGCTGCCCCAACCAGCAGAGCAGCACTGCACCAAGCAAGCAGACATAGCATGCAAGGATGAGCTGCCCCAACCAGCAGAGCCACACCAAGCAAGCACACATGGCATGCGAGGATGAGCTGCCCCAACCAGCAGAGCAGCACTGCACCAAGCAAGCAGACACAGCATGCGAGGATGAGCTGCCCCAACCAGCAGAGCCACACCAAGCAAGCAGACATAGCATGCGAGGATGAGCTGCCCCAACCAGTAGAGCCGCACGGCACCAAGCAAGCACACATGGCATGCGAGGATGAGCTGCCCCAACCAGCAGAGCAGCACTGCACCAAGCAAGCAGACAGCATGCGAGGATGAGCTGCCCCAACCAGCAGAGCCACACCAAGCAAGCAGACATAGCATGCAAGGATGAGCTGCCCCAACCAGCAGAGCCACACCAAGCAAGCACACATGGCATGCGAGGATGAGCTGCCCCAACCAGCAGAGCAGCACTGCATCAAGCAAGCAGACACAGCATGCAAGGATGAGCTGCCCCAACCAGCAGAGCACTAAGCAATAACAATGTCCACAAGGAACTTATTTGAAACAGCGTATTTGCAATGAGGAGTACAAATTTTGTATACTCGTAACGAATTAATCAGAAAAAAGCACCATGATTTAACTCGAAATAGTAACCTGGACAGTAATTTACTTCAGCCGAAGTAAAATTAATTTATTTTACAATTCACAATTTATTTATAGAAAACAATTAAGGTCACAGATTTTTTCAAATACTAACAGCACATTTATAGAAGTGAAAGAGTGAACCCAGTGCAGTGAATATAGCCTTCAAAGTGAAAATTAAGTGAAAAGGAATTCAAGGAAGGTCTTAAAAACAATGAGAGGCATTCAACAATAGCATGAGTCTATCTTGCTCTCTCTTAGTTTGTGTCGACGGCGTTTCGACCCGCAATGTATAAGGGGTCTCTTCAGGACAGTATCTGGGGACTAAAATAAAGAGGGGAATGAGTGCCTATAGTATATTAAAGCCATCCGTATAGAATATTACAAGAATGCAGGTTACCATTTCACTCACCTAGTGATAGTTTTCGATTTGTATGGTGTACCACTGGTTGAGGCAGGGTAGGAGGGGACTTGTATCAATTCAGTCCTGTCTAATTAAAATATTATATTATTATCATTCATTAGTCATGGTCACGAACCATAATTAGTTCAATATCATAAGACAATATAATATTGCCAGCTGACAATGCAAGATATTAATTCAAGACCTCTCTCAGTCAGGAAATGATTCATAATCACATGGTCTGTCCCATTTAGGTATTGTGATAGTGCCGATAATGATAATCATGGAGGGAACACTCACATGTATAGGTATGCAAGTAATCTTCACTCGTCCTGAAATGTTGGCAGCAAGGGGAGTAGGCTGAAAGACAGAATTGTCATCAGCCAATATTAGTAGGCAATTGAGGATCCACTGATGGGAACTTAAACTTATAATTGCTAAGGATCGCGTTGCTAAACTTACTTAATATCCGATCCGTTACCGCGACGATTTAAGCGTCTCAATCCATCAGGGAGCAGTGCGTATTGCGCCGTGGTGCTGGTAAAAATAGACGAGAGGTGCATCCGAGCGCATGCGTCCGTCTACGGAAGGATAAATCTCCGCGGCCATATTTAAAGTCCTAAGATCTTAATGATTCTACTCAAACCCAAGCGCCTAATCTTATTACATTATAATTAAACGCTGGGCAACAGGGCACAGACGCCATCGAGGGGATAACAGTCAGGGGTCTCAAGGGCCATAATATACGACGTGATTTCAAATCAGTGCCTTCGGTACAGCCGGAAGTGAAACTAGATAGAAAGTAAGGCGGCCATCTTAGAATATCTGTACCTCAATTAAATTTGAAGGAATAAGACCCATGGAGCAGTATTAAATCATTGTAACGGACACTCTTGGAATAAAAACAATACACAAGGATATGTATTAGGAACTATCGGACCACATACTATACGACGTAGTTTCACATCAGTGCCTACGGTAAAAACCTGAAGTGAAAATCGATAGAGAGTAAGGCGGCCATCTTAGACTATCTGTACCTCAACTGATATTAAGGGAATAAACCCCTTGAGCAGTATATAATCATTTTAACGGACACTCATGGAATACAACCAATACAAGGGGCAAACCAATTAGTGGGATATAGCTAAATTCGGGCATGATAATGGAGACTAATGTCAACACAAAATAGGAGAAAAAGCAAGCCCGTTCACATCCAATTCAATTCATCAATAGTAACATTTAAAACAATTATTGACATAGGACATATTGTATATTTTTTCTTTCCTTTCAATTCTTGCCCAATGACAGATATGTACACTGATAAACTCCAGTGCAGATGGTATAACATTATGGATCACAGTATCTGCCAATTAGGGGAAAAAACAATGAACAGAGAAGAACCAAATTCTGAACATATATGTCTAAGCTCTTTCAGTGGAGGCTAATGAATCTTCGCCATTCTTCTAGGCTATTCAGACCTCTAATCGTCGATTGACATTTGTCAATCCATTTACACTCTAGGGTTTGTAGTAGTAAAGAGATATCACCTCCTCTGGTAGGTAACTTAGCTTTTTCAATTACCTGCCACCTGATATCATCCGATGAGTGAGCTTTTTCCTTATAGTGTTCCACCAAAGGGGCATTCTCTGTCAAGCAGCGGATCCTACTGCGATGTTGGCAGATTCGGACTTTTACTGGCTGGGTGGTTTGCCCAATGTAGATCAATCCACAGGGACACCAGATACAATATATCACATTAGATGTTGAACAGTTTGAGAAACCATGTAGAGTATGTGTGATATTTTCATGGGAGAAGAGTTTTGTTTCAGTCGTGAAATTGCATGCAACACAGCTACCACATTTAAAATGGCCAATAATTGGTGGTAAAGACCAAAGGTCATTGATAGTGGTTTTGGTTTTAACAACACTTGTGTCAGAGTGAACCAAGTGGTCTCTTATATTCTTACCTTTTCTAAAGGAGAACATAGGGGGTTCTTGACACACTTCCAAGGTATTTAAGGTAAGCCAGTGTCTTTTAATAGTTTTCTGTATTTGTGTGCTGAGAGGACAAAATGTGGTGACACATACCATCTGTGTGGTTGGTTTTTTGATCGTTCTTTCTAGGAGTACTTCTCGGGGACTGTACCATGCTCGTTTCATCGCTGTTTTAACTAATTTCTTAGGGTATCCCCGTTCCCTCAATTTAGTGCTCAATATATTAGCCTCTTTAAAGAAATCTTCCTTCTCTGTGCAATTTCTTCTTACTCTTAAAAATTGGCCATATGGGAGCCCATCTTTTAAGGCCCTCGGGTGAAAGCTCTTATATTGAAGGAGAGTATTCCTATCTGTTGGCTTGCGATAGAGGGTAACATTTAGGTGGTTGTTGCTATGCCTAATCTTGAGGTCCAAAAAAGGAATTGTTTCCTTATCACAATTGTATGTGAATTTCAAAGCAGACTGACATTCGTGAAGATATTTGATGAACAAATCCAAAATAGAATCATCACCTTTCCAAATAAAAAATATGTCATCTATATAACGCCTCCAACATCTTATGTTGTTGAAGAATGGATTGGAGGCGTTATTGATGTGTCTTTCTTCCAGGGCACCAACATACAAATTCGCTAGATTGGGCGCAAAAATTGCGCCCATCGATGTACCTGAGCATTGCTGGTAGTATGTGGAGTTGAATCTAAAATAGTTCATTGTAAGTGCTATTTCAAGGAGGTCAATTACAAATTCAGTAGGGACCAACACAGGTCTTGGGCGGGTGTTCAAAACATCCCTGATTACTAGCATACTTTCTGATTGGGGTATATTTGTGTATAACGACTCTATGTCCATAGTGATCAGCCTCTCATCTATAGGGTTATACTCAATCCCTTCTATCAGATTAATCATATGTGTGCTGTCTCTAACATATGCCGGTAAATTAGGTACATAGTCCCTAATGAAGGTATTGATGTAGTTCCCAAGTGGTTCTAGAGCTGATCCACAGCCAGACAGAATAGGCCTACCAGGGGGATTAGTGGAATCTTTATGAATTTTTGGCAAACTGTACAGGACTGGTGTCCTAGGGGATTTTTTATTAAGATAATCGAATTCTGATTTACTTAAGAATCCTTCATCTACTCCCTTCACTGTAACAGAAAGTATTTTCCCTTGAATTTGAGAAATTGGGTCACGTGGTAGTTTTTTGTAGTGATTGGTGTTATTTAGCTGTCTGACTATTTCTGCTTCATAGTCCGTTCTTTCCTGAATGACTAAGCAGCACTGCACCAAGCAAGCAGACACAGCATGCAAGGATGAGCTGCCCCAACCAGCAGAGCAGCACTGCACCAAGCAAGCAGACAGCATGCAAGGATGAGCTGCCCCAACCAGCAGAGCCACACCAAGCAAGCACACATGGCATGCGAGGATGAGCTGCCCCAACCAGCAGAGCAGCACTGCACCAAGCAAGCAGACATAGCATGCAAGGATGAGCTGCCCCAACCAGCAGAGCCACACCAAGCAAGCACATATGGCATGCGAGGATGAGCTGCCCCAACCAGCAGAGCCGCACCAAGCAAACAGATACAGCATGCGAGGATGAGCTGCCCCAACCAGCAGAACCGCACTGCAAGAAGCAAGCAGACACAGCATGTGCGCATGAGCTGCCCCAACCAGCAGAGCCACACTGCACCAAGCAAGCAGACACAGCATGTGAGGATGAGCTGCCCTAACCAGCAGAGCCGCACTGCACCAAGCAAGCAGACACAGCATGCGAGGATGAGCTGCCCCAGCCAGCAGAGTCACACTGCACCATGCAAGCAGACATTATGGGAGGATGAGCTGCCCCAGCCAGCAGAGCTGCAATGCACCAAGCAAGCAGACATAGCATGCGAGGATGAGCTGCCCCAACCAGTAGAGCCGCACGGCACCAAGCAAGCAGACACGGCATGCGAGGATGAGCTGCCCCAACCAGCAGAGCCGCACTGCACCAAGCAAGCAGACACAGCATGCGAGGATGAGCTGCCCCAACCAGCAGAGCTGCACTGCACCAAGCAACAGGACCCATCATGCGAGGATGAGTTTCCCCCACCAGCAGAGCCGCACCAAGCAAGCAGACAGCATGCGAGGATGAGCTGCCCCAACCAGCAGAGCTGCACTGCACCAAGCATGCAGACACAGCATGCGAAGATGAGCTGCCCCAACCAGCAGAGTTGCACTGCACCAAGCAGATACAGCATGAGAGGATAAGCTGCCGCAAGCAGCAGAGCCGCACGGCACCAAGCAAGCAGACAGCATGCCAGGATGAGCTACCCTAACCAGCAGAGCTGCACTGCACCATGCAAGCACACAACGCATTAGAGGATGAGATGCTCCAAACAGCAGAGCCGCACTTCACCAAGCAAGCAGACACATATGCGAGGATGATCTGCCCCAAGCAGAGCCGTGCCTCTTTCCACAGCGAGTGAACTCCTGTGGTGCAGCAGCGGAGCTTTTCTAAAGCCACACTGCAGGCTGCTCAGTGCACAGTCCTCACACTCTGGGCACCCTGACATACATCCCTTGGTTGCGTCAGGGTGCAAGTGTTCTACCAGGAATCACGCAGTCGGTGCCAGGACAATGGTGACCACTTAGGGCACAGCCGAGACATTGACACTTACCCAATTGGCATGATTGCCTAATGGTACAGGCATGCTCATTTGCACAGTCATGCCTGAGAGTGCAGTAGTTCCCCAAGACCGCAGTCATTGCCCAAGAGCACAGTCATTGCCCGGAAGCTCAACGATTGCCAGGCAGCGCAGTCACTGCCCAGGGAGAGGAGCGCAGTCACTGGCCAGCGAGCGCACCGCAGTCACTGGCCGGCGAGCGCACCGCAGTCACTGGCCGGCGAGCGCACCGCAGTCACTGGCCGGCGAGCGCACCGCAGTCACTGGCCGGCGAGCGCACCGCAGTCACTGGCCGGGGAGCGCACCGCAGTCACTGGCCGGGGAGCGCACCGCAGTCACTGGCCGGGGAGCGCACCGCAGTCTCTGCCCGGGGAGCGCACCGCAGTCTCTGCCCGGGGAGCGCACCGCAGTCTCTGCCCGGGGAGCGCACCGCAGTCTCTGCCCGGGGAGCGCACCGCAGTCTCTGCCCGGGGAGCGCACCGCAGTCTCTGCCCGGGGAGCGCACCGCAGTCTCTGCCCGGGGAGCACCGGTTAAGGTTTGAAGCACAGTTATCCTTGAGCGCAGCTCGTAGAAGGGACAGCATAAGAAGTCATCATCCCTTCACCCCTCTTCTCCAGACCAACCCTCTGTGTAGTATTCACCTGTTCCTTTCCTCCAGGTCTGGATTCTGGTACTTCACAGCATCCGGGGATCACTGCATCACAAGTAGGAGTCAAACTACTAGGAGAAGGTAAAGAGCTGACTAGGGCGGCTTCCGTACACACTATCACTAGAAGAAAGAGAGACCAGGTGTGAAGAGCTGAAAGAAGCAGCCGACCTCCAAACAGAATATTAAACAATGCATTATCCACCAGAGTGCAGCATCTGGATGCTGGATGCCAATGTCTGGCCCCAAAGTTTACAACTGCTTTAGATGCTCAGAGAAGCAGCCTTGAGTTATTCAGCTGACCCATCCCCAGCCTCCTATTGACACACTGACCCTACACCCTCTCTAGCCAGCTCACTATTGACACACTGACCCTACACCCTCTCTAGCCAGCTCACTATTGACACACTGACCCTACACCCTCTCTAGCCAGCTCACTATTGACACACTGACCCTACACCCTCTCTAGCCAGCTCACTATTGACACACTGACCCTACACCCTCTCTAGCCAGCTCACTATTGACACACTGACCCTACACCCTCTCTAGCCAGCTAACTATTGACACACTGACCCTACACCCTCTCTAGCCAGCTCACTATTGACACACTGACCCTACACCCTCTCTAGCCAGCTCACTATTGACACACTGACCCTACACCCTCTCTAGACAGCTCACTATTGACACACTGACCCTACACCCTCTCTAGCCAGCTCACTATTGACACACTGACCCTACACCCTCTCTAGCCAGCTCACTATTGACACACCGACCCTACACCCTCTCTAGCCAGCTCACTATTGACACACTGACCCTACACCCTCTCTAGCCAGCTCACTATTGACACACTGACCCTACACCCTCTCTAGCCAGCTCACTATTGACACACTGACCCTACACCCTCTCTAGCCAGCTCACTATTGACACACTGACCCTACACCCTCTCTAGACAGCTCACTATTGACACACTGACCCTACACCCTCTAGCAAGCTCACTATTGACACACTGACCCTACACCCTCTCAAGCCAGCTCACTATTGACACACTGACCCTACACCCTCTCTAGCCAGCTCACTATTGACACACTGACCCTACACCCTCTCTAGCCAGCTCACTATTGAAACACTGACCCTACACCCATCTCCAGTCAGCTATGGACACACTGACACTACACCCTCTCTAGACAGCTCACTATTGACACACTGACCCTACACCCATCTCCAACCTGCTCACTATTGACACACTGACCCTACACCAATCTCCAGCCTGCTCACTATTGACACACTGACCCTACACCAATCTCCAGCCTGCTCACTATTGACACACTGACCCTACACCAATCTCCAGCCTGCTCACTATTGACACACTGACCCTACACCCTCTCTCTAGCCTGCTCACTGAGTGAGGTTCTTGAGTTGACCACCTCCTGTAGGTAGTGTACAGCCTCAGTCTCAGCCCCTCCAGCTGGGTGAGGTTTATTAAACACTTCAGCCGAAACAGAGTTTCTAATGTTGCTTCTCAGCCAAGTTTCAATCTACCCTAATAGGGGTCTATATGGGGGCTTTAGAGTTACTCTCCCACAGGAATGTGGCTGCCCTAGCACCACCACATGACCCTCCCATCCCCATCGCCACCACATAACCCTCCCATCCCTACCACCACATACCCCTCTCATCTCTATCTCCATCACCACATTCCCCTTGCTATAGGGGGAAGCCGAGACGCCGGGGCTGCCTGAGGGACCACCAGGAGAGGACGCCTGAGGGACCACCAGGAGAGGACGCCTGAGGGACCACCGGGAGAGAAGGAGGCCTGAGGGACCACCAGGAGAGGAACACGCCTCAGGGACCACCGGGAGAGGAACACGCCTCAGGGACCACCGGGAGAGGAACACACCTGAGAGACCACCGGGAGAGGAGGACGCCGGAGGGACCACCGGCAGAGGAGGACGCCTGAGGGACCACCGGGAGAGGAGGACGCCTGAGGGACCACCGGGAGAGGAGAACGCCTGAGGGACCACCGGGAGAGGAGAACGCCTGAGGGACCACCGGGAGAGGAGAACGCCTGAGGGACCACCGGGAGAGGAGAACGCCTGAGGGACCACCGGGACAGGAGGAGGCCTGAGGGACCACCGGGAGAGGAGGACGCCTGAGGGACCACCGGGACAGGAGGAGGCCTGAGGGACCACCGGGAGAGGAGGAGGCCTGAGGGACCACCGGGAGAGGAGGAGGCCTGAGGGACCACCGGGAGAGGAGGAGGCCTGAGGGACCACCGGGAGAGGAGGAGGCCTGAGGGACCACCGGGAGAGGAGGAGGCCTGAGGGACCACCGGGAGAGGAGGAGGCCTGAGGGACCACCGGGAGAGGAGGAGGCCTGAGGGACCACCGGGAGAGGAGGAGGCCTGAGGGACCACCGGGAGAGGAGGAGGCCTGAGGGACCACCGGGAGAGGAGGAGGGCTGAGGGACCACCGGGAGAGGGGGACGCCTGAGGGACCACCGGGAGAGGGGGACGCCTGAGGGACCACCGGGAGAGGGGGACGCCTGAGGGACCACCGGGAGAGGGGGACGCCTGAGGGACCACCGGGAGAGGGGGACGCCTGAGGGACCACCGGGAGAGGGGGACGCCTGAGGGACCACCGGGAGAGGGGGACGCCTGAGGGACCACCGGGAGAGGGGGACGCCTGAGGGACCACCGGGAGAGGGGGACGCCTGAGGGACCACCGGGAGAGGGGGACGCCTGAGGGACCACCGGGAGAGGGGGACGCCTGAGGGACCACCGGGAGAGGGGGACGCCTGAGGGACCACCGGGAGAGGGGGACGCCTGAGGGACCACCGGGAGAGGGGGACGCCTGAGGGACCACCGGGAGAGGGGGACGCCTGAGGGACCACCGGGAGAGGAGGACGCGCCTGAGGGACCACCGGGAGAGGGGGACGCGCCTGAGGGACCACCGGGAGAGGGGGACGCGCCTGAGGGACCACCGGGAGAGGGGGACGCGCCTGAGGGACCACCGGGAGAGGGGGACGCGCCTGAGGGACCACCGGGAGAGGGGGACGCGCCTGAGGGACCACCGGGAGAGGGGGACGCGCCTGAGGGACCACCGGGAGAGGGGGACGCGCCTGAGGGACCACCGGGAGAGGGGGACGCGCCTGAGGGACCACCGGGAGAGGGGGACGCGCCTGAGGGACCACCGGGAGAGGGGGACGCGCCTGAGGGACCACCGGGAGAGGGGGACGCGCCTGAGGGACCACCGGGAGAGGGGGACACGCCTGAGGGACCACCGGGAGAGGGGGACACGCCTGAGGGACCACCGGGAGAGGGGGACACGCCTGAGGGACCACCGGGAGAGGGGGACACGCCTGAGGGACCACCGGGAGAGGAGGACGCCGCCTGAGGGACCACCGGGAGAGGACGCCGCCTGAGGGACCACCGGGAGAGGACGCCGCCTGAGGGACCACCGGGAGAGGAGGACGCGCCTGAGGGACCACCGGGAGAGGAGGACGCGCCTGAGGGACCACCGGGAGAGGAGGAGGCCTGAGGGACCACCGGGAGAGGAGGACGCACCGGAGGGACCACCGGGGAGAGGAGGCCGCCTGAGAGACCACCGGGGAGAGGAGGGCGCCTGAGGGACCACCAGGGAGAGTAGGGCGCCTGAGGGACCACCGGGAGAGGACGCCGCCTGAGGGACCACCGGGAGAGGAGGACGCCTGAGGGACCACCGGGAGAGGAGGACGCCTGAGGGACCACCGGGAGAGGAGGACGCCTGAGGGACCACCGGGAGAGGAGGACGCCTGAGGGACCACCGGGAGAGGAGGACGCCTGAGGGACCACCGGGAGAGGAGGACGCCTGAGGGACCACCGGGAGAGGAGGACGCCTGAGGGACCACCGGGAGAGGAGGACACCGGAGGGACCACCGGGAGAGGAGGACGCACCGGAGGGACCACCGGGAGAGGAGGACGCACCGGAGGGACCACCGGGAGAGGAGGACGCACCGGAGGGACCACCGGGAGAGGAGGACGCACCGGAGGGACCACCGGGAGAGGAGGACGCACCGGAGGGACCACCGGGAGAGGAGGACGCACCGGAGGGACCACCGGGAGAGGAGGACGCTTGTGAGGGACCACCGGGAGAGGAGGGTTCAGGCAACTGCCTAACTCGCATGCATTTTCATTTAGGGGTTGGCGGGCGGGTTTTTGGGCTACACCACCCTGATTCACGATACTCCCTGCACTTAGGCTCCTCACGGAGTTAGGGCACTGGTGTGGCAAAGGGAGCACTACTTCACGTTGAGATACTGGGACAGCAGCCTGACCCCTTGTATACCTTCTTTTCTTCCCTATTGAGGAGAAACCTTATGCTGAAGAGAAGGCAGGGACAAGGCGAAGAGTGAAGACGCCTGCAGTTCACCCTCTTTCCGTTCGAGACCGTTTAGTTTTCTTTATTATTCCCTCAAAGAGAGTGAGAAGCGAAGCATGGGTTACTAAGGCACAACCCACGGACTGCTTGTATCCTGGAGAAAGGAAGGGGTGCAAATAAATGCTCGTACCCAGAACAAAGAAGGGGTAAGAGTACTCGGTCTCTGAGATGAGTTAGGGTAGCTGACATGAACAAACCAGCACAGTGGAGTCAGACGTGGGATATCATGTCTATCCCTGTTATGCCAAAACCCTTCAAGGTGGAAGCAATAGTTGCCCAGTTAGCGGAAGGCCAACGCCATCTGCAGTTGGTGTTTGAGCAACAAAGATGGCCCTAAAAGAGCGCAAATCCTTACACACAGCCCTGAAAGACCAAGCAACCCTTCCGGCGTCAAATCAAAGGTGCAGGACACAGCTATTCTATGTTTGACGGATGCCATATCCAGTGCACGCGTTCACTCCAATGTACCAGGGACTGTCTTGCAAAACTTCCAGGATGGCGATGACCCCGACTATTTTTTTGCGAACTTTGAGCGGGTTGCCTCTACCACTGCTTGGCCACAAGAAAGATGGGGCCAATACATACCCCCCCCTTGCTATCATGCGAATTACAAGCCGCATACCAAGCCGCTAACCCTGCAGGGTGACCTCCTATCTAGACATAAAGAAGGCGTCCTAGAAAGGCTAGGATGTGACCAGGAGTATTACTGGAGCCATTTTAGAAAGGTGAAATGGACAGCAGGAGATAACCCTCGAGCCCTGTATTACAGGATAAGAGATGTAGGGAACCGATGGCTACAGCCCTCAACATCCTCCATAGATGACTTCACTGAGAAAGTCTACCTAGAACAATATTTGGAAGCCCTCCCCCTTAATACCAGGACATAGATCAAGCAACAGCCCAATCTTTTGGTCGCCATGGCCGTCGACCTGGTTTGTGCTCATCACCGATCGCCAGAATTCAAAGCCCACCCCCACTGGTTCCCTGTAGGCATACCCAAACCCCTGAACCAGATTCCAACCCTCCCCATAGAGAACAAGGTTCCGACTTCACTGAAGTCCCATCCAAGGTCTGCCCTGGGAACTGGACAGGTGCAAGGTCTCCAGTGTTTCCAATGTGCTGAGTGGGGACACAGCCAGAAATTGTCCTTTCATAATCCACCACAGAAACCTATGGAAGTGAGGTACACTCTGGGAGAATTAAGCTGTGGAGAACCCCCCTGAAAGATACAAAAAGAAGATACACATTAATGGGAAACCTGTGGTTGCCCTATCAGACACAGGATGTCACCACACTGCAGTAAGCGGAGAACGAATTCCAAATTCCCAGATCCTAGGAGGCGAACACATGCAGGTTACGTGTGTACACTCTAAGAAAATGTACCCTCTCGCAGAAGTTTTACTTTAAATTGCCCCCGACACCCGGCCGGAGACTTTCGGACAGCACATGGGACAATAGTACACTGCAGCATGCATGGGAGCAGGCACAAGAGGACCACCCAGAGAAGGTGGACTTGTTTTATGGTGTAAAAAAAGGCCTATTGTTTAGGATAACACATGAAAACAGACATACTAAAGAACAGCTGTTGGTCTCAAAAGCGTTCCGTGAACAGGTTCTATGCCTGGCCCACAGTCAAACAGGGGGTGGACATTATGGAAAGGAGCATACACGGATGTAGTTCTACTGGCAGGGGGTGTGCCAAGAAGTGGCTACGCATTGTGCCTCCCGCATCAGGTGCCAATTGGATAATATACTTGCTTCCCCGCGCTCCCCTGCAACCCCTCCGAACAAAAGATATTCCCTTCCAGAGAGTAGGAATGGACCTGGTAGGGTCCCCTGATCCCCTCTGCCCAAGGACACCAATACATACTGGTATTGGTGGGCTATGCTACTGGGTATCCGGAGGCTATTTCATTGGCCAGTACAACCACCTTGGCCGCGGCACAAGCCAGAATTTCTTTCTTTTACCATGTAGGTTTTCCCCAAGAGATTTTAAATGACCAGGGCACCCCTTTTGTATCCCGTTTGATGAAACAGCTATGTGACCGCCTAGGGATCAAACAGATTTGCCCGGCAGTCTATCATTCCCAAACTGACAGCTTAGTCGAGAGGTACAATAAAACAATCAAGACGATGCTTAAAAAGACCCTAGACAAGGGAGGAAGAGACTGGGACCGTAAACTACCTTTGGTGTTTGCATCTGAACACATGAACAAAACTCCAGCAGGTTTATCACCATTTAAACTACTGTTCGGGAGGAAACCCCACACCCTGCTCGATGTGGCGGTGGAGCAGTGGATCAAGGAGGATGGCGAGAGTCGGCTCTGTTGCACTGTAGCAAGTCACTTGAAGAAACCCTGGCTACCCTGTGAGAGGAGGTCCGCGCAAACATGGAAAGAGCTCAAGCCCATCAAAAATGACAGTACGATCACAACACCAAACTACGGGAATTTTCAGTGGGAGACAACATGCTAATAATCCTACCCAGTACCGATAAGAAAATGTTAGCTACATGGCAAGGCCCTTACCAGATCTGTACCAGATCTTGGACTAGATCACTCCTGCCGCATATCGAGTGTCTGTCCCCCACAAACGTCAGATAGGCCAGACCTACCACGTCAACCTTCTTAAAGCATGGGAAGGTTCTCTATCCGTGGCTCCATGTAGGGACGTTCGGATAGACCATGTTTCACTCGAAAACCCCCTGGAGATTTCCCTTGCCCCACAAAACCCTACGGTGAACGTATCCGTTCAACTAGGGGAGCAGTTAACAAGTAAGCAGAAACACCTATTGCGATCCCTCTGAGAGTCCTATTCCACCCTATTATCCGGTGTTCCAGGACGTACGTCCCTAGTCAATCAAAGTAACTTTATTTGGTTTCAAAAGAAAGCCATAAAGTTTATAAAATCAACATTACAAATGATGATTCCAGTAGCCTATTTACAAAGCAGCACGAGAGGCAATTCATACAATTCAATTAATTAAAAGAGCGAGAGAAGGAAGCACAATCCTTAAAGTCAATCATCTGATAAAAATACAGTCCATATCACAAGGCAGCTAACACCACTACAATGCGCAGCTCCCTTCATAAAGGTACATCAAGGCTTAGGCTGTGTGATAGAGCATTACGCTGTTCGAGTTCAGTTACAATCACTAATACCATTTCCTACCAGCCATTGCAACCTTAATGTAGCTGGAAACCCTAGTGCATATATCATAAGTAGCCAAAGAGTGTAAATAATTAAAACCTTCAAAATAGGAACATGGCCTGATTTCTTTTAAAATCGGAACTAAAAAGTTGTTTCCTGGCTCTTCATAGAGGGGGCAAAATAGCAAAGTGCTTTGAGCTGCCAAATCATCCCAGGGGCTAGGCTTTAGTTTGTCTTCCCACCCGATTGTTTCGGGAAAGCCACCAAAAAGTGCAGGGTAAGTACACAAAATCTTGTTAAATAAAATCGTATCTGTACATTTATGGTGAATGTTAAAAAAATTGCTGCTGGACAGGGAATAAACAAGGGAGGCCTGTTGCGTCGGGTTGAGAGCGGCGTATATTCGCCCCCGCAGAATGTGCCTCTTTTATGATATTTTTAGCATTTTCAGGGATGTCGGCTGGACAAACAAAGTAGTGCAGCAGACCTAACTTATGAAGGCTGTCCCTTACAAATCGGAGCCAAGGGGTATTTAGTGCCCTATGAAGATTAATACAATCTTTAATAACCTCTCCGGAGAACACTAACTCCTCAGACAACCAGATTTTGGCCCATAATAGCAGGGGGCCAATTTCAATGCGATCCACTACAAAGTCGAGCCAAAAGATCGTGGGGGCACGTTTTGGAGTCATCAGTAACCTTTTAATGAATTTATTTCCCATGATCTGTAGCTGGCAGCTGTTGTGGTATCCCCACACTCCGGCTCCATATGTTGCAACAGGCACACATTTGGCTTTGTAAAGATTGGCCTACAACAGGCAGGGTCACTTCTATTTCCTTTTTTGAATACTGGGACCACGACAGCCTCCATCCAAGTTGCTAGGATGGGGCCAGTCACCACTGCTTTAAAAACATTGGTCAGTAATGGAGTCCTGAGGTATTCAAGGCACTACGATATGATTAGCGCATTATATCTAATGATAGTTTGACTAGTTATGGTGTATTAAACGGTTCGAAATCCCCAATTATGTTTAGCACGACAAAAAGGGCCGAGAACCGAACCGCCTCCATCTTGGATTGCGGCTCTCTCACTTGGGAATCACGTGGTCTTTTCCGCACACCCTCTGCTTCCCCCTTTCCTTGCATTTAATTAGGAGACAGGCGGAGTTGCTGAGAAGCAAGGTCACATCTGCTAAAAGGGAGTATCAAGCAAATTCCTCTAGACCTGGGACGAGAAGGGAGTCACCCTTTCGACCTTCTCTGTAAAGATAGTAACCCTTTGTATGTGTAACCGAAACTAGAAATAGGCATGAGCTCATTAGGGGCGCCAGGACTAACTGGTACTTTTCCACATATAAGGTTTTGTATGCTGTACTGATAATGTATAAAAGTGTGTTACTGTCAAGGAGCCAGCAGTCTTCCTCGGCGCACCTGATGGGTGAGGATCGACGAGGCTCCTCTATATAGAGTTCTGTGGTGGCTAATAAACGTTTGAACCTTCCACGTTGCCAACTGCTCCTTATTTTGCATAATATTGCGGGCCAGT
The DNA here is from genome assembly GCF_964204655.1 of Triturus cristatus. Lineage (NCBI taxonomy): Eukaryota > Metazoa > Chordata > Amphibia > Caudata > Salamandridae > Triturus > Triturus cristatus. The sequence continues at coordinate 7,845,765 of NC_140592.1, forward strand.
GGTAAGTGTGGCCCTTGGAATAATTATTTGGACACAACAGTTGGCGACCACGAAGGGACCCCGTGAAAGGGTCTTCCCCCCCCCCCCCCCCCGTATTCGGGTGGTGGGATTGGGGGCGTCCTGACTGGTTGGCGGGAGAGGAGCCTGAGGATTTCTCCCACCCTGCGCGACTTTTCGGTACGTCCCCTGCTGCTAGTTACCCTTCACCGGGGTCCTACGGGCTTAACCCAGAAAATTGACTGATTTGGTCGGGAGGAGTTGGCAGCGGAGAATGAACATTCGTATCTGGGTGCACCCGGTGAGTACTGATTTGATTTGACGCACGAGTTATAAACGGTGCATTATTGGTTAAAACACGCGTTGAAGACGGTGTGTTATTTGATTGATTTAAGAGCATTCGTTGAGAACGATGCATTTTTGATTTTGAACACGGATTGCATTTGTTTGAAGCTCGCGCTGGACAGCGGTGCATTGATTTGAAGGCACGCACCGGAGAGTGGTGTCTTGCTTGATCGGGTTAGCATTACCGTGGTTTGACTCGAAGTACGTACAGGTTGGATTTGATTTGAGTAAAAACGGCGCGCCGGAGGATTATAAACGGATTGCACGTGGAAGGACCCGCGACCTAGACTGGGTAGCCACAGGGCATACTCCTGACGGGGCAAGTCCTCGTTGGGGGCTGGTCTTAGTGGTGAGCCAGGAGGGTGGCCGGAATCCCGCGTGCAGTTTGGTGTTTGGACTGTGAACCAGAGTCGACGGGCTTGGTTCTCTGATACCGATTGTATGTTGTGTATGATTCGTGATGATTGTTGTTTTGTGCATACATGTCTGAAAACTAACCAAAATGTCCTGTTTTAGTAAATTGAATTGTTTTGGCTGCTGCTGTCGAACAAGTGACTCCAGACTAGCTGAGAGCCAACCCGCCCCCCGGAGGGCAGTCCTAGCCATTTTATGCATGTCAAACATGGGATCTCTCCGTTGTTGTTCTGCACTCTGTGGCATAAGTATACCAAGGGAAATGAGGAGTTACGATGGCCCAAGACGGGTTCGTTTGATGAGAAGAAAATTGCGTACCTACAGGAACAGCTGTTTTCTAGGCGAAGTAGGCAGGCCATGTTCGATGCTCTAATTGCATGGCAGAAGGAGGCCAAACAGCGGCGAATAAGGGAAGAGAAAGTAGCTAGAGCCAAGGCAGGACAGAATGTTACTCAGAAAGCTATGGCCTATGACCGAGAAAGAGTAGAAAAGGGATTGGATTGCATGAATCGCGAATTTAGATTAAAGGTTGATAAGACCTATGTGACCCGCCCGAATGCGGAAGATGAAATAGAGGGTTTATTGGACACCAGGCCACCACCCCCTTATGTACCGCAGAGGATATATCCGGAGGTGTCAGGGGCCTCGGCCCCGGCCCCGGCCCCAAATATGTCCCTGGGGGCCTCGGCTTCGGCTCCCCCGGCCACTACTACCCCTCCCTCCCTGCCGAACCTCTCCCGGTTACCGACATCTGTGTCTGAAGTTATGGCCATGCTGCCTAATTTATTGACGGCAGCTGCAGCCGGGACCCCTCAGCTGTTGCCGGGGTCAATGTCTTCCCCTTCTGTTCTGCCCTCCTCCTCCGCCAGTACCACGCCGGTAACAGCTGTGACTACTCCAATACATCCGGCCAGTCTAACGGAGGGTAGGAAGTTGTTCACTCGTTCTGCCTTGGGAAGGGAAGAAAGGGAAACTATTGCCACACAAGCATCCCAGTGGATGCGACACCCCATTTATACTCTTGCTGATATTTGGAGTACCATGAGAGACTATGAACCGGTGATGCAACAGCATGCCCTGGAGCATATGGCCAACCGTCTTATTTCTGTGTGGGAACAGGTACACCAGGAAGGGAAAGCTCCGGCTATATTATATGATATCCTTGATCAAGTCCACAAATCTCAGTTGACACCGGAAGAGGTGTATGGGAAGGTGCAGACTTTGGTTTCTTATAGAACTCGTTTGCAGTCTGCCACTCCCGCCGGATTCTCCCAGTTCCCTATGCGAGAAGTGCACCCTATCTTCCATCCGGAAGTTGCTGCAGTGGTGGATGCCCACGGTGTCGTTACCCGCCCGGGAATAGACGCCCGGTTCCAGGAACAATGGGTCTATACCCCCTGGAAGCGGAGTGAGGTACTATCACTAAAAAGCCAGTTGCCAGATCATAGAAAAAACCCCACCGCATATAACAAGGAACTAACCGAGGCCGCCTCGTCAGCAGGTATGACGTTGGCAGATATTGAATTATTCTTTGCCTTATTAGTACCGGTGGACATTTGGCGCCAGGTACATGACCAGGACCATGTTACGGAATTTGGTGGGACATGGGACCAACTGAGAAACTGGGATAGAGATCGTAAACCAGGGAACAAGCCCCGACCTGAGATACTGACCTTGCCTGAGAGAATAATAACTTATATGCATTCACTGATCCCACCCAGGAAAGTAGATTGGGACAAGCTGACGGCCTGTAAGCAAAAGAAGGACGAGTGTCTCTGATTTTTTCACGAGGTTTGAGGGAGTGTTCATTGACTTCAGCGGACAGGACTTGGCAACGGAGGGGGGTGTACGTTTATTTGTTAATAGATTCATAACCAATTTGCTACCTGAGGTATCGGCCCGGTTACAGGCAGCTGAGAGTACCTGGACGACCACCACGCCTTCCACGATACTAAGCATGGCTCAGTATTATGAGCATCGGGAGAATGAGAGCAAGGATAAGACAGAAAGAAAGTCGAAAGAGTTGAAAACACGAGTGTTACTGCAGCAAGTGGAGAGGGGTAGAGGAAGAGGAAGAGGGTTGCAGAATTTCGCTCCAAGAGGGGCGGGACCGACGCAAACGGCTGGGCGAACAGATCTAGGCATAAATCAATGTGCTTTTTGTAAAGAGGAGGGGCATTGGAGAGCACAGTGCCCGTTGTTGTATGAGCAGAATACTGCTTCAAGGGGTCGTGGACGGGGAAGGATGAGTGGGCATCGAGGTGGATACACGAGACAAGAACAGGCAGCCCGAGGTGAGAACAGTCAGAATTATTTCGACCAAAGCCAAGGTAAACAGTACTACAATGACGGACGTGTGACGGACGAAGACACCGGGTATACTCAAGCATAGGACAGCCAAGGGCAGAGTAAGGGGCATGTGTCAATCCCGATAGATCAAGCTGGACCTTATGTCCATGCACGATTGTTGGATGCATCAGGTAAGTTTTTGGTTGACACAGGGGCTATGAACAGTTCTGTTTCACGTGCCCTGGTCCCGGGGGCCGCTCTGTCTGGCCAGACTAATGTGTCCGTGGGGTTCTCTGGAACTCCGGTGGTGAGCCCCATTTCTAAGCCACTTTCCCTTACTCTGGGACCGGTTACGATAGAATCGCCTTTCCTCCTCACCTCCCAGTGTGGGGAAAATCTCCTGGGTATGGATATATTAAAAAGATTGCATGCCCGCATCTATTGCTCCCCCGATGGAGTTTACCTGACCATTCGGAATACCTCTATCCCCTCCATCCAATGTTTTTCAAAAACGGACTCCTACCCCCGGAGCTTGCAAAACTCCCGAGGGATCTTTGGGCCCTGGGGGACACCGACGTAGGGTTCCTACAAATTCCCCCGGTGTCCATCACCCTGAAACAGAATGCCAAATTGCCGAGGATCCCACAGTACAAAATAGCCCCCGCGGGAGAACGCGCTTTACTGGCCATTATTTCTGATTTGATTAGAACAGGGGTGGTGGCGGAAACGACTTCCAATATCTGCAACAGTCCAATTCTTCCGATTCTTAAACGTACCCCCGTACCCCAGTCCCCTGATTATGCTGAAACCTACCGATTTGTGATTGATTTGCGAGAGATTAACAAGATTGTGGTACCCCAATATCCGGTGGTACCAGACATTAATTCCATTTTGACCATGATTCCTCCCACTGCAACATTTTTCTCGGTGATTGATTTGAAGAATGCTTTCTTTAGTATTCCCATACATCCAGATAGCAGACATTTGTTCGGTTTCTCATTGGGGGGCCGCAGCTTTAGATTCTGTCGCGCCCCCCAGGGGTATACCGAAAGCCCTAGTATCTACAGCCAAGCCCTAAAAAGAGTATTGGATTCTTTACAATTGCCACCAGGTAATGTCCTATTGCAGTATGTTGACGACCTCCTTGTGGCCTCTGATACAGAACATGGTTGCCGCGATGCCACGGTGACCCTGCTACGGCATTTGGCCACTCATGGTAACAAGGTGTCGCTCTCTAAATTTCAATATTGTCGACCGGAGGTGACCTATCTCGGTCATCTCCTGTCGAAGGATGGAAGAGGGTTGACTTCTGAGCGCATCGCAACCATAACTAACATGCCTGTTCCTCGCACGCAACGTGATGTCCGCGCTTTGCTTGGTATAACCTCCTACTGTCGCCAATGGATTGCTAACTATTCTCTCTTGACTAAACCTTTCCTGTATCTAACTACGAAGGATGTGCATGAGCCTTTACCTTGGACCGATGAATGCCAGACTGCCTTTTCCGCTCTGAAAACTGCTCTTTGCTCTGCTCCTGTGCTTGGCACCCCTGACTACCGGAAACCTTTTGTGCTCTACGTGCATGAGGTGGACGGTTGTTCTCTTTCAGTATTGACACAAGACTTTGGTGGTTAGCAAAGGCCTTGTGCATATTTCTCGGCGGTTTTGGACAATGTCGCCAGAGCACTTCCCAGTTGTCTGAGGGCTGTAGCGGCAGTGGCTGTAGCAATCAGACAATCGGAAGGGCTAGTCCTGAATACGGATCTGACAGTGATGGTGCCTCATGCTGTGGACGTATTATTAAACAGGACAGACGCAGCACTTAACTAGTGCGCGTCTTACAGGGTACGAATTGACCCTGTTTGCACCTCATATAACGATCAAAAGATGTGTTAATTTGAACCCTGCCACGTAGTTACCCCTCCCTTCGGGAGATGGTGGACAAGACATACATGATTGTATCTTTCGAACTGAAGAAGAAACCAAGGGCCGGATAGATCTAACTGACACCCCACTATCTGATGCCCAAGGAGAATTGTATGTTGATGGGTCTTGTTTTAGATTACCGGATGGCACGACAGCTGCGGCTTATGCGATCACTACCCTGCAAACGGTAGTCGAGGCAGCAAAGATACCATACCGGTCGGCCCAGGCGGCCGAATTGGTTGCATTATTCAGGGCCTGCGAGTTGGGGAAAGGCTTAAGGCTAAATGTCTACACCGATAGCCAGTATGCGTTCGGTGTAGCACATAGCTTCGGGAGGTTATGGGCGGAAAGAGGATTCTTGACATCTCATGGCGAAAAGATAAAGAATGGACCATTAGTTGAACGATTACTGGCCGCATTAACATTGCCCAAGACCCTGGCCATAGTCAAATGCAGTGCACACAAGGTTATAGTTGATGATGTGGGGAGGGGAAATTCCTTTGCGGATAGAATCGCCAAGGAAACAGCCCAGTCTGACACCACTTCCATGTTTGTAGTGACAAGAATGATAGAAGCAGGGGTTTTTAACAACACCATAGACAGTGTAAAAGAACTACAAAAGGAGGTGACCCCGGAAGAGCTGACATACTGGCAAGAACAGGTGGGGAGGCTTGATGAGAATGGATGTTGGACTGACTTGTCAAGAGAGGTGTAGATGGTTACTGCCAAACGCATTTGTAAATGCGGTAGTAACTATGGCACACAGACCTTCACATGTAGGGGTTCAGGGCATCTGTGCCACATTGGATCCTGTCTGGTATAATGTTAATATCCATAAGACAGCTAGGAACTTGGTTCAGCATTGCATGATTGGCCTCCAGCATAATCCTGGGGTTAGCATTCCCGTCTTGGCGGGTAATTTTGCGCCACCCACCCTGCCCTTTGAAGTACTCCAAATGGATTACATACAGCTAGAGCGAGTTAACAATCTGAAATACGTGCTGGTGGTGATTTGTACTTTTAGTAAATGGGTGGAGGCGTATCCCACAAAGGAAAATACTGCCCTGGCAACCGCGAAAGCTCTGGTAAAAGAGTTTTTCCCTCGATATGGGTTGCCACGGGTGATTTGGAGTGACAATGGGACACATTTTAATGCTAACTTAGTTAAGTATGTATGCAAGGGTCTGTCCATCCAGCAGAAGTTTCACGCAGCCCGACATCCTCAGTCAGCGGGTCTGGTTGAGAAATATAATGGGATTCTGAAATTGAAACTGGCTAAACTTCAGGACACGACGGGATTAAAATGGCCTGATCTCCTGCCCCTGGCCCTGTTGTCCGTAAGAACTACTCCCCATTCCCGGAGCGGTATCTCCCCTTATGAAGTAATTTTTGGCAGACCTGCCAACGTGTGGGGAGTACCCCGGCCAAAATCCTTCAGGGACATCGACCATCCTATGTTGACTGATTATTTGTATGCTTTGACTAAAGATCTCCATTCCATTCATCAACAGATATCTGCCGTACTGCAGCCCCTGCCGGAGGGTCCTGGACACAGCGTGGAACCTGGACAGTGGGTCTTGGTTCGAAACTACCAACGAAAATCGAGTTTGGATCCGCGCTGGTCCCGGCCGTACCAGGTGCTCCTGGCTACGCGAACGGCGGTGAAAGTCGAGGGGAAGCAGCACTGGATCCATATCTCCCATCTTAAGCGAGTTCCCCTCCCGTTGCCCAGGGAGCAGCTTGACCAGGAGGAAGGCCTGCCAACTCAGGGCGAACCCAGCACTAGAGAACCACTTTCCCTGGACACCCGCAGAGAGGTTGACGGGCGAGGGGAGAGTGCTGTGAGCCTGGAAACACCTTTTTGTGGCCACCCAACTGCTAACAGCGAGGCATCTGGTCGGGAGCCCAGCTCCTTGTCTGACCCCACTGTGCCCGTTTTGTTTGTGAATCCTGAAACCCCTGGTCGGGATCGATATCACCTGCGGCCCCGGAAATAGGGAATCCCAGGTCTAGCCTTGGCGAAGTGAAGTCGGAGGCCTCGGCAAAAGACCTGAGGATTGGTAGAACACTGGACTGAACTTGTTGAGAGCATGGAACTTTCAGTAAAGCTCTGTTCAGAACGAAGATAGAGACATTGGTCGGTTGGTGGGGGCCCAGGTGGAGTTTCTTTTCAACAAGGGTTGCGTCAAGTGCGACCCCAACGCGAGAAGTTTTTATCTTTTACCCTTTTTGGTTTCTCTGAACAATAGGAGTCTGCCTGTGAGGCTCTATACGGACACAGGAAAGAAGCACCCTCCGGCAGGTCGGACTGCTAGTAGCACTTTTTCCCGAGATTATATTGGACTTTTAGTGAGAAAATGTACCCTTTTGCTCGTTTTGTCCCTGAAGAAGGGCGCCCCATAGTACCCCGTACCACTCCCCCGCACTTGCCAATGTTCTCCTCATGGAGCTTGCGTGTTACAATGGTTTTTATTTCTATATTGATTGTATCATTTGTACTATGCTTAGGTTTGTTTATATATCTAGAGTTCCGCCATCCTGTACACACCTTGATAGTGTCTACCCCTGCCCCTAAGGAACATCATTTCCAGACTTTTGCCCCTCATAAGGAAAGACACCGACAGACATATGTACATAATGCCTTCATTGAGTTGCTACATCAGACTCATAGTTCCACAAATGTTACTGATTGTTGGGTCTGTGGTCTTCTCCCGTCAGTGATGCATAAGCAAGATTTATTCATATCAATGCCCTTGTCTTATCTAGGTAGTTGCGAAGCCTGGTTCAAAATGTTATCCATGCTATATGAACACTACACTATAGATGAACGTCGATTCTCAGAGAAGGATTATGCCTTGATTCTAGCCTATATAGAGAAACACCAAGGTTTTACTCCTAATGCTGAGGGGACGGATGGTACCCTTGATCCTACCGCCTGTATGAACGTATACACTGATCACGAAAATGATACCTGGTTGAGGGATGAAGTATTGGATTTCATGACTTTTAACTTTACTGAGTATTTCAAGTATTTCCAGGAGCGAAATGTCTCAGATGAGAAAATCATTCCGGTCCCGGTATTGAATACGTCCTCCTCCTTCTGCGTGCAGGGTACTGGACATTTATCCGTAGGTTATAGTAGATGTAATTACACTTAAAAACTGCAGACTTTCAGTAGTCCCCCAACACTCACCCCTCCCAATGTTTATTTTGTGTGCGGTGAAAACGCATACACTTGGCTACCCAGAGGATGGGCAGGTCGATGTTACTTATCCTTTCTTTACCCACCGGTCTACATAGCTCCTTCCGATTATCACAAATCTCATTCCTTAAATCGGCGGAGCCTAAAAGCTGAAGCCGCCAGTAATGATGCCACTGACCAGACTGACACTCCAGCCCAACACTTCGTTGATATCATAAAAGGGGCGTTGCCCATATGGGGACCCATCCTCAATAGTAAAGAAGTTAGGAGGCTATCTAGAGTGGTGGAAGGGGTGGTTAATACTACTGCAGGAATATTAACTAATATCACAGTGGAGCTCCAGGCGACCCGGCTTGTGACCCTTCAAAATCGTCTTGTTTTAGATGTTATCCTAGCTGATCGCGGAGGAGCTTGTAGAGTCATCGGCAGTTCCTGTTGTGTATATATATACCTGACTCCGCCCCTTCTGTCCATTTAGCCATCCAGAAACTGCATCGGCTAGCCTCTGAAATTCACACCGAGACTGGTACTTGGTCTTTGTCCGGGTGGTTTTGGGATTTGGTGACCACCTGGGGATGGAAGTTATTTATGATTCTTCTGGGAATAGTGGGGTTCATTTTCACCTGCTGCCTTTGTCTACAGTGCGGGCCTGCTTGCTGTGCATATTGTGCTACTCAAGTTCGCCGATCCATCCCTAGGCCCAAGCCCGTCCAAACCAGAATAGATACCCAGCGGGCTCAGAAGGAGACGCATGACTTAATGCAGATCGATGAGGGTATTTTCGAAGACTGACCCCGTTATTAGCTATGCTGCGCTAAAAGGGCCGTTCTGAGGTATTCAAGGCACTACGATATGATTAGCGCAGTATATCTAATGATAGTTTGACTAGTTATGGTGTATTAAACGGTTCGAAATCCCCAATTATCTTTAGCACGACAAAAAGGGCCGAGAACCGAACCGCCTCCATCTTGGATTGCGGCTCTCTCACTTGGGAATCACGTGGTCTTTTCCGCACACCCTCTGCTTCCCCCTTTCCTTGCATTTAATTAGGAGACAGGCTGAGTTGCTGAGAAGCAAGGTCACATCTGCCAAAAGGGAGTATCAAGCAAATTCCTCTAGACCTGGGACGAGAAGGGAGTCACCCTTTCGACCTTCTCTGTAAAGATAGTAACCCTTTGTATGTGTAACCGAAACTAGAAATAGGCATGAGCTCATTAGGGGCGCCAGGACTAACTGGTACTTTTCCACATATAAGGTTTTGTATGCTGTACTGATAATGTATAAAAGTGTGTTACTGTCAAGGAGCCAGCAGTCTTCCTCGGCGCACCTGATGGGTGAGGATCGACGAGGCTCCTCTATATAGAGTTCTGTGGTGGCTAATAAACGTTTGAACCTTCCACGTTGCCAACTGCTCCTTATTTTGCATAATATTGCGGGCCAGTGGTAAGTGTGGCCCTTGGAATAATTATTTGGACACAACAGTCCGTAGCGGAGGATTACTTTTAAAAAGCTCTAATGGCACTCCGTCTGGCCCTGGAGCTTTCATGCCAATACCTTTTGCTATGGATTCCTCAACCTCAGCTACTCGAATTGATGCACTTAAAGGAGAAGGTTGGGTCTAAGAGCAAATCCCCACTAAGTACCTCAGGCTGGCGGCCATTAGGATTAAATATAGCCGCAAAGTGAGTTTCCCAGACATTCCCCTGGATCAGGGAATCGGTCTTACTCACATCTTTGGTGAATAAAGGACAATTCATGATTTCCTTGAAGCTTTTAGAGTCCTTAAGGGAGCTGGCGCTCTCCAAATCCTCCCAGTTCTTCTTTCCTCTGCTTAACTATGCTTTTATAGGCCTTCCTAGCGTTTTTAATTTGAGCCCTATTGCAAGCGTTAGCTTGGAGTGCCACTTAAAAAAAAAATTGGGCCCTTGAGCATTCCGCATTAAACCATCTTGTCTCTGGGGAATCCCTGACCTTAATGGATTTGGTCAGATTTTTAGCAATTTCTGAAGAAATCAATTCGAATTAACTAATAATCTCAACTGGGGGGCGAGTCATGAGGTAAATACCTCATGATCGAATCATAATTAGCCGTTAAGGTTTTTGCCTCAAATTCAGATGGGTTTACTTTATTCCAATTGGATCTAACCCCTTTATTAGGATTAAAATGAATTGAGTGGTCATCTATGTTCCCTGTCTGAGCTATTGTACGGAGGGTCGCTATGAGGGGATTGTGATCCCCAACATTGTTTGGCTCCACCTCAGTCTCCAATAAGCGGCAGGAACTTCGCCGAGATAAGCGTAAAACCAATAAAATGTTCCCTGCCTCCTCCAACATAAGTAGGGCACTGTGTTGAGGGATTACTAGCTAAGTCATTAATGAGGCCAAAATCATTCTCCATAATAATAGAGTTTAGGGCCTCACCCGGAGGGGTGTGGATATAGTGCGACAGGGGCCGCCCTTCTGTGTTTAGCAACCCTCAGGCATGTTTAGAACTCTGGGGGCGGGCAGAGCAATTAAAATCACCCTCCGAAAGAATGCACAATAGTTGCCATTGCTCAGGTATTGATTTCCGCCTGCAAAGCCTCAATAACCCGACAGCTGTTTTGGTTAAAAATATTATAATACCAGTTCACCACAAGCAGCTTGACCGGCAGCATCGTAAAGATCAAGATTTGTTGAAACCCAGGAGAGGTGCCAGACAGTACCAGCCCTCTTTTTGCCCTCCATGCCAACGAGGGTGCTGCGTGGACCATGCAAGAACAATAGCCATTCAGAGCGATAGCTTCTTTATACCACGTCTCCTGTAGACAAATAATGTCAAAGCCTCGGATATATTTTAACCATACCTCGTCAGACAATTTAGGGCGAATTCCTGCGATGTTGCATGATAGGATCTTAAGTAGAGGCTTAATATGTCCCTGATTTGACAATCCCACAGAGTCATTATTTATAGCTTGTTCAGGTTGGATGGTGGGCAGATCCGGCTACTCACTACCAGTGGTGTCATTTGGGATTCAGCCTAGGGCGCATTGGATTGTTGTCGGGTTTGTCTCTGCTCTCCCTGCTAATTTTTGATTTGGGGAGGAGAATTCGAGTGAATCCACAGAACCCCTTTTACTGAGTTAATCTGTAAACATTCCCCTCCATTGAGCGCTACAGTGCAAACCCATTCCCATCCTGACAACAAGTTGTCTAGGGCACCCAGTTAGTCTGTCAATTTCAGACAACCCAGAAAGGACATCAAAGCAATTAGGATGAACAAATGGAGGAAGTTGTGTAAGGGGATGTCTACTTGAGCCCACCCAGGCTGACTGTTTACTCGCAATTAATTCCCGATGTGGTGGATAGATAAAACCCAGCGGGTCCCCTAGTCAAACATATCACAGAGGGTAACAGCATAATAAAACTAAGACCTTACCGCATTCCAGCTGCAAGGAGACCGGCAGTAGACCAGCAGGTAAAAGCCATGCTGGAAGCAGACGTCATTGAACCCTCCCATAGTGCCTGGTCCTCGCCAGTCGTCCCTGTCCCCAAACCCGATCGGAGTCTAAGATTTTGCACTGACTTCCGTCAATTGAATGCTATTTCAAAGTTTGCTGCTTATTCTATGCCCCAGGTTGACGAACTTATAGAACAACTAAGAGACGCTAGGGTTATGTCCTCAATTGATCTCACAAAATGGTATTGGAAAAATACCCCTATCTCCTGATGCACGAGAAAATACGTCTTTTTCCACTCCCTCATGTCTATTCCAGTTCACTGTCCTACCCTGTGGCCTTCATGGTGCCCCAGCCACTTTTCAAAGATTGATGGTCGCCCCGTTGCGTGCCCATCAGACATTTGCCGTCACTTACCTCGACGACATTGTCAACCACAGTCCGGACTGGAAAACACATCTCCTTCACTTAGAAGAGGTCTTACATACCTTACAACAGGCAGGTCTCACTATTAACCCCAAAAATACCACTTTTGGTACTGACCACATGGAGTATATAGGGTAGGACATTCGAGCAGGGAAAATCAGACCTCAACTACATAAACGGGAAGATATCACTAAAATCCCACATCCCGTCCGTCACCAGAAAAGATAGTCCTTTCTAGGACTGGTGGGTTAATACTGGAGATTCATCCTCCTGCTTTACGGATCTCCTTGTTAAGAGTGTGTCAGGGAAGCATATCCTGTGGTCTGCTCTTCATGAGCAGAGTTTCTGCCAGTTAAAAAAACTCCTTATGTAACGCTCCGGCTCTCGCATGCCCTGACTACAAGAAAACCTTCATCCTCCAAATCGATGCCTCAGGTAGGGGTCTCTGCTCTGTCCCAACCTGATGACATAGGGAATCTGCACCCCATTCTCTTCCTTAGCAGGAAGCTATTCCCTAAAGAAACTGGTTATGCCACTATTGAGAAGGAATGTTTGGCCATCATGTGGGCCATAGAGGCCCTTCAATATTACCTCTTGGGGCAGCCTTTCCTTTTACTCATGAATCATGCCCCTCTTACCTGGCTCTCCCTACATAAAGACTCCAATCCTAAAGTGCTTCGCTGGTTCCTTGCTTTGCAGCCTTTTTCCTTTCAAACCATGCATGTTCTGGGGAAGTTGCAGACAAACATGGACTTCTTGCCTCAGTACCCCTTTACTGAATGGCCCTCACGTCCATTCCTGGGGGGAGGCAGTGTGACTAATCCGAAGGGAACCCCGTAAAAAGGTCCCGACAATTCTAATATGGCTGCCGCTATGTCCCTGACAGGAAGTGGATATCCCGCTCTAGTTGGGCATATGCAACCTGGAAGCCTGCAAATGGCAGCCTGGGATCACAGAGACGGGCCCGGAATGACGTTAAAGCGCAGACGACGGCAGCACCAGGAGAGGAGGAAATTGCAGAGAAGACAGAAAAAAAGTCGAGGAGGAGCAACATGCTGGGTAGGATGAGGCACCACAGCAGGAAGCCGACATGCTACAGAAGGAAGCAGAGACACCGGAACTGCCTGAGTGACCACTGGGAGAGGAGGACGCCTGAGGAACTAGAGACCGCTCTGGGAGCAACGTGAACGAGTCCAGTGCTCCAAGAAGGGAAATGGATGGTGGGAGGGTCGTGGGGTCAGGCAGGTGCCTAACTCGCATGTATTTTCATTTAAGGGTTGGCGGGCGGTTTTTCAGACTACACCACCCTGACTCACGATACTCCCTGCACTTACGCTCCTCACTGAGTTAGGGCCCTGGTGTGGTGAAGGAAGCACTACTTCACGTTGAGATACTGGGACAGCAGCCTGACCCCTTGTATAACTTCTTTTGTTCCGTCTTGACGAGAAACCCTACGCTGAAGAGAAGGCGAGGAGTGAAGACGCCTGCAGTTCACCCTCTTTCTGTTCAAGACGGTTTCGTTTTCTATATTATTCCCTCAAAAAGACTGAGAAGCGACGCCTGGGTTACTAAGGCACAACCCTGACTGTTTGTTTCCTGGAGAAAGGAAGGGGTGCAAATGAACACTCGTACCTAGAACAAAGGCGGCATAAGAGTACTCGGTCTCTGAGGAGGGGAGTTGGGGTAGCAGACACGGAGAAACCAGCACACTGAAAAAGAGAGTGGTCTAGTCCGATTGAGACAGTTCATCACAAATAGTTGGTGTTAGAAATGGGATTTCTGGTTGGCAAAGGCTTGCGCCAAAGCAAGGAGGAAACCACCACTCTAGTCAGGGCAAGGGAGTTACACGCCACAGATAACCCCTGCTCACCCCCTTGGTAGCTTGGCACGAGCAGTCAGGCTTATCCCGGAGGCCAGGTGTAAAGCATTTGCGCACGCACACAGCAACAACATCCCAGGCACACTACAAAAGGAACTCCCCACACAACGTTATATATAACAATAGCCTTTGTATCATCATAACACATTAGAATAGTAAACACATATTATACACTGTGCCACCTGGCACTAGATTATATTTACAAGGGATTATTTACACCTGACAGGGCCAACTGGACCACTGTCAGAACCATCACAAAGTGAACTTAGTAAATGTAGAACTTATCATAAACATAGAACACAACCAGTCACTACTGGTAACCACTGTACTTAGCATCAGCCTGTAACCTAAACTATATTATGCACAGTATCACATCAGGCACGAATTACATTCTGCACCAACCTCACCAGCATAAACCCATTATGTAATTCTCTCATAAGTCTAAACGCATTAGACAATAACCTCCTAAGTATAACTCACATTAGGGGCATAAATCACACAGTGAAACAGTCTCACTAGCATAAACCAGACAATGCAAAACAACCTCATAATCATAAAACACATTTAGAGGTATAACACAGGGTGCGTAAATCATGCTACATGAATTACATTTCCTAGCACCACATAATCACATTAGGGCCTGGCGCCCTACAAACCTCCCAGTCCCCCTGGCCACCTGGCCTTCTCAATAAGGGGGCTCAAATGCCCTGTGTCCCGAATGTCAGGGCGTGCTGCCTAAGCAGCGAAAGTCAAGGGTGCGCAATCTGCGCAGACCTAAACGTAGCAGCTGGCACCAAGTGCTGTGCAGCTGTGAGTGTCCGGGGCAAAGGAGTGCATCTCACTCCTAACTCAGACATGCCCCCAAAGTCAAGAGAGACCTAAACGGTGCAGCTGCCCACTACTTGCTGGGCAGCTGGGAATCCAATGAGGCCTGGCACCACTGTGCCGCTCCTGTCCCTCTCAGGGACTCCTATATCAAATACTTGCGCAAAAACGTTGCAGCTGCCTGCGCTCTCGCAGGGCAGCTGAGATCAGCCAAAAACATGGGCACCACTGTGCCCCTGGACTCCATGTGCCTCTACACGGTGAAAAGCATGGGTCCCTCTGGGCCCTCTAAATAATCATGGCCAACTGTGGCAGCTGCCCTCTAGGCATCGGGGCAGCTGGGAACAAGGCATGCGGGCACGGCACCACGGTGCTCTCTGGCCCCCACGGGACCTTCAAAATCGCTTTGCCCCGGGTTGGAGCCATCTAGGCTCTGGGAATAGATATGCCCC
Source organism: Triturus cristatus (assembly GCF_964204655.1). NCBI lineage: Eukaryota > Metazoa > Chordata > Amphibia > Caudata > Salamandridae > Triturus > Triturus cristatus. Next base: position 7,860,958 of record NC_140592.1, read on the forward strand.
CAACCGCTGGAGCCATCTAGGCTCTATGAACATTTGGCCATGTCGTTGGAGCGGCCCGCTGCCAGACGGGGCCGCTCTGACTCTGCCTCTCCCCACCCGGACTCCCTCGCACAACTCACCGGCTGGGGGGCGGAGGCAGGACTGTCTCCGGGGACTCTGGAGCGCCGCCTTCCACGTGGAGCTCTCTCTCCTCATGAGAGCTCCGCTTCGAGTCACGCCAGCCTTCCTGTAACCTGCTCACCGGCGCCATCTTTGTCGCTCCCTCTCTTTCGGTTCCGTCCGTTAGGCCCTGCCCACAACCAGGCGGGCCGCGGACGGCGGCAGAGATCTCGGCTCTCGGGGGCAATGAGGGGTAGGCTCCCTCCAAAATTGAAATATAGAGCGGGTGGGCACCCGCGAGCTTACCAGAATGCGGGGTGGGCACCCGCCATCGAAATAGCGAAATAAGCGGGGTGGGCACCCGCAAGGCTCACGAGGGGGATTCCCTCAGCCCTGGCTGCAGCGTAGCACTGCTCAGCCCCCAGGCTCTCCCTCTCCTAGGAAAGCTCCAGATAAAGCGCTCACAGGGCGCAGAAAGGCTGTATCATGCCTTGGCAAAGGTAAAGCAAAAAAGGTCCAAGGAAAAAGTCCTGGAGGCATCACGGGGCCAAGCAGCGCCCAGGGAGGCAAGCCCTCATAGCAGCCCCCCCTGGGCACCAGCAGTACGCCCCCAGCAGGATCAGCACACTCCAAGAACTGAACAACCTCATGGGGTCACAGCCCCTTCTTTTATACAACATTTCCCTTTGTGACACAGGGCTGGGGAAAAAAAAGATGCAACTGGTCTGGGGGAGCTCTGGAGCACTTTGATTTGCTCAGCTCCTCTCTCCTTCGTCAGGTGGGGGCTAGGTGCTCAGACGCACCACATGGGGCAGAGCCAGCATTGTGGGGGGGAAGGCACAGCCCTATTCAGGTCCAACTCCTCCCTCCCATCTACATGCAGATCTCTCTATTCACCACTGGGCAGACTCACCCGGGCTCCTGGAATTCCCCAGCCCTCTCAGCTCCTGTCAATCACAAGCCAGACATGCACTCCACATCAGGCAGGCAGACACACAGTACAAAGAAATGCCAACTTCTAGAAGTGGCACTTCTCCACTAGTCCCCATAAATCTGCGCACACCATTGCGCAGCATTTATTCTCACGAGTTCGCACATACTAAATTCGACCCTGCACTCCTCTCACATCAGGAATTACTATGGACACGCATATCCCCCATGCATTCCTATGGGAGGGCAGGCCACTCTCACCACACACACTCAGAGCGTGCACGCACTTTACACTGGGCCACAGTGCTAAAGTGCGCAGAGGCCAAAAAATCACTACCAATATGTCAGAGCTTAAGGCAAAAAGTTCAGGGGTGAACCTGCCAGAAGGGCCAAGTCCAACACAACCCCTTTCCAGCCAAAACGCAGGGCAGACCAATCACCACCGTGATGGTCTTCCCTGCTTGGGGCGATAGAACACGGACGCAGGCCCGCACTGCAGGGACAACTTCCGGTTCTACGCCACTCTGAATCAACGTGGTTCTCTCTGAAAAAGAACTCACAGGCCCAACTAGGCTACCCCACTGGTACTCCTTAGTTGCCCACGGCCAGGACCAGGCCCTAGGCCACCCAGATATCACTGGTCCTTGCCAAACCACAGAGTGGGGGGCAGTAACCCCTGGCATCCAATAGCCATTCTCCACTCTCCCTCTCAGTGTAGTTCCAAACTACCACTGATCCTTCAACCTAGGGTCCGCACCCTCAGGCTGACCAGAGGTCACGGGCAAGAATGCCCCACCCTACCTCTACTTCTGGGGTTCCGCACCCTCCCAGGGAAGCACCCACCAGAACACAACTCTCCCACCAGTTCAGGACCTCTCTCCATCAACTGGTCTACCACCTGGGATCCACATTCACCGTTTGCACCGGGGTCAGAGGCGAGGCCATCCTCCCTCTGCACCCCCTTCCAGAGCCCTATACCCCTTTACTGGAGTGGTACCCCTTAGAAGGCAAACCGGCCAGGACACGGATTACAGTTGCCCTAACGTCCAGATCCGGAAACACCGGCTACTGGCTCCCAAACCCAGGGACGCACCCTTTGGTCAGATGCCCAGCGAACCAGGACTTCACGGGGAGCGCGCATGCCCCCCCCCCCCCCCCCCCGAGGGTGACACATAACTAATAGGTCGTGTGACAGTCTGCCTGGCACAAATTTCACGACCTCCTGTCCATCTGACAGTGCGTGCAGACCCCCCAGGACAGAAGTGGCGTCACCATGGCCAATCACTGGCGACTCAGCCCTCCCGGCTGGCCCCTGACCTACTGGTTCCCACTGGGGACTCTATCCCCTCTCACCCCTCCATCTGGACTTCTGCACCCTCCCAACTGGAGCGGTACCGCCAGACACCAGAACTACTGGAGCTCTGATTACAGACGCTCCACGCCCTCTAGACACTGGGAAATCCTCCTCAAATGACCTATTGGTACAGCCTAGGCCCCCGACCTGATGTTCCCTAAAGAAACCATCCAGGCCCTGAGACTGGGTTTCGGGCACCTGGAGACACGCAGTCCCACCCACTCCTTCTCCTCTGAGACAGGACGTGAGCCCCTACACCGAGACCTAGCTGGGCTGCTCTGAACCTCTTCCACCACGCTGGGCTGGAAGACACCTCAGCCACTACTTTTGGAATCACTCCCCAATGCAAGTTCCCTATCCCAGAGAACTCACACCCAATCAACCAGCAAGCTCCTTATTTCAGAGAACTCACACCCAATCGTTCAGTGCCACACATCACTCATCCACACACCCCCCACAAGACTGGTGAGACAGTATCTACTGCCCCTGAATCATCTCAACCTGCACCCCCTTTACGGGAACCAGGTACCACCCTCTGGGAACTGGAAATGGGACTTCATGCACTGGACACACACTTCAGCTGCCACCACTGGATCCCACCCTTACTGGTGAATCCAGAAAACTCATACTGCACTTAGGGGATGGGGGAAAAAACAGATGCAACTGGTCTGGGGGAGCTTTGGAGCACTTTGATTTGCTCAGCTCCTCTCTCCTTTGTCAGGTGGGGGCTAGGTGCTCAGACGCACCACATGGGGCAGAGCCAGCATTGTGGGGGGGGAAGGCACAGCCCTATTCAGGTTCAACTCCTCCCTCCCATCTACATGCAGATCTCTCCATTCACCACTGGGCAGACTCACCCGGTGTCCTGGAATTCCCCAGCCCTCTCAGCTCCTGTTAATCACAAGCCAGACATGCACTCCACATCAGGCAGGCAGACACACAGTACACAGAAAGGCCAACTTCTAGAAGTGGCACTTCTCCACTAGTCACCATAAATCTGCGCACACCATTGCGCAGCATTTATTCTCACGAGTTCGCACATACTAAACTCGACCCTGCACTCCTCTCACACCAGGAATTACTATGGACACGCATATCTCCCATGCATTCCTATGGGAGGGCAGGCCACTCTCACCACACGCACTCAAGAGCGCACGCACTTTATATTGGGCCACAGTGCTAAAGTGCGCAGAGGCCAAAAAGTCACTACTAATATGTCAGAGCTTAAGGCAAAAAGTTCAGGGGTGAACCTGCCAGAAGGACCAAGTCCAACAGTTGGTCTCATGAAAGGAATGTGAGTGAAGAAATTCGATCTTTTCACGAGATTAAGATGAGCGGTCCATTGAAGCAGAGTTTGTGTCGCGTGGGAACAGACTTGTTTCCCCCGAGTTTTTTTTAAGGAGGCTTTTGATTGATCTCGTGCATCATGGTCGCGTTGGCAGAACCCGCACGATAAAAAGGGTCTGTGATTTCTAGTAGTGGCTGGGAACGGACAATGAAGTGGAGGTGTGGTTCGGGCCGACAAGTCCCTGTGGGTGTATCAGGCTCCCTCTGCCCGGTTGAATATCCCGAACGCTCCTGGGAGAGGTGGGTACGGATTTTGTTGGACCCAGGTTTGATCTGCCAATTTGCAGAAGATACGCTTTGGTAGTTGTGGATGACTCCTCCAAAGGGGTGGAGTGCACCTTTATGACGGAACCCAATAAGGGAGTAGGATATTTGTCCTCCGAGAGGGAGGGGTACCCACCAGATTATGGCTACTTACAATGGGGTGCAGTTTAAGTCTAGTGCCATGCAAGAAGTCACCAATGAGCACGGTATCAAACCTCTCACTGTGGCTCTGTGTAGGCCCCAAGGCAACGGGATGGGAGAAGGGGTTAACTGCTTGTTGAAGGAGATTGTCCAGTTAGCACTGGAAGCTGGAGTAGATGCAATACGGGCTGTCCATGATAGGCTGTGGAGCTATCGCAATGCACTGCATTCTTCTACAGGTGTTTCGCTTTTTGTGTTGTTGAGAGGTAGACCTTCATCTTGCGTTTTATCCCCTGCACGGGATCTAGACACGACTGAAGCGACTAAGAGATCTCCTAGTTGTGAGGAGGTGCAATGCAAGGTGAGTGAAGAGCAAGTGAGGCCCAAGGAGAGGCAGGACACTTCACAATGTCAAGGAGGTGATTTTCAAAGTTGGTGATGTAGTGAAGATCAAAAGGCCTCGGGGGGCAAAAGACGCAAGGTTCCAAGTTCTTTCCAGCCACACGCGTGGTGAAGGTTTCTAATCGTTCCATTTTGATAGAAAATGGTCAATGGTGGCGCAAGAGTATGGCGGCCCCAATCAGAAGAGAGTACGAGTGATTCTGATGTGGGTGAGGAGACACGACTCAGCGGGGCATCTGGTACGGAGGATACTTGGGGGCTGGCGGAGAGTGGAGCTGGTCCGGTCGAGTCACCGGGGGTTATTCCGGAGGTTATTAGGTAAGGGGAGGGGGATGCCCAGTCTTTTTATGGGAATGTGTTATCTCCTAGTTCTAAGGCTTGCCCTTCTGGTGAAGGTACCGAGCATGGCCAGGGTCACCCCATCTGGTGCAGGAAGGGTACGCAACATGAGGAATACAGTTGTTCCGTCGTATTTCCGTGATTATGTATTGTATTAATTATTAGATTTATGACCTTCAATATGTATTTGTTCTCATTCATTTGGTTTTGGGTTATGTATGTTAGTTATGTTCGTTAGGTCTCTTAGGGGAGATGGTGTGTTGTGGGTTACTCGAGGTCCATTTGCAGTGGAACCCTATGCTGGATGTCGCCTCGATGATGCTGGTGGAGGGCTCCAGGAGAGGTGTCCAGTCTTCCTGGGATGAGCTGTTGGATGGCAGTGTGCTGTCGTTGGTGAATAAATCTACAGAGTTACTCCGAATCACACCGTCTCGTGTTGTTCTTCACAACAATAACCCAACACAAGCTGAAGAATTGTGTCCCCTAAAGAGCAGCTCCCCAACATGAGCACCCCTGATTCAAGCTCTAAGCAGTGAGTAGCAAGTGGGAGGGGGCAGGGTGACAGCAGCATCGTGTGAGCAGGGGAGGTAGGACATTGGAGGGAGCAGGTTGACAGCAGCGTCCTGTATGCAGGGGAGGTAGGACGGGGCAGGGTGAAAGCAGCGTGACGTATACAGGGGAGGTAGGACGTAGAAGGGGGTAGGATGACAGTAGCGTCATGTGAGCAGGGGAGGTGGGAGGGGGAAGGGGGAAGGGGGAAGGGTGACAGCAGGGTCCTGTACACAGGGGAGGTAGGACGGGGCAGGGTGACAGCAGCATCATATGAAGTACTACAAACAATATTCACAAGGAACTCATTTGAAATTGTTTAAATATTCCATACAACAATAATGGTTGTTCATGAGTTTGAACCACTTACGAGGTGAACTTTTTCCTCACTTCCGGCGCCTAGAGCTTGACGCCATTTTTGTTGGGTTGGCGCTCTAGTCTCCTGGACCACCGACACTACTTAAATGCACGCTGCGCGTTCGCGCAGCGGACGAGCGCAGCGGGCGCGCCGCTGGCGCGCCGAAGGCGCGCCTAAGGCAAGCCCGTCTGCGCCCGTCAGCAGCTCGTCGGGAGCCGGGGCCAGTCATGCTGCCCTTTTTGGGGTCGCTGATTCCTGCCGCCGGTCCTATTCCAGTGAGTATCTTAAACAGCTGCGCGGGTCGTGTTGTAATTCCCTCTCCTCCCCTAACTTGGACGGGGCTTTGAACTTCGTGTGTGGGAATTGTGGTTTTCGACTAGTACTGGGTCCTACACATAGCGCTAAACCGCGTACCGCCTCCACTATTTCAGCAGCGCTGCTTAATGTCCGCTCTCTGAAAAAGCATCATGCAGAGGTCTTCGAGCTTCTGGAGGACAACTCTTTGGACTTTTTCTTTGTCACGGAAACTTGGCTCGACAATACCTCCGATCCGATTGTACCTCTGGCTATCCCATTGGGGTATAAAATCTATAGGCTAGACCGGACTACAGGGAGAGGTGGAGGGCTGGCAGTTATCTTCAAAGAGACGTGGGAGGTGGTTGAGTGCTCTTTCAGTACGTGGGACGGATGTGAAGTTTTGGATTTCAGTATCCGCTGCTCTGCCCATTTTTCTTTGGGGGGCTCTCTGATCTATCGCCCGCCAGGCACGGCTCATACTTTTCTTCAGGCCTGTGTGGAGGCGGTGTCTTTGAGAGCCCTGCGTTTCTCTCACTATATGATCCTAGGTGACCTTAATATCCATTTAGACCTCTTAAACTCAAGGGACACAAGTGAGTTTCTTGATATCTGCCAATCCACACAGCTCTCACAATGGATCAATCAGGCTACCCATCTTGGGGGCCATATTCTTGATCCTATCCTTTCTAACTTTCCTATCTCAATTAAAGCGCCGCTTCCGGTCTCGTGGTCCGACCATTATTTTATTGGTTTTTCATGGTCAGTGTCCTCGCCTAGCAATAGACCCAGCTTCAGCTCTAAACCAGCGTTTAAGAAAGTTGACCCTATCCTTCTTGCCAGGGCGCTGGAGGACAACAGGCCAGTCCTGCCTCAAGACCTCGATCAGTGTCTGGTTGCTTTCTCCAACTGGATTCTGTGTTCTGTGGTGGCAATTGCCATACCAACCTCTGCTAGACAGTCACGGGAATCACCTTCTAAACCGTGGTTCTCGGAGGATCTGCGACATCTTAAACAGGGTTGCAAGAAACTAGAGCGCTCTTGGCGCCTCAGCAACTATTGCCCGGCTGCTAAGGCGCAGCTCAGGCAGGCTCAGAAGAGGTATTATAAAGCTATCTCCTCTGCTAAAAGAGCGTTCTTTACCACCCGGATTGATCTGGCTCAGAACAATGCCAAGGAGATCTTCGCTATTGTTCAAAGTTTTATGTCCCCGGTTGCGCAGAGTAGCATCCTGCCGGCCTCTGTGGATTGGTGCGAGACGCTCTCTGCATTTTTTCGGGACAAGATTCTTAAGATACAAAGCTGCTTCCCCTGCCCGGTCGGTGCTGACGGGCCCTCTGTTTCTTTGGACTCATCGGCTATTGGTCCGGTAGCTTTGTCCCCTATTCACTCCCTGTCCAAGTTCTCACCGGTGGATTTGTCCTGCTCCTTGAGAATCCTTCAAGGTCTTAAATCCGGCTCTCCGGACGATCCGTGCCCAGCAAGACTTTTGGCCGCGGTGGCTGAGACGGTGAATGTGGAGGTTAATTACATTATTAACCTGTCTTTGCAGGAAGCCAGGGTTCCCAGCCGTTGGAAGCAGGCTAAAATTCTTCCTTTATTGAAGAAACCTTCCCTCGACCCCTCCACCCCAGGCAACTACAGACCTATTTCTCTCCTTCCTGGCTTGTCTAAGGTTTGTGAGAAAATAGTGAATAAACAGCTGTCGGAGTTTGTCGAGAGTAGAGGACTTCTTCATCCCGCCCAATCTGGCTTCCGTCCCTCCTTTAGCACGGAAGGTGCTCTTGTGGAGGTCTCTGAATCTATCCGAGAGTGTCTGGACGCCGGCGGGAAGGCAGCCTTAGTGCTGCTTGACCTGTCGGCAGCCTTTGACACTGTCCCCCATTCTCTGTTGCTTGATAGATTGACGGAGATTGGGGTATCTGGCCTCGCCTGGGGCTGGATTAAATCCTTTTTGGATGGCCGTCTTCAGCAAGTTTGGATACCACCGGTGGCCTCCTCACCTAGACAGGTTGGCACGGGGGTCCCCCAGGGTTCCTCCCTTAGCCCCCTCCTGTTTAATATCTACCTCACGCCTCTGGTTTACCTAGCGGAGGGGTTGGGGGCTAAGGTTATTGCTTATGCCGATGACACTCAACTTCTGTTCACTTGGGATAAGCAGGGATCCTCGGTGGCCCTTGTGCAGAGTTGTCTCTCCTCGGTTTTTGCTTGGATGGCTTCTGCTCATTTAAAATGCAACGAGGATAAATCGGAGGTTTTGATGTTTGGTAATTTCCCCTCAGGGTTTAGAGAGTTAATTTGGCCTCCCGAGTTCCCACCTCCGGCTTCTAGCAGCCAGACCGTGAAGAATCTGGGAGTTTATTTCGACTGTAATCTCTCCTTCTCTAGTCAGGTCAAACGCTTGTCAGGTTGCTGTTTTGGCCTACTCAGAGTGTTGAGAAGATTTTTGCCGCTGCTTCCGCAAGCGGCCAGGGAATCGGTGGTTCGGGCACTTATTCTGTCCCGTTTAGACTACGCTAATGCCCTCTATGCTGGGATTCCAGCCTATGCCCTTAACAAGCTGCAAGTGACCCAGAATGCGGCTGTTCGCTTGCTGGGTGGGCTGGGTCCTAGGCAGAACGTTCATGGCTATCGTCGTTCCCTCCATTGGCTTCCAGTGAAAGCTCGTGTTGCCTTTAAAACCCTCACCATAGCCCATCGTGCGCTGCATGGACAAGGTCCTGGTTACCTACAGAAACGCTTCTCGTTCTACGTGCCGGGTCGCTCTTTGAGGTCCTCGGCACTTAGGCTAATGAAGATTCCTGTCTTTCAGCGGCACCGGTTAGGCGGCGCCTCTCTGGTCGTGGCTGCTGGCCGCGCTTGGAACACGCTCCCCCTATCACTACGTTCTATTGAAGATCTGGTGGTCTTTAAAAAACGGTTAAAAACGTATCTCTTCTCTTAATTCCCTCTTTTCTTTTGGTTCTTCCTTGACCGCGCCGGGACACTCTTTGAGTATCTGTGCGCGTAATAAATGTACATAACATAACATAACATAACATAACATCTCACATACGTAATTCAAGAGAAAATTAATACTAATCACAATACACCCTCATAAGAACTATTTATAGAAAAAAATTTAAGCCTCAGCCGAGGACTTTATTTAATGTACACTTTTAAATCACATATAAAAAAACATTTCATATATACAGACTTTTCTTTCTTACATATGCAGTGCAAAATGTGCCCCAGTGAAAACACCATAACCTTCGTACTGTGACCAAACAAAGAAAAAACAAACGATGTCAGAGGTTATTGGAAAAATTATAAGGACAGTTTATATACAATATACAGTGATTCAGTCAAGGCTGTCTCTTATTTTGTTGTCGACGGCGTTTCGACCCACTTTTAAATACCGGGTCTCATCAGGACTGTATTTCTGGGGACTGAAGGAAGAAAGAAAGGGGAATATAATATTTTCAATGTTCGATACTCAAAAAATTAAGATAGTGGAGGGCATAAAAATCTCAGCTTACCAGAATTGAACATACAATCGTCCATATAGGATCCAGTATGCGAGAACATATGGCGGATGAAGAATTTACATCCAAACCTAAGGGCAGGGAATATTGTTTTTAGTGAAGGTTTAATCACGCAGTTATTTATAAAATCACCCAGGTGTAGTATATTATAATACACTTACTTGGGATTTTTTCTTTTCCAAGGATGGGGATCACGCCATACAATTGATGAATTGGGGAGGTCATAGGATAATTGAATTTCCTAGAATACTTGTAGACTCCTATTTCCACACTACTGTAATAAGTAGAAAACCTTGATTACTGTCCATACTCCAAAGACAAATGGACAAAGGTACAAATACCGATCATTTTACTTAACTTCCCGAGATGAAAAAACGGGCTTCTTCTTTCAATAATGACTACGCCGAAAAACGATGTATCAGCGTTCACCCACTGTAAATAATTATATAGAATCTTGATTAGCACTATTGTCCTACAGCATTATCGAGGTTATAACTACCTGAATTCAAAAGTACACTTACTTCGTCGTCGGTGCTTTAGTACGTATTTAATCCGTGCTATGGCGGTGTCATTCTCGCTTATTTCACGACCCGGAAATAGCTAGTTTTCATTTATAAAGGGGTCGGACAAACAGACGGCAAGAGAGGCAGCCATCTTTTAGTGGTAGTTGGTAAACCTCATTTGGTATAAGAATTTTTTACTTTTTGGCGGAGAAACAGGAACTACATTATATGATTTCGGCCAACAGGATTAAGAATTAACTACAAAGATTGATTTCTTAGTCAACTATTCATGCATAAAAGATGTACCAACATCCAAAACATAAATAAAAGTGGCAAGTTTGGTGGCCATCTCTAAGCAGTGTGAATATAACCCGAATACTGGAAACGAAGCCTGCAAGTATGGTGGCCATCTTTAAGTGGTATAAAATGTATCTCCTTAACGATACCGTGCCTGGTCGTAATTGACCATTCAAACGGAAGTGGGCTAATATATAAAGGGAGGAAGACTTGGATCAATGCAGTGGACTTACAGTTAATATGTCCATGTAGTGGAAGTGCCAATGTACTAGACCTCTTAAAGAACCGATATTCCATTCATTCATAAGGTACAGTGAACCATTCGCTATTGACAAAGACCTTTTTATACAGGTAATCAACATCAATACTTTTTTTCTCAGAATAAAAAAATCAATTTTTGGCAAAAGAATCAGTGTCATGATTTTGTTGTCAATGATCAAAGATCGCACTGCAATTGTATGACACTGATTCTTTTGCCAAAAATTGATTTTTTTATTCTGAGAAAAAAAGTATTGATGTTGTTTACATGTATAAAAAGGTCTTTGTCAAGAAAACAATCTTTGTAGTTAATTCTTAATCCTGTTGGCCGAAATCATATAATGTAGTTCCTGTTTCTCCGCCAAAAAGTAAAAAGTTCTTATACCAAATGAGGTTTACCAACTACCACTAAAAGATGGCTGCCTCTCTTGCCGTCTGTTTGTCCGACCCCTTTATAAATGAAAACTAGCTATTTCCGGGTCGTGAAATAAGCGAGAATGACACCGCCATAGCCATAGCACGGATTAAATACGTACTAAAGCACCGACGACGAAGTAAGTGTACTTTTGAATTCAGGTAGTTATAACCTCGATAATGCTGTAGGACAATAGTGCTAATCAAGATTATATATAATTATTTACAGTGGGTGAACGCTGATACATCGTTTTTCGGCGTAGTCATTATTGAAAGAAGAAGCCCGTTTTGTCATCTCGGGAAGTTAAGTAAGATGTAAGTAAAATGATCGGTATTTGTACCTTTGTCCATTTGTCTTTGGAGTATGGACAGTAATCAAGGTTTTCTACTTATTACAGTAGTGTGGAAATAGGAGTCTACAAGTATTCTAGGAAATTCAATTATCCTATGACCTCCCCAATTCATCAATTGTATGGCGTGATCCCCATCCTTGGAAAAGAAAAAATCCCAAGTAAGTGTATTATAATATACTACACCTGGGTGATTTTATAAATAACTGCGTGATTAAACCTTCACTAAAAACAATATTCCCTGCCCTTAGGTTTGGATGTAAATTCTTCATCCGCCATATGTTCTCGCATACGGGATCCTATATGGACGATTGTATGTTCAATTCTGGTAAGCTGAGATTTTTATGCCCTCAACTATCTAAATTTTTTGAGTATCGAACATTGAAAATATTATAGTTATATTCCCCTTTCTTTCTTCCTTCAGTCCCCAGAAATACAGTCCTGATGAGACCCGGTATTTAAAAGTGGGTCGAAACGCCGTCGACAACAAAATAAGAGACAGCCTTGACTAAATCACTGTATATTGTATATAAACTGTCCTTATAATTTTTCCAATAACCTCTGACATCGTTTGTTTTTTCTTTGTTTGGTCACAGTACAAAGGTTATGGTGTTTTCACTGGGGCACATTTTGCACTGCATATGTAAGAAAGAAAAGTCTGTATTGAATATGCTACTTACCAGTATGCATCTGTTCTTGGCATGTAGGGCTGCTGACATTCATATCTGTGCATAGATCGCCGCCTAGTGTTGGGTCTGGATGTTTGCACGTTGTTGTCCTGGAAGAGTCTTCGAAGTATCCTGAGATAGGTGACTCCTCTCCTGGACCACAGTGCGCATGGGCATCCTCTCCATCCTCAGATTGTTTTTCGCCATTGTGGCAGTGATGGAGTAGATACAGAAAGTGATGACCATGCTATACAGTAATTCTGAGAGCTAAAGCTGCTACAGGCGCCGGGGAGGAGGGTGGGCGATATGAATGTCAGCAGCCCTACATGCCAAGAACAGATGCATACTGGTAAGTAGCATATTCAGTTCGAGGCATGTGGGCTGCTGAATTCATATCTGTGCATAGAATACATAGCAGTACCTCCTATTAGCGGCGGCCACCAGTGCCAGCTGCAGCGGTCTGAAAAAGAGTTTTGAGAACAGCCTGTCCTACAGCTGCCTGCTGTTTTGAGTGTACATCTGCACAATAGTGTTTGGTAAATGTATGTATAGTGGACCATGTGGCTGCTCTACATATATCCTGTAAAGGAATGTTTCCCAGGAAAGCCATGGATGCCCCTAACTTACGTGTTGAGTGAGCTCGTGGGGGAATCGTTAATGTGCGTTTAGCCTTTTGATAGCAAATTTGAATACATTTAACGATCCATCTGGCTATACCTGCTTTGGAGATGGCGTTGCCGTTGTGTTGGGGAGAAAAGGCAACGAAAAGTTGTTTTGTCTTCCTAAAGTCTTTAGTTCTGTCTATATAGTACATGAGGGCTCTTTTGACATCTAGTGTATGGAGCATTCTTTCTGCGACATTTTGTGGATTCTGAAAGAAAACAGGCAGTTCAATAGTTTGATTCATGTGGAACTGCGATATCACTTTGGGTATGAATTTGGGGTTGGTACGTAGTACGACCCTGTTTGCGTGAACCTGTATGAATGGCTCTTGAATGGTTAGTGCCTGGAGTTCACTAACTCTTCTTAACGAAGTGATTGCCACTAGGAAAGCTACTTTCCAGGTGAGGAATTGAATCTCACTTGAGTGGAGAGGTTCGAAGGGTGGACCCATCAGTCGGGTGAGGACCAAGTTGAGGTTCCACACCGGTGCTGGTGGGTGTCTTGGGGGAATTACTCGTTTAAGTCCCTCCAAGAAGGCTTTGATGGCAGGCACTCTGAATAAAGAGAGGTGCTGCCTGTTCTGGAGATAGGCTGCTATTACGGTCAAATGGATACGTATTGAGGTGTATGCCAGATTGCATCGGTATAGGTGTAAGAGGTAACAGATTATATTTTGAATGGATGCGTCTAGCGGGTTGTCATTGTTGTTGCAGTAAATGACAAACCTCTTCCATTTAGCCGCATAGCAAGCTCTGGTAGCGGGTCTCCTAGCTTCCTTAATGATCTCCATACAGTCAGGTGGCAGGTTTAGGTAGCCAAACTCTAAGACTTCAGGAGCCAGATTGCCAGGTTCAGCTGTTGCGGATCTGGGTGCTGAATTTCGCCATGGTTCTGCGTGAAGAGTGCAGGTTTGATCCGCAGCCTTTGATGCGGCACCACGGAAAGTTCTAGAAAGGTGGTGTACCATGGCTGGCGCGCCCATGTGGGAGCAACTAGGATGAGTGTCAGTGAGTGCTGTCGCAGTTTGCGTGCCACCAGCGGTATTAATGGCGCTGGGGGAAAAGCGTACGCAAATCTGCCGGACCAGTTCATCCATATCGCATTGCCCTGCGACTGTGGATGTGGGAACCTGGCGGCAAAGCTTTGGCATTTTGCGTTTTCGTTTGTGGCGAATAGGTCTATCTCTGGATGACCCCACTGTTGGAAGTACGGTTGGAGTACTGACGGATGTAGCTCCCACTCGTGCATCTGGTGGCTGTGTCTGCTGAGCAGATCCGCCATCTGGTTGTCCTTGCCCGGGAGGTGTTCCGCCATGAGGAAGATGTTCCTCTGAATGGCCCACTTCCACATGCTCTGAGCCAGATGAGACAACTGTGGAGAGTGTGTTCCTCCCTGCTTCTGTATGTAGTACATGGCAGTCATGTTGTCCGTCCGGATCAACACGACTGTTGCACAAGTGTACCTTGAATGCTTTCATTGCCAGGAAGATTGCCATCAGTTCTAGAAGGTTGATGTGCATCTTCTTTTGTTGTATTGTCCATAGTCCCTGCACTGTGTAATTGAGTACATGAGCTCCCCATCCCTGGAGAGACGCGTCCGTCGTCAGTATGATTTGTGGAACAGGCTCTTGGAACGGTCGGCCCTTGCAAAGGTTTTGTGGATTCCACCAATGCAGAGAGTTGTATGCCCGACCGCTCACCAACACTAGGACTTTTAATTGCCCGTGAGCCTGATTCCATTGACGTGCCAAGCACTCCTGAAGCGGGCGCATATGTAGTCTCCCGTGCGGGACTATGAAAATGCAGGAGGCCATCATGCCTATCAACTGCATGAACACTCGCGCAGGCAGGGAGTGTTGAGGTTTGAACTTTGAGATCAGCATTTGCATGCTGTTGATCCTCACTAAATTTGGCTGAGCTGTGGCTGCCAGAGTGTCTATGGTCGCACCTAGGTACTGTTGTACGTGTGCGGGTTGGAGATGTGATTTTGGGTAATTTAGTGAGAATCCCAGACTGTGATGAAGGTGAATGGTGAGGGACATGTGGCTGGCACATTGTTGGGCTGACCTTGCCTGAACAAGCCAGTCGTCCAGGTAAGGGTAGACGTGGATGTGTTGTCTCCGTAGATGTGCAGCTACTGTAGCTAGGCACTTGGTGAAAACTCTGGGTGCTGTTGTCACACCGAAGGGGAGGACTTTGAATTGGTAGTGCTGCCCCTGAATAGTGAACCTGAGATATTTTCGGTGTGACGGGTGTATGGGTATGTGGAAATACGCATCTTTGAGGTCTAGTGTGGCTAGGAAGTCTCCCTGCCTGAGCAGCGGGAGAACCTGCTGTAGGGTGAGCATATGGAAGTGCTCTGAGAGAATGTAGTGGTTGAGGGGTCTCAGGTCTAGTATAGGTCTGAGGGACCCGTCCTTCGGTATTAAGAAGTACAGAGAGTACACCCCTATCCCTTGCTGGTGGACGGGCACGACCTCTATTGCGCCTTTTTGCAGCATACTTAGCACTTGCTGCTGTAATAATGCTAAGTGCTCTGAGGACATAGGACGGTGCTTTGGCGGTATTGTGGGTGGAGTGGAGGTTAATTCGAGGCAGTAACCGTGTTGGATAACATCCCTGACCCACCTGTCCGTGGTGATGGTATTCCACGTAGACAGGAACCGCTGGAGTCTCCCCCCGACAGGTGTTATGTGGTCGGGGGGAAGGGAGAGGGCGTCACTGTTTGTTCTTGGGTGAGGACCTGGTGTTGCCATAACCGCGTCCTCTGCCCTTGGTGCTGGAGCCACGATATCCACCTCTGGTGTTTTTATCGTAGGTACTCTGTGTGCCCCCTTTATTGTAGTTTTGCTGTGACCCCTGTCCTCTAGCCGCTCCTCTATTTCCGGGGCGACGAAAGGAGCCACTACGAAATGTTTGCGTTTGCAGAGCCCCCATTGACTTTGCAGTGTCCGTGTCTTTTTTGATCTTTTCTAGGGTGGTGTCAACCTCTGGTCCGAATAAGTAGTCGGGGTTGACAGGCTGGTTGAGGATGTTATTTTGAACCTCAGGTTTGAATCCGGAGATTCTTAACCAAGCGTGTCGTCGTAGCATGACGCTGGTGTTTATTGCCCTCGCAGCTGTGTCGGCGGCATCCAGTGCACACTTAATGGATGCGTTTGTGAGAAGTTGTCCCTCTCTGATGAGGAGCTCCGCTGCCTCTTTGTACTCGTCTGGTAGATGTTGGAGTAGGGACTCCAACGTGTCATAGTGTGAGCGATCGTAGCGAGCCAGGAGCGCCCGTGTATTGGCAATGCGCCAGATGTTTGCTGCTTGGGCTGCAATCCTTTTGCCGGAGGTCTCCAGCACCTTGGACTCCTTGTCCGGGGGAGGAGCATCACCAGTTGTCTGCGAGTGCGCTCGTTTGCAAGCGTTAGCAACCACGATGGAGTCTAGAGGTAACTGGTCTCTAATGTACATAGGGTCCCCGGGCGCAGGCTTGTATTTTTTCTCGATCCTGGGGTTTATCACCCGTGCCCTGGTTGTTTCTTTGAAAATGTCCTTTGCTGGCTTGAGGACACCTTTTAACATGGGCAGAGTCTTTACGGTCCTCTCTGAGGAGGCGAAAGTGTCCACCAAGAAATTGTCCTCAATTGTGTCCGAGTGGAGTTGCACTCCATGATTGGCTGCAGCACGTTCTATGAGGGCATTGAAGGCAGCAGTGTCCTCTGTGGGAGATGTTTTGGCGCCATAAAGCTGCGTGTCCTGGGTATCTGTAGCGGCACCCGGGTCTGCAGGGTCATCCCAAGCTTGATCTGGGTCCTGCTGCTCCTCAGGATCTATATCCCTGGGGTAGGTGTTGTCATCACCCATGTAATCCTCTATTGCGTCCGTGTCGGAGTGCGTCGGAGAGAAGGACTGGGGATCTGGATAGGAGGTGTGGAGGCGTTCATATAGAACTGGTTCCGATTCTGCTGGCAGATTTTGCTTTAGAGGGATTCTGTAAGAGTCCAAAGCCTGGTCGGAAGTGACCTTCCGCTTTCGGAGCATGAGCCTGCCGGTGTCGGCGTCGATGAATTGGGACGGTGAAGGCCCAGTAGGAGAGTGTGCAGTAGATGGGGACCTTGTCTGGGTGGCACGTGTTCGGATCTCGAATAGTTTTGGCGCTGTGGATGGCGGCAGACCAAAAGTGATGTTGGCTGGTGCCGAAGGTGCCTTTGGAGCCTTTTTCGGCTCGGAGCCCGACGTGGCCTGGAGGGCTGCCTGTTCTCTGATACGTTGCAAGGACGCTGCAACTTGTCGCACCGAGAACGCCGAAGGTTCTTTGGTGCCGAGGGGTTCTGTAGAGGTAGGTGTGGACTTCTTCGGAGCCACAGGGTCATCGAGTCGAGGAGAGGTAGTAGCGGTTGACGGCGTCGATGACTGGACCGCAGCCGCTGCCTTCGAAGTGGATTCCGATGGAGCGGCCATTTTAACCTTGGTGGTCGGTGCCGATTGCTTCGGTGCCGGTGGCCGAGGCGCTTTGGTGGTACCGATGGCCTTCCTCTCTGGATCGGTGCCGATATCCGCCGCCGCGAGTTCGGCGCCGAAATCCCTTTTGGTGCGGTCGGAGCCGATGGTTTTGGCTGGCGTCGAAGGAGTGGAGGTCTTCGAGCCGACCAGTGCCAGTTTCACTTTCGGTTTCTGTTGAACCGGTGCGACGGTTGGTTTCGGTTTCGCTGAAGGGAAACCAGTCTTTTTCGGTAATAATGGCTCTCGCTGGATGTTCGAGGCCGGGCCAGAGGGCGGGGCCGAAGAACTGCAGGATTGATCTCGGGTAAGGCCCGAAGGCGATCCCTCGACCGGAGCCGTAGACTGACGCACTTTAATAGCCTCCGTTTGGACGGGTAGGCCATGCTCTTCACCAGAGCTATCTTCTTCGGCCCCGAAGGCCTCATCGTAGTCCCCTACCTCATCGTCGGCTTTTTCCCTGTGAAAAAGCTCTTCATCTGCGTCTTCCGATCGGGAATCGTGTTCGGAAGCGGGGCTGGAGTTTGGTTTCCACGCTTTCAACATCCTCGTCCTCGGTGCTGAAGATGTTGGTCGGGCCGGTGCCGATTGCTGCGCTTCTAATCTCGCAGCTCGTCAATTCCGGAGAGTCTTCTTGGATCTGAATCGGGCACAGGCCATACATTTCGATTCGTCGTGATCCGGAGAGAGGCATTTGTTGCAGACCGGGTGGACGTCGATATGTGGATATTTTGCGTGGCAAACAGGACACCGTTTGAATGGGGTCCTCGATTCCATCGTCGATGTAAGGTCGATGGTCGGATGAAACGGATCCGAAAAAAGTTGTTAAAGTTGCTAAACTAGTAAGTAAGCTGTCGATACCGATTGGGAACAGTAGCGACGAAAACTAAAGGCCTTTTGGCCTGAAACTAAATTTTCCTAACTTGAGTCAAGATAAGCACATCCGAACCCAATGGCGGAAAAAAAACAATCTGAGGATGGAGAGGATGCCCATGCGCACTGTGGTCCAGGGGAGGAGTCACCTATCTCAGGATACTTCGAAGACTCTTCCAGGACAACAACGTGCAAACATCCGGACCCAACACTAGGCGGCGATCTATGCACAGATATGAATTCAGCAGCCCACATGCCTCGAACATATGAAATGTTTTTTTATATGTGATTTAAAAGTGTACATTAAATAAAGTCCTCGGCTGAGGCTTAAAAACTTTTCTAGAAATAGTTCTTATGAGGGTGTATTGTGATTAGTATTAATTTTCTCTTGAATTACGTATGTGAGATTAACTCATGAACAACCATTATTGTTGTATGGAATATTTAAACAATTTCAAATGAGTTCCTTGTGAATATTGTTTGTAGTACTTTGTACTTACCCGGTTCACAAGGACATAAGGGTCGCTTTTGTGTTTTGAAATAGCAGCATCATATGAGCAGGGGAGGTAGGACAGAGGGGTGGGGGGGGGGGGGGAGGGTGACAGCAGGGTCCTGTACACAGGGGAGGTAGGACAGAGGGGGGGGGGGGGAAGGGTGACAGCAGCGTCATGTGAGCAGGGGAGGTAGGTCAGAGGGGGAAGGGTGACAGCAGGGTCCTGTACGCAGGGGAGGTAGGACTTGGGAGGCAGCGGGCTGGACAGCAGTGGTATGATGAGGATCAGAGAGGCGCAGCTCAGTGTCTTGTAGCATCCACACTCCACAGCTGGGTCATGAGACCTGCCAGAGGCACAGATCTGATTCACACGTTTCGTTAGGAGTGTTTTTAAAAGTTCTGAGTTAACAAAGGAGCAGAATCTTTGCAGCATGCAGACTCCTCCCACATTCCCGTCCACTCACAGGAAGTTGCTGAAGCTCTGATGTGCTGAACAATGGTTGGTGAGAGGACAGAGGGCAGCAGGGCCCGGCTTACCTCTGCACCCCGCTTCCTGGTCAGGTCCTGCCTGGACACCCCACTTCCTGGTCAGGTTCTGGCTGTGCACTCTGCTTCCTGGTCTGGAGGGCCTGTCAGCAGCCCAGGCTTCCTGGTTGATAAGTCATCCATTCCACTCTCATGCCATAAAGTGCTCTGGGAAACACAGCTTAGGTGAAGGAAGCAGCCTGTGCTAAGATACACGAACCCCCACAGTGCTGCTGGGGGGGTGCAACATGTACACATCGAGTTCGGTCATGAAGCGGGGTGCTGCGCAAACAGCTGCGTCGGTACAGAGGCCACACCCGCATAAGTAAGGACAATTAGAACCAGAGTGGTGAAAGACTGCTAGGCGGAGTTAGCTGCAAGAGGTAATTCTAGTCACAAAGCTGCCACATGTGGGCTGCAGAGGGGATGCCCACTCAGCCACGCCTCTCATCATTCATCCTTTCTGGCGCCGATTCGTTCTCTTGCTCATCGATTGCATTTACTACTTGTCCTACATGCAGAGAGGGGTAGAGTGGATTTAGCTGGTGTGACAACATCTTGTGTGTCGTACAGATGTTCTACACCCCACCCTTTACATTCTAGGGTGTGGTATAGATGGTCAACACTTCACCTTTAGTGTGGTACAGATGTTCAGCACGTCACCTTTAGATTCTGGGGTTCGTACAGACGTTCAGCACCTCACCCTTTAGATTTTGGGTTGTGGTACAGATGTTCTACACCTCACCTTTAGATTCTGGGGTGTGGTACACATGTTCTACACCTCACCCTTATATTCTGGGGTGTGGTACAGATGTTCAGCACCTCACCTTTAGATTCTGGGGTGTGGTACAGATGTTCTACACCTCACCCTTTAGATTCTAGGATGTGGTACAGGTGTTCTATGCCTCACCTTTCGATTCTGGGGTGCAGTACAGATATCGAACACCTCACCCTTAGATTCTGGGGTGTGGTACAGATGGTCAACACCTCACCCTTATATTCTGGGGTGTGGTACAGATGTTCAGCACCTCACCTTTAGATTCTGGGATGTGGTACAGATGTTCAGCACCTCACCTTTAGATTCTGGGATGTGGTACAGGTGTTCTATGCCTCACCTTTCGATTCTGGGGTGCAGTACAGATATCGAACACCTCACCCTTATATTCTGGGGTGTGGTACAGATGTTCAGCACCTCACCCTTATATTCTGGGGTGTGGTACAGATGTTGTACACCTCACCTTTAGATTCTGGGGAGCGATACAGATGTTCAGCACCTTCCCTTTAGATTCTGGGGTGTGGTACAGATGCGGAACAACTTGCCTTTAGATTCTGGGGTCTGGTACAGATGTTCAGCACCTCACCTTTCGATTCTGGGGTGCAGTACAGATATCAAACGCCTCACCATTTGATTCTGGGGTGTGGTACAGATGTTGAACACCTCACCTTTAGATTCTGGGGTGCGGTGCAGAGATGTTCAGCACCTTACCCTTATATTCTGGGGTGTGGTACAGATGTTTAACACCACCTTTAGATTGTGGGGTGTGGTACAGATGCTCAGAACCTCATCCTTAGATTTGGAGGTGTGGTACAGATGTTCAGCAGCTCACCTTTAGATTCTGGGGGTGGTACAGATGTTCTACACCTCACCTGTAGATTCTGTGGTGTGGTATAGGTGGTCAACACCTCACCTTTAGTGTGAAACAGATGTTCAACATCTCACCTTTAGATTATGGGGTTTGGTACAGATGTTCAGCACCTCACCTTTAGATTCTGGGGTGTGGTACAGATGTTGAACACCTCACCTTTATATTCTGGGGTCTGGTACAGATGTTCAGCACCTCACCTTTTGATTCTGGGTTACAGTACAGATATCGAACGCCTCATCATTCGATTCTGGGGTGTGGTACAGATGTTCAGCACCTCGCCTTTAGATTCTGGAGTGTGGTACAGATGTTCTACACCTCGCCTTTAGATTCTGGGGTGTGGTACAGGTGTTCTACACCTCGCCTTTAGATACTGGGGTGTGGTACAGATGTTGAACACCTCACCTTTAGATTCTGGGGTGTGGTACAGGTGTTCTACACCTCACCATTCGAATCTGGAGTGTGGTGGTCAGTGTTGGAGTATCCACGTGTCTCTGACTAGGTTACTTTTAGTTTGTTCTTCCCCTTTAGGTGATTTTGCTGGAGGTGGCTGACAGTGGGTCCGCAGGACCCTGGTCTGCAGGTGCTGCTTGAAGCCCTTCCAGTAATGCGGAGGCACTGATCAGTGGAGGAATCAACATATTTTCAACCAACGAGTTGAAGAGCGTCCCCTGCACCTCTGGCTTCAGGCGCGTCAATGTCAGCCAGTCTTGTCAGACCACAAAGAGTTCACCACTGGAGACCTTCCCTCAGGGTCCAAGGGCGGGCAATGAGGGGCTGAGTACTGGGGAGTGTCCCGCATGGGGACTGTCGTTTATCTCAGGCCTTAGGTACTATACAACTTCTTAACCAGATGTGTAGCCATTATTGGGGAGCTGTGACTGCTGGTGGCCACTTGGCAGTATTACCACAGCTGGGCATGGGCACCAGTACCGTTGCATTCCAAATGGATACCCAACTTACTTTCTTTGGGCCCTTGATTCTCAGGGATAGCAAAGTCGAGCAGTGAGTACTTACACCAGGGGGTACAACAGCAACTGCTCAACTCCCTCCCCCTGAGCATCGGATTCTAAGGGCCAACATCTCGGAAAAGGATGGCGGTGCTGGAGATCTTCCAGTAACAAAGATCACCCCTCCCCCGCCCCAGTGGACTGACAGGTCTCACATTCTCTACTGACCTGAATATAATGGATAAGGTTCAGTCTGAACTTCAAATAACAATACACTGGGACCCATGGAGGGCAGAATGATGGCTCCAACAGGTCTATGATCACCACGACTGACCACAGCCGACTGGTCACAGAACCGATGCAAGAGGAAAGTGAAGAGGAATCCGCTTTAGGGCTGGAGGTGGTTAGGTAGAGATCCGGAGTGCACAGGACACACAGGAGGCAGTGCAGACTCCACATACAGCCTACTCCCCGTCTCTTGAGGCAGGAATTGATGCACTGATGAAGCGTCTCTGCAGATCCACAGACCAGCCAGTGATCACACAGTGCATACACTCAGTCACCAGGGGAGATGCTCAGAAAATTATAATCTCTACTCATCAAGCCCTCATGGCTTACACACACTCATCAGGTGAAACACGCACAACACTAGTACCCTTCACTCATTCAAGGTGCAATATCCTACACTCACTCACAGGGAAAACTGCAGGTCATTTGAAGTGAGGGCGGACACTCATTCATCTTGGGAGACATCCAGATGATCCGTACAGCTCACTCATTCAAGCCCTAACAGCGGACACTCACTCCCTGGAGGAGACATGGTTCATCTGCACTACTTACTCGCAGCCGTATGGATGACGCTCACTCCCTGGAGGAGACATGGTTCATCTGCACTACTTACTCGCAGCCCTATGGATGACGCTCACTCCCTGGGGGGCGACATGGTTCATCTGCACTACTTACTCGCAGCCCTATGGATGACGCTCACTCCCAGGAGGAGACATGGTTCATCTGCACTACTTACTCGCAGCCGTATGGATGACGCTCACTCCCTGGAGGAGACATGGTTCATCTGCACTACTTACTCGCAGCCGTATGGATGACGCCCACTCCCTGGAGGAGACCTGGTTCATCTGCACTACTTACTCGCAGCCCTATGGATGACGCCCACTCCCTGGAGGAGACATGGTTCATCTACACTACTTACTCGCAGCCCTATGGATGACGCCCACTCCCTGGAGGAGACATGGTTCATCTGCACTACTTACTCGCAGCCCTATGGATGACGCTCACTCCCCGGAGGAGACATGGTTCATCTGCACTACTTACTCGCAGCCCTATGGATGACGCTCACTCCCCGGAGGAGACAGAGAAACAGTATCTTACTCATTCAACTCCCCGGGTGAGTTACACTGAACCTTAGTACCTCCCACTGGTTGCCCTCATGGCTTACACTCAGTCATCATGAGAGACATTCAGAACATATTAGTAGGTCCCACTCATTAAAGCCCTCCAGACATGCTCACTCGCTGGAGCGATGCAGATACTCAGCACCTTTCAATACCGGCCCCCCAAAATGGGTGCTTCACCCTCGCCGGTACATCATGTTCGCAATGTGGGCTTCATCATTGACGAACATCTTTTGATGAAACAACAAGTCACCAAGGTGTCCGCCACCCGTTTTACTGTTTTAAAATGGCAGAAGAATATTTAATGGAAGATTCAACTCTGTGCTCAGAAAACTGTAGCCCATGCCCTAGTTACCTTTGGGCTGGACTACGGCACTGTTCTTTATCTGGACTCTAAAAAAGGTACGATCCAGAGTCTTCAAGTGGGGCAGAATGTGGCTGCTGGACTGCTGTGTCCTGTGCCCGAGTCTTCCTCAGTCGCCGACTTCCTTCGTAACCTTCACTGGCTGACGGTGGAGAACCGAGTAAAATTCAAAGCCCTGTGCTATAGCTTTGAAATTAAAACTGGAGTGGCCCCTAAATATTTGCAAAATCTAGTTCAACGCTGCCAACCCTCTCGCCCTCCGCGCTCTGCCCAACAGATGAGGTTCTCACTCCCGAAATTCAAACGCTCTTGCATGCTTGGTTGGTCCTTTTCTTATTTAGGACCATCCTCGTGGAACTCTCTACCCATCTCACTACGTGAGGAAACTATATATGGTGTATTCAACTTGAAGACTTGGTTCTTCAATTCCTACGTTCCTTCTTTTGCTCTTAATCTTTGCTTTCCTACCGGGACGGTGCCGGGAAACCCTTTGGGCTAGCTGTGTGCCCTACAAATCAAATGTAATAATAATATCCTAAGTACCACTCGCACAGCCCTCACCTCACACGTGCGTAGCCCTGACCTCACACGTGCGTAGCCCTCACCTCACACGTGCGTAGCCCTCACCTCACACGTGCGTAGCCCTCACCTCACACGTGCGTAGCCCTCACCTCACACGTGCGT
This sequence comes from Triturus cristatus, assembly GCF_964204655.1. NCBI lineage: Eukaryota > Metazoa > Chordata > Amphibia > Caudata > Salamandridae > Triturus > Triturus cristatus. The sequence goes on from NC_140592.1 coordinate 7,885,140, forward strand.
AGCCCTCACCTCACACATAGCCCACATGCATTAGACTCCATCACCGGGAGAGACATGCAGAAGATTCGAGCCTCTCACACATTCATGTCCTCATGTCATACATTCACTCCTGGGAGAAGACAGATCGTGAGTACCTCTTATTCTCATTCAAGCCCTCATGCTTTATATTCAGTGGTGGAAGAGAGATCCATTACTTCTCGCGCTCACTCGTAGCACTAATGACTTACGCTCAGATTGCAAGATAACGTTTCAGTACCGGTGGCAGCTCTCTGGGCAGTATCACCTACTCCCCTGTTGCACTTTTGCGGGGGCGGGGGGAAGGAAGGCAGTAGTGAGGCTGAGCAGACAAAGTCCATCTGTCCTTGGACCCTTACGAGTCCCCTTATCTTATGCGTCATGCCTTAAAGAACTACCTGAAAAGCCACAGCCATGCGAACGTGACTGTGGGGCAATGTCCGGTGCAGCTAGTGCAAATACCAGTGTGGGCTTTGCCTCGCAGCACGCCTTTCTCCTGCCAAGATGGACAACTCCACCAGGTTTATTCACCACTGATCAATCTTCTGCCATCGGTTTCCAAACTGAAGAGGCCTTTGACTCTTTACTGGCCATTGAGAATGTCTTGCACAGAACTTCTTGTGGTACTCTCCGAGCGCAGCAAGAGAATAAATATGCTGGTGGCCTATGAGCTGCTAGCTCGAATACGCAATGGTCAGCTGAAGTGCTGTGGGGAGCAAACATCTGCCACATCTTATCCTTCATCAACTGCTTGACCCAAATTTGATGCTAGATCCTTCCTACACATATGAGCAGACACTTGAACTCTTTTCTGAACTTAGCAAGAGTTTAATATTGATTTCCAGCATAAACATGTATTATACAAACCATAATTATTCAATTTGACAAGAACAGCAAACATAACACACAGACAAATCTTCTCCTCACACCAAGGATTAACTCCAAATGTACATCTCCAACTCAAGCAACAGAAATGGTACTGATCGTGTAGTTTCTCCTCACATGCAAGCGTTCCCCCACACAACTCACTTCCCCATCCCACATCTCACTAAACCCCCACACACACACGACTGTGCAGTGCAGAAAAACAGAATCAAAGAGCGCCAGGCCAAGCAGCACGATACATACTTGATTACCTTGGCTGGAGCTAAGAGGACAAGGCAGAGAAGGAGAAGAAGGGCGGACAGGGACAGAGGAGCAGTCTGCCTTGGAGCCGGCAGCAGGGGCCCTGGAGTCTTCGCCAATCTGATAAAAAAGCACAAACCGATTAACGGACAAAGTTGTGACAGAAATATAGTGGCAGCTGGACTTATGTTACATGGCCTGGGGGTTCACTAGGACTTGTGCAAGAGTTTGCATCACACAAGGAAGCACTCCCTGTAGGGCGCTTATGGACACTGAATTAGTCGATAACAGACACACCGTGTTCAACCCCAATGTAGAACCAACCAGAGGAAGGCAGCGCTTCTTGTGGGTTTCCAGTCACACACAACCTGAAACAAGAGCCACTGTGTCTTGATCTAATGAGTACACCTGCCTGGTGAGCCTTTCGGGCAACCTACTTTTAATGACTGATGGGTACAGACCACTGCAAGCCCACCCCCCCCCATTCTACCTCAGCTGAAGACCCAAGGACAAGGCTGAGCCACGAGGCCTGGCACACAGAGTGCTGGTCCTATCACAGTGTAAGAAGACTTCCAACATAGCAAGGTACGGCTGGGCTGGCACCAATAACGTAGCTGCGCCTCCAAGACACCGAATACGGTACACTACCATGAGAGGGAGGTGGGAAACGTCACCAAAACTCTGGCTCTGGCAGCACACGCACTCCTTCTTGGATCCAGGAAATCGGATTGGTAATGATGGGAACGAGAGGCTGTGGTCCTGATGCAAGCCGTGGCTCAGTTCACAGAAACATCCTGATCGGAATCCTTTGAGGGATCTACCGCTTACTAAACAGACTTCTTTGAGGGATTTACTGCATACTATACAGACTTCTTTGAGGGATCTACCGCTTACTATACAGACCTCTTTGAGGGACCTACCGCTTACTAAACAGACTTCTTTGAGGGATCTACCACTTGCTAAACAGACTTCCTTGAGGGATCTACTGCTTTCCAAACAGATTTCTTTGAGGGATTGCTTGCTTACCAAAACAATGTCACAGTTCAGGAATTCAGTACATTGAAAACAGAAAATCAATTTGGAACGGAAAGGGTGGAGCGACTGTGGAAGGAAGGAGAAATAAAGTACAGCTAGAGTGAAAGGAAGAAAAACTCTATCTCCATAGTGACACCAACAAGGGGTGGACCCTACAAAAGTATCAGAACAAAAAGATCTGTAAACTGGTTAGAACTGAGAATGGTGGCTACGTGGGTACATTGTGGGAAACCACCAGACTCTTAGGGAAAAACAATGGAAGAGGTGCCCTATAACTGCGATCGAGGGCTCCGCTGCCGTCTCTACGCTGCTCAAATGCCTCTCGGTTCTTAGAGTACTAATAAGCTTTTAAATAAACAGATGCAAACACACATCAACCAAGAGCCGTAGGTTTACCAAAGCGATCGTGGAGTTACAAGCCCCTTTGTGGCAAAGATGCCTCCAAAACTTCCATGTGGTTTTCTCCACACATGGCCAGCTGGAGCAGCAACGTCCAGCTTCACTAACAACCACAACTGGGGTGCACTGTTGTAACTTCGCTGCTACTTCTGTTTAGACGCAGTGTTTGACGCATCACCACCAGTGAGGTGGGCTACCAGCTGGCGACAGTTTGTGAATGGCCAAAGGTTGTAATGCACCTAGAATCCAAAAGGCAAACTGTTCCAAGTGGACTGAAAGATCTGGATTCTCTTCACACCCAACCAAAGTTCTTAAGGTTTTGTTTATTTATAAAGTGCCTTATACACTTTACTTCTGTTTGGTTGTCTATAGCTTCAAGAGGCCACTGTAAAGTGAGATGGAAGCTCGGCCCAGTTGATGAAAGAGTGAAGGCGCTTCAAACTCATGAAGGACCAATTGTGTTATTCAGAACAGCGAGTCAACAAAGAAGGACTAGTTCATATATCTGTTCGTGTGGACCCAGAGATGAAATCCCATCAAAAAAGGACTACGGATTCGGGGAGGCCATCAGACCTAGGTGAATGGTCATGATGTATTTTTGATGACTGACCAATGGAGACTTGCGATTGCCGAATGAAGCACATTTTCTGAGATCTTGACATATAAGCCCCCAACGGTCCCTTGACTAGTGAGAGCTGCAGGGGAGAGCGGGATAGCTGGAATGTCATTCGCAAGGTTAGATCACCTACAGGCGGGGCTGGCCCACCATAGCTACAACCTTAGAATTGGGATGGTTTGATCAGTTTCCTAAAGGGGGATTCATAGTATTCTGCAGAGCCAATGAGCAGGCGAGTGCACATCAGACAATCTACGACCACCACTACAGGCATCATATTGTAAAGCTCGCCAGGGCCATGGGACACGACAAACCTGCGTGCGAGATGCAGTGAAAGCACAATCATTGATTTGTAGAAACAGATCTGTCCAGAGGGACAGGACCACTCACCTTTCTGGCGGAGCCGCTGCTGTTCAGTTTGTTCTTCGAGTCTTTGGCCTTTTGGATTGCTTTCAACACCTCCACTGTGTCCAGCTCCTTCTCGGTCGTCACGGTGTGATCCAGGCAAACCTACGACAAAGCGGGTTGTGGTAAGAGAGGGAACTAGGAGGTGGTCGTCACTGGAAGCATCAACAGCAGCAGGTCAGGGCCTAATGTCTTCATCAAGAGCTTTGCACACATGGTATAAAAGGACAAACAGACTTCAAGGGCCCTCAGAGGCCAAGAGATTCTGCTGTGTTCACCCAGCAGCCATCCGGAGGCTTCAAGAGTGGCCTCAATGCACAAGGTATTACTAGGACTACTATTCACTTTACATACACCATGATATAGGTGAATGTTTATTTTAGTGGCAGGTCGTAAAACTGGCTTCTAATGCATGCACTTGTCACATGTACGTAAAAATAAGTCTTAGAACATACCACAATACAGAAATAGGTCATGAAATACAGACATCTAACACACACATTGCATAAAACAATTCTATGCAGGGAGATGAAATCCAACAATAAAGACCCCGGCCCCAAAAGGTTATCCCAGGAGGTGCTGTGCAGAGACAGTTGTGTCTACACAAGAGCGACGACAAGGAAATACCTGTGTGTGTTTGGGGGGAGGGGTAAGGCTCAGACAAAGAAAGTACACCGTCCGTGGGGCGTGCATTAGTTTTATATAACAAACTTAAGGAGGGCGGCAGATGCAATGACTTCTGGGACTTCTAGTGGCCATTAGACTGGCTACTGTAAAGGTCAGCAGTTTGGGTTGACCCCCAGTACCAAAGGACGACAGCAGGAAGCAGAAGCCGCTACCGAGGGGGTGATACGAGGCATTCTTGGATGCATAATACCCTCCCTAAAGAGGCGCACCTGAGGCAGGCCAGGCTGTGAAGGAATGCCCGAGGTCCTGCTGGGTACAGGGCTGTCCTGTGGGGTGACTGGTACAAGATCCCTTCCTCTCCCGTCTGGCAGAATTGGAATAAATCAATACCCAAAGAGCCCTTGGGTCTAACAAAAGAAGAGAACAAAAAGGGCTAACTCAAATGGAGGTGTCCTTTTAAAGGATGGTTTCACTCACCCACCATTGGTGGAATACTTCATCATTGGGAATCCTCCTCGCACCATGAAGCCCGACCATGGTGTGGGCTACAACCCCCTCGCTACGAGGGAGGAGCTCAGGGATGTTTTTGTATGTGAGGTTTTAATGGAATTTTGTTCTTTGAAATGAGGATTGTTGGAAAACGAGGCAGCATCTGTGAGGCCTGCACAAATAACATGACTACATTTGTCCTTCACTGGGAACCAAACACCCAATTGTAGCGCCTGACTCTCGGAGGGTAGCGTTGCAGAGCAGTCTGAGGCTTACTCAAGGGAGGTGGTGTGGGCTAGTAATCGCCATTTGCAGGTGCCCAGGAATAACACTCAATTGATTGTCCAGTCTGTACTTTGCTTTATAAAAGTAAGAGTACATTTATTAAACACACACACTACTCAATACTATGCACCAATGTACAAATATACATAAGCTGTTGGAATTACTTTGTGACATTGCATAACATCTCCACCCCTCCCACGGAGGGGGTGGGGTCTAGTACCACCACTCCCATGTATGCACATCATCTTGCCCCAATGCAGGTAGTTGAACATAACCTGGAGCGAGGGCCCTGTGCACTGGCACTATCGCAGTGGCGACCCACCCCATTCTCTCTGCGCTTCTCCAGCAGCTCTCCCAGCACCTTTTCACAATAGAGGGTGACCCTCCCTCCTCTGGGGGGCCACCAGGCCCCAAAACGATGCATTCCCCATGCCTAGCAAGGCATTATGGGGCGCTTCAGCTCCTTTTCCTGCATAATAGATGAGCGGCTCTCCCGCTGTGCCGGGGAGAGCCACGCTGGTGAGGCTGCCAGCTTCGCCACATTCCTGTGCCAAGGTGAGGTGCTGGTCCCACCCGGACGCCCAGGTGCGTGTATGCCGCTCGGGGAGCCCACTCCCGGCCGCTTTTGCTCATTTTCAGGGGCCCGAGCACCACATCTCCTCTTCCGGGGTCCCGGTTCCACCTGGGACCCCGGTCTGCCTTTTCCCGTTGGAGGGCAGCCCGGGGAGTCCACCCCTGCCAGCTCCCCGCTCGGCCAGCACCCTCGCGGGAGCCGGCCCTACAGTTCTGGTCTGCCCACTCCGGCGGGCAGACACAGAGGCCAGTGCGTCTCCTGCTGGCCTGGGGGGGGGGGGGGTTTGCGGCAGCACTCACCCTCCCCACCCCCCCAACCCTCTCAACTTCGGGGCCCGGCAATGGGGTCCCGGGCCCCTCCTCCTCTTGACGGGGAGCAGCTCTTCATCAGCAGGGGCCAGGGTGGGATCCTGGCCCCCCCCCGTGGGGGGATATCTTCACGGGGAGCAGGACGGCGCTCCCCGACTTTGCTTTGGGGCCCGGGGATGGGGTCCCGGGCCCCTCGGGCACATTTTCACGGGGGGGGCACGACGGCGGGCCCCCAGACCTCTTGTTCGGCGGGGGTCATGGCGGGCTCCTGTCACGCACCCCGACTTTACTTCTCCTGGGTGCAGCCCCTGGGACCTGACCCACCCCAGGGCCATCTCTGAGACCGGCAGCGGAGCCACACATGCTTCGTCGTCGGTCTACTTAGGGGGTCAAAGGTCGCCTACCTTCCGGGGGGGCCATATCTCAGCCCCTGGGGGTCCGATCTGCCCCATTTTCGCGTCTTCTTGCTCCTGGTGGCGCCACTGGGAGCACTCTCCTTTGCCCTCCTGGTCTCCAAGAAGGTGCATTCTGCAGGGAGCAGTCTTCACTGGGCCTCTCTTCTCCCTGCGCAGAGGCCCCTGCTTCTGCGCACCGGTCCTGGGGGGCAGTCAGGGGGTTCCTCCTTCCAACTGCCCATTGCCAGGCTCCAGCACCTTCTGCCTAAGCAGACCACACCCCAGAGAGCTTCTCTTCCTGTGCAAGCTCTTTTTAAAAGTTGATTAGGGGACTGGCAGGAAGTCTCTGTTGGTCCTATCAAACAGCGACACATCACTTACCTGGCCCTGCTCCCTCCTCCTTGCCAGCCTCTGGGTTTGTTCAAAATGGCGTCGTCCAGGGTGTTTGGCCACATGGTCTTGGCCCCTCGCTGCCTTCCCTCCTTGGTGCAGCCTGGTGCCTGGCACCCAGCGACAGCCGTTGATGGATTGGCCTGTAGCCCCACCCATCTTCTCTTCGTGGAGAGGGGGCCCTAGCTTGTGGAAGAAAGGTTATCAATCCATCCAGCTGAGGTCAGCCCTCAGCCTGGGTCTGGTCATGGCTGGCTCAGAGAAATATGACAGTTCTGGATGACCCAAAATCAGTACAAATATGACTTTGGACTCTGCAGAATACTCCTTTTCACATCCGCTACAGTGGACTTTAGTGCGTGTCTGGAATTTGTAGGCCCTAGGAAAGTGAAACTAGCCCATGTGCTCCCTATCCCCATAAGAGAATAATGGAATAAACACTGTAAAGCACACTGACCGTCCCTGGCATGTCTCTTCCCACTGGATAAAGCCTATTCCATGTCACCACCCAATTCTGCATAAGTCCTGCCACACCATTCCCTTTGTAGCTGCTCCTGGACTGCGCACGCTAGGAATCTACCCTGCTCAGCCCGTACATGTGTGCGCACAGCAGTGGCCTGGCCAAGCCAGGTGGACACCAGTAATATCCCCATGCAGTCTCTTCCATTATGAGTTCACTGTGGGTGAGTCCCACCTTATGAGGCTCCCCCACAGTAAAAGCTCAACAATTAGGTGCTCAAAATCCGGGCGGCCCATAGTGCCAGAACCACCTTCTAACAATGATAATCTATACTTGGTTATATACGTGAACATTGGTTATATGTAAATTTAGGTTGCTTATTATTCCTGAAAAGAAGTAATGAAAACTTATTTTTCAATTGACAATATGGCTGGCATGCTCTCAAGCTGCAGACCTCCAGGGGGTGGTCCCGTGAGCAGGTAAAGGGTGCTCCAGATGTACACCTCCACGGGGCGGTCTCGTGAGCAGGTAAAGGGTGCTCCAGATGTACACCTCCAGGGGGCAGTCTCGTGAGCAGGTAAAGGGTGCTCCAGATGTACACCTCCACGGGGCGGTCTCGTGAGCAGGTAAAGGGTGCTCCAGATGTACACCTCCGGGGGCGGTCTCGTGAGCAGGTAAAGGGTCCTCCAGATGCACACCTCTGGGGGGTTCATGAGCGGGTAAAGGGTGCTCCGGATGCACACCTCTGGGGGGTTCATGAGCAGGTAAAGGGTGCTCCGGATGCACACCTCTGGGGGTGGTCCCGTGAGCAGGTAAAGGGTCCTCCAGATGCACACCTCTGGGGGGGTTCATGAGCAGGTAAAGGGTCCTCCAGATGCACACCTCTGGGGGTTTGTTGGAAGGCGGACCCCGAGGAGTCGGTGAGACCACCAAGGGGGGGGCCCTCTCACTGCACGAAGTAGCCGAGCGCTGCCGAGAAGTCTCCTGAGAGATCCTTCTCCTATCACGTACTAGCACAGTAACACCACCACACAGGACTCAAGGAGGTTGTCTTGTGACAAGCAATTCTTTATCAGCAATAAAAAAGGTTACGAGGTCAATATTTACACGAAGGGATCGAGGGATCCACCAAAAGTCTCAGTGTCTCTTTGGAAGGGTCGGGGTAGCGGGACAGTCTTTGGCAGGAATGCGGTACGAGGGTACCTGGGGCCCAGTTCTTATCCTCAAGCTGGAGGACCTCCGGATCTCGGAGGGGTCGAGCCGCGACGGCTTCAGCAGGGCTCTGGCGTACAGTTCGTGGAGAGCCGCGATTCAATCAGCAGGGCTCTCAAGATGGTTTCTGCTCAGCTCGAGCCGCGACGTCGTCAGCAGGGCTCCGAGGAAGGTTTCAGCGAGGTTGGGCCGCGACAGCGTCAGCAGGGCTCCGATGTTCCAGGTGGTTCAGAAAGGGTTCACAAGAAGGAGCCGCGACGCAGTCAGCAGGGTTCGTGATGGTTCCGACAAGAGTTCTTCTCCATAGGGTCAGCCGCGATTCAATCAGCAGGGCTCTCGACTCCGGGATACAACTGCCGAGCTGTGGTGGGGTCGCCCCAGATATAGGTCTGGAGCCCTTTGATGTCCGGACCTATGCGCCCGAGGGGGCGGAGTGGCCGGGTGGAGGTGGCCAGACGCCCAGCAGGAGAGGCGCCAGGCTCATGGGAGTTGCAGGGCGATCACACCTCGAGAGGGGAGGACAGTTGGGGGTCCCATCGATACTGTCCTCCGCCGGGGGCGATGAATGGTTCCTGCGGCACCCCCCTGGCTAGTTCGTGGTGCCTCGATGTCGGGGCTTCGCTGGGGTCGAGGCCGGGTTGAGCGGGGTCGCGCCGGCTGGTGCACGGTGTGACGTGGATGCCAACAAGATGGCGGAGCCACGAGGAGTATGCGACCACGTGCAGCTCCGGGTGAAGGGCCTTGGTGCAGTTCTGACGGGTGGCCCGTGAAGGCCGGGGCGGGGAATGGGCACAATCCAGGGGGTTAAGGACCACGCCACGAGGCCGGGTCCAACAGGCGTCCCCCCCAGCCGAAGGCATGGAGAGTCACCCATCTCCTTGGGGATTCTCCTCGTCAAGGCGGAAGAAGCGGGACAGGCCGTCGGCGTTGGCGTGGTCATTGCCGGGCCGGTGTTCGACGTCCAAGTCCATCCCTTGTAGCGAGATGGACCACCGCAGCAGCTTGGGGTTCTCGCCCCGCATTTGCATTAACCATTGCAAGGGCCGGTGGTCGGTCTGGACCCGGAAGTGGGTGCCAAAGAGGTAGGGCCGGAGCTTCTTGAGGGCCCACACCACAGCGAAGGCCTCGCGCTCAATAGTGCTCCAGCGTTGCTCTCGGGGCAGTAGTCGTCGGCTGATGAAGGCCACTGGTCGGTCGAGCCCCTTTTCGTCGGCTTGGGATAGGACGGCCCCGATCCCATACTCGGAGGCGTCCGTCTGTACCACGAACTCCTTCTGGTAGTCCGGGGCCTGCAGCACCGGAGCAGTACACATGGCAGTCTTTAGGGTGTCGAAGGCTGTTTGGCAGCGGGGTGTCCAGTGTACCTTCTTGGGCTGCTTTTTGGACGTTAACTCTGTGAGGGGGCCAACAATGCTCCCATAGTCCCGGATAAACCGCCGGTAGTATCCGGTGAGGTCCAGGAAGGCCCGGACAGCGGTCTGGGTAGTGGGGGGTTCCCAGGTCTGGATGGCATCTATCTTCGCTTGGAGGGGGGCCACCTGCCCGCTCCCCACTTGATGGCCCAGGTAGGTCACGGATCCGTGGCCGATTTGACATTTGCTGGCCTTGATTGTGAGCCCGGCCTGCTGGAGGGCGGCCAGGACGGCCTTCAGGTGGAGGAGGTGCTCGGCCCAGTGGTTGCTGTACACGGCAATGTCATCTAAGTAGGCCGCGCTGAAGGCCTCAAGCCCGGCCAAAACCTTGTTCACCAGTCTTTGGAAGGTGGCCGGGGCGTTCTTCATTCCGAAGGGCATCACCCGAAAGTGGTAATGCCCATCCGGAGTCGAAAAGGCGGATCTTTCTTGGGCGCCGGGGGTGAGCTGGATTTGCCAGTACCCGGCGGTGAGGTCCAACGTGCTCAAGTAGCGAGCGGCCCCTAGGCGGTCGATGAGTTCGTCGGCCCGGGGTATCGGGTGTGCGTCTGTCTTGGTTACTTCATTCAGGGCTCGGTAGTCCACGCAGAATCGCAACTCCGGGGGGTGACCGGGAGCTGCGGCCTTGGGCACCAGGACGACAGGGCTGGCCCACGGGCTGTCGGATGGCTCGATGACCCCCAGGGCCAGCATCTTCGCTACTTCGGCCTGGATGCAGGCCCGCACTCGGTCAGGCACCCGGTAGGCTTTGTGTCGTATGGGGGGGCTCTCCCCGGTGTCGACGTCGTGGACGCACCAGTGGGTCACCCCCGGGGTGAGAGAGAAGAGGGCTGCGTAGTCCTGCAGTAATTGCTGGCAGTCGTTGCGCTGTTCCGGGGTCAGGGACGAAGCGAGTTGGACCCCTTCGATCGATCCATCGTGAACGTCGGATTGCAAGAGGTCGGGCAAGGGCTCGGAGTCGTCCTCGCCCCCCTCGTCGGTCGCCAGCAGCAGGCTCAGTTCGGTCCGGGCGAAGTGGGGTTTTAGCCTGTTAGCATGTAGGACCCGGAGGGGGTTCCGGGGGGACTCCAGATCGACCAGGTAGGTGACGGGACTTTTCTTCTCCACCACCTTGAAGGGCCCGGTCCATTTGTCCTGGAGGGCGCCGGGTTCGACCGGGGCCATGACCCATACTTTCTGACCTGGCTCGAATTCTATAGTAGAGGTGTTGCGATCGTACCACCGCTTCATGTCCTCCTGGCTGGCCTCGAGGTTGGCTTCGGCCATGGCTCGGAACTTGCGGGTCTGGTTTTGGAGGGTCAGGAGGTATCGGTAGACGTCAGGAGGGGCGCCTCGGGGCTTCATCTCCCAGCCCTCCTTGACCAGGCTGAGCGGTCCGAGGACCGGGTGTCCATACAATAGTTCAAACGGGCTGAACCCCAGGGACTTCTGCGGGACCTCCCGATAGGCAAACAGGAGGCAGGGCAGCAGGACATCCCATTTCCGCCTGAGGGGTTCTTCAAGGCCCCGGATCATCCCTTTTAATGTTCGGTTGAACCGCTCAACCAGTCCGTTCCCCTGAGGGTGATAGGGGGTCGTGAACTTGTATGTGACCCCGCACTGTTGCCACAGGGACCGCATGTACCTGGAGATAAAGTTTGTGCCGCGGTCGCTCACCACTTCGCTGGGGAATCCCACTCGGGAGAAGATCCCCATCAAGGCCCGGCCTACCACAGGGGCCGTTATAGTTCTTAGCGGGACCGCCTCCGGGTACCTGGTGGCGTGGTCCACGAGGACCAGGATGAAGCGGTGGCCCAGGGCGGTTTGGGGGTCCAGGGGTCCCACAATATCGATTCCGACCCGTTCGAACGGGGTGCTGACGGCTGGAAAGGGCTGGAGGGGGGCCTTGACCCGACCCCCCGTCTTTCCGCTGGCCTGGCAGGTCTGGCAGGACCGGCAGTGGTTGTCCACATCTCTCCGCATCCGGGGCCAGTAGAAGTGGGTCACCAGACGACTGTACGTTTTGTCTTGCCCCAAGTGTCCGGCGAGGGGCACATCATGGGCCAGGTTGAGAAGGAACTCCCGGAAGCGGAGGGGGACCACCAACACGCGGCTGGCCCCGAGTTCTGCTACTTTCTGTTCACTGTACAACAGGCCCTCGGCCCAGTAGATCCAGTGGGTGCCGGTCTGGTCACCGTTGGCTTGCGCGGTCGCCTGTTGTCGGACCCCTTCGAGAGAGGGACAGGACTGTTGTTCTTGCTGGAACTGCTCTCGGGTGGGGCCCCCTTCGTGTCGCCATTGTGTCAGCTCTGGTAGGGCGCTCGGAGAAGCCATCTCTTCGGGGGAGGATTCGCTGGGTCCAGGGTCGGTGTCCGCCTCCTCCTCGCTGCTGGTGGGAGGGGGTGGGAGCCCCTCGGGTTGGGCGGTCCCGGAGGTCGAGGATGAGCGGGGGGCCTGGGCGGTCATGGACCGGGTGATGGCGCAGGCCCAATCAGCCAGTCCCAACATTCGGAGGTGCTCTCGTCGCTCTACTTGAGCCCAGGGGGAACTTTCCAAGTCGTTCCCCAGGAGGCAGTCGACCGGGGCGTCGTCGCGCACTGTCACCTTCAGCAGGCCCGTCACCCCTCCCCACTCGAAGGGGACCAGGGCCATCTGGCATAGGCTTTCACTGTTGTCGGCCGTCCGTACGGGGCACAGCACATTCGGTAGAATCTGTTCAGGGGTCACCAGGTGGCAGCGGACAGCGGTGATACTGGCGCCTGTGTCACGAAGGGCTTCGGCCCGTTGTCCATTGACCGTGACCTGCTGCCGGTACTTCTGGGTGTTGGTTGGGATGGGGGTGCAGGGTACCATCTCTCGGCTACTCAGGCAGACCAGGGACATGGCTGCCGGCTCCCACTCAGTGTTCTCTCGGTCGAGGGCCTCCTCTTCCTCTTCTCCTCCCCCCAAGGCGGCGGCTGTCAGCTGCCGGGGCGGGGGCCCGCCGGCCCCGTTTCTTCGGTTCAGAGGGCAGGCCGGATCGCTGGCAAAGTGTCCGGTTTGTTGGCAGCCGTAGCAGGTCACTGGGGGCCGTGGTCCGGGTCGGGCCGGGCCCACCCTTCGGGCTAGGCTCGGGGAGAGATGTGGCTGCGGTGGCCCTCGAGGGGGGCTCCTGGGGGCCCCGGCGGGAGGGTCTCGGTTCCTGTTCGGCCCTCCCCCCCACCGCGCTGGCGGGGGGGTCCGTTGGGGTTCCTCTGGTACTCCCCCATTGAGTTCCGGGGGACCCGGGAGTTGACCCATCGATCGGCCTCGACGGCAAGTTTTCGCGGGTCGGTCATTTTGCTGTCGAGGAGGTGCTGTCTCAGTTCCACGAAGCAATTGTTGGAAAGGTGTTCCCACACGATGAGGTCGACCAGCTGCCCGTAGGTGGTTACTTTGCTCCCTTTGATCCACCCTTCTAGGGCCCGACTGAAAAAGTCCACATATTCCACCCATGTGGTACCCGGGATTTTCTTGCAGTCTCTGAACCGCTGGCGGTACATTTCCGCTGTTAGCCCGTAGCGGGTGAGCAGGGCCTCCTTCATGTGATCGTAGGAGGTCATCACCTCCTCCGGTAGCTGGAGCAGCGTGTCCCGCCCTTCACTCAGGAACCGCCCCCACAGGCCCGCGCCCCAGTCTTTTTGGGGCACCCGATGAGAGGTCATGGCCACCTCGTAGGCCTTGAACCATTGTTGGATGTCGTCATTCTTGTAATACTCCTTGACGACCTCTTTCGGGATATGTACCTTGGCCTCGGAAGGCGGTAGAGTGTCTCTAGTACCGGGGGTGTCGGTCCCTCCGTTCTTGGCCTTGATCTCGAGCTCCTTGAGACTGCGCTCGTGCTCAAGAGTTAGTTTCTTTTCCTCCAACTCCCGGTGTCGTCTCTTCTCCTCTATCTCTTCTTGAAGGCGTAGCTGCTCTAGGGCCAGTTTCTTTTCTGCCAGCTGGAGTTCGCCGTCCAGCCGCAGTCGGGCGAGCTCTAGCTCGTGGCTCCGGACCTTTTCCCGCTCTCGTATTTCTTCTTCGGAGAGGCCGGTTTCTAGGCTCTTTCTTCCTCCGGTTGCCGGAGTCAGTGCGGTTGCTGTGGTCTCAGTCAGGGGCAAGGGCCCTTCTTCCTGGGAGGGGCCTGCCCCGGCCTCCAACCATGCCCTCAGAGCTTTCTGCATCTCCTCTTTGGTACCTAGGCTGGTGGTTGCAATGCCTTTGTCTTTGCAGAACTGTTTTAATTCTTTGTGCGTATATTCTTCCAGCCGTTCGGGCTGGAACTCCATTGTCGCGTTGTTTTCCTGGCTGCTCATGATGCTGTTCGTTTGGATGGGTAGCTAGTGGGTACTGGCTGGTACGTATTGCGTTCGGCTCGGATCCCGCCGCTGGCCACCAAATGTTGGAAGGCGGACCCCGAGGAGTCGGTGAGACCACCAAGGGGGGGGCCCTCTCACTGCACGAAGTAGCCGAGCGCTGCCGAGAAGTCTCCTGAGAGATCCTTCTCCTATCACGTACTAGCACAGTAACACCACCACACAGGACTCAAGGAGGTTGTCTTGTGACAAGCAATTCTTTATCAGCAATAAAAAAGGTTACGAGGTCAATATTTACACGAAGGGATCGAGGGATCCACCAAAAGTCTCAGTGTCTCTTTGGAAGGGTCGGGGTAGCGGGACAGTCTTTGGCAGGAATGCGGTACGAGGGTACCTGGGGCCCAGTTCTTATCCTCAAGCTGGAGGACCTCCGGATCTCGGAGGGGTCGAGCCGCGACGGCTTCAGCAGGGCTCTGGCGTACAGTTCGTGGAGAGCCGCGATTCAATCAGCAGGGCTCTCAAGATGGTTTCTGCTCAGCTCGAGCCGCGACGTCGTCAGCAGGGCTCCGAGGAAGGTTTCAGCGAGGTTGGGCCGCGACAGCGTCAGCAGGGCTCCGATGTTCCAGGTGGTTCAGAAAGGGTTCACAAGAAGGAGCCGCGACGCAGTCAGCAGGGCTCGTGATGGTTCCGACAAGAGTTCTTCTCCATAGGGTCAGCCGCGATTCAATCAGCAGGGCTCTCGACTCCGGGATACAACTGCCGAGCTGTGGTGGGGTCGCCCCAGATATAGGTCTGGAGCCCTTTGATGTCCGGACCTATGCGCCCGAGGGGGCGGAGTGGCCGGGTGGAGGTGGCCAGACGCCCAGCAGGAGAGGCGCCAGGCTCATGGGAGTTGCAGGGCGATCACACCTCGAGAGGGGAGGACAGTTGGGGGTCCCATCGATACTGTCCTCCGCCGGGGGCGATGAATGGTTCCTGCGGCACCCCCCTGGCTAGTTCGTGGTGCCTCGATGTCGGGGCTTCGCTGGGGTCGAGGCCGGGTTGAGCGGGGTCGCGCCGGCTGGTGCACGGTGTGACGTGGATGCCAACAAGATGGCGGAGCCACGAGGAGTATGCGACCACGTGCAGCTCCGGGTGAAGGGCCTTGGTGCAGTTCTGACGGGTGGCCCGTGAAGGCCGGGGCGGGGAATGGGCACAATCCAGGGGGTTAAGGACCACGCCACGAGGCCGGGTCCAACAGGGTTCATGAGCAGGTAAAGGGTCCTCCAGATGCACACCTCTGGGGGGTTCATGAGCGGGTAAAGGGTGCTCCAGATGCACACCTCTGGGGGGTTCATGAGCGGGTAAAGGGTGCTCCAGATGCACACCTCTGGGGGTGGTCCCATGAGCAGGTAAAGGGTCCTCCAGATGCACACCTCTGGGGGGTTCATGAGCAGGTAAAGGGTCCTCCAGATGCACACCTCTGGGGGTGGTCCCGTGAGCAGGTAAAGGGTGCTCCGAATGCACACCTCTGGGGGGTGGTCCCGTGAGCAGGTAAAGGGTGCTCCGGATGCACACCTCTGAGGGGTGGTCCCGTGAGCAGGTAAAGGGTGCTCCGGATGCACACCTCTGGGGGGCTCATGAACAGGTAAAGGGTCCTCCAGATACACACCTCTGGGAGGCGGTCTCATGAGCAGGTAAAGGGTGCTCCGGATGCACACCTCTGGGAGGCGGTCTCATGAGCAGGTAAAGGGTGCTCCGGATGCACACCTCAGGGGGTGGTCCTGTGAGCAGGTAAAGGGCCCTCCAGATGCACACCTCTGGGGGGTTCATGAGCAGGTAAAGGGTCCTCCAGATGCACACCTCTAGGGGCTTCATGAGCAGGTAAAGGGTGCTCCGGATGCACACCTCAGGGGTGGTCCCGTGAGCAGGTAAAGGGTCCTCCAGATGTACACCTCTGGGGGGTTCATGAGCAGGTAAAGGGTCCTCCAGATGTACACCTCTGGGGGGTTCATGAGCAGGTAAAGGGTCCTCCAGATGCACACCTCTGGGGGGTTCATGAGCGGGTAAAGGGTGCTCCAGATGCACACCTCTGGGGTGGTCCCATGAGCAGGTAAAGGGTCCTCCAGATGCACACCTCTGGGGGGCTCATGAGCAGGTAAAGGGTCCTCCAGATGCACACCTCTGGGGGGTGGTCCCGTGAGCAGGTAAAGGGTGCTCCGGATGCACACCTCTGGGGGGTTCATGAGCAGGTAAAGGGTGCTCCGGATGCACACCTCTGGGGGGGTTCATGAGCAGGTAAAGGGTCCTCCAGATGCACACCTCTGGGGGGTTCATGAGCGGGTAAAGGGTGCTCCGGATGCACACCTCTGGGGGGTTCATGGGCAGGTAAAGGGTGCTCCGGATGCACACCTCCAGGGGGTGGTCCCCTGAGCAGGTAAAGGGTCCTCCAGATGCACACCTCTGGGGGGGGGGGGGGGGAGTTTAGGAGCAGGTAAAGGGTCCTCCAGATGCACACCTCTGGGGGGGGGTTCAGGAGCAGGTAAAGGGTGCTCCAGATGCACACCTCTGGGGGGGGTTCAGGAGCAGGTAAAGGGTGCTCCGGATGCACACCTCCAGTGGGGGTCGGGGTCGGTGGGGAGAATTGATGAGCAGGTAAATGGCGCTCCAAATGCAACATCCAAGCCTAAAGCTGGAGCTCCCAGCAGCCTCTGCGAGCTCTACTCTGCGTCAGACTCAACTGTGCAGGTTCAACGCTGATTTGGCAGCAAGAATAGCAAGCAATACCCCCACGCACCCCAAACGTTATCCTGCTATTCTTGCACACAACACAGGCTTCACAATCATGTCGAAGGAGAGGGCGGCGAGTGCAGAGCCGGACCCCGACCCAGTCTTGATGCAAGCACCAGCCTGGTCTTCAGATGTGAAAGGTCTGGTTGCACCAAGAGAACCCTCGCCACCACTAAACCATTTCAATAAGAATAGTAGTAAAACTTTATAAAAATAAGAAAAACTGGATAATACTTTTGGCGTTTGACACCATTAGTCCAGGGCAACCAAATGGTCAGGTGCTGATGGTGCAGAACCAGAGCAAGTGGGATGGACTGGCCAACTGGCACACAAACACAGGTACATCTATAAGTATCTTGGAGCTAGAGGATCCTACCTCTGAGAAGTGGCACACAGACACAGGTACATCTATAAATACCTTAGGTACAGAAGTAAAGGGTCCTACCTCCGAGGACTGGCACACAAGCACAGGTACACAAGTATTTTGGGTACAGAGGTAAAGGGTCCTACCTCCGAGGCGCGGTCCCAAAACTGAGCCAGCACTTTGGTTCTGTAGTCTGGAAATATGGTCAATGGATTATTGGTCAGGATCAGCCTCTCGAGGCAGGGCAGGCTCCCGATGTGCCGGATCTCTTCAATCTGAAAGATGGAAGCAGGGTAAACGTTGAGGACCTTGTTTTGGGGTCTTTCGAGTATAGAAGTTGGGTCTTTGTACAGTCGACGGGGCTGACTACAAGCAGAGGAGCGCACACATTACTGGTGAATTCATCACGATGGGCACTCGAAGATGGAATTCAGTCTAAAGCAAGAAAACCAGAAAGCAAAAACTTCTATTTAGCAGCTACCGATTGGTTGCAACTGTGAAATACAACAACGCCTGGCAAATTCATTACAGTGGGAAGAAAACTTCAGCACACAACAGGAGGTCACAGTGATGGGTGCTTCATCTATGCTAAGAATGTAGCTCGTCATACATGGGTATGCGAGTATGAACTCAGGGGTCCAGACGTGGGCATGGAGAGTATGGACTCTGGGGCCCAGACGTGGGCATGGAGAGTATGGACTCTGGGGTCCAGTCGTGGGCATGGAGAGTGTGAGAAGTTGGCCTGGTATATGCTGTCCACTAGTTATAGTGGGCACCTTGCACCAGTCCAAATAACCCTTATTGATGATTAGGTTTAAGACAACCTTTATTGAAAGCTATCCTAGTGGTAGCTATGGAGAGCAGCCTTCAGGCTAAGTCTCGAAGGAATGTAAAGTAGCTTGGTTTACCAGATTATAACCTCTTGAATGACCAAATGAAAGGGGAACCACACATGGTATATATATATATATATATATATATATATATATATATATATATATATATATATATATAAAAAAATATATGTATTGTTGCTAAACGCTCTCTACTAACCTCTTTGAGATTAGAGAGCACGGCACACAATATTACAGTTCTAAAACGACAGTAAATAGCACAATATACAATGGGCCCCAGGGCACCAAACCATATATTAAGAAAGTGGTATAAGAACCACGACTTGACTAGACAGTGCCTAGAGCACGTAGAATCGCTGGGACCCCAAGGAACCACCCAAGGTAGTGACACAGGGGACCCGCGGGGGCCGTGTGCAGTGAGAGAACAGTCGCAGCTCCGTTAGCTCCTATGGGGAAAGGAGAGTATGGAATTTTAAAGTTTAAGGACACTTAGGAGAGGACTTTGAGCAAACCCCTTTAGACTTAGGGGGTTAGGGAGAATAGATTCCAAAGGCTGCAGAGGGGCTCTATTCATGCATAGGAACCCTGTCACATAAAACCAAGCACCCTGCCTTCAGGATTGATAAGGCCTGCCATAGGGTTGACTGGTAGGTTTATATGTGCAGTGATAGGGTGAGATATAGTGAATCTATATCTCAGTAAGGGGTGCATGCACCACCTTACCCAGGCTACAGAAGCAGTCCTGTGGTGTCATTTTGTAAGGCTTTCCAGGGGTGGCATAATATATGCTGCAGCCCCTGGGAGGCCTCTGGGGTACCTATGCCCTGGGTACATAGTATACCATATACTAGGGACTTATAAGGGTGCCCCAGAATCCAATCTGGAGTGTACCTAAAGTACATGCAATCAATTTTAGGGAGAAAGCAGATACACAGGGGTCCTGAATAGCAGGATCCCTGAATAGCAGGATCCCAGCCAGACTAAGTCAAAAACCAGCAAAACACCAGGAAACAAGCATTTACAATGCAATGGTCTCGGCATTGTTAAAGTTAGAGCTATTGGCACTGCTCATGACATTATTTTTGTTTATGTTTTTGTTTTTAAAACATTTAAAGAAACGGCATTGTTATTTTCAATGTCAATAGCTTAATCGCTCTCAAATGCGAGACCTATTGCATTTGCACCCACACACAGAGCCACACACACAAAGCCACCCACACACACAGCCACCCACACAGAGCCACCTACACACACACACACACACACACACACACAGAGTTACCCACCCACAGACAGAGCCACCTACCAAAAAAGCCAACCACACAGAGGCGCGCACACACACACACACACACAGCCTACCACACACACACACACACAGCCTAGCACACACACACACACAGATCTTAGAGTGGCTATTGAGGAAATCATGGACTAAAGACGTGAAAGACTAAAGGCAAAAGCAGCACAGGTTGCGGTGACGCTCCTCCCAGACGGGAAACAACCTGTACAACGCAACTATTACATCGCACTACACTTACAAAGCAGGCATTACAACGGAACATCCTTTACAACGCATGGCACTACAACGCATACCATTACAACGCATACCATTACAACGCATGACACCACAAGTCATTATGTCTCGCGAGCGAGACTGCGCAAGCGCAGCCATCGCTAGCCGAGACCTAAAAATAGCACTGTCACCAACACCACCCTTCTTACAGGAGCCAAGGCTGGCCAATGGGCTGCGAGCTTGCTTAAGAAATCTAAGAGCAGCCAGCAGGTTTAAGGTTCGTATTCCCACATGAACTTTCATCCCTTCGTAAAATAGTGCA
Organism: Triturus cristatus; assembly: GCF_964204655.1. NCBI lineage: Eukaryota > Metazoa > Chordata > Amphibia > Caudata > Salamandridae > Triturus > Triturus cristatus. Next base: position 7,905,004 of record NC_140592.1, read on the forward strand.
TCACTAACACGATAACGCACGGAATAATTAATAAACAGATTAAAGTAAAGCCTACACTATGGTAGATAAGTGTAACATAACCACGGGTAATAACCCATTTGTTCAAGAGGCGCCTGAGAGTCGGAAAGGGGCTTGTAATGACTAGACAAGACTTTCACCTTACATTCCCCACACCAAAGATGGCGTTTCTTCCCTAAAATTAGGCCTAGGTGAACAGCAGTAGTGGGCAGATTTGTAATCTGTAATTCTTGCCATCACTCGATTTGTTTAACAGCTCCAGTGTTGCAAAGTCGTTTAAAAAAGTGTGCGAATTTGACAAAAATTACTGATTAACATAACTGTATCAAATTGTGATTTTTGAATCAACAAGTAGCAAAACAACGTCCTCTTAGTGACACCACGCGGGTGTAAATTGTCAGGTTTACACGGCTTGTCGAGCAGACTTGTTCTAGATGTATGGTAGAACACCAGTGATAAGGATTGTTAAGCATGAAAAAAAGCACAGCACAAACAAAACTGTGGAATGTTTGGGTTTCCATTTACAAAGCCACAATTAAATTCGAGAGCAGCGCTTAACTGACCCACCAGATTCATTTGGACGCCTGCTGCTGGGAATGGATATACCACTGTGCAAAGAAGCATAGTCTGACAGTAGGAGGCGCACAAAAACGGAGGGACAGTAAAGGGTGTGTGGGGCTGGGTCCATGGCAGGTGAGGCAAAAAGTAGAACCTGCGCCCTGTGCACACCGTGTGTTTCTCTCGTCAGTACAGGGCAATTGGTTGCCTAGATATGGACCTCCGTCATGAAAAATGCCGTAGATACGTGCAGGAGCTGCATACAGACAGGGGCATCCAAATTCAGGAATTGCAGTGAAAAGGCAGTGTGACACAAGCACCAAAGGCACGAACACACAACCATCACTAGTACTGAAACAAAACATTCAAGATATTTCAGGCAGTTGCAAAAGAAGCATCAAAGAGGCTGCCCCCATACACTGACATCAAAAGCAGGAGCAACGGTGTACAGACAGCCCTTAGAACGTAGCACAGAGCCATGGGCATTAGTGCACACACCCTGCGGGGAGAGCACACAAGAATCACATGTAGGGATCAGACTCCGGCGGTAAACAAGCAGCAACCATGGATATCACAGACCACAACACAGAGGCTTCCCAAGCAGGCAGGAATGCACGGAGGCATCCCAGCCGCGGAAGCAAAAGCAAAACTGCACGCGGGAGGATTTCAAAAGCGCAAAGCAGGGACAACAACCAGCTACCAAGGCAGAAGACACGAACGGCATCACCGCGGAGCAACCTGCACTGGACTCTACTCGGACACTTAACGGGAACAGGGAAGTGTGCAGCACCCCGAATCTACACAAGTCCCCTTTCCACCGGGTCAGCCCAGTTTCACATTTCAGCGCGGGGGAGGGCGAGCTCAGCCGCTTGCCTGTACCTTTAAACGGACATGGGTCTCCCGCATGCCTCGGCTCCCAGCACTTTCCCTTTCCGCAGTGCTCTTCGGTGCAGCGGGCGCGCGGGCTCCGGACTCTTACCTTCCGTCCGCTCCGGTGCTGCAGTAACAGGTGTCGCCGGGGACAGAGGAATGGCGGCCGGACCGAGCTATGCGTGCGCTTTCCCAGGCGGCCCAGACTCACAGGCCCCGCACTCCGCCTCTTACAACGGCAGCAGGCAGGGGAGGGGCGCTCTGCGCAGACTGCGCTCAATTTGGGGGGAGGGGAAACGGGAGCTCAGCTGAAGTGCCTGCTGTAGGCAGGAGACCTGCGAAGTCGCCCCCTTGTGTGTTTTTCTCCAAACAGGACACCAGGTGTAAACGGACGATTACGTGCGGTCTGCTAAAACAGGGAATCAGGAACAAAAATGCTTGTCTTGGAAAGCATGGCTGCGTGTTTTGAAACGTTTCGAAATGCACGTGGAGCGGCTGTTTGCACTGATTACTAAACCTTATTTTCTCCCCGTGAGGCTGGGGACATTCAGCTCATTGACCCCCAGGGTCTATTGACACTCCGACTACAAATACCATTGTTTTTGAACCATTGTTTAAATCTCCTTATGTAACGTACTATATGGTTCTAGTGTAAAGCGCTCTGACACCTTTGGGTAAAGTCTGCGCTATATCAAACTGCATTAAATGCATACATTGTTTTGTTTAGTCAACATAATTAATCTTCTGTTCACAGCTCCAGTAACAAGTCCTACACAAGGCGATCAGGTGAGGGAGCAACGCCGGGACACCACCGCCTTTCTCCGAGGCAGAGAAGATATGCCTCGGAGAAACGCAGCCTCGTTTTCGGATTGGGGGGCGTGTTTTGCTGTTGTCTCCTCCCTGAGACTTCTCGCAAAAAACACGCCCCCCGATCCGAAAAGGACGGGGCAGGATCGGAGTGACGGGACCTCTTCTCCAATGGCTGGCCAGCATTTACTAGGCCAGCCAATGGAGAACAGGGAAGAAGAGGGGCGGGTTCAAGCCCCTCTTCACCCAAGTCATTATGTCTCGCGAGCGAGACTGCGCAAGCGCAGCCATCGCTAGCCGAGACCTAAAAAGTGGGGGCAACCATGCAGTCAGATTTCACCTTCCTACATAACCCCCCCCCCCCCCTCCAAATGAAAGGAGATAAGGCTAACCTTGGCCAGTTGAGCCTTTATTGACTAAGTGGCCATATAAGGAAGAACCTGCACTAGCATGGTTACCCCCTGTCGTATGGTCCACTAAGCAATCCCTAACCCCAAGGGTAGGTCACCATGGAGGCCTTTCTTTCCACGACTGAGTTGTATCTGGCCCTAAGGGTCAACCTTTGGCTGTTTACAGCTGGGGTTGGGTCCCTTTGGTTGGAACACTGGGGGGACATGGTAGGTTTGGAACCTTTTGGTCCCAGGTTTGCCTTTGCCCAACAAAGTCCATCTGGGAGAGGTCCCTACACAGAGGTAAGGGGGATCCCTCAGTTTGTTGAGGAATTTTCACCTAGCTAGGGCTACTAGACTGGGTGCCCCTAATCTGCTGGTGGGGGGGTTCCTCTGGACAGGGGGCCCTGTGGGGTCCACTGACCTCCCTGACCTCTGCAGCCCTGGACTGACTGAGGCAGGGTAGAGAGGAGCAGGTTATCTGCACCAGACTGGGTACCACCTTGGAAGAGTCCCCTGCCATCAGGGGTGTTGCCAGGACAGGCCTGACCACCTCTGGGGCAGTTCCTTCACTAGGGGTAGGATCACTTTCCCGAGGAGGCTGACCCTTACCTATAGTCTGGGGGGGAAAGAAGACATTTCTTCCACCCTTGTGCTCTCTTGTGGAGGAGAGTGTGCCATTCTTTAAGGCTCCTTCACTCCAAAGTTTCCCTGGGGTTTGGCTGTGGCCATCGCAGCCCCATCAACTCTCTCAGGGAGGCCTAACATTCTTAATTGGACCTGGTATTCAACTTCCGCCCAGGTTGAAATTTCCAGATCATTGCCCAACAGGCAATCTACACGTTTAGGGACACTGCCACTCTCTTTGGGCCAGTGACCCCTCCCCAGCTGAGATTGACCATGGCCATGGGGTGATCTGTTCTGATACCATCAATGTTGGTCACCTGGTACTTGAACTCCGGTAAAAGCTGCTGAGGGGAGTGGGGGGGGGGTGGACTAGTTTGCATGTCACCATGGGGACACTAGCCCCTGTGTCCCTGAATGCCAAAACCTTCTGACCATTGATTAGGGGCTCCTAACTGTACTTGCCCAAAGTAGTGGGACTCATAGTAAAAGTGGCAAATCCCATGCCACCATCACAGACTGAGCATGCCTATGAGGGGGACCTCTCTAAATGATGGCCCACCTCAGTTCCCCATGAGAATGCACCTAACTTTTTGGGTGCACTACCACCACCTTGGTGATTACTACTGGCAGTACCAGGAGGAGTTGTAGCATTGGTAGGAGGAACATTTTCCTTATTGCCAACCCTAGGGCAAATGGGATCATTTTTCCAGTGGCCAGGCTTTTTACAAACATGGCAATAGGGATTCTATTCAGGGGAGGAAGGAGTTTGAGGCCCTCCCCCAGAAGAGGACTTTTGGGGCCCGGTAGTGGACTTATCTTTTGATTTATCCCCACCTTTCTCTTGGTTTTTTGGAAGAATCTTTCTTCTGGTCACCACCCTGATTCTTTGGCTTTAGCCTGGTTCTGACCCATTTGTCTGCCTTCTTTCCCAATTCTTGGGGAGAGGTCAGATCAGAGTCCACCAGGTACTGGTGTAAAAGCCATTTTTGACAATTAAGGATCTGCCCCCTCAATCAAATTGTACAATCCTGAAAAGTCATGCACTTTGCTGCCATGTATCCAACCTTCCAGAGCCTTAGTAGCACAATCTACAAAGTCAACCCAGTCTTGAGTCTATGCCTTTTGGGTGTCTCTGAACTTAATCCTGTATTGCTCAGTGGTTAGGCCAAACCCATCAATCAGTGCACTCTTCAAGACTTGGTAATTGTCAGCATCCTCTTCTCTTACAGTGAGGAGCTTGTCTCTACCCTTGTCTGCAACGGAGAGCCACAAGATTGCTGCCCACTGCTCTTGAGGGACCCTCTGTACTTTACAGGCCCTTTCCAGTGCAGTTATCCATTTGTGGATGTCATCCCCACTCTGGCAGGGAGGGACAATCTTGTTCAGGTTCCTATGGTCATGAGTATGGTCTCTGCCTATAGGGACACTGTTGCTGCCACCGTGGGGCTCTAGCCCCATCTTTGTGAAGCTCTCTGGAGCTCCAGGGATTCCCTGTCTAGGGCCAGCTGCTCTTTCTTGATCCTAAGCTTAGCTTTCTCAAACTCAAGCAGTTGGCTACTTCTCTCATAAGAGGACTCCCTTCTCTGAGAAGTAGAGCTCCTATGAGAGGTGGTGGTCCTATTTGAAACAGAGGTCCCTACAGATGTACCAGAATGATTAGATTCCTGAGGGAGATCTAGAGCTTCTTGGTAAACTGTTAACCCTTCCAGGTGGAGTGAAAATGGGCCCTATGGGCTCTTCTTCCTCACATTCAGGAAAGATTGGAATTTCCAGGTTAGAGTCATCTTGATCCTCCTGGTCAGCTTCAGATTCTAGGTCATAGGTGTCGTCACCTCTTGGCCGTTCCTCTTCTGCTGCCCCACCCACTCTGCCTACTTCCTCAGACCCTGGGGTCTTTGAGGTCATCTGCAAGCAACACATTTATGAGATGTTGCGTGGTTGGGCTTTTCCCTGTCTTCAATTTCCTTGAGGCACACAGTCCTCAATTCTTGGTATGTAACATGGTCATACTTAGTTGGGAGAGGCCTACAAGCTTTTGCCCTTGAAGACATGACTAGTGTGGTGTGGTGTATGCACCTACCTACTCTAGTGGGGCCTACTAAACTCTTGAGTTGTAAAAAGGGTGTGCTAAGCCCTTCACACACAACCCTAGGTTTAGTAGAACTTACTGTTATTCTAAACTTGATTTATATGTACCTATAGTGGTTTTCAGTTAGTCACTCAAAGAGATTATCTGGTAAAGCAATAGCAAGCTTGTATCCAACCGCTGCACACAAATGTGAGAAGTTGGCCTGGTATATGCTGTCCACTAGTTCTAGTCGGCACCTTGGATCAGTCCAAACAACCCTTATTGATGATTAGGTTTAAGACAACCTTTATTGAAAGCTATCCTAGTTTCAGCTATGGAGAGCAGCCTTCAGACTAAGTCTTGAAGGAGTGTAAAGCAGCTTGGTTTACCAGATTATAACCTCTTGAGTTACTAAATGAAAGGATAACCATACAAGGTATATATATATATATATATATTTATTTATTTCTCAACACTCTCTACTAAATTCTTTATGAAGTTAGAGAGCCAGGCACACAATCATATAGTTATTAAACAACAGTAAATAGCACAATATACAATGGGCCCCAGGGACGGACCAAACTATATATTAAGAAAGTGGTATAAGAACCACGACTTGACTAGACACGGTGCCTAGAGCACGTAGAATCACTGGGACCCCAAGGAACCACCCAAGGTAGTGACACAGGAGAATCACGGGGGATGTGTGCAGTGTGAGAACACAGGCGCGAGCCCTGTACTATTCTATAGGAAACTTGCAGTTGGAATTTTAAAGGTTTAGGACACTTAGGAGAGGACTTTGAGCCCCCCCCCCCCCTTTAGACTTAGGGGGTTCTAGGGCCAACATCCACGGGAGCACCGGAGTACTCGAGTTACCACACCCAGGGAAGCAGAGTGCATAGGTGTCATATGGTGTCGGGAATCGTCGTTGATTTCAATGGCGACCTTCTGCAAAGTGCTGCTGCTGGGAAGAAGAAAAGTGTCTGGTGTGATCCAAGCCTGGATCAAAGATCAGAAGAACCTGAAAGCAGAGGAGACAGAGTCTGGGTCACTTGCCAGTGACCAGGGGCACGATAGACTAATGCCCACCGATGTCGGGTGTTTCAGGTGTGAAGAGGTGAAACTTGACTCTGCAGCCACGAGGACCAGGAGGCGTCAACGACAACCAGGAACTGGATTCGAGCTGTCCCACGAATGATGTCGAGTGCTGCGGTGTCGGTGCTCGGATTGAACCCAACAAGCCTTGGCAACAGCAACCCATGTAGGAAGAGAAAAGACACTTCGGTGCAGACCAGCAGGTTACAGGGGCCTCCCCAAGCGATGGAGAGTCAGGGCACATCTGGAGCAACCAGGTAAGCCCAATCAGAGTTAGAGTTGCCTTCACAGGGACCCACCAGTCGACGGACCAGGGATCGCGAAGGGACCTCGAGAGGAATCACACAATACCAGCCCACGGGACACTACGAGTGTAGACCAGTAATCTTCAGTAGAAACACTGCTCGAGGTGTGGACTACAAGTAGCCCAAAGCACAGCCTCAAGGATCGACGAGAAGCATATGCACATGCAAATGTGAATGGTGTTCAGGGGTTCCGGTTCCATGGTCTCCACGAGGGCTACGGGTCTCAGCTTTGCTGGGAGCTCGGGTCGGCCTCTGGGAATTCTGGGAACTCACCTCCTGTGTTGCAAATTCTTCGGAGTCCGTCGGGAGCTTCGGAGATGCAAACTGGGCAGATGCATCTTTGGTGCCTGCCAAGCAGGGGAGTAACTCCTTTACTCCAAGGGAGATTCTTCAGTCATCTAGCGCCTTGTAGATTGTCGAAGTTCCAGGATGATGTATCAGAATTTCGTCCAGGTGTAATATAAAGGCCTGTAGCCATGGGTTCCTATCTTATACCGAAGGAAGGGGTGGAACAAACTCTAGGGACCCACCTATGGGAGGGTCAGGAAAGAGGGGTGGCTACACCCATTTCCTTTGTCCAGTTTCACGCCAGAGCAGGGGCTGGTAGCCCCTGCAACCAGTTTGAGCTGGACTATGCACAGGGACACCAAATGTGCCCCCAGTGCAAGACTTCAAAGCACTCAGAGTGCACCCACCCAGCCCAGATACACTAAAGCCTGTCTGGGAGGTGGTCACACCTCCCTGTGACAGGAAACCTATTGTCCAGGCCTCCCCTGCCGGAGTTTCGTCCAGCAGCAGGAGAGCAGACTCGTGTCTGTGGCTGGCAGCATCCATTTTGTGATGCCTGGGCTCTGTTAACTGGTATACCGGTGCGTTATGTCTCTCCCTCTAGAAGAGTGGGATCATACTCTCACACCAGTTACTGGTATGGGGGTATGATTCCAAGGTGTTTGACACCAAACACGACATGTTTCCATTCCAAAGTTAGCATTTACCTTTTGGTTATAATGCACTTAAGAGTATATGGTTTGGCTGCATCACAAACAACCCCGGAATAAAGGTTCTGAAGGCTGCAGAGGGGCCCTGCTCATGCATGGGCACCCTCTCACATAAAACCCAGCACCCTGCCTTCAGGATTGGTAAGGCCTGCCATAGGGGTGACTGATAGGTTTCTATGTGCAGTGATATGGAGAGATATAGTGAACCTATATCTCAGCAAGGGGTGCATGCACCACCTTACACAGGCTGCTGTAGCAGTCCTGTTGTGTCATTTTGGAAGGCTTCCCAGGGGTGGCATAATACATGCTGCAGCCCCCAAGAGGCCTCTGGGGTACCTATGCCCTGGGTATATAGTATACCATATACTAGGGACTGATAAGGGTACCCCAGAATCCAATCTGGCGTGTACCTAAAGTACATGCAATCAATTTTAAGGAGAAAGCAGATAGTCTGGCTGGGATCCTGCTATTCAGGACCCCAGCCTAAGTGGAAAACCAGCAAAACACCAGGAAAAAAGTGGGGGCAATGATGCAGTCAGATTCCACCTTCCTACAGAGAGTACAGACCCTGGGTTCCAGGCGTGGGGAGTCACGACCCTGGGGTCCAGGCGTGGGGAGTCACGACCCTGGGGTCCAGGCGTGGGGAGTCACGACCCTGGGGTCCAGGCGTGGGGAGTCACGACCCTGGGGTCCAGGCGTGGGGAGTCACGACCCTGGGGTCCAGGCGTGGGGAGTCACGACTCTGGGGTCCAGGCGTGGGGAGTCACGACTCTGGGGTCCAGGCGTGGGGAGTCACGACTCTGGGGTCCAGGCGTGGGGAGTCACGACTCTGGGGTCCAGGCGTGGGGAGTCACGACTCTGGGGTCCAGGCGTGGGGAGTCACGACTCTGGGGTCCAGGCGTGGGGAGTCACGACTCTGGGTTCCAGGCGTGGGGAGTCACGACTCTGGGTTCCAGGCGTGGGGAGTCACGACTCTGGGTTCCAGGCGTGGGGAGTCACGACTCTGGGTTCCAGGCGTGGGGAGTCACGACTCTGGGTTCCAGGCGTGGGGAGTCACGACTCTGGGTTCCAGGCGTGGGGAGTCACGACTCTGGGTTCCAGGCGTGGGGAGTCACGACTCTGGGGTCCAGGCGTGGGGAGTCACGACCCTGGGGTCCAGGCGTGGGGAGTCACGACCCTGGGGTCCAGGCGTGGGGAGTCACGACCCTGGGGTCCAGGCGTGGGGAGTCACGACCCTGGGGTCCAGGCGTGGGGAGTCACGACCCTGGGGTCCAGGCGTGGGGAGTCACGACCCTGGGGTCCAGGCGTGGGGAGTCACGACCCTGGGGTCCAGGCGTGGGGAGTCACGACCCTGGGGTCCAGGCGTGGGGAGTCACGACCCTGGGGTCCAGGCGTGGGGAGTCACGACCCTGGGTTCCAGGCGTGGGGAGTCACGACCCTGGGTTCCAGGCGTGGGGAGTCACGACCCTGGGTTCCAGGCGTGGGGAGTCACGACTCTGGGTTCCAGGCGTGGGGAGTCACGACTCTGGGTTCCAGGCGTGGGGAGTCACGACTCTGGGTTCCAGGCGTGGGGAGTCACGACTCTGGGTTCCAGGCGTGGGGAGTCACGACTCTGGGTTCCAGGCGTGGGGAGTCACGACTCTGGGTTCCAGGCGTGGGGAGTCACGACTCTGGGTTCCAGGCGTGGGGAGTCACGACTCTGGGTTCCAAGTGTGAGCATGGAGAATATAGACTCTAGGGTCCAGCCAAGGAGAGTTTGGACTCTTGGGTCCAGGCTTGGGCATGGGGAGTATGGAATCAGGGTTCCATGAGTGGGCATGGAGAGTATGGACTCTAGGGTCCAGGAGCGCTGTTGCTGGTCATGTGGTGAATATCCTAGACCTGCCAGGAGTGTCTGGTGCTGGGTATCGCCTCAGCTGCTGGATATAAACTTATATTACTTTTCCAAGTCTACACAGCGTCTCTTTGCAGACGCACACCAATCACGTTAAGGGGCTTAAAGTGACATTCTGGTTAATGATGTCGGAATAGGTCTGTATCCCAAGCTGATACCAAACAAATCAACATTTCAGAACACCTACTGTGGTGACTTGTAGAGGAACCGAACCAGGTATAGAGAAGTCTAGTTCCTCCACACAGAATGGCCAGGTACAAAAGATTTGCAACTTCCAAGCTTGCAAGTATAGGAGGAAGTTTCATAAAACAAAGTAAATGCGCTCTTCACCATACACAGGCATCAGGACAACAGACCTTAGGACGTGGGTATATTATTTTCTTCCAACTCAAGTCTCCAAGTTTTGGAGAACATGTGTCATCTGACGAGTGCTCGCCCTTCCCTCCCACAATACTTTGGGGTTTTTAATCTCCCAGGTATGCTTTCCTGGTGCAGTGTATTCCTCTCCCTCCGATCTCTGCCCCCACCCAGGACACCTTTGAACACAGGGAGGCAAAGTGTTAACTTCTTTCAAACAGATGCCTTGTATTTGGCAAGAAAAGAAAAACGAACAGGATAAGTTTCTAGTACCAGACTTTGCAAAATAGGAGTTGGGCACCAAGGCTCAAGGACAAGATGTGGAAGAGAAACAAAAGGCTCAAAGTCTTCATTGTGGAGGATGTGAGGGTGCGATTTTGTCATTTCATTGAACATAACCACAGGAACAGCTGTACAAGTTCTACTCCAACAATGATCAACCACCAAGAAATCCACATCTGCCACCAGCCCAGCGACCACCTCCTCTGTGCCACCGTTCCATCCCTCCATCGTGGCATGGCCAGTACCTACCCACCTTCGAGCCCACCACTCAATACACGCCTCTCTCAGTTTTCATGCTGAATATGCATGAGGCTTCGAGGTTCCTATGAGGTGTATTCGATCCTTGCTCCACTGAGTGCTGCTTTCACAAATGCCACACACTGCTGTCCACAACCAATGGGTGAGTGAATAGCTTTGTGTGTGTGTGTGAAGGTGTGCGCGCATAGGGGTGTGTGTGTGTGTGTGTGTGTGTGTGTGTGTGTGAAGGTGTGTGCGCATAGGGGTGTGTGTGTGAAGGTGTGTGCGCATAGGGGTGTGTGTGTGAAGGTGTGTGCGCATAGGGGTGTGTGTGTGTGGTGTGTGTGCGAGAAGGTGTGTGTGCGAGAAGGTGTGTGTGCGAGAAGGTGTGTGTGCGAGAAGGTGTGTGTGAGAGAAGGTGTGTGTGAGAGAAGGTGTGTGTGAGAGAAGGTGTGTGTGAGAGAAGGTGTGTGTGAGAGAAGGTGTGTGTGAGAGAAGGTGTGTGTGAGAGAAGGTGTGTGTGAGAGAAGGTGTGTGTGAGAGAAGGTGTGTGTGAGAGAAGGTGTGTGTGAGAGAAGGTGTGTGTGAGAGAAGGTGTGTGTGAGAGAAGGTGTGTGTGAGAGAAGGTGTGTGTGAGAGAAGGTGTGTGTGAGAAGGTGTGTGTGAGAAGGTGTGTGTGAGAAGGTGTGTGTGTGAAGGTGTGTGAAGGTGTGTGAAGGTGTGTGAAGGTGTGTGAAGGTGTGTGAAGGTGTGTGAAGGTGTGTGAAGGTGTGTGAAGGTGTGTGAAGGTGTGTGAAGGTGTGTGAAGGTGTGTGAAGGTGTGTGAAGGTGTGTGAAGGTGTGTGTGAGAATGTGCATGAATGTGTGTGTGAAGGTGTGTGTGAGAATGTGCATGAATGTGTGTGTGTAGGTGTGTGTGTGAAGGTATGTGTGTGAGTGAAGTGTGTGTGTGAGAAGGGGTGTGTGTGTAGGTGTGTATGTATGTGTGCGTGCATACATGGGTGTGTGTGTGTGTATAGTGGTGTGTGTGCAGAGGTGTATGTATGTATATATGGAATATGCTACTTACCAGTATGCATCTGTTCTTGGCATGTAGAGCTGCAGAGTTGTACACTTAGCATAGATCGCCATCTGGTGTTGGGCCCGGATGTTTGCAGTTTGTTTTTGTTCTTTGGACAGTCTTTGGAAGTCACGAGTTCGGTGACTCCTCCTTCGGTCCGTACTGCGCATGGGCTTCGGCTCCATCCTCAGATTGTTTTTCGCCAACAGGGAAATGATGGAGCGTAGTAATAACAGTGAGAAACCCATGTGTGTTGTATCTAAATAAGATGGACTGGAACGGATACAGGTAGCCGGGGAGGCGGGTGGGCGTGTACAACTCTGCAGCTCTACATGCCAAGAACAGATGCATACTGGTAAGTAGCATATTCCGTTCGAGGCATATGAGCTGCAGATTGTACACTTAGCATAGATTATATAGCAGTACCCAACCTTAGCGGCGACCACCGGTATCCGTTGCAGTGGTTTGAAAAAGTGTCTTTAGTACAGCCTGGCCCACACTAGCTTGCTGCTTGGAATGCACGTCTACACAGTAATGTTTTGTGAAGGTGTGCGGTGTTGACCATGTGGCTGCTTTGCAGATGTCATCTAAGGGTATGTTCCCTAGAAAAGCCATAGAAGCCCCTAACTTTCTAGTAGAGTGGGCTTTAGGTGGAACAGATAATGTTCTTTTTGCCTTTTGATAGCAAATTTGTATGCACTTTACAATCCACCTAGCTATCCCTGATTTAGAGATGGGGTTGCCTTTATGTGGTGGAGAGAAGGAAACGAACAATTGTTTAGTCTTCCTGAAGGGTTGCGTTCTTTGTATGTAGTACAGCAAAGCCCTTTTAACATCGAGTGTGTGTAAGGCCCTCTCTGCAACAGATTGGGGTTGCGAGAAAAAGACAGGTAATTCCACCGATTGATTGAGATGGAAGGGGGAAATGACCTTGGGCAGAAACTTCGGATTTGTACGAAGTATGACCTTGCTGTGATGTATTTGTAGGAAGGGTTCCTGTATAGTGAACGCTTGTATTTCACCAACCCTTCTAAGGGAAGTGATAGCTACGAGGAAAGCTGTTTTCCAGGTGAGGAACTGTAGCTCACATTTATGCATTGGTTCGAAGGGCGGACCCATTAGCCGTGTAAGAACTACATTTAGATTCCATACAGGGGAAGGTGGTGCCCTGGGAGGAATTACTCGTTTAAGGCCTTCCATAAAGGCTTTAATAGCGGGCACTCTGAACAGTGATAAATGCTGTCTGTTTTGTAGATAAGCAGCGATCGCTGCTAGGTGTAGGCGCATGGAGGAATATGCCAGGTTACACCTGTGAAGATGGAGCAGATAGCATATGATGTGCTGTATGGATGCATCTAAAGGGTTGATTATATTGTTACGGCAGTAAATTACAAATCTTTTCCACTTTGCGGCATAGCATGCTCTAGTGGTAGGACGTCTGGCTTCCATGATGATGTTCATGCAATCAGGGGGAAGGTTAAGGTATCCAAATTCTAAGATTTCAGGAGCCAGATCGCAAGGTTGAGCTGAGCTGGGTCCGGGTGCCTGATTTCTCCATGGTTCTGGGTTAGGAGGCATGGGGACAGGTGCAGTTTTTGATGTGGTACCACCGATAGCTGTAGTAGTGTGGTGTACCACGGCTGCCTGACCCATGTTGGGGCTACTAGAATGAGTGTGAGGGAGTGCTGCTGTAGCTTCCTTACCACTAATGGAATTAGCGGGAGAGGTGGAAAGGCGTATGCAAATTTGCCTGACCAGTTCATCCATATCGCATTGCCCTTGGACAATGGGTGTGGGTATCAGGCGGCGAAGCTTGGGCATTTTTTGTTTTCGTGGGTGGCGAAGAGGTCTATCTGAGGATGCCCCCACTGTTGGAAGAATGGGTGAAGAACTTGTGGATGCAGTTCCCATTCGTGTAGTTGTTGCGTTTGTCTGCTGAGCAGATCTGCCACGGTGTTTTGTACGCCTGGAACGTGCTGTGCCAGGAGAAAGATGTTTTGGGGAATTGCCCATCTCCATATGCTCTGGGCTAAGTGGGAGAGCTGGGGAGAGTGTGTCCCCCCCTGTTTTTGGATATAATACATTGCAGTCATGTTGTCTGTGCGAATGAGGACTGCTTTGCCCGAAATCTGCTTTTGAAAGGATTTTAGGGCTAGAAAGATTGCCAAGAGCTCCAGATGGTTGATGTGGAGCGATTTTTGCTGTGGCGTCCATAGACCTTGCATTGTGAGGTGTAAGATGTGCGCTCCCCAGCCGGAGAGCGATGCGTCCGCTGTTAGAATCACCTGAGGAACCGGGTCCAGGAACGGCCGTCCTTTGGAAAGGTTTGTGGTGTTCCACCACTGCAGAGAGTGATGGGTGCGGCCGTCCACCAACACCAGATCCGTCAGCTGACCCTGGGCCTGGTTCCACTGTTGTGCTAGGCACTCTTGAAGTGGACGCATGTGGAGTCTTGCATGGGGCACTATAAAAATGCAGGACGCCATCATTCCTATGAGCTTCATAAACACTCTTGCTGGAAGAGAGTGTTGAGGAAGGAATGTTTTGCGCAAGGCTTGTATGCTTGCGATTCTGGCTGAATTTGGATAGGCAATACCTTTGGAGGTGTCTATAGTTGCCCCGAGATATTGCTTTGTGTGGGATGGTAAGAGGTGGGACTTTTGGTAGTTCACCGTGAAGCCTAGCCGGTGGAGTAGTTGAATGGTGCTGTTGGTATGTTGCACACATTGATCGTAGGACGCGGCTTTTATTAGCCAGTCGTCTAGATAAGGGAAGACGTGAATTTGTTGACGTCTGAGGTGTGCTGCTACAACTGCTAGGCATTTGGTAAACACCCGTGGTGCGGTGGTGACCCCGAAGGGGAGAACCGTGAATTGGTAATGCTGACCGTCCACCACGAACCTGAGGTACTTCCTGTGAGAAGGGTGTATTGGAATGTGAAAGTATGCGTCTTTCAGATCCAAGGTAGTGAGAAAGTCTCCCTGACAGAGGAGCGGGAGGACTTGTTGTAGGGTGACCATGTGGAAATGGTCTGAATGTATGTAGGCATTTAGAGGCCGGAGGTCCAGAATGGGCCTCAGGGTCCCGTCTTTCTTTGGTATTAAGAAATAGAGAGAGTAGACCCCTAGATTTTGCTGATGGACGGGGACCTGCTCTATAGCGTGTTTTTGGAGGAGGGAGAGCACCTCCTGTTTGAGTAGTGTGGAATGTTCTTGAGACATTGGACGGTGCCTTGGTGGGATATTGGGTGGGGTAGATGTTAGTTCGAGACAGTACCCTGACCGAATAATTTGGGTCACCCATTTGTCCGATGTTATGGACTCCCATGCGTGGATAAAGTTTTGCAGTCTGCCCCCGACCGGAGTGGGATGGTCTGGGGGGGGAGGGAAGGGGAGTCATTGTGTGGGCGGGGTGGCAGAACGGGTGGTGTTAGTTTTGCCCCTGCCCTTATTGTTGTTGCCTCTGTAACCACCTCTTTGGTTGCCCTTTGAAAAGGTATTTTGAGGAGGGGACTTGTAGGAGGTAGAGGCGCTATCGGTGGAGAAGCCTCTGCCTGTGCTACGAAAGGATGAGCGTCGAAAGGAACGTTAAGGGGCCTGTGTTTGGAGTGCCCCCATAGACTTTGCTGTGTCTGTGTCCTTTTTCATCTTTTCCAGCGCTTCGTCCACCTTTGGCCCAAAGAGAGTTTGTTGGTCAAAAGGGTGATTTAGTATCGACGCCTGGACTTCAGGCTTGAACCCTGAGATCCTGAGCCAGGCATGACGACGAAGCAGGACACTGGTATTTATGGCTCTAGAAGCAGTGTCGGCTGCATCGAGGGCACACTTAATGGAGGTGTTTGTAATTAGTTTACCCTCCTGTAGCATGTCATGAGCCTTGCGCTTGTGTTTTTCGGGGAGGTGCTGCATAAGAGCCTCAAGTTCGTCGTAGTGTGCTCTGTCATAGCGCGCAAGTAGCGCTTGTGTATTTGCGATGCGCCACATGTTTGCAGCTTGGGAGGCGGTGCGTTTGCCAGACGCGTCTAAAAGTTTCGATTCCTTGTCTGGCGGTGGGGCTTCTCCTGAGGACTGGGAGTTAGCCCGCTTTCTAGCTGTGGAGACAACTAGGGAATCTAAGGGAGCAGGGCCCTTAATGTATGCAGGGTCTGTGGGTGCCGCCTTGTACTTTTTTTCTATTCTAGGGTTCAGTACCCTGGCCCTGACAGGGTCTCTGAACACCTCTGCAGCATGCTTGGTGACACCTTTAAGCATGGGCAAGATAGACGTGGATTTGTCCTGAATGTCAAATGTGTCCAGTAGGAAGTCGTCTTCCACTGGTTCGCTGTGCATGTCCACCCCATGGTAGTGTGCTGCTCTCTGCACTAAGTGGTGAAACCCTAAGGAGTCCTCAGGAGGAGACGGCCTGGATGGGTATAGGTCGTCCTGAGGCATATCAGGTATGTCAGGGTTGTGGTAGTCTTCCCATGGGTCTGGGGTCCCCGGTGGAGTGGGGTCCATTGGGGCGTCCGCTGGGTCATAATGTGGGTCCCCGAAGTCCGGATCTGGGGACGGGGTCGGGGAGTGATAAGGTAAGGGTGGCGGAGACCTGGGAGGGGGAGGGGGTGGAGGAGGTGGAGGAGGCAGAGGAGGAGGTAGTGGGGAGGGCACTCTGAGGGGAGAAGTGGCAGAGTCCTTCCGTTTGGGTGGTGGAGGAGGAGCCGGAGTGTCAAGGCGTCTTTTCTTGACAACTAAAGTCAATAGCCCAGTCTTTGGATCTTTAGATAGAGTCTTTTGCAAAGGGTCTGGTGTAAACAGAGCCAGTGGCGCCGAATCGTCCGCTGGCGCCGATGGTTTCGGAGCCGAGGGCTTCGATGGTTTCTGTGCGCCATGTTTTTTTGGAGCCTCCGGTTTTTTCGGCGTCGAAGGAGTTTTCGGCGCCGGAGCGTCGGTGCCGACAGATTTGTGTTTGGTCGGCACCGAGAGTCCAGGCTTCGGCACCGATGGCTTCGGAGTCGAGCTGGGTATCACTTTCTTCGGTGCCGGATGGTGTTTTTCGGCACCAGGCGTCGGCTGGCTCGAGCCCGAGCTGCCGAGACTTCTGAGGCTTCGACACCGGGCCCGAAGGTGGGGTGATAGAAGCTGTGTGCTTGGTTTTGCCCAGGCCTGCAGGCGAGGGTGTAACCTGAGTCTCTTTGGTTTTGGGCGCGGGGGTGGGAGGGGGTACAGTACTCACGACCCGCTGCGCCGGTGTGATGTCCTCCACGTCGGAGTCGTCGGCCTCGGAAGCGCTGACGACGTCGTCCTCCTGCTCGGTGTGTAGTTGCCCCGAAGCTTCGGCGTCGTCTCCGAAGATGTCCGGTGGAGCCGCGGTCGAGGAGTGCGCCATGGTGCGTCGAGCTCTTCGATCCCGGATGGTCTTTTTAGATCGAAAAGACTTACAGGCGGGGCAGTCTCTAGCCTCGTGTTCTGGAGAGAGGCAAAGGTTACACACCTGATGGAGGTCGGTGTGGGGAAATTTAGACCCACATTTTGGGCACTTTTTGAACGGAGTCCTTTCCATCGGCCGGGACCGGAGTCGAGGAGGGCCCGAAGGCCGGTGGCGATGTACGGGATGGAGAAAAGTGCCGCTTCGAGAGATGAAGATTGGATGAAGAAAACTCGAAGAACGAGGATTTTCCGTCGAGGCTGGAACCGTAGAAGTTCGAAGCCGGAGCACGAAGTATCACATCCGAGCCCGATGGCGGAAAAAAACAATCTGAGGATGGAGCCGAAGCCCATGCGCAGTACGGACCGAAGGAGGAGTCACCGAACTCGTGACTTCCAAAGACTGTCCAAAGAACAAAAACAAACTGCAAACATCCGGGCCCAACACCAGATGGCGATCTATGCTAAGTGTACAATCTGTAGCTCATATGCCTCGAACATATAGTTTAGGGGCATTCTAAGGATGACAGCCCAGAAGATCACTCAAGCTATGTTGGTGTGTCTTGTGTGGAAGTCAGTGCAGATGCTAGCACCGGTTTGAAGTCCTTTTTCTAGAGACTGTCTGGTTCCTTCACTGTTTATGAAGAGCACAGACAAGGTCCAAGTGAGTTAAAGAGAGTGGTCACATTTAGTGAACAGAGACGGACAGCTCTGAGCCATTTCACATGATTTTTAAACTATGAAATCTTTAGAAAGGTTCACTAAATTTCGTGTCAATTCTCATGCGATTTCTTGGATGGGATTTGATACTTGGTGGAGGGCCATTGAATTGAGAGCCTTCTAGATGGTGTAAATGCTGTCGGGTGTTGTGGACATGTAGAGGAAGGCAGTGGAGGAGCCATAGAGTGGGCGTCGTCTTGTTAGATACCTCTAGAAATTTAATCGGACTCAATTTACGGAGGACACCCCTCATGCAGTCAGGTGGGGGGGGGGTGGTCAGGCATGCTTCCAGGAAGCCGCCCAGTAGGGTGTTTGCTGCCTCTGCAAAGATGTGGCAGGACTAGTGCTTGAGCGTCAATTCTGCATCCCATTTCTTGCAGCATTGCTTTCACGTTGCTGAGCTGGGGGAGTTGTGGCAAAGCCACTGCGTCTGAGTTGCAATGCGGTTCTAGAACAGAGGTTGATGGCTACGTAGGGGATCGAGCAGTAGATTAATTGTATAGTGTGAAGTTGTAGAGATTCATCAATGAAAGCCAGCTTTGCACTCTTCGCGAGTTTTCATCGTAGGAGATTAGCACCAAATGGAGGGCAAGCCCAATATACCCTTGAGGGCTTAGGCGAATAAATTGACAAAGTGAAGCTGCCGACAAGGGATTTTGTTCGTAACAAAGTAATTACTTGGTTACATTTCTTAGCGAGTTGTTTTATGGGTGTATTTAAACAAATTTTACCTCGTGTTTTGTTGTGGTTAGGGCGTTCTGGTTGATACTATCAATTTTCAAAAATTCTCATGACAAGAGCTTGAACAGGGGAGACCGGCAGACTTTTGCGTGTTTGAATTGAAGCAAGACATCTCTTGAAAACAGAACGAGGAAGGATCTCCCCCGTTCAAGCTCTAGTCATGAGAATTTTTGAAAATTGATAGTATCAACCAGAACGCCCTAACCACAACAAAACACGAGTATCGTGGGATTTCTAGAACTCACGAAGGGTCTTATTATGCAATAACTAACTGTCCTGAAGATGGTCTGATGGACTTCTGCCCTCCAAGACCGAAACGTCGACTCCATCATCTATTTTCGTAATATTCGATAAATGCAGTTGATTATTTTCTCAACAATGAGATTGGTCTCTGTCAAAACTGTACTGGAATAGATGTCTTTTGATGAAATGTGGATCTGATTTAACCCGCTTTTCATGATTTATTGCTCAAACCAATGGTTCTTATGTACTCCTTTTTATTCTGATCTATACATAAAAAGATTTGTGCTTTATTCACAAAAAAAGAACTCCCGTGTGTGTACTCTTTATATCTGAAGATTGTTCTCGTTGATAAATTTACTGCTGGTGTAAAATTTGTTTAAATACACCCATAAAACAACTCGCTAAGAAATATAACCAAGTAATTACTTTGTTACGAACAAAATCCCTTGTCGGCAGCTTCACTTTATCAATCGTAGGAGATTAGCACAGATTTCATTTACAGAAGGTTCACCCTGAGATAGGCGTACATGACCCACGGTTGTATCGTGATAAGGGAATACTTCAAACGATCCCAGTCTCGTGCAGTGGAGACTTTCAGAGCAAAACATATCGCACCGTCAATACGGATTTATCTTGAGGTCTCCGCTTCAAGGGGTGTTGTGTAGGGAGTGAGGATCACGGCCTTGAGCAGCGCACAGAATTTGGTGATGGGTTGAACCAGCAGGACCAACTGGAATCCTTTCTTCAGGTAAGATGATGATGCAGAACACGCCCGCTCCAGAGGCACAGGTTTTGAGCAGGAACCGATGGTTGGTGGTGTCAAAGGATGCAGTGAGGTCGAGCAGTAGGAGGAGTCTGGGACCACCGCTGTCTGACCTCTTGCTTGAATGGTCGCTGTCCGAGTCTTGTACTGTGGCCTGAACTCAAACTGAGGAAGTGCGCTAGTCATGACAGCTCGCTACTGAAGATCTCCAGCTCAATGATCCTCATCAGGAGACATAGGTGGGGGGAGAGGATGGTAGAACAGGAGGTCATCAGGGTCCAGACTGGGCTTCAACAGCAGGTTTGGGATCTGCTGTTCCTGAAGAATCTGTAAGGAGCCTTCGGCGAGGGATGAATGGACTATGTTTGGAAGCAGTGCAAGGACATCCTCGACGATCTCCGTGCTTTTTCTGGGCTTCATCCAAGAAGCTTATGCAGTAGGTGGTTTGTACCAAGGAGTTTTTCATTCGCTGCACATAAATGCTGCGGGTGCATCAGGTATTCTGGTCACTGACTGCAACCACTTACCCATGTGGTCTAATGGTCTGCATGCTGTCCTTCAGCTCTGGTCATACCATACTTTGGAGGGCTGGAGGTTTGTGCAGAGTTGCGTGTGTGCCTTGGAAGTCCACTGTGTTGTGACCACCACGCCTGATCTTAAATAGCGGGGTCTTGATGTCAGTGTGGCTGGTGCACGAGGGTGGAAGAAAGAGGAGAGGCTTGTCGAATGTACTGGTGGAATCTTCTAGAAAGATGGGCCTATTGTACAATTGATTTACTGCTCCTTTGCCGGAAGGTCAGGAGCGGACCCAGTTGGCTGTGTGGTCAGTCCAGTCGAGATGTTGCAGAGTGTGGCAGGTTAGGCGGGCTCTCCAGGAATAAAAATGCCCAGGGATTTCTCCTGGTGAGTGTTAGCAGTGGATAAGCTGGCTGATGTCTGCAGTGACCGGTAAATCGAGGACGGATCCTTCACGGTCATGGTGTATTAATCACTTGGCGGTTTCCGCTGCTGAGAATACGCTTGCCGAGCTGAAGGTGGGACATAGAGATAACCTCCTCTTCCGCTACTGGATGTTCTGAATACTGGAGTCTTGAAGGACTAGAGCAACAAGGATGTGGGTGGTGGTTGTGGAGTAAGAGGTCTGTGTGTGAAAAGGCAGTGAGCAGCGTGAAGTGCGGCGTCTATTTAGTGTGTCTGCGGTGCAATGGGTGAAGACGTTGGCTGGGTCGGCTGTGCTTGTGTGCAGTGAAGGGTTGTGTTGTTTGCAGATGTTGAAGATGGCATGGAGAGATGGGAATAGGTTTTTAGAGGAGGAATCGTGCGAGGCACGCCATGCTTGGGTTCTGCTCCTTAGCTCCTGTTAGATCAAAGGAGCCACCGATGTCTTATCAGCTCTACATCAGTCCATTGCATTAGCATCTGGGGGCAACAGGTGAACAGGATCTCCGTCAGGCAATAGTCCAGCCCATTCAATTGCCCACAAGGTGCTGATGAGAAGCACGGATGAGACCAATATTTTCCTGGTCAAATTTGCTTTGCGGGTCACATCAGGATGGGGTGATTTGGGTGGAGGCAATGGTTCAGCAGGATGGGGACGGTGGGGTTGACTGAGCATACATTTCTTTTCATTAGTCTTCTCATGCCGGCCAAGTTTCTGGGTCATGTGGCCAGTGTAACTTTAGATGCCAATCAGAAGGCCAGCAGTGAGTGGAAAGAAACGCAGCCAAAGGCCCCAGTCTTCCTTCTCACTTTACCACGGGGAAGCTTTACTTAAGGGTAAGGATGGGGAAGCAGGAGTGGGCATTGCTGCTTACTGTGTACTAGATGTACGAGGACTGTATCAACCACTGGGCACACTCGACTAAGTATACACGGATGGAAGGAGAGGCCGTACCTGCTCTATCTTGTTATTGCTGAGGTCCAAGTTGACCAACGAGTACAGTTTGTTGAGGCCACTGAGGTTTTCCAGCAGATTCCCAGCTAAATTCAGAGTCTTGATGTTGCCAAGCCGTGCGTGAGCGCCTTCCAGGGTCTCCAGCTTATTGTACGACAAGTCGAGATGAATGAGATTGTACAAGTGCTACAGAAAACGGGTGAGAGGGGGGAAGAGAGGTTAGAACAATAATACTGTTATCTGAAACATGAATATGATGCACAACCCTTTTCTACTTCATTACACCCTTAACAAGCTGTCTGGCACTCGCAGTGTATCGAGTGGAGTTGCAACATTTATAGATCACTTGTAACCCCTATGTGCGGCACTGAAGTGCTTCCTACATGGGTCGCATGCTACTCTGTGTAACGTGTGTGAATGTAATTTTGTTGCCTTTGTTTTGCTCCTATGTGGGAAGTGTTTCCATGTCGTGCGTGATGACCACTGAGGTGCGGCTGTCATGTTATGGGACGCACCACGTAGCGGTGTGACTCGTGAAGTGTAAGAGGCACACAGTTTATGGTTTACACTACGCTGCCAGCTGTGAACAGCTTTGCAGGTCTCTTTATGGTACTTCTAGTGTTCATACTCCACTGAGCAGCTTACTGCCCGCTCTGTTCATTCTTAGACATTGTGTTTAATATTTGCCTGGCCAGGATCATAAAGGGAGAAATGGTGGAGAGATCGTCCGGATCACCCTACATCAGATTTTGAGAGGTCAAGAGGTGGTTACAGTATGGAGCTGGTTGGGACCTGCAGGGTGGAGCAAATAAAGTCCTCCGCTGGCCGAGGGCACACGTGGCAGAGCTCTTCAGTGACTTCACGTACCTTCCGGTGGGGAAGGTGATTTGTGGCTGTGGACTAGCGCAGCCCTGGCTGCATTATGTGAGTTGAAGAGTGTCGAGAAGGAAAGCAGATTTATGAAACTAAGCAACTGTTTGCGCTGTTCTACCGCGCCAAACGGAAATCAAAGGGACTTATTTTGATCTGATAACTTTGAATTTGCCTCATAATGCAAAGAATCAGTAACAGCAACATCCTTAGCATTCCCAGACGAGGAAGCATTTCATAATGTAACCTGGACAACCCCCAGCCTGGCAAGAGAAACGTTAAGTCGACACTGCTGTGAGGACTGCAAGAGCAGCCGGCTCTGCTCAGGTGTCCCCCTTTGTAGGAGAGCTTCCGGGCGAGGAGAGCAGGGTGTGCTTATGGTTGATTTCATCTCTAGAACAACCCCAGACAGATTTAGAAAGTACCCAATGGTTCTCACGACCAATCCATACTGAAGGACCCTCCCCCAACATCAAACTGTAGACATTCCCCAAAAAATGCTACAGTTGTAAAAAGAAGTTACTTACCTGTAACACTACGTTAACCAATCCAGACTTAACAAAACAGATGGATTGGTTTGAAAACTGCGGCCCAGCAGGCGATAAAAGGCAGCTGAATAAAAAGGTGTCTGAAGAATTGTGGAGTCTGTAAATCCGCGTGTAGTTCTTTGGCTGGAAAATTGGAAAAACGGATGTACGGATAAGCAAAACTAGATAACTGGAACCACCCACACATTGGCCAAAATCCAGATTTCCTTCTCCATAGCCAAAACAGTTTCATTCCTTGGAAACAGCATGTTTTTTCTGCAGCTATCTGGCCTTTCATGGTGTATGTGTGTGTTTCGTTGCAGTTTGAAGACCCTCTTGATCCATCGTTCGGATCGGTTTTCCTGTCCGTGTTTATCTTGCGGGATTGCGCCTGGAAACTAGACTTGTGTGGTATAAACTACCCACAATAAATGCATAACTACAGAGAACAGCACTTCGGGCCTGATGTACTAACATTCCGTCCGCAATTAGGAAATCGGTATTCCCCATGTATGAAACTCTTTTGGGTTTCATTAGCGATTCCTAGTGTGTCGTAAATAGACCCATCTCATACAGATTAATCAGGTCGGTCGCAGTTTCCCACGCGTTAGAAATCACAGCCATCACAGGGTGGTGGCCTGCGGGGGTCATCAGACTGCCATGTGTGTGATTGCTGTTTAATTAAACATTTTTTTTTTCTTTTACGCAGCCGTTTTCCTTGAAGGATAATGGGATGCATTTAAAATGAAAAAAATTACAGTTTGCATTTTCATTTTTAGGTCTCGCCTAGGCAGCGCATATGCGCTGCACTAGGAGGGCCTTTAGCCATCAGTCTTCACTTTTTTCAAGCACTACACTCATGCTTGTGGCAGCATCCACCTTGCGGGAGCGAGAAGCGGCGCGGTCACGTTAATTAAAACATATGGCCGAGTGCAGTGCTTGATAAGTGATGAGGGAGCAAGCAGGTAAACGCCTGACATGCCCTCAGCGGCTACAGGCGCAGCACCTTGCGTGTTGCTTCAAGGAGCTGCAGCGAGCGCCTTGTGTTCTGTAGGCAGGCAGTGCTGGCTTCAAGGAGCTGCAGTGCTTTCCGATATATTGTTTGTGTGGTGCTTTTTTATTTTGCATAGAATTTTTTACGCCTTATTTCTTACGGCTGCTTGGGCAGCAAACAGCAGGCATTGGAGGCGTGTGTGGAGAACAGGGCAGCTTTGCCAGTGCACACCGGCTGACCTCGGGCGTGCTGCTGTCTTCAGCAAAAGCTTGGCCCATCTCCCCTCACACGCCGGCCTCATCCCTCTGCTCTGCTGTGAATACTCGCAGCAGCTACCCGTGCCATGGCCAGCACAGGACAGCGGTGGCAGCAGCGATGCTCCTCTTTATTTGCAGGGAGGCGCGGTCTTTACTTTTTCTTGTGTTGTTTCGATCACGCTGGGGAAACTTAAGCCTTCCAGGTGGAGGTGGGAAGGAAGTTGTCTGCACATCAGTCTGCTTCACAACATAAACAACTTACTGTTTTTGCATGGCGCATGCTACATAAGGGGAGGGGCGGTGAGAGGTTTCCAAGCCTTCTCGGCAGAGGGAACATTACTGGTTCAAGTTCGCCACCCACCCATGACCAACAGAAGGAACCAGGGCAGTGGTGTCAGATTTCTGGCAGCAGGCTGATTCGGGTCTCCAGAACCCTCGTGTGAACCACTTTCCAAGTGCTGGTAAATCTCAGGTGCCAATAATATGCGTTGGGTGCCTTATACTCCGAACCCCGGCCCCTCCCCCCTCACCGCCATTACACATGTTTCCGAACTCCCCAGATGTGCATTGATCTGTAAGGATGATAATCTCCTGCCTCTTAGGTAGATTATATTGAATCCGATCACTCAATGATTTTGTCATAGTTTAACGTGTGGCAGGCTGCACCCTTTTTACTCCAGGAAGTTGACATACAGAAAGGCTATCTGCTGTCTATATCATGTACTTTAGAACTTAATACACGTTTGCAACGTACCTCTCTTGGTTCCCAAGTTTAGGCTCAAATGAATGGTTCTTCGTAAGCGCTACATGCACAGAGGACAGGGCTCCTTCGAGGCGCATGACTTTTGCTTTTTAAAAAGCCTTTGGGTTCTCAATGGGCCCGATTTAGTTTAGGGCTTCCTCTCCGAGACAAAGTGCACTTTAAGGGGCGGCTGTAGCGCTTCTGTGGGGGCACATTATACCCGAAGGGCAAGGCATGCTGGAGTGTGCGCCCTTGGTGCCAGTCTTCGCATCAGCGCCCCAGCTCCACCAGGGGTGTCTGCACAGCTGCTCCCCAAGTGGTTAATTGACTGGGAACGGGAAGCTGCGCCCTGCTCCCGCCACACGGCCAGATTTTTGTTCTACGCCCTTTACCTGCTCGGTTTACTGCAGGCACAAAGCTAATCCCTGTGGGTCATCTGGACAGTGGTGTTCGAAGTCCAGAACAAGGAAATTGCTGCCGCATTTTCATTTTATAAAAAAATTTCATTCTTAGGCATATCGGCAATTCTACTGAAGGGATCAAATTAATATATATGATTAGCATAGTGTATCTAAGGTTAGCCTATTCAATTCACTCCCGTAATAAGCCCCTTTTCGGCAACTTAGTCTGATGCGACGGAAGGGGCCGAAAAGCAGGACCGCGGCCATCTTGGATTCTGACTCTCCCTCTCTGTAGGAACTATGATCATGTGGCTCCCTGAGCCCACCCTTTCTTTCTTTAGCACACACCAGTTTAGAAGACAGACCAAATTGTATTTACGACCAAGAAGCAAGGTCATTTTGCTAAAGGGAGTATCAAGCAAATTCCTGTAGAACCTGGGACGAGAAGGGAGTCACCCCGTCAACCTTCTCTCCTTAAAGATAGTAACCCTTTTTGTATCGCTGTAACTAGATATAGGCTATGAGCTCATTCGGAGCGACTGGACTGGCTGGTAATTTTCCACTTGTAAGGCTTTGTATGTTGCGCTGATAATGTATAAAAGTGTGATTTTGTCAAGGAGCCAGCAGTCTTCCTCGGCGCACCTCATGGGTGAGGATCGATGAGGCTCCTCTATGTAGTGTTGTTCGTGGCCGATAAACGCTTGAACCTTCTACGTTGCCAACTGCCCATTATTTGACTTACATTGCGGGCCAGCGGTAAGTGTGGCCCTTGGGACACTATTTTGATTACTTCAGTTGGCGACCACGAAGGGACCCCGTGATAGGGTCTGACCTCCCCCGTAATCGGGTGGTAGGTTCGAGGGCGTCTTGGCCGGTGAGCGGAAGGGGAGCTCGAGAATTTCGCTCTGCGCGCCCGATTGGGATGCCCTCTGCTGCTAGTCACCCTTCACCGGGGTCCTACGGGCTTAACCCAGGAAACGGACCGTGTTGGTCAAGAGGAGTTGGCAGCGAAGAACGGACATTCGTACCAGGGTGCACCCGGTGAGTAGAATTTTGATTTGAAGCACGGATTATAAACAGTGCACATTTGATTTTGAAGCACGCGGGGTGGAGCGTGTAGTTGAATTTGAAGCACAGGCTCTAGGGCGGTGCATTGATTTTGAGGCAGGCGCTGGAGAGCGGTGCCACTGTTGGTTTGAAGCCCGGATTTGTATGGCTGGGCATTGATTTGAGGTACATGTACATTTGGCACGATTTGATGGGCCCTTTCTTCTGATTTGATAAACCGCACGCGGAATATAGCCCGATTGCACCTGGGAAACTCACGACCAGAGCTGGGTAGCCACGAGGCATATCCGCGGTGAGGCATAGACCTCCTCGGGACAGCCTCGGTGGTGAACCAGGAAGGCAGTGAGAGGAGCCGTGGTGCAGTCGGGGATGTCTATTGTTGGAAATCCTATGAATTAGTATGGGCTTGGCCCACTGATTGAGGTGGTAAGGTTCGTTGTTTTTGTTTGTGGTTTATGTCATGTGTGTTTGTCTGAATTAATCATCATGTCTTGTTTTAGTAAATTGAATTGTTTTAGCTGCTGTTGTCGGACAGGTGACTCTCGGTTGGCTGAGAGTCAGCCTGCCCCGCCGGAAGGCAGTCCTAGCCACTATATGTATGTGAAGCATGGAATTACTCCTTTATTGTTTTGTACTCTGTGGCATAAATATACTAAAGGTAATGAAGAATTGCAATGGCCAAAGACCGGTTCGTTTGATGAAAAGAAAATTGCTTTCTTACAGGAACAGCTGTTCTCCAGGCGTAGCCGTCAGGCTATGTTTGATGCCCTGGGTTCATAGCTGAAGGAATCCAAACAGCGGCGCATAAGAGAGGAAAAGCAGTCCAGGGCTAAGGCGGGACAGAATGTGACTCAGAAGGCCATAGCTTATGATAGGTCTCGAGCAGAGAAGGGAATAGACTGTATGAACCGTGAATTCCGATTGAAGGTAGATAAGAGCTATGTGACTCGACCCAATGCTGAAGATGAGCTAGAGGACTTATTGGATATACGGCCACCGCCTCCTTATGTGCCCCAACGGCTGTATCCGGAGGTGGCAGGAGTCTCGGCTCCGGCCACGGCCGCGTCCTTAGGAACCTCGGGGGACTCAGCCCCTCCAGCTCCCCCCAGTTCCTCTCCTTTGACAGAACTCTCCCGACTGTCCACATCCGTGTCAGTAGTGATGACTATGTTACCATCACTGTTAACAGCCGCAGCAGCTGGGACAACACAGCTGCCATCCGGGTCAATGACTTCCCCTTCTGTCCTGCCCTGCTCCTCCGCGAGTACTACGCCAGTAGCAGCTGTTACCACTCCGACACGTCCGGTCCCCTTAGCTGAGGGTAAAAGGTTGTTTACTCGTTTGGCTTTGGGAACAGAAGAAAAAGAAACTATTGCTGTACAGGCATCCCAATGGATGCGGCAACCCATTTATTCATTATCAGATATTTGGAGCACCATGAGAGATTACGAGCCGGTAATGCAACAGCATGCATTAGAACATATGGCGAACCGCCTTATATCATTATGGGAGCAGGTACACACTGAGGGAAGGGCCCCGGCCATATTATACGATATCGTCACACAAACCCATAGGTCTCACCTTACCCCAGAAGAAGTGTATGGGAATGTGCAGACCTTGGTGGCATATAGAACCAGTCTGCAGTCGACTAATCCTACGGGGCTATCCCAGTACCCTATGCGGGAAGTACACCCCATCTACCATCCAGAAGTTACGGAAGTGGTAGACGCCCTCGGGGTAGTTACTCGTCCCAGAGTGGAGGCGCGTTTCCAGGAACAATGGGTGTATACCCCCTGGAAACGAAGTGAGGTGTTGTCACTCAAAAGTCAGTTACCAGATCCCAGGAAGAATCCTACCGCCTATTACAAAGAGCTTACTGAAGCGGCTTCCTCCGCAGTAATGACGTTGGCGGACATTGAACTATTCTTTGCTTTATTAGTACCGGTGGACATTTGGCGCCAGGTACACGATCAGGACCATGCAACCGAATTTGGGGGAACTTGGGAACAGCTACAGGAATGGGATAGAGATCGTAAACCGGGGAATAAGCCCCGGGCGGAAATATTGGCCCTTCCTGATAGGATAATAATTTATATGCATTCACTGATCCCTCCCCGGCCTGCAAGCAGAAGAAGGATGAGAGTGTATCAGATTTCTTTACGAGATTTGAGGGAGTTTTCATTGACTTCAGTGGACAGGACCTGGCCACTGAAGGAGGGGTACGTTTGTTCGTGAATCGATTCGTGACCAATCTGCTGCCGGAGGTATCGGCTCGATTGCAGGCTGCTGAAAGCACCTGGACAACTACTACCCCTTCGACGATATTGAGTATGGCTCAATATTATGAACATCGTGAGAATGAAAGCAAGGATAGGACAGAGAAAAAGTCGAAGGACTTGAAGACTCGAGTATTGTTACAGCAAGTAGAGAGAGGACGGGGGAGAGGGCGAGTGTTAGACCTGTCAGCCCTTTGGGTGGTCCCTCCTCATCATTATTTATTTTGTCCCACTTTTGCCTCAAACCCTGTTTGAATTTTTCCTTTTTGGGAACCACCAGACTTTTTCGTGTGGCTGCAGATTCAGGGAGCCATTTTAGCTACCCCTGAAACTTCTGTCTGAGGGCCTGAAGCACAAAATGGTGGCCACCTGTGACATCACCAGCATCCACTGGAACCTGCTAGCACCTTCCAGAACATTCCAGAACCCTGTGACAGTTGGAGGCGGTTTAGAATGTTGGGAAGCTAAGACAGAGAGTTGGCAGTTGGAGCTGGCAGTTGGCACCTGACTGGTGAAGAGTGAGCAGCAGAAACTTGAAGGAGGAAGGAGTGAAGCAGCAGGGGTGGAAACTTGTGCCTGGAGTGGGGTCCATAAACCCACCCTCGATACTAGTCCCTACTGACTGAGCCCAGCCTGGAGCCCTGTGTGGGAAGAAGTCAGAAACACCATCCTAAGGACCTGGACAGCAGGAACAGGCCTTAGAAACAGAGAACAGCAAGATCCTGACCTGGAAACTGGTTTCCCTGGAGTCCGACGTCGAGTAGCCTGAGACCTGGAGCCCGAGGTGGAGAAGCGGCGCTGACTGGAAAAGCAGACGTCGTACCCGGAGCCGCCAGAGGTCGAGAGAGGGCGCCGTCAGAGGTCGTGAGGAGTACCAGAGGTCGAGGAGGAAGTCACCCGAGGTCAAGTGAGCGGCGTCATCGGAGGAGTGAAGTCCGCCCTCCGGAGTCGTCGGAGACCGAGGTGAGGTGTACCGGAGGTCGGGAGTGAGGATCGCACTCCGGAGTCGCCGGAACCTGTGAGAATCGTGCCGGAGGTTGGGAGTGGAGGTCGCACTCCGGAGTCGCCGGAAACCTAAGGAGAGGAGCACCGGAGGTCGGGAGTGAGGATCGCACTCCGGAGCCGCCGGAAGTCGACATCGAGTCAAGGCCGGCCGACGTCATCGAAGTGGAGGTCGCCATCGGACCGGAGCCGCCCGAAGTCGACATCGAGTAAAGACTGCCCGACGCCATCGAATCGGAGGTCGAGATCGAAGCCGAGGCCGCCGACATCGAAACCGGAACCGCCTACCGGCGTCGTCAAGAACTGACATTGTGCCGAGGGCGCCGACATCGAACCGGAACCGCCTCACGGCGTCGACACGACTCCAGCGGCGTCGGAGCATCAGAAAAAGGGCAGTAA
This sequence comes from Triturus cristatus, assembly GCF_964204655.1. NCBI lineage: Eukaryota > Metazoa > Chordata > Amphibia > Caudata > Salamandridae > Triturus > Triturus cristatus. Next base: position 7,934,868 of record NC_140592.1, read on the forward strand.
GTGGAGTAGAGGGCGCCTAAGGCCCTGTGGAGACCTGAGAGACTGCTCTAAGGGGCTAGGGAGGTGCTGGAACCAACCTGACTGTGCCAGGGGTGAGCTGGGACTAATCTAGAGAAGTTGTGTGGAGGGAGAGAGCCAGGTCTCTGGTATTCCCCCCTTGATCTACCTCAGTTTAGGCCTCAGCCTTGTCCAAGCCAGGGAGTAGACACCCCCAAGCCTTCCACATCCCCACAAGCTGTGCCTGGGCCAAATCAGCCCTTAGGAATTCAAAAGTGATCTGATTCTATGAGTGTCACTGTCAGCTTTTAAGTATTTATTAGGGGCACTGTATTTATTATATTTAACCTATTTATTGCTTCACTGTATTTATTGGTCCACAGTATTTATTGATGCACAATATTGATTGGTTTACAGTATTTATTGCCTCAGAATATTTAATTGCCTGTATGTATTGCACCTTTATTTATGCCTTCAGTATTTATGATCACCCCTATTTATTGAATCATTAAGCCAGTATTTATTTGACCTGCACTATCTAAAAAGTTTGTATATTGTGATTGCTATTTATTTATCCAATCAGCAACTAAGAGAAAAAGAAGATAAAGAAAGATATTTTCATAATTTTTACGGTGTAGAGTCGTTTTTGGAACGGATGCACGCATGGTTATTGTTTGGGTATGTCGTATGCTTAGCACGGAGCCTGATTCCTGACCACTCGAGCCAAGCTACCACAGTGTGTCCGGAAGACCACCACCACCCTTTCAGAGTGGGAGTGTGGTTTTCCAACATAAATTGGTGTTCAGTGGTGGGATAGAGCTGTGCCTACGTATACTCAACAATAACTGTGGGTAGTCCATAGGCCTACACCGGGAGTTTTCTCAAAGCGGCCTTCCTAATTGTGGGTTTTTGTTTTTTCCAAATTTACTCTGGTGGTGGGAGGAGGTATTATTAAAGGTACCCCCCTGCATAGTTACTGCACAAGACCTGTCCTCTAACCTGAGTGGGCGAGATGGAATTTGTACTAGAAAATCTAGAAACGTACACTGTGGCCCAACTCAGGGAGTTTTGCCAGCAGGAGGGGGTGTACTGTCCCCCAGGAGCAAAGAAGGGTGCACTCCAAACCAGCTTAAGGGCTTGGGGGGAGGCACGCCGAGAAAGCAAGGCTGAGGAGGAAGACAGGGATGGAGAGCCTAACCCCGAGGGGGCTGAGATGTACCAACCTGAGGTGGGGAACCTGTCAGCGGGGCCCAGAACCATTTCTAGGAAGGGCAGCAGTGCCTCTAGCGGTGGCTTGTCTGAAGTGGAGTTAACAGACCGGAGGGAGAAAAGACAGCTCACATGGGACTTAGCAAGGCTGGAGAAGGAGAAGGAGGAGCAGAGGATGGCCCATGAATTACGACTGAAAGAAATAGATCTTCAGATCCTGAGAATCGGGGCACAACCTGTTCCTAATGGTGGCAGCCAAACCCAAGAGATCACCAGGGAACCTAAACCATACCTGCCAAAGGACATAGTAGCTAGCTATGGGGCGGGTGACGATATCGCCAAGTGGCTAGCGGCCTATGAGGTCTCGTTGAGGGCCCATGGGGTTCCAGAGAAGTACTGGGGAGGGGGATTGTACAAGTACATGCCTCCAGCTGGTAGGGATGCTTTATTGGCCCTCGAGGAGGATGAGCAGACCCACTACCCCACCATGAAACTGGCGCTCATCAGAAAGTTTGGACTAACACCTGAAAAGTACAGACAGAAGTTCAGGGGTAGTCATAAACTGGGCACACAGAATTGGGTGGACTTCCTGGACTATGCAAAGAAGGCACTGGAGGGTTGGATTCAGGGCAGTGAAGTAAGGAACTACGAGGGGCTGTTTGACCTAGTACTGAAGGAACACCTGCTCGAGAAATGTTTCCCTGAACTGCGGCAGCACCTGGTGGATAGCAAGCTGACCAGTCCCCGGAAGCTTGCTGAGGAGGCGGACATTTGGGCTAGTACCCGGGTGTCCACAAGGGGGACTGGAGGGGATACTCAAAAGGCCGGACAGGGCGCCCCCCAGAAGAAAGAGGGAGGGGAAAAGAAAAAGGAGTTCTCCAAAGGCCCCCAAAATAACTTCCAAGGGAAGGGAACAGGATTCACCCCTAGGGCTAACCCACCCAGAAACCCTAATCCTGGCCAGAGTCAGCAGCCAAGGGTTGTCCATTGCTACGAGTGCGGTGGCGTTGGACACTATAAAGGAGATCCGAAGTGCCTGAAACGACCACCCCCTCCCATTGGAGGAAAGACCCCCGGAGTAGCTAGTGTAGTGCTCGGGGAGGAGATGCCCTTAACTAAGGGAAGGGAGTGGGCGGGTGTCACTTTAGTGTCCCTGGGAGAACGGGAGATGGTTCCTAAGATCCAGGTGCCCGCAAATACCGCAAAGTATGGGCAGTGGGTCACCATCAACGGCCAAAGAGGGGAGGCTCTGAGAGACACAGGAGCCAGTATGACTATGGTGCGTAGCCAACTGGTGTCTCCAGAGCAGGTAATTCCCGATGTACTCCACCCAGCCGCGATGGCTGACGGCAGAACAGGCCACTATCCAGTGGCCGAGGTTCCCTTTGAATGGGGGGGGGGTTGCAGGTTCACTTCGAGTTGCCGTAAGCCCTGCCGTGCCAGTCGATTGTCTGCTGGGGAATGACATGGAGCACAACGCTTGGAAGGAGGTGGAATACCGGACTCACACCGAGATGCTGGGTACACCTGACTGGACCTGTGTTAGCACAAGGTCCGCGACTACCCGAAGAGGGAGTTAGTTTCGGCTGGAGCCTGGAACAAAGGCCCACCCAGCTGCCAGTCAAGGGAAGAACCGAGGACAGGAGGAGCCTGCCTCGGCGTTCCCCACCCCGTAGGACGGATAGGCCACCGGAGGTGGTGGACCAGGAGTCTGCGGTGGGGGACGTTACCAACCTGGAGGACCTACCCATCCCGGCAGAGTGGCACGTGGAGGGAGGCCCGTCCAGGGAGGAATTCTGCCAGGGCCAGAGGGAGTGCCCTACCCTTGAGGGGCTGAGGCGACAGGCCGAGGCCCAGGCAGCAGGGAACGTTGAAGGGAACTACAGTGTTTACTGGGAGGACGGCCTCCTCTACAGTGAACCCAAGGCACCCCTACATGGATCGTCACGAGCCTTGGTAGTCCCTCAACGTTATCGAGCCTTCCTTCTGGAGTTGGCTCACGAGATACCATTGGCAGGACATCTGGGGCAAGACAAGACCTTCGCCCGTCTTGTCCCACACTTTTATTGGCCTCAGATGAAAGTGTCGTCCGATACCTACTGCCGGACATGTGTGTCTTGCCAAGCCAGTGGGAAAACAGGGGTGAAGCTGAAAGCTCCCCTGGAACCACTTCCTGTCGTTAGCACCCCCTTTGAAAGGGTGGGCATCGACATTGTGGGTCCGTTAGATCCACCAACTACAGCTGGTCACAGGTTTATCCTGGTTCTGGTGGATCATGCCACACGGTACCCAGAGGCAATACCTCTGAGGACCATAACAGCACCTGTTGTGGCTAGGGCCCTGATGGGAATCTTTACCCGAGTGGGTTTTCCCAAGGAAGTTGTGTCCGACAGGGGGACCAACTTCATGTCAGCGTACATGCGGGCCATGTGGAAGGAGTGTGGAGTGACATACCGGTTCACCACTCCTTACCACCCCCAGACAAATGGTCTGGTGGAGAGGTTTAACAAAACCTTGAAGGGCATGATCAGAATCTGCCTGAAAGCCTGCGGAGGAAATGGGACGTCCTCCTACCCGGTATACTTTTTTCCTACAGGGAAGTGCCACAGAAGGGAGTGGGCTTCAGCCCCTTCGAGCTTCTGTATGGGCACCCTGTACGTGGACCTCTCAACCTGGTGAGAGACGGATGGGAAAGAACTCCCAGAAAGCTTCCCCAGGACGTGGTGAGCTACATGCTGGCCTTCCGGAGCCAAATGGCTAAGTTGTGGAAGCAAGCTTCTGACAACTTGGAAGCCAGCCAAGCAGTGATGAAGGCGTGGTATGACCACAACGCTCACCCGGTGGAGTTGGAGCCTGGCCAGAAGGTGTGGGTGATCGAACCGGGAGAGCTTAGTGCCCTCCAGGATCGCTGGTCAGGACCCTTTGAGGTGTTGGAGAAGAAGGGTAAGGCTACCTACTTGGTGGACCTGAAGACCCCTCGTCAGCCCCTGCGGGTGCTGCATGCCAACCGCCTCAAACCCCACCACGAGAGGCCCGAAGTCATCTTGATGATGGGGACTGACGGAGGAGAGGACGTGGAAAGCGAGCCTCTCCCTGATCTGTTTGCGTCTCAAGAGAAGGATGGGTCGGTGGAGGGAGTGATTCTCTCCCAATCTCTAACTCCTGAACAGCAGGAGGACTGTCGCCAGGTCCTGGGGCAGTACTCCTCGTTGTTCTCCCTTGTCCCGGGTAGGACTCACCTGTGCGTCCATGACGTGGACACAGGAGACAGCCCACCTGTGAAGTCCAAGATCTACCGGATGTCAGACAAGGTGAAGGCCAGCATTCACAGTGAAGTCACTAAGATGCTGGAGCTAGGAGTGGTCGAACCTTCTAGCAGCCCCTGGTCCAGTCCGGTGGTGTTAGTACCAAAAGCTGCACCACCGGGTGCCCAACCAGAACTGAGGTTCTGTGTGGACTACCGGGGACTGAATTCAGTGACCAAAACTGATGCTCATCCGATCCCTAGGGCGGATGAATTGATTGACCGGCTGGGAGCTGCCCAATATCTGAGTACCTTTGACCTTACTTCTGGGTACTGGCAGATCTCTTTGACTGATGGAGCAAGGGAAAGGTCAGCCTTCTCCACGCCCAATGGCCACTACCAGTTCTGTGTGATGCCCTTTGGGCTCAAGAACGCACCTGCCACGTTTCAGCGCCTGGTAAACCAGATCCTCACCGGAATGGAGAGTTTCTCTGCTGCTTATCTGGATGACATAGCCGTCTTCAGTAACAGCTGGGAGGATCACTTGCGTCACCTGCAAGCTGTTCTCCAGGCCCTGAGACAAGCTGGATTGACGATCAAGGCCAGCAAGTGCCAGATCGGGCAGGGGTCGGTAGTGTACCTTGGACACTTGGTGGGTAGGGGAGCGGTGCAACCCCTCCAGGCGAAGATCGAGGCCATCATGGCCTGGGAACCCCCCAAGACACAGACTGAGGTCCGAGCTTTTCTGGGCCTCACGGGATACTACCGCCGCTTCGTGAAGGGGTACGGTACCATCGTAGCCCCCCTCACGGAGCTCACGTCCAAGAAACAACCTCGACGGGTAGTCTGGACGGAGGCTTGTCAGCAAGCCTTTGAGAAAGTGAAGAAAGCCATGTGCGAGGCCCCGGTCTTAAGGGCCCCAGACTTTTCCAAGGAGTTCATTGTCCAGACAGATGCATCAGAACATGGCATTGGGGCAGTGTTATCGCAACTCAACGAAGAGGGTCTGGATCAACCCGTGGTCTTCCTATCCCGGAGACTACTTCCCAGGGAACAGAAGTGGAGTGCAATAGAGCGTGAAGCCTTTGCAGTGGTATGGGCTCTGAAGAAGTTGCGGCCATACCTGTTTGGCTCGCACTTCCTGGTTCAGACCGACCACAGACCCCTTCGTTGGCTGATGCAAATGAAGGGGGAGAATCCCAAGTTGTTGAGGTGGTCTATTGCCCTACAGGGAATGGACTTTCACGTGGAACATCGGCCTGGAGTGGACCACGCCAATGCAGACGGTCTCTCAAGGTATTTCCGCCTTAGTGATGAGAACTCCCAAGGGGTTGGGTAGCTCTCCCCACTTTCAGCTGGGGGGGGACGCGTGTTAGACCTGTCAGCCCTTTGGGTGGTCCCTCCTCATCATTATTTATTTTGTCCCACTTTTGCCTCAAACCCTGTTTGAATTTTTCCTTTTTGGGAACCACCAGACTTTTTCGTGTGGCTGCAGATTCAGGGAGCCATTTTAGCTACCCCTGAAACTTCTGTCTGAGGGCCTGAAGCACAAAATGGTGGCCACCTGTGACATCACCAGCATCCACTGGAACCTGCTAGCACCTTCCAGAACATTCCAGAACCCTGTGACAGTTGGAGGCGGTTTAGAATGTTGGGAAGCTAAGACAGAGAGTTGGCAGTTGGAGCTGGCAGTTGGCACCTGACTGGTGAAGAGTGAGCAGCAGAAACTTGAAGGAGGAAGGAGTGAAGCAGCAGGGGTGGAAACTTGTGCCTGGAGTGGGGTCCATAAACCCACCCTCGATACTAGTCCCTACTGACTGAGCCCAGCCTGGAGCCCTGTGTGGGAAGAAGTCAGAAACACCATCCTAAGGACCTGGACAGCAGGAACAGGCCTTAGAAACAGAGAACAGCAAGATCCTGACCTGGAAACTGGTTTCCCTGGAGTCCGACGTCGAGTAGCCTGAGACCTGGAGCCCGAGGTGGAGAAGCGGCGCTGACTGGAAAAGCAGACGTCGTACCCGGAGGTCGAGAGAGGGCGCCGTCAGAGGTCGTGAGGAGTACCAGAGGTCGAGGAGGAAGTCACCCGAGGTCGAGTGAGCGGCGTCATCGGAGGAGTGAAGTCCGCCCTCCGGAGTCGTCGGAGACCGAGGTGAGGTGTACCGGAGGTCGGGAGTGAGGATCGCACTCCGGAGTCGCCGGAACCTGTGAGAATCGTGCCGGAGGTCGGGAGTGGAGGTCGCACTCCGGAGTCGCCGGAAACCTAAGGAGAGGAGCACCGGAGGTCGGGAGTGAGGATCGCACTCCGGAGCCGCCGGAAGTCGACATCGAGTCAAGGCCAACCGACGTCATCGAAGTGGAGGTCGCCATCGGACCGGAGCCGCCCGAAGTCGACATCGAGTAAAGACTGCCCGACGCCATCGAATCGGAGGTCGAGATCGAAGCCGAGGCCGCCGACATCGAAACCGGAACCGCCTACCGGCGTCGTCAAGAACTGACATTGTGCCGAGGCCGCCGACATCGAACCGGAACCGCCTCACGGCGTCGACACGACTCCAGCGGCGTCGGAGCATCAGAAAAAGGGCAGTAAGTGGAGTAGAGGGCGCCTAAGGCCCTGTGGAGACTGCTCTAAGGGGCTAGGGAGGTGCTGGAACCAACCTGACTGTGCCAGGGGTGAGCTGGGACTAATCTAGAGAAGTTGTGTGGAGGGAGAGAGCCAGGTCTCTGGTATTCCCCCCTTGATCTACCTCAGTTTAGGCCTCAGCCTTGTCCAAGCCAGGGAGTAGACACCCCCAAGCCTTCCACATCCCCACAAGCTGTGCCTGGGCCAAATCAGCCCTTAGGAATTCAAAAGTGATCTGATTCTATGAGTGTCACTGTCAGCTTTTAAGTATTTATTAGGGGCACTGTATTTATTGTATTTAACCTATTTATTGCTTCACTGTATTTATTGGTCCACAGTATTTATTGATGCACAATATTGATTGGTTTACAGTATTTATTGCCTCAGAATATTTAATTGCCTGTATGTATTGCACCTTTATTTATGCCTTCAGTATTTATGATCACCCCTATTTATTGAATCATTAAGCCAGTATTTATTTGACCTGCACGATCTAAAAAGTTTGTATATTGGGATTGTTATTTATTTATCCAATCAGCAACTAAGAGAAAAAGAAGATAAAGAAAGATATTTTCATAATTTTTACGGTGTAGAGTCGTTTTTGGAACGGATGCACGCATGGTTATTGTTTGGGTATGTCGTATGCTTAGCACGGAGCCTGATTCCTGAACACTCGAGCCAAGCTACCACAGTGTGTCCGGAAGACCACCACCACCCTTTCAGAGTGGGAGTGTGGTTTTCCAACAGCGAGGATCGCAGAATTTTGCTCCAAGAGGGGCGGGTCCAGCACAGACGACAGGACGGACAGACTTGGGCATAAATCAATGTGCCTTCTGCAAGCAGGAGGGGCATTGGCGAGCCCAGTGTCCGTTATTATATGAACAGAACAGTGTTCCGAGAGGTCGAGGAAGGGGACGGTTTGGTGGACAGCGAGGGGGATCTACGAGACAAGAGCATTTGGCCACAGGTGAGACTGGTCAGAATTGCTTTGATCACAGTCAGGGGAAGCAGTATTACAATGATGGTTATATAACAGGCGAAGGATCAGGTTATTCTCAAGCATAGGACAGCCAAAGACAGAGTGAGGGGCAGGTGTCGATTCCAAATGATCAAGCTGGACCTTATGTCCATGCACGATTATTGAACGCATCAGGTAAGTTCCTAGTTGACACAGGGGCCATGAACAGTTCTGTTTCACGTGCCCTAGTCCCGGGGGCTGCTCTGTCTGGCCAAAATAATGTGTCCGTGGGGTTTTCTGGAACTCCGGTGGTAAGCCCCATCTCTCAACCGCTTCCCCTTACCCTGGGGCGGTATCAATAGATTCACCTTTCCTTTTGACCTCCCAGTGTGGAGAAAACCTTTTAGGCATGGACATATTGAAAAGATTACATGCTCGTATCTATTGTTCCCCGGATGGGGTCTACTTGACCATCAAGGATCCTTCACCCCTCTCCGTGCAATGCTTGTCCAAGACGGATCCTTTACCACCAGAACTGGCGTGCATCCCGGAAAATCTCTGGGCGACTGGAGACACCGATGTGGGCCATTTACAAATTCCCCCAGTAACGATCACCTTAAAACAGAATGCCCAGTTGCCGAAAATTCCCCAGTATAAAATTGCCAACGCTGGGGAACGAGCTCTATTGGCTATCATTCATGATTTGATTAGAACCGGAGTAGTGGAAGAGACGGCCTCCAACATGTGTAATAGTCCTATTCTTCCGATTCTTAAACGAGCCCCAGTACAACAGACTCCTGATTATGCTGATACCCATCGATTTGTGATTGACCTACAAGAGATCAATAAGATTGTGGTACCCTGTGGTACCTGATATTAATTCTATTTTGACGATGATTCCTCCAACGGTACAATTTTTCTCGGTGATAGATTTAAAGAATGCTTTCTTTAGTATCCCTATTCATCCAGACAGCCGTTATCTTTTCGGCTTCTCATTGGGGGGCTGCAGCTTTAGATTCTGTCGCGCCCCTCAGTGGTATACGGAAAGCCCCAGTATTTATAGTCAGGCATTGAAAAAGATACTAGACACGTTATGCTTGCCACCAGGTAATGTATTGCTCCAGTATGTTGATGATCTCCTGGTGGCCTCTGATACCGAGGATGGCTGCTGGACGGCGACGGTGGATTTGCTGCAGCATCTGGCGAAACATGGTAACAAGGGGTCACTGTCAACATTCCAATACTGTCGAAGGAGGGACGACGGTTGACCTCGGAGCGTATTGCATCCATTACTAACATGTCTGTTCCTCGCACGCAACGTGATGTCCGTGCTTTGCTTGGTATAACCTCTTACTGTCGCCAATGGATTCCTAACTACTCCCTTTTGACTAAACCCTTCCTGTATCTAACCACTAAGAATGTGCATGAACCTCTACCCTGGACTGATGAGTGTCAAATGGCTTTTATTTCCTTAAAGACTGCTTTATGTTCTGCTCCTGTGCTTGGCACCCCAGACTACCAGAAGCCTTTTGTGCTCTACGTGCATGAGGTGGACGGTTGTTCGCTTTCAGTGTTAACACAGGACTTTGGTGGTAAGCAAAGACCCTGTGCATATTTTTCGGCGGTTTTGGATAATGTCGCCAGAGCGCTTCCCAGCTGCCTGAGAGCCACGGCCGCTGTAGCAGTGGCGATCAGGCAGTCGGAAGGGCTGGTCCTAAATACGGATCTCACAGTGATGGTACCACATGCTGTGGACGTACTATTAAACAGGACACAGACGCAGCACTTAACCAGTGCGCGTCTTACGGGGTACGAATTGACCCTGTTCGCACCTCACATAACGATCAAGAGATGTGTCACTTTGAATCCTGCCACGCTGCTACCCCTCTCCTCCGGGGAGAATGGCCAGGACATACATGATTGCATATTTCGGACTGAAGAAGAAACAAAGGGCCGGATAGATCTAACAGACATCCCTTTATCTGAACCCCAAGGGGAATTGTATGGTGACGGTTCATGTTTTAGATTGCCCAATGGTACTACGGTTGCGGCTTATGCAATCACCACCTTGCAGACCGTGGTTGAAACGGCCAAAGTACCATATCATTCAGCCCAGGCTGCTGAATTGATTGCACTACCAAGGGCGTGTGAATTAGGTGAAGGATTGAGGTTAAATGTCTACACCGATAGCCAATACGCTTTCGGTGTAGCCCATAGTTTTGGGAGGTTGTGGGCAGAGCGAGGGTTTCTTACATCCCATGGCGAAAAGATAAAAAATGGACAGTTGGTTGAGCGACTGCTGGCTGCATTGACTTTGCCGAAAAGCCTTGCCATTGTAAAATGTAGCTGTAACTGATGATGTAGGAAGGGGAAATGCCTTGGCAGATAGAATTGCCAAAGAAACTGCCCAGTCCCACACCCCCTCCATGTTTGTGGTTAGCCAGTGTAGAAGGATGGTAGAGGCTGACATTTTTCGTAACACCATAGATAGTGTGAGAGAATTGCAGCAGGAGGTCACCCCGGAGGAGCTGAAGTATTGGCAGGAGCAGGTGGGGCGGCTAGACGAGAATGGGTGTTGGACGGATCTGTCAGAGAAATGCAGATGGCTACTGCCGAATGCATTTGTGAATGCGGTAGTAGCCATGGCACATGGTCCTGCCCATGTAGGGATTCAAGGCATTTGCGCGATATTGAACCCTGTATGGTACAATACCAATATCCACAAAACAGCCAAGAATCTGGTCCAACATTGTATGGTCTGCCTACAACATAACGCAGGGGGTAGTATTCCTGTTCTGTCAGGTAGCTTTGCACCACCCACCTTGCCTTTCGAGGTACTCCAAATGGACTATATACAGCTGGAACGGGTTAACAACCTCAAATATGTTTTGGTGGTGGTCTGCACCTTCAGTAAATGGGTGGAAGCGTACCCCACTAGAGAAAACACAGCTATAGCAACTGCAAGGGCTTTAATAAAGGAGTTCTTTCCGAGATATGGGTTACCACGAGTGATCTGGAGTGATAATGGGACACATTTTAATGCTAATTTAGTTCAACATGTATGTAAGGGTTTGTCCATACGACAGAAATTCCACGCCGCACGACACCCTCAATCGGCAGACCTAGTTAAAAAGTATAATGGGATCCTGAAGTTAAAATTAGCCAAACTACAGGACACGACTGGCTTAAAATGGCCCGATCTTCTACCATTGGCCCTGTTGTCTATAAGAACAACCCCTCATTCTCGGAGTGGGATTTCCCCTTATGAGGTAGTTTTCGGGAGGCCTGCCAATGTATGGGGAGTGCCCCGGCCCAAATCATTCAGGGACATTGAATATCCTATGTTAGCCGACTACCTTTATGCGTTAACTAAAGATCTCCGTTCTATCCACTAACAGATTTCAGCAGTACTGCAGCCCCTGCCGGAGGGTCCTGGACACAGCATTGAGCCGGGCCAGTGGGTCCTAATCCGGAACTATCAGCGGAAATCAAGCTTGGACCCACGCTGGACCCGGCCGCATCAAGTGCTTCTGGCTACAAGGATGGCGGTAAAGGTCGAAGGGAAACAGCATTGGATTCATGTTTCACATCTGAAGCGTGTTCCTCTTCCCTTGCTTGAGGACTGTCAGGACCAGGAGGAAAGCGTACGGCACAGAGGCGAGCACGATACCGAAGAGTCACCCTCTTCCGAGGCCCACAGAGAAGTTGAAGGGCAGGGGGAGAGTGCCACAAGTTCGGAGTCAGCTGTGGTGAATGAGGCCCTTCCTGGGGACCAAACACGTGACCAGGAGGGCCGCGCGCCCTGTTCCTTATCTGATCCCACTGTGCCAATCTTGTTTGTGAATCCTGAGACCCCTGGTCACAGTAGATACCACCTGCGGCCCCGAAAAAGGAATGAGATCCCAGGTTCTGCCTAAAATGAAAAACGAGGTCTGAGTTAAGGAACCTGGGGATCATATAAACACTGGACTGAACTCGTGGAGGGCGCGGAACTTTGAGTGATAGCCCTGTTCAGAAAGAAGGTAGAGACATTGATCGATAAGAAGGGGCCCAGGTGACTTTCCCTTTCGGCAAGAGTTGCGTAAAGTGCAGCTCCAACGCGAGAAGTTTTTGTACCCTTAATTTTTCATTTTTGTTTGAAACACTAGGAGTCTGCCTGTGAGGCTCTGACACGGACACAGGAAAGAAGCACCCTCCGGCAGGTTGGACTGCTTATAAGCCCCCCCTTTTTTTCTCTCCGAGCTTAGGTCTGGACTTTTAGTGAGAATGTATCCCATTGCTAGTTTTGTCCCTGAAGAAGAACGTCCCATAATCCCTCGCCCTAGGTATCCATATTTACCAATGTTTTCGACATGGAGTTTGCGTGTTAAGATTGTGTTCATTTCTATAGTAGCTGTGTCATTTATATTATGCTTAGGATTGTTCATTTATCTAGAGTTTCGCCACCCAGTCCATACCCTAGTGATGTCTACCCCCGCTCCTAAGGAGCACCACTTTCAGACCTTTGCCCCTCATAAAGAGAGGCATCGCCAGACTTATGTAAATAATGCTTTCATAGAAATGTTGCATCAAACCCACAGTTCCACGAATGTTACCGATTGTTGGGTATGTGGCCTCCTCCCTTCAGTAATGCACAAGCACGATTTGTGTATTTCAATGCCGTTGTCACATTTAGGGAGCTGTGAAGCTTGGTTTAAACTGTTGTCTATGATATATGAGCATTACACTGTAGACGCACACAGATTTTCGGAGAGAGAGTATGACCTGATATTGGCCTATATAGAGAGGCATCAGGGGTTCATTCACAATGCAGAAGGTACTGACGGCACTTTAGATCCAACAGCCTGCATGAATGTATACATTGAACATGAAAATGACACTTGGCTGAGGGATGAGATATTAGATTTTGTGTCCTTCAATTTTACTGAATATTTCAGATATTTCCAGGAATGCAACGTCTCAGAAGACAAGATTATACCTGTCCCTGTATTAAATACGTCATCATCTTTCTGCATCCAGGGTACTGGCCATTTGTTTGTAGGACTTAGTAGATGCAATTACACTTATCGATTACAAACCTTTAGTAGTCCGCCGATATTGACTCCCCCGAACATATATTTCGTATGTGGAGAAAATGCTTACACTTGGCTTCCTAGGGGATGGTCAGGCAGGTGCTACTTGTCCTTCCTCTATCCTCCTGTTTATATTGCCCCATCAGATTATCATAAATCCCATTCACTAAACCGAAGAAAGTCTGTTATCCACGTCCACTGATAATGATGCCACTGATCAAACTGATACCCCTGCCCAACACTTTGTTGATATTATAAAAGGGGTCCTACCTATGTGGGGCCCTATCCTAAATAGTAAGGAAATTAGAAGGCTGTCCAGGGTGGTGGAAGGAGTGATCAACACCACTGCTGGGATATTGACTTAATATCACTGTTGAGCTTCAGGCGACCCGGCTTGTGACCCTTCAAAATAGTCTTGTTTTAGATGTCATACTGGCGGATCGCGGAGGAGCATACCGGGTAATCGGGAGCTCCTGCTGTGTATATATACCTGACTCCGCCCCTTCGGTCCATTTAGCTATTCAGAAACTCCACCGATTGGCATCGGAGATTCATACGGAGACCGGTACCTGATCCCTGTCCACCTGGTTTTGGGACCTTCTGACTACTTGGGGGTGGAAACTGTTCATGATCCTTTTGGGCATAGTGGGTTTCCTTTTTACCTGTTGTATCTGCATTCAGTGCGGTCCTGCTTGTTGTTCCTATTGTGCCGCTCAATTTCGCTCTGCAATACCCGAGTCTCGGCCGACCCATGCTCGAACGGATGCCCAAATGACCCAGAAAGAAATCCATGATATGATGCAAATAGATGAGGGCATCTTTGAGGAGTAGCCCTTTTATTAGCTACACTATGCTAAAAGGGCCGTTCTGAAGGGATCAAATTAATATATATGATTAGCATAGTGTATCTAAGGTTAGCCTATTCAATTCACTCCCGTAATAAGCCCCTTTTCGGCAACTTAGTCTGATGCGACGGAAGGGGCCGAAAAGCAGGACCGTGGCCATCTTGGATTCTGACTCTCCCTCTCTGTAGGAACTATGATCATGTGGTTCCCTGAGCCCACCCTTTCTTTCTTTAGCACACACCAGTTTAGAAGACAGACCGAATTGTATTTACGACCAAGAAGCAAGGTCACATCTGCTAAAGGGAGTATCAAGCAAATTCCTGTAGAACCTGGGACGAGAAGGGAGTCACCCCGTCGACCTTCTCTCCTTAAAGATAGTAACCCTTTTTGTATCGCTGAAACTAGATATAGGCGATGAGCTCATTCGGAGCGCCTGGACTGGCTGGTAATTTTCCACTTGTAAGGCTTTGTATGTTGTGCTGATAATGTATAAAAGTGTGATTTTGTCAAGGAGCCAGAAGTCTTCCTCGGCGCACCTCATGGGTGAGGATCGATGAGGCTCCTCTATGTAGAGTGTTGTTCGTGGCCAATAAACGCTTGAACCTTCTACGTTGCCAACTGCCCATTATTTGACTTACATTGCGGGCCACCGGTAAGTGTGGCCCTTGGGACACGATTTTGATTACTTCACTACTCTTTACTCTTGCATCGTAAGTTCTATTTAGATCACAATATTTTACCTGATTGTAGGAAGCAATGAGTCAGGCATCACCGTTTGTAAAGTTACCGCCTCCCACTGCGAACACTACCTCCGAGGGTTGTTTTTCGTAGCTCGAAGCCCAGCTCTGAAGAAGGTTTTCTTAGGGTTTAGGTTCGAGGAATAAATGGACACACCTGCAAAAGCGGTTTAAAAGTAGCTTCTTGTGTACAGAGTAGGGGCAGGTAAAAACCAACTGGTAACAGTATTATGTTTAAATACTGTGCAGCAACCACATGTTCTAAGTTTTTTCCCACCAAAAAAAGTGTTGCAAGCCTGCAAATGTGTCCTTGCTCTCCATGCCACTGGAATCAAGCTATCCTGGCTGAAGAGGGGTGAAACCCCGAAACCGGTCCTAGGATGCTTGTTTCCAGTCCAGGGAGGACCTGGCTTGGCAGTTCGGGCTGGACTGTTCCCATGAGGCACAGGGTCTAGACTGATTTGCATATGGCTGGGTTCAAACTGGAACGGCATGGTGAGCAAAAAAACGATGGATTGAAGCCCAGATCTCTGTACTGGGGTGAATGTATGACATTGTTCTGCATTCTGTCCATCAACTGTTTTTTTGCATATGGCACAAACATTAAGCATTCACCATCTTATAAACAGAGCGTTTTACGTCCTTGTATTCTCTTTCACTTGAATGAAAAATTAATTGAGCCTGACATACGTGGTTTATCTCCACTTAACTGGAGTTTCCACCAGGTAGAATTTCCAGCGTCTGAATCCTAGCACACTACGGCGAAGCGGAGGGCGTGAAACCTCAGACTTGCTTTTTGCTTTGAAACTGGAAACATAATGCAAGTATGTTACATAAGCTGGAGAAAAAGCTTACCCCCTGTGCCCGTTTCCCACTGAAAAGTCTGCTTGGTGGTCCTGAGTGGGGTTCCGCCAGCAGCCGATGTATGACCCAGCTTGCCAGTTGCACACAGGGAGCGCCTAAAAATCCCTCCCCTTCGTCTCAGTTTTGGAAGCTTCCCAATCTTGGGTTAATAAAGGGAGGGGTGAGGGTGGCCTGCCAGAGCTGCCAACTTTGGAAGTGGGACAAGTGTCCTGACGTCGATGTGACATCATGTGGTTATGGGCAAATCACTTTTTCTACCGTTTATGTATAGAACGAAAAAAATGTGCCAGACCATGCGCATGTATTCTGGCGCTGATGGAAACAAACAACCAGCACAGTACTTGAAAGCACACCACAGTGTTTGGTCAAATGTGCAAGCTTGAAGTTGAGGTGCGGCTGTTTTCAGACAAGAGATGCTCAGCATTGGCAACATTACGTTATTACTCTCCGGCCCATTCTGGTACTTGCACGTCTTTCAAATCACAACCCGTCATATTTGTCTTTCGATTTTAAGTCAGCGTCACGTTACAACAAGCGCCAAAGCTTGGACTAGAAGCCAGGACTCTTGGTCCAGGGTCACGCGGTAGTCACCAGGCACGCCAACTAGCCATTCGAGAAACATCCTACAACTGTATGGGAATGCCCACTCCCTCTCCTACAACTGTATGGGAATGCCCACTCCCTCTCCTCCAACTGTATGGGAATGCCCACTCCCGCTCCTACAACTGTATGGGAATGCCCACTCCCGCCCCTACAACTGTATGGGAATGCCCACTCCCGCCCCTACAACTGTATGGGAATGCCCACTCCCGCCCCTACAACTGTATGGGAATGCCCACTCCCGCCCCTACAACTGTATGGGAATGCCCACTCCCGCCCCTACAACTGTATGGGAATGCCCACTCCCGCTCCTACAACTATATGGGAATGCCCACTCCCTCTCCTACAACTGTATGGCAATGCTCACTCCCTCTCCTACAACTGTATGGCAATCCTCCCTCCCTCTCCTACAACTGTATGGCAATGCTCACTCCCTCTCCTACAACTGTATGGCAATGCTCACTCCCTCTCCTACAACTGTATGGCAATGCTCACTCCCTCTCCTACAACTGTATGGCAATGCCCCCTCCCTCTCCTACAACTGTATGGGAATGCCCACTCCCACTCCTACAACTGTATGTGAATGCCCACTCCCGCGCCTACAACTGTATGTGAATGCCCACTCCCGCGCCTACAACTGTATGGGAATGCCCACTCCCGCGCCTACAACTGTATGGGAATGCCCACTCCCGCGCCTACAACTGTATGGGAATGCCCGCTCCTACAACTGTATGGGAATGCCCACTCCCGCTCCTACAACTGTATGGGAATGCCCACTCCCGCTCCTACAACTGTATGGGAATGCCCACTCCCGCTCCTACAACTGTATGGGAATGCCCACTCCCGCTCCTACAACTGTATGGGAATGCCCACTCCCTCTCCTACAACTGTATGGGAATGCTCACTCCCGCTCCTACAACTGTATGGGAATGCCCGCTCCTACAACTGTATGGGAATGCCCACTCCCGCTCCTACAACTGTATGGGAATGCCCACTCCCGCTCCTACAACTGTATGGGAGTGTCCACTCCCTCTCCTACAACTGTATGGGAATGCCCACTCCCTCTCCTACAACTGTATGGGAATGCCCACTCCCTCTCCTACAACTGTATGGGAATGCCCACTCCCTCTCCTACAACTGTATGGGAATGCCCACTCCCGCTCCACTACAAACAGGACCTCTACTCAGGACACAATAGCAACGCTACATGGACCTAAACCTTTTTGGGCTTTTTTACATAGCACAAACTTGACCCAACGACTCACCGTGGTACTGTAACCGGGTCTTGGCCGGCACCTCCCCATTTCAAGTGCATCTGTGCTTTCTACAGGGACCTCAGACTAGCGAGATGATCCCCCACCTCCCTTTACTCATCCCAAGCCTCCTCCTTCTACTGCTACGAGCTCCTAAAAAACTTCTAGACCCTTCTCTCTCCTATCGCTCCAGTATCCTTTTCAATCAAAATCAAAGACCCACATGCCCACCGCTCAAATTCATTTCATATTTCCTTATATTAATTCACCACTAATCCTTTTTCGGTTCCAGAGTACCGTGCTACTCGCCACACCTCGTCAAAGGTAGTAAGCGCTACATAAATGCAATTACAACAACGCTACATGGCTCCAGTGAAAGCGGCTCACTGCAGGAGTCTTTTGGCCAACTGGAATTATGCGGCCAGAAAGGGCCAAATTACGCTGCAGGATTGAGTAAATTATACGTCAAGAAAGACAAATTATGCAGCAGATTTTGTAATAGTATTACTTCATTATTTATTCAGGTCTAAAACTAATGACTCTATATTAAGTCAAGTCAGAGAATCTTATATAGCGCATATATCACCGATAGGTCTCGTGGCGCTTGGAGATTCCAAAGACTGAAGGTCATGTCCAATTGCGTTATTTCTGGTCAAAAATTGAAAATGTGTTAACGCTTAAATAACACCTTTAAGTACAGGCAAGGACATCTCCTTAATAATCTCTTAAAAATTCCCAAAGGCAAGACCTATTGGCTATGCCAATGCTGGTTTATGAATAGGCGCAGTGGTCCGTAAAGTGAAAGGGATCCCCTGGGGGTTTGCAAATGGGTTACCACCTCCTTCAAGGAGTCGGTAAAAAATTAATGTTTTGCGACCGCAATTCAGTTGCGAAGCATTCATACACCCCCTTCAGATTCGGTATTTGAATGGACGCCCTAATCACTCCACTTCCAAATATCGAACCGCAATTTGATTTTGCGATTCGGTATTTCGAAGGGGCGTGTTTAGGGCGTTTAACAATTTGTGTTTTGTAGATATGGAAACGTTTTTTTGCAGTAGGAAATGGCTGAACGGTCGTCTGACTGCAAACATGCTTTGTATGCATGTCCCTAGATTATTTATTGTAATTTGCAAACTGTGCTGGGCAAGAGCGTCGCCGTTTGGTGACCTGGTGCCACCTGGACTGAAGTGCATTAGCTAGAGTCCCTCGTCCCTCATTTTAGATTTGTTCTGATGAACAGTGATCCCACACGTTTCAGGGTAAGCATTGTTGATTGCAGTTCGCATTACTTGCGTGATCGCAGTGAAACAAAGGGAGGCGTTCGAGTATAAATGCAGATTTAATTCATCAAAGAGACAAGGCAGAGCTCACCTGTAGGTTGTCAATTAGGGAGATTTCATTGTGACTTAGGTCAAGGAACTCAGTTCTCGGAGTCAGCCTCTGTGGAGAAAGCAGAAATACTGTTCAAGGGTCAGAGCGCGAGAGAGGTCGGGATACGAGCCAGAGGAGTCGATATTCTAATAAAAGCATTAATATCTTTTCGGGAAATCAGTCCATATACCAGGGTCTTAAAAAAACAAAAAACAGAAGGGTAGGTAGACACCTCATCCTGCCACGAGCACCTTGTAGCGCCGACTGGTGCAAGACTCTACACCCTCGATTGGATCTGGGGGGCGCCATCGAAGCACACCGGTTCTTCGCTTCAGTCCCAGAGCGCAGCTCCTGTGCGGAACTGGAGTCTCCGGTGCGGAACTGGAGTCTCCGGTGCGGATCTGGAGTCTCCGGTGTAGGGCGTGGCAGCCAGGGCGGTGCTGATCAAGGACATCGGCCGCTCCTTCCTCTGGGTTACTACTTGTAGTGCACAAGTTACACTGAGCTTCTTCACCCTCACACACACATGTGAAGCCCTCGAATACTCAATGGGATCCTGGGAGGGGCTGGGGGTAAAAATCTGGGACCGCAATCTGGTCTGTGGGGGACCCTTGGGAGCAGAGGAGGAGACCTTGAGAGACGGTGGAGCCACGGCCAAGCCATCTTTGTTCCCAGCTAGAACCACAGCCAAGCCTTACTCCTGGTTCACAGCTAGAACCACGGCAAAGCCATCCTCCTGGTTCACAGCTAGAACCACAGCAAAGCCATCCTCCTGGTTCACAGCTAGAACCACGGCAAAGCCATCCCCCTGGTTCACAGCTAGAACCACGGCAAAGCCATCCTCCTGGTTCACAGCTAGAACCACGGCAAAGCCATCCTCCTGGTTCACAGCTAGAACCACGGCAAAGCCATCCTCCTGGTTCACAGCTAGAGCCACGGCAAAGCCATCCTCCTGGTTCACAGCTAGAACCACGGCAAAGCCATCCTCCTGGTTCACAGCTAGAACCACGGCAAAGCCATCCCCCTGGTTCACAGCTAGAACCACGGCAAAGCCATCCCCCTGGTTCACAGCTAGAACCACAGCAAAGCCATCCTCCTGGTTCACAGCTAGAACCACGGCAAAGCCATCCCCCTGGTTCACAGCTAGAACCACGGCAAAGCCATCCTCCTGGTTCACAGCTAGAACCACGGCAAAGCCATCCTCCTGGTTCACAGCTAGAACCACGGCCAAGCCATCCTCCTGGTTCACAGCTAGAACCACGGCCAAGCCATCCTCCTGGTTCTGGCCAAGCCATCCTCCTGGTTCACAGCTAGAACCACGGCAAAGCAATCCTCCTAGTTCACAGCTAGAACCACAGCAAAGCCATCCTCCTGGTTCACAGCTAGAACCACAGCAAAGCCATCCTCCTGGTTCACAGCTAGAACCACGGCAAAGCCATCCTGCTGGTTCACAGCTAGAACCACGGCAAAGCCATCCTCCTGGTTCACAGCTAGAACCACGGCCAAGCCATCTTTGTTCCCAGCTAGAACCACAGCCAAGCCTTACTCCTGGTTCACAGCTAGAACCACGGCAAAGCCATCCTCCTGGTTCACAGCTAGAACCACGGCAAAGCCATCCTCCTGGTTCACAGCTAGAACCACGGCAAAGCCATCCTCCTGGTTCACAGCTAGAACCACGGCAAAGCAATCCTCCTGGTTCACAGCTAGAACCACGGCAAAGCCATCCTCCTGGTTCTGGCAAAGCCATCCTCCTGGTTCACAGGTAGAACCACGGCAAAGCAATCCTCCTAGTTCACAGCTAGAACCACGGCAAAGCCTTACTCCTGGTTCACAGCTAGAACCACGGCAAAGCCATCCTCCTGGTTCACAGCTAGAACCACAGCAAAGCCATCCTCCTGGTTCACAGCTAGAACCACGGCAAAGCCATCCCCCTGGTTCACAGCTAGAACCACGGCAAAGCCATCCTCCTGGTTCACAGCTAGAACCACGGCAAAGCCATCCTCCTGGTTCACAGCTAGAACCACGGCAAAGCCATCCTCCTGGTTCACAGCTAGAGCCACGGCAAAGCCATCCTCCTGGTTCACAGCTAGAACCACGGCAAAGCCATCCTCCTGGTTCACAGCTAGAACCACGGCAAAGCCATCCCCCTGGTTCACAGCTAGAACCACGGCAAAGCCATCCCCCTGGTTCACAGCTAGAACCACAGCAAAGCCATCCTCCTGGTTCACAGCTAGAACCACGGCAAAGCCATCCCCCTGGTTCACAGCTAGAACCACGGCAAAGCCATCCTCCTGGTTCACAGCTAGAACCACGGCAAAGCCATCCTCCTGGTTCACAGCTAGAACCACGGCCAAGCCATCCTCCTGGTTCACAGCTAGAACCACGGCCAAGCCATCCTCCTGGTTCTGGCCAAGCCATCCTCCTGGTTCACAGCTAGAACCACGGCAAAGCAATCCTCCTAGTTCACAGCTAGAACCACAGCAAAGCCATCCTCCTGGTTCACAGCTAGAACCACAGCAAAGCCATCCTCCTGGTTCACAGCTAGAACCACGGCAAAGCCATCCTGCTGGTTCACAGCTAGAACCACGGCAAAGCCATCCTCCTGGTTCACAGCTAGAACCACGGCCAAGCCATCTTTGTTCCCAGCTAGAACCACAGCCAAGCCTTACTCCTGGTTCACAGCTAGAACCACGGCAAAGCCATCCTCCTGGTTCACAGCTAGAACCACGGCAAAGCCATCCTCCTGGTTCACAGCTAGAACCACGGCAAAGCCATCCTCCTGGTTCACAGCTAGAACCACGGCAAAGCAATCCTCCTGGTTCACAGCTAGAACCACGGCAAAGCCATCCTCCTGGTTCTGGCAAAGCCATCCTCCTGGTTCACAGGTAGAACCACGGCAAAGCAATCCTCCTGGTTCACAGCTAGAACCACGGCAAAGCCTTACTCCTGGTTCACAGCTAGAACCACGGCAAAGCAATCCTCCTAGTTCACAGCTAGAACCACAGCAAAGCCATCCTCCTGGTTCACAGCTAGAACCACGGCAAAGCCATCCTGCTGGTTCACAGCTAGAACCACGGCAAAGCCATCCTCCTGGTTCACAGCTAGAACCACGGCAAAGCCATCCTCCTGGTTCACAGCTAGAACCACGGCAAAACCATCCTCCTGGTCCACAGCTAGAACCACGGCAAAGCCATCGTCCTGGTACACAGCTAGAACCACGGCAAAGCCATCCTCCTGGTTCACAGCTAGAGCCACGGCGAAGCCATCCTCCTGGTTCACAGCTAGAACCACGGCAAAGCCATCCTCCTGGTTCACAGCTAGAACCACGGCAAAGCCATCCTCCTAGTTCACAGCTAGAACCACGGCAAAGCCATCCTCCTGGTTCACAGCTAAAACCACGGCAAAGCCATCCTCCTGGTTCACAGCTAAAACCACGGCAAAGCAATCCTCCTAGTTCACAGCTAGAACCACGGCAAAGCCATCCTCCTGGTTCACAGCTAGAACCACGGCAAAGCCATCCTCCTGGTTCACAGCTAGAACCACGGCAAAACCATCCTCCTGGTTGACAGCTAGAACCACGGCAAAGCCATCCTCCTGGTTCACAGCTAGAACCATGGCAAAGCCATCCTCCTGGTTCACAGCTAGAACCACGGCAAAGCCATCCTCCTGGTTCACAGCTAGAACCACGGCAAAGCCATCCTCCTGGTCCACAGCTAGAACCATGGCAAAGCCATCATCCTGGTACACAGCTAGAACCACAGCAAAGCCATCCTCCTGGTTCACAGCTAGAGCCACGGCAAAGCCATCCTCCTGGTTCACAGCTAGAACCATGTCAAAGCCATCTTTGTTCCCAGCTAAATCAACGGCCAAACCATCCTCCTGGTTCACAGCTAGAACCATGGCAAAGCCATCTTTGTTCCCAGCTAAATACACGGCCAAGCCATCTTCTTTGTTCCAAGCTAGAACCACGACAAAGCCATCCTCCTGGTTCACAGCTAGAACCACGGCAAAGCCATCCTCCTGGTTCACATCTAAAACCACGGCAAAGCCATCCTCCTGGTTCACAGCTAGAACCACGGCAAAGCCATCCTCCTGGTTCACAGCTAGAACCACGGCAAAGCCATCCTCCTCGGCAAAGCCATCCTCCAGGTTCACAGCTACAACCCCAGCAAAGCCATCCTCCTGGTTCACAGCTAGAAACATGGCAAAGCCATCCTCCTGGCTCCCAGCTAGAACCACGGCAAAGCCATCCTCCTGGTTCACAGCTAGAACCACAGCAAAGCCATCCTTCTGGTTCACAGCTAGAACCACGGCAAAGCCATCCTCCTGGTTCACAGCTAGAACCACGGCAAAGCCATCCTCCTGGTTCACAGCTAGAATCACGGCAAAGCCATCCTCCTGGTTCACAGCTAGAACCACGGCAAAACCATCCTCCTGGTCCACAGCTAGAACCACGGCAAAGCCATCGTCCTGGTACACAGCTAGAACCACGGCAAAGCCATCCTCCTCGTTCACAGCTAGAGCCACGGCGAAGCCATCCTCCTGGTTCACAGCTAGAACCACGGCAAAGCCATCCTCCTGGTTCACAGCTAGAACCACGGCAAAGCCATCCTCCTAGTTCACAGATAGAACCACGGCCAAGCCATCCTCCTGGTTCACAGCTAGAACCACGGCAAAGCCATCCTCCTGGTTCACAGCTAGAACCACGGCAAAGCAATCCTCCTAGTTCACAGCTAGAACCACGGCAAAGCCATCCTCCTGGTTCACAGCTAGAACCACGGCAAAGCAATCCTCCTGGTTCACAGCTAGAACCACGGCAAAGCCATCCTCCTGGTTCACAGCTAGAACCATGGCAAAGCCATCCTCCTGGTTCACAGCTAGAACCACGGCAAAGCCATCCTCCTGGTTCACAGCTAGAACCACGGCAAAGCCATCCTCCTGGTCCACAGCTAGAACCATGGCAAAGCCATCATCCTGGTACACAGCTAGAACCACAGCAAAGCCATCCTCCTGGTTCACAGCTAGAGCCACGGCAAAGCCATCCTCCTGGTTCACATCTAGAACCACGGCAAAGCCATCCTCCTGGTTCACAGCTAGAACCACGGCAAAACCATCCTCCTGGTTCACAGCTAGAACCACGGCAAAGCCATCCTCCTCGGCAAAGCCATCCTCCAGGTTCACAGCTACAACCCCAGCAAAGCCATCCTCCTGGTTCACAGCTAGAAACATGGCAAAGCCATCCTCCTGGCTCCCAGCTAGAACCACGGCAAAGCCATCCTCCTGGTTCACAGCTAGAACCACAGCAAAGCCATCCTTCTGGTTCCCAGCTTTTACCACGGCAAAGCCATCCTGGTTCACAGCTAGAACCACGGCAAAGCCATCCTCCTGGTTCACAGCTAGAACCACGGCAAAGCCATCCTCCTGGTTCTGGCAAAGCCATCCTCCTGGTTCACAGCTAGAACCACGGCAAAGCCATCCTCCTGGTTCCCAGCTTTTACCACGGCAAAGCCATCCTCCTGGTTCCCAGCTAGAACCACGGCAAAGCCATCCTCCTGGTTCACAGCTAGAACCACGGCAAAGCCATCCTCCTGGTTCTCAGCTAGAACCACAGCAAAGCCATCCTCCTGGTTCACAGCTAGAACCACGGCAAAGCCATCCTCCTGGTTCACAGCTAGAACCACGGCAAAGCCATCCTTCTGGTTCACAGCTAGAACCACGGCAAAGCCATCCTCCTGGTTCACAGCTAGAACCACGGCAAAGCCATCCTCCTGGTTCACAGCTAGAACCACGGCAAAGCCATCCTCCTGGTTCACAGCTAGAACCACGGCAAAGCCATCCTCCTGGTTCACAGCTAGAACCACGGCAAAGCCATCCTCCTGGTTCTGGCAAAGCCATCCTCCTGGTTCACAGCTAGAACCACAGCAAAGCCATCCTCCTGGTTCACAGCTAGAACCACTGCAAAGCCATCCTTCTGGTTCCCAGCTAGAAACACAGCAAAGCCATCCTCCTGGTTCCCAGCTAGAAACACAGCAAAGCCATCCTCCTGGTTCCCAGCTAGAACCACGGCAAAGCCATCCTCCTGGTTGACAGCTAGAACCACAGCAAAGCCATCCCCCTGGTTCACAGCTAGAACCACGGCAAAGCCATCCCCCTGGTTCACAGCTAGAGCCACGGCAAAGCCATCCCCCTGGTTCACAGCTAGAGCCACGGCAAAGCCATCCCCCTGGTTCACAGCTAGAACCACGGCAAAGCCATCCCCCTGGTTCACAGCTAGAACCACGGCAAAGCCATCCCCCTGGTTCGCAGCTAGAACCACGGCAAAGCCATCCCCCTGGTTCGCAGCTAGAACCACGGCAAAGCCACCCTCCTGGTTCGCAGCTAGAACCACGGCAAAGCCATCCTCCTGGTTCGCAGCTAGAACCACGGCAAAGCCATCCTCCTGGTTCGCAGCTAGAACCACGGCAAAGCCATCCTCCTGGTTCGCAGCTAGAACCACGGCAAAGCCATCCTCCTGGTTCGCAGCTAGAACCACGGCAAAGCCATCCTCCTGGTTCGCAGCTAGAACCACGGCAAAGCCATCCTCCTGGTTCACAGATCCTCCTGGTTCACAGGTAGAACCACGGCAAAGCCATCCTCCTGGTTCACAGCTAGAACCATGGCAAAACCATCCTCCTGGTTCGCAGCTAGAACCACGGCAAAGCCATCCTCCTGGTTCACAGCTAGAACCACACCATCCTCCTCGTTCACAGCTAGAACCACGGCAAAGCCATCCTCCTGGTTCACAGCTAGAACCACAGCAAAGGCATCCTCCTGGTTCACAGCTA
The DNA here is from genome assembly GCF_964204655.1 of Triturus cristatus. Lineage (NCBI taxonomy): Eukaryota > Metazoa > Chordata > Amphibia > Caudata > Salamandridae > Triturus > Triturus cristatus. Next base: position 7,960,465 of record NC_140592.1, read on the forward strand.
GAACCACAGCAAAGCCATCCCCCTGGTTCACAGCTAGAAACATGGCAAAGCCATCTTTGTTCCCAGCTAGAACCACGGCAATGCCATCCTCCTGGTTCTCAGCTAGAACCACGGCAAAGCCATCCTCCTGGTTCCCAGCAAGAACCACGGCAAAGCCATCCTCCTGGTTCCCAGCTAGAACCACGGCAAAGCCATCCTCCTGGTTCACAGCTAGAACCACGGCAAAGCCATCCTCCTGGTTCACAGCTAGAACCACGGCAAAGCCATCCTCCTGGTTCACAGCTAGAACCACGGCAAAGCCATCCTCCTGGTTCACAGCTAGAACCACGGCAAAGTCATCCTCCTGGTTCACAGCTAGAACCACGGCAAAGCCATCCTCCTGGTTCACAGCTAGAACCACGGCAAAGTCATCCTCCTGGTTCACAGCTAGAGCAACGGCAAAGCCATCCTCCAGGTTCACAGCTAGAACCACGGCAAAGCCATCCTCCTGGTTCACAGCTAGAACCACGGCAAAGCCATCCTCCTGGTTCACAGCTAGAACCACGGCAAAACCATCCTCCTGGTCCACAGCTAGAACCATGGCAAAGCCATCCTCCTGGTACACAGCTAGAACCACAGCAAAGCCATCCTCCTGGTTCACAGCTAGAGCCACGGCAAAGCCATCCTCCTGGTTCACAGCTAGAACCATGTCAAAGCCATCTTTGTTCCCAGCTAAATCCACGGCCAAGCCATCCTCCTGGTTCACAGCTAGAACCATGGCAAAGCCATCTTTGTTCCCAGCTAAATACACGGCCAAGCCATCTTCTTTGTTCCAAGCTAGAACCACGACAAAGCCATCCTCCTGGTTCACAGCTAGAACCACGGCAAAGACATCCTCCTGGTTCACAGCTAGAACCACGGCAAAGACTTCCCCCTGGTTCACAGCTAGGACCACGGCAAAGCCATCCTCCTGGTTCACAGCTAGAACCACGGCAAAGCCATCCTCCTCGGGAAAGCCATCCTCCAGGTTCACAGCTACAACCCCAGCAAAGCCATCCTCCTGGTTCACAGCTAGAAACATGGCAAAGCCATCCTCCTGGTTCCCAGCTAGAACCACGGCAAAGCCATCCTCCTGGTTCACAGCTAGAACCACAGCAAAGCCATCCTTCTGGTTCACAGCTAGAACCACAGCAAAGCCATCCTCCTGGTTCACAGCTAGAACCACGGCAAAGCCATCCTCCTGGTTCTGGCAAAGCCATCCTCCTGGTTCACAGCTAGAACCACGGCAAAGCCATCCTCCTGGTTCCCAGCTTTTACCACGGCAAAGCCATCCTCCTGGTTCCCAGCTAGAACCACGGCAAAGCCATCCTCCTAGTTCCCAGCTAGAACCACGGCAAAGCAATCCTCCTGGTTCACACCTAGAACCATGGCAATGCCACCCTCCTGGATCACAGCTAGAACCACGGCAAAGCCATCCTCCTGGTTCACAGCTAGAACCACGGCAAAGCCATCCTCCTGGTTCACAGCTAGAACCACGGCAAAGCCACCCTCCTGGTTCACAGCTAGAACCACGGCAAAGCCATCCTCGTGGTTCACAGCTAGAACCACGGCAAAGCCATCCTCCTGGTTCACAGCTAGAACCACGGCAAAGCCATCCTCCTGGTTCACAGCTAGACCCACGGCAAAGCCACCCTCCTGGTTCACAGCTAGACCCACGGCAAAGCCATCCTCCTGGTTCACAGCTAGAACCACGGCAAAGCCATCCTCCTGGTTCACAGCTAGCCACGGCAAAGCCATCCTCCTTGTTCACAGCTAGAGCCACGGCAAAGCCATCTTTGTTCCCAGCTAGAGCCACGGCCAAGCCATCTTTGTTCCCAGCTAGAGCCACGGCCAAGCCATCTTCTTTGTTCCCAGGTAGAACCACGACAAAGCCATCCTCCTAGTTCACAGCTAGAACCACGGCAAAGCCATCCTCCTAGTTCACAGCTAGAACCACGGCAAAGCCATCCTCCTAGTTCACAGCTAGAACCATGGCAAAGCCATCCTCCTGGTTCACAGCTAGAACCATGGCAAAGCCATCCTCCTGGTTTACACTTAGAACCACGGCAAAGCCACCCTCCTGGTTCACAGCTAGAACCATGGCAAAGCCATCCTCCTGGTTCACAGCTAGAACCACGGCAAAGCCATCCTCCTGGTTCACAGCTAGAACCATGGCAAAGCCATCCCCCTGGTTCACAGCTAGAGCCACGGCAAAGCCATCCTCCTGGTTCACAGCTAGAAACATGGCAAAGCCATCCTCCTGGTTCACAGATCCTCCTGGTTCACAGCTAGAACCACGACAAAGCCATCCTCCTGGTTCTGGCAAAGCCATCCTCTTGGTTCACAGCTAGAACCACGGCAAAGCCATCCTCCTGGTTCCCAGCTAGAGCCACGGCAAAGCCATCCTCCTGGTTCACAGCTAGAACCACGGCAAAACCATCCTCCTGGTTCCCCGGCATGAGTGGTTACAGAGAACCTGGAAATGGAGCAGGAGGAGAAGCGCTATAAAGAGGCCCGACTAGAGATATCTTTAGACATAAAAAATGGAATAATAAAGTAGAGAGGATGAGTGTGTTTTCAGGGGTGAGCTGTGTAGTTGAGACTCAACCAGCAGGATTGCTGTGCATGTTCCTAATTCTGATTTATTTTGATATCACCAAATACGGACAGACAGACCCTCCTCACAGCCTCCAAACAATCACACATCTAAGACCTACAGTACACCTTGGGATAAAGAGATAGACCTGCTGCAAACTCCTTCAGACTTAACGATCAGACTGATGGAGGAAAGCTATCCCTGCAACCAAAGAAGGCGGGCAGTCACGAGCTGGGTTTATGCTTACAAGGACACTACACCAGCCACAGTACTTTGCAGGGGCAGCATAAGGCGTTATGAGATCCTACGTACAGAGCCTTCTTGGAAATGACCATTTGTGAAATCAAACACTTGTCCTACTGTAAGCCAGGTGCTCTGGAGGCCTCCTGGTAGAACCTGCACTTACAACCAATATTTGCAGAAAATGTGGGACCTCAATGCTTGGATTACACGATTCAGGATCTGGGAGCCCGCAGAGTGGCAGGAGCGGCACCTCGATGCAACCACTGTAGCCCTGTGGGGTAGTACCACACGGGTACCCTGACAGTGCGAGGAGCTACTCTTCTCCTTCAGACGTACGTCAACCTTCCAAATGGATCCCATGTTTTAGTCAAATATGAATGAACTGCTGCCCCCCCCGCTCCCCACCATCGCTTTGGATTAGAGCGGCCCCTCGTTTGTACACGGTGTTCGTACAGATGTGATGGACTTGAAGGAAGGAAGGGACTGGGCAGTTAACCAAGAAACAACATCAGGGGCAGAAAGTATTCATGGAGGAACGACTGCAGCGATAGAGTCTCATGACAGAGAAGGTCCTGGAAGCGAAGCCGTCTCATGGCGAGTACCTCTTGCCAACGAAGGCGACCCATATACGCAAAAGCGCGGTGAAGTCAAGAGGTGATTAGTACGAAAACTTTGAAGGTCATTAGGCGTGCCATTTGTTGCTCATGGTTAATGTATATTTAACAACCATTTTGGAGTGTAGACATGAAGTTAACAAGACACAACATATTCCGTCTGCAGGTGTGCGGGTTGGGCTCCTACAGGGCTGACGTTCGCCCTGTGAACCCCGGGTCAGTGGTACTCAGCACCGTTCTCTGAAGGTTTGAGCTTGAACCCAGGTACAGCTGTCCAAGGAGGAGCATCTCGCAGTTACATCATGTACGTTTGCATGTTCTTCCTGGCCCCATATATTTCTGATCCCAGGAGTTGAAATTTTTCAACATTTCAAGCAGGTCGGTTGTAAAACCACTGTGTAGCCTTTATTTGAACATCCAATTATGTTTAAAAGGACTCATTTTAAGAAATTCAATTAATACATTGTTGGAATTGAAAATGTAAAATATACACCATTCTTCCTGCTCTTAAACCCCTACGGGTGAGATCTTACCAAACTGGAAGCTAGAAAGACTATTAGTGAAAAATATCTAACCTCCTTTTAAATGAATCAAAAACTAAATAAATCCCAAACCAAGATGAACATGGAGTAGTAAAATAATTTTACAATGACCAGAAACAGAGTGCTCAATGAATGATCTATAAACATACAAGAGCTGCGTCAGCAAAGTAGAAGACTGAGTTTTAGAAGAGTGAAGCCTTTACCAAGGAATCGTCGATTTGGGAGATGCGATTGTGGCTCATGTCCAGCGTGGTCAGGGCGCTCCACCTTGGGACCACAGCAGCCACTGGAAGGTCCACAGACATCCCCTCGGGCTCCCATTGGGCGAACTCCAGCGCTTCGGGCACCAGGATATCCTGTCGGGGCGGAAACAAATGCACAGCAGCGGTGGGCTCCGTCAACATCAGTCGGTCAATTATCAATTTACAAATGAAAGTTATAAGTTAAACGGTCAATCAGTTTGATCAGTGGAACTCTACAAAACTAATTGAATTTGTTGAAATGATGTAGTTCAATAACCTTGGCGGACGCCAGGATCACACTCAAGTTGTGTAGACACCTATTCGCTCTTCGTACTTCTAGGTATCAAGTCTGATTGCCTCATCGGCGATCAGTGTGATTTCAAATCCACAGACAATCCTAGACACCAGTGACCCCCTAGGGTGTACTCCAGTAGAGACCTGGCTATGTTCTCGCCCGGCTCTCAATCACCTGTGCTGCAAATGAACATTGTTGGCCCTCGCTCACATGTGGAAGGACTCATCCCCCCTCATATGGCTGAGAATCTTTGCTGAAGTCTTCAGAAGACATGATGGGGGCCAGGGCCGGACTGGGAACCAAAACCGGCCCTGGCAAAGTGCTTTGCTGCCCCCGGGCTATGTGGGGAGCGGCCAAGCTGTTGGCCACGGCTGGTTTCGTTACAGTGGCCGATATTGCAGCTATGCTGAAAAACGGCCCTGTATCAAAATCGGCCCCCAGGGGTCCAACACCGGACACCAACCCTGGCGGCCCACCGGGGAAATGCCCGGTGCGGCCAGTCCGGGCCTGATGGGGGCACTTTCAGTGCACCTGGGGGCCAGCCCTTCATGACAGCCCGGTCTGCCATTCATTCACCCAACGAGCCGGGAGACCCTCCCAGTGGGTGTCACTGCTTTATTCCTTGAATGATGGAGCAGAGCCTGGAAAACAAACCACCGCAACACTGGAAGACATGCCCTGGCGAGGAAGACCCTTCGATGCTGTGAGAGCCGCCGGTTCTATGGTGAAACGTGGGCCCTCAAGGACGGGGCCCCTAACATCACGTCGGCTGGGACTCGGCTGATGGAAACTAAGTCTTAACCAGGTGGAGCCTGCGGATGAGGAGGGTGCCCGACAGGACACCAGCTCATTTCTGATGGATATTCAGTTGTCACCCATATCGGGCACATTTTATGCCCCACACATATATTCTGTCAAGAACCGAATAGTGGACAAATGATATATGTTGAAAGGCAATCAATGAAATGCAAATCCATTATTGTGCCTCCAGATTAGCAGTATTCCATAGTATAAACTTGGTCCATGGTTGTATGGCAGGTATTGGTCAGAAAATGTTTGAAATGGGCCATCTGCCCTGTGCTATGACCGCTCAAGAAATTTCTTCCAGGAGAACACAGGTGTGTCACGCGGCACAGGTGACCCAGGTGTGTCACGCGGCACAGGGGAGCCACGCATGTGTCACCCCGAGTGGGACGGGTATGCCCAGACGTGGGTCCCGTGCTCTCCATGACACTGGAGTCAAGCTATCCTGGGTGATGAGGGGTTATATCTCTAAATCGGTCCCATGATGCTGGTTTCCGGTCCAGGGAGGACCTGGCCTGGCAGTTCGGGCTGGACTGTACCCATGAGGCACAGGGTCAAGACTGATTTGCATATGGCTGGGTTTAAACTGGGGTGGCGAAGTGAGCTAAAGAACGATGGCTTTAGGCCCAGAGCGGTGACTGGGGGTGAGCGTTTGACATTGTTCAACATTCCGTCCATCAATTGTTCTTTTTACAGGTGAGCAAAGCAGCACAGGTGCACCCAGTGGCACAGGTGCACCAGAGTGATCCAAGCAGCACCAGCGTCAAGCGGCAGCGGCACAGCAGCACCAGCGTCAAGCGGCAGCGGCACAGGTGAACAAAGCGTCACAGTTGAGCAAAGCACCACAGGTGCACCCGGCGGCACATGTGTGCAGAGCGACAGTGGCACGGGTGCGCCGAGCAGCACAGGTGAGCCGAGCAGCACAGGTGTGCCTAGCAGCAGCGGCACAGGTGCGCCTTGCAGCACAGGTGCGCCTAGCAGCAGCGGCACAGGGGAGCCAAGAAGCACAAGCTTACCGAGGAGCAGTGGTACAGGTGAGCCAAGCAGTGCAGACAGGTGCACCGAGGAGCATAGGTGCGCTGAACAGCAGCACAGGTGAGCCAAGCAGCGCCGACACAGGTGCACCGAGGAGCATAGGTGCGCTGAGCGGCAGCACAGGTGAGCCAAGCAGCACAGGTGAGCCAAGCAGTGCAGACACAAGTGCACCGAAGAGCATAGGTGAGCTGAGCGGCAGCACAGGTGAGACAAGCAGTGCAGACACAAGTGCACCGAGTAGCATAGGTGCGCTGAGCAGCAGCACAGGTGAGCCAAGCAGCGCCGACACAGGTGCACCGAGGAGCATAGGTGCGCTGAGCGGCAGCACAGGTGAGCCAAGCAGCACAGGTGAGCCAAGCAGCGCCGACACAGGTGCACCGAGGAGCATAGGTGCGCTGAGCGGCAGCACAGGTGAGCCAAGCAGCGCCGACACAGGTGAGCCAAGCAGCACAGGTGAGCCAAGCAGCACAGGTGAGCCAAGCAGTGCAGACACAAGTGCACCGAGGAGCATAGGTGCGCAGAGCGGCAGCACAGGTGAGACAGGCAGCACCGACACAGGTGCACTGAGGAGCATAGGTGCGCTGAGCAGCAGCACAGGTGAGCAAAGCAGTGCAGACACAAGTGCACCAAGGAGCATAGGTGAGCTGAGCGGCAGCACAGTTGAGACAAGCAGTGCAGACACAAGTGCACCGAGGAGCATAGGTGAGCTGAGCAGCAGCAAAGGTGGGACAAGCAGCACAGGTGAGCCAAGCAGTGCAGACACAGGTGCACCGAGGAGCATGGGTGCGCTGAGCGGTAGCACAGGTGAGCCAAGGAGCATAGGTGCGCTGATCAGCAGCACAGGTGAGACAAGCAGCATAGGCGAGCCAAGCAGTGCAGACACAAGTGCACCGAGGAGCATAGGTGCACCAAGGAGCATAGGTGAGCTGAGCGGCAGCACAGGTGAGACAAGCAGTGCAGACACAAGTGCACCGAGGAGCATAGGTGAGCTGAGCAGCAGCACAGGTGAGACAAGCAGCACAGGTGAGCCAAGCAGTGCAGACACAGGTGCACCGAGGAGCATAGGTGCGCTGAGCGGCAGCACAGGTGAGACAAGCAGTGCAGACACAAGTGCACCGAGGAGCATAGGTGAGCTGAGAGGCAGCACAGGTGAGACAAGCAGCATAGGCGAGCCAAGCAGTGCAGACAGTTGCACCGAGGAGCACAGGTGCACCGAGGGACACAGGTGCACCGAGGAGCACAGGTGCGCCGAGGGGCACAGGTGCGCCGAGCAGCAGCACAGGTGAGACAAGCAGCACAGGTGAGACAAGCAGTGCAGACAGGTGCACCGAGGAGCACAGGTGCACCGAGGAGCACAGGTGCACTATCAGCAACGACATAAGAAGCATTTGGCAAAACCAGCACGGCTTTGTGCAAACTCCCAAACTGATGCACTGAATTTACCTTCATTGACGTGGCTGAAAACCTCACGCTTATAGTAGCCAAGGTCTGCTTCGAGGCTGTTAACCCTTTAATGTGCTCGGCGTCACACTCCGTTATCTGTGAAGAGAAACATCTGCATTAAAACATTCCATGCAAACTAGAGGTCTCGTTTCTTGTCAGAGGCTGTGTGGAAAGCCTCTCTTTTATAACAAAAAGTGAAGGACAGACGTTTATAAAGCAACGAATCCATTTTGAAAAGAAGATGCAGGCAAACGTAGCTTGTGATTCAAACAACTCCTGCTGAGACCAAGCGCCATCTTTCCTTCTCCCCATCTTCAGATACAAGGCAGCTTGAGCTCTACGACCTTTGCACTTAACCACCCCCCCCCCCCCATCCCAAAGCCATAAACTCCTCTGCTGCCTGGACCTACATGAACAGGATCAAACAGCTAGAAAGGTTTCTCATTTCTCACGCAGACGGACTAGGACCTCCTCACCCAAGGGCCACCCAACTACTGGCCTCGCTGGTCTCTGCCTGGGCACTGGCCGGTGCAGCACAGCGGATGTCTAGTTGACTCCAGGACCCATGGGGTCAGACTAGAAAGGGCGCGAGATGTTGGCCCAGGAGACAGCAAAACATTCTTGCACCTACTATGTCACGAGAGCTCCATCTGATCACAACTCAGAGTTAGACCGGTCCAACCTCATCAATGACTCGGTACAAGAGGCGACCTCAGAGGAACACGTTCAACGCCAAAGATCAAAGACAGGGAGGTAACCTCACCTCAAGCCACCTCTGTTCACCCTCCTCAAAGACAGGGAGGTAACCTTACCCCACCTCTGTTCACCCTCATCAGTGACCAGAGACAAGGAGGTAACCTTACCCCACCTCCGTTCATCTTCATCAATGACCAGAGACAGGCAGGTAACCTCACCCCACCTCACCTCTGTTCATCCTCCTCAGTGACAGTAACCGCACCCCACCTCTGTTCACCCTCATCAATGACCAGAGACAGGGAGGTAACCTCACTCCACCTCCGTTCACCCTCATCAATGACCAGAGACAGGGAGGTAACCTCACTCCACCTCTGTTCACCCTCAATGACCAGAGACAATGGGTAACCTCACCACCCCCTCATCAATGACCAGAGACAGGGAGCGACTACTCACAGAATCCAGGTCATGGGGGTACCCCTACTACTCGCAGTGACCTCTGATGTCTCAGAACCCAGGGCCATGGGGGTACCCCTTCTACACGCAGTGAGCGCTGGGGTGTTAGATCCCAGGGCCATGGGGGTACCCCTACTACACGCAGGGACCCCTGGTGTCTCAGAATTCCAGACCATGGGGGTACAGTGACCGGTGGTGTTTCAGAGCCCAGGCCCATGGAGGTACCACTACTACTCGCAGGGACGCCTCATGTCTCAGAATCCAGGGCCTTGGGAAGCACCCCTACTACTAGCTTTGACTAACCCAGGGTAGTAAGCGCTATATAAATGCAATCACAATACCTGAAGTTGTGCCCTGGCATGCACTGGACGTCACTGGCATGCACTGGACGTCACTGGCACCCTCGCCACGCGGGGTCTTACTCTTACTGCAGTTTGTATGTGTTCCGAACAGAGTAGGACCCACAGGCACCCCCTTAAGAAGAGTCCCGACGCACAACTTCCCCTCCCTATATCCGTAAATATAAACCTGAAAGAGTTGCATAAAAGGGCGAGGGTTAGAATTCACTCTTCTAAACGGACTTTGGAGTCCGGTGCCCAAGAGCACACCGTGCTGCACGTGGAGCTGAGATTCCGCTCGCTTCCACCGGACAGATAATGTGGGTAAAACAGCTACAAGTGACAGTAACACAGAGGAATTCCCTCCACCGCCCCCGGGGGCCGCTTCCCAGAACTCCGACACCCCCCAGTTTAAGGGGTTAGAGGTCGAAGGTTCTAGAGGAGAGAAAAACAAATGGCTCAGGGGGCAGGAAATCACGAGGACCTTCTGCTGGGACAGGATCCAGGGATCTGCGCGCTCTTCCTGCCCCCACCCCCCACCCCCCTCCTCCCGACACCCCCATCAAGAGGCGCTCAGGAGAGGATGTCCGAGAGGAGATAAAGGGAGCATTGCAGGCCCAGCGCCCACACTGAGGGGGGGGGGCACTGTGAGAGGATGTGGGGGGGGGGGGGCTATGAGAGGGCGCTATGAGAGGATGTGGGGGGGGGGGCTGCTACATTTTTCCCTCTCAGGGGAGACGGGGAGGGTCTGCCACAGGGGAACAGGCTATCTTCTGGTGAACTGGGGGACCTACACACACCCCCATGAACTGTGCCTTGGAAGGTCCGTTCACTAAAGCCAAACCCATGTAAAAGTTAAATAAGCATTGGTAAAGCCAGTAGGTCTCGCCAATGCGAGAGCTATTGGTTTTTGCCAATGTGCTTTAACCATGTTGTACACAGGCGTGGCTGCTGTTCAGCATGGCTTAAAGTTACTGGCATGGCGTAGAGTGGACTGGAGTGTCGGAGAGTGGAGTAGAGCGTCGCACAGTAGAGCGTCGCACAGTAGAGCGTCTTGTAGTGAAGTACAGCGTCTTAGAGTGGAGTAGAATGGAAAGCCGTATCATAGAGAAGAGTAAAGCATCGGAGTGGAGTAGAGAAGAGCGTAGTGGAGTGAAGTTGAAGTACGGCGTAGTAGAGTGGAGTGAAGTGGAGTGCCCTGTTATAGAGTGCAATAGAATGTCATGGAGTGGACTGTTGTAGAGTGGAGTGTCAGAGTGGAGTAGGGTATAAGAGTAAACTGCTGTAGTAGAGTGGTGTGGAGTAGCGTTAAGCAGCATAGAGAGGAGTGGAGTAGCGTAGAGTGGAGTAAAATGGCGTGTAGTAGAGTGTCATAGTGGACTGGCGTACAGTGGAGAAGAGTGTTGTGGACTGGCGTAGAGTGTCAGAGAAGAGTGCCATAAAGTGGAGTAGAGTGGCATAAACCGGTGTAGTGAAAGAGTAGAGTGGCGTAGACTGACAGACTGGAGTAGAGCGTTGTAGAGTCGTGTGGGATAGAGTAGGGTAAAGTGTTATAGAGCAGAGTGAAGTAGCATAGCGTGTTGCGTAGTAGAGAAGATTAGTGTTGCGTAGTCGTGTTGCGTAGTAGAGAAGAGTAGACTGTCGCAGAGGTGAGCGGAGCAGAGGTGAGTGGAGCAGAGGTGAGGTGTGTGAGCGCAGAGCGGGTCGTGTGTGAGCGCAGAGCGGGTCGTGTGTGAGCGCAGAGCGGGTCGTGTGTGAGCGCAGAGCGGGTCGTGTGTGAGCGCAGAGCGGGTCGTGTGTGAGCGCAGAGCGGGTCGTGTGTGAGCGCAGAGCGGGTCGTGTGTGAGCGCAGAGCGGGTCGTGTGTGAGCGCAGAGCGGGGTGTGTGTGTGTGTGAGTCTAGCCGGGTGCACCAGAGTGGAGCGCATCGGAGCGGGGTGAGTCAGAGCGGAGCGCGTCAGAGCTGGGTGTGTCAGAGCGGGGTGTGTCAGAGTAGAGAGTTGTGACAGACTGATGCAGTGTAAATTGAAGTAGCATGTTGTAGAGAAGGTGGCATAGACTTGAGAGTAGAGTGGTGATGGAGCAGGTAGTGCAACATTTTGTATACCTCCTCTATTTTGCATGGAAATACTAATTAGATAATCTATTAATTATAATATTATTAAACGAGTGCTGCATGTACATTAATCAACATTATTAAAACCAAATTACTCATGGGAAACTGCTATTTGCATGGCTTAACTCATGTAACTAAAATCTGTACGCATATTAACTATAGTATATGTGATAATTGTATATTGCATGATATATTGCTTTGTGATGTTTGCATCTTCGTGGAGGATCGAACAGGTGACTATAATTGCTTTACATGTCGCTATATGCTAGATAAATACAAACACAAAGGGATTAGTAAGGGGTTAACATTAGAATCATCAATTTTATATATGAATTATTCTTTTGTGTTTGTTTCGCTTAAGTTGACATCTGGGCCAAAATGGCCACTGACACCGTATCCAGAAGTGGCCCCCGTCTCGTGAAGCGCGGAGTCAGCTGCGCATGCTCGGCCGGTATCGTGAACTTCTTAGCAACCTTTACACATCATGTACTTGGTCAAGGATAAGAATTTGGTGGTCTGCCAAGATAAGGGAACAATCAAGCATACTAACAGACCGGAACAAGCCGATACTAATGTGGACTAGTGACCTCATAACTCGGACTGAACTGAGGCGCTGGGAATAAGAATCGGACGATCCCAACCAGCCAATCACCACTGTTCTAGGCCTAAAAATGTATCTTCTTAACCTGATATTATTATAAAAAGGGTAGTAGAATAGAGCGAAAAGAGACGCCTTTTCCAGATGGTCCAGATGCTGCCTGACCACTTGATGACTGCAAACTTTCTCCAAATCCACAGGTTATGATAGATGCTTGCACGATTTCTGGTCCTTTGATAAAATTTGGAACTGTAACCTGCTGAGCAGAGGACTTTGGGCCTTGGCTTGCTTTATTTCGGACAATTACGACAAATTTGATTATGCAGAGCCAATGAATTAGAGGACCCCAGATAGCCAGATTAGGAAAATATGATGTTCTGTGATTTACTTAAATTGATCTAGAAATTCTAAACTTTGACGAAACAAATGAAAATATAAATCGTTATGAAAATATAGATAAACAAATATTGATTAACAAGAAAATATGAGTTTGTGGTGTTTCATTAAGGGAAATAAGGATTCTGAATCTTAAATGTGTTTTAGCTGGTTCTAAACCACCATCAACCAATCCAACTAATTGGTCCATCGACCAAGTGGGTGGAGTGCCTTGATGTTTAGGATTAGGGATCTATAGGCAACGATTGCTAATGTATATTTGTAAAATAACGTTTCTCTCCCTATAGGTTATAAGGTGTTCCCCCCCCCCCCCCCACATGTCCAGCGTAGGAATTATATCATTCCTCCTGTGTGCAGACTCGTGAGAGAGAGACATACGAGTGTTGGTGTTATGGGCCCCACCAATGAATGCGTGTGTGAATGAGGCAGTGTGACGGCGGCTCTGCGACGCAGGGAGGATAGTACTGCTCTTTCTATTTTCCCCGGCTTTTGCGCTGGATCAGTGGCATATGCTGGAATAGAGTGTTGTAGAGTGCAGTAGAGTGTTGTGGAATGGCAGAGTGGAGTAGAGTGTTGTGGAATGGCAGAGTGGAGTAGAGTGTTGTGGAATGGCAGAGTGGAGTAGTGTGTTGTGGAATGGCAGAGTGGAGTAGAGTGTTGTGGAATGGCAGAGTGGAGTAGAGTGTTGTGGAATGGCAGAGTGGAGTAGAGTGTTGTGGAATGGCAGAGTGGAGTAGAGTGTTGTGGAATGGCAGAGTGGAGTAGAGTGTTGTGGAATGGCAGAGTGGAGTAGAGTGTTGTGGAATGGCAGAGTGGAGTAGTGTGTTGTGGAGTGGCAGAGTGGAGTAGTGTGTTGTGGAGTGGCAGAGTGGAGTAGAGTGTTGTGGAATGGCAGAGTGGAGTAGAGTGTTGTGGAATGGCAGAGTGGAGTAGTGTGTTGTGGAGTGGCAGAGTGGAGTAGTGTGTTGTGGAGTGGCAGAGTGGAGTAGTGTGTTGTGGAATGTTCTGTTCTCCCTTCACCTGCCGCCATCTACGACACTTTCTGGGGCCCTAATCTACCGCCCTCCGGGACAGGTAGGGTGTTTCATAGACTCACTCATGGACGCCATCTCTTCTTTTGCTTGTGTGACCCCAAACTTCACAATCCTCGGAGACTTAAATCTCCACTTCAATGATCAAGGCAACAAACTCGCCACCGACTTACAAGCCGATTTGGCTTCCCTTAATCTTCAACTACTCAACAATGAACCCACCCATACGAAAGGACGGCTACTCGACCCCATCTTTTCCAACCTTTCTAAACTCTCCGTACAAACCCCTCTGCCCCTTCCTTGGTCAGACCACTTTTTGGTCCCTTTTAAACTTCAACTTCCAGGTAAACCGTCTGACACCCCCCTTCCCCGAGTTACTTCTCGTCCCTGGAAAAAATTGGACACAATCCTATGGGATCACGCTCTGACTTCCACTCTACCTATAGTAGACCCTAACCCCTCGTCAGCTGAAATCCAACTTCATAACTGGATAAATGACTCCCTCGACTCAGTCTTACCATTTAAAACTCTCCCATCCAGTAGGAAATCGTCCAAATTACCATGGTTCTCCGAAGAACTACGCGAAATAAGAAGGAAGGGCAAAAGGCTTGAACGCCAATGGAGAAAGAACTGGAACACAGCTGATAAGAACGATTATAGAACCCATATTAGGCTTTATAAAAACGCATTAAAAACCACGCAGGCCTCCTACTTTGAGGAGCAAATAGCCTCAGCTGCTAATTCCGCGAAAGAGACCTATCGAATAGTGAAACTCCTCACCAAAATACAAGACCCTCCATCATCCCCAGACTTGGATGGGGCAAAATGTAACCAAATGGCAGATTTCTTTTCGGCAAAAATTGCTAAAATCCTGACCTCCCTTCCAGCTCCTTCTACCACACAAACAGGCTTTGGTTCCTCTCCCCTTCAAGACACCCCGAGATTAACCTTTTTCGTCCAAATCTCCATTGAAACGTTTCTTAACGTTCTACAGAAAGTCAAAAGTGGTTCCCCATCAGACCCAGCCCCCATTAGTAAATTGAAGCTAGTTGCTCCCACTATTGCCCCCCTTTTTACCAATCTGATCAACGCCTCCCTTAAAACTGGTATAGTCCCGGCGAACTGGAAAAAAGCCACAGTCAAGGCTCTCATAAAAAAACCGCACTTAGATCCCACAGATCCTTCTAATTTTAGACCGATCTCATTGCTACCGGCTATGAGTAAAATAGCCGAACGAGTAGCAAACCAACAACTTTCGGAATTTTTAGAGACCAATCATCTTCTCCGCATGTCCCAGACAGGCTTTAGACCAGGACAAGGGACTGACACCGCATTGTTAGCCGTGGTCGAGGAAGCTAGGGGCATAATGGACGCAGGAGGATCAGTGGCAGTGATCCTCCTCGACCTGAGTGCCGCCTTCGACACAGTGGACCATGCAACCCTTGCCCAGCGCCTTGGTCTGATAGGAGTGGCGGATTCCGCTTTGGCCTGGATCTCATCCTTTCTCAAAGACAGGTCCTTTCAAGTTGTTGACGGTTATTCCGTCTCTAATGCTCAGTCTCTTAAGTGCGGTGTGCCTCAGGGATCCTCCCTGAGCCCCACACTTTTTAATGTCTACATGGCTCCCCTTGAGGATGTTGTCAAGCCATTTGGCATTAAATCAATAATGTATGCTGACGACACTCAGCTCGTCGTCTCCCTTAACCAACCAGACAACGCCTTGTCCAATCTGAGCAGTTGCCTGGAGAAGGTGCATCAATGGATGTGCGAATCCAGGTTAAAACTGAATGGGGAGAAATCTGAAATACTCCTCTTGGGAACCTCCAACAAAATCCCCATATCCCTTCCTTGGCCACCATGCATGGGAACGCCACCAATTCCCAAATCCGAAGTCAAGAGCTTAGGGATATGGCTTGACCAGGATCTAAGTTTCAAAACTCAGGCGAGAAAAACGGCGGGAACCTGTTTCGGCCTGATAAAGATGGCTCGAAAGATTTTACATCTACTCCCGCTCCAGTCCAGGAAACTCCTGATGCAGGGCCTTGTGAACTCCAGATTGGACTATGGAAATGTCCTGTATCTGGGGGCCCCAGCCTCGGTTGTCCATAGACTTCAATGCGCACAGAATGCGGCGGCTAGAATCCTCACAGGAACCCCAGCGAGGAATTCGGCCAAACCAGCTCTCAGAAGCCTGCACTGGTTGCCAGTAAAGGAGAGGGTCAAATTTAAGACCCTGTGCATTACTCATAGAATGTTGCACAACGAAGGCCCTCCCATTCTTAGGACATTCGTTACTCAACAACATTCAAGTCGACAATTAAGATCTAACTCTCTTTCCCTCGCTAATGTCCCTAGAATTAGGAAGGCCAGAACAGGCGGTCGCCTGTTCTCCTATAATGCTCATAGACTTTGGAATGCCCTTCCTCTTTCCCTGAGGCAAGAACATAACCACCTCAGGTTCAGGAAACGTCTAAAAACCCTACTTTTCCCCTGAGCTCGTCTTCCTGACCCTTCCTTCCCTCAGTACCATGGTCTTTTTAGCGCCGGGATGCCCTAGGGTAGCTGCGCGCTCTAGAAAACCTAAAATCAAATCAAAATCAAATCAAATCAAAAATCAAATCAAAAATCAAATCAAATCAAATCAGTGGCATGGAGTGGAGTAGAGTGTTGTGGAGTGGCAGAGTGGAGTAGTGTGTTGTGGAGTGGCATGGAGTGAAGTAGAGTGTCACGGTGTGGAGCAGAGTCTTAGAGTGGAGCAGAGCGTAGAGCGACGTTGTATAAAATGGAGTAGAGTGGCACAGACTGGAGTAGAGTTTTGTCAAGTGGAGTGCCATAGAGTGAAGTAAAGTAGCATAGAGTGTCGTAGAGTGGTGTAGAGTGTCATGGACGGTTGTAGAGTGCAGTGGCACAGAGTGGCCAAAACTAGAGTGTCAGAGTGGAGCAGCACAGATTGGCGTAGACTAGTGTAAAGCGGCATAGACTGGAGTAAAGCAGCAGAGATTGGCATTGTGTGGAGCGATTCCTGTGACATGTGTTGGCTTAACGAAGAGTCGATGCTCTAAACGGAGCACCATCTGCCACACTGAGTCAGGCCAGGCAACAGCATATCAAAGAAGTAGAAATTGCATACCCAAAGTTTACGTCTTCAAGCCTCAATAAACTAGACATTCATCCATTGCGCTGTGGCAGTCTAACTGGTACCAAGAACTCTCCACCCGTGGATCTCGCGGTGCTAAGAGTATCCACACGAGGCTGAAGATGAGCATCGAAGAAGTGACTGGAACTCTGGACCACGAGTCAATGAAGGGACCCTGAGAGCGGACACGGACCCAGAGTCATTGACTGAGAGCAGGCGGAGAAGGCAGATACCCCTGCTCCGGCCTGACCGGATCAAACTCATTGAGAATAGAAAGAGCGCTTCCCATAGATGGCCAGAAGGAGGGGCAAAATCAAGCGATGGAGACAAACGCACTGTACAAAGATGGCGACATCACAGGAACCTTTAAGTAAAGGAGGAAACGTGTGGGCAAATGTTGGTCCGAATGTGATGGCTCCATGATCTGTAGGTCAAGGGTTCAAATCCAGGCTTAGTCGTCTCAGCTTCCATCTTTCTGAGGTCGGTAACGGAGCATCACTAAACTGGCTGACCGTTACATCTGCCACTTATAGTGCTTAGAGAATAGAGATGGTAAAACTGATGTACAAAGCACTACATAAAAAATAAAAAACGTTGTTTGAAGCCCATGGCTGCCAAGTGATGCAACATTGGGGGAATTTCTCAGATCCCTTTGGGTGGCTACAGAGCAGAGGAGTCCACTGGGTCACAACCGTGGTGACTGGAGATCATTCGCAGCTCATGCCCTGGGACCAGTCCAACTACGGTACTTGTAAGATATTCACCTTTTCTCCATAACCGCCTCAGATTGGTCGTCATTTGCTGGATCCTATATTTTTGCTGGCTTTAGAACTCTGTGGACTTGCCCCCTTGTGGCCCCACTCCAAACATGGGCACATTGGCATGCTCTTAATTGGTATATTTTACTTGCATAAAACCCTCTATTATATGGTATAGAATGTACCAAAGACCTGGAAATTAACTTCCACTTGTGGACTACAGCACCGATTGTGCCATCCACAATAGTGGCAGTGGAAGCATGGCTTCGGATTTATCACTGTATCCGAACTGTTGAAGTGCAAACCCCGCACTATGACCGGTCAAACCCATTGGACCGGTAAAACCGCCCTTTTAAATATTAGTAAGTCACCCCTTAGTGGGCCTTGTAGCTCACAATGACGAATGTGTGGTATTAAAAAAATAGTACATGAACAAAATTACTGTTATGTCCCTATAGTGACAAGACTGTAAAAGCTATTTTCAGTGTAGCAGGTCAAGCTGTTCTATGAAGAAAACCAGAGTACAGATTAAATACTAATATTGTATCTCAGGAATGGGACCAGCTAGAAAAAGAATCAAACCACTAATTTTAATAGTTATTAAAATGGTGAAGTTGCATTTTTAATAAATATTAAGGAAAAGTAACTTTTAGAAAGTTAACCTTTACCTCACTAAACGGTATGAACGCTAATTAGCATAAAGCTTTGCAAGCTCTCAGCCTGTGTCCAGGCTTGAATATGTGCAAAAATGGTGTGAAATACGTTCCAGGAGTAAACAATATGGTAACCTGAATGGGTACAGATAACTCCCCGTAACGCCACAGAGTATGCAGGGAGGGGGCTGTGGGCATCATTTTTGATGCTACAGTGTTGAATCCTGCTTGACAGGTCTGTTGAGCCACTTGTAACACATGGGGCCCACTTGAAAGTGAGAGAACAGGATGCCAAGACAATTCTTGTGCATCTACTGCCTGGTTGCTGGAAGACCTTGCATTTGAACTGCCAGAAATCTGTGTGTTTGTTGTGGGTACAGTGCCTGTCTCAAACTGGATTTTACTGGAAGATGTGAGA
This sequence comes from Triturus cristatus, assembly GCF_964204655.1. Classification (NCBI taxonomy): domain Eukaryota; kingdom Metazoa; phylum Chordata; class Amphibia; order Caudata; family Salamandridae; genus Triturus; species Triturus cristatus. The sequence continues at coordinate 7,978,889 of NC_140592.1, forward strand.
AAACACTAGGATTTTAGTGGTAGATGTGAGAGGACACTACACTTCCCACACACATCACCACCAAGCCTTCAAAGACCAAGTTAGTGTGACAGAAGAATGTGGTCTTCTTTTGTAAATGCCCTGGAACATAGCATTTTTAGCCCATTGCAGAAAGGAAAACAGAAACTAGTGAAAAGATGAGGCAGGGTTGGCCCCAGGAGCATTGACATAAGTGGTGAGGGTGTGCCTATGCCAGCTAGTGGTATGCATGAATATGGCACCTCCAGGCACCTACTTCAGAACACTTTCTGGACCTGTGGTCAGATCAGAAGCGGACAGGACCTGCTGTCCGTGGCCTGAGAGGAGCCCTGTAGGGTTGGACCTGCTGCCCCTCGTACCCAGAACATGAAGTAGATCCCACAGGTCAGTTGGCTGACCTCCTGTGTGGCTACAAGGAGTCAACAAGATGCAAGAGGTGGTTTCATGGATGTACCCAGCTGACCAGTGGCACCTTGACCTGGATTGGGCCCTGCTGTTAGCCTCTGCTGGACACCCAGCGAGTCTCTAAGCACCTTCCCTGAGGTCTTGGGGGTCTATAGAAGTAAAATCAGAAGAAGAAAACAAAAATTAATATGATCTTGTGTAATGTAACCCGGTGCTCATGGAAAGTGATCTAACGTCCTGGGACAGATTTATTGTCATATAAAAGAAAAACTGCAAAACAGAGCAGGACCTGGGGGTGGAAGAGGGCTTAGGGGAATGGCTGCAAACACATGCACTCGTGGAGGTTTGCAACTACAAGAAAAAAGTAGCTCCAAAAACGGGAGCAGTGTAAGGACACTGGGCAGGGAAGCTGGGTTTGGGCCATGCTCCAGGGGAGGGAAAAACACCTAAGAGGAAGTGCAGCCAGGAAGGGCTGAATAAAGGGAAGTGAAGAAAAGAGTAATGATGAATTCAACCAATGGCATGTAAAAGGCAGGGGTCCAAACCCCCATAAGTGAAAAAAATATCTTGCAAGGGACAGTGCATATGCGGTCTCCGGTGAGACCTAAAGATTATCCGCAACAGTGCCTTTATAAACACAATTCGGACAAGTTTCATCCCTTGTTTGTGAGCTGGAAAAACATGGCCTCTACAGAGGCTTTTGGGGTTCACCCACCACCGTGAAAACTTGCAAAAACGGTGGCAAAACTGCATTACACAAGAAATTATACAAAAAATAACCAAAAGCCAAGGGTATTTGTGCAGTTCAAATAATCTGGGAAGTCCACTTCTCAGGACCTTTAAAGGTTTAAAATATATATAGTATATTCTCTCACATCTACATTCAACTTCCTTCCATGTTCATATTCTGACCTTTACAAGTAGCTTGTCAGGGAGACAGAGGGTGAGTGGCGAGCCAGAGGGGGGTGAGTGGAGAGCCAGAGGGGGGTGAGTGGAGAGCCAGAGGGGGGTGAGTGGGAAGCCAGAGGGGGGTGAGTGGGAAGCCAGAGGGGGGTGAGTGGGAAGCCAGAGGGGGGTGAGTGGGAAGCCAGAGGGGGGTGAGTGGGAAGCCAGAGGGGGGTGAGTGGCGAGCCAGAGGGGGGTGAGTGGCGAGCCAGAGGGGGGTGAGTGGCGAGCCAGAGGGGGGTGAGTGGCGAGCCAGAGGGGGGTGAGTGGCGAGCCAGAGGGGGGTGAGTGGCGAGCCAGAGGGGGGTGAGTGGCGAGCCAGAGGGGGGTGAGTGGCGAGCCAGAGGGGGGTGAGTGGCGAGCCAGAGGGGGGTGAGTGGCGAGCCAGAGGGGGGTGAGTGGCGAGCCAGAGGGGGGTGAGTGGCGAGCCAGAGGGGGTGAGTGGCGAGCCAGAGGGTGGGCGGGAGATAGAGGGTGGATGACTAAGGTGGAAGACTGAGGGTGGGTGGGAGACAAAGGAAGAGACTGAGGTGGGAGGCTGATCGTAAGGCTCACACAGCAGAGCCGCCGCTGCAGATCCCTCAGGCCTCAAGCAGCCCTACTCTAAGTCACAAAAAGCCATGAGACGCCTGCAGCGGCCTTGAAACAAGAGGCGCAGCAGCAAGTGCCCTCTGGCACCAAGAAAAAGCTTCAGCACAAAGCCTCGCAGACTCAGTATGAATTGTAAATATTTCATCAGTTTGTGAGTTTCACTATCAAACGCAAGTTTGTTTAAAGTTGGATAACTAACTTTTGTTACCAAAAAAGTGTGCAATTTGAGAAAAATGTTCAGATTTTAAAAAGTAAATACTAGTTTGATCCCCAAATCCCAGTGTGCTACACATCAACAGACTACCATCACCCCATGGATGCCTATTAATGCCAAGAGCTACCACAACTAAACCACACATCTACGCAGCAGATGGTGGCTGTGTGCAGTGACGCCTCCTGCAGGCACCCAGGCGGCACAGGTTGGCAGAGCACAGGCCCTTCGTGGCAGCGAGCGAGTTTCCTGCAGGCACCCAGGCGGCACAGGTTGGCAGAGCACAGGCCCTTCGTGGCATCGAGCGGGTTTCCTGCAGGTGCCCAGGGGGCACCGGTTGGCAGAGCACAGGCCCTTCCTGGCATAGCCCAGGCTTCCTGCCGGTGCCCTGCTCCTCTGCGGTACAACTCCATGCAGCCTCAGGACCTGCGCAGCGACCACAGGGGGCTTCAGTATCAGGACCCCTGCGGCATGGGACCCAAGCAGTGGACAGTGCCTGCGACACGCCCGAGGGAACAGGATTTGAGGAATTCAATAAGTGTAAACAAAAGCTACGAGGCAGAGGGGCACCTTATCACCAAACTGGAAATCACAGGCCACCCCTGCTGGAGCACAAAACACAGATGAGGAGGATTTGGGGCTTCTGGGATATTGACAGAGAATGATCCCAAACAGGCAGAAACATAGATCCACAGAGGAGCTGGCCTCGGACGTTTCCACGTGGCTCTGGATGAATCTGCCCAGAGTGGGATCTTTGCGCCCCGAGCTGTGGGCGTTTGGTCAAGTGCTGGTTTCAGCAGAGCAGACACCCAGGGACCCTCTGCACGTTACATATGTACACATCATGCAGTGGCCATGCAGCTCACCGGGGCCCGCCTCTCACCTCTATGTGATGCAAAGATCTGAAGACCGACAGGTCAAAGGGCAGCAGGTGCTCCTCGATGTTGCTGGTTCCAACAGGTCCCCTGGTTCCGGTGATCTACAAATAGAAAGCAAATATGAGCATTCTCCCGTGTACATCCGTGGACGGGGGCTATTCAGAGGGAGACACTGGGGCAAGGGACCCACAGAACATTGCACAAGTACTCGCTAATAAAACACAAGGGGCAAAGTAAAAACCCTGTACACTAACAACAAATAAGGGAGGGCAGAGGGTCCAGTCTGGGCAGGGTGGGCGCAGCTTCGCAGCCACACCAGGGCACAGCTTCGCCAGCCATTCCAGGGCACAGCTTCCCCAGGGATGCCAGGGCACAGCTTCACCAGCCATGCCAGGGCGCAGCTTCACCAGCCATTCCAGGGCACACCTTTGCCAGCCGTGCCAGGGCTTCGGTCTCTGTGGCAGGCATTCTCAAGGTTCCATGGTCCCACTCTGTCCAGACGCTGCGACAGTGGTCAGTTCAGGGATGGACCCCCCCACCCCCCCGGAGGACTATACAGAGGGCATTTTTATTTATTGTAGGAAGAGCATCTCAAACATACACCATCGTATGTGGTCAGTTTAAAGCAGATTACAGAAACATGCACAGAGGGCGACGAGAAGGTGGAGGTACTGCATCATCAGGACCTTTAATTGGGCAATGATTTATTTTACAGCGTTACAGTCCATACTTAGATCCTCGTGCACACACAACACACACAATTGCAGTCTGAGGCGCAGAGAGAGGAGTGCTCTGCACAAAATCAGAGGTGTGTCGGTCAAGAGCTGGGAGTAAAGCTCAAAACCCCAAATTAACGTGCACGTTGTCCTAAAGGGTCCGGTGCACGTGCACCCTGCAGCAGGTAGAGACCGAGGCATCATCTTGGAGGCACATCTACCCAGAGATGCCACGGTGCCCACCGGCTCCACAGTTTGAGTCCGATGCAAGGTGGGATTTTCAATGTAAAGCCTTTCTGTTCACGAGGGTCTTTCCAGTCACTAAGCGGACTCCAAGTGCTCTTTAAATGTGTAATAATGGAACCTCTGGACTGGACACAGCGAGCGGAGAAGAAAGACTTGATTCTACTAAAAAGGTTCATCATCCTTCTGCTCACTAGAAGGGATAAAGTACCCCCTGCGGTACATTATAAGGATATTGAAAGTCACAGAGGAGCTCCGAACCCACATAAGGGACCAAGGCCGAAGGCCAAGCCCCTTGACAAGGTTATGGAACTCCGAGATGACTTGCAAAATGCTTACGTGCGGCAGGGGGCCCTTTATTCTATATTATACATAGTACACCATCACCTTTCCAACAAACTACTTAATTCCTGTGTCTGTAGCTCTTTCTCAGACTTCAAAGTGAGAGACTTTATCTGACTATCTGGGAATGTGAAAGGAAAAGCTTTTTTCTAGCATGCAATAAAATATAAATGTCCATAAATGAACTGTGCATATATTTCAGTATATATATGAATTAGTAAAGCACACATGAAGGACACGTATTTGTAATTCGGATGTGTGCTGGAAACACATTTCAATATGATCAGAATAAATCTATACAACTGGTGATGCCATGTCCACACATTGGGGCACATGCATCAAGGTAGGCTTTTACGATTCCTTAACTGCGATTATTAAGGAATCGCAAAAGCCTATGGATGTAGAAATCGCTAAATAAAAATAGTGATTTCTAAACATTCAGGAACGGCTTCCCATTCATTTCTGTGGGCCTGCAGGCCCATAGGAATGAATGGGAAAACATTCGCAATTTGCGAGTACCCACTATGTACTCGCAAACTGCGCATGCAATTTCAAGGGTGCCAAAAGGACACCCTGTTGCACCCCTGAAATTGTAATGTGCACCCATGTTGCCCTTGTGGCATGTATGTGCGCATGTGTGTGTGTGTGTAACCAGGAACTATGAAAAATGCACTTTAGTGCATTTTTCTAAGTTTTTGCAAATTACGATCAAGTACAAATTCATAGTAATTTGGGACCCTTAATAGCAAAACCGCTATTCTGCAAATCTGCCCGTTTGCGACCGGTTTTTCGGTTGATGCATGGGGCGCATTATCTTTTGTGCGCTGTATTGTTTTATCAGTAAAACTATGTGCAAATGCACTGGTCTTTTCAATTAAAAATATGTTGCCTGGAATGGTAGAGCGCTACCACACCATGCATAGTCACTCTGCGACACTTAAGACACTCTACTCCACGACACTCCACTCTATGCGGGATCGCTCCACAAGAATCTACTCCACTCTATGCACGACGCTCCGCGACAATCTGCTCCACTCTATGCAGGAACGCTCCACAACAATCTACTCCACTCTATGCGTGACGATCCGCCACAATCTACTCCACTCTATGCACGACGCTCCGCGACAATCTACTCCACTCTATGCAGGAACGCTCCACAACAATCTACTCCACTCTATGCAGGAACGCTCCACAACAATCTACTCCACTCTATGCACGACGCTCCGCGACAATCTACTCCACTTTATGCAGGAACGCTCCACAACAATCTACTCCACTCTATGCTCGACGATCTGCCACAATCTACTCCACTCTATGAACAAAGCTCCGCCACAATCTACTCCATTCTATGCACGACGCTCTGCCACAATCTACTCCACTCTATGCAGGAACGCTCCACAACAATCTACTCCACTCTATGCAGGAACGCTCCACAACAATCTACTCCACTCTATGCAGGAACGCTCCACAACAATCTACTCCACTCTATGCAGGAACGCTCCACAACAATCTACTCCACTCTATGCACGACGCTCCACAACAATCTACTCCACTCTATGCATGACGCTCCGCGACAATCTACTCCACTCTATGCAGGAACGCTCCACAACAATCTACTCCACTCTATGCACGACGCTCCGCGACAATCTACTCCACTTTATGCAGGAACGCTCCACAACAATCTACTCCACTCTATGCTCGACGATCTGCCACAATCTACTCCACTCTATGAACAAAGCTCCGCCACAATCTACTCCATTCTATGCACGACGCTCTGCCACAATCTACTCCACTCTATGCAGGAACGCTCCACAACAATCTACTCCACTCTATGCTCGACGATCTGCCACAATCTACTCCACTCTATGCACGACGCTCTGCCACAATCTACTCCACTCTATGCAGGAACGCTCCACAACAATCTACTCCACTCTATGCTCGACGATCTGCCACAATCTACTCCACTCTATGCACGACGCTCTGCCACAATCTACTCCACTCTATGCACGACGCTCTGCCACAATCTACTCCACTCTATGCACGACGCTCTGCCACAATCTACTCCACTCTATGCATGACGCTCTGCCACAATCTACTCCACTCTATGCCACAATGCTCCACAACAATATACTCCGCAACACTCTGCGACGCGACACTCTGCGACAGCACTAACATTGATCCCTGCTGAACAGCAGCCATGCTGATGGACAACATGGCTATAACACGTTGACAAAGCCAATAGCTCTTGCATAGACGATGCCTGCTGCCTTTGCCAATGCTGGTTCTCTCTCGGCACTCTCAGAGTTTGAAGGCCTGGGCCAGAAAAGGATTGCTCTTCGAGGAGGGTCCTCAAAGAGGATAAATTAAAAAGCAATTTCTGGACAGAGTAACGGATAGCCGCCATCCCGATCCACTACCAAGGAACTAGCAAAGAATGGTGCACTTTGGAATGCAGCCTCTAGATGGCGCTCCAGTGTTAAAGATGGAGGGCTTTACACGCAGAGTAACCACTGTTCACTGGAGAGTGAAAAAAATAGGATAAAAATATTCGCGGCATAATTGAAATCGGATTTTCTTGTCTATACCATACAAGGATGAGAAGGAATTAAATGTGTAATGACAGCACGTGCCCTGCCAGCGTAACATTATCACTTCTGCATTACAATGCGAGCAGATGGAATTTCCCAAACACCAATAGGAAAGGAAGAGACACCAAAATAAGTCATACAGCAAATCAAAAATCTCATGGACATTGTCCAATGGCTGCAGGTTCCTGAGCCAAAGGAGCGAATGGCTGAAGGAGGCGGAATAAGAAGATTGGAAAGTCGAGAGCTCCATTGAAGGCAATGGAATGCTCCGGGCTTCTAATGACTGGTAGAAGCCCGGAGCGCAAACATGCCAGTGTTTAACAAAGGCCTCGTGAGCCCGAGGGGATTTCAACCCGCTCGATCTCCGTGAGGCCTTTGTTTTACAAATTAGAAAATTCTGCCCTCTAGGGGCGTAATGTTCGAATAGTCTCAGAGCCCTCCGTATCGGGCTCTACCGGCCATCAAAGGTCCGCTCCCTTGTTAAAGGTCCTCACATTTGGCTCAGGCCTTTAATGCTGGAGCGTGCCTTTAATAGCAGGTAGAGTGCGCTACGTCGGGCTCTAAGGCTATAATAAAGCCCTTTGGAGTAACGGAGTTTATTCGTACTTCTATAGTGCAAACCTAGCTAGGAAGCAGAAGTGCTGCATATGACCAGGGTGGAATGGGAAACAATCTACAAGGTTACAAAGCCAAATGCAATTCAAACATTAGATTTCACATTCCTAAGGAGAGAAAGTGATTTGCCGAGAATCACACAATGCTGTAACAAGCTCCGAGGCTGGGATTCGGACCTCCTTCCCACGTTCAAAAGTCAGCAGCTCTAGCCGCTTCATCCTTGCTCTGTCCGTGTACTCCAATACGTTGCAGAGATGCTCTTGGAGATTTCCTCGTTTCTTGTGTACAGACCAGACTGGCCCTTATCACAGGCAGTTCTTTGGGGATGGGGCAGTGTGGATAGTTAGGTCGAGCCTAGGCAGCGCATGCACTGTCCCTTCAAGACAAGCTGTATCTACTCTGTGGACTTCAAGCACGCGCATCGTTTCATTTGTTCTCCTGTGTGCCGTTCGGATATCCTTGCTTTTCAGTGGTGCATCGCTCTTATTTGTCCCTCCTATTGGTGTTTGGTTTCCTCCCATGGAGACTGGCCCTATTACATGTACTCGTTCCCTTCGGTTTACTTATTTTAGTTACGGCGGACTATGTTTTTTTGTGTCTCAGCTCGTGATTTTAGAATGTTGTGTTTTTGCGTTCAGCTGATGGCATTTTTCAACCACAAGGTATTGTGTGTAAACAGTCTTTGTTTGATTACTTTAGAAGCCCACAGAGCTTGCTTTTCGATTGGCTCGTGTTTTCGGAATGTTGTGTTTTTTAGCTCAGCTGACGGAATTTGGGATTTTTCAAGCACAAGGTAGCGTGTGTAAACAAACTTTGTTTAATTAATTTAGAAGCCCACACTGCTCTTATTTTATTGGCCTGTTCAATTTTCTCTGACTTCAAAGTGTGAGGATTTCCCCTCGCTGCTTTGGCAAGCCTCGGTCACCAGACCTTCAGCAGCCCAACCCTGCAGCACGGTTAAGGTGGCTGATCTTCGGCGCCTGTAACTTTCACCTTTTTAAAAATGCAAATATGCAAATATTCTCCTGAGGCGGAAAGCCGGGAGCGCTGCTAATTGATTTTTAAAACTTGTGTAATTCTGTGTTTTTACTTACCTGCACTAAAGCTAGGATTCCAGCCTGACTCTTGACCCCCAGACAGCCGATCTTGACGCTGTCACGGGGAATCCTCCATCGCTGCCGCCATCAACAGCGAGCGAGCTAGCTTCGCCCACTTCGCCGGCCACGCCCCCTTCTTCCAGGCTAAAAGGGTGCGCTGACCACTAGCGCGTCCACTCTAATATTCTCCTGAGGCGGAAAGCCGGGAGCGCTGCTAATTGATTTTTAAAACTTGTGTAATTCTGTGTTTTTACTTACCTGCACTAAAGCTAGGATTCCAGCCTGACTCTTGACCCCCAGACAGCCGATCTTGACGCTGTCATGGGGAATCCTCCCTCGCTGCCGCCATCAACAGCGAGCGAGCTAGCTCCGCCCACTTCGCCGGCCACGCCCCTTTTTTTTCTCCACTCCCTCTAAAACGCCCCTATAAAACAATGTGTATGGGCCGGAAGCGCAGCGGACGGGCGCAGCGGGCGCGACGATTGCGCGCCGAAGGCGCGCCTAAGGCAAGCCCGTCTGCGCCCGTCCGCGGCTGTCCGGGGCTAGGGGCATGTCACTCTGCCCAATTTATCACCCATTCCCCCGCCCAACTCCGCAGCCTCCAGGGCCCATGGTCTTTACCAGCCACTACCTGTTTCCGCATTTCTTCTCTCGGCTGGTCTCCTGCTCCTTCTCCCGCCATCCTTCCTTCAACACATTCCCCCTCACCCCCCTGTGGGTGATGTTAACCCTGGATCCTCTAAAACCCTTTCGGTATACTACTTAAACACCCGGTCTGCAGTAGCCCACTAGCATGAACTATCGGTGCTGCTAGACCTTCATGCACCAGATCTTTTTTTAACAGAAACATGGTTTTGCGATGACTCCCTCCCCGTTCTATTGGCCACTCTCCCAGCCCCATATTACGCTCTACGTGCGGATCGCCATAATGGTAGAGCTGGGGGCGGTGTTGCGGTCATCGCCCGAACTGACCTCCCCTTTCAAACTCTTTCCTTGCCAGATATTGCCACTACGGAGTACCTGGCTATCCGTACCACCTCTATTACACCTCCCCTCACTTGCATACTTACCTATCGTCCCCCTCAATCCCCTTTATTGTTTCTCCCCGATTTTCTGGAAGTTTTGGCCACGATCACAGTTAACAACTCCTCCATTTTGCTCCTGGGTGACTTTAATTTTTGGCCCTCAGACCCCGCAGAATGCCCATCCTCAAAAGAATTTTCAGACACCCTTCAATCTCTTAACTTCACATCTCATATTCACTCTCCTACCCATGTCAAGGGTCACATCCTAGACCAGATTTGGTCCTTGAACTGTCCCGTAGAGTCCCTATCCATTTCACCTTGTACGTGGTCAGACCATCATTTGATCTCATTTGCCCTGCCCACACATCCTCCGGTCAAGCCCCCACTTCCTAAGAACATCTGGGTCCGCGCTTGGGGGCGAATAGACCCTGAAAATGTATCCACCCTACTCACCACCTCCTACCCCTCCCTACTAGGTCTATCCACCCTTTCCCAGTTAACGGCCATTGAACAGTGGCTCTCCTCAGGCTGCGACTCTATTGCCCCTTTGAAACGGGTCACCTCAAAGCGGGAGAAGGATGCCAACCTGTGGTTTAATGAAGATCTTAAGGCCACCAAACTAGCGGTACGTCGAGCGGAGCGGGCCTGGAGGAGAAACTACTGCCCCTCACTGCGATTGGAGTTCATTAACATTCTGACTCAATATAAAAAGGCTATCTTGGCGGCCAAAACAACCTATTTTTCTTCAAAAATTCTCGCAGCTGAGAACCAATCGAGGGAAATCTTCTTGATTGTGCACAACCTGGCATTCTCTGACAGAAACACTCTGAAGCCCACCCATTCCCAGGAACTCTGTCACTCCCTAAACAATTTCTTCATTCAGAAAATAGCCACTATTAAAGCCAATATCCCTCTCCCCTCTCCTACCTTTGTGGATCCCCAGTGTCCTCCCCCCAAGGGACAACTCACTACTTTCCCTTCCTTGACCAAGGAATCCCTGACCTCCATAATTCCCCTTGTCAAATCCGGCTCTCCGTTAGATCCCTGCCCTGCCCACATCCTCCGTCACATCTTTACTACTTGTCCAGACCCCCCCCTTCACCTCCTCAATAGTTCTCTCTCCCAGGGCGTGGTACCCAATCCACTCAAAACAGCAGTCATTGTTCCCATCCTGAAGAAGCCGGGCGCAGACCCCTCAGTCCCTGCCAATTTTCGCCCCATCTCTCTCCTGCCTTTCTTGGCGAAAGTGCTCGAGCGCCATGTCACCTGCGCTCTGAGCTCTTTTGTGGAGAAGTACGGGGTTCTTGCCCCCGCCAGGCTGGATTCCGCCCCACACACTCTACGGAGTCCGTAGTCCTCTCGGTCCTCGACAACCTCAGGGAGGGAATGGACACTAACCAGACCCAGGCCTTGGTTCTCCTCGATCTCTCAGCCGCTTTTGACACGGTTGATCATACCATCTTGCTTTCCCGTGTCAGGGCGGCGGGGATCGGGGGCACCGCGCTGGTATGGTTATCCTCCTTCCTGAGGGACCGCACCCAGGCAGTTCGCCTGGGTGATTTTTCTGCGGACTTTCGGAAAGTTCAGTGCGGGGTCCCCCAAGGCTCCTCCCTTTCACCTCTTTTGTTTAATCTTTACATCGCCCCTCTTATTTTCTCACTGCAGCAAATGGAGGTCACCGTATTTAATTATGCGGATGACCTCCAACTTGTCTTTAATCTGTCTACTTCCCCTGCCTCTGTTCTTAACTTCCAATCTATCATGATTCATATCCGGGACTGGAAGAACCACAACCATCTGAAACTCAACCCAGACAAGACTGAGCTGGTGTTGACGGGTGGTTCATCCAGCCCCTGGTCTTCCTTGTTTTGGCCCCCTTCCCTAGGCTCTCCACCTGTCCCCTCTACCTCAGTAACAACATTAGGCATTAATCTCAATTCTCAACTCACCCTTCACTCCCAGGTTAGTTCTGTGGTTTCTTCTTCTTTTCTTCCACTGCGCACTATACGCAAGGAGTACCGTTTTTTTCTTTTGACGCTTTGAAACTGTTCACCTTGGCAATGGTCATCTCCCGCCTGGATTACGGCAACGCCTTATATGCAAGTATACCTGCATATAGCTTAAGGCGTCTGCAGCAGATCCAAAACCAGGCGGCGCGCCTGGTGTTTAAACTTCCAAAGTCTCACCACGTCACTCCCCTCCTCAAGTCCCTACATTGGCTCCCTGTCCGCGCGCGTGTCCAGTTTAAGCTTGCTTCCATCATCTTCCAAGCACGACTGGGCACGGCCCCGGCTTTTATCTCATCTGAGATCATTCCCTATGTTCCCTCCAGGGAACTGCGTTCATCCACTCAATCCCTTCTCACAGTCCAAGCGGTTCCGGAGGAAGAAATGTGGAGGATCGAAATTTGCGACCCTTGCTCCACTCTTCTGGAACTCCCTGCCTCTTGAGCTTAGAGCCTTAACTCTTTATCCGCAATTCCGGAAACAGCTCAAAGCTCATTTGTTTACTAAATTTTTTAACTAGTTCATTAGCAGTTTCTGTTTCCTTTTAACTCAGCTTCGGCTTCCCTCGCCCAGATATCTGTTAGTTGCAGCGCCATGAAACCGCTGGTGAACGTGCGCTTTATAAATAATTTTAAATTTAAAATTCAAATTCAAGTGCACATGTACATAAGATGTGACACTTTTATACAGTTCTTTGTAGGCGAGGGCTCTCTGCCAACAAAAAACAGGAAAGCAAACTAAGCAGTCCATCTAGTCCCATGCCACGAGCCGCACCTCTGCTTTGTTAGGATGGTTTGCGACATGTAGCGCTCTCTTTTATGACCGCCAGTTACAAACAGGGACTTCGGGTTTGCTGTGCGGATGTAGTGTCAGTAGGAAAACAAAGATGCAGGATTTGAGCAGCGGTAGCGCACCGGACAGGTGGGGCATGCTTTTATTGAGAGGTTATCGCATAGGGCTACTCACCTTTATAGATCAGGGGTGCCTTATTTCAACAATTCCCTATTAAATAGGATTACTTCGAAGTCGGTGCAGCTCCCGTGGTCTTGCTCACAGTTACAGATCACAAGGGTTATTTTCTTTCAAAGAGCTCGGTCCTGGTGGTGAACTTTGCAATTCTTGTGCCGCACATGCCTTCGGCTTCTGGTTTAAGAAACAGACCCCATCTACACAGCAAAGAGGGCGGGATGGTCATCTCGGTTCTCATGTCCGTGAGGGTCGCACACACTATGTTTTTCGTGTCTCCCACATACTTTGGTTTGTCTGCATCTCATGCTCTGCTCTGTTGTGACCTCATGCAGTGTACTCATTTCTCAGCTTTGCTCACACTGTACCGGTTTTTCAATTTTAATAAATTGTTCTCAATGCAGTGATATAACCTGAGGTACTGACGCACATCCGCATGTTAAAGAACAGACATTTTTTTAAGTGAATTCATCATATTTTAACTCCGTGCTTGTTGCAGGACTTGCATGCCAAACATTTTCAGGGCTCGGCTCCTCCCGGGCTCTTAGAGCCCAGCAGACCCTTGGCTCGGCTCTGGCTTGACTCTCCCCGTTAAGTTATTGGCTCGCACACAAACAGTTGTGAAGGTCCAGTGACTGCCTTTACTCACATCTCAGTTCCACAGACTACACAGACCATTATTAAAAGAAAGCGCAAAAAGGGTACAGACCTTTAAGTACTTCAGTCTACACGCAAAGTCCAGGATGTGGCCTAGATCGGTCCTGGCATCTCCGCTGGCACAGGTGGGTCGCCCCTGGCGCAGTTGCTGGGTGACTGCATACAACTGAAGTGGGCGAATGCTGAAAACCTCACCCGCCACAAGTAACTGCTCACCTAGAAGAGAAAGAGAAGATGTCTGAAGAAAGGGAGAGAAACACACAGGCACACACACACACACACACGTGCACACAAACACATCCACATGTATGTACAGAGACACACACACACGCACACACAAACTCACACCTGACCACATGCCCCACACGCAGCCCTCCCTACAGAGTGATGGGTAAGCATCTCGCTTACTAATTCCACACTGCTAACCAATGTAAACATTTCACAACCTTCATATCCCATCAATGCAAATCTTAAAAAATGATTCAATTGTTCAAAGGGCGGTGGAGAGGGTTCTGCCTCCCCATCAGATACTTAGATTCCCTTGTGTCCACTGCTCTTAGCTTATCCTGCTCCATCAGCAGAGAGTTGGAACCACGTGAAGCAGAGGTGTGGGCAGTAGATTCACAGCAGGTAGTGGTGTGGGCAGTAGATTCACAGCAGGCAGTGGTTTGGGCAGTAGATTCACAGCAGGTAGTGGTGTGGGCATTAGATTCACAGGAGGTCGAGGTGTGGGCAGTAGATTTACAGGAGGCAGCAGTGTCTGCAGTAGATTCACGTGGGGTAGACGTGTAGGCCGTAGATTCACAGGGGGTAGACGTGTAGGCCGTAGATTCACAGGAGGCAGTGGTGTGGGTAGTAGAATCACAGGAGGCAGCGGTGTGGGTAGTAGAATCACAGGAGGCAGCGGTGTGGGCAGTAGAAACACAGTGGGCAGCGGTGTGGGCAGTAGACTCACAGGAGGTGGCGGCGTGGGCAGTAGATTCACAGGAGGCAGCGGTGTGGGCAGTTGACTCACAGGGGGCAGCAGAGTCGTAGCAGGCAGGCATCAAGGTGAAGGAGCCATAGGAGGCAGAAGTTTAGGCTGTAAATTCACAGGAGGTAGCAGTGTGGGCAGTGGATTCACAGGAGGTATGTGTGTGATGTGAGGTGCTCTGACACCCTATACTGGTATTAGAGGTGCCATGAAATTAATATGAATTAAAAACATGCGAGAGGCTATGGAGAGATAAGGGCCACTGTTGGAGGGCGATGGGGAGTCCGAGGAGGTCATGAGGGGGAGGGGCTATGGAGAGAGGAGGGCCACTGGTGGAGCGCGATAGTGAGGGAGTCCGAGGAGGAGATCATGAGAGGGAGGGGCTATGGAGAGATAAGGGCCACTGTTGGAGGGCGATGGGGAGGGAGTCCGAGGAGGAGGTCATGAGGGGGAGGGGCTATGGAGAGATAAGGGCCACTGTTGGAGGGCGATAGTGAGGGAGTCCGAGGAGGAGGTCATGAGGGGGAGGGGCTATGGAGAGATAAGGGCCACTGTTGGAGGGCGATAGTGAGGGAATCATTGAAGAGCCCCAATAAAGATGGTCGTATTCTTGTGCACAACAAGGTCTTCATTTACTATGCTTTAAAAGCCAATACAATTGGATATAGAATGACAAACGTGTTGTAGAATGCAGGATTTATGCCCACATTTTCTTTTTGGTGGGGAGGGACAAAGCCCTTTGTAGTGGTCAGGCTCACTCGCTGCGCTCACTATGCACCGTTCAGGGGCAGGTCTAACATTTGCCAGGGCTGCTTTGGGTTCCAGTCTCACCCTGAAGGATACTCGCCTCCTTTCAATGCCGGGACACTCTGCGTTTCAAAAGGTATTTCAGGGCAACTACCTTTTTGACAGATTTTTTCGGCCTGGTGGTTGTAGCTCCAGGGTCAGTATGAGGCGCTCACAAAACGATATGTTCATGTAGATTAGCCCGGATTCCTGGAAGAGTAACTAACGGGCGGCAACGCAGCCAGCGGATTGGCTCGCTCATCCACCTGCCGCTTTCAAAGACCCCTTTCAGTGCCCTGTAAACAAGGTCAGATCCACAAACGTGTGTTGCAATCCTGCCTGGTTTGACCAATCCGCATAACTCAATCTATTTTCTTTTATTGGCTCGAAGGATCACTCTGTCCAATTGTTTGAAGTGTTAGCCTCACCTCCATTGGCTGACCTGGTAGCCACTCCCCCGAAGAGCGCGCGCTCACATCAACAGTCAAACATTTTCATTCCGTTATATGGCTCTTGACAGGGAGGGCATCTTTGTGCCCATTGGGGCCAATAAGAAATACGGGCTAAACTCCAGGTACCACCACAGTGAGCGACCAGGGCCCAGAGGAAGCGTGTCACACCAGCCCGACATCATGGAGGGCGAGGTAGCGCTGCGTAATATCGTCCACAGGCGCACCGTCTTTACGGGTCTCAATACCATCCTATCCGGGGTCCAGCTCTAGCCCGACGGTGCTGCAGGCTTCTGGTCTCACTGCGCATCTTAGTTTTGCTGCAGTCGATTTTTCACTCCCTGGACATTAATCTTACTACAGCCCCTACGAGGAAGGGTGGACGATTGAGGATAACGGGGACCTCCGACACATCCAGTCTGCAGAACAGGGGGTCCGGTCTGTTCTGTGGGGCCTGGTGCGGTTCAGGGGGACGCCAGGGACAGCACCGCCGAACCAGGTAGTGAATGAGTCACAAACAGGCACTGAATGTACCAATGATGATTAGGGCAACATGTTTATCAACTGACATGTAGCTTTTGAGTCGTCAGGCGTTTAAATAACATGTCCATATTATATGTGTAGTTTACGTATGGTGTAAACTGATTCGCATAAACTGTAACACACCATGGCATTGAGTGAACTTCTGGGGTAGGTGCACACAGGGGTCTTTCTGGGTTTGAAAGCACCGCACCCGCCTTTCTACGGGTTACATTGACAGACTGCATCCATCCATCCGACAGACTCCTTAAAATCCTGCCTGAAAATCAACAAAAATTACATTTTCACGGTTTCCCTCCATTATTTTGAACGCACTTCTCTTTCCTTTCCACCTTCTGCGGTTTCTTCCATCTTAATTTCTCTTTTTTGAAACCATATCACTGCAACCAAACATCTATTAATACCAGCAAGCGCCTGCTTCTCACCGCGCCCCTCCAGTGATCACAGCGAAGTCCTTCAAGCCTCCACAGAAACTGGAGTTAATGCATGGAATGGTCCCTTTAGCCGGCAAGACTGACTCCGAGAACCAATGGACCGACCACTAACTGGGGGCTCCAGGGCAGCGTGGTTCTCACCGTAAAGCGCTTCAACGCCTCATTAAGGAGCTCTAAATAAATACAATTTCATTTTCAATAATAACCGTATAAACTTTATTGCGAGTATCCGGCATATACCCCCCTCCCCAGGTAAGCCTTGGGCTGTTCAACCTCGCTATCCTGAGAGAGTGAAGTGCTACAAGGGAGGGGGTCAACACTTTTCAAGGGGTCCAATAGGACTGTGGCCCCGGGACACAAGCGGTGAAGAGCGTTATTCATCATGGGCGCTGGTCAGCAATGGACTGGCGCTGCACCCAGAGGGAAGGTCTCACATCTAGAGTAGAGGGACACGACGCTGGAGTCCCACAGTCGCACGACGTCTTCACGAGCACTTTGTATAATGCACAACGGCGATCATTCGCCAAAAGGTCCCTCGCGTCTCGTAGAGAGTTCCAGATCAAGGATTGGCTTGCAGGCTGTGGCTTCTTGAAGGGTGGGATTTAAAAATGAGTGAGTCTGTGCCCCCCCGACGCTGGCAATGGCCGTGAAACCGTTTCTAGATTGCACAGTGTGGGCTCTCAGCGAAGAGGTGATTGCAGACTGACCAGCATGTAACATCCTCCATCCTAGGATGAAAGTTGAGGGATCGGAAGCGTCCAGTTGCAACGCTGCCGGCAATGCTGCTTTGATGGGCTCGGTGCGGTTTAGGAACTTCTACCCAAAGTGAGATTTCTAGCTCCGCGTGGGAGTGCGAGCATCTTCAGCTGGTCTCGCATTGGAAACCGTCTACTGAAGTGAAAGACTGGTCCCTCCCAAGACCAGCATCGAAGTCAACCTCAGGGCATTGCGGAAAGGTCTCAGTGGTTCATCAAGTGCCTTGCTTCGTAGTCTAGTCTTTTAGGAGCGGGACACGTTCCTCACAGGCTCAGCAGCTCCACATGGGCCAGCAGCAGGTGATGGCTAAGACAGAGACACAGAGATTCCGCAGGCTCTTCGAAGAGCCACACTTTGTTAATTTTAACCTAACAAGTTGTGAAACTAACACCTCCCTTGGCCGGATCACCTTCGCCTGTTCTTGACCATGAACCTCCGCCTCTACTCTTCATCGGAGCATCATTTGCGTCTCCTTTACAGCCAATCCCTCTTCACCGGAGGAGGCGGGTTTTAAACCAAACCTCTCCTGCGTTTACGCCTCTGACCCGGGCTAGGGCAGGCGGCTTAAGATCTCAACTGCCGATCGGCGCATTTCCACATTTGTTGCAGCTTTTTCAATTGTCCAAGCACAGGTCATCAGGCATTTTAGAAGAGAAATGCAAACTAGAAAAGAATAACTCAGCAAACACCCCCTCACCAGAGAGTCCGGAAGACTGAGAGAAGACACAGGGATCAGAGGGTTCAGTAGAGTCATTTCATGGCCATCAGTCGGCATAAGGAACAGATATCACATGCCCACCCTGATTACGAGTCCAGAGGAGAGCTCCTGTACAGATCCGCTGGATCACATGTAGCCCGGTATTTTTAAGCACCCAATTTTCGTGAGTGTGTGAACATCGGACCCGCCAGTAGCTCCGGGTGGTAAAAGCGCATGCCACTTCGACTGCAACGGTAGCCAACCCTCTCCCCCCCCACCCCGGCCTCTTCTCTAGCAAGGAGGGAGCATTCAGTGCCCCCTCCTGCCAGAACTAACATTCCCTTCCATCGCCTACTCTCCCTTCCCACTTCCTTTAACCCCCATCCCACAATGCACCTTTCGGTTGTCCACTCGTATACATCTCAGACTGGCCATCATGACACGCGTGTCCTCAACAATAGCTTAAAACGAAGAGCAGCTTAAAAAAATGAAGAGGGTATTGGATTTAAAGCAAGGATATAAAAAGGTTAAAACAGAAGAGTTCTTTTTCAAGAATCCTGCGTCATCCTGAAGCTCTGCGTCATCCTCTCCTCACCAGGACTATGGTAACGGACCCCAGAGCGGAGAGGACACCATCCCTTCGCGCACTCGGCACAGGTTACTTCCTCCCGTCCGGGTATCTAGAGTTTAAGAACTACAGGAGACTAGGTGTGGCCTCCACGGCAACAACTGGCCCAGGTGGGGCCGCAGTTGTTGGGCCTGGTCGCCTGGTTCCACCATCAGTTCCCCTACGCCTCCATGCAACGTAGCATTTGGTAAACATGGAAGCACCGGCAAATATAATGCAATATATTGCATCCGTTGATAAGGAGCACACTTCGCAAGCTGGAAGCTCCCTGCAGGGCGGTCTCAACAGAGAGCCCCGTCTGCCACATTTAAGGCTTTCAAAGCAGATGAGGGGATTCGGCGTCTGCAAGCGAGGGCCTAGTAACGGAAAACACCATTAAAACCTGTGGTGATGAAGATAAATGGACATTGTGACCACGCCGGGCACCAGGGTGCAGTGGGCACCGTGCCAGCCAACCATTACTCCTCAGCACAGCCTGGAAGAGTTCCTCCTTACCACCAAGGGTCTGCTTGGAAGTATCCAACAGGGACTTGCGGGTACAGCATTCAACAAACCAGTCTGTGGGTATTCTCTGCAGTGCACGTCTAGAGTGAGAGCACAGCTCACCTCGATGAAACAGCTCCTCCGACAGCGCAGCTGTGATCCCGTCAATCTCCTGCAGATAGAAGCAGAACACGAGCAGTTATTACTCAGCCCTCACCTCCAGAACGCAACAGAGAGACAGACAGACAGAGCCTTAACCTGTCCAAGAGGGGACACACCACCCAGCACCTGACAGACCTCCACTGTCCCCCCCCCCATCCAAGAGAGAAGCCAGTTCAAGCTCCTGACACATGCATACAAAGCCGACCACAACCAAGGACCACCTACATGAACCACCGCCTGATCATCCACCAACCCTCCAGCAACCTCCGCTCTGCACACCTCGCCCTGACACCACGTGTCTGCCCCAGCTGCTGAGGTAGGACGCTCCTTCTCCCACCCCAGACCGTCTGAACTTCCACCAACCCTCCAGCAACCTCCGCTCCGCACACCTCGCCCTCGCTCAGACACCACGTGTCTGCCACAGCCGCTGAGGTAGGGCGCTCCTTCTGCCACCCCAGACCTTCTGAACTTCCACCAACCCTCCAGCAACCTCCGCTCACCTCGCCCAGACACCACGTGTCTGCCGCAGCCGCTGAGGTAGGACGCTCCTTCTCTCACCTCAGACCACCTGAACTTCCACCAACCCTCCAGCAACCTCCGCTCTGCACACCTCGCCCAGACACCACGTGTCTGCCGCAGCCGCTGAGGTAGGACGCTCCTTCTCTCACCTCAGACCGCCTGAACTTCCACCAACCCTCCAGCAACCTCCGCTCCGCACACCTCGCCCAGACACCACGCGTCTGCCACAGCCGCTGAGGTAGGACGCTCCTTCTCTCACCTCAGACCGTCTGAACTTCCACCAACCCTCCAGCAACCTCCGCTCCGCACACCTCGCCCAGACACCACGTGTCTGCCGCAGCCGCTGAGGTAGGACGCTCCTTCTCTCACCTCAGACCACCTGAACTTCCACCAACCCTCCAGCAACCTCCGCTCTGCACACCTCGCCCTCGCTCAGATACCACGTGTCTGCCGCAGCCGCTGAGGTAGAACGCTCCTTCTCTCACCTCAGACCGCCTGAACTTCCACCAACCCTCCAGCAACCTCCGCTCCGCACACCTCGCCCTCACTCAGACACCACGTGTCTGCCGCAGCCGCTGAGGTAGAACGCTCCTTCTCTCACCTCAGACCGCCTGAACTTCCACCAACCCTCCAGCAACCTCCGCTCCGCACACCTCGCCCTCACTCAGACACCACGTGTCTGCCGCAGCCGCTGAGGTAGGACGCTCCTTCTCTCACCTCAGACCGCCTGAACTTCCACCAACCCTCCAGCAACCTCCGCTCCGCACACCTCGCTCAGACACCACGTGTCTGCCACAGCCGCTGAGGTAGGACGCTCCTTCTCTCACCTCAGACCGTCTGAACTTCCACCAACCCTCCAGCAACCTCCGCTCCGCACACCTCGCCCAGACACCACGTGTCTGCCGCAGCCGCTGAGGTAGGACGCTCCTTCTCTCAACTCGCTGCCAAAGCCTGGAACACCGTCACCCTCCTCCTTCGCATTGCACCCCCTAACCCCCCCTCCTCCCTGCTGACAGACTTCAGGACGGGTCTCCAGACCTGGCTCTTCGACGGATACCAGCAGCACGGCGCCTGGATACCCCCTGGGGTGATTAGCCGTGCTACACATATACTATTTGTTTGATAGGCTCGTCACACTGTGAGGACCTGAGAGTGTGGGGAGGTGTCCTTGTTGGCTCTTCAAAGCTTTTATTCACAGACAAACAGTCTGAGATCGATTATTAGGGTTAAAGTATGGAATGTTCTAGAAACCTTTTATTCTTTCTCTGGGGAGGAGATTTCACACCTTCAACACAAAAAAGACAATACAATTCGAGCGAGCATCAAGTGGTGTAAACACCGCCACCCCCCAGAATTATCAACTATTCTGCAAATACCCACAGTCCATTAATCAAAGCTTTTCATTAAGTCAGCAACCGAGGAGCCAGGGCGCCCGTCATTGGCCAGACTCAACCCCCTCATATTCTTGCTAGATTAGCCCTAGACACGGTTATGGGGGGCATTTTGTGGAGGCTCCAAAGAGAGCCCCTTTCTATGTAGGGGGTCATCATGCAGCCCCTTCCATGTGTGGCCCCCCTGGAGGCCTCACCGTAGGAGACGCAGGCAGGCGCTGCCTTACATTAGTGTTCAGCCAAGACCACCCCTTGGGGAGGGGGCTCCTCTTGTGGGGGCTCCTGTAGGCGCTCACTATGAATGGACGCCCAGCGCAAACCTTGCAAGGTTCACAGCGAGGGATCGAACGTTCATATGTAAATGCGTAGAACGTTCACATTTAAATGGATAGAACGTTCATATTTAAAGTCACAGAACGTTCACATTTAAATGCAAATCGCGTTCCCTTTGTATTGAAGCCATCTTCAGGTCACTCTGTGCAGGGGCCCTCGCAGGGCACTGCTTCCCCTGAGGCACAACTTCTGGAACCTTCCATTCGGTGGTGCTGCTCCTCATGGTCAAGAGGGCAGTGTGGGATTTCTTAAGCCGCACTTAAGATCTAACTCGCCGCGACCCCCCAACTCTGCTCGGCGAGGGCGGGAGCGCCCCCCCTCAAAATAAAGCTGAGCTGGGTCCTTGAAGGGTTCCACCAAGAGCCCAACATCACAGACTAGACGTTTCTTTACAGTAAATGGACCCCTCGAGACACCCCCATGACCATGAATACCGAACCAGGTCCTTCCAGACCGCCCCCCCCCCTTGTTCAAGTATACTGATCCCTCCAGACACCCAATCACCACGAACATCGAACCCCGCACTACTACACACACCGTCACCAACACCTGGCCCTTCCAGACACCTCCCCTCCCCCGCTCAGCAATACGAACGTTGAACCCCGGCACTTTGAAACACCCCGTCACTAAACACTGACCCTTCCAGACACACCCCTTCATAAAACCCCGACCCTTCCAGACACCCCTTCATAAAACCCTGACGCTTCCAAACACCCCCTTCATAAAACCCCGACCCTTCCAGACACCCCTTCATAAAACCCTGACGCTTCCAGACACCCCCTTCATAAAACCCCGACCCTTCCAGACACCCCTTCATAAAACCCTGACGCTTCCAAACACCCCTTCATAAAACCCTGACGCTTCCAAACACCCCCTTCATAAAACCCCGACCCTTCCAGACACCCCTTCATAAAACCCTGACGCTTCCAAACACCCCTTCATAAAACACTGACGCTTCCAGACACCCCCTTCATAAAACCCGACCCTTCCAGACACCCCTTCATAAAACCCTGACGCTTCCAAACACCCCTTCATAAAACCCTGACGCTTCCAAACACCCCCTTCATAAAACCCCGACCCTTCCAGACACAGCTTCATAAAACCCTGACGCTTCCAAACACCCCTTCATAAAACCCTGATGCTTCCAAACACCCCCTTCATAAAACCCCGACCCTTCCAGACACCCCTTCATACAACCCTGACGCTTCCAAACACCCCTTCATAAAACCCTGACGCTTCCAAACACCCCTTCATAAAACCCTGACGCTTCCAAACACCCCTTCATAAAACCCTGACGCTTCCAAACACCCCCTTCATAAAACCCCGACCCTTCCAGACACCCCTTCATAAAACCCTGACGCTTCCAAACACCCCTTCATAAAACCCTGACGCTTCCAAACACCCCTTCATAAAACCCTGATGCTTCCAAACACCCCCTTCATAAAACCCCGACCCTTCCAGACACCCCTTCATAAAACCCTGACGCTTCCAAACACCCCTTCATAAAACCCTGACACTTCCAAACACCCTTTCATAAAACCCTGACGCTTCCAAACACCCCTTCATAAAACCCTGACGCTTCCAAACACCCCCTTCATAAAACCCCGACCCTTCCAGACACCCCTTCATAAAACCCTGACGCTTCCAAACACCCCTTCATAAAATCCTGACGCTTCCAAACACCCCCTTCAAAAAACCCTGACGCTTCCAAACACCCCCTTCATAAAACCCCGACCCTTCCAGACACCCCTTCATAAAACCCTGACGCTTCCAAACACCCCTTCATAAAACACTGACACTTCCAGACACCCCCTTCATAAAACCCCGACGCTTCCAAACACCCCTTCATAAAACACTGACGCTTCCAGACACTCCCTTCATAAAACACTGATGCTTCCAAACACCCCTTCATAAAACACGGAGTCTTCCAGACACTCCCTTCATAAAACACTGATGCTTCCAGACACCCCCTTCATAAACCCTGATGCTTCCAAACACCCCCTTCATAAAACACTGATGCTTCCAGACACCCCCTTCATAAAACCCTGATGCTTCCAAACATCCCCTTCATAAAACCCTGACGCTTCCAGACACCCTTCATAAAACCCTGACGCTTCCAAACACCCCTTCATAAAACACTGACGCTTCCAAACACCCCCTCATAAAACACTGACGCTTCCAAACACCCCCTTCATAAAACCCCGACCCTTCCAGACACCCCTTCATAAAACCCTGACGCTTCCAAACACCCCCTTCATAAAACCCTGACTCTTCCAGACACCCCCTTCATAAAACCCTGACGCTTCCAAACACCCCTTCATAAAACACTGACGCTTCCAAACACCCCCTCATAAAACACTGACGCTTCCAAACACCCCCTTCATAAAACACTGACGCTTCCAGACACCCCCTTCATAAAACACTGACGCTTCCAGACACCCCCTTCATAAAACCCCGACCCTTCCAGACACCCCTTCATAAAACCCTGACGCTTCCAAACACCCCCTTCATAAAACACTGATGCTTCCAGACACCCCCTTCATAAAACCCTGATGCTTACAGACACCCCCTTCATAAAACCCTGACGCTTCCAAACACCCCCTTCATAAAACCCTGACGCTTCCAAACACCCCCTTCATAACACAGACGCTTCCAAACACACCCTTCATAAAATCTGGACCCTTCCAAACACCCTCTTCATTAAACCCCGACCCTTCCAAACACCCCCTTCATAAAACCCGGACCCTTCCAGACACCCCCTTCATAAAATCCAGACCCTTCCAAACACCCCTGTCATAAAATCCCGACCCTTCCAGACACCCCCTTCATAAAACCCTGACGCTTCCAGATACCCCATCATAAAACCCCGACCCTTCCAGACACACCTTCATAAAACCCCGACCCTTCCAGACACCCCTTCATAAAACCCTGACCCTTCCAGACACCCCTCCATAAAACCGTGACCCTTCCAGGCACCCCTTCAAAAAACCCGACCCTTCCAGACACCCCTTCAAAAAACCCGACCCTTCCAGACACCTCCATCACCACGACCACTGAATCTCGTTGCACCCAGATATCCTGGTTTCAGGCGGTGGGGTGACGGGTCACGTGCTGCTCGACCTCCGTCAACAAATCTGGCTGAAGCGCACCGCACTCTAAGAAGCCTTTTACTGAAACCTCACCTGAATCACCAATCAATCAATCAATCAATCAAGGAATTTATATCGCGCACTACTCACCCGGAAGGGTCTCAAGGCGCTTGGGGGAGGGGGTCTGCTACTGCTCGAACAGCCAGGTCTTGAGCTGTTTCCTGAAGGCGAGGTGGTCCTGGGTCAGCCGCAGGTGGACGGGCAGGGAGTTCCATGTCTTAGCCGCCAGGTAGGAGAAGGATCTTCCTCCAGCGGTGGCTCTCTGGATGCGAGGGACGACGGCGAGGGCGAGGTACGCGGATCGTAGCTGTCGGGTGGGCGTGTAGAAGGTCAGGCGGTCGTTGAGGTACCTTGGGCCCAGGTCGTGGAGGGATTTGTGTGCGTGGGTGAGGAGCCTGAACGTGATCCTCTTGTTGACAGGGAGCCAGTGCAGGTCTCTTAGGTGGCTCGAGATGTGGCTGCGTCGGGGGGCGTCCAGGATGAGACGGGCGCAGGCGTTCTGGATACGCTGAAGTCTTTTCTGAAGCTTGGCTGTTGTACCGGCGTAGAGGGTGTTTCCGTAGTCTAGTCTGCTGGTGACGAGGGCCTGGGTGACAGTCTTCCTGGTCTCAGTCGGGATCCATCTGAAAATCTTGCGGAGCATGCGGAGGTTGTGGAAGCAAGATGAGGAGACGGCGTTGACTTGTCTGGTCATTGATAGGGAGGAGTCCAGGATGACGCCCAAGTTGCGTGCGTGGTCCGTTGGCTTGGGTGCGGTGCCCAGGGCCGGGGGCCACCAGGAGTCGTCCCATGCAGAGGGCGATGGTCCCAGGATGAGGACTTCTGTCTTGTCCGTGTTCAACTTCAGGCGGCTGATGTTCATCCATTCGGCGACATCTTTCATCCCTTCGTGTAGGTCGGCTTTGGCGGTGTCGGGGTCTCTGGTCAGGGAGAGAATCAGCTGGGTGTCATCGGCGTAGGAGATGATGTTGAGGTTGTGTTGGCGTGCGATGGCAGCGAGGGGTTTCATGTAGATGTTGAAGAGAGTGGGGCTGAGCGATGATCCTTGCGGGACGCCGCAGATGACTTCGGTGGCCTCAGAGCGGAACGGAGGGAGGCGTACTCTCTGTGTTCTGCCGGAGAGGTATGAGATGATCCATTCCAGAGCAATCCCCTGGATGCCGGTGTCGTTGAGGCGTTGGACTAGGGTGCGGTGGCAGACAGTGTCAAATGCTGCGGAGAGGTCAAGGAGGATGAGTGCCGCTGTTTCACCTTTGTCGAGCAGGGCTCGGATGTCGTCGGTGGCTGCGATGAGGGCGGTCTCTGTGCTGTGGTTGGCTCTGAATCCGGATTGCGATGGGTCGAGGGATCCGTTCGTCTCGAGGAAGGCGGCCAGCTGCTTGTTGACGACCTTCTCGATGACTTTGGCAGGGAAAGGAAGGAGCGAGATAGGGCGGAAGTTCTTGAGGTCGGTCGGGTCCGCAGTTGGTTTCTTCAGTAGTGCGCTGAGCTCGGCGTGCTTCCAGCTCTCTGGGAAGGTGGCTGTGTCGAAGGAGGCGTTGATGATGACTCGGAGGTGGGGTGCGATGGTAGAGGCGGCCTTGTTGAAGACATGGTGGGGGCATGGGTCGGTCGGAGATCCGGAGTGGATGGTGTTCATCATGCGTGTCGTGTCTTCGAGGGTCACTTTGGTCCATGTCTGGAGGATAGCGGCGGGGTGCGTAGGTTCGGTCGATGGGTGCGGGGGTGGAGCGCCAAAACTGTTGTGGATGTCGGCGATCTTGCGGTGGAAGTACGAGGCGAGGGAGTCGCAGAGGTCCTGCGAGGGAGTGATGTCGTTGTTGCTGGTGCTGGGGTTGGAGAACTCCTTGACGATGTTGAAGAGCTCCTTGCTGTCATGGGCGTTCTTGTCCAGTCGTTCCTTCAAAGATTTCTTCTTGGTGGTGCGGATGAGCTGGTGATGTCTGCGAGTGGCGAGTTTGAGGGCGGTCATGTTGTCGGTGGTCTTGTCGAGGAGCCAGGCCTTCTCGAGGGTGCGGCAGGCCTTCTTGGAGTCCTTGAGTTCGTCGGTGAACCAGGGGGCCTTCTTGCTTCTGGGCCTGGTGAGTGGGTTCTTCAGTGGGGCGAGGTCGTTGGCACAGGAGGTCAGCCATTGCGTGAGGTCGAGGGCTGCTGTGTTAGGGTCCGTTGTCCTGACCGGTGGGTTCTGGCTGAGGGAGGTGGTGAGCTGGTCGACGGTGATCTTGCTCCAGTTCCTGTGGGGAACCTGCTTCGGGTGGTGGTGGACCGTGTTCTTCTTGAAGCTGAAGTGGACGCAGCTGTGGTCAGTCCAGTGGAGTCCGGTGCAGTGGCTGAAGGTGATGTGCTTGCTGGATGAGAAGAGGGGGTCGAGCGTGTGGCCGGCGTAGTGGGTGGGGGTGTTGACCAGTTGCTGGAGTCCGAGGTTGGCGAGGTTGTCCAGCAGGGTGGTCGTGTTGCGGTCGTTGTTGTTCTCCAGGTGGAAGTTGAGGTCTCCGAGGAGGATGTAGTCGGTGGAGGGGAGGGCGTGAGGGCTGATGAAGTCCGTGATGTCTTCGCAGAACTGTGCGCGTGGTCCCGGGGGTCTGTAGATGAGGGTGCCTCTGAGGGTAGTCTTGGGGTCGGTGTGGATCTGGAAGTGCAGGTATTCGGCGGTGTTGAATGCGTCGGTGGAGTCAGTCGAGATGCGAATGGTGCTTTTGTGAATGATGGCGATGCCCCCTCCGGTCTGGTTGTTGCGATCCCTCCTGATGATCTTGTAGCCGTCCGGGATGGCTATGGCGATGTCGGGGGCTGAGGAGTCGTTCATCCAGGTTTCCGTGAGGAAGGCGACGTCTGGAGATGCGGTGTCGAGGAGGTTCCAGAGTTCCACGGCGTGTCTGTGGATGGAGCGGGTGTTGATCAGGATGCACTTGAGGTGGTTGCTGTTGTCCGTCTTGGTGGGCGTGGTGCTTGTTCGGAGGCAGGAGAAGTTGCAGGATCGGCAGGCGAAGGGTCCATGGGTGCGTCGCGGGGACGCTCGGTGGCATCCGGGGGCTCGGGCGGGTTTGAGTGCGATGAGCGTAGCGAAGTCGTAGGTCCTGCGGGGGGGCTGGCGGGCGCGGGGGCCAGGGGGTCTGGCGCTGGGCGCGGTCCAGGCGCGGACGGGCGCAGACGGGCTTACCTTTGGCGCACCTTCGGCGCTCAGTCGGCGCTCCCGCTGCGCGCGTCCGCTGCGCGGTCGCTGGGGGGGCGTCATAAGTAAGGAGCCGGGAGGGAGGGTCCGCTGGGAGGCGGGAGGCTGGGTGGCCAATGGGCAGGGAGGAGAGGCGGGACTGCGGGCTCAGCGGCGGGAAACCAGGAAGGCGAGTGACCGGGGCAGCGGCGGCGGCGAGGAGGCGAGGAGAGTGGCCAGCAGCAGCAGGAGGAGAGCGGCGTGAAGCGGAGGTCAGCGCAGGTGAGGAGGGAGCGGCGTGAGCGGGGTCGGTACCAGCAGGGAGGCGGCAGGCAACAGGCAGCAGCAGGCGACAGGCAGCAGCAGGCGACAGGCAGCAGCAGTGAGAGGTGAGCGACCGTCTGTGTGGGGCACAGGGGTCACACTGACCAGCCCGCCGCGGTCACCTTAAGTAAGGAGCCGGGAGGGAGGGTCCGCTGGGAGGCGGGAGGCTGGGTGGCCAATGGGCAGGGAGGAGAGGCGGGACTGCGGGCTCAGCGGCGGGAAACCAGGAAGGCGAGTGACCGGGGCAGCGGCGGCGGCGAGGAGGCGAGGAGAGTGGCCAGCAGCAGCAGGAGGAGAGCGGCGTGAAGCGGAGGTCAGCGCAGGTGAGGAGGGAGCGGCGTGAGCGGGGTCGGTACCAGCAGGGAGGCGGCAGGCAACAGGCAGCAGCAGGCGACAGGCAGCAGCAGGCGACAGGCAGCAGCAGTGAGAGGTGAGCGACCGTCTGTGTGGGGCACAGGGGTCACACTGACCAGCCCGCCGCGGTCACCTTAAGTAAGGAGCCGGGAGGGAGGGTCCGCTGGGAGGCGGGAGGCTGGGTGGCCAATGGGCAGGGAGGAGAGGCGGGACTGCGGGCTCAGCGGCGGGAAACCAGGAAGGCGAGTGACCGGGGCAGCGGCGGCGGCGAGGAGGCGAGGAGAGTGGCCAGCAGCAGCAGGAGGAGAGCGGCGTGAAGCGGAGGTCAGCGCAGGTGAGGAGGGAGCGGCGTGAGCGGGGTCGGTACCAGCAGGGAGGCGGCAGGCAACAGGCAGCAGCAGGCGACAGGCAGCAGCAGGCGACAGGCAGCAGCAGTGAGAGGTGAGCGACCGTCTGTGTGGGGCACAGGGGTCACACTGACCAGCCCGCCGCGGTCACCTTAAGTAAGGAGCCGGGAGGGAGGGTCCGCTGGGAGGCGGGAGGCTGGGTGGCCAATGGGCAGGGAGGAGAGGCGGGACTGCGGGCTCAGCGGCGGGAAACCAGGAAGGCGAGTGACCGGGGCAGCGGCGGCGGCGAGGAGGCGAGGAGAGTGGCCAGCAGCAGCAGGAGGAGAGCGGCGTGAAGCGGAGGTCAGCGCAGGTGAGGAGGGAGCGGCGTGAGCGGGGTCGGTACCAGCAGGGAGGCGGCAGGCAACAGGCAGCAGCAGGCGACAGGCAGCAGCAGGCGACAGGCAGCAGCAGTGAGAGGTGAGCGACCGTCTGTGTGGGGCACAGGGGTCACACTGACCAGCCCGCCGCGGTCACCTTAAGTAAGGAGCCGGGAGGGAGGGTCCGCTGGGAGGCGGGAGGCTGGGTGGCCAATGGGCAGGGAGGAGAGGCGGGACTGCGGGGTCAGCGGCGGGAAACCAGGAAGGCGAGTGACCGGGGCAGCGGCGGCGGCGAGGAGGCGAGGAGAGTGGCCAGCAGCAGCAGGAGGAGAGCGGCGTGAAGCGGAGGTCAGCGCAGGTGAGGAGGGAGCGGCGTGAGCGGGGTCGGTACCAGCAGGGAGGCGGCAGGCAACAGGCAGCAGCAGGCGACAGGCAGCAGCAGGCGACAGGCAGCAGCAGTGAGAGGTGAGCGACCGTCTGTGTGGGGCACAGGGGTCACACTGACCAGCCCGCCGCGGTCACCTTAAGTAAGGAGCCGGGAGGGAGGGTCCGCTGGGAGGCGGGAGGCTGGGTGGCCAATGGGCAGGGAGGAGAGGCGGGACTGCGGGCTCAGCGGCGGGAAACCAGGAAGGCGAGTGACCGGGGCAGCGGCGGCGGCGAGGAGGCGAGGAGAGTGGCCAGCAGCAGCAGGAGGAGAGCGGCGTGAAGCGGAGGTCAGCGCAGGTGAGGAGGGAGCGGCGTGAGCGGGGTCGGTACCAGCAGGGAGGCGGCAGGCAACAGGCAGCAGCAGGCGACAGGCAGCAGCAGGCGACAGGCAGCAGCAGTGAGAGGTGAGCGACCGTCTGTGTGGGGCACAGGGGTCACACTGACCAGCCCGCCGCGGTCACCTTAAGTAAGGAGCCGGGAGGGAGGGTCCGCTGGGAGGCGGGAGGCTGGGTGGCCAATGGGCAGGGAGGAGAGGCGGGACTGCGGGCTCAGCGGCGGGAAACCAGGAAGGCGAGTGACCGGGGCAGCGGCGGCGGCGAGGAGGCGAGGAGAGTGGCCAGCAGCAGCAGGAGGAGAGCGGCGTGAAGCGGAGGTCAGCGCAGGTGAGGAGGGAGCGGCGTGAGCGGGGTCGGTACCAGCAGGGAGGCGGCAGGCAACAGGCAGCAGCAGGCGACAGGCAGCAGCAGGCGACAGGCAGCAGCAGTGAGAGGTGAGCGACCGTCTGTGTGGGGCACAGGGGTCACACCTTTAGTTACTTGAGCACAACCATCGTGCGCGTCCATTTGTAGCCGGTGTCCCCCACATCGTTACACTAATGCAAAGACTTTCCCCAAAAGCTACAACAAGGACGCTGAAAACCGTTCAACTGGTAACTGCCCCAGCTGGTGGCTTGGACGCCATTGATGAGTCAGGCAGTTCAAAGCCTGGCGCCTCGCCAGAGCCATCTGTTGACAGTGTATGGTTACCTGTGTGTCCCCTCAATATATATCAACCAGGGCTGTAGTCGAAGTCTGTACTGAAGAAGGGGCCAGTGTGATCCCACACAGATGAAACCTACCCCCCCCCATTACTGGTATTTCAATAAACATGGTTCATACAGCAGGAGTGACAGAAGGAGCTGCCAACCCAGTCACACCAACACCCCTCCCTCAGACCTTGGTGACCCCCGCCACAGGGGCTCCGGACTTACATACAAGTGGAAGTGTAGAAAGTGAGAGAGGACTTTGGGTGCCGCGACAGGGAAGAGCGCCAGGACTGCCTGCAGGTAGACCTCCAGATCCTTCTGTCTTTTCTCCACGAGGCTCTTGGAATTCTTTCCAATCATCTTTTTGGGAGGCAGAAGATTTTTGTCAATTCTCTTTTCTGCGCTGAGCTGAAAAATAAACATGAAAAAGGAATTAATGGACGTAAGTGTGAGGAACAGCCTGGCTTAGGATCAAAGAGGGAAAGGGGAAGTGAGCAGAGGATGCACAAACCACACCATCAAGGCCGGCAGATGTACAACACCCATCAATCCAAACAGATACACTAGAAGCTATGAAAGGCAACATCAGGGGGCCCGTAAGGATCACTTGTGTGCAGAGACATGGGGCATTCAATGGACGATGCATCTCTGAGATAATGAATCCCTCCCTGCAGCCCTCTGTAAGACATGGGCACTGCAGCCTCTAAGACATGGGACACTGCAGCCCTCCCTGCAGCCCTCTGTAAGACATGGGCCACTGCAGCCCTCTGTAAGACATGGGCCACTGCAGCCCTCTGTAAGACATGGGCCACTGCAGCCCTCTGTAAGACATGGGGCACTGCAGCCTCTAAGACATGGGGCACTGCAGCCTCTAAGACATGGGACACTGCATCCCTCCCTGCAGCCCCCTGCAAGACATGGGGCACTGCAGCCTCTAAGACATGGGACACTGCAGCCCCCTGCAAGACATGGGGCACTGCAGCCTCTAAGACATGGGACACTGCAGCCCTCCCTGCAGCCCCCTGCAAGACATGGGGCACTGTAGCCTCTAAGACATGGGACACTGCAGCCCTCCCTGCAGCCCCCTGCAAGACATGGGGCACTGCAGCCCTCTGTAAGACATGCGGCACTGCAGCCCTCTCTAAGACATGGGGCACTGCAGCCTCTGTAAGACATGGGGCACTGCAGCTCTCTCTAAGACATGGGGCACTGCAGCCCTCTCTAAGACATGGGGCACTGCAGCTCTCTCTAAGACATGGGGCACTGCAGCTCTCTCTAAGACATGGGGCACTGCAGCTCTCTCTAAGACATGGGGCACTGCAGCTCTCTCTAAGACATGGGGCACTGCAGCTCTCTCTAAGACATGGGGCACTGCAGCTCTCTCTAAGACATGGGGCACTGCAGCTCTCTCTAAGACATGGGGCACTGCAGCCCCCTCTAAGACATGGGGCACTGCAGCCCTCTCTAAGACATGGGGCACTGCAGCCCTCTCTAAGACATGGGGCACTGCAGCTCTCTGTAAGATATGGGGCACTGCAACCCTCCCTGCAGTCCCCTGTAAGACATGGGGAACTGTAGCCCTCCCTGCAGCCCTCTGTAAGACATGGGGAACTGCAGCCCCATCTGCAGCCCCCTGCAAGACATGGGGCAATGCAGCCCTCTGTAAGACATGGGGCACTGCAGCCCTCCCTGCAGTCCCCTGCAAGACATGGGGCACTGCAGCCCCCTGCAAGACATGGGGCACTGCAGCCCTCTGTAAGACATGAGGCACTGCAGCTCTCTGTAAGATATGGGGCACTGCAACCCTCCCTGCAGTCCCCTGTAAGACATGGGACACTGCAGCCCTCCCTGCAGCCCTCTGTAAGACATGGGCCACTGCAGCCCTCTGTAAGACATGGGCCACTGCAGCCCTCTGTAAGACATGGGCCACTGCAGCCCTCTGTAAGACATGGGGCACTGCAGCCTCTAAGACATGGGGCACTGCAGCCTCTAAGACATGGGACACTGCATCCCTCCCTGCAGCCCCCTGCAAGACATGGGGCACTGCAGCCTCTAAGACATGGGACACTGCAGCCCCCTGCAAGACATGGGGCACTGCAGCCTCTAAGACATGGGACACTGCAGCCCTCCCTGCAGCCCCCTGCAAGACATGGGGCACTGTAGCCTCTAAGACATGGGACACTGCAGCCCTCCCTGCAGCCCCCTGCAAGACATGGGGCACTGCAGCCCTCTGTAAGACATGCGGCACTGCAGCCCTCTCTAAGACATGCGGCACTGCAGCCCTCTCTAAGACATGGGGCACTGCAGCCTCTGTAAGACATGGGGCACTGCAGCTCTCTCTAAGACATGGGGCACTGCAGCCCTCTCTAAGACATGGGGCACTGCAGCTCTCTCTAAGACATGGGGCACTGCAGCTCTCTCTAAGACATGGGGCACTGCAGCTCTCTCTAAGACATGGGGCACTGCAGCTCTCTCTAAGACATGGGGCACTGCAGCTCTCTCTAAGACATGGGGCACTGCAGCTCTCTCTAAGACATGGGGCACTGCAGCTCTCTCTAAGACATGGGGCACTGCAGCCCCCTCTAAGACATGGGGCACTGCAGCCCTCTCTAAGACATGGGGCACTGCAGCCCTCTCTAAGACATGGGGCACTGCAGCTCTCTGTAAGATATGGGGCACTGCAACCCTCCCTGCAGTCCCCTGTAAGACATGGGGAACTGTAGCCCTCCCTGCAGCCCTCTGTAAGACATGGGGAACTGCAGCCCCATCTGCAGCCCCCTGCAAGACATGGGGCAATGCAGCCCTCTGTAAGACATGGGGCACTGCAGCCCTCCCTGCAGTCCCCTGCAAGACATGGGGCACTGCAGCCCCCTGCAAGACATGGGGCACTGCAGCCCTCTGTAAGACATGAGGCACTGCAGCTCTCTGTAAGATATGGGGCACTGCAACCCTCCCTGCAGTCCCCTGTAAGACATGGGGAACTGCAGCCCCATCTGCAGCCCCCTGCAAGACATGGGGCACTGCAGCCCTCCCTAAGACATGGGGCACTGCAGCCCCCTGCAAGACATGGGGCACTGCAGCCCCCTGCAAGACATGGGGCACTGCAGCCCCCTGCAAGACATGGGGCACTGCAGCCCCCTGCAAGACATGGGGCACTGCAGCCCCCTGCAAGACATGGGGCACTGCAGCCCCCTGCAAGACATGGGGCACTGCAGCCCCCTGCAAGACATGGGGCACTGCAGCCCCCTGCAAGACATGGGGCACTGCAGCCCCCTGCAAGACATGGGGCACTGCAGCCCCCTGCAAGACATGGGGCACTGCAGCCCCCTGCAAGACATGGGGCACTGCAGCCCCCTGCAAGACATGGGGCACTGCAGCCCCCTGCAAGACATGGGGCACTGCAGCCCCCTGCAAGACATGGGGCACTGCAGCCCCCTGCAAGACATGGGGCACTGCAGCCCCCTGCAAGACATGGGGCACTGCAGCCCCCTGCAAGACATGGGGCACTGCAGCCCCCTGCAAGACATGGGGCACTGCAGCCCCCTGCAAGACATGGGGCACTGCAGCCCCCTGCAAGACATGGGGCACTGCAGCCCCCTGCAAGACATGGGGCACTGCAGCCCTCTGTAAGACATGGGGCACTGCAGCCCTCTGTAAGACATGGGGCAGTGCAGCTCTCTCTAAGACATGGGGCACTGCAGCTCTCTCTAAGACATGGGGCACTGCAGCTCTCTCTAAGACATGGGGCACTGCAGCTCTCTCTAAGACATGGGGCACTGCAGCCCTCTCTAAGACATGGGGCACTGCAGCTCTCTGTAAGAAATGGGGAACTGCAGCCCTCCCTGCAGTCCCCTGTAAGACATGGGGAACTGCAGCCCTCCCTGCAGCCCTCTGTAAGACATGGGGCACTGCAGCCCTCTGTAAGACATGGGGCACTGCAGCCCTCCCTAAGACATGGGGCACTGCAGCCCTCTGTAAGACATGGGGCAGTGCAGCTCTCTCTAAGACATGGGGCAGTGCAGCTCTCTCTAAGACATGGGGCAGTGCAGCTCTCTCTAAGACATGGGGCACTGCAGCTCTCTCTAAGACATGGGGCACTGCAGCTCTCTCTAAGACATGGGGCACTGCAGCTCTCTCTAAGACATGGGGCACTGCAGCTCTCTCTAAGACATGGGGCACTGCAGCCCTCTCTAAGACATGGGGCACTGCAGCTCTCTGTAAGAAATGGGGAACTGCAGCCCTCCCTGCAGTCCCCTGTAAGACATGGGGAACTGCAGCCCTCCCTGCAGCCCTCTGTAAGACATGGGGCACTGCAGCCCTCTGTAAGACATGGGGCACTGCAGCCCTCTGTAAGACATGGGGCACTGCAGCCCTCTGTAAGACATGGGGCACTGCAGCCCTCTGTAAGACATGGGGCACTGCAGCCCTCTGTAAGACATGGGGCACTGCAGCCCTCTGTAAGACATGGGGCACTGCAGCCCTCCGTAAGACATGGGGCACTGCAGCCCTCCGTAAGACATGGGGCACTGCAGCCCTCCGTAAGACATGGGGCACTGCAGCCCTCCGTAAGACATGGGGCACTGCAGCCCTCCGTAAGACATGGGGCACTGCAGCCCTCCGTAAGACATGGGGCACTGCAGCCCTCCGTAAGACATGGGGCACTGCAGCCCTCCGTAAGACATGGGGCACTGCAGCCCTCCGTAAGACATGGGGCACTGCAGCCCTCTGTAAGACATGGGGCACTGCAGCCCTCCGTAAGACATGGGGCACTGCAGCCCTCCGTAAGACATGGGGCACTGCAGCCCTCTGTAAGACATGGGGCACTGCAGCCCTCTGTAAGACATGGGGCACTGCAGCCCTCTGTAAGACATGGGGCACTGCAGCCCTCTGTAAGACATGGGGCACTGCAGCCCTCTGTAAGACATGGGGCACTGCAGCCCTCTGTAAGACATGGGGCACTGCAGCCCTCCCTGCAGTCCCCTGTAAGACATGGGGAACTGCAGCCCTCCCTGCAGCCCTCTGTAAGACATGGGGCACTGCAGCCCTCCCTGCAGTCCCCTGTAAGACATGGGGCACTGCAGCCCTCTGTAAGACATGGGGCACTGCAGCCCTCTGTAAGACATGGGGCACTGCAGCCCTCTGTAAGACATGGGGCACTGCAGCCCTCTGTAAGACATGGGGCACTGCAGCCCTCTGTAAGACATGGGGCACTGCAGCCCTCTGTAAGACATGGGGCACTGCAGCCCTCTCTGCAGTCCCCTGTAAGACATGGGGAACTGCAGCCCTCCCTGCAGCCCTCTGTAAGACATGGGGCACTGCAGCCCTCCCTGCAGTCCCCTGTAAGACATGGGGAACTGCAGCCCTCCCTGCAGCCCTCTGTAAGACATGGGGCACTGCAGCCCTCCCTGCAGTCCCCTGTAAGACATGGGGCACTGCAGCCCTCTGTAAGACATGGGGCACTGCAGCCCTCTGTAAGACATGGGGCACTGCAGCCCTCTGTAAGACATGGGGCACTGCAGCCCTCTGTAAGACATGGGGCACTGCAGCCCTCTGTAAGACATGGGGCACTGCAGCCCTCTGTAAGACATGGGGCACTGCAGCCCTCTCTGCAGTCCCCTGTAAGACATGGGGAACTGCAGCCCTCCCTGCAGCCCTCTGTAAGACATGGGGCACTGCAGCCCTCTGTAAGACATGGGGCTCTGCAGCCCTCTGTAAGACATGGGGCTCTGCAGCCCTCTGTAAGACATGGGGCTCTGCAGCCCTCTGTAAGACATGGGGCTCTGCAGCCCTCTGTAAGACATGGGGCTCTGCAGCCCTCTGTAAGACATGGGGCACTGCAGCCCTCTGTAAGACATGGGGCACTGCAGCCCTCTGTAAGACATGGGGCACTGCAGCCCTCTGTAAGACATGGGGCACTGCAGCCCTCTGTAAGACATGGGGCACTGCAGCCCTCTGTAAGACATGGGGCACTGCAGCCCTCTGTAAGACATGGGGCACTGCAGCCCTCTGTAAGACATGGGGCACTGCAGCCCTCTGTAAGACATGGGGCTCTGCAGCCCTCTGTAAGACATGGGGCTCTGCAGCCCTCTGTAAGACATGGGGCTCTGCAGCCCTCTGTAAGACATGGGGCTCTGCAGCCCTCTGTAAGACATGGGGCACTGCAGCCCTCTGTAAGACATGGGGCACTGCAGCCCTCTGTAAGACATGGGGCACTGCAGCCCTCTGTAAGACATGGGGCACTGCAGCCCTCTGTAAGACATGGGGCACTGCAGCCCTCTGTAAGACATGGGGCACTGCAGCCCTCTGTAAGACATGGGGCACTGCAGCCCTCTGTAAGACATGGGGCACTGCAGCCCTCTCTAAGACATGGGGCACTGCAGCCCTCTCTAAGACATGGGGCACTGCAGCCCTCTGTAAGACATGGGGCACTGCAGCCCTCCCTGCAGCCCTCTGTAAGATATGGGGTACTGCAGCCCTCTGTAAGACATGGGGCACTGCAGCCCTCTCTAAGACACGGGGCACTGCAGCCCTTCTCTAAGACACGGGGCACTGCAGCCCTCTCTAAGACACGGGGCACTGCAGCCCTCTCTAAGACACGGGGCACTGCAGCCCTCTCTAAGACACGGGGCACTGCAGCCCTCTCTAAGACACGGGGCACTGCAGCCCTCTCTAAGACACGGGGCACTGCAGCCCTCTCTAAGACACGGGGCACTGCAGCCCTCTCTAAGACACGGGGCACTGCAGCCCTCTCTAAGACACGGGGCACTGCAGCCCTCTCTAAGACACAGGGCACTGCAGCCCTCTCTAAGACACAGGGCACTGCAGCCCTCTCTAAGACACGGGGCACTGCAGCCCTCTCTAAGACACGGGGCACTGCAGCCCTCTCTAAGACACGGGGCACTGCAGCCCTCTCTAAGACACGGGGCACTGCAGCCCTCTCTAAGACACGGGGCACTGCAGCCCCCCTGCAGTCCCCTGCAAGACATGGGGCACTGCAGCCCTCCCCGCAGCCCCCTGTAAGACATGGGGCACTGCATGCCCTTCCCGCAGCCCTCTATAAGACACGAGGCACTGCAGCCCCCCTGCAGTCCTCTGAACTGTACTTTTCACTGCATGGGGCACTGCAGCCCTCTGTTCTGTATGGAGCACAGCAATCCTTTTACCGCAGCCCTCTGTGCTGTAGCAGTTGAGATTATGAGCTGAGAGCGGCAGCGAGCAGGGACTGAGCCTGGAGACGAGAAGGAGTTCAGAACAGCATCTTACAAGAAGAAGCTGTCCCAGGGTGGGGCTCGATTTAAATAAACCTACTTGAGGCGTTCTTTGTGCTAGTCCGGAGTAAAGTCTCTTGGAACGAGTAACTCTTAGGAGAGGAAGCCCCTGGACCAGAGATCATAGTAGCATCAGTACTCGGAACGAGTAACTGAGGAGAGGAAGCCCCTGGAGGAGATATAACAGCAGCACCAGCACTCGGAATGAGTACCTCGGAGGAGAGGATTCTCCTGGACCAGAGATCATAGTAGCATCAGTACTCGGAACGAGTAACTGAGGAGAGGAAGCCCCTGGACCAGAGATCATAGTAGCACCAGTACTCGGAACGAGTAACTGAGGAGAGGAAGCCCCTGGACCAGGGATCATAGTAGCATCAGTACTCGTAACGAGTAACTCTGAGGAGAGGAAACCCCTGGACCAGAGATCATAGTAGCATCAGTACTCGGAACGAGTAACTGAGGAGAGGAAGCCCCTGGACCAGAGATCATAGTGCATCAGTACTCGTAACGAGTAACTGAGGAGAGGAAGCCCCTGGACCAGA
Organism: Triturus cristatus; assembly: GCF_964204655.1. NCBI lineage: Eukaryota > Metazoa > Chordata > Amphibia > Caudata > Salamandridae > Triturus > Triturus cristatus. The sequence continues at coordinate 8,017,287 of NC_140592.1, forward strand.
GATCATAGTAGCACCAGTACTCGTAACGAGTAACTCTTAGGAGAGGAAGCCCCTGGACCAGAGATCATAGTAGCACCAGTACTCGAAGCGAGTAACTCTTAGGAGAGGAAGCCCCTGGACCAGAGATCATAGTAGCACCAGTACTCGGAACGAGTAACTCTGAGGAGAGGAAGCCCCTGGACCAGAGATCATAGTAGCACCAGTACTCGGAACGAGTAACTGAGGAGAGGAAGCCCCTGGACCAGAGATCATAGTAGCATCAGTACTCGGAGCGAGTAACTCTGAGGTGAGGAAGCCCCTGGACCAGAGATCATAGTAGCATCAGTACTCGGAGCGAGTAACTCTGAGGTGAGGAAGCCCCTGGACCAGAGATCATAGTAGCATCAGTAATCGGAACGAGTAACTCTGAGGAGAGGAAGCCCCTGGACCAGAGATCATAGTAGCATCAGTACTCGGAACGAGTAACTGAGGAGAGGAAGCCCCTGGACCAGAGATCATAGTAGCATCAGTACTCGGAACGAGTAACTGAGGAGAGGAAGCCCCTGGACCAGAGATCATAGTAGCACCAGTACCCGAAGCGAGTAACTCTGAGGAGAGGAAGCCCCTGGACCAGAGATCATAGCAGCACCAGTACTCGAAGCGAGTAACTCTGAGGAGAGGAAGCCCCTGGACCAGAGATCATAGTAGCATCAGTACTCGGAACGAGTAACTGAGGAGAGGAAGCCCCTGGACCAGAGATCATAGTAGCACCAGTACTCGGAACGAGTAACTGAGGAGAGGAAGCCCCTGGACCAGAGATCATAGTAGCATCAGTACTCGGAGCGAGTAACTCTGAGGTGAGGAAGCCCCTGGACCAGAGATCATAGTAGCACCAGTACTCAGAACGAGTAACTGAGGAGAGGAAGCCCCTGGACCAGAGATCATAGTAGCATCAGTACTCGAAACGAGTAACTGAGGAGAGGAAGCCCCTGGACCAGGGATCATAGTAGCATCAGTACTCGTAACGAGTAACTCTGAGGAGAGGAATCTCCTGGACCAGAGATCATAGTAGCATCAGTACTCGGAGCGAGTAACTCTGAGGTGAGGAAGCCCCTGGACCAGAGATCATAGTAGCATCAGTAATCGGAACGAGTAACTCTGAGGAGAGGAAGCCCCTGGACCAGAGATCATAGTAGCACCAGTACTCAGAACGAGTAACTCGGAGGAGAGGAAGCCCCTGGACCAGAGATCATAATAGCACCAGTACTCGGAACGAGTAACTGAGGAGAGGAAGCCCCTGGACCAGAGATCATAGTAGCATCAGTACTCGGAACGAGTAACTCTGAGGAGAGGAAGCCCCTGGACCAGAGATCATAGTAGCATCAGTACTCGGAACGAGTAACTGAGGAGAGGAAGCCCCTGGACCAGAGATCATAGTAGCATCAGTACTCGGAGCGAGTAACTCTGAGGTGAGGAAGCCCCTGGACCAGAGATCATAGTAGCACCAGTACTCGTAACGAGTAACTCGGAGGAGAGGAAGCCCCTGGACCAGAGATCATAGTAGCATCAGTTCTCGGAACGAGTAACTGAGGAGAGGAAGCCCCTGGACCAGAGATCATAGTAGCATCAGTACTCGAAGCGAGTAACTGAGGAGAGGAAGCCCCTGGACCAGAGATCATAGTAGCACCAGTACTCGAAGCGAGTAACTCTGAGGAGAGGAAGCCCCTGGACCAGAGATCATAGTAGCATCAGTACTCGGAGCGAGTAACTCTGAGGTGAGGAAGCCCCTGGACCAGAGATCATAGTAGCATCAGTAATCGGAACGAGTAACTCTGAGGAGAGGAAGCCCCTGGACCAGAGATCATAGTAGCACCAGTACTCAGAACGAGTAACTCGGAGGAGAGGAAGCCCCTGGACCAGAGATCATAGTAGCACCAGTACTCGGAACGAGTAACTGAGGAGAGGAAGCCCCTGGACCAGAGATCATAGTAGCATCAGTACTCGGAACGAGTAACTCTGAGGAGAGGAAGCCCCTGGACCAGAGATCATAGTAGCATCAGTACTCGGAACGAGTAACTGAGGAGAGGAAGCCCCTGGACCAGAGATCATAGTAGCACCAGTACTCGTAACGAGTAACTCGGAGGAGAGGAAGCCCCTGGACCAGAGATCATAATAGCACCAGTACTCGAAGCGAGTAACTCTTAGGAGAGGAAGCCCCTGGACCAGAGATCATAGTAGCACCAGTACTCAGAACGAGTAACTCTGAGGAGAGGAAGCCCCTGGACCAGAGATCATAGTAGCATCAGTACTCGGAACGAGTAACTGAGGAGAGGAAGCCCCTGGACCAGAGATCATAGCAGCATCAGTACTCGAAGCGAGTAACTGAGGAGAGGAAGCCCCTGGACCAGAGATCATAATAGCATCAGTACTCGGAGCGAGTAACTGAGGAGAGGAAACCCCTGGACCAGAGATCATAGTAGCATCAGTACTCGGAGCGAGTAACTGAGGAGAGGAAGCCCCTGGACCAGAGATCATAGTAGCACCAGTACTCGGAGCGAGTAACTCTGAGGAGAGGAAGCCCCTGGACCAGAGATCATAGTAGCATCAGTACTCGAAGCGAGTAACTCTGAGGAGAGGAAGCCCCTGGACCAGAGATCATAGTAGCATCAGTACTCGGAACGAGTAACTGAGGAGAGGAAGCCCCTGGACCAGAGATCATAGTAGCACCAGTACTCGGAGCGAGTAACTCTGAGGAGAGGAAGCCCCTGGACCAGAGGTCCTAGTAGCACCAGTACTCGGAACGAGTAACTCTGAGGAGAGGAAGCCCCTGGACCAGAGGTCCTAGTAGCACCAGTACTCAGAACGAGTAACTCGGAGAGGAATCCTCTGGATCAGAAATAGTAGTGGCATCAGTACTCTGAATGAGTAACTGAGGAGAGGAAGCATCTAAATCAAAAATGTAAGTCTTTGAGTGATAAAAGAGTGTAGATCATAAGATATAGCGTCAGTATATTTAATATATATTATATTCGTAGTTGGTTGTTTTTTGTTCACCTGTGAGGTCACGAGTGTTGAAAAGCGATCTCCCAGGGCCGTGTCACGCACGTTGAGGGTCTCCGTGAATGCCCGCGTCTACATGCAGGCGATACGGACAGCTAGAGGTCTGTAGTATGACAAACCTTTCGCAGCTTCAGACCTACTGAAATAAACAGAATGTTTTACTCCGAAGGGGTCCTGAAAGGGACCGTGAATTATTGGAACTGACTGAGTGACACTGAATGTAGCTGCCCCCTCTGCATTTAAACTCGAGCCCTCGCCATGCGCTGCTCATTACCCCACGTTACATCACTCATGACATCATTGACATGATCACTGCAACATTTGCATTGAAATCATGGATGAGAAAACTGTGCATGGCGGGGCGAGAGCTGTAGTTTCCTTAGGTACGAGTTATAGTCTCTTCAGATAACTAGAACTGCTGAATAAATATATATATCCATCTTAAGGCAAGAGTCTACTCATGATTGTAGGACTTTCTTGTCCACCTAGTTTTCCAGTCCTTTTCCAGGGGCTTTCCTCCACATTCAATCATTTGTCGCGCCCCCGGAGTAGTGCAAGTTTTCAACTCGTCTGACTGCATGTCTTGGCTGCTTCCACAGCTGACATGAAAGGACAATTTTTTCCTCTCAATTTTAGCACATGGTTTTGGCATCCGAGTGTCTCTCACCCCTCCCCTCTGTTTTTTAATTTTTTTTTTAAAACAAAAATGTTTGTATAGATTTTTTGCGAGGACACAGCAGCCGCACACTGCTATCGGGCCACTTGCTTCCTTGCATGTGCACGCATGCAGCACATACTTTATTCCTAATTTACAGTTTGAAATGGCTGCGGCCATCCTGGAATGGTAAAGTAATAACTAAGCAACTCTTACAGATAACCGCCGGAGCATTAAAATACGTACACACCTGCACATATACAGGCGTCCATCTTGGACACTTTCTGAGGAAAAACCATTGCAAGAAGGCCACCGTCAGCACACGTGGGCAGCATCTTAGAATGTCTTTTTCTCAAAGTAGCACAAAACGCACTCAAAGAGGGAAATCGGCATGTGCAGAGACAACGGTCTTGGTTTTTGTACTTTATAATTAACTGTTCCATGATGGCCACTTCTGTTGGCAATGGTACGGTCCGTTTTTGTCCAACCCTGAGTTAGACCACGGGGTCAGAGCCGCCAGCTTGGATTCTGCAAGCAAGGGGCCATATTCATTAAATAAAGTCTTTCTTGTAACTATGGTCTGATCAGGGTTGTTCACTTTGCACCACTGAGGAGAAGTTCGGGTCAGGAGTTACCTTCTCATGAAGCTCGTGGAAGTCGCTGTAGCGATGTTTCACCGTCCATTGATGGGCACCAACGCTCACCTGAATGATGTAGACCTAAAAAAGAAAAAAGTGACATCAGATCAAAGATCAGAAGTGGTAAACTTCATTCAACCTATCACCAACACCACAGGGACAAAGCGCTATCAGTAGCGCTGCGAGGGTCTCACCACGCTCACCACGGCTGCATACAGCCCCACATCCCTTCAGTCATTACTACTGTACCATTGGGTCTCTCGCGTATCGATGAACCCAGCAACCCTGCAGTGCATACAATAAAACAGATCCCAGAAGCTCAGACATGCTCAGAGCTCATACCACCCGCAGAGGACCAGGATTACAGATATCTGTGCCTGTCCTGGGGGGCATTCAAAAGGGCAGTCTCTGAAGCGGGCCGGATCGAGGCATGGCCTTTGCACCATTGTCCCATGTATGATCATCACAGGTCAACTTATCAAGCTGCAGAAGTTCAATATGTCACGACAGGCCAGCCATAGAGGACAGTATCCCGAAGACGATTCGGATAACAGATCCGAACATGGGCGTTCATGCAATTGGTGAGGTCATAAGTGTGTCCCCCGACCTATCCCCTCTCCATTTCCCATGTGCACCAATGTAGCGATGACTGAGTGCACACTCCTAATGGTGAACGCCAACACGCTAAAGCACCATCTCCGATGACTCTCAGTTGACTTTGCTCCAAGTCGGCTGCCCAGCGGGAGTCAGAGGGACACTCTTCCTTCACTCAACTCTGTCCTTCTAGATCCGTCAGCAGCTTATGACGCATGGAACACAAAACACTTGTGAGGAAACGTGTGAGGTGTCACAAGAGTTTTAAACTATGAACTGGTCTGCTTCGATCTGCTCCAGACACACCCCTCATGCGGTGATGCTCCACTCCCACTCCTGACTCTCTCTGTACACATCATCTTCACAGGCAGTTGCAATGCATGCCATCTACAACATGACCGACATACAGCGGTGAGAACATTCAGCATGTTGGAGGTGGTTGGTTGGTGGTCATCTGGAGGTGGTTGGTTGGTGGTGGCTGACAGGAGATGGTTGGTGGTGGTTGCCTGGAGATGGATGTTTGGTGAGGAATGTCCAGAGGTGGTTGGTTGATCTGCTCGCTGCAGGTTTCCATTGCTGGTCAATCCCAGTTGCGAGGGGCGTACTGGACTCCGCCAGTGTTGCCAGTCCATCTGAGTATTACCAACAATTGAAAAGTATCTTAGATGGCAGCAGAAGTGCAGCAGCACAGCTCAGAGGACACACCTTTTAACGGACAACAAAACACTGCGATCCCACGACAAGCTAAACTCATCACAAGCTACAATGTAATCCTTCACAAGCTACATCATAAACTCACCACAAGCTACAATGTAATCCTTCACAAGCTACATCATAAACTCACCACAAGTTACAGTGTAATCCTTCACAAGCTACAACGTAAACTCACCACAAGCTACTGTGTAATCCCTCACAAACTAAACCGTAAACTCAGCACAAACTACAGTGTAATCCTTCACAAGCTAGAATGTAAAATCACCACAAACTACAGTGTAATCCCTCACAAGCTACAACGTAAACTCACCACAAGCTACAATGTAATTCACCACAAGTTACAACGTCAAGCTACAGTGTAATCCTTCACAGGCTAGAATGTAAAATCACCACAAGCTACAGTGTAATCCCTCACAAACTACACCGTAAACTCACCACAAGCTACAATGTAATTCACCACAAGTTACAACGTAAACCCACCACAAGCTACAGTGTAATCCTTCACAGGCTAGAATGTAAAATCACCACAAGCTACAGTGTAATCCCTCACAAACTAAACCGTAAACTCATCACAAGCTACAATGTAATCCTTCACAAGCTACAACGTAAACTCACCACAAGCTACTGTGTAATCCCTCACAAACTAAACCGTAAACTCATCACAAGCTACAGTGTAATCCTTTACAAGCTAAACCGTAAACTCAGCATAAACTACAGTGTACTCCCTCACCAGCGAAACCGTAAATTTACCATAAACTACAGTGTAATCCTTCACCAGCTAAACCGTAAACTCACCACAAGCTACAGTGTAATCCTTCACCAGCTAAACCGTAAACTCACCACAAGTTACAGTGTAATCCTTCACCAGCTAAACCGTAAACTCACCACAAGCTACAGTGTAATCCTTCACCAGCTAAACCGTAAACTCACCACAAGCTACAGTGTAATCCTTCACCAGCTAAACCGTAAACTCACCATAAACTACAGTGTAATCCCTCACAAGGTATAATGTAAACATTCATATCATGATGCAAACCCAACATGAGCAACAATGAAATCCCAGCTCAGGGTCATCGGATTCCCCAGAACGAGCCACTTCCAAAGAGCGGTCTGTAAACCGAGGACCTCCGTGACGAAGTGTGAAGACGACCCAGCCAATCGGTAGTAAAACAGAGGTGTCGGCACAGACGCAGATCTCTTAACTTAATGCCCGGACACTCATTGTAGGCTGCAAGACAAGCATGGAGTAGGAACTCAAGGAAATACAAGAACAGTCATGGAGGCTTTACCTGATAACACAACTCACATCTACGATCGATGCAAAGAAAGAACCAACGATGATCCTGGGGCCAGTACTGGAAGAAACGGGGACCTGAGCTTCAGATCTCCACATTACAGCAGGACTCGATGGAGGGATCGATGCCACGTCTGGCTCCGGTAATACAAGACCAGATGCAGGAGAATCTAGAAGAGGTGGAGCTCAATGAAGAACTGCGCTGGACCTGGGCACATTCATGAAGGAAACGTTGTGGAATCGGAGCTCAGCAGTGAAACCAAGGCAGAGAAATGACACCAGAAGACAGGTCAATGCACACCGAACTTGGACTTGGTAGATGGAGAAAGATGCAGAGTCAGACTTCAGTAATGGAAGAATTATGGCAGGGATTCGCCGAAAGAAGGGACATCGACCTTCAGCTCAGTAGCTGAAGAACTACAGCCAGAGTTCACAGAAACAAGCTGTAGGAGAGTAGGGTCTGCTTTCTATGTTCACCCCCACTTTTTGCTTTTGCTTTACTGGTTTTCGACTTAGATGTGGCTGTGGGCCTGCTAATCAGACCCACAGCCCTGCTGTTCTCTCTCTAAATTAATACTATGTACTTTAGGTGCATAACCCATTTGGATAGGATCACCTTATTGGCCCCTGTACAGTGTACCCTAGGTACCCAGGGCATAGGTGTACCCTAGGCCTACCAGGGGCTGCAGCATGTATTATGCCACCCCTGGCCTGGCCTTCCATTTTGACACAACTGGCTGATCACTCAGCTGGGGCAAGGTCGTGTAATCACCCCTTGCTTAGGTGTAGTATTCCTATACCTAACTTACATATAGACACATGTGTACCTATCAGTCACTCCTATGGCAGGCCTTGACAATCCTGGAGGCAGAGTGCTTGGTAACATGTGAGATGGTGCTCTAGCATGAGCTGAGCCTGTCTGCAGCTTTCGGAACCTTGTCCTTATAGCTGTTCTATGATATAGCCTACCATATACTCTTAAAGTGCCTTATAATCTTAGACGGTTATGGTAACTATGGTTTGGCTTTATCAAAACATGTCGTGTAAGGTGTCTAACACTAGGGAATAATACCCCCATGCCATTTCTGGACATGAGAATATTATCCCCCCCCTTCTAGAGGGAAAGACATGTTAAAATCATACTTCAACTGTTAGCCTCTGACCAAAGCCTCAGCATCACAAAATGGATGCTGCTGCCACGACACAAGTCTGACCTCCTGCAGCTGGGAGTGATCCCAGCCAGGGAGGCCTGGACAATAGGTTTCCTGCTTGGGGAGGTGCTAGCACCTCCCCAGACAGCCTTTAGTGTATTGGGGCAGGGTGGGCTGAAAGGAATGAGACATGCCTGGGGCACACAAGGTGTTCCTTGCATAGTCCAGTTCAAACCGGCGCTGGGGCACTCCAGCCCCAGCTCTGGCGCGAAACTGGACAAAGGGAAGTGGGTGTAACCACCCCCTCCCAGGTCCCACCCATAAGGCGTGACCTAGCAGGTATCCCAGCCCCCCAGATTAGTAGAAGAGTGGGAGTTGGGCCTCAAGACTTTAGATTATCCTGAACCTGCAAAACTGAACAGAAACTCTGGACCTTCGACATTCGACGAAAGAAGAAGACTGAAGAATCTCCCTTGTAGCCAAGGAGTGGCTACCCTGTGCAAACAGGCACCATCAAGAGACTATCCTTTGCTTTGCGACCGTTCTACGAGGAACCGACTGCAGAGCCCGACCAGAGCCTTGACTTCCAGACTTCTCCGACCCTCATCCACATCTGCAGCAGAGCGGAGATCCGTGGAGGCGACGAGCGACGTGGGACCGGCTACCTGGGAAAAGTGGCTAGTAACTTACAGCGCAGCTTCTGAGGTACCCTCGAAGTTGTGCACCGGGGATTGAGAAGCCCCAAGCACCATCTGCACCGAAGATCAGCCCCCCACACTCCACGAGTCCTGCGTGGGGCCCTTCAGCATTTTCCTGCTTGCCGCGTCTGTTCGGTTGCTTGCCCGCTGGCTAGTGGCCTCTGTGACGACGCACCCTGAAATCTTCTGCGCTGGTTTGGCTCCTCCAGACTGGCTCCCGCTTCTCTACAAAGAAGAAGCACCCCAGACCTTCCTGGTCTGCACCAGAAGCAAGTCCTTTGTTCTTCGTGGGTTCCGCTTGCCAAGGCTTGGTGAGTCCTAGTCCAACTTCGACGCCGCCGACAGCAAGAGCCTTCGTGGGACAGCTCGCCTCCTGGTCCTGGTCGTCCTCGACGCTTCCTGGTCCTCCTGGCTGCAGCGACAAGCTTCACCTTCACCTGCAACTCTTCACGACATCGCCTGGTTCCTTCCTGGTTCCACGTGGTCACTGGCTAGTGACCTTGACTCTGTCCCTTCTGCTTGCAGGTTTCTTCTCTTCTTGATCCCAGCCTTGGGATCCACCGGACACTCTTCACTGACTGCCTGTCAGCATCTTTCTTCAGGCATCCATAGGAGTGGACGACGAAAACGACGCATCTTCACCCCTATGCACCCGCAGCCTGTGGGCTAGGTAACTTGGGTACTCCGGTGCTCATCAGGATAGTGACTATCCTAGTGTCTAGTTTTCAAGTCTCAACTTCCTAGCTACTCCGGAAGTGTCCTAAATCTACCGTTTTCTAAACTGTACTATTGCTATTGACTTTTACGCATTACGCATGAGTGTTTCCACTCTGCACACGAATCCCGTGGGCCTCCCACTTCCTAACTAACGCTAGTGTAGTGTATCCCCAGCGATTCCCTAGGCCTAGGCCTATTCTATTTCCGTGACAGTGGTTCTTATACCACTTACTTAGTATATGGTTTGCGTGGCCCCTAGGGCCTAACTGTATTACTTACCTGTGTGACTTACTGTATGCATTAATAAGACTGTGTTGTACTTACCTCTAATCTCATAAAGAGTGCTGAGGGTTTGCTTAGAATAAATACACTTTATTTTATATATATATCTGTTGTGGTGTCCTTTCATTTGGTATTCAAGGGATTATATATGGTATCACAGCTGGCTTCACATGCCATTCAGAGTTTAGCCTAAGACTGCTCTTGTCTATGCTACCACTAGGATAGCTGGTCTATAAGGTTGACTTTACAACCAATCACCATAAGGGTATTTGGACTGATATAAGGTGTACACTATAACTAGTGACATCATACATCAGGCCAACTTCTCACATTGGTGAGCAGCGGTTGGGATCTGAGCTTGCTGTTGTAATACCATTGTAATCTTGAGATACTAAATTGAAAGATCACACAGATATTGTCTAGGTACATATAACATAGATTATTATACTTAAGTCCTACTGGACTTTGTAGTTGTAGGTTGAAGGGAGTAACACACCCTGACTACAACTACTAGAAAGGTTTAGAAGATACAACTAGTGTAGGTAGGTGCACACACCACACCCTCACTAGATCATGTCTCTGAGAGTAGATCAAGTAGATGCTCTCTCAGGAGGATCAGGTCTGCAAAAGATCCCCTCTAGATATGATACCTTAACATTCCAGGAGATGAGACAGTTGTGTACCTCCAGAGGAATAAAACAGGGTGCAAACCCTACCCTCCTTCAGTTAAGACAACTCCTAGAGGAGTATGATGCTCAGAGGGCATCTCAGGAAGGTGCCCTAGGCACAGAGGAGGGTCTACCCACCACAGAGGAGTCAGATGGGGCTTCAGATGGGGAGGTAGACAGCCAGAGCCAAGTAAGGAGACTTAGCCAGGCTAACTTAAGTTTACATGGGAGTTTGCATGGGATCCCCCCATACAGACCCACAAGTAGACATTCACAGAGAAGCAGGAGGGACAGATCCCCTTCAAGGGAATCCATCCACTCCCATGTCTCTAACATCTCTAATGCTTCCTCTCACAGGGGAATGACTTCACCTGAGAGAAAGGAGCATGCAGCCAGAATGAGGGAGGCTAATCTGAGGATTCAGAGGGAAGAACTTGCCCTTGCCAAAGAGAAGCTTGCTCTGGCTAGAGAACAAAAGTTAAGTGGGTTAGAACCCACTGGTGGCAGCAACATTCCTAGAGATAGAGACAGGCACTAGGATAATAGAAACCTGAGCAAGATTGTCCCTCCCTACAAGTGTGGGGATGACATCCACAAATGGATAACTGCTTTGGAGAGAGCTTGCAAAGTACAGCAGGTACCCCAAAGTCAGTGGGCAGCTATCTTGTGGCTCTCCTTCTCTGAGAAAGGAAGAGACAAGCTCCTCACAGTTAGTGATGAGGATGCAGATAATTACACTGTCCTGAAGAGTGCTCCGATTGATGGGTTTGGCCTAACCACTGAACAATACAGGTTGTTGTTCAGGGATACCCAGAAGACACAGACTCAGGACTGGACTGACTTTGTAGATTGTGCCACTAAGGCTCTGGAAGGCTGGCTAATGGGAAGTAAGGTTAAGGACTATACAGGATTGTATAATTTGATCATGAGAGAGCAAATACTTAACAACTGTCAAAACCAGCTACTGCATCAACACCTGATTGATTCTGATCTGACTTCTCCCCAAGAATTGGGAAAGAAGGCAGATAGATGGGTCAGGACTAGAGTTAAGCAGAAAAACCAGAACCAGGGCGGTGATCAGAAAAAGGCAGACCAGAAGGGTAATGAGCAGAAACAAAAAGACCAGAAGTCTTCACCAGGCCCCCAAAAGGCTCAGGGGGAGGGTGGTTCCAAAAAGGATAAGAAGAAAGATGGCCAAAAGAAACCATGGTGCAACTATTGTAAGTCCAACTCACATTAGTTTAGTGAGTGCACCAAAAAGGATAAGCCCCCAGCCACCATTGCCCCTAAGGCAACTGTACCCCCTAGTTCAGCTGTAAGTGGTGGTTCCCAGCAAAAGGGTGTAGTAGGGTTAACCCTGGGAACTGAGGAGGATTCTGGCCTAGTCAGAGTACCTACTCAGGCTGTCCTGATCTGTGATGGGGACTTAGCTTTGTCCTCTACTGTAGGCCCCAGTAACCTGGCCAAGTACAGACAGACACCTTTTATCAACCAAAGAATGGCTCAGGCCTACAGGGACACTGGAGCTAGTGTCACAATGGTGACACCTGCTTTTGTGGACCCTGGACAGATCATACTAGGTGAGAATTACCTAGTGACCAACGCTAGCAATGCCACTACCTCCCATAGTGTGGCTATTGTTAACTTCTCCTGGGGAGGGGTAACTGGCCTCAAGAAAGTTGTTGTTAGTTCAGACCTTCCTGTAGAGTGTTTACTGGGCAATGATCTTGAAACTTCAGTTTGGTCTGAAGTGGAGTATAGGACCCATGCAGAAATGCTGGGGATAGATGCACATGTCCTTGCTGTGACCAGGTCACAGGCCAAAAAGTGCACCACTGAACAAGTGCTGGATCCTGAAACTATGGACCAGTCACAACCCAAGAGAAAGAGCAGTAGGGTTAAGGCTGTGCCTTCCCCCCTGCCTCAGGTGGTGGATCAGCCCTCCCAGGAGGATGATTCTGAGAGCCCTGAAGGAACTGTCCTAGAAGAACTTGAACCAGATCAGGTTGAGTTTCTTGGGACAGGGGGACCTTCCAGGGCAGATCTGAGGCAGGCTCAATTAGACTGCCCCTCTCTTGAACCCCTCAGACAGCTGGCTGCTGCTGAGGCTGCAGGGAATGCTCAAGGTACCCATAGAGTGTATTGGGATGAAGGGCTACTGTACTCAGAGGCTAGAGACCCCAAGCCTGGTGCATCCAGGAGGTTGGTCATACCACTGAAGTTCAGAGGCTTCCTTCTCACCTTGGCCCATGATATTCCCCTTGCAGGACATTTAGGCCAGAACAAGACTTGGGACAGGCTTGTCCCTCACTTTCACTGGCCCCATATGTCAGAAGATACCAAGGAGTTTTGTCGCTCCTGTGTCACCTGCCAAGCCAGTGGCAAATCAGGTGGCACCACAAAGGCCCCCCTCATACCACTACCTGTGGTGGGGGTCCCCTTTGAAAGAGTGGGCATAGATATTGTAGGACCAATGGACCCACAAACAGCATCTGGGCACAGATTCATACTGGTGATAGTGGACCATGCCACCAGGTACCCAGAAGCGATTCCCCTGAGGACCACAACAGGTCCTGTTGTGGCAAGGGCCCTGCTTGGAGTATTCTCCAGAGTGGGCTTTCCAAAGGAGGTCATTTCTGACAGAGGTACTAACTTTATGTCAGGATACTTGACTGCAATGTGGAAGGAGTGTGGTGTTAACTATAAGTTCACCACACCCTATCACCCACAGTGCAATGGGCTTGTTGAGAGATTCAACAAGACCCTAAAGGGAATGATAAAAGGATTACCAAACAAGCTTAGGCGAAGATGGGACATCCTTTTACCCTGCCTTCTGTTTGCTTACAGAGAGGTCCCACAAAAGGGGGCTGGCTACAGCCCTTTTGAGCTTTTGTTTGGGCATCCTGTAAGAGGACCCCTGTGTTTGGTGAAGGAAGGATGGGAGAGACCTCTCAGACAACCCAAACTAGACATAGTGGATTATGTACTTGGTCTCCGCTCCAGGATGGCAGAGTATATGAAGAAGGCTTCTAAAAACCTTGAGGCAAGCCAAGAACTCCAAAAAGCTTGGCATGACCAAAAGGCTGTACTGACTGTTTACCAGCCAGGGCAGAAAGTGTGGGTGTTGGAGCCAGTGGCCCCAGCAGCACTCCAAGACAAATGGTCTGGACCCCACACTATTGTTGAGAAAAAGGGAGAAGTCACCTACTTGGTGGACCTTGGGACTCCCAGAAGCCCCCAAAGGGTGCTTCATGTCAACAGATTGAAGGCATATGTTGACAGGGCAGACATGGGGCTACTCATGGCTACAGATGAGGGGCAGGAGGAAGAGAGTGACCCTCTCCCAGACCTGTTGACTCAGAACCCTGATGATGGCTCAGTTGATGGTGTGGTCTTTTCTGACAGCCTCACTGTCCATCAGCAACAGGACTGCAGACAAGTTCTGCAGGCCTACAGACATATGTTCTCTCTGACCCCAAGTCAGACAAACTGGTGCACCCATGAGGTGGACACTGGTGACAGTCTGCCTGTGAAGAGTAAAATCTACAGGCAACCTGACCATGTCAGGGACTGCATAAAAGTTGAGGTACAAAAGATGTTGGAGCTGGGAGTCATTGAACCTTCAGAGAGCCCTTGGGCTAGTCCTGTAGTCCTTGTGCCAAAACCTCACACCCAAGATGGTAAGAGAGAGATGAGGTTTTGCGTGGATTACAGAGGTCTCAATGCGGTCACTAGGACAGATGCCCACCCAATACCTAGGGCAGATGAGCTCATTGACAGACTGGCAGCTGCTAAGTTTTTGAGCACATTTGACCTAACAGCAGGCTACTGGCAAATCAGACTAGCTGAGAGTGCAAAGGCCAAAACTGCTTTCTCGACCCCAGGAGGACATTATCAATTTGTGGTAATGCCCTTTGGTTTGAAGAATGCACCTGCCACTTTCCAAAGGCTGGTGAATCAAGTCCTTACTGGGTTGGATGATTATTGTGCAGCTTATCTTGATGATATTGCTGTCTTTAGCTCCACCTGGGAGGATCACCTGGTCCACCTGAGGAATGTTTTAGAGGCCCTGCAAAAGGCAGGCCTCACTATCAAGGCCACTAAGTGCCAGATAGGGCAGAGCAAGGTTGTATACCTGGGCCACCTAGTTGGTGGGGGTCAGGTTCAACCACTGGAGAGCAAGATCCAGACCATAAAGGACTGGGCTCCTCCAACTACCCAGACTCAGGTCAGAGCTTTCTTGGGCCTGACTGGGTAATACAGAAAGTTTGTTAAGAACTATGGGTCCATAGTGACACCACTTAATGACTTGACCTCCAAGAAGATGCCAAAGAAAGTTCAGTGGACAGTAAGCTGTCAAAGAGCATTTGATGACCTGAAGCAGGCCATGTGCAGTGCACCTATTCTGAAAAGTCCAGACTACTCCAAAGAGTTCATTGTCCAGACAGATGCTTCTGAGTTAGGTGTGGGAGCTGTTCTTTCACAACTGAATGTAGATGGTCAAGACCAGCCCATTGCTTTTATAAGTAGAAGGCTGACCCCTAGAGAGAAACGTTGGTCAGCTATTGAGAGGGAGGCCTTTGCTGTGGTTTGGGCCCTGAAGAAGCTGAGGCCATACTTGTTTGGCACTCACTTCAAGATTCAGACAGACCATAAGCCCCTCTTGTGGCTAAATCAGATGAAGGGTGAAAATCCCAAACTTCTTAGGTGGTCCATTTCCCTACAGGGGATGGACTTCACAGTGGAACATAGACCTGGGACTGACCATGCCAATGCAGATGGACTCTCCAGATATTTCCACTTAGAACATGAAGACTCAACTGGTCAAGGTTAGTTTAATGTCCCTAAGTTTGGGGGGGGGGGGTTGTGTAGGAGAGTAGGGTCTGCTTTCTATGTTCACCCCCACTTTTTGCTTTTGCTTTACTGGTTTTCGACTTAGATGTGGCTGTGGGCCTGCTAATCAGACCCACAGCCCTGCTGTTCTCTCTCTAAATTAATACTATGTACTTTAGGTGCATAACCCATTTGGATAGGATCACCTTATTGGCCCCTGTACAGTGTACCCTAGGTACCCAGGGCATAGGTGTACCCTAGGCCTACCAGGGGCTGCAGCATGTATTATGCCACCCCTGGCCTGGCCTTCCATTTTGACACAACTGGCTGATCACTCAGCTGGGGCAAGGTCGTGTAATCACCCCTTGCTTAGGTGTAGTATTCCTATACCTAACTTACATATAGACACATGTGTACCTATCAGTCACTCCTATGGCAGGCCTTGACAATCCTGGAGGCAGAGTGCTTGGTAACATGTGAGATGGTGCTCTAGCATGAGCTGAGCCTGTCTGCAGCTTTCGGAACCTTGTCCTTATAGCTGTTCTATGATATAGCCTACCATATACTCTTAAAGTGCCTTATAATCTTAGACGGTTATGGTAACTATGGTTTGGCTTTATCAAAACATGTCGTGTAAGGTGTCTAACACTAGGGAATAATACCCCCATGCCATTTCTGGACATGAGAATATTATCCCCCCCTTCTAGAGGGAAAGACATGTTAAAATCATACTTCAACTGTTAGCCTCTGACCAAAGCCTCAGCATCACAAAATGGATGCTGCTGCCACGACACAAGTCTGACCTCCTGCAGCTGGGAGTGATCCCAGCCAGGGAGGCCTGGACAATAGGTTTCCTGCTTGGGGAGGTGCTAGCACCTCCCCAGACAGCCTTTAGTGTATTGGGGCAGGGTGGGCTGAAAGGAATGAGACATGCCTGGGGCACACAAGGTGTTCCTTGCATAGTCCAGTTCAAACCGGCGCTGGGGCACTCCAGCCCCAGCTCTGGCGCGAAACTGGACAAAGGGAAGTGGGTGTAACCACCCCCTCCCAGGTCCCACCCATAAGGCGTGACCTAGCAGGTATCCCAGCCCCCCAGATTAGTAGAAGAGTGGGAGTTGGGCCTCAAGACTTTAGATTATCCTGAACCTGCAAAACTGAACAGAAACTCTGGACCTTCGACATTCGACGAAAGAAGAAGACTGAAGAATCTCCCTTGTAGCCAAGGAGTGGCTACCCTGTGCAAACAGGCACCATCAAGAGACTACCCTTTGCTTTGCGACCGTTCTACGAGGAACCGACTGCAGAGCCCGACCAGAGCCTTGACTTCCAGACTTCTCCGACCCTCATCCACATCTGCAGCAGAGCTGAGATCCGTGGAGGCGACGAGCGACCGGCTACCTGGGAAAAGTGGCTAGTAACTTACAGCGCAGCTTCTGAGGTACCCTCGAAGTTGTGCACCGGGGATTGAGAAGCCCCAACCCCAAGCACCATCTGCACCGAAGATCAGCCCCCCACACTCCACGAGTCCTGCGTGGGGCCCTTCAGCATTTTCCTGCTTGCCGCGTCTGTTCGGTTGCTTGCCCGCTGGCTAGTGGCCTCTGTGACGACGCACCCTGAAATCTTCTGCGCTGGTTTGGCTGCTCCAGACTGGCTCCCGCTTCTCTGCAAAGAAGAAGCACCCCAGACCTTCCTGGTCTGCACCAGAAGCAAGTCCTTTGTTCTTCGTGGGTTCCGCTTGCCAAGGCTTGGTGAGTCCTAGTCCAACTTCGACGCCGCCGACAGCAAGAGCCTTCGTGGGACAGCTCGCCTCCTGGTCCTGGTCGTCCTCGACGCTTCCTGGTCCTCCTGGCTGCAGCGACAAGCTTCACCTTCACCTGCAACTCTTCACGACATCGCCTGGTTCCTTCCTGGTTCCACGTGGTCACTGGCTAGTGACCTTGACTCTGTCCCTTCTGCTTGCAGGTTTCTTCTCTTCTTGATCCCAGCCTTGGGATCCACCGGACACTCTTCACTGACTGCCTGTCAGCATCTTTCTTCAGGCATCCATAGGAGTCGACGACGAAAACGACGCATCTTCACCCCTATGCACCCGCAGCCTGTGGGCTAGGTAACTTGGGTACTCGGGTGCTCATCAGGATAGTGACTATCCTAGTGTCTAGTTTTCAAGTCTCAACTTCCTAGCTACTCCGGAAGTGTCCTAAATCTACCGTTTTCTAAACTGTACTATTGCTATTGACTTTTACGCATTACGCATGAGTGTTTCCACTCTGCACACGAATCCCGTGGGCCTCCCACTTCCTAACTAACGCTAGTGTAGTGTAGCCCCAGCGATTCCCTAGGCCTAGGCCTATTCTATTTCCGTGACAGTGGTTCTTATACCGCTTACTTAGTATATGGTTTGCGTGGCCCCTAGGGCCTAACTGTATTACTTACCTGTGTGACTTACTGTATGCATTAATAAGACTGTGTTGTACTTACCTCTAATCTCATAAAGAGTGCTGAGGGTTTGCTTAGAATAAATACACTTTATTTTATATATATATATCTGTTGTGGTGTCCTTTCATTTGGTATTCAAGGGATTATATATGGTATCACAGCTGGCTTCACATGCCATTCAGAGTTTAGCCTAAGACTGCTCTTGTCTATGCTACCACTAGGATAGCTGGTCTATAAGGTTGACTTTACAACCAATCACCATAAGGGTATTTGGACTGATATAAGGTGTACACTAGAACTAGTGACATCATACATCAGGCCAACTTCTCACACAAGCTTCATCTCAGTAATGGAAGAACGATAGCCAGGGTTCAATGAAAGAACGGACACCGAGCTTCATCTCAGTAATGGAAGAACGATAGCCAGGGTTCAACGAAAGACATGCAGAGAGCTTCATCTCAGGTAAAGGAAGAACGATAGCCAGGGTTAAAACGAAAGAACAGAGACTGAGCGTCATCTCAGTAACAGAAGATCTATCGCCAGGGTTCAATGAAAGAATGGACACCGAGCTTCATCTCAGTAAAGGAAGAACGATAGCCAGGGTTCAACGAAAGAACAAACACTGAGCTTCATCTCAGTAAAGGAAGAACTATAGCAAGGGTTCAACACAAGAACAGAGACCGAGCTTCATCTCATTAACGGAAGAACTGGTGTCCAGCCAGAGCGCAAGGTATGATAAAACCAAGCATAGGCTCAATGGAGAGTGGAGAAGGAGATTAAACTCTAATCAAAGACCTGACAATGAGCTGCAACACAGGAAAATCCACCCCCAGCCTTGGAAGAAAAGAATCAAATTTGACCAACTCTGGAGTCAAAAGAATGGACAAACCCACAACGAATTTGGAATTAACGTGAGAATCTAGACGGACTCATCAATTAAAGGAATGAAAAGAAGATAGATTCTAGGCACAGAGAACCATCATAACCAGCGCCAACTCTGAAACAACGCGAGGATTTCTGTTAGAGCATAAAAGCAGCCAGCTATTTCTGAGTGAATCAAAAAATGAATTGAAGGATAGGAAACCCAACAGAGCCTGGACTCAGTAACGATAGAGCAGCGGACTCTGGGAACGGGGTGGAGCCTGAGCAGGAAGGTGGGTGGGGACAGCAGTGCAACCAATGGGAGAAGCCACAGTCTGGGCTCAGGAGGAGGAACCTCTCCCCCCCCAGCAGGGAATGACTTCCTCTACAACTCCCCAAGGTCTGCCACAGAAACACCGCGGTCCCTTGACGTTCAACCCGAACAGGGCACAACTCATGTGCCCCCTGGTCCCTCGCCGCCTTGTGGTGGCCGGCTGCAGCTCTTTAGTACTCAGAGTTCACCATGGTGATAAAGAAGGATGTGACACAAGCGCCTAGTAGGCAGTTTCATCCACCACAGCAATGTCTTGTAGGCCCCACAGGTTAGCCTGTCAGGAGCGGTGGAAGCCTTTTTAGGGGCAGGCGAGGACTTATCGGGGAGCCATTAATGCAGTCCTCCTGCTGACCTCAGCTGCTCCTTGCATCAGTCGTGAGACGTGGTACACTATGTCTGTGGCACAGCGCCAAGATGCCAGTGAGGGCAGCTGTGGCACCCAACATGAATTTGCAGCGAGATGTTTCTAGGGAGCCCTCATGAAACCCCAACTTCTCACGCCAACTCTAATGACAACTGGGGGTGCCTTTCAAGACCCACCAATATGGATCTCGAATATTTGTGATCTGCGATTGTGCCAATCTCAAAAGATCACAGTAGGTCAGGGGTCGATTCATCCTCCTACAACAGTAACAGGGCAGTTTCCGCCTTCAACAGAATGAGAAGCTGTTAGAATCTGAAGACGTGGCCGGTGCGGATGGGCATCTAAACATGAGGGGACCGGTGCGTGGTCATCAGATGGAACTCGGTGTTATGAGGTTGCCCGCGGCACACGCAGTGTGCCCACTCAAAAGGGCAGCTACCCCAAGTGCCACATTAGGCACATCCCCACGTCTAGTTGTGGGGACCCCCGGGGAGTCCCTAAAGTCCGGCACAGATTCCACATCACTTCCGGCGCAGCTTGGGTTGAGGCGAGGTACTTATACCTGCCCCCGCCCATCTGGCCATCCGTTTGATTCCTCCTGGTCACGCTGCACCCTATCTGATACAGGAAATCATGCAAACAAAGCAGCTCTACCAGGAAGCATTGTAGAGATCTGGTCTAACAATGGCACCAGATTCCCAACATCCAAAGACTTCCAGTCCGGTCGGGCCAACATCCACCCAGCCCCAGGGCTGGAGGAGAAGCCTCCCTCCTCAAAGCGGAGGGCCCAGGCTAGCCCCAAGAGCTCCTTGAGGGAGTGTGTGACCCGGGCAGGCTCTTAAAAGCTTGCTTCAGAGCTCATCATGGGCATCTCAACGCGTGGAGACCGGTGCAAAGGCTGATGGGCATCTCAACGTGTGGAGACCGGTGCAGACACTGATGGGCATCTGCATCGATGTCCACACGTTGAGATGTCCATCAGCCTCTGGAGACCGGCGCAGAGGCTGATGGGCATGTCAACGTGTTGCGAATGGTGCAGACACCGATGGGCATCTCAACGTGTGGAGACCGGTGCACATGCTAATGGGTATCTCAACATGTGAAGACCAGTGCAGACGCGGATGGTTCTTTCACTCAGTATTTTGAGGAGTCCATCGCGCCTTTTGCCTGCCCACTTCGTGACCAACAAAACACAAGGACAGCGCCAAATCTATTCTGAGATCTTGTGAAAGTGCACAACTCACGAGCTTCATTTCTGCGCTGCAGCCCCGGGCAGCGGTTGCCTTCTAAGAAGTTGTGAAAGTAGCCCCTGGACTTTGGTTCTTCTTTTTGGATTTGGTCAACTCCGCACTTGGAGACTGCAATTTGGTTTCTACAATTCAACAATGTTAGTTGAGTTAGCGGTAGCCAAGAGTTTTAGTTTCTCACTCCAGAACCTGCACTGTAGGACGCTGTGGGGACTCCTGTCCTGTGCTGTCACTGCTGCTTCAGTGGGATTTGCCACCAAAATCTTCCTTCAGCAATGATAATCTAAGACAGCATAAGCTGGGTCCATCGATAGGTTAACGCGAGTCTCCTGTATACTACCAGGTCGGTGACCAGCCTAGTGTCCCTTTAATGTTTAACCTCTACTGGTTGATAGGTTTCTCCACCAGTCATTGTACAACAGACGCCAGAGCAACTGGTGTCTGCTTAGACTCTGCGGCGGGGGTTGGCCCTCCACAGCCCTGTCTGCGGGCGGGGGTTGGCCCTCCACAGCCCCGTCTGCGGCCGGGGGATGGCCCTGCGGCCGGGGGATGGCCCTCCACAGCCCCGTCTGCGGCCGGGGGATGGCCCTGCGGCCGGGGGATGGCCCTCCACAGCCCCGTCTGCGGCCGGGGGATGGCCCTGCGGCCGGGGGATGGCCCTCCACAGCCCCGTCTGCGGCCGGGGGATGGCCCTGCGGCCGGGGGATGGCCCTGCGGCCGGGGGATGGCCCTCCACAGCCCCGTCTGCGGCCGGGGGATGGCCCTGCGGCCGGGGGATGGCCCTCCACAGCCCCGTCTGCGGCCGGGGGATGGCCATGCGGCCGGGGGATGGCCCTCCACAGCCCCGTCTGCGGCCGGGGGATGGCCCTCCACAGCCCCGTCTGCGGCCGGGGGATGGCCCTGCGGCCGGGGGATGGCCCTCCACAGCCCCGTCTGCGGCCGGGGGATGGCCCGGCGGGCGGGGGTTGGCCCTCCACAGCCCCGGGGGTTGGCCCTCCACAGCCCCGTCGGCGGGTGGGGGTTGGCCCTCCACAGCCCCGTCGGCGGGCGGGGGTTGGCCCTCCACAGCCCCGTCGGCGGGCGGGGGTTGGCCCTCCACAGCCCCGTCGGCGGGCGGGGGTTGGCCCTCCACAGCCCCGTCGGCGGGCGGGGGTTGGCCCTCCACAGCCCCGTCGGCGGGCGGGGGTTGGCCCTCCACAGCCCCGTCGGCGGGCTGGGGTTGGCCCTCCACAGCCCCGTCGGCGGGCTGGGGTTGGCCCTCCACAGCCCCGTCGGCGGGCAGGGGTTGGCCCTCCACAGCCCCGTCGGCGGGCAGGGGTTGGCCCTCCACAGCCCCGTCGGCGGGCGGGGGTTGGCCCTCCACAGCCCCGTCGGCGGGCGGGGGTTGGCCCTCCACAGCCCCGTCGGCGGGCGGGGGTTGGCCCTCCACAGCCCCGTCGGCGGGCGGGGGTTGGCCCTCCACAGCCCCGTCGGCGGGCGGGGGTTGGCCCTCCACAGCCCCGTCGGCGGGCGGGGGTTGGCCCTCCACAGCCCCGTCGGCGGGCGGGGGTTGGCCCTCCACAGCCCCGTCGGCGGGCGGGGGTTGGCCCTCCACAGCCCCGTCTGCGGGCGGGGGTTGGCCCTCCACAGCCCCGTCTGCGGGCGGGGGTTGGCCCTCCACAGCCCTGTCTGCGGGCGGGGGTTGGCCCGCCACAGCCCTGTCTGCGGCCAGGGGGATGGCCCTCCACAGCCCTGTCTGCGGCCGGGGGATGGCCCTGCGGCCGGGGGATGGCCCTCCACAGCCCCGTCTGCGGCCGGGGGATGGCCCTGCGGCCGGGGGATGGCCCTCCACAGCCCCGTCTGCGGCCGGGGGATGGCCCTGCGGCCGGGGGATGGCCCTCCACAGCCCCGTCTGCGGCCGGGGGATGGCCCTGCGGCCGGGGGATGGCCCTCCACAGCCCCGTCTGCGGCCGGGGGATGGCCCTGCGGCCGGGGGATGGCCCTCCACAGCCCCGTCTGCGGCCGGGGGATGGCCCTGCGGCCGGGGGATGGCCCTCCACAGCCCCGTCTGCGGCCGGGGGATGGCCCTGCGGCCGGGGGATGGCCCTCCACAGCCCCGTCTGCGGCCGGGGGATGGCCCTGCGGCCGGGGGATGGCCCTGCGGCCGGGGGATGGCCCTCCACAGCCCCGTCTGCGGCCGGGGGATGGCCCTGCGGCCGGGGGATGGCCCTCCACAGCCCCGTCTGCGGCCGGGGGATGGCCCTGCGGCCGGGGGATGGCCCTCCACAGCCCCGTCTGCGGCCGGGGGATGGCCCTGCGGCCGAGGGATGGCCCTCCACAGCCCCGTCTGCGGCCGGGGGATGGCCCTGCGGCCGGGGGATGGCCCTCCACAGCCCCGTCTGCAGGCGGGGGTTGGCCCTCCACAGCCCCGGGGGTTGGCCCTCCACAGCCCCGTCGGCGGGCGGGGGTTGGCCCTCCACAGCCCCGTCGGCGGGCGGGGGTTGGCCCTCCACAGCCCCGTCGGCGGGCGGGGGTTGGCCCTCCACAGCCCCGTCGGCGGGCGGGGGTTGGCCCTCCACAGCCCCGTCGGCGGGCGGGGGTTGGCCCTCCACAGCCCCGTCGGCGGGCGGGGGTTGGCCCTCCACAGCCCCGTCGGCGGGCGGGGGTTGGCCCTCCACAGCCCCGTCGGCGGGCAGGGGTTGGCCCTCCACAGCCCCGTCGGCGGGCAGGGGTTGGCCCTCCACAGCCCCGTCGGCGGGCAGGGGTTGGCCCTCCACAGCCCCGTCGGCGGGCAGGGGTTGGCCCTCCACAGCCCCGTCGGCGGGCAGGGGTTGGCCCTCCACAGCCCCGTCGGCGGGCAGGGGTTGGCCCTCCACAGCCCCGTCGGCGGGCAGGGGTTGGCCCTCCACAGCCCTGTCTGCGGCCGGGGGATGGCCCTGCGGCCGGGGGATGGCCCTCCACAGCCCCGTCTGCGGCCGGGGGATGGCCCTGCGGCCGGGGGATGGCCCTCCACAGCCCCGTCTGCGGCCGGGGGATGGCCCTGCGGCCGGGGGATGGCCCTCCACAGCCCCGTCTGCGGCCGGGGGATGGCCCTGCGGCCGGGGGATGGCCCTCCACAGCCCCGTCTGCGGCCGGGGGATGGCCCTGCGGCCGGGGGATGGCCCTCCACAGCCCCGTCTGCGGCCGGGGGATGGCCCTGCGGCCGGGGGATGGCCCTCCACAGCCCCGTCTGCGGCCGGGGGATGGCCCGGCGGGCGGGGGTTGGCCCTCCACAGCCCCGGGGGTTGGCCCTCCACAGCCCCGTCGGCGGGCGGGGGTTGGCCCTCCACAGCCCCGTCGGCGGGCGGGGGTTGGCCCTCCACAGCCCCGTCGGCGGGCGGGGGTTGGCCCTCCACAGCCCCGTCGGCGGGCGGGGGTTGGCCCTCCACAGCCCCGTCGGCGGGCGGGGGATGGCCCTCCACAGCCCCGTCGGCGGGCGGGGGTTGGCCCTCCACAGCCCCGTCGGCGGGCGGGGGTTGGCCCTCCACAGCCCCGTCGGCGGGCAGGGGTTGGCCCTCCACAGCCCTGCCCCTGGCGAGGTCGTGGGGGGGGTGAGGAAGGTGTGGGGGACCCGTTAGCCCTCCACAGTGCCACCAAGCTACCACATACAGATGCTCAAAGTTCTTACCTAGCATTGCTTGGCAGAGACTGCAGAATTAAAGTGCCAATGAAAGAAGTTGCAAGAGAAGTCACTGCAACGACAACGGTCAGGAGAACAAGAGAAACGTCCGAGAGGCCAGCCCGAGCAATGGAAACAGCCTCCAAGTAGCTTGAAGTTTGTCTAAAAACCTACAGAGCCCCAAAGGCAGAGCTCTGGGATGAAAAAGGCGAGTTAGGAGGCTCCATCTCCCTATCAGGGTCAGACATGAGCAGCATCCTGCACCAGACTCAATCACTCTTCTAGCGGAGCCGGCGCTCAGAAGGCTGACCCGGAAGGGGTCTAGAACAGGAAATGGTATCCGCTTGGATCAATGGATTCTTGCTAGAGAGGAGACTGGAGGGATTGGGAAGGGGAGCGGAAAGAGTGGGAAGGGACCAGGCAGAGGGGTTACAATGTCATTTAACATATGAAGGTGTATAAAGATGGTCTTTGCGGCTGCCCGAGGCCACCGCAGGGGGCCACTCATGAGGGCAGCCCTGTAGTGGCATCGGGCTTCCCTCCCCCCCACCTTTCTCCCCCCCCTTTTCCCGGGGGTGGGGGGGGTTTGGCTGGGGGAGGAGTCCCCACCAAGTCACGGGTGTCCCGCGTCACGACCGGTGCGCTGGGCAGGGTGAGGGGTACATAGGTCCCCCCGCCCCTTTTTCTGTCTCTTTGTGCACCGGACGCGCCGCGGACACCAAGTCTCCCACACGCTCTCCCAACATACCGCTTACCCGGCGTGTTGGCAGTGGGAAGCATGGCTAGGACTTTGTAATGTTGTACTTTTTCATTGCAGGCGGAGTTACAGGGCGATCTGGAAGCATACGGGTACAGAGCGGTACCTCTGCGCGGCACATAGGGGTGCCAGAGCCGAACCCCAGGAGCCTCATGGGAGGTTCACGGAATCTAGTCCTTCGGGCGGTTGTGGGCCTGCACAACCGGGGGCTTTCCTAGCTACGCTCCGCCCCGAAAAGGGCGTGAGTATAATGGACCAAGGGTGGTCAGGTGATCCGGGAAGGGGATCACCTGAAGTTGCAGTACCAAGTGGTTCGCCACGGTGCGGCTAGGCTCATCAGGCGAGCAGGTGGCGAGAAGGCTGCCTGTCCTTGGATCGCCCGTAAACTAACCCACCAGATTACACAACATTGTATGTAATAAACCTGCAGCAGTTTTTTCCCCCAATTATAAACTTGTGTGGTGTGTATTTATTTGCGGGCATTCCTGCTTTGGGGAGGGGAGTGGGGGGGGGACCTTTTGCCATGATGGTGCTATGCAGGACCCATAGATCGGAGGCGAGCTGAGCTAAGACTGAATGAATTATCCCAGCAAACTCTGCCATGCTGCTGCCAAAGCTGGAAGAACAGAGGCAGAGATAGAGTCCGTTCTACACATGGTCCTGTTTCACTCAAAAACACATTCTCTACTAATACTGCTGTAGGAAACAGGGAGGGCCAACGGCCACTGGCACCAAGAAGAAGGCCATGAGCTTGAATGTAGTTGGGAGGACAGTAGAGTATCATGGGGCAGGCTGTGAGCGCAGCAACCCACCAAGAGCTTTGTGCCGCCCCTCACTTGTCCAAGGTGCCAGACAGACCAGTTCCCCCCCCCCCCCATATACAAGATGCAGGCAGGTATCCTCCCCACCACACGTCCAAGGTGCAAGACAGGCTGGTGTCCTCCCCACCACACATGTCCAAGGTACCAGACAGGCTGGGGTCCACCCCTCACATGTAGAAGGTGCCAGAGAGGCTGGGGTCCACCCCTCACATGTACAAGGTGCCAGAGAGGCTAGTGTCCTCCCTCACATGTACAAGGTGCCAGACAGACTGGTGTTCTCCCCTCACACATACAAGGTGCCAGACAGGCCGGCGGCCTCCCTCACATGTACAAGGTGCCAGACAGGCTAGTGTCCTCCCTCACATGTACAAGATGCCAGACAGGCTGGTGTCCTCCCTCACATGTACAAGGTGCCAGACAGGCGGGTGTCCTCCCTCACATGTACAAGGTGCCAGACAGGCCGGCGGCCTCCCTCACACGTACAAGGTGCCAGACAGGCCGGTGTCCTCCCCTCACATGTACAAGGTGCCAGACAGGCTGGTGTCCACCCCTCACATGTACAAGGTGCCAGACAGGCTAGTGTCCGCCCCTAACATGTACAAGGTGCCAGACAGGCTAGTGTCTTTCCCTCACACGTACAAGGTGCCAGACAGGACGGTGTCCTCCCCTCACACGTACAAGGTGCCAGACAGGCTAGTGTCCTCCCCACACATGTACAAGGTGCCAGACAGGACGGTGTCCTCCCCACACACGTACAAGGTGCCAGACAGGACGGTGTCCTCCCCACACACGTACAAGGTGCCAGACAGGCCGGTGTCCTCCATTAACATACAAGGTGCCAGACAGGCCGGTGTCCTCCCCTCACACGTACAAGGTGCCAGACAGGCTAGTGTCCTCCCCACACACGTACAAGGTGCCAGACAGGACGGTGTCCTCCCCTCACACGTACAAGGTGCCAGACAGGCTAGTGTCCTCCCCACACATGTACAAGGTGCCAGACAGGACGGTGTCCTCCCTCACATGTACAAGGTGCCAGACAGGCTGGTGTCCTCCCTCACATGTACAAGGTGCCAGACAGGCGGGTGTCCTCCCTCACATGTACAAGGTGCCAGACAGGCCGGCGGCCTCCCTCACACGTACAAGGTGCCAGACAGGCCGGTGTCCTCCCCTCACATGTACAAGGTGCCAGACAGGCTGGTGTCCACCCCTCACATGTACAAGGTGCCAGACAGGCTAGTGTCCGCCCCTAACATGTACAAGGTGCCAGACAGGCTAGTGTCTTTCCCTCACACGTACAAGGTGCCAGACAGGACGGTGTCCTCCCCTCACACGTACAAGGTGCCAGACAGGCTAGTGTCCTCCCCACACATGTACAAGGTGCCAGACAGGACGGTGTCCTCCCCACACACGTACAAGGTGCCAGACAGGACGGTGTCCTCCCCACACACGTACAAGGTGCCAGACAGGCCGGTGTCCTCCATTAACATACAAGGTGCCAGACAGGCTGGTGTCCTCCCCTCACTCGTACAAGGTCCTAGACATGCCAGTTTCCTCCCCTCACACATACAAGGTCCCAGACACGCCAGTGTCCTTCACTCACACGGTACCAGACAGGACGGCGTCCTCCCCTCACACGTACAAGGTGCCAGACAGACCGGTGTCCTCCCCTCACATGTACAAGGTGCCAGACAGGCTGGTGTCTCAGCCCTGACCAGACTAGGGCGTACCAGACTGGTGTTAGTCTGCATATGGGGGCGGGGGTGCTTGGGTCGCAAACCTCTCTACTTCAAATGATGGCATGCGTTGCTCTTGGATGAGTAAAGTGAATCTGGGTCTTTAAAGATTGTGCAGTTTGGCTCAGGGTGCCAGTTCTGGTTGCTGTTCCATGTTTTACGTCTCACGAGGTGCATTTGTACAGCAGTAAGCACAAGCCCTACCGGTAGAAAGCGGACCCGTTGCCGATAGTCACCAACCTTCAGTCCTGATCACTTTTTATTTCGTCCATCGTGCATGGTGTTACTCATAATAATACAGGTGGCCAGACTTAGGTCAGCACAAACTAACTCCCAAAGCCTACCAAAGAGTATTTCAAAAGCCCAAGGTGCTTAAGCAGGGAAGGGAGGAGGCACGCTTGTATCCTGCAAGTTCACAGAATTCCAATATGGTCATAAATCCTTGAAAACACACACAAGGACACGAGAAAGCTCTGGTCAGAACGCTTCCATTAATTGCTCTTTACTTTCCTTTGTTTAAAGATCTAGCCAACAAGTGTTTCATTTGGCATTGTTGCCATGACTTCCTCAGCGCTTAAAGACTGGTACGGGGAAATCGCCGCGGGATCTCAGTCCTTTATCCCTGTATAAGGTGCATCCAATGCAATATCTAAATATAATGAAAACAAACCACTAAATGTTGAGACGCGAATCCCAATGGAACAATCTAGGGCCCAGTTCACAAACAGTCTCCGCAATGTCTCATCGTAGAGAGTCTGTCGCAAGTGCCGAGAGCCCGTCTGCGCCGCAAGTGCCGAGAGCCCGTCTGCGCCGCAAGTGCCGAGAGCCCGTCTGCGCCGCAAGTGCCGAGAGCCCGTCTGCGCCGCAAGTGCCGAGAGCCCGTCTGCGCCGCAAGTGCCGAGAGCCCGTCTGCGCCGCCAAGTGCGGAGCCTCCACAGTGTCTCATTGGGAAGAGTCTCTCACAAGTGCCGAGAGCCCGTCTGCGCCGCAAGTGCCGAGAGCCCGTCTGCGCCGCCAAGTGCGGAGCCTCCACAGTGTCTCATTGGGAAGAGTCTCTCACAAGTGCCGAGAGCCCGTCTGCGCCGCCAAGTGCGGAGCCTCCACAGTGTCTCATTGGGAAGAGTCTCTCACAAGTGCAGAGAGCCCGTCTGCGCCGCCAAGTGCGGAGCCTCCACAGTGTCTCATTGGGAAGAGTCTCTCACAAGTGCCGAGAGCCCGTCTGCGCCGCAAGTGCAGAGAGCCCATCTACGCCGCAAGTGCAGAGAGCCCGTCTGCGCCGCAAGTGCAGAGAGCCCGTCTGCGCCGCAAGTGCAGAGAGCCCGTCTGCGCCGCCAAGTGCAGAGAGCCCGTCTGCGCCGCCAAGTGCAGAGAGCCCGTCTGCGCCGCCAAGTGCAGAGAGCCCGTCTGCGCCGCCAAGTGCAGAGAGCCCGTCTGCGCCGCCAAGTGCGGAGCCTCCACAGTGTCTCATTGGGAAGAGTCTCTCACAAGTGCCGAGAGCCCGTCTGCGCCGCAAGTGCCGAGAGCCCGTCTGCGCCGCAAGTGCCGAGAGCCCGTCTGCGCCGCAAGTGCCGAGAGCCCGTCTGCGCCGCAAGTGCCGAGAGCCCGTCTGCGCCGCAAGTGCAGAGAGCCCGTCTGCGCCGCAAGTGCAGAGAGCCCGTCTGCGCCGCAAGTGCAGAGAGCCCGTCTGCGCCGCAAGTGCAGAGAGCCCGTCTGCGCCGCAAGTGCAGAGAGCCCGTCTGCGCCGCAAGTGCAGAGAGCCCGTCTGCGCCGCCAAGTGCGGAGCCTCCACAGTGTCTCATTGGGAAGAGTCTCTCACAAGTGCCGAGAGCCCGTCTGCGCCGCAAGTGCAGAGAGCCCGTCTGCGCCGCCAAGTGCGGAGCCTCCACAGTGTCTCATTGGGAAGAGTCTCTCACAAGTGCCGAGAGCCCGTCTGCGCCGCAAGTGCCGAGAGCCCGTCTGCGCCGCCAAGTGCGGAGCCTCCACAGTGTCTCATTGGGAAGAGTCTCTCACAAGTGCAGAGAGCCCATCTGCGCCGCCAAGTGCGGAGCCTCCACAGTGTCTCATTGGGAAGAGTCTCTCACAAGTGCCGAGAGCCCGTCTGCGCCGCAAGTGCCGAGAGCCCGTCTGCGCCGCAAGTGCAGAGAGCCCGTCTGCGCCGCAAGTGCAGAGAGCCCGTCTGCGCCGCAAGTGCAGAGAGCCCGTCTGCGCCGCAAGTGCCGAGAGCCCGTCTGCGCCGCAAGTGCAGAGAGCCCGTCTGCGCCGCAAGTGCAGAGAGCCCGTCTGCGCCGCAAGTGCAGAGAGCCCGTCTGCGCCGCAAGTGCAGAGAGCCCGTCTGCGCCGCAAGTGCAGAGAGCCCGTCTGCGCCGCAAGTGCAGAGAGCCCGTCTGCGCCGCAAGTGCAGAGAGCCCGTCTGCGCCGCAAGTGCAGAGAGCCCGTCTGCGCCGCAAGTGCAGAGAGCCCGTCTGCGCCGCCAAGTGCGGAGCCTCCACAGTGTCTCATTGGGAAGAGTCTCTCACAAGTGCAGAGAGTCAGTCTGTGTTGCGAGTGCGGAGAGTCTGTCAAGAGTGCAGAGAGTCTGTCTGCGTCGTAAGTGCAGAGAGTCTGTCTGTTGCAAGTGCGGAGAGCCCATCGGCACCGCAAGTGTGGAGCCTCCACACGGTCTCATTGGGGAGAGTCTCTCACAAGTGCAGAGAGTCTGTCTGTTGCAAGTGCAGAGAGCCCGTCTGCGTCGCAAGTGCAGAGAGTCGGTCTGTTGCAAGTGCGGAGAGCCCGTCTGCGTCGCAAGTGCAGAGAGTCGGTCTGTTGCAAGTGCGGAGAGCCCGTCTGCGTCGCAAGTGCAGAGAGTCTGTCTGTTGCAAGTGCGGAGCCTCCACATTGTCTCATTGGGAAGAGTCTCTCACAAGTGCAGAGAGTCTGTCTGTGTTGCGAGTGCGGAGAGTCTGTTTGTTGTGAGATGCAGAGCGGTCGCCATGACTGCGGAGGCTCTTTGGGAATCGTGCCCTCAGTATGGAAGTTACAATAATAAGGTTTGCTATCAACGCCTTTTGCAGGTTAAGTGTACATCGGCTATGGGATAAGCCACGAGTACTAACAGGACCTTTCAAGAATTAATCAGCTGTTACCATATCTCATCTCAGGCAGATGTGGTAACAGCTGGTTAATACTTGAAAATAAGAGGTGTGCAGAGCAGACAACACGACTGACACGCATGTCGCCCCCACTAATCCTACGCCCCTTAGTTTTCTGGAGTAAAACTAGAATATCCAAGTTAAACACAGTCAACATTCTGTGATCCTTGGAGGCCATTAGGAGCTCAGATTGGACTCTCTCGGTCACTCACCGATTGTCCTTACTGTCTGGACGCCAAACATCACAGATCCATTGAAATTACATATCAAAGTTGGAACCAGGTCAACGTAGCGTTCAACTGTGTGCAAGAAACTAAATTACCATATGAACCCAAACCTGTTGTGATTAGCAAGCTATGCTTTATTATTGCATGTTCTCGCGTCAGCGGTCCAGACGAGGTACATGAATTTCAGAACCGACCGCTCAGCACATGCTTTGCTGCGCCTGCCAGGGGTGTTACATCCATGCATGTGCTTGGAATAAGACTTCTACTTCAACCTCAACCATGGAGTGTCCCCTTTCCAAAGCTGCCAACAAGGATGGAATGCAAGAGGCAAAGGAGACACCTTGGTCTGGGAGTACTATGCTGACCCCTGAGGACTGCCCTCTCTGAAACTCAGTCGCGTTCGCCTCATGCGATGGGCAGCATTGGTATTGATGCGGATAGGACTGTTAGCTTAAGCACATGTTTAACTATTGCATTAAATGGGAGGGGGAAATAATGCTCCCCATTATAGGTAATTTTGGTTTGTTCTCCAACAGAGGAGTGTGTGACACCTTGCACCCAGGGAATAGTCGTGCCGGTGGAATAGCACCTGTGTATTGCGCAACCGGGTGCGTGAAGGTCAGAGATCATAGACTGTGGGGCTGCGAGCTATCTAGTAGGAATAGGCCACGTTACAATCCATGCGAATACATTTCATGCCATTACAACATGGTCATGCCAACGACCGCGTTGTTACATCACATACTATTACAACACAAGTCGTTACTGTAGGGGGGCACGCTGGATTTTGGAATAGTATAATTTACTATTCCAACTGCAGTCTGTGCAACAGTAGTGAAGGTGTTGGATTTTAATCCAACACCTTCTCCCCCCTACAGCAAGTCGTTGTAGTGGCTTGCGTGGTAATGGTTTGCGATGTAACATAACAAGAAGGTCGTTGTCATGACCGCGTTGACATGGCATGCGATGTATTGCATGCGTTGTAAAGGAGGTTTGCCATCGAGTAGTCACTCCTGCGGGCCTGTGGCACTCACCACTGGGTCCTCGGAGCATGCATCCAGAGTGCTCTTTTTTCATGGCCCAGGTAAAGGAATCGTGTAGGAGAGCAAGTTTGGAAGATGAATCGAGGAAGGCATTGTTGGAAGACAAAGCATTACAGTCGTTGGTGACTAAGTTGACATGTAAGGAGGTCTTTAAGAACGGCGACAAAAGAGAGCTGAGCAAATTTAGATGTGTGTGGGAAGAGTGGTCAGAAGTAGGTGACACATCAGAAGGTGCGATAGGTTGGTAGTTCCAGCAAGTTTGTGCCAAAGGTTGTTGGTTTCATTGCATGTAAAACAGAGGTAAGTCAGCCATGAAAAGAAGAGCAGGCTCTAATATTTGGTGACCTGGTGTGGACAGGGAAAATGAGTTAAAAAAATAATTGTACATGTAGTACAATTACATGTAGCACATGTAGTGAAAAATCTCACACAATGTCTGAGATACCTGTTGCACTTTTGGGATTTCCCAAAAAAACTTGGGAATCAGTGGCCACCGATACCAGCATCCTGATCAACTGCTTCGGTCATAATAGCAGGTATGACAGAGATGATGTATTGTTTTTCAAAAAATGACCTGAGGCAGCATTCTTTAGGGAAATAAAGGCTTCTAACCTGGTTTCCTTATGTGCAAATATCTAGGCGCAAAGGTTGTCCGCAGGTTGTCATTTTAGATAACGGGCCACAATTTCTGTCGAGGAATTTGAATCATTCCTTAAAAAAAGAGGGTACGAGTCATCCCATAACCACTCTATCACCCCAGAGAAAATGGTCTGGTGGAGCGATTCAATCGTGTGTTGGGAGAATGCAGCCAATTGGCTATGCATGGGGTTCGAGTAGGAAGCACGAAGTGAAAAGTATGTTCTGGAGCTACAGGAGGACAACACTGGCGAGACCCGCTCTTTTTACTGAAAGGAAGGGTAGTGTGTGCTGCTGTTCCTGCTTGGATGGATAGGATGACTCCAGCTGCAGTTGATGGACGATAGCGTAAAGAGGATCAGTATCGTCCAAGGCATAATTCCAGATTAAAAACATCAAAGAAGGCTCTAAAAGGGGGCTTGAGTGAATGTGTGTAATGTTCGAAGGATGGTGATTCAAGATGGTCAAGCCCGATGGAGGCACCTGAAGCAAATGCCAACAGTGTGCGACTGACGGATGGGAAATAGTGGAATGCAAGAAAAGTCTGTGTAATGATTCCGGATGGCGAATGCTGGTTGGAGCTTCTTACGAGAGTACTGTTGACAATGATGAAAGAACAAAAGTCTAAAATATAAGTCTGATGAAGAGAAGACCCAAGAAAGTGGATGTAGGACCGGGGGTCACCAGGCCCTATGGGGGTAGCGTGGCGCGAGCAGGTAGGTACCCAAAGGCTTACGTGTAAAGTGACCATACAGCACACACATCCACTGAGACAGGAAACGCATGCAATAATTGACACCACAACCGTAGGTTGAATAAAACCAATCAGTTTTATCTAGATCAACAATAGGATCAAAAGGATTTCACCAGGAATAGATTGGGCAGTTCATTGACACATCAACCTGGTATGGAATCAAAGCGCGGCACCTGGCGATCCTGGGGAGCGTCAAACACAGCATTTATGCAAAGCGCTGCACATAGCAAATTATTAGCGCTTCAAATGGAGCATTTTAACATAGCGCTGCACATAGCAAATTATTAGCGCTTCAAATGGAGCATTTTAACATAGCGCTGCACATACCAATTCCATAACGCTTCAAATGGAGCATTTTAACATAGTGCTGCACATAGCAATTCAATAGCGCTTCAAATGGAGCATTTTAACGTAGCGCTGCACATAGCAATTCAATAGCGCTCAGAACATGGCATATAAACATAGCGCTGCACATAACCAATCAATAGCGCTTCAAAACATGGCCCTTAAGCATAGCGCTGCACAAAGCATATCATTGAGCCGGAAATCAGAGCGCTGAACATTGCATATCATTGAGCAGGAAATCAGAGCGCTGCCCCTGGCAATTACTCCAAGCGCTAAGTATGGCAAGTATTCAAAGCCTTAACCTGGCAAGAGTCCAGGCGCTACTCATGGCAGTACATTAGAGCAGTGCGTGGGGCAATTCCTCCATCTCTTCCCCCCCCAGGATAACTTGGGCAGACTCTCTGCGCCCCACAATGCCCGGCGAATTTGACAGTTAATGAGCCCGGCATGGGGCGGGCATCCCGGGGGCCGGGGACCAGATTCTTCCCTCTTCGGGGTCAGTGGGGGCCCGCCAGGCTCACGGAGAAACGTCCCCGGGGGAGGGGACGAGTCCAGGGCCTCTCTCCGGCCCTCCGCCCACCTCCCCTGGGGGTTACCTTCACAGGAGGTCTTTTCCGGGTTGTCCGGTGCTCCTCGGCTGGGCGGGGGCTCTGGCGCCTCTGGGCCCCTCCCGTCAGCCGCTTCCGACGCCCGGTGGTGTCCGGGCCGATGAGGCCGACGTGGGGCTTGGGGATTCTTCCGGACTCCGGGAAAGGCGCGCCCGCAGCCGCCAATGGCAGTGCGGCCTGCGGGGGCGCGGCCCAGATCACGAATCCCAAAGCGGCGGGGGCGGCGCTGAGGAGTCCGCCCCCGTCAGGTGACACAGGCCTTGGCTTCCGGGCCTAGCGCGGCCCTTGCTGGATGGCTTCAGGCCTAACGAGGCCTTCGCTGGGTTCCGGCGGCCCTCTCCGCCCTGGGGGCCACGTTACCTCGGCTGCGACGGCAGCGACGGGGTCCCGGGCTTCTCTGCGGGCCCCGGTGATGGTGGGGGTACTTTTCAGGTCCCCCTCCGTGGGGGGGGGGGGGTAGAAATTAAGGGTTGGCCTGCAGCGCAGGGGGGGGTGGCGATTGATTTGGCGCCCAGCGCCCCCTTTTTCCCTCAGAGACGCCCCAGCTTGGGGCAGGCAGGCTGGGAGGCGGCAGGCCACACGCCAGTGGCAGAACCAGCTAGAGGGGGGCAGGCAGCTTGAATATCACGCTCTCTTTCCGCCGGGACTGCAGTCAGGGTCCCACGAGGCGCTTGCTGGTTCCTGCGCCCTTGGTTGAGGGTTCCTTGAGGGGGGAGTTGAGTTGGTGGCTGAAGGCGGACTAATTAGTCTCTGCCGGTCATCCCTGGGTTCTCCTCCCGCCGGGCCAGATCAGTGGGTTAGTTCAGGATCCCTCACTCAACTTAAACGGCAGCGCCTAGGCCCTGTCACTTCCAGTGGCATAGGTCCCTGTCTAGGCCCTACTGCCTAAAACTCCTGCGGAGGGTTCTCCAGGTCAGCATCGCCCCAACTATAGTTTTCCCTCGCCCTGTGGACAGTAGGAGGGGTGTAGGTAAGCTCAGGGCCCAGCACACAGGCCCATGTGGCGGTAACCCCTGGGAGCAGGTCCCCTCTCTCTCAGGTCCACCCTCTGACTGAGCACATGACAGCCCAGCTCCGCCCTTTATACGCCCCTCACCCCACCTACGAGACAGTGCCAGAAGCTTCTGGAAGCGTCTGGGGAAACTGGTTCTAACTGGCCTAGGGGGGAGGGGTAGAGCACCCTGGGTACCAGGCTTCCCTCCAAAAGCTGGGGTTGCTGGGAAATAACCACTAGACTTAACTCAGCTCAGTCAGACGGCGCAACCACACAGCCATGGCATCCATTCTAAAAGTTATACGTTTTAAAATGGGGAAACAGTCTGCGTACATCTTTGAACAGTTTTCAATATTTGCATTCACATAACATGCGATTTCCCACAAAAGCGAAAAATTTCATGGAAAAAGGGCCAAGTCCAACAGTGGAGGACGATGATTGAGCTCAGTAGTAGTAGTGTATTTTACATGTGCGCGTCCATCATTTGTCTTTATAATTACCCTGCAAATTCTGCTTTGTGAAAATCAAGACTTTTGTTCATAATTGAATGTTTGTGTGTGCATTGTTGGGATAGGTGTATGTGTTCGGTTTATCAAGCTATGCTTTATTATGGTATGTTCAGGCTTCATTGAGCTAGATTAGGGGTGGGCGGAACTCATGGAAATACGCATGTCATGCTGCAATATGGTTAACACAAGGAGAAGATGGACGGAGCCCTGAAGCTTTTTAAACACTCACCCCCCCAGTCACAGATCTGGGTTGAATCCATCATCATTCTTTAACTCACTTCGCCACCCCCAGTTCAGACCCAGCCATATGCAAATCAGTCATGACTCTGTGCCTCATGGGAACAGTCCAGCATGAACTGCCAAGCCAGGTCTTCCCTGAACCAGAAACAAGCATCTTGGGACCGGTTTCAGGGTAACACCCCTCATCGGCCAGGCTTGCTTGAATCCAGTGGCAAATTGAGCAAGTGACCCACGTCTGGGCATACTCTGCCAACTTAGGGCGAACAAAGCAAACAAGGAGATGATGGACGGAGCGCTGAAACTTTTCAGACACTCACTCACAGTCCCAAATCTGGGTTGAATCCATCATTGCTCTTTAACTCACTTCGCTAGCTCAGTTCAGACCCAGCTATATGCAAATCAGTTTTGACCCTATGCCTCATGGGAACAGTCCAGCCCGAACTGCCAAGTTTTTCTTGAACCGGAAACAAGCATCTTGGGACCGGTTTCAGGGTAACACCCCTCATCAGCCAGGCTAGCTTGAATCCAGTGGCAAAGTGAGCAAGTGACCCACGTCTGGGCATACTCTGCCAACTTAGGGCGAACAAAGCAAACACAAGGAGATGATGGACGGAGCGCTGAAACTTTTCAGACACTCACCTCCAGTCACAGATCTGGGTTGATTCCATCATCGTTCTTTAGCTCACTTCGCCACCCCAGTTCAGACCTAAGCTATATGCAAATCAGTCTTGACCCTGTGCCTCCTGGGAAGAGTCCAGCCCAAGCTGCCAAGCCATGCTGCAATATAGTGCTAGTAGCGCGAGCAGCAATAAAAAATTAGCGCGAACGCCACCATGCGGTGTGCAAGAACACATGGCCATTCGAGCAGACTTCGGTGTCACTCAAGTAGAAACTCTACTCAAAAGCAGTTCTCTGACCTCACTGGAAATGGTGCTAGGGAACCCCAAATCTCGCACGCTCATTTCTGGAGCTGTGTGGGATACAAATTCTGCCACGCAGCGATTGGTGGAATTTTACCAGAACTCAGCGGTACAAGAGCAATGTCAAGTCACCAAGTCTGTGGCCGGAAGGAAACATTCCAACCACCCCTAATCTACATAAATAAAAAATATAAAAAGAGTGCTGGTGGGCCTAATTCCTTCAACCCCCGCCTCAAATTAAGCACTGGTTAAGCCACTGGTGAGTTGATGCCCACCTGTAAGTGCTGCCACACTTCAAAAAACAGTGCTATGTCCTTGCTCATGGGCTTCTATGTGCAGTCTGTCACCAAGCCACCGCTGCGGCCTGGGCATGGCCACGACTGACCGAGGTCAAGATCCTTAATCTAGAAGTGTTTGAACTTGATATTCAGTGGCAGTCCAGGTTTCTGCTGCTTACACCAGCCGGTTGACAGCAGAGTTCTGGTCGGTCATTCCTATAAAACTGACAGCAGAGTTCTAGTCGGTCATTCCTATAAAACTGACAGCAGAGTTCTAGTCGGTCATTCCTATAAAACCTTCTGGCCAATCTTGATGTACCGGGCTATATTAGAAGGGGCCAAACAGAAGGGTCCCCTGATGGCTTCTCCAGGGGATGAGACCTCCAGAATTGGACCCAGATGGGCTTACTGTCTTCCTACTCATGGAAGCACCAGGAAGAAGCATTTGCAATGCAATAGGTCTCGCAATTGCAAGATTTTGAGCTATTGGCATTGTACACGACAATGCCTTTTATTTGTGTTTAAAAAACCTGCAATAATAAACGGCATTGTCACTTACAATACCACTAGGTCAGAGTTTATAAAATGCAAGACCTATTGCTTTGCAAATGCTTGTTGTTTACAAGCGCCCCATGCTTCACTTTCATGTTAAGGCCACGCCGTTTTCTGTAGACGAGCCGTGTCCAAAGAAAGGTCCACGCGCGCTATTAAAGTGAAAATGCGGTATGGGGTGCTTTTACCAAATGAAGCTTTTGTTTGTCAAGTTGACAAACAAATGCTTTTTTTTGTAAAAGTGCCCTGTGAAAGAGCGTATGGCGCACTGAATGTTGCAGGAAAGTATGTAGTGCCTGCAGTAGGAGAAACCATTAAAGAAAATAGCACTTAGAGTAAATAAGACGTACCTTGTAATAACCGAAGTAAAAGGGCCCGTCCTCATGGGAGGTTACAATTGAAGGCAAGGCTTTACCAAGGAGGGACTAACAAGCCTATTAACGAATCAGAAGCCAGCATTTACAAAGGACAATGGTACAAGCCAATGGCAAATATGGGCGGAGAGTGGGTGGGGCTTAAAGTCCATACTCCAATGCAACATGGCTGGCAGAGCAGCGCATGCGCTGCCCAGGCTCGACCTAAAAAGGACTCCTAATCCGGGTCCCAACCAGCCACGGAGCGGACCACTTACACCGGCCACAGATTCCCCTTGTGTGATGTGGAGGAAGATTTGGGATCTATGAACCCTCTCAGTGATGGGCCTGAGTTCAGCTTTTCAGTTCCCATCCCCACCCCCTGTATCCGAACCCCAACTAACTTAGGGCAGACCAGGCCAGCTTCTTAAATGACCCCAACTTTGTAGAGAAGTCGAACAGAGACTTATGGTATGGAAATCTATCTCCTGTGTGAATGTCTCGAAACTGACAAGAATCAGCCCTTCCTGTACCAACACACCTGTATAAGACCAACCTCCCACATACCCAAAATACGGATAACAGTCGATGTCTCCTGAACACTAGAGGCAAACCCAGGCTCTTGCATAGAACCCTTAAAGTATGGCGTCTGAACTAGCGAATCAAGCACCTAGAAGACCCAAGGGGTGTAGCGTAGGCACTGCTGGGCCGACCCAGGCCAGATGTTCATTTGCGTTTACTTGGTCAGTGGAGATCCTGAAAGCCTGCCGTGGGTCCCGCCCTCTTGACGTATGGACAAACGCAGACTTAAGAGTAAGGAACCTGGTACAGTCATCCTTAGGGAAGGCCAAAAACATGCGAGAAGTGACGTCAAGCACAGACACACGGGCAGACAGGCAGCCGTGCTACTTGTAGCTCTGTAGGACAGATCTCCCAGTTCCAACTGGAACATACACATGATCATGCACCATAGTGGAGGTGGCGTATCCACAGTCCTCGAATATGTTCATGCAGCCTCAACATCTTTCGAAGAGCGTGAAATTATCTCTAACTGTCCCAAGGACGGGTGCCAGTGGGTCTGTTCAGACTAAACTTAGTCCTGGGGAGATACATTGTATTTACGATAGCCAATGAAAGGTCGTTTCAAATAGCATTTGCTTCTCACAGTTCTGCAGACGTGTGAGGCCCTAATAACAGGAGTTATTCACCACATAGTGAGAGCCGGGCAGAGCCAGATCACACCCAGCAGAGTAGTAACCACTGTACAATCACGGCAATGAGCACCGTCCACAAGAGTGGGGGTTCAATGAAGACGGGCACCCCCCCCCCCACACAAGGACAGGCAGAGGTCCCCAAGAGAAGTTAGTGAAAGATCCATCCTCGAAAGAATGGAGACTTCACAACTTTTAGGAGAGACCTAGAATGTTACACCAGGGACTAGCTTTGAAATGTTTGAATTCGAAGAGGCCCTCTAACAAGCACCACAAGAGGAACACTAGACGGGACATCACATGGACACACGCTAGACCTACAAGGACCACGAACAGAGCCCAACCATGAAAGAAATGGCACCTGGAAGTGGAACCACATCTAAAGGGTGCCTTGACGAGATCCAAGAACTAGAATGCACCTAAAGGCAAGCCAAGCCGAGCTCTAGGAAGAAGAAAGGAGCTCAAGCTGACCTCCGAACAAGAAGAGCCCTCCAGCCATGCCGAGAACTAGAAGGGAGCTCAAGCTGACCTCCGAACAAGAAGAGCCCTCCAGCCAAGCCAAGAACTAGAAGGGAGCTCAAGCTGACCACCCAACAAGAAGAGCCCTCCGGCCAAGCCAAGAACTAGAAGGGAGCTCAAGCTGACCTCAGAACAAGAAGAGCCCTCCGGCCAAGCAGAGAACTAGAAGGGGGCTCAAGCTGACCTCCGAACAAGAAGAGCCCTCCGGCCAAGCCAAGAACTAGAAGGGAGCTCAAGCTGACCTCCGAACAATAAGAGCCCTCCGGCCAAGCCAAAAACTAGAAGGGAGCTCAAGCTGACCTCCGAACAAGAAGAGCTCTCCAGCCAAACCAAGAACCAGAAGGGAGCTCAAGCTGACCTCCGAACAAGAAGAGCCCTCCAGCCAAGACGAGAACCAGAAGGGAGCTCAAGCTGACCTACGAACAAGAAGAGCTCTCCAGCCAAACCAAGAACCAGAAGGGAGCTCAAGCTGACCTACGAACACGAAGAGCCCTCCAGCCAAGCCAAGAACTAGAAGGGAGCTCAAGCTGACCACCCAACAAGAAGAGCCCTCCGGCCAAGCCAAGAACTAGAAGGGAGCTCAAGCTGACCTCAGAACAAGAAGAGCCCTCCGGCCAAGCAGAGAACTAGAAGGGGGCTCAAGCTGACCTCCGAACAAGAAGAGCCCTCCGGCCAAGCCAAGAACTAGAAGGGAGCTCAAGCTGACCTCCGAACAATAAGAGCCCTCCGGCCAAGACGAGAACCAGAAGGGAGCTCAAGCTGACCTACGAACAAGAAGAGCTCTCCAGCCAAACCAAGAACCAGAAGGGAGCTCAAGCTGACCTCCGAACAAGAAGAGCCCTGCGGCCAAGACGAGAACCAGAAGGGAGCTCAAGCTGACCTCAGAACAAGAAGAGCCCTCCAGCCAAGCCGAGAACTAGAAGGGAGCTCAAGCTGACCTCCGAACAAGAAGAGCCCTCCAGCCAAGCAGAGAACTAGAAGGGAGCTCAAGCTGACCTCCGAACAAGAAGAGCCCTCCGGCCAAGCCGAGAACCAGAAGGGAGCTCAAGCCGACCTCCGAACAAGAAGAGCTCTCCAGCCAAGCCGAGAACTAGAAGGGAGCTCAAACCGACCTCCGAACAAGAAGAGCCCTCCGGCCAAGCCAAGAACTAGAAGGGAGCTCAAACCGACCTCCGAACAAGAAGAGCCCTCCGGCCAAGCCAAGAACTAGAAGGTAGCTCGAGCTGACCTCCGAACAAGAAGAGCCCTCCGGCCAAGCCAAGAACTAGAAGGGAGCTCAAGCTGACCTCCGAACAAGCAGAGCCCTCCGGCCAAGCCAAAAACTAGAAGGGAGCTCAAGCTGACCTCCGAACAAGAAGAGCTCTCCAGCCAAACCAAGAACCAGAAGGGAGCTCAAGCTGACCTCCGAACAAGAAGAGCCCTCCAGCCAAGACGAGAACCAGAAGGGAGCTCAAGCTGACCTACGAACAAGAAGAGCTCTCCAGCCAAACCAAGAACCAGAAGGGAGCTCAAGCTGACCACCCAACAAGAAGAGCCCTCCGGCCAAGCCAAGAACTAGAAGGGAGCTCAAGCGGACCTACGAACAAGAAGAGCCCTCCGGCCAAGACGAGAACCAGAAGGGAGCTCAAGCTGACCTCAGAACAAGAAGAGCCCTCCAGCCAAGCCGAGAACTAGAAGGGAGCTCAAGCTGACCTCCGAACAAGAAGAGCCCTCCAGCCAAGCAGAGAACTAGAAGGGAGCTCAAGCTGACCTCCGAACAAGAAGAGCCCTCCGGCCAAGCCGAGAACCAGAAGGGAGCTCAAGCCGACCTCCGAACAAGAAGAGCTCTCCAGCCAAGCCGAGAACTAGAAGGGAGCTCAAACCGACCTCCGAACAAGAAGAGCCCTCCGGCCAAGCCAAGAACTAGAAGGGAGCTCAAACCGACCTCCAAACAAGAAGAGCCCTCCGGCCAAGCCAAGAACTAGAAGGTAGCTCGAGCTGACCTCCGAACAAGAAGAGCCCTCCGGCCAAGCCAAGAACTAGAAGGGAGCTCAAGCTGACCTCCGAACAAGCAGAGCCCTCCGGCCAAGCCAAAAACTAGAAGGGAGCTCAAGCTGACCTCCGAACAAGAAGAGCTCTCCAGCCAAACCAAGAACCAGAAGGGAGCTCAAGCTGACCTCCGAACAAGAAGAGCCCTCCAGCCAAGACGAGAACCAGAAGGGAGCTCAAGCTGACCTACGAACAAGAAGAGCTCTCCAGCCAAACCAAGAACCAGAAGGGAGCTCAAGCTGACCTACGAACACGAAGAGCCCTCCAGCCAAGCCAAGAACTAGAAGGGAGCTCAAGCTGACCACCCAACAAGAAGAGCCCTCCGGCCAAGCCAAGAACTAGAAGGGAGCTCAAGCTGACCTCAGAACAAGAAGAGCCCTCCGGCCAAGCAGAGAACTAGAAGGGGGCTCAAGCTGACCTCCGAACAAGAAGAGCCCTCCGGCCAAGCCAAGAACTAGAAGGGAGCTCAAGCTGACCTCCGAACAATAAGAGCCCTCCGGCCAAGACGAGAACCAGAAGGGAGCTCAAGCTGACCTACGAACAAGAAGAGCTCTCCAGCCAAACCAAGAACCAGAAGGGAGCTCAAGCTGACCTCCGAACAAGAAGAGCCCTGCGGCCAAGACGAGAACCAGAAGGGAGCTCAAGCTGACCTCAGAACAAGAAGAGCCCTCCAGCCAAGCCGAGAACTAGAAGGGAGCTCAAGCTGACCTCCGAACAAGAAGAGCCCTCCAGCCAAGCAGAGAACTAGAAGGGAGCTCAAGCTGACCTCCGAACAAGAAGAGCCCTCCGGCCAAGCCGAGAACCAGAAGGGAGCTCAAGCCGACCTCCGAACAAGAAGAGCTCTCCAGCCAAGCCGAGAACTAGAAGGGAGCTCAAACCGACCTCCGAACAAGAAGAGCCCTCCGGCCAAGCCAAGAACTAGAAGGGAGCTCAAACCGACCTCCGAACAAGAAGAGCCCTCCGGCCAAGCCAAGAACTAGAAGGTAGCTCGAGCTGACCTCCGAACAAGAAGAGCCCTCCGGCCAAGCCAAGAACTAGAAGGGAGCTCAAGCTGACCTCCGAACAAGCAGAGCCCTCCGGCCAAGCCAAAAACTAGAAGGGAGCTCAAGCTGACCTCCGAACAAGAAGAGCTCTCCAGCCAAACCAAGAACCAGAAGGGAGCTCAAGCTGACCTCCGAACAAGAAGAGCCCTCCAGCCAAGACGAGAACCAGAAGGGAGCTCAAGCTGACCTACGAACAAGAAGAGCTCTCCAGCCAAACCAAGAACCAGAAGGGAGCTCAAGCTGACCACCCAACAAGAAGAGCCCTCCGGCCAAGCCAAGAACTAGAAGGGAGCTCAAGCTGACCTCCGAACAAGAAGAGCCCTCCGGCCAAGACGAGAACCAGAAGGGAGCTCAAGCGGACCTATGAACAAGAAGAGCCCTCCAGCCAAGCAGAGAACTAGAAGGGAGCTCAAGCTGACCTCAGAACAAGAAGAGCCCTCCGGCCAAGACGAGAACCAGAAGGGAGCTCAAGCTGACCTCCGAACAATAAGAGCCCTCCGGCCAAGCCAAGAACTAGAAGGGAGCTCAAACCGACCTCCGAACAAGAAGAGCCCTCCGGCCAAGCCAAGAACTAGAAGGTAGCTCGAGCTGACCTCCGAACAAGAAGAGCCCTCCGGCCAAGCCAAGAACTAGAAGGGAGCTCAAGCTGACCTCCGAACAAGCAGAGCCCTCCGGCCAAGCCAAAAACTAGAAGGGAGCTCAAGCTGACCTCCGAACAAGAAGAGCTCTCCAGCCAAACCAAGAACCAGAAGGGAGCTCAAGCTGACCTCCGAACAAGAAGAGCCCTCCAGCCAAGACGAGAACCAGAAGGGAGCTCAAGCTGACCTACGAACAAGAAGAGCTCTCCAGCCAAACCAAGAACCAGAAGGGAGCTCAAGCTGACCACCCAACAAGAAGAGCCCTCCGGCCAAGCCAAGAACTAGAAGGGAGCTCAAGCTGACCTCCGAACAAGAAGAGCCCTCCGGCCAAGACGAGAACCAGAAGGGAGCTCAAGCGGACCTATGAACAAGAAGAGCCCTCCAGCCAAGCAGAGAACTAGAAGGGAGCTCAAGCTGACCTCAGAACAAGAAGAGCCCTCCGGCCAAGACGAGAACCAGAAGGGAGCTCAAGCTGACCTACGAACAAGAAGAGCTCTCCAGCCAAACCAAGAACCAGAAGGGAGCTCAAGCTGACCACCCAACAAGAAGAGCCCTCCGGCCAAGCCAAGAACTAGAAGGGAGCTCAAGCGGACCTACGAACAAGAAGAGCCCTCCGGCCAAGACGAGAACCAGAAGGGAGCTCAAGCTGACCTCAGAACAAGAAGAGCCCTCCAGCCAAGCCGAGAACTAGAAGGGAGCTCAAGCTGACCTCCGAACAAGAAGAGCCCTCCAGCCAAGCAGAGAACTAGAAGGGAGCTCAAGCTGACCTCCGAACAAGAAGAGCCCTCCGGCCAAGCCGAGAACCAGAAGGGAGCTCAAGCCGACCTCCGAACAAGAAGAGCTCTCCAGCCAAGCCGAGAACTAGAAGGGAGCTCAAACCGACCTCCGAACAAGAAGAGCCCTCCGGCCAAGCCAAGAACTAGAAGGGAGCTCAAACCGACCTCCGAACAAGAAGAGCCCTCCGGCCAAGCCAAGAACTAGAAGGTAGCTCGAGCTGACCTCCGAACAAGAAGAGCCCTCCGGCCAAGCCAAGAACTAGAAGGGAGCTCAAGCTGACCTCCGAACAAGCAGAGCCCTCCGGCCAAGCCAAAAACTAGAAGGGAGCTCAAGCTGACCTCCGAACAAGAAGAGCTCTCCAGCCAAACCAAGAACCAGAAGGGAGCTCAAGCTGACCTCCGAACAAGAAGAGCCCTCCAGCCAAGACGAG
This sequence comes from Triturus cristatus, assembly GCF_964204655.1. Classification (NCBI taxonomy): domain Eukaryota; kingdom Metazoa; phylum Chordata; class Amphibia; order Caudata; family Salamandridae; genus Triturus; species Triturus cristatus. Next base: position 8,061,994 of record NC_140592.1, read on the forward strand.
AACCAGAAGGGAGCTCAAGCTGACCTACGAACAAGAAGAGCTCTCCAGCCAAACCAAGAACCAGAAGGGAGCTCAAGCTGACCTACGAACACGAAGAGCCCTCCAGCCAAGCCAAGAACCAGAAGGGAGCTCAAGCGGACCTATGAACAAGAAGAGCCCTCCAGCCAAGCAGAGAACTAGAAGGGAGCTCAAGCTGACCTCAGAACAAGAAGAGCCCTCCGGCCAAGCCGAGAACTAGAAGGGAGCTCAAGCTGACCTCAGAACAAGAAGAGCCCTCCGGCCAAGCCAAGAACTAGAAGGGAGCTCAAGCTGACCTCCGAACAAGAAGAGCTCTCCAGCCAAACCAAGAACCAGAAGGGAGCTCAAGCGGACCTACGAACAAGCAGAGCCCTCCGGCCAAGCCAAGAACCAGAAGGGAGCTCAAGCTGACCTCCGAACAAGAAGAGCTCTCCAGCCAAACCAAGAACCAGAAGGGAGCTCAAGCTGACCTACGAACAAGAAGAGCTCTCCAGCCAAGACGAGAACCAGAAGGGAGCTCAAGCTGACCTACGAACAAGAAGAGCTCTCCAGCCAAACCAAGAACCAGAAGGGAGCTCAAGCTGACCTACGAACACGAAGAGCCCTCCAGCCAAGCCAAGAACTAGAAGGGAGCTGAAGCTGATCACCCAACAAGAAGAGCCCTCCGGCCAAGCCAAGAACTAGAAGGGAGCTCAAGCTGACCTCCGAACAAGAAGAGCCCTCCGGCCAAGACGAGAACCAGAAGGGAGCTCAAGCTGACCTACGAACAAGAAGAGCTCTCCAGCCAAACCAAGAACCAGAAGGGAGCTCAAGCTGACCTACGAACACGAAGAGCCCTCCAGCCAAGCCAAGAACTAGAAGGGAGCTCAAGCTGACCTCCGAACAAGAAGAGCCCTCCGGCCAAGACGAGAACCAGAAGGGAGCTCAAGCTGACCTCAGAACAAGAAGAGCCCTCCGGCCAAGCAGAGAACTAGAAGGGAGCTCATGTGGAGCTCAGAACAAGAAGTGCCCTCCGGCCATGCCGAGAACTAGAAGGGAGCTCAAGCCAACCTCTGAACAAGAAGAGCCCTCCGGCCATGCCGAGAACTAGAAGGGAGCTCAAGCTGACCTCCGAACAAGAAGGGGCCTCCGGCCGCGCCAAGAACTAGAAGGGAGCTCATGTGGAGCTCAGAACAAGAAGCGCCCTCCGGCAGAGCCCACACCTAGTCCCTAAATAAACCATAAACACTATTGAGCAAAGGACAGACAGTGGATGGAGGAGCGAAGTAGTATATATTTGGTCATTGAAAAAACAAAGTTAAAGTGAAGTTATAGATGGGTGAACAGATCAGTTATAAAATATATTTTTAAACTCAAACACTGAAGTCAAGCAGTTCTAGTTCACTGAGTGGAGTATAAATCTCGCCCTTAACATGCACCGCTTATGACATCACTGATGACATCATCCACCATACTGCTGTTCAATTTAAGATACAATCCAGTACAGCCAATCAAATATGTAAATAAATACGAAATGACCTATAATCACGTAAAGCATACGTTACTAGGCGCTATATAAACAACTAGAACAGCTGAAGGCGGCGCGGTAGGGAGGCGGTGGATGCATCGATAAGAGAGACCGGCAGGTGCAAGGCTTCCGAGCACTAGGGCGCCTTGAGACGTGTGTGGAGCAGCGCAGAGAGACAACAGCCAGGACCTCTGGAAATAGCAGCAGCGTCTCTGGAGACCGCCCCAGGCAGGTAAACAACGAGCTGGAAGCAGGGACGAGAGGCTTCCGCTCACGGAGACGGGGCCAGTTGGAGCAGCCCAAAGGCGCCGGAAGAAGTTCAAAGGAACTCCAAGCACGGGGTGAAGTTTACATACAGCTGCTCAGAGCATCGCATGTGGTACCGCAGGCACGAGCGCAGTATGGGTGGATGCATGGTACGAGTGATCCCTGGTCGTGAAGTCTGGGTGGATGCATGGCACCAGTGATGCAGGGTCGTCAAGTCTGGGTGGATGCATGGCACCAGTGATGCAGGGTCGTCAAGTCTGGGTGGATGCATGGCACCAGTGATGCAGGATCGTGAAGTCTGGGTAGATGCATGGTACCATATCATGCAGTCTGGGTGAATGCATGTTACCATATCATGCAGTCTGGGTGGATGCATGGCACGAGTGATGCAGGGTCGTGAAGTCTGGGTGGACGCATGGTACCATATCATGCAGTCTGGGTGAATGCATGGTACTATATCATGCAGTCTGGGTGAATGCATGGTACCACATCATGCAGTCTGGGTGAATGCATGGTACCACATCATGAAGTCTGGGTGAATGCATGGTACCACATCATGCAGTCTGGGTGAATGCATGGTACCACATCATGCAGTCTGGGTGAATGCATGGTACCACATCATGCAGTCTGGGTGAATGCATGGTACCACATCATGCAGTCTGGGTGAATGCATGGTACCACATCATGCAGTCTGGGTGGATGCATGGCGCCATATCTGGGTGGATGCATGGTATTATATCATGCAGTCTGGGTGAATGCATGGTACCATATCATGCAGTCTGGGTGGATGCGTGGCACCAGCGATGCAGGGTCGTGAAGTCTGGGTGGATGCATGGTACGAGTGAGGCAGAGTCGAGAAGTCTTGGTGGATGCATGGTACCATATCATGCAGTCTGGGTGGATGCATGCTACCACATCATGCAGTCTGGATGGATGTAATAGAGAACTGATGCCATCTGGATGGATGCATGGTACCATATCATGCAGTCTGCATGGATGCATAGTGCCATATCATGCAGCCTGGATGGATGTAATGGAGAACTGATGCAGTCTGGGTGGATGTAATGGAGAACTGATGCAGTCTGGGTGGATGCATGGTACCATAGCATGCAGTCTGGGTGGATGCATGGTACCACAGCATGCAGTCTGGGTGGATGCATGGTACCACATCATGCAGTCTGGGTGGATGCATGGTACCACATCATGCAGTCTGGGTGGATGCATGCTACCACATCATGCAGTCTGGGTGGATGCATGCTACCACATCATGCAGTCTGGATGGATGTAATGGAGAACTGATGCAGTCTGGGTGGATGCATGGTACCATAGCATGCAGTCAGGGTGGATGCATGGTACCATAGCATGCAGTCAGGGTGGATGCATGGTACCATAGCATGCAGTCTGGGTGAATGCATGGTACCATATCATGCAGTCTGAGTGGATGCATAGTATCTTATCATGCAGTGTAGATGGATGTAATGGAGAACTGATGCAGTCTGGGTGGATGCATGGTACCATAGCATGCAGTCAGGGTGGATGCATGGTACCATAGCATGCAGTCAGGGTGGATGCATGGTACCATAGCATGCAGTCAGGGTGGATGCATGGTACCATAGCATGCAGTCTGAGTGGATGCATAGTATCTTATCATGCAGTCTGAGTGGATGCATAGTATCTTATCATGCAGTGTAGATGGATATAATGGAGAACTGATGCAGTGTGATTGGATGCATGGTTCCATATCATGCAGTCTGGGTGGATGCATGGTACCATGGCATGCAGTCGGAGTGGATGCATGGTTCCATATCATGCAGTCTGGGTGGATACATAGTAGCACTGATGCAGGGTTGTGCAATCTGGGTGCAGGCATGGGAGAAGTGAAGCAGGGTAATGCAGTCTGGGTGATAGAACCAGTGCAGAGTCCTGAAGTCTGGGCGGATGCATGGGAGAACTGATGCAGGTTCATACCGTTTGGGTGGATGAATGGGAGAACCGATGCAAGGTCTTGCAGTCTGGGTGGATGCATGGAAGAACCAATGCAGAGCCATGCAGTCTGGGTGGATGTACTAAGGAACTACTGCAAAGTCATACAGTCGGGGTAATGAAACGAGTGCATGGTCGTGCAAGGAGGATGGATGCATGGTAGCAGTGATGCACAGTCTGGGTGGATACAATGTAGCCGTGATGAAAGGTCATATAGTCTGGGTAGGTACATGCTAGCACTGATGCAGGGTTGTGCAGTCTGGGTGCAGGCATGGGAGAAATGAGGCAGGGTAATGCAGTCTGGGTGATAGAACCAGCAGAGGGTCGTGCAGTCTGGGTGGATGCATGGGAGAACTGATGCAGGGTCGTGCAGTCTAGGTGGGTCGTGCAGTCTAGGTGGATGCATGGGAGAACTGATGCAGGGTTGTGCAGTCTGGGTGATGGCACCAGTGCAGGGTCGTGCAGTCTGGGTGATGGCACCAGTGCAGGGTCGTGCAGTCTGGGTGATGGCACCAGTGCAGGGTCGTGCAGTCTGGGTGATGGCACCAGTGCAGGGTCGTGCAGTCTGGGTGATGGCACCAGTGCAGGGTCGTGCAGTCTGGGTGATGGCACCAGTGCAGGGTTGTGCAGTCTGGGTGATGGCACCAGTGCAGGGTCGTGCAGTCTGGGTGATGGCACCAGTGCAGGGTCGTGCAGTCTGGGTGATGGCACCAGTGCAGGGTTGTGCAGTCTGGGTGATGGCACCAGTGCAGGGTCGTGCAGTCTGGGTGATGGCACCAGTGCAGGGTCGTGCAGTCTGGGTGATGGCACAGTGAAGCTATGGTCACCCCCACCTTGTGCCAGGCCACGTCAAGGGCATCCGCAGTGGGTCTCGCGTGGTTTCTTTGTGTGATTAATACTATGGACCAACCTCTAATCACAGAAACATCTGCAGCGTCTTTGCAGAATCTCTTTTTTATGTTTGCGTTATGTACCCCGTAGACTCACGCTGTGTGATCCTGGGCGGCTGCTGCCTCCGAGTACAATCTAAGCCTCCTGGCATTCCCTCACCGGCGCTCAGTCATTGCTCAAGCTTCAGCCCTTAGGCTGGTCAGCTCTTGTGCTAAAACATTCCTCATCTAAGGGGTCACCTTTCCGGGGGAGGGACCCACCTATTGCTTGTCAAAAGTACCTAATATAGTAACAGCTTCACGCGCAAATAGTGTTTATTTATACAGTTTTACAACCTCTGACTGTTGCAGACAGTATCGTATTTCAATACAAACTGATTATTGTATTTCAATCAAAACTGATTATAAGCTTGAATCGTTGTCCCTCTGCAGGCGCCTCTCTCCGAGCACAGCCTTAACTGACCACTTACATGGCCGCCCTAACCCTATTACTGTACGGAAGCCACTAATCACTGCATGTATCACACACCTTAAGCAGCTCATCTGTAAAAACCACCAACTGCGTGCATTCACACCCCCATCTATCGATACCACCAACCACTGCTTGTATTCACACCCCCCTCATCTATTGATATCACCAACCACTGCTTGTACTCACACACCCCATCTATTGATACCAGCAACCACTGCATGTATTCACACACCCCTCATCTATTGATCCCACCAACCACTGCTTGTAGTCACACCCCCCCATCTATTGATACCACCAACCACTGCTTGTAGTCACACCCCCCCATCTATTGATACCACCAACCACTGCTTGTATTCACACACCCCCATCTATTGATACCACCAACCACTGCTTGTATTCACACACCCATCTATTGATACCACCAACCACTGCTTGTAGTCACACACCCCATCTATTGATACCAGCAACCACTGCATGTATTCACACACCCCTCATCTATTGATCCCACCAACCACTGCTTGTAGTCACACACCCATCTATTGATACCACCAACCACTGCTTGTATTCACACACCCCTCATCTATTGATACCACCAACCACTGCTTGTAGTCACACCCCCCCATCTATTGATACCACCAACCACTGCTTGTATTCACACACCCCATCTATTGATACCACCAACCACTGCATGTACTCACACACCCCATCTATTGATACCACCAACCACTGCTTGTAGTCACCCCCCCCCATCTATTGATACCACCAACCACTGCTTGTATTCACACACCCCATCTATTGATACCACCAACCACTGCTTGTAGTCACCCCCCCCATCTATTGATACCACCAACCACTGCTTGTTTTCACACACCCCATCTATTGATACCACCAACCACTGCTTGTAGTCACACCCCCCATCTATTGATACCACCAACCACTGCATGTACTCACACACCCCATCTATTGATACCACCAACCACTGCTTGTAGTCACCCCCCCCATCTATTGATACCACCAACCACTGCTTGTTTTCACACACCCCATCTATTGATACCACCAACCACTGCTTGTAGTCACACACCCCATCTATTGATACCACCAACCACTGCTTGTAGTCACACTCCCCCATCTATTGATACCACCAACCACTGCTTGTACTCACACCCCCCCATCTATTGATACCACCAGCCACTGCTTGTATTCACACACCCCATCTATTGATACCACCAACCACTGCTTGTAGTCACACCCCCCCCATCTATTGATACCACCAACCACTGCTTGTATTCACACACCCCATCTATTGATACCACCAACCACTGCATGTACTCACACACCCCATCTATTGATACCACCAACCACTGCTTGTAGTCACCCCCCCCATCTATTGATACCACCAACCACTGCTTGTATTCACACACCCCATCTATTGATACCACCAACCACTGCATGTACTCACACACCCCATCTATTGATACCACCAACCACTGCTTGTAGTCACACCCCCCCATCTATTGATACCACCAACCACTGCTTGTATTCACACACCCCATCTATTGATACCACCAACCACTGCTTGTAGTCACACACCCATCTATTGATACCACCAACCACTGCTTGTTTTCACACACCCCATCTATTGATCCCACCAACCACTGCTTGTATTCACACACCCCTCATCTATCGATACCACCAATCACTGCATGTATCACACACCTCCACTAAAGAGGACACGGTCTGATTTAAAAGTCACATCCCTGCACCCTAACACTACCTACACTTAAGCACCATCCACTGCGGGCATTCACACAGCCTCATCTGTCGATACCACCAACCACTGCATGTACTCACACACCCCCATCTATTGATACCAGCAACCACTGCATGTACTCACACACCCCCATCTATTGATACCAGCAACCACTGCTTGTATTCACACACCCCTCATCTATCGATACCACCAATCACTGCATGTATCACACACCTCCACTAAAGAGGACACGGTCTGATTTAAAAGTCACATCCCTGCACCCTAACACTACCTACACTTAAGCACCATTCACTGCGTGCATTCACACACCCTCATCTGTCGATACCACCAACCACTGCATGTACGCACACACCCCTCATCTATTGATACCACCAACCACAAGCCGTGTCTAAAGAAAGGGGCGTGGCTTCCATGAATGTGAAAGTGCCGCATTACTGATATTTTGAGGTATTGGTTTTGCAAATAATAATGCAAAGCCAATAGCTCATACTTTTAGTAATGCAAGACCTAGTGCATTGCAAAGGGTTCCATAGTGAGCCAGGAACCAGCATTGTATGTCTCAGCGCAGTACCGCAAGCTGTTCCTAGAGGTCCCTAGTGAGCAAGGCACGAGCACTGCTTGTCTAGGTGCAGCACCGCAAGCTGTTCCTAGAGGTCCCTAGTGAGCAAGGCACCAGCACTGCTTGTCTAGGTGCAGTACCGCAAGCTGCTCCTAGAGGTCACTAGTGAGCAAGGCACCAACACAGCTTGTCTAGGTGCAGTACCGCAAGCTGTTCCTAGAGGTCCCTAGTGAGCAATGCACCAGCACTGCATGTCTCAGTGCAGCACCGCAAGCTGTTCCTAGTGAGCAAGGCACGAGCACTGCTTGTCTAGGTGCAGCACCGCAAGCTGTTCCTAGAGGTCCCTAGTGAGCAAGGCACCAGCACTGCTTGTCTAGGTGCAGTACCGCAAGCTGTTCCTAGAGGTCCCTAGTGAGCAAGGCACGAGCACTGCTTGTCTAGGTGCAGTACCGCAAGCTGTTCCTAGAGGTCACTAGTGAGCAAGGCACGAGCACTGCTTGTCTAGGTGCAGTACCGCGAGCTGTTCCTAGAGGTCACTAGTGAGCAAGGCACCAGCACCGCTTGTCTAGGTGCAGTACCGCAAGCTGTTCCTAGAGGTCACTAGTGAGCAAGGCACCAGCACTGCTTGTCTAGGTGCAGTACCGCAAGCTGTTCCTAGAGGTCCCTAGTGAGCAAGGCACCAGCACAGCATGTCTCGGTGCAGCACTGCAAGCTGTTCTTAGAGGTCACTAGTGAGCAATGCACCAACACTGCATGTCTCGGTGCAGCACCGCAAGCTGTTCCTAGAGGTCACTAGTGAGCAAGGCACCAGCACTGCTTGTCTAGGTGCAGCACCGCAAGCTGTTCCTAGAGGTCACTAGTGAGCAAGGCACCAGCACTGCTTGTCTAGGTGCAGCACCGCAAGCTGTTCCTAGAGGTCACTAGTGAGCAAGGCACCAGCACTGCTTGTCTAGGTGCAGCACCGCAAGCTGTTCCTAGAGGTCACTAGTGAGCAAGGCACCAGCACTGCTTGTCTAGGTGCAGTACCGCAAGCTGTTCCTAGAGGTCACTAGTGAGCAAGGCACCAGCACTGCATGTCTCGGTGCAGTGCCACAAGCTGTTCCTAGAGGTCCCTAGTGAGCAAGGCACCAGCACAGCATGTCTCGGTGCAGCACTGCAAGCTGTTCCTAGAGGTCACTAGTGAGCAAGGCACCAGCACTGCTTGTCTAGGTGCAGCACCGCAAGCTGTTCCTAGAGGTCACTAGTGAGCAAGGCACCAGCACTGCTTGTCTAGGTGCAGCACCGCAAGCTGTTCCTAGAGGTCACTAGTGAGCAAGGCACCAGCACTGCTTGTCTAGGTGCAGCACCGCAAGCTGTTCTTAGAGGTCACTAGTGAGAAAGGCACCAGCACTGCTTGTCCAGGTGCAGCACCACAAGCTGTTCCTAGAGGTCCCTAGTGAGCAAGGCACCAGCACTGCATGTCTCGGTGCAGTGCCACAAGCTGTTCCTAGAGGTCCCTAGTGAGCAAGGCACCAGCACTGCATGTCTCGGTGCAGCACCACAAGCTGTTCCTAGAGGTCACTAGTGAGCATCATACACTTTGAAGATATGTTAAGTCCACCCTACCCATAAAGCATTGCATCCTAGTCAGTCCCACGAGTACATTCAAATAGCTATGTCCATATATACAATCAATAGCTGTGAAATGTGACAAAAGAATTATTATATTAATTCTGATTAGGTTGTACTCTATGTGGAGCTGATGAAGGGAAATTTATAGAAGGTCTAATATGAATGTGACATGTGTAGGTGCAGTACCGCAAGCTGCGCCTAGATGTCCCTAGTGAGCATCATAACCTTTGAAGATATGGTACTAGAAGGACCCCAACTCTGCCTCCCTCTTGGACAACTGCCATGTCACAGGACTCAAGCAGAGCATTCCAGAACCAATGCACTCAGCTGGGCGCATCCTAGAGCCAGCCTTCACTGCAGGAAACTCCACCACCTCCAGCCACACCACCGAACTCCCATGGATGGGCCACCGCTGGGTTCACTTCACCTTCAAAACCAACATTCCCCACAGCCGCGCGCACCAGCTCCGACGCAGGAGCTAGAACAGGCTCACCGCCCGCCGACACAGACGACAACCCCACCACCGCCGCACGCACTCTACACAACTGGATCACCAACACCATCGCCCCCCTCAAGAAAGCCCCCAAACCTCACACCAAGAAAGCCATCACAAAATCAAGACCATCTATGACAACAACCCCCACTAGGATCCCCTCCTACAGCTCCAAGCACCACTCAACCTACACTAGACAACTCAGGGGGGCCCCAATGCTCCCCTGCCCCCACCACATCTACCACAGAGCCGCAGACATCCTCATCCCCGTGCTTCAACAATCAACTGATCCTTCAAGACTGCCTTTTTTCCAGATGACTGGAAACACGTAGAGATCAACCCTCTCCTAAAATAACCTTCAGCGGACCCCACGGACCTAAAAAACTTCAGACCAATCCGCCTGCTCCCTTATCCAGCCAAAGTCATCAAAAAAGCCGTCAACAGCCAACTCACCACCGACATAGAAAAAAAAAAAAACAACATCCTCGACCCACGACAATCAGGCTTCAGGAAGAACCACAGCGCTGAAACCCCTCTCCTGGCGAGAATAGACGACATCAGCTCCCTACTCGACAGGGAAGAGACGGTGGACCTCATCCTCCGGGACCTCTCCGCGGCCTTTGACACCATCTCCCACCGCACCCTAGCCCACAGACTCCACGAAGCGGGTATCCGGAACAAGGCCCTCGACTGGTTCCACTCAACTCAGCGAGAGACTCCCACCATTTCTCTCAGAACCCACCAAAACCACGTGAGGAAGTCCCCCAAGGATTCTCCCTCAGCCCGACCCTGTTCAACATCCACATGGCCCGCTCGCATCCATCGTCAGATCACACGGACTCAACATTACATCATGAGCAGACGACACCCAGCTCATCCTCTCCAACGAACCCAACATCACCAGACGACACCCGGCTCATCCTCTCCAACGAACCCAACATCACCAGACGACACCCGGCTCATCCTCTCCAACGAACCCAACATCACCAGACGACACCCGGCTCATCCTCTCCAACGAACCCAACATCACCAGACGACACCCGGCTCATCCTCTCCAACGAACCCAACATCACCAGACGACACCCAGCTCATCCTCTCCAACGACCCAACATCACCAGGCGCAACTTCCAAGACGGACTGGGAACCGTTGCCAGATGGATGAAGAACAGCTGCCTACAACTCAACACGGCCCAGCGTAAAGCGCTTCAACGTCTCGTCGGGGGGAAGTAAGCGCTATGTAACAGCATTTACAGTACAATGCAGTCTAAAGTTTAGCCTGATGCACTGCTTGCATGTAAATATAGAAGGGGGGGGGGGGGGAGAAGCATTTCATGGCCCCAGCGCCCCTCCCTTTCTTAGGGTCACGGACAAGAGTGTCACTGGTGGGGCTGCAGTGGCCCAACCGGGGCTCGGACCCTCCCTCTTCACTCCTGGATGTTGCGAGGCCCACCCACTGCCCACATACCCAACGCAGGGAAGTCGGGGTGGGGGCGGGAACCCATCTAATGAGATGGGGAGGGGGGGGGGGACACCACCCCTACAACTCCCCCGCCCCTCCACTGAAGTCACCGGCCCTTGGGGGGCCACTGAGGGGCGAAGCACCACTCTGCTCTGGGGGGTTCGGCAGCTAAAAGTGGTTCCCAAGCTCTGGACATTTCAGTGAGCTGAGGTGCCTCAGTGACCAAGGAGTGACCCCACGGAGAGACAGAGTGAAGCCAGCACGTGCTCCTTCGAGTCCTCGCTGGCACGAGCCTGCAGACCCCTACAGAGCCTTCTAGAAGAGCCCAGTTATGCGGCACAATGAGGCGCAAATCCAACCCTGCAGTAAAACTCCCTACAGGAGGAGCAGGACGAACCAAGGCCCCGCCAGGCAGGGTGGAAGGGTCCACACTGGCACTGCCAGGCTCCTTGGCATCAGCAGGAGGAGCGACAGCTCATACCACCTCGGGTGAGGGGGGCAGGTTTGAGCGCCAGGGGCATGGGTATGTACCAGATCACAGGATGTCAAAGGAGGCAGCGCTGGGGTCAAAACTGTGCTGGCGGAACGTGCCATCAGTGTATGTCAGTAGAGGGAAGTGCCTAAGGGCACATGTCACAGGGGGCAGGCAGCGCTGGGGGACATGCTTTTGGCGGTGGACGGTGGCTCAGGGCACATGGCATCAGCAGCGGCTGGGCTTAGGGGCATAGAACGTCAGTGGTGGCAGGATACATGGAGTCAGCAGAAGGAAGGGCAGCTGGGTACACGCTGTTAATGGCGGGCAGTGCCACCGACCACGTGCTGGCAGTGGCAATGCCACAGGGCATGTGCTGTCAGGGGCGGGCAGTGCCACAGGGCACCTGCTGTGGTGGGTGCGCGTGCTGTCAGGGGCGGGCAGTCCCACCGACCACGTGCTGTCAGGGCTGGCAATGCCACATGGCATGTGCTGTCAGGGGCGGGCATGGGGGGTGGGCGAGCTGTCAGGGGCGGGCAGTGCCACCGACCACGTACTGTCAGGGCTGGCAATGCCACAGGGCACCTGCTGTGGGGGGGCGCGTGCTATCAGGGGCGGGCAGTGCCACAGGGCACGTGCTGTCAGGGGGGGCGTGCTGTAAGGGGCTGGCAGTGCCACAGGGCGCGTGCTGTCAGGGGCGGGCAGTGCCACAGGACACATGCTGTCAGGGGCGGGGAGTGCCACAGGGCGCGTGCTGTGGGGGGGCGTGCAATGCCACCTGGGGGAGAACGGTTCTTCGAGGAGGGGGCCTGAGCATGTCAAAAGGAAGCAGTGTTAGTCTGCTCCCCCCCCCCCCCCCCCCCACCAATCCTCAGACCTCTTACCCACCGTGTAACTCTCCACCAGCTCCGAGCCCAGCACCCGGGTCTCCTTCCGCTGCCCGCCGGGGTCCGCTGGGAACAAGGCCGCCTGCATGGTCACTCCGTGCCCCGGGGCTGTCACTCTCCACCAGACCCCCGGGGGTGTCCTTCAAGCGGTCACTCTGCCAACCACCACTCAGATCAGAGCCTGGCACTCTGTGCCAGCCGCCCTCCAAGACGACTACTCTTGCTGCCCACTCTCTACCAGTCACTTTGCTCCTCGTGAGGCCGTCACTCCCGTGCAACCCCCTCAGACTGTCACTCTCTGCCAGCCCCCCTCAGACTGTCACTCTCTGCCAGCCCTCAAGCTGCCTCAAATTATCATTCTGTTCTACCCCTCTCAGACTGTCACTCTCTACCAGTCCCCCAAACCCGTAAGACTGTCACTCTTTACCCCTCCCCTCATCCCCCTCAGACTGTCACTCTCTACCGAGCTGGTAGAGAGTCAGAGCCTGCCACCCTACGCCTGGGATGACCCCATGATGTCAGTGCAGCAGTGCCCGCTCCCGTCCCCTGGGTAGTCACTGTGTCCGTGCCCCCACCCCAGCACTAGTGAATGTCACTGCCCCAGCGTCACTACCTCTGCCCCTGGGTTGTCACGGTGCCCCCACCCCTGCACTAGTGAATGTCATTGTCCCAGGGTTGTCACTGTGCCCCCATGCTTGTACCAGGGAATATCACTGCCCCAGCGTCACTGCCCCCCCCTCCCCGGGTTGTCACTGTGCCCCCACCCCTGAAGCAGTGAATGTCACTGTCCCACCCCTGCCCCCTGGGTTGTCACTGTGTCTGTGCCCCACCCCTGAAGCAGTACCCCTGCCCCCCTGGGTGATCACTGGGTATGAGCCGCCACCCCTGTAGCAGTGAATGTCACAGTCCCAGTGCCCCGCCCCCACCCCGTGGGTTGTCACTGTACCCCAGAGGTAGAGCCCCTCCTCGCAACACACTGTTTACCACGTCCCCCAGACTGTCACTGCCCCCAGGTTATCACTCCCTACCCATCTTTCCGGGGCTGTCACTCTCACCACTACTCTCTCTACCCGTCCCTCTGAGCCAACCCTCGCAGCCGAGATCCTCGTACCCCGTATGTCACTCACCACTACTCTCTCTCTCTACCCGTGCCTCCGGGTCACCCCTCACTTCCATGGAGCGCCCGTACCCCCAAAACAAGTTCCGGGGCCACTACAAGGGTGGGGTGAGAACTCCCCCTCCCTCCCCAGCCCCTCTCTCCCTCCTCCTGCCCTCAGTCCCCCTCACTCTCCGCCTGGATCCTCAGCTCTGCCGTCGCCATCTTTGTTTGCATGTCAGCTGAGAAAAGGCGGAGCCGGTTTATGAGCATCAGCAGGTCCGGGGTGGGGGCATCTGAGAGGAAAGGAGGCCGGGACGAGGAGGGTGAGGGAGGGAGAGGGACAAGAGAGTGAGGAAGGAAGGACAGGGAACCCTCATGCCACGTGTGACACAGCCATCCAGGGCTGGCTTATTTCTTAAACAAACAGCAACTTGCATTCTGGGTCTTGTAGTTTCTGTGTTAGCACGGCTCTTTATGTGTTTATAATGTACTCTCTCCAGGAGGGCCGTTCTGAGCGCCTAGAAGCCTTTGTATGATTGCATGTTCAATAAATCCCACATCAGCATGATCTCCCCCCCCCCCCCCAATGCTGAGTGCAAACCGACTAAAGGTGCCACACTCTGTATGGGACTCCACTAGAGAAAAAGAGACACAAAGATACACAGATAAGGGGCAGGGAGTAGGGGGAGAGAGGGGATTAAAGCAATAGGAACACAGAAAAGAGAGTGGATAGGAATATATAAGAGGATCCGCAGAGAGGAGGGGGAGGTGTGCAGTAAAGAACAGTTAATCTAGCCTCTCATACATAAACTTACCTTCAAGGCGCTGTGCTAGTCGATACTGTCCATACAATACAAGCTGCACAGTATTCAAGAGTCAATATTATGAAACAATACCGGACCACAGAGGTCTTCGTGACCCTCTTACTCAAAGTGACCCTATTGGCTGTCCTGTGGGTCACTCCATGCCTCAGAATGGTAAGGCAGTTGTTGTATGGGGAGAGCACTCCTTTGTTGTGGTAAATTAATCCGTATTTCACAATTTTAAAGATAGCGGTGCATCAGTTCTGTAGGAGTTTGTCCTCTCCTACTGTAATCTAGACCGGGTATTGACAGGTTGAGAGCCTGTATACAACTGAGCACTGTTCACAAAGTGTCCTTCACGACACTGGTTTGTTTGAAACTTTTGTTTTTAATTTTCAGCATTAAATCAAAGTTTACTCTGAACTTTTGTACATGGTTGTCAGGTGTGACAGCTTTCAAAAAAAGTAACAATTTGCTCCAATACAAATTTGTGTCATTTGTACAAGAATAACATTGATAGAATCAGTTATACACATGTTGTCAAGTTGCATATGCTGAACATATTGTAGTAACAGCCCCTGACGAAGGAACCGGCTGGTTCCGAAATGCATTGGGCATTTAGCAATTCTTTCTGCTGTGTATACATTTTTATGTTACTACAATATGTTCAGCATATGCAACTTGACAACATGTGTATAACTGATTCTATCAATGTTATTCTTATACAAATGACACAAATTTGTATTGGAGCAAATTGTTACTTTTTTTGAAAGCTGTCACACCTGACAACCATGTACAAAAGTTCAGAGTAAACTTTGATTTAATGCTGAAAATTAAAAACAAAAGTTTCAAACAAACCAGTGTCGTGAAGGACACTTTGTGAACAGTGCTCAGTTGTATACAGGCTCTCAACCTGTCAATACCCGGTCAGAATGGTAAGGGCCATGAACCCCACTGGCTGTCTGGTGGGCCCCTCTGTTGAACTGAAAATGTGCCTGGCTGATTTCCCCTAGCATTGTGCGAGTTAAGTTAGCATTTGCGGCACCCTTTTGTATTCGGCCGCCATTTTGTACCATGACCGAATTGAAGCTTCTGTCTCATACTGTCTGCCTCCGCAGAAGACTCAATTATTTCTGTTTATCATTCAAGGTTGAGGTGCACTAATGAATAGATTATTCTGTAACTGCATGCCTTTCCTCTCAGAAAGACGAGCACGGGCAGAGTAACCCAAACTAAGATAGCGTGTACCCAGTCTCAGGATGGTAGCCCAGCTTTCTGTACCTCCTTTGTTCACCAGCGCCCAGGCTGCAAAATTCCAGTCTGGGCGGGTCTTATGGGTGTTGGAAATGTATATCTGACTTTACCTTGTGGACGGGAGTCAGTCCCTCGGCAGCTATCTAAGGAGGCTGGTCAGATCGGACTCCGCTCTAGCGAATACTAATAAAATAACTTTGGTTCGTATTCTCTACTGTCTGATCGACTCTTCATTTGTATGGAAGGCTGAGAGGTGGTCGAGAGTGACCCGGGTGACCCTAATCAAGTCACTTTCTTAAGTTGGTGCCCGAACAGGGACCCTATCGGGTGAGTGACCCTTCCTTGCCCACGGGCGGGCGAGGGGGACGGGGCCATGTTGGGTCGGACAGGCGCACCAGGGATCCCTGCACGAGAGAGTCTAGTATTCACAGCTGCCCCGTCTGTCTGACCGGGCGGTGCCTCAGCCAGTGGTCATCTTGGCTGGGGTCCTGAACGGCGAAACCCTTGGATCTGACCGTTTGGTCCGAAGAGTCGGCAATGGAGAATAACTTTGTTTGATTTGTGAGCATCAGGTGAGTTTGCTTTGGTTTTGTTCTGTGGCTATGGCGCCACTTTGGTTTGTGTTTGGTCCAGTCTGAGGATCGTTTTTGACAAGCACCTGAATTTGTTTGAGTTCTTTGGGAACATGGTATTGTTTTGATACAGATTTGGTGAAGTCTGTAAACCAACTTTGGTAAGATATTTGCAAATATCTGCTCGGCATAAATAGTGAAAACTTTTTTGTTTTAAAAATGCCCTGCTTGAGTAAACTCTGTTGTGTGAGTTGTTGTTGTTCTACTGGGGCTTGATTGGAAGAAAGTCCGCCTGCGCCTCGGGAAGGCACTCCAAACTTCGAGATGTATGTCAAACATGGCCTTGGCCCTATTATGTTTAGTACATTATGGCACAAATATACGAGGGAAAATGCCAAGTTGCAGTGGCCGTTGACAGGCACTTTTGATGAGCAAAAGCATCATTTCCGGCAGGATAAATTGTTTGCGAAAAGGAGTAGGCAGTCGATGTTTGACTCCCTTGGAACGTGGCAAAAGGAAGCTAAACAGAGATGAATGGCAGCAGAGAAGGAGCCCGAAAGGGAAGGATGTAGACAGCGACTCAGAAAGCCTTTGCGTATGATATGGAGACGACTGAGAAGGGAATAGAGTGTGCCGATAGGAAGTTTCGATTGCAATGTGAAAAGTCTTATGTTGTTCGGGAAGACAATGATACATTTGTGGAGGAATTTTTAGACACATGACCTCCGCCCCCATATGCCCCGCAGAGACTATACCCTGCTGTGCCACAGCCCCAGTAGTCTGTCTGTTCTGCCCCTGCTGTTTCTGTTTCTTCTGTTATTGACACAGTTGCTTTAGCCGCTGCGCCTCCTGTCAATTCTGTGGCTTTGCCTTCCGCGCCTGCAATAACTGCTAGTCTCTCTGCTACGCCTCTCATGTCAATGTCTTCTTTTTCTCCAGCCCTTACACCCACAACACGGCCATTGATGACATTGGTGCCTACTCTTTCAGTGACTACTCCTTTCCTCCTCCCTCATTCCCCGGCAGTACTGGGAAGTGGAACGCCTGTACGTGGATCAGGGGACGGGGACTGGGCAACTGCTAGGGAGCGGTTGATGTGGCGAATGAAGAAAAAAGGGCGGTAGCAATTCAGGCCGCTCAGTGGGCCCATCATTCAATTTATAGTATTGAAAATGTGTGGAGTGTGGAGAGGGATTATGAGCCGTTTGTGCAGCAGCATGCCCTTAAGCACATGTTGGCTACACTGATTAGATTGTGGGTGTGGGAACAGCGTTTCAATGCTAAAGCGCCCCAGATTATTTATTATATCAGGGATAATTTATACGTAGCTGGTATGGCACCTGAGGAGGTTTTCGGAAATATTGCAACATTGGTAGCTTATCGAGGTAGGCTATTTGAGAAGAGCCCAAAGACAGCGTCCCAGTCCATCACGTATATCACCCTGGGTTGCCAGAGCTTCGAGATTAGCATGATGCTGTTCTTAGACCAAAGTTAGATACCCGGTTTCAAGAACAGTGGGTTTATACCCCACGGAAGAGGAGTGTGGTGTTATCCCTTAAGACTCAGTTACCTGACCCTAGGAAAACTCCTACTGCATACTATAAGGAATTGACGGAAGCTGCTTCATCGACAGTAAGGACGCTTGCGGATATTGAAATGTTCTTTGGTCTGCTGGTTTGGAGGCAGGCGCCCATGCAGGACCATGCTGGGGAACTGGGTGGTACATGGGACCAGATTAAAGCATGGGACAAGGAAAGAAAGCCTGGAGAAAAGCCTAAGGTCGAGATACTAGCCTTGCCTGGCCGAAATATTACCTATATGCTCTCTCTTATTCCTCTGAGTAGGGTAGATTGGGACAAGCTAGAGGCAAGTCGTCAGAAGAAAGATGAAAGTGTGTCTGAATTTTTCACAAGGTTCGAGGGTGTGTTTTGGGATTTTAGTGGACAGGATTTGTCAGTAGAAGGCGGTGTCCGGTTGTTTGTCAATAGATTTGTTACGAATCTGCTCCCAGAGATTGCAGCTTGGTTGCAGGCTTCAGAGAGCACCTGGTCGAGATCCTTCCCTTCTGTAATTTTGAGTATGGCACAGTATTATGAACTCAGGGCAAACGAGGAGAAGGTGGAAAAGAAGCATAAGGAGTGGATGAGGGAGATGTTGTTACAGCAGGCGTCTAGGGGAAACGGTAGAGGACGTGGAGCTGGTCCAGCCCGGCAGCTTCCTCATACTAGTAGGAGCACCGCGCCTGTGAGACCGAATCAGTGTGCGTATTCTAAGGAGGAGGGGCACTGTCATAGCGAGTGTCTGGTGTGATTGCCAAAAGTTGCGATACCCAGATGATGAGTTTCTCGTGGACGGGGCCGTGGAGCAAGTGATCAGGCTGGGGTTCGGGAAGACGGGACATCGCAGGGTCGCTCTGACCAGAACTATTTTGATGACCCTTGAGGGAGACAGTATTATCATGATGATTATGATCTGGGTGAGGGGACAGGGATGTCTCACAGCTAGGACAGACAGGGGCAGGGTGAGGGACCAGTCCAGATACCTGTAGATCAATGCTGTCCTTATGTCACCGCACTCACCCCCAGTCAACTGATCTGGGCTGAAGACGGCTGAAATGCCAGAAACCGGTCCTAGGATGCTTGTTTCCGGTCCAGGGAAGACATGGCTTGGCAGTTCGGGCTGGACTGTTCCCATGAGGCACAGGGTCAAGACTGATTTGCATACGGCCATGTCTGAACTGGGGTGGCAGAGTGGGCTAAAGAACGGTGATGGATTAAACCCAGATCAGTTGACTGGGGGTGAGTGCTTGCAATGTTCAACACTCCGTCCATCATTTCCTTTGGTTTTTGCTTTGTTCGCCATAAGTTGGCAGGGTATGCTCAGACGTGAGTCCCTTGCTCACTTTGCCACTGGATTCAAGCAAGCCTGGCTGAAGACGGCTGAAATGCCAGAAACCGGTCCTAGGAAGCTTGTTTCCGGTCCAGGGAAGACATGGCTTGGCAGTTCGGGCTGGACTGTTCCCATGAGGCACAGGGTCAGACTGATTTGCATATGGCGATGTCTGAACTGGGGTGGCAGAGTGGGCTAAAGAACGGTGATGGATTAAACCCAGATCAGTTGACTGGGGGTGAGTGCTTGCAATGTTCAACACTCTGTCCATCATTTCCTTTGGTTTTTGCTTTGTTCGCCATAAGTTGGCAGGGTATGCTCAGACGTGAGTCCCTTGCTCACTTTGCCACTGGATTCAAGCAAGCCTGGCTGAAGACGGCTGCAATGCCAGAAACCGGTCCTAGGAAGCTTGTTTCCGGTCCAGGGAAGACATGGCTTGGCAGTTCGGGCTGGACTGTTCCCATGAGGCACAGGGTCAGACTGATTTGCATATGGCGATGTCTGAATGGGGTGGCAGAGTGGGCTAAAGAACGGTGATGGATTAAACCCAGATCAGTTGACTGGGGGTGAGTGCTTGCAATGTTCAACACTCCGTCCATCATTTCCTTTGGTTTTTGCTTTGTTCGCCATAAGTTGGCAGGGTATGCTCAGACGTGAGTCCCTTGCTCACTTTGCCACTGGATTCAAGCAAGCCTGGCTGAAGACGGCTGAAATGCCAGAAACTGGTCCTAGGAAGCTTGTTTCCGGTCCAGGGAAGACATGGCTTGGCAGTTCCAGCTTGACTGTTCCCATGGGGCACAGGGTCAGACTGATTTGCATATGGCCATGTCTGAACTGGGGTGGCAGAGTGGGCTAAAGAACGGTGAAGGATTAAACCCAGATCAGTTGACTGGGGGTGAGTGCTTGCAATGTTCAACACTCCGTCCATCATTTCCTTTGGTTTTTGCTATTTAAGGTCTCAGCCTGCAGTTGGTGCGGGTTGCAGGCCCTGATGTTGAGCCATTAGGTTGTTGGGAGGGCTGCAGTTGTTGCCTATGTAGAGTTTCGAGGTCCGCAGTAGGTCCTTGTGGAGGGTTGTAGAACCTGCAACTGATCTATGCGGCAAGCCACAGTGCCTGTAGGCTGTTGTGGATGGTTGTTGGGCCTGCTTTAGGTGCCCATGGAGTGTCATGTGCTTGCAGTCAGTCTTTGTGGTGGGTTGCAGGCCCTTGAGTTGTTTTGGAAGGTTGTGGGCCTGCAGTAGGTGCCTATGTAGGGTCCCAGGGCCAGCACTAGGTGCCTATGTAGGGTCCCAGGGCTAGCAGTAGGTGCCTATGTAGGGTCCAAGGGCCAGCAGTAGGTGCCTATGTAGGGTCCCATGGCCAGCAGTAGGTGCCCATGTTAAGTCACAGGCCTGCAGTCTGTTCTTGTGGCGGGTTGCAGGCTCTGATGTTGGGCCATCAGGTGGTTACAAGGCTTGCTGCTGGTGTCTATATAGGGCTGTGGATTTGCAGTCGGTCCTCGGGCTGGTTGTGAACATGGAGTCAGACCTTAAGGCAAGTTACTGGGTCTGTAGCTAGTTGTGGAAGGTAGTGGGGCTTGTCGTTTGTTGTCTTTGTGGCAGGTCTTGTGGTCTGCTGTCGGTCCTTCTGATTGGCCATAGGGCCTGTAGCCGATTGTGGAAGGTTGTGGTTTCTGCAGTTGTTCCTTGACGCGTCCCGGTGTTAGGGAAATAAATATTTTTGCACCGTCCCTGGAGCAGTGAAAGAAACGCACACAACACTGCAGTTTGCTCAAGAACAAATGAAATGTATTTGTCTGAATACGTGCATACTTGCTGGCCAGCAAGGAATGAGTCCGTGCAGCATACAATGGTGCTCTCGGTCTGCTCCTTCCCTGAGTGACTGGTTTCAGGATCCTAGATACATTTAGTAATGCCACCCTAGCAGAACGAACAGTGACATTGTGCCAGATATGCAAGACCAGCACCATTCCAATTATACTACGGACATAGAAGATGCTAAATATGGGCAGAAGAGAAGTGCAAGATCGGCACCATGCCACGTATACACGGTGCCCATTATACTAAAGACGTACTGTGTATGTAAAATGAACAACCAGATAAGCAAACTAACCCAGCCATATGCAAATCAGTCTGACCCTGTGCCTCATGGGAACAGTCGAGCCCGAACTGCCAAGCCATGTCTTCCCTGGACCGGAAACAAGCTTCCTAGGACCAGTTTCTGGCATTTCAGCCGTCTTCAGCCAGGCTTGCTTGAATCCAGTGGCAAAGTGAGCAAGGGACTCACGTCTGAGCATACCCTGCCAACTGATGGCAAACAAAGCGGTACAAAAGGAGGTGGTGATGGACGGAGCATCAGTACCAATCAAACACTCACACCCAGTCAACAGATCTGGGTTTGATCCATCCCCGTTCTTTAGCCCACTCTGCCACCCCAGTTCAGACATGGCCATATGCAAATCAGTCTGTCCCTGTGCCTCATGGGAACAGTCCAGCGCGAACTGCCAAGCCATGCCTTCCCTGGACCGGAAACAAGCTTCCTAGGACCAGTTTGTGGCATTTCAGCCGTCTTCAGCCAGGGAGACTTGGAGCCTGTGAGTCTTCAGCCAGGGAGACTGGGAGCCTGTGAGTCTTCAGCCAGGGAGACTGGGAGCCTGTGAGTCTTCAGCCAGGGAGACTGGGAGCCTGTGAGCCTTCAGCCAGGGAGACTGGGCGCCTGTGAGCCTGGGAGCCTGTGTCTGCTCTCTCCAACCTGGTAACACAGCTCGGGTTGAAGACAGTTTCAGTGCGGTTTGACCGGCCTGAGACAGCCAGCCAAACCGTCACGCGCACTGATCACAGCGCCCGTCGTCCCCCATGGCCCGCCCCCAAAGACTAGACAGGAAAGAAATAATAAAACATGTTTATTATCGTTTTATTTTTACTTTCTTGACGTTTTGGGGTAACGCTTCTCCCAATAGCGGAGGAGCCACGGCTGCTCCTGATTCCACTTTTAAGCGTATTTGGGACATTCTGTGATTGGAAACGTATCCCACTTTGTGAATGTATTTTAATGTCAATAACTCAAATTAAATCTTAAATAAACGTGTATCCATTCATGGTTGAAATACATAATGTAATATGCTGTATCTGGTCAGTGAAATGGCAAATATTGAAAATTGGGAAGTTTTGCTCTTTCTGGCACACTTCTGACTCCGCCCACTGACTCAATCCTCATGGTACTCCCGCCCTCTGATCCTCCGCCCACAGTTCCCCTCACTGGCACCACTGGCCAGACCTCATGAAAGCAGTGGCCTTTTAGCCTTCAGAAATAATGTTTTCATCCCATATTTACATTTTCAACAATGAAACTACAAATCCCATGATGCAACACGTGGAAAAGTGCAGACTGGCATCAGGACACTGGGCAGAAAAGCGTGTTAGTGTCCTAAGATGTGTTTGTCAGCAGCCAATGGCAGTGCACTGCTCTATGAGGGGTGACCACCAGCAAGGAATGTGGTAACGTCGCTGTAGTGGGCCTTCCGGTGGGAGGTAGGGTGACCAACCGTCCGTAAATTTCACGGACAGTCCGTAATTTCGGCCATCTGTCCGTTGTCCGTAAAGGATTCTTTAACGGACGCGATTTGTCCGTAATTTTAACCGGGCACTGATCACACCACCCTAAAAGCGGCACAGCTTCCACCCACCTCCCTTCTTTACTGTACCAAAGCTCAGATACTCAGCAGCATTGGAGAGGCACAGCGGGATGGCAACCCTCACACCTTCAGCCCTTGATGAGCTGTTAAGAGGTGTTTGAAGGTGACTGAGAGGGAGGGGCTGCAGCTTCAGGAGCAGGGGCATCTATTCAGATGCAAACAGCCCTGAATGCGTCATGTCTCTGCAATTTAGAGGGGCCTCACACATTCCCTTTCTGCCTAGGCCTTTAAACATCCTAGAACCGGCCCTGATTGCACCGAGGCAGCACGTGGTTCTCTTCACAGAGCTTAATTACTGTCACTAAATTGTAAGCAAACCTCGGTTCTTCAAACATGCAGTCTATAATGTAATAAAATAAAGAAATGGCACAATCGCAACCACACTGATTAACAAAGTATGGAGGACAATCAGTTAAATCAGTTCTCTTGGAGGATCGCCTTTAAAGTACTGTACATCAGAGGCGCAACTAGAGCCAAATTTCGGGGGGGGGGGGGGGGGGGGCTGAGCAAAAATTTCGGGGGGGCTGAACTTTAAGCAATAGGCAGAGTGGAGCTGCAGGGGCTCTTAGAAGGGGTGAAACAACAGCAAGGCCTCATTAACATGCAAATGGTCTTTTAACCCCTTCGCCGCGGCAGGAATTCTGCCGCGGCGCTGGGGGGGTTTGGGGGCAGTTGCGGGTCGGCTGTGCTCGTGACGGAACCACTCCGTCACGAGTCACGGTTGAGCTGTGCTCATGACGGAGTGGTTCCGTCACGTCTCCGCCCACTGTGCTAATCGCTCGCACAGGCGGGGAATTAGCGCCGCGTGGGCGGAGCGGCCGCCAACGGCCGCAGCATGACGGAACCACTCCGTCATGAGCACAGCGCAACCGTGGCTCATGACGGAGTGGTTCCGTCATGAGCGGGGAAGGGGTTAAAGACCTGTGAAGTGCTCGGGTGCAGCTGCTTTTTTGCCCAGGAAGGTGTCTCATCCCGGGCTGCCACACACGAGGGGGTGCTGAAGCCCTTTGAGTCCAATGGGTGTTGCGCGCCTGCTGTACATCAATGTGGGGTGGCAAAACTAACATTTTAGAAAGAGAGCCTGTCTTCTCCTTGTCTTGTCCAGGAGGGAGCCCTACCCCCACCCTGGAAGGGCCAAGATGATACCTGAATACTGCATGCCCACCCCTGTGCCCACCCTGGTGGATCCTGTTCACCCTCTTGTGATGGCTCTTGCCCCCCCCAGTGATGGCTCCTGTCCCTCCTCCCCCATCCCCCCCCCCCCATCTGTGATGGCTCCTGTCCCCCCGTGGTGGATCCGGTCTCCGCCCTGGGTGGCTTCTGCCCCAGTCCTGGAATGGCTCCTGCAGCGAGGGTGAAGTTCTTGATGGGCCTCTTCTCAAAAAGGGTCAGCTCAAAATTAATATGGAAAGGTGGGCGAGTGAGTAAGTGAAGGGATGGATGGATGGCTGGATGAATTAGTGAAAGGGTGAATGGGTGAATTAAAGATTGAATAGATGGAGAATGAGAGAGGATGGATGGATGGATTGATGAGTGAGTGGAAGGATGGATGAGAGAAAAGGTAAATAGCTGGATGTATGGGTGGAAGGGTAGCTGGATGGGTAAAAGGGTGGATGGATGAGTGAAAGGATGGAGGAGTGAAAAGGTGGATGATGAGTGAGTGGATGGATGAGTGAAATGATGGATGGATTGATGAATTGATAAGTGCAAGGTTGAATGGATGGATGGATGAGTGAAAGGGTGGATGTAAAGATGGATGAGTGAGTGAAAGGGAGGGTAGATGGACAAAAGGATGAATAGATGAGTGAAGGAGTGAAAGGATAGATGGATGAGAGAAAGGATGGATGAGTGATAGGATCAATGGATGGATTCATGAGTGGATGAGTAGATGGATGGGTGGATGGAAGGAAGAAAGGATGGCTAAGTGAAAGGGTCGATGGAGAGAGAAAGGGAGGATGGATGGATGGATGGCTGAAAGGGTGGATGGGTGGGTGGAAGGATGAGTGACTGGGTGACTGGATGAGTAAGTGAAAGGATGGCTGGATGGGTAAACGGGTAAATGGCTGGATGGATGAGTGAATGGATGGATGGGTAGAAGAGTGGATGGATGAGTGTACAGATGGATAGGGTGAATGGATGGATGAGTGAAAGGATGGATGAGTGAAATGATAGATGGAAGGATACATGATGGATAGGTTTGCAAATGGATGAATATGTGGGCTTACTTATATACGATTGCGCGACCTCCTCTGATGTGTCTGTAAAACTTATCTATAGGGGTGGGCGGAATTTGCGAAATCCACTTTCGCAAATTATCGCGAAAATGTTAAAAATTATCGCAAACACGCGGAAATATCGCGAAGATGCGGAAGTTTTTTTCCCACATGTTCGCGAGATTTTCTGCATGGTTGCGGCTCGCCAATTTACCCATGTGGTTGCTCGCGGGCGTGGCCATCTTGTTTTCAGTTGTGTGGCGGTGCATGATCGCGAGAAGAAAGACGTGATCGCGCGACGCATGACGTCACTGCGGGCGCGAACTGTCGCGAGACAGCGCAAATGGCTAAAAACAATACAACATCTCATGGAGAACGCGACCAGATCAAGAAAACTTGTCGGCGAACGCAAGGATTCAGGTAAGGCGATCGCGCGCGAATATATTATTTTACAGCGCGAGCAAGAAACAAATTATCGCCAAGCTGCGGAATGCGGAAATTTTGACATTATCGCGCTCTCCGTGGAACGCGAAAATGTCAAATTATCGCAATTTCCGCGAACGGAACAA
This sequence comes from Triturus cristatus, assembly GCF_964204655.1. NCBI lineage: Eukaryota > Metazoa > Chordata > Amphibia > Caudata > Salamandridae > Triturus > Triturus cristatus. Next base: position 8,087,478 of record NC_140592.1, read on the forward strand.
ATTTTTCGCCCAGGCCTACTTATCTACTGTCCTGAAGATTTGTCCTGAATTTTGACCTCCTGTCCTGAATTTGTGTCCTGAATTTTGACCCTTTGTCCTGAATTTTTACACTCACCGTCCTGAATTTGCACCAATGCCAGTTGGTCACCCTGGTGGGAGGGCCTCCACCCCAGCCCACCCTCCACCCGCCTGAATTGTGCACATGAATGGGTAGACATGTGTGCACATCCGTGGGTGACTCTACAGGGACTAAAGTCACGAGGGTGCTCATCCGTGGGTAGACATGGCAGGGACTAAAGTCAGATCTCACTGGTGGGTAACACTGCAGGGACTTAAGTCACCAGTATCCCCATCTATGGGAAGATACTTCAGGGAGTAAAGTCACGAGTGTGCACATCCGTGGGAAGACACTGCAGGGACTAAAGTCACTAGTGTGCTCATCCGTGAGTGGACAAGGCAGGGACTAAAGTCACGAGTGGGCACATCCATAGGGGGACAAGGCAGGGACTAATGTCACGAGTGTGCTCATCCGTGAGTGGACAAGGCAGGGACTAAAGTCACGAGGGTGCTCATCCGTGGGTAGACATGGCAGGGACTAAAGTCACGAGGGTGCTCATCCGTGGGTAGACATGGCAGGGACTAAAGTCACGAGTGTGCTCATCCGTGGGGGGACAAGGCAGGGACTAAAGTCACATCTCACTGGTAGGTAACACTGCAAGCACTAAAGTCCCACGTGTGCTCATCCGTGGGTGGACACTGCAGGGACTAAAGTCACATGTGTGCACAATTGTGGGTGGACACGGCAGGATGAGTGTGCACATCTGTGGGTGGACAAGGCAGGGACTAAAGTCACGAGTGTGCACATCTGTGGGTGGACACGGCAGGGACTAAAGTCAAGAGTGTGCACAATCGTGGGTGGACACGGCAGGATGAGTGTGCACATCTGTGGGTGGACAAGGCAGGGACTAAAGTCACGAGTGTGCACATCTGTGGGTGGACACGGCAGGGACTAAAGTCAAGAGTGTGCACAATCGTGGGTGGACACGGCAGGATGAGTGTGCACATCTGTGGGTGGACAAGGCAGGGACTAAAGTCACGAGTGTGCACATCTGTGGGTGGACACTGCAGGGACTAAAGTCACCAGTGTCCCCATCTATGGGAAGACACTGCAGGGAGAAAAGTCACATGTGTGCACATCTGTGGGTGGACACTGCAGGGACTAAAGTCAAGAGTGTGCACAATCGTGGGTGGACACGGCAGGGACTAAAGTCAAGAGTGTGCACAATCGTGGGTGGACACGGCAGGGACTAAAGTCACGAGTGTGCACATCTGTGGGTGGACAAGGCAGGGACTAAAGTCACGAGTGTGCACATCTGTGGGTGGACACTGCAGGGACTAAAGTCAAGAGTGTGCACAATCGTGGGTGGACACGGCAGGGACTAAAGTCACGAGTGTGCACATCTGTGGGTGGACACGGCAGGGACTAAAGTCACGAGTGTGCACATCTGTGGGTGGACAAGGCAGGGACTAAAGTCACGAGTGTGCACATCCGTGGGAAGACACTGCAGGGACTAAAGTCACATGTGTGCACATCTGTGGGTGGACACTGCAGGGACTAAAGTCAAGAGTGTGCACAATCGTGGGTGGACACGGCAGGGACTAAAGTCAAGAGTGTGCACAATCGTGGGTGGACAAGGCAGGGACTAAAGTCACGAGTGTGCACATCTGTGGGTGGACACTGCAGGGACTAAAGTCACCTGTGTGCACATCCGTGGGTGGACACGGCAAGGACTAAAGTCACGAGTGTGCACATCTCACTGGTGGGTAACATTGAAGGGACTAAAGACACGAGCGTGCACATCCGTGGGTGGACACTGAGGCACCAGCAGTCACTTCAGTGCACATCCGTGAGCAGACAGTGCCCGGAGTAGAACCACTTGTGTGCACAATGAAGTCTGAGGCAGTGCAGACATCCGTGCAGGCCACGTGCACCTCGCACGTGCCAGCAGACTCCGGGGCGTCACGTGGACTTCGGCGGGGGAGGGGCAGTAAGTGCACATGGCAGACACCACGTGATGTCTGAAAAAAGTGCGCAACTCCTGGTGAACTTTACACCTCGGCAAAGCGGAGCGCCGCGCTTCGAGGCGAGGCGATCACGCCAGTGACACGCTGTGTGACCTTCGACACACACCGTGCATGTGTTGACTGGGGTGGGTGTTGGCGTGGATACGTTTTTGATTAGATTTCGATGTTTTCAGGGAAGTTTCCTGCTGTTTTGTTCCGTTGCGGGTCCCATGGAGCGTCCTCTGTTACATGTTACCCCTAGAAAAGCATTCCTGTCCACGACCCACAGTTTATGAACCTTTTAAATCGAATTGTCAGGGCAAAAGGCTCTTTCTCTTCTTTTTGACCGAACTTGATCAAGTTGTATCTGTGCACATCGGGGGCACACGTGTGTCCAGCCAGGTACAGGGGCTTTAGCTCCCCCCCACCGTCAGCCTCCGTGGGATGGAGGGGGGGAGGGGGTGCAAGGTCCTTGTAGCCCGGTGGCTGCTCAGGGATGACGAAAGCCAGGCGGCAGCGGGGGTGCCCTGCACGGGGCACTGGGCACAGCCAAAGTCCGGCAAATAAATACGGGGATTAACACTCAACTCGCCTGACCTTAAGATTTATTTATTTAATTTATTTATTTATTTAATGCATTTTTATAGAGCGCGGACTTTACCCGAAGGTGTTAGAGCGCTTCACAATAGGAGCAGTAATGATACACGAGGAGAAAAATTACAAGTGAGCATGTTACAAAAGCAAACGTTACGTTACATGAGGCAATAGTGACAATTGTGCAGGTTACAAGAGCGTACAAAGTACAAGTAGAAGTATAATACTTCACTAAATGGCAGACACTCAAAACACAAGAACACACTAGGAAGGCACTTCTATAGGCATGGAGAACAGAATTTCCTATAATGGAAGGACTTCCTTCAGGGACTAGAGAGGGCGTGAATTAAATTTGGAAGTGTCTTTGAAGGAGGAGAGCTTTGAGGTCAGTTGTGAAGGCCTGGGAAGAGGTGGTGGTCCGGAGCTGAGGCGGATGTGAGTTCCAGATTCTCACCACGTTGCCTGAAAAGGATCGGGCCATCGATCTTTCATTATGAAAGTGGGAGGTTCCAGCAATAGATTTTCTGCATTGCGTGATGGTCTGGAGCCTCCAGAGAGTTTCAGTTTATCCGCCAGGTAGCGAGGGGGGGAGGAGTGCAAGGCTTCGTGGGTGATACAGGCAGTCTTGTAGATAGATCGTGCCTCGATGGGAAGCCAACGGAGGGTGGATAAAATGGGTGTGATGTGGTCGCTTCTTTTGGCCCCATATATGAAACGAGCTGCTGAATGGAGAACAGACTTCAGGGGGGACAGGTGGGATTTGGGGAGGCCAGTAAGAAGAGAATGGCAGTAGTCCAATCTGGAGAGAACCAGCGATTGGACCAGGGTTTTAAGGTCGTGCTCCGGGAAGAAGCGAAGAATCCTCCAAAGAAGCCGCAGTTGGTATCAAGCAGACTTTGCAATGGAATCGATGTGGGAGAGTAGATTGAGTTTTTTGTCGAGTATGACACCAAGGGATTTTGCGCTGTCGACAATGATGGGTTTATTGTTCAGTAGATTCATTTGATCCATCCATGATTGAACTGGGGGAGGAGAAAGTGAGGATGAGAGGAGGAGGAATTCAGTTTTGGAGGGATTCAGGATCAGTTGATGAGTTAACATCCAGTTTTGAATGGAGTTGAGAGTAGAGCTTAGGAAGGAGAGATCGTGAGTGGAGGCCACCTTAAGGTAGATTTGAGTGCCGTCCGCATATAGATGATAGTGGATCCCGGATTACTAAGGAGATTTCCCAAAGGTACTAAATAGAGATTGAACAATGTGGGTGCAAGTATAGAGCCTTGAGGGACACCTTGACCGACCGCCAAAGGAGATGAAAGACTGTTCGCTATTTTGATCATTTGGGATCTATCCGAAAGGAAGGAGGAAAACCATTTAAGCACAGTGCCCTCCATGCCCATTTTCTGTTGAAGAGTGTTGGAGAGTGTTGTGATTGACAGTGTCAAAGGCTGCAGAAAGGTCAAGGAGAATTAGAAGACAAGACTCCCCCGAATCGAGTGTCCGCAGCGCGTCATCAATCACTTGCAGCAGGGCTGTTTCAGTGCTGCAGTTTTGAATGAAGCCGGACTGGAAATTGTCCAGAAGATCATTGTCCTTGATATGACGAGAGAGTTGTTTCGCTACACATCTTTCTGTGATTTTCGCTAGAAAAGGTAGGTTAGTGATGGGGCGGAAGTTGCTGAGGTCGTTCGCATCAGCGGTGGGTTTTTTAAGCAGAGGGGTGACCTGCCCAGTTTTAAAGGAAACAGGAAGGGAGCCTTGACTGAGGGAGAGGTTGATCAGAGTGGTCCAATAGGAAACAGAATGGGAATAGAAGTCGATGGCAATGGCACCAGGGATGGGGTCAAGAGAATGGTTGGAGGGCTTTGTATCGAGGATGCATTTAAGGAGGGCATCTTCAGATATGGGGTCAAAGTTTTGCCAAATGGTTAAGGCTTTGCGCTCCTCTGTAGGGGTAGGATGAATGACCTGATCTACAAGTGATTTCACCTTTTCGTCAAAGAATATGGCGAATTCCGCTGCTTTCTTTGTGGAATCCTCCAACTTGGAGGTTGGGGGAGAGCTGTTTGGGTTCTTGATGAGGTTGAATAGTTTTTTGGGTCTATATTTGGCTGAGTCAAGGAGGGATTTAAAGTGCGACGCTTTTCCAAGGAAGATGTGCTTGTGGTACTTGGATCTTGCTGAACGAAGCGTGGCCAAATTATCGGTGGAGGACGCTTGTCTCCATTGTTTCTCCAGGATTCTTAGGTACTTCCTTTCTTCATAGACGGATTTGTTGAACCAAGGTGCTGAGGGAGTGGGCCTTTTCTTTTTGCTTTGGAGAGGAGCAACCTTATTGACTTCGACTGCAAGGACTGTGAGGCATTGGGAGGTGAGTTCGTTAACATCTAGGTCCGGGTCAAGCCTTGGAAGTGATAGCAAAGCAGAATCACAGAGGGTACAGAGGTCAATATTTTTAGTGTCACTGTGAAAAGTTGGCCTGGTATATGATGTTCAGTAATTAAAGTGACCACCTTGTACCATGCCAAGCAACCCTTATGGTGTGGTTGTAAGTCAACCTTTTCGGACTAGCTGCCCTAGTGGTAGCGTAGGCTAAGCAGTCTTTGAGGATAAACTCGTTAAAGCGTGTTAAGCAGGCTGTTTTACCAAATGCAACCCCCCTTTATACCAATGAAAGGACACCACACAGATATATATTGAAAATATATATGTATTTATTTCTCAAAGTATCCCCTAGACTCTTTATGAGCACAGGAGCACAAATCGTTAAACAAGAAAGTATCGCAATATACAGAAGTTGCACTTTATATGGATGGGCCCTGGTGGCCGCTCAAACCATATACTAAAATAGTGGTATGAGTACCACGACTAAGAAAGGGAAAAGGCCTAGGGCCTCTAGAATCGCTGGGCCTACAAGGAGCTAACTTTGGTTAGTGACCAGGAGGTCCACGGGTCGCGTGTGCAGTGAGGAAAGTTACACGCGGGCTCCCATAGGTTTTCAATGGGTGCGTAAAAGTTACAAAGTTACTGCAGAAAGGGTCTTCTGGATGGACTACGATCTTAGGATTCAAAACACAGACACTAGAGATGTTTCTCTACACTTGGGCACCGGAGTGCCAGCTTTACCTCACCCACAGGAAGCGGGTGCATAGGTCTCAAAGTGCGTCGGGTTTCGTCCGTCGATTCAATGGAGCCTGATGACAAAGATGCTGCAGGCGGTCGGTCCAGAAGAGATGCGGTGGATCCAAGGGTGGATCGGAGTTGTAGAAGACCTGAAAGCAGAGGGGACAGTGTTCACAGTCACTAGCCAGTGACCGGCGTGGCACCAGGTAGGTACCAGGCGATGTCGGGTGCAAACAGGCAAAGAGGTGTAGCTTGTCTCCGCAGCCACGTGGTCCCTGAAGGTCGATGACGTCCAGAAGTCGAGTCACGAGCTGTCCCACGCAGGCTCTCGCTGTCGGCGGTGTCGGCGACTCGAAAGAAGCAAACAAGCCTTTGCAAAGGCAGGAGTCGTGGAAAGAGAGGAAAGCTGATTGTTCTGACCAGCAAGGTCAGAGGGGCTGCTCTTTTGGAGAGCAGCTAGGGCCAGTCAGGAGCAACCAGACCAGCATCGTTGATTTCAAGTTTCGTCGCCAAAATGGCCACTAGCCAACGGGCCAGGGACCGGGCAGGCGCGTCGAGATGCAAAGTGCAGAGGGGCCCCACGCAGATCGTGGAGATGCTGGAGGGCTCACCTTTGGTGCAGATGCTGCTCGGTGGTTGGGCTTCTCAGGACCCAAAGCACAACTCGGAGGGAGCCTCTGTCGTTGCGCTTGCAGCTTGTCGTCAGTCTTCCAAGATGGCTGGCTCCACGTGTCTCGGTGCCTCCACGGGTTCCTACTTCTCAGGGACTGTGGATCGGGTGGTGTGAGGTCTGGAGGTCCAGGTCTTGTCGGGCTCTGGGCTCGGGCTCCGGCAGGAGGCGGCGGCAAAGCAGACGTTGGATGGCTGGTTGGTGCTTGCGTTAGCAAGATGGTCACTCCCTGACCATAGGGGAGATTTCCTTCAGTCCTCTGTGCAGCAGAGCGTCGAAGTTCCCGTCTTCTTCTTGTTGTTAAGTTGATTCCAGGATGTCTGAAGTCTTAGGACACCGCTCCTACCTTTAAGTGGATTCTAGGGGCCGGACTACCTGCTAGGTCCCTCCCTAAAGGTGGGACCAGGAAGGGGGGTGGTTACACCCCCAATCCTTTGTCCAGCTCGCCCCAGGTCCGGGGCTGGTGTGCCCCAGGACCGGTTTGAACTGGCATATGCACCGAGGCTCCTTGTGAGCCTCAGGCATGTCTGGTTTCTTTCAAGCCCTACCTGACCAATACACAAAATCCTGTCTGTGGTGGGGCACGCACCTCCCCTGGCAGGAAACCCTTTGTCCACACCTCCCAAGCTGGAAGGACTCCCAGCAGCAGGAGGGCAGACTTGTGTCTGTGGTGGCAGCATCCATTTTGTGGAGCTGAGGCTATGTCTGATTTTACCCGGGTTTCAGGTACTGTACATGTCGTGTCCCTCTAGAAGGGTGGAATGCTAACCCCGTCGCCAGAATTGGCGAGGGGTTAGTATTCCAATTCGTATGACACCTTACTCGACATGTTTTGATAAAGCCAAACCAAAGATAGCATTTAACCGCGAGGTTCATAATGCACTTAAGAGTATATGGTATGACGATATCTGGAAACGGTAGAAGGAAGTTGTTCCGACCACTGCAGACAGGCTCAGCTCATGCCAGAGCACCATCTCACATGGAACCAAGCACTCTGCCTTCAGGATTGTTAAGGCCTGCCATAGGAGTGACTTATAGGTTAACATGTGTCCCATTTAAGGTTAGGCATAGGTATACTACACCTAAGTAAGAGGTGGTTACACCAACTTACCCCAGCTGAGTGATCAGCCAGTTGTGTCAAATTTGTTAGGCCAGGCCAGGGGTGGCATAATACATGCTTCAGCCCCTGGTAGGCCTTAGATACACCAATGCCCTGGGTACCTAGTGTACACTGGTACAGGGGCTCACAGGGTGATCCACTTCCAATTGGTTATGCACCTAGGGTGCATAGTGTAAATTTAGTAGAGAGAACAGCAGGCTGGGGGTCTGATTAGCAGGCCCACAGCCTCAATATGTCAAAAACCAGTGAAGCAAAAAGCAAAAAGCAAAAATTTGGGGTGACCATAGGATAGCAGACCCTACTCTCCTACAGTCACGGAACCAGGAAGTAGCCCTCTTAGGCTGGCCGAGAGTTAGAGTGTGATAGGTGAAGAGAGAATGGGATGAGGAGGTGGTCAGACCAGTCTACATGAATAGGGGTAGCGATGGTCAGCAAGCCTGCTTTAGAAATAACAAGGTCCAGGATTGAGCCCTTAGAGTGTGTTGTTTCTGTGCAGTGTTGGATAAGATCATTTGCAGAGAGGAAGGTGGCCAGCAAATTCGCAGAGGTGTCTTGAGGCGAGCCCCAGTGGACATTGAAGTCACCCACGAAGATCTGATTGTCATTTTGCGAGTATTGGTCGCTGATGCAGTCCGTGAGTTCCGCCATAAACGAGGGGCTGCTACCAGGCGGGCGGTAAATGGCATGGAATCTGAGAGGTGAGCGGTGGTGCAATTGAAGCTCAAGAGATAGGCATTCAAAAGTGTGGAAGGAGCTGTTGGGAAGAGCCTTAAGTTGAAGGGAGTTTCTAAAGATGACTGCAACACCTCCCCCAACTTTGTCTATTCTGTCATTTCTAAATATAGAATAGCCTGTGGGTAATAGGAGATCAAACATAGAGTGAGAGGTATCGTTGAACCAGGCCTCTGTGAGGAAGAGCACGTCAATATTGTGAAGGATGATGGTATCGGAGATTTCAAGTTTGTGTTTTATTGCAGATCTGCAGTTGTGGAGCATACAGCGCAGCTCTGTCACGACTGTTTTGGTGACGGGGGCACTTGGGCTATGAGGGGTGATGGGGATATTGTACTTATGCAAGGGTGCTCGGGAGGGTTTAGGTGGATGAGTGGTTCTGACAGAGGAGATGGTCAGAATAGTGTAGATAGTAGGGTTACTTGGAGAGGAAAGTGGAAGAAGGGTGGCGTTCGAGGACTTGTGTGAGTTTGCAGACGACAGGTTATGCTTGGCTATTACGGGGTGTGGGGGCGAGGTGCCTCTCGTGGGAGGGTGAGTGTTTTCCAACGGAATTGAGGTGTATGGAGAGGTGGAAATCGTGGAGCTTAAAAGTGAAATGGTAGCTTCAAGTTGGGAGATGGAGGTGATAAGAGAGCCTAGCTTCTTTTCCAGAGAGAGTAAGGCAGAGCACGGCATGTTGGGTGGCTCGATGGAAACAGGAGGGGGTGCACTTGGCGGTGGAAGGCAGGGAGAGGTGGGGGAACGGGAGGGGAGTAGGGGAATAGGGTTCAGAGGTGGGGAAAGGTTTTGGATGAGAGCAGGAGTTGGTATACTAGGGGTAGGAGGAGAGTTGTCGTTGCAAGAAGGATAGGAGTTAAGGACAAAATTAGGGGGCGATAGGAGAGGAGCGACGCGGTGGGGCGGAAGGAGAGGGGGGAGTGTGAGGCGTTATAGGGGTGAAGGAGGTTTGGGAGGAAGAGAGGGGAGGGGGTTGGAGAGGTCCTGGCAGCTTGGTGAGGTGGCTGTGAGGAAGCGGGTATCAGGCAGAGTGGGGGGGAGTGGGAGATAGGGAAGTTGAAGAAAGGAAGTGGTTCTGCTAGGCCCGAGGGAGGGAAAGGGTTACCAGGGGGGGAAAAGGGGTAGCACAGCATTGCTGGAGGAGTGTGGGGAAGGAGCGAGATGGAATGTATTTGTGGAGAAATCGGGGTACATAGTGAGGGGAGGATGGGGAGGAAAATCAGAGAGGAGGAGGGAATAAGGGGAACGTAAGGAAAGTTAACTAGGGGAGAAGGCTGGAGGAGAGGTGGTCTAAGGAGGGGGGTGGCCGGTAGGGATAGGGGGGAGGAGATGAGAATGGAGTGCCAGGACGGTGCAGAATGGACGAGGAGCGTGTTAGCTAGAGGTAAGGCTGAAGTGATGAGGGGGGCATACTGTGAGGGGGGAAGAATGGGAGGTGAGGGCAGAGGGGAGAGAAGAGGGTCGACCTGTGCCTCCCAAGGGTGCAGCCTATTGGAGAGTGGGGGGGTCAAGGGAGGAGAAAGGGAGTAATTGGTGGAGCTAGATGAGTCAAGGGGTAACCCGGTCGCAGGGGAGGGAAGGGAAGAGGTGGTCAAAGAGAGAGAGACAGGTGTCTTTGGCTTGGATCATGACAGTACCGTTGTCATAGAGTGAAATAGTGAGGGAGCCATTGAAACAGAGCAGAGGGGGACATTTTTAGCTGTTTCCCATGAGGGATAGATGAGGAGGAGGTGACGTTAAGGGAATTGTAAAAGCTGGTGGACCAAGAGGGGGTGTCGTGAGTGAAAACAATGAGATCGTTTTTGAGCCTCCCATAACGACCGTTGTAAAACTGATCAACAAAAAGGGAATCAGGGAAGCATTCAATGGTGTTATGCTGGAAACGTTTTGCTGCAGCTTTAGTCAGGTTAGAGGGGTAAATGATTTTGTAGCAATTAATTCCAGACTTAACTCGAGTGGTGGCCATGTTGGGAAATTGTGGAGGAGGATGGTGGTGGGGATATGAGAAGGGTGTTACTAGGAAAGCAGTGGTGAGGAGAAGTATAAGGACAGGAAGTGGGCACATAATCTAGACGTCGAGTGAAGAGATCTGAACTAATGTGCAGTCCGGGGATAGAGGCGATTAGGAACAGGTTGTTACTTCAGAACAGGACTGATTCAACAAGATAGGACTGAAGATGGAGCGGTGTAAGAGGAAGATCACTGTACTTAGCATCATCCTGCGACACAAACCACATTATGCACAGCATCACATTAGGCGCCAAACGCATTGTACGCCCATAATCTCAACAGTCTAATATTGGACACTTACCTCCTAAGTATCTCCAACATTAGGGGCATAAAGCACAGGGTGGAACATAATCTCACTAGCATAAACCAAAGTATGCAAGACAACCTCAAAATCACAAAAACACAATTTAGAGGTAACTAGAACAGGGTCCGAAAATCAAACTACATGAAATACATTTCCTAGCACCACATATACACATTAGGGCCTGGCGCCCTACAAACCTCCCAGTCCCCCTGGCCAACTGCCCATCTCAAAGGGGCTCAAATGCCCTGTGTCCAGAATGTCGGGGCTGCTGCCAATGTAGCGAAAGTCCAGGGTGCGTACTTGCGCAAATCTAAACGTTGCAGCTGGCACTAAGTGCTGAGCAGTTGTGAAGAAATGGGGAAAGGAGTGCATTTCACTCCTAACTCAGACAGAACTGCCCCCAAATACCCTGAGCGTCTAGAGAAGGACAACTTTAGTCGGATCACCCGTTGGGAGAGGATTTATCTGCCCTTATTGTCCCTTCAGGGCCCCAGACTTGTGGTTGCTCCTTCCCTACTGTACATTAATTACCTTGCATGCCGTCTCTGTCACCTGTGAACAAGTGGAGGGTAGACCGATACGCAGCAGTGGTTGCCACTGCTGATGGGAAGCCTGCGGTGCACACCTCTTGCTGCCCCTGTCCCCACTTACTGCTCTTATCCGTGCGTCATGGGTGTGGTTGCAGGTGTCAGGAGGTCTCAGGTAGGAGGGTTCAGAAATGGAGGCTTGCTGTGATGCCCTTACTGCATGTGTGATGGCGGGTTCATCGCTATTGTGGTCTTGTGGGTTTCGCTTTCACCTCCTTTGTCCTCCCTGCTGAAAGCGGATCGACGGGCTCAGTGCCGTTTGGCGCCGCTGCAGGTTACTCCTTCCCTCTCTTTTTTCCTTTGCACTTTTGTCGGTGGGAAAGGTGGTTCTCCCCTGGACTTCGGGTTTGATGGTTCTGGCTTGGTATGCCCTGGTATACAAAAAAAGGAGCTTCCCTTTTGTATTCATTTAATATATCCAATTATGGACTCATATATTCTGTATTGTGAACCCGAGATAGAAAATCTACAGACTATCGCACCACAGGGATAGGATATGATATTTTTTATTAAAATACTTATTTCACAAATTTATTTTACAATATTACATCCAGGACTGCTTGGAGTTTTGCAGTCTCCATCAATAAATGGAATTCATACAATCCCAAACCATAAAAACACACATATTTAACATTTCTAATCAGTGATTGCACATAATTGGATTTAACATACAATAAATCATTTAAATAAAATAAACGAAACAGAAATATAAAAACAGCAAATACAATTTTTGTCCTCTTGTCGACGCGTTTCGGTGTAATATCTAGTTTGTAACACCTTCTTCAGGACCAACACATTAAAACAGCTCTCAATATCGATTAAAAACAATACTAAACTGGGGCTTCAACTTCGTTATCATAGATAGCCGTAGGAGAGTGTCTCAATTCACTGCATCCCAGATTGTTGCGCTAATGTCTTATACTGATGAATCCTCAATTTTAAGTTCGTATTTGTACTGATACTTTGATTATTGATTCAAAAGGCATTTAGACATTAGTAAAGCTTTACTTAATTCTTGGCTCTTTCAGTCATGTTCCATATGATGCGTTAATTTCAAATTACTTCTCGCAGTCTCTATGGTTTTCTTGCTTTCAATTAAATTCAAGCAGAAGCCAGTACCTTGTTGTACCGCGTAGCTTCACGTCTCACGGGGTTCTCAGATGTTTGTTGCACCATATACTATACTGGGACCGGGTGTATACTTTACACACCCGGTCCCTTTTGGTATACCTGGGAAACTCTCTCTTTTTTGTACCTACTTGGTATGCCCTGGTCCCAGCCCCCGATTTTAGGCGTCTTACTCGGGCTCACTTGGTCTCCTGTACCAGAGGGGAGCCTGCTCTCACGCTGCAGACTTCTGCTACCGCCTTCTACTACCTGCTGCCTCCCGCTACTGCTCCATATATCCCGCCGCTCCGGTTGTGATTACAGGCACCAGGGGGGTATGGTTCGCTCTGGCGGTTTTCAGCTGTGCACCGTCGCCGCTACTGTGCCAGTACCAGTGACTCACCGTCCTCCGTAGCTCACAGTTCTCGCTGCCTCCCACTACTGCTCCCACCTATGCGCCGTACCCCTTGCTGCTCCGGGTACATCTGCAGGTGCCAAGGGGTACGGTCAGAGTCTGGTGGTTTTTGCTGCACTCCGTCGCCGTTTCTGTGCCCGTGACTTCGTAGCTCGCAGTTCTCACTTTCACTTCCTTTGTCTTAGGAATTGCAGATCGCTGGGCTCCACGCCATCTTGTGCCTGCTTGGTTTCGCTTTCGCGCTCTACTCCTTTTAATTAGCTCCTTATTTATGCAATGGTGGAGGACACTCCGTTCGTCTGCTATTAGCACGGGAGTATCTGGCCACAGGCCGTTTTGCCCATGCGCCTGTTTGGGGGTTACACAGGGGTGCTGACTCTTATACCCGCTGCGGTGGTACGGTGGTGGCGGACGCCTCTCGACCCGGCTGCCTCTCTGCCTTTCCTGCCTGGGCAGGGCTGGTATGCACCGCTTCTTTGCGAGGGCGCCGGAGCTGTCTTTGCAGTGTCTGTAATCACAGCACCAATGCTTGTTTGTATCCTCTTCTCACAGCCAGGAGTATTGTACTGTCCGTGGCAGAGCTGCAGCTGTGAGAGGGTAAAATATCCACCATCGGAAGCGCTCTCTGGGGTCTGTTTTCAGTTGTGTACACGTGCATCATCTAGAAGGCTAGTGCACTGTCAAGGGAGCCCCCTCACAGCCGATAGCGCGGCCTCGCAGGAGTGTTGATACTGTACGCAATAGAGGAGGGGCTCCGGTGGTGGGAAGCGAGAAACCGTCCCGCTGGTGCTGCGGATTTTATTCGGAGGCGACCCACCGGGTTCTCGCTAGATCTGCCACTCCTGGGGGGCAACTTCAGGTCAAGCAGGTCAGGGCAGGCTCGGGCGATGAATCCCAGTAGGCCCCTTTATGATCCGATGTCTCTGGGCCCACCACGGCAAGCTCACCTCCTCAGTCACCTCGGAGGGGGTCACTCATCGCCTGCTGGGGGGAGAAATCGTCTAGTCCGGCCGGTCTTCCCCACACGGTTAACCGCCACCACAGGAGTGTATCAAGGCGCCTCTGCTCCACTCCGCTCCAGCCACTGCTCGGGCGTATTTCTATCTTACCTCACAACAGCCCCCTCCCTTGTTTCACCAGCCGCCCACCCCTCGGCTCATCTTGACCTTTCTCTCCATTACATCGTATTCATATCCCTTTCACCCCCTCACCTCTGGCTCCAAGCTCTCTATTTTTCCTCCCTGTATCCAGACTCTGCTGCCCGCTCCGTGATGGCAGTCCAAGCTCCAGATCTTTTCCTATCTTGCCATCCTCGTCACCCCCATTCTCCCGTTTCTGGACTCGAGACCTTCGGACACTGCATGAACTTCATCCTAACTCGGTGGAGCCCGAGCAACATGGCCGATTTCCGGTGGAGCTGCTTCGTCAGCTGTAGGGGAGATTGGCTGCGGCGCCCCGCTATGGGCAGATTTCCGGTGGAGCTGCATCGACAGCTATAGGGGAGATTGGCTGCGGCGCCCCACTATGGGCAGATTTCCGGTGGAGTTGCATCAACAGCTATAGGGGAGATTGGCTGCGGCGCCCCACTATGGGCAGATTTCCGGTGGAGCTGCATCGACAGCTATAGGGGAGATTGGCTGCGGCGCCCCGCTGTGGCCGTCACCTACCCAGCCGGACTTCGTACATATGTCTCGTCGTTTTCTCCGCTGCAGTCTCCTCCCTGTTGACTTCCAGCTCTCTTGGTGTTTTTGGGCTTTGATTTTTGTGTTCCTGCCATTTTGGGTTGGTTCGAACTATGTCCTCGACCTTGATCCCCCATCTTGTTGACCTTTGCTTGACCTGCTCCCCTCCCACTTTTTATTTCCCCCCCTTGGCTTCTTTTCCCTTCTCTCTCTCTTACATCACGCACTAGCAATGCTTACTACTGTTTTCTTGTGCCTTTCTTATGTGACCCTATGTGCTATTCAGTAGCAACTCTTGTTTTGACTTTGTAATCATTTTGTAATTTATTGTAAAATTTTGTAACCTGCAACTCAATGTTTCATTATGTAAAGCGCTCTGATACCTCCGGGTCTAGCCAGCGCTATATAAAACTCATCAAATAAATAAAATAAATAAATATAAAGCTTCTTGGCATCCATGCCACCCCTCCCGAGTCTGGCGGGAGACTATTGGTTTCACGGCTCCTCCGATTCCTGCATGCAGAAACCCCCTTCGGAACTTTCTGAAACTGCCAAAAATAAAACCAGGCCTGCCACGCTCGCTCCAATCTCCCCTCCATGAATTACCTGCAGGGCACAAGTCCTAAAGAAAGAAGTGTGGGCACTAAAGTAGTTAGGCAGTTTGCAAGTAACATCATGACGCATGACATCACACATGGCATCACAGGAATTTACATCATAGAAAGTGGCATCACAAGCCACGACTTTACAGGAAGGGGCATCACAAAAAGTTACATCAGGGGGCCGATTCCAATCATGGAAAAAGGCTGTACGAATAGTCGTACGGAGCGTTTTCTCCGTACGACTCGTACCAGGTAAACTCATTCTACAACCTAGGAGTACGATTCGTACAGAAAGCCTTTTTCTGTATGAATCGTACAAAGACCATACAGCAAAAAAATACCCACGATTCCAATCCGGAACTGCTTGTACGCGACGTCCGCAGGTATTTCAGCAGCGTTTTCCGGCCCAGCAAGTACGATTCGTACCGACGTCACTACGTACCTCGCTGTGATTACGGGAGCGAAAAACTGCCGGGAAAGCAGAACCCTACGCCACGGAGCCACGGAGCCCCGGTACGCGACGTACAGCCATGAACCCCATCGTACATGTCATCCCGGTCCTCTTGGCCTACGACCTGGTGCACCGCACCCGACGCACACGCCGCAGAAGGTGAGAACAACACCCAGAGGCCGGGGGGGTGAGGGCCAGGAAACATACCCCATACGCAAACACAAACCTATAATATGGAGGCCATACATTACCACCAGGGTCTGGTCACTTGGGGGGGCGTGGCCAGCAACCCCTGCATACCGCAACAACGGAAGTGGACGTGTACGGTGCGTACCACACGTACCCCTACTGCACCATGACAACAGTGGTACGGACCGTACCCACGCATGAATGCGTGGGTACGGTGCGTACCACACGTCACCCTACGGCACCATGACAACAGTGGTACGGACCGTACCCACGCATGAATGCGTGGGTACGGTGCATACCACACGTACCCCTACGGCACCATGACAACAGTGGAACGGACCGTACCCACGCACGCCCGTTACGACAGCAGTACATTTTGGATATGAGGCGTACACACGCCAGGAATGTGGGCATACAGGACTGGCCCAGCATGTTACCGTCATATTGTTGTGTGTGTAGGTCCTGGCCAGCAGTGTACAGCTCCAAGGGGGTGCGTGGGTGGGTGCATATCACTACCAGCAGTGGACAGACATATGGGGGTGGGTGCATATCACTACCAGCAGTGGACAGACATATGAGGGGTGGGTGCATATGACTCCCAGCAGTGGACAGACATATGAGGGGTGGGTGCATATGACTCCCAGCAGTGTCCAGACATATGAGGGGTGGGTGCACATGACTCCCAGCAGTGGAAAGACATATGAGGGGTGGGTGCATATCACTACCAGCAGTGTCCAGACATATGGGGGTGGGTGCATATCACTACCAGCAGTGTCCAGACATATGGGGGTGGGTGCATATCACTACCAGCAGTGTCCAGACATATGAGGGATGGGTGCATATCACTCCCAGCAGTGCCCAGACGTATGAGGGGTGGGTGAATATCAGTATCAGCAGTGTCCAGACATATGAGAGGTGGGTGCAGAGTCCTCCCAGCAGTGGACAGCGATATGGGGGTGGGTGCATATCACTATCAGCAGTGTCCAGACATATGAGGGGTGGGTGAATATCACTATCAGCAGTGTCCAGACATATGAGAGGTGGGTGCAGAGTCCTCCCAGCAGTGGCCAGACATGGTGGTGTGTACACCATCCTACAATTAGCAAAACTCCATGGGTGCATGAAGGCATACACAAAGTGCGACTATATTGAGAGTGGCATGCCAATACATCACTGACAGCAGTGTCCTACTCCCATGAGGATGGATGTCATTCACACACTGCATGACACACCACATGTGGGTGTGAGGACATACAACACATGCATACCCGCCCATGGCGGATGCCCCACAATACACACCCTGATTTCATGCCAACAGACTGTATAGTCATGGAAATGCATTCTAAAATAAGTTAGCCAAGGGGAGCACACACTGTTACGCACATCACAGGAGTGATAGGAATGTCCAGGTGCTGTTCCAGCCACCCAGATGTTGTCTCTCATGTAAGGAATAGGGTTCACTGCGACTAGATACGATGCCCACAATTGTGAGTCAGGTGCCCAAATACCCTGCATTACACGTGCCATTTGTGTGTTAGGCCGTGATTACACACATGCATAGTGCTGAAAAGGGGCAATTGGTCCCTGATGCCATTCCTACATACCCAAAACACAAGTACAGTGACTGGCAAGGATGGCACAGACGATTCAGCAGGAGACATCGGTGAGCAGGCATGGCCATTGTTGAAGGGATCCGTCACCAACAAAGGATATGTTGACACAGGTCAGCACAACAATTGTGCTACTGTTTGCAGGGAACATGTCAGGTGCCACAGAGGAAGGAACACTCCTTGGGACAATGTCTCACAATCCAAAGGAACACACACTACCAATGATTCTTTGCAGAGACATTGAGATGGCACACAGATACCATGGTCCACCTCATGACCATCATGCTAAAAACATTTCTCAGAACCCTAACACATTACCAGAACACCAACTTCATGGGCCTCATCACCAACATCAAGTGCCTGAAATGCAATAGTGTTGAAAGTAAAACAAAAGGCTTTATTCAGCACACAAAGTTCGAGTACAAGGGTGGACGTATGCGACTGTGTCCACCCCTACCTTGCCTGCAAAAATACTCAAGGTTTGTCGACCGGGGGGCGGGGGGGCATCATCAGTGGGAGTACCAGGCACCGCAGGGACAGGAGTGGGTTGGGTAGGTGTGGTGGGTGCAGGGCTGGACGTCTCCACCACAGGGGGTGGGGCAGCGCCAAAGGTGAATGTGAGCACCTCGCTGCACACTGCTGCCAGGGCGTCCAGAGGAGCCCCTGCACCGGAAGGAACACCAGGGCCAACAGAGGGAGGGGTTCGAGGAATGGGGTGCAGCGCTCTTGAGGGAGCGGTTGGACATGGGGTGGACTCAACTCCCCTGGTCGGAGACTTCCTCACCCGCTTGCGGGCTGGTGTCACAGTGGGGCTGGGGGCCAGACCGGCCATGTAGGTCTCTTTGGGTGACAGTTTGGCAGGGGAGCTAAGGGGAGTGGATTTGGAGGAAGTGGGTCATGAGGACTGCGGACTCTGACTGTGTCTGCGTGTCTGCCATTTGCCCCCAGACCCTGTGGGTGTGACTACATCCCCCTGAGTGTGCGTGCCAGGAGGTGTGCGCTGTGCCTTAGTTGGTGGTGTGCTGGATTTGTCTGTTGTGGTGTGTGCCTGTGACTGTCTGTGTGTGCTTTGGACAGGCATGGGAGAGGGCAGTGTGGATGGGTCTGGGGTAGGGGGGGACGGAGCGCCGCTTGAGAGACACTGCTTCTGTCAGTGAAGAGTCCATGGACCGCAGAAACCTGCGTTGCTCAGTCATCGGTGATGACATGCCCTCCACGAACGACACCAAATGTGTGAGCAGTCTAGTGTGTTCATGGAGAACATGCAGCATCGATGCCTGACCAACCTGCAACTGCCGCTGTGGGTCGACAGACTCTTCACTGAGGGCAGCAGGGGTGACAGGGGCAGGGGCTGCGGTGCCTGGTCCGAAGGAGACACGGTGGGACCGTGCACGGACAGAAGGGACGGGAGCAACTGGGAGGGCGGAGATGGCAATGGAGGAGGCGGGTACAGATGGTGGGATGCTGCCAGATGTTGTTGCATCCTCCGCCTCCTCAAGGATGTCAGCCTGGGACCCGTCGGTGTCGTACATGCTCTCGCCTCCGGACAGGTCCTCCGACTGACTCCCCTCGCCCTCCGTGCCACTGTCTCCTGCTGACTCCACAGCACTGGTGGCACTGTCGCTGGGTCCCTCCTCAAGGTCCATGCCGGTGTCTCCCTCACACAGGTACGGTGCGTTTCACACGTACCCCTACGGCACCAGTTGCACAGTGCGTTTGACACGTACATGTAGGCACTGGTAGTACATGTACGTGTACAACTAGTGCATACACGGACTTGTACACGTACGTGTAGGCACTGGTAGTACACGTACGTGTACTACCAGTGCGTACACGTGTACAACTAGTGCATACACGTACTTGTACATGTACGTGTAGGCACTGGTAGTACACGTACGTGTACAACTAGTGCGTACACGTACTTGTACACGTACGTGTACTATGGTAGTACACGTACATGTACAAGTACGTGTACGCACTAGTTGTACACGTACGTGTACTACCTCAGTACACGTACGTGTACAAGTACATGTACGCACTAGTTGTACACGTACGTGTACAAGTACGTGTACGCACTAGTTGTACACGTACGTGTACTAAGGTAGTACACGTAAAGTACGTGTATGCACTAGTTGTACACATACGTGTACTACCTTAGTACACGTACGTGTACTACCAGTGCGTACACATACGGGTACACATTTCACATGCTTACAATGGTAATACAGCCATACACATGCCAGGAATGGAGGGCTACGAGTCGCACATGGATGTCCATCAAGTACTTATCATTGCATACTGTCATGTGCAGGCCCTAGGTGTGTTAGCCAGTGATATTGCACAGGTCATCTCATCTAGTTGCACAATTGATATGTTCTGACCTGTGGACACATGTCATGTGTGATGGGACACGATGTGGCACACATCACCTTGACACTTGCCACATGTGTGTCTGTAGTCCAACTGTGCCATGCATAGCAGCAGTGGGTGGCACAGTCACCAACACCCGCACCTGTCTCCTGATGCCAGGGACAGGGACACTTTTGTCAACTGACCTGTCACGATCAGCGTGCCCCTTTGGGACTATGTCAGGTGTGTGTCATGTGTTCCCAAGAGCTTGATGTCAGTGTCCCGTCAACGGCATCTGCTGTTGATGCATCCAACAGGGGTCTGTGTGGAGATGGGCATGTAACACATCTACGCACACCATGCCACATGTGGATTCCCAAGGCTGTAGGGTCTGTGTGCATCGGACATCATATATTTTCTGTCATGCATGTGTTTGTTGTCTCAATGGCTGTGTCTTTGGGTTGTCACATGTACCCCTTCATCGCACTGTGTTTGACATGTACATTTGACATTCCATGTGACCTGTGCGTGTGCCTTGCAGTCAGCTGTCTGGATGAGATGACATCCTTCAAATGCAGCTATGTGGTTGTGTGTCACTCCGGTGATATCTGTGGCTCTTCACTCAGACTGGCCCCCAAATCATTTCAGGGCATGTCATGTTGACTTGACAATCAACAGGTGTATCAGGCTTTTTGTAGGAGTGCCAGCAAGCTGCCATCTGTGTCCTGGATGTATTGCACACACCCGACTCCATAGTTACCTGATGTGTATTAGCAGTGTAGCATGTGCTATGTTCATTGACATTGATGTTGGCCGACTCTCAATCTTCATTCTTCAAAACTATGTTTTGCAGGGCACCACCTGTCCCTAGACTAATGCCAGACTTGGGTGCCATGATGGAACGTTCCTGCATCCGCCGTTACAGATTCACTCAACAGTTGATTGAGGACCTGACAAACAGGCTGGCACCACACCTCCAACCGCAACACAGGTATCCTACTGCACTGACCCCCAAGATGAAGGTGATGGCAGCCTTACATTTTTTTGCCACAGGTATGTTTCAATTGACCATAGCTGATGTAGGTGGTATGTCCCAGACTATGTTCAGCCGTGTCCTGCGTGATGTTTTAGCAGCCATATTGGAGCACCTTGATGAATTCATCAAATGTCCGACTCCAGAGGGGTTGAGGGATGTCAAGGGGGATTTCTATGCCCTGGGTGGGATGCCCCATGTAATTGGGTCCATTGATGGTACACATGTGGCTTTTGTACTACCACAGGCACAGGAACAAGCCTATCGCAACCGCAAACATTACCACTCGATAAATGCCCTTGTGGTGTGTCTTGCTAACATGCTGATTTCCCATGTCTGTTCACGTTTTCCAGGATCAGCACACGATGCCTACATCATGAGGCGTAGCAGGGTGCCACAAATGATGCAGCGGTTGCACAACGAACGAGCATGTCTTGTTGGTGGGTATAGTCTTTTTGTCCTATGTGTTGCTGTCTCTTACGGCATCTCCTGACCCACTTATTTACATGATGTTTCCATGTAGGGGACTCTGGCTATCCCAACATGCCATGGCTGATGACACCTCTTCGCAACCCAAGAACAGCTGCAGATCACCGGTACAACGATGCACACGGGCAGACCAGGCGAGTGATTGAGAGGACGTTTGGACTCCTGAAGAGCCGATTCCGGTGCCTGGACAAGACAGGTGGGCCCCTCCCTTATGCCCCGGAGAAGGTCTGCAAAATCTTCATTGGGTGCTGCATGTTGCACAACATGGCAGTTGAGAAGGCAGTGCCACTCATCCTGGATCCAGATGAGCAGGAGCATCCACCTGTGGAGGATCAAGGGCTTGGTCACGGGGCTAGTGATGCGGAGGAGGAGGGGGATGATATCCAGAGTCAGCTCATACGCAACTTCTTCTCATAATGGTGAGTCACCGGGTATGGGTGTGCAAGCTTGTAGCATTGATTGGCATGTGTTGCAATGTGTGTGTCCAGCTGACTGAATGCAAAGTGACTTGGATGTGTGTTCTGATGTGTCACTCGAGTGATGATGTCATGCAACACAGTTTTGCGGAGAGACTTGATTTACAATTTACATGTGTGCAACATTGTTCATGTTTTGTACACTTCCATGTGTTGGTTGAGAATTGTTTTAGGTGACTTCTTGTGTGTCTGTCATTCCCAGTTATTTTGCACCTGTTGTCTGCTCATGTCATCTTTGTCCTCCTGCTATTCCTCGTGAGGATTGCAACGTGTGCTGAATCAGCGTTCCATGCACGGACATGTGGAAATGTCAGTTTGGGTAAGGATTGCAGCAAGGCTTTTTGGTGGTGGTACGGGTTGGGAATGTGTGGTGACTGCTTCTGTGCATGTTGTGGTACCATTCATACATGTCTTCTCACCATGGAGCATATCACATGTAGCATCACTCCCATGACATGATAGTCACCCTTCTTGACAGTCATCTGTAGTGGAGTGTGGAGTCTGATGAAGGCATCAATGTGCGTAAACCTTGCCTCTGAAACATTGCTGATGCTACGGGTGGACATAGTGTGGGACATCACAACAACTGGCTCTATGGTGATTTGCAGCATCTCCGTGTGCAGCAGGATGTGTTTGGCTCATCCCCTTGACTTGTGTGCCAGTTCATTGGGATTTACAACATCTGTGTTGTGAACGGGGGGTCCAGCGTATGTCCCACATGTTCTGTCAACTGACTTGTGAGTCTGTGCGTATGGATGCATTTCCCTTTGTGTGAGTGAGTCTGGGACAAGGCAGACCTACTGGACTCCTACAGATCTAGCCGGACTCTTGTGCAAACCTTGCAATACAAAGAACCATCATTTTCCTTACAGCCCTGGAAAACGCCACACACAGCCATCACCATATCATCAGCAAGGACAAGTGGAGATCCTTCAGATAGGGCCGAGGCACCAAAACACACGACATCAAGGAGCTCATCAGCATTGTGAGGGAACTGACAGCAGATCTCCATCCAAGACACCCCACCCTTGCAAGGCAGATCCCATCCCTTGCAACTTTCTACCACTGCAAGCTCATGGCCATGGACAACAGCCTTGGCACACAGAGGCAGACAGCACTATTATCCGCAGGACAAACCCCCCTCAGGTTCTGGACTCCCGTCAGCAGCAAGTACACAACCGGGCTCATGTGCAACATACACTCTGGCTCTCCATCAGGCCCCTTCCCACACAACATCTAAACCACATCCTTGAAGCCCACGTCCAGTGCGTCATGAATGTCTCTTTTGAGTTTGCCACATTCCATGGGTGCAGGAGGCATGCAGAGACCCAGGCCCTTCTTAAACAACGGACGGCAGTACCGCAGGATCTCGTGGTACATCACCCTGCTTCCCTACCCAGCAAATGTCATCCGGAAGACACTCAACAAGCAACTGACCAATTTCCTCCATGCAACCAGCTGCAGCCAACCGTCACCAGACCGTTTTCAACAGTAATCACACCACTGCAACCGTCATCATTGCCACCACCAACGACTACTTTGCCCTGCTCACCAATGGTGAGGCCACCACCCTTGACCTCTCAACGGCATTCTACACCATGTGCTACCACACTGTCAGCTCACACATCTCCAACACTGGTATCCAGAGGAGGTCCCAGGATTAAATCAGAAAGTAGCTCACCAGCAAGGCCCAGGGAGTCTGCCTCCACCCTGCAACATGTAGTACACTGGGGTCATCTGGCCCATTCCACAGGGCTCTTCTCTCAGCGTGACGATCTTCAATGTCTCCATGACCCCCCTCTCCACCATCACATGCGCACACAACCTCATCATCATCTGGTATGCCATTGACACCCAGCTGCTCCTCAAACTCACCAAAGAACCAGCCATTGCCAGATCCAAACTTCAAGAAGGCATGAGATCCGTTGATGAATGGCTGAACATCAGCCATCTGAGGCTGGATTTGGACAGGACAGAGGTCATCATCTGACGATTGTCCCCTTACGGCTGGGTCAACTCCCTGCGTCCCACTGGTCTGTGCACCGCACCAGCACCCAGTGGCCACGCACGCAAGCTGGTGTTCATCATGGACCCAAGACTGCTTTTTAACCATAACTGTGTAGCGCTGGGTCACTGACTGTTGTGGGTGGCACGTGAGCGCTCTGTTATTCTTATCTGTGTGTATTGTATTGTACCGGGGATTGGGGGAGCCGAAGGAAGGAATTTTAGAGAACTGCAATAGACCGTGTTTAAAAACTGCACTTACCCGCACTATAAAAAAAAAACTCCATTCACTCTCGCATTTTGTGAGGGATAGAGCATTGGTTCCTCCTCACTGAGAAGTCGAGGAGCCTTTCTCCTCACTTCCGGTCGACACCAGAGCGCCGCCATTTTGGTTGACGCTCTAGTGGTTGAACCACTACAGCTGGGCCTCTATTTAGGAGGGGCCATGCAAGCGCGCAGCGCGCGCGCGCCGATGGCGCGCCAGAGGCAAGCCCGTCTGCGCCTCGACCGCTCCTAGCGCCAGCCACGCTGAGCGGCCCGACCAAAGTCCTTTTAAATATACAAAGGAACAACTATTGGACATTAGGAACAAGGTCAGTGGGGGAGAGAAGGTTACTAAGGCGTTGCAGCCCAGCCCGGTCCTTGAGTGTGGCTTGCTTAACTGCCGCTCCCTGGCCAAACACCATCAGGAGTTGTCAATTCTGGTGGAAGATCTGCAACTGGATGTGTTATTTCTTACGGAGACATGGTGTAGTAATGACTCCCTGGTGGAACTGGGGCTCGCCTGCCCGGAGGGCTATAAGATTTTTCATAAGCCCAGAGTAACGGGGAGAGGCGGAGGGGTCGGTGTGATGTTTAAGGATACCTGGGATTTTGCCCCGTTTAAGGTTGATGAGGTGGTGGGTATTGAGCTATTAAGATTCACCCTACAAGAACAGAGGGGGGGGGGCTCCTTACTGGGATGGTCGGCTATAGACCCCCAAGCTCTAATACTCAGTACCAGGCGCTCCTGGATGTCATCGTGGCTCAGTCACTGACACACTCCAGAATGCTGCTCCTGGGTGATTTCAATTTGTGGGAGAATGGTATTTTAGACGGCCACTTAAGAGATCTCAGGGAAACCTGTGAGAGCTGCAACCTGCATCAGTTGGTCCAACAACCCACCCATCAAGGGGGGCACATTCTGGATCTTCTGTTCGCGGACTGTAATGAAACTGAGGTGATTAACATTCTACCTCAGACTTGGACTGACCACTTGCTGATCCAGTTTCGGATTCGAATACCTGGTGGAGAAGCAACTAGGTTGCCTCCTGTAACATATCGCATGGGGAGAGACTGGGCTAAACTTAAGAAAAGTAGGGCGGAGCCACTTTTTCAAAATCTGCCTCCATTTGACCCCTATGGGTCAGTGGGTACAAATTATCGTCTGTACAGTAATTATATCCAGGAAGTACTGGATCAGCATGTGCCTCTGAAGCGCCTGAAGGCCAGAACTAAACATTCCGCACCGTGGTTTACTGAAGAGCTGAGTATTACACGCAGGTCCTGTCGGCTGGCAGAGAGGAAATGGCGCAGGCACCACGCTGAGCATGACAAAGTGGATTTCAAAGGGGTGCTAGCTCAGTATAAGGAGCTGATTGTTAAAGCCAAGGCAGATTTTTTAACAATACTATCCTGTCAGCATCGAATAGCGACAGAGCTCTCTTTAAGATCGTCAGAGACCTCTCCACCCCCACTAGTCTGGGAAATAAAGAGGTCGCCTCGCAGGCACTATGTGATAAAATTGCCTCCCATTTTGAGGAGAAGATTTCAAAAATTGTAGGGGGGCTTACTTTGTGTGACGCCTCCCCCCAAAACATTCATGGTCATAGGTCTGCGGAAGAACCAGGGGTGGTAACCTCTTTGGAGCACTTCACACCCCTTACAGACGAGCTGTTTAACAGCTGTGCACAGAATGTGAGGTCAGGGTCTCCGCTAGACCCCCTACCTAACAAGATCTGGAAAGAGCATGCACAGGCACTGCTCCCTCGGATGTGGCAGATATGCTGCCAATCCTTGGAGGATGGGGTGGTGCCTGAAGCATGGAAGCTGGCAGTGGTTACTCCCCTATTAAAGAAGCCATCTCTGGACCCAGGAGATCCCACTAGTTTTAGACCTATCTCCCTGCTGCCTTTTCCTATAAACATTCTTGAAAAGGTAGTGAGTAGGTCTCTCTCAGGGTACCTGGAAGAGTTCCATCTCCTGGATAAGAGCCTGTTTGGCTTCCGGCCAGGTCATGGAACGGAGACAGCTCTGGTCACCGTGCTGGACAATCTGCGGATGCGGGCTGACAGAGGCCTTTCATCAGTATTGGTCCTCTTAGATATGTCAGCCGCATTCGACACGGTCAACCATCGAATTCTGTTGAACAGATTGGAGCATCTGGGAGTTAAGGGACGTGCTATGAGGTGGATGCAAACCTATCTTACAGAGAGACAACAGGTGGTCACCCTGTCTCCCTTCACCTCTAGCAGGACCTTGGTGGAGCATGGGGTCCCTCAGGGTTTGGCCATTAGCCCCATCCTCTTTAATATTTACCTGCAGCAATTAATCTCTATTATCAAGTCGCATGGGGTCGACTTGGTCAATTATGCAGACGACACCCAACTGGTGTTCTCATTGGAGGGGAAGGGTGCTTTGACTATGGATGACTTCCAGATATGTATGCGCCAGACTTCGGACTGGCTTAGGGCCAACTCCCTGCAGTTTAATGGAGGAAACGCAGAGGTGCTCTACTGTTCCTCTGCAGGAGTACGTGACATGCCTTTTGACCTCAGACTGGCCCCAGAGGCGGAACCCATTGTCCCTGTGACAACAGTGCGGAATCTGGGGGTTATGTTTGACGATAATCTTCAAATGGCCACTCAAGCTAAAACAACAGTGGGGGTTTGCTTTGCTCTCCTGAAAGCCTTACGACAGATTCTACCTCTTCTGCCAGTGGAGAAAAGACCTCTGGTGGTACGCAGTATAATCCTGAGTAGGCTGGACTACTGCAATTCTCTGTACCTAGGAGCCCCTCTTTACATCTTCCAGAGCTTGCAGAGGGTCCAGTCTATGGCAGCCAAATTGGCGCTGAATAAGAAACGCGGATCTTCAACCACGCTGGCGTTACAAGAGCTCCATTGGCTTCCTATAAGGGAAAGGGTTAGGTTTAAAGCCCTATGCATTGTTTACAGAGCGGCACACGGTCTCGGCCCAACCTCCCTGCAGGAGAAACTGTCCTGGTAGAAGCCTCAAAGGACTCTACGCTCTTCAAATGCTTCTCTGCTAACCACTGGCAGGGTTAAGAAGGCCAGGATGGGGGGCAGGGCCTTTAGCACAGTGGCATCGCGGTGCTGGAATGATCTCCCTCTGAATATTAGACAGGCTAACTCTCTAATGGATTTTAGGCGCAGCCTGAAAACCTGCCTCTTCCCTAGGGAGAAGCCCTTGATCTCCTAATTCTGCACTTCTTGGCCGGCCTCTGCATTTCTCTTTGGTTTGTCTGTGGTTACTTGGCTGGTTAAAAGTCTCTTTACCATCTCAGTCTTAGCGCCAGGATACCCGTTGGGTGACAGCAGCGCTCTACAAGAACAAAATACAAATACAAATACAAATAAATCGCTCACAATTCCCATGCAACTCACCAGCATCTGTACCTCATGCTGCAACACCCTCCACATGCTGCTAATGACCCCCAGAGAGATCCACTCCAAGGCAAGACACACCGTCCCCCTGGTCCAGGACACCAGCCGGCTCAACTACAGCACCGGCCTCTACGGAGGACAACAGCAAAAATGCAGGAGATCTTATCCACATCCAGGGTGCATCCGCACACCTCATCTGCAACATCCCCCGCCCCAGCCACATCACCGTCCACCTGAGAGAGGTACAATGGCTCACTGTGTGCTGCAGGATCACCTCCAGACTCCTCAACCGCACTCAGGAGGCAGTCCACAACCCCAGACCCAAACCGACCTTGGACCTGTGTCATCCAACACCCCGTTGGCCCAACTCCATGCAGCCCACCTTGCCCTGGCCACCATTCATCACATCCACATAAAATCTGCATGCAGGAGATAGTTCTCCCACCTCGCAAAACAGACCTGGTACATCAACATGACCCATGACCTCTACACCTTCATGTAACTCTTCCAAATTGGTCTGTCTGAGCAATATAGCAAGCCCCCCCTCAGCAGCTTGAGGCCATCACGGGTGAGTGTTGGGCTCCATGTCTGTATTTTGTGATACATTGTGAACCATGTGTGTCCTCGACCGGACTCAGATCCAAGTGTATGGATGGGTGGAGTTAGTTCCACACTCAGGCATACTTCGACATATCCCCACACGTATGTTGTGGACTCATGCTAAATGACTGCAACATGAAATTTCAATTATTAATTTTTTAATTTCTAGCTCTGGGGCGTGATTTGTGCACAGAAAAAGGGTCAATGCAGGGACCATAGAATCCAAAGTTCACAGGGGGAGATGGGATCCTTGGCATTTGAAGTCATCAGAGTCCAGCCTACAGTGTTTGGCATCATTGGTCAGACTGTGACCAGCAAGTCCATGTGGCAGATGATGTCAGTCAATGAGGTGATGCTGTCGCACATGAAGGCCAGGTGCCAGGCCAGGTGACCTGGGAGATGTGCATGGGCCGCTGCCTCTCACGGTCTTTTCCGTGGACGACCCACATTCCTCCGGGGACCCTCAGATGCAGGCCTTGACGATGCTGGGGACGCTCCGTCGGGCGAATCCTCCTCCTCTTCCTCCTTCCCTGTGGCTGGTGCTGGTCTGCGCCTGGTGGCACAGGGAGGGTTGCCCATGTTGTCGACGATCCGACGGAGTGAATGACTTATGTCCCTTTGCACCGCCAGGAGCTCAGTCAGTCTTTCCTCCATCTGTCCTTGGTGTTGTTGTTGACTGGTGTGTTGCTCGGCCTGCTGGTTTTTGATCTCTGTGAGGGTCACCACTACCTGGCTGATCTCCCTGGTGTCACGCCGGTATGCCTCCATGATGGTGGGGATGTGTGACATGCCGGTCCCTTTAACTGGCTGGTCAGGTTCTCGCCTCTGCCTGCCTCCACTCCCACCACCCCTGCCCACACGAGCCTGGCCTGCCGTTGTGGGCACATCGGGTCGACGGGACCCCTGAGGGATGGCAGTGGCGGTGTTGTCTGCCTCCTCCTGGGTGCCCACCGCACCTTGTCCCTCCTGGTCAGACTGGCTCTGTTGTTCACTGCGGGCAGGGCTCCTGGGTGTCTCCTGGGATGAGGCAGGAATGGGGGTGGTGGTTGCCACAGATGTTCCTGAACCAGGTTCTGCAGGGGCTTGGACACCAGAGGGTCCAGGTCGGTCGGGGTCATCCACGGAGTGTTGAGAGGCGCCGCTGCTGGTGGGATCCGGTTCCTCCCGAGCCTGTGACTGTGATTCTTCACCCCCATTGTTGGGGGGATGTTCATCACGTTGGCCTGTTTGTGAGAGACAGACAATGTTAATGCTGTTTCATGCAACATGCATGTTTCATACACATTCAAGTTGGCACTGTTCCTCCAGGTAGTTGTATGTGTCTAGCATTCTCCTCAATGTTCACTTGTGTATGGGTATGTTGCAGGGGACAGCTTGATATGTTCTCCTGAGTCTTTGACATGTCGATTTGTGGCTTGGGTGCTTCTTCGGCTATGTATTGGTCTTGTTGTGTTAAATGTCCATTGTGACAGTGGGTAAATCCATTGGCTGTCCTGGTGGTGTCTGCTTGTGTAAGGGGTGTGTGTGACAGGGCCTGCTGGTGGGTGTAGTGTGATTTGGCACTGGGGTTCCCAGGTGATGTGGCTGTCCCCCCATGGCGCATGTTGCCATGACAGTGAGTGTGAGTTCCTGTCCTAGATATCTGACCTTGTTGTGTTGCTGTTTGTGTTTGCACTGGTCACAGGAGGGCCTTGTGCTGCCTACACCAGGGCCAAGTGTCAGCTATCTTGTCAGTACTTTCCCAATCCCTGTGCATTGCGCATGGTGCATGGGTATGTAGCTGGGCCATATGGGATGAGGGCAATTGTGTCTGATTTGGAATTCAAACATGCGTTTTGGGGCACCCACCCTCCCAGCATACCGGACATCCATTCTTGGGTTGGTGCTTCGTGTAGCATGGGACATAGCATGGTCTTGCTTTCTCAATGGGGCATACACATGTTATTGGCATTTGCGTTGTTTTTGACTGTGGTTCTGGCCGGTGAGGGCTTGGGGGTAGTTGCGTGCATTTTGTGTAGTTGGGGTGTGGATACCATTACCCCCATGTTACATAAGTTGTTTGCTCTGGAACTCCTTGGAGTCCATGTACTCCCACCGGCGGAAGCAGGGCCATCACCTTCTCCTCCCAGGGATGGAAATGTACTGGTCTGCGGGGCCCACCACCTCCAGTGATGTTGCTCTGGGCGTAGTCGTCATTCATTTTTCGCTTGACTGACCTCCGCAGATCGTACCACCTGGCTTGGCATTCAGTCCTGGTCCTCCTGATGGGTGCAACAGCATTCACCCTATCGACGATCCTCTGCCACAGGCGTGATTTTTCGGCTATGCTGGTCTGTCTGACCAATGTTCCAAACAGCTGTGGCTCGACTCTGATGACTTCATTGACAAGGATGTCCAGCTCCTCCCTTGTGAACTTTGGATTCTTGTTGGTGGGCATGGTGTGGGGTGAGGGTGTGGATGGTTGTGGGTGTGTGGGTCTGAATGTGACGGTGTGTGTCTGAATGTGGAGAGGGGGTATGTGTGAAGGGGTGTGTGTGAAGGTGTATATGTTAAGGTGGATGGGTGCAGTGGTTTGTGTGTGCTCTGTAGCAGTGGTGAGTCTGTTGCAAAGGCTCATGGTTTGTGTGTGTGGTCCCTTTTTATTGGTCCATTTGTGGGTGGGGCTCAGTTTGAATTTTTGGTGGGTGTGTTATAAGGGGTGGTTGTGAGTTTGCCCCTCTGTTTGCCTGTTTGGATGTGTCCAGGTCAGTCCTTTCCATTTTTTGTGCAGTGTAGACGTGTTTTGTGGTGCTGTGCGAGTCGAATAGGCCCTCCTTGTGCTGTTTTACAGTGTCCGGTGTTCAGTACGGTACAGGGGTACGAGTTGTCCAGCCACACAACCCCATGCGTAGTGGATGTAAGGTGCGTACACGGACATTGCTATGTATGGTGCGTACACCCCATCGCGTATGTACGGTGCATACCCGCAACATCGCGTACCCGCAACATCCGCTGTACATACGCAATGTTGGGGGAACGCACTGTACGTTCACAATGGGGGTACGGTGCGTACATACGCGCTGGGGGTACGCACCATACATACGCGCTGGGGGTATGCACCGTACATTCGCACTGGGGGTACGGTGCGGTCCTACGCGCTGGGGGTACGGTGCGTACCTATGCGCTGGGGGTACGGTGCGTACCTACGCGCTGGGGGTACGGTGCGTACCTACGCGCTGGGGGTACGCAGTGTACATTCGCACTGGGGGTACGGTGCGTACAAACTTAGCTTCATAGCGGGCAAAGTCATTCCCCGTGTACGGGACGTTTTCCGTACGAATCGTAAATTGTAAAGCCGGTCCGGATCGTACTAGTACGGTCGGACTTCATTTTTACGATTTGTACTGAGAAGTGACCGGGTCCGTCTCGTACTAATTTTCCAGCTACGATTCGTACGGATCGGGCAGATCCGTATGTACTTTTTCCCGTACGGATTGTACTTCACGGGTCGGACGTGACATGTACGATTCGTACAGAAAAAAATACGGATACGAGTCGTACGGGAAAAAAAACCACAGGATCGGAATCGGCCTCCAGATGTTAAGCCCTCACATATATGTTTAGCAGGTCTATCATGTGTCTGTTTGAGCGCATTGCGAGGATAATAGCACAGTGAGCTATGGAAGATGATGTGACTTCTACACCTTGCAATCCCCCAGTTTTATGTAACACATCCTGTATATTCATTTACAACCATATATAATTTATTGTACATGTAATATGGGCGTGTTGACGTAAAGCGCTCTGACACCCTGCATTGGAATGAGGAGGGCTATACAAGAAAAAATGGTGGTTCTTAAATTATTTCAACGCCTCCTCAGGGGAAGTAAGCTCTAAATAAATGTAATTTGCTTTGTGTCAATACTGGGAAAGACCAACACATCTGACATTCTTACATGCATGCACATCTCCTAAACAGGAAGTGAACAAAGTGAAAAGCTGCCTCTCTTAAGTGTGTGTGAAGTGCTAACAAGGTGTGAGCCTTTGTTTCCCCTCTGCTTCATTAGCATCAGGTGTGAGGCTCCTGACTGCTCCCAGCCAAGGAGGCCTGATGACCTCTCAGATGCGGCCTTTGTTATGGGCCCAGCAGGAGTCAGAAATAAGAGAGACCCGTCCCCTCCGGCACGTTGTTGCTTGTTGCAGATGGAAAGCAGACAACGAGAGCAGACAACGCCGTGCAGGGGCTGTTGAATGTGCCCTGGTGTTTAAAAATGACACCGGGACAAGTACAGCACTTTATTCAGTGGGGCCCAAATTCTTTGGCGGGTGGATGGCGTTCACCCTGTGGAAATAGTGGGTGGACACCGTCCACCCGCGTGTATCCCCGACTTGTGCCCTGATTACTTGCCACATCAGAGGTTAACTCTTTGTGGTTAATTCTTAGAGGGGCTTCAACATTTTATTTTTAGGAGTTTTACACAGCGCACACAAGCACAGAGCTTAGAACTCTGTCTTTGTTTGAGCTATGCCTGCCAGAAATGAAACGCGGACATCTGTCACCAGACATACCACTAGACTCGACTCAGGCAGATGGCCTCTGCTTCAATATAACTAAGTCAGTGTCGAAATACATTCTCCCAAATATTTTTTTAAATCTCCCTCTTGCCTGCTCTAAAATGTTGCCATGTATGTCATCGGATTGTTAAAAGATGCAAGTCAGTGGTTCACGGACAGAATATTGACCTCAAAAATATAGAATGCAAAAATATTGACTCCCTACAATTAAAAAAATTACTTTTCAATCAACTAATTAGTATCAAATAACAACTAATTATTAATTAATCAAAAATAAATTACTTCCCACCCATTACCCCTATAAACCCCACAACCTGCGCTTAAAATTGATTGCATAATTCTAATATTTAATTCTCAATTAATTAATTAATATTAATTAACAACTTATTATTAATTAATTAAAAATAAATTACTTCCCACCCTTTACTCCTATAAACCCCAAAACCCGCCCAAAAATACACAATTACCATAATTAATTAGCAATCAATGAATTAATATTATTTAACAACCAATTAATAATTAATTAATAATAAATTACTTCCCACAATTAACACTATAAAATCTCAATGAAATAAATATTAAAAAATAAAAAATAATCATTAATTTATTATAATTAAATTACTTCCCACCCCGTTCCTCTATAAACCCACAACCCACTACGAAACTTAAAAATGCAAAATTTAATTAAAATAAAATTGATAACTACTAAAAATGTTACACATATATTCAAAAACATAAACAATTCTTATACAAAAAAATACATCACATGCATTTAAAATATATACTAAAATTCATGACACTAATTAAAAAAACGATATTTTAAACAACTATATTTTTGCAAATTACATTAGCAATATTCTTACTGTCGATATTTCTGACACACGATATTTAGGACTCAATATTTCTGTAGTTCGACAGTTCCAACTCGATATTCTGTCTGCGCGCCCAAGTCAGTCATAAGAAAGAAACAATTGGAGAACAATTTTGCCTAAGCACAAAAACAATATATGAAAATGTTAAGAGAAGTTTATTTTATGTACTTAGGGACATATTTACAATGCCCCTGCGGCACGTTTACACTGCGGGAGCTTCACTTTTGTGACACTCCCGAGGCGCAGTGCCGGCCCATATTTACAAGGCCACAGAAATCCATGCTGCGTGTCGTTTCATGGCCATGTAAATATGGAGTAAGGCAATGCCTTACTCTGCGTGGAAGGGGCGATCCATGGGTGTTACTGTGGGTGTTCCCAGGCAACACCCATGCTTTTTGCCGCTGCCCCAAATTGACAACTTTGGGGCCGATTCAGATGTCGGACGGACTCAGGTCCGTCCGACATCGGTCAGGAGCCGTAACCGACGACCTGCTGTTGTCGGTTACGGCCCTGCTAGTACGATGCGACCGCACTCGTATTCAACACAATGCAAGCATGCATTCCAAGCGGAATGCATGCCCGCATCGTGGAAAGCAGGGTGCAGTTCATTCCTGCACCCTGTGGGCGGCCCCCCAAGGTGCCTGCCACCGGGTGCAGGGATCCACAGAGGGGCACCATAGGTACCCCCAGGCCACCATACGGCAGACTCGCACCCATGGGGGCCCTACTGGGGGCCCCCAAAGACAGTTTCCGACTGCCTTCTCGTGCCGGAAAAACCAGCACGAAAAGGCAGTGAAAAACTGCCATTGTACACACTCGGTCGCAAAGAGGCGGCCGGGGGAGTACTGAGAGATTCCCGGACGGCGGATGGGCTCTCCGAGCCTGTCGTCCGCAATCCGTAAATCTGTGTCGGATTCCGTTCCGACCGAGCCCATCAGAATGGCTCGGTCGGAAAGGAATCCGGCTGACAAGATCTGAATCGGTCGGAACGGTCGGAGCCCTCCCGACCGCAATTGGAATCGGCCCCATAGCGTAAATCTGGGGCAGCGCCAAAAGAGACACCTCCCCAAAGCAGGCGTAACGAGGAGAAATTTTTACATTTCTCCCTGTTTTTTCCTTTTCCACGTGCACTACATTCTGCAGGACACATAGAAAGAGGAAAACACCTTATTTGATTGTTTTTGTGCAGGAAGGTGTCCCTTCCTGCACAAAATGTCCCGCCTGCAACGCAGACACCCATGCACCCTGTGCACGTGAGCCTGCGTTGGCGCTCAGCTGCAGTTTGTGCGCCGGCAGAAAGGAGAGGATTGCGCTGTATCGTGGAGACACGGTGCAATCCTGCCCTTTTCTTTGCCGTAGGGCAGTGCAGCTAGAAGGCTTGCTGTGCTGCCCTGCGCCAAAATATTGTAATTATGCCCCTAAGTAAATACTTTGCAGAGGGACGCAGCATCGAATTGTGGTAGACGTTTCTCTTTAATTGCGGGGGACAGTTTTTAATGTGTTAACATAGACATGACAGGCATATGTGTGAGTGCCGCCACCCTGAGTACATCTGTTGGTACTACTAAGAAGCAACAGATGCAGAAGTTCATGCAGGGGCACTCTCACACTTGTAACCGCACCCTGCCCTCAGGACTGAAGGGCCTGCCATAGGGGTGACTTAAAGGTTTTAAGTGCAGTGACCTCAGATATAAGGAAGCGTATATCTGCAGTGAGAGGTGCAAGCACCAACTCACACCGGCTGCAATGGCAGGCCTGTAGTCAGAGTTTACGTAGACTCCCATGGGTGGCACAATGCATTCTGCAGCCCATGGGAGACCCCTGGGGTACCTATGCCCAGGGTACCTTAGTACCATATACCAGGGACTGAGCAGGCTACACTGGTGCAGTGCTTAATTTGTAATACAATAAGTGCCAGGGCCCTCGCCAGCAGACCACTGCAGCTTTAACCACCCATTCCTTTGCCAGCTCTGCCAACTAAAACACCTTTGCAACAACCAACTATAGCACTCCTACAAGCGTGACACTTCTGACCATCCCAGGCGCCCAAAGCTAGAAGAATGGCACGGGTGTCAGGAATTCATTGTTTTTTATGTATATTGCATTAATAAACAGCTGTTGTTCTGCTCATCTCTAAATTACACAGACTGCGCCACCATGTGGCAGACTGTCGTGGTACCAGTGTTCACAATTAAGTGCTGGTGCCGAGCACCAGAAACCACCGGCTCAAATTAAGCACTGCACCAGAAGCCAATTGTGGAGGTACCAAAGTACTTCCAAAAGCCATTTTGGGAGAGCGAGCACAGATGCTGGGGTCCTGATTAGCAGGAAACCTGCAAACTGCAGTCAAAGCATACTGACACCAGGCAAAAAGCACGGGTAACCGGAAAAGACAGTTCCTACTTTCCTACAGTCACCCGTGGATGAAAGTTGAAAGAGTTGCTCCAGTGAATATCTGGACAGAAGAGTGAGAGCTCTGGCTTGTCGGTGTTAAGGCTTAGGAAGTCCGGGTCCATCCGGTTCTGGACAGTGTCCAATTAGTCATGAAGTTGGATCAGAGATCAGTACTTTTTGGTTCAGCCGGACCAGGATCTGCACGTCATTCATATGCGAGAAAACCTGGCATCCAACTGAGTGGATAAGGCACAGCTGTGGTGGAACACAGATTAAATTGCATAAGAGACAATATTTGATGATAACTGAACTTAGGGTTCCTGGGTAGTGCTGAGGGGGACACCGTCTGCATTCTGTGTGATTAAGAGCTTGGACATGAAGCCGCTTGTTTATTTTTTCCAGTTTTACGTAGTGCAAACTCGACCCAAAAGAATTGGAGTGCTTTACATGAGCAGTGACATGAGGTCACATTCATGTTTTTAACGCATGAGGAAATGAATTTATTTGCCCAGGATCACAGGCTGTTGAGTCAAAGCTGAGACTCAAACCTGGTTTCCCAGTTCCTAAGTCAGAACTCTGGTTGTAATGCCACATCCTCTCCCCAGTTATCTCGCGTCCTGACATCCCATCTTGCAAACACTGTAAAGGTGCTGATGATGTATGACTAGATATGATGAAAGGAATGTGCATAAACCACTCACTTTCAAAAACATCTGGGAAGGGTGGCGGGGGAGCCGAGTTATCCCAAATACCATGAAAAGATGTTTGAAGAGCTGTTCAACTACAGTGAATGAGTTCCCAAAGCACAGCTGCTAATGAGTGTCCCAGACACAGGAGCCCAGTGTTCTGCACGCCTTGAGCATTGAAATCAGACATTTACTGCTGAAGGCAGCCCGGAGTGTAATGGGACTCCAGCTTTGATGATGGCTCCGCCCCCTATTCAGACTCTTACCCGCCCACAGCTCGGGGCTAGCTGCGCCCCGGTACATATGACGTGGACCCTTCCTGACCACTTTGCATCAGATTTCAAGGCTTCTCCAGGAATATTGCAACGTCATCTACGTTTTATTAAAGGCATTGACGTAATAATAATAATAACCCCTTTTATGTAGCGCTTCATACCAGAGTTGTTGGTTTTCTAAGCACGTAAAGCCAGTTGTTGTTAACAGCACTTAGAGCGCGCTCAGCTGCTCCACGGAGTGTCCGGCGCATGCCCTACAGGACGGTTTAGGCAGGAGCATGCGCAGTCTATGTCAAGAGCCAGGATTTCAGCTTCTTTTTAAATAGACCGTAAGTCTAGCGGCAGCTGATTCCACGCTGCCACACCCAGACGGGCACGTGATCTGCCCCCAGCTCTGTCTGTAGGGCCCGGATCACTTACAGGCCGTAAGTCTAGCGGCAGCTGATTCCACGCTGCCACACCCAGACGGGCACGTGATTTTGGTGTCGGGCCTCAGGCCCGCATGTAGATAAATGAGAGGCACAGGACGCAGGGTTACTGGTACAGTAAACTGGCCACGAGCATGTGAACCCGGGCCTTTTTATTAGCGGGGCCACGTCACTCGTGACACCCGTGATGGATGGGTGTCGGGTGCAGTGTGTCCAGCCCTCGAGGGAGTGGCTGGGGTTACAGCTTCCTGTGAGACACTAGAGCGTGTCTCGCAGGACACTACATTCCTCCCCAACTTTATTGAAGGACAAATAAAGCGTCAAGTCCAACCTGTGGAGAAAAACACAGTTGATGAAATACTACAGGGTCCATCAGCTTCTCGAGTCAGGTGGGAGGACGACATCAGACGTGGGCTGGTGACCTTGGCTTGCAGCAGAACCTTCTCCGCGGGCACTCGTAATTTAACCTGAAGGACTCAGGGCACGACCGCTGGCTTGGAGACGTCTGCTGCATACCGTCCGTTCGCTGACAATGACGTGTCTTGCATGGCTTCCTCTTGGCTGACGTCGGTGATGGTCTGTGGTGAGATCTACTAGTTCTTTTGGTGGGCTGCGTCATGACCATGGACGGGGTCTAACGTGAGAGTTCACGGATGTGTTGCTGGACCGACTGTCCCTGTGGAACACTTGGCTGTGACCGGTACCCTGTCGGTGGGGCAATGTCTCTTCTCGATCTCCCGCCTGGGGAGGCCCGTCGTCGGGGTTGCTGCGGGACTGTAGGAAGGCTGCGCTGGAGCCGTTGCTTGTGTGCCGTCTGGGGGCAGCTGCAGGACCGCCGAGGAGCCGTTGCTTGGTCGCACGCACAACCCTCACGGGTGGAGGGGTGTTGGTCAAGACTTGCACTCGCTGTCGCTGTTCTGGTGTAGGCCAGGTTCACAGGTGGTTTTGGGTTCCATTTAGTCGACTTGTGTGGCAACGGTTTCGGACTCCAGTCCATCAGTACTCAGGGAGTGGTGCTTGACGCATGTGTTGATGGCTGGCGTGGTGATGGCTGCCAGCCACGTGGTGAGTCGGAATTACAGGTGGTGGTGGCTTGCTGAGAGAGTTCGGATGTCAGGATGGACCTGGGCAGCCACGTGCCTCCGCCTTGCTGATGTTGAGCGTCCGTGGCGGTTTAACACATAGAGTGTGTTGATCCTCTCTTGCCGGGCTTGGGAGCCACTGCTGACTCCAACTTGAGGCGGTGTGAGGACGGACACTCCGAGCAGATCTTCACCCGGGCATCTGCGGACAGGAGCAGGGATGCCACTTGACTCGGACTTCTGACACTTGGAAAGCGTCCGTTCACCTGGGGAGGCGTTGCGGGGAGACGCGGTTCGCGACTGCTGCGGCTTACATTCGGTTCTCCTGTGAGGCTGTGTACAGGGACGGTGGTCCGCCTTGGTGGCTGTCAGATGTGTCAGGGTGAGCTCTTGGCTTGCTGTGAGTCCCTGGTCTTCTCCTTTTTCCGGTCTGTTCAGTTTACCTGTGTCTTCCGGTTTTTCAGGATGACAGGGCTGTCACTCTTCTTTCTTCGAGGGCGATGTGCTTGGAACTCGCGGCGGCGCTGTCATGGCGCCGGCTTCTGATTTCATTTCGGCGAGCTCCTTGCTTGCTGGGCGACGTGATGCTCAGTCGCGTGTCGCTGGTGTTGGAGCGCCCGTTGCTGTGGCGGCCTGCCACGTGGAGTGTGTTGATCCTCTCTTGCCGGGCTTGGGAGCCACTGCCGACTCCAACTTGAGGCGGTGTGAGGACGGACACTCCGAGCAGATCTTCGATGTCCAGTCGCGTGTCGCTGGCGTTGGAGCGCCCGTTGCTGTGGCGGCCTGCCACGTGGAGTGTGCGACTCCTCTCTTGCCTGTCGTGGGTCACCGCCGACTCCATCCTGAGGCTGTGTTGAGGAGGACACTGTGTCGCTTTCGGGCCGCTGCGGGTGCGACTCCTCTCTTGCCTGCCGTGGGTCACCGCCGACTCCATCTGGAGGCTGTGTTGAGGAGGACCATGTTGCTTTTCGGCCCACTGCGGGGCGTCGGGTGCGGTGGAGACATGGCCGTTCTCTGTGCTGCATTCAGTTGTGTTTCCTTTTCTTTGAGATGTCTCGTTCTTGGACGCTTTCTTCCGGCCTTCTGGGTGTCGTGGTTGGCGAGTGTGCCTGTTCACCAGTAGTGCAGGTGATGCGATCTCTTCCCTGGCGGTGGCGTTGGGCAGCCACGTGTGGTGCGCTGTTGCTGGGAGCAGTTCCCTGGAGACGTTGCTGTCTTGACAGGCCCTCCACTTCTTGCTAGTGGTGGTGGTTGTCTGCGTGTAGCTCCAAGTAACTTGCCGCTCTTTGCGGGGTTTGTCAGCCTCTTCCCGTACCTTGCCGATGTGGCAGGTTGTGCTCTGGCTACTGTAATGCTGGTTTTTTGCTGGTGTAGCCTTCTGCGCGCTTCGGACCACGTGCACTCCGTCTTCGCCTTGGGCGCCCCCTTCTGGCACTGGGGTGCCCATGCTGTGGTTGGTAGTTGGGCCTGTTCTCCTTTGCAGGGTTGGCAGTCTCTCCTGGGTGCTCCTTGTAGCCACCGGGCTCTTGTGGCTGACGTTGTTACGCAGCTCCTGCTGAGATTCGTGAGTCACACTGTGGTAGGGGCCACCAGGTGGCGCTGTGGTCGCCAACGCTGCAGTCTTCCATGAATGCCAGTGTGGGGTTGTAGCGTAGGGACTTCTCCGTGTTCTCGCTGACAGGGTGCGACCGTAGACAGGAGATTCTTGCTCTCGGCGGTTTTGTCACTCTGCTGCGGGGCCAAATGCTTTGGCTGCATAGATGTGTCCAACACGGGCGGTGCCCAGCACGTCCTGTGGGTTGAGGGTGCGGTTCGATCCGCTGGTGGGTGGTGGCAGTCTTCCAGCAGTCATGAAGTGCGCCGGGGCATAGGGTGCAACCTGGGGCTTGCGGTGCTGGCAAAGGGACGCTCGGTGGTGCTGCAGCCACCGTCTGTCAGGCTGGCTGACCGTCCGTTGCGCGACTCGCCTGTGTTGCGTTTGGGGTCGCGGCAGCTCTCCCTTCGTGCTGTGTGCTGCACAGTGTCTCCAACAGGCGGGTGCCTCCGCCAACTCTACTTCCTCTGGGGGCAGCGAGACGACAGGCAGCAACGTCTTCTACTTCTCGTAGGGGGTGCGGTGCCACTCGTGTCCGCCAGGTGGCGCTGTAGGCGCCTTGTCCTGGAGTCACCGGGATCAGGCGCAGAGACTGGAGCTGATCCTGCTGGTGCGACTAGGTGACAGTCCTTCGCTTCCTCTGGGCTGCGAGCTCACGCGGGGAATGCCGATCAGTTGTGCTGATGCGGTGCATCATCCGGCCACCAGGTGGCGCACTGCTTCGTGACGATGCCAAACGTTGCTGGCTGAGCCGCTCCCGCGGGCGTCTGGAGGCCGGCGGGGAAGCGCGTTGTGCGGAGACCCGCTGGGGGCAAGTTGGCGTTTCCTTCCCCTGGTTACTGCCGCGAGCAGCTAGCTGGGGGTTTGCTGACTTGGGGAGAGGCACAGCGGGAGACAGCCTTGCGATAGATGTGCCCATGCTTGCAGATAGGTACAATGCCCTCACGCTGCTGGCGATACTTGCTGGACTATGATGCGGGTGGTTCCGCGTGGGTGATGCAGCCTTACTTGATGCTGGGGGCGGGAGCGCCTGGCAGACGGGGTCTTCTTGATGCCTCAGGGGATTGTGGCGGCTCCGCACTGCACTGGTGCGCAGGTCACTTGCGGGACGAGTATCTGTAGCTGCAGGGCCGGTACCCTCTTCCCTACGCTGTTGGCCGGCTGGCACGCTCGCGCTGTCGGTGTGCCTTGGCCACACACTGTGGAGGAGGGTGCGCTTTCGTAAGGCGGGTGCATCCGCACACGATGTCCCGGTGCCGGCGAGGCGACCGGCAGCAGTCCAGCAGTGCCCGAGCCCCGCTGTGTGGAGGCTGCCGACGCCCTGGAGATCACAGTCTTGGCAGGTGGGTGTAAATGGAACCGCGGGGCATGGCAGGCGCTGCGTTGTGGCAGGGTCGCAGGCTCTCTAGCCGCTGCGGGCTGCTCGCTGTGCTAGCCTGGGGCTTGCCTGCTGGAACGGCCTTGTGCTTTGGCATGCGGCCTAGTTACATGCATGTTGGAGGGGGCTTTGCCGGACTCTCAGCCTTTATGTCATTGGTAGTGCTTTCTCCTGGCTCTTCTGTCCGGACGGCGACCGGCTAGGATAGTTTGTCACTGCCGGGTAGCCGCTGGCTGTGCGGGCGAGGGAACGGGGCAACGTTGCTGGGTTTTTGCCTACGCCAGGATCGCCCATTCGGTTTCCTCTGCCTCAGACGTCCGGGGGGTGTGGCACGGCCAGCTTCAGTCGCGGCTTTGCGACTGCGGAGGGTGGCGCCACGTCTGATCACGACTGCAGTCGCTGGGGGTTGTGGACATTGCCGTGGGGTGCCACCTCTCAGGCACGTCCCTTATCTTCTCCCACGAATGACGAGAGTGTATCGAGTTGCAGGCACGTGGGATTAGCGACCCACCTCGTCGCCAGTGTGGTGTCGGGCCTCAGGCCCGCATGTAGATAAATGAGGGGCACAGGACGCAGGGTTACTGGTACAGTAAACTGGCCACGAGCACGTGCACCCGGGCCTTTTTATTAGCGGGGCCACGTCACTCGTGACACCCGTGATGGATGGGTGTCGGGTGCAGTGTGTCCAGCCCTCGAGGGAGTGGCTGGGGTTACAGCTTCCTGTGAGACACTAGAGCGTGTCTCGCAGGACACTACAGTGATCTTCCCCAGCTCTGTCTGTAGAACCCGGATCACTTACAGACCGTAAGTCTAGCGGCAGCTGATTCCACGCTGCCACACCCAGACGGGCACGTGATCTGCCCCCAGCTCTGTCTGTAGGACCCGGATCACTTACAGACCGTAAGTCTAGCGGCAGCTGATTCCAGGCTGCCACACCCAGACGGGCACGTGATCTGCCCTCAGCTCTGTCTGTAGGTCCTGGATGTACAAACTCGCAGCTCATCGAGTATTGCAATCGCCTCGATGGAGTGTCGAAGCCGAATCTCAAATAGGACGGTCCTTGGCCATATAAAGCGGCATGGACCAACGCTAGGCTCTTTCCCTCACAGGCAACCAGGGGAGATCCCGGAGACGTGGCTTGACACTTGCCCTTCCCGGGAGGTTGAGCAGCATCTGGGCCGCAGCATCTGGGATCGCCTGGAGTGTGTCGAGAAGATCTCCAG
The DNA here is from genome assembly GCF_964204655.1 of Triturus cristatus. Classification (NCBI taxonomy): domain Eukaryota; kingdom Metazoa; phylum Chordata; class Amphibia; order Caudata; family Salamandridae; genus Triturus; species Triturus cristatus. The sequence continues at coordinate 8,129,837 of NC_140592.1, forward strand.
GCCAGCCGGCACTTAACACAGCGCCATAGTCAATGCACGACGCAACCAAGGCTTGGGTGACCGTCTTCTTAGCAGGCACAGGTAAGAGTGGCAGAAATATATTTCGCGCTTTCAGAATTTCAAAGCAGGTTCCCGTCAGGCTTTTGATTTGAGGCCCAAATGACGACATGTCATCGAACCACATCCCCCCAGTTTTACCGGTTCACCCTGAGGAGCCGGCGGTGGGGTGTCCCCTGGCCAGTGCTGCGGAGGGAAGTTCCCAAAGAGAAGGATCTCTGCCTTGTCCTCGTTACACTTCAGTTGAGCCTTAGCCAAGCCCTGGAAAACTGCAGTGAGACGGGACTTAACATGAGAGCAAGTGACCTCACCCCCTTACTCCAGGGAAAGAGCAGCTTGAGAGAGAACTCTCGCCCCGAATTTGTCTGCTAACTGAATTAGCGGGATCGGGCGCCATGCCGAGCCCTGGGGAACCCCAGGATCCAAATTTTGAGGAGCGGCTGAAAACGGAGGAATCCAGATTTGTTGGCTTCTCTCTTCCAGGAAGGATTTAAGCCAGTTCCATGCTGAGCCGGCCACTCCGATCTCCAGCCATCGATTCAATAACAGGGTGTGTGGCACCGTATCGAACGCTGCCGACAGGTCCATTAGTACCGGGCCCCCTTCCCTTATTACCCAGTGTGCCCCTGATAGCTTCTGATGCCTCAGTCAGCGCCGCCTCAGTGCCGTGAAGGCCCTAAAACCCGATTGAGGCGCATGGAGGAGCCTGTCGCACTCTACAAACGCGATGGCGGTCTGTTCGCCCGCTTCTCAAGAATCTTAGTAAAGGCTGGGAGCAAAGAAATGGGTCTATAATGAGCAGGTGAGGAGGGGTCTGCGGAAGGGTTTTAAGCAGGTGAATAATGATCGCCAGTTTCCAGCCACGGGGCACCTTGGCTGATGCTAAAGATAGACTAAACAATCTATTAACCACCAGATTATTGACATCTGCTCCAACCGCTAACAACTTGGGGGGGCACAGATCGATGGGGAGCCTGATTTCAATGACTTAGGCACGGATAGAGAGCCTTCTAGGAAGATGGCTTCAACGGCCTCTAATTTGGGGAGGATAGCCACATTCCTAGTGATAGAAGAATCACCTTCATGGTCTCGCTTGCTGCCGCTGCATAGATTTGCCTGAATAGTGGACTCTTTCAGAGTAGAAGCTCGCCAGTTCTTCACACCATCCTTAGAAGCCTCCTTGAAATGAGAATCGGTATACGGAGTTAAAAAAACTCTTAGCGATCGAACAAATCTCTTCAGGGTCGTTGCCCGAACAGACATTGTGCTCCGCATAGTGGAGGCGTATAGCTGTTAGAATGGCCACGTAATAGTTCTTTTGAGCCTTTTTAATGGTCTGTTTGTCCTGTAATAAGTAATTCTTCCTCCATTTGTGTCCTAACTTCTCACAGTGTTGTCTTTTCAGTTTCAAGGGACCAGGAAACCAGGGCTTAGAAGGGGTATTTCTCCCTCCTCTGTGCCCATAGAATTCTGCAGAGTACCCCACAGGGGGGTCCTGCATATCCTGAGAGTGTGTGGGGTGCCATGTGTTTGGTGGTACATGTGTGTGGGATCAACAGGATGTGTGCAGGGTGAATGGTGACCAGAACGGACGCTGTTTGCAGATCTGCGCCTAAAGCTTCACCTGCATATGACTTCCAGGCGCTTTGTTCCCAGGACCTTGCCCCATAATGGTACCTGTCGGGTGGGCTGAGGTACTGGAGTTTTATCCTTTCCCTGGTACACCGGGGTCTCCAAACGGTACCTCCACCTACCCTTGTCATTGTCCTGAGGACAGAGCTGTCTGGTCCCAGGCTACAAAGTGCCTTGAGTGGCTTCTATGAGCCCTTAATGAGCCTGGCACAAAGGATGAAAGAGCCAGAAGATGCATGTCCTCCTCCTTGAAGGAATGTTTCAAATTCCGAAGAAATCTTAACACAAGTTCTACTTTGGCTGGCCTCAGCTTCACCCCTCTGCCCTAAAGCTGATAAAACTGGGCCCTTGAACAAGTGATTGTCCATCTGTCTGGACTCTGAGGACAGGCTGTGCAGCAGTCCAGAGAGGGAACCTGGCAGGGGCAGGATGCTTCTGCAGCTGTTGTCCTCAAGGCCAGGTCGAGGCCCTGATGCTGAAAGATTCCTCCTGCTGTGACCTGCTGGGAAAGAGGAGAAGCTGAGATGCCCAGGAGAAGAGCGGGCCCCTAGCAGCAAAGGGCTCAGCGGAGGTACCCAGGAGCGGAGGGGAGCAGGCCCCTAGCAGCACAAGCCTCAGCTGAGGTGCCCAGGAGCAGAGGGCAGCGGGCCCCTGGCAGCACAGGGAAGCTGAGGGTCCCAGGAACGGAGGGGAGCAGGCCCCTGGCAGCACAAGGAAGCTGAGGGGCCCAGGAGCGGAGGGGAGCAGGCCCCCGGCAACACAAGGGAGCTGGGGTGCCAAGGAGCGCAGGGAAGCAGGCCTCTGGCAGCACTAGGTGAGTAGAGACTCCAGTGAGCAGAAGTTAGACCACGGCCGAAGTGTAAAATGCAGATGTCAAGAGGTGGTTGAGGGGTGGTAGAAAGGCGGTCAAGGAGTGGTCGAGAGGTGGTCAAAGGGCAGTTAAGAGGTGGTCCAGGGGCGATCGAGGAGTGGTCGAAAGGTGGTTGAGAGGAGGTTGAGGGGTGGTAAAGAGGCAGTGAAAGGGTGGTTGAGGGCTGGTCGAGAGGTGGTCGAGAGGCAGTCAAGGGGTAGTCGAGATGTGGTCGATAGGTGGTCGAGGGACAGTTGAGAGGCAGTCAAGGGGTGGTCGATAGGCAGTCGAGAGGTAGTTAAGAGGCAGTCGAGAGGGGGTCAAGAGGTGGTGAAAGGTAGGTTGAGGGGTGGTCAAGAGGTGGTCAAGAGGCGTTTGAGGGGTGGTTGAGGGGTGGCTGAGAGGCAGTCGAGAGGGGGTCAAGAGGCGGTTGAGGGGTGGTTGAGAGGTGGCTGAGAGGCAGTCGAGAGGGGGTCAAGAGGCCGTTGAGGGGTGGTCGAAAGGTGCTTCAGGTCATTATTACTGCCGACTGTGGATAGTATTCGAGCACATGCGCCTTCGTAGAGATTTCCTCCTCAATGTGTCTGGAGACTGACTCCTTAGACTTGTGATCCTCAGTATGTCACAGGGTGAGCCTTTGAACCCATCACACTTGGTGGACAGAGACTCCAGTGAACAGAAGTTAGACCATAGCCAATGCATAAAATGCAGAGATCAAGAGGTGGTCAAGAGGTGGTCAAGAGGTGGCCAAGAGGCAGTCAAGGGGTGGTCGAGAGGTGGTTGATAGGTGGTCGAGGGGTGGCTGAGAGGTGGTCAAGGGGTGGTGGAGAGGTGGTTGAGAGGCGGTCGAGAGGTGGTCAAGAGGCAGTGAAAGGGTGGTTGAGAGGTGGTCAAGAGGTGGTTGAGAGGCAGTCGAGGTGTTGTTGAGAGGTGGTTGAGGAATGGTCCGATATACACATAGAGCGAATTCAGCCAGTCACCAACCTACAGACAGCAACCACCGTCAAGATACGGCCAGACCTACATTTGGTGGACTCAGTATCATTCCGAGTAGAGCAGTCACACCAATATCTCGTCTAGGATGGTATATCAAAGACATGTCACCCTAAGATATACTTCACTCATCAGAAGTCCAGACCACCATCCCTGAGCTGGGAAACAACAGCAGCCAATTGCCAACCTACACACACCAGCCACCAGTCAAGGTACCGCCAGAACTACATTTGGAGGTCTCCGTATCTTTCTGAGTAGAGGAATCACACCAACACCTCCTCTAGGATGGTATATTAAAGAGAAACCCCCTTTACACATAGAATGAACTACAGCCAATCACAAACCCACAGACAGCAACCACATGTCAAGGTGCCACCAGGCCCACATGTGTAGGAGTCTGAACCATTCCGAATAGAGCAGTCACACCAATACCTCCTCTAGGATTGTATTTTGAAAGAGAAGTCCCATGTACACATACAATGAACTACAGTCAATCACCAACCTGCAGACAGCAGTCACTTGTCAAGGTACTGCCAGACCTACATTTGTAGAAATCTGTCTCCTGAGTAGAGCAGTCACACCAATACCTCCTCCAGGATGATATAGCAAAGACACATCACCTTAACATATACCCCACGCATTAGATGCCCAGACCACTATCCCAGAGCTGAGAAACAACTACATCCAATCACCAACCTGCAATTAGCAACCATCTGTGAAGGTACCACCAGACCTACATCTGTAGGACTCTCTCATTCCAAATAGAGCATTCACACCAATAATTCCACCTGGTTGGTATATTAAAGGGAAGTCGCATGAACACATAGAATGAACTACAGTCAATCACCAACCTACAGACAGCAACCACCTGCCTAGGTACCACCAGATCTACATTTGTAGGAGTCTGAATCATTCCGAATAGAGCAGTCACATGTCTAACTCCTCAAGGATGGTATAGCAAGGAGATGTCACATGACCACATAAATTGAACTACAGCCAATCACTAACCTGCAAACAGCAGCCAGCTGTCAAGGTACTGCCAGACCTACAACTGTAGGAATCTGTACCAGTCAGAGTAGGAGCAGCCCCATCAATACCTCCTGTAGAACAATACATTAAAGAGAAGCCACATGAACACAGAAAGAACTACAGACAATCAACCAACCTGCAGTCAGTAACCAACCATCAATGCACCACCAGCCTTACCTCTGTAGGCCTCTGACTCCCTTCCATGAGGTCACAAGTGTTGCATACGTAGTAATGTGAGAAATGGCCTGTAGGCAGGGAGGACAAAGATCCTTTATCCATCACAAACCACCTCGTCCGCTCCATCCCATCACATGTCCCAGGCTTAAAATACCCAGAGGGACAAACGTCAGACGGCGAGAGAGGGGTTTGCTACATCCTCGATGCCACATTACAGCAAGCACAAGACCAGGCACGAGGCCAGCTGAACAATGTGTGCTTGTAGGGTGCACGATGACTCGCTCACATGCCTTGTGTGATCTGTGTCTCATTCTAAAAGGCAGCAGAATCTCAGTGCGGATAGTCCCTTCCTTTTGATCTCCCCACTTCATCCCGACCGAAGCACCTACAAGCTGCATGTAGTGCTTTGTAGGTATAACACACAATATCCTACATAAAACCCTCTGGGCCTTGTGCAACACTCACCATTGTGCAACTGGAGCACTTTGCATGGGTTGACTTCCTAATGTTGCAGAAACTACAGAGAGCACACGAGTGCTTCAAGCTGCCACAAGTGTGACGGGTATGCTCAGACGTGGGCCCGGTGCTCTCCATGCCACTGGAATCAAGGTATCCCGGCTGAAGAGGGGTGAAACCCCGAAACCGGTGCTAGAATGCTTGTTTCCAGTCCAGGGAGGACCTGGTCTGGCAGTTCGGGCTGGACTCTTCCCATGAGGCACAGGGTCAAGACTGATTTGCATACGGCTGGATCTGAACCGGAATGGCATGGTGAGCAAAACAACTATGGATTTAGGCCCAGATGTCTGTACTGGGGTGAATGTATGAAGTTGTGCAGCATTCAATCCATCAATTGTTCTTATGCACAAGCTACAGGCAGCACACATGTGCAATCAGTGCTGCCCAGAGCCTGCTGCATGAACTACAGTCAGCATACGTGAGCAATCAGTGCTGCACAAAAACGGTGACAGAAGCTGAGACAGCACACATGTGCGCAATCAGTGCTGCACGAACCCTGACGCACAGGCTGTAGACAGCACATGTGAGCAATCAGTGCTTCCCCATGCCTACTGCACAAGCTACGGACAGCACACATGCACAATCAGTGCTGCCCAGAGCCTGCTGCACAAGCTACAGACAGCACATGTGAGCAATCAGTGCTGCCCAGAGCCTGCTGCACAAGCTGCAGACAGCACATGTGAGCAATCAATGCTTCCCAGAGCCTGCTGCACAAGCTGCAGACAGCACATGTGAGCAATCAGTGCTGCCCAGAGCCTGCTGCACAATCTACAGACAGCACATGTGAGCAATCAGTGCTTCCCAGAGCCTGCTGCACAAGCTACAGACAGCACATGTGAGCAATCAGTGCTTCCCAGAGCCTGCTGCACAATCTACAGACAGCACATGTGAGCAATCAGTGCTGCCCAGAGCCTGCTGCACAATCTATAGACAGCACATGTGAGCAATCAGTGCTTCCCAGAGCCTGCTGCACAAGCTACAGACAGCACATGTGAGCAATCAGTGCTGCCCAGAGCCTGCTGCACAATCTACAGACAGCACATGTGTGCAATCAGTGCTTCCCAGAGCCTGCTGCACAAGCTACAGACAGCACACATGCACAATCAGTGCTGCCCAGAGCCTGCTGCACAAGCTACAGACAGCACATGTGAGCAATCAGTGCTGCCCAGAGCCTGCTGCACAAGCTGCAGACAGCACATGTGAGCAATCAATGCTTCCCAGAGCCTGCTGCACAAGCTGCAGACAGCACATGTGAGCAATCAGTGCTGCCCAGAGCCTGCTGCACAATCTACAGACAGCACATGTGAGCAATCAGTGCTTCCCAGAGCCTGCTGCACAAGCTACAGACAGCACATGTGAGCAATCAGTGCTTCCCAGAGCCTGCTGCACAATCTACAGACAGCACATGTGAGCAATCAGTGCTGCCCAGAGCCTGCTGCACAATCTATAGACAGCACATGTGAGCAATCAGTGCTTCCCAGAGCCTGCTGCACAAGCTACAGACAGCACATGTGAGCAATCAGTGCTGCCCAGAGCCTGCTGCACAATCTACAGACAGCACATGTGTGCAATCAGTGCTTCCCAGAGCCTGCTGCACAAGCTACAGACAGCACACATGTACAATCAGTGCTGCCCAGGGCCTGCTGCACAATCTACAGACAGCACATGTGAGCAATCAGTGCTTCCCAGAGCCTGCTGCACAAGCTACAGACAGCACATGTGAGCAATCAGTGCTTCCCAGAGCCTGCTGCACAATCTACAGACAGCATATGTGAGCAATCAGTGCTTCCCAGAGCCTGCTGCACAAGCTACAGACAGCACATGTGAGCAATCAGTGCTGCCCAGAGCCTGCTGCACAATCTACAGACAGCACATGTGAGCAATCAGTGCTGCCCAGAGCCTGCTGCACAAGCTACAGACAGCACATGTGAGCAATCAGTGCTGCCCAGAGCCTGCTGCACAATCTACAGACAGCACATGTGAGCAATCAGTGCTTCCCAGAGCCTGCTGCACAATCTACAGACAGCACATGTGAGCAATCAGTGCTGCCCAGAGCCTGCTGCACAAGCTACAGAGAGCACATGTGAGCAATCAGTGCTGCCCAGAGCCTGCTGCACAATCTACAGACAGCACATGTGAGCAATCCGTGCTTCCCAGAGCCTGCTGCACAATCTACAGACAGCATATGTGAGCAATCAGTGCTTCTCAGAGCCTGCTGCACAATCTACAGACAGCACATGTGAGCATTCAGTGCTGCCCAGAGCCTGCTGCACAATCTACATACAGCACATGTGAGCAATCAGTGCTGCCCAGAGCCTGCTGCACAATCTATAGACAGCACATGTGAGCAATCAGTGCTTCCCAGAGCCTGCTGCACAAGCTGCAGACAGCACATGTGTGCAATCAGTGCTGCCCAGAGCCTGCTCCACAATCTATAGACAACACATGTGAGCAATCAGTGCTGCCCAGAGCCTGCTGCACACGCTAAGGAATTATAAACAACAACTGTCCCTAGTCATAGGAAGAATAGAGTTAATGATAAATAAGGACCCAATCAGTACTTATCAAGAGGGAGACTTGTCCAGCCGGACGGAGGTCATGAATTTTACTAATATACAGAAATAACCAAAATTTAAGAAGATTGATAAAGTGGGACACAAGCCTGCGTCCAGTACATACAAAAGGTCATAGAGACAAAGAGGTTCAGGCATAAACACATAGTTTGCTTATAGGTATCGTCAATAATTGAAAAACAAACATTTTAAACAACACCCTTATGTGTCAAAATCATGTTTTTAACATTTCGGGTATTTGTGAGTGTCGACGGCGTTTCGATCCTACTAAACGAATGCAAGGATCATCATCAGGACAAGGAACAATAATGCCTGCACGATAAAACCTGAATAACCGCAGCCGTGGTAGATTCAGAAACGATATTTGGAATTGAAGCGGAGGGACGTAGCCGAGGGCTAGGTAATATGATAGGTTCTTAGCTTGGCTCGGGTTCCAAGGGTCCATGGACCTGGGATGAGATTCCAAGGTGATTAGGTTACCGGACCAGCCGACAATGCGGGAGCAGGATACCGGCAATGGGGCCTGCTGCACACACTACAGATAACACATGTGAGCAAACAGTGCTGCCCAGAGCCTGCTGCACAAGCTACTGACAGCACATGTGAGCAATCAGTGCTTCCCAGAGCCTGCTGCACAAGCTGCAGACAGCACATGTGAGCAATCAGTGCTTCCCAGAGCCTGCTGCACAAGCTACAGACAGCACATGTGAGCAATCAGTGCTGCCCAGAGCCTGCTGCACAATCTACAGACAGCACATGTGAGCAATCAGTGCTTCCCAGAGTCTGCTGCACAATCTATAGACAGCACATGTGAGTAATCAGTGCTGCCCAGAGCCTGCTGCACAATCTACAGACAGCACATGTGAGCAATCAGTGCTTCCCAGAGCCTGCTGCACAATCTACAGGCAGCACATGTGAGCAATCAGTGCTGCCCAGAGCCTGCTGCACAAGCTACAGAGAGCACATGTGAGCAATCAGTGCTGCCCAGAGCCTGTTGCACAATCTACAGACAGCACATGTGAGCAATCAGTGCTTCCCAGAGCCTGCTGCACAATCTACAGACAGCACATGTGAGCAATCAGTGCTGCCCAGAGCCTGCTGCACAAGCTACAGAGAGCACATGTGAGCAATCAGTGCTGCCCAGAGCCTGTTGCACAATCTACAGACAGCACATGTGAGCAATCAGTGCTTCCCAGAGCCTGCTGCACAATCTACAGACAGCACATGTGAGCAATCATTGCTTCCCAGAGCCTGCTGCACAATTTATGGACAGCACATGTGAGCAATCAGTGCTGCCCAGAGCCTGCTGCACAAGCTACAGACAACTCATGTGAGCAATCGGTGCTTCCCAGAGCCTGCTGCACAATCTACAGACAGCACATGTGAGCAATCAGTGCTGCCCAGAGCCTGCTGCACAAACTACAGACAACGCATGTGAGCAATCAGTGCTTCCCAGAGCCTGCTGCACAAGCTACAGACAGCACATGTGAGCAATCAGTGCTGCCCAGAGCCTGCTGCACAATCTACAGACAGCACATGTGAGCAATCAGCGCTGCCCAGAGCCTGCTGCACAATCTACAGACAGCACATGTGAGCAATCAGTGCTGCCCAGAGCCTGCTGCACAAGCTACAGAGAGCACATGTGAGCAATCAGTGCTGCCCAGAGCCTGCTGCACAAGCTACAGAGAGCACATGTGAGCAATCAGTGCTGCCCAGAGTCTGCTGCACAAGCTGCAGACAGCACATGTGAGCAATCAGTGCTGCCCAGAGCCTGCTGCACAATCTACAGACAGCACATGTGAGCAATCAGTGCTTCCCAGAGCCTGCTGCACAATCTACAGACAGCACGTGTGAGCAATCAGTGCTGCCCAGAGCCTGCTGCACAATCTACAGACAGCACATGTGAGCAATCAGTGCTGCCCAGAGCCTGCTGCACAATCTACAGACAGCACATGTGAGCAATCAGTGCTGCCCAGAGCCTGCTGCACAAGCTGCAGACAGCACATGTGAGCAATCAGTGCTGCCCAGAGCCTGCTGCACAATCTACAGACAGCACATGTGAGCAATCAGTGCTTCCCAGAGCCTGCTGTGCAATCTACAGACAGCACATGTGAGCAATCAGTGCTGCCCAGAGCCTGCTGCACAAGCTACAGAGAGCACATGTGAGCAATCAGTGCTGCCCAGAGCCTGCTGCACAAGCTGCAGACAGCACATGTGAGCAATCAGTGCTGCCCAGAGCCTGCTGCACAAGCTGCAGACAGCACATGTGAGCAATCAGTGCTGCCCAGAGCCTGCTGCACAATCTACAGACAGCACATGTGAGCAATCAGTGCTGCCCGGAGCCTGCTGCACAAGCTGCAGACAGCACATGTGAGCAATCAGTGCTGCCCAGAGCCTGCTGCACAAACTACAGATAGCACATGTGAGCAATCAGTGCTTCCCAGAGCCTGCTGCACAATCTACAGACAGCACATGTGAGCAATCAGTGCTGCCCAGAGCCTGCTGCACAATCTACAGAGAGCACATGTGAGCAATCAGTGCTTCCCAGAGCCAGCTGCACAATCTATGGACAGCACATGTGAGCAATCAGTGCTTCCCAGAGCCTGCTGCACAATCTACAGACAGCACATGTGAGCAATCAGTGCTGCCCAGAGCCTGCTCCACAAGCTATGGACAGCACATGTGAGCAATCAGTGCTTCCCCAAGCCAGCTGCACAATCTACAGAGAGCACATGTGAGCAATCAGTGCTTCCCAGAGCCTGCTGCACAATCTACAGACAGCACATGTGAGCAATCAGTGCCGCACAAAAACTGTTGCAGAAGCTACTGACAGCACATGGCCAGGAGGGAACATGCCTGGCCTGTACAGATACATGCGGACCCAGCTTCTAAACACTGTCGTACATGCAAGGATGCTGCCGACAAACACCTCACACTGCTGGCCAGCAGGAGCCTCCTCAGCCTGGCTGAAAGATACCATGCTCTGCTCCCCACAACTTGCAGCAGCCACCGACCCCCAGGTGTACCCCGGCCTGGACTTGAGATGGTTGGGACTCACCCATGGAGGAAGGATGTTCACTTTGAGCGAACCCCATCTCCAGCAGACTCGAGTACTGGAGTGGGAGAATCAATGTTTCTACGTCATGGGGCAAACCTTTCAGGCTCCCATGCCCTGTGACTCCCATTACATGCTAGATCAGAACATATAACATGGGGGGCAGGGGACACAGGCTGAGACTGCCAGAGACTTTTCACCCTGCAGCCATTCTCAGTTCTCTAAATACATGCCAGATTTTTACATTTGTACGTCTGTGCACTATCTTCAATCCGCTCTGTGCACTCTTTTCTGTGGCAGGAATCATTATCTTAACTGTGGTAAAGATAAGCAACATTATTAATATGTTAGCTGTATTATTTAGACCTGTGTTTTAGTAACAGATGTATATGTTTCTTCGCTATACATGTTTCCCTGGCCCTTTTTAGGTCTCGGCCTGACGTAAGCAGAGCATGCGCTGCCCAGGTCTTGCGAGGGTTCTTGGAATCGATACGATTCCAGAAGCCTCGTCTCAGCTCCGCCTTAAGTTTTGATTCGTACGCGTCGTTTTGCGTCACGAATTATGCCAAAGGCAGTGCAATGATTGCACTGAATGCATGTCAATAGGCGATTGTTGCCACCCTGTCTCCTTAAAAGCCCCGTCCACCGGGATTTGATCTTTTACTTGCAGCGGGAGACAGTGTCTCCTAATTAGCCACTACGCACTTTTTTGTGATCATTCCCCTTTGGCAAAGGCAGCGCGTGTTTATAATTGCATCGCGCTTTCACTTTAAGTGAAAGCGCGATACAATTATAAACACAGGGCTGCCTTTGCCAAAGCCGAGAGCTTTTTGTGTATTTTTTCTCTTCCGTTGCACATTTGTGGGAAAATCTCACCTTGAAAGGTATGCTTTATACGGCCGCTCCATCGCATGTGCATTTACCTCCTTACCACAATACACAAGATAAACTTTTCCTAGCCTTGTCCATTTTTAGGTCTCGGCTAGCGAAGGCTGCGCTTGCGCAGTCTCGCTCGCGAGATTTAATGACTTGGAGAAGAGGGGCTTGAACCCGCCCCTCTTCTCTCCTCTTCTCCATTGGCTGGCCTCTTGAATACTGGTCAGCCATTGGAGAAGAGGTTTGTCTCTCCAAACAAGCCCTGTCCTTTTGGGATTCGGGGGTGTGTTTTTGCGATTCTTTCTCTGGGCGTGTTTTTTTTAATACACGCCCACAAGACAGCATGTCTTGCTCACGCTGCCCACACGTGCCAGTCGGCTCTCTGATTGGTTGGGAACTACCAAATAAGCACTGTGATTGGTGGACCTTGTCAACCAATCAGAGAGCCGACTGGCGCGTGCAGGCAGCATGGGGTCCCTAAGGTACTGCAACGCGCATCCCACCTGCTTCCTCCCTAGCTCCATGGTCCTCTCCCACTACTGATTTTTCCAACTTATTCGTCTTCTAAACTGTTTCCAAATGCGGGAATGTATGATCAGTGCGGACTTCCCCATCATCCCTGTTAGCTCCTCTTACTTTCAATGGTCCCTGTCCTCCCCTATTACCAATAGCATTTCAGTTTCTTAGACTCGCCGCCCGCTTTTGCCCGATTATTTGGCTTCATTCTGTGCTCCGTTCTCCCCGCCTTCCTTTTAGTATTGCTCCCAAAGACTCCTCCCTTACGTACTTGCTCCTCCCTTCCACTAGTGTGCTTCGATGCACTCTATAGTCAACATTTCCTCCCATACCCGCCGACTCCTCCCCCTTGCTACCTCCCTTGGGACCACCATCCCGTTAATATCCCTAAGTTGTTTATTCCTCTTCCTTCGTTTTGTGTGTCTAACCGTCGCCCCGGTTATTTTTTCTTATGATTTATCTCACCCCCCACCTCCTTCCGTGACCCCTCCTTTGTGCTTCTTTGAATCAGGCGCCGCTGCAGGCAGCCCTATCTCTGCCGCCGGGGTCCTGGCAGCCCGTGCAGAGAGGCCCGGGAGAGCCCGTGCTACCGCCGCCGCTCAGACACACCACGGTGAGTGCGAAAGAGCGCGGGACGCTAAGGGGGAGCCCGGTGCTGGGAGGGAGGGTTACTAGTTCCCACTCCCTGTGGGCGAGAAGGCCCCGCCTTCCTTGAGGGAAGAGGGTATCAGGCATACCGGGACAGAGGCCCCAATGTACATATCGACACCACAAGGGGGGAGGGGGAGGTGGCGAGCAGTACTACCCTGCCATCATAGACAGAGGGGTGGAATGCAACACAGGACCGTAGGCCTGGGGTGGTGCACCATGAGGAGAAGGCGGCCGGATTATACGGCACGTCATCGTGGGAGCCCGGATTGGAGGAGGATTTTTTAATGTAGAAATATGCGTGTGTGGTTATGGGGATATTAGTTACATCACTGTCAGTGGCACAAGGGAAGGAAGGGTGTTCGATGCAGCATCCTCGAGAATACTCTTGTGGGCTGGGGTCACTGGATGGAGGATCCTATGACAGGGAGTGCGAGTTCCTGGACATTACCCTTGAGGACAATTCAAGGGGGACAGACACTTACCATGAGGTGGCAAACGGGGTACGGAAGGGCATATTAGACTTGGTGGTGCAGGTCGAGAGAAGCAGATGCATAACTAGCGGGTACTGAATGAGAGACCGCCCCCACCCCAATTGACACGGCTCGTTCTGCTAGGCACGACAGTGTTTGGGTCAAACAGTGAATGTCACAGTATACCCGCCTCAGTGACCATCTGAAGTGTCATTCACTTCAATGCAGGACCCGCAATACCTGATCCTTCAAAGTTACACAAGTGCCTAGGATCCGGCGTGCTTCCGATATACTGTATAAATCACGTGTTGCATACCTCTCTGCCTGGTCTGCTTACTTGATGGGAGATGTAGACTGAAGTCCGACTTTTGAAAGGCAGTGGCTTCGTTGCTGCTCACAACCCACTGCAGCGATTTAAAATGTGTTTGTGCTTTGCGAGAAGTTGCGTATTTGTTTTGGGAATTCTTGTGATCCCGATTTATTTGTTGATCTGACTCGTCGAGTTCAGCAGTGTCCTCCTTCCTATTCCGACACGTCTAGTCTTCACCTATTCGGGTCCGGTCAACATTCCCGATTTGCCCATGAGCAGAGATATGCCCACTTGTGTGACCAATTCAACAATTGCAAGTGCCTGGAACGTTAGTCCTACCACAGTTAGTTACTGTAGCTTAGTTAAGCACTCATATGGTTAGTATGGCTTACGGTGTAAGCTTTTTTAGCCTGCAATTAGCCAGGACCTTTTAATTCTACAAATATGAAATATATTATATGCTTATTTTCTTTCGTTCTGCCCCATTGGTCTGTTATTGTGTCATTCACATTTCTTCTGCCCACTACAGCATCCAGCACGGCGCAATGCGCCAGCCCACTAAAGCCATTGGATAACTTCAGTGTAAGGGACCGCACTCCTCCCTTTTGCAAGGAGCAAATCGGACACAAAGTACTGGCGACTACCATGACAATGTGTGCTCTTTGAGACCAACGAAATATTTTTACAGTTAGCCAATGTTTTTTTTCATTGATGAGGGCCCTGCAGCTCTAACAATGCCTTTTTATTTTATTCAGTGTGTTCAGCCCGTTGGAATAAGTCACTTTTGTCTATTTATTTTTGTAAATCATCAAGGATTGGAACATGCTTTAGTTTGCTTTCAGCCTTGGTGTGGTGTGACTCGCCTGCAAAGGATCATCATAACCACGTTTGTCACTGAGACAGAACAGTGTTTGGATCATTCAAACAGATTTTTCTTGGTACCGCCCCCAGCCCCTGCTTTATTCCTCAAGTCCTTTAAAGTAAAGCCACCTATTATTGGCCACTTTGTTGATCCTCTTTTCGCATTTTGATTTGAATAAAACATGTTATCATACATGATAGTTATGGCATGTAGAGTGGGCGATCGATGTGTGCCCACACACACATATTAACTGATGGGCATTGAGCTATCAACGGTGCTTCATTCGTAAAACAAGAAGTGCCAGGGCCCTCGCCAGGGGGCCACTGCAGCTGGCACCACCCATCGCCCCTCCCATCGCTGCCAATGACGAGACTAACACAACTCCTAAGTGTCTCACTCCTACATATGTAACAATCCAGACGATTCCAGGACCCCCAAGCTAAGAACATGACCTGGGAGGCAGGTACTAGCATTTCAATGTATATTGAATCAACAAATACCTGCTGTGCTCATCTTTAAATTAGACAGATAGGGCACCAGCTGGCAGACTGCCACAAGTGCGTACAAATACACGAAATGGGTGAACTGCACAGATGTAGCCAGCACCCAAAATGGGCCTGCAATGTATGAGAATACAAAGGCCTGTTGGCAACATACGTTAATAAAAGAATTTTATATATATTTAGGGCTTAATGGATGGACTATGCTAGTTTGAAAAAACAATCCTGCATTTAAGTAGTTAACCTTTGCTTCAGAGGTACAGTCCTCTATTTGTGAAATTAGGTGGCTGCAGATGTTGGAAGGAGCGCCAACAGAGTGGACAGGTCAGGATGCAAAAGCAGAAAACTCATGAAGAGACACGTAAATGCTGGTCAGGTAACATGCTGAGTGAAGCATAGCATTGTAGTTCACATGTTTTAAGCTACACCCTTAATTGCTTAGGCCATGAAAAGCACACTCTTGAGAGAGATTAAGCTATTGACATTGTAAATAACAATGCCGTTTC
Organism: Triturus cristatus; assembly: GCF_964204655.1. Taxonomy (NCBI): domain Eukaryota; kingdom Metazoa; phylum Chordata; class Amphibia; order Caudata; family Salamandridae; genus Triturus; species Triturus cristatus. The sequence goes on from NC_140592.1 coordinate 8,145,410, forward strand.
TTTAAATGTTTTAGAAACAAAAACATAAACAAAAATAATGCATGAGCAATGCCAATAGCTCTAACTTTAACAATGCCGAGACCGTTGCATTGTAAATGCTTGTCTAAAGTAATTATTGTGATCGGAAAATATGCTGATATCGACAAAACGTGGGCAGAAACAGGAAAGCAGGCGCAGCTCTGTTCAGATTCACTTATCTGAGAGGATACGGCAAAAGAGCTGTAAAAGCAATCTGCTGATGTTAATGTATAAGAAGCTGTGTGATGCACGGGCGCACATACATCAAACTGGAGGGGTTCACTGGTCAGTCCAGAACTCTTCTAATCGAGTGCTTTGCTGTCCCACGGGGGTTCCCCGTGAAGCCCTCTGCAAGGTTTAACTTGCAGAAGCAGCTGACCCAAGGACAACAGCCTGTGAGAGGGCACATCCGGATATTAGTCCGAGGAAGAACGCATCTGCAGTTTCATTCCCGCTTCCTACTAGCACCTTTCAGACCATTGTCAATCGGGGGCCATCATTTTAAGCACGGAAGCAGTGGATTCATCCAAACTTACTAGCAGGTTACTCTACAACATTGTGCGTTCCTGGCCTTTGACACAAAGTATTCTGGGAGTTGTAGTACGGGCTGCAGAAAGTTCCAAATCACAGTAGTGTGTAGCAGAACGCTTTAGTTTCCCGATTTACTTCGCCTTTCAGGTTTTTGATTTTCCATTCTGGTGCTTGTAATCCTGATGTTAAAATTGGACACCTTGTTTCCGAGGCAAAATTGGACACACAGAACTGCATGTCCTAAAGTCGAGGGTTACCCTATTCTGGACTCTTGGGTTTCTCTACTACTCACTCTCTACTACTCTCTACTACTCACTTTCTTCTACACTCTCTACTACTCTCTACTACTCACTCTCTACTACTCTACTACTCACTCTCTACTACTCTCTACTACTCTCTACTCTCTACTCACTCTCTACTCCTCTCTACTACTCACTCTCTACTACTCTCTACTCTCTATTACACACTCTCTACTACTCCCTACTACTCTCTACTACTCACTCTCTACTCACTCTCTACTGCTCACTCTCTACTACTCACTCTCTACTAATCACTCTCTACTACTCACTCTCTACTACTCACTCTCTACTACTCTCTACTCCCTACTACACACTCTCTACTACTCACTCTCTACTCTCTACTGCCTACCTCTCTACCTCTCTCTACCTCTCTCTACCTCTCTCTCTACTACTCTCTACCTCTCTACCTCTACCTCTACACCTCTACCTCTACACCTCTACCTCTACCTCTCTCTACCTCTACGCGCACACATATGCACATAAATATATACAAATATGTATACATATATATGCATATATATTAACCCTGGGCTATGAACTCCTGGGCAATGAACTCTGCCCCAATTTCAGTGCTTTTGCATTTGACTCGTGAGGGACATCTAGTAACGACTAGGGGAACTGCAGCCCTTTGTAGAATTATTTTGATATTGGATACTATAATATTCACTGCCCACTGCTAATCTTGTCCCATAATGCTTTGCAGGGCCTTTGGTTGGGATTGTATTTTTGCCCATAATAACTCTGCTTGGGGTGGTCCTTAGAGGATGGGACCATCACTGAATCATTCAGAAAGATGCGCTCTGTGTTTTCAAAGCATCTGCTCAGTTCTCTCCGTAGGTTAGGGAGGATCCCAAGATCATCACCTCTCTCACTGCTTGCTAAATTATCACTTTCGTGAAATTACTATATGCATTTTATCATTTAAAGACAGAGATACTTGTTATTATTTTGCCATAAATATATGAGGTCTCTGTTGGCGGAGCTTTTGTTCAACTTCGTCTGTGTAGTAGTACTCTGCCAACTATGCCCACCCTTAATATACATGCATATATATATATCTGTATGTGTATATCTATATATACATACATACATACATACATATATAAACAAATATATACATCTTTATATCTATTTAAATACAAACATAAATGCATGTATACATGCATACATATACATATATGCGATTACGATCGTCAGCAATGTTGAAAAACAACTCCGTAGGAAGGACAAAGCGATCCCAAAGTAATGGTGCAGTTTAGTTTATTGTGAGCCCAGCACCACCATCGCCATAACGCGTTTCAGACACTGTTAGGGGAGCGGTTACAGTTTTTAAAGTGATAGTCGTGACGCAATGTTCACTGGTCTTTTATAAACATGGAAAAAATACCATACAAACAATAACCACAACGATCATACAAATGTACAACCCAACATCTGTTGTAAACATGAGATGTGCAAGATTGGAAATGCAATAAATATTAAATATTTGAATATTTAAACAGCATTATAGGTAAATAAATAAAATTTATACCATGCTAGCAATGCTCTAAAATTCCTGCCAGAGTGTAAAAACAAATCTCATTAGATAAAAATGCGACCTAAAAAGCGCAACCAATGTGACACTTTTCATAATAAGTAGCAGCATTTCCCAAATTTTGAAATTCATTAATCCACACTTCATGTATCAGTAATATGATCTTGCTGTTAAACATAAAGCCCAAGTGGGCTATAACTCTATTAGCCATGTTATGAACAATCGGAAGCAGTGCAAAATGAACAACGTCACATCAATAAATTGCAAACCATGTGCAAAATAGTGCAAAAATGTGCAATACAAAAAATATATAAAAAAGAGTATTTCAGTTACTTTTTGTTAAAAACATATGGCAGGCGGCTGTCAGCAGTCATGATTCTATAAAAACTCAATGTTTAATAGTTTAAAGATGTGTATACAAATCCTCACTCAAATTCATTCCATGAGGGGTTTTACAATCCAATTCAAGTATGTATTTGGTCTCCAACTTGTGTAACATTGACTCTCTATTTCCCCCTCTTCTCAGAGGGGGAACCGTGTCTATTACAAAGAACAATAACTCAGTAGAGTTCTTACCATGTTGTTCTTCCAAATGCCTGGCAACGGGATAATTGGAATCTCCGTTGTTGATAGCCCGAATGTGCTGGAGTCTCCTCTTGTGGACCTGCAGCTTTGTGCTTCCCACATATTGCAGGCCACCGGGACACTCCAGCACATATACAGCAAACTCTGTTTTACAAGTCAATTTTTTATGGATGCGGACTGGTTTACGGCTGAAGGGGGTGGAGTATTCACTTCTACTCACTGCATGATTCTGACCTCAGGACTACATTTTGAAAGGCAATTGCTCATTGAGCGGGCCTTCCTGTACGTAATGCTTGGTGAGCGTGTCAAATTGGTACCCAAGATAGGATCATTTTTGATTAGGGCCCAGTTTTTATTAACAATCTTACGAATTGTTTTATGTTGATTGTTAAATGTCAGAATCAGTCTGGTCTGTGCATCTGTCTGGTTTGGTAATTCTGGATCTCTTTGCGTCTGCCTGATAATACCTGAGGCCGGCCGTCTTCATTAGCGTTCATTATTGCTTTGCTGACTTCCTCTGGGGAAGACCCTCTTCTGCTGAAGCTTCCTCTGCACTCTTGCTGTGCAATCTGGCAATCACTGTCCGAACTGCATATTCTCCTTATTCGCAGCATCTTCCCGTAGGGGATACTACTGATGAGGGGTACAGGATGAGGACTGGAGGCCAGCCGTAGGTTTCCTGCACATCTTGGTCTGCAGTTGGTTACGCTGAGTATTGATCTTCACATCAAGAAAACAAATGGATTTGTTACCAATTGTTCCACTAAATTTCAGGTGTAGGTTGTTTTCATTAAGACGCTCAATAGAAAGTAGGGCCTCCGGGTCTGAGCCTCTCCAAATTATTAGCAGGTCGTCTATATACCTATACCATTTGAAAACATTTTGGGACATGATTTCTGTGTAGGTGGGTATAAGGACCTGTTCCTCCCACAGGCCCATATGAAGGCAGATAGCTCAGGGAGAAACAGGCCCCCATAGCCACGCCCCTTACCTGACGAAACACCTGGTTGGAAAACAGAAAATAATTATTAACCAAACACATATTGATCATAGACAACAACATCCTATTGTGTTCCAAGTAGCATATGGGCCTTGTGTTCAAATAATGCTCAATCGCTTTTAAACCATCCCTGTGATGGATGCTAGTGTAAAGGGATAATACATCCGATGGAATGAGCAAATATTCAGGTTGCCAAGCAAGCCCCTCTGACTTCTGCAACAAATCACCAGTGTCGAGAACAAATGGTGGAAGTTGCTTTACGTGGTCCTGTAGGAAGAAGTCTACATATTTACTAACATTCTCCGTAATGCTATTACAAGCTGAAATTATGGGACGGCCCGGCGGTTTTGAACTGTTCTTATGAATTTTAGGTATAAAATATACCACTGGCATCACCTGGTAATCATTCTTTAAGAATTTTAGTTCATCAGACGCTAGTAACCCAGTGCTCTTCCATGCCTGCAGATTCGTGTAGCAGATGTTCCAAGCTATTGTAACTTCTGCCATAGTGCTGCGTTTGTAACAGTCTCTATCATTTAGGTGGCCCAAGGCCTCCTCCATAAACATATCTCTTCGCCACAATACGACGTTACCGCCTTTGTCAGATTGTCTAACGATAATATTATCATTATTTTGAAGTTTTTTGATTAATTGGTGATAAGCATGATCGCGTAGTTGTGTCTTTTACTAATGTATTCTTGTCTTTTTATGCAACGTTCTCAACTCTTGCGAAATCTTGTCATGAAAGACATCAATGTTGTCCCTCAACATGATTGGGTAAAACGTTGACTTGGGTTTGAAATTTGTAGGTGCAATAAAAACATGCTCGCCTGTGCCTGACTGGTAGATGGTATTCCAACATCATTCTCACGTTGCATTTTTAAAAGATCAGGCAATAGTTCTGCATCACCGACTGTTAGCATTGGCCGACTCAAATTATCTACTGTTAGAATTAATGTTTGTGTGGGCCTTTGTAGCATATGGTACTTACGAAGTTTCAACTTACGTACAAATTTGTACATGTCGATTCTAGTATCTGCATAACTGAAGTTACTTTTTCCACAAGTGACAAAATATTCATTTCCTTTTCATTTCATGATACATCGGTTCGATTTATAACAGTCTGGGGATCACAGATGTTGGTTGTTTGATCTACTTGTTTCTCCATTGTTTCTTTGATTTTCTGTTGTACTGTTTGGTATTTGCATTTGACGCTAACCTCGGCACACATAAGAGTAAGTAAGCAGTGTGTCAGTATAAACATGAACTACAATAAAGAAGCCAACAGATGAGAAAAATATCTTCTGAAGCGTCGAGAAATATTTAGTTCTTTAATTTTCATTTGAGAGCGAAAGACCAGAGAAAAACCAGCCGATACGTGTTTCGTCGCATGTGGAACAATATTTCTGCGACTTCCTCAGGGCAGTATATAGAAGATTGATAGCTTTGGACGTCGCTCAGCCGGTGATAATTCCAACCCGGCTGGGCAAAAGACTATCAGGTGAGCTCCGGTCGTCCTAGGGAGTCCTAGGAAGTCAGACGTGCGATAAAAGTGAAAATCTGGCACATATCGACTTCCAAATCGGATGGTATACCGATATTATTGAGGTCATGAAAAAATACAACATCAGTGTAAACGAGCGGGTAAAAGTAGTAAGTATTGCTTGGCGCCGTGGGCGGGATTTTTCGAAAAAAGGAACGGATAATTCCTTGGACGTGGATGATCTCTGGACGAGTGTGCCAGGGGACCCTCCTGAACGGACCACTGTGTTCCTGGTTATGGTCCATGACCTCAATAATATTGGTATACCATTCGATTTGGAAGTCAATACGTGCCGGATTTTCTCTTTTATCGCACATCTGACTCCCATGTTATACAGCACCATGGCGGTTGTGCAGCATTGTTGAAAGTTAAAAATAAAAAGACGTTTGAACGTGGCCAGTATGGATTGGATCATAGCTCTTTTGTTTACTTTCAGCCACCATGCCAGCCGTGATGCTGTACAACATGGCTAAACAAACCAAGATGACAAAGCCAATAGATCTTGCATAGGCGAGGCCTGTTGGCTGTCAATGCTTGTTATTTTAATGTTTCTTAAGAGGATGCTACAGCTCTCCGCGCAGTGCCAATGGGCCGCTTACTGGCCGCTCATTTCATCTTCTGTGCGCCGCATCCCATGTGGCCAGGAGATCATTATGGGATGCTGCTGTCCATACCTCCGTAGTGTATCATTGTTTTACCATTCCAAGATGGCCAAGATGTTGGTTCGAAATGTGGCAGCCAGGGCTTTAAGTGGGGCGGGTCCTGCCGGTGCTCAGCACCGACAGTTCTTAAAAGCAGGCGCCGAAACGGGTCGCTATCGAGCTCTCCATTTTTACCTTCAGGGTTTTGATTTAGCTTTAAAGTGTCTCATTTTCAGTATTATATAGCGCACTCTTGGAGCAAACATGAGCACCAGTTACATAACACAAGGACATATTCATGTTTCGAATCACAGGTTGTTGGGCCGACGTGAGGCTCAAACCTACTTTCTCAGCTCGAAAGTCGGCAACTCTAGCCTTGCCCCACAATCTCACGTACGAGAATAGAGGCATTTTCAATATTATATACAATGAAGTGATAGTAATAGTTGTTGTTTATTTATCTTATGCAATTTACAATCATTGACAATAGTCCTGTGTAATATGTTGTATACATTTCTAGTTTGACATGATTAGCGTTTAGTTTATGTTCACGAGCTGCATTCTATGTTCACGAGCTTTCGTTGTCATCATGAGCTCGTGTCTGTAGAAACATTCTGTTAGTTGCATGCGCGCAGTTGCTGTTATGCGCGCATGCTGTGTAATTATGATTTAAATAAACATTTATTAAACAAGCATTCCCGTGCGTTCCACCTCCTCCCTGAAGTATGAACGGTCTCACATAACAGGTTCCGTTTGGACTTCGGAGAGGAAGGACGCACTCCAGTGGTGTCTTCGCATTATCTTGAATAAATCTTCAAAACTGCTTCTACTTGTTTTTCATTGGATTTACTTCATTCATAAGAAGACTCAACATTTCATTTGGCGACGATTTATCTTCTTTTCCTCTTTCAACACCACAAACCTTGTGCTGCCTACCTTCACTGATTCAGCTGATTTGCCAACAGTCTTCTTTCAAGGCTCCGTTGCTCTGCAACACATATATTTTTATTGATTTGCACCCGAGGCATTTCCGCTCTGTTGTCCCGCTAAGGAAACTCCTCCTCTGAACGCTGCCTCGAACTGGTTTAAGAGGCGGGTTTCTGGATTAGCGCAGAACTTCCTCCTTCAGTGACGCACCTCTCGCAGAGTGAGTTCCGCTTTTGGCATGCTAACCTCTCAATCCGGAAGCATAGGATTGATTGGTCGATGCATCCAACAACTCCCCTTTCTTTTAAACGCGCACTGTGATTGGCCTCACGCGCGCATACTCCCCTTGCATATTTATCGGAGCCCGAACTCTGAAGCTCACTGGAAAGTCGTCTTGTGACATTATCTGTAAGTTTTAACATGCTCCACACGCTTGCAACGTTTTCTTGCTATTTATTGCTCATATATTTGGAAAAACACATCTTGACACTTAACCACCTCTTTAATCACAACCAGCTCGTTATTATTGCAAGTACTGCTTATTAGAACGGCTTCTCGGCAAATCTTTCACTTGGATCATTTTCTACCAAGACAAGGCAAACCAAAAGAAACATGGAAACTCTGGTTTAAATCTTTTGAAAATTATTTGGCTGCTATAGATGCTGAAAGTTATTCACCCAAACGCAAGTCAGCGATTCTTTACAACTTTTCAGGCAGTGCTGGTCGTGAAACTTTTGATAATTTACCGCTTACTATTCCACCCCCAGGTGAAGGAGATGGATGGAACGTATACACTGATGCTGTTAACAGGCTGAACAAAAAATTCTTGGAACAACCAAGTGTAATGCTGGAGAGATTTAACTTTATGAAAACGAAGCAAAATTCAGATGAGTCTATTGAGGACTATATTTCAGTTCTAAGAAATTTAGCTTCAAACTGTAACTTTGGAGCTGAGCTAGATTCTTATATAAGGGATCAATTTGTCAACAGCTGCTTTCATAAGAAGAGTCAGGAACGAATACTCAGCTGCAGAGATCCTTCTTTGTCTGAGGTCATTGACATCGCCAAAGGCATTGAAAGATCTATTATCACTTCAAAATGTTTAAGTAATGACAATGTCTCTCCCGTTAACATGATTCAACATGATTCTCCCATTAACAGTATTTCTTACAGGTCTAAATTTGTCAAACCTTTTCCACAGAGGCAAAACAAAACTAACTCATTTTGTTACAGGTGTGGTTCAAAGTCATATTTAGGTGAAAGTCCTGTTTGTCTGGCATTGGGTAAAAAATGTACCAGATGTGGAAAGATGGGTCATTTTTATACTGTTTGCGGAAGCAAGAAAGTTGTCAGAGTCAGTAGTCTAGATACCGATGAATGTTCAAAAAATCTTAGTATTGAATCTAATCAGTTACTCTCTGACAACTTTGAGAGACTTATGCTTTTGTTTGACTCTCAAGATTTGACACTTTCTGTACAGAAAGTCAAGGAACCATTCTGTGAAGTTATTATTGGAGATGTTAAAATTGACATGATGGCTGATTCTGGAGCACCAGTCACCATTATCTCAGACACTCTTTTGGAAGAGCGTTGGGCCTTCAAGAAATCTTTACAAGCACTGGATATCATTCCAAAAGCATATGGTGGCCATATCATTGAAATGCTTGGATATTTTTCTGAATTCATTACATGTCTAGAACGCAAAAATTTTACTATGGTGTATGTGGCTCCTAAAGGTAAGAATGTTGTTGGAATGCAGGATCTAGCAAAAATGGGCTTGAAGTTGGTTCCTGGCTCTGAAAATCCTATTCAAGTTAATACCGATATCTCTATTTCTTCTGTTCATGGTAATAATTTGCCTGACTTTACAAACATTGCTGAAACCATGTTTACAGAATTCCCTGAAGTTTTTACCCCAAACATAGGTAAAATTACAAAGGTGGAGCATGTTATCAAACTAAAAGACAATGCTATACCCATCTCACACAAGACTAGACCCGTTCCCCTAAGGGTTAGAAATGACCTTAAGGTTTTATTAGACAAACTGGTCTATGAAGGGATGATAAAAACTACTGAATCATCAGAATGGGTCAGTCCCGTTGTGATAGTAAGAAAAAAAGACAATTCAATTCGCTTATGTGCCGACTTGCGCACACTTAACAAAAAGATTATAGTGGATTGTCATCCCTTACCAAAGATTCAGGATTTATTATCTAATATTGCTGGTGCGACCTGTTTTACCATTCTTGATTTAAGGTCAGCGTATCATCAGATACCGCTATCCAGTTCATCCACTGATCTCACCACATTTGTCACACCTTTCGGGGCAAATAAGTATCTTAGACTGCCCTTTGGCTTAGTCTCAGCGGGAAGCGTTTTTCAGAGCTTTATGGACCATATGTTAGAAGGTATCGAGTCAGTACAAGCCCATCAGGATGATGTTTTAATTTATTCATAAAGCTGATCACATATTCACTCTAAGGAAGGTTCTTAACAAGTTCAAAGAATGTGGGGTTAGTTTACGCACTGATAAATGCAAATTCATGGTGGAGTCCCTTGATTACCTAGGTCACACTATTTCAGCTTCAGGAATTAGTCCCAAATTCTCTCTTACTCAAGCCATAGATGAAGTTGTTGTACCCAAAATAAAGATCTTCTCAGATCATTTTTGGGTATGACTGAGTACTGTTCTAGATTTATTTCTAATTATGCTCAGGTGGTTCAACCTCTGCGTGTTTTGTTATTTCATGGAGTAATGAAGCACAACAAGCTTTTGAGTTAATTAAAAAGCTCCTTCTTCAAGCTCCTGCACTCTCGCCGTTTTCACCTGGACACAAGTGTATTTCATCTGTTGACGCGAGTCAGAACGGCTTCGGAGCAGTTCTTTGCCAATGGAGAACACAGTGGCTTCTTCTTCGAGATCCCTCTCTATTGCAGAATCCAATCACAGCACACCTGAGAGGGAAGCACTTGCTTGCACATGAGCTGGAGAGAAATTTAGAACATTCATCCGGGGCACGCAATTTGAATTTTTTTCTGACCATAAACCTTTGATACACTTATTAAATGGGAATGGGACAGGCAAAGCTTCCTCAAGACTTGTTCGCTTACTCTCACGTTTGCATGAATACAACTTTATTATAAAGTATATACCTGGAGGTCGCAAGGCAAGGGCAGATTGTCTGTCCAGGTTGTCATTGGAGGAGAGCTCTTCATCTTCCAGGTCTGATGATGTGGAATGTGTTGTAGCTTCTGTTGAGGATTTTATTACTGAATTCCCTCATATTACTCAAGAAGATTGGCTGAAAGCTTCTCAGGAAGATTCTGTCCTTCTGGCGGTCAAAAACATGACTGTGTCTCGTTGGCCTAAAGAACGTTCTCTACCTTCCCCTTTAAACTCTTTGGCACAAGTTAATCAAGAACTTTCTCTGGTTGAAGGTTTGGTCATGTGTGGTGATCTTGCAGTTCCCCCCACATCTTTACGCATGAACATTTCTAAAATAGCACATGAAGGGCATTTAGGTATAGGTGCTACCTCAAGGAGGTTGAAAGAAAAGTTTTGGTGGCCCGGTTTAGAATCAGATGTTACAAATTGGATAAATTCTCGTGAAACATGTCTTGTATCTGATAAACACTGGAAAACCATGAGAACACCTTCACATAATGTTCCAGTTCCAGAAGAGGCTTGGACAAAATGAGCTCTGGATTTTGCAGGACCGTTTGATGTACTTTCTAATGATAAGAAATACATATTAGTATTAGTAGATTATTTTTCAAAATGGGTGGAGTTTGAATTAGGTTCTTCTCCCAGCTCATCATCTGTGATTGATTTTCTCTCTAGAATTATTCTTTCGGAGGGATTTCCAAGAGAATTGGTCACAGATAATGGTTCGCATTTCACTTCAAATCTAATGGAGAATTTTTTGTCCGCTCATGGCATTAAAGATTTAAAAGTTGCTTAATATTCCCCTTCGGCCAATGGTTTGGTGGAACGAATGAATAGGTTTATAAAAGAAGGCATTCAATCGGCTTTATCTGTTAATGAACCTGTTGACGTGTTTTAAAAACAAGATCTGGTCATATCTCGCTACGCCTCACTCTTCAACTGGGGTTTCTCCCTTTAAGCTTCTTAACCCCTTCAGCGCGGCGCGGATTACCGCGCTGTGCTGAAGGGTTCGTGCGCGGGCGGGGCCATGACGGAGCGGTTCCGTCATCCGCACAGTGCAACCGATGCGCATGACGGAACTGCTCCGTCATGCGCATCGAAGGGGTTAAAAAGAGAGATCCAAATGGAACACGTTGTCCTTCTTGGATTAAACTGTTGAGAAAGAACGATAATTCATGTTTGGTTTGCAAAGATAAACAAAACATGCTTAAAAATGTAGCGGTTCAACAATCTATACAAAAGAAAAAGTTTGATACAAAAGGTTGCAGTTATACTCATGATTTTAAAATTGGAGACTGGGTTATGATTAAATCTCCTAAGAAGGTTAAGAAGGCTCTTTCAAAACTATCCCTTCCAGTGCAAATTCTTAAGTTGTCTAAAGGTTCTTTGTTTCTGGGTCATAAAGGTTGGTGGAGCAAGAGAATGTTGGTCAAATTAATACCAGATCAAGCTCGTGAAATTGTATCAAAGAAAAAGAATGTTTATCCAGATGATTTACATTTTTCATACTTTCCAAATGATTCTACCACAGATGAATCGTTGATGTCATCTAGAAGTGATTTTCTAGTACAAGATGTTACTGATTCTGTGTCGAACTCTTTATTAGCCAAGGACTCGCCACATCTTGTTGATTCTATGATTCTGACCCTGTTTCAGTGAGACCTGCTCGGGATTGCACATTTCCTTCCAGATACAAGGATTTTGTTTTCTTTGTGAAAGGAGAAGGGTGATGTCATCTGTTGTATACATTGCTAGTTTGACAGGATTAGACTTTACTTTATGTTCACGAGCTGCATTCTATGTTCACGAGCTTTCGTTGTCATCATGAGCTCGTGTCTGTAGAAACATTCTGTTAGTTGCATGCGCGCAGTTGCTGTTATGCGCGCATACTGTGTAATTATGATTTAAATAAGCATTTATTAAACAAGCATTCCCGTGCGTTCCACCTCCTCCCTGAAGTATGAACGGTCTCACACAACAGGTTCCGTTTGGACTTCGGAGAGGAAGGACGCACTCCAGTGGTGTCTTCGCTTTATCTTGAATAAATCTTCAAAACTATTTCTACTTGTTTTCCATTGGATTTACTTCATTCATAAGAAGACTCAACATTTCATCCTGGCTCGTTGTGTGCGCAATGCTTGTTGTGTTGAAGCGCTGGATAAATGGGCAGAAACAGCAGCAACCCAGCGGGGCGGCACCCTGTGCTAAGTACAGATGTTTAGCTGAGGTGTTTTAGGCCACGCCTTTAATTACATCGGCCACGCCCCTATTAGAGTCTCTCCAGGTTTTTCATCCCACTTAAAGCCCTGGTGGCGGCCACACCTGAACTTTAAAACAACAGCAGACTGCTCACGATTCCTCTGCACGATGGACTCCGTGCTCCGTGCACGATGGACTCCGTGCTCGTGCACGATGGACTCCGTGCACGATGGACTCCGTGCTCCGTGCACGATGGACTCCGTGCTCGTGCACGATGGACTCCGTGCTCGTGCACGATGGACTCCGTGCTCCGTGCACGATGGACTCCGTGCACGATGGACTCCGTGCTCCGTGCACGATGGACTCCGTGCTCGTACACGATGGACTCCGCGCTCCGTGCACGATGGACTCCGTGCTCCGTGCACGATGGACTCCGTGCTCCGTGCACGATGGACTCCGCGCTCGTGCACGATGGACTCCGTGCTCGTGCACGATGGACTCCGTGCTCGTGCGCGATGGACTCCGTGCTCCGTGCACGATGGACTCCGTGCTCGTGCACGATGGACTCCGTGCTCGTGCACGATGGACTCCGTGCTCGTGCACGATGGACTCCGTGCACGATGGACTCCGTGCTCCGTGCACGATGGACTCCGTGCTCCCTTTAGGTTTCTTGATGCGAGTATAGCGCCATCATGCTTGGATGGCAGCAGGCTTCCTTTTACCTGCTTGTATTCTTTTGCCTTATCCTGCTTATGTCGTTGGGTGCGTTTTATTGTGGGTGTGTCAGAGAGTGGATGAAAGGATGAGTTGGAGGATGAATGAATGGATGAATGAGTGCACAGGTTAGTGACAAAGTGCATGTGCGATGGCTTCTTGAGTGCCACAAAAGGCGCTTTCATGCATAAGGTGGCCCTGTTGGCGTTGCCACTGCTTGTTGCTGATAAGTCTGCGCTCTGAGTCCTCTGGATGGAAGGCCCCAGTCTGCGGTAGGGGGGCTCGGGGGGGTGGGGGGACAGGCCGTGAACCGTGTCATGCTCTAAAAGTGACCGCTGCCCCAGTGACACCCCCTCACCACAGGCCTTTGTTCTTCTGAGCTCCTGTGCTCTAAAATGGGCATTGTGTGAGTAATCCCCTGGGGGGGGGGGGGAGGGGGCAGCAGGGAGTGTGTATAAATACATCATATCTACCCCCCTCCCGAGATGCCTGCGCTCTAGAAGGCCTCCGCATCATATCAGGGCTGTGACACAATAGGATGCCAGGGGGTGAGTGACAGGTGCTCCTGGCCCACCCTGGATATAAAGTCAGGCTGGGGCAGAGTCAGCCGGTCAGAGACTGAAGGCAGCGCACCCCTGACGCAACAGTGCACCCCTGGGCCCCTGACGCAGCAGAGAACCCCTGGGCCCTTCAGCCTACCAAGATCTCCAGGGACCCTGACGTCACAGCATCCTTTGACCCCTGGACCGGCCTGCACCCCGGAGCCCTGAAGCTGCAGAACATCCCAGCACCTTTAGACCCCAGGACCTGCAGACCCTGACCAGCAGCCGCCCACCATGGATGACATCTACAAGGCAGCGGTAGGTGGCGCTGTACTCCCAGCCGGGGACCTGCACCCCTAGTCTACACCTACAGGGCCCTGCACCCCTCGTTTACACTTACAGGGCCCTGCACCCCTCGATTACTCATTGAGTGTCCTGCGCCCCCAGCCGGGGCCCTGCACCCCTAGTCTACACGTACAGGGCCTTGCACCCCTCGATTACAGGTACAGGGCCCTGCACCCCCAGCCGGGGCCCTGCACTCCTCGTTTACACTTACAGGGCCCTGCACCCCTCGTTTACACTTACAGGGCCCTGCACCCCCAGCCGGGGCCCTGCACCCCTCGTTTACTCATTGAGTGTCCTACGCCCCCAGCCAAGGGCCTGCACCCCTCGTTTACACTTACAGGGCCTTGCACCCCTCGTTTACTCATTGAGTGTCCTGCGCCCCCAGCCAAGGGCCTGCACCCCTAGTCTACACGTACAGGGCCCTGCATCCCTCGTTTACACTTACAGGGCCCTGCAGCCCTCGTTTACTCATAGAGTGTCCTGCACCCCCAGCCGGGACCCTGCACCCCTCGTTTACACTTACAGGGCCCTGCACCCCTCGTTTACACTCACAGGGCCCTGCACCCCTCGTTTACACGTACAGGCTCCTGCCAGAGGCGCAACTAGAGCCACATTTCGGGGGGGGGGCTGAGCAAAAATTTCGGGGGGGGGGCTGAGCAAAAATTTCGGGGGGGCTGAACTTTAAGCAATAGGCAGAGTGGAGCTGCAGGGGCTCTTAGAGGGGGTGAAACAACAGCAAGGCCTCATTAACATGCAAATGGTCTTTTAAAGACCTGTGAAGTGCTCGGGTGCGGCTGCTTTTTTGCCCGGGAAGGTGTCTCAGCCCGGGCTGCCACACACGACGGGGGGGGCTGAAGCCCTGTGAGTCCAATGGGTGTTGCGCGCCTGGCTCCTGCACCCCGCGTTTACATGTACAGGCCCCTGCACCCCTCGTTTACACGTACAGGCCCCTGCACCCCTCGTTTACACGTTCAGTGCACAGCACCCCTTGACTAGACTTACACTGCTGTAGGGGGTGACGCTGCTCCCCCTCATTCAGGGCCCTGGACCCCTTGAATTAAAATACCCCGATTTGGGGGTGACACCGCACCCCCTCATACATTGCCCTGCGCCCCCCCGTTTGCACATAGAGTGTCCTGCACCCCCAGCCAGGGCCCTGCACCCCTTGAATTTATATACCCAGCTGTGGGGGTGACAGTGCAACCCTTGATGCCGGAAATGTTAAAGTTACAATCCAGAGTGTCCCCTTCCGATAGCAGCTGAATCGGGGTCTGGTGGGGGCCACTCTGTGGAGAAGATGCTGAGTCGGTGTGGATAAGATGCTGAGGCCTATAATCAGTGTGGATAAAGAAGGTGCTGTGGGCCCCCGTCGATGTTGATAAAATGCGGAGATGGTTTATTCCCTGTGGATAAGATGCTGCCGGTATTATTCGGCCCGTAGAAGATGCTGGGGGCTGTTTACATTGTGGGTGAGATGTTGAGAGTTATAATTAGTGTAGTGAAGAAGCTGAGGGCTGTATTCGGAGTGGATAAGATGCTGAGGGCTGTATTCGGTGTGGATAAGATGCAGGGGGCTGTTTACATTGTGGGTGAGATGTTGAGGGTTGTATTCAGTGTGGATAAGATGCTGAGGGTTGTATTTGGTGTGGATAAGATGCTGAGGGTTGTATTTGGTGTGGAGAAGATGCTGAGGGTTGTATTCGGAGTGGAGAAGATGCTCAGGGCTGTATTCGGTGTGGAGAAGATGCTGAGGGTTGTGTTTGGTGTGGAGAAGATGCTGAGGGTTGTATTCGGTGTGGATAAGATGCTGAGGGCTGTATTCGGTGTGGATAAGATGCTGAGGGTTGTATTCGGTGTGGAGAAGATGCTGAGGGCTGTATTCGGTGTGGATAAGATGCTGAGGGTTGTATTCGGTGTGGATAAGATGCTGAGGGTTGTATTCGGTGTGGATAAGATGCTGAGGGTTGTATTCGGTGTGGATAAGATGCTGAGGGCTGTATTCGGAGTGGATAAGATGCTGAGGGTTATATTCGGTGTGGATAAGATGCTGAGGGTTGTATTCGGAGTGGATAAGATGCTGAGGGTTGTATTCGGTGTGGATAAGATGCTGAGGGCTGTATTCGGTGTGGATAAGATGCTGAGGGTTGTATTCGGAGTGGATAAGATGCTGAGGGCTGTATTCGGTGTGGAGAAGATGCTGAGGGTTGTATTCGGTGTGGATAAGATGCTGAGGGCTGTATTCGGTGTGGATAAGATGCTGAGGGCTGTATTCGGTGTGGATAAGATGCTGAGGGTTGTATTCGGTGTTGAGAAGATGCTGAGGGCTGTATTCGGAGTGGATAAGATGCTGAGGGTTATATTCAGTGTGGTTAAGATGCTGAGGGCTGTATTCGGTGTGGATAAGATGCTGAGGGTTGTATTCAGTGTGGATAAGATGCTGAGGGTTGTATTTGGTGTGGATAAGATGCTGAGGGTTGTATTCGGTGTGGAGAAGATGCTGAGGGTTGTATTCGGTGTGGATAAGATGCTGAGGGTTGTATTCGGTGTGGATAAGATGCTGAGGGCTGTATTCGGAGTGGATAAGATGCTGAGGGCTGTATTCGGTGTGGATAAGATGCTGAGGGCTGTATTCGGAGTGGATAAGATGCTGAGGGTTATATTCAGTGTGGATAAGATGCTGAGGGTTGTATTCAATGTGGATAAGATGCTGAGGGTTGTATTCGGTGTGGATAAGATGCTAAGGGTGTATTCGGTGTGGATAAGATGCTGAGGGCTGTATTCGGAGTGGATAAGATGCTGAGGGCTGTATTCGGTGTGGATAAGATGCTGAGGGTTGTATTCGGTGTGGAGAAGATGCTGAGGGCTGTATTCGGAGTGGAGAAGATGCTGAGGGTTGTATTCGGAGTGGAGAAGATGCTGAGGGCTGTATTCGGTGTGGAGAAGATGCTGAGGGTTGTGTTTGGTGTGGAGAAGATGCTGAGGGTTGTATTCGGTGTGGATAAGATGCTGAGGGCTGTATTCGGTGTGGATAAGATGCTGAGGGTTGTATTCGGTGTGGAGAAGATGCTGAGGGCTGTATTCGGTGTGGAGAAGATGCTGAGGGCTGTATTCGGTGTGGAGAAGATGCTGAGGGTTGTATTCGGTGTGGATAAGATGCTGAGGGCTGTATTCGGAGTGGATAAGATGCTGAGGGCTGTATTCGGAGTGGATAAGATGCTGAGGGTTGTATTCGGCGTGGAGAAGATGCTGAGGGTTGTATTCGGCGTGGAGAAGATGCTGAGGGCTGTATTCGGTGTGGATAAGATGCTGAGGGCTGTATTCAGTGTGGATAAGATGCTGAGGGTTGTATTTGGTGTGGATAAGATGCTGAGGGTGTATTCGGAGTGGATGAGATGCTGAGGGCTGTATTCGGAGTGGATAAGATGCTGAGGGCTGTATTCGGAGTGGATAAGATGCTGAGGGTTGTATTTGGTGTGGATAAGATGCTGAGGGCTGTATTCGGAGTGGATAAGATGCTGAGGGTGTATTCGGAGTGGATGAGATGCTGAGGGCTGTATTCGGAGTGGATAAGATGCTGAGGGCTGTATTCGGCGTGGAGAAGATGTTGAGGGTTGTATTCGGCGTGGAGAAGATGTTGAGGGTTGTATTCGGTGTGGATGAGATGTTGAGGGTTGTATTCGGTGTGGATGAGATGTTGAGGGTTGTATTCAGTGTGGAGAAGATGCTGAGGGTTGTATTCGGTGTGGAGAAGATGCTGAGGGCTGTATTCGGTGTGGATAAGATGCTGAGGGTTGTAATCGATGTAGTAAAATGCGGAGGGTTGTATTTGATAAGATGCTGAGGGGGGTGGAGTCGGACATGACGGGGATTCCTCTTAAAACTACAAAGACGCCGTGAGCTTTTCTCTGGCGTGTCAGAGAGAAAGGACCCGTCGGAAGGTTTGAGGTGAATGTTTTAAACTTATCACGCGGCGCACTTTGCATGTTTATGAGCCGAGTTACAATGTTGTCTCGTGAACATAAAGTACGTGACGGAAGTAGAGGTGAATGAGTGAAAACGGAACTCTGGAATCTTCTGCCTATAAAATGATGACTTTCATTTGACACAAATGAAAGCTCCCATCAGTCGCCCCGCCCACTCTGACGAGCGCCCGGGGGGTGCGGCACGCTTGAGCCCCCCAGGCACAGATGTCAGTCATACCGAGGGGATCAGAGGGATGTGTCAAAGGCCCAAATATGCAAATGGGGCACTCGGGGCACGCTCCGGGCACAATCAAGGCACGCTCCTGGCATTCTCAATGCAAGCTCCGGTCATACTCGGGTCACACTCCGGGCACGCTCAATACACGCCCCAGCACGCGTAAGGCACGCTCCGGGCATACTCGGGTCACACTCCGGGCACGCTCAATACACGCCCCGGCACGCGTAAGGGGCGCCCACAGCATATTCCGAGTACCATCCATGCAGCTCCGGGCACTCTCGGGCCAAGCGCCCTAGAGCCGATATCGGCAACGCCCCCCCCCCACCCCCCCACCCTTTAGCAATAATAGTGGCGCTGCACAAACTAAACAGTCCACACAAGTTTTTTCTTGGAAAAAGAGGTTGCTGCAGGTTTATTACATACAAGGAGTATGCCAACTTGATGGGTTAACTTATGGGCGATCCAAGGCCAGGCAGCGGTGACTGACCTAAGCTGCCCTGCCCACCTGATGAGCCAAACTACACCGTGACCAATCCAATCGTTAGTGACGGCGTGACCAGCGGGGGACAAAGAGGGTGGCTAGTGGGTGGGGGCAGATATAAGTACCTGGCCCCAGCCCACTGCGCATCGGAAATGATGCCATAGAGGCGCCGGACGTAGGAGGGACACCCAGAGTAGGGGGTCCCAGCAACAGGGTGCGTGGAGGTGCCTAATGTGGCACTGAGGGGGCCACCCTCTTACAGGGCCCACTGCGTGCACCGCAGGCAGCCGCAGGAACACTCTAAGCACACTCCGGGCACACCCCAGGCACCACACCGGAGGCACACTCTGCACACAGCGGCATACTCCAGGCACACTCGGGGCACAACCCAGGCACCACACCGGAAGCACACTCTGCACACAGCGGCATAATCCAGGCACACTCCGGGCACATCCCAGGCACCACACCGGAAGCACACTCTGCACACAGCGGCATAATCCAGGCACACTCCGGGCACACCCCAGGCACCACACCAGAGGTACACTCTGCACACAGAGGCATAATCCAGGCACACTCCGGGCACACCCCAGGCACCACACCGGAAGCACACTCTGCACACAGCGGCATAATCCAGGCACACTCCGGGCACACCCCAGGCACCACACCGGAAGCACACTCTGCACACAGCGGCATAATCCAGGCACACTCCGGGCACACCCCAGGCACCACACCGGAGGCACACTCTGCACACAGCGGCATACTCCAGGCACACTCCGGGCACATCCCAGGCACCACACCGGAAGCACACTCTGCACACAGCGGCATAATCCAGGCACACTCCGGGCACATCCCAGGCACCACACCGGAAGCACACTCTGCACACAGCGGCATAATCCAGGCACACTCCGGGCACACCCCAGGCACCACACCAGAGGTACACTCTGCACACAGAGGCATAATCCAGGCACACTCCGGGCACACCCCAGGCACCACACCGGAAGCACACTCTGCACACAGCGGCATAATCCAGGCACACTCCGGGCACACCCCAGGCACCACACCGGAAGCACACTCTGCACACAGCGGCATAATCCAGGCACACTCCGGGCACACCCCAGGCACCACACCAGAGGCACACTCTGCACACAGCAGCATAATCCAGGCACACTCCGGGCACACCCCAGGCACCACACCGGAAGCACACTCTGCACACAGCGGCATAATCCAGGCACACTCCGGGCACACCCCAGGCACCACACCAGAGGTACACTCTGCACACAGCGGCATAATCCAGGCACACTCCGGGCACAACCCAGGCACCACACCGGAAGCACACTCTGCACACAGCGGCATAATCCAGGCACACTCCGGGCACACCCCAGGCACCACACCGGAAGCACACTCTGCACACAGCGGCATAATCCAGGCACACTCCGGGCACACCCCAGGCACCACACCAGAGGTACACTCTGCACACAGCGGCATAATCCAGGCACACTCCGGGCACACCCCAGGCACCACACCGGAGGCACACTCTGCACACAGCGGCATAATCCAGGCACACTCCGGGCACACCCCAGGCACCACACCGGAAGCACACTCTGCACACAGCGGCATAATCCAGGCACACTCCGGGCACATCCCAGGCACCACACCGGAAGCACACTCTGCACACAGCGGCATAATCCAGGCACACTCCGGGCACACCCCAGGCACCACACCAGAGGCACACTCTGCACACAGCGGCATAATCCAGGCACACTCCGGGCACACCCCAGGCACCACACCGGAAGCACACTCTGCACACAGCGGCATAATCCAGGCACACTCCGGGCACACCCCAGGCACCACACTGGAAGCACACTCTGCACACAGCGGCATAATCCAGGCACACTCCGGGCACACCCCAGGCACCACACCGGAAGCACACTCTGCACACAGCGGCATAATCCAGGCACACTCCGGGCACACTTCAGGAACACCCCGGGCACATCCCAGGCACAACCCAGGCAGCACAGCAGAAGCACACTCTGTGCATACACCGGCATACTCCAGGCACACTCCTTCTCACAACATTCACCCCAAGGGACACTCAGAGCACACCCCAGGTACCACACATGAGGCCCACTACACACTCCGCGGACACAGGGCACACTCCAGACACACCCAACACACCACACCCAAGTCACACTCTGCACACTTCAGACAGACTGCACACACACTCCACTCCTGGTGACACAAAGGAAACACCCTAGGCCCACTCCATGCACACTATAGGGACCACACAGAAGGCACACTCTGTGCACATACCGGCATACTACTGGCACACCCCGGGCCCACCTCAGTCACCCCAAGGGACACTCACAGCACACCCCAGGTACCACACATGAGGCACACTACACACTCCGCGGACACAGGGCACACTCCAGACACACCCAACACACCACACCCAAGTCACACTCTGCACACTCAAGGCAGACTCCACGCGCAGCAGCCCAGCACTGCAAGCTCACCCAGGTCGCCCATTCCCTTGCAGCCGACCTGGTATACTCAGAGTTACCTTCCATCTTTCTCTGTTCTATTTTAGTAAATGCTCCTGGTACTGCTAACGCATCTATGAATGTTTATTAAGTGAAACCATGTTCTCTGAAATGACTTTTGAACCTCTTCCCTCCCACCTCCCCTCATCTGTAAGGCCAGATTCACACAATGTAATTCATAAGTGTAGATTTACTCATGTGTAAACCTGTTACTACACACAGGTATAAGTGTACACTTTTTTGCTATTCAATATTTCCAAATGTAGAATTATACCTAAGTGCAGAGTTGCATGTCTCTGCCCTCTGGTGGAGCCCGCTACAACAGGATTTATAAGTGAGCGTAAAGTTGCATGTCTCAACCCTCTGGTGGAGCCCACTACAACAGGATCTATAAGCGAGTGTAGAGTTGCATGTCGCCACCCTCTGGTGGAGCCGCTACAACAGTATTTATAAGTGTAAGGTTACTACCAGTAAAATGTCATACATAAGTGGATATCTCTGCCCCTGTAGTGGAGATCTCCTGATAGCAATGTACATGAAAAGTATTCAAATTATTATTCTTAAAGAAAAATTGAACTATATTAATATGACGTGTAAAATAAATTAAACTATTTATCTGAACCCATAACTATTAAAATAAAATGTTACAGCACATTAACTCATTAAATTAAATGTGGATTGATTATTTAATTAAAATATATGATTTCATTTGTAAATATGCCTTAAAAACTTCTTTTTTTATTCTGACTGAAAGCAAAATTTTTATTTTTATTTAACATGGATTAAAAGTTTTGGTAAGAATGAATTTAAAGTATTTTTAAAACAATTAAAAAGTTTTCATTCAATTTTTAATATTAAATTACGTTAATTATTAGATTGAAAAATGATTAAAATAATTATTTAATAAGTATTTATATTTTTACACATGAAAAGAGTTGTATATATTTTTAACATTTGAAATTGTATTTAATTAACATTAGTTCCTACAGGGTGTTATTTTAAGTGTCTACATCCATTACTTTCCAAGGCAGTGTGTTGTATTCCTTTTGAGTGGACATGTGTGGTGCTTGACTTACTTCGCGCTGAGCTGCCAGAGTGGTGGTATATTACCCCGGGTGGAGGCCAGAAACTCTCAGACTAGATTGACGCGTCACCGCTGACCGCCGCGGTTTCTGTCTTACTTCCATTTAGTTTGAGTACATTTACACCGTCCAATAATGGTCAGCGGATTTACAGCTCCGTGGCTCTTGTGTCCAGCTCTGGTTGTGTCTGGGAAGTGAGGCTGTGTTAGGGACCAGAGATGTCTGTGCAGAATTTCTGTGTTTGTAAGGAGCAGAATGTCTTTGTGGGGATTGTGCTGTGAAATGAGGTTTGTGTGACAAGAAAGAGCGTTTGTGGAGACATTTTCAGTCTTGTAAGTAAGGGTCTTCGTGAATGTGAGTGGTTTTTGGTAGTGAGTGTGTGTTATGAGTTTTTTTGCAGTGAGTGAATGTAACTGTTGTGACAGAGGTTACCTGTGAAGGAAGAGTATGCTTGCACTAAAGGTGTTTCTGATGCTAAACCCTAGTTACTAAATCTAGTAGACAGAGTTTAGGGTCAGAAAACTGTGCCCTTTTGAAGGAGGCGCAAGGAGAGAGAAATGAAAGCGTTTCTCTTTCCTTTTCTGAATTTGTACATGCGCTGCGTTATGACGGAGTAATCCATCCGCCGAGGTCTTAATCAGACCCTTAGTTTCTCACTGAAGGAGTGAGTGTGTGATATGTAGAGATGCCTGTTTGGTGAGTGCAGATGTTAGAATGTTGAGTGTGCTTGGAGGTGAGTAAAGGTGGGCTGCTCCTCTTGAGTGTACATGAGTGTGTGATGCACGGATGTGCTTGTATGGTTAGTGTAGGTGTTAGAGTGGTAAGTGAGTATGCTTGGAGGTGTAAAGGTGGGCTGCTGCTCTTGAGTGTACGTGAGTGTGTGATATGTGGAGGTGCCTGCATGGCAAATCCAGGTGTTAGAGTGGTAAGTGAGTATGCTTGGAGATGTAAAGGTGGGCTGCTGCTCTTGAATGTACGTGAGTGTGTGATATGTGGAGGTGCCTGCATGGTCAGTCCAGGTGTTAGAGTGGTCAGTGAGTGTGTGATACACAGAGATGCCTGTATGGTGAGTGTTGGTGCTAGAGTGGTAAATGAGTGTGCTTGGAGGTGACTAAAGGTGGGCTGGTGCTCTTGAGTGTATGGGAGTGTGTGATATTTGGAGGTGACTGTATGGTGAGTGCAGGTGTTAGAGTGGTTAGTGAGTGTGCTTGGATAACCGTAAAGGTGGGCTGTTGCTCTTGAGTGTGCATGAGTGTGTGATAAGTGGAGGTGCCTGTATGGTGAGTGTAGGTGTTAGAGTGGTAAGTGAGTGTGTGATACACAGAGGTACCTGTTTGTTGAGTGTAGGTGTTAGAGTGGTAAGTGAGTGTCCTTGGAGGAGAGTAAATGTGGACTGCTGCTCTTGAATGTATGTCAGTGTGTGATACGTCAAGGTGTCTGTATGGTGAGTGCAGGTGTTAGCTTGATAAGTGAGTGTATGATACACAGAGGTGCTGGTATGGTGAGTGTTTGTGCTAGAGTGGTGAATGAGTGTGCTTGGAGGTGACTAAAGGTGGGCTGCTCCTCTTGAGTGTACATGAGTGTGTGATGCACGGATGTGCTTGTATGGTTAGTGTAGGTGTTAGAGTGGTAAGTGAGTGTAGTTGGAGGTGAGTAAAGGTGGGCTGCTGCTCTTGAGTGAATGTGATTGTGTGATATGTGGAGGTGCCTGTATGGCCAGTGTAGGTGTTAGAGTGGTAAGTGAGTATGCTTGGAGATGTAAAGGTGGGCTGCTGCTCTTGAATGTACGTGAGTGTGTGATATGTGGAGGTGCCTGCATGGTCAGTGTAGGTGTTAGAGTGGTAAGTGAGTGTGTGATACACAGAGGTGCCTGTTTGTTGAGTGTAGGTGTTAGAGTGGTAAGTGAGTGTCCTTGGAGGAGAGTAAATGTGGACTGCTGCTCTTGAATGTATGTCAGTGTGTGATACGTCAAGGTGCCTGTATGGTGAGTGCAGGTGTTAGCTTGATAAGTGAGTGTATGATACACAGAGGTGCCTGTATGGTGAGTGTTTGTGCTAGAGTGGTGAATGAGTGTGCTTGGAGGTGACTAAAGGTGGGCTGCTCCTCTTGAGTGTACATGAGTGTGTGGTAAGTGAAGGTGCATGTACGGTGAGTGTAGGTGTTAGAGTGGTAAGTGAGTGTGCTTGGAGGTGGGTAAAGCTGGGCGGTTGCTCTTGAGTGTGCATGAGTGTGTGATACATAGAGGTGCCTGTATGGTGAGTGTAGATGTTAGAGTGGTAAGTGAGTGTGCTTGTAGGTGAGTAAATATGGGCTGCTGCTCTTGAATGTACATGAGTGTGTGAAAGTGGATGTGGCTGTATGGTGAGTGCAGGTGTTAGACTGTTAAGTGAGTGTGTGATACGTGGAGGTGCCAGTATGGTGAGTGGAAGTGTTAGAGTGGCAAGTGAGTGTGATTGGATGTGACTAAAGGTGGGCTGATGCTCCCAAGTGTGCATGAGTGTATGATAAGTGGAGGTGCCTGTATGGTGAGTGTAGGTGTTAGAATGGTAAGTAAGTGTGTGATACAAGGAGGTGCCTGTATGGTGAGTGTAGATGCTAGAGTGGTAAATGAGCATGCTTATAGGTTAGTAAATGTGGGCTGCTGCTCTTGAGTGTACGTGAGTGTGTGATACATGGAGGTGCCTGTATGGTATGTGCAGGTGTTAGAGTGGTAAGTGGGTGTGCTTGGAGGTGAGTAACAGTGGACAGCTGCTCTTGAGTGTACTGAGTGTGTGATACGTAGAGATGCCTGTTTGGTGAGTGCAGATGTTAGAATGTTGAGGGTGCTTGGAGGTGAGTAAATGTGGGCTGCTGCTCTTGAGTGTATGTGAGTGTGTGATACGTAGAGGTGCCTGTATGGTGCGTGTTGGTGCTAGAGTGGTAAATGGGTGTGCTTGGAGGTGAGTAAAGGTGGGCTGCTTCTCTTGCGTGTATGTTCGCTGCAGAGGATTCTGGGGTTTCAGTTATTTGATCATGAGAGATGCGTGTGTGAGGATAAGGACCCTACAAGTGCTCAGACTCTACCCCCACATTATAACCACTTTTCAAGGTTCTACTTTTGCTCCTGAATACATATATACAAACGCTGCCCACATGCACACTGCATGCACTCCCTGCCCACATGCAGTCCAGCGTCCACTCTTCATCTGTGCAACAGAATCCAACTCAGAAATCCCCCAAGAATCTCAGCAGCATGGGGGTCTTACGGGGGAAGGCTATGCCTGTCATGGCAGCAGCTTCACTGTGCTACCTCAGGTCTTACAGGTAGAAAGAGCAGCGGGAGGATATCCTAGAGGCAGCAGGGTGCAGTGCAGAGGAGCACTGTGGATGCAACAGACAACATACTATTCATCATTGGGCACGGCCATATTGAGGTCAGGCAGTGCCTGGAGCAGCCTGGTGGCAAGTCATAGGATGAGTGCATGTTCTCTGAGAGGCTGAGGTGTGGGACTTTCCGGATATGAGGGCGCAGTGTGCTGTAGTTTTTTTTATCATAATGGTTTTCCTCTGCTGCCCATTCCAATCTGGTTTTGGGTGTTGCTGGAGAGCCGCTTACACCAGCCACTGAACTGTCTGGTTTCGGGAGGCGGCAGCGGGTTGAGGTCAGGATATGTAGGGTTGCCACTTTGCTTAGAAAAAAACACTGGCCATTTCTTTAGATTTTGCTAGTCTGGATCAGCGAAAAGCTGGGAGTTGAAAAATAATTTGTGCAACATTGTCTGCTTTGCTCGAATACTCATTTTGCAAAGATTTAAACAGCTTTGAAATACTTTTCATCTGACCTCTGTATGTGTTTGCTGTTCTACGTTTATGTTTCAGGAGGAGTGGAAATTAAATACCACTTTCACTGCTTTTCCTCATATTCTACCCTGCTTGGACATAAAATACTGGAAAGGCATGCACAAAAATGGCCATGTGCCACCCTAGGGCAGGTGTGATCACTTTGCCAAAGTTATTCCAGCGAGCAGGTGTACCTTGGCGTCTCTGGTACCTGGCTGGATGAGAGTGAGTAAGTGGTCAGTTTGAGAAGCATCGATTATCTGAGTCCCTCCACCACACAACCATTATTAAAACCTCACAGCTCCCATGGGCTCTGAGAGCCACAGACCATTGCCCCAGCAGACACCCGGCACAGACGCACATGACATTCTCACTTGAGGAGTGTGGTCCCTAGTGACACCCATGGGCACTGAGAGCCACAGACCAGTGCCCACAGGTGTGCACCATAGACTCAAATGGCATCCTCACGAGCCGTGAGCCCCCTAGTGACACCCATGGGCTCTGAGGGCCACAAACCAGTGCCCACAGGTGTGCACCATAGACTCACATGACATCCTCGCGAGCCGTGAGCCCCCTAGTGACACCCATGGGCTCTGAGGGCCACAAACCAGTGCCCACAGGTGTGCACCATAGACTCACATGGCATCCTCACGAGCCGTGTCCCCCCTAGTGACACCCATGGGCACTGAGAGCCACAGACCAGTGCCCACAGGTGTGCACCATAGACTCACATGGCATCCTCACGAGCCGTGAGCCCCCTAGTGACACCCATGGGCACTGAGAGCCACAGACCAGTGCCCACAGGTGTGCACCATAGACTCACATGGCATCCTCACGAGCCGTGAGCCCCCTAGTGACACCCATGGGCTCTGAGGGCCACAAACCAGTGCCCACAGGTGTGCACCATAGACTCACATGACATCCTCGCGAGCCGTGAGCCCCCTAGTGACACCCATGGGCTCTGAGGGCCACAAACCAGTGCCCACAGGTGTGCACCATAGACTCACATGGCATCCTCACGAGCCGTGTCCCCCCTAGTGACACCCATGGGCTCTGAGGGCCACAAACCAGTGCCCACAGGTGTGCACCATAGACTCACATGACATCCTCGCGAGCCGTGAGCCCCCTAGTGACACCCATGGGCTCTGAGGGCCACAAACCAGTGCCCACAGGTGTGCACCATAGACTCACATGGCATCCTCACGAGCCGTGTCCCCCCTAGTGACACCCATGGGCTCTGAGGGCCACAGACCAGTGCCCACAGGTGTGCACCATAGACTCACATGACATCCTCACGAGCCGTGTGCCCCCTAGTGACACCCATGGGCTCTGAGGGCCACAAACCAGTGCCCACAGGTGTGCACCATAGACTCACATGACATCCTCGCGAGCCGTGAGCCCCCTAGTGACACCCATGGGCTCTGAGGGCCACAGACCAGTGCCCACAGGTGTGCACCATAGACTCACATGACATCCTCACGAGCCGTGTGCCCCCTAGTGACACCCATGGGCTCTGAGGGCCACAAACCAGTGCCCACAGGTGTGCACCATAGACTCACATGACATCCTCACGAGCCGTGTCCCCCCTAGTGACACCCATGGGCTCTGAGGGCCACAGACCAGTGCCCACAGGTGTGCACCATAGACTCACATGACATCCTCACATGGGCTCTGAGAGCCACAGAACAGTGTCCTCATCTGTGCACCACAGACCCACATGACACCCTCACATGAGGCGTGTGGCCCCTAGTGACACCCATGGGCTCTGAGAGCCACAGAACAGTGTCCACAGGTGTGCACCACAGACCCACATGACACCCTCACATGAGACGTGTGGCCCCTAGTGACATCCATGGGCACTGAGAGCCACAGACCAGTGTCCTCATCTGTGCACCACAGACCCACATGACATCCTCACATGAGGCTTGTGGCCCCTAGAGACACCCATGGGCTCTGAGAGCCACAGACCAGTGTCCTCATCTGTGTCCTGGCACACAGATCCACATGACATCTTCACCTGAGGCGTGTGGACCCTACTGACACCCATGGGCTCTGAGAGCCACAGACCAGTGCCCTCATCTGTGCACCTGGCACACAGATCCACATTGACATCTTCACATGAGGCGTGTGGCCCCTAGTGACACCCTGAGCTCTAAAAGCCACAGGCCAGTGCCCACAGCTCTGTCTCTGGCACACAGACCCACATGACATCCTCACATGAGGCGTGTGGCCTCTACTGACACACTGAGTGCTCAGAGCCACAAGCCAGTGCCCGCAGTGGTGCACCGTGCACACACACTGACATGGCATCTTCACATGTGGCGCATGGCCCCTAGTGACGCCATGGACGCTGGTCTATCCTTGCGTGTCCATCCAGAGGCTCCAGTCAGTGCAGAACGTGGGAACTCCCATGTAAGGTCCATGTATTCCCACTCCCTGGCCTTTACCAGTGGCTGTAGATTGAGGGTGTCATGGGTACAGGCTCTGGGGCTCAGCATTTAAAGACCTGGTGGCAACGCCTCAAAGGATGGGAGGGGCGGCCGCAGACCATCAGGGTCTCTGGTCCTGCTCAGAGTTATGAGACGTCACTTCCGGTGCCCTCAGAACCGAGCCTGGTGAGTGGACTGGACCCCCTCCCTCGGCTCCAGCACCCTTCGTGATCAGTACTTCGAATACAAGGCTTGTTTTGTAGGCCTGGCCCATCGACACCTTACAATTGGAAAAATCAGTTTGAAACAACACACAGCATTAGTTGATCTAGCAAGTGATTAAACATAAACAATAAGTAATAATTCAAAAGAGCATTAATGATTTATTTTTGATTTTTCATATAGATTTCAAATCATTTATCAACTCCTTTGGATATGAGCAAAAAATGAAAAGGCTGTATATACAATAATATTTACAAGGAACCGACGCAGTGACAAAGTGAATAAGGTGACTTGATGTGATAGTGAAAATGTGAATATTTACAATGTATGTACGTGATTGTCAATAAAATACAAAAAAAGTTTTTGCAAGATTTCTGCAAAAAAGTCCTCAGCTGAATTATAGGTAGATAATAAACCTTATTTTGTATTTTATTGACAATCACGTACATACATTGTAAATATTCACATTTTCACTATCACATCAAGTCACCTTATTCACGTTGTCACTGCGTCGGTTCCTTGTAAATATTATTGTATATACAGCCTTTTCATTTTTTGCTCATATCCAAAGGAGTTGATAAATGATTTGAAATCTATATGAAAAATCAAAAATAAATCATTAATGTTCTTTTGAATTATTACTTATTGTTTATGTTTAATCACTTGCTAGATCAACTAATGCTGTGTGTTGTTTCAAACTGATTTTTCCAATTGTGAGTAATTGCTTTCCCTTCGGAACCATTGTTCATATATATTGATGAGGCCCAGGTTCCTTGGGTTATAGGGTTACCCCTGTGTACCTAACTCCCATCGACACCTTAAGCTGTCCCAGGAACCTCGTGCAATCAGAAAGCATGAAAATACATTCTGTGAAGCTTCAGGCACAGACTTTACTACCAGCCAAGTACCAGCACTAAACCAACCTGCGTCTCTCAGTAACTGTTGAACAAATGCCACACTAACCCTGGGCTTTTGAGCATCATCTTTCCTTTTGAATCCCAATAAATGACTAACATGGCCACCGCTCAAATTAATTTCATATTTCAATATACTCATTCACCACTAATCCTTTTTGGGTGAGCGTGATGCTCGCCGAGAAAGCGCTTCGACGCCTCGTCAGGAGTAGTGGGCGCTATATAAATGCAATTACAATTACATATATCCATACAGAGGGGCTTGGGGACAGCCCACTTCATTCATTGGTCTCTTCAACTGTCCCTCAGTGTTGCCTCCGCCCACCTCAGCATGCATCATGGGCTCCCTTGCACTCTGAGAGATGGATTTTAAGTGACCAGGAGTGCACATTTCTCTAAAAGGAAGCGCCTTCCAGTTCTAGGGCTGGTGGTCCTAATATTTACAAGTGCTTTTTCATGTTTCCCCCATTCTTGTTTATATTGTAGTGCGTGCCTGAAAACAAAATGTGACCATAGCACCAGCTTGCCAAGGCCCGACCTGTTGGCTTTACCATCATACAGTTTCGCAAACAATACAAAGCCCATTAAAGTGATTACAACATTTACCCCAACCCCTCTCACCTTCACCCCTCCACAACACACTCCTATTAAAATCACAGGGAGTTACATTGTGCGACTCTTGACCCGAGTAGCATGTTAACAAGGGCTTTATCTCCGCTTTTTTGGCTTTAAAAGCCAAAGAAGCGGTGATAAAAATATCGCCCTATCAACAACAGGGTGCTAACATGCAAAATCGCATGTTAGCACCCTTTTTCACTACGCTTCCCTTTGCATCTCTAATGAGATGCAAAGGGGGCGTTCCAGAGCAAAATAATAGGAGAAATGTCGCTAAGCGACATTTCTCTTATTATCAAGCTTCACGCTAACCCTGTTAGAGACAAAAAAAGCAGCGCTAACCGCGGTTAACGCTGCTTTTTTACGTCTGCTAATTTTCAGACTTAGCCATGTAATCCAATGGGAGGTGGATGACATGGCTAAGTCCACCATGGGCTATCAACAAGGATATCCCTATCCTTGTAGTTTTATCGCTGCATTACCAGCGATAACCTCCCAAAATGCCGCTATCTCTGGATTTTTTATCGCCTAGGTGGTTAGCGTTGTTAATAACACGATGACCAGGCGATATTATCCAGCGATAGCGGGCGTTAAAAAAATGAACGCTAAGCGCCCTTAGCGTTACTTTTCCCCGTTCCTTGTTAATACGCCCCACAGTACGTGTGTCCTGGGCTGGCTGCTTCTACTCTGAGGGCGTCGGCACTTAACACCAAACCTGCACAATGAAAGCCCCCCCACCCCCACCCCTGGTGCAGCCGGACCTGTGCGGGGTCCATTGCACAGCCCTGGGTGGGGGTGGTGGGGGGTGCCCAGGTGCCCCCACCCCACGGAGCCCTCCGCTCCCTCTCATGCCCACATAAGGCCAGGCAGAGGCAGGTCTAAATCTGGGAAGAATGCGAACTCCGGAGCCGAGGACAAGAGACGAGATAAAGGCCCCCAGCAGCCCCCACCGGATGCCAAGCGCTGAACAATCCCCAGGTTTATCTCGCCCCCTCCCACCTCTGTGGCCTGTGTTAAAAATACCCGGCCTCGGGGAGTCCTGTTACCGGGGTGGGGGGCACAGCAAGTGTTCGCCAGGCGGGGGGCTGCCCCGGGCGTGCCAGTGCCCTGTCAGGACAATACGAGACAGTGTGACCCACCCTGGTCATCCCCCACACAGCTGTCCGGCCCATCACAGGGGTATGCCTCCCCTCCCCCCCCCCACCCCCGGCAGCTATTGTTATCTCGCAAAACAGCCCCCTCCACCCCAGCTATTGTTACCCTTCCCCGCCCCCCCAGCTATTGTTGCTGACAAGCGCCCCTCCCCCCACCACAGCTGTCATGAACAACATAAAGTGGACGTCAAGGGCACATGTGAGCTATTGTTAACTGCTGGTGAATTTTAAAGTGGAGAGATTCTGCCAAGAGGTACCGGTACCGTCCATAAACCTCAGAGACTCTGCTGAGAAGTACCGGTACCGTCCATAAACTACAGACACTCTGCTGAGAAGTACCGGTACCGTCCATAAACCACAGAGACTCTGCTGAAAAGTACCGGTACCGTCCATAAACCACAGACACTCTGCTGAGAAGTACCGGTACCGTCCATAAACCACAGAAACTCTGCTGAGAAGTACCGGTCCCGCCATAAACTACACACACTCTGCTGAGAAGTACCGGTACCGTCCATAAACCACAGACACTCTGCTGAGAAGTACCGGTACCGTCCATAAACCACAGACACTCTGCCAAGAGGTACCGGTACCGTCCATAAACCACAGAGACTCTGCTGAAAAGTACCGGTACCGTCCATAAACCACAGAAACTCTGCTGAGAAGTACCGGTCCCGCCATAAACTACACACACTCTGCTGAGAAGTACCGGTACCGTCCATAAACCACAGACACTCTGCTGAGAAGTACCGGTACCGTCCATAAACCACAGACACTCTGCTGAGAAGTACCGGTACCGTCCATAAACCACAGACACTCTGCTGAGAAGTACCGGTACCGTCCATAAACCACAGACACTCTGCCAAGAGGTACCGGTACCGTCCATAAACTACAGACACTCTGCTGAGAAGTACCGGTACCGTCCATAAACCACAGACACTCTGCCAAGAGGTACCGGTACCGTCCATAAACCACAGAGACTCTGCTGAAAAGTACCGGTACCGTCCATAAATCACAGACACTCTGCTGAGAAGTACCGGTACCGTCCATTAACTACAGACACTCTGCTGAGAAGTACCGGTACCGTCCATAAACTACAGACACTCTGCTGAGAAGTACCGGTACCGTCCATAAACCACAGACACTCTGCTGAGAAGTACCGGTACCGTCCATAAACCACAGACACTCTGCTGAGAAGTACCAGTCCCGCCATAAACTACACACACTCTGCTGAGAAGTACCGGTACCGTCCATAAACCACAGACACTCTGCTGAGAAGTACCGGTACCGTCCATAAACCACAGACACTCTGCTGAGAAGTACCGGTACCGTCCATAAACCACAGAGACTCTGCTGAAAAGTACCGGTACCGTCCATAAACCACAGAAACTCTGCTGAGAAGTACCGGTCCCGCCATAAACTACACACGCTCTGCTGAGAAGTACCGGTACCGTCCATAAACCACAGACACTCTGCTGAGAAGTACCGGTACCGTCCATAAACCACAGACACTCTGCTGAGAAGTACCGGTACCGTCCATAAACCACAGACACTCTGCTGAGAAGTACCGGTACCGTCCATAAACCACAGACACTCTGCCAAGAGGTACCGGTACCGTCCATAAACTACAGACACTCTGCTGAGAAGTACCGGTACCGTCCATAAACCACAGTCATTCTGCCAAGAGGTACCGGTACCGTCCATAAACCACAGAGACTCTGATGAAAAGTACCGGTACCGTCCATAAATCACAGACACTCTGCTGAGAAGTACCGGTACCGTCCATTAACTACAGACACTCTGCTGAGAAGTACCGGTACCGTCCATAAACTACAGACACTCTGCTGAGAAGTACCGGTACCGTCCATAAACCACAGACACTCTGCCAAGAGGTACCGGTACCGTCCATAAACTACACACACTCTGCTGAGAAGTACCGGTACCGTCCATAAACCACAGACACTCTGCTGAGAAGTACCGGTACCGTCCATAAACCACAGACACTCTGCTGAGAAGTACTGGTACCGTCCATAAACCACAGACACTCTGCTGAGAAGTACCGGTACCGTCCATAAACCACAGACACTCTGCCAAGAGGTACCGGTACCGTCCATAAACTACAGACACTCTGCTGAGAAGTACCGGTACCGTCCATAAACCACAGACACTCTGCCAAGAGGTACCGGTACCGTCCACACTCTGCTGAAAAGTACTGGTACTCTCCATAAACTACGGACACTCTGCTGAAAAGTACCGGTACTGTCCATAAACTACAGACACTCTGCTGAAAAGTACCGGTACTGTCCATAAACTACGGACACTCTGCTGAAAAGTACTGGTACTGTCCATAAACTACAGACACTCTGCTGAAAAGTACCGGTACTGTCCGGAAACTACAGAGACTTTGCTCAGATGTATTGGTACTCAG
Organism: Triturus cristatus; assembly: GCF_964204655.1. NCBI lineage: Eukaryota > Metazoa > Chordata > Amphibia > Caudata > Salamandridae > Triturus > Triturus cristatus. The sequence goes on from NC_140592.1 coordinate 8,179,335, forward strand.
AGGCGTGGCTTCAGGGGGGGTTTTGGGGTGTTACACCCCCCTAATAAAAGTATTTTGTGATAAATAGTTGGGCAGCGGCGCTTTCAGTTGGGGATGGTGAGGTGTCTGTCGGATTTCACCAGGAAATGTTACATACACACAGACACAAACACACACACACACTCTCTCTCCCTCTCTCTGTCTGGAAAGAGAATGAAAACAATGTTGGTTATTTTACAAGATGTGTTGTATTTAGGCGGAGGTGGAGCACACAGTAGAGCTAAACATGGTCCCCATAATGGGGAACATTAAGAATGACCTTCGGCGATGGGATGATTTGAAGTTGTCAATAATGGGGAGGTGGAATCTCATCAAAATGATGAGCTTGCCAAAACTATTGTAGATCTTCCGAACGATCCCCCTGGAAATACATAATCATTGGTTCAGGCAAATCTAGAGGGAGGTGGCTAGATTTATTGCAGGACCAGGAGAGCCAATGCCTTCCTATCCCTCCTACGGATAGAGGGGGGTGAGGGCCTCCTCAATTCAAGCTATGCAGCCTAGCCGCAGCTCTGCAATAGTATGGGCCTCTCTTTGGGATTAAGCAAGGGATGGAGATGACCGAAGCTATGTCCCGTCAATCCTTGAGATTCTGATTGGAGTACGGGCTAATGGCTGCCTCTTCAAATTTTACGAATCAAGGGGCATATCAACAACAACCGGCGATAATTATCTCTAAGCGCACTTAGCGCTAGGATAATTATCGCCGGCTAGCGTTGGTTTTTATCGCTGAGATAGCGTGCTATTAGCAACGCTTATCTCAATAGCGATAACAATCTACACACTAACAGGCTAACGTGTGATTATCGCTGGAAACCCAGCGATAATCACACGTTACCTTGTTGATAGGGACAGACAAACTTAGCCATGATATCCTCCTTCCATAGGATATCATGGCTAAGTCAGAAAAATACCAGATGTAAAAAAGCAGCGTTAACCGCGGTTAGCGCTGCTTTTTTTGTCTCTAACAGGGTTAGCGACATTCTTGATAATAGGAGAAATGTCGCTTAGCGACATTTCTCCTATTATTTTACTCTGGAACGCCCCCTTTGCATCTCATTAGAGATGCAAGGGGAAGCGTAGAGTAAAAGGGTGCTAACATGCAAATTTGCATGTTAGCACGCTGTTGTTGATAGGGCGCTAGTTTTATCTCTCCTTTTTTGGCTTTTAAAGCCAAAAAAGCAGAGATGAAGCCCTTGTTGATATGCCCCCAAGATATTTAAAAAAAACGTGGTTCAAGATCTTGGTCGCTGCTTTTTGTAATTGGGCAGGCGTACAGAAAAAAACAGGGGTGGGTAGGTTTAGTAGGTATGATCGGGAAGGACTTTACAAGATGAGTGCCTGGCAAGGTGAGGAAAAGGGGGCTTTTACAAGATAAAAGACCTCTCGGCTGGGGACCATATCGCATCTTTTGAGGCAGCTAGGGAAAGATTTAATATCCCCCCGGAACTTTTTCAAGTTTTTACAGCTGAGGGACTTTCTTCTCAAAAACGCTGGTGGCGATGCGGGCTTTGTGCAGGTGCCCCTGATTGAATTGCTAATTAGTATTTCAGGCTCTTCGATTTCACAAACTTTATAGATCCCTGCCGGCAGGGGCGCCGGACGATCTAGACAAGCATAGGCTGAGATGGCATCGATCCCTGCCGGCAGGGGCGCCGGACGATCTAGACAAGCATAGGCTGAGATGGCATCGATCCCTGCCGGCAGGGGCGCCGGACGATCTAGACAAGCATAGGCTGAGATGGCATCGATCCCTGCCGGCAGGGGCGCCGGACGATCTAGACAAGCATAGGCTGAGATGGCATCGATCCCTGCCGGAAGGGGCGCCGGACGATCTAGACAAGCATAGGCTGAGATGGCATCGATCCCTGCCGGAAGGGGCGCCGGACGATCTAGACAAGCATAGGCTGAGATGGCATCGATCCCTGCCGGAAGGGGCGTCGGACGATCTAGACAAGCATAGGCTGAGATGGCATCGATCCCTGCCGGCAGGGGCGCCGGACGATCTAGACAAGCATAGGCTGAGATGGCATCGATCCCTGCCGGAAGGGGCGCCGGACGATCTAGACAAGCATAGGCTGAGATGGCATCGATCCCTGCCGGAAGGGGCGCCGGACGATCTAGACAAGCATAGGCTGAGATGGCATCGATCCCTGCCGGAAGGGGCGCCGGACGATCTAGACAAGCATAGGCTGAGATGGCATCGATCCCTGCCGGAAGGGGCGTCGGACGATCTAGACAAGCATAGGCTGAGATGGCATCGATCCCTGCCGGCAGGGGCGCCGGACGATCTAGACAAGCATAGGCTGAGATGGCATCGATCCCTGCCGGCAGGGGCGCCGGACGATCTAGACAAGCATAGGCTGAGATGGCATCGATCCCTGCCGGCAGGGGCGCCGGACGATCTAGACAAGCATAGGCTGAGATGGCATCGATCCCTGCCGGAAGGGGCGCCGGACGATCTAGACAAGCATAGGCTGAGATGGCATCGATCCCTGCCGGAAGGGGCGCCGGACGATCTAGACAAGCATAGGCTGAGATGGCATCGATCCCTGCCGGAAGGGGCGTCGGACGATCTAGACAAGCATAGGCTGAGATGGCATCGATCCCTGCCGGCAGGGGCGCCGGACGATCTAGACAAGCATAGGCTGAGATGGCATCGATCCCTGCCGGAAGGGGCGCCGGACGATCTAGACAAGCATAGGCTGAGATGGCATCGATCCCTGCCGGAAGGGGCGCCGGACGATCTAGACAAGCATAGGCTGAGATGGCATCGATCCCTGCCGGAAGGGGCGCCGGACGATCTAGACAAGCATAGGCTGAGATGGCATCGATCCCTGCCGGAAGGGGCGTCGGACGATCTAGACAAGCATAGGCTGAGATGGCATCGATCCCTGCCGGCAGGGGCGCCGGACGATCTAGACAAGCATAGGCTGAGATGGCATCGATCCCTGCCGGCAGGGGCGTCGGACGATCTAGACAAGCATAGGCTGAGATGGCATCGATCCCTGCCGGAAGGGGCACCGGACGATCTAGACAAGCATAGGCTGAGATGGCATCGATCCCTGCCGGCAGGGGCGCCGGACGATCTAGACAAGCATAGGCTGAGATGGCATCGATCCCTGCCGGCAGGGGCGCCGGACGATCTAGACAAGCATAGGCTGAGATGGCATCGATCCCTGCCGGAAGGGGCGCCGGACGATCTAGACAAGCATAGGCTGAGATGGCAGGATAGGCTAGGGATTTCGGACTCTTGTGTTTTTTAAATCATTAGAAATGGGGGATACTGTACTGTGCTCTGCCAACCTGCGGTCACAACACTTAAAAACTCTTTTTGATCTTTATATAACGCCTGCGAAAATTATTAAATGGGGAGGAGTGGAGGGGACCCCTTGTTTCAGGTCTAAGGTACATGGTGCAGATCAGGTTCGTATTTTCTCTACATGCCCTAGCATAGAACCGCTTGGCCGAGAAATTTCTGTTTTTTTACGGTATGTCCTGAAAGAGGATGTCCCTTTATCACCTCAACTTATGTTACTAGATGTAACAGAACAAGATGGGAAAACTGGAGAAGAGCTTACTTTTATAGCGATGTCAGTCCTCAGACTTTGCGTAGCCTCAGCACGGCTAGACCCTTCACCCCGACCTTCCAGCAGCACATATATAATTTAGAAAGAGCACCTTACGAACGGAGAGGTACAAATGGTAATATTAAAAGGAAAAGGATTTGGGGGCCTTTAACTGCCTGGGCTACTCCATTCACCCAAGCAGAATGAATGTTGTGGTATTATCCAATTACGATTTTGTATCTACGACACATTTTCGATGCTTTCACCACCCTCTCTATTGTATTTATGCCCAATACTGTGTATGCTGCTGCTGTATTTCTAGATGTATCAGTTTTTATGATTAATGGAACTTAAATGAATTCAGCTCTCTGTTTATAGTCTGTATATAGTCCTTCATAATCTTTTAACCTTTCTAATACCGCTCTTATCGGTTAATGAATTAATCGGTTTTATAACAATGATTATTCGAAATGAAATGTGGTTTTGGACTATACGCATATGTACTTTGACTCTGCTGCAATTGCACTTTGTTCAGGAAAAATAAAAATAAATAACACAAAAAAAAGAACCCGGCACACCTGGACCTATCACACCAGAACCTGTCAAACTGGACCTGTCACGCTAGAACCTGTCACACCTGGACTTGTCACACCAGAACCTATGACAGATGTCACACCAGAACCTGTCACACCTGGACCTGTCACACCAGAACCTGTCACACCTGGACTTGTCACACCAGAACCTATGACAGATGTCACACCAGAACCTGTCACACCTGGACTTGTCACACCAAACCTGTGACAGATGTCACACCAGACCATGTCACACCTGGACCTGTCACTTCAGAACCTGTGACAGCTGTGACACCAGAGCCCATCACACCTGGACCTGTGACACCAGAACCTGTGACAGGTGTGACACAAGAACCCGTCACTCCTGGACCTGTGACACCAGAACCTGTGACAGGTGTGACACCAGAAACCGTCACACCTGGACCTGTCACACCAGAACCAGCGAGAGCTGTGACAACAGAACCCGTCACACCTGGACCTATCACACCAGAACCCATCACACCTAGACCTGTCAGACCAGAATTTGTGACAGGTGTGACACCAGAACCCATCATACCTGAACATGTCACACCTTGACCTGTCACACCAGAACCTGTGAGAGCTGTGACACCAGAACTCATCACACCTGGACCTGTGACACCAGAACCTGTGACAGGTGTGACACCAGAACCCGTCATACCTGGACCTGTGACACCAGAACCTGTGACAGATGTGACACCAAAACCTGTCACACCTGCACCTGTCACATCAGTACCAGCGAGAGCTGTGACAACAGAACCCGTCACACCTGAACCTGTGACATCTGTGACACCAGAACCCGTCACACCTGGACCTGTCACACCAGAACCCGTCACACCAGAACCCGTCACACCTGGACCTGTCACACCTGGACCTGTCACACCAGAACCCGTCACACCAGAACCCGTCACACCTGGACCTGTCACACCTGGACCTGTCACACCAGAACCTGTCACACCTGGACTTGTCACACCAGAACCTGTGACAGGTGTGACACCAGAACCCGTTAAACCTTGACCTGTGACACCGGAACCTGTTAACCACAACAAGAGCTGCTCCTAGTGTAGTGACCACTGTGGAGTTATGGTTATATTATGAGTGAGGGCATCTCAAAAAATGTGACGGACTGGTCTCACACACCGCCTGGTGTCATGCTTCATCATTGACCAGTCCTCGCCCTCTAAAACCTTGGTTTGATAGAGGGCGGGCATACACCTGACGACAGGGATGCACTTCTAAACTAAGTGGGGGCCCATGAAAAAGTGAGTGAGAGTAAAAATCATTATAGTTATCAAATTGTGTTTTTAATGTGATTGGTAACTATATGATATTAAAATCAATGGACGGTGTATGGGGAAATTATTGTCCCTAACCATAGTGTAAGCGGTCGACATGTTTCTGCAGTGTTGGCCCAGATGGGTCCAACATCCTCCCCGATGTTATGAACATCGGGGAGGATCGGGAGCAGTCACCTAGGAGCAACGCGGGAATCTTTCCTTGAGGCAGGTTTGACACCAGGGGTTTCCCCTCCCCCCATGGGGCAAGTAGCTTGGGTATCTAGGGCTTGAACTTGGAAGCCATTTCAAAAGTGGAGAGTGACACAGGTCACACCCGCACAGTGGTATCTGCTTGCCACCAGTTGGTAAGAACGGAGCCCCATATTCTTTACACTAAGGTCCTGATGAATGCCCTGGACCCACCTGGGCCAACACGGCCGAAACATGTCAACCGCATACACTATGGTTAGGGGACAATAATTTCCCCATACACCGTCCATTGATTTTAATATCCTATAGTTACCAATCGCATTAAAAACACAATTTGATAACTATAATGATTTTTACTCTCACTCACTTTTTCACGGACCCCCACTTAGTTTAGAAGTGCATCCCTGTCGTCAGGTGTATGCCCGCCCTCTATCAAACCAAGATTTTAGAGGGCGAGGACTGGTCAATGATGAAGCATGACACCAGGCGGTGTGTGAGACCAGTCCGTCACATTTTTTGAGATGTCCTCACTCATAATACAACCATAACTCCACAGTGGTCACTACACTAGGAGCAGCTCTTGTTGTGGTTAACATTTATTGTTAGAGGCTGCTATCTCCTCGAACCCCGCGCCTCTTGTTCCCTTCTCCACGCATTGTGGAGCTCATGTGTGATTATGACACCAGAACCTATGACAGTTGTGACACCAGAACCCGTCACACCTGGACCTGTCATACCAGAACGTGTGACACCAGAACCCGTCACACCTGGACCTGTGACAGGTGTGACAACAGAACCCGTCACACCTGGACTTGTCACACCAGAACGTGTGTCACCAGAAACTATGAGAGCTGTGACACCAGAACCCGTCACGGGTGAGCCCGAATCACCCGAACCTGTGCCACCTGTACGAGTGACGTGCAGCACGCACACTGAGACCTCAGAAAGGATTATTTCAGCGACGGCTTTGCCGTGGTGTTGACGTGTCTATAGAGGGGGTGACGTGTTTATGAAGGAACTCGGTGCAAACGGAAGCCGGTTCAACGTCACAGGAAGGGTGGGTGTAAACCATGGGTCAGGGGTGGGGTATCGACCTCCTCTTTCGTGCTGTTGGTTTGATATGATTTGTTTCTTTGGTTTGTGTGAACCGGAAATAACTGTACTGAAAGTATAAATGAAGCTATGAATGAGATTAGAGCGCAGATCTCACCTCTCGGCCTCTCTCTTCCCACCCCAGGTTGAACAGCTGACGGAAGAGCAGAAGAATGGTGAGTCGCCGGCTTTACTACCCGTTTCTGTCGGAATCCACTGATTATAGCGCTCTCCTGCAAGCTAATGTCACAGGAGCTGGAACTGACCCTGTAGTGCCTTGAGCACCTAGCTAGGGTTTGAAGCACAATGTGAATATAATTAATCCCCAGAAGGAGTCTTTTTAAAAAAAAAAAAGTGTGATGCGTGGCAAGAAATGAAACGCGCCCTTTCTTTGCATGGACTAGAATTCATCAGCGTTTTAATAGGGATACCTGTGGCGGCTCCTGCGCTGTGGGGGAGGAGCGTAGCCCCACTGCTTGTAAGCAGTGCCGAGTAGAAACATAAAATGATAATTACTTGGAGTTATTTTCATGTTATGCTTCGTGTCCTGCTGCTTTGCGGGCGGTTGAGTGGGCGGGGCTGCCCTGCTCTCGGAGTGCGCAAAGACTGTTTGGTCAGCCCTCTCAGGACGCCCAAACCAGTCATGCGCACTTTCCCCGTTTTCCATGCAGGATGCATTACAGCCTGGATGGAAAACTTGCCCACCCCCACCCCTCTAGCCCATGGCTGAGCGCCGTGTCACGGGGGGGTGGGGGTGGTGGTGGTTGGGGTCGCTCAGTCAGGTTGGAATCCCATTGGCAGGGGGAATCGGTATCTGGAGAGGGGGGGCGGGCCCTGTACCCAGGAGGGCAGCCGCAGAGGAGGGATGGCAGCCAGGTCTCACTCAGTCAGGCTGGCCTTCCTAGGAATTAGCTGGTTGGGACGATGTCATTCCTCAAGCAGTGGGGCGGCTTGTACTGCAGAATATGGAGCAAGGGAACATCAAGATATCAGAATGTCTTGGAACATTGCGGTCTCAGAATATCGTGGGCCGAATATTGAGAGAGAACTATCCGAAGGTCAGTGCATATAGAGGGAGAATAGATAGACTATCTTTCAGCCTTGAAGATATATATATCGTCAAGGTACATATATGTGGAGTTAGGTACAGAATATCTCTACTTACTTTACAATGTTTCGGCCTCAATATTCTGGTCATGATATTTTGTGACATCGAGACTCCTGTCTCGATAATCGGCAAACTCCCCTCGCTGGTTGGCATAAGATGTCCCAGTCGGATCTCTGGTTGAGATAAGGAAGCCCCTTTTTCGTCGCTTGTTTGGTGTAAGGCCTCCAATAAGATCATTGGTTGGGAGAAAGTGCCCCAATCGGATCATTCATTGTGATGAAGTGGTGGTGCAATCAGATGATGGCTAGGATAAGGTTGTCCAATCAGATCTCTGGTTGAAATAAAGTGGTTTAATTAGATCTTTGATTGACACGTGGGTGCCTAGTCAGATCGGTAATTGGTTTAAGGCGGTCGTATCAGACCCACGGGATGACAGCCCTGCAGTCCTTTACATGTGAGGTTGCACCACACTGCCTGTCTCCGCCTTCCCAGCGCTTCCAACCAGAGCAGGAGGAAGTAGGTTAAAGTAGAGTGGGACTTTCTTCTTTCCTGCTGGGGAACACTACGGCCAGACCTACACAACCCTGAAACCCCCCACGAGACGGTGATTGTAAACACGACTCCCTGATAGGGAACAAGATGACAATACAGATGTATTGGTAGTCAAGTGTATTCCAATGATACCGGTTGAAAAGTAGCCCGGCGTCTACTGGACTACACTTCCCAGGTTCCCCTGCTGTTCCCAGCTCTTGACATCCACATCCTGCAGCTAGGGGTCTCCCGGACCCCACTTCCCAGGTTCCCCTGCTGTTCCCAGTCTACCTACTCAGTTCTTGACATGCACACCCTGCCAGGGGTCTACTGGACCACACTTCCCAGGTTCCCCTTTGCAATTGGGATTTAGACCGGGCCATAGCACTGAAACACCCCTGCTGGCAGTCAGGGACTCTCTGAGACTCTTATTAGCTGCAGGAACTCCTTCCATGCCCATGCTGTTGGATATCTCTGCAGCCTTCGATACGGTCTCCCATGCCGGGCTGCCGGAGAGGCTGCGCGAGATAGGCATTCAGGCACCAGCTCTTAAATGGGTACATAACTTTTTGGAAGACAGATGCCAAACTATTCCCCTCAGCCCCTATACCTCTTGCAAGATGTGATTAGATGGGGGTGTACCATGGGGCTCTTGTTTGAGCCCTACACCGTTCAACATTTATATGACACCCCTTGCTAAGATCATTGCGCCTTATGGCTTTCGAATAATATCTTATGTTGATGATACCCAGCTGACCTTCACCCTTGAACCCGATCTGGCCACAACTAAAGAGCTCTTTGCCAAGGAACTGACAGCTATCTACAATCAGACGTGGAATAGACTGAGATCACGCTGTTCGGCAAAGCCACCTCTCAGTGGTGTAACAAAACTTGAGGGCCCCCCCCTGCAAGGTATGTGGAGGGGCCCCCTCGGGGCTCAATCAGGAGCTCCCGGGCCGGCGCATTGTGCTGAGGGGCACCCCTGGAGCTTGGGGGCCCCCCCGCACCGTGGAGGATGCGGAGGCCTGTGTTACGCCCCTGTCCCCTCTCTGTGGTTGGATGATTGGTGGCCTCTCCAACTGGGTTCAATTCAATCGCCCAAACAATCCTTGAAGAACCCTGGCATAAACATTGACAAAGCCCCCCTCTCTATGAAAGACCATATTTTGGCTGCCACTGGTTTTTGCAATCATAATATGCATAATATTTCCATAGCTCCCAATCTCTGCCAGAAGAACTTTAGTACAAGCCCTGGTAGTGCGCCAACTAGACTACGGCAACGCTGTACTAGCAGCAGTGAATGAGACGCTTGTGGATAAACTACAGGTAGTTTAAAATACGGCAGCCAGGCTTGTTCTTAATGTTCCACCCGGCCCCCCGTTGGCCCCTTCACTAAAGGCTCTGCATTGGCTGACAGTAAGAAAAAGGAGCAGGTTTAGGGTCTTCCGTCTCACACCTAACGCATTAAGGAGCAAACGCCCATAAATCGTGTGTACCCACCAGAAGCTTAAGATCCAAGGATAAAGCCGTGCTGTGCCTACCCTGCATCCGCTGGACCAGATGCGGGGGGAGAGCCTTTTCCAGCTTGGCCCCTTCCTATTGGAATAAGCACCCCGTGCATATTTGCACCTGGATGAACTATTGCCAATTTAGGAAACTGTTGAAAGCTACCTGTCCTTGGGGATGCTTGCTTCCAACTGTAGACAACGCCGAGACGCCCAATGGGTGATTTGAGCGCCATATCAAATATAATTAACATAACATAACGCCCATAGAGCTTGGAACTAGACGTGAGACTGTTTTGACAACAAGGTAACTGTTCTATAAGTCCCACCTGACCCTCTTGGCGTCCTCCCTGCCGGAGCCGGCCGCCCGAAGTGGGCTGGAGTAGCTGGATGAAACTTTATAAAACTTTTACAAAGTTTCTAAAGTTTGCGCTAACTGCAGCATTTGTCAGTGCTTGTTTATGATTTGAGAGAAAAGCAGTGATTTTACATTTTAATTAAAAATCTATATCTGCAGGACCCTCTGGTGGATTTTGTTTGTTTTGGTGTAAACATTCATAGAAATAAGATCTATTTTTATAACTTGGTGTTGGATTTCTTCCTTGTTGTGTGACTTTATTTCGTTGTTTTCGTTCTTCCAAATGCTTTACAGTTCTTCCCTTGTTTAAGCCTGACTGCTCAAAGCCACAGCTACCCAGGGTTGGGCTGAAGGATTTACAAATGAGCCTGACTAGACACAAGATGGTATTGTGAGTGTATCGCACGGCGAGGTCTCACACCCACACCATATGACACACCACGTTCCTCACACAGAGTCAGGTGTAGTCCAGGTTCTTCAGGACGCCCTTGGATACATGCTTCGGCAGCAGCCACATGTTAAACCATATGTAGGGGCACGGAGGCCTCCTGGTTCTTGATAATCAGAAATATCTCAGACACCTACAACCATCCTCACCTCCCACAGCCTGGTTGGAAACCTTCTGCTGTGGTACAGGCGCCTCTTCCCACCAGTCTCGCTGGCTTTAGAATGGATGCAGTGAAGGCTTCTGATGAGGGGTTGTTTTATCTTTCTGCAGAGTTCCGGGCGGCCTTCGACATCTTCGTCCTGGGTGCGGAGGACGGCTGCATCAGCACCAAGGAGCTGGGGAAGGTGATGAGGATGTTGGGGCAGAACCCTACTCCCGAGGAGCTGCAGGAGATGATTGACGAGGTGGATGAGGATGGTAGGTCCACTTTCTGACACCTCCCCAGGTGTCAAACTCATGGGAGCCCTGGCTGTATGATGGGTCGAGATACAACTAGGCAGGATGGGTGCAAGTGTGTGCTCTCATTCTGGAGACGTAGATGAGGGAGCTGCACTGAGAAGGCCTAAAAGGGCTGGAAATAGTGTCTGGATTCCCTCATGGGCGAATTTACAAATCCTGATTGATTGATTGATTGATTAATATAATGCAAGTATCATGAGACTCCTGTCCATGATCCACTTAACGCATCATGGATTTATGGTAAATCAGTTTATCTCAAATGACAGCTACCCTGGGTACCTGGATCAGGTGGAGTCGGTCTGGCTCTAGGGAGTTACTCTTCACATTTCCATGGTGGTGAAGCTCTGCGCTGAGGCTACACTGCCCTTGTTCTGACGCCTCTCCTTCCTCCCCAGGCAGCGGCACTGTGGACTTCGATGAGTTCCTTGTCATGATGGTGCGGTGCATGAAAGACGACAGCAAAGGGAAGTCAGAGGAAGAGCTGTCGGACCTCTTTCGGATGTTTGACAAGTAAGTCTTCATTCATTCATGCATTCATTCATTCATTCATTCACTCAGGCTGAAGCCTTGGAGGGAGCTGGCCATGGAGGGATTCACAAGTGAGGGTCGTGCCCCTGCATGGTAAACTCTTAGAGTGGGAAGTGCCTACATTCTTCAGATTTCACCCCAAGGAGGTATTGAGGAACTTAGATGATCAGGGTAGGACCAAGGCTAATTAAAGAGAAGCAGAACTTGCTTGAAATGCCAAGGTTGTGGCCTCGACAGGAACCTTCCTTTTGAATGATGTACACTCATGAAAGTGTGACCAACTTCGATGTAGATGCACATCTAAAACTAGTCCCTGAGGCTTATCTGTGAAGCACAGACACCTGCATCTTTATGTCCAAAACGAAGCATGACAAAAGATGAGGATTTACAGGGACCATCACAGCACCTTCTTCATGTGCCCAGAAACACTAAGGAGGCAATTTGTATCTTGGACGAACGGCCGTCGTTCATCCGAAACCTATGGTTTCAGCTGAGTCGACCATGTCCCAGCCTCCAGCTTCACTCATTGATTCAACTGAGATGACCATGACCCCGTCTCCAGATGCACTCATGGTTTCAGATGAGATGACCATGTCCCAGCCTCTAGATTCACTCATGGTCTCAGCTGAGATGACCATGACCCAGTCTCCAGATTCACTCATGGTCTCAGCTGAGATGACCATGACCCAGTCTCCAGATTCGCTCATGGTTTCAGCCAAGGTGACCATGTCCCAGCCTCCAGATTCACTCATGGTTTCAGCTGAGATGGCCATGTCCCAGCCTCTAGATTCACTCATGGTTTCAGCTGAGATGACAATACCCAGCTTCCAGATTCACTCATGGTCTCAAGCGGAGATGCCCATGTCCCAGCCTCCAGATTCGCTCATGGTTTCAGCCAGGATGGCCATTTCCCAGCCTCCAGATTCAGTCATGGTCTCAGATGAGATGACCATGTCCCAGCCTCTCGATTTACTCATGGTTTCAGATGAGATAACCATGTCCCAGCCTCCAGATTATCTCATGGTCTCAGCTGAGATGACCATGTACCAGCCTCCAGATTCGCTCATGGTTTCAGTCAAGATGGCCATGTCCCAGCCTCCAGAGTCACTCATGGTTTCAGATGAGATGGCCATGTCCCAGCCTCTAGATTCACTCATGGTTTCAGCTGAGATGACAATACCCAGCCTCCAGATTCACTCATGGTTTCAGATGAGATGACCATGTCCCAGCCTCTAGATTCACTCATGGTCTCAGATGAGATGACCATGTCCCAGCCTCTAGATTCGCTCATGGTTTCAGCCAAGATGTCCATGTCCCAGCCTCCAGATTCACTCATGGTTTCAGCCAAGGTGACCATGTCCTAGCCTCCAGATTCACTCATGGTCTCAGCTGAGATGACCATGTCCCAGCCTCTAGATTCACTCATGGTCTAAGCTGAGATGACCATGTCCCAGCCTCTAGATTCACTCATGGTCTAAGCTGAGATGACCATGTCCCAGCCTCTAGATTCACTCATTGTCTCAGCTGAGATGACCATGTCCCAGCCTCTAGATTCACTCATGGTTCAAACTGAGGTGGCCATGTCCCAAACTCCAGATTCACTCATGGTTTCAGCCGAGATGACCATGTCCCAGCCTCTAGATTCACTCATGGTCTCAGCTGAGATGACCCTGTCCCAGCCTCCAGATTCACTCATGGTCTCAGCTGAGATGACCATGTCCCAGGCTCCAGATTCACTCATGGTTTCAGCCAAGATGACCATGTCCCAGCCTCTAGATTCACTCATGGTCTCAGCTGAGATGCCCATGTCCCAGCCTCCAGATTCGCTTATGGTTTCTGCCAGGATGGCCATTTCCCAGCCTCCAGATTCAGTCATGGTCTCAGATGAGATGACCATGTCCCAGCCTCTAGATTTACTCATGGTTTCAGATGAGATGACCATGTCCCAGCCTCCAGATTATCTCATGGTCTCAGCTGAGATGACTATGTACCAGCCTCTAGATTCACTCATGGATTCAGCCAAGATGACCATGTCCCAGCCTCCAGATTCACTCATGGTCTCAGCTGAGAAGACAATTTCCCAGCCTCTAGAGTCACTCGTGTTCTCAGAATAGATGGCTATGTCCCAGCCTCTAGATTCACTCATGGTCTCAGCTGAGATGACCATGTCCCAGCCTCTAAATTCACTCATGTTTTCAGCCTAGATGACCATGTCCCAGACTCACTCAATGTTTCAAATGAGATGGCAATGTCTCAGCTTCCAATTCATATGGAACACACCTCAGCATCATGATTCACTCCTTGCATCGGATGAGAATTTATCAGAATTTTGGGATTCACTCAGGGCTTTGGATGAGAAGACGCCTCAGTTCAGAGATGCACTCATGGCTTCGAATGAGATGAAGAGCCTCAATTCCGAGGTTCCCTCAGGGCTTTGGATGAGATGACCCCTTCTTTGGCTGTGTTGAACATGTCCTAGCTTCCAGGTTCACTCCAACCAGCAGAGATTTACCCTCCACAGTGCCAAAGAGGCAAAGGGGGAGGGCTGTTGGTGTGTTGAAAATCGTGAGGGCGAGGTGCCGTCCTTTCCAATGACCATTCTCTCTTTTGTACCCTGGGTTCACTCTCTGCCATCACTTTTCTCTGTTGCTCCCCATCCTCTGAAGGTGAATAGACATCTAGAAATGTTGGGATGTTTCATCACAGCTGGCCCCACTGCTTCCGGCACAGGGGGTGAATGGGTCTACGGAGCATGCTTGCTAGCTCCATGCACTTGCAGTGGTCCTTCCCCCATCTCTGCACTAGGGCTGGTGCATTATTTCTTCTTTTGGGTCACACAGACAATAGGCAAATTGTCAAACAGTACAACTCGCCGTGCGGCCACTTGGGGCAGTGGATTCGACAGCTTCTGATTAGTTTATTCAGCCTTCCATCCTTCCAAGGTAAAGATATTTTTGAAAAATATGTGAGATAAGAGTATACTTATGTGCATAATAAGTACGTATATAATTTTAATTACTGTTTTTTATTTTTGCCTATTGTCGCATTGGTGGTTTCTGAGTGTTGTTTATATAAACCATTTACATTGCTGTTAATGTCACTGCTGTGATTGGATTGAAATAGCGATCGATGGATTTACAATGACCATCATTTCAGCTCCCAAAATATCCTCGTGGTGGAGTTAATAGTAAATCTAGAGGTATGATATTTCGATAGTCGTTATTATGGTCACAATATACCCGTGGGTTGATATTTCCACTGTGGTGTTGTGACAGAACACAACAGACCACGTGATGAGGGAACAAGTGCTTCTCGGTGTCGCTGTTCCTAAGTCTGATCCAATGTTGAGGTCACATCTTTGACTTGCACACGTGGCGAGGGTACAAGAGCTTCTCCGAGTCGAGGGTACAAGAGCTTCTCTGTGTCGCTGTTCCTAAGTCTGATCCAATGTTGAGGTCACATCTTTGACTTGCACATGTGGCGAGGGTACAAGAGCTTCTCCGAGTCGAGGGTACAAGAGCTTCTCTGTGTCGCTGTTCCTAAGTCTGATCCAATGCTGAGGTCACATCTTTGGCTTGCACACGTGACGAGGGTACAAGAGCTTCTCCGTGTCGCCGTTCCTAAGCCTGATCCAATGATGAGGTCACATCTTTGGCTTGCACACGTGATGAGGGTACAAGAGCTTCTCTGTGTCGCTGTTCCTAAGCCTGATCCAATGCTGAGGTCCCATCTTTGGCTTGCACACGTGGCGAGGGTACAAGAGCTTCTCTGTGTCGCTGTTCCTAAGCCTTATCCAATGCTGAGGTCACATCTTTGGCTTGCACACGTGGCGAGGAAACAAGAGCTTCTCCGTGTTGCTGTTCCTAAGCCTGATCCAATGCTGAGGTCACATCTTTGGCTTGCACACGTGGCGAGGGTACAAGAGCTTCTCCGTGTCGCTGTTCCTAAGCCTGATCCAATGCTGAGGACACATCTTTGGCTTGCGCACGTGGCAAGGGTACAAGAGCTTCTCCGTGTCGCTGTTCCTAAGCCTGATCCAATGCTGAGGTCACATCTTTGGCTTGCACACGTGGCGAGGGTACAAGAGCTTCTCTGTGTCGCTGTTCCGAAGCCTGATCCAATGCTGAGGTCACATCTTTGGTTTGCACAGGTGGCGAGGGTACAAGAGCCTCTCCGTGTCGCTGTTCCTAAGCCTGATCCAATGCTGAGGTCACATCTTTGGCTTGCACACGTGGCGAGGGCACAAGAGCTTCTCTGGGTCGCTGTTCCTAAGCCTGATCCAATGCTGAGGTCACATCTTTGAGTTGCACACGTGGCGAGGGTACAAGAGCTTCTCCGTATCGCTGTTCCTAAGCCTGATCCAATGCTGAGGTCACATCTTTGGCTTGCACACATGGCGAGGGTACAAGAGCTTCTCTGTGTCACTGTTTCTAAGTCTGATCCAATGGTGAGGTCACATCTTTGGCTTGCAATTGTGGCGAGGGTACAAGAGCTTCTCCGTGTCACTGTTCCTATGTGTGATCCAATGCTGAGGTCACATCTTTGGCTTGCACATGTGGCGAGGGTACAAGAGCTTCTCAGTGTCGCAGTGCCTAATTCTGATCTAATGCTAAGGTTATGTTTTTGGTTTGCACAGAAACGCGGATGGCTACATCGACCTCGAAGAGCTGAAGATCATGCTGGAAGCCACCGGAGAGACCATCACCGAAGACGACATTGAAGAGCTGATGAGGGACGGTGACAAGAACAACGATGGCAAGATTGACTATGATGGTGAGTCCTTGGGGTCTGAGCCGTGAGTGTTGTGGAGGGAAGTGCTGAGGGCACCTGAGCTGTGGATCCTTCAGGAAAGTTGGCAGTACGTCATGGTGTCTGAGCAGTCAGGAGGTCCTGGGGCAGAGCTGACCAAAGAAGAGTCACTTGTACCCCAACTCTCCAGCTTGTATCTCCTAGATCCAGCATCTAATCCTTTGGTTGCCCTACTGCTAGCATAGGGTCCTGTGATCCATGTGTGGGTGCCTGCTCCTCTCCATCTCCACAGCACTAGAGTGACAGTGACATTTCCACTCTGCAGCTGCACTTAGAATTGTCCCCCCTCTTAGATGACATCTCCTCTGTGCAGCAAGACTTGTGTTCCCACTACTTGTCTTTGGTGAAGTGACGCGGCCACAGAGAGCGCACACCCTAAGGTGTCCCAGGGAGCTAGAGAGCTCACAACCTAGGGTGTCCCAGGAAGTTAGAGAGCTCCCACCCTAGGGTGTCCCAGGAAGCTAGAGAGCTCCCACCCTAGGGTGTCCCAGGGAGATAGAGAGCTCACACCCAAAGGTGTCCAGGGATCTAGAGAGCTCACACCCTAGGGTGTCCCAGGGAGTGTTGACTAGTCAAAGGATCCCAGACAGGTCCGCCGCTTACAAACCTCTTTCCTGAAACCCATGGGTGTGACTCCACTTTCATACTTTGGGGATTGAAGCAGAATGTCCTTTCCAATAAAGAAACAGACTGGCATGGTAAAACAGATGCGCCTTGTAGACGCAGCCAATGTTTAAACCTCCAGGAGAATCAGAGACATATGAAGTGGTTGTTTCACTGAGTGTGCATCAATCAACAACAAATATACATAACAAAAGTCACTGCGTCAGCACTAATGCACAAATACACACTATATCTTGTACTGTGTAACATTCACCACACTATACCACTAGCATTGGTGCAACAGCATCCAGAAGAAGGACATGTTTGTCTTTGCTTGTAAAACACTTTGAAGGTTACCCTCACAGGTGAGAGTGCGCATTACAAATAAACATAACATAACATGCAACACGGGATAACTCCAGGATTTCGGAATTGTTTGAACCATAGTCTCCACTTACATGAGCATCCAGCGCCACCTGAGCTCCGCCTTCCTCCGCCCGAGCTCCGCCAACCTCCGCCTGAGCTCCGCAGTGATGGTATTGAACAGCCACAACACTTGCTTACATGTATGTTCATTTACTTTACAGAGTTCCTGGAGTTCATGAAAGGAGTGGAATAGATGGACATGAAACCAGTGCTCAGCCTTCTCTTCGAAGCCTTCGACGTCTTGTTTTACACAGTTGGATGTGCCTCATTGGCCGGAAGCCTGAAGACTGCCACAGAACAAGACCTACCTTCTCCAAGTGCCCCTCAACCACCGACCACCCATACTACAGCCCCCCCAAGCTAACCCAGAAGCCACAGTCATTCCCTACAGGGATAGTAAGTCTTTTCTTCAGGGCCCACACAATCCCCAGCATGCTGTCGACAGGGTGACTCCAGCAATCCCAGGCATGTTCACCTCATATGTCTGAACAGCAAACTACTGCTGTTTATTCCTAGTCTCAGCAGCAGGGTATCTTCTACTAAGAATGCTTAGCTTTCAGTGAACAGCTAATCGATTCCTGCATAACCGGTGCATTTGATTTAACCGAAGAACACCTGGAGTAAGTTTTACGTTTCAAAAACAATTCGACATTTCCAGAATGTCTGTTTAAGTCAAAGTTACAGAGACTTTAAATGACAGCAAGAAAATGATGTCTGCATACTCCCACTGATGATAGAAATAACTTATAATTATCCAAAATGTTCTTTTTGAAAGTAATAAATAATTTATGAGAATATCTGTACATGAGGTTATTGATTTTTACCATATTGTATGATTTCTGCAGTGAGCTGCTACTTATAAACAGACCACATGTAAGACACCCAACTCATGTGGAGGTCTGACACCTCCCTGATCACACTGACCATGAGGAACGACACCAGTGACACATATCCTAAGGAGTCTGAAGACAGATGTATCAATCACAAACCAGGATGTGCATTTTGCAGAACGATTAGGTCAGGAAAGGGAATTCAGTTTGGGATGGACCTATTTAATACTAGGTCGCATTGCAAATTTTTTTTTAATGAACTGCTAATACATTTTATTAAGCAGTTCACAATTTATGACCCTTGTGTGATTGGCTGCTAATGGAGGGATAGAGGTCCCTGTCCCTGCTTTTGTTTTCCAAAATGGGAATCTTTTTTAGGTCTCGGCTAGACAGCGCACATGATATATATGCTTTGTGGGCTTCAGCCCGCCCATAGGCTTCCTGTTTACTGGCTCTATCATCACACTCCTATTCTTTCTCCCCATTTGTCCATGGCATGTATGCATCATGCCTCTTCTTGTGTTTAGCCCTCCCTGAGAGCAGGGACCGATAAACGTATCCCACAACTGGTCACATTTTAGCATCTGTTTCAGAAATGACTTTTTTTTTTGTTGAAAAGCACTTAACACGAGCTCTCCAGTTTTGATCTGCTGCTCCAAGCTCCGCTGTAAAGAACCCTGTGAATCTTGTTCATATCTCATCACATCTGCTGTGCAATCAAAGACCAACCGGTTAATATTTTAGGCTGCTTCCACAAATGCTTTTCTTTTTGCTTCTCCAACAAAATACATCCGAAGCCACGCAAGCTAAAGGATGGTTTCTTTCTGGGTATGGTTTTAAGGTAGGTCATGTTTTTCTAGCCAATCATAGGGCTTACTGGGATGTGCAGCCCATGAGACCCGCCTGGTGCCACCAGTTGATTCGCTGGGGTTGCAGTGAAGGCGTGTCACTGCCTCCCCAGCTGATCAGGGCCTCCTTGTCTTATTCTTCACTCACAATACTGGCACTGCTCTCACATGTACTCTGCTGAAGACTAGCGCTGTCACCCTGCTTTCTCTCAATGCTCCTGAGCCGCCAGCTATCTAGAGACCTAACTGTGGGCAAGAAGAGGGACCACTAAAAAGTTTGGGCTGTCAGGTAAGGTGGCATCCCCCACTCACCCGGTGAACGTATGAGTGGCCACCACAATGGCAGGAAGTCAGGGCAGGGCCACTTGAGGGTCACCCCTCACACAAGGATTGAAGAATTTGAGAGCGGTAGATTTTGGAATGCTGGACATGATGCATTGCTCTGCTTGATGAGTATATTTCCCTTAGCATCCCCCATCCCCATGCGGTAAGCCCGAAATAAGATATCACTTGTACAGACCACTTGATAAACTCAAAATGTTGTTGCTAAGGAAACACTCGCTCTTCTGCTCACATTGACCCGCTGGAGATCCATTGGCTGCGCCTGCTCTTATCTTTCTACTCTGGTTCAGTAAGTGATCTTCCAAGCGATCTCTCGCCTAGAGGGGGTTATGCTAACATCCTAGACCGATGACCTGTATGCAGCTAGATGATCACTCCCGGAGCGGCCTCTCCCGGTGCAGCAAGAGAGGCGGCTCTTCCAGTGCGAGTGGCCGTCTTTTCTGAGGTCAGGTCGTTTTTATTACCAATCGCAGGATTCCTTGGACAATATGGCTACGTAGACTTGTGTAGCGGAGTCCACCTGTTTTACCAGTTAGGTTACAGTAGTTTGTGAGTCACCTATAATTGCCTTCTCTTTGTTGAAAATAATGGGAACAACTATTTATTGAAGTCCAGTGATGTCGAAAGTGAAGCAGACCATTATAAACAATGGGGTAACCCAATGAACATCACCGGACCTGGGTACAATGCGGGAATATAAAGAATGGTCCGTGTCTATCTTCAGCTTGAACTCAATTCAAATATACTGGATATGTGTTGTGTCAAAACTACAACACTGGAATTAAATCCCAAATGGAAACCACTACGATATTGTACGTTCTAAGTCCCTCTTCTTTCCTCCTATGCAACCTATCACTAAATGCATAAAATTATGTTTTGATAAAAATAAATGCATTACAAATGATAATTGCTTCTTTGGCGCTTCTGTAATTGTGTCCTTTATAATATGGTATATGTATTCATAACATATTACAATATCGTAGTGGTTTCCCGAAAGTGAAGCAGAGACATCGGATTATTAAGATTCTCGCCTGGGAGGTGGAAGGTAAGAGCCGCATCCAGGGACCGCTTGCTTGGTTCTGAAAGGTTGACATGTATTTCTTTCAAGTGCCAGTTCCTGGAATCACAAACACATAGTCGCAGTTCACGCAGTAGTGCAGTACACCTCACGTTGCTTGTGCGACAATCCTGTGAACCTCTTATGGCTATATTTCGTGCTCTTTGTAGGCAACTCAAAGGCACAGAGGAAGCCGAAAGGAGTACAGGTAGTGTTTAATTGAGGAGTCAACTTTCTTCCAATTGCAGTTGTAAAATGGGTTTTGGTTTACTTACACGGAAATATCAATTGCTTACCACTGAGCTAAACTACAGGGCCATGGTGGCATTAGCGTCGAAGATTCATTGAAGATTTGAGTTTTTCTCTGCTCAAGAAAATCAAGCATGAAACATTTTTGGAGGTATTTGATTATGTCAAATGGGAGACAAATACATATCGTGGTCTGGTTCAAGGTCCACCCCTTACACAGTGTCCCTTTCCTGAACGTTGGCATTGCGTATTAAACACAATGGCGTCTAGAGGCACACTAGGATTTCAAATAGTAGGTGATCAAATTAACAGAATTTAGTTATTTTCAACATAAACCATTACTTTTAACAGTGACTATACCTCGTAATCTTCCGACAGTGAAAGAAATCAAAGAAGTCATATGAAAGGATGAGCAAGAGAGAAACAGAAAGAATAGACAAAATACTATTATTACAATTAATTCACTCTAGCATACACATTGAGGAACATGCTTGATCAATATCATGCCATTTGAGTGAGTGGCTCGCTAATACATGACACTTATGATTACGTATCTCTTGTAGGGTATGCGCTTATGAACAGTAGACACAGTATCCCAGGCGAAATACTTTCAAAACAATATAGTACAAAGTATTCAAAGCATATTACATACCTACTTATTCTATTAGTATCATAGTAGATGTACATTATATGTAAGGAGCAGCATCAGGTGACAGATATTAATCGTATCACAACTCAGTTATAATTTCATATCTCATATAAGGCATACCCTTGTGAACAGTAGACACTGGATCCCATCGAAACCAAAAAAAAACAAAGTATTACAAAGTATTAAAAGCATATTGCATACCCACTTAACCTATTGGTATCATAGTAAGTGAACATTATATATAGGGAATCGCATCAGATGACAAACATTGTTTGTATCACACCATAATTATGCATGTATGTTACAGATTCAATGTTCCCAAACTTCGGTTTATCAATTCAATACAGAAATATGAGGACCATTCAAGCCTCACTCATTTTGTTGAAAGATGTGTGTCTCACATTTCCCAAACAAATCCATAATCATCCAGATTAGACAGCTCAATCTCCCAGAAAATAGTGCAGTTCCCGGTCTATATTCAGACCGTGTTCTACAGCCTTAAGGCGCATGATCCAAATTGCCTCCTGACGTTGTAGCCTAAGTTCCCTATTTCCACCCCTGTCAGCAGAAGGGACTATTTACAATCCATGAAAATGAAAGGACCTGTGTAAGTCCTGTTTGTCACTGGTGAGTGTGTGGACCGCAAAGGGATATCTCGGATCCCTCTGTTTGACTGCTCTAAAGTGTTCCTGTATTCTTTCTCTCAATATTCAAATAGTACTCCCCACATAAATCCTGTTGCATTTGTATATCAATAGTAGTACATAAACTACAAACCGGGTTCAACAATTAACGTTGTGTTTGATCGTAAACGTTGACCTCTGGTTGTATGCAAACTTTGTTAGTTCTCTCACCAGTCTACACACCGAACAATGCACACATCTATGTGAGTCTCTTGTCCGTGTTACAAGCCAGTTGTCCTTCTTGTTTTGTGAGGGATAGCTTGGACTAATAAGACCACCTAGTGTCATGCCTCAACGGAATGTAATGACAGGATTTTTTGTAATGTGTGGTGCGAGGTTCTTATCACCAATCAGTAAATGCCAGTGTCTCTTCAGTATTTTACTCATGTCTCCAGTGTTACTCCCAGAGGACACGATAGGTCTGATCACATTCATATGCCTACTTTTCTTTCGCGTTATATCTATGAAGGTTGTTGCTCTATCCAACTTGGTGACTCTACTGTAGGCTCTGTTAATTGTTTTTGAATCATAAAACCTGTTTCGAAATCTGCATTTGATATCTTCCGAATTCATTAGGTATTCCTCATAACAACTGCAGTTCTTTCTGGCCTTAACCATCTCGCCAAATTGTATTTCCTTGATTTGGTGGCTCGGGTGGGCACTGTCTGTGTGTAGCACTGCGTTACATGCAGTTTCTTTTCTCAACATCCTGCTCTTAAGTTGGTGGTTATGTATGTAGAGTTCCACATCAAGGAACGGAATCCATTGTTTGCTAAAGTGCATAGTGAATGACATGTTACATAAATTGTGCTCCAAGTGGTGTTTAAAGGCATGCAGTTCCTCCACTGAGCCTGTTCATATCAGCAGAATATCATCAATATATCTGCCCCAATAGTGTATGTATTGTATCCAGTGTACCCCTTTCCTGCCCCAGACCCACTCCTCCTCAAACCACCCCATACAGAGGTTCGCATATGAAGGAGCGAATCTGGAGCCCATCGCAGTCCCACTGAACTGTTGATACCACTTGCCGTCAAATATTAAAGCACTGTTATCTAGGATAATTCTTATCATATTCAAGATCATCTCTGTGTGCGACAGTAATTCGGCTGGTCTTTTATTCAGGAAATATGTGATTGCTGCCATTCCAAACTCTGGAATGATGTTTGTGTATAGAGATACAACATCTAATGTAACTAGGATCATCTTGTCATCCCACATAATGTTACTCATCATATTAAGATAAGAACATGTTTGTGTCTCTAATGTAGGAAGGCAATTTCAACACTAATGGTTTCAGGAATGTATCCACAAATTGTGACAGATATTCTGTCGTCCCCCCGTACCAGAAACAATTGGTGTACCTAGTGGAAAGGGTGCAGCTTTGTATATCTTTGGCAGGGTGTACAAGCACGGGAGTCTGGGTTTGTCAGTCCTCAGGTAAGTATATTCTTCAAAAGTCAATAGTCCTTCCTCGTACCAAGCTTTTAAGATCTGTATTGATAACATGCGTAATGCGTGGTATGGGGTGGGTTTCCAATGCCCGCATAACAATTAGAGTTGCCAAGTTGTGAGTAGACTTCATTATTGTAACCTGTTCTGTTCATAACAATTACACATCCACCCTTGTCTGCTTCTCTGATTATCAGAGTATCATCAGCTCTGTGTCTTCAATGCAGCCCTTTCCTGTCTAGTGAGATTGTGTGTGCTGTGTAATGTGCCCAGCATGTGTGTTTGACATTCTGTACAAATCTTTACAAACATTCTTAAAAAACAAATCGCAACATTTATCAGGTGGGAGATTCTGAGTCCACTTAGATTTGGATTTCAACCCACTATCTCTGGTCTGCCCCATATCTATGCCTCGATGGGACAGAAGTCCTTTCACTTCTGTTGTTTCACCTTCTGCCGAGGTAAGGGAAAGTAATAAAGTCGTGTCTATCGCGTCCTGTATTGATAAATCACTCAGAGGTGCCAACTTAGTGTCTTGCTTTGCACTAGTTGTGTGTGTCAAGAAATGCTTTTTAAGCTTAAATTTGTGTACACATTTATATATATCAATCTTAGAGTGGTCACTTTTGACAATACTTGAAGGACAAAAGCCAAGACCCTTCTTGAGAGCTTTAATCATATCATTGGTTAACATTTTATCCAATAAATTTACAACATTCACATTCATGTGCATATCATCCTGGACCATAGATGTTACTTCTTTTTGTTCCATGATCTAGTGCGCATGCCTGCCGTGTCTCTCAATTGATCCCTTTTTCTCCTGCCTCGTCTGGATTTCCTATTCTTCCCGGAAGTGTATTGACCTTCCGATTCCCTGTTCTGATTCTCCTAATTTTGTCCCCAAAAAGATTTTTACCTGAATCAAAGATGCACTCAACCTGTTCTGTATTACTCTCATTGTCACTACATGCTGTACTTTATGAATGGTTACTAGCTGTCTCTGTTGGAATAGCAATGCTCCCTGTAGATTTAATGTTTACTAAATGTTAAAATTTACTTGCAAATGTAATACTCTCCCCACTAAGTTTTCTTGCTTTACGCATTTTAATATCTTCCTGGTGTTTTCTGAGTATCACTTTCAATATCACATCGTTTTTTTCAGTCGGTTCAGGTAGATTCATTTCTCCAATCTCTGTTTCGACAGCTTTAATCTCATTTTGTAACTTAATCACTTTTCTTTCCGCATTAATTGTCAGTATCTCCATTAGGTTCATTGAGTTATTAGTGAGGTCCTTCTCCCATCTCAATAAGAGATCTACATCAAGGTCATCATAGGTAGGAAATGTTTGTGCTCATAGTCCCCTAGGGATTCTATTAAGGTTCATGTATGTTTCATGTATGTTTCATGTATTGCTTTAATGTTGTGGCATCCCACCATTCCAATTGTTCACAGTTTTTTAAATTTATCTTTAAGTCCCTCATTCCTCATGTTCCTAGTCGGTATCTTTACACCTGTACTCAGATTACTAAAAAGCTCTTCTCCATCTGTTAATTCAGACATCATTACAGAATTCCAATCACTACAGTAATATACAAGAGCAGGTGGTGCAGCCAGCCCAAATGAAAGTGTACCACCAGGTGGTGGCTGGGAGAATAGGCACACACAGCACAATATTGGCACAGAGTAGTTTTGTCAAAGGTAAAGAAGCTGTTGTCCTTGTATCTTGTTTGTTGGTTCTCACGAGGAGTGAGAGCCGCCCAATCTTCCTCAGTCGGACAAGAAACGTCTCCGCAATGCTAACAAGAAATCTCCGAGCACTCAATGAATCAGTGATGATGTAAGGGTTAAGTAGCCACTGTCCTTTATTTGACCATCCAAACACTTGACACTGCAGTTTGCGGGCTGACCGACATAGTCACCGCAGGGGACCCTCATAAGAGGGCGGCCCCTTTAGTGCCACAAGATGGCACACTGGGCAGCCTAGTGTACAGAGACCCCTCAGGGGTCCCGCTCGTCACTTTCGGCCGGAGTGGGGTCGGGGAGAGGTATAAATTCCTCCCCCGCCCACCTGGCGGCCTCTTTGTCCCCTCGCCCTGTCGCCGATTCCCTCCCTACCGCTTACCCGGCGATTCAGGGTGGGGGAGGGGAAAGGATGTTCTAATCTTTTTATTTGTGTTGCAGGCGGAGTTACATGGCGATCCAGAGGCGGAAAGGTACTCAGGGGTACCCTCTTCAGGAGCACAAAGGGTGCTGAGGCCGAATATCCCCAGGAAGTCTGTGCGGTGGACCCTGGGGTGCGACGGCGCCCCATATGTCCTACGGGCGGTTGGACACCTGTACAACCGGGGGCCGCTTGAACGCTACGCCCCTCGTAGGGGGGGTGTGAGTTATGTGGTGGAACAATGGTTCACCGGAAGTGGGAGGGGCTATCCCCTCACCACAACCGCTAAGCACCGATTGGCTAAGGCCCCGATGCAAGTTGGCCCATCAGGTGGTAGGCCGCGAGGGGCGGCTTGCCTTTGGATCGCCTGTAAGATAACCCACCATGTTGGCATATTTGGTATGCTAATAAACCTGCAGCAATTTTCTCCACCAAAAAATTTGTCTTGTCTGCTTATTTATGCTACCTGTATGTTGCTGCGGGAGGGCTGGTGAGTGTGGCCGATATTGGCACTATGTTTGTTACGTTTCTTGCCAACACGTGTTTCGTCTGATACTTTACATTTCAACAGCAGACTTCATCAGGGCTGAAACACACAAATAACAGCATCATAAGGAATGGGGAGGGGTCAAGGAAGTCAGCGCCTGGAGGGATGTTTGCAGTATATCCAGTCCCATCACCAGGGTCCATCACCCTAGTTGTGTCCTATTGATTCCAGTCGATAGTTCCATTACTGGTGTGAAAAGATGTGTGTTGAGGGAGGAGTAAGAAAAGGGAGTAAAAAAGAATAAAAAGTAAAGTATAGTGCCAAAGTCTTCTCAGCTATTTAGTACCAGTGCAAGCTCTGTGTGGACCAGAGCCTGCTGCTCTCTCATTGGGATCAGTACCTTAAGGTAAGCCTCCTCCCGTCTTCAGCACGGACAGACTGTACACAGCTCCTTGTACACAGCTCCTTGTACATAGCTCCCTGTACACAGCTGTCAGCACACACAGCCACACGCTCAGTACCTCGAGGTAAGCCCTGCACCCGTCTTCAGGACACACAGATTATGCGACAGCTCTCTGTACACAGCTCCCTGTACACAGCTCCCTGTACACAGCTGTCAGCACACACAGCCACACGCTCAGTACCTCAAGGTAAGCCCTGCACCCGTCTTGAGGGCACACAGATTATGCTACAGCTCTCTGTACACAACTCTCTGTACACAGCTCTCTGTACACAGCTCTATGTTCAGTCATCCACACCACCTGCCGCTGGAAGCTGTCACACCTCCTGCCTGTCACACCAGGAACAGTTACCAGGTGCACCCCTGTGTGATCTGTGACCCTTTGAAACCGAGATTGCTCGACCTTCTAGAACCAAGGCAAGGTGAGAATAACTCGTCTCAGTAGGAGCTGTGCGGCAAGCCCAGGTGCTAAGAAGCAGGGCTGCGAGGCACCTTACCCAGGAAACCTCTTACTGAGATCACTCTCACATCCAACACTTCCCTGTCAGGGGCCACAACACCGGGTGGTACCTGCTGGCACTGACCAGGGACGTGCACTGCGGGGCAAGTCTCCACCTCTGTCAGGGCTCTGCATCGGGAGTTGGCAATTTAAGTCACTTCCTGTGGGGCCTACCTGGAGACCCAGCCTTGCAGGGTCCGTGCCCCTTACTGGGACTCAGGCCATGCTGGGCCCATGTTTCTCGCTGGTACTCAGACCTTGCAGGGTCCGTGCTCCGCGCTGGTACTCAGGGCTTGCTGGTCTCATGCTCCGCGCTGATACTCACTCCTTGCTGAGCCCGTGCTCCTCGCTGGTACTCAGACCTTGCGGGGCCCGTGCTCCTTGCCAGTTCTCAGGCCTTGCAGGGCCCATGCTTCTCGCGTGTCATCAGGCCTTGCAGGGCTCGTGCTCCTAGCTGGTACTCAGGCCTTGCACGGCCCGTGCTCCTTGCTGGTACTCAGGCCTTGCAGGGCTCATGCTTCTCGCTGGTACTCAGGCCTTGCACGGCCCGTGCTCCTTGCTGGTACTGAGGCCTTGCAGGGCTGTGCTCCTCGCTGGCACTCAGGTCTTGCAGAACCTGTGCTCTTTGCCGGTACTCAGGCATTATAGGGTCCATGCTCCTCGCTGGTACTCAGGCCTTCCAGGGCCCATGCTCCTCGCTGGTACTCAGGTCTTGCTAGGCCGGTGCTCCTTGCTGGTACATACTCAGGCCATGCAGAGCCAGTGCTCTTCGCTGGTACTCAGGCCGTGCAGGGCTCATGCTCCTCGCTGGTACTCAAGCTTTGCAGTGCCCATGCTCCCTGCTGTTACTCAGGCCTTGCGGGGCCTGTGCTCCTCGCTGGTACTCAGGTCTTGCAGGGCCTGTGCTCCTCGCTGGTACTCACGCCTTGCTGAGCCCGTGCTCCTTGCCAGTTCTCAGGTCTTGCAGGGCCCATGCTTCTCACGGGTACTCAGTCCTTGCTGGGCTGGTGCTCCTTGCTGGTACTCCTCTCTGGTATTCAGGTCTTCCTGGGTCCATGCTCCTCGTCGGTACTCAGGCCTTGCTGGGATGGTGCTCCTCGATGGTATTCAGGCCTTGTAGGGCCCGTGCTCCTTTCTGGTACTCAGGTCTTCCTGGCACCTGTGCTCCTCGTTGGTACTCAGGCATTGCAGGGCCTGTGCTCCCCACTGGTACTCAGGCCTTCCAGGGCCTGCGCTCCTCACTGGTACATACTCAGGCCTTGCAGAGCCTGTGCTCTTCCCTGGTACACAGGCCTTGCAGGGCCCGTGCTCCTAGCTGGTACTCGGGCCTTGCTGGACCCATGATCCTCTCCAGTACTCAGGTATTGCAGGGCTCCTGCTTCTCGCTGGTACTCCGGCCTTGCAGGGCTCATGCTCCTCGCTGGTACTTAGGCCTTGCAGAGCCCGTGCTCCTTGCTGGTACTCAGGCCTTGCTGGACCCATGCTCTCCTCCAGTACTCAGGTATTGCAGGGCTCCTGCTCATCGCTGGTACTCAGGCCGTGCAGGGCTGTGCTCCTCGCTGGTACTCAGGCATTGCAGGGCCCATGCTCCTCGCTGGTACTCAGGTCTTGCTAGGCCGGTGTTCCTCGCTGGTACATACTCAGGCCATGCAAAGCCCATGCTCTTCGCTGGTACTCAGGCCTTGCAGGGCTCATGCTCCTCGCTGGTACTCAGGCATTGCGGGGTCCATGCTCCTCGATGGTACTCAGGCCTTGCATGGCCCGTGCACCTCGCTGGTGCTCAGGCCTTGCAGGGTCCATGCTCCTCGCCAGTACTCAGGCCTTGCATGGCCCGTGCTCCTCGCTGGTACTCAGGCATTGTAAGGTCCGTGCTCCTCGCTGGAACTCAGGCCTTCCATTGCCTGAGCTCCTTGCTGGTACTCAGGCATTGCAGGGCCTGTGCTCCTCGCTGGTACTCAGGTCTTGCTAGGCCGGTGTTCCTCGCTGGTACATACTCAGGCCATGCAGAGCCCATGCTCTTCGCTGGTACTCAGGCCTTGCAGGGCTCATGCTCCTCGCTGGTACTCAGGCTTTGCAGTGCCCATGCTCATCGCTGGTACTCTGGTCTTGCTAGGCCGGTGCTCCTCGCTGGTACATACTCATGCCATGCAGAGCCAGTGCTCTTCGCTGGTACTCAGGCCGTGCAGGGCTCATGCTCCTCGCTGGGACTCAGGCTTTGAAGTGCCCATGCTCCCTGCTGGTACTCAGGCCTTGCGGGGCCTGTGCTCCTCGCTGGTACTCAGGTCTTGCAGGGCCCATGCTCCTCGCTGGTACTCAGGCCTTGCAGGGTCCATGCTTCTCGCCGGTACTCAGGCCTTGCATGGCCCGTGCTCCTCGCTGGTACTCAGGCCTTGCTGAGCCCGTGCTCCTTACCAGTTCTCAGGTCTTGCAGGGCCCATGCTTCTCACGGGTACTCAGTCCTTGCTGGGCTGGTGCTCCTTGCTGGTACTCCTCTCTGGTATTCAGGTCTTCCTGGGTCCATGCTCCTCGTCGGTACTCAGGCCTTGCTGGGATGGTGCTCCTCGATGGTATTCAGGCCTTGTAGGGCCCGTGCTCCTTTCTGGTACTCAGGTCTTCCTGGCACCTGTGCTCCTCGTTGGTACTCAGGCATTGCAGGGCCTGTGCTCCCCACTGGTACTCAGGCCTTCCAGGGCCTGCGCTCCTCACTGGTACATACTCAGGCCTTGCAGAGCCTGTGCTCTTCCCTGGTACACAGGCCTTGCAGGGCCCGTGCTCCTAGCTGGTACTCGGGCCTTGCTGGACCCATGATCCTCTCCAGTACTCAGGTATTGCAGGGCTCCTGCTTCTCGCTGGTACTCAGGCCTTGCAGGGCTCATGCTCCTCGCTGGTACTTAGGCCTTGCAGAGCCCGTGCTCCTTGCTGGTACTCAGGCCTTGCTGGACCCATGCTCTCCTCCAGTACTCAGGTATTGCAGGGCTCCTGCTCCTCGCTGGTACTCAGGCCGTGCAGGGCTGTGCTCCTCGCTGGTACTCAGGCATTGCAGGGCCCATGCTCCTCGCTGGTACTCAGGTCTTGCTAGGCCGGTGTTCCTCGCTGGTACATACTCAGGCCATGCAAAGCCCATGCTCTTCGCTGGTACTCAGGCCTTGCAGGGCTCATGCTCCTCGCTGGTACTCAGGCATTGCGGGGTCCATGCTCCTCGATGGTACTCACGCCTTGCATGGCCCGTGCACCTCGCTGGTGCTCAGGCCTTGCAGGGTCCATGCTCCTCGCCAGTACTCAGGCCTTGCATGGCCCGTGCTCCTCGCTGGTACTCAGGCATTGTAAGGTCCGTGCTCCTCGCTGGAACTCAGGCCTTCCATTGCCTGAGCTCCTTGCTGGTACTCAGGCTTTGCAGTGCCCATGCTCATCGCTGGTACTCTGGTCTTGCTAGGCCGGTGCTCCTCGCTGGTACATACTCATGCCATGCAGAGCCAGTGCTCTTCGCTGGTACTCAGGCCATGCAGGGCTCATGCTCCTCGCTGGGACTCAGGCTTTGAAGTGCCCATGCTCCCTGCTGGTACTCAGGCCTTGTGGGGCCTGTGCTCCTCGCTGGTACTCAGGTCTTGCAGGGCCCATGCTCCTCGCTGGTACTCAGGCCTTGCAGGGTCCATGCTTCTCGCCGGTACTCAGGCCTTGCATGGCCCGTGCTCCTCGCTGGTACTCAGGCCTTGCAGGGCCCATGCTCCTCAATGGTACTCAGGCATTGCAGGGCTCATGCTCCTCGCTGGTAGTCAGATCTTGCAGGGCCCATGCTCATCGCTGGTACTCAGGCCTTGGGGGGCCGTGCTCCTCGATGGTACTCAGGCCTTGCAGGACCAGTGCTCCTCTCTGGTACTCAGGTCTTGCTTGAATGAATGAATGAATATACATTTTATAAAGCGCGAACTTAGCCCAGGGGCGTCAAGGCACTGCGGAACAGGATCATGGTAAGAGATATCAGACGGTGAAGCACTAAAGATTCACATTGGACACAGGAATCGGACAGGTGAAAAGCCAGGTTTTCAGGGACTTCCGGAAGACCAGATGGGAATCCAGGGAAGAAACAGCGGAAGGGAGGAAATTCCACAGATTGGCCCCTATCAGAGAGGAGGCCACCCCCCCCCCCCGCATCTGGCTCTTCTGGCTCTAGGAACAATGACCTGGTTCTTATTTCCAGATCTGAGGCCCCTCCCAGGACAGTATCTTTGAAACATTTTATTGAAATCTTCTGACCCCTTTTTGTGAACAGCCTTGTGGACCAGACACAAGGCTTTAAACACAATTCTCCACCCCAACGGGAGCCAATGCAGGCTCCTAATAGTGGCAGATACTGAATGGAATTTCGGGAGGTTCATCACCAGTCTGGCGGCAGCATTCTGCACTAGTTGGAGATGATGCAGGAGTCCTTTATTGATCCCCAAATAAAGAGCATTGCAGTAGTCCAACCTGGACCCCACAAGGGCCAGCACTACCTGTTTGCAGGCAGAAAGGGGCAGAAAACTGAAAATCTTCCTAAGTGTCCGTATCATCCCAAAGTAGGTGGCAGATGTCCTATTTATTTGAGAACCCAGAGAGCGTGGAGTCCATGATAATGCCTAAATTCTTGGCGGTGGGACAGGGGCAGGGGCAAGAACCGAGCGAATCAGGCCACCAGGCCTCTGACCAAATATCAATCTTGCCACCGAGAATAAGGACCTCCGTTTTATCCCCATTGAGTCTCAAATAGTTCTCCACCATCCACGCAGCCACCGCTCCCATACAGTTTTTAAAATTAAGTGCTGAGGCAGAGACACTCTCGGTGATGGAAATCAAAATCTGAGTGTCATCGGCATAGGAGAGCACTTCCAGGCCGAAAGACCTTACCACAGCAGTGAGCGGTGCTACATAGATATTGAAAAGAGTGGGACTCAAAGAGGCTCCCTGAGGAACTCCACAAGACAGTTGTATCAGGGCAGAAAGATATTGGCCCATCTTAACTCTTTGCGATCGGTTTAAAAGGAACGAGGTGAGCAAATTAAATGCAGCCTCCTCCATCCCGATTTCCCGAAGTCTTCCCAGCAATCTACCAGGAGAGATGGTGTCAAAAGCTGCCGTCAGATCCAGGAGGATCAGTAGGGTAGAATGACCAGCATCAACCTGTTTCATGCTTCATGCTTCAGTGAACTACAAATAGCAGCTGAGGGGGGAGGCTGCAATCTCCCTATTTCGTGTAGGGTTGGAAGTCCCCTGGTGCGGGGTCCCTGAGCTGCCACAGTCCTGAGCACCTGGACTCTGCAGGGCTGCCCCGGGCCCACGAAGGGGGCCCTCCTAGATGGCGGCCCCCCTTAGTGCCACAGGATGGCACACGAGTCAGTCACCCAGTGTTTTAGGACCCGCGAGGGTCCCCATGCCTGCGTCACTTCTGGGTACTTATACCTCTCCTGCCCACCGGTCGTCCTCTTTGTCCTGCTGCCCTGACGCCGTTTTCCTCCCCACCGCGTACCCGGCGTACAGGCAGGGGGGTGTGTATTTATCTAACTTATTATTTTGTGTTGCAGGCGGAGTTACAGGGTGATCCAGAGGCTGTAAGGTACAGAGGGGTACCCTCTGCACGAACACCACAAGAGTGCAAAGGCCAAATATCCCCAGGGAGGTCCTCGCGTTGGACCCTGGAGGAGCGACGGCACCCCGTTAGTCCTACGGGCGGTTGTGGACCTGAGCAACCGGGGGTTGCCTGCAACGCTCCGTCCCCTTTCTGGGGGAGCGTGAGTAAGCGGGTGGACTGGCGGTCCACCGGAGGGAGGGGCTATCCCCTCCCCCAAATCTGGCAAACACTGGTTGGCTAGGGCCACGGTGTCATTTGGCTCATCAGGTGGGCAGGCGGCGAGGGGCTGCCTGCCCTGAGATCGCCCGTAAGATAACCCACCATGTTGGCATATTTGTTATGCAAATGAACCTGCAGCAATTTTCTCCACACGGAATGTGTCTTGTCTGATTATTTCTCCAGGATATTGCTGTGGGAGGGATGGGGAGTGTTGCCGATATTGGCACTATGCTGAAGACAGGGTTCACCCACAGTGGATTCCTCTCTAAAAGAATGACAACGAACCCATTATCACCACCGAGGCACTGGTGACTGACTGCCGGAGGCTGTCCTCAGCTTTTAAGCACTTTTGGCTCTCCAATGACACAGCGCAGTCTGCCGTGACTGCCATGCGAGATGCGTGTGTGTTTGTGGAATTCATGCAGGGGATTTTAGGGTAACCTTGAACGTGTGAGTTGATACACCCCAAGATGTCAGATTGATTCTTCATCTTTCCAACATTTATAATTTCTCATAAACATCGTAGCAGACAATTACTAGTACATTTCAGGATGGTTTTAGGTTTGCGGTGGAACCGTGACGCCACTGGGGGCAGGTCATAGCTCATGGCCACGTCCTGTTCACAATCGCTCATGCACCGATGAGGCCTGAACCCCCATGTATTTGTTTCTTTGTGACTGTAGGGTGGCACTCTTGCCTTTCACGCTTGCTTCCAGTGACGCCCTGAACATGCATTTGTTGTATGTTCACGGAACCCTGCGAGGCTCCACGCATGTTCCAGATCCCCCATGGAGCATGTGGTGTCAGGAGGCTGGGGGCGGGGGGGGGGGGGGGGGCTGCATGTGACCACGCCTGGGTTGTATCCACCAGTACACTACTCTGCTTCACCCACTGAGGCCCTGTAGTCTGTCACTACAATCTGGTGATAAGTTGAGGCCAGCGGTTCACCAGGGCACAGCTCACAAGATGGTGACAGACACCCGCAACCCATGACTGTCTGACGGGGCCTTCCACTGAGGTGATACTACCTACTACTCACGCGGTGGTAGCATTTGTGGGTTATGACGTGAGAAGCAGCTGTTGGTGACTTGGTCCCGCCGCACTAAGCCCGTGGCACCAGACAGTGCACTAGTGTCAGACTAGGACCAGACCGGGTCAACATGGCCCGCTTCCCACTTCGTAGCGAACACCAGTGCACCCAGCAGTCCTCGGTCACTCACACAAACACCACCACCCAGCAACCCCCAGTCACAAACACCACCACCCAGCAGGCCTCAGTCACACACACAAACACTACCACCCAGCAGTCCTCACACACACAAACAACACAACCCAACAGTCCTCACAAACACCACCACCCATCAGTCCTCACACACACAAACCCCACCACCACCCAGCAGTCCTCGGTCACACATGCAAATACCACCACCACCCAGCAGTCCTCAATCACACACACAAACACCACCACCCACCAGTTCTCAGTCACACACACAAACACCACCACCTAGCAGTTCTCAGTCACACACACAACCACCACCCAGCAGTCCTCACACATACACACACTAACACTGAGAAGTCCTCAGTCTAACACACACACACACACCACCACCCAGCACTCCTCGGTCGCAAACAAGCAACACCACCCATCAGTCCTCACACACACAAACAACACAACCCAACAGTCCTCACAAACACCACCACCCATCAGTCCTCACACACACAAACACCACCACCACCACCACCACCCAGCAGTCCTTGGTCACACATGCAAATACCACCACCATCCAGCAGTCCTCAGTCACACACACAAACGCCATCACCCAGCAGTTCTCAGTCACGCACACAAACACCAACACCCAGCAGCCCCCAGTCATAGACAAATACCCAGCAGTCCTCGGTCATGCACAAACACCAACACCCACCACTTCTCAGTCACACACAAACACCCAGCAGCCCTCAGTCACACACAAACACCAACACCCACCACTTCTCAGTCACACACAAACACCCAGCAGCCCTCCGTCACACACAAACACCCAGCAGCCCTCAGTCACACACAAACACCAATACCCTGCAGTCCTCACACACACAAACACCACCACCACCACCCAGCAGTCTCTGGTCACACATACAAATACCACCACCACCCAGCAGCCCTCAGTCACACACACAAACACCACCACCTAGTAATCCTCAGCCACACACACACAAACACCACCACCCAGTAGTTCTCAGTCACACACAAAACACAACCACCCAGCAGTCCTCAGTCACACACAAAAACCAACACCCAGCAGCCCCCAGTCATACACAAACACCCAGCAGTCCTGGGTCACACACAAACACCAACACCCAGCAGCCCTCAGTCACACACAAACACCAACACCCAGCAGCCCTCAGTCACACACAAACACCCAGCAGCCCTCAGTCACACACAAACACCAACACCCTGCAGTCCTCAGTCACACACAAACGTCACAACCCAACAGTCCTCACACACACACAAACACCAACACCCAGCAGCCTCCAGTCATACACAAACACCAACCCCCAGCACTTCTCAGTCACACACAAATAACCAGCAGCCCTCAGTCACACACAAACTCCCAGCAGCCCTCACTCACACACAAACACCAACACCCTGCAGTCCTCAGTCACACACAAACATTAACACCCAGCAGCCCTCAGTCAAACACAAACACCCAGCAGCCCTCAGTCACACACAAACTGCAACACCCTGCAGTCCTCAGTCACACACAAACACCAACATCCAGCAGTCCTCAGTCCCACACAAACGTCACAACCCAACAGTCATCACACACAACCACAACCACCCAGCAGTCCTCACACACACAAACACCACCACCCAGCAGTCCTCACACACACAAACACCACCACCCAGCAGTCTTCGGTCACACACACAAATACCACCACCACCCAGCAGTCCTCGGTATCACACACAAACACCACCACCACCTCCCAGCAGTCCTCAGTCATGTATACAAACACCATGACCCAGCAGTCTTCAGTCACACACAGAAACACCACTACCCAGCAATCCTCTGTCACACACACAAACACCACCAGCCAGCAGTTAGTCCTCACTCACACACACAAACAAACACCCAGCAGCCCTCAGTCACACACAAACACCAACACCCAGCAGTCTTCGGTCCCACACAAATACCAACACCCAGCAGTCCTAGGTCACACACACAAACACTACCACCCAGCATTCCTCAGTCGCACACACAAACACCAACACCCAGAAGTCTTCAGTCACACACACAAACACCACCAACCAGCAAGCGTCAGTCACACACACAAACCTCTCCACCCAGCAGTCCTCGGTCACACACACAAACACAACCACCCAGCAGTCATCAGAGACATATAAACACCACCACCCAACTGTTCTCAGTCACAGACAAACACCACCACCCGGCAGTCCTCAATCACACACACAAACACCACCACCCAGCAGTTCTCAGTCACATACACAACCACCACCTAGCTGTTCTCAGTCACACACACAACCACCATCCAGCAGTCCTCACACATACAAACACTACCACTCCGAAGTCCTCAGTCTAACACACACACACCACCACCCAACACTCCTCTGTCACAAACAAGCACCACCACCCAGCAGTCCTCACACACACAAACACAACCCAACAGTCCTCACAAACACCACCACCCATCAGTCCCACACACAAAGACCACCACCACCCAGCAGTCCTCAGTCACACATACAAATACCATCACCACCCAGCAGTCCTCAGTCACGCACACAAACGCCATCACCCAGCAGTTCTCAGTCACACACACAAACACAACCACCCAGCAGACCTCAGTCACACACGAACACCAACACCCAGCAGCCCCCAGTCATACACAAATACATAGCAGTCCTCGGTCATGCACAAACACCAACACTCACCACTTCTCAGTCACACACAAACACCCAGCAGCCCTCAGTCACACACAAACACCAACACCCACCACTTCTCAGTCACACATAAACACCAAGCAGCCCTCAGTCACACACAAACACCAACACCCTGCAGTCCTCAGTCACACACAAACACCAACACCCAGCAATCCTCAGTCACACACAAACACCACCACCCATCAGTCCTCAAACACAAAAACACCACTACCACCCAGCAGTCTCTGGTCACACATACAAATACCACCACCACCTAGCAGTCCTCAGTCACACACACAAACACCATCACCTAGTAATCCTCAGTCACATACACAAACACCACCACCCAGCAGTTCTCAGTCACACACACAAAACACAACCACCCAGCAGTCCTCAGTCACACACAAAAACCAACACCCAGCAGCCCCCAGTCATACACAAACACCCAGCAGTCCTGGGTCACACACAAACACCAACACCCAGCAGTCCTCAGTCACACACAAACACCAACACCCAGCAGTCCTCAGTCACACACAAACACCAACACCCAGCACTCCTCAGTCACACACAAACACAAACACCCAGCAGCCCTCGTCATACACAAACACCCAGCAGCCCTCAGTCACACACAAACATCAACACCCAGCAGCCCTCAGTCACACACAAACACAAGCACCCAGCAGCCCTCAGTCACACACAAACACCCAGCAACCCTCAGTCACACACAAACAGCAACACCCTGCAGTCCTCAGTCACACACAAACATCACAACCCAACAGTCCTCACACACACAAACACAACCACCCAGCAGTCCTCACACACACACAAACACCACCACCCAGCAGTCCTCACACACAGAAACACCACCACCACCACCACCCAGCAGTCTTCGGTCACACACACAAATACCACCACCACCCAGCAGTCCTCGGTATCACACACAAACACCACCACCACCTCCCAGCAGTCCTCAGTCCTGCATACAAACACCACCACCCAGCAGTCTTCAGTCACACACACAAACACCACTTCCCAGCAATCCTCTGTCTCACACACACAAACACTACCACCCAGCAGTCCTCACTCACACACAAACACAAACACCCAGCAGCCCTCAGTCACACACAAACACCAACACCCAGCAGTCTTCGGTCACACACAAACACCAACACCCAGCAGTCCTAGGTCACATACACAAACACTACCACCCAGCATTCCTCAGTCACACACACAAACACCACAACCCAGTAGTCCTCATTAACACACAAACACCACCAACCAGCAGGCCTTAGTCACACTCACAAACACCACCAACCAACAGACACCATTAACCAACAGACACCAGTCACACACAAACACCACCACCCAGAAGTCTTCAGTCACACACAGAAACACCACCACATAGCAGTCCTCAGTCACACACACAAACCACACCACCCAGCAGTCCTCAATCACACACAAACACCAACACCCAGCAGTCCTCAGTCACCCACAAACACCACCACCCAGCAGTCCTCAGTAACACACAAACACCAACACCCAGCAGCCCTCAGTCACACACACAAACACCAGCACCCAGCAGTTCTCAGTCACACACAAACACCACCACTCAGCAGTCCCTAGTGACACACAAACACCAACACCCAGCAGCCCTCAGTCACACACACAAACACCGCCACCCAGCAAATGGCAGAGTACTGAAGAGGCCAGTGGAGCAAGAATGGGGTTGGATAAAAAGCGATAAACCCAAACCTAAGGGGACGCTGCCACCTAGTGGCATCTAAAAAAAAATCCATGACAATGTTTTAACTGTGATGTGAGAATCTAGACCAATCCTATAACAACACTAGCATCACGGGACCTACAGGCAGCATGGAAGCAACACAAAGTAAACAGTGTGTCCTTTATTGTTTGCAGCTTTAAATAGTGAGAATTCGACAGGTCGTGGAGCTCTATACATGCAACCATGGTCTGTGCAGGTAAGAGCGGAGGGCGGGGGGAGTCGACAGGTCGTGGAGCTCTATAAATGCAGCCACGGCCAGGGCAGGTAAGAGCGGAGGGGCGGGGGGAGTCAACAGGTCGTGGAGCTCTATAAATGCAGCCACGGCCGGGGCAGGTAAGAGCGGAGGGGCGGGGGGGGAGTAGACAGGTCGTGGAGCTCTATACATATTTTGTGATGCACCGGGATTAGACCACAACCACAGACCTGGTCCAGCGACCTCCGTCCCTTCTAGTGATGTGCCAGGCTCCAACCACAGACCTGGTCCAGCGACCTCTATCCCTGCTTGTGATGTGCCGTGCTTCAACCACAGACCCGGTCCAGCAACCTCTGTCCCTTCTTGTGATGTTCCTGGCTTCAACCACAACCACAGACCTGGTCCAGCGACCTCCGTCCCTTCTAGTGATGTGCCAGGCTTCAACCACAGACCTGGTCCAGCGACCTCTATCCCTTCTTGTGATGTGCCGGGCTTCAACCACAGACCTGGTCCAGCAACCTCTGTCCCTTCTTGTGATGTGTCGGGCTTCGACCACAACCACAGACCTGGTCCAGCGACCTCCATCCTTCTTGTGATGTGCCTGGCTTCGACCACAACCACAGACCTAGTCCACCTACCTCGGTCCTTTCTTGTGATGTGCCTGGCTTCAACCATAGACCTGGTCCAGCGACCTCTTTCCCTTCTTGTGATGAGCCGGGCTTCGAACACAACCACAGACCCGGTCCAGCAACCTCCGTCCCTGCTTGTGATGTGCCTGGCTTCAACCACAACCACAGACCTGGTCCAGCGACCTTCATCCCTTCTTGTGATGTACCGGGCTTCGACGACAACCACACACCTGGTCCAGCTCTTCTTGTGATGTGCCTGGCATTGACCACAGACCTGGTCCAGCGACCTCCGTCCCTTCTAGTGATGTGCCAGGCTTTGACCCCAACCACACACCTGGTCCAGCGACCTCTGTTTCTTCTTGTGACATGTCAGGCTTCAACCACAACCACAGACCTGGTCCAGCTACCTTTGTCCCTTCTTGTGATGCGCCTGGCTTCGACCACAAACACAGATCTGGTCCAGCTACCTCTGTCCCTTCTTCTGATGTGTCATGTTTTGTCAACAGACCGGGTCCAGCGACCTCCGTCCCTTCTTGTGATGTGCCTGGCTTCGACCACAGACCTGGTCCAGCGAACTCCGTCCCTTCTAGTGTTGTACCGGGTTTCGACCCCAACCACAGACCTTGTTCAGCGAACTCTTTCCCTTCTTGTGATGTGCCGGGCTTCAACCCCAGAACTGGTCCAGCGACCTCTGTCCCTTCTTGTGATGTGCCGGCTTCAACCACAGACCTGGTTCAGCGACCTCTTTCCCTTCTTGTGATGTGCCAGGCTTCGAACACAACTTCAGACTCGGTCCAGCAACCTCCGTCCCTTCTTTTGATGTACCTGGCTTCAACCACAACGATAGACCTGGTCCAGCGACCTCTTTTCTATCTTGTGATGTGCCAGGCTTCAACCATAGACCTGGCCCAGTGACCTCTCTCCCTTCTTGCGATGTGCCAGGCTTCGACCACAAACACAGACCTGGTCCAGCTACCTCGGTCCCTTCCCAGTGACAGGTGGCAATTGGGAACTTAGGCTACGACGTCAAGAGGCAATTTGGATCATGCGCCTTAAGGCTGTAGAACACGGTTTGAATATAGACCGGGAACTGCACTATTTTCTAGGAGATTGAGTTGTCGGATCTGGCCATTTGAATATGGATGTGTTTGGGAAATGTGAAACAAATTACACACCAAGATTAGTGTGGTATGAATGTTTTTCTTATTTGTGCACTGTACTGTTATTCCTACTATTGGTAACATTGAATCTGTAACATGCATGTATAACTGTTATACGATTAATACCCGTCATCCGATGGTACTCCCTAGATATGATATACACCTATTTTGATAATAAGTTAGAGGGGTATGTAATATGCTTCTAATACCCTGTATTATTCGGTTTTGAGTCCGATGGGATCTCGTGTTTACTACTTACAAGTGTATACCCCATATGAGATATGTAATCACAAGTGTCATATAGAAGCATAAAGCGAATCACTTAACGGTTACGCTATTGTACGAGTATGTCCATCAATATGTATGATGGATAAAATTAACTGTTATATTTCGCCTTATTTTTCAAAATCTCCCTCATCCTCTAAAACTACTTCTTTTGAGAAATTTACGAGTTACAGTCACTGCTAAGAAGTCACGTTTCGTGTTGTAATATATTCAAACTATAGGATTATGGCCGTTAGGTAAAACTATTATCACACAAGGACTCTGAAATATTGATTGTCTGTTTTCACTAATAAGGAGATATAATGATCATAGTTTAGATCTACTGTCATATAATCCACTACAAGATGGCCACAACTTACCTCACAAAAAATGCCGAGCATATCAGCTCGTGCTGGTTCTAATAAGATATCTAATATAGCATGTACGCTGAACGCCATGGGCCAGCATGTATAAACGATTATTACATATGGACTTTGAATCCTGGTGGTCCTTTCTTTGCCAATTTTGAGATATGATTAAAGTATAGATCCACTGTTAATATTATCAATTACAAGATGGCTGCAATGTTTGTTATAAAAAATGAAGCGCACTTTAGCGTGGGCCGGTATAAATAAGATATATAATATGGCGCTCACGCTGAACACCACGGACCCGAGACACGCCGGGAACGCTATCCTTTCAAAGGTAAGCCACATCATCAAGGGGACCACATAGTTTGACTACGGATATCATGACAGTTTACTTTCTTACTTATAGATACTTATCCCACTGTTCTTAATATGCTAAACCGGTCCAATCGAGAATGGATAATTGTTATGGGGATAGAATTATGTAAGTGAACGAAAGTACATGGGACGCGTTGACGTATATCATCAGTATCCTGTGAGCTAGCCAATTCGGCTTACCAATTCAAGTTCACTCTTAGTTATAGATATTAGGCCTACTATCTTAGTATGCCAAACCGGTCTAAACGAGAACAGATAATGACTTACGGGGA
The DNA here is from genome assembly GCF_964204655.1 of Triturus cristatus. NCBI lineage: Eukaryota > Metazoa > Chordata > Amphibia > Caudata > Salamandridae > Triturus > Triturus cristatus. The sequence goes on from NC_140592.1 coordinate 8,221,407, forward strand.
TAGAATGATACAGGAGAACGAGAGTTCATGGGGACACAAGGACGTATTTCATCATCGGTATCCTGTGAGCTAGCCGATTCGACTAACATGCCATTTGAAACGTGTATTATAGCAGGAAGCGCATTTGGCTTATCAGGCCAAATTGGGAAACTGATGTATGGGTACAACGTTCAAAATAGATATTTCTGTAACATTGATAGAGGGAAGTTACTGGCCCATAGTTTACATAATGTCATTTACTTCTCCGATTACAGATCTGCTGCTGCAATGATGTGGTACACAAAGTCTTTGCATTTATCTTTATCTTTTGGAATACTTGGTAAGCCAACTGTAAGAGTTGTTACTTTATGGACCTTTCAATATTTATCTAAGGATCATGAACAAAAAGAAATATGCTACTTACCAGTATGCATCTGTTCTTGGCATGTAGAGCTGCAGATCCACACACTAGCATAGTAGATCGCCATCTGGTGTTGGGCTCGGATACTTGCACATTGTTGTTGTCTTGGAAGAAGTCTTTGTAGTCACGAGATAGGTGACTCCTCCCTTGGACGATAGTGTGCATGGGCATCAACTCCATCGTTAGATTGTTTTTCGCCATGATGGGAAATGATGGAGTTAGTAGAAGAGAGAGAGATGTCCATGTGTGATATCTAAGTAAGATAAAGCTGGAACAGATACAGGTCCCGGGGAGGTGGGTGGGCGTGTGTGGATCTGCAGCTCTACATGCCAAGAACAGATGCATACTGGTAAGTAGCATATTCCATTCGAGGCATATGAGCTGCAGATCACACACTAGCATAGACTATATAGCACTATCTCCCCTAGCGGTGGTCACCTGTATCGGTTGCAGCAGTTTGAAATAAAGTTTTAAGGACAGCTTGGCCCACAGAAGCTTGTTGCATTGCTTGTACATCATCACAATAGTGTTTGGTGAAGGTATGTGTTGTAGACCATGTGGCTGCCTTACAAATGTCTTCTAAGGCAATGTTCCCTAAGAATGCCATGGAAGCCCCTAGTTTGCGTATGGAATGCGCTCTAGGGGGAACTGTTAGTGTGCGTTTAGCTTTCTGGTAGCATATTTGGATACATTTAACTATCCACCTAGCAATTCCATATTTGGAGATGGGGTTGCCCTTATGTGGAGAGAAAGCTACAAACAATTGTTTTGTTTTATGGAAAGATTTGGTTCTGTCAATGTAGTAAAGAAGGGCTCTTTTAACATCTAAGGTATGAAGAGCTCTTTCCGCTACAGAGTCTGGGTTTGGAAAGAACACTGGTAACTCTACTGATTGGTTAAGATGAAAAGGAGATATGACTTTTGGAAGGAATTTTGGAATCGTCCTAAGAACAACTTTGTTACGGTGTAATTGTAAGAATAGTTCTTGTATGGTTAAAGCCTGGATTTCACTTACCCTTCTGAGGGATGTGATTGCGATAAGGAAAGCTACTTTCCATGTGAGGACGGTAGTTTGCATTTATGTAGAGGTTCAAATGGGGCTCCCATGAGCCTAGTAAGAACAATGTTTAGATTCCACACTGGAGAGGGTGGTAATCTGGGAGGAATATTTCTTTTAAATCCTTCCATGAAGGCTTTGATCGCAGGGACTCTAAAGAGTGACCAGTGCTGTCAATTTTGCAATTAAGCTGCTAATGCTGCTAGGTGGAAACGTATGGAGGAGTATGCTAAATTACATCTTTGCAAGTGTAGTAAGTAGCAAATGATGTTCTGGATGGATGGATGCATCCAGTGGGTGTATATTATTGTTAGTGCAGTAAATGACAAATCTTTTCCATTTTGCGGCATAGCAAGCTCTAGTACTAGGTCTTCTGGCTTCTTTTATAATGTTCGTGCAGTCTGGTGGCAGGTTAAGGTAACCGAACTCTAGGACTTCAGGAGGCAGATCGCCAGATTCAGTTGACCTGGAACTGGATGTCGTATTTCTCCATGGTTGTGGGTTATTAAGGACGGGTAGAGATGCAGTTTTTGGTGTGGAACTAGAGAGTTCCAGTAGTATTGTGAACCATGGCTGGCGTGCCCATGTGGGAGCTACTAGGATCAGTTTGAGAGACTGCTGCCTGAGCTTGCGTACTACTAGTGGAATGAGTGGGAGAGGCGGAAAAGCGTACGCAAATCTGCCTGACCAGTTCATCCATATTGCATTGCCCTTTGACTCCGGGTGGGGAAACCTGGCGGCGAAGGTTGGGCATTTTGCGTGTGTGGTGAACAGATCTATGTCTGGTTGGCCCCATTTTTGGAAAAAGGGTAGTAGAACTTGGGGATGTAGTTCCCATTCGCGGATCTGTTGTGTCTGTCGACTTAACAGATCGGCAATCTGATTGTGAACCACTGGTAGGTGTTTTGCAAGTAGGTATAGGTTCTGAGGAATGGCCCATCTCCAAATGTTCTGTGCGAGCTGGGAGAGCTGCAGTGTGTGCCCCTCCTTGTTTTTGTATGTAATACATGGCTGTCATGTCTGTCCGGATGAGGACAGCCTTGTTCTGTACATGTAGTTGGAAGGATTTTAGTGCTAGAAATACTGCTAGCAGCTCTAGGTAATTGATATGGAGCACTTTCTGTTGAGTGGTCCATTTGCCCTAAGTGGTGTGTCCGAGGAGATGGGCTCCCCACCCTGTGAGTGATGCGTCTGTTGTCAGCACTATCTGTGGAAGAGGCTCTAGGAACGGCTGCCCTTTGGACAAGTTTATGTTCCACCACAGTAGAGATCGATGTGTGCGGCTGTACACCAACACCAGATCTGTGAGTTGTCCGTGAGCCTGGTTCCACTGACGTGCTAGACATTCCTGTAAGGGACGCATTTGAAGTCTTGCATAAGGCACAATGAGGATGCAAGATGCCATCATGCCTATGAGCTACATGAACACTCTGGCTGGAAGTGTGTGTTGGTTTTGAAATTTTGTGATAAGAGCTTGTATACTGGCTATCCTGGGATATGCTAGGGCTGTGGAGGTGTTTATGGTAGCTCCTAGATATTGGTGTATATGAGAGGGTTGGAGATGAGACTTGGGATAGTTGATAGTGAGCCCCAAGTTGTGTAATAGTTTGGTGAGTGTGTAGTACACATTGGTGTAATGACTTGGTTTTCATTAGCCAGTCGTCTAGATACGGGAAGACATGAATTTGTTGTCTTCTGAGATGTGCTGCTACTACTGCAAGACATTTTGGGAATACTCTGGGCGCGGTTGTTACCCCAAATGGAAGGACTGTGAACTGGTAGTGTTGACCGTCCACCACAAACCTTAAGTACCTCCTGTGAGCAGGATGTATGGGAATGTGGAAGTAGGCGTTCTTGAGATCTAGTGTGGCAAGGAAATCGCCTTGTTGCAGCAGTGGGAGCACTTGTTGAAGAGTAATCATATGGAAATGATCTGAGTGTATATATAGATTTAGGGGTCTGAGGTAGAGTATTGGTCTCAGAGTCCCATCCTTTTTGGGGATTAGGAACTACAGTGAGTATACCCCTGTACCCTGATGCTCTAGGGGAACTGGCTCTATTGCGTGCTTTTGAAGCAGTGAGAGAACCTCTTCTTTGAGGAGCGCAAGATGGTCTGCGGACATCGAACGCTGTTTGGGTGGTGGGGGGGGGGGGGGGGGGGGGTAGCTGTAAGTTCCAGGCAGTAACCATACTGAATAATTTGTCTTGCCCACTTGTCTGTTGTGATGGAGTTCCAGACAGGTAGGAACTGTGTTAGTCTGCCCCCGACTGGAGTGGAATGGTCTGGGGGGAGCAGAGGAAAGTCACTGTTTTGTGGCAGGGGAGGTGCGAGTGTTATTACCTCTACCTCGTCACTTGTTGTTGTTCCCTCTGTATCCGCCTCTAAAATATCCTCTACTGGGGGATGTTTGTGTAGTCGCTTTGAATGTAGAGGAGGTGTCTGCGCCCATATTTTTTGAGGCTCCTCTGTAGAAGGAGCCACGCGTTTGTGGAGACTGTAATGCTCCCATGGACTTAGCAGTCTGTGTCCTTTTTCATTTTTTCAAGGGCAGTGTCTAAAGCCGGCCCAAATAGCTGTTCTTGGTTGAATGGCTGACTGAGTATGGTAGTTTGTACCTCTGGCTTAAAGCCTGAAATGCGTAGCCAGGCATGTCGTCTAAGGAGCACACAGGTGTTAATTGATCTAGAGGCAGTGTCTGCTGTGTCAAGAGCACATTTAATTGACGAATTTGAAATTAACTTGCCCTCTTGGATAAGGTCATTTGCCTGGGTTTTATACTGGTCAGGTAGATGTTGTAAGAGATTTTCTAACTGGTCGTAGTGTGCCCTGTCATATCGTGCCAGTAGTGCTTGGGTGTTGGCAATACACCAGTGATTATCTGCTTGTGCTGCTACTCTTTTGCCAGAAGCTTCTAGCAGTTTGGATTATTTATCTGGGGGTGGTGCATCTCCGGTGGTCTGGGAGTTGGCACGCTTCCTAGCATTGGAAACGACCAGAGAATCCCAAGGCAACTGTCCTTTGATGTAAGTAGGATCTTCAGGGGCAGGCCTATATTTATTTTCCATTCTAGGGTTAAGAACCCTGGCACGGACGGGGTGTTTAACCCATTCGATGCGCATGACGGAGCGGTTCCGTCATGCACATCGGTTGCGCTGTGCGTATGACGGAACTGCTCCGTCATGGCCCCACTCGCGCAATAGAACCTTCAGCACAGCGTGGTAATCCACGCCACGCTGAAGAGGTTAAATACTTCGGGGGCATGCGTAATGACTCCTTTGATCATAGGTAATATTTGCACTGACATTGGAGATTGTTCAAAAGTATCCAAGAGGAAATCTTCCTCTGGTGCGGAGTGCATTGTAACACCATGATAAAGTGCATCTCTATTTAATAATTGACCAAACCCTAGGTGATAATCTGAGGGAGATGGTTTTGAGGGATATGGCTGTGGGTCTGATGGGATAGGGAATGCCCAATCATCAAGTGGTGAGGTATCTGGATCCGTGAACGGGTCATTAGGATCACCCCCACCCCCTAGGTCATCATCATCCGGAGGTGGTGTATGTGGTGGAGAAGTTACAGGTAAGGGTGGTGTAGGCAGATGAGGTGGGTTAGCAGGTAGTATAGGAGAAGGGGGCATAGGTGATGTTGAGGAGTCCTTCTTGAGTACAGGAACTGGAGCAGATGGTGTGTCCAGTTTTCGTTTTTTACATGGCACAGCCGTGACATGTCCAGTTTTTGGGTTGATATAAATCTTTTTCTGCCTTGGATCGATGGGATCTGGGTGAAAAAGTACTTGTTCCTCTGCAACAGTTTTCGGTGCCGATTTCTTCGATTCAGAGCAAGGTTGTGGTTGATCCTTATAGGTTTTGGCTTTAGGAGGTGTATCAGAGTCCTTAGCCATTTGTTTCGGTTTCGAGGATGTTAGTTTTGGAGCCGAAGCTGGATCTTTAGGTTTGGGAACCTTCAAAGCCGGCTTATCTATGGGCCTTGGCGTTTTCGGGGCCAATTTGGAGGTGGAAGGCGTCTGAGCTGATTTTGGCGCCGAGTGTTCTTTTGGCTTCGGTGCCGAAGTTGCTGGCGGGACAATGACATGCGGTTTGCTCGGTCCAGAGCTACTGGAAGGCTTGTCTTTTTTCTTCGGAGGCAGGACTTCTGAAGGATGTTTTCGGTCTCGACTGGGGCCAACAGGCGAGGTCTTGACCACTGCCTTTGGAGGGGTTGGGGCAGTAGTACTCACACGTTGCCCAGGAGTGATGAGGTCGGAGTCTTCTGCCTCGGAGATGATTGAGATCCTCTGAATCTTCTTCTGGGACATCTGGTCTTCATCAAAGATGTCCTCTGGTTCCCGGGCTGGTCTCTGTGCCATGATGGTCTTTTTGGATCGAAAGGATGCACAGGCTTGACAGCTGGACTCGTCGTGTTCAGGTGATAGGCACAGGTTGCAGACCTTGTGATGGTCACTGTGGGGAAATTTTGCTCCACACTAGGGGCATTGTTTGAAAGGCGTCCTTTCCATGAGCCGTAGGCCTTACGGCGTGGATAGGCCCAGCGGCCCACTCGACGTCCAGAACCGATTAAATCGATGTTGAAGGTGATTTGATGGTTTTTCTGTAAATTTTGCGCTTCGAGAAGCTTGGAATTGAGATTTCCAACCGGAGCGGAAAAGTTGCATCCGAACCCAATGGCAGGAAAAAAAAAACGATGGGAGTTGAAGCCCATGCGCACGATCAGCCAAGGGAGGAGTCACCTATCTCGACTACAAAGACTTCTTCCAAGACAACAACAATGTGCAAGCATCCAAGCCCAACAACAGATGGTGATCTACTATGCTAGTGCGTGATCTGCAGCTCATATGCCTCAAACTAGGTTATTCCCCTCTTCGCAGATTTATGATTTGTCTGGATACTGTACCTGGCCTTTTATTTGATATACAGTAAGACTACTTTTGAGGGAGAGATCAGACGGCACACTTTGTGGCGACCATATATACCTAAGGAAGCATGTAGTACACATCTAGCCACTACTTGTCTTGGGTTCTAAGACACCAGTGGTGAGCTTGCACGTTTACTAATGGGTCAAGACGACTGGCACTATATATCTTTTCTACTCCCATTTCTTCCACGTCCCCCAATACACATTTCTCCAACGCCAGTTTTGGAAATATTGACTGGAATGTATAGGGCACCACTTGGGTGATGGACCCTGGTGGTGAGACTGTATATACTACATTATCCCTCCATACACAGACTTCTTTGACCTCTCCCCATTCCTTATGATGCTGTTATTTTTGTATTTCAGCCCTGATGAAGTCTGTTAAAATTTAAATTAACAGACGAAACCTGTGTTGCCAAGGAACTTAAACTGCAATGTGAAGTCTTTGGATGCTTAAATAAATGTAAGTAGATACCGCAACCATTACATCATCGATTCATTGAGTGCTCAGAGATTTCCTTTTTATATTGCAGAGAAGTTCATTTTCCAACTGAGGTAGATTGGGTGGCTCTCCCTCCTCCTGAGCAACAAACAAGATACATGGACAGTAGCTTGCTTACCTTTGGCAAAAATTACTTACTACCAATATGGTGTTGTGTGCGTCTATTTTACCCAGCCACCACCAGGTGTTATACTTAGATTTGGGAATGTGATGGGGAGTATAGGATGGACTAGGAGTGAGGTGGAAATGACAGGGAATATGAGTGTGAAAGAACTGTGATGACCAAGACTCAGAACATGGAAGCACTGGGAAGTCAGAGCCGTAGAAGGTGGCAGGTGCAGGGAGGGTGACACAAACTGGAGGTTAAACCAAACACCTGTATGGGGAGAGTGACAGGGGTTGTGCCGGGGCTGAGAACTGGACAGGGAGGTGAAGCATGAACGGGACTTGGGGAGGGTGACGGGGTAAGGATGGCGAGGAAATGTGAGTGAAAGTGTTGGATGCCGACGGGGATTGGTAAAGTGACAGAATGGGAAGGCACACTGAACCATTGCTCTCCCCGGCCCACACCAGACTCCTGCAGTTGTCAACTGTCATGTCTTAGAATGAACCAGAGCATTATTTCTGAAGACCAGTCACTGGTGTAGAGGCAACTCCATCCTTGAGATGCCCACTCCATATATCTGCAACCCATGCCACACCTCAGCACTTTGTACTCAGTCGCCTTCCTCATGCTTAACCTGTCCCCCATGCCCCATCCTTCTACCTTTGCCACCAGACCTGCCCTCTACACATCCTATTGCATCCTGCACTAGCGTAGCTGACCACCTTCACTGCCCATACCCCAGACATTGATTATGATTTTTACTCACTCTGTTTAGGACATCAAAAGCACATGCACATGGCATCCTGATGAAGGCTTCACAGCCGAAACGCGCGTAGGACATAACAATTCTGCCATGACCATTCACCAGTGCAACTTGTTTTCCTATATGTAATTTGGACATACCAATGATTTTGCCATAACTACTCACCAATGTAATTTGCTTTTCTGTATGTAATTTAAACAACAAAAAATATTTGAATTCTTATGTTATGTTGAAGTTTCTCACTCACTTCATAAGGAGTAAAAAACAAATGTTTGATCTTCTGTTTTGAGTTTAAAAATGACCGAAATGTGTGAATAGGATTTGAATTCTATATATAATGTACATATAACATGATATGAATAAAATGTATTTGATACACTCTCAAACGTTCTCAGAGATATATTGTCACAAATTGTCCGTTTTGTAGGTGTTTGTATTTTGCATTTTTAAATAATATTCCTAAATTATCCTACAACTAAATGTCAATAGCACCCTGATTTAGGAATTAATCTCAGGGGCACCCCTTGATTCTTTCAAACCATTGTCTCCACAGCCTGTCTGTGCGGGGGTTCTTTCTTCCCTTCCTTCTCTGTCTTTGAACCAATTTACTTATTTCAGTCATACACTCACCTAATTCAGCTCTGCCCCTTCACCACATCAAAACTATCAACAACTTTCTCTGCTCCATTGGATATTACTTGAAAAGATCCATTACTTTTTTGTTGTTGTACTTATTCCTCTACCTCGAAGGAATACACTTGAAACACATCCCCTATTTATCCAAATTGCCCTTGACATGGACAAATTACATACCTTTGGGTTCTCAGATGAGGATTTTGCATCATTAATAGGAGACACAGGTGTAACGACCAGCTCCACATCCTCCACAATACGAAGCAATGAAGATATTCACAAAATCACAGCCTTAAAGAAAAAAACTAAAAGAATTGAGCTTCACGGCCAATTCATGCTTGAATACTTGAAAGCGGGGGTTATCCCCCAAGGTCTCAGAATACGTAATATACCAGGACTCTTTGTACAAATACGCCGTTTCCTAGAGAGGTGGTCACTAATAGCGAATAGATGCTCCCGGGATCTTATGATCCTAATTATAGAAACAGCGAAAGAACTAGTCCAGACTCTCATGGCAGAAATCTCAGAACTAGAGACAAAAATTAAAAACAACCAGGCCATTGAGGAAGCGCAAAAAAAGCTAGAAGTAAAAAAGGAGATGCACTCCTACACAGACTACTTGCTTAAAAGAAAAACAGACAAATTAAGAAAAGATATTCAGTTCTTCAGCCAAGAAAAGGTATATCCTTACTTAGCAGAACACTATTACCAGACTGAATCAATAGGAGATACTCAAGAACAATCGAACTATTCTAGACCCCCTAAAAAAGTTAGAACATTCTCAGATACAACAGACTCTGATAATGAAACATACAATCAGTTTTCTGAACAAGATCAAGCAAGGAATGTCACAGGAACATATAGAACCCCACGTCCTTTTTTATCCAGGCGTGGCAACCAACGCTCACGATGGAGAACCAGATTCCAACCCAGGTTCAGGGGCACATACCAACAAGTGGAGAATCAACAATACCCTCCACCTCAAACGTATCCACCACCACCAAATTACCAACAAGCTCCCAACACTTACTCCAACCAGGACAAATATCTGGTCACGAGACATGCACAGTATTGGCGAGACTAGAGGAAATCCCTATTTTCAATCTGAGTCACCATCCGCTAGACCAAGCTACTGAATCCCTATTAACGAAAGGCCTTTCGTTTGTCCCTCATGCTAATATAAACAAGTTTGAAATCTTTAAAGACCTAATGGTCTTTTTTAGAAAAATCAGACTCCAAGACTTTTTTCTTGGTCGGGAAGATACAACACCCATAGACAACAAGTCAGGTCTTAGACTCCCATCCACTTTTTTGCCCACTTTGGATCAAGTAGCGCCAGAAATATCCACATTTGAACACGTGGTTTTCAACAAACTTTTGGGAGCAACACAACACATACCCAAACCAACATATAACATATCTCGAGAAGAACATCAGGCATTATAATCTTTGAGCACCAACAAAGAATTAACTATCAAAAGTTGCGACAAAGGTGGTGGAATAGACATACTTGACAGGGACAAATATATTTCACAGATGAACACCATGCTATCCAAGCCACTTCATTATGCTCTTATAACCAAAGATCCCACCAAGAGAGTACAAAAATCTATACTCTCTATAACCAATAAAGCATTAGAAGAGGATTGGATCTGTGACAAAGAATGGGAATTCCTCAATGTACAACAACCTAAAATGGCTGCCATTTATGGAGTCCCCAAAATCCACAAGGACATCCACAACCCACCTTATAGACCAATAGTAACGACGATTGGTTCAGTAACAGAACCCTTGTCTAAATATGTAGACTCCCTCCTAAGAATCCATGTCCCACAGATTCCATCTTACATCAGAGATACCCGGGACATGATCAACAAAGTAGAGAACCTACACTCCAATACCCACAGACACACCATGGTCACCATGGATATTGAAGCCCTCTATTCAAATATCCCACAAGATGGGGCCATGGAGGCAGTCAACTGGTTCATGAACACATATGACAGAGTGCCCCCGTACCTTTGTTCTGGAGTGTCTCCAGATTGTACTCACTGAAAACACCTTCGAGTTCAATGGAACACTCTATAAGCAGACCAAAGGCGTCAGCATGGGGGCATCTTGCGCCCCCACAGTGGCGAACATATATATGGCGCTATATGAGAAACGCTATATTTACAATGACATTGCCCCATACAGTGAATCCATATTCTCGTGGTCCAGATACATAGACGACGTTTTTTTCATCTGGCGAGATGACACCACAGACGTCATGGACTTTGTATCCTGGCTGAATTTATGTGACAATAACATAGTCTTCACGGCTAACACCAGCAACCATCAATTGGAATTTCTTGACATCCTCATCCAAAACAGAGATAACCACCTTGAAGTAGACCTCTACACCAAACCCACAGCACGCAACACCCTCCTTCATTTTGACAGCTATCACCCCCATTCTCAAAAGACCAGCATCCCCTTCAGTCAATTCCTACGTCTCCGTAGGAATTGTACTAATCTACAAGATTATGACATTCAAGCAGAACCCATGAAAACCAAGTTTGTGGCTCGCGGTTACCCAAAACGGTTAGTGCGGGACTCATACAAAAGAGCCAGATATTTTGACAGACAACATCTGTTAACCCCACAACCCAAACCCACCAACTCAAGGATAGTCTTTGTCACAAGGCACTCCACCATGAATGGCAAGATTCGACATATTATTAACTCCAATTGGCATATCCTCAATGCCACCAAATCGAAAGAAAATGCCATTCCGAAACCCCTATATGCTTATAGGAAGAATAAGAACCTAAAAGATCTGGTGGTCCGCTCCCGAATGACAAATGTCACTAAACCTCTGATTCAGAGATCCCTCACTGGCCAGACCAAACCTGTGGGCAACTACAAATGTACATCATGCATGGCATGTCAATTTGCAATAGAGACATCCACATTTATGTTCAATAAAGTCAATTTACAGCTGAAAACTCTCACCAACTGTAAAACTACCAACATCATTTACTTACTCCTGTGCCCTTGCAACAAGGGATATGTGGGTGAGACGGCACGATCTATGGCCACCCGGCTTACTGAACACAGGTCGGCCATTCGCACACACAAGATCCAAGCACCCCTTGTCAGACATTACATGGAAGCACAGCACAATGAACACCAAATCAGATGGTTGATTTTGGAAAAAAACCAACATTAACAAAGGTATTGCCAGCACAAATATACGTAAATGTAGAGAGGTCTACTGGATTTTTTCCCTTAATACGTATCAGAAGGGAATGAATAATGATATCCCATGGGACCAAGTACTCAAATATAACACCTAACCTGATTCATTGCTTAACACAATTTAGCCACCCCTGTAGTAGATCCACATAGACGTACCACAGTAAGATAACATCTTGTCTTCTTTAACTATGTAATATTGATATCATCTGAATGGGTTGAGTTCATGTCCCTAGACTATCTAGAACCAACTACACCAACCCTGCCATTTTTAAATGAGGTAATGCTGACCACTTCTGGCTATGTTGAGTTAATTTCCTAGGACAACCCAGCATCAATTACACCAAAGCCTGTCCCTTCGTTGTGTTTTTTTAACAAAATGTAAAGTTGACAACATTAGGTTTTGTTAAGTTAATTTGTCCAAGACAACTCTAAATTAATTACACCAGCCCCACCACAACCTATTTGTGTCAATGGGGCACACCATCTCCTCACGACGATACAATACACCTTTAGACACCCATTCCAACATGGCTGTCACCTATACACATATCCTCTTTCTATTTGCCACATTTATGGCCCCCTTATATACTGACATTCAAGATAATTCTTTTTCATCATATGGATTCCCCGTTTACACTATAAAAAGTATTTCGATCTAACGTTTCTAGATTCCCCATCCTGGACGAACATACTCACTCTCTTCACTCCAAGATGGCGGCTATGTTTTTTACCTATTTGTCAGGATCACGTATCCTCTTACCGGATCTCACATCTTCAATTCACTTCCGGGTTGCTCGGGAACGATTCAAACTAGGCCCGCCAGCATATAAATAGAATCATCGCCGCCGACAATACCGTGGTCACTTCACCCAGCCAGCCCTGCGGTAGACGAGTGCGAGACGTGCCGGAACACAGATAAACATCTTGGGTCTCAAAAATACGTAAGTTTAGATCTCAGACTACAAATGAGCTACATGACAACTTGTCAGCTCTTTACAGCCTCGCCAGCACAACTAGTCCTTTTTTTCTCTCGCGAGCTTTCTTATACCCTCACCCCTTTGACCGGTAATTCTTTCTCTGCATTTTTAGTGACCTTACCGGCTGGTTGAGGACCCGCCCGTTTTCGCTGCCTGTATAAACCATGGGTAAGCCTAATACTATCATGCATGGGTCAACATCTTGAAACGAAGTCAGAATAAATAGATCTAAACTCCACACTCTTCTTTTTTAGCATCGTTAATACATTTGTAGCATGCCATTACCGCATTACGAATAACAGGAAGTGTCCTGTATTCCAGATCTCTGTTTGGGTAACTATTCTTGTATTATCATCAACCTATAAGCACCTACCATGTTTGCATAAATATTTGCTCCCATTCGAGCCATAAGTAACCACTATGCCTCCCTTTCTCAGAAGCAGTAGCCCTTCCCATTTTGGATCTTCCTCCAGCAATTTGTTGTCAATATAGATGGTTTAACCGAAACCTTTATCAACTCTTATAAGGTAACTCGTTATGCCCACTTGAGAATATCTTCCATCTAACCGACTTACCTGACATATGGCTCACCACACTACTTCATCCATTTAGGGCATTCTGCTCCATTATTCTGGCATCTTCATCCGGTCACGGATTGTCAGCATTTCCACTCTACAGGAGGATAGTGCTATTTCTTCGAGGTATGAATCTTTATCTCTCTCTGATTTTCTATAAATCTGACAGTATTTAAACTCCTTATTTTCTTGACATCATCCCCTGTTCTTGGAGACATCTATATCTCCATTAACTGTTTCAACTCTATGTAAAAACTATAAGGTCACTATATTCGAGTTTTTACTCACTCAATAAATATTTTCCTCCTTGCTTTCTAAAGTCACACTGTTAAGGAATTTCACTGTGATTGGGGCTATAAGGTATGAACTGATTAGGTTCTGTTTTTCTTAAAACAAATTGTATATAGTGTATGAACCAATAAATTTCACTTGTTCTTAATGGATTGTGTGATATTCTGAGCACACAATTTTTATTCTTGAATCACTGTAAATAGACATTAGTAAATATATACAGCACCTATTTGCGGATTAGACAATTGATTATGATTTTTACTCACTCTGTTTAGGACATCAAAAGCACATGCACATGGCATCCTGATGAAGGCTTCACAGCCGAAACGCGTGTAGGACATATATCAATTCTGCCATGACCATTCACCAGTGCAACTTGTTTTCCTATATGTAATTTGGACATACCAATGATTTTGCCATAACTACTCACCAATGTAATTTGCTTTTCTGTAAGTAATTTAAACAAAAAATATTTGAATTCTTATGTTATGTTGAAGTTTCTCACTCACTTCATAAGGAGTAAAAAACAAATGTTTGATCTTCTGTTTTGAGTTTAAAAATGACCGATGTGTGAATAGGATTTGAATTCTATATATAATGTACATATAACATGATATGAATAAAATGTATTTGATACACTCAAAAGTTCTCAGAGATATATTGTCACAAATTGTCCGTTTTGTAGGTGTTTGTATTTTGCATTTTTAAATAATATTCCTAAATTATCCTACAACTAAATGTCAATAGCACCCTGATTTAGGAATTAATCTCAGGGGCACCCCTTGATTCTTTCAAACCATACCCCAGACATCACCTGCTTCATAGCTCTGCCACACCTCAGTCCTAAATCTGACAATTAGTCCCTCCAGCACCCACCCATCTTCCAGACTTCCACAGTGCCACAATCCCACCTGCCCCATCTTAGTCATTAGCATCGGATCCACTTGCCACCACACCCCAGCCTCCCCGGTCACTATTTGCTCAACTGCTACATCCCTCCACCACCTCAGTCACTTCACACCCAGAGCCTGCCCTCAACTGTCTATACCCATCTACTGCTCCACTCATCACATCCAATTAGAAATCCAAAAATCCTGCTGCTACACATGCTCATGACCCTCACTAGAGTACCAGCCTCCACACGCTGGCAAAACCAAACTGAGTCAGCCCGACCCCTTCCAGAATGAGCTACACCAGGATTCACTAACGACAGCTGGTGAGCTACTGCTACCGCTCCAGCTACCTGTAAGGACATCTACTATAGGCATCCTGTAGTAGTGTACACTCTTTAGTTAGAATACAGATTGTTCTGAATGTGTGTTCCACATGAAGGTTTTAGTACAAGTTAGGATGCATGTACAGTATTCTGTTAGCTATCCTAACTTTGCTGTATGCATTCAACGTACATCCTATGTTTTGTGGTTGGTTTCAGTGAGGGATGCATGGACGCTCCAATAAAGTGCTAGTTAAAGAATTCACATTGTGAAGTTTATGACTATACATCCCCACTTACTAAATTGGAACCTTTCTTGTTTGAATATAATATGTGTGCCAAAACTATGCATCCAAGACAGAACTCATAAGCTGATGTTTGGAGAAAAATGCTGAATTTCCAAAATATATTTTGAGCTGATATTTAAGTGATAACGTGGGGAGATTACATCTACAATCCTTTCTCCATGATCTCAACCTTGTACAAGCCTGACACATAAGAAAGGAGTCACCCATGACCGCATCATTGCTAAAGAGAACACCGTACAAGGTGATTCTAATCTTCCATGCGACTGGACCGGCCACTACTGTGCCACCTTCTCCCTAAATATAGTGGCAATCACCTCCAACGACCAACCAAAGAAAGCCAAATACTGGATCAGTGACACCAGAAACATTACCTCACACTGTCAAGTATCAGTAAAGAGAACCTCCTTCCACCTCCCACCTTGACAAATGCACAGGACCTCACGGATCACTATTTCAATTCCATGTCCAAAATCCTGGACACCATAGCCCCGAAAGCAATAGAAACAAATCCTGTCCAAACGATCCAACCTTTGATTCAACAGTAACCTTAACGAAGAACGGCAGCAACTCAGACTTGTTGAAAGAGCTTGGAGAGACACCTCCTGCTTGGTCAATCTCATACTCCTGCATCAAAGGTGCAGCGCCTACAACAGGCACATATGGAAGTCTAAAGCAGCCTTAATTCAAAAGCAACTAGACCCGGCTTCTAATAGGCTAAAGAAACGGTTTGAAAGTATTGGAAACGAATCTGTTTGCAGGAGTGACCCTACTTCCACCAACAATACCACACCTCCTGTGAAGCCTTTGCCTCCCCTTTCACTGAGAAAATATCGCAAATCACCAAAGACTTCCAGATCGCTCTAAATCTTCTCCAGCACCAACTCCTCCACAATGGGTAATAAAGCTCGCCCATATCATCTGTGCTGCCCAAAATAACGCCTCTAGTCTAGCTTAACCCTCGGAGATTGGCATGCATGCAATCTTGACCTCCTCGAAATATTCAAGCCACTTTACTAATCCCCTCCCCTCCAAACTCCTTAAGGAGTCATTCACTTCCTACTCCCACTATGGACCAGGATAATCAATGCCTCTCACCCAAGGCTCTTAACCCGACTGCCTCAAAATTGGTTAGGTTAGCCCCCCACCTGAATAAAAAAACCTCCGGCCAGTCCAACCCAGGCACTACCACCGCCATCTCAACTATCCCTATTCAGGGCAAACTCCAAGAGAAATGTGTACATTTGCAGCTCCACAACCACATTGAACAATTCCTACTCTAACCAGTGTCAATCCTGCTCAGATCATAGCACTGAACCGGCCCTGGTCCTCACTGTTGACAATACCCTGTGATCACTCAGCCAAAATGAACCTTGCCTCCTGATCCTGCAGGATCTTTCTGCAGCCTTTGACACAATCAACCATGCTACCCTACTTGACCTTCTTGAGCATAGGATGGATGGTGATAAAATGGTTCTCCTTTTTACATAACAGATAGAAACGCTTCCTAATCAATCACTCTTTCCGAGCAGTTTCCGCGATCGCTTGGTGTTCCCCAAGGTTCTATCCTCTCAAACACTGTTCACCCTCTACATGGAGCCCCGTACTGAAGTCCTCACACTCTCCCACCATATGTATACGGACAACTCTACGCGAGAATAATCTCCATCAAGGACATCCACACCATCGTCACCCTAACAAACGCAACAATGGCTAACTCGTAACCACCTTACTCAATGCTCTTAAAACCAAATTCTTACTGATCGCTCAATCCACTACCACCACTTCGCCAATGACTAGCTCCCTCTTCTGCCTTGAATTGCACTAGACTACGCCAAATCCCTAGGTATACACTAAAGACCTCTCCATGCAAAAACACATCAGCGACATCATTAACCCCTTCCATGCTGCGCAGATTCCGCCGCTGTGCTGACGGAATCTTGCGCGGGCGTGGTCATGACGGAACGGTTCCGTCATGAGCACAGCTCAACCGTGGCTCATGACGGAACCGTTCCGTCATGAGCACCGAAGGGGTTAAAGGAGCTATCAGCTATATATCCATAGGAAACTAAAACCTTTCCTCCCCACAGCAGACCTCACAAGCACAACTCATGCACTTATGCTCTCAAAGCTGTACTACTGTAGCACTACCCTTGTGGGCTTCCCGAAAACCTCACTTGCACCGCTAAAGGCTACCCTCAAAGCTGCAGCAAGGATCATTACGGGTTTATGCAAGTGATCACATCACCCCTGAACTTCGTGCACTGAATTAGCTTCCCTTCAAGGCCAGGATGCGTTTCAAAGTTACCTGCATGATCCACAACGTAGACGGAACAATACCACCTGTCCCAGAAACTGACCATATCGGAAGAAAACAGATGCTCCAGAAGCAAGAGTTCCCTACTTATCAGATGCAACCCACCCACATCCCTCTTACGGATAGAAGTAAAAAAATTCTATTCAACAAATTACTCTCTCATTAGGACTAGGCCAGTGGTAACAATTTCCCACATAACCTGTGCATCACTGCCTCAGGGAAAACTATGCCTCTACTCACCAACCTAAAACTCTCCTACCTCAGAACTTTGCGTTCTACTGTAGATTTGTTTACATCACTTTATTTTTTGTTACTTAGTATTTATTTGTGATTATGTAACCGGAGTTAATTGCTATTTTGCTTACAAATCCCACTGTATATTGTTTACTCTTACCATTACTATGTATTTTTATTTAATCCGTGTTCCTAGTGTTACCCGATTGGGCTTACTCTGTAAAGCGCTCGGACACCTTTGGGTCATGCTTTTCCTATATAAATCTCCTCAAATAAACAACTTCAACCCATAACAGACTACCCTCGACCTCCGCAATCTACCAGTGAACAAGAGCCGAAAGATAACCACCTGGTCTCCATTCACCACTTGGACCACCACAAACATCCTGTTGTCCATTCACTACATCGCGCCCACCGACTCCCCTGCCCTACCATCTTTCTCACCCCGGAGCCAACCCAATCAGCATGGAACTCACCAGCATCCTCAACACCTTCATCCCCACAGCAACCTTCCAAGACAGACTTCATGGGGCTCTCTTCCCTTCCAGCAGCAGCCGGCCACAGGGACACTGCACAATAGCCTTTTTCTGGATTGTTGCCCCAACTATGCCCAGGTCATGCCCCTCGCCAAGCCATGCGGGTGGTGAAGAAAAATGCTAAACATTATCAATCGCAACACATTTGTTTCAAATGTGTCATTTCCTACGGTTGTTGTCGCCTGCAAACTGGTCCAGGCTCCAGTGGTGAGGGGCACTCCAGGAAATTCCAAATTAAATAAAAAAGCTGATGGGCAAAGCCATTTTGACCACCCTCACATATTAGATCAGCCACTGCCCCCAAGGTAGCCCCCTGGTCAAGACCAAGGTCCCAGGATAGGGGCAGTTTCATTAGAGGCATAGTCGACAGTGACATCTCCATCAGTTTCAGAATCAAGATGACCATAGGCCTTCTCCCGCAGAACAAATTTTATTTTACAGAATGTTCGGTACAGAGTTTACTCTCTTGGTGCTGTAACAGAACATCAGTCCATTCTTTCGTAGGTCTATTTTTTGGACTGCAAGGCGGCATTTGCTTGCATTTTCTTGAATCCCTTCTTGTTGTGCTTCTTGGCAAAACGCATGTTCCGCATAAATTTGGGATCCACCTGGGAAAACAGAAGTTAGATGTTCAGGATAATCAGGCTGAGATAAGTGCCAGGATAGTTACAGCACAGCGTCCTGTTGGGTAAGAATAAAGGCGCATCACAAAGTAAAATACGAAAAACTGGGTAGGAAAATCTGCTGCTACAGCAGAGCAGACACTCAGATGCCACCAGGGAGCCAGAGCAGTTTCAACATTAACCCCCTGAAACTCACGATCATTTGTGTGTGTGAAAGTGGCTTGGTTCCAAGTACAGCAGCCACGAGGAAGAAAGAGTAC
Source organism: Triturus cristatus (assembly GCF_964204655.1). Lineage (NCBI taxonomy): Eukaryota > Metazoa > Chordata > Amphibia > Caudata > Salamandridae > Triturus > Triturus cristatus. The sequence goes on from NC_140592.1 coordinate 8,240,375, forward strand.
AATGTACCTTTGGGAGAAAGCGCTTAGAGCGCAAAAATGTTTGCAGATGAGCCAGTGTGCTTTAAAACACCCGAAACATTAAACACAGGCACCAGCCAGCCTGGGCTTCCTCCGGTCACTATTGGTCTGTTCTGCGGCCGGGTTTTGAGGCAGAAAAGACCAACATACAAGGGACGTGCAGGCAAGCATCAAAACACGAGGATTCACAATGGACCCTCACATAAATGTTCCACTGAAGCAAATACATTAAACAAATTCAGAGAACAATACCAGACCACAAATATAAAATGTCCAAAAATTACGAGGTTTGATGGAAATACAACTATTTCAACAAACACGGGAAAGATTTTGGGTTTGCTCTCCCTGCAGTATCAATGATCCAGCAACCATATATGCTGCAATCACTTTCGAATGCAGGAAATGACCACAACAAAGAAACATGATTTAGAAGAATGGACTGTGCCCACCAATTTGAAGCATTTGGAATTTCAAGTTCATGACAACCTCTGCAATTACAACTTTGATCAGATCTGGGAAATGAGCCAAGCGGGGTCACCACAGTAAAAGATACAATTATTGGCAAAGCCAATAGACTGCTCATGTGAAGCCTACTGGCTTTGCAAATATTTTTTTACCTAGAAGGCCACCATGTTTGCTTGCGCAGAGGCCGCCTTCTACTGCTATTTTTTAGCTTTAAAGACTGCATTACAAGATGGCAACCATGCAAGCAACATTGGTGAATGATTTTCCTTAATCCAAAAGAAACTAAACAGTAGCCACTAAAATATGTGACGGCCATATATTTTTTATTTTGAGCCAAGATTTGATTGACAAGTCTCAAACCAATTGCTGAAAGGATGGTGGAAGAGAGCCAATGGTTAAACAGGGCAGACCAAAATACCGGCCAAACAAATACTTACTCCTTTGAGAGATTCATATCGCTGAGATCTTGGCTTCTTAATACCATTTCTGTGCCATTTGCGGGCTGTCAAAAGAAAAGGATACATGAGAGAAAGTACAGCCTAAAATGCACAGTTTCAAAGTATAAATGGGAGCGGCTTACATTGGTTGTGAGTTGTATGGTTCTTGGACTTGGCCATGATTGCACCTGTAGAGAGATATTTCAAGAAATCATAAAACAAATAATTACAATGTATAATTCACAATAACCAATCATTCAGACCATGCAGTTTGCACACAAGAGCAGGTAGTTCTTTTCTGTCCTTTACCACAAGTCGCCAGCTCACCTTTCCTGTCACAGTTATCCTCTGGTAGGGAACTTACAGTAACATGCCAGACAACCCGGAGCTAAACTCAAAACAGTGTTCATGCCACACCACCCGAACTAAACCAGATACATAAGAAGCCACAGAAAACAAAGAGGAAAATTCATTTAAGACTGGAAAAAACAGCTGTAGAATGCAGAAAACTAGTCCATATTTTTAATTCTTAGGATATGTACATAGCTATCAATTCTTCACCCCTCTTAATTTCTATGTAAGTGAATCACTTCCTAAACACAAAGTGACATCAGGCCCCAACGAATTATGTTTATTGGTTTTTTGCTTTTATGGTCACACAGCTTTTTGCTCACACAGTTGAATATACCATCCTCTGTTGTCTATGGCATTAGCTAGTTCTTTCTCCCCCTTTTTTCTTGTCTTCTAGAGCGTTGCCTCACGCCCTGAGTTGTAACCAGGAGTGTAGGTGCATCCCTGACTTTTTGCGGGTAAGAAGACAATGCAGTCTGTACGCATGACAAATGTTTATGTACGAGACATTTGTATTATGTCAAAGAAAACGTAGTAGATATGTTCAGCACATTCATGTATTATTATTCTGTTTTGCCTCCAGGTGATTAAGTTACATCACTACGGTGCCACATATCCACAGATAAGTAGGTACTTTGGTAGGTTGTATTGTTCCCTTTTATCTCACTCATCACTTACTCACATTTTTGCAGTAGTGTTACCTTTTGGTCCTGACGAAAGCCACAGTCATTGGGTAGACACAGGTTGGCTGAAACATGTTGACCCACGAGGGCGCGGCCCTATAACGTTTGTGGACGTGTTCCCCTCATAATTTCTGCTGTTTTTAGCTTGGTGTCATTGGATACAGAATAAAATTTATTTTCCAATGATAATCAATTTTAAACCACTTTTCTATTCCACACACTGCATCTAGATTCACCACACTTATGACAGTCTCTCATTCTGAGATAATTCGTCCTCCCAACTACAGGAATCAAAACATCCCTGAGCTCCTCCTTGTTAGAGTAATCGAAGGAGTTGTAGCTCTATAACTGCACCAGGTGTAGTTATGGGAGGTCCCAGATGATGAAGCATGCCACTTCGGTGGGTGATGGGACTTGGCCCTCTTTATGAGGACTTCTTTCATGTTTGAACGTGCTGACATGTCGCTTCTTTTCTTTTGAGAGATTGGTTTAGACCCGCAGACTCTACTTGTTGTGTTAGTACAAAACAAGACAACTCCTAACTTAAAACATTCCAGGTTTTCTAGGACTTTTGCCACTACACTGCTGGAGCAGAACCGATTCATACTCTGGATACTATGCTGACAGAACGGCCCATGAGTTAGGTAGTCACTGATGGCACAGAGTGAGTTCTGCGCATAATAGGTTTGAAATCTGACATGGCCAGTCTTTGAGGTTGAAAAAATGAATATACTAATATAGCTAACTCATAGTGCCTAAATCTGCAGACACTCTGCTGCTAATGCTGTATTGAAGTTATACAGGAAGCAAGCTCCAGAACCCTAGAGGTCAAGTAGGGCAGCAAAGAAGCACTATTAGCGACACTTATCCCAAGCAACCGCTATCAAAAGCGCACAACCTTGAGGAACTGGATAACTGCAGACTGAAGTTCATCTCAATGAAGGGCAAAATCCCCAGATCCAAGGCTCCCCGACATACACCCAAATACAAGTAGTTGTCCTCACCCACCAGCATGGAGGGAATTCTCTGCTCAACGATGTTCCCAGGTACCACCTTGATCCCCGCAGGGCATCCACAGACTGTTTAATGTGTTATTAAAGGACTGAAGAACTTGAACTACAGCGAAGCACCTTATTTTGCACTCCTCTCCAGGTCAGCATCTTCATCAAGCACTATAGGCCATGAGAAATAATGTCTCGACCTACTTGGCCAAGAAAGTGTCCACCCCTGGTGAACAGAACACCAGACACTAGGACATCTCAGAAGAAATAAACCAGGGATTCCCACCTAGTCGAAGAGCACCCCACGCTAGCACCACACTCCTTCAATTCAAGAATCTGAAGACTTCTCTTTAAGGCACGGCACAGCCCCCCCCCCCCCCCCCCCCCCATAAGCACCACTGATCTGCCTCTCCCCCAACATCCTGTAATCGCAGGTCTACATACTGCTCTCCGTTAATACAAGCAGGAGCAGACAATTAAGGAGCTGACTCACTGTGCCACACACACACACACATCACTGCCCAGGACATGAGGAGAGCAGAGCCATCTGGACGCACCCACACGCACACCACTACCCTGGACATGAGCAGAGCCCTCTGTACGGCCACACACACGTCTACCCTGGACATGAGGAGCAGAGCCCTCTGTACGCACACACACATCTCTACCCTGGACATGAGGAGCAGAGCCCTCTGTACGCGCGCGCGCACACATCTCTACCCTGGACATGAGAGGCGCAGAGCCCTCTGTACGCACACACCTCTACCCTGGACAAAAGGAGCAGAGCCCTCTGTACGCACGCAGACACACACACCTCTACCCTGGACATGAGGAGCAGAGCACTCTGTACACACACACACACACACACACACCTCTACCCTGGACATGAGAGGCGCAGAGCCCTCTGTACGCACACACCTCTACCCTAGACATGAGAGGAGGAGAGCCCTCTGTACGCACGCGCACACACACACACACCTCTACCCTAGACATGAGAGGAGCAGAGCCCTCTGTACGCGCACACACACCTCTACCCTAAACATGAGCACAGCCCTCTGTACACACGCACCTCTACCCTAGACATGAGAGGAGCAGAGCCCTCTGTACGCGCGCACACACACCTCTACCCTAGATGAGAGCACAGCCATCTGTACACACACACCCGTCTACCCTAGACATGAGAGGAGACCAGCTCTCTGTACCCACACACCTCTACCCTAGACATGAGGGGCACAGCCCTCTGCACACACACCTCTACCCTAGACATGAGGAGCACAGCTCTGTACACACACACCTCAACCCTAGACATGAGGAGCACAGCCATCTGTACACACACACCTCTACCCTAGACATGAGGAGCACCGCCATCTGTACACACACCTCTACCCTAGACATGAGGAGCACAGCCATCTGTACACACACACACACCACTACCCTGGACATGAGAGGAGCAGAGCCCTCTGTACGAACGTGCGCACACACACACACCACTACCCTGGACATGAGAGGAGCAGAGCCCTCTGTACGTCATGTGAAGGGCTTTAGAGTGGCTGCAGAGTTACCTATCGGACAGATCGCAATGCGTTCAATTGGACGCCTACGTCTCACAGACCTCTGAGGTAGAAAAGGGGGTTCCTCAGGGCTCAATCTTAAGCCCCACCCTATTCAATATCTAGGTCTCGTCCCTGGCCACCATTATAAAATCTTGTGGGTTCCAAACCATCTCCTATGCAGATGACACCCAGGTAATAATTCCCATAGAGAAGGACCCCAGGGTGACCAGAGACCGATTTAAGAGCTGCATGACGAAAATCTCCGCATGGATGAAAAACAACTATCTACAGCTCAATTCCAACAAATCGGAGAACTTATTGTTTGGCAAAGCAGCAGAGATTTGGACAGATGAGTGGTGGCCAGAGGAACTAGGATCAGCCCCCTCATCAAAAACAGTGTAAAAAACCTAGGTATCTTAATGGATAACAATCTATCCATGGAAGAACAGACTAAAACCCTCTCGGATAAATGTTTTGGACTGATGCGCATGTTAAGGAAGGTCTTCCCATGGATTCCCATTTCCTCCAGAAGGGCCCTGATCCAGGCACTTCTAGTAAGCAGACTGGACTATGGGAATGCTCTCCTGGTGGGGGCTAGGGAAGACCTACTTTCCAGGCTGCAAGTAGTGCAAAACATGGCCGCCCGTTTAGCCTTAAACAAACCTCCACGGACGGCATCCATGCCACTACTAAGAGAGCTACATTGGCTGCCCATCAGAAAGAGGGCACTCTTCAAACTTCTGTGCCTAGTATTTAAGGCACTCCATGGACAGGGACCTAAATACCTCTTGGAAAAGCTGGAATGGTACATTCCATCGCGACTCTTAAGGTCTAGCAGCCAAAAGCTTCTCCTAGTGCCCAAAATCAAAAAAGCAAAGTCAGGGGGCCGTGCCTTTTCCTATATGGCTCCGAAACATTGGAATGCATTACCTCTAGAACTGCGCTCCTGCCCCTCGCTTACCAGTTTTAAGAAACTTTTAAAAACCTGGCTATTCAACTGAGACATGTCACTGTAGTAGCCTGCCGCCCAGGCGCTGAGAGATCCCCTTGGGGATGATTTGTGCGCCTTCTAAATAATAATAATAATAATAATAATAATACACACACCACTAATAATAATGATAATACACACACCACTAATAATAATGATAATACACACACCACTACCCTGGACATGAGAGGAGCAGAGCCCTCTGTGTACACACGCACACACCTCTACACTAGACATGAGAGGAGCAGAGCCCTCTGTGTACACACGCACACACCTCTACACTAGACATGAGAGGAGCACAGCCATCTGTACACACACGCACACACCTCTACCCTAGACATGAGAGGAGCACAGCCATCTGTACACACACACACACACCTCTACCCTAGACATGAGAGGAGCACAGCCATCTGTACACACACACACCTCTACCCTAGACATGAGAGGAGCACAGCCATCTGTACACACACACACCTACCCTAGACATGAGAGGAGCACAGCCATCTGTACACACACACACACACACACCTACCCTAGACATGAGAGGAGCACAGCCATCTGTACACACACACACACCTACCCTAGACATGAGAGGAGCACAGCCATCTGTACACACACACACCTCTACCCTAGACATGAGAGGAGCACAGCCATCTGTACACACACACACCTCTACCCTAGACATGAGAGGAGCACAGCCATCTGTACATACACACACACCTCTACCCTAGACATGAGAGGAGCACAGCCATCTGTACACACACACACACACACCTCTACCCTAGACATGAGAGGAGCACAGCCATCTGTACACACACACACCTCTACCCTAGACATGAGGAGCACAGCCATCTGTACACACACACACCTCTACCCTAGACATGAGGAGCACAGCCATCTGTACACACACACACCTCTACCCTAGACATGAGGAGCACAGCCATCTGTACACACACACACACACACCTCTACCCTAGACATGAGAGGAGCACAGCCATCTGTACACACACACACACACCTCTACCCTAGACATGAGAGGAGCACAGCCATCTGTACACACACACACACCTCTACCCTAGACATGAGAGGAGCACAGCCATCTGTACACACACACACCTCTACCCTAGACATGAGAGGAGCACAGCCATCTGTACACACACACACCTCTACCCTAGACATGAGAGGAGCACAGCCATCTGTACACACACACACACACACCTCTACCCTAGACATGAGAGGAGCACAGCCATCTGTACACACACACCTCTACCCTAGACATGAGCACAGCCATCTGTACACACACACACACACCTCTACCCTAGACATGAGAGGAGCACAGCCATCTGTACACACACACACACACACCTCTACCCTAGACATGAGAGGAGCACAGCCATCTGTACACACACACACACACCTCTACCCTAGACATGAGAGGAGCACAGCCATCTGTACACACACACACACACCTCTACCCTAGACATGAGAGGAGCACAGCCATCTGCACACACACACACACACACACCTCTACCCTAGACATGAGAGGAGCACAGCCATCTGTACACACACACACCTCTACCCTAGACATGAGAGGAGCACAGCCATCTGTACACACACACACACCTCTACCCTAGACATGAGAGGAGCACAGCCATCTGTACACACACACACCTCTACCCTAGACATGAGAGGAGCACAGCCATCTGTACACACACACACACCTCTACCCTAGACATGAGAGGAGCACAGCCATCTGGACACACACCTCTACCCTAGACATGAGAGGAGCACAGCCATCTGTACACACACACACCTCTACCCTAGACATGAGAGGAGCACAGCCATCTGTACACACACACACCTCTACCCTAGACATGAGAGGAGCACAGCCATCTGTACACACACACACACCTCTACCCTAGACATGAGAGGAGCACAGCCATCTGTACACACACACACACCTCTACCCTAGACATGAGAGGAGCACAGCCATCTGTACACACACACACACCTCTACCCTAGACATGAGAGGAGTACAGCCATCTGTACACACACACCTCTACCCTAGACATGAGGAGCACAGCCATCTGTACACACACACACACCTCTACCCTAGACATGAGAGGAGCACAGCCATCTGTACACACACACCTCTACCCTAGACATGAGAGGAGCACAGCCATCTGTACACACACACCGCTACCCTAGACATGAGGAGCACAGCCATCTGTACACACACACACACCTCTACCCTAGACATGAGAGGAGCACAGCCATCTGTACACACACACACCTCTACCCTAGACATGAGAGGAGCACAGCCATCTGTACACACACACACCTCTACCCTAGACATGAGAGGAGCACAGCCATCTGTACACACACACACCTCTACCCTAGACATGAGAGGAGCACAGCCATCTGTACACACACACACACACACACACCTCTACCCTAGACATGAGAGGAGCACAGCCATCTGTACACACACAGCCCCCCTCTACCCTGGACATTAGGGGAGCACAGCCATCTGTACACACATCTCTACCCTGGACATGAGAGGAGCACAGCCCTCTGTAAGCACACACCTCTACCCTGGACAAGAGAGGAGCAGAGCCCTCTGTAAGCACACACCTCTACCCTGGACATGAGAGGAGCAGAGCCATCTGTACACACACACCTCTATCCTGGACATGAGAGAAGCAGAGCCCTCTGTGTACACACGCCACTAACCTGGACATGAGAACCAGACCCATCTGTACACACACACCCCTTTACCCTGGACATGAGAGAAGCAGAGCCCTATGTGTACACACGCCACTAACCTGGACAGGAGAACCAGACCCATCTGTACACACACAGCACTACCCTGGACCTTTCAGGAGCAGACACCACTGCACATCACTACCCTGGACATTAAAGGAGCAGACCCCTCTGTACACACACATCACTACCCTGCACATGAGAGGAGCAGGACTCAGTCTCCAAATAATTCCCACTCGCTACTTCATCCCTGGTCCCTACTTTGCCTTCTCTTCTTACTGTACCACAATATTCCATGGCAATTAACCCAGGTCACGGCATATCATACAAACTCCACATCTAGAACACCACCTGCCTTCGCACTTGGGCACGTGAATCTACACTGCAGAGACATAGTGAACAGCATCACTTAATACATCTCACCTTACACCACCAGGTCACTCACTTCAGCATACCAGTAGCCCACACACCATAGACCATCTTGTCACTAACTTTTCAGTACACCAATGTATCACACCCCTTTCAGGGCCCATTTGACAGATTAAAGACCTAAGCAAAAGCAGTTGAACAGAACAAACCTTGACAAAGGACAATATGTGCTTCACCTAAGACACAGGCCATGCTACGTTTTTGACACAAGTAGATTTTCTGAGATTCAAAACTGCTTCCTAGTGTTGCATGAACAGCAGCTACACCCGCTGGGCAACGTTGCCCTCAACGTTCACCCTCCCCATCGGACGTCAATGCGATTAGTGACCCTAAAGGGAAGTCTGCTGTAATGCGCACACTATATATGGCCTAGCAACGCATCTCCTTTTCTTAGCTGTGTTGCTTACTCTAAATCAAAAATGTTGTTTACACCCTCACCACTTTCTAAATCCACCAGCCGCCACTGCGATTGAGTCTGGAGGGGGCCCCTTCTTGTACCTTGCAGGGGGGGGGGGCTAACATTTTGTTATGCCTCTGGCCTACCCCGGCACCGGCTGCCGCCCCCGGCCAGAGCTCCTTTCAGGACTCCCTGCGCCGGGCCATACGCGCACACATGGGTCGTTTCCTCGCTCCCTGCGGGGCTCCTTGAGCTTCAGCCGAGGGGCAGCGACTGAGGTCTGTAGCCCGTCACCACCCCCCCCCCGGCTCATGTACATAAACCCCCAATCCCCGTCCCGGGGCAGCGGCGTCGGGGTCACAGCCCCACCGGCCCCCGCGGCGTAGGATTACAACGGATCCGGACATCACTCACCGGGACTCTTGGTCTATGCGCCAACACAGCTAAGGAACCGGAAGAGAAAAGGGAGCGCGCAGCACTCTGGGTAAAGACGGCAGGACCGCGACCGGAAGAGGAAGCGAGTCTCGCTCTGGGTGAATGTACGCTCGATCCCCCTTGAGAACGTGCTGCTGCGACGCAGACGCCCGCAGGGGCGCCTGGGAGTTGGAGTCTTGGTGCACTCTTATTTTTATTTATTTATTTAATGCGTTTTTATATAGCGCGGACTTTACCCGAAGGTGCCAGAGCGCTTCACAATAGGAACAGTGATGATACATGAGGAGCAAGTTACAAAAGCAAACGTTACTTTACACGAGGCAGTAGTTACACTTGTGAAAAAGCAAACGTTACTTTACATGAGGCAGTAGTGACACTTGTGAAAGTATTAAGAGCAAACAGATTACAAGAGGTAGCAAACGATACGTTACAAAAGGAACAAGTGGGATGTGTGCAGGTTACAAAAGCATACAAAGTACATGAAAAGGTAAAAAACTGCAATAAATGGCAGACACTCAAATCACTAAAACAAACGTTACATTACATGAGGCAATAGTGGCAATTGTGCATGTATCAAAAGCAAACAAAATACAAGAGGTAGCAAATGATACGTTACAAAAGGAAAGGTTCCGTGTGCATGTTACAAAAGAGTAAAAAGTACAAGTCGAAGGTATAATAGTGCACTAAATGGCAGACACTCAAAACATAAGAACACACTGGGAAGGCACTTCTATAGGCATATAGAAAAGAATTTCCTAAAGTGGAAGGACGGCCTTCAGAAAATAGAGGGCGTGAATTAAATTTGGAAGTGTCTTTGAAGGAGGAGAACTTTGAGGTCAGTTGTGAAGGCCTGGGAAGAGGTGGTGGTCTGGAGCTGAGGCAGATGTGAGTTCCAGATTCTCACCGCGTTGCCTGAAAAGGATTGGGCCATCGATCTTTCCTTCTTGAAAGTGGGAGGTTCCAGCAATAGATTTTCTGCATTGCGTGATGGTCTGGAGCCTCCGAGAGTTTCAGTTTATTCGCCAGGTAGCACGGGGAGGAGGAGTGCAAGGCTTTGTGGGTGATACAGGCAGTCTTGTAGATAGCTCTTGCCTCGATGGGAAGCCAACGAAGGGTGGATAAAATGGGTGTGATGTGGTCGCTTCTTTTGGCCCCATATATGAAACGAGCTGCTGAATGGAGAACAGACTTCTTGGGGGACAGGTGGGATTTGTAAATGTAAATTGACACTTGTATAGCGCACTACTCACCCGCAAGGGTCTCAAGGCGCTTGTACAAATACCGCTGTGGAACCCATCCTGGCTTTCCCTGTGAGGCGTCCACTCCTGGGCACCCCCAAGGTGGAGGCCAGGCATCCTTAGCGTTGTGGGGGCCGTTGTGGAGATTAAGCAAGCTATTGCCCAGAGTTGCAGAGTGGGACTCCATGATTGGAATGGCACCGAGGCGAGAATTATCAGGTCCGTGGAATTTTTGAGCCCAAGACCCGCCGAGGCGGGGAATTGAACCCTGGTCCCAGGCTAGACCTCTGCATCAGGGTCTGCCACTCTAATCATTGAGCCACACTTCTCCACTTGGGGAGGCCAGTAAGAAGAGAATTGCAATAGTCCAATCTGGAGAGAACCAGCGATTGGACCAGGGTTTTGAGGTCGTGCTCCGGGAAGAAGCGACGTATCCCCCACAGAAGGCGCAGTTGGTTTTGAGCAGACTTTGCAATTTAATCGATGTGGGAGAGTAGATTGAGTTTTTTGTCGAGTATGACACCAAGGGATTTTGCGCTGTCGACAATGATGGGTTTATTATTAAGTAGATTCATCTGATCCATCCATGATTGAACTGGGGGAGGAGAAAGTGAGGATGAGAGGAGGAGGAATTCAGTTTTGGAGGGATTAAGAATCAGTTGATGAGTTAACATCCAGTTTTGAATGCAATCGAGAGAAGAGCTTAGGAAGGAGAGATCGTGAGTGGAGGCCACCTTAAGGTAGATTTGAGTGTCGTCCTCATAGAGATGATAGTGGATCCCGGATTACTAAGGAGATTTCCCAAAGGTACTAAATAGAGATTGAACAATGTGGGTGCAAGTATAGAGCCTTGAGGAACACCTTGACCGACCGCCAAAGGAGAAGAAAGACTGTTCGCTATTTTGATCATTTGGGATCTATCCGAAAGGAAGGAGGAAAACCATTTAAGCACAGTGCCCTCTATGCCCATTCTCTGTTGAAGAGTGTTAAGGAGAGTGTTGCGATTGACAGTGTCAAAGGCTGCAGAAAGATCAAGGAGGATTAAAAGACAAGACTCTCCCAAATCGAATATCCGTAGCGCTTCATCAATCAATTGCAGCAGGGCTGTTTCAGTGCTGCAGTTTTGCATGAAGCCGGACTTGAAGTTGTCAAGAAGATCATTGTCCTTGATATGACGAGAGAGTTGTTTCGCTACACATTTTTCTGTGATTTTCGCAAGAAAAGGTAGGTTAGTAATGGGGCGGTAGTTGTTGAGGTCATTCACATCAGCGGTGGGTTTTTTAAGCAGAGGGGTGACCTGCCCAGTTTTGAAGGAAACAGGAAGGGAGCCTTGACAGAGGGAGAGGTTGACCAGAGTGGTCCAATAGGAAAGAGGATGTGTATAGAAGTCAATGGCAATGGCACTAGGGATGGGGTCAAGAGAATGGTTAGAGGGCTTTGTATCGAGGATGCATTTAAGGAGGGCATCTTCAGATATGGGGTCAAAGTTTTGCCAAATGGTTAAGGATTTGCGCTCCTCTGGAGGGGTAGGATGAATGACCTGATCTACAAGTTATTTCACTTTTTCGTCAAAGAAAGTAGCGAATTCCGCTGCTTTCTTAGTAGAATCCTCCAGCTTGGAGGTTGGGGGAGAGCAGTTTGGGTTCTTGATGAGTTTGAATAGTTTTTTGGGTCTATTTTTGGCTGAGTCGAGGAGGGATTTGAAGTGCGAAGCTTTTCCAAGGAAGATGTGCTTGTGGTACTTGGATCTTGCTGAACGAAGCGTGGCCAAATTATCGGTGGAGGGCACTTGTCTCCATTATTTCTCAAGGACTCTTAGGTACTTCCTTTCTTCATAGAGGGATTTGTTGAACCAAGGTGCTGAGGGAGTGGGCCTTTTCTCTTTGCTTTGGAGAGAAGCGACATTATTGATTTCGACTGCAAGGACTGTGAGGCATTGGGAGTTGAGTTCGTTAACATCTAGGTCCGGGTCTAGCCTTGGGAGTGATAGCAAAGCAGAATCACAGAGGGTGCCGAGGTCAATATTTTTAGTGTCACGGAACCAGGAAGTAGCCCTCTTAGGTTGGCCGGGAGTTATAGAGTGTGATGGGTGAAGAGAGAATGGGATGAGGAGGTGGTCAGACCAGTCTACATGAATAGGGGTAGCGAAAGTCAGCAGGCTTGCTTTAGAAATAACAAGGTCCAGGATTGAGCCCTTAAAGTGTGTTGTTTCTGTGCAGTGTTGTATAAGATCGTTAGCAGAGAGGAAGGTGGCCAGCAAATTCGCAGAGGTATCTTGAGGCGAGCCCCAGTGGACATTGAAGTCCCCCACAAAGATCTGATTGTCACTTTGCGAGTATTGGTCGCTGATGCAGTCCGTGAGTTCCTCCATAAACGAAGGACTGCTACCAGGCGGGTGGTAAATAGCATGGAATCTGAGAGGTGAGCGATGGTGTAGTTGAAGCTCAAGAGATAGGCATTCAAAAGTGCGGAAGGAGCTCTTAGGAAAAGCCTTAAGTTGAAGGGAGTTTCTAAAGATGACTGCAACACCTCCCCCAACTTTGTCAATTCTGTCATTTCTAAATATAGAATAGCCTGTAGGTACTAGGAGATCAAACATAGAGTGAGAGGTATCGTTTAACCAGGCCTCTGTGAGGAAGAGCATGTCAATATTGTGCAGGATGATGGTATCGGAGATTTCAAGTTTGTGTTTTATTGCAGATCTGCAGTTGTGGAGCATACAGCGCAGCTCTGTCGGAACTGTTTTGGTGACGGGGGCACTTGGGCTATGAGGGGTGATGGGGATATTGTACTTATATGAGGGTGCTCGGGAGGGTTTAGGTGGATGAGTGGTTCCGACAGAGGAGATGGTTGGAATGGTGTAGATAGTAGGGTTACTTGGAAGTGGAAGAAGGGTGGCGTTCGAGGGCTTGTGTGAGTTTGCAGACAACAGGTTATGCTTGGCTATTATGGGGTGTGGGGGCGAGGTGTCTCTTGTGGGAGGGTGAGTGTTTTCCAAAGGAATTGAGGTGTATGGAAAAGTCGAAATCTTGGAGCTTAAAACTGAAATGGCAGCTTCAAGTTGGGAGATGGAGGTGATTAGAGAGCCTAGCTTATTTTCCAGAGAGAGTAAGGCAGAGCACGGCATGTTGGGTGGCTCGATGGAAACAGAAGGGGGTGCACTTGGCGGTGGAAGGCAGGGAGAGGTGGGGGTACGGGGGGGAGTAGGGGTACAGGGTTCAGAGGTGGGGAAAGGTGGTGGATGAGAGCAGGCGTTGGTGCACCAGAGATGGAAGCAGAGTTGTCATTGTTGGCGTTGCAAGAAGGATAGGAATTAAGGACATAATTAGGGGGAGATAGGAGAGGAGTGAGGCGATGGGGCGGAAGGAGAGGGGAGGAATGTGTGGAGTCAAAGGGATCAAGGAGGTTTGGGAGGAAGAGAGGGGAGGGGGTTGGAGAGGTCCTGTCAGCTAGGTGAGGTAGCTGTAAGGGAGCGGGTATAAAGGCAGAGTGAGGGGGGTTGGGAGATAGGGAAGTTGAAGAAAGGAAGTGGTTCTGCTAGGCCCGAGGGAGGGAAAGGGTTACCAGGGGGGGAAAGGGGGTAGCACAGCATTGCTGGAGGAGTGGGGGGAAGGAGAGAGATGGAATGGAAATGTGGGGAAATCGGGGTACAATGTGAGGGGAGGAGGGGGTGGAAAAGCGGAGAGGAGGAGGGAATAAGGGGAACGTAAGGAAAGTTAACTAGGGGAGAAGGCTGGAGGAGAGGTGAGCTAAAGAGGGGGGTGGCAGGTAGGGATAGTGGGGAGGAGATGAGAATGGAGTACCGGGACGGTGCAGATTGGACGAGGAGCGTGTTAGCTAGAGGTAAGGCTGAAGTGATGAGGGGGGGCATGCTGTGAGGGGGGAAGAATGGGAGGGGAGGGAAGAGGGTCGACCTGTGCCTCCCAAGGGTGCAGCCTATTGGAGAGTGGGGGGTCAGGGGAGGAGATAGGGAGTAATTGGTGGCGCTAGATGAGTCAAGGGGTAACCCGGTCGCAGGGGAGGGGAGAAGGGAAGGGAAGAGGTGGTCAAAGAGAGAGAGACCGGTGTCTTTGGCTTGGATCATGACAGTACCGTTGTTGTAGAGTGAAATAGTGAGGGAGCCGTTGAAACAGAGCAGAGGGGGACATTTTTAGCTGTTTCCCATGAGGGATAGAGGAGGAGGAGGTGATGTTAAGGGAATTGTAAAAACTGGTGGACCAAGAGGGGATGTCGTGAGTGAAAAAAATGAGACAGTTTTTGAGCCTCCCATAACGACCATTGTAAAACTGATCAACAAAAAGGGAATCAGGGAAGCATTCAATGGTGTTTTGCTTGAAACATTTTGCTGCAGCTTTAGTCAGGTTAGAGGGGTAAATGATTTTGTAGCAATTCACTCGAGTGGTGGCCATGTTTGGAGACTGAGGAGGGGGAGGGTGGTGGGGATATAAGAAGGGTGTTACTAGGAAAGCGGTGGTGAGGAGAAGTATAAGGACAAAAAGGGGGCATATATTCCAGACGTCGGGTGGAGAGATCTGAGCTAATGTGCAGTCCGGGGATAGAGGCGATTAGGAACAGGTTGTTACTTCAGAACAGGACTGATTCAACAAGATAGGACTGAAGATGGAGCGGTGTAAGAGGAAAATCACTGTACTTAGCATCAGCCTGTAACACAAACCACATTATGCACAGCATCACATTAGGCGCCAAACGCATTGTACGCCCATAATCTCAACAATCTAATATCAGACGCTAACCTTTTAAGTATCTCCAACATTCGGGGCATAAAGCACAGGGTGGAACATAATCTCACTAGCATAAACCAAAGTATGCAAGACAACCTCAAAATCATAAAAACACAATTAAGAGGTAGCCAGAACAGGGTCCGAAAATCAAACTACATGAAATACATTTCCTAGCACCACATATACACATTAGGGCCTGGCGCCCTACAAACCTCCCAGTCCCCCTGGCCAACTGCCCATCTCAAAGGGGCTCAAATGCCCTGTGTCCAGCATGTCGGGGCTGCTGCCAATGCAGCGAAAGTCCAGGGTGCGTACTTGTGCAAATCTAAACGTTGCAGCTGGCACTAAGTGTGGCGCAGCTATGAAGAAATCGGGCAAGGAGTGCATCTCACTCCTAACTCAGACAGAACTGCCCCCAAAAACCCTGAGCGTCTAAGGAAGACAACTTTTGTCAGTTCACCCGTTGGAAGAGGATCGATCTGCCCTTATTGTCCCTTCAGGGCCCCAGGTTTGTGGTTGTTCCTTCCCTACTGCACATTAATTACGTTGCACGCCGTCTCTGGCATTCACGGATGTATTGATGCTTGCATATGTCCCGGAGGCTGCCATTTTGAAGTCAGGCAGGCCGCTTGGGCGCTTTCTTACTCATTCAGGTGCCACTGGGGAGCCCCGGTCCTGTTGTCCCCTATGCCCCAGGTACCAGTCACCTTGTCTGGGCCCTCCAAATTCTCGAGCTTCCCCGGAAGTGTCCAAGCCCGTGGGTTAGTGTGGGGGGGGGCGTCCTTCTTTGCAACCCACAATGATGACGGCAAGGTTCCTCTCTGATCCTGGCACCCTAATCCTCGTTGCCCACCACCAGATATGCCAGCAAGGACTCAGCTCATCATTTTGTAAACAAGTGTTTGTAATATGCAAAAAACGAGTCTGCTGCGACACACTGCACTTAAGGAGCTTTCAGAGCACCTCCAGTAACGATCCCAGTAGAGAAACAAAAGTACATCACCCCCAGAAGAGTTCCTGGAGTTTCAGTTTCCTCGCGGGCCTGCCATTTTACAGTCAGGCAGTGAGCTGCGATAAGGGAGCAGATTGTTTAAGCGGCCCACTCTGAATAGAACTGCACAAATTGCCCAGGCGGCAGAAACCACGAGCAGACATGCTCTTCTCTTGCATTGAGCAGCAAATTTATAGACGGAAAGCAATTTTCACGATGTTCAGATTGCCACCATTTTAAGGTCGTAACAATAAAAAGATCACTGCTCACTTAGTCGATAACATTTATGAGCCCAATACCTCATCGGAAATTGTAATTATCCATAAGCATCTTGTCCCGGTACCTGGCACGGCTAAACATTTTCTTGCTGGTCAGTTACGGGCTTCCGCGTAGAGATCAACACGATCCGCCATTTTAAGCCCTCGCACTGCAGACAGAGCAAAGTCACCGATATCTGCCAGAGCTGAGTGGAATCGATAGCACCCTCAAGAGCAGCGTTCGAGGAGGAACTGAGAATGATACCGCTCCCCCTCTGCTTTAGTCCCAATCCGCTATCCGCACCGTGTCCCCCGGGCTGCCTCTCAGCCTGGCCTGGCTCAGAATGTAAAATCCGTGGCTGCAGATGGCCGGTTCCGAGTCCTTGCACCGCCGGACCCGTCCGTAGGGTCCTGGTAGGAGGCTTGAGCCTCTGCCTATGGGGATAGACACCGGCGCTCCGGCGGACCGCGCTGCGCTCTGGAGCGGGGTCAGGTCCGGCACCATAAATCCGAGTTCAGATTCGGGGACACTTTGGGGCATATCAACAAGGGCTTTATCTCTGCTTTTTTGGCTTTAAAAGCCAAAAAAGGAGAGATAAAACTAGCGCCCTATCAACAACAGGGTGCTAACATGCAAATTTGCATGTTAGCACCCTTTTACTCTACGCTTGTTCTTGCATCTCTAATGAGATGCAAAGGGGGCGTTCCAGAGTAAAATAATAGGAGAAATGTCGCTAAGCGACATTTCTCCTATTATCAAGAATGTCGCTAACCCTGTTAGAGACAAAAAAAGCAGCGCTAACCGCGGGTAACGCTGCTTTTTTACGTCTGGTATTTTCCTGACTTAGCCATGATATCCTATGGAAGGAGGATATCATGGCTAAGTTTGCCTGTCCCTATCAACAAGGTAACGTGAGATTATCGCTGGGTTTCCAGCGATAATCTCACGTTAGCCTGTTAGCGTGAGGATTTTTATCGCTATTGAGATAAGCGTTGCTAATAGCACGCTATCTCAGCGATAAAAATTCACGCTAGCCGGCGATAATTATCCTAGCGCTAAGTGCGCTTAGAGATAATTATCGCCGGTTGTTGTTGATATGCCCCTTTAATCGTAATACGCATCCTCTGCGTATTACGCCGCATTACTCCCCTGATGCTCCGATGAGCGGTCCGCCCTCTCTCACCTCTCTTGCCCGCGTTGCTGGTAGATGGAACCTGGAAGGTGTCAGTGTTGGACACCAGGGCAACGTCCAATGTCTAACCTCTGTATCTTCCATTCCACATTCAATAAACCGATCCTCTGGTTAACGAGCGTATCATTAGCTCACGCACCTACCGCTGAGATCAATAGTCGTGCATCTGTAGTTCCAGAGTGTGGTGCCTGCACGCTTCCCTGTCTCAATAATGTGTTTCCATGCAGTATATGACTGCGGTTCCTGTCCCCCTGTGCATGCATAGATGTCACTTGCATTGCATCCATGTGATGAGCTGGACCTGGAGAGAGAGGCGGCCCCAGCAGGGCGTGGTTTCTTCTGCACCAGTGGGTCATTGTGGGGCACTTTCATAAACTCCTTATCGTGGGATTTCCGGCTCCTTCGCCTCTTTACTGATGTGAACCGAAGCTGTCGTCATTACCGCGTGTGCCAACGTTTCAAAGCTGGAAAGTTCAGGAAACTGACAATGTATTGTCCCCCGAGCTAACACCGAGGGAGGCAGGCAGATAAAAAATGATGCACACCAGCAGTCAAGAAGAGGACAATGGGAGATTAAAAAGATATATAATCGGGAGAACGTATGTCTCCCACTGACTTCTATTGAAGGAGAGGCAAGTTCAGGCGGGAGAGGGCAAAATAAAGGCCTTGGCTTAAACAACCGGAGGTCTCCCGCCTGAATTGGGTCTGTTTGCATGTATGTTAAAAGAAAGCCATTCTGGGCTTCAACAATCAACATTCTCAGGCCTGAATCGGGTCTGCTGACATGAATGATCACTTATATTGGTGCATGAGTGTAGCGCAGCGGGGCCACGTGCCAGCTAGGCCACAATAGCGCAGGAATTAAGAGACGCAACACCGCGCTTTCACTCTCTTGGCCGGAAGACCCAGAGCGGTCTCCTGCCGTTTATTTATCCCCTCAGGTCGAGCCCGCCCGAGGGGTGTATGCGTGTGTGAAAATTGCTACATTGTGGGAGAGAGCCCTGGTGGCTCTCTACATCCCTCCTTTCTTTCGGTACCAGACCATCAGGTCCCCCCAGTTCATGGAGACGTATATACAAAGTCTTTCAGTCTTTGACTTGGCGCAGTGTTCGGCCGGAGACCATACTTCTGACTCTGGGAGCTGAAACTGACCGCTGCGCTGGACAGAACATTCCCGGACAAATCAGGTGCTTCATCAGGACGGGCTGACCCAGCCACGGGGGCAGTACCTTGGCTCACCCGTCCGGATGCCTCCATTGACGGACTCCCCATTCCAGGCAAGGCAGGTGGAGAGAAACTCGGGATTGCATCTGGATAGTCGGACACTTTGTGGCCAGGCTCATTCTCACCCGTCTTCTTGAAACTGGACACATTTCTTGTGATGGAGTGCTGTCCCTTCTCAGCATTGACCATGGTCCCTTGAACGCCCACGACGGTCTACACCTCCGGCTCTTGTAGGGTGTCCGAAACTTCCAGCCGGGGTGTCAGTCTTTGATCACTACCCGGTCTCCCGCTCTTAGCTGGGGCTCTTGTGCCCGATGGGCTTCGCTGGCCTTGTGGTTCGTCGTCTCCCTCCTTGCCTGAACCGCTTCATTGTCTCGCTCCGAGGGCACCCACGTCGGGTCTGACGGAATACTGTCTCGCGGGGGCCGCTTGAACAGCAGGTGACACGGCGCACACTTTGTGGTGCTGTGAGGCATCTGTCGATAGGCACCAAGTAATTGGTCCAGAGCTGTCTCGGCGTCTTCCCCTTGGTCCACGGCGATGCGCAGTGCTCGGTTGAGTGTCCGCATCAGATGTTCCACCTCCCCGTTGGCTTGAGGCCATAGTGGGGTGATCTTCCGGTGGCTTATCGCCTTGCTCTCAAGGTACTCCTGGAATTCTCGGCCTTGGAATGGAGGTCCATTGTCGAACTTTACTTCTTCGGGCAGCCCCATCATTGCAAAGGTCTTGTCTAAAACTCTCTTCACCTGAGGGAACGCAGTCGACGCCACCACCTCCACAATGGGGAACTTCGAAAATGAGTTAACCATGACCAGCATGTGACGTCCATCTGGGAAGCTTCCGAAGTCTAGGCTGACGTTTGCCCAGGGGGTCTCGCTAGATTCTTTGGTAATCACTGGCGCTGGCGCCGGATCTCCCCCGTGATCGTGCAGGCATGGCACTGTCTCACCATCTCTTCCACCATGGAGTCCATTAAAGGGAACCAGACCTTGTTTCGCAGCCTGGCCTTCGTCTTCGCCATCCCTTGGTGGCCAACATGTGCCAGTGTGAGAATCCTCTTCTGCAACCTTTCTGAAACCACAATCAGGTGTCCTCTCAGAACGACCCCTTGCTCCCCCACACTGAGTTTGTGGTGTGCTTGCCATATCTGTTGTCGTGCATGGCTGATCTCTGTCCGGAGAGGGTGGGTTCCATCCAAGAGGTGTGCCCATCCATTGTTCTCCATTGCAGCTTTCACCCGGGACAATGTCTCGTCTTCTTTGGTGGCACAGCCGATCTCCTCGAGCGTCATGGCCGTGGGGCACGCCTCTTGCGATACCATGTTCACAAACGCGTTAGCATCGCACGCATCCATTAAAGGATCTGGGGACGACGTGGTCTCCGGGTGGCGTGATAGGTAGTCGGCCGGGTTGTGGGCCCCGGGACGGTACACAACCTTGAAGTTGTATGACTGCAGCTGTACCGCCCACCGCTCAATTCTCGGAGGCGCCAGCCTGGATGAGCCCAAGAAGAGCGGGAGTAGAGGCTTGTGGTCGGTCACGACACTGAATTCTTGGCCGCACAAGTAGAGGTGAAAATGTTGGCACGCCCACTTATTGGCCAACGCCTCCCTCTCAATTTGAGCATATCTTGTCTCTGTGTCAGTGAGGGCCTTGCTTGCGTAGGCTACTGGCCTCCAGACCTCGGGGCTGTGTTCCTGAAGAAGAACCGCTCCCAGACCCACTGGGCTGGCGTCAACGATTAGTTCAGTGCGCCGCCCTGGATGGAAGTAGGCCCTCACCGTCTTGTCCAGCAGTCCTGCCTTGATGTCATTGAATGCTTTGTTGGCGACCCCAGTCCACTCCCACTTGTAATCATTGCGGGTGAGAGCCCGGAGCGGCTCCGATATGGCAGCAAGGTTTGGAATGAAGCACCCACAATAAGTGGCCATGCCAAGAAAGCTTCTTACTTCTGTGGGGTTCTTCGGTCTGCTGGCTGCTTGGATGGCCGCAGCCTTCTTGGGGTCCACTCGGAGTCCCTCCCGGGTGAAGGTATACCCAAAGAAATCAACAGTTTCTTGGTAGAACGAGCACTTGGACTTGTGGAGGGTTAACCCACAGTCTTCTAGTCATTTCAGAGTGGCTGGGAGATGATTGTGATGATCCTCTAGCGTGTCCGAGAATACCAGTATGTCATCACTGACGTTAATCACGCCCTGCAGCCCTGACAGTGCTTCTCTGATGGCATTTTGGTAGACTTCGGCTGCCGACGACACCCCAAAGGTGAGCCTCTTGTATCTTCGGAGGCCAACATGCGTCGAGAAGGTGGTGATATACCTGCTCTCAGGCTCGAGTTCCGGCTGTTGATAGCTGGCATTCAAGTCCAGCTTAGAGAACCATTTGGCTCCGTTCAGGTCAGCCACTTTGTCGTCCATGGTTGGAGTAATGTGACGTTCTCCTTTGACGGCCGTGTTTGGTAGCCTCATGTCCACGCAGAGTCGTATGGCTCCTGGCTGCTTGGGTTTGGGAGCCACAACCAGCGGGGACACCCATGGGGTTGTGCCTAAGACTTTCTCAATCACGTCAGCTCTTCTTCCACCTGCGGGCGAAAATTGAACGGCACCCTCCGGTGTCTGAGGGCGACTGGTCTCCCAGAGGGGTCAATGTGGAGCTTGAATTTTTTGCCCTTGAGTTTCCCTAGTCCTCTGAATAGAGCCGGGAACTCCTTCAAGATGGCTTTGGCGTGTGAGTCATGGATCTGGTTGGCAAAAAAGACGAGTCCCAGGTCTTCAGCTGTGCGGCAACTGAGCAGTGTCCCGTTTCTTCCCTCTGTGATGTAGAACCTGGTTTCCGTAGTGTACTTTCCGCTTGCGACTTTGGCCTGGATGACTCCTCAGAGAGGAAGTGGATTGGTCCCTCCATACGGGTAGATCCGGGCCCTGGAGGGCGCAAGCGGGGGTCGAGGTGACAGGCGGTCGTATTGCTCTGAGTCCATCACGTTGACAGAGGCGCCGGTGTTGATGAGGGCTTGCACAGCCGTGCCTTCCACTGAGACAGAGCACATTGGAGGTGGCCTTCGGTGACGGTCCGTCCTGCTGACATACGCCACCACAAACACCTCATCGTCATCATCTTCAAATGCAAGACATCGTTCATGCTGCTGAGCTTCTGCTGTCGACGGCGAATCGTCGAGAGAGATCTGGCGAACGCATTGTGACATGCCTCTTGGCTTCGATGGAGTTTGTCTGAACCGTCCGCTGCGGCAAACTTTGGCATAGTGATTGAGCCTACCGCAGCGGGAACATGTCTTCCCCTTCGCCCCACAGACAGCTGTCACTGAGTGGTCTTCTCCACAGTATCCATACGGACCTCCCGGTGGCAGCCTCGGTGCTTGACGAGCTGTGGTGGGGCGTCTTTGGATTGCCTCAACCCTCTCTTCTTTGATCGGCGGGTTCTTGTTTGCATGTGAGGCGGCAAGTGGTGTGTGTAAGGCAGCCTCCATTTCCTCAGCTCGGACATCCGACAGCTTGTGGGAGCGGGCCAGGACAAGAATCTCGTCCAGCAAGATTCCAGGCTGACGAAGGATCAGCTGCCGCAGGAGTTTGAAGCGGCATCCCAAGATGATTTGGTCCCGTATCTCCACCCAGTGGTCCGTGAAGGTGCACGTGCTGGTCAGCCGGCGCATCCGTGCGTAAAACATGTCGACAGACTCGGAGTCCATCTGCGACGCTCCCCGGACCTTGAACTTCTCGAAGTCGGGGTTGAGCTGGGGGTCAAAGTGCCTGTTGAGTGCGGCGACCGCTGCCTCGTAGTCGTCGTCGTTGCCTGTGTTGGGGAGCGTTTCGAAGAGGTCATAGATTTCCAATCCTCCGTAATAGATGAGAAGCAACCGTTTCACGGTGCCATCAGTTTCTATTGTCCCTTTGAAGTAGTGATTGAGCCGTCCAACCCACGCTTTCCATCTTGGTGCAGCTGTGGCAAGGTCTGAGGCTTCACTGAAAGGAGGTAGAGGTGCGACAGCTGTGTGGTTGTGCCCTGGGGGTGGTGCATTGGCACCCCTATCTGGATTGCTTCCTCCGGCTTGCTGGCTGGCAGCGCCAGCCGTCGGTGTGTTGCTCATCGTGACCGTGTGTCCGTGTGCAGGTGCGAGGGTGTGGCTTAGGTGCTGGAAGCTCGTGGGTGGGCGTGCGTGCAAATAAGTGGCCACGTGCCCCGGACTGTTCTGTGGCTTTGATGGCGTGCGGGAGGTGTCTTGCTCCCTGGCGCTGACTGGCAGGGGGACAAACGTGTGCACCAGGCCTCTGTATGTCTTACACATCTTTGCTTCTTATCCCAGTGTGCCCTCCACTCTTTCCTCTGTCCTTCAGATGCCAGGGAGGGGGGCGCTCCTCTTACTTCCCCCTCTTTTCTGCAGGTGTGAGCAGGCAGTCGGCGGGGCAGCACTGTCAGGGGCCTCGCAGCAAGTCGGGTCAGTGAGGGAGCTGGTGTCTGGCAGACGGGCCCAAACACTGGAAAGCGGCGTCAGAGAGGCAGAAGGCAACATTACCAGACTCCGAGCAGGTGTGCTCAGCGCAGGGAGCAGGAGGGGGGCGCCCCTGCCACAGCGAGGCACACAGTGGGACAGCTCTTGCACGGCGGGCACTCACCCCAAGCAGACGCAGCCACAGCGAGCGCCGCCAGCTGAACGCGCCCCCGTTTGACAGGGAGACGTGTGTGCGGGTGCAGGCACAGTGGCTCCTCCAGCGGGCAGGCAATGCGGGACACAGACGTCGCGAGGGCCCACAGAGACACCGGGGAGCTACAGAAGGCTGACGGGTCAGAGCAGTGCGGGTGGGCTCCGCGAGCTCGCTGCAGGTTGCCGAGCGGCTTCAGGCATCAGATGGAGCAGAGCGATGCGGGTGGGCTCCGCGAGTTCACCGCAGGTAGCTGTGCAGGCGGCGAAGCACGCATGGAGTGCGACCGGCCTCATCGCCAATGTAGCGCGGCGGGGCCACGTGCAAGCTAGGCCGCAGCAGTGCAGGAATTAAGAGA
Organism: Triturus cristatus; assembly: GCF_964204655.1. Classification (NCBI taxonomy): domain Eukaryota; kingdom Metazoa; phylum Chordata; class Amphibia; order Caudata; family Salamandridae; genus Triturus; species Triturus cristatus. The sequence continues at coordinate 8,264,552 of NC_140592.1, forward strand.
CGCGAAACCGTACTTTCACTCTCTTGGCCGGAAAACCCCGAACGGTCTCCTGCCGTTTATTTATCCTCTCGAGTCGAGCCCGCCCCGATGGGTGTATGCGTGTGGGAAAATTGCTACATTGTGGGAGAGAGCTCTCTACAATGAGGTTTTTTTTCACTCTGGTAAAATGAAAGGCTAAGTCAACTACAAAGATATTTAAACCTTTGGTCTTCAAGCAATATTAGGAATGTTGCCCACCAAACTATTTTAGTAGCCATATCTACCTGCAAAGCATATGTACTAGTAAAAGGGGTTAAAGCACCTGCTGTGTAGATATGTTTACCTCCAGGAACCTTTACTATTCTGCTGCTAAGAAATCTTAGGATGCTGTTCACTTACTGGGGAGATGTGTATACTTTGGTGGCTATAAGTTTTTTTTTTTTTTTTTGAAACCGTTTATTGCAATCTCAAGAATATACAAGCCGGCCGCTAGAATGACAGGAGCATATGACATACATACAAAAACACTGGGCGGTGCAGAGAAGCAAAATCAGGAGGTATCAGCGTCGTGGGCCACATCACTCTGACCCCACAATACGGTTTCATTTTATACACACAACACAAAAACCACACCCGCAAGGCATCCCGCAATCGAAAGTAATCAGCACGTGCTCCCCGGATGGGGAACCCCAGCCAGCAACAGGAGTCTAAAGAGGGGAAAGGGAACAGATCGAGGACTGGGGGAACTCCGTGCTCGGGGCTATAGAAAGGAGTCAACTAAGGGGACGGGGCTGGTGAGGCCGCAGGCAGCAATGGTGGCGCGCAGATACCCCCGCGGTAGGCATTCCAGGGGCCCCATACTTTCACCCATGCCCCAGGCTTACCCCTCGCCACATACACCACCTTTTCCCGGAACATGCACCAATCCATATGTTCTTTCCAGGCCGACACCGTCGGGGGCCTCTGGGATCCCCACAATTGAGCAATGTCACGCTTAGCTATCATATATCCCAGAGTCACCCATCGCGTTTGCGGGACCGAGTGGCTACAAGTTTAAGTAATAGATTATCTTAGGGGTTTAATTGGCCTGCTGGAAAGAACTGCATGTAGCATGCACAGCAGGTGTTTGAGTCCTAATAATAATAACTATGCAGCAGAGTGGGTTTCAGAACTTTTAATAGATCATTGTGCAACTTGTATAGCACCAGTTCCTGGAGGGGTTTATGCGCCTGCTGCAAACATCTGCTTGTAACCAGCAGAACCTATTTTGAAATCCTCGAAGAGCTCGCTCAAAGGTTCATTCTACTGAGAACAATCAGATAATTATTGTAGGGTTGAGTAGTAATTCACACGTAATGTTCACACCAAAGTAATTAAATTCACTCTAATAACTTATGCACTTTATACCAAAGGTCAGCCATTTCTAAGACCTATAAATAATAGGTGATGTTATCATCCGGTTCAATTAGTATCTGATTACCTTTATATATACGTATATATTATACCTATAGTTACTTTCAACCAGTCCTTTTCGCCTGTTTATCTTCTGTTGTATCAGTCATATTTTCTGATGCGTTTCCCACCCACATTAGCGGTTGACTAACTGGTCAGCGAGTGAGTTAACCGTACTCTTTCACAAGGAGCGCATCCATGCATAAAGTAGTTCTCTTCAGTACTTTTTTCAAATAAAAAAAATGTCTTTCTTTACTCAGTTTTTTCTATGTATTGTTGAAGACTGACAGCTCATCAAATAATAATAGTTTTATAAAACCCTTGGCAAACAAAACAAGCATTGACAACATTGAAAGGCTAGCAGACTACGCTATGGAGGCAGGATGCCACTTAGAAAATCCATTATTACTGTCACCCCTTGCATCTTGGGTATTATCAGACATAGAACCCAATTTATATCTTGACGGAAAGCCAGTTGTTCCGCAAGGATGACGTAGTATGTTATTTTGTTCCCCTGATGGAAGAACCGCCCACTGAATTTATAAATGACCCCCAAGCTGGCAGTCGCTACAACGCATCTGCAGGAGCCGCCATCACTGCGGGTCCTGTCAATTCTCTTAGCTGTTCGGTGTAAGGCTCGATCAACATGACGGAGCCTGCAACAAACAGTTTTCTTTTTTATTTTCAAAACGAAAATCCTGAAACAGGTCTTTCTTTTTGAAAATAAGAAAAAGAAATGCCCCCCTGGCCTTGGGAGTCATCATCCATTCCTTTATCGCTGTCCTGCACCACCAGGGTTTGCCAGGCAGTGATGGACAGTAGGAAATGGTTATATGTCCGACCATCCAAACTGGGTGGGCAGACGTGGTCATTTGTCCGACAAACCTTACTCCGTCAGAAAGGTTTGGCTATGGCGGAGACAGAGTAGTCTGTAGCTAAACCTAGGGTCTGTCCGCATCTCAATCGGGTGGGCGGAGCATTATCTTAGCAGTAAGCGTACTCCGTTGCAACATAGTATGCTTCCCACCAAAATGTACTACTTGTGATGTACTACATGTGAAATACAAGATAATTACTTGTGAAATACTTTTTAATATTAGAGAGTGTGTGAAGTTTTCATAATAAGTTATTTCTTGGTAACTTGTGCCCTGTCTCAAGACCGGCTGAGTTTGGAGGCATGTTTACAATAAAGTGGCGCAACGCGGGTTAGCTTCAAAATAGCTAACGCAGCGCTGCATCACTTTAGAAACGCAAGGATGCACAATATTTACAATAATACGTGCACCCCTACATTTCTCCCTGCGCTGGCGCCAACACAGGCAACCTTTCACCTTAGTGCAGGGGTGCCTGCATTGGAGGAATAATTGTTTATGTGCAATTTGCTGTTTCTTTGTGTGGTGCACAATGCAGCACACATAGAAACCGCAAAAACAAGGATAAATAAAGCATTTTTCATCGTTTCTCCATGTTAAAACCAGTTTTTCCCCGGTCTTAATTCTGGCACTGCCTCCTAATTATGCCACCTTGTAAATAGGGGGCAGCATCAAAATCAATGGGTGTTGTGATAGAATGCCCACCGTAACACCCATTGCCCACCCCTCTCACACTAAGTATAGCGTGAAAGGGTGCCTTATTTACAAGGCAGTGTTAAGCCACGTTTAGGCGAACCCCCTATCACCACAGAAACATCATGAAAAGTGACGCTCCTGTGGCAATAGGGGCTTGTAAATATGCCCCATTGTCTCCTTGACAATGTGCAACAACCAATGCAAACAGCACCTTACCACCCTACTCATAGGAAAAACACAGTATGTGTTTATCAAGCAGCCCATCATTAGAAAAAAACAGAGGCATAAGGCACTAAAAATCTTGTTTTAATAAAAAGCAGGGGATTTATATAGGCACACTTGTTCTACATATGCGAGAAGGAGGCAGACTGTTTCCCTGACAATGAGCACTGTAAACAATATCGGATTACGTGACGCTCACACGGCGCAACAGACACGCATTGATGGTATGCGCATGACGCACAAACACGCTAGGGTCAGGCCCACCCTCGTGGGGTCGAACAACGGTCACGGAAATTGGCGCAAAGTGGGAAAAGAGGAAAATGAAATCCTATTTAACGGAAGATCCCATCTTTAGGGAGGACCTGGCTTGGTAGTTTGGTCTGGACTGTTTCCATGAGGCACAGCGTCAAGACTGATTTGCATATGGCTGGGTTCAAACTGGAATGGCATGGTGAGCAAAAAAACGATGGATTTACGCCCAGATCTCTGTACTGGGGTGAATGTATGACATTGTTCTGCATTCTGTCCATCAACTGTTGTTTTTGCATTTGTCACCCCGAGTGGGACGGGTATGCTCAGACGTGGGTCCCGTGCTCTCCATGCCACTGGAATAAAGCTATCCTGGCTGAAGAGGGGTGAAACCCCGAAACCGGTCCCAGGATGCTTGTTTCCAGTCCAGGGAGGACCTGGCTTGGCAGTTCGGGCTGGACTGTTCCCATTGGGCCCAGGGTCAAGACTGATTTGCATATGGCTGGGTTCAAACTGGAACGGCATGGTGAGCAAAAAACGATGGATTTAGGCCCAGATCTCTGTACTGGGGTGGATGTATGACATTGTTCTGCATTCTGTCCATCAACTGTTGTTTTTGCACCCATCCTTAGTCCACCAGATGCAGGACTGCTAAGGCTGCGACGTAAGTGAAATACGGGGAGCCTGAAACTCGGGTAATTGTCAAAGTACACACTCTGTCTAACAATAACTTTCTCACTAACAACAGAGTGTGACTACAGGGAGTATCCTAGGGAGCAAGAGGCCAACTAATGACAAGTCAGTTGTTCATTTATTAGTTATTATTTCGCAGCAGCGGTCTGTGCAGGTAAGAGCGGTGGGGCGGTGGGGTCGGGTGGGGGGGATTTCGATGGATGATGAGGGGAAATTAATTATTTATTTAATTTTCCCTCTTCATCATCCGTTGAATTCCCCTACCCAGTCCCACTGCTCTCACCTGAACGGGCTGCGGTTGTTATTTCGTCTTTGACAACACACCTCACGGTTTGATTGCAAAAAATAATTGTGTCAGCTCTATATACCACACCTAGTGACAATATGAGAAACCAATTACCACATATATTTTAGTTCACTTTGATAGCCAAGATAAATTAGATATACACTGCATGTGGTGAGATACCTCCCCCTTTTTCATGCGCATGGGAAAATGCGCCTCAGTCTGAGTAAGTGAAAAAAGGCACAATCACTCGATGACTCCACAAAATGAATGAAATGTTACACATCCTGATTCTGATGTCAGCTGTGGCTGAACACTCACATGTACACATGTGAGAATGTGAACTCATATCACATAATAACGTGAAATCTGAGTGCTCCAAAATATAAATTATGGTGGTTTTGTCTGAGCATTTGTATGTTCATAAGGAACCCTCTTCACTGAAAAAATGTTATAACACAGATCAAGATACTATAAATTGGCAATCCAGTAGTGAGGAGTAACAGTGGTCAGATACCCTATGATTGAGCAGGGGGTAGCACGCTTATTCGGTCTCATCCTGGGTGAGCGTAATAAGGCAAAACGAGTCTGTTTCCGCGCTAATAAAAAGTAAGCGTCAATTACTTCATTCTAGAGTTGGTTTTATCTGTGCACTTATGTGTTCAATAAGAATGTGAACCCTATTACATAAAATACGCTGTATCATAGTACATGAAACTACAAAGGTATATATCATATGTTTTTTTCAAATTAAGGAGCACAAGGAAGTAAGTGACTTACCTGGCTCCACACTTTAGTTTTACTTTTTGCGCAACATTATGTCTTACAGGACATATACATAGAGGTACTGTCTTCTAAAATGTCGGGGGGTTTTAAGTACCTACCGCAGACACCCCACACTTGCATGCCTTAGGACGCATGCTAATTTTCAGATATTGGTCCTGATGAAAGCCACACTAACCCTGATAGGCACATGAAGATAGCTAAAACATGTAGAGCACACCTGGGACAAGTGGGAGCAACTTACTATCCCACATCTATCCACCATTGTTTTTAACATTGACCGAGAATACCACAAATGAAATCACGACTTTTGAGAGGGAATTGCGAGCCAATTTTAAATCTCCACTTCACTCTAACACACACACAGTCACAAGTTCACCCCCAAAAAACCCAGCTCCGCTGTAATCGGGCATCACAGCACACCCTGGAAGCTCTCGGCAGCCAGGGTGGGAATTCAATGGTGAAGCATGTCACCAACCAGGTATGTGAGTAAGAATTCTTTTAAGACACCCTGTGGGTTCCCAGTCACTGACTCTTTGGATGACAGACAGAAAGTGTAGAAACAGAGGTAAAATAGGTAGGAAATATGAAGGTTGGTAGTCACCAATTGTTAGAAATGGGATTTCTGGTCGGCTAGGGCATGTGCCAAAGTCGGGCAAAAACCACCACTCTAGTCAGGATAAAAAAGTTACACTCCTAAAGTAACCCCTGCTCAGCCCCTTGGTAGCTTGGCACGAGCAGTCAGGATTATCTGAGAGGCAGTGTGTAAAGCATTTGCACATAACCAACAGTATTACAGTGTAAGCACTACAAAAGGACACCACACCAGTTTAGAAAACTATCCAATATTTTTATATATTTAAGATAAGACCAAAAATGATAAAAATCCACAATACAGTAGTAAAAAATCTCCAATTATCAAAATATGCTTGAAAAATAGTTCCTTGATGTCAATATCTCCATTCGGGGCTATCATGGTGCCGTAAGCAAACAAATCCAAACAGTTCTGGCTGACCGCGGGGTCGCGGGCCAGCTACGGTGTCGGAAAGACCTGCAAACAGTACCTTTTAGAAATGCAGGGCGACAGTGACCTCTTGTTGCGCTTCCGAAAGCAAGACATCCGCAGGCGTTGGTTCCGGAGGTTGGTGCCTGAGTCGTCGGGGCCCCTGAATTCACACGCGTTGCAGGTCGATTTCCCCTCCGTTGAAGTCAGGAGCGCGGGCATCAGCAGGCGTCAGGTGCTACGGTGCAAAGTGCAGCGGGGCGGTGTGCGGTGCCCTCAGGTCGTGGTGCGAGCAGCGGCTCGGTGGCGGCATCAGATGAGGTGAGGTGAGGTGAGACCTGGGTCGCGGTGCGAGGTGAAGGCCAGGCAAACTTCTCAATTCACATACATCCTTTTTGAATCAAACCATTGGTCAGTGTGTTCTCTTTGTCACTCATCAATGACACATGAACTTTCCTCCCAGGTGTATGTGTGATTCAAAATAATACTTGGTGGTACAACCCTAAAATGTTCAACCCTTTTTCGCCACATACACCTTGCAAGAATACTTCTCCCTTAAAACTGTAGAGAACACTTCAAATAACCTATCAGGTATTTTTTTAAATGATATCAGTGTCCTGTCGGTGGTAATAATTTCTTAGTCCTCTCACTTGTTAGTAAACAACTTAGTAATTATTGTCATCTTTGCACTTGAATCCATAAGCAAACTTTACCTTTTATCATCCACTGCCATTTCGCCATATTGATCAATACACTCTGATTCATCTCCTTCATGCACCATTAATACCACTTCTTTAGTATTTTCATATAAATCACACCACTCATCTTCATTTTCATTCTGTGTTACAACACCTACCTTGGTTTTGTTACTTTGGCATACTTTTGCAAAATATCCAATTTTGCCACAGATGAGACAAGTTGCACTCTTCGCTGGACACGGCCGATCTGTAGGTGTGTGATTGGGATATCTACATCAAAAACAGACATACTTTTGTTTGAAAATTGGGTTTGGTTTTCTATCAGTCTTGTACCCTCCTTGTCTTTGCTTCATTGACCCTTGTTTCCATGTAGTTATTTTATCTGATATAGCACTTAACCAAGAATTGTCTTTCACAATAAATTCTTTGGATGCTTTGTGAGGAATCTCAATACTTTTCACAATGTCAATAATCGCTGCTAATGACAGATTCTGTAGAGTGAGTAACTGCTCTTGGACTGTTTTGTTCCAACACCTTACACTGACCTGATCTCTAAGTAATTGAACCATGAACTCCCTAAACTCACAGTCTGCAGATAGAATGCGTAACGCTGCAACATATATATTTATCGACTCCTCCCGGTGCTGCTCCCTGGTGTAGAACTTGTGCCCATTTCCTATGGGACTTGATTGTATGTCAAATTGTTTTCCAAATTCTGCACTGCTTTCTGGGATTCATCCAACTCATTTGCATCCTCTGAGCCATCATGCACTTCTGCAGGCAAATGTTCATATATTGGTTGTCCCAAAAATCTCAGATTATGCTCCAATAGGAACCTTTTCTATTCTAATACCTATTTCCCCCAATAGCTCCTAGTTATTTTGTAAACTTCCTGAATCAGGTTTATCATCTGATAGGAGGTTCACCTGGTGTCTGCAAAAATGGCAGTGGTGCACTCACCCCCTTCCTCTCAAGTTATTTACTTTGTTCCTTGTACAACCCGGAATTGAATGTATTCATCCGGCCAACTTAAAACTGTACGCATAAACCAATGTTCATTAACATACTAATAGTGCACATCACAATTTTAAAATAGTGTGCACATGCTTGTAAGCAACAATACAGGCAACATGTAAATATACATAAACTATGTAGGAAGGTGTAATCTGACTGCATGGTTACCCCCACTTTTTTCCTGGTGTTTTGCTGGTTTTCGACTTAGTTTGACCAGGATCCTGCTAATTAGGACCTCAGTCTAGCTGCTTTCTCCCTAAATTGATTGCATGTACTTTACGTACACTCCAGATTGAATTCTGTACCCAGGGCATAGGGAGGACCTGGCCTGGCAGTTCGGGCTGGACTGTTCCCATTGGGCACAGGGTCAAGGCTGATTTGCATATGGCTGGTTCCAAACTGGAATGGCATCGTGAGCAAAAAAACGATGGATTTAGGCCCAGATCTCTGTACTGGGAGAATGTATGACATTGTTCTGCACTCTGTCCATCAATAGTTCTTTTTGCATTTGTCACCCTGAGTGGGACTGGTATGCTCAGACGTTAGTCCCGTGCTCTCCATGCCACTGGAATCAGGCTATCCTGGCTGAAGAGGGGTGAAACCCAGAAACCGGTCCTAGGATGCTTGTTTCCAGTCCAGGGAGGACCTGGCCAGGCATTTCGGGCAGGACTGTTCCCATTGGGCACAGGGTCAAGACTGATTTGCATATGGCTGGGTCCAAACTTGAATGGCATGGTGAGCAAAAAAACGATGGAGTTAGGCCCAGATCTCTGTACTGGGGAGAATGTATGACATTGTTCTGCACTCTGTCCATCAATAGTTCTTTTTGCATTTGTCACCCCGAGTGGGACGGGTATGCTCAGATGTGAGTCCCGTGCTCTCCATGGGCACAGGGTCAAGACTGATTTGCATATGGCTGGGTCCAAACTGGAATGGCATAGTGAGCAAAAAAGCGATGGATTTAGGCCCAGATCTCTGTACTGGGGAGAATGTATGACATTGTTCTGCATTCTGCCCATCAATAGTTCTTTTTGCAAATGTTGGGCGCCACTCCTTTTCCAGCACTGTAACAGTCAATTGTGTGCGTCACTGAAATGCACACCAAAGATGGCTTCCAATCTGCACCGCAAACTTTGAGCGCCGTTCCTGTTCCAGCACTGTAGCAATGTGCGGGTCACTAAAAGACACACTGAGCTTCTTTATCAGCTCATGCTGCGCATGATCGCCCACACTCCTGTAACCAGCTAGCATTATAATGCATGAGAGCCTTGCACCCAGCTGGAAATCGTTTGTAACTATAGACAGTGAACACACACTCCAACCGTAAGTCTCAACAGGGTGTCTCTCCATTATTGGTATTGAACTCCCACAATTTATCTACCAGCCCTATCCCATCTTTGTCACCAAATTGTGGAAGTTCAATATCAATAATGGGTAGACACCATCCTGTAGATTCAGGGAGATGTTTATTCTATGTCAGGACCAGAGGCAAGGTTTATGGATTACTTTCTTCACTCTTTATTAACAGCATGTTCAAAGATAAAGTAAAAATGTCAGGAATCCGGTTCGTGCGCCTTCATGGCCTACATCACCCAGAAGGCCACGGGACTAGGGGAGGAGCCGCGCGTATAAGAAGTCGCTCCGCGCACAGCACGCTGTGCGTAATTCCTGGTTCGAGTCCGTCATTTGATTTCGTTCGGAGCTGGAAACGTTCCGAGTCCCGAAAACCCGCAGCGACAGTAGTCCGCGTCCCGTAATCTTCTAGTGGAGGCGGCCTGCCTTTTCAGCCAATCCCGTAGCAACCGGAGTACAACCGCAAGAGTAAGTCGACACGAGTGCCAATGAGCGGTCCTCGGCTGCTGCAAGTTAAGTGTATTATTGCCCCCGTATTGTCCGATATCATGTTCCGCGCTGGAGCGCTGTTTTTTTTTGGTTTAATTCCCCCCTCCCCGGAGGAACTATAGTGCTTGCCAGCAGGGTACGGGGGAGCAACGAGTTCCATTTTGATGAGCATGGGTTCTGAGTGCGGTGATGAAACAGCGGATATTTAACCGGAACCTCCCGTGTATTTAGCTTGGGGCGCCTCTGCCCAGAGAGCGGTGACTTAAACGCGGAGAGCTCTACGGAACCATTATTTAGAATTAAGGGGGGGGGGTGCCTCATTGGATTCAATCTCCCGTGTGGAGCCTCAAGCGGACCCTCGCCCCTTCCTTATTGGGGCTTCTCAGACCACAGTACCCTGCTTGTATGTGCGGACTTTACTGATCTTGGAAAGGTTCTTAATAGCCAGTAAAGAGAACAGTTCATTGACACTGAATTAAGGGGAAGTTTGTCGTTCCTTCACTCACCTGAAACGTGTGGTTATGTGGTGTGTGAATGAGGAATCTAGTTTCTTGGGCTGCAAAGATATGGAGTAATATTGTTGCACCACTAAATTGAGATGTAGAATTACGTTCCTGATCGCAGGCAGAACGTAGCATTGTTCCTAGCGAGAATTGATGAGTGTAGTTTTTACTGCTGCTTTGTTTTCGTTTGTGTTTTTTGTGATTTTCTTTTATAGTTTCTACTCCCCACTGTTCCCTTCTTTCCCTTCCCTCACTTGATCGCTCTCACCTTCCGTGCCATAAGTGCAGGAGTTGGGGATGTCAAGGGGGGGATTCCCTATAGCATCGCACGAATCCTGAGGAGTGTTAGACAGGGGACGGAAACGTAACAAAAAAAACATATCACTGAACTACAACTCCCATGAACACTAGGAGTAACCATGGCCACCAGCAGTCCAATCACATAGCAGTCCGATAGTCCATATAATAATGCTGGTGTCGTAGTCCTTCCTCTTTCTTCACTGCTGCCTCTTCAGTTAAGTCACTTCATTCCTTCTTTCTGCCTTTAGTAGATACATTTAGGGATTAATTGATTGTCTATTATGATTTTTTTCATGCTAAATTGCGTCAAGCTCTGCGAGCACTCTCATCTCAGCGGTTTCACTCCGCTTCAAGTCACTGCTCAGGAGGATCTTTGGCCGAGCGCGTCTTTTCTTTATCCCACGCAAGTGCTCTAGATGGCGCTGTTTCACGCATCCAATGTATTTTATTGCACCACAGAGCAGTTAGGAGCGCTCTGGTAGTCGTGTTTGCGCTTGGGGGATTTGAGTGGCCCCCCGCTCGTGCCTACTTCCCTCCCAACCCTCGCCTGACACTGCACAGCGGTAAGAGAGAAGGGCTTAGCCCATACATATATACATATATTTATTTTCTCATATTGCCTTTCACTCAGGTGACCTCTCTTGGCAACTATTGGTAACTCCAGTCAGAATTTAAGAACACCGGTGAGGGGGCTGACCTCCTTAATTTCAGGGTGTATCTTACTTATGCTCTTACCCTCCTTTAAAGATGCAGTCCCAGCGGGACCTCGATTACGCACCCTCTCACTCCTCTGAGGAGTAATGCCCCCCCAACGGCGTCTTCCGGCAGGGGTGGACAAGCTACTTTCTAACCCGATTGCACAGGTGCTGGACCCCTGCAGGAGACCGTCGATAAACTGTCTGTCCAGGTCTTCAAGGGCACAGGGATACTGGGAGATGGGGGGGCTGGGCAGGGTGGGGCTGACACTAGTTCACCCATGTAAGTCTTTCACAAGAGAGTGCGTACGCTCAAAGAGGCAGCCTACTGGGAGGAAGGCCTACCCGGGGTTACCAGCGACAAGTTCGCCACAGATTTCGACCCTGAAGAGGGATTTTCCGACCTGGGTGAGGGTGATTTTGAGGAAGAAAAGGGTTCCTCTGACAAGACACAGGATTTGGACAGGTTTTGGCGCTCACAGTCTACCAACTTGGACCCTTGTGATGAGGACAGTGCCCCTTCTGACATGTTTGACCCCAAAGGTATTTTTAGACCGCGTTCTGCGGAGTGGGTACTTGGCAGGAAGGGGGCTGAGTACGTGGGCAACAAGATTAGACAGTCCCTGAGCAAGGAGGTGAGAGCCCACCAGCCATCTCTGGCCGACAAGGTCACATCTACCCCGAGATAAATCCCAAGCTGTGCACCTTCTTTAGTAAATATATGAGGGACCCCAAGAAGGGGATCAATAGATCCTAGAGAGCCTGCCAGGACAAGGTCCTGGACGTGGTGGGACCATTAACAAAAATTGAGCTCGCAGAGCAGTCAAAGGAGTCAGGTCAGTCTCTTCCCACGGACGACTTGGCAGGTGGGCGCAGAGGGCGGTATGCCTCCTGGGCAACACCAACTGCGCCCTCACAGCAGAATGTTGTTGCTCTCTCCTTCTGAACATAGACCCTAAGTTGAAGGCGTTGATGAAGAAGATCTTTCCTGGAAAGGATTTTGTCGGGGCTGGAAGAGGCAGAGGTTGCTCTTCCGGCCGCCAATCCTGCCAAGGCCCTAACAGAGCCCGGGCAAGATGAAACAATGGCTGGCAGGATGCCCAAAAAGGAACCTTCTACCCCTCCCATGGCGGAAAAGGAAAGAACAACTGTGGCCGCGGAGGGGCCCTCAACAACTCCAGTGGTTACAGTGGTAAGCACCAATCGGTTAACACCCCTTCATTTGGGAGGGAGAATAACCTCATTTTCTCACAAGTGGGCAGAGATCACCTCAGACCTTTGGGTGCTGGAGACAGTAATGGTTACCACATAGAGTTCTACGGAACTCCAATACAAACAGTTCAACCCCGTCCACTGTTTTTTCCTCTGTGACAACCTGGGCCCATCCAAAGGGAAATGCGTGGACGATATAGACAGTGGCGGCTGGTGACATTTGAAAGTGGTTGGCGTAAAATTATCACAGTACTGCACTGAAGCGAGCGTAGTGAGCGAGCCTAAACAACCTACGGGTGGTTCGGGGGTCCTCTCCCGAGAAAATTTTGAAAAGAATGTGAATAAATGTAGCATTTTCAAGCAAATATGAGGAAGCAGGAAGGTTAATAATGCAATACACCCAGCTTATTACATTATCTAACCAATGCATTTGTATGTTAAACTGGTACCAATAAGGCAACATCTTTGCAGAGACTGTTAGTATGTAAAAATGTCAAAATAATAAAGTATTAGATAATATACTTCATTACGCTGCAGACTTTTTTTGCTCCATAATTTCGTTAACACTGCGGCGTAATTGTTTCCTCCACTGCTGCATAATTCCAGGGCCCAAAGCAGGTAGCACACTACTGCTGAAACAAGGCCAATGGAGGTCCCAAAGGGTGAGGTGGACTGGCCTCAATGGTCCTGTGACCTCAGTGACGGAGTCACTGCCGCTCTAGGATGTGCTGCTTAATAGGCCTGCCCGCAAGACAGGAGGCGAACTTCGGAATGGATTGTGGTGGACAGGCCTTCAAGGTTAACCCACACTTGCCTCCGCTAGGGTCTAGGATCCACCTGCAGGTGCTAAGACACCAGGGCTTCTAAGGTCTAGCAAGGCCTTCTCAGGTCTAGCATGGGAATGTGCTCCCTCAGGAGAGTGGTCTGGTGGACTGGTCATGAAGGCTGAAACTGGTTCGCCAGTTCCAAATTCAGCAGCTCTGGCCGTAGTGCCACATCCTGTCCCACACTGAACACGTTACTGCCCCACTGAGAAACTCACACTTCCTTCAGCTGAGCTACAACCCAATTGTGCCCCGCTATAAACACCTGGATGCGACTCAATTCAAATTATGCACTAGACGACAGTAATATGCTGCCGGGAAAAAAAAGTAACAACATCCTGGAAAAAGCAAACACTCAAAGGGAATGCAAAATTAGGTAAAGTATGTGAAATGCAAGCAGGTACAATAAACAACATGGTTACCTTAAAGCTTTTACACTCATTCAGAAATCACTGAGTGATTTTGCCTGAAAAGTCAAGGACGTGGCTACAGGGCCTAGAAGGTACCGGTTTGTGTCCATTGCGTATATCCTTACAAAACGTAAGAAGTATGGTTTAAAAAGACCACTTCCATGAACACATAGGTGCGGTACACATTTTGTTTTCCAATCCACCCATCAACCAGGTTTTGCAGTACCTCTAGGAATGGTGCACTTCCCCACCCAGGGAAAACAATGATGGTCAAAAAAGAGACAAGAAAACAAAGCAGAGTGGCGCTAATGAATTTGGGTGTGAATAAAATCAATCTAACCTATTTGTGACCACTCTGTATTGCTTTATTTAGATATTTTTCATATATTGAACATTTTATTTCTCTCTGTCCTGCGGCTGCACTTTGGAATAGAATGATATGTCAAGCAAAAGTGTTTTTCTGTTTTTGGATCCATTTCACAGGGAAACAAATAAACGAAAGTAGAGGAAAAAAGAGGGTAAGAGTTTCAGAAAGACAGAAAGAGAGGGAAGAAGAGGAAGAAAGAGAGGGACGTTTGTCTCACCCAGCTGTCTTTCTCCAAACTGCCCTCTCCCTGGGTCATTAAGAGAACCTTTCCCCGCCTGTGCTCTGCTTTGGTCCGACACCCCCCTCTCCCGAGGAGACCACCACAAAGAGGCCACTGAGTCTGCGGACATCCATCCATGCAGCGTTAACAATTGGATATCAGTGGGTGTGGGCATGCGGATTACAGAGCAGGGGTCTCCTGCCTCAAATATATGGCTTTGGTAACACCGAAGGGCAAGCCGCGGGAACACGGACCTTCGAGCACTCAGTCTTGCTGTACTCAGTGCACAGCACTGATGGCAGAGAGCTGTATTGGGTAAGATTCATCAGGGTGGCTCTCAATGACCAGTTCGGCCTCTGTACTCCGGTTTACATCGAACCTGTGCGGTTCGGGTGTCTCGCCTGGGTTTATGGCCTCCTGATCATGCGATGACACCACTCACTGCGAGAGCCAGGCCCTCCAAGACCTTCAGAATCTGCCCAATAGCCTTACAGTCCATCAGTTGATGTCCAGAAAGTGGCCCAGTCTTTATACTCAAGATGAAGAACGGGCAGAGGCAGGCTTCACGGGGCTCTACAAGGAAAGATATCAGCGCAGTCTCCCCAGTACTGGTAAGAATACCTTTGAGACAAACCTGAAACACTAATGAATCAATGAAGAGATTGCTCTAGGAAGGAAATTACCTTTGAAGGAGAAAAGAAAGGAGAGAAAGAAAAAAATAAACCAAGAAAGAAAAAGGGGAACAAGGAAAGAAGGAATGAGAAGCATCAGAGCAGGAGAAGTGGACACTGTCCTCGACTTCTCTGGGCAAAAAGTTAAGAACAGAGTCCTTTTCCATGTCTGTTCACCCGCCCGTCCTCTGACGGCCACAAACGCCAAGCCTCATCTATAAACCGTTGCTATTTTTGCCGTCCTGAGGCGCGTTTTATCACAGAAATAACCCCAGTGAAAGAATCAAAACACAACTCGCACTACACCACAGTGCAAACAAAGTACTTTAAAAATAAAAAGAGGGAATGCAGAGCGCACACCCCGTGTGCTCTTCAACACCCACCCGACGCCATACACATCGAGCACCACACAACAGTGGTGGGCGGCGGGCATGACTGAGGAGGGGGGGGTACGCGCAGGAAGGGGGGTGGGTCGTGGTTTAATTTAATGATAAAACTTACCAGGCATCTCCTCCAGTCCCGAGTTGCATCACGTCCCCTCTGCAAACAAACTTCTCCCAGCTCTTTCTTTTGCCGCTCAACAGAAATACCAACTACCAAATCAGGAGACTGGATGCGACGGGGGGCCGGGCGGCTGGCATTTGATAGGGCATGGGGCGACTTTACGAAAAACACGTCACCGCCCGAGCAGGAGCCTATCTCCAGACTCCTGCACTACACTAGGCATGCGCAGCATGCCCAATGCTTTGTTAATGTGAGTGACGGGCTTTGCTCCTCTCTCACATGCGCAGACAGTCCATCTTTAGGACTCCTGCTATTGGCTGCGTGCGCAGTGCCTTGACACATGCGCACTTTCACCCCTGAAGCACAGGCCGGCCCGGAAATGTAAACAGATGAATTGTAAAAGCTGTCAATTCGTCTGCTCGGCCTGATCGCTCACACACCTCCCGCCTGCTCCTTACCTGCTGGACCTCCTGCTGCCGCCTGCCGCCTGAGCCACCACAGGGCCGCCGAGCGCCGCCCCAGCCGCCACAGGGCCGCCAAGCGCCGCCACCGAGCCCCCTGGTTCCCGCCGCTGCCCACGAGACCCCGCCCCCCCGCCCGCCGATTGGTTCCCGCGCTCCCCGCCTCCCCGCAGACCCTCCCTCCCGGCTCCCCTATTAAGGGGACCCTCTCCCCCGTCCCAGGTGTGACCACTGTGCCCTCGGCCTGGTCGCTCACACACCTCCCGCCTGCTCCTTACCTGCTGGACCTCCTGCTGCCGCCTGCCGCCTGAGCCACCACAGGGCCGCCGAGCACCGCCCCAGCCGCCACAGGGCCGCCAAGCGCCACCACCGAGCCCCCTGGTTCCCGCCGCTGCCCACGAGACCCCGCCCCCCCGCCCGCCGATTGGTTCCCGCGCTCCCCGCCTCCCCGCAGACCCTCCCTCCCGGCTCCCCTCTTATGACGCCCCCAGAGCGACCGCGCAGCGGATGCGCGCAGCGGGAGCACCGATTGAGCGCCGAAGGTGCGCCAAAGGTAAGCCCGTCCGCGCCTGGACCGCGCCCAGTGCCAGGACCCCTGGCCCCAGCAGACCCCAGCCCACCCGCCGGACTTACGATGCCGCCACCCTCAACGCACTCAACACCGGCCGAACCCCCGGGTGCTACCGAGCCACCCCGAGACGCACCCACGGACCCTTCAGCTGCCTCACCTGCAAGTTCACCTGCATCCGGACCTGCCCCGCACCAGCACCCGCCAAGCCGAACACCAGCAGCAACCACCTCAAGTGCATCCTGCTCAACACCCGCTCCGTCCACAGACACGCCGTTCAACTCTGGAACCTCCTCGACACCACAGCTCCTGACGTTGCCTTCCTCACGGAAACCTGGATGAACGACTCCTCAGCGCCCGACATCGCCATCGCCGTCCCAGAGGGCTACAAGATCATCCGGAGAGACCGCGACAACCAGACTGGAGGAGGCATCGCCATCATCCACAGAGACACCATCCGTATCTCGACCAACGCCGACAACACCCTGACATCCGCCGAACACCTGCACTTCCAGATCCACACCGACCCCAAGACCACCCTCAGAGGCACCCTGATCTACCGACCCCCGGGACCACGCACTCAATTCAGCGAAGACATCGCCGACTTCATCAGCCCGCACGCCCTCCCCTCGGCCGACTACATCCTCCTCGGGGACATCAACTTCCACCTGGAGAACAACAACGACCGCAACACCACCACCCTGCTTGACAACCTCGCCACCCTCGGACTCAAGCAGCTGGTGACCACCCCCACCCACCTCGCCGGACACACACTCGACGCCATCTTCTCGTCCAGCAAAGACATCTCCTTCAGCCACGCCACTGGACTCCACTGGACGGACCACAGCTGCATCCACTTCACCTTCAAAAGAACCACGGTCCACCACCACCAGCAACAGGCCGCACGAAGAAGCTGGAACAAGATCACAGCCGAACAACTCACCACATCCCTGAGCCAGCACCCTCCCGCCAGCTCACCGAACCCCAGCCAAGCCGCCGACAACCTCACGAAATGGATCTCCACCTGCGCGGACGAGCTCGCCCCTCTGAGGACCCCACCCAGCAGACCCGGAAGCAAGAAGGCCCCTTGGTTCACCGACGAACTCAAGAGCTCCAAGAAGAACTGCCGAGCCCTCGAGAAAGCATGGAGAAGAGACCCAACGCCGGAGAACATGACTACCCTCAAGCTCGCCACCCGAAGGCACCATCAACTGATCCACGCCACCAAGAAAACAGCATTCAAGGACCGGTTGGACAACAACGCACACAACAGCAAGGAACTCTTCAACAACGTCAGAGAGCTCTCCAACCCCAACGCCGGAACCAACGACATCACCCCATCGCAAGACCTCTGCAACTCCCTCGCCTCCTACTTCCACAACAAGATCGCTGACATACACAACAGCTTCAGAACACAACCAACGCTCCCCACGACCAAACCAACGCCCCCCACCACCACCCTCAACGCCTGGACACCGATCAACCTCGAAGACACCATCAACACGATGAACTCCATCCACTCCGGTTCCCCAACCGACCCCTGCCCTCACCACATCTTCAACAAGGCCGACGCTGTCATCGCACCCCACCTGCGGGACATCATCAACACCTCCCTCAACACCGCCACCTTCCCTGAGAGCTGGAAGCACGCCGAACTCAGCGCTCTACTAAAGAAACCAACGGCGGACCCCACCGAACTCAAGAACTACCGCCCCATCTCGCTCCTCCCGTTTCCAGCCAAAGTCATCGAGAAGACCATCAACAAGCAACTGGCAGCCTTCCTCGAGACGACTGGTTCCCTCGACCCTTCCCAGTCAGGCTTCCGGGCCAACCACAGCACCGAGACCGCCCTCATCGCTGCCACAGACGACATCCGAACCCTGTTGGACAACGGAGAAACAGCGGCCCTCATCCTCCTGGACCTCTCCGCGGCATTCGACACTGTCTGCCACCGCACCCTAGTGCAGCGCCTCAGCAACGTCGGGATCAAGGAGAAGGCACTGGAATGGATCATCTCCTTCCTCACCGGAAGGACACAGAGAGTCCGCCTGCCCCTGTTCAGATCAGAAGCCACGGAAGTCACCTGCGGCGTCCCTCAGGGCTCCTCGCTCAGCCCCACCCTCTTCAATGTCTACATGAGCCCCCTTGCGGCCATCTCACGCCAACACAACCTGAACATCATCTCCTACGCCGATGACACCCAGCTGATCCTCTCCCTGACCAACGACCCCGCCACCGCCAGAGCCAACCTACACGAAGGGATGAAAAACGTGGATGACGACCAGCCGCCTGAAACTGAACACAGACAAGACGGAAGTCCTCATCCTGGGCTCCTCACCCTCCGCCTGGGACGACTCCTGGTGGCCCCCTGCCCTGGGCAACGCACCCAAACCGACAGACCACGCACGCAACCTGGGCTTCATCCTGGACTCCTCCCTCTCCATGACCAGACAAGTCAACGCCGTCTCCTCGTCCTGTTTCAACATCCTGCGCATGCTACGTAAGATCTTCCGGTGGATCCCCACCGAGACCAGGAAAACAGTCACCCAGGCCCTCGTCACCAGTCGACTGGACTACGGCAACGCCCTCTACGCCGGTACCATCGCCAAGCTCAAGAAGAGACTCCAGCGGATCCAGAACGCCTCGGCGAGACTCATCCTCGACGTCCCCAGACGAACTCACATCTCCAGACACCTGAGAGACCTGCACTGGTTCCCGATCAACAAAAGAATCACCTTCCGGCTCCTCACCCACGCACACAAAGCCCTACACAACCAAGGCCCGACCTACCTCAACAGCCGCCTCAACTTCTACGCTCCCAAACGCCACCTCCGCTCGACCAGTCTCGCCCTCGCAGCCGTCCCCCGCATCCACAGAGCGACAACAGGAGGTAGATCCTTCTCCCACCTGGCCGCCAAGACTTGGAACGCCCTCCCCACCGAACTACGCCTGACCCAAGACCACCTCTCCTTCAGGAAGAAGCTCAAGACCTGGTTGTTCGAGCAGTAGCGGACCCCCCCCCCCCCAGCGCCTTGAGACCCTCCGGGTGAGTAGTGCGCTTTATAAATGCCTTTGATTGATTGATTGATTGATTGATTCCTGTTGGCCGAACTGCAGTGAGCAGTTTCTTTTGTAGGGCGCTGCCCCAGCGCCCCTAATGGACCATCCGCCACTGGATATAGACTGGTGGGCTGCTACACCCTTCTCTCTCCCTCTTGTTTCTTCTCGACAGGACGATTGGACTACAGATCCCAGAAACCCTTTCAGCCTTGACGACTATCGGGAGGAAGGTGTCTCTGAATGGGGAATCCCGAACTACGAGACCCCGCCCACTGACGTCACCTCTTTCGGAGCATTCAGGAAGTGGGATTCCCGGAAGGAGGTGTGTCGATACACTGGCGAAAGAGACGAGACGGGTGAGGAGAGAGCAGTGTTCTACGGACGAATCGGAGCCGCGAGGAAGGAAGCAGACCATGTGGCCATGTCACCAGGAGCCCCGGCGGAGCCAGGAGGCCAACGATCCCGCGATTCGCCCAGCCTCGCTCCAGGAGGAGCGTGGCTTTCACAGGTACGCAAGCGCTTCACGGGTTGGATCGGGAGCAGGGATAGCGTACCCCAGTAGCCCTTGAAGCCACGTTCCTTTTTTTGTTGTTTGTTGTTTTTCCCTCGGCACCTTCACCTAAGCACTTCACGACCTGACCCAAGATAGGAGTGTGTCATGGTTGATGTGGTGTCCCATCAAAACCCTCCCCCTTTGGGCATAAAACGGAACCGACCCCTCACATCAGCTTTTCTTTCTTTGTGTTTCCCACCGCACTATCACGGAACCCCCCGGGGACCCGACGCCAGACGAGGAGGGAGCAGTTAAGAAGAGACACTGGGAGAGAACGGACATCTATCCACCAAGCTGCTACAGCCCCATATACCCCAGAAAGAATAGCGTCAAAAAGGAAACATGTGCTTAGTTCAATAAAGCCCTCTTTAACGCAGCCTGGTTTCCGTTCCGATCCACGCAACATCCTCTCAGGAGGAATCCTTCATAGACCAAAGGGGCAATATGCCACTCAGAACTGCATCCCAGAGGATTCCTAAGCAACCTGTTTTTAGTGGAAAAGAAGGAAAAGAAGGACAAGGGCTTCTGCCCCGTCATCAACCACACGTCCTTCAACGAGTGGCTGGTGAAGGTGGAGGGGATCCACCTCCTCAGAGACCTTTTGCTACAGGACAACTAGTGGGCGCGTCTCGACCTCAAAGACGCCTACCTGTCGGTCCCCATCTTTCCCCCTCACTGCAGGTTCCTCCAATTCAAGTGGAGGGAGTAGGTCTTCAAATTCTGGACCCTCCCATTTGACCCGTCTTCAGCACCATGGTGCTTTACCAAACTGCAAGTGCTGAAACACCTACGGACCCTGGGCATCAGGCTGATTATTTACCTGGACAATATCCTGTTGATGGATTGGCCCCAAGTACGACTGAGAACTCACCGGAATATCACCATAACTCTGCTCCAGACGCAAACGTGGCGCAAGGGGCTTGTAAATCTGCCCCTTTGTATTTAGGAGCGTATAGAAGCACCCGGGTAAGAACACCATCTTTGTCAATGCTATCCGGCCCATAAAGGACAGCAGTAGTGCCCTCCAGGATGCCAATGAGCCTGCCAGTCCCGTCAACACGCTCCGCATACTTACGTTTTAGTGTGCAGCGAGGCCCACTCTCACCATACCCAGATATGGAAAGTGGCCGGGCATGCATCTAATCCCCATATCGCACAACAACCCAGAGCGCGCCCCTCACGTGCCAAGTGGGCAGAGCAGTGATTT
This sequence comes from Triturus cristatus, assembly GCF_964204655.1. Taxonomy (NCBI): domain Eukaryota; kingdom Metazoa; phylum Chordata; class Amphibia; order Caudata; family Salamandridae; genus Triturus; species Triturus cristatus. The sequence goes on from NC_140592.1 coordinate 8,285,893, forward strand.
GTCCCAATTTATTCCCAGCCCAGAAATGCCACCAAATTGATCAAATTCTGAAAGGAAAATTGAGGTGGATCACTGCAGATCCCCTAGGCGTTCTCAGGGCGGCTGGAATTATTCAGCAGAGACGGGCCAAATTATGTGGCAGGGTTGACTAGTTTATGCATCAAGAGAAGGCAAATTATGCTGCATAACGTGACACATTTCTGATAGCATTATCTCATTATTTTGTCATTTTTTCACTTGTTAACAGTGTGTGGGCATTGATTGCACGTCACTGGTACCAATTCTACACCTAAATATTGCAATAAACATCAGAGAGGTGACCAGCCAGCCTTTGCAAAGGGCCTTCCACTGCGCTGCAACACTTGTTGCCGCGTTTTTAATACGTTTTGAAACGTTTGAGCCACAAACAATTTTTAAATCTTCAGATTATGCAGCAGATGATGGATTATGTGGCCAAGGTGGCAAATCCATAATTATGTGAAAAACGCAGTGGGCGCACAATGGCATAATTCTAGTGGCCCTGGGTACGGTAATGCATTGGCGGCGTACAACACTATATGGGTTACACAGCCTCACATACACCACACCCTCTTACGGAGGCGTGAAGGTGCATGCCACCGGCGCTGTAGGTTGTGGCGAACAGCATGGGAGACAGCCGACATCCCAGCTGCTTCTGCCACAGGAGTGTCTATTATTCTGGGTGCACCTTAGCCGCGAGCTGATCATATAACAATCGTGTCCTTGTGCAGAAGTCAGGTCCACATCCAATGCATTGCGCCACTGCCTGTAAATATTGACAGGACATAGTATGAAATGTTCATTCTATATCCAATGCCGCTAGTGGGTTGTGTGACGGAACGACGCATGAGTTTACCATGCCTGCTGGTTCCACGGGATTTGAACCACGCATATGCCTTTACCACGCATGCCTTACAATGAAATATGCGTTCTTAAGGCATGTATGGCCAAGACATATGTGTGGTTAAGACTTATCAGGTAAGTCTTACCCACCCAACCCCTGCCCCTCCCTGAGACCCTCCCTCCTGAAAACGTACCCTGCCCCAACCCTAAAACCTTTCCTGCCCCCCCCCCCTCAGGCTCTAAACACAACTCAGTCATCCCCTAAGCCCTAAAAACGACCCTGACCCCCGAGCCTTAAAAAGCACCCTGCCCCCAAACCTTAAAAAGTATCACGATCCCTGTCCCCTGCTCTGAGCCCTAAAACGGCCCCCAAACCCCTGAGACCTAAAACAATCCCCTCCCTTCTGAAAACCAACCCCCTCCCCCGAACCCTAAAATCTTGCCTGCCCCCAAGCCCTAACAAGCATTTGCAGTGCAATAGGTCTCGCATTAGGAAAGTTTGAGCTTTTTGTATTGTAAATTGACTAATTTTTTATTTATGTGTTGGTATTGAAAATATTGAAATTACTAGCTTTCTCATGTGACACCTATAGCATTTGTAATGCAATATGTGTTGTATTTATGTGACTTAGATGTATTGATATTACAAATAACCATGGCTTTAAATTTTTGCAAATAATTAATACTTAAATAAAAGTTAATGTAAATTATAATGGCAATCGTTTAAACTTTTGTTAAGAACTCTTGTGAAGATTATGTTTAGTGTATTTAATTGCGCCTAAAATCCAAGAACAGAAGTTAAATATCATTTTTTTTGTGCCATTTGTAATAAAGCCTAAATATTGAGAGAACATTCAAGAGCCAGTTGTTGTTGAATGGTTGTATAGATTGATACTGTGGTGGCGGTGAGTGATGTTGTGGTGGTGTCGAGTGATGCTGTGGCGTTAATTAATGCTGTGGTAGCGCATAGTGATGTAGTGGTGCCCTTGAGTGATGCTGTGGTGGTGCTAACTAATGCTGTGGTGATGCGATAGCTAGATAGATAGATAGATAGATAGAGTGCAATAGTCCGATAGATAGATAAGATAGATAGATAAGATAGATAGATAGATAGATAGATAGAGAGTGAGGGCGATAGATAGATAGAGTGTAATTATGTAGAATATAATTATGTGGCATTGAGTGGTTTTGTGTGGAGTGTATGTTGATTTTAGTGGCGTGTAATTATGTGGCATTGAGTGTTATTTTGAGTGTATCTTGCATTGTTTGCATTGTAATTAATTGACACTGAGTGTTATTTGGAGTGCATGTGGCATTGAGTGTAGTGTAATTATGTGGTGTGTAATTATGTGGCGCTGAGTGGTATTTGAAGTGTATGTGGCATTGAGCGCTGTGTAATTATGTGGTTGTAACTATGTGGCCCTGATTGGTTTTTGGAGTGTCTGTTGTATTGAGTGCATTGTAGTTATGTGGCATGTAATTATGTGGCTCTGAGTGGCATTCGGAGTGTATGTTGCCTTGCCTTGTATTTCTATGGTTCCTTAAACCCTTAGAGGCAATTCTTTTATTTTAACTAAAAGGATGGTAGTTAAATGGATTTTACGGCAGGATGGTCGTTAAATGGTGGCTACGGAGAAGCTGTGTGCTGAAAGGCAAAGAGAACACGGGCATGAAGGTGAAAGCGAGGATGAAAATGGAATGAGTGTGGCGGGATGTTAGTTAAATGGTGGTTACGGGGAAGCTGAGTGCTGAAAGGCAAAGAGAACACGGGTCAAAGCTGGAAGAAAACACGAGATGCGAGAGGCATGTGTGTGTGGCAAACACTGGTGGGGCTCAGAGCATTCTGTTGCTGCCTTGATGCCTGTGTGTGTGAGCAGTGGGGCTGTGTGCGTGAAGTGCCTAAAGTTGCAAGAAAACATATGGTTATTTAAATCCTTAGACGCAGAATTAATGGAGCTAATGTTATCGACCTTAGAAGGATGAAAAGGGAATGAGCGCGGCATATGTTAACTTTGTAAGCGCAGAAAGTGTGCAGGGCAAACTTATTATTTTGGTTGTTTGAGACTCAGATCTGGGCAAAGCTGCAAGAAAACACGGAGGGGGGAGGGCGGGCTGTGTGCTGAAAGGCAAAGAGAACACTGGCATGAAAGTGAAATCGATGGATGGCAATGCGTCCGTGAGACTAGCCCTGTGGTGGGGGAGGGACAGCTGTGAGAGGCGCCATGAGGAAACAATCTCTCGGCATGCTGTGGCGGGGGAGCGCATTCCAGGCGGGGGAGCGGACCCTTTGAAGTATGATGCCGAGGCTGTGGTACATGTGCACGCACCAGTGGGCTGAAGTGCTTCCCCAAATGGATTGCATGGCGGCACGATGCATGTGATTGTGCGCGTGCTCGCCATGCAATCCACTTTTGGGAGCACTTTGAAATGCCCCTCTTACTAGAGTCTCGCATAGCGATAGCGTTAACGCAATAGCTAGGCGAGACCTAAAAATGAATGTGTGTCCTCATGTAACGTAACTGGTGCTATGTAAAGCGCTCTGATACCTGATTGGATTCGGGTCAAGTTTGCGCTAGATAAAACTCTGGGGAAAAAAAAAAAAAAAGTTATATCGTAGAAGTCATTGTAACAACATTGACAGGCAATGAAGGTGTTAATGTATTTATATCCTTCTTCTAACAGCTCAGATGACCATTACACTCTCAGGCCACAAATCCATAAAGAATTTTTCACACACAAAACAGTCCTGACAGGCGGAGATCTCGAACACCACGGCTCACAGCCTATGGGGGGGAGGGGTGGAGAGAGGGAAGGGACCAGCACGGATGACAGTTTGTATGTTACATATAAGAAGAAGGTAGTACAAAGGTACCAGAAAATCTTAAAAAGAGCCTTTATCTAGAATACCTAACTGTGAATCGTAATGCATACAACTACTAAATGGAGAAATCTCCAATCGTACTTACCCAAAAGATCGTAAAAATGGACAAGACAACTTGGAAATACTTCCACCCATCCAAACACCAGTCAGATGAGGTGGTCTCATTGCTACCACTGATATCTTGTTAAACTCCCATATATGTTTGGTATTCAATAGTTCAAGCACAGTGACAGTTACAGAGTTCCATATGAATAAGGAAGAAGGCTGGTGCTATGGTGTGGAAAATTCATGGCTTTAAACCAGTCTAGCTGACATCAACTCTTTAAGGGAGAGATGCAAGAAGACAAAATGACAGTTTCATACTCCAGAGAAGGTCAGACTTTGGAAGGGATGAAGGTCCGCATTTCAAAAGTAACGCGCACACATCATGCACACGTAGCAGAGAACACAGGAAGAGCAAAGATAGTTGTGCCTGTGATGTCCTGACTAAGTTAAAAAGTGGTAAAGTCACCAAGCAATGGAATTACATTTTTGGGATAAAAGATATAGCGGTCTACTCCATATAAGATGGCTTTGCGATTCTTTCGTTTGATCCTCATAAGCAAGTGTGTGAAGGCGATTTTTCACCTCATTAAAAAAATGAACATATGGCGATACAAATTAAATGCCTCCATGCATTTTCCCCATACGTACATACTTATGAGGGATCAAGAGACAGGTTCAACTTGGCAATTTAAATAAGACAACCACATGCATTGTGCTGCAGACATTACTGTGCTTACTACTCGGACAAGACAGAGGCAAGCGGAGTAGAGGCACGTGTCTCTCAGTCGCTTCTAGCAGCCACTGGGAAGAGAGGGTTGGGATCATTCCACAGGCGGTGATCCTAACGGGGCACGCCACTGGGCCACCATACATGCACATTCAGCCCGTGCCAGTGCATTCAGCCTATTTATAGGCTATGCTCCATTCTGCACAACATTTATGTAGCACAAGACATGGGGATAGCTGCTGAGTGTAATGAAACTCCTAGCCTACAGTGGGGTACCGGCTGCCCTGTGCAGAATACTCCTGATTAAGCAAGGCTCTTCAATTTGTAACAGCTACAGGAAGCCTAGGACATAGCTGCTATCTTATTTTCTAAAAATTAAAAAAATTAATCATCTACCTTAAGAATAAGCCTATGCGGTACCAAGGGCTCTTACGTGTTTTAATATCTGTACTTTTAATAGCAATGGTTCAATAAAAATATAGAATCACCAACACAGAATCATGTTGCCAAAAAAAAAATATATAAAAAAGATTTGCCGCCACTCTACAGCTGAAAGCCCCCGGGTGAGGTCCTCCACTGTGGGTACTTTAGCAATTATCTTCAAATTTACCTAACCAAGATGGCTGCACGCAACCAATGTACTTTGAAATGTGGTACCCTGCAGGGCTCCTAAACAATGCAGATTTAAGTTCACTGCAGGGTATGCTTTGTGTCAGCAATACTCGAGACAACGTTCACTTTGTTGAGACACGGCATCTTATAAGATTCAGAAAACTTAGACTGCCATAAGGACTATATCTTATAAAAAAGTTTCGAAGGAATACAGAACCGAATTAAAAAAAAATATTTTAAAAACGCAATAAGAAAAAAAAACGATTTTATCACTGTCAATTATTCCGAGGTCATTCAAAACCTCTGGACATGGTCTGTGAATCATGTACACAGCAAACGGTTTGTACATGTACATCTTTGAGAAGTAGCGGAGCTTTGGTAAGTGTCCTACATAGTTGTATGCATGCATATAGTCGTAAAAAATTATATTGTGTTCCTCCAGCCTGGAGTTGAGGCTGCTGGAAATCTCGGCTACGCTAAAAATGAAATGTTGGTAACACCACTGGCCCCCTCGTGACTTCCAATGCGTCAGTCACACTTTGCTCGGCTTCAGCTGCAACCGACCCGCACAGCTCTCACAGATGGCAACCGCAGTGTTGTGACACATCCCTTGCCGACTGGGACAAGTTGCAATGTGCCATTTCCCGTGCGTGCCTCCTCGAGGACGTCTCGCTCCTCTTTCAGAAGTGCTCCTCGGGCAACCGAAGGGCATGCTGGGTACCAGCACGAAAGTCAGACATATTAAAAAGCATGCTTGAGAGCAGAGGGTATCGATATACACGGAGATGACACCGTGTTTGGCCTAGTTCTGCTACTTTTCTACGGAAACAGGATAGCTGTGCGCGACGACATGCATGTGGTGATATGGCAACACAAGCCAGGGCACCAACAAGGACACAGGCTCACACGTGAGTGGCCCAGCGCATCAAGCATATCATTTCAGACTTGGGGACACAATTTCTAACTAAATCTTGCAGAAAAATTATCCACATGTAGGAGTGTAAGTCAATACAATTTAAAAGGGCAGAATGGAAGTAAAAGGAAAAAGTAACAACAAGCAAGGGCAGCACCAAGACTGCACACTAAAAACAAGTCGCCACACATTTCGTGTTGTAAAAGCGTGCGGGCCGCCTAGCACGTGTGAGGTAGAAAGAAAGTAGCATAAAGGTAGCGCCTGCCGCGAAAGTGAAAGCAAATATGTGACCCGGCGGAGCGTGACTTGTGCGCGCGCTTGGTGGGTGAGCGCATTCCAAGCGGGGGAGCGGACCCTTTGAAGTACGATGCCAAACTGATTGCATGGCGGCACGATGCACGTGATTGTGCGCGTGCTCGCCATGCAATCCGCTTTTGCGAGCACTTTTGGGAGCCCCTTACTATAGTCTCGCATTGCGATTGCTACGCAATAGCTAGGCGAGACCTAAAAACGACTCTGCCTGTTCCTAAGCCTTTAAAACTACATCGATCGCGAGTCCTAAAAACATCCCCGCCCTCCCCCCCACCCTGAAAACCACAAGCCCATCCCTCAAAACTGCCCCCTACCCTTAAAAACTACCCACAACCCCCCACAACCCAGCCCCTCACCTCACTGCATCCTCCCCAATCCTTCCTTTCCCTGCTTCTGCCCGGCAGCAGCTAGAACCCCGCACACTGCCTGAAGCACGTGGTAGCACTTGTGTTGTCGGGACACACGTGTTGTTCCAACTGCTTCCCCCGCCAGTGCTCCGGCTCTTGAGACTCCGGAATGGAGTTCATGCCATGAGTTTAGGCGCCTAATATTTTGTATTGTGCTCCTGCCTGGTATAAAACCCCATTGATCTGTATACCCCGAGGACGTGTCGTGCCCGGGATCGACTCAAAAAGAGACTGAAAGATGGGCAGGTGAGCTTGGCTCTCTTTATTAGGGTTGGTGACGCTGTCCTTTGTGGAGCGGGCAAGTCCCCTTCCTTCCCCCCTCGTCCCCTGCAGTGTGTGTGTTCCCCACACCACTCCTTCCTGTCCCCCCCATCTTGTCCGTCCCCTTTTGCAGGGTCCTAGCGCCCTTGCTCCGACCTTCCACAACATGTGACATCTCCCGCCTTTTTTTACTGAATAAATTGAGAGTTATACGAAGCCTGAAATGATAAACAGAGAGGGAGAGAGAGAGAGAGGGAGAGAACGAGAGGCAGAGAGAGAGAGAAAGAAAGAAAGAGAGAGGGAAGTAGAGAGAGAAGATCAAAGTGACAAGGACACGTGTCCAGAAGCCTGTGGCGACGGTCGCCGGTGAACAATGCTGCGCCTCCCGCTGCTGTATTCATATTTCCTCGATCAACTGCTTGGGTTTCTTATTGTTCGTGATGGGCGTGAACTGCTATGCGATGGCTAAAGCCCATCTTCAGCTTCTTGTTCTATTCCTTTGGACACCTTGATGGAGTCTGGACCGTTGGCCACATTCCTTTCATTTCTCCGCGGCCAGCATTTCTGCCTTCTGTCATTCCTTTGTCTTCATTTTCCCACTCTTCTTCTTTTTTCAGGTACATGGAATTTTTTGAAATGTGAATTGTTTCGGGTTATAAAGCGAGCCCCGGACGCTGCTCTTCTCATGGTGCCTTTGACTCTGGAGATGGTCAGCGGTTTGGGCAGGACGGAGACTCATACCTGCAGATCTGGTCTGAGGTCAGAGATGGTTGTTCTGCGTCGCGTGTCAGCATGCTTTTTCATTTTTGCCTTTGCCTCTTATTCGGGAGCCGCTATGGCGTCTATGTCTAGTAGGGCTGAGTTTTCTAGTTGTGGGAGCCTTGTTCGGCTTCTTTCCCTAGCACGAGTTCCGATGCACACTTCCCTGTGGAGTGTTAGGTGTGTTGCGATAGTCACGCTGAACTTGCCATAAGGCTTGACCAATTGACCAATTGATATCTGCGTCCCCTTGAATTCTTTAACATGGCCACAAATCGTTTGGCCATTCTATTGGCCTGTGGCCAAAGTAGTGTTATTTTTCATGATGTATTCCCAGATATGCCATGAATTTGTGAAATTCTTCACCTATGAAGAGTGAGGGGGGGTCCATTGTCAGTCTTGCGTGTGAGGGGGACACCCTGGCTGCGAGTGTTTAATCCAGGACGGGTACAGAGGCTGGCAATGATGAGGATGGCACTTGGTATACCATCAGGAAGCAGGATTCTTCATAGGTCCAGAGGTCCATAGAAGTCAGCTCCCAGTGTTGAATATACTGCTACTGGGAGACACATCATATCAATCTGATTGTGCCTCGCAAGTTTTTCTGGGCTTTGACGCAGGAGATATGCCTGAGCTATTTCTTCCACCAGATGATCCATGACACAGCATATGGCAACGAGGAAGGGATGAGGTCTGTCTACAACCTCTCCAACAACCAGTGACCAGGTGAGTTGAGCAAACCCCACACACCTTTGCATAGTGCCTTGCAGCCACTGCAATGCCAGCACTACAACGAGGAGGCAGCAGACACCGAAGGAGTCTCCCAGCCCTTCCGAATGCCACAAGAAAGCGTCTCATACCAACTCTGGAGGCAGTGCTGCAAAGGCATGCCTTTGCCCCATCGCAAGCCCAAGATATCTCGAGTCGGGTTGAATTGAACCGAGACTTTCCTCTGCAAAGGAGCGCCCCAGAAAGTATTGCTGCACGGTTGAGGATGTAAAATCTCACATGATGATGGCGCTTTCTTGGGTACAGGCAATCTCCCGATAGAAATCTATGGTATCTGCCATCTTGAGGTCAGGCAAATCAGACACTCCATAGAAATCAATGAGAACGGTCATGTTAAGGTAAGGCAAAATATACCTCCCATAGAAATCAATAGTAGTGGCAATTTTAGAGTCAGGCAATTGACAAAAAAGAGATCCGCTAAGCACCTGGAAAGTTAAGGGCTGTTTAGAAATGCAAAAGCCTTTATCACCAACTGTGAATCAACTATCACGGTCAGCGCCAACTGACCAAAGCACGAAATGGCTGTAAACGGATCCCGCAGCTGATTTTTTCGAATTTCCCTACCATTTGACCTCACAGACTCCCAGACCAAAGGAGCCCTGTGGGAAAAGTGGATGAGGCGTTTCGAACACTACCTGCGAGCCACATGCAAGAACCTCAGTGACAAACAAAGCCAGGTATTTGTTCCTCAATCTGATCGGGATGATGTAAAGGACATTCTACTTGGTACATTCCCACCTGAGGCTATCGCCTCATACAAGGGCCTGACCAAGTTACACGTGGAGAGTTTTGACCCACAGTGCAGCGTTGACTATGAATGATACATGTTCAACGCGGCGTGTCAAAGGGATGATACATTGCTAGAGGACTTCGCCATCAGGCTTCGGAAACTGGTGCCTTACTGTGAATTCGAAAACAACGATGAAGCAAGACGACTGTGAATTATAGAAGAGTGTTTGTAAACAACTTCTCACACCAAGATCTTATAGAGACATACATGCTGGACAAAGGACTAGCTATTGCAAAGAGCGATGCCAGAGCCACGATTCATGCCATAAACATGGAAAATGGTCAGACAAGAATTCTCAAACAAGTACATCAAATGTCAGGAAGCAGCAAGCATATATACAAGCAAGCTCTGCCACCAAACAAGAATAACAGAGCATGCTATTGATGTAAACTCGCATACCCACACGCTGGTGTCTGCCCCACCACAGCACAACAATGTCGAGAATGCACCAGAAACAATCATTTTGTAAATGTCTGCAAAGCGGGTGTCCAGAACCAGAAACAGGACGACCCAGGAAATCAAGGACAAAGTCAAGCCACCAAAGAAGGTGAATGGAGGCATACAGTACAGTCTCCTCAGAAGACTCATCTCCAGAGCATTGAACGGCTGAACGCACCACCGGAAACACAACCAGAATACATCCAGATCCTGGACAAGAAGGACGTCAAGAAAACGGTGACAGTGCCGTGGCAAGTAGGAAAGCGTGATGCCACATTCATTATGGACAGCGGAGCCTCTTGCAACATAATGTGTGCATCCAAATACGACAAGATGGAAAGCAAACCCAAGCGATCACCATCCAACGGGGACGTGTTCCAGTGGGGGCAAGGTGCCCCATGTCTAATCCAGGCAAATTCGCAGAAACTCTAATGTATGGATAATCCTCAATACAAGACGATGTGCATGTCCTAAAGGGTGAAGTGCCAGCACCATGTCTCCTCAGTAACATGACAGCACCACATATGGGACTCGTTGCCATGACGTGCAATGCGTCTGCGTCCCATTGTATCATGAAAGAGCACCCGGCACTATTCCAAGTAATAAGGAAACGGAGGGGGACAGAAGTCACACTGCACATCAATGAAACAGTCAATCCAGTAGCTCAACATCACTGACGTTTACCAGTGCATCTGTTGCACGGATTCTGCATGTAAATCAGAACTGTGTGTTAGGATGACAGGATGTCAGAGTGTAGGGACTGAGTCTCTCTACAACATCAACACCTGTCGGCCCAATCCTGGCTAGCTCACAGTGCCTTACCTGAACTCTTAACCTTCCCAGGGTGACAGGTGATTTTGGAAAACTAGAACATGGCCCTCTAGTCCCCAAGGGAACCTTGGAAACAGATCCTCTCCTTTCGTTAATCACGTACTCATTCATGCATGCCTAGAGTGAACATAAGACAGACACAAAGGAAGTTTACAATACATTTATTGAAACTATCATAGTCTATTATGAAGCAAATGTGCTGCAATCATTAGTTAAATGCAACTAAACAAAGTGATAAGCATTACCAGCCGACTGTACAAGATAAACATTCTAACCATGGCAAATGATATATCTGTCTAGGTCTACAACTTACTATATGAGCACAGTGATATGTTTACGATCTCTGGGATTGACCTAGGATCTCATACCTGGTGTATGCAGTTAGGTGGTCCGCATCATGAGTGTAAACGTAGTTTATGCATTGCTGCATGCTGGGCACTGTTGTCATTCCAGAACAGCGTTCTCTGCTGGAATTCTCCTCTCTGGCCCCCCAGGGGAGGAAACATAGTTTATATGATAAAACTATTGCGTTAGAAAATGCAGCTGAGTGACGGTGTTATGTCTAAACGTTGGGAACTGTTGCTGAATGAGCAAAGAACACTATGTTGTTATGTATTCCGAGGTAACCTTGTACCAAATGTGTAGACACAATCCCAGGAAGAGTCCCAGAATAACAGACAACACGTATTGTGTTGTGACTTGAACTCTCACTATGCATCCTCTCCCTTCGTTACCTGTTCCCTGCTGCTCGGGCAGTATGGGCCGGTGAACTCTCACTATGCATCCTTTCCCTTCGTTACCTGTTCCCTGCTGCTCGGGCAGTATGGGCCGGTGAACTCTCACTATGCATCCTCTCCCTTCGTTACCTGTTCCCTGCTGCTCGGGCAGTATGGGCCGGTGAACTCTCACTATGCATCCTTTCCCTTCGTTACCTGTTCCCTGCTGCTCAGGCAGTATGGGCCGGTGAACTCTCACTATGCATCCTTTCCCTTCGTTACCTGTTCCCTGCTGCTCGGGCAGTATGGGCCGGTGAACTCTCACTATGCATCCTTTCCCTTCGTTACCTGTTCCCTGCTGCTCGGGCAGTATGGGCCGGTGAACTCTCACTATGCATCCTTTCCCTTCGTTACCTGTTCCCTGCTGCTCGGGCAGTATGGGCCGGTGAACTCTCACTATGCATCCTTTCCCTTCGTTACCTGTTCCCTGCTGCTCGGGCAGTATGGGCCGGTGAACTCTCACTATGCATCCTCTCCCTTCGTTACCTGTTCCTTGCTGCTCGGGCAGTATGGGCCGGTGAACTCTCACTATGCCTCCATGTCCCTTCGTTACCTGTTCCCTGCTGCTCGGGCAGTATGGGCCGGTGAACTCTCACTATGCATCCTTTCCCTTCGTTACCTGTTCCCTGCTGCTCGGGCAGTATGGGCCGGTGAACTCTCACTATGCCTCCATGTCCCTTCGTTACCTGTTCCCTGCTGCTCGGGCAGTATGGGCCGGATGCTCAACTCTGCTCTGCCAACAAAGTGCGCAGAGTTTTTGCCACTCCACACTCCGCTTGGAGCTTGTAGTTTGGCAATGACTGCGCATTGCCACATAGTGGAGTTTTTCAGCAGCCGCCACTAAAACACAGCCCTTAATGGTGCTTTCAAGCCACACCTAAACATGTTTGAATCCGAGCCCTTTATGGAGATAATAATAAACATTGATTCTGTCTGGCTGTGATTCTCTAGGATGGATTACTCACTAAGGTATGGACTGGATACTCTCAGGGGTGGATCGTGATTTCTCGCACGGTTGAGCTCTGCCTTATTGATGGCTGATTAGGATTACCGTGGACTGGCTCCCCTCGCTCTCGGATAGATTGATTCAGCCTGGCTTCGGACACTCCCAGAAGTGCTGCTCGTTCCACTGGCTGGACTACCCGGCTTAGTCATGTGTACTCCAGGAGCGGACGGTCGGCCATTGACAGAAGAGGCTGCGGAGTGTGTTGTGAGAGGAGGGCTGAGGCAAGCACTGTTGACGGTGAGAAGTGATGGCTGCTCCTCTAATTCACTCTCTCTCTCAGCCGATGCCTCCCCCTCGGCAGAGCTCGTGATGATGGCGTAGGCGCTGTATGTAGTAGCACGGTGCTGGAGTCCGAGCTGCATCAGGAGCTCAGGCTGAGGGTAGGGCTGAGCCTGAGACACAGCAGGAGCCGAGCTGCAGAAGAGATGGCATGGTGCACCCCAGAGGATTCCTGCTTCCATGCCAATCGACTCGTGAGCGTGATGGTCACCACCAGGTCAGTTTGTCTGCCCCAGAAGTGCTGGTGAAAATATGCATGCTGCACTGGAGACCCTAGGTCTTCTAATCTTCACACCGTATTATTGTTATTACTTTGTCACAGGAACAAAGCAGAACTGAATGTGTTTACTACTTTACTTGCTTGAAGCAGGCTGAGCTTCCTAGCCACTGGTGGTTCCACAGTAACTTCTGACAGTCGGAGCTTTGGTGCATCGCTTAACTGCATACGGAAGAACGTAGAAAGGTGGTAAATGAGGGCATTAGCATGAGGGGGGGATGTACTTCTGAACCTAATCCGCCTGCTCGCGGAACTCCGTGGAGTTTTTCATTGAATCTGTGGAATTCCGCGAAGTGAAGCTCCGCGAGCTGCGCCCAGGCCTAGCTGTGGAATGCTGGAGTGCCTGCTGTGGTTGCGAGAGTGTCAGTTGGAGTGTGTGGGCTGAGCAGGAAGGAGGCTGCTCCTGGTGGGGCTGAACTTCCTGTCTACTATTTACCATCTTGACCTGTAACTAATCTTAATAGACCTTCTACTTATACCTGGACTTCCTTCGGATTGTAATAATGGCGATGATTTGGGGAAAAGAACTAAGTGTTGTGGAAGATGAAGTGCATTTGAAACTGCTAAGGAAACCTGAAGTAAACAAAGATGAAGTTTGAAAAGTAAAAGAAAATGCCCTGGCTAGCCCCTCCAGTGTCCTGGACAGCCTGCCTGGGGCGTTTGACCTTCTTGACATCAAGGGACTGATGGAACTTGCCTGTTTGCCCTGATGTGTGCTTAGACACATGTCGATAAGTGTGAGGGCTCAAGGAGTTACTGAAGTGCAAGGAGCAGCAAGAGTAACTGGCAGCATTCGCTTCTGAAGGAACAGGCAGCGTTTTTAATACTGGTCAACTCAGCGTGCAGCAAAATGAGTGGCTGCTTATTCCATGGAGACACACGATGTAGCAGTGTTTCTCTGCAAGGGATTGCGGTGAACGGGCAGCACTGCCGTGCAAATTTTGCAGCTCGTTAGAAAATGAAACGGCTGTTCCAACTGTGCTTTTCCTGCCAAAGGGAAGATGGCGGTTGGTGTGCTTGTGCACTGGTTTGGACCGGAATTGCACCCTAAAGTCATTCCATGAACTGGAATGGATACATTCGCTTTCAGATGTATTCACCGCAATGGCTTGGCTTGAGCGTCCGGTCTACTGGTGGCCACATGTTGTATCGTGGTGGGAGTTCATGGCGGCTTCTCAGTTCCAGTAAACATCTTTGTGTGATGCGCACCCTCTTGTGCACATAACTCTGGAGGGTACTGTCTCTTTCTGGATGGGTGGATACGCGTCACCTGTGTGCATGACGCGCAACCTTAGCCGTGATCCCTGATTGGTGTGACGTGGTGGCAGGCAACGTGAGTCGTCATCGGTGAGGATGCAGTTTATTTTGAGGTGTCTCCTCATCTTGGACTCTGCACGCTGCGGTGCTTTGCCTGGTGGCACTCTTCTGTGTGACCATGAGAGGTTAGAGATCGGAAGGTGTTGGTCAGTGTGGCGGCAACCACAGGGAGCCCGTCAGCAAGTATTCAACGTTGGTGAGGACTGCGGGTGAGAGATCGCTCACCGGAGTAAAAGTCTTTCTTTCTGCTTGTGATGGATTGTGTTAATGCTCTCGGTTTTTTGAAGGTGTGTACTTGGAATGTGTGTGGTTTGTTAAGGAGTTCTTTGGTTTTCTATTACTTTATATTCTCGTTGTTGTGTTGTGGATGGGAGAGCCCCTCTTATCTTGATGTTCGTGTTTGCCATACTGAGACAAAATCCTAGTCGTAAAGTTAGGATTTTGTCTCAGTTAAACTTAAGTTTGTCTTGAGTTTAATTTAAGACCAAAAGTTAAGATTGACTAAGACAAAATCCTAACTTTAGTACTCCTAAATGCCTTCTGTGAATACCGAAAGTGGTAAAGTTAGGATTTTGTCTCAGATTACTTTTGTGAATCGGGCCCAATGGCTTTAAAATAGTGCACAAACCAGGGAGAGAACATAGCGCGGCAGACTACGTTCTCAGACACCCTCTTCCGAGCACTCATCCCACACCTTCTCTGGGGGTGTTACTTCGTACTGGGCTAGAACACCCCTCCTCAGAACCCACCAGAGGGAGTGGTACAAGAAGTGCACAATCATGTCACACTGGAAACATCATGAGAGCACAACGGTGGAGACACACTGACAACAGCAGTAAATACAAGAGAGAAGTCAATTAGAAGAGCTAGTTAAGAATGTGCAGGAAGATCGGTCGGGAACAGAACGAGGCACCAGGACAGTCACGCCACAGACACTACCTCAACGAACCGTTGATCGTGCACACGAGAGTAATGAAAAAGAGACGGAGAGACGGGCAGGGGGGCGTGGCTTCCTTTATTAGGGTTGTGGATGCCATTCTGTGTGGAGTGGGCAGGTCCCCTTCCTCCCCCCTCGACCCCTCGCTGTGTGTGTGCTCCCCACATTACTGCTTCCTGTTCCCTCCCCCACCACCGGGGGCAGCCCTCCAGGGTCCATCCGGCCTTTCTAAGAAGGCCCATTCCAACCCACAGAACATCTGTGAGAAATGGGAGACTTGGGGTCCTCTCCGCATAATCGCAAAGACACCAGCAGACCTGACTCCGTGGGAGGCTCACACTTATTTAATACAAAAATGCCTTTATTTCCGCCGTCTCTCGAATCCCAATGGCCGCTGCTTCAATAGAAGTCAATGGGAGAAATACAGCCCCGCGAGTTGTCTTTCATGTTCCCCCACTTTACAGGCTTAACATGTCGGCATGCCTGTCATTTGCAGTGGGGCCCGTCGTCTGGCATTGGGCCACTGTGTCTGCTGTCGCTGAAAGGCACACAGTGCGCGGATGAACACTTGGACGTGATTGTGGCGTGGCCGGCATGGAGGGCCTTGCAGCCTCTGGAGGTGCTTAGAGACTGACCACCCAGGCCTCCTGCTGAGGTCTGGGTGGTCAGTGGACGAGAGCGGAAGTGGTCCTTGGGTTCCTGTATATGTGCTCTGTGTGGTGCTAGTAGAGAGCCGGGAGGGAGCTGGGAAGGCGCTATCTGCACATGACACTGGGGTGCTTCCATTTGGGTGAGGGGGGGCTTCCTACAAAGAGTGAGGTGCGGGTATTTCTTTGCCCTCTTTTCTTGTTTCTAAGTTGTTGCATGACCACGGCCACCCACAGGCCCGATTTATACTCGAGTAACAAGGTCACTTTTCAGGCTGGTGGGTTCGTGTACTTTGGGTCTGTATTTACGCCTGCTTTGGTTTACACCTGTAAATGGTCCAGTATAGGATGCTTTTCTGTGAGACGACAGATGGTCACAGCCTCTTACTTCACTCAGCGATTGTAGTCTGTCCCTCAGTCCACATTTAGATTGCACTTCCTGAACCATGAGACTTGGTAGACTCCACCGCTGTTAAGTTGTAGCTTCACCTTTGACCCCTTGCCTCACCTTGCCTTATGGAAATACAGGCCCTGATTGGGGGGCTTCAAGGTAAGGAAGATCTTGGGAGAGGAAGGTCTGAAAGCATCAGAACACTTTACAGCAGTAGCAGGATACATGGGTTACAGCGAGTTCCAGTTGCAGACATTCAAATTAGATGTTTACATCAGTAGATGCGTGCGGGAGGTTCCACATGAGACAATTCCAGCAGGTGGTCAAAGGTCGTACACAGTTAAAGCATCGATTTGGATGGTGGGGGTCACGTGTTGAAGATAGTTCAGATCCTGGTGGAGAGAGTATTTACCTATGTCTGGTTGAGGATGGCTAACCAAGATGTCTGTCAAAAAGGAGGAGCTTGAAGTCCTTTTTCAAGGTGGCTAGGCAGGTGGTTGGGTGGAGGGAGGGAGGGAGGCGGAGAGTTCCAGATTCTTGCGGCGCTATCAGAGACTGGCTTTATTTATTTCAATTATAAAATAAGTTTGACTTATAAAGCATACTTGACCCTAGAAGGGTATCAGAGCACTTTACAGATGGTTCTATAAGTAGAAAACAGACAACCAAGAAACATAAACGCTGACACTAACTGTTGCAAATCGGGAGTAGCATTGTGAGTTAGAAACCAGGACTGACGGTGAGTGTAAACCCCGGTTGGAGAACTGCGTCATGACAGTGTCCAGAGAATGAGTCAGTGGGTTCAGGTTAGAGTTTTGTTCATTAAAAGAAGCTTGAATTCTTTTTTGAACTAAGTGATTGAAGGATTCAGTCTGATTTCAGGGGGCGGAGAGTTCCAGATTCAAGGGGCCAATCCGGAGATGGCTCGGTTGAGATTTTTTTTTCTGAAATCTTTGAGGCTTCAGCAGTAAGGTGCTGGTGCTTCTAGACGATCTGCCACCACCAGACAGTTCCAGTTTGTCAGCTAGGTACTTCGGTGTGTTGAGGTGTAGGGCTGTATGGATCAGGCAAGCATGACTGGTTCATGAATCGTTCTCGACTGAAGGTGGGGGTGCCAGGAGCAGGAATTGGGCATTTATGGAACCCCTATTTGCTCTGGAGATTTTCAGTTTCTCATTTAGATAGAAGGGCGGAGAGTAGCGTAGCGCCCTGTGGGTAATGCAGGCGCTTTTGAGTGCGAAGGAGGTCCAGATGGTTGACAGTGTCGAATGCATCGGATAAATCCAGGGAGGGAGTTGATCCCTCCTAAATCTGGTCAGCGCTTAGTAGGTCTTTCAGACTCAGGATCTGAAGTAGACTCATTGCACTTTTGCACAAGTGTTGGTGCCTGTGCTCTGCGTCCCCTTTCCACATGTGCTACTGTTGATCATATTCCTAGCACTGTATTGCGCCAATAAATGTGGTGAGCTGTAGTTCAAATCTTCGCCGTTAGATGGCAGAGTTGCATAACGGTTCATAGTGTCTTCCCCAAGATGAACGGTGTAATAAGAAAACAGTTCTCTGAGGGGTCCATTTTGATGGAAGTGCAAAAGCGCAGCTATTTACTGTAATTGAAGTGTTCCCGTTCCCTTATTTCTAGGTGCTTTTGATGTGTTCCCTTTCTAGAAGGGCAAAGACGGGTTTGGTGTCGACAGAACCAATAGCCTTTTCTGTGTGCGGGGCCCAGGGGAGTAGCTTAGTCAGTGAGATTTGAGTTCCCAAGCAAGCATTGGCAAAGCAAAGAGGTCGAGCCTATTGCACGAGCTTGTGCCTTTGCCAATATGTTTTCTCATGTTTTACACTAGCGTGACTGCTGGTCAGCATGGGAAGAGTTAGTGGGGTAAAGGAGATTGGAGTGGAGTGTTGCAAAGTGGAGTGTCGTGGAGTACAGTGGCGTGTTATGGAGTGCCCTAGAGAGTCGTGGAGTGACATAGAGAGTCGTGGAGTGCCCTAGAGAGTCGTGGAGTGACATAGAGAGTCGTGGAGTGCCCTAGAGAGTCGTGGAGTGACAGTGGGGCATATTATCAAGAACGGCGTTAAAATTATCGCCGCTTTAGCGGCAGAAACTGCCGCTAAAGCGGCGATGATGGGCTTGATAATATGCTCTATGGAATTCCAATTGAAGCCCATGTTAGACGTCCTTCACATTTAACATGGGATTCAATTGGAATTCCATAGAGCATATTATCAAGCCCATTTTCGCCATTTTAGCGGCAGTTTTCTGCCGCTAAAGCGGCGATAATTTTATCGCCTGGCTTGATAATATGCCCCCTAGAGTGGCCTAGAGTGGTGCAAAGTTGAGTGGCATGGAGTGGAGTGAACGGGGGTGCCATGGAATGGCGTAAAGTGTAGAGTGCGGTAAAGTGGTATGAAGTGGAGTGGTGCAGAGTAGATCGGCATAGAGTGCAGTAAAAGTAAATTGGTGTAAAGTGCATTGGCACAAAGTGCAGTGGTTAGAGTAGAGTAGAGTGGTGCAGAGTGGAGTCGTGCAGCATAGATTGCAGGGATGCAGAGTGCAGTGGCTAGAGTAGAGTAGAGTGGTGCAGCGTGGAGTCGTGCAGCATAGATTGCAGTGATGCAGAGTGCAGTGGTTAGAGTAGAGTAGAGTGCTGCAGAGTGGAGTTGTGCAGCATAGATTGCAGTGATGCAGAGTGCAGTGGTTAGAGTAGAGTAGAGTGGTGCAGAGTGGAGTCGTGCAGCATAGATTGCAGGGATGCAGAGTGCAGTGGTTAGAGTAGAGTAGAGTGCTGCAAAGTGGAGTCATGCAGCATAGATTGCAGTGATGCAGAGTGCAGTGGTTAGAGTAGAGTAGAGTGCTGCAGAGTTGAGTCGTGCAGCATAGATTGCAGGGATGCAGAGTGCAGTGGTTAGAGTAGAGTAGAGTGCTGCAAAGTGGAGTCATGCAGCATAGATTGCAGTGATGCAGAGTGCAGTGGTTAGAGTAGAGTAGAGTGGTGCAGAGTGGAGCTGTGCAGCATAGATTGCAGTGATGCAGAGTGCAGTGGCTAGAGTAGAGTAGAGTGGTGCAGCGTGGAGTCGTGCAGCATAGATTGCAGTGATGCAGAGTGCAGTGGTTAGGGTAGAGTAGAGTGGTGCAGAGTGGAGTCGTGCAGCATAGATTGCAGTGATGCAGAGTGCAGTGGCTAGAGTAGAGTGGTGCAGAGTGGAGTCGTGCAGCATAGACTGCAGTGATGCAGAGTGCAGTGGTTAGAGTAGAGTAGAGTGGTGCAGCGTGGAGTCGTGCAGCATAGATTGCAGGGATGCAGAGTGCAGTGGTTAGGGTAGAGTAGAGTGGTGCAGAGTGGAGTCGTGCAGCATAGATTGCAGTGATGCAGAGTGCAGTGGCTAGAGTAGAGTGGTGCAGAGTGGAGTCGTGTAGCATAGACTGCAGTGATGCAGAGTGCAGTGGCTAGAGTAGAGTAGAGTGGTGCAGAGTGGAGTCGTGCAGCATAGATTGCAGTGATGCAGAGTGCAGTGGTTAGACTAGAGTAGAGTGGTGCAGAGTGGAGTCGTGCAGCATAGATTGCATTGGTACAGAGTGCAGTGGTTAGAGTAGAGTAGAGTGGTGCAGAGTGGAGTCGTGCAGCATAGATTGCAGGGATGCAGAGTGCAGTGGCTAGAGTAGAGTAGAGTGGTGCAGCGTGGAGTCGTGCAGCATAGATTGCAGTGATGCAGAGTGCAGTGGTTAGAGTAGAGTAGAGTGCTGCAGAGTGGAGTCATGCAGCATAGATTGCAGTGATGCAGAGTGCAGTGGTTAGAGTAGAGTAGAGTGGTGCAGAGTGGAGTCGTGCAGCATAGATTGCAGTGATGCAGAGTGCAGTGGCTAGAGTAGAGTAGAGTGGTGCAGCGTGGAGTCGTGCAGCATAGATTGCAGTGATGCAGAGTGCAGTGACTAGAGTAGAGTAGAGTGGTGCAGCGTGGAGTCGTGCAGCATAGATTGCAGTGATGCAGAGTGCACTGGTTAGGGTAGAGTAGAGTGGTGCAGAGTGGAGTCGTGCAGCATAGATTGCAGTGATGCAGAGTGCAGTGGCTAGAGTAGAGTGGTGCAGAGTGGAGTCGTGTAGCATAGACTGCAGTGATGCAGAGTGCAGTGGCTAGAGTAGAGTAGAGTAGAGTGGTGCAGAGTGGAGTCGTGCAGCATAGATTGCAGTGATGCAGAGTGCAGTGGTTAGACTAGAGTAGAGTGGTGCAGAGTGGAGTCGTGTAGCATAGACTGCAGTGATGCAGAGTGCAGTGGTTAGAGTAGAGTAGAGTGCTGCAGAGTGGAGTCGTGCAGCATAGATTGCAGTGATGCAGAGTGCAGTGGTTAGAGTAGAGTAGAGTGGTGCAGAGTGGAGTCGTGCAGCATAGATTGTAGTGATGCAGAGTGCAGTGGTTAGAGTAGAGTAGAGTGGTGCAGAGTGGAGTCGTGCAGCATAGATTGTAGTGATGCAGAGTGCAGTGGTTAGAGTAGAGTAGAGTGCTGCAGAGTGGAGTCGTGCAGCATAGATTGCAGTGATGCAGAGTGCAGTGGTTAGGGTAGAGTAGAGTGGTGCAGAGTGGAGTCGTGCAGCATAGATTGCAGTGATGCAGAGTGCAGTGGATTGTTTCCACCACACTTAAAAATGATCAAAAAATGTCCTTCATTTGGGCTTTTCTAATTTTGATATATATTCTAAAATATCTGTTCATTTATAGGCATTTAAATATTGTTGTGTACTAGAAAAACAAATCTTATCGCCTTCTTCCAGCACACCCCCAGTAGCCAACATGGTTGTCACATAAATCCTCTCACTATGAAGTCAGAGAAAGAAAAGTAAACGGCAAGCTCCCTCAGAACACAGAGCCTGACATGTGACGTCTCTATCTGAACGCAGAGCAAACGTGATAAGAACAAGATTGAAAGGCCTGTTCACAGAGAGCCTGTACTAGTGGAAGAATACAGTAAATAGGGTATGGGACACGGAAGGGATGAACTCAAGCTAGACAGCCTAAAACAAATAAAGCCGTCAAATAGAAAGCGAGCAAATGTGAGTTGCAAACCACAAAGCCAATGGTAAACAATGGGCGGGATGCCTTCCCAGAGGAGCTCTCTGAATTCCCCCAAACTGTTGTTAGCAAACCTAACAGCTCTACCGTCTGGTGGGCTTCGACCTAAAAAGCAGCGAGCTGCAGGGCGGAGAGGTGAGATGGGCAAGCTTCCGGATGGACTGTGCCATGAGGAACAGGGTAAGAACTGATTTGCATTGGGTGGGCCTCTGTCGAGAGTGGCACAGTAGGTGAAAAATGATGGGTTGGAATGCTACCCCAGGGAGTGCCACTGGTTCAACTGTTTGCACACATTAATCTCATCTGCGTTTGGTGTTTTTTTGCCAGAAGGATGCCTGGAAACCTGAGACTGGCGCCGCTCTCCGAGCCGACTTCTGTCAATGGTTGCCAATTCCCAAAATTGGTAAATTTGTACCAATTCAAAGAGTGCCTCTATGGGCGCAGATTTACTCTATTTCTGGTATATCAGTCACTATATATATTCAGTCACTATATATATTCAGGTTTACGCTCCAAAAATGAACAAGTTATAAGCTCTTAGAAAAGCCAACACAGACACAGCAGACCCGACTCAGTGTCCACAGAGTCAACTACCAAACCAAGAACGCATTTGGGGGGTGTCACACCCTAAATGCCCTGCTGAAGCTACGCCCCTGCCCGTCCCACCTGGGCCTAGTGGCTCTCCCGCAGAACTCATGACATGCAGCACAGCCGCCTGCAGTCCCTGCCCTGGAATCATTGATTGTAAATGTATTTGCAATGCACACACACTTCTTTGAGCAGCTTTGTTGAGGGAGTTGTGGAATTGGCGCACGCGGGCAGTGCTCCACATTTCCATCCCCGCTTTTCACAAATCATTTTATCAAGTGCTTGACGGCCGATTGTACAAAGCCTGAGTTTCAAATAGAGGTGGGCGCGCCAGTACATTATTAGGGCCAGTTGAACTGAGCCAAGGATCTGGCTTGGCTCTGAGTCCAATCATGAGCCAAGCCATAAATGCCTTCATTTTGGGGT
Organism: Triturus cristatus; assembly: GCF_964204655.1. Classification (NCBI taxonomy): domain Eukaryota; kingdom Metazoa; phylum Chordata; class Amphibia; order Caudata; family Salamandridae; genus Triturus; species Triturus cristatus. The sequence goes on from NC_140592.1 coordinate 8,308,230, forward strand.
GTCATACCCCAAACACCCCTTGAAGCTACGCCCCTGGTAACACCCTTGGATGTCAACATGTTGGTTTTGTTTCAGATCAACTGATTTTGATAACCTCCGGCATCAAATCCGTTACACTGTTTGTGGAAAATAAAATCCTCTGTATCTTTGGTGTCCGCGGGGGTGTTTTTGAAGACCGGGGCACACGCTTCCTAAGCCCCACAGACTTCTTTACAAAAGCGATTTTCCAGGCGCCCCTAGACAATGGCATTGCCAGTGTGTCATGGGCCCTAGTACAAGGAAGAAAATGGGCCCCATGGCCACTGTTTGAACTGTGATATACAGCAGTGACACATATTCAGTGGGCCCCTCAGACCCCAGGGCCCAGTGCCACTGCACCTGCTGCACCAAAGGAAGATATGTACCATGTCCCAAGAGTGCCTCAGGGCTCTAGCCACACAGCTGACTACAGTATAACGTTGGCTGCTTGAATCCTCGTTCACCACTAGCTGCCTCCTCACCACCTCCACCAGGCACCAAAACAAACTCACACTCAGAGGGTCCCCTTGTGCGTGGAGGCGGGGTCTGGGAACTCAACTTCCAAACACTGGGGCCTATTCACATAGGGCTTGATTACGAGTCTAGCAGACCGTGGCGGGGCGGCTGTCTCACGACCGCCCTATAACGATAAGGACAGTCGGACTGCCATTGCCCCACCTCAGCTGCCAGAGAACCACCGTTCTCTGGCGGTGTTGCGGCGGTCAGGAGGCATTAATATGCCTGGCGGGGCCGGCACGGGCCTGCCAAGCCAATATCGAGGTTCCTCTCTGCCGGCGGTGTTATGGAGGTTCCAACTCCATAAAGACCGTAGCGGTGAAGAAACAGAGGAGGCCCTGCAGGGCCCGCTGAGCCCCCTCCGCACCTGGATGCATACAGGGGGACACAATATGTGCCCTCGTGTATGCATGAACTCCAGATCCTGAACAGCATGGACTTAACAGTACATGCTGTGCAGGAATTGTTTTTGGCGTTCCCATTGAGGTGCCCATTTTTAGAGGCACCGCTGTGGAAAAAAGCCCGCCGGTCAGGAGGAAACTCCTAATCTGATGGGCCGTCCTGCACAGCATTGTGGTCCAGCATAGCACAGCACTGTGGTCCAGCACAGCGGTCCTGCACAGCACACCATGGTGGTCCTGCACAGCACAGCATGGTGATCCTGCACAGCATAGCATGGTGGTCCAGCACAGCATAGCATGGTGGTCCTGAGCAGCACAGCATGGTGGTCCTGCACAGCACAGCATGGTGGTCCACCAGAGCAGAGCGTGGTGGTCCTACACAGCATGGTGGTCCAGCACAGCATCCTGGTCCTGCACAGCACAGCATTGTGGTCCAGCATAGCATAGCATTGTGGTGCTGCACAGCACAGCATGGTGATCCTCCACAGTACAGAATGGTGATCCTGCACAACACAGCATAGTGGTCCAGCACAGCACAGCGTGGTGGTCTAGCACAGCACAACATGGTGGTCCTGTGCAGCACAGCATGCTGGTCTTGCACAGCACAGTATGCTGGTCCTGCACAGCACATCATGGTGGTCCTGCACAGCATGGTGGTCCTGCACAGCATGGTGATCCTCCACAGCACAACATGGTGGTCCTCCACAGCATGGTGGTCCTGCACGGCACAGCATGGTTGTCCTCCTCAGCACAGCGTGGTGGTCCTGCACAGCACAGCATGGTGGTCCTGCATGGCACAGCATGGTAGTCCTCCGCAGCACAGCATGGTGGTCCGGCACAGCACAGACTGTTGGTGGCCCTGCACAGCACAGCATGGTGGTCCTGCGCAGTGCAGCATGGCAGTCATGCACAGCATGGTGATCCTCCGCAGCACAGCATGGTGGTCCTCCACAGCATGGTGGTCCTGCACGGCACATCATGGCTGTCCTCCGCAGCACAGCGTGGTGGTCCTGCTCAGCACAGCATGGTGATCCTGCACATACGGCACAGCATGATAGTCCTCTGCAGCACAGCATGGTGGTCTGGCACAGTACAGACTGTTGGTGGCCCTGCACAGCACAGGATGGTGGTCCTGCGCAGTGCAGCATGGCAGTCATATGCAGCACAGCACAGCGGTCCTGCAAGGCACAGTGGTCCCGGGCAGGAAGAAAGTATCAATGCCCTCCCGAATCTTGGTCCTTCATGCTGCCCAGGCCAAGCATTATACAGCAATGCTGTGTAGAGGGCCCCCTCCAAGGCCCCTGGAAGCCCCTACAGGTTCAGGCCTCAGGCAGCACGAGTGATTGAGTTCAGCAATAGAGATGACTAAATGTGTCTTCGCTGCCATGACACAGCATCCGTGGCAGCAAGTGCCCTCTGGCAGCATGGCACCGACGGCAGCAAGTGCCCTCTGGCAGCATGGACCCGACGGCAGCAATCCTTCTCCCCAGCTTTGAGTAAACTGTCTTTCGAATATAACCTTTTAATTTACTTACTCTAAATGAAAGACTTTTACCTCAAACAACAATTTATCCGTTTCTGAAAATACACACACCTTCTCATTTTCCCAATCGAAAGCTTGTTGTTTCAAGGAAAAATACCTTATTTCTGCTGGAATGCCAGATTTATTTTGTGGTAAATGCACATTTAGACCCTGAACATCAGCTTGCCACCTGTATCATGTGCACACATGTTTGCAGCCACACACGGACATGTTCTCACTTTCGTGCCAAGGTGCTGGCGTGACTCAATACGCATCACAGTCGCATGACTTGGGTGAGCATAATGTGCCAAGGTGGTTATCGTTCTGCCAGGAGTGCCCGCAGTTGCATTATGATATCAAGAATGCCTACATTCTATCGAGGGTGTGATATACAAAAATGCCAATAATACCCACAATATGTAAAAAATGCCCACCTTTACATAAGGGGCAGCAATTTGCTAGGAATAGGATTCATGACATCAGAGATGGGCATAATGTGCCAAATATGGTCAGCAAGAAACCAGGGTAGGCTCCAATGTGCCAAACATGCCCCGCCTGTGCCAAGACTGATCACGGTCATGCCAGGGCCAGACTCATACTGGAGTGGGCATCGTAATGCCAAGGGAGCCCACAAGATACAAAGAATTACCTCTGTTTTGCTCAGAGACATATTACTCCACCAGGGCGCACCGTGTTTCCAAGACTGTCCACAATGGACTGAGTCTGGTGTCCATTGAGCTAGGAGTGTGCAGAGTAGCCCGCGTATTACCAGGGGCTCCCGTGTGTCATGGATGGCATGGGATGCTTGGCCTCATGGCAGGTGGCCAATGGAGAGTATGTGCGATGTATGGATATGGTATTTCTACAGCGTGAACCTAGCCAAATGGCCGCCGGGCATGATACATCATCAATGACAATAGACAACGTGTAAGAGGAGAGGAAGTGGATTGTGGACGGTTAATGCACTGAGATGTCGTTTCTTCAAAGAGCTGCGTCTTCAACTCTTTGAAATTAGAGCCGGTCCGGATAGATGCAGGGATGTTGTTCCAGATCCTGATGGTATCGATGGAAAAGCCCTGCTGCCTTGTTTCTTTCTTTTCGACACTTCTTAGTTTGGAGTCTGATGTTGTCCTGGCTCAGGGTTTGCTAGAAACCCCCAGAAATGGCAAGCTTGTCTTCAAGATGTTTGGGGCTACTGGTCATGATGACTTTGTAAAGGATGCAGCTGGTTTTGAAGATGGTGTGATCCGGCAAGGGGAGCCAATACAGTTCGATCAGGATGGGTGAGATGAGACGTACAGCGGGGTGTAGGATGCCCATAAGGGGGGCCAGTGTGTAGTCTGGGAGGCCATGGAGTGGGGTGTTACCCGCATCCAGATGCGAGAATACAAGGGCTTGAACAGTAGTTCTGAAGGCGCTTTCTAGAAGAAATGACTTGACTTTCTTTAGAAGAGAGCTGGTACCAGGTCGTCTTTGTTTCTTTGGTGATGTTTTCATTGAGGGTGAGGTGAGTGTCCAGGGTGAATCACGGTGGCTTGACATTCGATGAGGTTGGGGATTGAAGCCATTGTTGAGCTTGGTTTGTACTGTATCTTGTTTGTTTTTCTTGGAAATAATGGGAACTACCTTGGTTGGGGTGAGCTTCAGGTAGGTGGTGGAAATCCAGGTCAGGTTGATGTGTAGGCAGTGTTTGAGGCGTTGGATGCCTGAAGCAGAGGAGACTTGTGGGTAGATTTCTGTATCGTGGGCACATTAGTGAACGATGATGATGTTAGTCCGTAAGTCAGGCACCCGCAGCTCCATGGAAAGGTTAAAGATGACAGGAGATAACATGGACCCTGCAGGACTCCACATGTGATAGGGCTCCTTTGTGACCCCCTGGTGGCCATGTTTGGAAAGGTAGGGTGAGAACTTGTGAAGGACATTGCTGGTGAATCCCATTTGAGACTCCAGGGCGTGTTTGCGGGTGGTATGAGCAACTGTGTCGAAGGCAGCTGAGAGGTCCAGCAACATCATGTGGAAGAGCCCGTCATCTATGGTCAAGAGGGCATCTTCTGTGTTGTGAAAGTTGATGGCCTCAGTTCTGCAGCATGATCTGAAGCCAACTGGCAGTCGTGCAGGAGATGGTTAGTATTGATGTGATCTTGGAATTGAACATAAAATGCTTTTGCAATAATCTTACCGAGGAATTGAAGGTGAGTGATGGGCTGGTAGTTGAAGAGGTCGTCAGAGTCTAGTGTAGGTTCCTTTAAGAGGATCTCTCCTGTCTTGAGAACTTCTGGGAAGATTCCTTCAGTAAGAGAGGAATTGACAATGGTAAGTAGGGGTGAGAGAGCATCTCCAGTGAGAGCTTCACTGAAGGGTGATGTTTAGACATCTTCTTCATAGCAAGTGGCTTTGAGGGACCTGAGTATCAGATCTGGAAGCGAATGAGCTTTGAAGGCTGACCAAAGCAAGGCTCTATGGGAAGGAATATGTCCCCTTCTCCCATCTTTCTGGGTCACACTGGTCCCTAGGATCATTGTCCCCTTCTCCTGTCTTTCTGTGTCACACTGGCCCCTAGGCTCACTGTCCCATTTTTTCATCTTTCTGTATCATACTGGGCCCTAGGCTCACTGTCCCTGCTCCCGTCTTTCTGTCTTTTTGGGTCATGCCTACCCCGAGGCTCACTGCCCCTTCCTCCCATCTTACTGGGTGAGAGTGTCCCCTGGGCTCACTGTCCCTTTCTCCCGTCTTTTTTGTCACACCAGCCCCTAGGCTAACTGTCCCCTTCTCCCACCTTTCTTTGTCACACTGTTCCCTAGGCTCACTGTCCTCTTCTCCCGTCATTTGTGTCACACTGGCCAGTAGGCTCATTATTCCCTTCTCCCATCTTTTTGTGTGACATTGACTCCTAGGCTCTCTCCGGCTAACCGTCCCCTTCTCCTTCCTTTCTGGGTCACACTGGCCCCTAGATTCACTGTCCCCTTCTCTTGTCTTTCTGGTTCACACTGGCCCTTAGGTTCACTATCCCCTTATCCCTTCTTTCTGGGTCACACTGGCCTCTAGGCCCAGTGTCCCATTCTCCCGTCTTTCTGGCTCACACTGGTCCCTAGGTTCACTGTCTCCTTCTCCTTCACCTGTCTTTCTGGGTCACGCTGGCCCCCAGGTTCACTGTCCCTTTCTCTTGTCTTTCTGGGTCACACTGGCCCCTAGGTTCACTGTCCTCTTCCCCGTCTTTCTGGGTCACACTGGCCCCTAGGTTCATTGTCCTCTTCCCTGTCTTTCTGGGTCACACTGGCCCCTAGGTTCACTGTCCTCTTCCCCGTCTTTCTGGGTCACACTGGCCCCTAGGTTCACTGTCCCCTTCTCCCACCTTTCTTTGTCACACTGTTCCCTAGGCTCACTGTCCTCTTCTCCCGTCATTTGTGTCACACTGGCCAGTAGGCTCATTATTCCCTTCTCCCACCTTTCTGTGTCACACTGGCCTAAAGGCTCACTGTCCCTTTCTCCCGGATTTCTGGGTTACACTGGCCTCTAGGCTCACTGTCTGATTCTCCTTTTTTTCTGTGTTACACTCACCGGAGGTAAACGTAGATGATAGTAAGGCTCTATTTATAGTAGTGTGGGCGAGCAGCTAGGTTTATCAATAAATGATGCGCACAGTCAAGAATAAGCCCTGTCATGCTCCACGGCTGAATCTGCTTCCGGGTGAGGGCGCACTCCGGGATGGTCACTCTGCCGGCAATCCGCTCCTTGTCGTAGTAAGCCTCTGAAGTGACGGATTGCCCAGGGAGGAGCGACTGGGGGCCAGCCAGGGGTATGTGTTGTGAGGTCCGTGACCCTGAGCTCTGGGGTGTGTCATCGGAATAGGCGTTGATGCAGACGGAGGACTCAGCTGGATGGCCTAGTTGGTAATTTCGTGGTAAACTCTTGGACTTGAGACCTGAGGTTTGTGGGCTGTGGCACTGTTCTGTAATGGACAACTGAAGCCTGTTCCTGGGAGAGAGGGGGGGCGACGCCAATCCAGCATCTGACCCCAAATTTCATTAGATGGTCTAACGTCCGGTCTGAATAGCAATACCTGTATTACCAGCTCTACTAGTTACTTGTGGCATGCAAATTAAGAAGGTGCTACCTCTGGAGGCTCCTTAGGTGTCTCCGCATGGGAGGATAGTACCGGGTAAGATTGCGGAAGCGGTCCGCATAGTACAGATGGGGCTTGTGGTCTTCTCCTGCAAATATCCAGCTCCTTAGATCCTTCCACAAAGCAAAGCAAAGCAAAGCAAAGTTAACAACAAAAATACAAGGGGGAGCCTTTAAAAAGACAAGTGAAAAGAAAATTGATGAGAAATATATTAGAAACCTCAATGAATCGCATTTCACTGGACTCCTCCATGAAAACTCGTGCTGCAAAAGCCTCCAAGGCCGGCAAGCTTCAGGGGTCACTTGACAGGGAAGAGTGACTCTCCTCCAGCAGGCATGCAGCAACCCTCGATATTGGAAGAACCATCCCTATCTACATCTTTGCTACTGAATTCTTCCAATGAGTCTAGACAGCAGGGAGCCTTCTCAGTTTAGAAGTGATGCGTTGTCCTCTCAGCTGCCTGTTCAGCTTGTAGACGTCTCTGGCGGACAGGAAAAAAGCAAGAAACTCCCGCAAAATTGGAGAAACCCTCTTACCCCTTGGTTGCTATGGCTGGCCTCAAGGTGTCTCGGAAAGAACACGACAATCAAACCCTAGGAGCAATCCAAGGAGAACATCGCAATGATACCGCTGTTGTCGCTCTCTCACAAAAGAAAGCGCTATACGGGTGTATGCAACCCCCCTCTTTTCTTCAAGCTCCCATAATGAGGTATCCTCTCTTGAATTCTCAGCATCTGCGGAAAAAACACAGAATTTAATCTTAAGTGAAATTCATGAGATAAAACTTTCTCAGGAAGACGCGAGCAGGAAAAATAGCGAACAGTTGAGCCAGATTTCTGACAGTCTACAACTACTCACCTCCCGTTGGACACAGGCGGAGCAGAGAGTAGCCATTTTAGAAGACTCAAGTAAGGATCATACTGGAACCATCCTAAAAGTGCAATCCAATCTAGAGGAACTGCAACTCAAGCTGGAGGATGCTGAGAATTGATCCAGGTGGGCAAATCTATGATTTATAGGAATTCCGGAGGATGGAGAGGCCGGCCAACCTGCTACAGCGCTTATTTCAGATCTGATTTCTAAATATGTTCTTATTGATAAAGAGTCTCAAGGAACAGATTTAACCATCACCGGGGCCCATCGAGTTCCTGCGATCCGTCCTGCCACTTCTAAAATTCGAAATATCCCAGAATGATTCTAGCCAACTTTGGGGATTTCCGTATAAAAGAAAGAATCTTATCTTGTGCAATAATACAGAAATCATTTACTAATTCTGATAACTTTGAGTATTGTATTTTTTTCTGACATGTCTATCTTAGCTGCGCGGCATCGCAAAGAATTTATTGCCCTAATTGATTACGTTGAACGACATGGAGCCCCAGCTGGCATTGTCCAGCTTTCAAAACTTAATGTTCTTTTTCAAGGGCGTGCCCATATTTTTCATTCTGTTGGCCCGTCTAGAACTGTTTTGTGCTCTGTTAAACAAATCCCAGGAGCAACTGGGCCAATGACTGGTGGTTCCTAAGAAATGTGTCTATTTAGATTTACATGTCTGAGTTCATTGGATCTACCTGAGGTGGGGGTGGGTGGACCGGATTACAATTATTTATTTTATTTATTTTATGAGGTTCCTTTTTGTTTTTTGAGCCCTACAGAAAGGTTGGCTAAGTGTGAACTTCACGGAGTGTGACCTTTGTGGTGGTGGGTTCAAAAGTGCCATGTCAAAGCACTCAGGTAGGGTGAGGGGGGGTTTAGGAAGGGAGGGTGGGGGGGAACTCCTGAGGGAGGTCCAGGACGGGTGGGGCCTCAGGCACAGGAGGATGGTGAGGGGAACAGGGTTGGCCAAGGGGCACGATGGGTGGCAAGGAGTAAAGGAGCGGGCAGGCAGTGTGGCCTAGGGTCCTTCTACCAGGAGTTGAGCTTTCTGATATGTATGAATTTTCTGGAAAAACAGGGTTTCCAAAGTAAGAGTTATAGTCTTTGTTTTTTTTCTTCTCCTTTTATTTGCTACAAAGAAAATTGAGGTCCTTCTTCGAGCCAATAACATTTTATCAATTTGCTATGATGAATTATAAATGTACTAAAATAGCATCATGCGAAATCAATGGGGCTAACAATCAGGCAAACTTGTACTCAACGATCGAATGGCTGGCAGCCGCCCGCGAGCAGATGATTCTGTTGCAAAAAACGCCCCTTAAAGCTCAATTCACCGGAACTACGTTGCCTGCGTATATCTCCCAAGCATTGTTTGCTCCGGTAGGTGCAGCAATCAAAGGGGTTGTGGGGGGGGGGGGGGGGGGTATCCTATTATCACAGGGTCCAATTCACAGAACTAATCTGAGACAAAATCCCCAAATTACTACTTTTGGTTAAACTTACTACTTTTGGTATTCACAGAAAGTATTTAGTAGTAGTAAAGCTAGTTTCCTACTGCTAAATGCCTTCTTAGTACGTTTTGGATTTTGTCTCAGATTAGTTCTGTGAATCGGCCCTCAGAGTTTAAAGAGGAAATCTTAGCAGTGGTCAGAGATCCTAGAGCTAGATGGACTATCCTGGTCATCGGAGGTCAGCTTTTATGGTCCACTGGAAGACAACATTGTAGGATTTAATGAGATTTGTAATGCTTTTCAGGCTTTTCTGGCCTGCTGGTGATAGGTCGCGATTTTAACATTTTGCAGGAGGTTAGATTGGACTCTTCCTGTTTAAAGAAGGCTCAGAATAAACCCAAGGCAGCAAACCTTGTAGCCAAATTGGCTAGGGATTTAGCCCTGGTCGATCCTTGTTGCCTAGGTAACCCTCAGTTCCAGGAAGTTACCTGTTTTTCCAAAAGATTCAATACGGCCTCTAGAACTGATTTTGTTTTTACTGCATTGTTACGGACAAGGAGGGGCGCGGGTATATGGTCCAACCCTTTCTCATATCCCTCAGTTCCGTTATTGAACTCAATGTCAATATTGAAAGGTAGAAAGACCTAGAGGGGTGCTTGATAAATCACTATTGACCTATAGAGGGGGGGTGGAAGTTATGAACTCGAGCCTCGTGGATTATTTCAAGAGAAACGCTTGCCCCCCTCTTTCTTTGTCTGGGAGGCTTGTAAAGCATTTTTACTGGAGAAGCTATTCCATTTAAAGCTCAAATGCTTACATCAAGAAGGGAGAGAGAGCTTGTCTCCAGGTTGAACTGGACCAGCCACCCAGGTCCATCTGATGGGCGATGTGCAGGATTCGGGTTTAAAACTAGGCAAAGCTAGACAGGCTTTGAGACTTACCTCAGCCAACCGTGACCCAGAAATCCCGCTTTCAACAGCCCTGCGGAGAGAGCGAGCAGGCCGGACGATTCTAAGCATGGTCGGTTGAAAAGAGACAGACCTCAATCTAGGACGGAACTAGCGGCCAGAAGGTATCGCACACAGAGGAGACAGGAGACGCCTTTTACGCATTATACAAAACTCTATCAATCCTCATCCGCCACCAGGCCTGCGGCGATCAGCGCGTTTTTTAATGGTATTGACTTGCCTTTTCTTAGCCAAGAACAGCAGGCTAGCCCAGTGACTCCCACATCGCTTAAAGTTGTCCAAGAAGCAATTCAGAGCTCCCCGAATGGGACAGCGTGTGGGAGCGATGGCTCACCAGCTGAATTATATAATATCTTTGAGAAACAGCTGCCCCTTTCTGGTTATTCTCTTTATTGAAATATTAGAGGGCTGTGAAGTACCTAGTAGCAATTCAGAGGCAGTAATCATTTGTTTTTTGTAAAAGGGTACCCCCTGATCAGCCGGGCTCTTTTCGCCCCACCAGTCTTCCGAATAACAATTTTAAGATCTTGGCCCGGATTAATGCTTCCAGAATAACTCTTCGCACTCAAGAAATTGCTCATTTGGATCAATCGGGGTTTTAACCAGGAAGGAATATTTCCGCAAATACAAACTTTCTCCTCTAAGCGATAGACTTCTGTGCAAAGAGCAAAACTAAAGCGGCAACCACACACACAACCAGACCCAACTGCACACATACACAACCACACACACAACCACACACACACAGAACCACACACACACAACCACAGACAACCACACACACACAACCACACACACAACCACACCCAACCACACATCCACGCACACACCCACAACCACACCCACAGCCGCACCCACAACCACAGCCGCATCCACAACCGCACCCACAACCACACCCACAACCAACTGCACACACACAACCACACACACAACCACACACACAACACACAACTACAACCACAGACAACCACACACACACAACCACACATACAACCACACCCAACCACACATCCACACACACACCCACAACCACACCTACACCCACAACCACAGCCGCACCCACAACCGCACCCACACCCACAACCACACCCGCACCCACAACCACACCCAACTGCACACACACAACCACACACACAACCACACACACAACACACACAACCACAACCACACACACACAACCACACCCACAACCACACATCCACACACACACCCACAACCACACCCACAACCACACCCACACCCACAACCACAGCCACACCCACAACTGCACCCACACCCACAACCACACCCACACCCAAAACCACAGCCGCACCCACAACCGCACCCACACCCAAACCACACCCACACACACAACCACACACATACACAACCACACACACAACCACACACACACACAACCACACACACACAACCACACACACACACACACACGCACACAGAACCACACACACAACCACACACAACCACACACACAACCACACCAAGCATTGGCATAGCCAATAGGTCCCACGCAACAGTTGATGTAGTTGCACCAAGGATGTTGTGCTGCAAAACTAAATACTTAAAAGGTCCCAAAAGCGAGACCTATTGGCTATGTCAATGCTTGTTACACTTTTTTTTGAGCAGCTGGCCGTATCTCTTCATCAAAATCCTCATATCATATCTCCTATTGCGGGTGCCCCAAAATTGAAATTATTCGCAGACAACTTGGTTTTGTATCTGCATGCTGATGAGCTTAACATTAAAAAATCTTTTGATAAAATCCAAGTTTTTCCAAATTGGGGGGTATAGAATTAATCACTCTAAATCAGAACCGTTGTTATTTAATAGCCCCAACAATGTATTACAGAGCGAATTACAGTTTCAAGTCTATGCGTCGTGACCTATTTTATATACCACAACTTTTCCGATCTTTATCCACCTAATTATGTCCCCAGGTTAGCGAAAGCCCAGAGACCACTATTCTCAACGGCAGCTCTAGCCGCTCTCGATTATTGGGCGAATAGCATTAATTAAAATGATGACTTCACATCTTTTTCTATTCATGTTTTCTAATGAGATCGTAAAAGCCCTGAGAGATTTGTTGTTGAAATTGATCAGATGTTGCGTCATTTCCTTTGGGCTGGCAGAAAACCCCGTAGGAAGCTCGAACGTCTACAGCTATCAATTCAGGATGGTGGGTTAGGAGCCCCTCATTCTAAGAAGTATTTTCAGGCCTCATCCTTAGATTGGGGTGTGGGCAGCTTCTTCTAAACCCCTGTGAATGACTTTTATTTGAATCGTGTGCTCAATGAAGTGGGCATTAAGCTTTCCCCCTTTCTCAAAATCCCAAAACTATTTTAAAGTTCCAGGTATACATTTCCTCTGGTAGTCTCCTGGAGATTTGGCCAAATGAAGGAAGTGCACGACTTCCCTCAGTTTCATCCGGATCTGCCATTGAAGGATGGTGAGGCGCGAGGTGTACGTTTAGGAAAAGTGTGTATTCAGAGTTGGGAGAGAGCAGGAATCCGGTGCCTCGAAGATTTGCTAGTGGCGGGAACTCTGCGGTCCTGGAGCCAGCTCCCGGACGACCATTCGGCAGGTTCGGATTTGATGCTTTTCTCATCTTCTCGATTACAACATTTCCTTCATGACAGGCAGCCTTGGGATCCACCGCCTTCTCTAATCCGCTATGAGTTCCATGCTGCGGGGCTTGTTGGGGTGGGCGAGAAGAGGGACGGGCTTCACGTAAGCTTTTCATGCCCAGCACTTTGCCTTTTTGGAGTAGGGTTTTTCAATGGTTATGGGGCGAAGCTTAAGACCCCAGAGGCACCGACCCTATGCGAGCCCTTTATGGGAAATGCAACGCGGTGAACCTGACGGTCCATGGTGGCCAAATCTCTGATTTTACAGAAATGGAAACAAAGAGAGGGGTTATCCAAGATGTGTCAGGTGAAAGCAAGAAAAGAACTCCATGCTTTGCGGATTGGGGAAGCTCAGAAGTTTCAGAGACTATGGGAGGGGGAATCCAGGGGGCTACAGTACTTGATGAAGGATCTTTATTTAATTGGGGTTTGATCCTTTGTGGAGTTTAAGGGTCCCAATAATGAATTAAATAGTTAATTAAGAAAGAGGTTTTGGAAGTTGCTGGTTTTGTTTTGATAAGGTGTTTTTTTTACTGATTTGTGACCCTGTGTAAATGACATGAATTTATCTTCAGTATTTCTTACATCTTAGATTGTTACTTCGCTCAGTAGGTGTTTATGGAGGAAATGAAGGAACATTCAACTTTATCTGGTTCATTCCCGTGGGTGAGGAAAAATGTATTATATTCCATGTATTCTCCTATTTTTTTATTTCTACTCGGGAAAAAAAAATTAAAAAGAAAAGAAAACAAAGAATCAGCGTGATACCAATTTACATAATTTTTCAGACCAAAACTTCATTCTACAGTGAGTACTTTTTGAGATATTAATTTTTCAAGTTTGCAAAATAAATATTATTGGTACAGAAGTATGCACCATTGAAGTCAATGGGACAAAACAGAAAAGTGCACATAAAATGATGCAGTTGGATTTCGAGGTCCACCTTTCGGATTTAGGGATGTCGCAATGCCAGGTCCAATGTTCCACCAGCGGATTGTGGGGAGCGTCCCAAAGTCGGGCAATGTTAGCTGGTGAGCTACGAAGAAAGGCGCCACCTGAAAAACACTGCACGTGGTAACTTAAAGGAAAGTTCAAGGGGTCCCACTCGAGGGAGCCGGTCACAAGGGCCTCAGGATCACTGGAGCACAGCTGGTAGATCGGGCGGGCTGGGTGCTGAGCAGAAGGGTCAGCCGGGCGGCGTGCGTCAAGATGTCTTCTATAAACAACGGACAGTTGTTACTGTGTTTCATTACATGGGCCTGGCTAGTAACTCCGGTAACATTTCATGTGGCGAAATAACAGGGATATTGGACGCCAAATGTGAGTCGTTTGATCGCACTAATTACTTTATCTGTCTACATCACTTCATCCTTCACAAACATTCACGCACGTTTCCTTTACTCCCTTTCCTTACTTCTGGGCACAATGTTAATACAAGTCTAAAGGTTTTTTCATATGTCTGCAAAGATTAGGGTGTGATTGAATAACATTTCTCAGTCCTTTATTGTATGGATTTCTTGTTATGTATTGTGAATATTTGTGTAACGTCTTTGGTTCATAGTATTGTTCACTGGGACCAACCTTTTCTGTACTGCAGGATGTCTTCGTGGTCAAGGGCACGCAGGTGGCAGAGATGACTCCGGGACAGCTGTGCCACTCACAAGGTGGGGCTGAGGAGTCCTGATGTGCCTCGATAAGGGCTCGCTTCCTGGGCAGTTGGAGTCCAGAATGGACTCTTCAACCCAGTGCAGGTTGCAGGTATTCCGGTGTCCAGGGTATTGGCGCTGCACGGCTCTGGTACGACCTGGTGTCTCCAAACTTTGCTTGGAGGCCTCATCTGAGTCGCGGGGGAGCAGCAAGTCGTTAAACCAGGCTCTATCGGTTCTGTGCCTGCGGACTGCAGGGTTGTAATTCATCTACCCCAAGGGAAATCTCTGGTGATTGGCAAAGGGCTAGTGGTACCCCGGGGTTCTTGGAGTCCTCACAGCATCAGGACAACACAGTACAGCATGATTGTCGAGTCCTGGAAGCAGCAGGCAGGATTTTGCGCCAAAATTCTACAGCAGGTCTTCGGTTCTCGGGTCAGCAGCTCTTCTTTGTCCGTATCTTCTTTCTGTCCATCGACTCTGAGGTCTAGGGCCCAGGGATGCCACCTAAACCCTAAATTTAGCAGTGGTAAAGGGGGTGGCAGGTAGTAGCCAATGGGCTACCTACTTTTAGGGATTCTGCACCCTCTAAGTGACCACTACCTGTGGGATGGGGCACTACCCTGACCCTAATTGGCTAATTCCCTGGGGTGGTGCTGGCTGAATGGGGACCCACCTCCTAAATTAACTAATTGTCCTGCCTGTCCTCCTGCCACATGTGGAGCAGGAAAGGGGGTGGCATCCTCCACTATCTGGAGCTGCCTGGGTTGCATTGCAAAGGCGGCATCATTTTTTAGGCTTCCCGCCCTGAAAGGCCATCCTGTCCTGGGGAGGTGTGAAGCCCCTTCAGGCAGAGCAGGCTGTGTTCCTAGCCTCTGAGAGTGCTGGCTCTGACCCCATGAGGTCAGAAACATGTCTGGTGGTGGCAGACTGGCTAATGCTAGTCAGAGACCCCACCAGTGCTTGGGGGGTTTTCAGGGGACCCTCTAGAGGGTCTCTTGCATGCATTTATTAATAAATTCAACACTGGCATTGGTGAGGATTTATTACGATGAAATGTTTGGTACCAAACATCTTAGGGTACAGTGAAGCCATCATGGGGCTAGGAGACTTGGGATTACAAGTGTCCAGCCCATGCACTCTCTATGGCTTCCCTGTGCACTTACAACATCCAAGAATGGACTTAGACATTATAGTTTCATATCTGCTTATGCAGATATGTCTACAAGAGCTATAGTGCACCCTGCCTAGGGCTGTAAGGCCTGCAGTAGGAGTGACTTACCTATACCTCATGCAGTGTATGGGGGCGTGGCACTCAGGGCTGGGTGCCATGTTGACTCTTCAGTTTTCTCTGCATCAAGACAGCCTGCAGTGGCAGTGTGCCTGGTCTTGGTGAGGGGTCTCTGGGTGGCACAGTGTGTGCTGCAGCCCTAGTGGTAGTGGTACCTATTCAGCCTCAATGCCTAAGGTACCAGGGGTAACAGTTACTAGCGACTTACAGTCGTTGCTGAAGTTGTGCCAATCATGGTACTGTTTTAGGAAAGAGATCCGGCACTGGGAACCAGGATCAGGGACCCAGTGCACTTTCAATTTGAAATCACATCATGCACCAGGCAAAAAGTGGGGGCTAACCATGTCAAAAGAGGCACTTTCGTACTCCGGCACAGCACTTTAAGGACACAGGACACCACTGGCCACTTCTACACATAACCTTCACACTGTGAGTACAGTCTGGCTTGCAGCACTTTAAGGGCACAGCACACCCCTGGCCACCTCTGACAATTACCCTCTCACGATGAGGAAAGTTTGCCGGTGCAGCACTTTAAGGTCACAGTGCACCCCATTCTAACTCTGACAACCCTCACACTGTGAGTACGGTCTGCCTTGACGCAATTTAAGGACACAGTACACCCCTGTTTATCTCTGACAATAACCTTTGGATGATGAGGACAGTGTCCCTCACAGCCCATTAAGAACTCATCACACTCCTGGACACCTCTGACAGTAACCCTTACATTGTGAGTACAGTCTGCCGGCGCTGCACTTTAAGGACACAGCACACTATTGGCCACCTCTGACAATAACCTTCAAATTGAGAGCACAGTCTGCCTCTAAGCACTTTAAGGACACAGCACACCCCTGGCCACCTCTGACAATAACCCTCACATGATGAGGAAAGTCTGCCTCTAAGCACTTTAAGGACCCAGCACACTCATGTCCACCTTTGACAATAACCCTCACACAATGAGGACAGTCCGCCTTGCAGTACTTTAAGGGCACAGCGCACCCTTGGCCACCTCTGACAATTACCCTCACACAGTGAGCACAGTCTGCCTTGCAGCACTTTAAGGACACAGCACACCACTGTTCACCTTTGACAATAACCCTCACACGATGAGAAGTCTGCCTCGCAGCACATTAGGGACTCATCACACTCCTGGCCACCTCTGACAATAACCCTCACATGATGAGGAAAGTATGCCTCTAAGCACTTTAAGGACCCAGCACACTCCTGTCCACCTTTGACAATAACCCTCACACAATGAGGACAGTCCGCCTCGCAGTACTTTAAGGGCACAAAGCACCCTTGGCCACCTATGACAATTACCCTCGCATGATGAGGACAGTCGGCCGGTGCAGCACTTTAAGGACACAATGTCCCCCTTTCTACCTCTGACAACCCTCACACAGTGAGTACAGTCTGCCCTGCAGCACTTTAAGGACACAGCACACCACTGTTCACCTTTGACAATAACCCTCACACGATGAGAAGTCTGCCTCGCAGCACATTAGGGACTCATCACACTCCTGGCCACCTCTGACAATAACACTCACATGATGAGGACAGTCTGCCTTACAGCATTTTAAGGACACAGCATACCCCTGTCCATCTCTAACAATAAGCCTCACATTGAGAGTGCAGTCTGCCAGAGCTGCACTTTAAGGACACAGCACACGCCTGGCCACCTCTGACAATGACCCTCACATGATGACAGTCTGCCTCACAGCACTTTAAGGACACAGTACACCCCTGGCCACCTCTAACAATGACCCTCGCATGATGAGGACAGTCTGCCTCTCAGCACTTTAAGGACACAACACACCCTGTCCACCTCTGACAATAACACTCACATGATGAGGACAGTTTGCCTTACAGCACTTTAAGGACACAACACACCCCGTCCACCTCTGACAATAACACTCACATGATGAGGACAATCTGCGTTACAGCACTTTAAGGACACAGCACACCCCTGTCCATCTCTAACAATAAGCCTCACATTGAGAGTACAGTCTGCCAGAGCTGTACTTTAAGGACACAGAGCACCGCTGTCCACCTCTGACAATAACCCTCACATGGAGGGTACAATCTACCTCTTAGCACTTTAAGGACACAACACACCCCTGTCCACCTCTGACAATAACCCTCACATAATGGCAACAGTCTGCCTCTCAGCACTTTAAGGACACAGCACACTCCTGGTCACCTCTTATAATGACCCTCACATGATGAGGACAGTCTGCCTCTCAGCACTTTAAGGCCACAACACACCCCTGTCCACCTCTGACAATAACACTTGCATGATGAGGACAGTCTGCCTTACAGTACTTTAAGGACACAGCACACCCCTGTCTATCTCTAACAATAAGCCTCACATTGAGAGTACAGTCTGCCAGAGCTGCACTTTAAGGACACAGAGCACCCCTGTCCACCTCTGACAATGACCCTCACATGATGGGGACCTTCTGCCTCGCAGTGCTTAGAGGACACAGCGCACCCCTGTCCACCTCTTACAATCACCCTCACATGATGAGGAAAGTCTGCCTCTCAGCACTTTAATGACAAAGCACACCCCTGGCCACCTCTGACAATAGTCCTCACACGACGAAGACAGTCTGCCGGCGCAGCACTTAGGACTCGTCACACCCTTGGCCACCTTTGCTCCACATATGACATGTTATTTTCCTAGTGAGGCAGGCTCTGGGGGCACTGTGGGTTCCAGTCAGCCCCGCCCTGGAGCCCTCACTTGCTGCCCACTCAGTGCGCTGTAATGGTATGGGCTCTGTAAACAACCGCTCATTTTTCCACAACATTGTGGTGGGAGGCCGGAAGAGGAGACTAAGGGAGTCCAGACACCAGTGTGGATTGTAATCACAGGGTGAAGGGCACGAGAGAGCTGAATAAGCAGCTACCGGATGTACGTAGCCTTCAGCTGTGGTGTGTGGGCCACCCTTGGGGGCAGGAAGCCTTCCCTTGTGTGATGACACCTCACATCCTTTTAAACACCTGACCCTTGTGAGTGGCCATGAGGAGAGTCCACTCTGTGTGGACCACCCTCGGGCACCTCGTGTGATGACACTTCACTTCCTTCTAAACATCTGACCCTCGGGAGTGGCAGGGGCAGAATTCGCTGTGTGTGGGCTGTAGGAAGCTGGCTGTGTATGTACTATACCAACGTGAGGTACAGTGTGCACAGAGTCCAGTGGATCCCCAGAGGCTGTACAGAGGCTGAAAGTAGATAATGCTAATGCTCTCGTTTGTGGTAGTGTGAGTGAGCAGTTAGGCTTATCAGAGGGCAGTGTTAAGCATTTATTGTACACACATGGGCAAGAAATGACACACACACTCAATGGCTAAATCCGAGCACAATGGTTTGTAAAAATAGTACTTTGTTACTTTATTACTAGAACCAAAGAACTTAGTTGTGTTGCGGGGATTCTGCACATACACAGAACTATGCGCAGGAAAACAGGACCTCTGTGCGTAGGGGATAAGCCTTTCTACCACCTCAGTACCCAAAATCCCAGAACCGACTAGCTATAGTGTCTCATTCGTTCTCCTACATAATCACGAAGCTACAAATGATTAGACAACCCAGACCACAACACTCCCGACGCTCTCAGGAATCACGGTAGCGAGACATACCCTTTCGCTCACTCACTCGTACCCGTCACAATAAGACTAGACATAGTCACTGTTATAGTTCGAAATGTTTATTTTAACTATAGTACTCTATAATGCAGTATACGAGGCACTACCAGCAGCAAAAGGCATAAACCTAAAACAGTTAGCATTGTGGCAATTGATAGACTATGAAAGGGGAACTCATCATATAAAGACAGTGGATAAAGTAATATAAGGGCTAACGACCCTCCCCTTGGAAAGAAGACACTTTATTATATAAAGGAAGATCTCTGGGCTTTGTCAGCAGACCCCATACCTTAGTGCCTAGATGGTAGTTTTACATCATGGGAACAGCATAGCTCTTCTCCCTCGAAAGGTCCCTCTCCAAGTGTGTTTTAAACCAACATGCAACCCCGTAATATCAAAGCGCGGGTTTCCAGCAGCCGCAGCTCTGTAGCATATTTTGTCGAAGTGCTAGGGACTGACCAGAACAGAATAACAAGGGGCTTTGTCCTCCATGTTCAGACTAAATGCCAGGAACAGGCAGAGAACGCAGAAAGCAGACAGTTCTCATGTGAAAGGCTCAAACAGAGTCTTGCAAAATAAAGGCACGTAGTAACGTGCGCAAAAGCAGCATCACGGAAGCAGAACTCACGCTAACTTAGCAATGTCGACAATGACCCAAACGGCCAAATGGCACCCTCCCCTTGGCCAGGTCGTAGCATATAGATAAAAAGACCCAAACAGAGTTCAAAGATAAGCAGAGTCAAGAAGCGCTAACAAAAACAAATTTGGAAAATTAAAAAAATATATATATTTAAAATGTTGTCATTCATTGAGAACGGGATTAATTTGGAGTTGGAAAATCCATTAAAGTGCGTGATCCCAAGAATTCAATTCGTTCCAAAAGGTCATCCCTATCGTTTGTAGCAAAAAGGGATGCCATCCAATCAAGTAGCTCCAATGAACTCACGTGTTCCTCATAATCCGATGCCACCAAGAGCATATCCGGGCAACTTGCGTGATATTCGATGAAACTCCGTTGCAAGAGGTGCTGCGCAGCCGCACAGATATTCCACTTAGCCAACACTCCAAGTGCAGCCGCACGTGCCATACAGTCATCCCGGGAGCAGGCCTGCTCATGGGCCACTAATGGACCCATTAACAGGTCATAAATAATCCGGATCCGCATATGACGTATTGGAGAGGCATAAATCCAAGACCCAATAGGAAGGGCACCACTGGCAGTAGAACACAGGCTGCACGCATGTGAAGTATGCAAAGCGGAAATGTAGTCCATAACTCACGCTGAGCGTCGCTAATGTCAAGTATCCAAAAAGTTGTTGCATTCGGTCACGGTACAGTTGCAATTGGCCAGGTCTGTGCAGTACCACAAGATGGGCAGCCTGATCCAGGCCATGACATCGGTCACACGAGGGCACATACAGCTGTCTCTCCCAGACCTGCGCTAGGCCATGACATCGGTCACATGAGGGCACATACAGCTGTCTCTTCCAGACCTGCTCCAGGCCCTCCCTCTGACATCAGTCACATGAGGGCACATACAGCGGTCTCTTCCAGACCTGCTCCAGGCCCTGACATCAGTCACATGAGGGCACGTACAGCGGTCTCTTCCAGACCTGCTCCAGGCCCTCCCTCTGACATCAGTCACATGAGGGCACGTACAGCGGTCTCTTCCAGACCTGCTCCAGGCCCTCCCTCTGACATCAGTCACATGAGGGCACATACAGCGGTCTCTTCCAGACCTGCTCCAGGCCCTGACATCAGTCACACGTGGGCACATACAGCGGTCTCTCCCAGACCTGCTCCAGGTCCTGACATCAGTCACATGAGGGCACATACAGCGGTCTCTTCCAGACCTGCTCCAGGCCCTGACATCAGTCACACGTGGGCACATACAGCTGTCTCTCCCAGACCTGCTCCAGGTCCTGACATCAGTCACACGTGGGCACATACAGCGGTCTCTTCCAGACCTGCTCCAGGCCCTGACATCAGTCACACGAGGGCACATACAGCGGTCTCTTCCAGACCTGCTCCAGGCCCTGACATCAGTCACACGTGGGCACATACAGCGGTCTCTCCCAGACCTGCTCCAGGTCCTGACATCAGTCACATGAGGGCACATACAGCGGTCTCTTCCAGACCTGCTCCAGGCCCTGACATCAGTCACACGTGGGCACATACAGCGGTCTCTCCCAGACCTGCTCCAGGTCCTGACATCAGTCACATGAGGGCACATACAGCGGTCTCTTCCAGACCTGCTCCAGGCCCTGACATCAGTCACATGAGGGCACATACAGCGGTCTCTCCCAGACCTGCTCCAGGTCCTGACATCAGTCACACGTGGGCACATACAGCGGTCTCTCCCAGACCTGCTCCAGGTCCTGACATCAGTCACATGAGGGCACATACAGCGGTCTCTTCCAGACCTGCTCCAGGCCCTGACATCAGTCACACGTGGGCACATACAGCGGTCTCTCCCAGACCTGCGCTAGGCCATGACATCGGTCACATGAGGGCACATACAGCGGTCTCTCCCAGACCTGCTCCAGGCCCTGACATCAGTCTCACGAGGGCACATTTATCTGACCCTGCCAGCCCGCCCCTACGCCCTGGGCCTCAGTTCATCCAGTCACATATGGTCAGGCCTCAGTATTGATTCCATAGGCTCAGTGCACCCTGCTGTGCCCCCCCTCCCCCCCTTCCTGTGTAGGCAGACACTGCTCCTCCCTCTCCCCCTTCTTGTGCAGCAGAGAGTGATGCGAGCTCTCCCCCCCCCCACCCCCCCACACACACACACACACCCCGGGCTGTGGCCAGAGGGGCATCTTCCGACAGGAGGAGGATGGAGTGACTTGTTTCTTCTAGGGAGGGGGGTGTTCGACCACCATCGGCCCGTAGCAGCAGCCCCCCCCCCTGCCTCCCCCCCCCCCGCCCCGGTGACTCGCAGGAGTCCTGTGCCCTATAATCAGCCCTCACCGCCTCCACGTGGTCCCAAATTGTAGGGTCTGCGCCGGAGCTTCCTACCACATGTGTGGGCGGACGTCAGCAGCCTGCGCTCTATTTACAGCTCCGCGAAGCCCCAGGACCTGCTTTGGGAGCGGATGTGGTCGTGTAAAACCACTCTGGGCGAGTGGCTGACACGGCGGAGGCGGGCGTGCCAAGGGTACCAGGTGCCCTGCTGGGTCTGTCCACCACAAACTCTTCATTTCACGTCCCGGGGCCAAACCAGGCATGGGTTCATCATGGGAGGGTGAAACTGGCCCAGCCAATCAGAAGGCAGGAGCTAACTTTTGCACCTCCCCTGTGGTAAAGGTTCTGTGCCAGGGGAGGGAAGCTCCCTCCTGTCTTTGGTGACATTAGGTGGGTGGCTGCTAATAACCTCATTGTACTTATGGTGTTAGATGTTAACAGCGGTTAATGCCCTCAGCAGAGACCTTTAAAACTCAGTTCTTCTAAGTACCCAAACGCATATATTTAAAAGATGTCCCTAGTGTCGTCAGATTGCAGCAGTTTCTTTGATGCGGGGTGCACCAAACTAGGGTGCAGGCCTTGAGGCAAGGGGGTAGCCAGAAAATTAAACTACTCCCCTCTTCGAACCAAGGCTCTTATGGCAGGCACCAAGCAGACTACGTCAATGCGACTTTCCCCAGAAGAGCTCTCGTGTCTCGTCCATCAAAGCATCTATCCATTCATCCTTCCATCCACCTGCTGATACCCAGAATTTCACCTTTACATTCTGTCATCCATTAATTCTTTCATCTATCATTCAGTCTTTCACCATTCCATCCATCCACCCACCCATCCATATCCAACCTATGCATCCATCTCTATCCACCCATCTATCTAGTCATCCTTCCTGTCACTCGTCCATCTCTCCATCCACCCTTTCACTTATTGATTCATCCTTTCAGTCATTCACTGTCTATTGACCCTTTTACTCCATCCATCTTTGCACTCCATACGTCCATCCTCCCTTTCACTCATCCACCCATCCTTTCACTCAGCCATCCATCTAGTCTTCCACTCATCCATCCACTCACTCATTCTTCCAAGCTTTCACGCATGTGTTCACCCATCCACCCTCTCTTTCACTCATCCACCCATCCTTTCACTCAGCCATCCATCCTTCCACTCATCCACCCATCCTTTCACTCATCCATCCACTCACTCATTCTTCCAAGCTTTCACTCATGTGTTCACCCATCCACCCTCTCTTTCACTCGTGCATATGGTACAGCGTGCACCGCATAATCCCACTGCGAACAACAGACATAAACTGCACTACAAACAAAACAACAAAAAACACAGTCATTTACAACGCCAAGAGCTCTAACTTTCACAAATGCGTAACCAATTGCATTGCAAATGCTTGTTTAATTAGCATGGACACAAAAATATAGGGCAGACTGATAAAATGCTAACAAGGTTGTATGAATCTAACCAAACATGCCCTCTTACTCAGCTTACTATGCAAGTTATATGTTTGCCAATAACACCTTGTAACACTTTCATTATACAAAAAACAAGACACTTTATTTCTCGTTTTAATGTCTTGCTTTTTCTCATTGCTTTTTATTTTTACCTTAATGCCTTAAATCTTTCACCCGTTTTGATATTGGCTTTCCCCTTATTTTCGCCGATGACGTTGTTTCTATTCTCTTTTATTCTCTTCCCTTGTGTTTATTTCCTTGATTTCCCTGTGTATGTTAATGTAACTGTCCTTTAAATCACGCTTCGTTCAGTTTATTAATCGCGCTTTCTGTCTGTCTCTGTCCCTGCAGCAGTGACCGCTGCAGTGTCAGACATACACCCCTCACTGGGGCAGTGACGGCTGCAGTGTCAGACATACACCCCTCACTGGGGCAGTGACCGCTGCAGTGTCAGACATACACCCCTCACTGGGGCAGTGACGGCTGCAGTGTCAGACATACACCCCTCACTGGGGCAGTGACCGCTGCAGTGTCAGACATACACCCCTCACTGGGGCAGTGACGGCTGCAGTGTCAGACATACACCCCTCACTGGGGCAGTGACGGCTGCAGTGTCAGACATACACCCCTCACTGGGGCAGTGACGGCTGCAGTGTCAGACATACACCCCTCACTGGGGCAGTGACGGCTGCAGTGTCAGACATACACCCCTCACTGGGGCAGTGACGGCTGCAGTGTCAGACATACACCCCTCACTGGGGCAGTGACGGCTGCAGTGTCAGACATACACCCCTCACTGGGGCAGTGACGGCTGCAGTGTCAGACATACACCCCTCACTGGGGCAGTGACGGCTGCAGTGTCAGACATACACCCCCTCACTGGGGCAGTGACGGCTGCTTCTGCCGGAACCTGCCCGGCATGAAGAGGTGAGCAGGGGATACAGGGTACAACGGGGAGACCAGATATTACAAAACACCGGGGTGCGCAGCGCATGGTTTGCGGTGACCAAGGCTTTTCCAGGAATCACCAGCATTCTGCTCATACGGAGCGGAACCGGCGTCCTCTTCATGCATGAGGGCAGACACTCACTGGAGAACAGGAGAGAGATGAGGTGAGAGGAGGACACAGGAGAGAAGATACAGGAGAGAGAAAGGGGAGAGGGGAGGACACAAGAGAGAAGATACAGGAGAGAGGGGAAGGCACAAGAGAAACAGGAGAGAGGAGAGGACACAGGAGAGAAGATACAGGAGAGAGGGGAAGACACTGGAGAGAAGATACAGGAGAGAGAGGGGAGGGCAAAAGAGAGACAGTGGAGAGGGGAGGACACTGGAGAGAAGATACAGGAGAGAGAGGGGAGGGCAAAAGAGAGACAGTGGAGAGGGGAGGGCACAGGAGAGAAGATACAGGAGAGAGAGGGGAGGGCACAAGAGAGACAGGGGCGAGGGGAGGACACAGGAGAGAAGATACAGGAGAGAGAGGGGAGGGCACAAGAGAGACAGTGGAGAGGGGAGGACACAGGAGAGAAGATACAGGAGAGAGAGGGGAGGGCACAAGAGAGACAGGGGAGAGGGGAGGACAGAGGAGAGAAGATACAGGAGAGAGGGGAGGAGACAAGAGAGACAGGAGAGAGGGGAGGACACAGGAGAGAAGATACAGGAGAGAGAGGGGAGGGTACAAGAGAGACAGTGGAGAGGGGAGGGCACAAGAGAGACAGGGGAGAGGGGAGGACACAGGAGAGAAGATACAGGAGAGAGGGGAAGGCACAAGAGAGACAGGAGAGAGGGGAGGACACTGGAGAGAAGATACAGGAGAGAGAGGGTAGGGCAAAAGAGAGACAGTGGAGAGGGGAGGGCTCAGGAGAGAAGATACAGGAGAGAGAGGGGAGGGCACAAGAGAGACAGGAGCGAGGGGAGGACACAGGAGAGAAGATACAGGAGAGAGACGGGAGGGCACAAGAGAGACAGGAGCGAGGGGAGGACACAGGAGAGAAGATACAGGAGAGAGAGGGGAGGGCACAAGAGAGCCAGTGGAGAGGGGAGGGCACAAGAGAGACAGGGGAAAAGGGAGGACACAGGAGAGAAGATACAGGAGAGAGAGGGGAGGGCACAAGAGAGACAGGGGCGAGGGGAGGACACAGGAGAGAAGATACAGGAGAGAGAGGGGAGGGTACAAGAGAGACAGTGGAGAGGGGAGGGCACAAGAGAGATAGGGGAGAGGGGAGGACACAGGAGAGAAGATATAGGAGACAGAGGGGAGGGCACAAGAGAGACAGGGGCGAGGGGAGGACACAGGAGAGAAGATACAGGAGAGAGGGGAGGAGACAAGAGAGACAGGAGAGAGGGGAGGACACAGGAGAGAGAGGACACAGGAGAGAGAGGAGAGAGGGGATACAGGAGAGAGAGGAGCGAGAGGAGAAAGGGTACAAAGGAGAGAGAGGGGAGGGCACAAGAGAGACATTGGAGAGGGGAGGGCACAAGAGAGACAGGGGAGAGGGGAGGACACAGGAGAGAAGATACAGGAGAGAGAGGGGAGGGCACACGAGAGACAAGGGCGAGGGGAGGACACAGGAGAGAAGATACAGGAGAGAGAGGGGAGGGCACAAGAGAGACAGTGGAGAGGGGAGGGCACAAGAGAGACAGGGGAGAGGGGAGGACACAGGAGAGAAGATATAGGAGAGATAGGGGAGGGCACAAGAGAGACAGGGGAGGGGGGAGGACACAGGAGAGAAGATACTGGAGAGAGGGGAGAAGACAAGAGAGACAGAAGAGAGGGGAGGACACTGGAGAGAGAGGAGAGGGGTGGACACAAGAGAGAGGGGAGGAGGCTAGAGGGAGAGAAGGACACAAAAGAGAGGGGATGACACAGGAGAGAGAGGAGAGAGGGGAGGAGACTGGAGAGAAGATACAGGAGAGAGGGGAGAGCAGAGGACACAGGAGAGAAGATACAGGAGAGAGGGGAGAGCACAAGAGAGATAGGAGAGAGGGGAGGAGACTGTAGGGAGAGGAGTGCGACAGAAGCGTGGATGAGGAAGGTGAGCCATGAGAGAGGGACAGCTCTGACCCGGGGCGGGAGCACTGAGCCGAGGGGGGAGGGGGCTCCTGGAGTCAGCCTCGATCATTAGCACTGGTCCAAGTGTCGCATGAAGCCTTTGGGGGGGGGGCGCATTCATCAGAAAGACTCCCTCGGAGCTGCTAATGTGAAAGCTGTAATTGGGCCTTTCAGCATCCCCTTCCTTTGTATTTTTAATTATTGTGTATTCACTTCGTGTTCCCCTTTCTGTCCACTCCACTGGCTGCACGTGCGTGTTAGTAAGAAGTCACACGTGGCTGGATTAAACTGTGTTCCTGTGGGGGCGGGGCTGCTGATGTGTGAACAGGTCCTTTGTGTTGGTTCAGAGCAGCTCTCATATCAGCTTTCAATATTGCTTTAAGAATTCTTGACTGACATCTGTAGTTTTTTTGTTTTCAAACATTTGATCAGGGCCGGACTGGGAACCAAAACCAGCAGAACCGTAATCGCTTATATGTATCTAACCATTAGGGATTCTTCTGTATCAAATCAAAACAAGCTTTATTCGATTTTAAACATTAAAATCATAAATGCAAACATTTTAAAAAGAGAATACATCGTCAGCTGTTAAATATTACAATTCTTCAGTCCTCAACTTTCGTAGGTAAAATCCTATAAAAAAAAAAAAGAAATAAGCATATGAACATTCTATAACTTCCCGAATGATCCGCCTCGCACTGATTTATTCCAGCCCAGCACGTTTCTCACAATTCAATTGATTTGATTTTTCCTGGTCCTCAATACACTCTTTACGAAGCCCACCATAGATCCAGCACAGAAACAATCTCCCTGTTTTAAAAGTGGTATTAACCATCTATGCCTCTCGTTAGTATAAAACTTACAAAAGAGGACCACACGCATCGTGCTTTGGGCTGAAGCATTATCACAGGGGCATAGACATAGATCTCTTGACCAGTCATTGATAGTTGGGTAAGTAATTAAGTGGTGGAAAGACCCGAACCTAAATCTTGTCAGGAGGTATCTGTCATATCCACCCAGAACGTATAACAAATAAGGTTGAATATTGCACGTTGTATTAATTAATTGATGACTGGCCACCATTGGTTTATTCATCTCAAGCATCAACCTGCTTCCTTGTAGGTGGGTCATACAGACTTTTTTAAACTCCTTCCGATTGAAAAGGTTCATACTGTCGGGCGAATTAAAATACTTAGGGTGATCAATGTCCTGCATAAAATTCTCGATATAGTTCAACCATAAAATTTTGCGGGCATTATCTAAACTCTTTGCGTCCTTTAATATTTCCCTATTAAGGCCCGTACTCTCTGCGGTCCAAATTCTATGCCATAGCAGTGCCGGCTGAGCTTTAATTAGGTCAGAGATGTAGACGACTCCTAATTCAGAATGGCGATTGAAAACCGGTGTACTAGTTGGAACGGCTAGAATGAATCGCAGAAAGGCATTTTCCATACGTTGGATTGATGTACAATCTTGAAATCCCCAGATAGCTGCCCCGTAGATTGCTACGCTTACACACTTTGCCTGGTGAATCTTCAATAACATTTCTGGTGGTCTTTTTTCCAACTTTTTGGAAAAATGTGAATGAGCCGCGATGGACTTCATAAAAAGTAGAGACCTGGCCTTAACGGCTGGGGCCCATGAACCTGTTCTGTCAAAGAAGACACCCAGATAGGTAAAAGAAGTAATAGGTTCCACCTTGCACCCCCCCGCCTGGAAACTTCTATTCTTGGCACAAAACTTTTCTTGGCATTTGATTTTAAACCGAGCCGGTCCATGAATGTGGTATAGAAGGAGAGAGCCCTCTGTAATCCAACCTGGGTGCGGGCCATAAGCACTGCGTCGTCGGCATAGAGCAGAGATGCGATCTTCTGTATCATATAGATCTAAAGTAGAACATTTAATTTACAGATAATCCCCAGACGAAGGCTCGTGGCCGAAATGCACTGGGACTGAACAATGGCCTGAGTAATGCTGGGATCAGTGAAGCAAGCTTACCAGAGAGAATGCAATCTGGGAATTCAAGTTTGCTAATGATATTGTGATGTTATAACAATATTAAACCGCATCAAAATACGGAATATATTTCTTTCTTTGAACTTGAGATAAACTATTGAAACCTTAATATAAGGACTATTCCTGCGCCCGGGGGACAGACCCCATGGATATGGGGGTGCAGCTTCAGTGATCTCCATTACACTCTGTTCAGAGGGTGATACCCTGGCGCACGGAACACCCGTACAAATTCACCTACCAACGGCTGTGCACAGGCTGATTCCTAAATATTAAGGATGTGGACATGTAAGTGAAAGCTTATATGTCCCTATTGGGGCT
This sequence comes from Triturus cristatus, assembly GCF_964204655.1. NCBI lineage: Eukaryota > Metazoa > Chordata > Amphibia > Caudata > Salamandridae > Triturus > Triturus cristatus. Next base: position 8,337,121 of record NC_140592.1, read on the forward strand.
TTTACCATTAAAGTACGCTATAAGTGATAGACGGTCCATAGGATAACATGGGCTGGCCCTCAGTCAAAGCCAAGGTTGGCCGTTCCATCATGGTATCGCCTAAATATTTTGTGTTTGGGATGGAGCAACATGCCTCATCACTGCTGGCACGAATCTCTTGTCGAGGGTGATGGGGCTTGCACCCAGGTGGCTCCCTTAGAGGCTGCCCAGCCGGTGGCCCCAGCCTTTCCTGTGCTCTGGCTGCAAGCCCGCTGTTGCTGTTGTCAAGACAGGATTCTGCCCCCCTCAAAGGAAGTATGAACTCTCCCAGGAGTCAGAAACCAAGGCCATAACGGGAAGGAGGTCACACCTCCCTCCCGGACATGCTGGCTAGTGAAGTGGCACTTCCGGGCTGTGAGCTTCAAAAGCGACACCGCTTGTGATATGCAACCAGACTGCCTCCCACAGGAGAAAACATCCCTCCCCAGGAACATTTGCACTGGGACACGTGGGAAAATTAGGTATTCAGGAGGTGTACGGTCCCAGAAGGCTAGCCACACCTCTAGGGTGGGCTACCCGGTCTGTACAGCTGAGGAAGACTTTTGACATTTTTAAAAGTGCTACAATAGTGGGTTTTGAGTAGAAAAGGTGACCTTACCCACGGATGTGGTCAGCTCAGGGGTCGATTAACCTCTGGGGCTAGTAGCTCATTGGTCACTGGCACCTACACCCCTAATGCCCCTAAATCTAGGATTTAAGGGCTACCTCTGGCACCAGAACCGTAGTTCTGATCTGACTTGCTACAAGGCCAAAAGAAGAGACCCTTGTCTGTGACAACAGGAGCTGCACAAACCAAAGGCAGGATACTCTGCACCTGTGGCAACCTTCCCTGGAACTGAATGAACATGGCTAGTCCTGGACCAAAGTTTGCTTCTCCCTGAGAGATGGCCCCCTTTGAGAGCCAAAGGCATCAACAGACTCCCCTGGACTAGCGGCACTAGTCCTCTGCAACTGCAGTAAACACAATGTATGTAACCAAAGAATTGCTAGTCATCGGGCCCTCTGAGGGATCGCCCAGAAGTAGATGGTCCAGTGCATTGTGAGAAACCTAGTCCTGCCCTCCACAAGGTTTCAGGTAGCTGCCGTGTTCCCCAGGACCTCCGGACATCGGAATAACTTTCTACTGTGCTTACTTCTGCCAAGGCCCGTGGGTCGCCACCACCTCTACTCTACGTTGCACTTTGAATAAACTCCACAAAACCTTCATCCGATGACAGCAGTGGCTTTGTTGTCGACTTTTTGCACCCTGTTCCCCACCAGTCTGTGTAAGTTATAAAGCCAGCTCTCCCGCGACTCCAGCTTCAGCACCAAGGACAGCCAGGGCAACTCTGCTCCCGGGCTTAACAGGACAGGTAAAATTAAACTGACTGGTGTGGACCGGTCCAGGGACCCACATGGCCTTTACCCTCCTTGGGTTCCAGGCAACTCGACCTGCAAGTGGTCGATTGTCACCACCACTTTTCCCAATGACAGCAATGCCAGTGTGCTGCAGTAGTGAATTGTTGTGATAAATGCCATCTTCTAAAACTCTGGTTATATGTACCTGATCGCATTCAGGTTGGTGTCTAAATTAAGATAAAAATCTGCTGTGTTTTTATAAATTGGTGTCATGTTTCTTTCATGTCATGTCAATTACTTATCGTCCATGTTGGTATTCTGAAATGCTTAACACATGTTCCTCTCGTAAAGCTGGACTGCTCTTGGCCACTTTACCAGGACTGAGCTAAGGATTTATTAGTGTGAACCAAGGACCATCTTTGGGGTTTGTGAAAGTATTGCATGGTGAAGCCTCACCAGCGTCACCGCATAACACTCCACCTTCCTACATGTACCGCTCTAGCATTTGCCTGGTAGGATGCGGGCAAGGGTCTGCTTTCAGAGGGCGATGTGCTGCTATAACGCATCGATGCCCCCAATGGCCCATTCTGCTCCCAGGACCCTGCGGCGTGGGGCTGGCTTGAACATTTCTGCCAGGGCTGATTTCAGTTTACAGACGAGCCCTTGACAAAGTCTTTCACAGCTCTTCAATGTATGACTGTTACATTTGAAAGGTGTTGGATTTTTTTAGATTTTTATAACGGATGACGATGTTCATGGAAACTGTACTAACTGATTGTGAAGACACCCAACCCCAATATGAAATCTGTCAGCTGCCTGGTGGCACCTGAGTCCCACATCTGGGTCTCAGCAGCGGTGTGAGAGCTGTGAAGACATGTCTTACAACCTCAGAACTTTGTTAAGACGTTACCAACTTCTCTAGGTGCCTCTTGGTCGAAGATTTCAATAGAGGGGGCTCTGGGTAATAAGACTTCCACAGTAGGGGGTGGGAGTCATGTGACTGCGAGGTGTACTACTCAGAAACCCCCTTCCCATGGTAGCCCAGGTAGCCAACCCCCTGCAGCCAGAAGACCCCCTTCCTAATGGAGATATCCAGCAGCCTGGCCTCAAAGACTGGGCTCCATTAAACTTCACCTCAGATGAAGTCGCCAAGGTTTGTCCATTTTACAGAAGGGTGAAGTCCCCCCCCTTTCACTGGGAGGAGTTCGTCCACACCTAGTCATGGACTACGCTTTTCCTCTACAACCAATTACACTGCCTAACCTGCTCCCTCAAGAGTCTCTGTTGATCCACCCTCTATTCGCTGGCTCCTGCCTGTGCAGCTTGAGGATGAAGATCTCTGCAGCGCCAACACTTATATGTGTGTATGCGTGAGGAATTGTAGAGCACAAACTTGACCATAAGGCACAGCACATCGCTGTACAGGGTCATATCTGGGGCACCCTGTGCACATCCCCAGCACCCCAAGACCTCTCGGGGCTCTGCTTCCCATTCATCCATTACACCCTGCCAAGTACATATCTGGGTCTCTCTGTGGACTTCCCCAAGAACAGTAACATAAACATGTGTATGTTTAAAGGGCACGTTCACCCAGAGGTCTCTTGGCACTGAATAACAGATGCTCATTGTTACCCAACTCAATGGTACTCATTTTATCAACCTCAGATGGATGAAAGGCTGAGTGGACCCGCCGGGATTTGAACCTGTGACCATGAGGTTGAACACAGCCCCCTGCAATGGAAGCATTAGTCCACTGAGCCACCAGACCCCAAGACCTCCTGGGGTTCAGCGTCCAGTTCTTCTGTCACTCCCCCACCAAGGAGGGTCTTATCTGGGTCACCCTGTGCACTTCCTCAGCACCCCAAGACCTCTCGGGGCTCGTCTTCAGGTTCTTCTGTAACTCCCCATCACTTAGAGTCTTATCTGGGTCACCCTTTGCACTTCCTCAGCACCCCAAGACCTTTCTGGGCTCGGTTTCGGTTCTTCTGTAACTCCCTATCATGTAGAGTTATATCTGGGTCGCCCTTTGCACTTCCTCAGCACCCCAAGACCTCTCTGGGCTCGGCTTCCGGATATTCTGTTACTCCCCCACCAAGGAGAGTCCTTTCTGGGTCACCCCGCAGTGCTTAATTTGAGCCTGTGGTTTCCGGTGCTTGGCACCGGCACTTAATTGTCAACACCAGCCCCTATGACAGTCTGCCACAAGGTGGCGCTGTCTGTCTAATTTAGCGATGACCATCAGCAGTTAATTATTAATTCAATGTACATTAAAAGTGACTATTACCTGCCTCCCAAGCCATTCTTATAGTGTTGGGGTCCTGGAATAATCCGAATTGTCACACTTGTAGCGGTGTGATGGTTAGTAGTTGTGTTGTTACTATCATTGGCAGTATATATGGGGCAATGTATGGTGCAAGCTGCAGTGGCCTCCTGGCGAGAGCCCCGGCACGTATTGTTTTACAAATTAGACTCTGTCACCCTGTGCACATCCCCAAGACCTCTCAGGGCTCTGCTTCCTTTTCTTCTGTTACTTCCCATCATGTTGAGTCTCATCTGGGTCTTCCTATGCACCTCCCTAGTCCCCAGCACCCCGAGACCCCTCAGGGCTCTGCTTCCTATTCTTCTGTTACTTCCCATCATGTTGAGTCTCATCTGGGTCTTCCTATGCACCTCCCTAGTCCCCAGCACCCCGAGACCCCTCAGGGCTCTGCTTCCTAATCTTCTGTTTCTCCCCCACCAAGGAGGGTCTTATCTGGGTCACCCTGTGCGCCTCCTCAGCACCCCGAGACCCCTCAGGGCTCTGCTTCCTTTTCTTCTGTTACTTCCCATCATGTTGAGTCTCATCTGGGTCTTCCTATGCACCTCCCTAGTCCCCGGCACCCCGAGACCCCTCAGGGCTCTGCTTCCTAATCTTCTGTTTCTCCCCCACCAAGGAGGGTCTTATCTGGGTCACCCTGTGCGCCTCCTCAGCACCCCGAGACCCCTCAGGGCTCTGCTTCCGGTTCTTCTGTAACAGGACTCCCCAGGTTCGAGCGAGCACCTAAGGTGCGCGCCCGCAAAGGGCGCTGGGGAGACGATAGCGTTTACCTGCACTGCAAGGAGAGTATGCTGGGGGATCTCTTGGATCCTTCTGAACCGCTTTTCTACACCTTCCTCTGTTGCTCCTCGATAGATTCCAAGAGGCTTATTTACAAGCCCCTTGCTCTGCCGGTGCGCACACTGCTGCCCCATATTTATAAGGACATGTAAAGCCACACTGCGTGGCTTTTCGTGTCCCGGTAAATATGGCCCCTTTACACACAACACTTTGCGTCAAAGAGGTGTGCCATGGGTGTTGCTGTGCGTGATGGCTTCTGCCACATTTCCAGATTGACGAGAAATCGTAAACATGGAAATGCGTCAGAATGCTACACCTCCCAGGGGAGGCGTAGAGAGGTGCAACGAGGAGAAATGTTGGCCTCCACTCTACGAGTGACTCGTGGGCCAGCTTCAAGTGCGACCGCTCGAGGCTCCTTTGCGATCATTAGCCCGTTGGCTAGAAGGTCCCCACGAAGGCAACTCCTTTTCTAATTGGGCTTTCCTGTTTGCTCCAGATGTGCCCTGACTTACCCTCGCTGGGTGAGTCCCTCAGACCTTGCTGGTCTGCACCGCAGTCCTTTCTCTGAATTCCAGTGACTTGCCGTTGCCAAGGCTTGTTGGGTCCTTTCTGGTCGCCGACACCGCAGCACTCGACAGACTTCATGGGACAGCTCCAATCCGGCTCGTGGACTTTGTCAACACCTTCTGGACCTCCTGGCTGAAGAGTCAAGACACCCATCAACTCACCTGAAGCACCCGACATCTGTGGGCATTGGTCCATCCTGCCCTTGGTCACTGGTTAGTGACCCAGACTCTGTCCCCTCTGCTTTCAGGTTCCTTCCATCCTAAATCCAGGCTTGGATCTCTTCGGACACTTCTCCTCTTCACGGCAGCAGCAGTTCTTTGCAGGCTTCCATTGAAATCGACGACACAACCCGACACCAAAAGACACCTATGCACCCGGCTTCCCTGGGTGAGGTAACTCGAGTACTCCGGTGCTCCCGTGGGTGTTGGCCCTAGAACTTCTTAAGTCCAAAAGGGTTTGGTCCTGACTCGATTCTAAGTGTCCCTAATCTTTAAATTTCCAACCGCGACATTCCCCATAGAAGCTAACGGGAACCCACTGAATACAGTCCCCGTGGGTCCCCTGTGTCACTACCTTGGGTGGTTACTTGGGGTCCCATGAAGAGACTAGAGGGGTGTGTTTTATCTTAAATACATATATTTTGAATATATACCTGGTGTGGTTGTCCTTTCATTTGATCATTCAAGAGATTATATATTGGTAAAACAAGCTGCTTTACATTCCTTCAAGACTTAGCCTGAAGGCTGCTCTCCATAGCTACCACTAGGATAGCTTTCAATAAAGGTTGTCTTTAGCCATTCCCCATAAGGGGTTGTTTGGACTGACACAAGGTGCCACTGGAACTAGTGGACAGCATATACCAGGCCACCTTCTCACAATGCACATTCGAGTGTCCCATGGATGTCTGCCCATCCAACACAACTGTTGATGAATTGGACTATGACTTGTGTCTGCGCCCCCTGTTGGATCACGAACAGGAGTGTAACTGAGACAGCCGTGCATAGGATGCCTTGAGATACTGCGTATGTATTGGTAGTTGTGCATGGGAGATTGCACAATTCCTTGTGTGCAGTGACCACATCGAGGCGCTCCCCTATTGGGCTTTGTTGCGGATTGGTGAAACGGCGTGGGCTGAGCACACCTGCTCGGTCCACTTAATGGATTGGCTCACCCTGGGTTTCCTTGAACACGACAACGACGTACTATTGGAACACATTGCACATGAAGCTGCACGGGCACTCATGGACGAGTAACTATGTTCCTGCAGCCACATCCGATTGGCACCCACAGCACATGTCCCAACAACTTGTTGCATCATGGGGATAGCTCACACTTCCCACCACAAAAGAGGATACGTCTGCCTTCGTCCGGGCTCTGGATGCATGTGCGTGGGACAACACGTGTGTACACACACCTGCTCAAGGTGATGCAGGTCCATGCCCGGTGCAACACAGCGTCTTTTTCCAACTTTGCCAATTAGGACCCACTGCTGGGGGAAAGCACACACATGTCAATGTAGCACAACATGTGAACCTGTCGGACCCTCACACCTGATCACTGTCAGCAGAGCTGACAATCGGTGCACTCCGGAGGCAGAGCACTATGCAGATCCCATGGGCAGTGAGTCGTGCCCCCTCACACGGGGAAATGGTCAGACACCAAACAACACATGACTCATCCAGCAAGGCAAGGTGGGCTGAGAGCGTTGCCATCCGTGATGAATGTTGCCCATTTTAGCCCCAACATTTTCTGAACTTCAACATGTACCCATGCTGCGTGTAAGTGTCTTAAGCATGTCCCTGCCTTGCCTCGTCTGCACTGACACGCACATGCCAATAAAATCTATGCAACTCCACCGGTGTCTAACTGTGAGGTGTGTTGTTTGGATTGTCCACTCTTGCGCCACAATGAGCATCGTCCCTACACAGGGAGGAACTGACTGGCGCGGGTGCAATGGGGGTGGGGGGTGTCCCTTTGGCAAGCTCCACCTCTGTGAGCCAGACCTTGTTATTGGGTAGGTGCTGGACGCCATGTGCACTTATGTGACGTCAGCAATGTGAGTATGGTGTCCAACCCCTGACCATGTGGAGCAATGTCACATATCACAACAGAATGTGTCCACATAGATGTGTGTGAGTAGGTTTGCGACGTGAACTTCTGGTGTCACATGTGCTGTAGGACACCACTGGCCTGCTTTCGTTTGGGTCAGTCCTACACACAGCCCTATTCAAAACATGGACGTGTGACTACGATGGCGGGTTGTGAGATTGTTGTTGATGTGCAATGGGGACACAGCTAGTACTCACCTTCACAGTCATCCAATTGGCCATCTGTCTCAGGGATACACATGCGCATAGATGTCAGTTACCAGGGTTTACCTTCATGTGCAATCATTGTACCTACATCCAGCCACACCTCCATACGTGAGTGAACATAGTGATGACACATCTGTGTGATTTAGAATGTTTTATTCACATTCAGGTGATTGCGGGAGCTGGGGCTGTACATGACCATCCAAGTGCACATTACATTGAACATTGAAGCCCAGTGGTGGGCCAACCAGAGTCCTTTGGGGATTGCACAGTGATTGGGAAGAGGGAGAGTGCAGCCCGCAGCAGGATAGCTGTGTAATTGGCCAGCGGTGAAGACATTGCAGTCCGTGTCGGGGTCCGGGTGAAAGTCGCAGAGTGTTCCGGGGGTCACTAGGAGGGGTTTCCCAGGCCATGAGGCATAGGTCATAACGAGGCAGGGACAGGCCATACGGTGGTGATGGCTGCCACTGCCTCCTTCCCCACACAGTAGTTCACATCCCCTTCTTACTTCCCTGATACTGGTTCTGTGTCCGGTGTGTCCGGTGTGTGTGGCGGGGTGATGGCTGCATCATTGTGTGCCACTGACACATCAGACTGCGAAGGTGATGGGGCAGCATCACTGTGTGCCATGGACACATCAGGGGTCGGAGCTGTGTGTGTCGATGTTCCCGCTGCAGTCATGTTATGTTATGTTATGTTATTTATACTTATAGAGCGCGCTATTACCCTTGGGTGTCCTGGCGCTAACTACTGGTTACCTGGGAAACTGAGGCCTAATAGTGAGAAACGAGCCATGTCTTCAGGCCCTTATGGAAAGAAAGGAGATCTGGGGCATTTCTAAGTTGAAACGGAAGTTCATTCCATGCTCTCGAAACACAGCAAACAAAGCTTCTACCTCCCCAGTTTGTTTTGTTACAAGGGGCAGTTTGCACTTGTTTGGACCCAGTAGAACGTAGTATTCTGCCTGGAACATACCATGAGAGTTTACATTTAAGATACTCTGGTCCTGTTCCATTAACAGCCTTGAAGACAATACACAGTGCCTTAAAGCGTGCTCTTAACGTTACTGGGAGCCAGTGCAATTTCTTAAGTTCTCCCTTGACCAAGACGAACCTAGGAGTACCGGTCAGCATTCTAGCCGCCGCGTTCTGGACCAATTGCAGCCTGTTCATGTGTTGTTTTTGAACATTGAGATATAAACTGTTGCAATAGTCCAGACGCGACATTATAAGTGCTGTCACCACTGTCTGAAGATTACTTAATTTTCTTGATTATCCTAAGGACCATTAAACAAGCTGAGTCATCTGGGAACGGCTCAGTGGCAGCAGTGGCAAGATGAAGGACTGCAGGGCATTGAAGTCCCGAGCTACTACTCGCTGGCGTCCATCCATGCCAGACATCCTTCCAGCCTGCATCCGCTCCATGGACTCCATTGACCTCCGCATCTGTCCCAACTCTGTGCTGTCATGGCTGGGGCCTGTCTGCCCACACAGTTCTTGTGTACGATTCATGGCACCAGCGAGGTCAGCCAAGGTCTGTGGCGGAGCATGGTGCGGACAGGGGGTGTCCAATAGGGACTGTACATGGTCCATGATGGGACTCAGACACCCACGTATGGCATCGAGTTTGGCTGCCATGAGTTCGAAACCCACCCGCAGCTGTTCAGCCAACTCCACCTGGGAAGACCACACACATTGTATGTGCTCCATATATTGGTCGGGGGGTCCTGGGAGACAGCCGTGGTGGTGTGTGTTTCCTGATGTGTGGTCTGTGCAGGTGGTGGGGTCACCTCGAGGCAGCTGGCCTGCCCTGCTCCTGGGGGTGGGGTGCAGAGGCTGTCCAGTATCCGTTGGAGGGTATCTTGACATATGTGCTGGTTGTCCTCTACATCATCAATGATGGGGCTTGTGTTCTGCTCTGCAGTAAGTGTTGATTGTCCGTCTGCAATGTTAAGGGGAGATGCAGGTTAACAGGGTTTCACATGTATGTTGTTGATTTGCATATGTTTACATTCAGACTGCATGCCAATGTACATTATGAATGTTTTGGGGAGCTGGCTATTCGATGGCAGTCAGTGTGTTTTCCCAATACATGACGGATGTGTGGTGGTACCCGTTCATTATCATCACGCTATGTCAGGCAATGCCAGATGTGAGTGGACTGTTACTACGCACAAGCAGAACCTGTTGTGGGCTCTGTCCTGTGGTGTTGCACATTGTAATGTAAACAACAAAAGAGTGGGCCTTCTTTTAAGAAGAGCGAGCATGAAGAATCTTACTAGATTACTTAGAAATCCTTCACTCACCAACCTAGTTGGTGACATGCTTCATCATCGGGCCCCACCCGGAGAGGCCGAGTGCCTCCCCAGTGTGCTTCTACGCCAGAATTACTGCGGAGCAGGTTTCTTTGTGGTGACAAGTGAAAGTGTGAGTGTGGTGGTTAAAAATATCTAGATTGTGTCCAAAGAAAATGTTATTAAATGGCCAATCAGACACTCTAAAAACAGGGTGTGGGATGGAAAGACTGGATCGATTGTTCAGCTACATCCCATTATGTGGGGTCCACATGTTTCTGCCTAAATGGTGCTATTTACCAGGCATTCATCAGGACCAAGGCTCTGTACCTCGGCGGTATGGACGCGCTAAGGCCCACCCTAACCAGAGGACGTGAAATGTGAAAAAATGCAATCAGAAAAATAGTTGGTGGTTGCTCTAGTTAGAGAAACCAGATTGCACCTGTAAATGGAAAAAGGACAATGACAAACATATAAAGAAAAGACATCTAATTATTCACTATGTTGCGCGTTTGTTTGTCAGAGAATTATCGTGCTCTGGTGCTCTATATAGTGCACTTACACTCAGGGTACTCTAGTTTCCTGAGGTGATTGGTAACATCACTAAGATTCAGGGTTATCAATATAGCCAGCTCGAATTTACAAGATACCTACAAAATAGCGCTATTTCACCTGCACGCCTACTGGGGCGTTTAGCGGCATCAGTCGTATCGTGGGAAGAGCTATACGAGATATGGCAAGTGAGCCTCCACGGCTTGGTAAGTGTCCCGCACAGCACATGCAGAAATCAAACAAAAAAAACTAAATGTCTCACGTAAAGTGTGAACATTTTTCCCACCATGGGTCTCGGGAGGGGGGTGGTGGCGAGTATGGCACAACCTGTGGGTAAAGAAAGGACAGGGGAGTGAGTATTGGCCTCACATGGCACTCAAGTTACTTATCTCATTTGGGCTCGAGCAAGACTCACGCCGTTGTCGCCAGGCACCCCCTCGGTACCTGTGTCTTCCCTCGTATACCGGACCCCATCGATGGTTGGTCCGGGTCCCTGACGGTCTTTTAAATGAGTGTGTGAACAGACGCGGTCCCGGGAACGTCGTGGGCGTGTATGTGACTGCATGCGCCATCGCGCTAGACGTTGCAGCAGACGCGGCCAATCCAGGGACGCGTATAGCGAAATCAGTGTCTTCGACGCGGGTCCAAGCTCCGTTAGTACTAAAGAAGACTAGACCCTTAACCTCCTCGGTCTGAATTGAAGGTAACTTTATTGGTGCTAGTTGTCAAGCAGACAACTATGGCTATATTGAATCCCCCATGAAAGCATTTAACAAGAGGAGTCTCATTGCTAAGGGCCAGTATAGCCTATGCTCCTCGAGATACCTCGGTTAAAAGAAGGTAGAGGGGAGAGAAGGAAAAGAAACTGTCAGTGCAAAAGAAAATCGGACGACACAAAGAAACAGTTTTCCATGTTCTTAAAAGGCAGATCTCAGAAGAGGGGAGAGACCTAACAGGAAACTCTGTTAGCCCCAAAGAGACACACTGCGGAGGTTAGTGGACTCAGCGATGAGTCAACCATCTATACCTTAGGGTGTTGGGGTGTCAGTGTGTTTAGTATCCTGGGGAACAAGGTGTATTTAGCAGTGTACACAGAAGGCTGCTATCGTCTTAGTACAGTACCCTAGGAGATACTAGCATCTTAGTACTGTGCCCCAGGGGATATTGTCATTCAGTCCTTGTCTGTGTGTACCTAAGCAATAGACCCGTCTTTGTTCCTTCTCGAACAGTATTTGTGGTATGCTTTTCCCGGATCTAATCTTCTCTATGATTGTCCATTTCAGGTCGTTGGTAGTGTGTTTCTTCTGAAGAAAATGTTCACTCATTTTGGTTGTAGCTTTACCGCATCTTATGTTGCTTCTATGTTCACACAGTCTTTGCTTTATCTTTCGTGTGGTCATGCCCACGTACCGTAAACCACAAGGGCATGTGTTGAGTTGCAGTTGGTGTAGACACGCTGTATCCATGATTTACCAGGTTCAAGATTGAGGACCTTGGTGTGTGAGGTCAGATGGAAGACGCTACAATTGGAACAGGGGAAGTGACCCACCACCTTCAGTAGGCCCCATGTGTGTGTTTGAGTTTGAGTTTAAAAATTCTTATATAGCGCTCTTACACCAGCGGTTTCATGGTGCTGTAAACTGGCAGATCTCCTCTAGACAAGGAAGGGAGGTCGGGTAACAGAGGATTAAATGACGATTTTGCTAAAGAAGTAGGCTTTAAGTTTCTTTCGAAACTGGGAGTATAGGGTTAGGGATCTGAGATCCAGGGGCAATGAGTTCCAAAGGATTGGGGCAAGAGTCGCAAATTTTGAGCCCCCCCACTTTTTCCGGCGAAACCGGGGAACTGTCAGGAGGGATTGGGAAGAAGATCGGAGCTCCCTAGTTGGCAAGTAGGGGATAATCTCCGAGGAAATGAATGCAGGGGCCGTACCCAATCGAGCCTGGTAAGTGATAGATGCAAGCTTGAATTGGATGCGTTCCCGAACTGGAAGCCAATGTAAAAGTTTCAGCAGGGGGGTGACATGTGAGGATTTAGGAAGGTTAAAGACCAGCCGAGCCGCCTGGTTTTGGATCATCTGCAACCGCCTGAGACTATATGCAGGTATACCTGCATAAAGGGCGTTGCCATAATCCAGGCGGGAGATGACCATCGCAAGGACGATCAACTTCAAGGCCTCAAAGGTGAAAAATCGAGAGACCCTGCGGATGGTACGAAGAGACAGAAAAGAGGAAGAAACCACAGAACTAACCTGGGAGTGGAGGGTAAGGTGAGAGTTGAGTTTAATACCAAGGGTTTTGACCGAAGTAGAGGGGACCGGAGAGGGACCAAGGGAAGGGGGCCAGAAAAGTGAAGACCAGGGACTGGAACAACCACCCGTCAACACCAGCTCGGTCTTATCAGGGTTGAGTTTCAGGTGGTTGAAATCCATCCAGTCCCTGATGAAAATCATAGTAGACTGGAAATTAGAGATAGAATCAGAAGAAGAGGACAGATTGAAGACAAGTTGGAGGTCATCCGCATAGTTATATACGGAGACCTCCATTTGTTGTAAGGAAAGAATGAGGGGAGAAATGTAAAGATTAAACAGAAGAGGTGAAAGGGAGGAGCCTTGGGGGACCCCGCACAGAACTTTCCGAAAGTCCGCAGTAAAGTCACCCAGGCGAACTGCCTGGGTGCGGTCCCTCAGGAAGGAGGACAACCAAATCAGGGCCGTACCCCCGATCCCCGCCGCCGCGACACGGGAGAGTAAGATGGTATGGTCCACCGTGTCGAAGGCGGCAGAGAGATCGAGGAGGACCAATGCCTGGAATTGATTGGTGTCCCTCCCCTCCCTGAGGTTGTCAAGGACCGAAAGAACTACGGACTCCGTAGAGTGTGCGGGGCGAAAACCAGCCTGGCGGGCAGCCAATACCCCATTTTCTACCACAAAGGTGCTCAGAGACCTGGTGACATGGCGCTCGAGCACCTTAGCCAAAAATGGTAGGAGAGAAATGGGGCGAAAGTTGGCTGGGATCGAGGGGTCTGCGCCAGGTTTTTTTAGGATGGGTAAGATGATAGCCGATTTCAAGGGGTTGGGAACAACCCCCTGAGAAAGTGAACTGTTCAGTAAGTGAAGGGGAGGATCGGGGCAAGAGATGTAAATGTGACGTAGTATATGAGCGGGACAGGTGTCGAGGGGAGAGCCAGATTTTACAAGGGGAATTAAGGATGTGAAGGATTCCTTTGTCAGAAGAGGGAGAGAGTTTAGTTGTCCTTGGGAAGGAGGACACTGGGGATCACCAAAAGACGGGGAAGGTGCAGGGATATTAGCTTTAATGGCAGCAATTTTGTCAATGAAAAAGCTATTCAGAGAGTGACAGAGGGCAAGGGAAGGAGAGGGCTTAAGCGTGGTACGATCTGAAAAGGCTAGGTTCTGAACAATCGAGAAAATTTCCCTAGATTGGTTCTCGGCTGTGAGGATCTTGGAGGAGAAATAGGCCGTTTTAGCGGCCAAGATGGCATTCTTATATTGAGCTAAAAGGGTGGTAAAATCGGCTCTTAAGATGGGACAATAGTTTCTCCTCCAAGCCCTCTCAGCACGGCGTACCGATAACTTGATAGTTTTCAAGTCTTCGGTAAACCATAGGTTGGCGTCTTTCTCTCGCTTGGACGTCAGACGTTTCAAGGGGGCAATGGACTCGCTGGCTGAGGAGAGCCATTGTTCAATGCTATTAACCTGAGCCGACGTGGAAAGCCCGTGTAAGACGGGATAAGACGCACTTAAAAGAGCTGATAAGTTAGCCGGGTCAACTCTACTCCACGAGCGGACCCAGACATTATTAGGAAGGGGGGCCCTGACTGGAGAACTGATAGGAAGAACAAAAGAAATCAGGTGATGATCAGACCAAGTGCAAGGAGAAATAAGAAGGGAGTCGACAGGGCAGTTCAAGGACCAAATCTGGTCCAAGATATGCCCCTTGACGTGAGTTGGGGAAGATACGTGAGAAACAAAATTAAGGGATGACAGTGTGTCTGAGAACTCTCTAGAAGAAGAACACTCTGCTGGGTCGGAGGGCCAAAAATTAAAATCACCCAGTAATAACACTGAAGAGTTATTAACAGAGAGGGTGGCTAACACCTCCTGGAAATCCGAGAGAAATCGTAGGGGCGACTGGGGAGGACGATAAATGAGAATACAGGTGAGGGGGGGGGATGTAGACGTGGTTCGAATAGCAAGATACTCTGTGGTGGCAATATCGGGGAGAGAAAGTAGTTGAAATGGAAGATCGGAGCGGGCGATGACCGCAACGCCACCCCCCGTTCTGCCGGAAGAACGATCGGCACGAAGTGCATAGTAGGGGGCGGGCAATGTAGCTAGCAAGGTGGGTAGGGAGTCATCACAGAACCATGTCTCGGTTAAAAGGAGAAGATCTGGTGCATGGTGATCTAGCAACACTGAAAGTTCGTGTGAATGAGCCACCGCCGATCTGGTATTCAAATAATACGCCGTAAGGGTCTTAACTGGGGCAGTATTGACGGCTTCTGTGGAAAGGGGGACCGGGATAGGAGAAGTGAATGAACAGGAACAGTGAGAAGGAGGGGATAAATCTAGCTGGGATATCCGTGAGTGTGTGGAGGCAGATAGAACCCACGGACCCTGTAGCCTGTGAAGCTGGAAAGGAGTGTAAGAAATGATTTGGGCAGGGTATTGTGCCCCTAGCCCCGGTCGGCCGCGGACGGGCGCAGACGGGCTTAACTTAGGCGCAACTTCGGCGCGCCTTCGTCGCGCCCGCTGCGCCCGCCCGCTGCGCCGTCGGTGAGGGGAAGTGATGATATAGGGACACATGTGGGGGGAGTTTTGAGTGGGGCGTGGCAGGGGGTGGAGGAGCCAGAGTAGTGCACGCCCAGCCCAGACCCGCCCAAGGTGTACTGGCCGGCCGTCCCACTCCCCACGCGAGGCAAGGAGGGGGCGATCAGCGGAGGCGGTCTGGCTGTCGTGGAAGCAGGCGAAGGGGCAGACAGGAAGTTGCTGGCGCTGTTTCCTGAGCGCTGGGCGCACAGGTCAGTTAAAAAAATAAAAGAAACACCGTTGCTCCCGGCGAAGCCTCGGGAGATCTGCAATCACTGCAGGTAGTCCACTGTCCCCCTTTTATGCCGATAGCCAGGGGGGGAGGAGCCAGAGTAGTGCACGCCCAGCCCAGACCCGCCCAAGGTGTACTGGCCGGCCGTCCCACTCCCCACGCGAGGCAAGGAGGGGGCGATCAGCGGAGGCGGTCTGGCTGTCGTGGAAGCAGGCGAAGGGGCAGACAGGAAGTTGCTGGCGCTGTTTCCTGAGCGCTGGACGCACAGGTCAGTTAATGAGGCCACACTGTGTCAGTGATAGATCTAATATCCATGCTTGGGTTTTCTCTCGGACGTGTATGTACTAGGGCGTCTCTCAGGCTGCGTCCCTTTTTGAAGGAAAACAATGGTTTTTCCCAAGTTCTGTTATTGCTGGTTAATATCCTCCAGTTTTTGTTGATTGATTTTTTTTCAAATTGTTGGATATGCTACTGTAAGTAGTGACACAAGTGAGGGGGATTCCATCGGGGTCTCTGGGGTTCTCCTCTAGGAGTGCCTCCCTAGGTTGGTTTCGAGCTCTTTTATAGCTTCTATTAAGAACTTTGTCTGGGTAGCCCCGATCTTTTAGTCTTGTAGTTAGGTCGGTTGCTTGTTCACGGAAATCCTCTAGTTTGCTACAATTTCTTCTGACCCGTAGGTACTGACCGTAAGGCAGGTTTTCCCGTAGTGGTCGGGGTGGAAACTTGAGAATTCAAGTAAATTGTTTTTTGCCGTGGGTTTGTAGTGCATTCTGGTGGTGAGGCTGCCACTGGTTTTTGAGATTAGCACATCAAGGAATACCATCTCCTGTTTGCTACAGGTGTGTGTGAATTTTAGGTTCACATCCAGGGAATTGATCCAGAGAAGGAATTCATCCAAGATGTCTTCTGGGCCTCTCCAAATCAGTAGAACATCGTCAATATACGTCTTCCAAAACCCTATGGAGGAGGTATACTGATTGTCTGGTGATAAGATAGATTTGCATTCAAAGTCATGGACATAAAGCCCCGCCACACTGGGGGCGAAGGTGCTGCCCATTGAAGTTCCGGTAGATTGGAGGAACAGGTTGCCTTCATATTAAAAAAAGTTATGTTTAAGGGCCAAGGTGGCACATTGCAGAGTGAAATCCATCGGTGTCCGATACTCCCAGTTGATGGAGTCTAAAGCCTCCCCCACTGTACCACATTGCTGTCATTGCTGATGTCCTGTGATTGCTATGTGTGTGTGCTGCATTGTGGGGGAGTTGCCCCTGCAGCTCTGATTTCATGTGGCCTTCTCCCTTTGAGGCGGGGTGCCTTTGAATTGTGTGCTTTCAGGGCCTGATTTGCTTTTGACTTGGGTCATATGTGCTCTCGGACAGATTTTGTGGCCTGGTGCATGGTTCGTCTGCTGCGTGTATTGTAAGGCATGGGCTGTAGGTGCACGTGGACATGTCAGGGTGTGACCTGCTCCTTTACGGATGTGATCCGCACTGGGCTACCTCCATGTCGATTCGTGGGCCATGTCATTGCTTTGAGCTGCTGCCATGCTATCGGACATGCAGTGTTACTTGCATAGTCAGTGTGGGACACAGAGCCGCTGCTTTGCTGGATTTGGCACATGTGCATGGGTCGGTGGTGATATTGGTGATAGGGGGGGCCCCTCTGGGCACATTCTGGATGGGGGCCTACTTGGCGTTTCTATATGTGCTGCAGTGTGCCAAGGCAATCAGGGGCATGTTCCACGGTCATTGTGGGTGTGCAGTGTGCTACGCATACTTGTGCATGTGTGCCATTGTGCTCATCTCCCCCCGTCCCCCCCGTCCCGTCCCTGGTTGTTACTCACCCTGTTACTTTTGTGTCATGTTGTATCGTGCTGTGTCCAGGCCCCCCAGTCCTGCCACCGTCTCCTCACTGCTGACTGGCGACCATTTGCTCCAATTCATCCAGCTCCTCCTGTGTCGCCGGAGGCCCACCTCCAGTCGCCGTTGCTGCCTCCCTGTTGTCGGCGAGCTTATGTTTTGTCTGCCTTTTCAGATCATGCCAGCGCCTCTTGACCTCCTCCAGAGACCTCCTGGACACTCCGACTGCATTGACGTTGGTTACGATGGCCTGCCATATTTCAGTTTGGGTTGCCAGTGCCGCAGTGGAGGTGCCGAACAGTTGTTGATGGTGTTCGGTCACCTCCGTGACGAGAATCCGGTCTTCCTGCGGACTGAACCCTGTCTTCCTCTGCCTCTTGTCCTTGCCCTTCCATGAACGCGGGGTTCCTGGCTGGTCTCCGTGGGGCTTGTGGTGCCAGGCTTGTCCTTTGCACTCGTTCCGGGTGCATCCATGTTGCTACTCAGTTTGAAATGTTTTTTGCCTTTTTTTTTTCTTGCTTTTATTTTGCTTTTTCCCGCCAGGCGCGTGGGATTTGCAGGCCTGTAGATGGTCTTCGCTGATTTGTGTACCGCGATTGTCCTCATCGCATGATTTTTCGCGTTTCGCATTTTTGCAGCGTGGCTTCGATTTTGACGCTGACATTTGCCACGTTATCTGGTGTCTATCGCATGGTACCGCCTTGTTGTGAATTCCATGTTGACTTGGGGTTATTTTCCCGCGATGGGCTGCGAAATTGAAAGTTGCGTAACACTACTCTTGTGGTAGTTATCACATGTGAATATACCCCCACGTTTTTCAACATCTATGTGTGCTGCATTAAGCAGCACACATGGAAGTTGAAAAACAACATTTCAGATTGTTTGTGTGCAGGAAGGGACACCTTCTTGCACATTAACAATCATTTCCCTGAACGCAGGCACTTTTGCACTATGGTCAGTGCTGGACTAGGAAAGCAAAATGGTCCTGGCAATTAAGTCGGACCAGCCCAGGGGGGGGGGGGAGGGGAGATGCTGGTAGGAAACACTGCTGCTGCTTTCGGTACAGGGGCCCGATATTGCAGCCCTGCTGTAAAATCCGCCCCCTGTATCAAAAAGGGCCCCACAGCAGTCACAAAACAGCCCTCAGCCGTTCGGCCCACCGGAAAAATGCCTGGTGTCTGCTTTGGCCAGTCCGGCCTGGACTATGGTGCAAGGGTGCCTGCGTCGGCGCATGGCAGCAAATTGTGGGCCAGCACAGGGGAGAGCAAAGGGATCCGTCATATCATTGGAGATATGATGCATGCCTGTGCTTCTGAATTAACGCAGTGCTGCACAGCCAAATGGCTTGCAGCACTCTGCTGCATTAATATCTTGTAAATGAGACCCCAAGATGTCAGAAGGGACACATCGGCGGAAGATCCTTTCCAGTTCTTTACCATTTAAAGTACGGTTTTTGGAAAAACATCTTATGGTTACTTCTACAAGCAGTGGATTAAATTACTTCAAAGAGAAGTCCTTCCCCGAGTGTGCCAATATATCAGCCATTTTACACTCTTATAATACTTAATTGAATCTCATTCATATGCGCGTACAGAGAAGATCACACGGTTGCGCCTCCTTTCTTAAGCGTAGAGGAACAATCACAACACATCTGTACAAGCAGGCACCTCACAGAAGCAACCTTGATGCATGCTTGTCATCACAGGTTTGCTCCTCTGGGTGGTAGAAAGCGGAGGGACTCAGACAACCGATGGACTATGATAGTGCTTCGAGGAGGTCCTAGAGCAGCGGCAGTGGAGTGTCCTCTGTAGTGTAACTAGATGCTCGTCACTCATTGTGTGTGGCTGTCTGTATGTATGTCGATTCTCCCTCCCCTATACATCCTTATAAAGTTAAATTACTGCTGTGTGGTGTAAGGCAGGGTCAATGGACTGTCATGGTGGGGTCGCCAAATCTCTATAGAATGAACCAAACTGGGATCACGTGAAGGTTGAAGTGCAGTGTGCTCCAGGCTGGTGAGTGCTGCTAGCGCAGAAGTAGGCGTTTCCCATTGGCCATCCTTACTGGTCTTGACTGGTGGCCATAATTCAACCGGGGCAGAAAGTGACTCCTATATGTGCCTTCCTGTGATGTTCGTGCAAGACCCTCTACCGCAGTCTGTGATAACACCTCACCATGGCTGGGCACAACACCTACAACTTAAGAAGTAAGTGTCTGATTAACATTCGGAGGACAGGTGTGAGAAGCTGGCCTGGTTTATGATGTACACTTATGTAAGTGGGCACCTTGCACCAGTCCAGACAACCCTTATGGCGATTTAAGAGGTCTTAGACAACCTTAGAAAGCTCTCTCTGTGGTAGCTATGGAGAGCATCCTTCAGGCTTAGTCCAGAAGGAGTGTAAAGCAGCTTGTTTTACCAGAATGCAATCTTATAGTATAGATTAAGTGAAAAGAAACCACACAAAGTATTTATATAAAATATGTATTTATTATACAATACTCTCTAACACATTCAAATATCTCCTACCCGGAGATATGCACAAAGCACACAATACTTAGTAAAGAACCACAGTAGATAGCACGTAATAGACGGTGGACCCTGAGAGGGGACCAAACCATATACTAAGAATGTGGTATAAGAACCACGAATCGGTTCAAGGTAATGTCGAGAGGACGTAGAAGTGCTGGGGACCCACAGAACCACCCAAGGTAAGTAGAGAGAGACCCCACAGAGAGAATGTGCAGTGCGGGAACACAACCTTGTGCTCCGTACAAGATACGTGTAAGTCGCAGTTGGATTTTTAAAGATTAAGGACCCTTCCCAGTGTACCGTGAAGACACCCCATGAAAGACAAGGTTGGAGAGCCACCCCGCCCATGGATACCCTAGTACCCACGTTACCTACACCAGGGAAGCTGGGAACATACGTGTGAAGTTGTGTCGGAACCTGCTGTCGAACCCAACGGAGAACTTCAGGAAAGTGCCGCTGCTGAAGAAGGAGAAAGTGTCCAGTGGAATCTGAAGGTGGATTCAAGTTGAAGAGTACCTGCAAGCAGAGGGGACAGAGTCTATGTCACTCAGGCGTGACCAGGAGACTTTTAAGATGAATGCCCTCCGATGTCGGTGTTGCAGGAGAGTTGACGAGGATCTTGACTCTGCAGCTGTGTGGACCAGGTGATGCTGAGGATGTCCAGGAGCTGTGCACAAGCTGTCCCATGAAGGGATGTTGAGTGCTGAGGGGTCGGTGTCCGGCGGGAGCACCAACAAGCTTTGGCAAAGGCAACCAAAGCAGGAGCTGAAAAAAGAGCAACGTCGGGACCAGCACGGTCCAGGGGACTCATCACAAGCAGAGGAGTCAGGGCAGACCCAAAACATCAGGGGAACCCATGAGAAGCAAGTGTGACCCTCAAATGGACCCACAGGCCAGAGGCACTGGAGTCGCGAGAGGACCTCAAGCAGCTCACCAAAAGATGCAGGCCACGATGTACACGATGTGGTATGGCCCAAGATTCTGATCACAGACAATGCTCGAGGTTGGGGCTATTTGGAGCCCGAAGATCTTCTTGGAGAGATGTCAACAAGCCTTTGTAACTGCAAGTTGACGCGGTGCACAGGGGTCCGGTTATTGCATCCCCCACGAGGGATACTGGCCTCAAACTTGGTGAGAGGGCAGGCTTCGGGAGATGTGGAAAACCACCCCCTGTATTGTAGAGCCATTCGGAGTCCTGTGGTAAATATTTCATTACCGGTACTATTTTTTATGCGGTAAAGTCTAGTAAGAATAACTCAGTAAATATAAGAGGCAGAATCCGTGGTATTAGAGGTTCTAAAAGGCTTTATTCCTATACAAAGGAATACAATTCGAATTGCAGGCTTCTAATTCCATCACCACGAAAGTTCAGGAAGGAAGGGCATACATTATTGACAGATAATCAGTTTTATAGGAAATGCATTACAGTGAAACAGATGCAAGAGGCGTAACAGCTGATAATACAGATAAAATGTGCATACGTAACTAATAAAGGCGGACATATAGGCGTAACTTAGTAAACGTCATTATACATGATGTCACAAGTGGGTGGATCCATAAAAGAATCCTGCAATGTCAGCAGAAATATTTGGCAGAGATGCGCGCGCAGCCGCATGACGTGTGATTGACGTGCAACTAGAGGGTGAAGGGGACTTGACATTTAGCTCTACATGTGGAGACAGAAGTCTGGGGGGTCATGTCAACCTAATCCCAAATCATATCTAATATCCTATGTTTAAAGAACTGTGTTATCCAAAAGGAAAGGTCTCTAGGATAGAATCTATTCTATACTGACTGTTAGTGCGTGTACAAGCGTCTAAGTGTCTACATGAGATGCGAGGGGGTAGGAATATTCCATGGTAACGGGGGCTATGAATTACTTGCATGAGGACAGCGAGGCCTGGCCCTTTGCACGGTAGCTGGAGGAATGTTTACCTAAACTACTAGACAGGAATGCATCGGATGAGGAGCGGAGCAGATAATCTTGAAGGTGAAATACAGTTTTTGGCAGGCAACAGGCTGGATCAGGCCCCGTTAGCCACGCAGGGAGTAGGACAAAGTTCATGGATACAGATGCAGGCTCAGACTGGAGCTTTCAGAGGCAGAAGGCAGGAAAAGGCTTGATGACAGAATTCTGGGCCTACTCGCCTGAATCTGTAAAATGTGGAAAGTGAACCACATAAAGTCGGTGGCCTTTCATACTTAGGAATGGAATATCTGACCCATTCATGGCGGATCTGAAAGAGGACATGTTGACGGTGGACGCACATATATTTGCGTCTTCAAAACTGGAACTGGAGGGAACATACATGTACTTATAGCATGCACATGGAGCCGTTGGGGTCTACGATAGGGGACATAACTGATCACAAAATTCATATTTCCTCAGTCCGGAGGAGCTCAGGATCAGCAGACCAGTCGACTTAGTTGCGGTGCCTGGGAATGCAGGGGAGTGACTCCTTCACTTCAAGGGAGATTCCCTTAGATCTCTTTCATACCCACAGGCCTTGGAAGGTTCCAGTATGGTGCACAGGCACAGATGATGCAGCAGACTGGAAGGGGGACAAAGTCGAGCCCAAACGAAGTGCAGCAAAGTCCAGAGTGCCCAGACGGTAGAAGGAGAAGTGGTGTCTGATATGAATCTTATCCCACGATGAATCTAGGGACCGACACCCAGGTAAGCTCTAACATACACTAGGGAAAGGGTTGGGATGTTTCAGGGGCCCCTCCCAAGGGAGGGTCTGGACAGGGGGGAGGTTACTCCAGTTTAGCGCTAGAACGGAAGCCAACGGCTCCCATGACTGGTTTGAACTGGACTTTGCATGGGGACACCAAATGTGCCCCTCATGCAGACTGAGTGGTGCTGGAAACCGCACCCACCCTGCCCCAATACACTTAATACTGTCTGGGAGGTGGTCACACCTCCCTGTGACAGGATGCCTATTCTACCTTCCCCTGCTCGAGCTTGGCTCAGCAGCAGGAGGGCAGAATCGTGTCTCTGGTCGACAGCAACCATTTTGTGCTGTCCAAGTCTGGAAGACTGGTACCGGGGACATGGGGAGCCCTAATGGAGGGCTCTTCCAGTGCTTGGATTCATACCTCCCACACCGTTTACAGTATGGGGGTATGATTCCAACATGTTTGATACCAAACATGATAGGATTCATTGCAGCCAGTTTCGAGATGTCATTACTTAATTACGTGATGTCCCTCTATATGGTAAATGGCTGCTTCACTGACAACCCGGGAGAATGGACTCCGTAGGCTGCAGGGGTGTCCTGCTCATGCAGTGGCACTCTCTTACTTAGAACCAAGCACCCTGCCTTCAGCATTGCAGAGGCCTGCTAGAGGGGTGACTTATAGGTTTTAAGTGTAGTGACTCTAGATCAGAGGTCTTCAATCTGTGGGGCGCGACCCCCTGGGGGGCCCTGGAGTCCTAGGAAGGGGTTCCCGCATTTCCAGGCCTCACTTCTGCCTGGAATCTAAAACGTGTGCTCTTCCTTTTGAAAACAGGGACGCTTCATTCCGGTTGTTAAAATGCTTCAGCTGAAGGTAATTGAGTCTCCTGTTCTGTGAAAGGAAGAGGCTGGGCAGACCGGTGCAACAATCCTTTGTGCCAGGCTGCCTGAATGCAAATGTGTACTTTGAGTTAATCTGCAAATTTATTTGTGGTAGTAAGACGAGTTGATAACTGGGCTGTGAAGTGCATGTTTTTAATTGCTTAGTACCTCTGAGGAGGTGTTAAAGGGCCAGTTATGCAAAAAAAAATATGCATTACTTATGTTCTAGTATTACTAAAAGCTCCATTATATCCTAAAACGATTTGCACAGTTTGTAGCAGTCTACCTTATAATGTGTGTAATGCAAGAATAAATGAATGACTTGCACTTTCACTGTGCTTTCTCTCACAGGCTGTGACCTCGTAGCACCAAAAATCCACAAGCCACTATTCTCCACTGCACCAACAAAATGTAATTCTGTGGCTCTCTGGTTACACACAGACCTCTGCAGTGCATTAACTAATAGAGGTTTCCTAATATACTACAGTGCATTTCCCACTTAGTAACACATTTTTTAAATTAATTTTTCATTTAAGCTACCCATTACCTTATATGTAATTACCTGATGGTGAAAGACCTAAAAAACTAGCAAAATATTTTGGGCCTGATTTATGAGAGGCTTGAGCCGCCGGAGCATCATTTTTTTGGAGGTCCGGCGGCACAAGCGTCGCAATCGTATCTATGAGGCGACGCAAAGTCACCCTGCGCGGCTGAGCGGCCTCGTACATATGGAGTAAGATAAAGCAGCGCAAGTCGCTGCCTTAGTCCGTCAAGTAGGAGTTCCATGGGCGTTGCGGAGGGGGGGGTTCCCACGCAACACCCAAGGATTTTGACACAGCCCCAAATTTACAAAACCATGTAAACCTGGGGCAGCGCCAAACCCTTACGCATCCCCACAGCAGGCGTGACAAGGAGAAATGTTTTCATGTCTCCTCGTATTTATGCCTCTTTCCATGTGTGCTGCACTCTGTAGCTCACAAAGAAAGAGGAAAACCCCTCTCGGGGCACCTTCCTGCACAAAACAATCCTGCCAACATTGGCTCTAGGCAGCAATTTGTGCGCCAACGCAGTGGGAAAGGACAGGAACGCATCATATTCCATAAATAAGGTGCCTTCCTGCTCTTTCACATTGGCATAGGGCAGCGCAGCAAGACTTGCGGCGGTGACCTAGGCCAATTCCTCATAAATGAGGCCTTTTGTTTTTAGCCGCACCTTTGACCGCGCCCCCACGCTCACTGATCTTTCTTTTGACAAACACTGTTCAATATTATTTCCCCACAGTAAAAATTATTTGCTGTGAGAATTGGGGGAGTTTATGGTTGTCGATAGTCGTCAATGATGAGGAGAGCCAAGTTCTAGGGGGTCCTTAGGCCTAAAACGTTTTAACAGGGGGGTCTCGGCATCAAACAGTTTGAAGACCTCTGCTCTAGATATAGTAAACCTATATATTCAGTAAGTGGTGCATGCCATGCACCAACTTACAGAGGCTGCACTGGCAGGCCTGTAGTTCCATTTTGAATGGTCTCTCCTGGGTGGCATAATACATGCTTCAGCCCATGGGAGACCTCTGGGGTACCTATGCCCTGGGTACATGGGTACCGTATACTAGGGACCTATTAGGGTACCCCAGTATCCAATCTGAGATGTACCTAAGTACTGAACATGGCAATTTAGGGAGAAAGCAGATAGACTGGGGTCCTGATTAGCAGGATCCCAGTCAGACTAGTCAATAACAGCTTAGCATCAGGCAAAAAGTGGGGGTAACCATAGCAGCAGGTCCTACTTTCC
Source organism: Triturus cristatus (assembly GCF_964204655.1). NCBI lineage: Eukaryota > Metazoa > Chordata > Amphibia > Caudata > Salamandridae > Triturus > Triturus cristatus. Next base: position 8,362,119 of record NC_140592.1, read on the forward strand.
GACAACAGGTTACTCCATCACAAACGTGACATATATCCTCTCCACCGTATTGGAAGCCCATTATCCAGTGGCACGTGTAATCTGGTGGACAGGAGATCCGTCATATTTGTGATGTAGTATCCTGTCCACCGACTCTGACTTCGGCCTTGTACTTCATAACTGATTCATAAACTGTACTTATCAATATACTAGTGGTGGCTGGTGAAATATGAAAATGGTGAAGCAGAAAAAATATGGTAAAATGCTCTGTGAGAGTAAGAGGAACAAGGGACCCCAACTCTTAAAAGAAGGGTTCAGCAAGGGGGAAGGGGATAGGTTCCTCAGGAACAGTTCTATTATGAGACCAAGTTCGAGAAAGGAGTATATCCTTTCCCAGGGCAGGAAATAAGTAGGGAGTTTTTTTGTCACTTCATGGAGTTCCACACGAACTACGCCCAGGCCTGGAAACTAGCAGCCCTACATCCGGTACATAAGGCTGCTTAGGCTCAAGTTTGCTCAGATAGGCTGGTGAATATTAAGGGGAAACATCCTTAAAAACAATTTCAAGCAGAGCTGATAAACACAGTGATATCAAACAAGCTCTATTATAAAAATATTAACAAAGTTTTATAGCTTGCACTAGTTCACTAACATCTGGTAATTAAAAGCACTATTTATATAACTTACTAGGAAAAAGGCTCACAGATGAATTTCCCTGAAAAGCATGAGGAACTTCTGAATTTGGGGAATAGTCTCATCTCCACCCTCGTGCACAAGGCCATTAGAAGTGCTGCGCACGAAGAGGAAAGAGAGCAAGCGACAGATGGCCAATCACAGCACGGCTCCACAAGAAAGCCATGCAGTGATTGGCCATCTTCCGACCACTGGAGCAGAGGCCTAGGTTTGTGTGTCCTGAGCCAATCCAGACACTGCTCCCTTGCTGTTATGTTGCAGCTTGCGAACAGCGCCAGGATTGGCCCAGGCAGGCGAGCCTAACACTTATTAGGAGTCCAGAAGGCTGCAGGTGTAATGCCCCGGCTCACTAATTGAGCAGATGGGGAGACGCATTTAGAGCTCATGACGGGCTGGTCGCTGAAAGGCAGCCGTCCAACCCGACATGCGTACTTTGAAGTGAGTGTGCGACCAGTTGAGCTGCCCAGATGTGCTGGCAATCATTTTTAAGCCCAGCCCTCACGCCCTGCCCTCCTCACTCGCCATCATGCAGGAACCGACCCACGGCTGAAGAAAAGCAGAGCCGCACCCAAAACAAATATTCTATATTTATTTATGTTTGATACCTGGGCTCGGGATGGCAACATAAATAGAGGGGTCCCCCCTGCAATATACATCATCCATCATCCAGAAGCAGAGAAAATGTACGAACACAGGTTCTTTCTATAAAAACTTGTTAAACAACCATTGACATACATTACCACTATAGATCCCATACTTGTAGACTATACCTTGGTTAGTCCCACTCCAGAGGTGTGTTCCAAGCCACAAGTAGGCTTGCTGCTGCCCAACTGCACATTGAGGAAGCGTGGCCCTGAGTGCTGATGTGTGTCTCAATCTGGGCAGCATCTCGGCACCCATGTTGAGCAGGAAGATGGCCGGGCCTCACTGTGGCTGCAGGCAGATGGGACCAGAAGCTGACGGGCCAAGGATACTGCTATCAATCAATCAATCAATCAATCTATCATTTGTAAAGCGCACTACATACCCGCGAGGGTCTCAAGGCGCTGGGGGGGGCGCTACTGATCGAACAGCCAGGTCTTGAGTATATTCCTGAAGGTCAGCAGATCTTGGGTCTGTCGTATGCTCAGTGGGAGGGTGTTCCATGTCTTGGCGGCGAGGTGGGAGAAGGATCGCCTGCCGGTGGTTGTTCTTCGGATGCGCGGGACAGTGGCAAGTGAGAGGTCGGCGGAGCGTAGCTCGCGGTTGGGAATGTAGAAGGAGAGCCGTCTGTTGAGGTAGGCTGGGCCGGTCTTGTGGAGTGCTTTGTGTGCATGGATGAGGAGCTTGAAGGATATCCTCTTGTTGAAGGGGAGCCAGTGCAGGTTTCTCAAGTGGGGGGGTGATGTGGCCGTGTCGTGGTACATCGAGGATCAGTCGTGCTGAGGCGTTTTGGACGCATTGCAGTCGTTTGATGAGCTTGGTCGGGGCTCCCGCATAGAGGGCGTTTCCGTAGTCGAGTTTGCTGCTGACGAGGGCCTGGGTGACTGTTCTCCTTGTATCTGTCGAGATACATCTGTAGATCTTGCGGAGCATGCGGAGGGTGTTGAAGCAGGAGGAGGAGACGGCTTTGACTTGCTTGGTCATTGAGAGCGTTGAGTCGAGGATGATTCCCAGGTTGCGTGCGTGGTTGGTGGGTGTCGGGGCTGCCCCCAGTGCCGTCAGCCATCAGGAGTCGTCCCAGGCTGAAGGGTTGGAGCCGAGGATGTGGACCTCCATCTTGTCTGAGTTCAGCTTCAGACGGCTGATCTTCATCCAGTCGGCGACGACCTTCATTCCTTCGTGGAGGTTGGCTTTGGCGGTGATGGGGTACTTGGTGAGGGAGAGGATCAGTTGAGTGTCGTCTGCGTAGGAGATTATGTTGAGGTCGTGCTGTCGGGCGACGTGTGCGAGCGGGGCCATGTAAATGTTGAACAGTGTTGGGCTGAGGGAGGATCCCTGGGGTACGCCGCAGATGATCTCGGGGGCTTTGGAATGGAATGGGGGAGGCGGACACTCTGGGTTCTGTCAGAGAGGAAGGATGTGGTCCGTTCCAGAGCCTTGCCTCGGATCCCTGCGGCGTGGAGGCGTGCGCGTAGTGTGCGGTGGCAGACGGTGTTGAAGGTGGCGGAGAGGTCTAGGAGGATGAGGGCCACGGTCTCACCGTTGTCCAGCAGGGTCTTGATGTCGTCGGTGGTGGCAATGAGGGCAGTCTCGGTGCTGTGGTTGCTGCGGAACCCTGACTGAGAAGGGTCCATGATTCTGTTTTCTTCGAGGTATTGGGTTAGCTGTCTGTTGACGATTTTCTCGATGATCTTGGCCGGGAAGGGGAGCAGAGAGATGGGCCGGAAGTTCTTGAGGTCTCTTGGGTCTGCCTTAGGTTTTTGGAGTAGGGCGTTTATCTCGGCGTGTTTCCAGCTCTCTGGGTAGGTCGCGGTCTCGAGGGAGAGATTGATGACGTTGCGCAGGTGGGGTGCGATGGAGCTGCTTGCTTTGTTGAAGACGTGGTGCGGGAATGGGTCTGACGGAGTGCCGCAGTGGATTGTGCTCATGGTCTTGATGGTGTCATCGACGCTCACGCTGGCCCAGGCTAGCAGGGGGTCGTGGTAGATGGTGTGCGGATGATCTGTGGAGAAGTGTGGCTCAATGGTTAGAGCGGCAGACCCTGATGCAGAGATCTGGCCCGGGACCAGGGTTCAATTCCCGCCTCGGCGGGTCTTGGGCTCAATTTCCTCGGACCTGACAATTCTCGCCTCGGTGCCTACTCTAATCATGGGTCCCACTCTGCAACTCTGGGCAATAGCTTGCTTAATCTCCACAATGGCCCCAACCGCGCTGGGGATGCTTGGCTTCACCTTGGGGGTGCCCAGGAGTTGACATTTCACAGGGAAAGCCAGGAAGGGTTCCACAGCGGTATGAGTACAAGCGCCAGGACGCCCCGTCACACACAACCACACCCGAGTACTTCACAGGTCTTTAAAATACCATTTACGTGTTAACCAGGCTTTGTTGTGTTTTCACCCCTTCTTAGAGCTCCTAAATCTCCACTCTGCACATTGCTGGAAGAATCAGCCCCCCCGAAATGTTTAGTAGCCACCCCCCCCCCCGAATTCGGCTCCGGCTGCGCCTTTGCTACCGCCTAGGTAAGACACATCGAGCCAGGACTCGTAAGGATTTGGGAATATGCGCCACATGTGAAAACTATGTAAGAGACTTACAGGCTCCTGTTATGAACTTTGTGAACAGAGGCCTCGAGCAGAGGAGTTGTACCTGTGGCAGAGTCCCCTCATACACGGCCTAAACAATCCAGTACAGGGGCGTGGACGAGATGGGAGGGGCTCAGGTGAACTCACCTCTACATGGGAGTGTAGTCATTATTTCACTGTGATAGATTTAAACTGTTGTCTGTAAGAAATGCTTGTTTTTCCATAAACTCAGTGTTGGGCTGGACCGGATGTATTTGGGTTGCTGGAGGGTGCGTTGAATTGTGTGTTCACGCCTACACTGGCACTCTATCTCCCGCTCGAAAGCCTTGAACTGGCGGACCTCTGCTACTACTGAGAGTCAAGTGCTTAAAGGGCAGTGTTTGGCCCCCTTTGTGCTGAGTTCATAGTAGGCTTGGCTCCAGGAGAGCAGGAGTAAAAGGTCTCAACCATCACGGTGGGGCCCAGTAACCCCCTCCTGCCCGGTGGGCTCTGAAAGGGCAGTGTAGGGCAGGGAGCAGGCACCGGCAGTGAGTGTTCCTCAACCTCAGGGCTGCTGGGAGCCTGTCGTAGGGATCCCACCCTTGACCATGGAAGGTCCTTTTCATCTCTAAGCATCTGTGGGAATGTTTCCAGAAGTCCCTTGGCAGTGGAAGGTTTCTGAGGTCAGACAGTATTAACGGGAGCCGTTCACCACTGGTGTCTTGGGGCTTAATCTTACTGTTGCACCCAAACCTGCGCTCCAAGTGCACCCCCTCAGCACTTGACTCTCCGAGTAGTGAAGTTGCGCAATCCGAGGAAGGTGTCAACAGGGAGATTGTGTGGGGTTTGTTTCAAGACTCAGCGAGCCACAAATACCCATGAATAATCGAGTAGCCGGTCAGCCCTTAGTCATGTAGAAAAATGAGAACTTTACTATAAGCGCAATCAACACAATATTACACAAAAAAGGTTTCAGAAGCAACGAGTTACTAAGAGCGATATCATTACACAGAAAAGAAGCTTTTCAGAGTGAGAATGGTAAGTACCACTCTTACGAGGCCACTTTGCCGGGTACTCTTGTTCTACAGTCTCTGGCATCTCCCTGGGTCAAGCGAGTGGCTCCGGGAGTCACTTGATATGGTTGGAATCGCTCCCGCATTCTTTATTATCAAGGGAGTGGGGTCTCACAGTGCTACCTCCTGTCATTGGGGGTTCCCAAGTGGTTCACAGGATCTTTGGTGTTTTTCTGTAGTTCTGACACAGGCTGTATGTATGCTGCGTGTTGTGCTCCGCAATGCTCATTGGAGGATCGCTGAACAGCCCCAACGGTGGCTGGTTCTCCAACCCTACAAGATGGCACATGGCAGGATCTGCTTCGCTGCACAGATCACCTGTGCCACTGATGTGATGTCAAAGCTGAGGTGCTCTCAGTGGTAGAGTGCACGCTGGATATGTGGACGATTCTTCCAGTTTCATGTCAGGAAACCCTTTTTTGAGGTCAAGCTTTGAGATTACAAATGGACATTCAATTGATGAATCATGCCTCGCACTTGGGAGCCAGCCGTATCCCCTTTGTATGACTAGGCTGGGTTGCCTCATATCTGCACGGATTCTGACCTGCCTCTCAGGCTGCCTCTTGCGCACTACAACAATCAGGGAGAACAGAGACAAATGAAATATGTTATGATCTCACTGTCGTTGAGGCCGCGCGCCTCTGTAGAACGTCTTCTTTAGCAACGTTTGAATGCGGTTTACTGTGCGCTCATGTCCTGTGAGTTTGGCGGCCGCTGGCTGAAGGAAGAGACGCGTTGACGCTATGTGCTAAATGGAATAAACCTATCTACTGACCAACCTGCTTTCGTGTCATGTTGTAATCACAACATGTTTTTGGCGACGAACATCAGTAAGCGGAGCACATAGTGTACAGCGGAGAACCTACGTGTGCTGTGCGCTGTTTACTCTTCTTCCATGTGAATAGGTGTGAGGCACTCGGAATAAGACAACTACACTGAAGGGTAGGAAGACTTATGAAGTGACCCCCAACACGTCGCTCTTGTGTTTGCCAGCTTTGTGAGAACACCTTTCTGTGAAGTAGAAGCGTTTTGCACCGTGAGTAAAACTGAAGCGCTGAGGGGTATGAAAGTGTGTGAAGCGACCCCCAACGCATTGATTCTGTGTCAGTGAGAAGCAATGTTTTGAATGTAGATGCGTGTCATACCGTTTCCAACACGGAAGTACTGAGGGGTACAATGTAAGGATAAGTGTTCCACTTCACGCTGCATGACTGCTTGGTGGCCGGAACTGTTCAACCACGTACCTTGTGAGTCTTAAGCTGAAGTCCTGCGTGTGTATGTGTGTGTGTGTGTATGTATATATATATATATATATATATATATATTATCTACTGGCGGTCGCCAGTAGATAGTTATAGTTAGGACCGTGTTTCCATAGGAAATCCGCAACATTCTATTTTGAATAACTTTGGCGCCGATTGACGAATCCTCGCGAAATTCTCAAAATAGGTGGGGCGCTCCGCTCCGCTCCTTCCCTGAAAGTCTCAGGGGGATTCGTCAAGCGGGGGCTGAGAAAAAGGGGGGGTCCCAAAACGCGTTTTCCCCATGCATTTTTCCATAGGACCTTTAGTCCAAGCTACAGCCCAAACGGCTGAACAGAATTACTTGAAATTTTGGCAGAGAGGTAGCCCTCAGGTCAGGGATGTGCCTTTTGAAGGTCTCGTGTAAATCTGTTCAGTATTTCCTGAGAAAATAGCATTTAAATCAATATATATATCTATAGGCGCGCTCCGAGTGCGTACCGTAAGCTTACCGTACGCGCACGCCGCCGTGCGCGAGCGCGATTCTGATTGATTGTTAGATCTTAGTAAACATTCGAATCGGTCGAAACCAGGAAGTGTCGGCCGCCATTTTGTCTCTCGCAGTCTGAGGGGTTGAAAAACAAAGGTGGATAACGTGTAAAGGGGGCAGGCTGGACAGTTCCTGACCCCCTAGCCTTGGTCAGGGGGTCCCAGAAGGACCCCCAAGGGCAAAAATGTATTTTAAATTTTTTACAAAAAATCGCGGAGTGCGCGTAGCGTACGCGCACAGTAGAAATGGAAAAATTCCGCGAACTACGTAACGTGGGTGCTTGGTGAGCGAAGCGCACCGTGCGCGCACGGTACGCGCACGGTGAAAAATCTTAAAATAAATAAATAAATAAATAAATACATAACTTAGCATTTAAAAAACCGTACAAATTCACTGAAAAAACCATAGGTTTCACACACGTTATAGTTAGGAATTAGCATTTAAAAAACCTTGCAAATTCACTTAAAAAACCATAGGTTTCACACATGTTATAGTTAGCTGGGCATTTCACTCGTGAAAAACCAATGAAATTCCCCCGTTATAGTTAGTGCAGGCAACTATAACTCACACGACCGCAATCCTCTGCTGATGACGTCAGATATTACATCACTGATGACATATGTGTTTTTCTGAAAAAAAAATATTTGTAATATATGTATAGCTAAAAATTAATGGAAGAAGACATGGGTAAATAAGTGTCTAAATACAGTGATGTAATATCTGACGTCATCAGCAGAGGATTGCGGTCGCGTGAGTTATGTTGACTGCTCGTCGAGCCGCTGATATTGGGATTCAGCAGAGGACTGAGAGGGCTGCGACCTTGCTGGAAGAGGTTATAGTTTCCGTGTAGGACATTCTCACATTGGGCTACCTTTCTTGTGGATTTTTAGCGGCTGTGTCCGAGCCGTGAGAACGACCCGCCGCCGAGTGGCAGACCCACAGCGGTTGAAACATCAAGCGCGGATGCTGGGACAGAAACTACTCACAAGTGAGTGATGTAATATAAGACAGCCTCCTGCAGCACCTTTGGCTGTTATCAATCTACGGAGGGAAAAATAAATATATATATATATATACACTGGAAAAAGGCAGTAGCCGAAACGCGTCATGTTAATTGTTGGCTGCATGAATTAAAACTTAGATATAGATAAAGACCCCTGTGAGTGCTTTTCCAGAACGACAGGAGAAGGAATCAGCGCGCATAATATACGCGGTTGCACCTCCGCGTTATAGCACCCGTCCGAGAGTGCGTTGGTCCAAGGTGCAGTGGAGCAGGATATATATTAGGCCTGGGCTAAATTTCCGTTCCGCTCGCGGAAATTGCGATAATTTGACATTTTCGCGTTCCGCGGAGAGCGCGAAAATGTCAAACTTTCCGTATTCCGCAGCTTAGCGATAATTTGTTTCTTGCTCGCGCTGTAAAATAATACATTCTTGCGCGCGTGCGATTGCCTTACCTGAATCCCCGCATTCGCCGACAAGTTTTCCCGATCCGGTCGCGTTCTCCACGAGATGTTAGATTGTTGGTAGCCATTTGCGCTGTCTCGCGACAGTTTGCGCCCGCAGTAATGTCATTGGTCGCGCGATCACGTCTTTCTTCTCGCGATCATGCACCGCGAGGAGAGTGAAAACAAGATGGCCGCGCCTGCGAGCAACCGCATGGGTAAGTTGGCGAGCCGCGACCACGCAGAAAATACCGCGAACGGGCGGGAAAAACACTTCCGCATCTTCACGATATTTCCGCATGTTTGCGGAGATTTTTAACATTTTCGCGATAATTTGCGAAAGTCACTTTCGCAAATTCCGCCCACCCCTAATATATATATATATATGTATATATATATATATATATATATATATATATATATATATTCACTGAAAAAACCATAGGTTTCACACATGTTATAGTTAGCGGAAATTTTACTGATAAAAAACCAATGAAATTCCCCCGTTATAGTTAGTGCAGGAAACTATAACTCACGTGACCGCAATCCTCTGCTGATGCTAATACTGTATTTAGACACTTATTTGCCCATGTCTTCTTCCATAAATTTTTAGCTATACATATATTACAAATATTTTTTTTTCATAAAGACACATATGTCATCAGCAGAAGATTGCGGTCGCGTGAGTTATAGTTTCCTGCACTAACTATAACGGGGGAATTTCATTGGTTTTTTATCAGTAAAATTTCCGCTAACTATAACATGTGTGAAACCTATGGTTTTTTCAGTGAATTTGCAAGGTTTTTTAAATGCTAATTCCTAACTATAACGTGTGTGAAACCTATGGTTTTTTCAGTGAATTTGTACGGTTTTTTAAATGCTAAGTTACTTTACGCCATTCGTGGCGTGCGCGCCCACTTAACGCAGTTCGTTCCGTGCGCGCACGGTGCGCTTCGTGCACCGTGCGCGCACAGTGAGCACGCGGTGCGCTTCGCGCACCGCGCGCCCACTTTACGCAATTAGTGCTGAGCACGCACGGTGGGCACGCGGTGCGCTACGCGCACCGCGTGCCCACGTTACGCTAGATGGGCCATGTACGCACGATGCGCTTCGCGCACCGTGCGCACATGGAGGACATATTATGCGCTTCCTTGTGATAGGTAATGTGTTGAAATTTTTTGGGGAAATGCTGTGCACTTATATGCCATGCACAAATGGTGGCCTTCGGCCACCATTTGCACACGGGGTGGAGAGAGTGGGTTTTTTTTTTTTTAATAATTTTTTACCGTACGCGTACGGTAAGCGTACGGTAAGCGTAATCAGCTAAATTTTCGAAAAATAAAAAATTACCGTTTTTTGCCTTGGGGGATCTTTGAAGACTCAACTAACATGGTTATGTGCATGGGCGCTGTCTAAACAGCCCCTTTATATGTTTTTGGCATTTGTTTATCAGCTCCCCCCTCCGAGTGCGAGAGAGAAAATGGCGGCCGCCGCTTCCTGGTTTCGACCGATTCGAATGTTTACTAAGATCTAAGGGCTAATCAGAATCGCGCTCGCGCACGCCACCGTACGCGTACGGTAAGCGTACCGTAAGCGCACCGTAAGCTGGCTCAGATATATATATTGATTTAAAGGCTATTTTCTCAGAATCTACTGAACAGATTTACACCAAACCTACAAAAGGCACTTCCTTGACCTGAGGACTACCTCTCTGCCAAATTTCAAGTAATTCTGTTCAGCCGTTCGGGCTGTAGCTGTGTCTAAAGGTCCTATGGAAAAATGCATGGGAAAAACGCGTTTTGGGACCCCCCTTTTATCTCAGCCCCCGCTTGACGAATCCCCCCGAGACTTTCAGGGTAGGAGCGGAGCGTAGCGCCCCACCTATTTTGAAAAATTCGCGAGGATTCGTCAACCGGCGCCAAAGTTATTCAAAATAGAATGTTGCGGATTTCCTATGGAAACGTGGTCCTAACTATAACTACCTACTGGCGACCGCCAGTAGGTAATATATTCACTGAAAAAACCATAGGTTTCAGGGGCGTTATAGTTAGCTGCAGGAAGACACAGATTTTGTTAGTATTTTTATGAGTAAGTGAACTTGAGTGTGTTTAACTGTATAGGTGAGTAAATTGGACTGTGATTAATTATTTGCATGACTGACTAGATGTGTCAGTACCTCGATGGATGATTAGCGGTGTGTGAGTGTCTATATAGGTATATAAATGCACAGAGTGACTGTAAGTATGAGTGACTGTACAGGTGAGTGAGTGGACATGTATGTAGACCTAGAAGTCAATGAGTGGGTGTGTAGTTATTGGTATTGGAGTATCTATGGTTGTCAAAATAGCCTTTTGAAATTTTGAGTCGGTGTATCAAAGGTTATATTAGGGTGTGAGAAGATGTACTAATTTATCACATGGATGACGTCATCAGTGATGTCATCAATGATGTCATCTGAGATGTCATCAGTGATGTCATCAGTGATGTCACTGACCATGTCATGAGTGATGTAATATGTGACGTCATCAGCAGTGCATTGCGGGGGCGCGAGTTATAGTGTCCAGCTAACTATAACGCCCCTGAAACCTATGGTTTTTTCAGTGAATATATATATATATATATATATATATATATATATATATATATATATATATATATATATATATATCAATTTTCACTTCTTCAGAAATCCGGGACACTTCCTGCGTCGGTGCAATTACGGGTCCGAAGCAGCCCAATTATTACGTCAATTTCACTGAGTACCAAAGTACTATTGCACTCTCGTCAGGACACAATAACCCCTACGAAACTCACCTTGGTCACGGGTAAGCGAAAGTCTTCAAAACACCAATTTAAGAATTCATGTTACGTACGGCATCAAATACATAAACATAATAATAAACCCGTGACCAAGGCGAGTTTCGCCGAAACGCGTTGGGTAAATTTCTGGCTGATGCTCTATGCTATTAAATAAATATGATCTTTCATGGATGGATGGACTCGTAGCGGTTATTGTGTCCTGACGAGAGTGCAATAGTACTTTGGTACTCAGTGAAATTGACATATATATATATATAACATAGTGGCAGGTTGCCACTGGGTAGTTACAGTTAGCCCTGCTTTTCCATAAAAAGAGTACTTTTTGGATTGCTAATAACTTTGGCCTTGTTTGACAAATCTTTCCAAAACATTCCAAACCAAACGTTCAGCCACTTCAGCACCTTTCTAAAATGTTTCGGATTGTTCCGTCAAGCGGGGGCCAAGAAAAAAGAGGGGTTCCAAAACACAAAATATACAAGCATTTCTCATACACTTTTTTAGACAAGGCTACAGCAAAAGCTGCCGAACGGAATTACACCAACTTTGGCTGGCAGCTAGATCTTGGTTCGCAGATTGTGCTTTTTAGCATTTGGTGTAAATCCGTTTACTAGTTTTTGAGAAATTATGGAACAAGAATAAGTGTAGATCTGGATGGTAGGCTCTGCAGGAGTCTCATGAGACTCTCACAGAAGTGTCAATTTAAAAATAGAGTGTTCTGATTGGCCCTGGGAGCTTTATTTCCATTGAGCCCTCTTGCTTCCGCACAACTCAGACTCCCACAGGAGTGAGCAATCTGATTGGCTGCCAGCAACTTGAAAAAACATATTGCTGGCAGCCATTACAGGACTCGGGGACTATATCCCCTGGCCATGAAATTAAAAAAAATATATATATAAGGGGGAAGGGTAGGGATACCCTGCCCTCCTAGGCCCCATGGAGGTGACTCAGAGGGACCCTCCCCGGGCCAAAATACGAACAAATCAGCAATTTTTAAAGCGATCCTGCAGTACTCGAAAGAAACAAAATTGCAGCTTGGGCCTCATTCTTCAATTATAGGCTCCTGAGAACCCATCTCAGGCCACATTGTTTCGTTAAGGGGACAAGGGTGTGCAGTCCCTCTCCCCGAGCCATTGTACAAGGCCCTGGGGAGCCCACACGGGGGTTGCATTATATAAGAAGTCCAATTTTGTCCTGAGGACCTCAAGAGGAAAGGGGATCTCTTCCCCTCCACCAGTAGTGCACCTAGAGGCACGTATGCTGAATGGTGGTGAAACAGGGCGTGGCCTCCGACCACGTCTCAGCAATCTCACTGTGTGGGGCTTACTGGAGCTTAAGGAGGTCTTGTTGGCCCCTAAGGGCCATCAGCAGCCAAGAAGACTTCATCACCCAACCAGGAGCGCACCAGGAGGCACGTTTGCAGAGTAGTGGAGAAAGGGGGCGGGCCTCGGTGAGTTGACAGCTTTTTCTATTTATTTTTATTTTTTAGAAAGGGATGCCACGTGGCCCTCCCTCCCTGGACCATTTCGGGCCCCAGAGCCTGACCCATTTTGCATTTTTTTTAAATAAAATAAAAAGGGATGGGGGACTCGTGACCCCTCCACCACCACCCGGGCCGATTTTGGTCCCGGGGACCACTTCACCCGGGGCCTGGCCTTTATTATTATTATTTTTTTAATCAAAGGGAGGGGGGGTCGAGTGGCCCCTCCCGGGCCATTTTCAGACCCAGGGACCCCAGGCCTGTCCCTTTTTTTTTTTTAAAGGGAGGGAAGTCTCCTCCTTCTGAGGCCGATTGTAGCCACAGGGACCCCATCCCCCTCAGGCTGATTTTGACCTCATCCCCCGGTGCAAGGCCTTCATATTTTTAATTTAAAAAAAAATAATAATGGAGAGGGGGGCCAGCATGTCCATTTTCAACCCCGGGGACCCCATGCCCTGGGGTCGGGCCTCCCCGCTGTGAACCACGGGGGTGCCTCAAAGCCCCAGCGATCCCTGACGGCTAACATGCAGCTCCCTTTGTCCAAAAGCAATTCTGCTTCGCTTTATGGAAGCGAGAGCATTTTTCATGCTCCCACTTCCATGAAGCAGGGCAGAGATTGCAATGGCTCGGTGGGAGCAATGCTCCCACCATAGCAAGCTGAAATGTCCCGGGGGTGGGCACCCCGGGATATTACTGGAGCTGGCCCTGGAGGATGGCGTTCCCCAGGGCTATGTAGGGTTCCTGGAGGGGGCCGCGTGGCATCCCATCTTCTGTATAGCCCTGGTGAGGTGATGGTCCCTATGCCGGGGGTATGCAACAGACCCCCTTGAATTCTGTATTTGTGCCCCAGGGAAGTAGCGGTACCCAGGCCTGTGTGGGGGGGGGGGGCGTTGGGCCTCCAACACATGTTTAAAAAGAAAGAAATGGTTTTACCCCGGGGAGGTGGCAGCCCCTGGGGCTCTCCCACATTGTTTTTTTTAAATTAATTAATTTAAAATGTCATGAGTGATGTAATATGTGACATCATCAGCAGTGCATTGCGGGGGGCACTAGTTATAGTTAGCTCAACTAACTATAACGGGCGAATTTTTCAGGTTTTGTACGAGTGAAATGTCCAACTAGCTATAACGTCCCTGAAACCTGTGTTTATTTTTGTGAATTTCTAAGGTTTTTTAAATGCTAATTTCTAACTCTAACGTCCCTGAAACCTATGGTTTTTTCAGTGAATTTCAAAGGTTTTTTAACTGAAAATTTCTAACTATAACGTCCCTAAAACCTATGTTTTTTTCAGTGAATTTATAAGGTTTTTTAAATGCTTATTTCTATCAATAACATTCCTGAAACCTCTGTTTTTTCAGTGAATTTATAAGGTTTTTTAAATGCTAATTTTTAACTATGCCTACATAGGTAGGACATGTGCAGAAACAGGAAGACATGCACAGAAAGAAGCAAAAGAAGTGCAGCAAAAGGCAAAAGAGGTGCAGAAAGAGGAAGAAAGGTGCAGAAAGAAGCAAGAGATGTGCAGAAAGAACCAACAGAGGTGCAGAAAGAGTCCTACTTTGACTGTACCTTACAACAGACTCATACAAATTAGCCTAATCACTAATCCGTCTCCCAAGATGTCTTAAACCTCACTTTTCTCTTGAAGGTTCACTTTTAATTGACTGCTCAGAATTTTAGGCCTACCAAATATAAAACAGCAATCCTAAGTATATCAGTGTTGTACGTCTGACCAAGTTTGTAATGGTATGCATGCATGTGTCTCAGCTTTTACCTAGTGACACATTACATAAAAATAAACATACAACTACTTGAATACCTGTGATTCAAAAAGCATGCTCTGTAAATATGTATACAAAAAGGTAGAAGCAAGAGAAGTGCAGAAAGAAGCAACAGATGTGCAGACAAAAGCAAGAGAAGTGCACAAAGAAGCAACTGAGGTACAGAAAGAGGCAAGATGGGTACAGAAAGAGGAAAGAGAAGTGCAGAAAGAGGCAGGAGAAATGCACAAAGAGGGAAGAAGGGTGCAGAAAGAGGCAGGAGGGGTGCAGAAAGAAGCAAGAGAAGTGCAGAATGAAGCAACAGGGGTGCAGAAAGATGCAGGAGGGATGCAGAAAGAGGCAACAGATGTGCAGAAGGAAGCAAAAGAACTGCACAAAGAGACAAGATAGTTGCAGAAAAAGACAAACGAGGTGCAGAAATAGGGAACAGGGGTGCAGACAGATGCAAGAGAATTGCAGAAAGAGGGAAGAGTGGTACAGAAATAGACAAGAGGGGTGCAGAAATTTGCAAGAGAGGTGCAGAAAGAAGCAAGAGCAGTGCAGAAAGAAACAAGAGAGGTGCAGAAAGAGGCAAGAGGAGTGCAGAAAAAGGAACGAGAAGTGCAGAAAGAAGCAAAAGAGGTACAGAAAGAGGGAAGACGGTATAGAAAGAGGCAAGAGAACTGCAGGACGAGGCAACAAAGGTGCAGAAAGAGGCAAGCCAGGTGTAGAAAGAAGCAAGAGAAGTGCAGAAAGAAGCAAGAGAGGTACAGAAAAAGGCAAGAGGGATGAAGAAAGAGGCAACAGAGTAGCAGAAGGAGGCAAGAGAACTGCAGAAAAAGGCAAGAGTGTTGCAGAAACAGGCAAAAGAGGTACAGAAAGAGGGAACAGGGGTAGAGACAGACACAAGAGAAGTGCAGAAAGAGGGAAGAGGGGTGCAGAAATGTGCAAGAGAAGTGCAGAAAAAACCAACAGTGGTGCAGAAAGAGACAAGAGAGGTGCAGAAAGAGGTACAGAAATAGGCAAGAGAGGTGCAGAAAGAGCGAAGAGGGTGTAGAAAGAGGTAAGAGGGGGTAAAGAAAGAAGCAACAGAGGTGAAGAAAGAAGCAAGAGAAGTAATGAAAGAGACAAGAGAGTTGCAGAAAGAGGAAAGACAGGTGCAGAAAGAAGCAGGAGAGATGCAGAAAGAGGACAACTGAGTTGCAGAAAAGGGAAAGATGGGTGCAGAAAGTGATAAGAGGGGTGTAGAAAGAGGCAAGTGAGGTGTAGACAGAGGCAAGAGAGGTGCAGAAAAAGGAAAGAAAAGTGCAGAAAGAGGGAAGAGGGGTACAGAAATGTGCAAGAGAAGTGCAGAAAAAAACAACAGCGGTGCAGAAAGAGGCAAGAGAAGTGTACAAAGAGACAAGAAAAGTGCAGAAAGAGGGAAGAGGGATACAGAAAGAGGCAAGGGGTGCAGAAAGAAGCAAGAGAAGTACAAAAAGAAGCAAAATGGGTGCCAAAAAAGGCAAGAGAGGTGCAGAAAGAGCGAAGAGGGGTGTTGAAAGAGGTAAGAGGGGTATAGAAAGAAGCAACAGAGGTGCAGAAAGAAGCAAGAGAAGTGATGAAAGAGAAGAGAGTTGCAGAAACATGCAAAAGAAGTGCAGAAAAGTCAAGAGAAGTGCTGAAAGAAGCAACATAGGTGCAGAAAGAAGCAAGAGAAGTGATGAAACAGACAAGAGAGTTGCAGAAAGAAACAAGAAAGGTGAAGAAAAAAGGAAGAGAAGTGCAGAAAGAGGCAAGACAGGTACAGAAAAAGGCAGGAGAGGTGCAGAAAGAGGTGTGAGGGGTGCAGACAGAGGCAAGAGGGGTACAGAAAGAGGGAAGACAATTGCAGAAAGAGGGACGAGAAGTACAGAAAGAGGGAAGAGACGTGCAGCAAGAGGGAAGGGGTACAGAAAGAGGCAAGAGGGGTGTAGAAAGAAGCAACAGAGGTGCAGAAAGAGATAAGAGAAGTGCAGAAAAAAGCAGTGGTGCAGAAAGAGGCAAGAGAAGTGCAGAAAGAGACAAGAGAGGTGCAGAAAGAGGGAAGAGGGGTGCAGAAAGAGAGAAGAGGGGTGCAGAAAGAGGCAAGTGAGGTGCAGACAGAGGCAAGAGGGGTGCAGAAAGAGAGATTAGAAAAGCAGAAAGAGGGAAAAGATGTGCAGAAAGAGGGAAGAGACGTGCAGAAAGAGGGAAGGGGGTACAGTAAGAGGCAAGAGGGGTGCAGAAAGAAGCAACAGTGGTGAGGAAAGAGGCAAGATAAGTGCAGAAAGAGACAAGAGTGGTGCAGAAAGAGGGAAGACGGGTGCAGAAAGAGAGAAAAGAGGTGCAGAAAGAGGCAAGGGGGTACAAAAAGAAGCAAGAGATGTACAGAAAGAAGCACAAGAGGTACAGAAAGAAGCAAGA
Source organism: Triturus cristatus (assembly GCF_964204655.1). Classification (NCBI taxonomy): domain Eukaryota; kingdom Metazoa; phylum Chordata; class Amphibia; order Caudata; family Salamandridae; genus Triturus; species Triturus cristatus. The sequence goes on from NC_140592.1 coordinate 8,378,784, forward strand.
GAAGTGCAGAAAGAAGCAAAATGGACACAGAAAGAGGCAAGAGGGGTACAGAAAGAGCCAGGAGAAGTGCACAAAGAAGCAACACAGAAGCAGAAGGAGGCAAGAGAACTGCAGACAGAGGCAAGAAAGTTGCACAAACAGGCAAACAAGCTGGAGAAAAATGGAACAGAGGTGCAGACAGAGGCAAGACGGCCACATAAATAGGGAATAGGGTTGCAGACATTTGCGAGAGGTGCCTAAAGAAGCAAGAGGAGTGCAGAAAGAACCAACAGAGAAGTAGAAAGAGGCAAGAGGAGTGCAGAAAGAGGCAAGAGAAGTGCAAAAAGGAGCAACAGAGGTGAAGAAAGAGGCAAGAGAACTGCAGAAAGATTGAATAGGGGTGCAGAAAGAGGCAAGAGGGGGACAGAAAGAAGCAAGAGAGGTGCAGAAAGAAACAAAAAAAGTGCAAAGGAAGAGGGGTGCAGAAAGAGGCAAGAGAGGTACAGAAAAAGGCAAAAAGGGTGCACAAAGAAGCAAGTGAGGTGCAGAAAGAGGCAGAAGAAGTGCAGAATGTAGAAGAGATTTGCAAAAAAGAGGCAAGAGAAGTGAAGAAAAAGAAAAAAGGTGAAAAAAGAAGCAACAGAAATGCAGAAAGAGGCAAGAGAGGAGCAGAAGCAACCAAGAGTGGCTTGCTCACAATTAGTACCAATTTAACACCCACATTTAGCAATAAGTAACAGGTGACCATTCCAGGTTTGCAAAGGACCTTCCACCACGCTGTAACACTTGCTGCTGCATTATTGGTAACATTTGAGCTAGAAACAAGGCTTTTTGTTTTTGAAATCTGTAGATTAGGCAGCAGATGATGGATTATGTGGCTAATGCGGAACATGTATATTTGTGTGAAAGTCTGTGCAGCTAAACAGTCGAGCAATGCCCCCGCCCTGCCTTTGCAAACTGCAATGTCCCGGGGGTAGGCAACCCGGGACATTGCTGGAGCCGGCCACGTGGCCCTCCTCTCCTCATAATTAAAGCCCCGGGGAGGTGGTGGTCCCCGGGTCAGTGCGGGGGAGGGACAGAAGCCCTCCCCCACACTTTGTTTAATATGATACAGCCCCGTGGAGGTGGAGGTGGCGATCCCTGGGGCTTGTGGATCTCCTCGAGGTCCCCCACCCTTTTTTACTAATGCCCCAGGGAAGTGGGGGTCCGCGGGGCAGCATTGGGGGCAGGAACCCCCACACATATTTTACGCGAGCCCCAAATGAGGTGGTGGTCCCCGGGGCTTGGGGGGACCTCAAGGCCCCCACCCTCATTTTACTAATGCCCCAGGGAGATGGTGGTGCCCGGGACAGCGAGCGGGACAGGAGCCCCCCCCACACATAATTTAAGTGAGCCCCTGGGAGGTGGTGGTCCCACGGGGTTGCGGGTGGCTGCATTCCCCCTGCATAATTTTCACAAGCCCCGGGGAGGTGGCGGTCCCCGGGCTGCGGGGGCCCACGCGGCCCTGCATATATTTGCATATTGCCCCCGGAACCTTGCCCACCCAGGGGCTCATTAAAACGAAGCGCAGGAGCCGCGCTTTGGATATTTTTGTTTGGCAGGATCTGCAAATACCGCAGATTTTATTTTTTTTCTAATGCTTTTTTGGCCCTGGGATTCCCTCTGGGACCCCCTAACCAGGCCTAGGGGGTCAGGGTGTTTCTACCCTGCCTCCTTCTCTTTTCTTCACCTTTTTTCTTGTGACTCGGTTTTACCGAGTCACAAGATGGCTGCCAACACTTTTTGATTTGAAGTGTTGGCAGCAAATGAGAAGTCAGCTTGAGCTCAGGAGGGTTTGCAGATCCACCGCAGTCACCAGATATTGATATTTTATTTTTACATTTCTCTGGAACTATTTAATTGATTTACACCATTTACAGCAAAGAGTGCACTCTGGACCAAGAGCTACCTCTCAGCCAAATTTGGTGCAATTCCGTTCAGCAGTTCGGGCTGTAGCCGCGACAAAAGTTCCTATGGAAATTAACATCGAGAAAATGCATTTTGGGACCCCCCTTCTTTCTCGGCCCCCGACGAATCACCCTGAAACTTTCTAGATGGGAGCTGACTGGAGCGGGCCATTGGTTTTAAAAATTTTGCAAAGATTCGTCAAACGGCGCCAAAGATTTTGGCAAATCAAAAGACGCTTTTCCTATGGAAAATAGGTCCTAACTATAACTACCTACCGGCGACCGCGAGCAGGAAATATATATATATATATATATATATACACACACACACACACAGCTTTTTTATCAAACTGTGAATTAAACACTCTTATGGTATGTGGAAGGGTAGTGGTCTTTGCAGTGTCGAAGTCGCTCTCATTCTCCACTTCACACCACTTTGTCTCAGTTTTCTTGCAATATCTTTCTGGAACCCCATCTACATATCTCTCATATCATCTACTTCCTCTTCAGGACCCTCTTTTCACTCTCTCCTGCACCCACACACAAAACACCCACTCACGTGTGAGCACTACACTTTCTTTTAATTTTCGCCCTGTCAATCTTTCGACGCGGAGCTGGCCTTTGCTCAGAAAGCGCCCTGGGCATAACAAAATGTAGCACTCCCTCCCAGTTGTCATCTGTAGTTGTTAGTGTGTTGGGAAAATGGGAGGGGTAGAGGGAAGCTGAGGGGGACAAGAGGAAAATAGACTCCAGAACAGACAAAACTATATTTTCCTTTGGAGCCAGTTCGGGGGGAGACCGCTTGGGGCTGCTCCTGCGCCCCTGTGAAGGTTGGCACCTGGGCAGGCACCCAGCTCATCCATGCTAAAGGTCCGCCCTGTTTCACAGCTGCCTACCTCCCTCACAAAGTTTTGTGTTGAATCATAATGATAATTGAGCCTTCTGGCCATTATTCTGTTTGATATGTAGAGAGAGGCCAAGGATTGGATGAGCACGTATTCTGAACCCCTTATTGGCCTAATGATGGGTACTCTGAAAACTTCTTATTGCCTCCGGCCTGAACTCCACAGCTGTCAATCGAGGCCCGTTATAAACACCCAGAACACAACCTGAACTTTCCCAGATACAAAGAGGTGACTCTTTTGACAGTACACACTATATCTGAGGAATATAGCACATTACAACGCGTGCTATTACCATGCAGTAGGTTACAATGCGGTCGTTACAACGACCGTGTTGTTACCATGCTTGGCTTTACATCACAAGTCGTTTCTACGACTTGCGCTAGATGGCGCGCTGGATTTAGGAATAGTATAAATTACTATTCCTACTCCAGTTAGCGCAACAGCAGGGAAGGTGTTGGATTTAAAATCCAACTCATTCCCTGGTGTTGCGCGCCATCTAGCGCAAGTCGTAGAAACGACTTGCGATGTAAAGCCATGCGTGGTAACAACACGGTCAATGTTTCCCATATCTGAGTGATATGTTGCATGAAAAAAACTATGGAAACACGACACCCTAGAAAAAGCGAATATTCTCAAGGAGTTCAAGAGTAAGTAAATTATGACCGTGAACAGGAAGAAGTTCGCTGTTCACAAGGGGGGTGTCAGTGCCTGGTGGTGGGCACAGAGGGAGGGGGCAGGGCAGTTTCAGGTGTGGCACTGGCTGCACCCTGGTGACGCCATTACAAGGTCCCTCAGTTGTACAGGAGTTTGTCGTTTTGTAGCTCGGTGCACACTGTGTAACTCAAGTGGTCACACACACGTGCACACACAGATACAACACACACACACACACACTCAAACACACATACACATTGTGCACACTCAGATAAACACACACACAAATTCCACAGAGAATTCAGCAAGTGGCTCCCCTCACCCTACCTGAAAATATGTTTAAGCAAGTTCTTAAAATGACTTCATGTCGCAAAAACATCACGCCACAAAGTATTGTGGTGACAATATCGAAGAGTGAATATCAGGAAGTCAGTGCACACGGGTAAGAATAGATTCACTCCTCTTAGCTCCACATCTGCGGACCTTGGAGATGCGCAGCGACAAGTAACCTATGTGCAGAGTTGAGAGGAGAGAGTCAATACTTCCCTACGTACATTTACCGAGTCAGTATCTCTGTAGTCGGCAGCATGGCAGCATGGCTGTGATATCTTTGAGGAACCGAGAAGTCTGGTAGCGCACTCTGGGATCCGAGCACCAGTCCTCTTTTGCATCTTAAAAAGACTATAAAATTAATATTATGTATTTGAAACTCAGTCATTCAGATCCACTCTGGTCCCTGCTTTGGTCACTGGATCAGTGACTCGTTGTGAAATCCTTCATATAAAAAGCAGGAGTCAGAAGAGTAGGTTGAAATGCAGGTTTATTCCTAGAGATCCCATCCATCAAAACTCCACCCAGCAAATCCAGTTTACATCTGAACACCCAGCATCAGCCTAGAACTCAGTGACATCACAGATGACACTGTTGACATTCTATAGTGAACACGCTACAGCTCAGTGAGGCAATTAGGTATGCCATGCTTATGACATACTACACACCTCCCTTCGTCACCTTAAATTAACACAAACACACTTGCAATAAAGTTGAACATACACTACCTATTAACAATGCATAAACTCTAAACATAGTCCAATAAATAAGATGGCTTCTTACAGACTCTAGTTGAAGCACGATTCCTAACACCATCAGGTGAGCTAGGCTTGACATCATCATTGTTGTCCCCACGACATCCATCCACCCTTCCTTTTACCACTACAACCCTATTTAGGTTCCAAATCCTATGATCCTGTGTTTTTACTGCATTTTTAAACACTTTAATGACACACATTGGTTTCATGAATTTGGAAATGGCATTTCCCATCAATCCAGGACGTTTGATCATGACCACATCACCGACCATAACTTTAGTAGACCTCACACTTTTCCTCTTATCATAATAATTCTTTCTCGAATTACATTTTTCTTCCTCCCTCTTCTGTATCATATCTTTATCACATTCCTTTTCCTTACCCTTCTCCAATTCATATTTGTTGACCCATGTTGGTTCCACATTAGTGTTTGGAACTCTCCCACGAAACAACAAAAAAAGTGTTTTCCCAGTAGTTGAATGTGGAGACAATCTATATTCTTCTATTTTCTTTAACACCTCATCCTTCCAATTTGAGGACAAAGATTTTGATAAAGCAATCGTTTCTTTGATTACCCTGTTAAATCTCTCCACCATCCCGTTTGCTTCAGGATGATAGAGAGAGCACAACTTGTGAGTAATTCCCTTGGAAGTTAGAAAGTTTTGCATTTCAACCGACACAAATTGCACACCATTGTCCGTCAGTATGGAATTGGGTATACCCTCTTTAGAGAACAGATTCCTCAAGCACCTAATAACGTGTACTGAATCTATGCTCGACAAAAAGAAGATCTCAGGCCACCGTGAAAACATATCAATGATCACCAACACAAATGACTGTGATCCATTAGAGTGAATGGGACCCAGAATATCCATTGCAACGTCCTGCCACGGACCCAACGGACGTCTCCTTACCACCATGGGCTGAACCCGTGTGCATTTGGTCTTCTCACTTAAAGAGCATGGTATGCAATCTCTAATTGCCCGTTCCACCTCTATATCCATGCCCGGCCACCAATAAGACATCCTCAAGCGTTCTTTGGACTTAGTTATGCCAGCATGAGAAGAGTGCACTAAATCTATGAGTTCTTTCCTGAGACTAGAAGGAGGTATCAGTCTCGTTCCCCGAAACAAAAGGTTGTTCTCAACCGACAATTCATTACGCACTGTCCAATACTTCCTGGAGTCAGAAGAACCTTGTTTATTACAATTCCAACCCTTTTTAACCAAATCTATAACATCATTCAGAACATCATCCATAGTCATTTCATTTCCCCATCTCTCTTCACTAATGATATTCTGCTCCACTACACACACCCATTCTTTTGAATCTTCCCAATCATCCACCTCTGTCGAGTCCTTAGGGGTGAGGCGTGACAGTACATCCGCAACATTATTTTCAACACCTGGTATATACTTTATGTCAAAATTATATTCCTGCAGGCCTATCACCCATCTAGTAATCCTACTAGACACCAAATCCAGACCTTTTTTACTGAATATCTCTACCAGCGGCTTGTGATCAGTCCTCACCTCAAACTTATTACCCCACAAGAACTTCTTCAACTTTCTTACCGCCCAGTACACTGCTAGAGCTTCTCGCTCTACCACCGAATATCTCGTCTCAGGATCTTTAAGGCTACGTGATAGACACATAACCGTATAGATGCCACCCTCCCCTTGTTGTTGCAAGACAGCACCTAGACCCTTCTCGCTTGCATCTGTAATCAGCACTGGTTTAATCTTGGGATTAAAGCTAGCTAGAGACGGAGCATCCTTAAGTTTATTCTTAATGTCACTAAACTCACGCTCACATTCTTCCGTCCACTGAAAATCTACCCCCTTCCTTAGTAATTGTCTCATCTTCAATGTACAATTAGCAAAGTTCTTCACAAATTTAGAGTAGTATTCAACAACTCCTAGGAATTTCATAAGCTCACTCTTATTAATGGGAGGACTCATGTCTTGAATAGAATTGACCAGATCTTTCTTAGGCTTCACACCCTCACAAGTTATATTGTGACCTAAATAGTCAATGGAGTTGGACCTAAATTTACATTTTTCAGCTTTTATGGTTAAATTATGTTCAGATATCTTCTTTAAAACTGACCTCAAGCGACTATCATGTTGCTTGTTGTCTTGTCCAAACACTAAAATGTCATCTTGGTATACATAAATACCAGGTAAGCCTTTAAGCATGTTCTCCATGACCCTCTGAAATACCGAGGAGGCCGATACTAACCCAAAGGGCATGCGTATAAATCTGAAAGTTCCAAATGGCGTTATGAACGCAGTGTAATCCCTACACGACTCTTCCAATTCTATTTGGTGGTATGCTGAAGTCAGGTCAATGGTACTAAATACTTTAGCTCCACCCAATAGAGTCAGTAACTCATTAATATTCGGCAAAGGGTATTTATCAATTATTACACACTTGTTTAGTTGCCTCAAGTCGATGCAGAGTCTCAGATCCCCATTAGGTTTGCGTGCTGCTACAACCGGGGCCAACCACTCAGTCCCTTCAACCTCCTCAATTATACCTCCCTTTTTCAATTTAGCAATCTCTTCCTGCATGTCATCCCTTACTGAAAGAGGTACATTCCTCACCTTGCAACATACGGGACTAGCATCTTTCTTCAGAAGAATTTTATGTTTGTACCCCTTGAGACAACCCAATTCTTTCCTGAACACACTTGGATAATCTCTTTTAAGACAATCGACCAATTTGTCATTATCATTCTCCACCTCCTCAACAGAGTTCACATCACCCTTCAACCGTATAGGAGGATCCGAATTGGGATCTAAGAAGACTCCAAGATCTCCTTGATGCATCCAACTAATAATGCTGTCACCTTTCTTTGACACGTAAATTTTCCCTGAAATTGATCTCCCTTTATATTCAATAAGCCCTACAAAATAACCATGTAATTTAATGGGCTGTCCGCCATAAGCTAGAGGCTTTATATCCGGTTTTAAAAGATTAATCTTACTTTTTAAATTGCTCATGTAGAATTCACTTGCCACAATGGTGATTTTAGCCCCTGAATCAAATAAGACTCTGGTCTTTTTTCCTTCCACTATAATTTCGTCCATAGGTGAGTTCTTCTTCCTTTCCCCAGTTACCACTTGCACAACTATCTGACCACATTCATATTCTTCACTATTAACCTCATCATAACTATCATCAGATATGTGGATTTTTTTTACATTTGGTACATTCTTACTGTTACACATATAAGCAAAATGACCTTTCTTTTTACATTTCGGACACATAAAGCCAAGAGCTGGACACTTAGGATTATTTGCCAAATGACCTAATTTCCCACATCTAAAACACTTGCTGTTGGTCCACTGCTGTTGGGCACTTGCCGTTGTCTTTCCTTTTGACGATGAAGCTTCCATGTGAGTTTTATCTTTAACTTTATAGTCTATTTTATTCTTGCTCTTCACTTCTTGAACTTTGCACTCATTTGATGAATCTTTTTTTAAAACAGCGACGCATTTAATAGAGTGTTCTATTCTTTTAGCAACAACCAGAACTTCATCCAAAGTGGGGTCATCGCGCAACCACAACTCCTCCCTAACTTTCTCTATATTGCACCCAAACATGAACTGGTCGCGAATACGTTCATCAGTAGTGCCGTCGAATTTACACGAAGATGCAAGTTTCCTCAATATGGTTATATATCCTTCAACCGTCTCTTCCTCAGCTTGCATCCTTTTTGCAAAAGTATATCTTTCCAGAATGGTACTCACTTTGGGTAAGTAATGTTTATCTAATTTTTTAATGCAAATCTCGTAATCATTAAGACCATTTTCTTCTTCACGTGATAGGTCAGGCAGATGATCGAAAACGTCCTGCCCCTCTGACCCCAAACAATGCAGTAATAAAGCAGACCTCCTCTCCGCGCTAAGCGACGGACCACATACTCTCGCATAACGTTCAAAGACGACTTTCCATTTTTTCCATTTGATATTTGGATCGCCCGGCTCAGACAAAAAAAATGGAGCTGCAGTGACATTCTGCATGTTCAAAAATTATAGTCTTAAAATGTGAAGTGATAGAAAGTTGAGTCAAAACGTAGCAAGATGACAAATAAGGAAAAAAAAAAAAACTAAGCGTAAAATTGAACCAAACCACCATAAAAATGAGCACAAAACATAACTTTGTTAAAATGCAATTAAAGTAAATTACCTTGATATGGGGTTGGTAACCATAAATGACAATTTACCAGAAGAAATACTTAAGTCCCTCTTACAAACGAAGCGCAAGATGCAGGGAGCAAGTTGTGTTTATCAGGAACCTTAAAACTGAAAGCCGTGCGTATCGGCAAAAGTTTCCCAGTTGCTAGGAAACGCACATAAATATTCAAGATGGCCACCACGTTATAGTGACGACACACGTCCACTACGTGAACACGCCGATGCGTGTGACGAGATGAAATGGATGAAGAGACTTCGTCTTCTACGTTCACACGCCGGTGCGTGTGACGAGATAAAGAGATAAAGATGACGAGCCTTCTTCGTCGGGTTCTAAACTCGGAGGCTTCACGCGAGGTAAGACTTGTTGTTGTTTAAAGTTTCAATTGCTTGGAGATGGCAAAACAGAGCGAGGAAGTCCGTTGGCACCGGACATGTAGTGGCTCAATACTAGCACGATGCGGAGGGGAAATCCGTTGACGATTACTCAATTACACGAACACCCAAAATACGCGTGAAATGTCACGATCCAAGCAATCCACACTATTTCAGTCCATTTACTGACGCAGCAAGACACTCGTATGGCCCAACGAGATAACGAATGCTTTTCCAGCCAATCTTTACTGCTGCACAGAAAATCGTAAAGGTTCTCAAATGTCACACGCAGGTTAAGATGGATCCAATGGGTAATCCAATCCAAGGTTTACAGCCACTTAGAATGTAGCGTACATCACAGGAGCCTTTATGCCTCAAACAAATATGAGGTCGTGTTGGGATCTCTTCCGGTGTTTTCCTGCCGACTACGCCAGTGTGAAATCCTTCATATAAAAAGCAGGAGTCAGAAGAGTAGGTTGAAATGCAGGTTTATTCCTAGAGATCCCATCCATCAAAACTCCACCCAGCAAATCCAGTTTACATCTGAACACCCAGCATCAGCCTAGAACTCAGTGACATCACAGATGACACTGTTGACATTCTATAGTGAACACGCTACAGCTCAGTGAGGCAATTAGGTATGCCATGCTTATGACATACTACACTCGTGATTGCTTATTGGTGACTCAACATCTAATCAGAGTATGTAATAGCATCAGAGTCTAGATGAAGGGGTCACATTTCACTTGACTGCACCACTGACATGCACAACACCTCCAGATGATGTCTCTTGGTGCAGGACATCTACAATGCAGCTCCCTCGTCCCCACCTCTACGGTAAGCACAGACTCACCGAACCTGTGTCCTGCATTCTATGCGCTCCTCCAAACTGTGCTATTCTTTTAGACGAAACTTCGGTACTATCGGCTTCTCTCTCTCCTGCCTACACCTGATACGATTTTAGAAACATTTATGAATCAAGAACTTGGTCTTGGCCCATCGTGACCTATTGGGCGCTTCACAGTCGGGTTTTAGAAGTGGGCACCGCACTGAGTCCACCATAGACCGGGACAGCGGTACTGCGGGTCCTGCGGATCCTGCGGGGACACTGCTCTCGTTCTGCTTGATCTGTCTGCGGCTTTTGATACCGTCTCCTCCTCTGTGCTCATGACCCTCCTCCTCAGCGAGGCTTCACGGAAAACGCTTTGGACCGCGAGGACACAAACTCTCGCATGCGGCCAGCTGACATCGAATCCCTTTCTTTGTCCTCTGGTGTTCCTCAGGGTTCATCTTTAAGCCCCACTCTCTTTAATCTGCATGCTGTCCCTCTTGCTGGTCTGGTTCAATCGTTTGCCCCTCCAGCTCACCAGGACTCCGATGACACTCAGATTATGTTCAGACGGCGGGGGCAAACGTCTGCACCCGTATGCGAGGAGAAGAAGGTACCTGGATGAAAAACAACTGCCTTAAACTCAATGCTGATAAGACTGAGGTTCTCATCTTTGAGAGGGAACCGTCTCTCTGGTCTGATATCTGTTGCCGTAAAGCATTTGTTACTCCACCTAACCCACTTAAGTCGGCCAAGAATTCAGGAATGTTTGATGTTACGCTGACATATGATAAACAGATTAGTGATACAACATCCTTGTGTTTCAAAATGAGGATTTCCAAGAAAATCTTTGCGCTCATTCCTTTGTCATCACGTACACCGGCTGTCCCAGCCGGACTTGCTCTAGGCTTGACTACTGTAATGCGCTGTATTGGAACATCAACCAGATGTCTCTTGATAGGTTCTGGCAGCAAGAACCAGCCGCTCGACTGCTCCTAAATTGCATTGGCGCCCTGTCCAAAAAGGAATCAACTTCAAGGCGCTATGCCTAGCACATAGAGCGCTACTTAATCACGACCCTAAAATCTTGGGAACTAAATTCCAGTGGTTCATAGCTAGACACCCTCTTCACTCAACAGCCTGCCGTATTGCTGTGGTTCCCAGAGTAGCACAGGCTCGATGGTGGGGTAGATCCCCTTCTTATGCTGCAGCCAAACTTTGGAACTCAGCGCCCCTTATATCACATCAGTTGAGGAGCACACACTACTCAGGAAGAGCCTGTGAACCTGTCAGGTGACGCTCTCGCACTCTCTTAGGCTGTAATCCTGATGTCTCTTTCCTCCTCTCTTCTGAATTTAGCCTCACAGCGCCGAGACGCCATAGAGTAAGTGTGCGCTTTATGGGTACGTTTTCATTTCATGCATTACCAATGGTTATACAACAGCTACGTGTGGTGATGTGAGGCTGGCAGAGCTCAATGAGAACCTAGTGATGTCACCTGGAGTGTTGGCAAGCACCCTGCGCTGAGTGTTGTCTCAGTGGCAGTTACTGCTTGTGCCTTGGCTGTGCCACCTGGGACGGCTCTCTGTACCCCTACAGTACAGACTACTACTGAGAACCTGCTACTGCGTCCGTCACACTTCTTATCACTACGCTCTAACAAGCCTTTGAATGTGTAATGTCTCTTGCTGCTGACCTGGACTACTTTGTGCCATCATAGCCTGTATCCTTAACGCTGATTGGTGGAGGTAATATAAAGGCTCTGATAGGCCTGTTTACTACTTCTAATTCTGGTCAAGAAATGTCAAGCCGCCTCCCATCACCATGGAGCGCAGAGCCCTCCAGAAACTGCGGATGAACTCAATTGTCCGCTGCTCAGATTATTTTAAGCGCAGAGTCAAGCTGACATTTTTATTTCACGGCCTTGTTGGTAATGGTATGAAAAGTAGTTCTCATGAGATGAGCTCTGAACAGTGATGCTACAACTACCTACTATCATCTCCACGTGAAAACGAGCCATGAGCAGTGAGCTTGAGAGGGCAGAGCTGTCTACGCAGGCCTTCTCATTAGCGTCGCTGCAGAGGCTAATGGCGACAGAGCTCAGACCATACCCACAAGTGCTACTTAGCCGCTAATGGACGGAACCTGAAATGCAGCAAACGGCCCAGCGCGCCAGAGAGCGGCGGAAAGTATGGTCGAGGACTGGATGGCTCCAAAGGTGGGAACTGGGTCATCATATTCCAGCCATGGAAAACCTCACCAAAAACAACTTTTAGAAGATGGTTCATATCGACGTATGCCTTGAAACAGACATCTAGCCAGACAAAACTTCAATATTTAACATTGGATCAACTCCCTTACATTTTTATTTGTCTGAAACTGTATGATGAAAGCTGGTGTTAATCAGATTTTGATTTGTATTAAAAAAATCGCAGTCTCAAAACTATACGTTTTGCAACTTGAACTGTTTGGCGTTACTGTGATCTACTCTCACGCCTATCCTCGCTCCTATGAACATGGGCCACACTCTTTATACTCTCATGCTGACAAGCATCCATGGAGGTAAAGCACTACTCACTGGTCTCCTAGAGTCCTCATTGACACCCAAGCATTTCTTAATATATTAAATCAAAACCTGCCAAAGAAAGTTTAACCACGTTTCCCCTGCCTTGAAACAATTTCTTTCATTTTGTCCGTAAGTGGAACATGTAAGAAATGAAGGCTGCCTCATCCGACATTATGTAGGCTGCAGCTGTTTCTGTGAGAAAAACGAAAGTATAATTAAAATATTATTTTTGGTAACATTGGTTTGGAATAAGCTACAGAGCTCATTCAACCACTGTGTTTAATATTTATTTAAAATCTGTGGTAAATTTATCATAGTTTTCAGTCGCCCTTGTGTCACGCAAAACCAAAATTAGATTTATCAGGAGACGCAAATGCCCAAATTGCTGCCTTTTGTCGCTCTACCCCAGTGATGCATTCCATGGATGGAGCGTGGGTGTTCCCGCAGATCCACCCATGGCTTTTGGCACATTGTCAGATTTACCAACACTGGTAAACCTGGGAATGCATCAAGATGCTAATTCTTCCCATGGGAGGCACAGAGAAGAGACATATCTTTATTTCTGCTTGTTGTTTCCTCTTCTCAGGTGTGCCGCATTCTGCAGGACACTTAGAAAGAGAGAAGTGCCTCTCAGGATTGTTTTTGTGCAGGAATCCTACAATGCAGGCTCCCTCGCACCGTTGTGCAACGATTCCTGTGCTGGCGCAAAGCAGCGAAATGAGAGGAGTCCCCGGATCATGTTAAAACGACACATTCCTGCCCTGTCACGCAGCGCAGCAAGAGGGCTTGTTGCGCTGTGTGAACTAATGGCAAATGTGCCCCCAATTCAATGGTGAAGTTGGATTTATGATTTACAGGCACATTAACTTTTAAAAGTTAGGGTTTGTCTGCCCGATGCTCCAGCAGGTTAACAAGCATTAGCTGCCGCAGCGGCGCCCGCTGTCAGCGCTTTCTCCTTAATGAGGTGTGAAAACGAGTCCTAGAGCAGTGCTAATGGCTTGGGCCTTTCGGCAGGAAGACGTGGGTGTGAGGTATATGACTGATCGTCTTTCATGAAGGGCAGTTGGGGTGGGCTGATGACCTTAATTAACTGAAGCGACCAGGGTGAGAGCTGCCCATTCAGAGTTAACTGGATATGAAGACCTGTGGAAGGAGGGCTCTTTGACCCCTGGGCTAACATTAGCCAGCGTGGCCAGCGTCCAGTGGGGCGGAGGGAGGGTTGGGGATGAGTGACCGTTCCTTTCCCTGGACACTGCCCCGGGTGGGCCACCAACCACATTCCAGACTGTCTGTTCACCCGTATTTAGAATATTTAAACTGACATCCACATGTATGCAGCTTCCTACATGTTAATTGTACCGGCGTTCGAAAAGTGACTCATATGTGCACTTTTCCCCGGAGCTTCTTGGTCTGGAATCAGAACAGTGCATGCAGGATGGTGACCGGGGCTGACCGGGGCCGATCAGCGCTGGTAGAGAGGATGTGAGAAGGATTGACAAGGGGGGGTTCATATACTCAACATTGGTGACCGGGGCCGATCAGCGCTGGTAGAGAGGATGTGAGAAGGATTGACAAGGGGGGGTTCATATACTCAACATTGGTGACCGGGGCCGATCAGGGCTGGTAGAGAGGATGTGAGAAGGATTGACAAGAGGGGGTTCATATACTCAACATTGGTGACCGGGGCCGATCAGCGCTGGTAGAGAGGATGTGAGAAGGATTGACAAGGGGGGGTTCATATACTCAACATTGGTGACCGGGGCCGATCAGCGCTGGTAGAGAGGATGTGAGAAGGATTGACAAGGGGGGGTTCATATACTCAACATTGGTGACCGGGGCCGATCAGGGCTGGTAGAGAGGATGTGAGAAGGATTGACAAGAGGGGGTTCATATACTCAACATTGGTGACCGGGGCCGATCAGCGCTGGTAGAGAGGATGTGAGAAGGATTGACAAGGGGGGGTTCATATACTCAACATTGGTGACCGGGGCCGATCAGGGCTGGTAGAGAGGATGTGAGAAGGATTGACAAGAGGGGGTTCATATACTCAACATTGGTGACCGGGGCCGATCAGCGCTGGTAGAGAGGATGTGAGAAGGATTTACAAGAGGGGGTTCATATACTCAACATTGGTGACCGGGGCCGATCAGCGCTGGTAGAGAGGATGTGAGAAGGATTGACAAGAGGGGGTTCATATACTCAACATTGGTGACCGGGGCCGATCAGCGCTGGTAGAGAGGATGTGAGAAGGATTGACAAGGGGGGGTTCATATACTCAACATTGGTGACCGGGGCCGATCAGGGCTGGTAGAGAGGATGTGAGAAGGATTGACAAGAGGGGGTTCATATACTCAACATTGGTGACCGGGGCCGATCAGCGCTGGTAGAGAGGATGTGAGAAGGATTGACAAGAGGGGGTTCATATACTCAACATTGGTGACCGGGGCCGATCAGCGCTGGTAGAGAGGATGTGAGAGGGATTGACAAGGGGGGGTTCATATACTCAACACTGTTGACCGGGGCCGATCAGGCGGGGCCGATCAGGGCTGGTAGAGAGGATGTGAGAAGGATTGACAAGAGGGGGTTCATACAGTCAACATTGAATATGTGGGTCTTCTCGCCCTTTGTTGCTCTACCGACTAAGAATTCAGGGCTAGATGTATCAAAGTGCTGCAATACACGTGTGTCACGCCAGGTAACGCAGGGGCAACCAAACACTGAAGTCAGAGTCACCAGTCCACACACGGCCACCTTGCGTGGTCCTGCCCTGCTTGGTAAGCCCAGAGTAACGCACGTTAGCGAATGCCTTGTCTTACTCTGAAAGATTGGTTTTGTGCAGGAAACAATCGTTTCTGCAATGGCACGAGGGTGCCTGCGTTGGCGCTAGGCAGCACTAAGTACATCAGCGCAGAGAGAGCAGGAATGCGTCCTATCTTGGTAGACATGGCACACTCCTGCCCTTTCATGCAGCGCAGCGCGGCATCGCTGCAGTGCGTTGCATGAATAAATGATAAATGTAGACCTTGATAAAAACGTTTCAAACTAGAATGCTAGCGCTAGTTTAAAAGACGTAGCACACTGGATGTCAAATCAGTGCCTGAAACTAAACGGCAATAAGACGGAGGCACTGATTGTAGCCAAGATGCCATCCATATGGTCCACCGCGTGGTGGCCTGATTCACTAGGCCTAATACCCACCCCAAAAGCAGAAGTAAAGAATCTCGGGTATGGTTCGACTCAGAATTGACATTTGAGAGCCAAATCAGGAAGGTGGCAGGAAAATGTTATGGCGCCATGAAAACTCCGCAGAAAATCCTGGATCTCCTACCATCGAATGCCAGGAGACCATTGTACATTCAGCAATAACCTCCCAGCTGGACTATGGGAGTGTGCTATATCTGGGAGCCACAAAGAAGGGTCTGGCCAGACTGCAGAGGGTACAGACTGCGGCGGCTCGCCTGGCATCGGCCTGCCAAGAAGAGCCAACGCTAAGAAAACCCTGACAGCTCTCCACTGGCTGCCAGTGGAAAAGAGAGTCGTGTTCAAGGCGATGTGCCGCTGCCGCCGAAGTCTACTAAAGAAAGGCCCAAGATACCTGCAACCTCCAATCACCAAATGCATACCAGGGCGCAGCTTAAGATCGCTGGCCAAGGGCCTGGTGACCGTACCGAGAATTTTCAGAGCTAGAATGGGCGAACGCTCATTCAGGTACCGCGCCGCAAAACTATGGAATAGCCTACCGATGAACTTAAGAAGAGAGCCATGCGGAAATACATATCGTAAGCAACTAAAGAGCTGGCTATGTGTGCAAGCGCTTCAAGGATAAGCCACGGCTGGCCTTACATCGCGGCCGAACGTGCAGTTAGCGACCACATCTCCTAGAGCTCTCTCGAAGCGCGGGGACACACCGGTGGTGTAACCAGGCGCTCTACAAATGAATAAATAAATAAATAATAAATAGTACATCTGACCCCACACCCAGACATATGCACTTTCCGCCGTGTCTGGCTGGAGTTGGGAAACATGATGAAAACACGGCTTCCTGTAAACCAAGATGGAGGCAAGGCCCAATGGGCGCCTAGTTTGATTAATGCCAAGCAAATATAGTTCTGTACATCGCAGCAGTATCGTTTCAAAAGCACAATGGGGCAGATTTATGAGCCCCTTGCGCCACTTTTGCGTCACTTTTAACATGGGAAAAGTGACGCAAAAGTGGCGCAAGGGGCTCATAAATCTGCCCCAATGTTCATATTACTGCGCAAATAGGATTGGAACGAAACATAACTCCAACGATTATAGACAACAGGCAACAATGGTCGACTGAGGCGCCTGCGGTTGTCGCCCTTGCGTTGCACAGAGCCGGGCTCCGGCCGGGGGTCTCTCGGGGGCAAGAAAGCTGGAAGCCCTCGAACAGAGAGAGAGACTCGGGGGTGTCGCCCCGGCAGAGGGAGGGGGGATAACGCAGTGTGGCATCAGAGGCGGGGGCTCGAAAGGACCTCGCGCCTTGGCTGGCTGGTCAGACCCCCCAGTGATGCAAACAAGTCTACACGCCTGACCCGGCCTCAGCCCGACCCTTGTAGGGCCATTAAACCCTTACAGGGGGTGGTGTAGGGGCAATGACAAGACACGTCTTACTGATGTGTCCTGTGTCTGTCATCGGGGTCTTGTCTCCCCTCAGCCACTCATCCTGCAGCCGTGTCTCTCCTGTCCTGACCTCCATGTCTGTCATCTAAAGCCACTGTTCTCAATCTTTCCTCTTTGTCTCCCGTGTATTATTTTAAATTGTTCTTTTAATCATTGTGTCGTCTTCTTGTGCTTCGATTTCATACTTTTTTAGATGCAGATCAGAGATTGAAACTCGGCTTTGGTTCTGGCTGAGAAGAGGTAAGTCTCCCAGACCTCAATGTCAGACTCATGCGTCGCCTGTCGCGTGAGCATGAACTGTAGAGGACAAAAGTGACGCAAAGTGAGCTTTGCAGGAACAAATCCCCTTATCCGGGGACTAATCGGGTGCTGTTGAGCCCCCCTGCACCCCTGGGGGGCAGCTTTGGAGGCCTCGAGCCGCAGGGCTCTGGTATTAAACGTAAAGCGCTGTGAGAAAGGACAGGACCTGGACGCAGGGACCGGATGTGGACACCTCAGCAGGAAGGTGGGGGCTCCCGGGGACAATGAGCGGCCTTCTCCGGGGTGGATGAGCGGATATCCCTCTAGGCGCTAATCAGGGACTGAGCCCCATCAGCTCCCTGGGAAGGGGTCACCCACGGGCCTTCGCAGCGCTGTTCCAGCTCTGATCCCCCTGGGAGCGAGCAGGCCTCTGCTAAGCACAAAAGAGGATTGGACCACATTTCTTCATATTCATTCTGTTTCCTGACAAAGCGTTAAGAAGCAGGATTGGGTTCACGTGGCGCTTTACAGAAACAGCGCCAATTTCAGAAAGGTAAGATTTAAATGCAAAAGTGTCATAGTAACAACAGTGCAAAGATTTGACCGACGCTGTGAAAGAGCTCAAAGCAAGAGTTTCCACAGGTAATTGACCCACTGGCTTGTGAACAGGTGCACACTGATGACACGTGTATGTATGTATGCATGCATGCACTCACACATGTAAAGTGCATGTACCTTGTGATGGCTGCGAGGACACGACTCGACACTGAGTACAAGGAACGGCTGCCTGGTTGAACATGGGCCCTGAGGTCAGAAGGGATGGGTGAACATGGGGCCTGAGATCAGAAGGGATGGGTGAACAAGGGGCCTGAGGTCAGAAGGGATGGTTGAACATGGGCCCTGAGGTCAGAAGGGATGGGTGAACATGGGGCCTGAGATCAGAAGGGATGGGTGAACAAGGGGCCTCAGGTCAGAAGGGATGGTTGAACATGGGCCCTGAGGTCAGAAGGGATGGGTGAACATGGGGCCTGAGATCAGAAGGGATGGGTGAACAAGGGGCCTGAGGTCAGAAGGGATGGGTGAACATGGGGCCTGAGGCCAGAAGGGATGGGTGAACAAGGGGCCTGAGGTCAGAAGGGATGGTTGAACATGGGCCCTGAGGTCAGAAGGGATGGGTGAACATGGGGCCTGAGGCCAGAAGGGATGGGTGAACATGGGGCCTGAGATCAGAAGGGATGGGTGAACATGGGGCCTGAGGTCAGGAGGGATGGGTGAACAAGGGGCCTGAGGTCAGAAGGGATGGGTGAACATGGGGCCTGAGGTCAGGAGGGATGGGTGAACATGGGGCCTGAGGTCAGAAGGGATGGGTGAACATGGGGCCTGAGGTCAGAAGGGATGGGTGAACATGGGGCCTGAGGTCAGGAGGGATGTGTGAACATGGGGCCTGAGGTCAGATGGGTGAACATGGGGCCTGAGGTCAGGAGGGATGGGTGAACATGGGGCCTGAGGTCAGATGGGTGAACATGGGTCCTGAGGTCAGAAGGGATGGGCGAACATGGGGCCTGAGGTCAGAAGGGATGGGTGAACATGGGGCCTGAGATCAGAAGGGATGGGTGAACATGGGGCCTGAGGTCAGGAGGGATGGGTGAACAAGGGGCCTGAGGTCAGAAGGGATGGGTGAACATGGGGCCTGAGGTCAGGAGGGATGGGTGAACATGGGGCCTGAGGTCAGAAGGGATGGGTGAACATGGGGCCTGAGGTCAGAAGGGATGGGTGAACATGGGGCCTGAGGTCAGGAGGGATGTGTGAACATGGGGCCTGAGGTCAGATGGGTGAACATGGGGCCTGAGGTCAGGAGGGATGGGTGAACATGGGGCCTGAGGTCAGGAGGGATGGGTGAACAAGGGGCCTGAGGTCAGAAGGGATGGGTGAACAAGGGGCCTGAGTTCAGAAGGGATAGGTGAACATGGGGCCTGACGTCAGAAGGGATGGGTGGACATGGGGCCTGAGATCAGAAGGGATGGATGAACATGGGGCCTGAGTCCAGGAGGGATGGGTGAACATGGGGCCTGAGGTCAGGAGGGATGGGTGAACATGGGGCCTGAGGTCAGGAGGGATGTGTGAACATGGGGCCTGAGGCCAGAAGGGATGTGTGAACATGGGGCCTGAGGTCAGAAGGGATGTGTGAACATGGGGCCTGAGGTCAGAAGGGATGTGTGAACATGGGGCCTGAGGTCAGGAGGGATGGGTGAACATGGGGCCTGAGGTCAGAAGGGATGGGTGAACATGGGGCCTGAGGCCAGAAAGGATGGGTGAACATGGGGCCTGAGGTCAGGAGGGATGAGTGAACATGGGGCCTGAGGCCAGAAGGGATGTGTGAACATGGGGCCTGAGGTCAGAAGGGATGTGTGAACATGGGGCCTGAAGTCAGAAGGGATAGGTGAACATGGGGCCTGAGGTCAGGAGGGATGGGTGAACATGGGGTCTGAGGTCAGAAGGGATGGGTGAACATGGGGCATGAGGCCAGAAGGGATGGGTGAACATGGGGCCCGAGGCCAGAAGGGATGGGTGAACATGGGGCCCGAGGTCAGAAGGGATGGGTGAACATGGGGCCTGAGGTCAGAAGGGATGGTCAGACCCCCAGTGATGCAAACAAGTCTACACGCCTGACCCGGCCTCAGCCCGACCTTGTAGGGCCATTAAACCCTTACAGGGGGTGGTGTAGGGGCAATGGCAAGGCACGTGTTACTGATGTGTCCTGTGTCTGTCATCAGGGTCTTGTCTCCCCTCAGCCACTCATCCTGCAGCCGCGTCTATCCTGACCTCTATGTCTGTAATCTAAAGTCACTGTTTTCAATATTTCCTCTTTGTCTCCCGTGTATTATTTTAAATTGTTCTTTTAATCATTGTGTCGTCTTCTTGTGCTTCGATTTCATACTTTTTTAGATGCAGATCAGAGATTGAAACTCGGCTTTGGTTCTGGCTGAGAAGAGGTAAGTCTCCCAGACCTCAATGTCAGACTCATGCGTCTCCTGTCGCGTGAGCATGAACTGTAGAGGACAAAAGTGACGCAAAGTGAGCTTTGCAGGAACAAATCCCCTTATCCGGGGACTAATCGGGTGCTGTTGAGCCCCCCTGCACCCCTGGGGGGCAGCTTTGGAGGCCTCGAGCCGCAGGGCTCTGGTATTAAACGTAAAGCGCTGTGAGAAAGGACAGGACCTGGACGCAGGGGCCGGGTGTGAACACCTCAGCAGGAAGGTGGGGGCGCCCGGGGTGAACATGGGGCCTGAGGTCAGAAGGGATGGGTGAACATGGGGCCTGAGGTCAGAAGGGATGGGTGAACATGGGGCCTGAGGTCAGGAGGGATGGGTGAACATGGGGCCTGACGTCAGAAGGGATGGCTGAACATGGGACCTGAGGTCAGGAGGGATGGGTGAACATGGGGCCTGAGGTCAGAAGGGATGGGTGAACATGGGGCCTGAGGTCAGAAGGGATGGGTGAACATGGGGCCTGAGGTCAGGAGGGATGGGTGAACATGGGGCCTGAGGTCAGAAGGGATGGGTGAAAATGGGGCGGGATGGGTGAACATGTGGCCTGAGGTCAGAAGGGTTGGGGGAACATGGGGCGGGATGGGTGAACATGGGGCCTGAGGTCAGAAGGGATGACTCAAGCAAAAACAGACCCAAAAAACTCTTTGACCTCATCAAAAACCCAAACTGTTCACCCATAACTACTAACCCTGAGGACTCCACCAATAAAGCAGCCAACTTCGCCATTTTCTTTGATGAAAAGGTCAAAGCACTGGTGGATCAAGTCGCCCACCCCACCCCCTTTGAGGAGCGGAAATCCTTAGTCACCTGGCAATACTTTGACGTCATCTCGGAAGATGGCCTCCTCAAATGCATCCTTGAAACCAAACCATCCAACCACTCCTCTGACCCCATCCCTAGCATCATGGCCATCGATTTCTACACCCATACACTCTCTTACTGGACCGGGCAAGTTAATCTCTTCCTCAGTCAAGGCTCCCTCCCTGTTGCCCTTAAATCAGGACAGGTTACCCCTCTTCTAAAAAAACCCTCCGCTGATGCAACCGACCTCAACAACTTCCGCCCTATCACCTACCTCCCTTTTCTTTCGAAAATCACTGGAAAATGTGTTGCGAAACAACTTTCCCTACATATTATGGACAATAATCTTCTCGATGTTTTCCAATCTGGCTTCATCCAAAACTGCAGCACTGAAACAGCCCTGCTGCAAGTGATTGATGATGCGCTGCATATACTCGACTCCGGGGAATCGTGTCTTCTGATTCTTCTAGACCTCACTGCAGCCTTCGACACTGTTAATCATAGCACCCTCCTCAACACTCTACAACAGAGAATGGGATTGGATGGCACAGTGCTTAAATGGTTTGCCTCTTTCCTCTCAGACAGATCCCAAATGATTAAGATAGGGAACAGGCTTTCATCTCCATTGGCTGTAGGTCAAGGTGTCCCTCAAGGCTCTATCCTGGCACCCACTCTGTTTAATCTCTACCTAGAACCATTAGGGAACCTCCTAAGTAAAGCTGGGATCCATTACCATCTCTATGCGGATGACACCCAAATCTACCTCAAGGTGTCTTCCGCACACGATCTGTCTTTACTCGACTCTACTCTCAACGCCACCCACAACTGGATGCTAGCTCACCAACTCATTCTAAATCCCGCCAAAACTGAATTCCTCCTCCTTTCGACCTCTCTCTCACCTCCTCCTGTTCAATCGTGGATGGATCAGCTGAACCTGCTCAACAACAAACCCATCATTGTCGACAGCGCTAAATCTCTAGGTGTCATTCTTGACAAAAGACTCAACTTAATCTCCCACATCAACTCTATTGCCAAGAACGCACGGTGCCAGTTGCGCCTTCTATGGGGGATCCGTCGGTTCTTCCCGGAGAATGACATAAAAACCTTGGTACAATCGCTGGTTCTCTCAAGACTGGATTATTGCAATTCTCTTCTGACGGGCCTACCCAAATCCCACCTCTCCCCTCTCAAATCCATCCTCCATTCAGCAGCTCACTTCATTTCAGGGTCTAAACGAAGCGACCACATCACTCCTATCCTGTCCTCTCTTCGATGGCTTCCGATTGAGGCAAGATCTATTTACAAAGCTGCCTGCATCACACACAAAGCCTTGCACACGTCCTCCCCTCGTTACCTGGCAAATAAATTGAAACTGTCAGGAGGCTCGCGACCCTCTCGCAATGTGGAAAAGCTTCTGCTTGAGCCCCCCGGCTTCAAAAGGGAAAGATCGATGGCGCAATCCTTCTCAGGCAATGCTGTGAGAATATGGAACTCACTTCCCCCATTGCTCCGTGCCACCTCCTCTACCCGGATCTTCAAAGCTGAACTCAAAACTCTTCTCTTCCAAAGACACTTTCAGAACTAATACTTTCATTCTCAGGCCCCTTCTTGGAAGTTCGCTCTTCATTACAAATTTCTGTTTTTTCCTGTGCATCCCTCACCCCTGCGTGCTGTGTTGGATTTTGTGTTTGTCCACCCTTTATTCTCTGGCCCCTCTTGGAAGTTCGCTCTGCGTTGTAAATTTGTATTTTTTCCTGTACATTCCTCACCCCTGTGTGCTGTGATGGACTTTGTGTTTTTGTACCCTTTAGTCTGTTTAATGTTATATTCTGTACCACTTTTCTCTTGTAACGTAACTAGCTCTATTGTACAGCGCTCTGACACCTTTGGGTAATGTCCGCGCTTTATAAAAATGCACAAAATAAATAAATAAAATAAATGGGTGAACATGGGGCCTGAGGCCAGAAGGGATGGGTGTAACTCATCCCACTTCACTCACCTGTCCACAGGTGTCAGAAGCTCCTCCCGTACATCCAATGGGGCAATGCGGCCCCATTCAGCTGAAGGCCTATGGATGCCTATAAGATATGGGAGTCCCAGGTTGCCCTCACCCTGCTCTGGAGAGGGACCCCTTCATTTTACGTCACCTTCACATGTTTCCACCACCGCGTCGATCGCTGGAATTATCAACAAGAGTTGGCAAAGCCGATTGGTGTTGTCAATGCGTGAGCTATTGGCTTTGTCAATGTGTTCTAGCCATTGTGCATGGGGAGGGGGGAAGCAACTACAAGGGGAGGGGTGCTGGGGTAGGGAGAAACTGGTCAACACCAACACTAGAGGCATGAGGGGGGCGGGGAAGCAACGACGAAGCAACAACGCAGGATGGGGAGGGGCGGGTAAATAACAACAAGAGGAGGGCGGTGCATGGGGACAAGGTACGCAACAAGTTTAGGGAGCAGGGAACAGGGCAGGAAAAGCAACAGCGATGGGACAGCAACAAGGCAGAGTGAAACGGGGGAGGGAGAGACGGTTTGCAAACACAGACACTCTCATGGAGCTCTGTAAGGGAATATCTTTTTTTTTACCTCGGTATGAGTATTGAAGGACCCTGCACTGGAAAAAGAAGCAGTACTTTCCTCATACTCCGGAGGAGAGACCACTGGCGTAATGAAACTTGAGGGGGCCCCCTGTAAGGTACTTGGAGGGCCCCCCTCGGGACTCAGTCAGGAGCTCTCCAGCCAGAGTTTTGTGCCGAGGGGGCCCCCTGGACCTTGGGGGCCCTCGTACCGCTGGCTCTGGGGGGACCTGTAGTATGCCATGGGGAGGACAAATACAGGAAGTGAAGCTGGCATGCGCTGACCAAAGAGAAGCAAGGAAGTGAGAGAGACGATGAAGCCAGCCAATGGTAAACAGGTGCTGGCTCGAACAAAATAGGATGCTTGTTTCCGGTCCAGGGAGGACCTGGCTTGGCAGTCCGGTCTGGACTGTTCCCATGAGGCACAGGGTCAAGACTGATTTGCATATGGCCTGGTCTAAACTGGGGTGGCATGGTGAGCAAAAGAATGATGGATTTAACCCAGATCTCTTGACTGGGGGTGAATGTTCTGATTTGTTCTGCATTCCGTCGATTAAATGAGTGTCTTTTGTATTCAGGATAAGAGCATAAAGCTCCACCCACTTTCTGGACAAATTATTAATTGGCTCCTGTCCCTGTACTTTGTGATTGTGGCTTTTCATTGGTCAATAGGCCTCCTTAGTACTGCCTTCTCTCTGCTTGTAACCTCCCATGAGGACAACCCCTCTTACATCTGTTGTTTCTCGATAGGCTTTAATTGTAGCCTCCGAGCATTATCTTCTGAAGTAGGTTTGTCCTGCCTGCAATAAAGGCAGGACACCTTCTAACTTCTCCCTCAACACTTCTTTTTTCTTAAGATTTCTCCAGTATGGCACACTTTGTTGGCCGTGCTTTTCTTTTGTTATATGCTGAACGAACACGGCTGCATGCCTTTCTTTTTCTGTTTTTTTATTCTTTAGAGTGGTGTCAATCGCGGCACCCGCGCTTTAGCATTCAACATCCTAAGCTAAAGCGAGGGTGCCGCGATTGATTAAGGTCTTGCATTTGCAGCGTTTGAGCGATTGGTATTGTAAATGACAATGCCTTTTATTTATGTGTATTCAAAATATGCAAGCGGTATTTACACACCATACTTAGCTCAAACTCTCACAAATTCAAGACCTATTCCATTGCAGATGCTTGTTTCAGAGGACACCATGCACATTATTAATCATGCACGGTCAACGCGCTTTATATTTTAGCACAGCGCCTGCTTTTATTTTCTAAAACAGCAATAGCTTTAAGTCTCACAAATATAAGACCTATTGCATTGCAAATGGGAGTTCTTTCTTTACTGCTCATGTTTGTGCAAGCGTTACTTTTTTTTGTTCCATTTGTACAGCAGCGTGTGCGTCAGCTAAAAGTCATCACGCGTTTCCTTTATATTCAAATATTTATTATTGTCGGAAAAGGGTAAGGTAGCGTGCATTTGCATTTAAAAGTGTTTCCCCGCCTCCTCCCTCCCATCTATGCTTGCTCTGTCCACAAATGACTCCCCCCCCTGCCACTGGTTTAATCCCCGATCGGCCTTTGCTGTCCTGTGATTCGTTGTCATCAGTGTTTCCAACTGGCCAGTCCCCAGGATCCGTTTCGAGCCTCCGTGTGGACACGTTCACAGAGTCAGAGCTTTGATGCTTCTCAGCCCCGCTCGGCCTGCACGAGACCCAGCTGTGGGCACCAGAACAGGCGCCATGTTGTAGAGAGGGTGGATTGCACTACAAAGTCATCCCAGATGTGTGTTCACAGTGAAGGCACAACGGTTAAATAACAACAAGCGCCTCCTTCGGGAAATGGTGCCTTATCGTGGAGCCATGAACCCCAGTGGCAAAGCCCACACACGAGTTGTGACTGTGTCAAGTTCCAGGGGCATCCCCATTGCGCAATTATTTATATTTTCGAAATTTTCAACACCTTCCTAGGTAGAGGGAGATTTGTTTTACTCTCAGTTGCGGCTCTGGTTGCAAATGTGAGAAAAGCATTAATTGTGTTATTCTAGTGGAGACAAGCCCACTCACAACTTGCTTTCGAGTGCCCCCAGTGGTATGAGCTCTCTTTGTGAGTACTGCCAGGCACTCATAGTCCCATTATTGGCAACACACCCCACCCACACCACAACAGAGTATGCATGCATAAATAAATACACAACACAACTTTTGTTTGGGAAAAATATTGCTGCAGGTTTATTCCATACAAAAGTATACAATATGGTGGGTTATCTTATGTGCGATCCAAGGGCAGGCAGCTGTACCAACCTATGCTGCCCTTCCCGCCTGATGAGCCAAGCACTGTGGAGAACCCAATCAGCGCTACCCTTATGGGGGTGAGCCCCTTACTGGATCACGTGACACATTGGTCCCTTATTACTCGCGCCCCTTTCAGGGTGGAGTGTAGCAAGGCAAGCCCCTGGTTGTTCAGGCCCACAATGGCCCGAAGGACTAACGGGGCGCCTACGTAATTGTTCCAGGACCCTCCCAAGAGGATCCTGGGATTTGGCTCTGGCAACCCTATTGTGCTCTTGCAGAGGTACCCTTCTGTACCCATGTGCTTTTAGAACGCCCTGTAACTCTGCCTGCAACGACAAAGAAAACATTACAACGTCCTCTGTACTTCGCCTGCCAGTCCCAAGCCGGGTTAGCGGTAGAGTGGGAGACAGCGTGCCAGGTGTCAAAGAGGACCCAAAATGGAGGTGGGAGGCCTAAATACGCTCTCCCCCCCATGGCACAACGGAAATGACACGCCTAGTGCGCCTGGTAAGGGGGCTCCTCGTATAGTGCCGCATTAGTAGGGGGAGTGGGAAGCGCCCAAATGGCACTATAGGGGATGCCCTTTTAGGGTGCCCCCCTGTGGGGGCCGCGGGCAGCCGCATATTTCTAGTTTTGGCATCGCCACTGGCCTGCTCAAACCTGTACTGAACCACATCTGGAATGTGCTGGAGGAAGCCCCCTGTGAGCCCGGATGTCACCTGTGTGATACCACTTCGACCATCTCATTTCGCTGCTAATATAAAGCGCCGAACTGTTGTGCAAGAATGTGATTTTACAAATATGCTCATTAAATGCAAAGGGCTAACGTGTTATGGATGCATTTGCAGCTGTTATGTACACATGAGTTTGCTGCGCCTCTTGAGCTGCGTCACGAGATGCACAGCAGTAGTTGTATGCTTCTAGTTGTTTGACTTCGGACGGCGTCCCTGGTTCTAGCTCGTTGGGAGTTGAGGCAAGGTTCTTCACTTTGACCGCTACTCCGGACGTGCAAGGACTTGGTCGTGGGCTCCTCTTGTAATAAGACATTTGTAAAGATTCCAACTCAACTCTTGCATGGTCTCTACTCATTTCATGCCCTCATCATATATTGGAGACGAGCGGAGAACTTCAAGAAGCTCACTGACTTTTGATGATTTTTGCCAGATTTCTGCCTGCGGCTGTTGGCTCCTCCCAGCGCATTGCCCGGCACTTGTGCAGCTTGGGATTGGTTGAGCCTTCCCTTTAGGCCGAGGCTCATCCGTGTTTTAATTTAATTTAATTTTTATTAATCCAGTTTTATATAGCGTGCGACTTTACTCAAAGGTGTCAGAGCGCTTTTGTTGGACCCGGCCTCGTGGTGTGGTGCCGAACCCTCCTACCCGACCCGACGGGGGCAGCCCCCACCCTTCGGGGTCCCTCCGGATTGTACTTTGCTACCCGCACCAGCCTACGCGACACGGCTCGCCCCGGCCTCGGCCCCAGCGAAGCCCCGACATCGAGGCACCAAGATCCGGCCAGGGGGCACCAAGTGGCCACTCCACCGATCCCGGAGGAGGGGAGTTTCGATGGGACCCCCAACCGTCCCCCAACGCCTGGTTTCAATCGCCCTCCGGCCCTCCTGGGCGCTGGCGCCTCTCCTGCTGGGTGTCTGGCCTCTCCCATCCCGGCTCCTCCGCCCCCCAGGCGCAAGGGTCCGGACATCAAAGGGTTCCAGACCTATATCTGGGGCAGCCTCAAGCCAGGACAGCAGTTGTATCCTGGAGTCGAGAGCCCTGCTGATCGGATCGCGGCTGACTCTACGGAGAGAGACTCATTACTTGGAACGTGGAACTCTGAGCCCTGCTGACTGCGTCGCGGCTCCCTCCCTTTGGCTGAGAAGAAGACCCTCACGGAACATCGGAGCCCTGCTGACCTCGTCGCGGCTCGACCTCGCAGAAGTAAACCATCGGAGCCCTGCTGACCTCGTCGAGGCTCGACCTCGCAGAAGTAAACTATCGGAGCCCTGCTGACCTCGTCGCGGCTCGACCTCATCGCAGCAATCCCCCGAGCCCTGCGGACGACGTCCCGGCTCCCGGAAACCCCCCCCGGCTCGAGGATTGAGAGCTCGGCGCAGGGTGTTCCCGTACCAGGCTAAGACTGAGACTGTCCCGCTACCCCATCCCAACAAGACTTTGAGACTCTTTTGGATCCCTCGATCCACCTGTAAATATTGCCACAGAAATCTGCCTTGATTACCGATAAAGACTTATAAGGATTGATACCCTGGCTGTGTCCCTTTGTGGTGGTGGGGTTGCTTGGCTGATACGATCATAGGAGAAGGACCTCGCCCAGGAGGCTTCTCAGCGGCGCTCGGCTACTCGCCTACGGAACGGTGATCCTCGGGGTGGTCAGTCCGATACCATCGGGCTCCCGGAGGGCGCCCTTCTAACAGCTTTACAAAAGAACCAGGTAAGTTACAAAAGGTACAAAAGATAGACGGAACACGCTAACAAGTTACATATATGCAGTTACAGAGGTACACAAGATAGACGGAACACGCTAACAAGTTACATATATACAGTTACAGAGGTGCACAAGATAGATGGAACACGCTAACAAGTTACATATATACAGTTACAGAGGTACACAAGATAGACGGAACACGCTAACAAGTTACATATATACAGTTACAGAGGTACACAAGATAGACTAAACATGCGAACTAGTTACATATATACAGTTACAATGCTAACAAGTTGCATATTTATATTGTAAAAATAAATAAAAAGGATTTAGCGTTAGGTTAAAACAGGAGTAAAATATATATTGACCTCATGTGAGTGCTACATGGAAATGGGTTGAATTATTCCAGGAAGTGCTTTTGGAGGAGGAGAGCTTTAAGATCTGTTTTGAAAGTCCGGAAAGAGGTGGTGGTTTGGAAAGATTGAGGAAGTGAGTTCCAGATTCTGGTTGCATTACCAGAGAATGATTGAGTCATAAATCTTTCCCCTTTGAAGGTAGGAGATTCAAGCAGTAAGTTTTCCGCATTGCGTGAAGGCGTAGAGCCGTCTGAGATTTTGAGTTTGTTAGCCAGATAGTGACGGGTGGAGGGGTGCAGGGCTTTGTGGGTGACACAGGCCGTCTTGTGCATTGACCTTGCTCCGATAGGAAGCCAGCAAAGAGAAAACAGTAAGGGTGTGATGTGGTCATTTCTTTCAGCCCCATATACGAAGCGAGATGCTGAGTGAAGGATGGATTTTAGAGGGGAAAGGTGGGATTTGGGGAGGCCAGCGAGGAGAGAGTTCCAGTTGTCCAATCTGTAAAGCACCAATGATTGGACCAAGGTTTTTAGGTCTTGCTCAGGAAAGAAGCGCCGAACCCCCCAGAGAAGGCGCAGTTGGGAGCGAGCATTCTTGGCGATGGAATTGATATGGAACTGTAAGTTGAACCTTTTATCTAGAGATTTGGCGCTGTCAACAATGAGAGGCCTGTTGTTGAGAATGTTCAGATTGTTCAACCAAGGTTGGACAAGAGGAGGAGACAGTGAGGTCGAAAGGAGAAGGAATTTCTGTTTTTTTGAAGGATTCAGTATTGTACTGTGCCTCGAAACCCATTCTCAGCTTTAAGGTGTTCAGAAGAGCGTTGTGATTAACAGTGTTAAAGGCTGCGGATAGGTCAAGAAGATCAGGAGACAAGATTCACCAGAGGCAAGTACTCGCCGGGCATCATCGATCACTTGAAGTACGGCTGTTTCGGTGCTGCAGCCTTGAGTGAAGACAGATAGGAATTCATCAAGGAGGAAGTTGACCTTGATGTGTTTGGAAAGCTGCTTTGCCACACAACGTTCTGTGATTTTAGCAAGAAAAGGAAGGTCGGTGATAGGGCGGAAGTTGTTGAGATCTTTCGCATCGGCAGAGGGTTTCTTAAGAAGTGTCCTGTGTCCTGTTTTAAGGGCAGCAGGAAGGGAGCCTTGGTTGATGAAGAGGTTCATCAGACTGGTCCAGTAGGAGAGTGTGTGGGTGTAAAGGTCGACGGCAATGTCACTGGGGATGGGGTCGATGGAATGGTTAGGGGCTTAATTTCTAGAATGCTTTCAAGGAGAGCGTTTCAGTGATGATGTCAAAGTTCTGCCACCGGACTAAGGATTTGCGGTCCTCAGGGACGGGTGGGGGGGAGGGGGGCAGTAGGATGGGTGACCTGATCAACAAGTGATTTTACTTTTTCATCAAAGAATACCGCAAATTCTGCCGCTATCTTGGGGGTGGTCATCAAATATGGCGGGACAGGGAGAGATGTTGGTGCTTTTGATGAGGTCGAAAAACTTTTTGGGTTTGTTTTACACGGAAGATGTGTTTGAGGTAACAAGATCTTGCGACGCAGAGATCGGATACATCGGTGGTGGAAGGACAATGTCTCCATAGATTCTCATGGTTCCTCAATTGTTTTCTTTCTTCGTAGAGGGATTTATTGAACCACAGAGCAGAAGGAGTGGGTCTTTTTTGCAGTAGAGCAACATTATCAATTACAGCTGATAGACTGGTGAGACATTGGGTGGTCAGGACGTTGACATCAGAGTAGGGGGTCTAAGGGCCAGATGTACTAACGTTGTTTGCGGGCGCACATGGGTTATAGACCGGTGTGGCCCATGTACTAATCCTATTTTGCGAGTCGCAAATCAATTTGCAACTCACAAAATGGGATTAGCATCTCGTTATTAGGAAGGGGCGTTCCAAGGGCATCCCTTCCTAATAGTGACTCCTGAAGCTATGTATGACTGTTTTGCGACTGAAATTCCGGTCGCAAAACAGTCACAGTTTACCACCCTTCACAGAAGGGTGGTAAACCACTCGCAAACAGGAAGGGGTCCCCACCAGGGGTTCCCTTCCCCTTTGTGAGTGTGTCTCAAAATATATTTTAAGGACAGGCAGTGGTTTCAGGGACGACTGCCTGCCCTTAAAAATGAAACTGAAAAGTTTCATTTTTATTTTTTAAATGCAGCCCTTTCCTCTTTAAGGAAAACAGGCTGCATTTTAAAAAAAACTGCCTTGTTTAAAAGCAGTCGCAGACATGGTGGTCTGCAAAATTCCTAACTTCTACATCCTCCCCAAAATTCACAAAGATAAGTTCACACCACCAGGGAGGCCCATTGTCTCTGGGATTGGTTCACTCCTGGAGCCACTATCACGATTTTGTGACTTCTTTTTCAAGACTATGGTCCAACAATCGGAAACATATCTCCAGGATACCAAAAGTCTTCTGTCATTACTTAAAACAATCCAGGTTGACGAACACACCATCCTCGTCAGCCTGGATATTGAATGTCTCTACACCAGCATCCCTCAGGATGCGACCCTAAACGTGCTTGAGCAGTCACTCGAGAACTCAGAATGGTCCCATAGAACCCCCAAGGGGTTTATCATCGACTGCGCCACTCTAGCCCTGAAACGGAATTTTTTTGAGTTCGAGGGTACCCTGTATTTACAAACGGGCGGTACTTCTATGGGTAGTACCTTCGCTCCTAGTGTGGCAGGACTCTATGTCTACGACTTTGAGAAGAAGTTCATCCTGACCACATCCAACCCCTTCTCTAGAAACATAACACTATGGCGCAGGTACATCGACGATGTACTCCTAGTATGGAATGGACCCCAGAATGTTCTCAATGAATTTTTCTTATGGATAAATACCTGCGATGACCATCTCAGATTTACTCACTGTAGTGACACCCAGTCCTTAGTCTTTCTGGACGTTGTGATCACTATAGAGAACGGGGCCCTTGAAACCCGCACACACTACAAACCGACTGCGAAAAACAATTTACTTAGGTTTGATAGCTTCCACCCTAGGCCCCTCAGGGAAAACCTCCCTTTCGGACAATACCTCAGAATTAGGAGAAACTGTAGCAAGAGCTCTGACTTCCGCTCCCAAGCTAATGACCTGTCACTCAAATTGTCAGACAGAGGATATCCCGAAAAGATATTGGCAACTTGCAAAAAACGGGCTGCTAATCAGAACCGTGAGGCACTGTTGGAACCCAATCTGAAACAAGTGACGGACACGCCTCTTACGTGCGTCACCACATACAGTACTATCTCTAACCAGGTCACAAGGACAATCAACAAACACTGGAACATCCTGAATACAGGCAATCTAAAATGGGAAAAACCCTTGTTCTCTTTCAAGAGAGCAAGGAGTATTAAAGATGCATTGGTACACACCAGACCAAAACAACCAGAAACACCAACAAGATGTACTGTCCTTAATTCATGGGGACTACCTAACATTACAGGTCATTTTCCATGCGGTGACTGTAGCGTGTGCCATCTCACCACAGCCACAAAAACACTATCCCTAGAACCTGGCAGAGAATGGTCACAAAGAAAACATACAAACTGTAACACCACCAATGCAGTGTATTTAATTACCTGCCCGTGTGAACTTCGTTACATAGGGATGACAACAAGGAAAGTGAAGCAGAGGATCTGTGAGCACAGGAGCACTATTAGATGCAAAAAACAAACCACGCGTCTAACAGAACACTTTCTTCAACACAATCACACACCCAACGATATGCGTTGGACGATAATTGAAACTGTGACTGGTACTAACACACAGAAATATCTGTATGAAAAAGAACAACGCTGGATACACAGATTGTCCACCCACAAACATGATATGAACGATTGCATACCTTGGAACTCTGTGCAGAACAAATAACCTCATTGTGCCTTGTAATTTTAACTGAATGACTGTTTTCCTCTCTGTAGCATTCCTCCTACGTGTGGAAGGTCCTATTCCATGTAAATATATTTTTAATAATCACTCTTGACTCCTTTTATTTTCTCACCTATGACTAGCCATTCACCGGCAGAAATCGACCTGTCGCTTTAAAAATTGTCTACTCACTCCAGGCCACGCCCACTAGTCATGTGACCAGGAAGTGAGGAGTATTTAGTTGAAGCCTTGCTGCCCATTCAGTAACATCCGGGCGCCTGGGGGAAGCACCGCAGGTTTGTGGCAGGCAGTCGGTGAGCTGAGGTAAGAGTATGTAGGGAAGAGCTGGTGGCCACGCACACGTGAGGCACTTAGAGTTAAGTGTTCTGACCATTGCCGCCCGTGTTTTGTGTTTCTTGTCCAACAGTAATGCAGCACCGTCTGTCTCCCTTATGAGCCCATGACACGATTCGAGTAAGAATCGCGAGTGAGTCTTGAGTCGTTTCCTTTTTCCACCGTGTTCTGTTTTTAAATAATTTCCTTAGCGCACGCATGTCATAAATAGAGTTTTTTTCACGTGCGTCTTTGTCCGCTCTATAGAATCACACATCAAGTATACTCACAATTGCTGTGTAGCCGTAAGACACCCACGATTTCCACAATGATTTAGTGGGTTGATGCTAATCTCGCATAATATGGAACGAATGCTCGGTTCCAACAACCGATGGTAATTACATGGGGCGCATAACTCAGAATGAGGTGATTATATGCGCATAAATGAGAGTTCACACGGAAATGGGCACTGTTCATTCTAATGCTAAATAGATCATTTTCTGATTGCCCAGAACTGTATGTGGTTTTTTCAGGTTCATCTGTACACAGAGGACTCCTTGAACCCTTTTTACCACCTTCGCAAGTATATGTAGGTGGCACACAGACGCTCCAGGGTTGGATGCACCTTAGTGCGCGTAGACCGCCCGGTGTGTCGATAGGTCCTGACGAAAACCTGTGATTACACTCAAAGGTTGAAACATGTAGACCGTCAATATTTGGATAATACTTTAGGTCAAATTAAACCTACATTAGTATTACACTTCACCACTTTTTTAATCGTGACCCTGCTGCTCCATATTAAATTTGTTAGGGAGTACAGTAGGATTACTTTTAACTTTATTTCACTCACTCACACACGTCACTTACACGTACTGATATAATAACAAACCTGCTCCGCTGTAATCAGGCGTGGAAGCACACCCGAGTGGTATTCGACTGCTCGGGTGGACCCCGATGATGAAGCATGTCACCAACCAGGTTGGTGAGTGAGGGGTTTCATAAAAAAGAAATATTTTCTCTTTTTACTTCTCTGAGAACTCTCTAACAGACAGAAGGTCTTTACCTTCTCTCATTTAAGGATACCCCCTTCTTTGTTTATTTTGTGTACCTCAGGGGACTGGGAGTACCCCTTACAACTTAGTTGTGAAATCCCTTTCTCTCTCTTTTGTTATATTGACCCCAGCAGGCCACCATCCCTGGGAGTGCCAGCCATTCCCAATGGGGTCGCAAATTGTGACAGCCTCATTTATATGCATGAGGCATGCAATTTGCGACTCCATTGGGAATCGCAAACAGTGTCTCACACACTGTTGTGCATTCCAATATGCGAGTCGCAAATGCGACGCAACTTGCAGCTCACAAATTGGTGGGTCGTACATCTGACCCTAAGATTGGAAAAGAGCTCATAGCTGTGTTGCACAAAGTGTCAAGGTCGATATTTGTGGTGTTGCGGAAGAAGGTTGGCCAAGAGTAACAGAATGAGATAGGTGCAGAGAGAAGGGGATGAGGAAGTGGTCAGACCAGGCTACTGGTATAGGATCAACAGTAGTTAGCATATCTACTTTGGGGATAACAAGGTCAAGGATGGAGCCCTTAGAGTGCGTCAGTTTTGTGTTGAAAAAGATAATTTCCTAAGAGAAAAGTGTCAAGCCTGTTGGCCACTGTATCTTCCAGATTGCCCGAGTGAAGATTAAAATCTCCAATAAAAATCTGTTTGTCGCTTTGCGAATATTGGTCGCTCTCAAAGTCAGTGAACTCCTCAGTGAAGGTGGAGCGCTCACCAGGCGGGTGATAGATGGTATGAAACCTGACAGGGGAGTTTTGCTGTGTTTGAAACTCCAGAGAAAGGCATTTGAAGGAGCGGAAAGAGCTTCTGGGAAGAGCTTTGAGGTGAAGGGAGTTCCTGACGATAGCTGCCCCACCTCCCCCAACTTTGGTGCCGATTACGATCCGTTAGAAAAAATCCCCGTGCGACTCGTATCCAGTCTTTTTACCGTACGAATCGTACAAGTTCCGTACGAACTGGCAATCACGATTTGCATGGTAAAAAGTCCATACGAACCGCATTTGGAATCATTCCCCACACGTCCTCGGGTCGGAAAATGTGTCCGACACGTCCTCGGACGATTTACCGTACAAACGTGAAAAGTCAAGTCCGACCGAGGAATCACGATCCCACCCGTGCGTCCGAACTCACAACCGTATGGTTAAAACACCGTCCGCACCGAACTCCCTTTGCAACCATGGAGATATGTGCCCGCATACACGCCAAACACTCCCCCCAGCACCCATACGTTCGAGTCGTACTCCCCGTTAATGTACACCCCCCCTGTATGTACACCCGTGTACGTGTCGAACCCCCACCCGTGTATGTACACCCCAGTACGTGCGAGTCGCACCCCCACCCCTGTACGTGTCATACCCCCGTGTACCTACACCCCAGTACGTTCGAGTCGTACCCCCACCCCTGTACGTGTCGTACCACCTTCTAAGTACACCCCAGTCCGTACGAGTCGTACCCCCACCTCTGTACGTGTCGTACCACCGTCTAAGTACACCCCAGTACGTTCGAGTCGCACCCCCACCCCTGTACGTGTCGTACCACCGTGTACCCACACCCCAGTACGTTCGAGTCGTACCCCCACCCCTGTACGTGTCATACCCCCGTGTTCCTACACCCCAGTACGTTCGAGTCGTACCCCCACCCCTGTACGTGTCGTACCACCGTGTACCCACACCCCAGTACGGTCGAGTCGTACCCCCACCCCTGTACGTATCGTACCACCGTCTAAGTACACCCCAGTACGTTCGAGTCGTACCCCCACCCCTGTACGTGTCATACCCCCGTGTACCTACACCCCAGTATGTTCGAGTCGTACCCCCACCCCTGTACGTGTCGTACCACCGTGTACCCACACCCCAGTACGTTCGAGTCGTACCCCCACCCCTGTACGTGTCGTACCACCGTGTACCCACACCCCAGTACGTTTGAGTCGTACCCCCACCCCTGTACATGTCGTACCACCGTCTAAGTACACCCCAGTACGTTCGAGACGTACCCCCACCTCTGTACGTGTCATACCACCGTCTAAGTACACCTCAGTACGTTCGAGTCGTACCCCCACCCCTGTACATGTCGTACCACCGTCTAAGTACACCCCAGTACGTTCGAGTCGTACCCCCACCCCTGTACATGTCGTACCACCGTGTACCCACACCCCAGTACGTTCGAGTCGTACCCCCACCCCTGTACGTGTCGTACCACCGTGTACCCACACCCCAGTACGTTCGAGTCGTACCCCCACCCCTGTACGTGTCGTACCACCGTGTACCCACACCCCAGTATGTTCGAGTCGTACTCCCACCCCTGTACGTGTCGTACCACCGTGTACCCACACCCCAGTACGTTCGAGTCGTACCCCCACCCCTGTACGTGTCGTACCACCGTGTACCCACACCCCAGTACGTTCGAGTCGTACCCCCACGCCTGTACGTGTCGTACCACCGTCTAAGTACACCCCAGTACGTTCGAGTCGTACCCCCTCTGGTGTCCAACCACCTGCGTCAGGTACAACTGTGCCAACCACCACACCCACTCCTGCCACATCCCAGGAGACACCCAGGATCCCTGCCCCAACACCACAATGCAGCCAGGCTGGCCAGGAGGGACACGGTGTCCCGGGCACCCAGGAGGAGGCAAGCGACAACGCCAATGCCACCCCTCAGGGGTCCCGGAGACCCGATGTGCCCACAAGGGCAGGCCAGGTGCAAGTGGGCAGGGGTGGTGGGAGTGGAGGACGGCGGAGGCGCGAGCCTGACCAGTTGGCTGGGGAACCGGTATTTTCCCATGTCCGTAACATCCTGGACTCATACCGGCAGGACACCACGGGCATGGCCCAGGTTGTGTCCGTCCTCGAGGGGATCAAGGCCCAGCAGGCCCAGCAACATGCGGAGCTACATGCCTGTCTACTGCGACACCAACGGAGGATGGAGGACAGACAGGCTGAGCAAGTGACGGCGTTCCAGGGGATTCACGATACACTCCGTCGGATGGCCGACAACATGGCCGACCCTCCCTGTGCCAGAAGGCGGAGAAGATCACCACCCACAGGGAGGGATCAGGAGGAGGAGGAGGAAACATCCGATGGAGCATCCCAGATGTCGTCACGGCCTGCTGCTGAGGGTCCCCGCAGGAGGCCGGGTCGTCCACTGAAAGGACCGTGAGGGTCGGCGCTACATCACCATCTCCCAGGACACCTGGCCTGGCACC
The DNA here is from genome assembly GCF_964204655.1 of Triturus cristatus. Classification (NCBI taxonomy): domain Eukaryota; kingdom Metazoa; phylum Chordata; class Amphibia; order Caudata; family Salamandridae; genus Triturus; species Triturus cristatus. The sequence continues at coordinate 8,416,213 of NC_140592.1, forward strand.
TGGCCCACTGGAGCAACAGCATCACAGCATCAAGCGACATTCTCTGCCACATGGCCCTGCTGGTCACTGGCTGACCAATGTTGACAAAGACTGTGGCATGGACTCTGAGGATTTCAAATGGCAAGGACACCAACTCCCCTACTGAACTTTGGATTCCAAAATCCCGGAAAGCCCCTCACTTTGTCCCCCCCCCCCCCAATAATAAATCACACTATGAAGAGTAGATGCCTGCTGGTAGCATTATTACCTAACATGTGTCATGTAAAGTCTAAACATGCCTGAGTCATCTTTTGTCTTCAACCATCCACACCCTGGGGCCTGAGTCTGGCACAGGACACATGGGTCACAGTGTATTAGGCAAGACAGACATGGAGCACCATACACACCCGTGATGGGCCCAACCAGCTGAGGGGGTGGCCGAACAACCGTGCTGACAGACACATTGAGTACAGCAACAGTCATGCGCAGAGGTCAGGGATCCAGTCCAGTGTCCTGGGGGGCACCCAGGTATGTGTAGACAGGTGGCAGAACCATGTCCTGCAAGCTTGAGTCCGGTGGATGCAGAGAATGGGGGCCTGGACAACGTTGGATGCATGGGGATGGCACATGTCACAATACCCACACAGTCATGGACATCATGCCCAATACACAGTCTCAGCCCACACACACAGCTTGCATCTTGCTACTCGACACATTGACACATAGCCACAATCAGGGAATACCATGCCAGACATGCAGGATGCACCGTGCCAACACACCAGCATTGACTGAGAAGAGGCACCTTGGAGGCATAGGGACACCTTTATTAGTCATGTTTTCGGGATTGCAGAGGCAACTTGAAGTACACATGAACACATCATGTGGAGTAACATGTGGGTCCAACACTGGCACCCCCCTTCTGCAGCACAAATGCGTGTTCGCCATGGAACTGGCACACAAGCGTCGGCTAACAGCTAAACACCCACAGCTGCTCACGGAGAGCCTGCCATACACCATAGATCCGCTGATGTGGAAGTCCCACACCATGTCAAGCCAATGCTAACCGTATGTGTCCGAGGGCAGTGTCACACACATTGATGCCATCATCACAATCCCCTATCCCATCACTGATGACTGTCAACCAGGCAGACCATCTATTCAGGTGTACACAGCTGCATGTCGTGTCCAATGGTGATGCTACATGGCTGCAGAGGAACCAAACATCGACAGGGGCAGTGTGCATACATCGTGAACAACTGCCACACCCAATACACCCCAGATGCATCCCTTACCCTATGGAGACTTCCACACGTGTCCGTGCCTTTAACGCTGAGTCAGCCCACGATGTCATGTCCATGAGGAATAGCAGTGCCACAACAATGCAAGCAGCAGACGGCATGCGCAGGTACCTGGGGAAGAGAGACACACAAGAAGTCAGCCACAAACAGCACAGCCACTTGCATGTGCATTTACTCGACACATGTATGGATCACAACATGCTAGGTCACAATTATGACTGGGGAAATACAACCATCACTGCCACCATCACTCCAGTGACACACCCACACACACCTCTGACTCACGTGCCATACATGCAGGTGGAGACACACATCACAACACATGCCACACGGGGACCAATGCGTGCACACTGGTACTCACCACTAAGCAAAGAAGTCGCGTATGAGCCGAGTCCGGATGTCCTCTTGCGGCTCCACATCCTCCACATCACTAGCCCCATTGCCAAGCCCTTCGTCCTCCACGGGTGGATGGTCCGCGTCACGTTGATCCAGGATGAGTGGCACAGCTCTTTCAACTGCCATGTTGTGCAGCATGCAGCAGACCATGAAGATCTTGCAGACCTTCGCCGGGGCATATTGGAGCGCGCCGCCGGTCTTGTGGAGGCACCTGAATCGGCTCTTCAGCAGGCCAAACGTCCTCTCTATCACTCGCCTTGTCCGGCCATGGGCGGTGTTGTAGCGGAGCTGGGCCGGCGTGATGGGGTTGCGGAGAGGTGTGAGCAGCCAAGGCATGTTGGGATAGCCAGCGTCCCCTACATGGGAAGCACATGGACATCGTTAGAAGTGGTGAAGCGGTCGTGCTGGTAGGCTATGCAAAATACAGGACAGACAGACTGTACCCACCAACAACACATGCCCGTTCGTTGCGCAGCTGCATCATCATTTCAGCCATCCCGCTACGCCTCATGATGTAGGCATCGTGTGCTGATCCTGGAAAACGAGCACAGACATGTGAAATCACCATGTTGGACTGACACACCACAAGGGCATTGATGGAGTGGTAGTGCTTTTGATTGCGGTACGCCACCTCCCGTGCGTGTGGTGGTACCAAAGCTACATGTGTTCCATCTATGGACCCAATGACATGGGGCATCCCTCCCAGGGCATAGAATCCACGCTTGACCGCAGTCATCTGTTCAGGGGTTGGGAACTTGATGAAGTCATCCAGGTGAATCAACATGGCCTCTAAGAAATCATGCAGCACACGGCAGAACATGCTCTGGGACATGGCACCAACATTAGCTATGGTATATTGAAAGGTACCCGTGGCAAGAAAATGTAGGGCAGCCATTACCTTCAGCTGGGGTGTCAGTGCCGTAGGATACCTGTGCTGCGGTTGCAGGTGTGGTGTCAGTCTCGCCGTCAACTCCAGAATCAACAGTTGGGTGAAGCGGTAGAGCCGGATGCTGTCATTCTCCTGCATGGCAGCCAAGTCCGGAATTGGTCGGGCAACAGGAGGCGCTCTGCAGTAAATTGGAAGTGACAAGGAAGAGTGAGTGCACTACGAGAACAAATCATGTGTACTGAGCACATGTTAATCTGTCAATACACATATGCTACATAGGGAGTCAGGTATGTGCTACATGCCCAGGACACGTATGGATGCAAGGTGACACTCCTACCAAGACCCAGCTACACACGGAGATTGAGAACCTCCCCATGCCACGCCATGGAAATAGCTGTGTCCCAGTGCAAGTGAACAGCCAGACGCAAGACAGGAGTGACATACGCCCACACATCAGCAGCAGTAGGATGCCGATTGCAGAGACTGGTAGCGGAACACTGGAGCCACAGGTCACATGACATTACACTAGGACAGCCCACACACCTTGCCATGAAGGTGCACATGTCATGACTCACCACACATTCCTTGTGAGGATGCAGACATGTCCTTGTCACGCTACTCCGTGTCCCATGCATACATGTGCACCTCACATCCGATACCACATGTGGCATGGTGTGCGGAACAGTGTGCAATGACAATCTACACACAGACACATGTTGGTTGCTGCAACGGCTGCAGCTTTTGAGGGTGCTCCAACATCAACCTGATGGGAAGCCCCCACACATACATGACATAGTCACATTGTGCACCGTGGGTAGTGACAAGTCAGGTGTGATAACCCCTGTACCGGGCATCAGGGGACACTTCCGTGTGTTGGTGTCCGTGCCATGCCAGTGACGCTCACCCCAAGTGTGCAGTACGACATGCACACATGTCAAAGGAGTCAAGGGCATGCCTGGCACACATTGCACCATCACACAGTACATCTGTACACATCTCATCATACATCTGGTGCCTTCTCGACTCAGGAGTAATGTTCCACATCACAGGCCGTCACACCTGTGCCCCACACATGTAGTAATGCACAGACGATGCCTTGATGTCAATTAATGGACAAGTATGTCCATTCATGGACAAGTATGTCCATCCATGGACAAGTATGTCCATCCATGGACAAGTATGTCCGCCCTATCCCTACCTGTGTGCCGCCTGTCACCACTGTGATGTGTGAAAACCGCTGTACTGCTGCGAAGAGGGCCTGTGTACGTTCCCATATCACTATGGGAGTGCTGCCGTATGTGTACCCATCGTGATGGCGAGCGGACTGGCATGTGTACGGCCCGTACCACTACGAGTAGGCATACGCAAGAACACCCATAGTGGTACGGGCCGTACACACGCCTGTATGCTCCCTATCACTATGGGTGGCCTCGCGTATGCGTACTCGTAGTGGTGCGGGCCGTACACACGCCTGTACGCTCCCTATCACTATGGGTGGCCTCGCGTATGCGTACTCGTAGTGGTACGGGCCGTACACACGCCTGTACGCTCCCTATCACTATGGGTGGCCTCGCGTATGCGTACTCGTAGTGATAGGGAGCGTACAGGCGTGTGTACGGCCCGTACCACTACGACTACGCATACGCGAGGACACCCATAGTGATAGTGAACGTAGGCACGCGTGTACGGTCCGTTGCAATGCATTTGGGGTGCCCTAGGGCCCCGGAACGCACCGTACCTGTGTGTGGAGCTCCAAATTACATAGGGGACACATGAGGGACAAGTATTGAGGCCTACATGCATGCTGGTTGTCATGGAGACCAAGTTCAAAATTTGAATGTGTTCTGGAAGGTGCACAGCAGTAGTCAGTTGGAATTCTTCTACTTTGTTGCAATGTGTTTGTGGGGCTGACAACATGCTGGAGAATGAAACCGATAGAGAACCCACAGACTGCTAGGTTTGAAGGGATTGGAGGAAACATAGGATGCAAATGTGAGTGACCAATCACTCTGTACTCCTGTGCATGAGATGGGCCAGCAAGGCAGATATAAGGCAGCCAGGTCCCATGAGGGAGCACTTGCCTGCACATCTCTGTATTCCACGACCCAGCTGCTGCTACTGATTCCCTGGAACCATGTCAAGGGCTGTGGAGAGGTCACAGCCATTCACCCTAGAGGAGAACATGGCTTTGGTGGATGTGATCCTCCCACGGTACCCCATGCTGTATGGGCGACCAGGTTATCAGGTGAGTTCAGTGTCCACTGGCACAGACTGTGTCCCTTTTTAGTGACTGTGACGTCTGCCATTGTGTCCAGGTGTGACACACATGCTTTGTACTGCAGGGGGGGTCCCGGGGGGGGAATGCCTGATGCCTCCCAGCAGTGCCCTGAGACAGGAGGGGTGGGGGCCTATCACTCCCAGCAGTGCCCTGAGACAGGAGGGGTGGGGGCCTATCACTCCCAGCAGTGCCCTGAGACAGGAGGGGTGTGTGCAGAGTCCTCCCAGCAGTGCCCTGAGACAGGAGGGGTGGGTGCAGAGTCCTCCCAGCAGTGCCCTGAGACAGGAGGGGTGGGGGCCTATCACTCCCAGCAGTGTCCTGAGACAGGAGGGGTGGGGGCCTATCACTCCCAGCAGTGCCCTGAGACAGGAGGGGTGGGTGCAGAGTCCTCCCAGCAGTGCCCTGAGACAGGAGGGGTGGGTGCAGAGTCCTCCCAGCAGTGCCCTGAGACAGGAGGGGTGTGTGCAGAGTCCTCCCAGCAGTGCCCTGAGACAGGAGGGGTGTGTGCAGAGTCCTCCCAGCAGTGCCCTGAGACAGGAGGGGTGTGTGCAGAGTCCTCCCAGCAGTGCCCTGAGACAGGAGGGGTGGGTGCAGAGTCCTCCCAGCAGTGCCCTGAGACAGGAGGGGTGGGTGCAGAGTCCTCCCAGCAGTGCCCTGAGACAGGAGGGGTGGGTGTGATGCACAGTGTGAGCCAGGATCATTGATTGTGTAGTTGCCCTCATTCCACCTGTGTCCTTCCAATGGCACGTACTGCTTTTGGCCCTCCCCCAGAGGATCATGTCCCTATGACAAAGGTGCAATGCGTTGGATGCATACTAGGCCTTGTTGTAAACAGTGAATGTGTTCTAATCTGTGTCCCCGTGACATGTGCAAGGTGTATTGATGTAGTGTCACTTGTTCATCCTCACAGGTAGACGCCTCTGCCAAGGAGCAGATATGGCTGGACGCCGTCAGCGCCGTGAGGAGTGCGGATGGTCGGAGGCGGCACCTGTTCCAGGTGAGGAAACGCTGGCAGGATATCCGGTGCTGGACGCGGAGGATCGCACGGGTCCTGCTGGGGGACTCACCTGAGAGCCACAAGAACCGCGGGCGCCGCCGTCTCTCCCACATCCAGAAACGTGTGCTGGCGGTGGTCTTTCCTGACTTGGACAGGCGTCTACAGGACATGCAGCAGCCGGAAGGGGGTAGGTACATGTGTGTCAAGAATTCCTGTCATACAAGGGAAACACGCCCTTATGTAAACAGGAGAGCTGTTACATAACTCAAGGGAAACACGCCCTTATGTAAACAGGAGAGCTGTTACATAACTCAAGGGAAACACGCCCTTATATAAACAGGAGAGCTGTTACATAACTCAAGGGAAACACGCCCTTATGTAAACAGGAGAGCTGTTACATAACTCAAGGAAAACACGCCCTATAAAGGGAGGAACCGGGAGGTACAAGGCTGTCGGATATTGTGTTTACACCGACGTACCTGCTTCGTGAAGAGCAGTGTTCCGGAGTGGTGCTCCAGTAAGGCAAGAACGGAGGTAGGTCGAGTTACTCCCTGGGCCGTGTCTTGCCCCATCGTCACCTGTGAAGGACCCGGAAGCTCTACCGGTTAACCATTGAGCTTCGCTTTTTGACTCGGCTGAGTCCAAGCGCAGTGGCGCTTTTGCTGGTTGGAGTCGTAACTCCCAGCCCGACCAGAGACACAGGGACTGCCAGCTGTAACGCACACCAGGAGGTGTTTGCCGCGTTACAGACTAGGAAGTCCACAGGATCGATCGAGCGGCTGCTCTCGGTTCAGTCTTCTTGCTTGTGATTGGGGTATCGGTGACGCATCACCAGGAGGTGACTCCGCGTCCCGGTGCAGTCTGAGGAAGAGGTTGAGCGGCTGCTCCCTTCAGGTAGAGACCCCGGCTGGGTGTTTCCCTGACTCCTCGATTCTCCCCAACACTCTTCGTGCCCCTCACAGCCTACCGATTGGCATTGTCGGCCATTTCATTTCTGCCCTCTGTTGGCATACGCCGGGATCGGCGTATATGCAGAGGACGGTTAGGACCATCCGTGCTGTGGGCTGGTAACGTACTTAGCCTGGAGGATTCCAGTGACTATAACTTTTGTTTGTTCTTTGTATTTTATTTGCCTTCATTAAAAGAACTAACCCTTCACAAGTGGTTGCGTCCTCATTGTCGTGTCTGTTAAACGATCCTGAGACGTTCAGGGCGTTACAAAATATCCGACCTTAATAACACTAACTGTCTCCCGGTCGATAACAGACATGGCAACACTTGATGATGTGCTGGCTGCTTTAGCGGCCATGCAAGTTGAAGTGGCTGCCTCTAGGCAAGAAACAGCCGATGTAAAAGCCAGACTGGATGCTATCCAATTGGACCCGCTCACGCCCAGCACCTCCCTCACGAACCAGACCCCTGCGGTAGTAGTGGAAATGCCGGTAGCCATCCCCTTGGCAACACCAGAGAGGTACAGTGGGGATCCTAACACAGTGCAGGTATTCCTCACACAAGTGGCGCTACATTTATCGTGCAAACCAAAGGCGTTCCCCACGAGTCAGGCTCGTGTGGCTTTCCTTATATCCTATTTGGCTGGAAACGCGGCACAATGGGCCGTACCTCTGGTGAGCAGGGACGACCCCCTCTTATGTGATTGGGGTGCTTTTCGCGAGGAATTCCAGAAGGTATTCGACAGAAGGGCTGACTCGTACACGGCGGACCGTGAAATGCTTGAGTTGAGACAGGGATCCAACGACCTGGTGCAGTATCTCAACGCGTTCCGAAGGCTGGTTGCGGAAACCAAGTGGCCTGTTGCTAAACAGACGGCGCTCTTCCATCAAGGGCTGTGCGATGAGCTCAAGGACGCCGTGGCTCATATTGACCCTCAACCCAAGACATGTGAGGGCCTTATCAACCTGGTATTACGGCTGGAACATAGGCTAAGTGAAAGAAAGGGGGATCATGGGAGAAAAGGAAAATCCCTTCCATCCTATGTGACGGTGGGAAGTCCTGAAACTTCCACCGCATCCAAGGGAGAACCCATGGACATCAGCGCAATACGAGCGAGCCTCACAGCCACGGAGAAAGAGTCACGCCGTAAACAAGGATTGTGCCTATATTGTGGCAAAAAAGGCCACTACGTACGTGAATGCCCTGCCAAACCGAAGACGTCACGTTATCGGGCCAACCGGTCGGTAACAGCCGTGGTGGACATACCGGCGGAAAACTAGAGGACTCCAAGACCAGAGAAGGGGCATCTCGGAGTCACTCATCCATCCCTTCACTTTCCAACTCGGTCACTAAGGGACAACGACACCTGTTTATCACGGTGCACGTGGGAGTGCATGACCAGTGGATACCCGTTGTGGCCATGGTGGATTCAGGGGCCACTGGCATGTTTATGGACCACAACGAGGCATGCAGGCTAGGGCTAGTGCTTCTTCCCAAAGCAGTACCCGAAGACGTCTATGCGGTAGACGGAAGGCGATTGGTGACGGGGCCCATCGGACAGCACACGGGGGTCCTTCCGATGAGATATGGGAGGAACCATTTGGAACAAATCGATTTTAACATCATCCGAGCACCCCAATATGGCGTCATATTGGGATTGCCGTGGCTACAGAAACACAACCCCTTTGTGGATTGGCCAACACATCGCATCGAAATGACGTCACCGTATTGCATCCTGCATTGTGGAATAAGAACGGAATCCCTTGACGCAGATGAGAGCGGGAGTCAGACGGTGGCTACAGCGGCAGAAAAAGATGTGGCTCTCCCCCAGGCTTATCACAGTTTTGAGGATGTATTTGATGAGGTGAAGGCGGAAGTGCTACCACCACATAGACAGTTTGACTGCCAGATCGACCTGGTGCCAGGGGCCAGCGTTCCCAGCGGCAGGCTGTATGCCCTGACGGAGCCTGAAAACGTGCATCTCCGGGGGTACCTGGATAAACTCCTCAAGCTAGGATTCATCCGCCCGTCCAAGTCTCCGGCCGCCTCGCCACTCTTCTTCATCCCGAAGGCTAATGGGGAGCTGAGAGCCTGTGTGGACTTTAGGGCATTGAATGCGATAACCATAAAAAATCGGTACCCCTTGCCTCTCATCAGTGTACTTCTGGAACAGGTCAAGAAAGCTCGTATCTACACCAAGTTGGATTTGAAAGGGGCATACCATCTGGTGCGCATGAGGGACGGAGACGAGTGGAAGACCGCCTTTAAGACCAGGTTCGGCCTTTTTGAGTACCTCGTCATGCCGTTCGGTCTGTGCAACGCCCCGGCAGCCTTTCAGTACTTTTTGAATGAGGTATTCAGAGAGGAGTTGGATATCTACGTGGTCGTATATATCGACGACATCCTCATCTATTCGTCCAGTGTGGAGGAGCACGTACACCACGTCAAAGCTGTGCTCCAAAAGCTGAGGGAAAACATGCTGTTTTGTAAACTCAGCAAGTGTGACTTCCACGTCACATCCGTGGAATTCCTCGGAGTGATGCTGAGTCCAGAGGGACAGGAGATGGCAGAACGAAAGATCAAGGCGGTGAAAGAATGGCCGGTGCCCCAAAGCGTGAAGGACGTCCAAAGTTTCATTGGCTTCGCCAACTTTTACAGGCGGTTTATAGATAGATTTTCAGGAGTGGTGGCCCCAATCACACAGCTACTGAGGAAGTCCAAGGAGTTTGTCTGGTCCCCTGAAGCGAACAAAGCCTTTGAGGCCCTGAAAAGCGCCTTTGGTAAGGCGCCGGTGTTGGCTCACCCCGATCCGGATCTCCCCTACGTGGTGGAAGCGGACGCGTCGGATGTGGCGCTGGGGGCTATCTTGTCCCAACGCAACCACGACACAGGGGTGCTTCATCCCGTTGCGTACATGTCCCGCAAACTCAACGACGCCGAACGCAACTACCATATTGCGGAGAAGGAGCTTCTCGCAATCAAGGACGCCTTCACCGAATGGAGGCATTGGTTGATGGGGGCAAGACATGTGGTATCGGTGTACACGGACCATCGGAACCTACAGTTCATGACGGCCACAAGACACCTTTCTCCCAGGCAGCTGCGGTGGATGATCTTCTTTGCGGGGTTCAACTTCCGCATCACATATCGGCCGGGGACGGAAAACCGGAAGGCGGACGCCCTGTCCCGTCAATCTGCAGTTAAGGAACCATTGCCTGCAACCGAGCGTTCCATCATTTCCCCGAGGATGGTATTGGGGGTTATCCAACCGGATACTTTCCTGAGGGGAATAAAGAGAGGGATCAGGTCATTCGCATGGCGGAGGTGGCTCCTCAGTCACAGAGAATGGCAGCTGAAGGACGGGATACCCCTGAAGGGCAGGTGCCTATTGATACCCACGCCTAGGCTAAGGAAACAAGCATTCATCTGGTGCCATGACTCTCCATGCGCAGGTCATTTGGGCTTTGAAAAAACGGTGGCTAGCATGGGACGGCATTTCTGGTGGCCAACCATGAGAGTGGATGTCAGGAGGTGGGGACAGGAGTGTCCTACGTGTGCTACCATGAAGGCCGACCATGGCCGAACCCAAGGGCTCTTACATCCACTTCCGACCCCGGATAGACCATGGGATAGCATATCACTGGACTTCGTGGTGGGCCTACCGGTAGACCAGGGGATGACGGCAATACTGGTGGTGGTGGATTACTTGACGAAAATGGGGCACTTCATCCCCTGCAAGAGAGTCCCTACGGCCGGGGAATTGGCGTCACTACTCCTAAAGAATGTGGTACGACTGCATGGATTACCTGGGGTGATCGTGTCGGACCGGGGGTCGCAGTTTACTGCGCAATTCTGGAAGACTTGGTGCACTGCGCTGCATGTTAAGACCGCCCTGTCCACCAGCTACCACCCTCAAACGGACGGCCAAACCGAGCGCCTGAACCAAACGCTCAAACAGTATCTGCGATGTTTTGTGGACCAGGGCAGGGAAGAATGGGTCGACTTGCTATGGGTTGCAGAGATAGCCTATAACAACGCCACTCACAGCTCCACACAGTCATCTCCGTTCTATAGCAACTATGGCCAACATCCCAGGTTCTTGCCATTTCTACATCCGTTCAGAGAGGACAGGATTCCCGCCACAGCGGACAGGGTGGCACACATAAAAGACACGTTGATGCGCTCAAGGGCTGTCCTAATAGAGGCCAAGAGAAGATACAAGGCTGCGGCAGATAGGAAGAGAAGGCCCGGGCCACTGTACCACACTGGAGACTACGTCTGGATATCTACAAGAAACATGAGATTTCGAAAGAACAGTGTGTTCCATCCCAAGTACATGGGCCCCTATCGAATTACCAAGTGTATGGGTCCCGTGAACGTGAAGGTGTGCTTGCCCCAGTCATTGCGGATACACCCTGTCTTTCATGTATCATTGCTCAAACCAGCACCCTCCAAGCCGTCTGGGACACCTAGGCCGGTATGCGTGGAGTCGGAGGTGGAGTATGAAGTGTCGGGCATACGGGCATCCAAATGGCGCAGGGGGAAGCTGTGGTACCTGGTTGCGTGGAAAGGCTATGGCCCGGAGGAGCATTCATGGGAACCGGCTGAAGGGGTTCATGCTCCGCGCTTGGTCTCCTTGTTCCATCGGCGTTTTCCTGCCAGCGCTGGACCCGTGGGGAGCCGCTGAGAGGGAGGATGTACTGTCAAGAATTCCTGTCATACAAGGGAAACACGCCCTTATGTAAACAGGAGAGCTGTTACATAACTCAAGGGAAACACGCCCTTATGTAAACAGGAGAGCTGTTACATAACTCAAGGGAAACACGCCCTTATGTAAACAGGAGAGCTGTTACATAACTCAAGGGAAACACGCCCTTATGTAAACAGGAGAGCTGTTACATAACTCAAGGAAAACACGCCCTATAAAGGGAGGAACCGGGAGGTACAAGGCTGTCGGATATTGTGTTTACACCGACGTACCTGCTTCGTGAAGAGCAGTGTTCCGGAGTGGTGCTCCAGTAAGGCAAGAACGGAGGTAGGTCGAGTCGTTACTCCCTGGGCCGTGTCTTGCCCCATCGTCACCTGTGAAGGACCCGGAAGCTCTACCGGTCAACCATTGAGCTTCGCTTTTTGACTCGGCTGAGTCCAAGCGCAGTGGCGCTTTTGCTGGTTGGAGTCGTAACTCCCAGCCCGACCAGAGACACAGGGACTGCCAGCTGTAACGCACACCAGGAGGTGTTTGCCGCGTTACAGACTAGGAAGTCCACAGGATCGATCGAGCGGCTGCTCTCGGTTCAGTCTTCTTGCTTGTGATTGGGGTATCGGTGACGCATCACCAGGAGGTGACTCCGCGTCCCGGTGCAGTCTGAGGAAGAGGTTGAGCGGCTGCTCCCTTCAGGTAGAGACCCCGGCTGGGTGTTTCCCTGACTCCTCGATTCTCCCCAACACTCTTCGTGCCCCTCACAGCCTACCGATTGGCATTGTCGGCCATTTCATTTCTGCCCTCTGTTGGCATACGCCGGGATCGGCGTATATGCAGAGGACGGTTAGGACCATCCGTGCTGTGGGCTGGTAACGTACTTAGCCTGGAGGATTCCAGTGACTATAACTTTTGTTTGTTCTTTGTATTTTATTTGCCTTCATTAAAAGAACTAACCCTTCACAAGTGGTTGCGTCCTCATTGTCGTGTCTGTTAAACGATCCTGAGACGTTCAGGGCGTTACAATGTGTGTGTTTGTTGTGTTTCACCAGCATTTGTAAGTGCACTGTTCCATGGATACACTTCCAGGGTTTATGGTGTTGTGACGATCCTGTTACCCACAGTGTTGCAGGCCTCACCTGCCTCCCTTCCCAACCTTGCAATGTGTTCCCTGGTCTCTGTGTAGTCACTCCATCACAAAGTAATGTAGCCTGACACCTTCTCCAAGTGTACAATGCCTGCAGCGGCATGTGTGGGGGTGGTGTGTAAGAGGTTTAGTGACCTTGCCTGTGCCCTGTCCAGTTCTGGACTTGTGGGTTCCATGTCAGTTGGCACTAATGCTAATTTCAGACATGGGAGTTAATCTCTTGAGTGCGAGGCCTTCCAGCAGGCATGTCCCATGTGGTGGCCTGTGACATGATGTGCATGAGTGTGCGTTACGCATAGTGCAGGGATGTTAGCGTGTGTTGCAGTCATTTCCATTCAGGAGCATGGAGTTGTGTGGCCACTACTGTCCCCAGGGGCATCTTTTCCTAGGTATCATGTGTGTAATCCGAGAATGTCGACAATCTCTGTGTCTACAGCATCGCTTGTGCTCTGTGCCATTGTCCCCTGGCACCATGTTTATTGACGTGAGATGTATTACAAGTGTCCACTGTCCAGCCTGACATGATTTTCCAAGTTCATACTCACGGTGGCCATTGCCTGTGTGTCTCGTAGCAATCATCTGATGATGCCCATTTGTAGATTATTATTAGGACAGGCGCACCTTGGGTATTTGGTGTGCAATCTTGAATTATTGCATCCCATGTGTATTTCACCCAGACTAAGAGATGTAAGTGCTTCCTGTGTCTCCACAGATGTGTCTCATGTAGGGGGTGGGTGGTGAGGGCATGGCCTACATGTCAAGACCTGTCATCTCCTTGCTAGGACTGGCCAGTGTGTGATGTTTGCCTGGACATACACTCAAGGTGCAGTGTGCCAGTCAGGGTGGGCATGTTCTCAGTACTACCTATGCTGCATGTGCCTCTAGTTCCTGGATATGGTCCCTGCTCATCCCAATTTCCTGCCACGCTGTGTGGTGCAGATGCAGTGCTGTATTGTCCCCAGGGCATTGCTCCTCAGTCAAAATTCCATGTCATCTCATTTGCTATTGTGTCATGCTCTCCATAGTTTTTCCATGCCATGGTGGGTCACACAACTGTGTCTTGCAGGCCCTACGTATGTACCTTGTTTTGTAGTTGTAACTCATCCTTTGTTTCAGGCTATGCACTGTAACCTACGTAGATTGTACTCATGTGACATATGTATACAGGTGTATGATTACTTTCTGTCTCTTCACCCTGCCCACAGCATCGTCGGGGGACACGGTGGGAGACATGGACACAGACGGCGCGGAGGGACCGAGCACCAGTGCCAGCGGTGACATCGGGGCTGGCACTTCGAGTGGGACAGAGGCGGTGGAGAGTGACCCTGGGGACCTGTCGACTGGCACAACAGACTATGAAGCGGACGGGTCCGAGGATGATCACTCCGAGTGGGCGGTGGCTGCACCACCATCTGACAGCAGCCCTACATCTGGCACCGCCCCCTCCATTGGCATCAGCCGCCTCCCACGTGCTCGTGTACCTTCCCAACGTGCCCGGTCACCACATGTCTCCTTCCTGCCAGGCACCGCACCCCCTGCCCCTGTCTCCACTGCTGCCGCCAATGCTGAGTCTGTGGACATCCAGCGGCAGTTGCAGATTGGTCAGACTGCGATCCTTAATGTCCTCCATGCCCACAGCCAGGTCCTCAACAACATGGAGGCATACTTGGAGGGCATTCATTCATCGCAGGCTGACCAACGCAACTTGCTGAGGTCCATAGACTCCACACTGACTGCAGCAGTGGGTCTCCTGCAGCGCTACGTCCCACCCCCTACCCCTGCTCCTTCCACACTTCCCACTCCCATGCCTGTCCAACATACACCCAGACGTAAGCATGCAACCACCACAACAGACACAGGCACCACACCAGCAGGGAAGGTCCGCCGCACACCTCCTGACACGCACACACAGGGTGCAGTAGGCACACCCACTGGGTCGGGGGGCAAACGTGTGACACGCAGCCAGAGTGGGAGTCCGCATTCCACCCAATCCACTCCCTCCAAATCCCCTCCCCTCAGCTCTCCTGGCCACATCTCCCCCAAAGACTCCTTTATGGCCGCTCTGTCCCTGAGCCCCACAGTGACACCACCCCGCAAGCGGTCAAGGAGGTCCCCGGTCATGGTGCTTGATTCCCCCCCCCTGTCCACACCCTCCCACAGTGGTGCTGCGACCCATACCTCTGACCCCCCCCCCCCTCCTTGGGGCCTGTGGTTCCTTCGGGTGCAGGGGAGTCCCTGGAGGACCTTGCTAAGGTGTGCAGCGAAATCCTGGCCTCCGCCTTTGGCCCTGCCCCACCCCCTGTGGTGGAGTCCTCCATCCCTGCACCCACGACACCTACCCTTCACCCTCCTGTCCCTGCGGTGCCTGTTTCTTCCCCCCCACATGATGCCCTGACCCCTGTGGAAGACGACGGATTGTGACTGTGCAGGCAAGCTAGGGGACACGCATCCCACTGTGTCCCCCATCCAGTTGGGACTCCTGGACTGCCCTATGGCCTTTGTTGAAATTGGACTCACGTCATACTAGTTTTTTTATCATGCTGAATAAAGCTATTTATTTTTGCCCTTGGAACACTCCTGCATTGCTGGCCTTGCTGTTGGTGGGGCTGCTACATGGTTGTGGGTGTTGGTCATGTGTTGGGTGTGTGGGAAATGTAGTAGTGTGCTGCTCATAGGGGGGACCCTGGGATCTGTGTGCCATCATACCGTGTTAGCTACCTTTCTCCATTCATGTATGCAGTTGCTGCATGTTGCAATTGTCCCAAGGTGTATTCCTTCCTCTGTGTACCCTGACTTCTTCCCTGCAGGGTGTCCCCTGACTTAGGCACAGAGCTGTGTGTCCATTAGCTGGGTGTGTGACGTAGTCCTTCACCTTTGCACATGCATGCTGAGCGATGTCTCCACCTGCGTCATTCGTGGCATCCTTGGTAGTCATTGTACTTGTGTATGTGGCCTATTGACATGACTTCATGTGTACATGTTTTCTTTTCTGCGCTATGCATGCGTATACTCCCAGCCTCGAACACATGTGCTACATGTACTGCAGGGTCTTTGTGCACCTGACTGACATTTGTGGGCATGGTATCTGTGACTACTCCACCCTTTGCGTTCCATGGGCACTGCTGGGAGTGATAGGCACCCACCCCTCCTGTCTCAGGGCACTGCTGGGAGGACTCTGCACCCACCCCTCCTGTCTCAGGGCACTGCTGGGAGTGATAGGCCCCCACCCCTCCTGTCTCAGGGCACTGCTGGGAGGACTCTGCACCCACCCCTCCTGTGTCTGGGCACTGCTGGGAGTGATAGGCAACCACCCCTCCTGTCTCAGGGCACTGCTGGGAGTGATAGGCACCCACCCCTCCTGTCTCAGGGCACTGCTGGGAGGACTCTGCACCCACCCCTCCTGTGTCTGGGCACTGCTGGGAGTGATAGGCACCCACCCCTCCTGTCTCAGGGCACTGCTGGGAGTGATAGGCACCCACCCCTCCTGTCTCAGGGCACTGCTGGGAGGACTCTGCACACACCCCTCCTGTCTCTGGGCACTGCTGGGAGTGATAGGCACACACCCCTCCTGTCTCTGGGCACTGCTGGGAGGACTCTGCACCCACCCCTCCTGTCTCAGGGCACTGATGGGAGTGATAGGCACCCACCCCTCCTGTCTCAGGGCACTGCTGGGAGGACTCTGCACCCACCCCTCCTGTCTCAGGGCACTGCTGGGAGTGATAGGCCCCCACCCCTCCTGTCTCAGGGCACTGCTGGGAGGACTCTGCACCCACCCCTCCTGTCTCAGGGCACTGCTGGGAGTGATAGGCACCCACCCCTCCTGTCTCAGGGCACTGCTGGGAGGACTCTGCACCCACCCCTCCTGTCTCAGGGCACTGCTGGGAGTGATAGGCCCCCACCCCTCCTGTCTCAGGGCACTGCTGGGAGGACTCTGCACCCACCTCTCCAATTTCACAATATGTACGCTCATGACATACACGGATGTGGGTACGCTCCATGCATTCGAGGTGGGGGTACGTGTCGTACTTACACTGTTGTGGTGGGGCTACGCTCCATGCATTCGAGGTGAGGGTACGTGTCTTACTTACACTGTTGGGGTGGGGCTACGCTCCATGCATTCGAGGTGGGGGTACGTGTCATACTTACACTGTTGGGGTGGGGGTACGCTCCATACGTACGCGGGTGTGGGTACGGGTCGTACTTACACTGTTGGGGTGGGGGTACGCTCCATACGTACGCGGGTGTGGGTACGGGTCGTACTTACACTGTTGGGGTGGGGGTACGCTCCATACGTACGCGGGTGTGGGTACGGGTCGTACTTACACTGTTGGGGTGGGGGTACGCTCCATACGTACGCGGGTGTGGGTACGGGTCGTACTTACACTGTTGGGGTGGGGGTACGCTCCATACGTACGCGGGTGTGGGTACGGGTCGTACTTACGCTGTTGGGGTGGGGGTACGCTCCATACGTACGCGGGTGGGTACGGGTCGTACTTACACTGTTGGGGTGGGGGTACGCTCCATGCATACGGGTGGGGGTAGGGTCCGTACATTTCCGTCCCCACGCTATGTGATGCTTGTGCGGGCCGTACCCAGGCCTTTGCCACGTGGGTACGAGCCGTGACGTGGGTGTGGGCGTGGTTCGACTCGTACCCACGCTCTTCAGGCGTGGGTACGGGACGTACCTGTCTGGTTGTGTTGCCTGTTCGCGTCGTGACGGACTTCCGTTGTGGCGGTCGCTGGCTTAGCTGGACACGCCCCCACCCCCTCGTAGTGACCAGGGCATGGGAGTCAGGTATGTCCAGGGCATGTGTGCTGTGTGACTTTGGTGGGGGGTTTGTGGCCTGCCCTGGTCCTGCCACCCCCACCCCACCCCACATTCCCCCCTCCCTTAGTTGTTCTGACCTTCTGCGGCGTCTGCGTCGGAACCTGTAGAGGAGGTCGACTGCTATGAGGGCCGGGATGACTCGTAGGTTCGGGTCCATGTCTGTCCGTCGCGTACTGGTCCTCCTTGTTCGCGTCGTCCTGTCGCGTACTGGTCCTCCTTGTTTGCGTCGTCCTGTCTGTCCGTCGCTTACTGGTCCTCCTTGTTCGCATCGTCCTGTCGCGTACTGGTCCTCCTTGTTCGCGACGTCCTGTCTGTCCGTGGCGTACTGGTCCTCCTTGTTCGCGTCATCCTGTCTGTCCGTCGCGTACTGGTAGTCCTTGTTCGCGTCGTCCTGATTTCCCAGCAGTTTTTGGCAGCCGGAAAATATTCACCGTGCGGGATGACGTCGGTACGAATCGCAATTCCTGGTTCGTGAATGGCAGGCTGCGTGCGTCCCGACGTCAGGTCGGCGCTTTCCCGGTTCGCATTTGTATGTTTATTTTGTTCGGTCGGGGTTTTTTACGATTCGTACGGAAATGGTGTTCCCGTGCGAATCGTAATTCCATGTTTGTAATTTTGTACGACCGGGTACGCGTCGGACGGAGAATATGCTCCGTCCGACGGTTCGTACCCGGTTTTTACAGGATCGTAATCGGCACCTTTATCTTCTCTATCGTTCCTGAGAATGGAATAGTCAGTGGGGAGCAGACGATCGAAAGAAGGTAGGGAAGTGTCGTTGAGCCAGGTCTCAGTGAGGAAACGTATATCCAGGCTGTAAAGATTCATGATGTCTGAAATTACCAGCTTGTGTTTGTTCGCGGATCGACAGTTCTGTAGCAGACAATGCGCCTCTGAGATGACTTTTTGGGTGAAGGGGGAGTCAGGGCTTTTGGGGGTGATAGGGATAATGTTCCTGAGAAGAGGTGACTGGATTGAAGATGGTCAAAGTTTGGTGCGGGTGAGGGAGATGGTTGGTATAGTGCAGAGAGTAGTGTTATCTGGAGAGGAGAAGGTGTGAGTGTTGGAGTTAGAAGAATTGTAGTTAGCCAATAAGTTGAAAATGTCAGTTGGTAACAGATTGTGTGAGGCTTTTTGGGGCGTGGGAGAAGGGTACTCCTCGGGAGTTTGGGGAAGTAAGTGCTTGTTAAGGGAAGTAGGGATTTGGGAAGAGTGGACATTTTAATACTTAGGTTGGCGATAGTTTTTTCAAGCTGGGAGATAGAAGAGACGAGAAGTCCTAGTTCATTTTCTAAGGAGAGCAGAGCTGGAAGCGGAAAGTTGGGATGTTCTTTGGGTTCGGGGGGATCAACTTGAGAGGGGGAGCGTGGAGAGGGGATGGATGAAGGAATTTAGAATGGAAGGAGACTCGTCAAAAGATGTTGATTGGAAGTGATTGCCGGTGCAGCTGATGAGGAGAGAGAATTATCTGGGTATACATTGAATAAAAGAGGATTAATGAGTTCTGGCTGAGGGAGAGAAAGGTGAGGTCTGCAGTTGGAGGACGAGTGTTTGGATAAAAGTGGGTCATAGGAAGGCAGAAAGTCGGGGGAGAGAAGAGGGAAAGGTGGAGAAGGTGCGTAGACTGGGTGCAGTGAGTTTATGGGGGATGGAAACAGGCACGAAAAGGATGGCAGCCCCGGCTGGTGGTTATAGAAAGAGTAAAGTTCTGCTAGGTTAGGGGAAAAGGGGGGGTTGTGATAATGTGATAGTGGTTCAAGCAGCAGTTCTGGAGTGTTGGGGGATGGAGAGAAATGAAAGGTGTTTGCCCGGGATTCAGAAAAAAGGGAGAGGGGGAAGAAGGGGGAGGGTAGGGTAATAAAGGAGAGCATAAGGTGGAAAAGTCATTGTGAGAGCTGGGAAGTCAGGATATTGGAGAGTTGGATTGGATAGGGGGGTGGTTAACCTGGCGAGGGGGAGGTTTCTGCAGAATTCCAGGCTGGTAAAGGCGTGTGGATGAGGGAGCAGGCCATTGGCTGGGAAGGAGTGTTGAGGGTAGCATCCCAGATGGGGAAAGAGGGATTGAGGGGAGGGGAAGCAGGGATGAAGGAGGGGAACAGGACTGCCAGGGGTGATGGCTGTGCCCCAAGGGAGGACTGCAAACTGGTGTCCTGGAGGGTAAGGGTAGGTGAGGGAGAATTGAGGGAGGAGTTAGATGGGGAATGCCAGGGATGGAAATAGGTGGTCGAAACGAGAAATAAGTGTCTTTGGCCTGGATCAGGACTTTGCCGTTGTTGTAGAGTGAGATAGTGAGTGAGTGAAGGGGAGATTTTGAGTTGGTGCCCGTGTGGGATGGAGGAGGAGGAAGTAACGTTGAGGGAGTTATTGAAAATGGTGGTCCAGGATGAGATGTTGTGGGTGAAGAACAGGAGGTCGGTTTTGAGCCTCCCATAACGACCACTATGCTATTGGTCAACGAAAAGGGATTTGGGAAATTGTTCAAGGGTGCTGTGTTTGAACCTTTTGCTGATGCTTGGACAAATTAGAGGGGAAATTGATCTTGAAACAGTTGGCCCCAGCCTTCACTAATTTGGATAACATATTTGTAAGATCGAGAGGGTGAAGTGAGGGAGATGTGGGGAAAGAAGAGAATGCCACAAATGAAGTGACGGCGAGTAGGAACAGAAGGAGGAGATGGCACATAATTCGGGGAAGAAGTAAGTTACAAAGGTGAACGGAGGGGAAAGGCGAGGAGTAGAAAACTCGTTGAAGATAAAGCCACGATGATGTAGCTGAGCCTCCGGGGCAAGAAACACATCAGTCGCAGGTTGGGGCACATTGCTTCTCCTGATCTTCTGCAGAGTCGGAAGAGGGGGCGCAGGGAGAGTCTTAGGCAGAGACTATTGATGCTTGTGTTTGTACCGCCAGGCCAGAGATGCATAAAGATGAGAGCAAAAATAAATAGATAAGATGCAGGTGGGAGGTCACAACATCAGGGGTGTGACACAGGCCAGGGGTGCATGAGGAATGAGAGCAAAGAAAAGTAGATATGATGCAGCTGTATCCCTGTGAGTATCAGCTGCGGGGAGAGGCTTGTTCCTGCAGGTGACCAACGGCAGTGAGGAAGAGGGGTCCCAGGGAGAATCTTTGTGAGGAAACCATGACGCTTAGGTCAGTACGACACATTCAATGTGACCAGGTGGGAAGCCACCTCATCAGGGGTGAATCACAGGCCAATCATAGGATAAATAGGAGACAAGGATGAGTACATAAATAAATCATCAAGATGCGTCCATGTAGGAGGACCCCTGCTACATGATGATTGTAGCCGGGGTGCAACGTCTTTTATCTTTCACCTCGCCACACCCCTTCATGCGCTATCCGCAATCCCTCTCGAGTTCCGGAGAGCGGTGAACACCCGAAATATCGATTCCAAAATATCGACTTCCCAGAATATCGAAGTTTAAATATAGAGTGGACAGAATATCGAATTATCAAAATATAGATAGGTCAGAATATCGAAATTGGGGTCCAAAATATCGATTTCCATAATATAGAATTTAAAAATACAGAATTCCATAATATCGAATTTTAAAATATAGATTACCATAATATCGATTTTTTTTTAGTGTTATGTATGGTAGTATATGTGTTAAAATTATGTATTATTTTTGTAATGTATGTTTAAATTATTTAAACTAATGAATGTTATGTAATTTAATTTTTGCGTAATTTAATTCTGTAGCGGGTTGTGGGTTTATAGGGAAATAGGGTGGGAAGTAATTTAATTATGCTTAATTAAATATTAATTATATTTATATGTATTGATAATTAATTATTAATTGGTAATAAATTTTTAATAATTGGTAATTAATTTATATTCATTGATTAATTGATAATTATGTTAATTGTATTTTTTATTATGAGGAGCGGGTTGTGGGTTTCTAGGGGAATTGGGTGGGAAGTAATTTAATAGTAATAAAGTAAATAATTTTTTTTTTATTTAAGTGTATTGATAATTAATTGATAATTAATTATTAATTGGTAATTAATTTGTATTAATGGGTAGATAATTTGTATAAATTGCTAATTAATTTTTATTAATTGCAAAATTATTTTTATTAATTGATTAATTGATAATAATGTTAATTGTATTTTTTAGTATTGGGAGTGGGTTGTGGGTTCATAGGGGAATTGGGTGGGAAGTAAATTAATTGTAATAAAGTAAAGAATATTTTTTTTATTTATGTGTATTGATAATTGATGATTAATTATTAATTGGTAATTAATTTGTATTAATTGGTAATTAATTTTTATTAATTGCTAATTAATTTTTATTAATTGCTAATTAATTTTTTTCAATGGTAATTAATTGTTATAAATTGGTAATTAGTTTTAATTAACTTTTGATTGGTATTGATAATTAATGTAATCTTATTTTAAAAATAAATCTTTACTTTCCCTACTGTTGCACTCACTGGAGTGGGAACAGTAATTTTTACCCCTACGCTATCCAACGCTTTCTCTACTGTTGCACTCACTGGAGTGGGAATAGTACATTTTACCCTCCTGCTATCCAACGCTTTCCCTACTGTTACACTCTTTGGAGTGGGAATAGTAATTTTTACCCCTACACTATCCAGCGTTTTCCCTACTGTTGCCTTCACTGGAATGGGAATAGTAATTTGTACCCCTACGCTATCCAATGCTTTCCCTACTGTTGCACTCTCTGGAGTGGGAATAGTAATTTTTACCCCTACGCTATCCAACGCTTTCTCTACTGTTGCACTCACTGGAGTGGGAATAGTAATTTTGACCCTCCTGCTATCCAACGCTTTCCCTACTGTTGCACTCTTTGGAGTGGGAATAGTAATTTTTACCCCTACGCTATCTGACGCTTTCCCTACTGTTACACTCTTTGGAGTGGGAATAGTAATTTTTACCCCTACACTATCCAGCGTTTTCCCTACTGTTGCATTCACTGGAGTGGGAATAGTAATTTGTACCCCTACGCTATCCAACGCTTTCCCTACTGTTGCACTCACTGGAGTGGGAATAGTAATTTGTACCCCTACGCTATCCAACGCTTTCCCTACTGTTGCACTCTCTGGAGTGGGAATAGTAAATTTTATCCTCCCGCTATCCAAAGCTTTCCCTACTGTTGCACTCTTTGGAATGGGAATAGTAATTTTTACCCCTACGCTATCCAACGCTTTCCCTACTTTTGCACTCACTGGAGTGGGAATAGTAATTTTTACGCTCTCACTATCCAACAAAATCTCAACTTTTTTTACATTACTTTTATTATGTTTACATTTTAAGCTTTTTTATATTATATTATGTATGTTTTATTTAATTGTTTTTAATATTTAATTAATTTTATATTATTTTTTATACATTTAAAAAATTCGAAATTTTAGCTAACTATATTTTAACATTCTATATTTAGGAATCGATATTTTAGTACTTACCTGTTTGTAGATAGGGAGTCGATATTCTGTCTTTCAATATTTTGGCGTCGATATTTTGTGTAGTCGATATTTTGTATCTCGATATTAAGTCACTGAACCGGGCGTGAAGTGTGTACACTATGGTGCCGATCACAATCCGGTAAAAACCGGGTACGAACCGTCGGACGGAGCATATTCTCCGTCCGACGCGTACCCGGTCTTCAAAATATACAAACATGGAATTACGATTCGCACGGGTACACCATTACCGTACGAATCGTAAAAAAGACCGACCGAACAAAAAACACCTACCAATGCGATCCGGGAAAGCGCCGACCTGACGTCGGGACGCACGCAGCCAGCCATTCACGACCCAGGAATCACGATTCGCACCGACGTCACCCCGCACGGTGAATATTTTGCGGCAGCCAAAAACTGCCGGGAAATCAGGACGACGCGAACAAGGACCACCAGTACGCGACGGACAGACGGCGACGCGAACAAGGAGGACCAGTACGTGACGGACACACAGGACGACGCCACCAAGGAGGACCCGTACGCGACAGGACGACGCGATCAAGGAGGACCCGTACGCGACAGGACGACGCGAGCAAGGAGTACCAGTACGCGACGGACAGACATGGACCCGAACCTACGAGTCATCCCTGCCCTCATAGCAGTACACCTCCTCTACAGGTTACGACGCAGACGCCGCAGAAGGTCAGAATAACTAAGGGAGGGGGGAAAGTGGGGTGGGGTGGGGGTGGCACGACCAGGGCAGGCCACAAAACAACCACATGAGTGACACACTACACATGGACTGGACATACCTGACTCCCATGCCCTGGTCACCACGAGGGGGTGGGGGCGTGTCCTGATAATCCAGCGACCGCCACTACGGAAGTCCGTCACCACGCGAACCGGCAACACAACCAGACAGGTACGTCCCGTACCCACGCCTGAAGAGCGTGGGTACGAGTCGGACCACGCCCACACACGTCACCCCAACAATGGCGGGACGGATCGCACCCACGTGGCAAAGGCCTGGGTACGGCCTGCACAAACATCACATAGCGTGGGGACGGATATGTACGGACCCTACCCCCACCCCGTATGCAAGGAGCGTACCCCCAGCCCAACAGTGTAAGTACGACCCGTACCCCCACCCGCGGACGTACGGAGCGTACCCCCAGCCCAACAGTGTAAGTACGACCCGTACCCCCACCCGCGGACGCACGGAGCGTACCCCCAGCCCAACAGTGTAAGTACGACCCGTACCCCCACCCGCGGACGTACGGAGCGTACCCCCAGCCCAACAGTGTAAGTACGACCCGTACCCCCACCCGCGGATGCACGGAGCGTACCCCCAGCCCAACAGTGTAAGTACGACCCGTACCCCCACCCGCGGACGTACGGAGCGTACCCCCAGCCCAACAGTGTAAGTACGACCCGTACCCCCACCCGCGGACGTACGGAGCGTACCCCCAGCCCAACAGTGTAAGTACGACCCGTACCCCCACCCGCGAATGCAAGGAGCGTACCCCCCAGCCCAACAGTGTAAGTACGACCCGTACCCCCACCCGCGAATGCAAGGAGCGTACCCCCCTGCCCAACAGTGTAAGTACGACCCGTACCCCCACCCGCGTATGCATGGAGCGTACCCCCATGCCAACAGTGTAAGTACGACTCGAACCCCCACCCACGAATGCAAGGAGCGTACCCCCCTGCCCAACAGTGTAAGTACGACCCGTACCCACACCCGCGGACGTACGGAGCGTACCCCCACCACACCAGTGTCAGTAGACTCGTACCCTCACCTCTAATGCAGTGTGCGTAACCCCACCGTGTATGTGCCAAGCGCACATATCCAGAAATCGGAGGTGTGTGTGCAGAGTCCACCCAGCAGTGCCCTGAGACAGGAGTGGTGGGTGTGGAGTCCTCCCAGCAGTGCCCTGAGACAGGAGGGGTGGGTGCCCATCACTCCCAGCAGTGCCCTGACACAGGAGGGGTGGGTGCAGAGTCCTCCCAGCAGTGCCCAGACACAGGAGGGGTGGGTGCAGAGACCTCCCAGCAGTGCCCTGAGACAGGAGGGGTGGGTGGTGAGTCCTCCCAGCAGTGCCCAGAGACAGGAGGGGTGGGTGCAGAGACCTCCCAGCAGTGCCCTGAGACAGGAGGGGTGGGTGTGGAGTCCTCCCAGCAGTGCCCTGAGACAGGAGGGGTGGGTGCCCATCACTCCCAGCAGTGCCCTGACACAGGAGGGGTGGGTGCAGAGTCCTCCCAGCAGTGCCCAGACACAGGAGGGGTGGGTGCAGAGACCTCCCAGCAGTGCCCTGAGACAGGAGGGGTGGGTGGTGAGTCCTCCCAGCAGTGCCCAGAGACAGGAGGGGTGGGTGCAGAGACCTCCCAGCAGTGCCCTGAGACAGGAGGGGTGTGTGCAGAGTCCTCCCAACAGTGTCCAGACCCAGGAGGGGTGTGTGCAGAGTCCTCCCAGCAGTGTCCAGACCCAGGAGGGGTGGGTGCAGAGTCCTCCCAGCAGTGCCCAGAGACAGGAGGGGTGGGTGGTGAGTCCTCCCAGCAGTGCCCAGAGACAGGAGGGGTGTGTGCAGAGTCCTCCCAGCAGTGTCCAGACCCAGGAGGGGTGGGTGCAGAGACCTCCCAGCAGTGCCCAGAGACAGGAGGGGTGTGTGCAGAGTCCTCCCAGCAGTGCCCTGAGACAGGAGGGGTGTGTGCAGAGTCCTCCCAGCAGTGTCCAGAACCAGGAGGGGTGTGTGCAGAGTCCTCCCAGCAGTGTCCAGACCCAGGAGGGGTGGGTGCAGAGTCCTCCCAGCAGTGCCCAGAGACAGGAGGGGTGTGTGCAGAGTCCTCCCAGCAGTGTCCAGACCCAGGAGGGGTGGGTGCAGAGTCCTCCCAGCAGTGTCCACACCCAGGAGGGGTGTAACACATGTGTGTGATGCCACAATTACCCACATCCATACTGCCTACAAGGGAACATGTCCCCATGAACTCATGTCAACTGACTCCACACACAAGTACAGTGATCACCAAGGATGCCACGATTGTTGCAGGTGGAGACATGGCCATGCATGCATGGCCAAAGTAGAAGGGCTCCGTCACACACACAGCTCATGTACACACAGCTCTGCGCTAAACATTGGGAACACCCTGCAGGGAAGAAACTGGGTACACAGAGGAAGGAATACACCCTGGGACAATTGAACCATGCAGTAACTGCTGACATGACCTAAGGAAGTTAGCCAACACCTTGTGATGGCACACAGATCCTAGGGTGGCCCCAAAGAGCAGAACACTACTACAAATCCCACACACCCAAAGCCTTAAACACCACCCAAAACAATGTAGCAGCCCCACCAACACCAATACCACCATAGCAGGAGTGTGATAATGAAAAAAAAAATAAGCTTTATTCAGCATGAGCACAATGTCCGTGGATCAAAGGCAGTTCAAAGTCAACAAAGGCCATAGGGCAGTCAATTATTCCCAGCTGCATGGGGGACACAGTGGGATGTGTGTCCCCTACCTTGCCTGCACAGTCAAATGCCATCGTCTTCCATACTGGTGAGGGCATCAGGGGGGGGGAAGCAACAGGCACCGCAGGGACATCAGGGCAAAGGGGCGGCGTTGTGGGTGCAGGGATGGAGGACTCAACCACAGGGGGTGTGTCATGGCCAAAGGCGGAGGCCAGGATGGCACTACACACCTTAGCAAGGTCCTCCAGGGAGTCCCCTGCACCCGAAGTGACCTCAGGCCCCAAGGAGGGGGGGGGTTCAGAGGGATGGGTTGCAGCGCCACCGGGGGAGGGTGGAGACAGGGGGGGAGACTCAACCACCCTGACCGAGGACTTCCTTGACCGCTTGCGTGGTGGCGTAACTGTGGGGCTCAGGGACAGAGCGGCCATGAAGGAGTCCTTGGGGGAGATGTGGCCAGGAGAGCTGAGGGGAGGGGATTTGGAGGGAGTGGATTGTGTGGAATGCGGACTCCCACTCTGGCTGCGTGTCACACGTTTGCCCCCCGACCCAGTGGGTGTGCCTATCTCACCCTGTGTGTGCGTGTCAGGAGGAGTGCGGTGGACCTTCCCTGCTGGTGTGGTGCCTGTGTCTGTTGTGGTGGGTGCATGCCGACGTCTGGGTGTACGTGGGACAGGCATGGAAGTGGGAAGTGTGGATGGGGCAGGGGTAGGTGGGGGGAGGTCGCGCTGCAGGAGACCCACTGCTGCAGTCAGTGTGGAGTCTAGGGACCTCAGCAAGTTGCGTTGGTCAGCCTGCAAAGAATGAATGCCCTCCAAGAATGCCTCGATGTTGGTGAGGGTTTTCCCGTGGGAATGGAGGACATTCAGGATCGCAGCCTGACCAACCTGCATTTGCCGCTGGATGTCCATTGACTCAGCATTGGCGGCAGCAGTGGAGACAGGGGCAGGGGGTGCGGTGCCTGGCAGGAAGGAGACATGCGGTGACCGGGCACGCTGGGAAGGGACACGAGCAAGTGGGAGGCGGTTGGTGGGAACTGAGGGGGCGGTGGCAGGTGTTGTTCCACTGTCAGCTGCTGGTGCAGCCTCCGCCAACTCTGAGACATCCTCCTCGGACCTGTCAGCTTCGTAGTCTGATGTGCCAGTCGACAGGTCCTCGGCCACACTATCCTCCGCCTCTGTCCCACTCGATGTGCCAGCCCCGATGTCACGGCTGCCACTGGTGCTCGGTCCCTCCGCCTGGTCCGTGTCCATGTCTCCCTCTGTGTCCCCCGACGATGCTGTGGGCAGGGTGGAGAGACAGAAATTAATCAGACACCTGTACACATCTGTCACATGAGTCCAATCTACATAGTCAACATTGCATAGCCTGAAGAGGCAGATCCCTAACATCTGCAAAACAAGGTACCGATGTAGGGCATGAAACACAGTTGGTTGAGCCACCATGCCACTGAAATACCATGGAGAGCATGAGACAATAGCTGATGACAGGAAACGGAGTCTGACATAGCACCCAGGCCCTGGGGACAATCCTGCACTGCCTCTGCACCACACAGCGTTTGTGAAAATACCTATGACCAGGGACAATATCCATGAACTTGAGACACATGCTGCATAGGTAATGCTGCAAACATGCCCAACATAACTCGGTCACTGCACCTTGCGTGTGTGTCCAGTAACATCACACACTGTCCAGACCCAGCAATTAGGAATCAGGATTTGACACATAGGCATTGCCCGCCCCAAGCAACCCCCACACGATGCTAATTGCTGAGACACAGGTGGCACCAACATCTCATAGTCTGGGTGATAAACACAGTGGCAGGCAAAAGGCAAGATTGGACGCAAAACAGCAAAGGTGCGCCTGTACAAATAATGAGGTACCAGTGCCCATCCTCAGATGAGTATAACAAGACACACAGGCACTGGCAACTGTGAGTATGAAGAGGGACAATCAGGTCAGGCTGCACAGTGGACACCTGTACATAATAGCACGTCTATATACATGGTGACAGGGGACAATGGCACAGAGCACAACCTACGCTGTAGACAGTGAGAGTGTCCACGTTGATGATGACACAAACAACACTGAGGATAAGGTGCCCCAGGGGACAGTATTGGGCACGCAACTACATGCTACTGAATGGGAATGACTGCTACACACGTCACCATCCCTGCACTATGCGTAGCGCACACTCATGCACATCATGTCACAGGCCACTACATAGGACATGCGCGCTGTAAGGCATGACACATGAGAGACCAACTCCCATGTCTGGAGCCAGCATCAGTGCCAACTGACATGGAACCCACATGCAGTGAACTTGACAGTTCACAGGCAAGGTCCCACAACCTGTTACCCACCACCACCACCCATGATGCTACAGTCATTGTTCTCGTGGACAAAGCGCCAGCCTACATTACCTTGTGAAGGAGTGACTACACACAGACCAGGGAACACATTGCAAGGAGGGGAAGGGTGGCAGGGGCGCAGCGCTACACTTGGGCAAACTGGATGGGCACAGCACCTTTAAACCCTGCCAGTGAATTAATGCCACTGTGCCCTTACAAATGCCGGTGACACACAACAAACGCACATGTACCTACCCCCTTCCGCCTGCTGCATCGCCTGTAAGCGCCTCTCCAGGTCTGGAAAGACCACCGGCAGCACACGCCTGTGGAGGTGGCTCAGACGGCGGCGGCCGCGGTTCTTGTGGCTGTCAGGTGAGTCCCCCAGCAGGAGCCGTGCAATCCTCCGCGTCCAGCACCGGATATCCTGCCAGCGTTTCCTCACCTGGGACAGGCTCCGCCTCCGACCATCCACACGCCTCACGGCACTGACGGCGGTCAGCCAGATCTGCTCCTTGGCAGAGGCGCCTACCTGTGAGGAAGTACAAGTGACACCACATCAATACACCAGCCACATGTCACAGAGAGACATATGTGAACATAATAGCTGGTTACTACATGGCATGTAATGCAGCCAACGCATTGCACCTCTGTCATAGGGACATCATCCTCTGGTGAGGGAAAAGGCAGTACGTGCCATAGTGGGTACTCAGGTGGAATGATGGCAATGTCACAATCAATGATCAAGGCTCACACTGTGCATCACACCCACCCCTCCTGTCTCAGGGCACTGCTGGGAGGACTCCACACCCACCCCTCCTGTCTCAGGGCACTGCTGGAAGGACTCCACACCCACCCCTCCTGTCTCAGGGCACTGCTGTGAGTTATAGGCCCCCACCCCTCCTGTCTCAGGGCACTGCTGGGTGGACTCTGCACACACACCTCCTGTCTCAGGGCACTGCTGGGAGGACTCTGCACACACCCCTCCTGTCTCAGGGCACTGCTGGGAGGACTCTGCACACACCCCTCCTGTCTCAGGGCACTGCTGGGAGGACTCCACACCCACCCCTCCTGTCTCAGGGCACTGCTGTGAGTTATAGGCCCCCACCCCTCCTGTCTCAGGGCACTGCTGGGTGGACTCTGCACACACACCTCCTGTCTCAGGGCACTGCTGGGAGGACTCTGCACACACCCCTCCTGTCTCAGGGCACTGCTGGGAGGACTCTGCACACACCCCTCCTGTCTCAGGGCACTGCTGTGAGTTATAGGCCCCCACCCCTCCTGTCTCAGGGCACTGCTGGGTGGACTCTGCACACACACCTCCTGTCTCAGGGAACTGCTGGGAGGACTCTGCACACACCCCTCCTGTCTCAGGGCACTGCTGGGAGACATCAGGCACCCCCCCCCTGGTACCCCCCCGACAGTACATGGCATGTGTGTCACACCGGGTCACAATGCCTGAAGACACAGTCACAACATAGGGACAGTCTGTGGCAGTGGCCTATGCACTCACCTGATACCCTGGTCGCCCATACAGCATGGGGTACTGTGGGAGGATCACATCCAGCAGAGCCATGTTCTCCTCCAGGGTGAATGGCTGTGTCCTCTCCACAGCCCTTGACATGGTTCCAGGGAATCAGTAGCAGCAGCTTGGTCGACAAATGCAAAGATGTGCAGGCAAGTAATCCCTCATGGGACCTGGCTGCCTTATATGTGGCCTTCAGCCCAGTCTCATGCACAGGAGTACAGAGTGATTGGTCACTCACATTTGCATCCTATGTTTCCACCAATCCCTTCAAACCTAGCAGTCTGTGGGTTCTCTATCGGTTTCATTCTCCTGCATGATGTCAGCCCCACAAACACATTGCAACAAAGTAGAAGAATTCCAACTGACTTCTGCTGTGCACCTTCCAGAACAAAATCGAAATTTGAACCTGGTCGCCATGACAACCAGCATGCATGTAGGCCTTAATACTTGTCCCCTATGTAATTAGGAGAATCACACACAGGTACGGTGCATTTCCGGGCCCTAGGGCACCCCAAATGCATGGCAACGGCCCGTACATGCATGCCTACGTTCAAAATCACTATGGTTCTGCACGCGTATGCGTACTCGTTGTGGTACGGACCGTACAAATGCCTGTACGCTCACTATCACTATGGTTCTGCACGCGTATGCGTACACGTAGTGGTACGGACCGTACACTCGCATGTACGCTCACTATCACTACGGGTACACAGACCCATAGTGATAGTGAGCGTACAGGCATTTGTACGGTCCGTACCACTACGTGTACGCATACGCGTGCAGACCCATAGTGATAGTGAGCGTAGATGCGAGTGTACGGTCCGTACCACTACGTGTACGCATACGCGTGCAGAACCATAGTGATAGTGAGCGTACAGGCATTTGTACGGTCCGTACCACTACGTGTACGCATACGCGTGCAGACCCATAGTGATAGTGAGCGTAGATGCGAGTGTACGGTCCGTACCACTACGTGTACGCATACGCGTGCAGACCCATAGTGATAGTGAGCGTAGATGCGAGTGTACGGTCCGTACCACAACGAGTACGCATACGCGTGCAGACCCATAGTGATAGTGAGCGTACATGCGAGTGTACGGCCCACTCACTATGGGTCTGCACGCGTATGCGTACACGTAGTGGTACGGACCGTACACACGCATGTACGCTCACTATCACTATGGGTCTGCACGCGTATGCGTACACGTAGTGGTACGGACCGTACACTCGCATCTACGCTCACTATCACTATGGGTCTGCACGCGTATGCGTACACGTAGTGGTACGGACCGTACAAATGCCTGTACGCTCACTATCACTATGGGTCTGCACGCGTATGCGTACTCGTTGTGGTACGGACCGTACAAATGCCTGTACGCTCACTATCACTATGGGTCTGCACGCGTATGCGTACACGTAGTGGTACGGACCGTACAAATGCCTGTACGCTCGCCATCACGATGGGTACACATACGGCAGCACTCCCACAGTGATTGGGGAACATACACAGGCCCTCTTAGCAGCAGTACGCCGGTTTGTACACATCACTGTGGTGATAGTCGACACACAGGTAGGAATAGGGCGGACATACTTGTCCATGGATGGACATACTTGTCCAGGAATGGACATCAAGGCATCGTCTGTGCATTACTACATGTGTGGGGCACAGGTGTGACAGGCTGTGATGTGGAACATGCCTCCTGAGTGGAGGAGGCACCAGATGTATGATGAGATGTGTACAGGTGTACTGTGTGAGGGTGCAATGTGTGCCAGGCATGCCCTTGACTCCTTTGACATGTGTGCATGTCGTACTGCGCACTTGGGGTGAGCGTCACTGGCATGGCACGGACACCAACACACGGAAGTGTCCCATGATGGCCGGTACAGGGGTCATGAAACCTGACTTGTCACTACCCACAGTGCACAATGTGACTATGTCATTTATGTGTCCGGGATTTACATCAGGTTGATGTTGTAGCACCCTCAAAAGCTGCAGCCGTTGCAGCAACCAACATGTGTCTGTGTGTAGATTATCATTGCACACTGTTCCGCACACCATGCCACATGTGGTATCTGATGTGAGGTGCACATGTATGCATGGGACACGGAGTAGCGTGACAAGGCCATGTCAGCATCCTCACAAGGAATGTGTGGTGAGTCATGACATGTGCACCTTCATGGCAAGGTGTGTGGGCAGGCCTAGTGTAATGTCATGTGACCTGTGGCTCCGGTGTTCCGCTACCAGTCTCTACAATCGGCATCCTACTTCTGCTGATGTGTGGGTGTATGTCACTTCTGTCTTGCGTCGGGCTGTTCACTTGCACTGGGACACAGCTATTCCCATGGCGTGGCATGGGGAGGTTCTCAATCACCGTGTGTGGCTGGGTCTTGGAAGGAGTGTCACCTTGCATCCATACGTGTCCTGGGCATGTAGCACATGCCTGACTCCCTATGTGGCATGTGTGTATTGGCAGATTTACATGTGCTCAGTAGACATGCGTTGTTCTCGTTGTGCACTCACTCTTCCTTGTCACTTCCAAATTACTGCAGAGCGCCTCCTGTTGCCCGAAGAATTCCAGACTTGGCCACCATGCAGGAGAATGACAGGATCCGGCTCTACCGCTTCACCCAACCGTTGATTCTGGAGCTGACGGCGAGACTGGCACCACACCTGCAACCGCAGCACAGGTATCCTACGGCACTGACACCCCAGCTGAAGGTAATGGCTGCCCTACATTTCCTTGCCACGGGTACCTTCCAATATACCATAGCTCATGTTGGTGGCATGTCCCAGAGCATGTTCAGCGGTGTGCTGCATGATTTCTTGGAGGCCATGTTGATTCACCTGGATGACTTCATCAAGTTCCCAACCCCTGAACAGATGACTGAGGTCAAACGTGGTTTCTATGCCCTGGGAGGGATGCCCCATGTCATTGGGTCCATAGATGGGACACATGTAGGTTTGGTACCACCACACGCACGGGAGGTGGCGTACCGCAATCGGAAGCACTACCACTCCATCAATGCCCTTGTGGTGTGTCTGTCCAACATGGTGATTTCACATGTCTGTGCTCGTTTTCCAGGATCAGCACACGATGCCTACATCATGAGGCGTAGCGGGATGCCTGATATGATGATGCAGCTGCGCAACGAACGTGCATGTGTTGTTGGTGGGTACAGTCTGTCTGTCCTGTATTCTGTTTGGCCGAGCAGCACTACCGCTTCGCCTGTTCTAACGATATCCATGTGCTTTCCATTTAGGGGACGCTGGCTATCCCAACATGCCTTGGCTGCTGACACCTCTCCGCAACCCCATCACGCCGGCCCAGCTCCGCTACAACACCGCCCATGGCCGGACAAGGCGAGTGATAGAGAGGACGTTTGGCATGCTGAAGAGCCGATTCCGGTGCCTCCACAAGACCGGCGGCGCACTCCCATATGCCCCGGCGAAGGTCTGCAAGATCTTCATGGTCTGCTGCATGCTGCACAACATGGCAGT
Source organism: Triturus cristatus (assembly GCF_964204655.1). Lineage (NCBI taxonomy): Eukaryota > Metazoa > Chordata > Amphibia > Caudata > Salamandridae > Triturus > Triturus cristatus. The sequence continues at coordinate 8,449,961 of NC_140592.1, forward strand.
TGAAAGAGCTGTGCCCCTCATCCTGGATCAAGATGACGAGGACCATCCACCCGTGGAGGACGAAGGGCTTGGCAATGGGGCTAGTGATGTGGAGGATGTGGAGCCGCAAGAGGACATCCGGACTCGGCTCATACGCGACTTCTTTGCTTAGTGGTGAGTACCAGGGTCTGAGTGTGCACGCATTGGTCCCCGTGTGGCATGCGTTGTGATGTGTGTCTCCACCTGCATGTATGGCACGTGGGGCAGAGGTGTGTGTGGGTGTGTCACTGGAGTGATGGTGGCAGTGATGGTAGTATTTCCCCAGACATAATTGTGACCTAGCATGTTGTCATACATACATGTGTCGAGTACATGCACATGCAAGTGGCTGTGCTTCTTGTGGCTGACTTCTTGTGTGTCTCTCTTCCCCAGGTACCTGCGCATGCCGTTTGCTGGTTGCATTGTTGTGGCACTGCTATTCCTCATGGACATGGCATCGTGGGCTGACTCAGCGTTACAGGCACGGACACGTTTGGAAGTCTCCATGGGGTAAGGGATGCATCTGGGGTGTATTGGGTGTGGCAGTTGTTCACGATGTGTGCACACTGCCCCGGTCGGGGTTTGGGTCCTCTGCAGACATGTGGCATCCCCATGGGACACGACATGCAGCTGGGTACACCTGAATAGATGGGCTGCCTGGTTGTCAGTCATCAGTGATGGGATGGTGGATTGTGATGAAGGCATCAATGTGTGTGACACTGCCCTCGGACACATACGGTTAACATTGTCTTGACATGGCGTGGGACTTCCACATCAGCGGATCTATGGTGTATGGCAGTCTCTCCGTGAGCAGCTGTGGGTATTTAGCTATTATCCGACACTTGTGTGCCAGTTCCATGGCTATCACGCATTTGTGCTGCAGAAGGGGGGTGCCAGTGTTGGAGCCACATGTTACTCCACATGATGTGTTCATGTGTACTTCAAGTTGCCTCTGCAATCCCAAACACATGACTATTAAAGGTGTCCCTATGCCTCCAAGGTGCCTCTTCTCAGTCAATGCTGGTGTGTTGGCACGGTGCATCCTGCATGTCTGGCATGGTATTCCCTGATTGTGGCTATGTGTCAATGTGTCGAGTGGCAAGATGCAAGCTGTGTGTGTGTGCTGAGACTGTGTAATGGGCATGATGTCCATGACTGTGTGGGTATTGTGACATGTGCCATCCCCATGCATCCAACGTTGTCCATGACCCCATTCTCTGCATCCACCGGACTCAAGCTTGCAGGACATGGTTCTGCCACCTGTCTACACGTACCTGGGTGCCCCCCAGGACACGGGCCAGGATCCCTGACCTCTGCGCATGACTGGTGCTGTACTCAATGTGTCTGTCAGCACGGTTGTTCGGCCACCCCCTCAGCTGGTTCTGACCATCACGGGTGTGTATGGTGCTCCATGTCTGTCTTGCCTAGAAAACTGTGACCCATGTGTCCTGTGCCAGACTCAGGCCCCAGGGTGTGGATGGTTGAAGTGAACAGATGACTCAGGCATGTTTAGACTGTACAAGACACATGTTAGGTAATAATGCTACCAGCAGGCATCTACTCTTAATAGTGTGATTTATTATTGGGGGGGGGGGCCAAGTGAGGGCCTTTCCGGGATTAGGGAATCCAAAGTTCAGTAGGGGAGTTGGTGTCCTTGCCATGGGAAATCCTCAGAGTGCATGCCACAGTCTTTGTCAACATTGGTCAGCCAGTGACCAGCAGGGCCATGTGGCAGAGAATGTCTCTTGATGCTGTGATGCTGTTGCTCCAGTGGGCCAGGTGCCAGGCCAGGTGTCCTGGGAGATGGTGATGTAGCAGCCACCCTCACGGTCCTTTCCGTGGACGACCCGGCTTCCTGCGGGGAACCTCAGCAGCAGGCCGTGACGACGTCTGGGATGCTCCGTCGGATGTTTCCTCCTCCTCCTCATGATCCCTCCCTGTGGGTGGTGATGTTCTCCGCCTTCTGGCACAGGGAGGGTCGGCCATGGTGTCGGCCATCCGACGGAGTTCAGCGTGAATCCCCTGGGACGCCGTCACTTGCTCAGCCTGTCTGTCCTCCATCCTCCGTTGGTGTAGCTGTAGACAGGCTATTAGCTCCGCATGTTGCTGGGCCTGCTGGACCTTGATCCCCTCGAGGACGGACACAACCTGGGCCATGCCCGTGGTGTCCTGCCGGTATGAGTCCAGGATGTTACGGACATGGGAAAATACCGGATCCCCAGCCAACTGGTCAGGCTCGCGCCTCCGCCGCTCTCCACTCCCACCACCCCTGCCCACTTGCGTCTGGCCTGCACTTGTGGGCACATGGGGTCTCCGGGACCCCTGAGGGGTGGCATTGGCGTTGTCGCCTGCCTCCTCCTGGGTGCCCGGGACACCGTGTCCCTCCTGGCGAGCCTGGCTGCATTGTGGTGTTGGGGCAGGGATCCTGGGTGTCTCCTGGGATGTGGCAGGAGTGGGGGTGGTGGTTGGCACGGTTGTACCTGACGCAGGTGCTGCAGGTGGTTGGACACCAGAGGGGCCAGGTCGGTCGGGGTCGTCCGCAGAGTGGTGAGAGTGGTCGCTGCCGGTGGGATCGGTCTCCTGCAGATCCGGGTCCTGTGAGTGTTCCCCCCCAGTGTTGGGGGGTGCAGCACGACGTTGACCTGTGTGTGAGAGAGACAATGTTACTTTTGATCCATGCAACATCCATGTTTCATCCGTTACAAAGTTGGCACATTTCCTCTTGGAATTAGGATCTGTCTTGCATTCCACTCACAGTGCACTTGTGCATGTGTGTGTCCCTTGGGCACCAATTTGGCCCCTTTAACTATGTGTGGCACAGTCTTACTTGCTGCGTCAAGTGTGACTGCAGTCAGCAGTGGAGTGTGCATGTGTGCCGAGCTATGCGTTTGCGCCTTCCTTGTAGCACTGTACATGTGCACATGGAGTGGATCCACACACTCATATGATGCAGGTGGCTGTCCTTGTGCTCGTGTACAGGTTGTAACATGGCCCTGCGTTTTGCCATGATGAAGAGGGGGGGTTCTGGCACTGGGCACCCTTGTCTACATGCACGCAGTCCACCTGCTGACGAGCAGACATTCCCACACACCAAAGGACTGATTTGCTCTCCCTGTGTCTCCCTCCTTCTCTGTCCCCCTCTCCCTCCCTCTCTGTCCCCCTCTCCCTCCCTCTGTGTCCCCCTCTCCCTCCCTCTGTGTCCCCCTCTCCCTCCCTCTGTGTGTCAGCCTCCTCCCTCTGTCCATCTTCCTGTGTCCCCCTCCCTCTCTGTCCCCCTCTCCCTCCCTCTCTGTCCCCCTCTCCCTCCCTCTGTGTGTCAGCCTCCTCCCTCTGTCCATCTTCCTGTGTCTCCCTCCCTCTCAGTCCCCCTCTCCCTCCCTCTGTGTCCCCCTCTCCCTCCCTCCGTGTGTCACCCTCTGTCACCTTGGCCCAGCTTCCTGGGCACACACTGTTAGCAGATCTTTGAGTGGCCCTTGGCCTGTTGATGTGAGTTTGTTTCTGATCTCCAGGCACCCATTTTGTCTGCTGTGTGTCTGTGCGCTGCTGCTGTGGTGGTGTGTGCTGCCACTCTTTCACACTGTTGGCTGCTCATTAGCTGCTGGCATGTGCAAAACAGTGCCTTCACCCCCATGTGTTGATGCAAGGCATCCGCCATTTGCTGGCAAGTCATTCCTGTGTTGGGACACAGTGTTTGTCTGGCTGTGACCTAGGCCATATGGGCAGAGGGCATTGTTGTCTGCTTTGGAGTCGCACTATGTGATTCTTGGTGCCCAGCCTCCCGCCATCCGGGTTACCGTGTCATGTGTTGTTGTCTTCTGTGGCCTGTGACTTGACATTGTCCAGCTGGGTGCATGGGGCATGGTGGCAGCAGTGGCATGTGCCTGCTCATGGAGTGTGGTTGAGTAATGCGATGGCTTGTGGTGTTTGCGTGCCTGTTATTAATTTTGGTTGTGGTTGCAGTTCCCCCCATGTGAGGTGCGTTGTTTGTGTACTCACCCGGGTCTCGGAGTCCTTCTACTCCTTCAACTGCCTCCACCGGCAGTATGGCCATCACCCTCTCCTCCCAGGGATGGTACTGTACGGGTCTGCGGGAGGGCCCTCCTCCGGTGGCGTTGGCCTGGTCGTGTTCCTCCTGTCTCTTGGCTCTGACCCTCCTCCGCAGATCGTACCACCTGTTCTGGCAATCCTGCTTGGTCCTCCTGGTGTCCGCAACAGCATTCACAGCATCGACGATGGTCTGCCACATGGCTGTTTTGGCTGCCTGGCTGGTGCTTCTGACCAATGTTCCAAAGATCTGTGGCTCGACTCTGAGGATTTGATCAACAAGGACCTCCAACTCTCGGTGACTGAACTTTGGATTCTTGGTAGTGGGCATGGTGAGGGGTGTGGGTGGGGATGGTGTGGGTGTGGGGGGTGTGTGGATGTTGGGGGGGGGTGTGGATGTTGGGGGGGGGTGTGGATGGTTGTGTGTGTGTGTGAATGTGATGAGAGGGTGTTTGTGAGGGTGGTCGTGTGAAGGTGTGCAAGTGTAAGATGTGGTGTCGCTTGTAGTCTGGTTCTGTGGTGTCTGGCAGCAGTGGGTCTGTTGCAAAGGCTCATGGTTTGTGTGTGTGGGCCCTTTTTATTGGTCCATGGGTGGGTGTGGCAGTGTTTGAATTTTTGGTGGGTGTGTTATAAGGAGTGGTGGTGTATTGGGCCTCTGTTTGTTTTTGACAGTTGCAGGTCAGTGATTGTGTTATTTTAGTGGTTGTTGGCCATGTTTAGTGGCTGTGTGCCTTTCGAATGGTGTAATGTTGAGTTGTTTTGTTTTGTCCTTGTTGTGTACGTGCGTTTTGAGCGTGTGTACGGTGTGTACATGGGCCATTTGGTTGTACGATTTGGTCCTTGTGTGTGGCTTTGTACGACTCGTACATGCGGTTGTGATGTTGGGGCATGGGGTGCGCTCCGTACTTAGGAGGTTGTGTTGGGGGTGCGGCAGGAACGTACTGGGGTGGGGGTACGACTGGAACGTACTGGGGTGTAGGTACACGGGGGGTACGACACGTACAGGGGTGGGGGGGTGTACATTGACGGTGGTACGACACGTACAGGGGTGGGGGGTGTACATTGACGGTGGTACGACACGTACAGGGGTGGGGGGGTGTACATTGAGGGTGGTACGACACGTACTGGGGTGGGGGTACGACTGGAACGTACTGGGGTGTACATAGACGGTGGTACGACACGTACAGGGGTGGGGGGTGTACATTGACGGTGGTACGACACGTACAGGGGTGGGGGGGTGTACATTGACGGTGGTACGACACGTACTGGGTTGGGGGTGCGACTGGAACGTACTGGGGTGTACATAGACGGTGGTACGACACGTACAGGGGTGGGGGGGTTTACATTGACGGTGGTACGACACGTACTGGGGTGGGGGTACGACTGGAACGTACTGGGGTGTACATAGACGGTGGTACGACACGTACAGGGGTGGGGGGGTTTACATTGACGGTGGTACGACACGTACAGGGGTGGGGGGGTGTACATTGACGGTGGTACGACACGTACTGGGGTGGGGGTACGACTGGAACGTACTGGGGTGTAGGTAGACGGGGCTGTGACACGTACTGGGGTGGGGGTGTGGCTCGAACGTACTGGGGTGTAGGTACACGGGGGGTATGACACGTACTGGGGTGGGGGTGCGACTGGAACGTACTGGGGTGTACATAGACGGTGGTACAACACGTACAGGGGTGGGGGGTGTACATTGACGGTGGTACGACACGTACAGGGGTGGGGGGGTGTACATTGACGGTGGTACGACACGTACAGGGGTGGGGGGTGTACATTGACGGTGGTACGACACGTACAGGGGTGGGGGGGTGTACATTGACGGTGGTACGACACGTACAGGGGTGGGGGGGTGTACATTGACGGTGGTACGACACGTACTGGGGTGGGGGTACGACTGGAACGTACTGGGGTGTAGGTTCACGGTGGTACGACACGTACTGGGGTGGGGGGGTGTACATTGACGGTGGTACGACACGTACTGGGGTGGGGGTACGACTGGAACGTACTGGGGTGTAGGTCCACGGTGGTACGACACGTACTGGGGTGGGGGGGTGTACATTGACGGTGGTACGACACGTACTGGGGTGGGGGTACGACTGGAACGTACTGGGGTGTAGGTACACGGGGGGTACGACACGTACTGGGGTGGGGGTGCGACTGGAACGTACTGGGGTGTACATAGACGGTGGTACGACACGTACAGGGGTGGGGGGTGTACATTGACGGTGGTACGACACGTACTGGGGTGGGGGTACGACTGGAACGTACTGGGGTGTAGGTAGACGGGGCTGTGACACGTACTGGGGTGGGGGTGTGGCTCGAACGTACTGGGGTGTAGGTACACGGGGGGTACGACACGTACTGGGGTGGGGGTGCGACTGGAACGTACTGGGGTGTACATAGACGGTGGTACAACACGTACAGGGGTGGGGGGTGTACATTGATGGTGGTACGACACGTACAGGGGTGGGGGGGTGTACATAGACGGTGGTACGACACGTACAGGGGTGGGGGGGTGTACATTGACGGTGGTACGACACGTACAGGGGTGGGGGGGTGTACATTGACGGTGGTACGACACGTACTGGGGTGGGGGTACGACTGGAACGTACTGGGGTGTAGGTACACGGGGGGTACGACACGTACTGGGGTGGGGGTGCGACTGGAACGTACTGGGGTGTACATAGACGGTGGTACGACACGTACAGGGGTGGGGGGTGTACATTGACGGTGGTACGACACGTACAGGGGTGGGGGGTGTACATTGACGGTGGTACGACACGTACAGGGGTGGGGGGGTGTACATTGACGGTGGTACGACACGTACAGGGGTGGGGGGGTGTACATTGACGGTGGTACGACACGTACTGGGTTGGGGGTGCGACTGGAACGTACTGGGGTGTACATAGACGGTGGTACGACACGTACAGGGGTGGGGGGGTTTACATTGACGGTGGTACGACACGTACTGGGGTGGGGGTACGACTGGAACGTACTGGGGTGTACATAGACGGTGGTACGACACGTACAGGGGTGGGGGGGTTTACATTGACGGTGGTACGACACGTACAGGGGTGGGGGGGTGTACATTGACGGTGGTACGACACGTACTGGGGTGGGGGTACGACTGGAACGTACTGGGGTGTAGGTACACGGGGGGTACGACACGTACTGGGGTGGGGGTGCGACTGGAACGTACTGGGGTGTACATAGACGGTGGTACGACACGTACAGGGGTGGGGGGGTTTACATTGACGGTGGTACGACACGTACTGGGGTGGGGGTACGACTGGAACGTACTGGGGTGTACATAGACGGGTGGGGGTATACATATACGGGGGGTACGTGTCGGACGTACGGGGGCTGGGGGGAGTGTTGGGCGCGTATGCGGGCACATGTCTCCATGGTTGCTATTGGTGTTCGGTGCGGACGGTGTTTTTTCCATACGGTTGTAGGCTCGGACGCACGGGATGGATCGTGATTCCTCGGTCGGACTTGGATTTTTACGTTTGTAAGGTAAATCGTCCGAGGACGTGTCGGACACATTTTCCGACCCGAGGACGTGTGGGGAATGATTCCCGGTGCGGTTCGTATGGACTTTTTACCATGCGAATCGTGATTGCCAGTTCGTACGGCACTTGTACGATTCGTACGGTAAAAAGACCCGATACGAGTCGCACGGGGGAATTTTTTACCGGATCATGATCGGCACAGGTGCCGATCACGATCCGGTAAAAAATTCCCCCGTGCGACTCGTATCGGGTCTTTTTACCGTACGAATCGTACAAGTGCCGTACGAACTGGCAATCACGATTCGCATGGTAAAAAGTCCATACGAACCGCACCGGGAATCATTCCCCACACGTCCTCGGGTCGGAAAATGTGTCCGACACGTCCTCGGACGATTTACCTTACAAACGTAAAAATCCAAGTCCGACCGAGGAATCACGATCCATCCCGTGCGTCCGAGCCTACAACCGTATGGAAAAAACACCGTCCGCACCGAACACCAATAGCAACCATGGAGACATGTGCCCGCATACGCGCCCAACACTCCCCCCAGCCCCCGTACGTCCGACACGTACCCCCCGTATATGTATACCCCCACCCGTCTATGTACACCCCAGTACGTTCCAGTCGTACCCCCACCCCAGTACGTGTCGTACCACCGTCAATGTAAACCCCCCCACCCCTGTACGTGTCGTACCACCGTCTATGTACACCCCAGTACGTTCCAGTCGCACCCCCACCCCAGTACGTGTCGTACCCCCCGTGTACCTACACCCCAGTACGTTCCAGTCGTACCCCCACCCCAGTACGTGTCGTACCACCGTCAATGTACACCCCCCCACCCCTGTACGTGTCGTACCACCGTCAATGTAAACCCCCCCACCCCTGTACGTGTCGTACCACCGTCTATGTACACCCCAGTACGTTCCAGTCGTACCCCCACCCCAGTACGTGTCGTACCACCGTCAATGTAAACCCCCCCACCCCTGTACGTGTCGTACCACCGTCTATGTACACCCCAGTACGTTCCAGTCGCACCCCCAACCCAGTACGTGTCGTACCACCGTCAATGTACACCCCCCCACCCCTGTACGTGTCGTACCACCGTCAATGTACACCCCCCCACCCCTGTACGTGTCGTACCACCGTCAATGTACACCCCCCACCCCTGTACGTGTCGTACCACCGTCAATGTACACCCCCCACCCCTGTACGTGTCGTACCACCGTCTATGTACACCCCAGTACGTTCCAGTCGCACCCCCACCCCAGTACGTGTCGTACCCCCCGTGTACCTACACCCCAGTACGTTCCAGTCGTACCCCCACCCCAGTACGTGTCGTACCACCGTCAATGTACACCCCCCCACCCCTGTACGTGTCGTACCACCGTCAATGTACACCCCCCCACCCCTGTACGTGTCGTACCACCGTCTATGTACACCCCCCCACCCCTGTACGTGTCGTACCACCGTCAATGTACACCCCCCACCCCTGTACGTGTTGTACCACCGTCTATGTACACCCCAGTACGTTCCAGTCGCACCCCCACCCCAGTACGTGTCGTACCCCCCGTGTACCTACACCCCAGTACGTTCGAGCCACACCCCCACCCCAGTACGTGTCACAGCCCCGTCTACCTACACCCCAGTACGTTCCAGTCGTACCCCCACCCCAGTACGTGTCGTACCACCGTCAATGTACACCCCCCCACCCCTGTACGTGTCGTACCACCGTCAATGTACACCCCCCCACCCCTGTACGTGTCGTACCACCGTCAATGTACACCCCCCACCCCTGTACGTGTCGTACCACCGTCAATGTACACCCCCCCCACCCCTGTACGTGTCGTACCACCGTCAATGTACACCCCCCACCCCTGTACGTGTTGTACCACCGTCTATGTACACCCCAGTACGTTCCAGTCGCACCCCCACCCCAGTACGTGTCGTACCCCCCGTGTACCTACACCCCAGTACGTTCGAGCCACACCCCCACCCCAGTACGTGTCACAGCCCCGTCTACCTACACCCCAGTACGTTCCAGTCGTACCCCCACCCCAGTACGTGTCGTACCACCGTCAATGTACACCCCCCCACCCCTGTACGTGTCGTATCACCGTCAATGTAAACCCCCCCACCCCTGTACGTGTCGTACCACCGTCTATGTACACCCCAGTACGTTCCAGTCGTACCCCCACCCCAGTACGTGTCGTACCACCGTCAATGTAAACCCCCCCACCCCTGTACGTGTCGTACCACCGTCTATGTACACCCCAGTACGTTCCAGTCGCACCCCCAACCCAGTACGTGTCGTACCACCGTCAATGTACACCCCCCCACCCCTGTACGTGTCGTACCACCGTCTATGTACACCCCAGTACGTTCCAGTCGTACCCCCACCCCAGTACGTTCCTGCCGCACCCCCAACACAACCTCCTAAGTACGGAGCGCACCCCATGCCCCAACATCACAACCGCATGTACGAGTCGTACAAAGCCACACACAAGGACCAAATCGTACAACCAAATGGCCCATGTACACACCGTACACACGCTCAAAACGCACGTACACAACAAGGACAAAACAAAACAACTCAACATTACACCATTCGAAAGGCACACAGCCACTAAACATGGCCAACAACCACTAAAATAACACAATCACTGACCTGCAACTGTCAAAAACAAACAGAGGCCCAATACACCACCACTCCTTATAACACACCCACCAAAAATTCAAACACTGCCACACCCACCCATGGACCAATAAAAAGGGCCCACACACACAAACCATGAGCCTTTGCAACAGACCCACTGCTGCCAGACACCACAGAACCAGACTACAAGCGACACCACATCTTACACTTGCACACCTTCACACGACCACCCTCACAAACACCCTCTCATCACATTCACACACACACACAACCATCCACACCCCCCCCCAACATCCACACACCCCCCACACCCACACCATCCCCACCCACACCCCTCACCATGCCCACTACCAAGAATCCAAAGTTCAGTCACCGAGAGTTGGAGGTCCTTGTTGATCAAATCCTCAGAGTCGAGCCACAGATCTTTGGAACATTGGTCAGAAGCACCAGCCAGGCAGCCAAAACAGCCATGTGGCAGACCATCGTCGATGCTGTGAATGCTGTTGCGGACACCAGGAGGACCAAGCAGGATTGCCAGAACAGGTGGTACGATCTGCGGAGGAGGGTCAGAGCCAAGAGACAGGAGGAACACGACCAGGCCAACGCCACCGGAGGAGGGCCCTCCCGCAGACCCGTACAGTACCATCCCTGGGAGGAGAGGGTGATGGCCATACTGCCGGTGGAGGCAGTTGAAGGAGTAGAAGGACTCCGAGACCCGGGTGAGTACACAAACAACGCACCTCACATGGGGGGAACTGCAACCACAACCAAAATTAATAACAGGCACGCAAACACCACAAGCCATCGCATTACTCAACCACACTCCATGAGCAGGCACATGCCACTGCTGCCACCATGCCCCATGCACCCAGCTGGACAATGTCAAGTCACAGGCCACAGAAGACAACAACACATGACACGGTAACCCGGATGGCGGGAGGCTGGGCACCAAGAATCACATAGTGCGACTCCAAAGCAGACAACAATGCCCTCTGCCCATATGGCCTAGGTCACAGCCAGACAAACACTGTGTCCCAACACAGGAATGACTTGCCAGCAAATGGCGGATGCCTTGCATCAACACATGGGGGTGAAGGCACTGTTTTGCACATGCCAGCAGCTAATGAGCAGCCAACAGTGTGAAAGAGTGGCAGCACACACCACCACAGCAGCAGCGCACAGACACACAGCAGACAAAATGGGTGCCTGGAGATCAGAAACAAACTCACATCAACAGGCCAAGGGCCACTCAAAGATCTGCTAACAGTGTGTGCCCAGGAAGCTGGGCCAAGGTGACAGAGGGTGACACGCGGAGGGAGGGAGAGGGGGACACAGAGGGAGGGAGAGGGGGACTGAGAGGGAGGGAGACACAGGAAGATGGACAGAGGGAGGAGGCTGACACACAGAGGGAGGGAGAGGGGGACAGAGAGGGAGGGAGAGGGGGACAGAGAGGGAGGGGGACACAGGAAGATGGACAGAGGGAGGAGGCTGACACACAGAGGGAGGGAGAGGGGGACACAGAGGGAGGGAGAGGGGGACACAGAGGGAGGGAGAGGGGGACACAGAGGGAGGGAGAGGGGGACAGAGAGGGAGGGAGAGGGGGACAGAGAAGGAGGGAGACACAGGGAGAGCAAATCAGTCCTTTGGTGTGTGGGAATGTCTGCTCGTCAGCAGGTGGACTGCGTGCATGTAGACAAGGGTGCCCAGTGCCAGAACCCCCCCTCTTCATCATGGCAAAACGCAGGGCCATGTTACAACCTGTACACGAGCACAAGGACAGCCACCTGCATCATATGAGTGTGTGGATCCACTCCATGTGCACATGTACAGTGCTACAAGGAAGGCGCAAACGCATAGCTCGGCACACATGCACACTCCACTGCTGACTGCAGTCACACTTGACGCAGCAAGTAAGACTGTGCCACACATAGTTAAAGGGGCCAAATTGGTGCCCAAGGGACACACACATGCACAAGTGCACTGTGAGTGGAATGCAAGACAGATCCTAATTCCAAGAGGAAATGTGCCAACTTTGTAACGGATGAAACATGGATGTTGCATGGATCAAAAGTAACATTGTCTCTCTCACACACAGGTCAACGTCGTGCTGCACCCCCCAACACTGGGGGGGAACACTCACAGGACCCGGATCTGCAGGAGACCGATCCCACCGGCAGCGACCACTCTCACCACTCTGCGGACGACCCCGACCGACCTGGCCCCTCTGGTGTTCAACCACCTGCAGCACCTGCGTCAGGTACAACCGTGCCAACCACCACCCCCACTCCTGCCACATCCCAGGAGACACCCAGGATCCCTGCCCCAACACCACAATGCAGCCAGGCTCGCCAGGAGGGACACGGTGTCCCGGGCACCCAGGAGGAGGCAGGCGACAACGCCAATGCCACCCCTCAGGGGTCCCGGAGACCCCATGTGCCCACAAGTGCAGGCCAGACGCAAGTGGGCAGGGGTGGTGGGAGTGGAGAGCGGCGGAGGCGCGAGCCTGACCAGTTGGCTGGGGATCCGGTATTTTCCCATGTCCGTAACATCCTGGACTCATACCGGCAGGACACCACGGGCATGGCCCAGGTTGTGTCCGTCCTCGAGGGGATCAAGGTCCAGCAGGCCCAGCAACATGCGGAGCTAATAGCCTGTCTACAGCTACACCAACGGAGGATGGAGGACAGACAGGCTGAGCAAGTGACGGCGTCCCAGGGGATTCACGCTGAACTCCGTCGGATGGCCGACACCATGGCCGACCCTCCCTGTGCCAGAAGGCGGAGAACATCACCACCCACAGGGAGGGATCATGAGGAGGAGGAGGAAACATCCGACGGAGCATCCCAGACGTCGTCACGGCCTGCTGCTGAGGTTCCCCGCAGGAAGCCGGGTCGTCCACGGAAAGGACCGTGAGGGTGGCTGCTACATCACCATCTCCCAGGACACCTGGCCTGGCACCTGGCCCACTGGAGCAACAGCATCACAGCATCAAGAGACATTCTCTGCCACATGGCCCTGCTGGTCACTGGCTGACCAATGTTGACAAAGACTGTGGCATGCACTCTGAGGATTTCCCATGGCAAGGACACCAACTCCCCTACTGAACTTTGGATTCCCTAATCCCGGAAAGGCCCTCACTTGGCCCCCCCCCCCCAATAATAAATCACACTATTAAGAGTAGATGCCTGCTGGTAGCATTATTACCTAACATGTGTCTTGTACAGTCTAAACATGCCTGAGTCATCTGTTCACTTCAACCATCCACACCCTGGGGCCTGAGTCTGGCACAGGACACATGGGTCACAGTTTTCTAGGCAAGACAGACATGGAGCACCATACACACCCGTGATGGTCAGAACCAGCTGAGGGGGTGGCCGAACAACCGTGCTGACAGACACATTGAGTACAGCAACAGTCATGCGCAGAGGTCAGGGATCCTGGCCCGTGTCCTGGGGGGCACCCAGGTACGTGTAGACAGGTGGCAGAACCATGTCCTGCAAGCTTGAGTCCGGTGGATGCAGAGAATGGGGTCATGGACAACGTTGGATGCATGGGGATGGCACATGTCACAATACCCACACAGTCATGGACATCATGCCCATTACACAGTCTCAGCACACACACACAGCTTGCATCTTGCCACTCGACACATTGACACATAGCCACAATCAGGGAATACCATGCCAGACATGCAGGATGCACCGTGCCAACACACCAGCATTGACTGAGAAGAGGCACCTTGGAGGCATAGGGACACCTTTAATAGTCATGTGTTTGGGATTGCAGAGGCAACTTGAAGTACACATGAACACATCATGTGGAGTAACATGTGGCTCCAACACTGGCACCCCCCTTCTGCAGCACAAATGCGTGATAGCCATGGAACTGGCACACAAGTGTCGGATAATAGCTAAATACCCACAGCTGCTCACGGAGAGACTGCCATACACCATAGATCCGCTGATGTGGAAGTCCCACGCCATGTCAAGACAATGTTAACCGTATGTGTCCGAGGGCAGTGTCACACACATTGATGCCTTCATCACAATCCACCATCCCATCACTGATGACTGACAACCAGGCAGCCCATCTATTCAGGTGTACCCAGCTGCATGTCGTGTCCCATGGGGATGCCACATGTCTGCAGAGGACCCAAACCCCGACCGGGGCAGTGTGCACACATCGTGAACAACTGCCACACCCAATACACCCCAGATGCATCCCTTACCCCATGGAGACTTCCAAACGTGTCCGTGCCTGTAACGCTGAGTCAGCCCACGATGCCATGTCCATGAGGAATAGCAGTGCCACAACAATGCAACCAGCAAACGGCATGCGCAGGTACCTGGGGAAGAGAGACACACAAGAAGTCAGCCACAAGAAGCACAGCCACTTGCATGTGCATGTACTCGACACATGTATGTATGACAACATGCTAGGTCACAATTATGTCTGGGGAAATACTACCATCACTGCCACCATCACTCCAGTGACACACCCACACACACCTCTGCCCCACGTGCCATACATGCAGGTGGAGACACACATCACAACGCATGCCACACGGGGACCAATGCGTGCACACTCAGACCCTGGTACTCACCACTAAGCAAAGAAGTCGCGTATGAGCCGAGTCCGGATGTCCTCTTGCGGCTCCACATCCTCCACATCACTAGCCCCATTGCCAAGCCCTTCGTCCTCCACGGGTGGATGGTCCTCGTCATCTTGATCCAGGATGAGGGGCACAGCTCTTTCAACTGCCATGTTGTGCAGCATGCAGCAGACCATGAAGATCTTGCAGACCTTCGCCGGGGCATATGGGAGTGCGCCGCCGGTCTTGTGGAGGCACCGGAATCGGCTCTTCAGCATGCCAAACGTCCTCTCTATCACTCGCCTTGTCCGGCCATGGGCGGTGTTGTAGCGGAGCTGGGCCGGCGTGATGGGGTTGCGGAGAGGTGTCAGCAGCCAAGGCATGTTGGGATAGCCAGCGTCCCCTAAATGGAAAGCACATGGATATCGTTAGAACAGGCGAAGCGGTAGTGCTGCTCGGCCAAACAGAATACAGGACAGACAGACTGTACCCACCAACAACACATGCACGTTCGTTGCGCAGCTGCATCATCATATCAGGCATCCCGCTACGCCTCATGATGTAGGCATCGTGTGCTGATCCTGGAAAACGAGCACAGACATGTGAAATCACCATGTTGGACAGACACACCACAAGGGCATTGATGGAGTGGTAGTGCTTCCGATTGCGGTACGCCACCTCCCGTGCGTGTGGTGGTACCAAACCTACATGTGTCCCATCTATGGACCCAATGACATGGGGCATCCCTCCCAGGGCATAGAAACCACGTTTGACCTCAGTCATCTGTTCAGGGGTTGGGAACTTGATGAAGTCATCCAGGTGAATCAACATGGCCTCCAAGAAATCATGCAGCACACCGCTGAACATGCTCTGGGACATGCCACCAACATGAGCTATGGTATATTGGAAGGTACCCGTGGCAAGGAAATGTAGGGCAGCCATTACCTTCAGCTGGGGTGTCAGTGCCGTAGGATACCTGTGCTGCGGTTGCAGGTGTGGTGCCAGTCTCGCCGTCAGCTCCAGAATCAACGGTTGGGTGAAGCGGTAGAGCCGGATCCTGTCATTCTCCTGCATGGTGGCCAAGTCTGGAATTCTTCGGGCAACAGGAGGCGCTCTGCAGTAATTTGGAAGTGACAAGGAAGAGTGAGTGCACAACGAGAACAACGCATGTCTACTGAGCACATGTAAATCTGCCAATACACACATGCCACATAGGGAGTCAGGCATGTGCTACATGCCCAGGACACGTATGGATGCAAGGTGACACTCCTTCCAAGACCCAGCCACACACGGTGATTGAGAACCTCCCCATGCCACGCCATGGGAATAGCTGTGTCCCAGTGCAAGTGAACAGCCCGACGCAAGACAGAAGTGACATACACCCACACATCAGCAGAAGTAGGATGCCGATTGTAGAGACTGGTAGCGGAACACCGGAGCCACAGGTCACATGACATTACACTAGGCCTGCCCACACACCTTGCCATGAAGGTGCACATGTCATGACTCACCACACATTCCTTGTGAGGATGCTGACATGGCCTTGTCACGCTACTCCGTGTCCCATGCATACATGTGCACCTCACATCAGATACCACATGTGGCATGGTGTGCGGAACAGTGTGCAATGATAATCTACACACAGACACATGTTGGTTGCTGCAACGGCTGCAGCTTTTGAGGGTGCTACAACATCAACCTGATGTAAATCCCGGACACATAAATGACATAGTCACATTGTGCACTGTGGGTAGTGACAAGTCAGGTTTCATGACCCCTGTACCGGCCATCATGGGACACTTCCGTGTGTTGGTGTCCGTGCCATGCCAGTGACGCTCACCCCAAGTGCGCAGTACGACATGCACACATGTCAAAGGAGTCAAGGGCATGCCTGGCACACATTGCACCCTCACACAGTACACCTGTACACATCTCATCATACATCTGGTGCCTCCTCCACTCAGGAGGCATGTTCCACATCACAGCCTGTCACACCTGTGCCCCACACATGTAGTAATGCACAGACGATGCCTTGATGTCCATTCCTGGACAAGTATGTCCATCCATGGACAAGTATGTCCGCCCTATTCCTACCTGTGTGTCGACTATCACCACAGTGATGTGTACAAACCGGCGTACTGCTGCTAAGAGGGCCTGTGTATGTTCCCCAATCACTGTGGGAGTGCTGCCGTATGTGTACCCATCGTGATGGCGAGCGTACAGGCATTTGTACGGTCCGTACCACTACGTGTACGCATACGCGTGCAGACCCATAGTGATAGTGAGCGTACAGGCATTTGTACGGTCCGTACCACAACGAGTACGCATACGCGTGCAGAACCATAGTGATAGTGAGCGTACAGGCATTTGTACGGTCCGTACCACTACGTGTACGCATACGCGTGCAGACCCATAGTGATAGTGAGCGTAGATGCGAGTGTACGGTCCGTACCACTACGTGTACGCATACGCGTGCAGACCCATAGTGATAGTGAGCGTACATGCGTGTGTACGGTCCGTACCACTACGTGTACGCATACGCGTGCAGACCCATAGTGAGTGGGCCGTACACTCGCATGTACGCTCACTATCACTATGGGTCTGCACGCGTATGCGTACTCGTTGTGGTACGGACCGTACACTCGCATCTACGCTCACTATCACTATGGTTCTGCACGCGTATGCGTACACGTAGTGGTACGGACCGTACACTCGCATCTACGCTCACTATCACTATGGGTCTGCACGCGTATGCGTACACGTAGTGGTACGGACCGTACAAATGCCTGTACGCTCACTATCACTATGGGTCTGCACGCGTATGCGTACACGTAGTGGTACGGACCGTACAAATGCCTGTACGCTCACTATCACTATGGGTCTGTGTACCCGTAGTGATAGTGAGCGTACATGCGAGTGTACGGTCCGTACCACTACGTGTACGCATACGCGTGCAGAACCATAGTGATAGTGAGCGTACAGGCATTTGTACGGTCCGTACCACAACGAGTACGCATACGCGTGCAGAACCATAGTGATTTTGAACGTAGGCATGCATGTACGGGCCGTTGCCATGCATTTGGGGTGCCCTAGGGCCCGGAAACGCACCGTACCTGTGTGTGATTCTCCTAATTACATAGGGGACAAGTATTAAGGCCTACATGCATGCTGGTTGTCATGGCGACCAGGTTCAAATTTCGATTTTGTTCTGGAAGGTGCACAGCAGAAGTCAGTTGGAATTCTTCTACTTTGTTGCAATGTGTTTGTGGGGCTGACATCATGCAGGAGAATGAAACCGATAGAGAACCCACAGACTGCTAGGTTTGAAGGGATTGGTGGAAACATAGGATGCAAATGTGAGTGACCAATCACTCTGTACTCCTGTGCATGAGACTGGGCTGAAGGCCACATATAAGGCAGCCAGGTCCCATGAGGGATTACTTGCCTGCACATCTTTGCATTTGTCGACCAAGCTGCTGCTACTGATTCCCTGGAACCATGTCAAGGGCTGTGGAGAGGACACAGCCATTCACCCTGGAGGAGAACATGGCTCTGCTGGATGTGATCCTCCCACAGTACCCCATGCTGTATGGGCGACCAGGGTATCAGGTGAGTGCATAGGCCACTGCCACAGACTGTCCCTATGTTGTGACTGTGTCTTCAGGCATTGTGACCCGGTGTGACACACATGCCATGTACTGTCGGGGGGGTACCAGGGGGGGGGTGCCTGATGTCTCCCAGCAGTGCCCTGAGACAGGAGGGGTGTGTGCAGAGTCCTCCCAGCAGTTCCCTGAGACAGGAGGTGTGTGTGCAGAGTCCACCCAGCAGTGCCCTGAGACAGGAGGGGTGGGGGCCTATAACTCACAGCAGTGCCCTGAGACAGGAGGGGTGGGTGTGGAGTCCTTCCAGCAGTGCCCTGAGACAGGAGGGGTGTGTGCAGAGTCCTCCCAGCAGTGCCCTGAGACAGGAGGGGTGTGTGCAGAGTCCTCCCAGCAGTGCCCTGAGACAGGAGGTGTGTGTGCAGAGTCCACCCAGCAGTGCCCTGAGACAGGAGGGGTGGGGGCCTATAACTCACAGCAGTGCCCTGAGACAGGAGGGGTGGGTGTGGAGTCCTTCCAGCAGTGCCCTGAGACAGGAGGGGTGTGTGCAGAGTCCTCCCAGCAGTGCCCTGAGACAGGAGGGGTGTGTGCAGAGTCCTCCCAGCAGTGCCCTGAGACAGGAGGTGTGTGTGCAGAGTCCACCCAGCAGTGCCCTGAGACAGGAGGGGTGGGGGCCTATAACTCACAGCAGTGCCCTGAGACAGGAGGGGTGGGTGTGGAGTCCTTCCAGCAGTGCCCTGAGACAGGAGGGGTGGGTGTGGAGTCCTCCCAGCAGTGCCCTGAGACAGGAGGGGTGGGTGTGATGCACAGTGTGAGTCTTGATCATTGATTGTGACATTGCCATCATTCCACCTGAGTACCCACTATGGCACGTACTGCCTTTTCCCTCACCAGAGGATGATGTCCCTATGACAGAGGTGCAATGCGTTGGCTGCATTACATGCCATGTAGTAACCAGCTATTATGTTCACATATGTCTCTCTGTGACATGTGGCTGGTGTATTGATGTGGTGTCACTTGTACTTCCTCACAGGTAGGCGCCTCTGCCAAGGAGCAGATCTGGCTGACCGCCGTCAGTGCCGTGAGGCGTGTGGATGGTCGGAGGCGGAGCCTGTCCCAGGTGAGGAAACGCTGGCAGGATATCCGGTGCTGGACGCGGAGGATTGCACGGCTCCTGCTGGGGGACTCACCTGACAGCCACAAGAACCGCGGCCGCCGCCGTCTGAGCCACCTCCACAGGCGTGTGCTGCCGGTGGTCTTTCCAGACCTGGAGAGGCGCTTACAGGCGATGCAGCAGGCGGAAGGGGGTAGGTACATGTGCGTTTGTTGTGTGTCACCGGCATTTGTAAGGGCACAGTGGCATTAATTCACTGGCAGGGTTTAAAGGTGCTGTGCCCATCCAGTTTGCCCAAGTGTAGTGCTGCGCCCCTGCCACCCTTCCCCTCCTTGCAATGTGTTCCCTGGTCTGTGTGTAGTCACTCCTTCACAAGGTAATGTAGGCTGGCGCTTTGTCCACGAGAACAATGACTGTAGCATCATGGGTGGTGGTGGTGGGTAACAGGTTGTGGGACCTTGCCTGTGAACTGTCAAGTTCACTGCATGTGGGTTCCATGTCAGTTGGCACTGATGCTGGCTCCAGACATGGGAGTTGGTCTCTCATGTGTCATGCCTTACAGCGCGCATGTCCTATGTAGTGGCCTGTGACATGATGTGCATGAGTGTGCGCTACGCATAGTGCAGGGATGGTGACGTGTGTAGCAGTCATTCCCATTCAGTAGCATGTAGTTGCGTGCCCAATACTGTCCCCTGGGGCACCTTATCCTCAGTGTTGTTTGTGTCATCATCAACGTGGACACTCTCACTGTCTACAGCGTAGGTTGTGCTCTGTGCCATTGTCCCCTGTCACCATGTATATAGACGTGCTATTATGTACAGGTGTCCACTGTGCAGCCTGACCTGATTGTCCCTCTTCATACTCACAGTTGCCAGTGCCTGTGTGTCTTGTTATACTCATCTGAGGATGGGCACTGGTACCTCATTATTTGTACAGGCGCACCTTTGCTGTTTTGCGTCCAATCTTGCCTTTTGCCTGCCACTGTGTTTATCACCCAGACTATGAGATGTTGGTGCCACCTGTGTCTCAGCAATTAGCATCGTGTGGGGGTTGCTTGGGGCGGGCAATGCCTATGTGTCAAATCCTGATTCCTAATTGCTGGGTCTGGACAGTGTGTGATGTTACTGGACACACACGCAAGGTGCAGTGACCGAGTTATGTTGGGCATGTTTGCAGCATTACCTATGCAGCATGTGTCTCAAGTTCATGGATATTGTCCCTGGTCATAGGTATTTTCACAAACGCTGTGTGGTGCAGAGGCAGTGCAGGATTGTCCCCAGGGCCTGGGTGCTATGTCAGACTCCGTTTCCTGTCATCAGCTATTGTCTCATGCTCTCCATGGTATTTCAGTGGCATGGTGGCTCAACCAACTGTGTTTCATGCCCTACATCGGTACCTTGTTTTGCAGATGTTAGGGATCTGCCTCTTCAGGCTATGCAATGTTGACTATGTAGATTGGACTCATGTGACAGATGTGTACAGGTGTCTGATTAATTTCTGTCTCTCCACCCTGCCCACAGCATCGTCGGGGGACACAGAGGGAGACATGGACACGGACCAGGCGGAGGGACCGAGCACCAGTGGCAGCCGTGACATCGGGGCTGGCACATCGAGTGGGACAGAGGCGGAGGATAGTGTGGCCGAGGACCTGTCGACTGGCACATCAGACTACGAAGCTGACAGGTCCGAGGAGGATGTCTCAGAGTTGGCGGAGGCTGCACCAGCAGCTGACAGTGGAACAACACCTGCCACCGCCCCCTCAGTTCCCACCAACCGCCTCCCACTTGCTCGTGTCCCTTCCCAGCGTGCCCGGTCACCGCATGTCTCCTTCCTGCCAGGCACCGCACCCCCTGCCCCTGTCTCCACTGCTGCCGCCAATGCTGAGTCTATGGACATCCAGCGGCAAATGCAGGTTGGTCAGGCTGCGATCCTGAATGTCCTCCATTCCCACGGGAAAACCCTCACCAACATCGAGGCATTCTTGGAGGGCATTCATTCTTTGCAGGCTGACCAACGCAACTTGCTGAGGTCCCTAGACTCCACACTGACTGCAGCAGTGGGTCTCCTGCAGCGCGACCTCCCCCCACCTACCCCTGCCCCATCCACACTTCCCACTTCCATGCCTGTCCCACGTACACCCAGACGTCGGCATGCACCCACCACAACAGACACAGGCACCACACCAGCAGGGAAGGTCCACCGCACTCCTCCTGACACGCACACACAGGGTGAGATAGGCACACCCACTGGGTCGGGGGGCAAACGTGTGACACGCAGCCAGAGTGGGAGTCCGCATTCCACACAATCCACTCCCTCCAAATCCCCTCCCCTCAGCTCTCCTGGCCACATCTCCCCCAAGGACTCCTTCATGGCCGCTCTGTCCCTGAGCCCCACAGTTACGCCACCACGCAAGCGGTCAAGGAAGTCCTCGGTCAGGGTGGTTGAGTCTCCCCCCCTGTCTCCACCCTCCCCCGGTGGCGCTGCAACCCATCCCTCTGAACCCCCCCCCTCCTTGGGGCCTGAGGTCACTTCGGGTGCAGGGGACTCCCTGGAGGACCTTGCTAAGGTGTGTAGTGCCATCCTGGCCTCCGCCTTTGGCCATGACACACCCCCTGTGGTTGAGTCCTCCATCCCTGCACCCACAACGCCGCCCCTTTGCCCTGATGTCCCTGCGGTGCCTGTTGCTTCCCCCCCCCCTGATGCCCTCACCAGTATGGAAGACGATGGCATTTGACTGTGCAGGCAAGGTAGGGGACACACATCCCACTGTGTCCCCCATGCAGCTCGGAATAATTGACTGCCCTATGGCCTTTGTTGACTTTGAACTGCCTTTGATCCACGGACATTGTGCTCATGCTGAATAAAGCTTATTTTTTTTTTCATTATCACACTCCTGCTATGGTGGTATTGGTGTTGGTGGGGCTGCTACATTGTTTTGGGTGGTGTTTAAGGCTTTGGGTGTGTGGGATTTGTAGTAGTGTTCTGCTCTTTGGGGCCACCCTAGGATCTGTGTGCCATCACAAGGTGTTGGCTAACTTCCTTAGGTCATGTCAGCAGTTACTGCATGGTTCAATTGTCCCAGGGTGTATTCCTTCCTCTGTGTACCCAGTTTCTTCCCTGCAGGGTGTTCCCAATGTTTAGCGCAGAGCTGTGTGTACATGAGCTGTGTGTGTGACGGAGCCCTTCTACTTTGGCCATGCATGCATGGCCATGTCTCCACCTGCAACAATCGTGGCATCCTTGGTGATCACTGTACTTGTGTGTGGAGTCAGTTGACATGAGTTCATGGGGACATGTTCCCTTGTAGGCAGTATGGATGTGGGTAATTGTGGCATCACACACATGTGTTACACCCCTCCTGGGTGTGGACACTGCTGGGAGGACTCTGCACCCACCCCTCCTGGGTCTGGACACTGCTGGGAGGACTCTGCACACACCCCTCCTGTCTCTGGGCACTGCTGGGAGGACTCTGCACCCACCCCTCCTGGGTCTGGGCACTGCTGGGAGGACTCTGCACACACCCCTCCTGGTTCTGGACACTGCTGGGAGGACTCTGCACACACCCCTCCTGTCTCAGGGCACTGCTGGGAGGACTCTGCACACACCCCTCCTGTCTCTGGGCACTGCTGGGAGGTCTCTGCACCCACCCCTCCTGGGTCTGGACACTGCTGGGAGGACTCTGCACACACCCCTCCTGTCTCTGGGCACTGCTGGGAGGACTCACCACCCACCCCTCCTGTCTCTGGGCACTGCTGGGAGGACTCTGCACCCACCCCTCCTGGGTCTGGACACTGCTGGGAGGACTCTGCACACACCCCTCCTGGGTCTGGACACTGCTGGGAGGACTCTGCACACACCCCTCCTGTCTCAGGGCACTGCTGGGAGGTCTCTGCACCCACCCCTCCTGTCTCTGGGCACTGCTGGGAGGACTCACCACCCACCCCTCCTGTCTCAGGGCACTGCTGGGAGGTCTCTGCACCCACCCCTCCTGTGTCTGGGCACTGCTGGGAGGACTCTGCACCCACCCCTCCTGTGTCAGGGCACTGCTGGGAGTGATGGGCACCCACCCCTCCTGTCTCAGGGCACTGCTGGGAGGACTCCACACCCACCACTCCTGTCTCAGGGCACTGCTGGGAGGTCTCTGCACCCACCCCTCCTGTCTCTGGGCACTGCTGGGAGGACTCACCACCCACCCCTCCTGTCTCAGGGCACTGCTGGGAGGTCTCTGCACCCACCCCTCCTGTGTCTGGGCACTGCTGGGAGGACTCTGCACCCACCCCTCCTGTGTCAGGGCACTGCTGGGAGTGATGGGCACCCACCCCTCCTGTCTCAGGGCACTGCTGGGAGGACTCCACACCCACCACTCCTGTCTCAGGGCACTGCTGGGTGGACTCTGCACACACACCTCCGATTTCTGGATATGTGCGCTTGGCACATACACGGTGGGGTTACGCACACTGCATTAGAGGTGAGGGTACGAGTCTACTGACACTGGTGTGGTGGGGGTACGCTCCGTACGTCCGCGGGTGTGGGTACGGGTCGTACTTACACTGTTGGGCAGGGGGGTACGCTCCTTGCATTCGTGGGTGGGGGTTCGAGTCGTACTTACACTGTTGGCATGGGGGTACGCTCCATGCATACGCGGGTGGGGGTACGGGTCGTACTTACACTGTTGGGCAGGGGGGTACGCTCCTTGCATTCGCGGGTGGGGGTACGGGTCGTACTTACACTGTTGGGCTGGGGGGTACGCTCCTTGCATTCGCGGGTGGGGGTACGGGTCGTACTTACACTGTTGGGCTGGGGGTACGCTCCGTACGTCCGCGGGTGGGGGTACGGGTCGTACTTACACTGTTGGGCTGGGGGTACGCTCCGTGCGTCCGCGGGTGGGGGTACGGGTCGTACTTACACTGTTGGGCTGGGGGTACGCTCCGTACGTCCGCGGGTGGGGGTACGGGTCGTACTTACACTGTTGGGCTGGGGGTACGCTCCGTGCGTCCGCGGGTGGGGGTACGGGTCGTACTTACACTGTTGGGCTGGGGGTACGCTCCGTACGTCCGCGGGTGGGGGTACGGGTCGTACTTACACTGTTGGGCTGGGGGTACGCTCCTTGCATACGGGGTGGGGGTAGGGTCCGTACATATCCGTCCCCACGCTATGTGATGTTTGTGCAGGCCGTACCCAGGCCTTTGCCACGTGGGTGCGATCCGTCCCGCCATTGTTGTGGTGACGTGTGTGGGCGTGGTCCGACTCGTACCCACGCTCTTCAGGCGTGGGTACGGGACGTACCTGTCTGGTTGTGTTGCCGGTTCGCGTGGTGACGGACTTCCGTAGTGGCGGTCGCTGGATTATCAGGACACGCCCCCACCCCCTCGTGGTGACCAGGGCATGGGAGTCAGGTATGTCCAGTCCATGTGTAGTGTGTCACTCATGTGGTTGTTTTGTGGCCTGCCCTGGTCGTGCCACCCCCACCCCACCCCACTTTCCCCCCTCCCTTAGTTATTCTGACCTTCTGCGGCGTCTGCGTCGTAACCTGTAGAGGAGGTGTACTGCTATGAGGGCAGGGATGACTCGTAGGTTCGGGTCCATGTCTGTCCGTCGCGTACTGGTACTCCTTGCTCGCGTCGTCCTGTCGCGTACGGGTCCTCCTTGATCGCGTCGTCCTGTCGCGTACGGGTCCTCCTTGGTGGCGTCGTCCTGTGTGTCCGTCACGTACTGGTCCTCCTTGTTCGCGTCGCCGTCTGTCCGTCGCGTACTGGTGGTCCTTGTTCGCGTCGTCCTGATTTCCCGGCAGTTTTTGGCTGCCGCAAAATATTCACCGTGCGGGGTGACGTCGGTGCGAATCGTGATTCCTGGGTCGTGAATGGCTGGCTGCGTGCGTCCCGACGTCAGGTCGGCGCTTTCCCGGATCGCATTGGTAGGTGTTTTTTGTTCGGTCGGTCTTTTTTACGATTCGTACGGTAATGGTGTACCCGTGCGAATCGTAATTCCATGTTTGTATATTTTGAAGACCGGGTACGCGTCGGACGGAGAATATGCTCCGTCCGACGGTTCGTACCCGGTTTTTACCGGATTGTGATCGGCACCATAGTCCTGATGCGACATGGCCTCCATTTTAGGTCGCGACCCCTGCGTTTTGTAAGGAGCTTAGGAACTGCGCTGACTCAGAAGATTTCCAGTGACAGGCACACCTTTGACTTTGAGGCCTGTCACAGGGCGTATTATTGGAAGGATTTCGGTGACAGGCACACCTTCAATGTGCAGCCTGTCAATGCTTTTATTTATGATTTCGGACACAAACTCTGGGCGCTCAACTTCGGTGACGGCACACCGCATGTCATTTCAATCAGCTGTTTTGGCTGCACGCTTGCTGCAGCTGGAGCTTTGCTTATACTGCTCAGCTTAAGTTAGCGACAGCGCATTATTGTAGCTTGAACTTTCAGTGCTTGTTTGCATTTCCTGCTATGTAACTGCTGCTCATTATGACAATGTACGGCCAGCACTTATAGCATGGCAACACGCCAGGCAACTCTTAGTTGCACGTGTTCTACGGTTTAGTAACACGTTTACAGTGGTGCCCGCAGGTGTTGTGTACTGTACAGTGTTACCATGGCAATGAGGGGTTGTCCCCACTATGCACAAACTACACCTTTGATACAGAATGCAGGGAGCCCACCCATGGAATGGAAACACTGGTTCCGCAATTTTGAAAATTATCTGGTTGTCATCGACGCTACAACATGTTCTGCCTAAAGAAAAATGGCGCTTCTGTCAGTCATCCAGGACTTGAAGGGCCACAGATATATGGTCTGTTTGTGAGAGAGTTGAAGGGCGAATTTGGTGCCAAATCTGGAACCTGAACTCCTTGGCTGCCCCTCGGCTCTCCGGCTGAGTTCGGGCTCCTCTCCACGAGTGTGTTTGCTGCGGCTGCTGTTCTAAGGTGGGGGCACAATCTCCTGAAGGGAGACCCCGGATCCATGCGAGCGGCATTGAAACATGAAATATGTTATTGTTTGAAGGGAAGAAGTGCCCTCTTATTAAACTATAGGAAAGCTCTGGAAATGTTTAAAATTGGTCAGAATGGGACGGTTCCCCTCCCAAAGCTCACCTTAAAAAATGTGATTAAAAAATCGACTCCTCGAAGGAAGCCAGAAAAGGGGAATCATGTTGAGAGCTCAGTATGCCCGGAATGAGGTAATATTGGAGAGGAGCATATGTAACAAAACACCACCATATGTACTATGGAACCTTTCCCATGGTGCGCGCAGAACCATTTTATTATTAATGTTGGATCTGCTCCCGTTACGAATCATCGCTGGATCCTGGGGGGCTATCAAAGGCGGCGCTCCAAGGTTTTGAATTCATAGACATTTGGAAACCTGCACCAGCCTCGTGCTACTGGTGGACTCTTGGACCAATGTTCTTCCATGATGACGCCACCACTGTGATTTACTCCTGTCCTTGACTACATTTCATTTTTAACCTTTTCAACCACAGGAAGCGCTTAAAGAATAGCTCGTGAGCACCCAAATGTAGCCTCTGGAGGTAAGAACCGCATACAAGGATTTTATTCTCCACAGAGATGAAAGCTCGGATGTTTAAAAATAGTATAACTTTGTTTTTTGCACAGCGCATTTCAAGGTAACTGAGTTTAGTGGCCAGAAAGGATTAACTGGGCCATATTTACTAACGCTTTAAGCAGCGCAGCGCAGCAAGACAACTTGCTCTACTGCGTAGCATGAAACGGGGGGGATCAGAAATACGCTATATCTATTAAGTTATGGTGCAGTTCTGTTCCCTCCTAGCGATGGCGCACGGTGTGCTGCCTAGTGCCAATACAGACACCCTTGCACCATGGGAAGCCACACATTCCTGCACAAAACAAGCATTTGCAATGCAATAGGTCTCGCATTTACGTAAGTTTGAGCTATTGGCACTGTAAATGACAATGCCTTTTTTTATGATTTGCTTTTTAAAACATAAATAAAAGGCATTGCCATTTCCGATGCCAATAGCTTAAACTTGCATAAATGCAACACCTATTGCATTGCAAAGGCTTGTTTGCTAAGCTGCTGGAATTTCCTTCTTCTCCTTCCCTATCAACGCCCCCTTACGCCCTCGTGAAGCAGGCGCCTCTGGGAAACACTACCTCAGGGATCGCACAGGCATTTTCCTTTTCCAAAGTTACAAACGACGAACATGCAGAGTTGGACATTTTTGCATTTAGGTCACCTACAATTATTACCTTAGGGGAATCCTCCGAATTGAGGAAATATGAATTTTGTGATCAGTTATGTCCCCTATCGTAGACCCCAACGGCTCCATGTGCATGCTATAAGTACATGTATGTTCCCTCCAGTTCCAGTTTTGAAGACGCAAATATATGTGCGTCCACCGTCAACATGTCCTCTTTCAGATCCAAAATGAATGGGTCATATATTCCATTCCTAAGTATGAAAGGCCACCGACTTTATGTGGTTCACTTTCCACATTTTACAGATTCAGGCGAGTAGGCCCAGAATTCTGTCATCAAGCCTTTTCCTGCCTTCTGCCTCTGAAAGCTCCAGTCTGAGCCTGCATCTGTATCCATGAACTTTGTCCTACTCCCTGCGCGGCTAACGGTGCCTGATCCAGCCTGTTGCCTGCCAAAAACTGTATTTCACCTTCAAGATTATCTACTCCGCTCCTCATCCGATGCATTCCTGTCTAGTAGTTTAGGTAAACATTCCTCCAGCTACCGTGCAAAGGGCCAGGCCTCGCTGTCCACATGCAAGTAATTCATAGCCCCGTTACCATGGAATATTCCTACCCCCTCGCATCTCATGTAGACACTTAGACGCTTGTACACGCACTAACAGTCAGTATAGAATAGATTCTATCCTAGAAACCTTTCCTTTTGGATAACACAGTTCTTTAAACATAGGATATTAGATATGATTTGGGATTAGGTTGACATGACCCCCAGACTTCTGTCTCCACATGTAGAGCTAAATGTCAAGTCCCCTTCACCCTCTAGTTGCACGTCAATCACACGTCATGCGGCTGCGCGCGCATCTCTGCCAAATATTTCTGCTGACATTGCAGGATTCTCTTATGGATCCACCCACTTGTGACATCATGTATGATGACGTTTATTAAAATCTTCGTTTTCTAATGCTATCCAATCTATCTTTTGGTCTCCCACCTCCCATTCCTTTTCTTTGAGTTTCTCATAAACACCGGCAGGTAATAGGACTTTTAATATTTTCATAATGTCGGGGTAGGTATACTCTCCCATGAGTAACATGTCTTTTATTTGAATTCTCTCTACCTTTCTCTTCCTCTCTGAGTGCTTTTTCTGTACGTCTATATGATTCTTTACGCCATAATTCAATGGCATCTTTCTGTGACTGTCTGGCTTTCTTTTTCCATAATTCTTCTTCTACTCTCATGATGCAATCTGCATCCCAGGTCCCCGCTGCGGGCCATCTCTGACTCTCTGGTAACTCTTTGGTGTAGTCCACCCATAAATCAAGAAATAATACGGCATCTAGGCCATGCTTATGATACATAAAATATCCTGGAGTGTCCCTAGGTGGGATGGGAACAGCTTCTTCGAGTACACCTTTTCTAGTTTTGATCTGTCTTAGTTTCGAAAAGAGCGGCATTTTTAGACCTTATTACTAGAACACACTTTATACAGGAAACACAATAATGAACAGTCGTTCACACCACAATATATAGAACGTATTTAAAACATTTAACACTTAACAGTTTTACGAACAATGATAACTAATAGAAAACTAGTTACTGACATAATACTGACACTAGATAATACTTATTTATACTTATTTATATGCAAAACATACTATATATACTGCTAAACAGTACAGATACACTGCTGAAACAGTGCAGACCGGATTTGTGTACCCAAACCCGTCTTGACCGGCACAGACTATGTGCACGTTAAATGCCTCCCCGGTAATGGTACTCACCGGGTAGCTCGGAACGGAAGGCCTCGGAACGGAACTGAAACTGGACCGGACTGGACTCGACTCGATTGGACTCGGAACTTCGGAACCTGGTGGGCCTCTGTATACCTCGGATCTTGCTCTCTCAGCTAGGCTCTGGTCGGGATACTTCGCACTTCTCACCGCCTCGTCTGGGTGTTGATCGCAGCCTCAGTCGTCCCCGCTTGGCCGGAGGGAGATACAGGAAATCCTGCAGGTACGCGTTTTTGTCCGTTCAGCTGTGGCAGGAGACCGGGCCTGCAACGCACCACCGGCGCGTGAGATGAGAAAGTGTCCCTGTTCGGGCGCCAATTTATGTGGTAAATATTTCATTACCGGTACTATTTTTTATGCGGTAAAGTCTATTAAGAATAACTCAGTAAATATAAGAGGCAGAATCCGTGGTATTAGAGGTTTTAAAAGGCTTTATTCCTATACAAAGGAATACAATTCGAATTGCAGGCTTTCTATTCCATCACCACGAAAGTTCAGGAAGGAAGGGCATACATTATTGACAGATAATTGGTTTTATAGGAAATGCATTACAGTGAAACAGATGCAAGAGGCGTAACAGCTGATAGTACAGATAAAAGGTGCATACGTAACTAATAGAGGCGGATATATGGGCGTAATTTAATAAACGTCATCATACATGATGTCACAAGTGGGTGGATCCATAAGAGAATCCTGCAATGTCAGCAGAAATATTTGGCAGAGATGCGCGCGCAGCCGCATGACGTGTGATTGACGTGCAACTAGAGGGTGAAGGGGACTTGACATTTAGCTCTACATGTGGAGACAGAAGTCTGGGGGTCATGTCAACCTAATCCCAAATCATATCTAATATCCTATGTTTAAAGAACTGTGTTATCCAAAAGGAAAGGTTTCTAGGATAGAATCTATTCTATACTGACTGTTAGTGCGTGTACAAGCGTCTAAGTGTCTACATGAGATGCGAGGGGGTAGGAATATTCCATGGTAACGGGGCTATGAATTACTTGCATGTGGACAGCGAGGCCTGGCCCTTTGCACGGTAGCTGGAGGAATGTTTACCTAAACTACTAGACAGGAATGCATCGGATGAGGAGCGGAGTACACAGGCTGCTCCCCTCACACACAGGGAGTCTGGCCATACACTCCTCTGCTCTTGTGAGCTTCTAATTGTTTTTAAAAAAGCTTCGTTTTTATTTTCCACAACCTTAACTGTGTTCTTACTAGAATTTTAATTTTGGTAATTTGTTCTCTGCTCTTACTTGTGGGGGCTTGGGGGCATCTCAGAGCGGTTCTTTGGGCCTCTGTTGTCACGTCGGGCTGACCACTGGCTTTGCCGACTGCGGCCGCCATCTTGGGTAGGCTTTCAGACGGGTAGCGGTCTAGTGCGAGGGCGTCTCCTGCCCCTCGCGCTATAAATCGGGCTCATTAGTCTGCCCGCGTTACCTACACAGGCTGCTCCCCTCACACACAGGGAGTCTGGCCATACACTCCTCTGCTCTTGTGAGCTTCTAATTGTTTTTAAAAAAGCTTCGTTTTTATTTTCCACAACCTTAACTGTGTTCTTACTAGAATTTTAATTTTGGTAATTTGTTCTCTGCTCTTACTTGTGGGGGCTTGGGGGCATCTCAGAGCGGTTCTTTGGGCCTCTGTTGTCACGTCGGGCTGACCACTGGCTTTGCCGACTGCGGCCGCCATCTTGGGTAGGCTTTCAGACGGGTAGCGGTCTAGTGCGAGGGCGTCTCCTGCACCTCGCGCTTCATAAATGGCGACCATTCGTCGCCCGCGCAGCGGGCGGGCGCAGCGGGCGCGCCGATGGCGCGCCGGAGGCGCTCCAGAGGCAAGCCCGTCTGTGCCCGTCCGGGCCAGGACGGACCTAGGGCCAGAGACCCTGCCCGTGTCTGAAGCCACTCCCATCATATACACGAAAGAGGAATTAGTCCTTTTAAAGCCATCAAACTCGCGTTACTGTCATCATGGATTAGGAGCTGATGCCCTGTTCATGCCATGTGTCTATTGTCCATTTAAGGACCAGGCTGGGGGAAACAAAGCTCCTACTAAAGACCCCCTTAGGTTAGGGCTTCTGAATTGTAGGTCCCTGCCTAAACACGCACTACAAATCCTACATTTGATTGAAGACACTAACTTAGACATCCTGTTTCTTACTGAAACATGGACGTCAGCTGACTCTGATTCTGATTTAGTCAGTGTCCTTCCATCTGGCTATCTCATTCAGTCCCTCCATAGACCATTGGGAAAGGGAGGTGGCTTAGCTATAATTCACAGGGAGAAGCTGTCTTGCAGAATAGATAAAGGGCCCATCCAAGATGCAGAAAGCTGTTATTTTCGGATCCAGTCATCGCCGAATCATTCCCTTTCGGGCATTTTGGTTTATCGCCCCCCGGGGACAATAAAACAGTTTTCCTCCTCCATTCTGGACCACGTTCCCGTCTTAGCCGTATCCTCTCCCAATTTCATTCTACTGGGGGATCTGAATCTTCATTTTGACCTACAGGAGGATAAAATAGCATCTGACCTGAGATCGGAACTTATGACAGCTAACCTCAGGCTCCACAATCGAGAACCTACACATGTGAAGGGACACTTGTTAGACTGTGTGTTCTCCAATATCTCACATCTTCAGACGAGCCCTCCTCTCCCTATGCCCTGGTCGGATCACTTCCTGGTGCCGTTTGAATTGAACTTTATGAGGGACCCTCCTCCTCCCCCCGGTCCTAGGGCACCCCGTACTTTTAAGAGAATTTGGTCACGACTATCAACTGAGAATCTCTCCCTTATTCTTGAACAATCAGTCCCCCCATCTGGATGCGATCCCCTGGTAGCCGATGTTGCTTTCCATGACTGGCTCCGCCAAGCATTAGATATTGAACTACCTCTCAAAGCCATCTCCAATAAAAGGAGCCGCCCCAAGTCCTCCTGGTACACCCCTGAACTGGGATGTATGAGAAAGAAATGTAAAAAGCTGGAGCGAGAATGGCGGAAGAACTGGGCGACCACCAAAAAAGATAACTATCGTGAAGCCATGAGAGCATACAAGGTGGCTTGCAATCTGACCAAAGCCGCCCATTTTGAGGAAAGAATCAGAATGGCAGGTAACTCTTCTAGAGAAACTTATCAGATCCTTAAAGAGCTTCTCACTGTCCCTACTCCCCCGGTAACCCATGAGGTAAATTCTGATAAATGCAATCAACTGGCCCAGTTTTTTGATGTCAAAATACAGAACATCTTAGCCAGCCTTCCTCTGAGTACAGGTAGGGTAGACAAAGCAGTTCCAGAGGCTGAAAAGGTGTTTGATAGCTTCCCCTCCATCTCAAAGGAGGCTTTTTGTGAGGAGCTTTCAGCCCTGAAGAGCGGCTCCCCTTCGGACCCCATGCCCATTCGGATCCTCAAGCAATTTACGAACATCATTGCAGGCCCAGCTATCGACCTGCTGAATGCCTCATTCACCCACGGCATTGTCCCACCTAGCTGGAAGCAAGCCATTGTCAAGGCCCTTCTGAAAAAGCCAGGCCTTGATCCGGCCGATTTGGCGAATTACCGTCCCATCTCGCTTCTGCCCGGGCTGAATAAGATCGCCGAGAAGTTTGCCAACCGCCACCTTTCGCATTTCCTGGAATCTAATGATCTACTGGGTCGTACTCAGACGGGCTTTCGGCCTGGCCAGGGAACCGATTCGGCCTTGATTTCAATGGTGGAGGAAGGCAGATGCATCTTGGATTCGGGAGGATCCGCTGCGGTGGTCCTCCTGGATCTAAGCGCTGCATTTGATACGTTGATCATAATATCCTGATCAACCGTTTGGGGAAGATTGGAGTGAGAGGGTCGGCCCTCAAATGGCTCACGTCGTACTTGAGTGGCCGGACTTATCAGGTCTGCGAAGGCAATTTTCGATCTCTGCCTACCCCCCTTCAGTGTGGAGTACCGCAGGGCTCCTCACTGAGCCCTACGCTTTTTAACATCTACATGGCCCCACTGGAGGAGGTGGTTTCACCCTTCGGGGTGAAAATCGCAACCTACGCAGACGACACTCAATTGATTGTCTCGCTGTCCCTCTCGGAAAGCCAGGGGGAAAAGTTCGCATCATGTCTTGTTAACATCATGTCATGGATGTCGGAGTCCCGGCTCAAACTAAATGGGACGAAAACGGAGCTGATGCTTCTTGGCAATCTATGTTCAACACTCCCCAAATCCATGTGGCCGGACAGTCTAGGTGCCCCCCCAGTTCCCAAAGAAGCAATAAAAAGTTTGGGGGTTTGGCTTGAACCTGAACTGTCAATGACCACTCAAGCTAAACGAGTGGCAGGGACCTGCTATGGACTGCTCAGGTCAGTACGGAAGATCCTCCCGCTACTCCCGGAAAACTCCCGGAAACTTCTGGTTCAAGGATTAGTCATGTCAAGGCTGGATTATAGCAATGCCTTATTTCTTGGCTCACCAGAATCCACCCTGAATGTGCTCCAAAGAGCTCAGAATGCGGCTGCAAGAATGCTCACTGGTACTGCCAAAAGATCATCAGCTAAGCCTGCTCTCAAGGCCTTGCATTGGCTTCCAATCCGAGCTCGCATAAAATTTAAATCCCTTTGCATCGTGTTCAAAGCTTTGCAAGGATCAGGCCCTCCAATCCTTAGAGACCTGGTGCGCCCTTACAAACCTACGCGACCCCTTCGCTCGGATGATGGTAATTTTGTGGTGATACCCAGAGCCAAAAAGGTGAAGTCCGGCGGTCGCCGGTTCTCTATTAATGCAGGCCAACTATGGAATGCTCTGCCGACGGCCCTGCGGAAAGAACCCAATCTAGTGCGTTTCCGCAAGGCACTGAAAACTTATCTCTTCCCCCGTTAGGCTTTGCTTCAGTTGTGTTTGGGTGGTGGTCCTGTGTTTTGTTTCAGCGCTGGGACGCTCAAGGGCAGCCATGCGCTTTACAAATCTCTTTTCATTTCATTTCATTTCATTTCATTTCATTTCAAGAAAGGGCCCGAGCTGCAGGAGCAGGGCTTGGGGAAAAGACTACAGCACTAGCAGGGCTACTAGTGCAGGTACTGCCACGTTTATTAACTACGAAAAAGGAAGACTGGGGTGCAATATCAGCCTGTAAACAAAAGCCAGATGAAGACACTAGTGATTTCTATTCCCGATTTGAAAAATGTTTTGGTATAAATAGTGGCATAAAAGCCAGTAGCGAGTCATATCCACATCTGTTTGTGACAAAATTAGTTGAAAATTCTCTGCTGCAAATCAAGAATAGAGTATTGAAATTCGAAAGTACCTGGCAAGGTAATACCCCATCACAGATGTTACAGATGTTACAATATCACCACAATAGAATTAGAGAAGAACAAGAACATGAACAAAGACGTATGAAAGATACAAAAATGAAAATGCTTGTTGATCAGACAGTTCCAGCCGATGGTCATCAAAGGGGTGATTCCGCAGGTCCAACGAAAGGGACATGCAACTATTGTAAACAACAAGGTCATTATATACACGATTGTCCAGTCCTGAAACATAATATTGCCACAGGTAGAACCCAGGAGAGACCACGTCCACCTAGACAGGATCAGAATCAACAACAAATCCCTCAGCATGCACAACCTAGGTTAGCTCCGCAACAATTAGCTCCGCAACAGGCAGCTCCACAACAGATCGTAGCACCACCACAAGCGCAGCCTATTGCTGCAACACAAGCAACGACACAACAGATGTATCAGTATGCACAAGCAGATTATCCCGATTATCAGCGATACACATGAAATAGCCTAGAGAGGGAAGTTGGCTTACCCCTTATAGAGGTTCCTGTAGACCAAGAGGGACCTTATGTACATAGTGAACTATTAGGGGAAGACAGAAAGTTGTTACTTGATACAGGGGCAAGCAGAACAACTATAAGACGCAGTGAAGTTCCAGGGGCACCCCTCTCAGGCTCACAGAATATTTCCCTTGGATTCTCAGGAAAACCTATAATCAATGACGTAACACAACCTCTTCCACTTACGGTCGGTCCATTGACACGTACTACAGATTTATTGCTTACTAAATCATGTCCAGAAAACTTGTTAGGTATAAAAACATTGAAAGCTCTAGGAGCCATAATATGTTGTTCTCCGGAAGGAGTACGACTATTTTTACGTGACTTTAAAGGTCACTACGTGTCCAGAGACATGGATCACCGACTGCAGAATTTACCTACACATTTATGGGCACAAGGCCCCACTGATGTTGGTTGCATGAATATTACACCATATCGAGTTACACTGAAAACAGGAGTGGTACTACCACGAATGCGACAATACAAGTTACCACCAGATGCTGTTGTGGCTTTACTGCAAATCATTGACGAGCTCATTGCACAAGGAGTGGTTGTCGAAACCGACTCCAATGTATGTAATTCCCCGATAATTCCGATTCTTAAAAGAACGGATCCAAAAGCACCACCAGTATATCGATTAGTTATTGATCTGCGCGAATTAAATAAATGTATTGTACCACAATACCCTGTGGTCCCAGATATCTCTTCATTACTCACAGCTATTGACTCAGAAGCAACGTTCTTCACTGTAATTGATCTCAAGAATGCTTTCTTTAGTGTCCCAATAGATCCG
The DNA here is from genome assembly GCF_964204655.1 of Triturus cristatus. Taxonomy (NCBI): domain Eukaryota; kingdom Metazoa; phylum Chordata; class Amphibia; order Caudata; family Salamandridae; genus Triturus; species Triturus cristatus. Next base: position 8,486,105 of record NC_140592.1, read on the forward strand.
GAAAGCCAATATCTGTTCGGATTCAGTTTAAACGGACGAAGTTTTAAATTCACACGCGCACCTCAAGGATTTACAGAAAGCCCCAGCATCTATAGCCAAGCACTGAAACGAGAACTTGACAGTATCCACATGCCAGTTAACACTGCCTTGCTTCAGTATGTCGATGATCTGCTGATCACCGCCCGAAGCGAACCTGAATGTGAAACAGCGTCACTGACGGTTTTGAAATTTCTGGCTGACAAGGGGCACAAGGTGTCCCCTTCTAAGCTGCAATTCTGTGTCCAGCGAGTTGTTTACCTTGGGCACTCGCTGTCCAAGGAGGGAAGGCAGCTTACACCCGACCGCATCCAGTTAATTGCTAACATGCCGCCACCCAAGACACAAAAGGAGGTGCGGGCTTTTATAGGCCTCACTTCATACTGTAGGCAGTGGATCCCTCAATATGCATTTCTAGCAAAACCACTCATCCAGTTGACAACACAGGAGGCAGCCACATCGACTGTCCTCCCTTGGACTCAAGAACATACACACGCCTTTGAAAGCTTAAAGAAAGCTTTATGCCAAGCACCTGTTTTAGCAACACCATGTTACAGTAAACAGTTTACACTTTTTGTTACAGAACGCGAAGGTACTGCCTTGTCAGTGCTCACTCAGGAACAAGCAGGATCACACAAACCATGTGCTTATTTCTCTAGTACATTAGATCCAGTAGCTCAGGCACTTCCTGCGTGCCTGAAATCGGTGGCAGCAACAGCTTTAGCAATCAGACAAAGCGATGCCATAGTGTTAGGACACCAATTGACAGTACAAGTACCACACGCAGTAGAGGTTCTCTTGAACCGCACACAAACACAACACTTGACTATAGCGAGACTCACCGGTTACGAATTAACATTGTTTCAGCCACATATAGAAATCAGACGTTGTAATACGTTAAATCCTGCCACACTGTTACCAGTAGGCGGAACAGATCCATTGGCACATGACTGTGTCGAAGTCATTACTATCACGATGAAACCCAGACAAGACTTGACAGATATCCCTTTGTCAGATCCAGACTTGACATTGTATGTAGACGGGTCATGTATGAGAACAAGTACAGGAGAGTTAGTGGCCGCTTACGCAGTCACAACAGACACTGAATTCATTGAAACAAATTGTATTAACACTTTGTCAGCTCAAGCAGCAGAGCTCATCGCTCTGACACAAGCCTGTATTCAAGCCAAAAATAAGAAAGTCAACATATACACAGATTCACGTTATGCATTCGGAGTCGTCCATGACTTCGGCGTACTATGGCGAGAGAGAGGTTATTTAACTTCTCACGGTGCCCACATCCAACACGGACCCCTAATTCAAGCCCTATTAGACGCGATTCATCTACCTACTGCAATATCGATTATGAAATGCAAAGCCCACACAAAAGTTACCGACATCATTTCTCAGGGTAATGACCTAGCTGACAGAACAGCTAAACAGACTGCTCAGAATCAGACTCACACAACTGACACGACAAAGACAATAGTTCCGACACAACACATTGCATGACAGTTAAGGATCCCGCCCTTGATGTAATTGACATACAGACACATGCTACACCAGAAGAAATAAAGAAATGGACTGAATTAGGAGGGATCCAAACGGATCAAGGATGGATGACGAAGGAAAAATCTATATGGTTTCTTCCCGACTCAATGGTTCAAGTCATCATTAACACTATACATAGTCCAGCGCACCTAGGAGAAAAAGCTATGCTAGACAGCATTCAACACATTTGGTTCAACAAACACTTGCGAGCAGCAGCTAAACAAAAAGTTCGTACCTGTATGATATGTTGTCAGTTTAATCCAGGTAAAAGCATCCCCGTAGAGCAGGGTGGATTTCAATCTCCCGATCATGCTTTTGAAGTCCTCCAGATGGATTATATCCAGATGGAACGATGTCGAGGATTCAAATATGTTCTCGTAGTTGTCTGTGCTCTTTCCCGCTGGACAGAAGCATACCCGGTTTCAGATTACACTGCCCCGACTACTGCCAAACAGTTAGTTCGAGAATTCTTCCCACGGTACGGTTTACCACGTGTTGTCTACTCAGATAACGGCCAGCCGTTCTCATCCGAATTAATGAAACACGTTTCCCTTTTGTTAGGCTACCAATGGAAATTCCACTGTGTCCGACATCCCGAGGCGGCAGGTCTCGTGGAACGCCATAATCAAACTCTGAAAATTAGATTGTCCAAAATATGTAGAGAAAAAGGTGTCGATTGGATAGTAGCCTTACCAGTTGCGCTCTTTTACATGAGAATGGTAGCACATTCTCGAACAGGGCTATCCCCGTACGAGGTGATCTTCGGTAGACCACCAAATATGTGGGGGACGCCTATACCTCGCAAAATCACTGATGTTGACTGTAATATGCTGACAGATTACCTGGCTTCCTTGATGTCTGCACTACAATCTTGTCGTTCACAGGTAGCCGCAGCTTTTCCCGATAATACTGAGGTGAAGCCCCATGACGTGGTTCCTGGCGACCTGGTTTTGGTCAGGAATTTTGACCGAAAGACCCAACTGGAGCCTAGATGGACATCGCCAAAATTGGTTCTACTAACTACAAGGACAGCCGTGAAGATTGAAGGACGCAAAGGGTGGTTGCACTCGAGTCATATCAAGAAATTTTATGGACTACCATCTAGTGTGAACGTTCAGCCCTGCATTCCCTCACAGACAGACTCAAAGCTCCCCTTGGCTGAATTAACAAACTCTGAACTTTACAAACTAAAATTAAGGTCTAGTAAGTCAGACAATTTGATTGTTTAAGTCCTCTCCAAGGTGAATCGGTTGAATTTGTCTCTGACATGTATCCTCTAGACCGGAATAGAGAAAGAAATCATCAGATGCAGCTCAAGAAGCATGCGTATTGTAAATCATTTCATAGTCACTGCACAGTAACATTATTAATTTTGTTTTTTCTAAGTCTTCTGATCATCATTGTCAGCATACTATTGCACATGTATTACCCTATTCTTAAGCGTGTTTACAATGTAACTGCAGAACATTCTTTTAGCGAATTACCTCCGCATGAGTTGTCCTATAGATTTGCGCTGCGCAACAACACATTCATTAGTATGTTACATCATTCCCATCAGACCAGCAATGCCACAAATTGTTGGATATGTGGCCGACTCCCTCCCTATCAGAACTATAAGGGAGTTTTGCCCCTCTTTCCATATCCGTTCACACACAATGGCTCCTGTGGAGCATGGTTTAGTTTGATTAATTCCCTAGATTCAAATTCCGCAGTTTATCAAGACAACTGGGTATGGGGAAACCTGAACCTAGTTTTGCTTAAAGTCTGCTACCCTAACAAGGAGGGACTTCCCAAAAGAACAGGAACTGATCTAGAAAATGAAGTATATGGATTAGGTAACTTTACACTTAACCTCATGATCCTGAACGTTGAATCCGAAGCTACACCAATCTTGCCCGCCATGTCAGTATTCCCAGTAAAAGGGGAATTATGTGTAAGAAAGAATGGTTCCATACACATGGGCCATAGTAAATGCACCACTGTAATAAAATTCAGTGACCAAGGCAAGTCTACATTTAGAGCTTCTCGTCATTCCTACTTCATATGTGGCCAGACTGCATATATACGTCTACCTCTAGATTGGGATGGTACCTGTTACATAGCATTCCTTCTGCCACCTGTTTTCCTAGCTCCTCCTGATTATCATAGAAATACCCATTTAGTACACAATAGACAGCAGAGAGATCTCCCAATTGTCGATTACACTGAAACAGCATGGGAAAAATACACAGATTTCAATAAAGGTTTCTTTCCCTATATAGGTACAGTCACTAATAGTAAGCTGATACGTAGATTAACCAGAACCCTTGAAGCAGTAGTGAACGAAACTATTTCCGCCTTAGGCAATTTAACAGAAGAGCAGTCTGCTATGCGGATTGTTGTGCTTCAAAATCGTCTTGTCCTTGACGTCATCCTGGCCGATAGGGGCGGAGCTTGTAGGGTCATCGGATCAAGTTGCTGCATTTTCATACCAGAAAATTCGCCGTCAGTATATAAAGCCATAACTCGCCTTCATAAGATTGTAAGCCAGATACACCAGAGTCCAGGCACCTGGACTTGGTCCGGTTGGTTCTGGGGCGTGTTGTCAGCCTGGGGATGGAGAATCCTATCCTTCCTAGGTATTGGCTTTCTCATACTATTCAGTTGCTGCTTATGTCTACAATGTGGGCCAGCGATTTGTGGTCTGTGTGCCACATCGTGTATCCCACATCCAAGTTTTCGTTCAAGATCCCAGAAGAAGAAAGAAGAACAAATGATGCTATATGAACAGATCGATGGATTGATGAAGATCGATATCTCCTGAGGGTCCGTAGGGGACAAGGAGGGAATGAGGAAATATGAATTTTGTGATCAGTTATGTCCCCTATCGTAGACCCCAACGGCTCCATGTGCATGCTATAAGTACATGTATGTTCCCTCCAGTTCCAGTTTTGAAGACGCAAATATATGTGCGTCCACCGTCAACATGTCCTCTTTCAGATCCGCCATGAATGGGTCAGATATTCCATTCCTAAGTATGAAAGGCCACCGACTTTATGTGGTTCACTTTCCACATTTTACAGATTCAGGCGAGTAGGCCCAGAATTCTGTCATCAAGCCTTTTCCTGCCTTCTGCCTCTGAAAGCTCCAGTCTGAGCCTGCATCTGTATCCATGAACTTTGTCCTACTCCCTGCGCGGCTAACGGTGCCTGATCCAGCCTGTTGCCTGCCAAAAACTGTATTTCACCTTCAAGATTATCTACTCCGCTCCTCATCCGATGCATTCCTGTCTAGTAGTTTAGGTAAACATTCCTCCAGCTACCGTGCAAAGGGCCAGGCCTCGCTGTCCTCATGCAAGTAATTCATAGCCCCGTTACCATGGAATATTCCTACCCCCTCGCATCTCATGTAGACACTTAGACGCTTGTACACGCACTAACAGTCAGTATAGAATAGATTCTATCCTAGAAACCTTTCCTTTTGGATAACACAGTTCTTTAAACATAGGATATTAGATATGATTTGGGATTAGGTTGACATGACCCCCAGACTTCTGTCTCCACATGTAGAGCTAAATGTCAAGTCCCCTTCACCCTCTAGTTGCACGTCAATCACACGTCATGCGGCTGCGCGCATCTCTGCCAAATATTTCTGCTGACATTGCAGGATTCTCTTATGGATCCACCCACTTGTGACATCATGTATGATGACGTTTATTAAATTACGCCCATATATCCGCCTCTATTAGTTACGTATGCACCTTTTATCTGTACTATCAGCTGTTACGCCTCTTGCATCTGTTTCACTGTAATGCATTTCCTATAAAACCAATTATCTGTCAATAATGTATGCCCTTCCTTCCTGAACTTTCGTGGTGATGGAATAGAAAGCCTGCAATTCGAATTGTATTCCTTTGTATAGGAATAAAGCCTTTTAAAACCTCTAATACCACGGATTCTGCCTCTTATATTTACTGAGTTATTCTTAATAGACTTTACCGCATAAAAAATAGTACCGGTAATGAAATATTTACCACAGAATTACTAATGTCACGGATAAACATGAAGATTGAGCTTACTAGATAATCATACATTTTGCCCGGTGGGATATAGATTATTGTACAAACGAGCACGGCATGCTGTTGTCGTGCTCGTGTTTGATGTAGTCTTGAGCGTAAACCTTGCTTCAGGCTCGTGTCCATTTTCATAGAATGTCGTCATCCGTCACATAATGCATTGGAGGTTGGTGTTAACGGTGGGGCACGTGGAGCTTCATTTGTATTGGGGGGTAAGATATATATATATGGTGGTAATGACAGCTGTTGTTATTACTGTCTTGGACTTACCGCTGTCAACACGTCGCGCTGGAAATAAACGTTTGAATGTTTACAATTAACGGACTCTTCCTTATTAGTGACAACCTAGATCCTACATAGAGGTTAGCTATCAGAAAACAAGTATTAACATTTTCCACAAGGGAGCAGCAGTCTCTAGTCATTAAATCAGTGTCCGTTCTGTTGGAAACCTCTGTACTATTTGGAAAGATGTTCCCGCACTACTGAATACGCTAAAATGCCAAAGGACATGAGATTGTCATTTTATATAAACCACAAATAATAAATCAAGCAGTGCAATTTGACAATGCACTACGTTAATGCATGAATTAAAGACTTAATATAAAAATAAAAAACAAATACAGTATAATGTGTTCTCAGAGTGTGTAATATATTTAGGAGTCCATAGTTGTGTGTTCGTTTTGTACTTCAAACATTATTAAATCAAATTATAAAGGGTTTTTGTTTAGCTTCACATCCAACCACTTTGTGGCGATATGGTGCTGTGAATTCCAAGTGTGAACCAAAATTAAAGCGTGTGAGAGACAGCAAGAGAAGGAAAAATATAGGAAAACACAAAGTCAAAGAGGGACATGGAGCGATGGTGAGAGACAGCGAGTGAGATGGACAGCAAGAGAAGGAAAAATACAGGAAGAGATAGACAAAGTCAGAACAAGAACAAGCGGCGCGAAACTGAAAGTGATCGCAATCGCGATAAAACATCAAAGCGGCCGAGCGGCCGCGAAAGTGAAAGACTACGAGTGCTTTCAGGCTGCCAAATGGTGCGCGCGCCCGGCACACATGCACAGTAGTTGGCGGCCTGAAAGCACTCGTTTGCACTTCCAAAAGTGCTTACTATAAGTCTCGCCAGAGCAGCGCTAAAGCGCTGTCTCAGGCGAGACCTTAACAACCCTCTGAGGCTGATTACTCTTTCCGTACCGCCTGGAGAAACTCTTTCTCCTTCCTGCGTAGAGAGAGCTCTTTCCCTGACTGCTCAGAGAGAGAGCTCTTTTTGTACTGCAAGGAGAGAGCTCTTTCCCTGACTGCTCAGAGAGAGAGCTCTTTTCCCTGAATGTGAGGAGTGAACTCTTTCCTTACTGCTCAGAGAGAGCTCTTTCCTTATTGCAAGGAGAGAACTCTTTCCGTGACGGTACGGAGAGAGCTATTTTCCTGGCTGCATGGAGAGAGCTTTTTCCTTACCGCATGGAGAGAGAGCTCTTTCCTTACTGCACAGACAGAGCTTTTTCCCTGACTGCCAGAAAATAGTTCCTTCCCTGACTGCGAGGAGTGAACTCTCTCCTTTCTGCACAAAGAAAGCTCTTTCCTTTCCGCACAGAGACAGTTCTTTCCTTACTGCACGGAGAGAGCTCTTTCCCTCACTGCACGGACAGAGCTCTTTTCCTTACTGCCAGAAGAGAGTTCTTTCCCTAACTCCGAGGAGTGAACTCTCTCCTTTCTTTAGGGAGGGAGCTCTTTTCCAACTGCATGGAGAGAGCTCTTTCCCTCACTGCACGGACAGAGCTCTTTTCCCACTGCATTGGAGAGAGCTCTTTTCCCACTGCATGGAGAGAGCTCTTTCTCTGACTGCCAGAAGGGAGTTCTTTCCCTGACTCCAAGGACTGAACTCTTTCCTTTCTTCAGGGAGAGAGCTCTTTTCCCACTGCATGGAGAGAGCTCTTTCCCTTACTGCCAGAAGAGAGTTCTTTCCCTGACTCCGAGGAGTGAATTCTTTCCTTTCTTCAGGGAGAGAGCTCTTTTCCCACTGCATGGAGAGAGCTCTTTCCCTTACTGCCAGAAGAGAGTTCTTTCCCTGACTCCGAGGAGTGAACTCTTTCCTTTCTTCACGGAGAGAGCTCTTTCCTTACTGCCAGAAGAGAGTTCTTTCCCTGACTCTGAGGGGCAGATTTACGTTCCCTGGCGCATCCCTACAAATCAGCAGGGATGCGCCAGGGAAGAGGCGTCACGCAAGTTTGCCCTTGCGCCACCCCAGATGCACCGCATTTACAATGCGGTGCATCGTGGCGCAAGGACAAGCAGATGCATGACGCATCTGCCGGCGTAAGGTTGGCGCAGTGCTGAAGTTGTGTCTCAAGAGCGACGCAACTCCAGCACTGTTCCAACCTGCCCTATCCCTAACATTGTGCGTCACGCCTTACGCCTGCTTGAAGCCGGCGTAAGGATTTGACGCACCCGCGTCAGAAAAGTGACTGCGTGAAATCTTGTAGATTTCACTGCGTCACTTTTCCGAGGCTTTTTCCGACGTAACGCCCACCCTGCATACATTAAAACTGACGCGGGTTTAATGTGGCGCAGGGCTTTACAACGTGACGCATCTCCCTAGATGCGTCACGTTGTAAATCTGTCACAGCATGGCGCTAGCTTTGCGCCACCGCTGCGTCTCAAAAGTGACGCAACGGCGGCGCAAAAGTGGCGCACGGGGCTTGTAAATCTGCCCCACAGGATTTAACTCTTTCCTTTCTTCAGGGAGAGAGCTCTTTTCCCACTGCACGGACAGAGCTCTTTCCCAGACTGCCAGAAGAGAGTTCTTTCCCTGACTCCGAGGAGGGAACTCTCTCCTTTCTTCAGGGAGAGAGCTCTTTTCCCACTGCACGGACAGAGCTCTTTCCCAGACTGCCAGAAGAGAGTTCTTTCCCTGACTCCAGGGAGGGAACTCTCTCCTTTCTTCAGGGAGAGAGCTCTTTTCCCACTGCACGGAGAGAGCTCTTTTCCCACTGCATGGAGAGAGCTCTTTTCCTGACTGCCAGAAGAGAGTTCTTTCCCTGACTCCGAGGAGAGAACTCTCTCCTTTCTTCAGGGAGAGATCTCTTTTCCCACTGCACGGACAGAGCTCTTTCCCAGACTGCCAGAAGAGAGTTCTTTCCCTGACTCCGAGGAGGGAACTCTCTCCTTTCTTCAGGGAGAGAGCTCTTTTCCCACTGCATGGAGAGAGCTATTTCCCTGACTGCTAGAAGAGAGTTCTTTCCCTGACTCCGAGGAGGGAACTCTCTCCTTTCTTCAGGGAGAGAGCTCTTTTCCCACTGCACGGAGAGAGCTCTTTTCCCACTGCATGGAGAGAGCTCTTTTCCTGACGGCCAGAAGAGAGTTCTTTCCCTGACTCCGAGGAGTGAACTCTTTCCTTTCTTCAGGGAGAGAGCTCTTTTCCCACTGCACGGACAGAGCTCTTTCCCAGACTGCCAGAAGAGAGTTCTTTCCCTGACTCCGAGGAGGGAACTCTCTCCTTTCTTCAGGGAGAGAGCTCTTTTCCCACTGCACGGACAGAGCTCTTTCCCAGACTGCCAGAAGAGAGTTCTTTCCCTGACTCCAGGGAGGGAACTCTCTCCTTTCTTCAGGGAGAGAGCTCTTTTCCCACTGCACGGAGAGAGCTCTTTTCCCACTGCATGGAGAGAGCTCTTTTCCTGACTTCCAGAAGAGAGTTCTTTCCCTGACTCCGAGGAGTGAACTCTCTCCTTTCTTCAGGGAGAGAGCTCTTTTCCCACTGCACGGAGAGAGCTCTTTCCCTGACTGCCAGAAGAGAGTTCTTTCCCTGACTCCGAGGAGGGAACTCTCTCCTTTCTTCAGGGAGAGAGCTCTTTTCCCACTGCATGGAGAGAGCTCTTTCCCTGACTGCCAGAAGAGAGTTCTTTCCCTGACTCCGAGGAGTGAACTCTTTCCTTTCTTCAGGGAGAGAGCTCTTTCCCTCACTGCATGGACAGAGCTCTTTCACAGACTGCCAGAAGAGAGTTCTTTACCTGACTCCGAGGAGTGAACTCTTTCCTTTCTTCAGGGAGAGAGCTCTTTTCCCACTGCATGGAGAGAGATCTTTCCCTTACTGACAGAAGAGAGTTCTTTCCCTAACTCCGAGGAGTGAACTTTTTCCTTTCTTCAGGGAGAGAGGTCTTTTCCCACTGCGTGGAGAGAGCTCTTTCCCTGACTGCCAGAAGAGAGTTCTTTCCCTGACTCCGAGGAGTGAACTCTTTCCTTTCTTCAGGGAGAGAGGTATTTTCCCACTGCATGGAGAGAGCTCTTTCCCTTACTGCCAGAAGAGAGTTCTTTCCCTGATTCCGAGGAGTGAACTCTCTCCTTTCTTCAGGGAGAGAGCTCTTTTCCTGACTGCTAGAAGAGAGTTCTTTCCCTGACTCAGAGGAGTGAACTCTCTCCTTTCTTCAGGAAGAGAGCTCTTTTCCCACTGCACGGAGAGAGCTCTTTTCCCACTGCATGGAGAGAGCTCTTTTCCTGACTGCCAGAAGAGAGTTCTTTCCCTGACTCCGAGGAGTGAACTCTCTCCTTTCTTCAGGGAGAGAGCTCTTTTCCCACTGCACGGACAGAGCTCTTTCCCAGACTGCCAGAAGAGAGTTCTTTCCCTGACTCCGAGGAGGGAACTCTCTCCTTTCTTTAGGGAGAGAGCTCTTTTCCCACTGCATGGAGAGAGCTATTTCCCAGACTGCTAGAAGAGAGTTCTTTCCCTGACTCCGAGGAGGGAACTCTCTCCTTTCTTCAGGGAGAGAGCTCTTTTCCCACTGCACGGACAGAGCTCTTTCCCAGACTGCCAGAAGAGAGTTCTTTCCCTGACTCCGAGGAGTGAACTCTTTCCTTCCTTCAGGGAGAGAGCTCTTTCCTTTCTTCAGGGAGAGAGCTCTTTTCCCACTGCATGGAGAGAGCTCTTTCCATTACTGCCAGAAGAGAGTTATTTCCCTGACTCTGAGGATTTAACTATGTCCTTTCTTCAGGGAGAGAGGTCTTTTCCCACTGCATGGAGAGAGCTCTTTCCCTGACTGCCAGAAGAGAGTTCTTTCCCTGACTCCGAGGAGTGAACTCTTTCCTTTCTTCAGGGAGAGAGCTCTTTCCCTCACTGCACGGACAGAGCTCTTTCCCAGACTGCCAGAAGAGAGTTCTTTACCTGACTCCGAGGAGTGAATTCTTTCCTTTCTTCAGGGAGAGAGCTCTTTTCCCACTGCATGGAGAGAGATCTTTCCCTTACTGACAGAAGAGAGTTCTTTCCCTAACTCCGAGGAGTGAACTCTTTCCTTTCTTCAGGGAGAGAGGTCTTTTCCCACTGCGTGGAGAGAGCTCTTTCCCTGACTGCCAGAAGAGAGTTCTTTCCCTGACTCCGAGTAGTGAACTCTTTCCTTTCTTCAGGGAGAGAGCTCTTTTCCCACTGCATGGAGAGAGATCTTTCCCTTACTGCCAGAAGAGAGTTCTTTCCCTAACTCCGAGGAGTGAACTCTTTCCTTTCTTCAGGGAGAGAGGTCTTTTCCCACTGCATGGAGAGAGCTCTTTCCCTGACTGCCAGAAGAGAGTTCTTTCCCTGACTCCGAGGAGTGAACTCTTTCCTTTCTTCAGGGAGAGAGGTATTTTCCCACTGCATGGAGAGAGCTCTTTCCCTTACTGCCAGAAGAGAGTTCTTTCCCTGATTCCGAGGAGTGAACTCTCTCCTTTCTTCAGGGAGAGAGCTCTTTTCCTGACTGCTAGAAGAGAGTTCTTTCCCTGACTCCGAGGAGTGAACTCTCTCCTTTCTTCAGGGAGAGAGCTCTTTTCCCACTGCACGGAGAGAGCTCTTTTCCCACTGCATGGAGAGAGCTCTTTTCCTGACTGCCAGAAGAGAGTTCTTTCCCTGACTCCGAGGAGTGAACTCTCTCCTTTCTTCAGGGAGAGAGCTCTTTTCCCACTGCACGGACAGAGCTCTTTCCCAGACTGCCAGAAGAGAGTTCTTTCCCTGACTCCGAGGAGGGAACTCTCTCCTTTCTTTAGGGAGAGAGCTCTTTTCCCACTGCATGGAGAGAGCTATTTCCCAGACTGCTAGAAGAGAGTTCTTTCCCTGACTCCGAGGAGGGAACTCTCTCCTTTCTTCAGGGAGAGAGCTCTTTTCCCACTGCACGGACAGAGCTCTTTCCCAGACTGCCAGAAGAGAGTTCTTTCCCTGACTCCGAGGAGTGAACTCTTTCCTTCCTTCAGGGAGAGAGCTCTTTCCTTTCTTCAGGGAGAGAGCTCTTTTCCCACTGCATGGAGAGACCTCTTTCCATTACTGCCAGAAGAGAGTTATTTCCCTGACTCCGAGGAGTGAACTCTTTCCTTTCTTCAGGGAGAGAGGTCTTTTCCCACTGCATGGAGAGAGCTCTTTCCCTGACTGCCAGAAGAGAGTTCTTTCCCTGACTCCGAGTAGTGAACTCTTTCCTTTCTTCAGGGAGAGAGCTCTTTTCCCACTGCATGGAGAGAGATCTTTCCCTTACTGCCAGAAGAGAGTTCTTTCCCTAACTCCGAGGAGTGAACTCTTTCCTTTCTTCAGGGAGAGAGGTCTTTTCCCACTGCATGGAGAGAGCTCTTTCCCTGACTGCCAGAAGAGAGTTCTTTCCCTGACTCCGAGGAGTGAACTCTTTCCTTTCTTCAGGGAGAGAGGTATTTTCCCACTGCATGGAGAGAGCTCTTTCCCTTACTGCCAGAAGAGAGTTCTTTCCCTGATTCCGAGGAGTGAACTCTCTCCTTTCTTCAGGGAGAGAGCTCTTTTCCTGACTGCTAGAAGAGAGTTCTTTCCCTGACTCCGAGGAGTGAACTCTCTCCTTTCTTCAGGGAGAAAGCTCTTTTCCCACTGCACGGAGAGAGCTCTTTTCCCACTGCATGGAGAGAGCTCTTTTCCTGACTGCCAGAAGAGAGTTCTTTCCCTGACTCCGAGGAGTGAACTCTCTCCTTTCTTCAGGGAGAGAGCTCTTTTCCCACTGCACGGACAGAGCTCTTTCCCAGACTGCCAGAAGAGAGTTCTTTCCCTGACTCCGAGGAGGGAACTCTCTCCTTTCTTCAGGGAGAGAGATCTTTTCCCACTGCATGGAGAGAGCTATTTCCCTGACTGCCAGAAGAGAGTTCTTTCCCTGACTCCGAGGAGGGAACTCTCTCCTTTCTTCAGGGAGAGAGCTCTTTTCCCACTGCACGGACAGAGCTCTTTCCCAGACTGCCAGAAGAGAGTTCTTTCCCTGACTCCGAGGAGTGAACTCTTTCCTTCCTTCAGGGAGAGAGCTCTTTCCTTTCTTCAGGGAGAGAGCTCTTTTCCCACTGCATGGAGAGAGCTCTTTCCATTACTGCCAGAAGAGAGTTATTTCCCTGACTCTGAGGATTTAACTATGTCCTTTCTTCAGGGAGAGAGGTCTTTTCCCACTGCATGGAGAGAGCTCTTTCCCAGACTTCCAGAAGAGAGTTCTTTCCCTGACTCCGAGGAGTGAACTCTTTCCTTTCTTCAGGGAGAGAGCTCTTTCCCTCACTGCACGGACAGAGCTCTTTCCCAGACTGCCAGAAGAGAGTTCTTTCCCTGACTCAGAGGAGTGAACTCTTTCGTTTCTTCAGGGAGAGAGGTCTTTTCCCACTGCATGGAGAGAGCTCTTTCCCTGACTGCCAGAAGAGAGTTCTTTCCCTGACTCCGAGGAGTGAACTCTTTCCTTTCTTCAGGGAGAGAGCTCTTTCCCTCACTGCACGGACAGAGCTCTTTCCCAGACTGCCAGAAGAGAGTTCTTTACCTGACTCCGAGGAGTGAATTCTTTCCTTTCTTCAGGGAGAGAGCTCTTTTCCCACTGCATGGAGAGAGATCTTTCCCTTACTGACAGAAGAGAGTTCTTTCCCTAACTCCGAGGAGTGAACTCTTTCCTTTCTTCAGGGAGAGAGGTCTTTTCCCACTGCACGGAGAGAGCTCTTTCCCTCACTGCATGGAGAGAGCTCTTTCCCTGACTCTGAGGAGTGAACTCTTTCCTTTCTTCAGGGAGAGAGCTCTTTCTCTGACTGCCAGAAGAGAGTTCTTTTCCTGACTCTTAGGACTTAACTCTTTCCTTTCTTCAGGGAGAGAGCTCTTTTCCCACTGTATGGAGAGAGCTCTTTCCCTGACTGCCAGAAGAGAGTTCTTTCCCTGACTCCGAGTAGTGAACTCTTTTCTTTCTTCAGGGAGAGAGCTCTTTTCCCACTGCATGGAGAGAGATCTTTCCCAGACTGCCAGAAGAGAGTTCTTTCCCTGACTCCGAGGAGTGAACTCTTTCCTTCCTTCAGGGAGAGAGCTCTTTCCTTTCTTCAGGGAGAGAGCTCTTTCCCTCACTGCACGGACAGAGCTCTTTCCCAGACTGCCAGAAGAGAGTTCTTTCCCTGACTCAGAGGAGTGAACTCTTTTGTTTCTTCAGGGAGAGAGGTCTTTTCCCACTGCATGGAGAGAGCTCTTTCCCTGACTGCCAGAAGAGAGTTCTTTCCCTGACTCCGAGGAGTGAACTCTCTCCTTTCTTCAGGGAGAGAGCTCTTTTCCTGACTGCTAGAAGAGAGTTCTTTCCCTGACTCCGAGGAGTGAACTCTCTCCTTTCTACAGGGAGAGAGCTCTTTTCCTGACTGCTAGAAGAGAGTTCTTTCCCTGACTCCGAGTAGTGAACTCTCTCCTTTCTTCAGGGAGAGAGCTCTTTTCCCACTGCACGGAGAGAGCTCTTTTCCCACTGCATGGAGAGAGCTCTTTTCCTGACTGCCAGAAGAGAGTTCTTTCCCTGACTCCGAGGAGTGAACTCTCTCCTTTCTTCAGGGAGAGAGCTCTTTTCCCACTACACGGACAGAGCTCTTTCCCTGACTGCCAGAAGAGAGTTCTTTCTCTGACTCCGAGGAGGGAACTCTCTCCTTTCTTCAGGGAGAGAGATCTTTTCCCACTGCATGGAGAGAGCTATTTCCCTGACTGCCAGAAGAGAGTTCTTTCCCTGACTCCGAGGAGGGAACTCTCTCCTTTCTTCAGGGAGAGAGCTCTTTTCCCACTGCACGGACAAAGCTCTTTCCCAGACTGCCAGAAGAGAGTTCTTTCCCTGACTCCGAGGAGTGAACTCTTTCCTTTCTTCAGGGAGAGAGCTCTTTTCCCACTGCATGGAGAGAGATCTTTCCCTTACTGACAGAAGAGAGTTCTTTCCCTAACTCCGAGGAGTGAACTCTTTCCTTTCTTCAGGGAGAGAGGTATTTTCCCACTGCATGGAGAGAGCTCTTTCCCTTACTGCCAGAAGAGAGTTCTTTCCCTGATTCCGAGGAGTGAACTCTCTCCTTTCTTCAGGGAGAGAGCTCTTTTCCTGACTGCTAGAAGAGAGTTCTTTCCCTGACTCCGAGGAGTGAACTCTCTCCTTTCTTCAGGGAGAGAGCTCTTTTCCCACTGCACGGAGAGAGCTCTTTTCCCACTGCATGGAGAGAGCTCTTTTCCTGACTGCCAGAAGAGAGTTCTTTCCCTGACTCCGAGGAGTGAACTCTCTCCTTTCTTCAGGGAGAGAGCTCTTTTCCCACTGCACGGAGAGAGCTCTTTCCCTGACTGCCAGAAGAGAGTTCTTTCCCTGACTCCGAGGAGGGAGCTCTCTCCTTTCTTCAGGGAGAGAGCTCTTTTCCCACTGCATGGAGAGAGCTCTTTCCCTGACTGCCAGAAGAGAGTTCTTTCCCTGACTCCGAGGAGTGAATTCTTTCCTTTCTTCAGGGAGAGAGCTCTTTTCCCACTGCATGGAGAGAGCTCTTTCCTTACTGTACAGAGAGAGCTCTTTCCCTGACTGCCTGGCGAGAGCTCTTTCCCTGAGTGGTCATCGCAGAGTTGTACTGGGAGCACAGCCTGGGCTTGACAAATGACTGACACCTTCAAGTGGCCTCTCTCAACGAGGACTGATCTACGGAAGAGGTGGACTGAAATGAACACCAGGCCCAGGGGCGCAGCTATCAATGGTGCATCAGGTGTAGTGGCACCGGGCCCCATCGTCTTGACTGGCCCATGGACCCCTGTCACAGTGCTGACTGTATGGTGTGCCATCTGGAGTTTCAGGGTAACGGATGACCACCTTTGCTTGGAAACACATCAATCATCTGTTGAGTGCCAGAGGGCTCAGTCCTTTCACCTCTGCTGTGCAATGTCTACCGGCCACCCTTGGCACAGCTTACACCTTGTGTGGGAATAGGTTTTTACACATACACGCAGATGATGATCGTTTGATATTTCAGCTCTCCGAAACCCACTCTACCATGTCAAACACTGCCTATGGTGTCCTATAGTGTTCCCTCCTCTGCTCAAATGACAGCACACCACTGGATGGCGACTCACTTCTTGAAACTGAACCCTACAGAAACAGAGCCTCGGATTATAATAATAACACCAAGAAATTGAGGGGCGTATTTGCCAGGGGATAGCATCACCGGAACATCATGTTTTTCGACGTTCCTGTGGTGCAATTCCCTGCAGCATATTTACCAAGCAGCGTTTAGCCCCTATGCATTGCTGAACGCCGCTGTGTAAATATGGTACCCTTTCACGCAGGAATCTGCATGGAAGGGGCGTGCAATGGGTGTGCTGTGGGCGTTCCACCGCAACAGCTGTGGCTTTTTGATGCTGCCCCAGATATACAAGGAGGTGAAATCTGAGGGAGTGCCAAAAACTAACGACAGGTAAAAGCATCCCTTAGAGTGGCGCAACGAGGAGAAATACTTTTACTTCTCCTCGTTTTTGCTTTTTCTATTTGCCTTCAAAGATTGTTTATGTACAGGAAGGTGCCCCTTCCTGCACAAAAACAATCATTAATTAATGCTGACCGAAAGTCTTAAAGATAGGATTTTTCTCAGTTTAGGAGTCCTAAAGTTAGGAGTCTTAACTTTACTACTCCTAAACTGAGAAAAATCCTAACTTTAAGACTTTTGGTATTCACAGAAGGCATTTAGGAGTCCTAAAGTTAGGACTCGTAACTTCTGTGAATACCGAAATGAGTAAGTGCCTTCTGTGAATACCGAAATGAGTAAGTGCCTTCTGTGAATACCAAAATGAGTAAGTGCCTTCTGTGAATACCAAAATGGTAGTAAGTTTAGGATTTTGTCTTAAGTTAGTTCTCTGAATCGGGCCCAATGTCCCGAACCACTTCCACTACTTGAGAGTTATGAAAGACTTTTCTTTCTAAACCCCCCTATTAATATCTGTTTTAGCCCTCCCTTTTTAGTGGTCTGGCTTGACAACGCTGCTGTCCCAGACAGTTGTGGGAGAACCACCAGGAGAGGGGTGTTGGCTCCGCCCACATGTTGGGAGCCCTGAGTACATGTTTTGATTGTGCAGAAGTTGTGTGCTTCCATAAAGTAGTGCTGGCCCCCCACACAACGCTGTTCCTTTGTTTATTTATCCAGCTGCCTGAACTTGAACTTTCAGGGGCACACACGGGACATTGTAATGCCATTAAAGTGTCTTAGAGAACTGGAGAATGTATCTTGTTATTCTCTGGAAGCAGCACATATGGAGGAGGGCAGTCATTATCTTACAAAGATTGTTAGCTCTGGCTTGACAGTGCAGCTGTCACCTGACCTTTTAACCCACACAGATATCATCCCACAGCTCTTTGCTTCCACACAAATGCATATCCGTACCCATGCTATTAGCTTCTTCTGCTTCACATTAACACACAACATGTCCTTAACACAAGACCTATTAGCATTGCCAATGGTTGTTGGTTATGTTCCTCTACAGCACCAAGACTCGTGGACGAATAAGCATTCTTCAAATATCTTCTTAACATAACATGGCATGGCGTAACACAACATGGAATGGTGTGACATGACATGACACACTAGCTGTTGAGTGTTGGCCATTCACCCCAACAAGAAGGGAGGCAACCAGATTTTTTTATGTATATTGTACTATTTCTGGATTAAAATATAATCACAGTAAATCGAAAACTGAAAGCCTTTGATCTACAAGAAACTCAAAGGCTGAGTCCGCAGAACCATCCTCTTCACAGACCCCAGTGGTTCCATAATTGAGGGTGTTACAGAACAATGAATGAAACATTGACCAATTTTGTGAAGAAGTCTTGCATTGCGCTATCCCATTTTTCACCCTATATTGATTTTCACAATTAGGATTGTATTTACCAGAGAGAAACACTATGGGCCCGATTACAATGTCAGGTGGAAGGCCTCTGACCAGAGGCCGGAGCCTTTCCCTCCAACATCGTAGCTTTCATTCCGACCACCGTATTAGGATGACGGCAGTCAGAAAGAAAACAGAAGTGGGATATCGACGCGGTTCTGACAGGCTCAAGGAGCCCATTGGTCCATCGGACAGACCGCATAATCCCTCAATGATGGCAGCTCTGCTGTCAGGATTATGATGTCAGTTTCGGACAGCGATTGCATGTCAGACTTTCCGACAAGGAAAGGCTGTCGGAAAGTGACATTGAGGGCTCCTAGCAGGGCCCCCTTGCCCTCCGTAATGGATCCTGGTGGGCACCTATGGTGCCCCTCTAAACATTCTGCACCATGTGGCAGGCACTGCATGGTGCCTGCCACACGGTGCAGGGATGTTTCAAAACCTCCATTTCTCAATGGAAGCTTGTGCCTTAGGCCTTTACCGCCTTCCGCATAAGCTTAAAACAGCAGCAATTGGCCAATATTCTTCTCTTGGAAAGGTGGCAGCCCGACCTACCTCAGTCTCTGTTGGCTACCCGTGGTCCACGAGTGGGGACCCTCATAAGAGGGCGGCCGCCTTAGTGCCACATGATGACACACGAGACAGTCCAATGTTGGGGGACCCCCTAGGGTCTGCGTGCCGCGTCATTTCCAAGAAGGGGTGGACGGGGGATGAGGTATAAGTGCCTCTCCCCGCCCACCAAGCGGCCTATTTGTCGCTGCCCTTGATGCCGTCTGGTTGAGCCGGGATGCCCGCGCTGTCCCTTTGTCCCCCACCGGACATGCTGACAGGCACGTCCGGTCGTTTCGCCCTTTTGGTTGCGGTGAGTTTTGTACTTGCTGGTTGCGGTTCTGCAACTTTGGGGCAAGTTGTCTGGCCTCCTGTCTGGTGTCCGGTGGGAGCAGGGGAGCGGGGTATTAAAGGTAACTCGCAGCCCTGTCGGGTGCAGTGGGCACGATGTGGTCACAGGCTGGTCTCGTGGTGCAGGTATTGGCAGGAAGGATGTTGGCGGCATTGAGCAAACAAAGGGCATTCTCTACGGAGGAAGGCAGGAATTCCCTTCATTTAAGTACACTCGGAGTCGCTCTCCCCTGTGGTTGGAGATAAATAATTTGGTTTTTAATATCGCTTTCTCCTAGTTCGGTTATGAGCGTCTATAAGCGCAGCCGATAACGGACTGTTTGGTATTATTGGTTTAGTAGTATTTAACCAACATCTGGAGGAGGGTACCTTGACACTTGTATTGTTGACCGTCCAGGCAATGCAGAGATAGCGTGTTGCAATGGTAACGCTGCCGACTTTAAAGCGCAGGCAATGGGTTCGAATCCAGGCAAAGTAAAGTAAGCCTTTATCCGATTAGCCCTGAACTTTTGGGCAGTCGATTTTGAGAACGCCGCCTTTCGAGTGGTGTAAGCACGGGTAGAGTTCACAGAATTTGTAGTAAGTTTACGACTCTTTTATGAGTTTAGGTGGTTACACTACGATTAATACCCCCTTGGGGGGAAAGTCTAGTGTCGGCAGGGATATTGTACACACGTTAAACACTGTCTCATCGCGGGGAGTGCCGCTCGCCCTGGGGAGGGTCATGAGCCACAGCGCACTCCTGCATTTAAACCGCCATGGAGGCCCCCGGGGGAAGTAAGACCAGCGGTCTAGTCTTCCCCCGGGGAGTTCGCGCGAGGGAAGGACAGGGGAGGAAGGGGTGGGATAAGGGGTGGGGTCGCAGGTAGGGATTAAAAGGGGCAGGAAGAGGAAGTCCTTCCTCTTCCATTCCCCAGCGCCTCAGGGTGGGATAGTTAGTGGATCGTTGGGTGCGCGGAGCGGGGCCTGTGGAGCGTCGGAGGATCGGCGGGGGCGTGTTCTCGCGTCTGGAGCGGAGTGTTTGGTGAGGTTACGAGCGGGGACAGGGCGGCCTCGTTTGGCGACGTTTGGCGGCCTGTTGGGTGTCGGGTGGAGTCGGCGGGGGCGGAGCGGCGGTTAGCGCGGAGCGCGTGTACGATGGCATCAGGAGGGGGTCAGGCGCCGGATGAGGCGGCGGTGCGGGCGGCGCTGCAGTTGTTGGGGCGTGCGGGGAGGGCGGACCTTCTGCGGCCGGGGGTTTTAGAGCAGGCATGGGTGGGGATGTCCAGGACCCCGCGTTCGGCGTCCGCGGGGGTTGCAGCGGCCGTTGTGGCCTGTATGGAGGAACCGCCTCCGAAGAAACACGCGGTGGGTGCGCGGGGGGGGGGCAGGAAGGCGGGGCCTGGGGGGAAGCCCGGAGATAGGCGTCTGAGCCTCCCGGCAATGGGGTCGTCGGCTGAGGTGCCGGAGGGGATGGGCGGGAGGGCTGGGGAGGACGCGGGTGGGGCAGTGGAGGCGCGGCAGGACCGGGGGGGGGCCTGGGCTGGGGGCAGCGGGGGGGCCTCGTTCTTGGTGGAGTATAGTGAGGACAGCGACGTGGAGGAGGATCCGGAGGAGCAGGTGGGGGATGATTTTGCCCTGTATCTTTCAGGGAGTGAGTCCGCGGGGGGTGAGGGCGGTGGGTGGGGGGACCAGGGACCGGACTTGGTGGGGGGGGGCAGGGGGAAGGGTGGGGGGCGGGGAGGTAAGGGCAAGGGCCCGGCGAAGGCAGCGGGGGGACGGGGGTCTGGGCCTGGGACGCCTGGCCCCTCAGGGGGCGCAGGCCGCGGTCGTGGGGCGCGGGCCGCGGGGGAGGGGCGGTGGGACGACCGTTGGGCGGAGATGTCTTTGGAGGAGCGTATCCGGGAGCAGCGGCGGCTGATTGAGGATACGGAGCGGCGTTGGGAGGAGATGTGCGCGGCCAGGGAGGGGGAGCGGGCGGCGGACCGGGTGGTGGCGCGCGGGGGAGGGGCGGGGCCGGCGGGGGGGCGCGGGCGCTGGGTATGGCTGGATGAGGCAGGGATGGACTTGACGTCGCAGAGACCTGGTGGCGCTGGGGCCCCCTCGGACTATGCCGGTCGCGAGGGGGGGGGGGGGATCCAAGCCAGCGCAGAGTGCTGGCAGAGGCCGGGGTGGGCCGGCGGGGCGCACTACGGCCTCCAGACGCCGGGACGAAGCAGTAGGGGGGTCCGCGGCGGCCTGCCCTCCATCGAGGGAGCGCGCATCATCGGCGCCGGAGTATGAATTTGTCCAAGGAGAGAAAGGGAAAGGAATGAAGCGAGTGGTGCGTGAGGTGCGCATGGAGCCCAGTGAGCCTGTGGTGGTCGAGGAGCTGGATTACGAGTCGGAAAGTGAGGAGTTGGAAGAAGGCGAAGTGCGTGAGGTGATGGGGCCGGTGGCAACGCGGAAGTTTGGTGTTTTCCAGGATGACAAAGCCGGCTGCAGCAAGGCGCCAGCGGCGAGGGGGTCAGCCCCGGGTCCCGGCGGACGGGCGCAGGAGGTGCCACGCACTTTGACAGGTGAGAGCACGTGGTGGGGGGCGTGGGGAGAGGGGATCGGGGGGGGCGTAAGAAGTCTTGTAGGTCTGTGGGGGTGGGGGATGGGTCGGTGAGGGTGGTGGGAGAGTCGGCGCAGCCGAAGGTGCCGGCTAAGGCGGCGGCCCCGGAGGGGGATGAGAAGCGCATGGTGGGAGCTGGAGTTCAGACGGATAAGGTGACAGATGGGAAGGAGGAAGGGGGTGAGAAACATAAGAAGAAGCTGCCTTATATGGGGTTGGCGATGCCCCTGGGGTCCCATCTGTCTGAAAAGACGAGGGGCAGGATTTGGAAACACGAGTATGTGGATGTTTTTAAATTGTTGCATCGGGAGATTCAGGCGAAAGAGGGGTCTAAAGAGGAGGAGTGGGAGTTGACGCGGCGGCCGCGGGTACTGATAACGATGGAAAATTGGACGTCGGCCTTCCTGATTTACGCCAGTATATATTGCGAGAAGCATCCGGATAGGGCGATTGCGTTGTTCAAATACATGGATATCATCAGAAAAGCGCAGCTGCACTTTGGGGGTTTTGCCTGGCTCAGTTACGATGAGGAATTTCGGGCGAGGGTCAGCGTCAACCCTGACAAGCCCTGGGGTGAGGTAGATCAGGAGCTGTGGGTGCAATGGATGGCCTCCACGCAGTCCTCTGCGGCCACCCACACTGCGAGTGGCCTTCCGGTGGCTTATCGGTCTTTTCAGTCCCGTCCCGCCTCGGGGGGGGCGGGAGGGGGAACAAGTGGAGCTGGGGGTGCGGGAGGGCAGGCTGCCGCTGCTGGCGCAACCGGACAGCCTGCTAAGGGTGGAGGAGCCAACACTGGGGCTTGTTGGAATTTCAACAAGGGATTCTGCTCCCGACACCCCTGCAGATTTAAGCATGAGTGTTCTAAGTGTGGAGGCAAACACCCGGTCACGCAGTGTTTCACATTGGCCACCCCGTCCGAGCAATGGCGGGTCACAAAGGGACGGGGACAGGCTGGGCCGAAGGGCTCCTACACCGGTTAGTGTGGAGGCCATGGGTCCGTGGCTCTCCCGCTACCCTGATCGGGCGGCGGCGCTGCGGCTGTTTTGGGGATTCACAGAAGGGTTTCGAGTGGGGTACCAGGGGCCGCGGGAGTGCAGGTGGG
This sequence comes from Triturus cristatus, assembly GCF_964204655.1. Lineage (NCBI taxonomy): Eukaryota > Metazoa > Chordata > Amphibia > Caudata > Salamandridae > Triturus > Triturus cristatus. Next base: position 8,508,444 of record NC_140592.1, read on the forward strand.
CTGAGAATTTGCGGTCGGCGAAGGAGTTACCGGGTGTGGTGGAGGCTAAGTTGCGAAAGGAGGTGTTGGAAGGTCGCGTGGCCGGCCCGTTTGACACGTGGCCGCTGCCCGAACTCATCATATCCCCTTTGGGGGTGGTTCCAAAAAAGGAACCTGGCGAGTTTCGTTTGATTCACCACTTGTCATGGCCTGAGGGACGGTCAGTGAATGATTTCATCGCGGAGGAGGATTCCCGGGTTTTGTATGCGTCGGTGGATGATGCGATCGGGCTGGTGCGACTGTGTGGGCGGGGGGCGGAATTGGCCAAGTGTGACATCAAGTCGGCGTTTCGCCTCCTGCCGATTCACCCGGAGGATTTCTCGTTGCTGGGCATGCAGTTCGGGGGGGCCATTTTTGTGGACAAGGTGTTGCCCATGGGGTGTGCGATCTCCTGTGCTTTTCAGGGCTGATGGCGTGCACCTTTCGCACATGGGAAACGCTTACTATATGATGGAGATGAGGGATTTTATCAGTGGGCTGTGGAATGAGTCGATCTGGTGTATGCGGAGGTGAAGGCGAAAGGTGCACTTGTGGGGGTGGGGCAGGTAACCGCCCTCCGGGGGTTCCCTGGTTGGCGGATTGGGGAGGGGGGAGGAGTCCATGACGGGCATACTCACCCTTCCGGGGAGGGGGATACTGGGGGAAACGTGGGGGTGCGTCAGAGCAGTGGACGACGAATGGAGATGATGGTGGAGTTTTGGAAGAGAAGGGAGGAAGCGAATGGAAGTGAGAAGGTTGCGGTGTGAAGTGGGGATGGAGTAGTTGGAGTCTTGGAGAGTATGGGTAGTGAGGATTGTTGTGGTTGGGGATTGTTGGGGATTTGTGTTGTGTTTCTGGTTATGGTTGTCCAACCCTGTCCTAATAAAATGGCCTTTTACGCTATAATACCTTGCGTGGACTGATTATTGCGCGAGGAGGCCCCCGGGGGAAGTAAGACCAGCGGTCTAGTCTTCCCCCGGGGAGTTCGCGCGAGGGAAGGACAGGGGAGGAAGGGGTGGGATAAGGGGTGGGGTCGCAGGTAGGGATTAAAAGGGGCAGGAAGAGGAAGTCCTTCCTCTTCCATTCCCCAGCGCCTCAGGGTGGGATAGTTAGTGGATCGTTGGCCACCCGCCCACCCGGCAATTACATGACTAGTTGAGGAGGTCATGTTTTCAGCGTGCCAGTTTAGGACGGGTTGTGTGTGTGTGGGGCGGATTGGGGAGGGGGGAGGAGTCCATGACGGGCATACTCACCCTTCCGGGGAGGGGGATACTGGGGGAAACGTGGGGGTGCGTCAGAGCAGTGGACGACGAATGGAGATGATGGTGGAGTTTTGGAAGAGAAGGGAGGAAGCGAATGGAAGTGAGAAGGTTGCGGTGTGAAGTGGGGATGGAGTAGTTGGAGTCTTGGAGAGTATGGGTAGTGAGGATTGTTGTGGTTGGGGATTGTTGGGGATTTGTGTTGTGTTTCTGGTTATGGTTGTCCAACCCTGTCCTAATAAAATGGCCTTTTACGCTATAATACCTTGCGTGGACTGATTATTGCGCGAGGCGCTGCGGAGCGGGGCTGATGCCTGGAGACTCTACGTCCGAGTACACTGGACGCGGGTAGGGTGCCAGTGTCCTCACCAACACTAGGTGGCTCATTCACAGGCCTTGCGCAGTCTGGGGGCTCGAACTGTCCGCGGTCCCGACACGAGGGGCAGAAGTAGCAGGCCAGGGACTGCGGCCACCGGAGGTGTGTTTGTTTCGTTCGTGGGGGCAAGTGAGCTGGATCTCTGGGCCCGTGGCTTAGTGGTGCGTTGTGGCGGGCTCCCGACAGTGGTCGCAGGGTGTGGGAAGGGGTCCACGGGAATGCGTGGGCCCTCCTCATCACAACAGGAACCATGGTGCCCCGCCCCTGAAATTAGCACGCTGGGCGGCAACAGATGCACCGGTTTGCAGGCGCTAGGGGGGAGGGTGTCACGAGAGTGCGCCCCGCATGGCTCTAGCCAGGCTGCCTCCGCCCTAGCACAACACAAGATGGAAGGCGCTACGTGGCGATTCGGGGGCTGCGTTTCGTGGGTCCGGGCGGGGCAGGGCAGGTTCCGGTCCAAATGAGCAGGGACCGGGACTGCGGTTTTCGCCTTTTCCCCCTGGTGGTTCCGGTTCGGGCATTTTCCCCGTCCACGCAGCACCCCAGGTTGAATGAAGGCGAGGGGAAGCAACAGGATTCATGATCTCGCAGGAGACAGGGCGGGTGGGCTGAACTATTTTAAATGAGGGACCAGGTCTAAGTGCCGCCACCGACTTGCATCTCGTGTATCAGGGGCGGATCAATTAAGCAACATGGCCTTATGTGTAGGTCCCAGACCAGGTTCCAGATTGAGATATTGTAGACTCAATCAATCCTCTCCTTGGCCATGGGTCCGGTAGTCACACACCTTGGTGTGGCCTAAGGCTATGCATCACGCACCTGGTTTTCGAACGGCATGATCTCGTTCCAACCGGTGGCTTCGCCAGGCACGGGTGTTTTCTTTGATCGCTTTGAACAGCAGTGACGGGGCTCCAGGATTGCCTCGCCGTTGTCTTGTTTCACAGAGCAAGGAAGGGGATCGAGCAGTGTCATGTGAGACGTGTTTGTGTTATGATTGCCGATCCTGGTAACGCGTGTCTCATGTGTAATGTAGCGCTGGCGAATGCTGATTCTAGTTTCACGCAATATTGGGCGTTTCTATGTATGTGTCGCCGTGAACAGCTCCAGGTCAGAACTTGTGTCTTACACTGCCTTCAGTTGGAGTTGCAGTGCGTCTGCCTTGGCAGTAACCGGACAGGATGCCCTGGGTGGGGCGATACAGTTTATCAGGTCGTTGAATATTGGTGCGTTAAACCAGTTTGTACTGCCAGGGTGCAATAAAGTGGGAAGGCCACTTGGGGGCAGTGTTTCTCACTTTGGCTGAACATGAATGAATAATGTCGTCATTCACTAATACCGTTCATGGATATTGCTCTATCCTTTTCGGCAAGGTAGACCAAAGTGGTTTGATATGTCTTTTGACTTTGATGAGCGATTCGTTCAATGCTTTCCTGTCATAGAACTATTTTCGCTAATTTTAATTCAGTAGTTTCGGATGACGCCTATGTCTCAAATCCATCACTATTTCATTGACGATCTGGTGACTCGTCAAGGAAAGTCCGCAGGGGTGCGTTCACAGTGCAAAATGGAAACACTTTTTCGCATTTGATAGGGTCTAGTGATACTTTGTGGGGCAACGTGGGACTGGAGCCAGTTTTAGGTGTGGCACCATTGGTGGTACAGGGGCCATTTTCGAGGGCGTTGATGTTTTATGGGAGAGTAGCAACAGAAGGCGTGGTGGCTGTTAGCTATGTGTGTGGACGGTGGCTCGCGTTGGGTTGCGCACTAGAGTAACGCGGCGACAAAGGTAGTTGTGTAGGTGGTTGTGACGGTGAGGTAACTTCAAAGCGACTGATTATGATCTTGCACAGCCTCATCTTTTCAGAAACAAGGCATGTACAAGATCCTTACATCGGAGCCATAGTGGTTGCTTATTTACAGATGTAACTATCCCCCAATAGTCTGGCTTGTGGGTGCAGTGTCCCAATTGAAGTATGTAGCGCGAGCCAAGGACAGAGGCCGCAAATTGCCAGTCGACAGCTCATGGGGCTTTGCACAATTTTCAGCTTCTGGAGTCTCAGTTGGGAATTTTGATTTATGCATCGATCACCCATTAAGTCTGGCTTGTAGGGGTGGTGTTACTTTGTAGTAGGGAGCTCGAGGCAAAGTCAGCAGAAGAGGGATTCATGCAACGATGTGGACAAGCTAAGAACACGGAGCTCACACGCCCACTTTAGCACCCCTCCACAAAGTGTAACATAATGAAGGAACAGCAGGACAGGCAGAACACGTTTTCAGCAGCTGTGGGACGGCGTTGAAGACGTCCGGGTGCCCTATGGTGTTGTTGCCTGTTCTCGAGCAGCTCGGTGTTTGGGTGTCAGGCGGGGAACTTTGACGTGGCATTACCGTACTGGGTCGTTTAGTTAACCATCGGTTATTATTGCGATGTCATATCGCGTGAAACTTACCTGATGGTGTCAGGAGCTGTGATATAAGACCAGCTACTTTACATAGCTGCTGAGCACATGTGTAACATCTAAGATAGGAGCCCAATGGCTCCAATTCTAAGGACCAGGACAGAGCAGGTGTTTGGGGTCAGAGTCAGTGGGCCACAAGGGCATGTCAGCATCATTTCTGATTGGCCGGTGGCCAGCTGTATCGGCATGTTATTGATCACATCTAACAGTGGGGTTCTGGGGGTTCATCCGCCCTCCATCCCTCGTTAACCGCGCAAGCTAGCCGGAGGTAGAACATCGATGTTACGGCTTCCTTGTGTGTGACTACTGTGTGTTGGCACTGGGCTCTTTCGGTGGGCAGGCAGCGTTTGCCCCAGGGGACTCAGAGTAAGTACACTCCATTCTGAGTGTAGGGTAGGCAGGATAAGCAGCATGAGTGACGTCTGACGGCAGACAGGGTGGGTGTTAAGTAGGACCTTACAGGACAGGAAAGAATAATTTAACCATGCGATCTTGCCAGTGCAGATACTTATTGTTCGACATGATTGAGCGCGGCGCGTAAATGCTATGTTAAGTCACAGCTCTGCATGCCTGGGGGCATGGTGCTCGACCCAGTTAGACAAAAGGTCTTGGCCACCCAAACGTTACCAGTTGGCCCCATAGAGCCGGGTGCAGCAGGGTTACCTCCTAGGTGCAGTTTCCGGATCCGATGGTCCTTTCTAGCGTCGAGGAATGCTTATGGCACCCGAAGTCTCGTGAATATTGCCTGTCTGGTGTCCTCCAATTACATCATCTCAGAGACATTATAGATATGTCTTGGGTCTTTGCGTTGCTTATAATGTTTTTCATTACTAAAGATATCCATTGCTCTGGGCCACATGCTCCGAATTGCATCAGAAGCCGGGCAGGCACTTATCATGTGGGGACAGTCACCAACGGATAAATGGTCTCTGGGCTGGCGAGTAGGTAGTGATGCGGTGGCCTCAACAGCTGAGCCTCATTGTGGGGGGAGAGGAACACATGGTGAGGGACGAACAGAGCTAAGCGGTTAGCTGTCGCCCAGCCAAGTAGGTCCACCCAGCCCCCCCTCATCTTCCTGAGGTCGACAGGTTAAAATCACCTAGCTCAGTATCAGACACCTGTCGTTCAGAGCCAAGATATCTGCGGGTGTGGGCACGCAAAGACAGGTTTGGGTTGGCACAACTAGGGTCTACCTCAATGCTTGTTGACTGGATGAACTAACATAGCTCATAATGGACAACACAGAGAAGGTTTTACACAGTGGATACCCGGTCCACATGTAGTGCAAGGTGCCCTTAGGTGCGGGTACACTGGGGATAGGACTTTTGTCAGTGACAGTGTAGCAAAGCCTCCTACATTTTCCTCTCCTGCATCCCAGCATTACTTGCAATCTAGGTGCTGGGTAATCCACACCAGGGTGGGTGTGCCGGTCGGCTACACATCATCCAGCCCCTATCCGTAGTAAGACTGGGATTAGACTCTGTCAGAGCAGGACCTCTTATTCAGGGTTCTGCTGCTCAACAACCACAGCGTCCACTGCGGGGGCCTGGGGTCGACCTCCGGGTCACGGTTTACCCTGTGGGGTTTCTCTGAGCCTGGCACCTCACTCTTCAGCTCCAACATGCCCACGGGTTCCAACACCCGGTTCTTAGGAAAATGCCACTCGTGCAGGGAGGGTTACAAGTTATTGGACGTTGGACATTTCCATATTTAGAAAGGGCAGGCAATCGACTTGTATTGTTCACTCCCCTATTGTAGCTTTTCAACATACAGGCCTGCCTTCTGGTATACTTCAGCAGGAGTCTGGCCCTGGGCTACTCATGTGAGGGGGGACCTGGGCCAGCAAATGGGGACGATTTGATCAGCATGCTCCCTGCAGTTGTTTTCACGGACTATGTTGATGCAGGGGACAGGTTGCAAGCATGCGCCGAGGGATGGGTCCTTCGACACTATCCATATTTTTTCCTGGTTAGTTTCAGGCCTAGGAGCGACAGCATGACCCCCGGGTGCCGGAGAGGGTTTCGGGGGGCAGGCTTTCCCAAAGCTGGCACAGGTTGTTGTTTCCTCAGAGTGGGGGGCAGGTTAGCATGCTGCATCTTGTCGCTGCGGGTTGGAGGTTTCTGTCGGGTCAATTGACCGAGTACGAAGAGGCTCTATTCAATCAGCTGGGGCGTGAGTTTGCCATTCCCAAAAGGGTGCTGTTGCCAGAATAGTGCTGAAGTAGAGGGTTAGGATCACAAAGACAGACTGCTATCAGAGCCCATGTTGCATTCATAGTTAAGAGGGTACCGGTACATTTATCATAGGTTCTCCATGTCCTCCGATTCAAAAGCTTTGCTGATACCGGTTGCTTCAGTTAAGCAAAATATCCTCGGGAGTGGTCAGCTAACAAGGGGACTACTGTCCCAATTTATGGCCCAGGAATGCGGGCCAGGTTGTTACTCCCTTTCAACGGGTAGGGAGAAGGGCAAAATCCAACCAGGCTCGGCTGAAGGGTATTCTGGTTGCACCAAGCTGGGGGATAGATGGATGGCCGAGTGGGTCGGGTCGCCTCCTACCTGGCCCTTTGCTCTTCCGGAGAGGGTTACTCTATGGTTCATGCGGACAGCACGCCCCTTACCAATTTATAAGGTACATCCAGGGGAGTGGCCGGAAGACAGGTTAAGTGTTTTAGGTACAGGTGAATGTTGAGTATACCATAGGCACCCCTGTGAGGCCCCTGAGGTTTGTCGGGGTGCAGTGTTATTGGGTAGATTATGTGCAAGCTGGATTACTTGTATAGAATGGTGTGAAGGCTCAACAGAGGGTGTTTAGCAACCCAGCATTTCTTTATTTTTCCAGGATCGAAGGTCTGGGTTGAGGGCCTTCTATGCATCTTGACTGGTGCGACGGGCGGAACTCAAGAAATGGAGGCCTGGGTTTTCCACCACTGAGTTAATTTGGTTGGGGGGCCCAGGCATGCGCGGGAACAGCTTGATGTAGAAGCTGCAGCTCAGACCAGGTGGGGGGGTGTCTCCCCTCCCAACAATTTGGTCATACACCTGGGGGGCAATGAGTTGACTTTACTGGGTAGAAGGGCACTGCTGCCAGAAATGGAACTGTCCTGGTGTAAATTAAGCAGTAAATTGGGGGCTTGTGTTTTATGATAGCCAGAGATAACCCCGCTGTTAGTATGGCAAGGGGCCCAGTCGGGGTTTGGCAGCGAAACCTCATGCAGGAGAGTTAACAGCGCCATGCACAGATTCACTGCACAGAGGGGGTGTAGTTTATCAGGCATGGCCTGCTGCATTCTAAAGTCCACAGGGAGTTTTGAAGAGGATGGGGTGCACTTGTCCAGAGTGGGCATGGATGTGTTTTTGCTCGACCTGGGAGAAGCCCTGGAATCAGCAGGATGTAGGTAAAGATGCCTACCTTGGTGGGGGGCCCTGGTTGTGATGGTGGGCACACCCAGAGCTGTGGCGGAGTTACAGGGCGATCCAGAGGCTGTAAGGTACAGAGGGGTACCCTCTGCAGGAGCACAACAAGGGTGCAAAGGCCAAATATCCCCAGCAAGTCCTCGCGTTGGACCCTGGAGGAGCGCGGCGCCCCGTTAGTCCTACGGGTGGTTGTAAGCCTGAGCAACCGGGGGTTGCCTGGAACACTCTGTCCCTTCGGGGGCGTGAGTAAGGGGGTGGACTGGCGGTCCACCGGTGGGAGGGGTTACCCCCCCCCAACATTGGTTAGCACCGAATGGCGACAGCCACGGTGTAATTTGGCTCATCAGGCGGGTAGGCGGCGAGGGGCTGCCTGCCCTTGGATTGCCCGTAAGATAACCCACCATGTTGGCATATTTTGTATGCAAATAAACCTGCAGCAATTTTCTCCACAAACAAGGTGTCGTGTGGTTTGTTTCCTAATGGTAGTGCTGTATGTTGGATGGGGAGTGTTGCTTATAGGGGCACTAAGAGCAGTGATCCGTAATTAAAGCGCCTTCCGCCCAGTCCTTAAGACGTCATGAATAAAAGAGCATTTTTATTGAAGGAGGCGCTGACCAGTCATGTCTCTTTCTAGTTTGTTTCAAACTTAAAGTGCTCTAAAAAGAGGCTGCCCTGCTCTAAGCGCTACCTTGTACAAGCACACGTGCTGTTTTTTGGCAGGGAGTGAGTGAGGTGCGAGGTGCAACCCCAGGGAGTGAGTGGAGGGAGGGAGTGAGTGGGGTGGGGTGGGAGGTGCAACCCCAGGGAGTGAATGGGTGGTGCAGCCCGAAGGAGTGAGTGGAGGAAGTGAGCGGTGTGGGAGGTGCAGCCACAGGGAGTGAGTGGTAGGATTGAGTGGGGTGGGAGGTGCAGCATGAGAGAGTGAATGGGGTAGGCGGTGCAGCCGCAGGGAGTGAGTGAGTGGGGTGCGAGGTGCAGCCGCAGGGAGAGAGTAAGGTGGATGGTGCAGCCTCAGGGTGTGAGTGGGAGGTGTGGTCGCGTGGAGGGGGTGGGAGGTGCAGCCCTAGGGAGTGAGTGGCAGGTGGAGATTCAGGGAGTGAGTAGGAGATGCAGCCCCAGGGAGTGAGTGGAGGAAGTGAGTGGTGTGGGAGGTGCAACCCCAGGGTGTGAGTGGGAGGTGCAGGGAGTGAGTGAGGTGGGGTAGGAGGTGCAGCTCCAGGGATTGAGTGGGAGGTGCAGCTGCAGAGAGTGAGTGAGGTGGATGGTGCGGCCTCAGGGAGTGAGTGGGAGGCGCGGTCGCATGGAGTGAGTGGAGGGAGTGAGTGGCTTTGAAGGTGCAGCCACAGGGAGTGAGTGCGAGGTGCAGCCACAGGGAGTGAGTGGAGGGAGGGAGTGGGGTCGGGTGTGCAGCCCCAGGGAGTGAGTGGGAGGTGCAGCCACAGGGAGTGAGTAGAGTCACAGGTGCAGCTCCAGGGAGTGAGTGGGGTCGGAGGTGCAGCCCCAGGGAGTGAGTGGAGGGAGTGAGTGGAAGGTGCAGCCACAGGGAGTGAGTGGAGGGAGTGAGTTGGGTGGAAGGTGCAGCCACAGGAAGTGAGTGAGGAAGTGAGTGGGGTCGGAGGTGCAGCCCCAGGGAGTGAGTGGAGTGAGTGAGTGGGGTCGGAGGTGCAGCCCCAGGGAGTGAGTGGGAGGTGCAGCCCCAGGGAGTGAGTGGGAGGTGCAGCCCCAGGGAGTGAGTGGAGGGAGTGAGTGGGGTCAGAGGTGCAGCCCCAGGGAGTGAGTGGGAGGTGCAGTAACAGGGAGTGAGTGGGGTCGGAGGTGCAGCCACAGGGAGTGAGTGGAGGAAGTGAGTGGTGTGGAAGGTTCAACCCCAGGGTGTGAGTGGGAGGTGCAGGGAGTGAGTGAGGTGGGGTAGGAGGTGCAGCTCCAGGGATTGAGTGGGAGGTGCAGCCCCAGGGAGTGAGTGGGAGGTGCTGCCCCAGGGAGTGAGTGGAGGGAGTGAGTGGGGTCAGAGGTGCAGCCCCAGGGAGTGAGTGGGAGGTGCAGCCACAGGAAGTGAGTGAGGAAGTGAGTGGGGTCGGAGGTGCAGCCCCAGGGAGTGAGTGGAGTGAGTGAGTGGGGTCGGAGGTGCAGCCCCAGGGAGTGAGTGGGAGGTGCAGCCCCAGGGAGTGAGTGGGAGGTGCAGCCCCAGGGAGTGAGTGGAGGGAGTGAGTGGGGTCAGAGGTGCACCCCCAGGGAGTGAGTGGGAGGTGCAGCCACAGGAAGTGAGTGAGGAAGTGAGTGGGGTCAGAGGTGCAGCCCCAGGGAGTGAGTGGGAGGTGCAGTCACAGGTAGTGAGTGGGGTCGGAGGTGCAGCCACAGGGAGTGAGTGGAGAGAGTGAGTGGGGTGGAAGGTGCAGCCACAGGAAGTGAGTGAGGAAGTGAGTGGGGTCGGAGGTGCAGCCCCAGGGAGTGAGTGGAGGGAGTGAGTGGCTTCGAAGGTGCAGCTCCAGGGAGCTGGCCCGGTTCTAGCGGGTGGGCCGGGTGGGCCATGCCCACCCAAACATGACACACAGACATTTTTTGAGATTATCGCAGCCGCACCCGAGTAGTTCACAGGTCTTTAAAAGACCATTTACATGTTAACGAGGCTTTGTCTATTTTTTCACCCCTTCATCTCCACATGGCGAACGCGACAAATCCTTTCTTTGACAACGGTAACCTTTGCCTACTGTGCAGCGCAGGAGTAAAGAAGTTAGTTTATTCCTATCACCTTTCCTGACCCTGCAGCTGCTTATCACACCAGGCTGTGACACAAAGTTTGACTCATGGAGTAGGTAAGAGAATGTGTTACCAGTTGTTTTTCTTTTTAAACTCTGCACGGGCCCAGCAGGACATGTACTTCGTGTGTGCTTCATTTGAACAGTTTTTATCATTATTAAGGCCGATGCAGAGCAACAATACAAGATGCCCGGATAACTCTGGTGATCAATGATCCTGCTGGAGAGCAGTCCTTTGCCTGTTGGTAGTTTTTAAATGCAGAAGAACTGTAGTTTATGTGGAAGCTCAGTGGGTTACTGTCATTGTGACAGAGATCCTTGTGTTACTTGCAGTTCAGAAGTTACAATCCTAACATAGGACAGCGACCAATGAACTGTCATCAAAGAGCTGCAAACAAACATGAATTTTATAGTTAGAACTTCGCTTTTTTTGTTTTGTGATATAGTTAGAAGAACTTCCCCAAGCTTTCATTATTCTAATGTTGCTAAAATGAGTATGTTTGGGCAGATATACATTTTTATCAGTAAAGCTGACCCCCATGGAATACTCTTTAAATCCTGAGTTTATGCTTCTCCAGACCAAACCCTCTTAACATATACTGCCCACCAGTATTGATGACATGTGATTCCTACACCTTGTAATCCTCATTGGCTTATGTGACATTCCCTGTAGACTCATTTACATACTTGTATGATTCGTTGTCTCTGTATAATGTGTGCGTGGTGTAAAGTACTGACACACACTACACTGATATGAGTAGCGCTGTACGACAAATGAAATGCATACGAGAGAGGGGCTACATAAAGATGAGGGGCACTGTTGGAGTGTGGCAGTGAGGGACTCTGAGGAAGAGGTCATGGGGTGGAGGGGGGAGCTAGGGAGAGATGAGGGGCACTGGTGGAGGGAGGCAGTGAGGGAATCCGTGTAAGAGGTCATGGGGTGGAGGGGGGAGCTAGGGAGAGATGAGGGGCACTGGTGGAGGGTGGCAGTGAGGGAATCCAAGGAGGAGGTCACGAGGGGGAGGGGCTATGGGGAGATCAGGGGCACTTGTTGCGTGTGGCAGTGAGGGAATCTGAGATAGAGGTCAATAGGGGGGGCATGGAGGGATGAGGGGCACTGTTGGAAGGTGGTAGTAAAGGTATTTACGGAGAAAGAGGTTATTGGTGTGGCGCAAAAAAAGTCTTTCGCATCAGCGCTAAACCCAGCCCTGTGATGGCCTTTCTGTTTTTGTTTATTTAAATAGCAGTCGGGTCATAAGGGCTACTGTGGAACATACTTTAAAGCTTTAAAGTGCATGCTAATTATATTTAGTGCTATATTCAATGTTTTTTAAGTTTGAAGGTGATTTTACTAATGTTTTTACCGGGAAAAATGAAAGTGGAGCCCGATGGTGCCTGATATGGGGCTGGGACCCAAGGTCAGCTGTGAGATAAGGTGCACTGGAGAGGAGTAGTGGATAATCAAGCCTGTAAGGGAGTGCGCTGCAGAGTCCGGGGTCAGGTGGAGGTAGTAATGAAGAGGGATTCTCCCTGAAGGCTCGCACAGAGGGAGCCTGTAAGGGAGTGAGCTGCAGAGTCAGGGGTCAGGTGGAGGTAGTAATGAAGAGGGATTCTCCCTGAAGGCTCGAACAGAGGGAGCCTGTAAGGGAGTGCGCTGCAGAGTCCGGGGTCAGGTGGAGGTAGTAATGAAGAGGGATTCTCCCTGAAGGCTCTAACAGAGGGAGCCTGTAAGGGAGTGCGCTGCAGAGTCGGGGGTCAGGTGGAGGTAGTGATGAAGAGGGATTCTCCCTGAAGGCTCGAACAGAGGGAGCCTGTAAGGGAGTGCGCTGCAGAGTCCGGGGTCAGGTGGAGGTAGTAATGAAGAGGGATTCTCCCTGAAGGCTCGAACAGAGGGAGCCTGTAAGGGAGTGCGTGCAGAGTCTGGGGTCAGGTGGAGGTAGTAATGAAGAGGGATTCTCCCTGAAGGCTCGCACAGAGGGAGCCTGTAAGGGAGTGCGCTTCAGAGTCCGGGGTCAGGTGGAGGTAGTAATGAAAAGGGATTCTCCCTGAAGGCTCGCACAGAGGGAGCCTGTAAGGGAGTGCGCTGCAGAGTCCGGGGTCAGGTGGAGGTAGTAATGAAGAGGGATTCTCCCTGAAGGCTCGCGCAGAGGGAGCCTGTAAGGGAGTGCGTGCAGAGTCTGGGGTCAGGTGGAGGTAGTAATGAAGAGGGATTCTCCCTGAAGGCTCGCACAGAGGGAGCCTGTAAGGGAGTGCGCTGCAGAGTCTGGGGTCAGGTGGAGGTAGTAATGAAGAGGGATTCTCCCTGAAGGTTCGCACAGAGGGAGCCTGTAAGGGAGTGCGCTTCAGAGTCCGGGGTCTGTGGAAATGTGGATTTTCCTGGTCAGTTATGTCCCCTATCTTGGACCCCAACGGTTCTATATGCATGTTACAAGTACATGTATGTTCCCTCCAGTTCCAGTTTCTAAGACGCAAACATATGTGTGTCTACCGTCGACATGTTCTCTGTCAGATCCGCCATCGATGGGCTGGATATTCGATTCCTAGGTATGAAAAGCCACCGACTTTATATGGCTAAGTTACTACATTTTTACAGTTCAGGCAAGTAGGCCCGATTCTGTCCTCAAAGCCTTTCCCTGCTCTCTGTCTTTGACAGCTTCAGCTTGAGCTCGCATCTGTATCCATGAACTTTGTCCTACTCCCTGTGCAGCTAACGGTGCCTGCCTCGGCCAGTTTTCGCATGCCTGCCAAGAAGCTGTATTTCACCTTCGAATTATCTATTTTGCTCTTCAGCCGATGCATTCCTGTCTAGTGATTTAGGTAAACATTTCCTTTAGCTCACAAGCAAAGGACTCAGCCTTTCCGTCCTCCTGCAAGTGATTCATAGCCCTGCTGCCATGGAAGGTTTTCTGCCCCTCGCATCTCATATAGACACTTAGACGCTTGTACACGCACACACAGTTAGTATAGAATAGATTCTGTCCGAGAGTCCTTCCTTGTGGATAACATAGTTCTCCAAACATAGGATGGTAGATATGATTTGGGATTAAGGTTGACTTGACCCCCCAGACTTCTCGTCTCCACATGTAGAGCTAAATGTCAAGTCCCCTTCACCCCCTAGTTGCACGTCAATTACACGTCATACTGCTGCGCGCGCATCTATGACAAGTATTATCTTATAGATCCACCTATGTCTGATAATCCTAACCAATCATGTTTCTTTTATTCCTTATTACGCCTAGTTTCGATTACGTACCTATTTTGTCACTTTTCTTATCAAATGTTACGCCTTCTACATTCGTTTCATTGTAATGCACTTATTATAAAAATACATGTCTGTCAATAAAGTATTGTACTTCACTTCCTGAACCCTCGTGGTGACGGAACCTGAAGGCCGCGACTCGAGTCGGCCATTTTGACTGGAATAAAGCCCATTTAGAAAACCTCTTATACCACGGATTCTGCCTCTTGTTATTTTGAGCTATTTTACTTTATTTTAAGATTCCGTATGAAATTCAGTCCGGTATTTTATTTACCACATAATGGCGCCCGAATAGGGACACTTTCTCATCTCACGCGCCGGCGGTGCGTTGCAGGCCCGGTCTCCTGCCACAGCTGGACGGACCATAAACGCGTACCAGCAGGATTTCCTGTAAGCTCCCTCCGGTCAAGCGGGGGCGACTGAGGCTGCGATCAACCCAGACGAGGCGGTGAGAAGTGCGAAGTATCCCGACCAGAGCCTAGCTGAGAGAGCAAGATCCGAGGTATACAGAGGCCCACCAGGTTTTCCGAAATCCCGATGTCCAGAGGGTCCGCTGTCCGCAGTCATCGAGTCCTGTCCATTCTCTGAGGCCTTCCGTTTCAAGGAGCTACTCGGTGAGTACCATCGCCGGGGAGGCGTGTTGACGCGCACATAGGTTGTGCCGGTCAAGACGGATTTGGGTACACAAATCCGGTCTGCACTGTTTAGCAGTGTATATGTACTGTTTAGCAGTATATCAAGTATTCCGAAGTATTCAGTTATTGTCAAGAATTCAGCGTGGTGATTAGTTAGGCAGACTGTCATCATTGTCGATCATTGTTACAATGTTTAATGTTTAATGTTTAAAGTATTCAGAAATGTCTTGCATATTGTGGTATGAATGATTGTTCATTGTTCACCGTTCATTATTGTGTTTTTTTCGTATTAAGAAAATTCAAGAGTAAGTATCAGATCAGTTGTAAATATGCCGCTCTTCTCAAAGTTAAGACAGATTACTACCAGAAAAGGGGTGCTTGAAGAAGCAGTTCCTATTCCTCCTAGGGACACTCCAGGGCATTTTATGTACCATAAACATGGCTTAGATGCCATATTGTTTCTTGATCTATGGGTAGATTATACCAAGGGATTACCGGAAAGTCAAAGGTGGCCCATAGCGGGAACCTGGGATGCAGAGTGCATCATGAAAGTGGAGGAAGAGTTATGGAAAAGAAAGGTCAGACAGTCACAGAAAGACGCTGTTGAGTTATGGCGTAAAGAATCTCATAGACGAACAGAAAAAGCACGTAGACAAGAAGAGAGGAGTAAAGAAAGTTCAAATAAAGTTCAAGAAAATCTATTAATTGAGGAAGGTATCCGAGTGAAATCAGAACAAGTAAATAGACAAAGAAATGCTCTTATGAATGGTATGTATCCCCTACTAGCCGAAGGATTACCTAAGGCTGCTCCAGAGATACCAAAAGACTTGCCACCCCCATTATTTCCAATTAAGGTACATCCAAAGGGGCTTCCCAGAACCGCAGAAGATGTTTTTCTTTCCTCATATCTAGATGACGCAGCTCCCGAGTATGCTAACGCCACACCACATAGACCGTCTGGCGGAGGGGTTCAACGTCAGGATCAGGTATCTGTCCCCGTGCAACAGCAAGTTCCGACACAAGCGTCGGCAAGCACATCTGTTTCCGCATCTGTCTCCGCAGTCGACTCTACAGAGGTATCGACACCCATAGTTGCTGTGTCACGTTCAACGAACCCATTCACACCCGACGCCCTAGATAGGGCCACGGGAGGTGCTAGCAGTACTTTTACACCACCTAGAATAAATAAACTTGTCTTTCAAGAGTCAGCACATTCACGCACACCAAAATTCGTAAATGAACGTACGCTTAAGGAACTCCTTGTTAATTGTAGATATGACCCCGTGGTCGGTAAAGAGGACGAAATGGTCCTGGCATCATTACGTATCAGGCGAGCCGCAGAGTATTTAGCGAGGTTACCAGGGATGACTACGCATCTAGATAACATATATCATTTTGTTCAAACAGGACGAGATCCAGGATGTATTAACAGAGCTATGGACTTCCAGAAAGTAGAAATACAGGGGGAACTGTTACGTTTCCTCATAAACTGTGTGATCAGAAATCAAGATCGTCCGGGGGTAGACCCGAATGCAATGCTTATTCTTACAAGATGGAGTCAGAATATATCAGAAGGGAGACACGATAATCAAAATTGTATAATAGCCATGTGCCGAAAAATCCGTAAAGAAATAGAGCGTATTCATGAAGAAAGATTGGGAACAGACGAGTTTGAGCAAGATGAAGTGTCCGAATCAGGGAACTCCGCAAGACAGTCAGAGACCATAGCCTATGTAGGCAGAGGAAGATCCTGTGATAATGCTAGATGTTTTCCTGATCCAATACATTCTGTATGCCCAAATAATAGCAGAACGTATCCGACGCCTGTAATAAATCTGAAATCTCCTGAACATTTGTTTCAAGCCGCAGATAAAATACTACGAGAACGAAGGGGTTACCACCTCCTCGATTCCATGGATGAGCAAGAATTAGCCAGATCAGCCGTTCACTGGATTGACAGTCCTGAAAAATACGGTGATGAGACCGTAGCACACACATTTTTTAATCTCAGTACAGATGAACAACGTTTAGCTGGAATCTATATGATTCAGCAACTCCTCATATTATATAAGAGCCAACATGCTGACCCTGGTCCTTTACCTGATATATTAACGGAACTACTCACAAACAGATGGAGAGGTTCTAGTAACAAGCTAATTAAAGAGATATTAGTGTCACGTAAACAATATGTCCTTTTTGTAAATCCAGATTCTCTCTCCCTGCCCCGCAGAGAAAGAGCACCGTACTATATGGATAGACAAAATCCTTTACGAGAAGTGCACCCAATAAAAGGCGAAGACAATGAGTTTCACCGTGTATTTGTTTACACACCCATATCAAAAATGGAATTATTAGAAATGAAGAAAGTAGTACCTAGTCACGACAAGGACCCAGCGGGTTTCCACCGAGAAATTAAAGACATGTTACTGATGGGAGAGTACACCTTTCCTGATATTATGACGATATTAAAGGTGCTTTTGCCTGCTGGCATTTATGAAAAACTGAAAGAAAAAGAGTGGGAAGTGGGAGACCAAAAGATAGACTGGACAGCATTAGCAGAGGAAGAAAGGAGCCGAACTGCAGGTTCAGGGCTCGGGGATAAAGTTAAACTGTTACCAGGTTTACTAGTACAGGTACTGCCACGTTTATTAACTACAAAAAAGGAAGATTGGGGTGCAATCACAGCCTGCAAACAAAAGCAAGATGAAGACACAAGCGATTATTATGCTCGATTTGAAAAATGTTTTGGTATAAATAGTGGTATAAAAGCAAGTAGTGACTCATATCCACATCTATTTGTGACAAAATTAGTGGAAAATGCATTGCCCCCAGTGAAGAATAGAATATTGAAATTCGAGAGTACCTGGCAAAGTAACACTCCGTCGCAAATGCTACAAATGTTACAGTATCATCACAATAGAATTAGGGATGAACAAGAACACGAGCATAGACGCATGAAGGATACAAAAATGAAAATGCTAGTTTCTCAGACAGTACCAGCAGATGGTCACAAAAAGGGTGTGACACATTCTGGTGATTCTGCAGTTCCTGTAAAAGGAACCTGCAATTACTGTAAACAACTAGGCCATTATGTACATGATTGTCCAGTCCTGAAACGTAATATAGCTACAGGTATTGCAAAAGAGAGACCACGATTAGTTAGACAAGATCAGAATGAACAAGGAGCTATGCAGCATGGACAGTCCATGCCAGTTCAGCAACAGTCCATGCCAGCCTCACAGCAACCCATACAGTTTGTGCCAGCTGCACCACCGTTGCCTGCTACTGCCACACAAACCACAACACGACAAATGTATCAGACTGCACAGTATGAATACCCTGAATATCAGCGTTACGCATGAACCAGCCTAGAGAGGGAAGTTGACTTACCGCTTATCGAGATTCCTGTAGATCAAGAAGGACCTTATGTACATAGTGAATTATTAGGTCGAGATAGAAAATTCTTACTCGATACAGGGGCAAGTCGAACAACCATAAAACGTAGTGAAGTTCCAGGGGCACCCCTCTCAGGCTCTCAAAATGTTTCCCTTGGTTTTTCGGGAAAACCTATTGTTAATGAAGTATCACAGCCTCTACCACTTACGATAGGACCTTTGACACGAACTACAGATTTATTGCTTACTAAATCATGCCCAGAAAATCTGTTAGGAATTAAAACTCTGAAAGCACTAGGAGCCATAATATGTTGTTCTCCGGAAGGAGTAAGGTTGTTTTTGCGTGATTTTAAAGGTCACTATGTGTCTAGAGACATGGATCCCCGACTACAGACTTTACCAGTACATTTATGGGCACAAGGCCCTACGGATGTTGGCTGCATGAACATTACACCCTATCGAGTTACATTGAAAGCAGGAGTGGTACTACCACGAATGCGACAATACAAGTTACCGCATGATGCTGTAGTGGCTTTGCTGAAAATAATTGATGAGCTGATTGCTCAGGGAGTAGTTATAGAAACAGACTCCAATATATGTAATTCACCGATAATTCCGATTCTTAAACGAACTGACCCTACTGCCCCACCAGTATACCGATTGGTTATTGATTTGCGTGAACTGAACAAGTGTATTGTACCACAATTCCCTGTGGTCCCTGATATATCATCATTGTTAACAGTAATTGATTCCGAAGCAACATTCTTTACTGTAATCGATCTCAAGAATGCCTTTTTCAGCGTCCCAATAGATCCGGAAAGCCAATACTTGTTCGGATTCAGTTTAAATGGGCGCAGCTTTAAATTCTCACGCGCTCCCCAAGGATTCACAGAAAGCCCCAGCATCTACAGCCAAGCACTGAAACGAGAACTTGACAGTATCCACATGCCAGTCAATACTGCACTGCTTCAATATGTCGATGATCTGCTGATCACCGCAAGAAGCGAGCCAGAATGTGAAAAAGCTTCTCTGACAGTTTTACATTTCCTAGCCGACAAGGGGCACAAGGTGTCCCCTTCTAAGCTGCAATTCTGTGTTCAGCGAGTTATTTATCTTGGTCACTCGCTGTCCAAGGAGGGAAGGCAGCTTACACCAGATCGCATCCAGTTAATTGCTAACATGTCAATACCCCAGACACAGAAGGAGGTGCGGGCTTTCATAGGCCTCACTTCATATTGTAGGCAGTGGATCCCTCAGTACGCATTTCTAGCAAAACCACTCATTCAGTTAACCACACAGGAGGCAGCCACATCGACTGTTCTCCCTTGGACTCAGGAACATACACAAGCTTTTGAAAGTTTAAAGAAAGCTTTATGTCAAGCACCTGTTTTAGCAACACCATGTTATAGCAAACATTTTACACTCTTTGTTACAGAACGCGAAGGTACTGCCTTGTCAGTACTCACTCAGGATCAAGCAGGATCACGCAAGCCATGTGCTTATTTTTCCAGTACATTAGATCCCGTAGCTCAGGCTTTGCCTGCATGCCTGAAATCAGTGGCAGCGACAGCTTTAGCAATCAGACAAAGCGATGCCATAGTATTAGGACACCCATTGACAGTACAAGTACCACATGCAGTAGAGGTTCTTGTGAACCGAACACAAACACAACACTTGACCATAGCAAGACTTACCGGTTATGAACTGACATTGTTTCAACCACACATAGAGATCCGACGGTGTAATACATTGAATCCTGCTACACTATTACCTATAATTGGAACAGACCCACTAGCTCATGATTGTGTTGAAATCATTGAAATAAAGACGAAACCTAGACAAGACTTGACAGACGTTCCATTGTTAGATCCAGACCTGACGTTGTATGTAGACGGATCGTGCATGAGAGCAAGTACAGGAGACTTAGTGGCCGCGTATGCAGTCACAACAGACACTGAAGTTATTAAGACAAATTGTATAGATACTTTGTCAGCCCAAGCAGCAGAACTTATTGCTCTAACACAAGCCTGTATTCAAGCCACAAATAAGAAAGTTAATGTATACACTGACTCACGTTATGCATTCGGAGTTGTACACGACTTCGGCGTGCTGTGGCGAGAGAGAGGTTATTTAACCTCCCATGGTGCCCACATTCAGCACGGACCCCTCATTCATGCTTTGTTAGACGCAATACATCTACCCACTGCTATATCGATTATGAAATGTAAAGCACACACGAAGGTTACTGATACCATTTCTCAAGGCAATGATTTAGCTGACAGAACAGCTAAACAGACTGCTCAGAATCGCACATTAGACATGACAAAGCCAATAGTTCAGACACCAACACAGTGTATGACAATTAAGGATCCCGCACTTGACGTAATTGACATACAGACACATGCCACAGCAGAAGAAATAAAGAAGTGGACTGAACTAGGAGGGATCCAGACAGATCAAGGATGGATGACGAAGGAGAAATCTGTATGGTTTCTCCCTGATTCCATGGTTCAAGCCATTATAGCTACAGTTCACAGTCCAGCACATTTAGGAGAGAAGGCTATGCTAGACAGCATTCAGCACATTTGGTTCAACAAACATTTACGAGCAGCAGCTAAACAAAAAGTTCGTACCTGTATGATATGTTGTCAGTTTAATCCAGGAAAGAGTGTTCCCGTAGAGCAGGGTGGATTTCAGCCTCCTGACCATCCTTTTGAAGTTCTCCAGATGGATTATATTCAGATGGAACGTTGTCGAGGATTCAAATATGTTCTCGTAGTTGTCTGCGCTCTCTCCCGTTGGACAGAGGCGTATCCCGTATCAGATTACACTGCCCCGACTACTGCCAAGCAGCTAGTTCGAGAATTCTTCCCACGGTACGGTTTACCACGTGTTGTATATTCAGATAACGGCCAGCCTTTCTCATCCGAATTAATGAAACATGTCTCACTTTTGTTGGGATATCAGTGGAAATTCCACTGTGTCCGACACCCCGAGGCAGCAGGTCTCGTGGAACGACATAATCAACTTTTAAAAATCAGATTGTCTAAAATATGTCAGGAAAAAGGTGTGGACTGGATAGTAGCCTTACCAGTTGCGCTATTCTACATGAGAATGGTAGCACACTCTCGAACAGGGCTATCCCCTTATGAAGTGATCTTTGGTAGACCACCGAATATGTGGGGGACGCCTATACCCCGTAAAATAACTGATGTTGACTGTAATATGCTGACAGATTACCTGGCTTCTTTGATGTCTGCACTACAATCTTGTCGTTCACAGGTAGTCGCAGCTTTTCCCGACAACACCGAGGTGAAACCTCATGATGTAATTCCCGGTGATTATGTTCTCATCAGAAATTTTGATCGGAAAACCCAACTGGAGCCAAGGTGGAGGCTTCCTAAGTTGGTCCTGCTGACGACCAGAACAGCTGTGAAGATCGAAGGAAGAAAAGGATGGGTGCATTCCAGCCATATAAAGAAATTTCATGGACTTCCTCCTGACACAAACAGTACTTCCCGTGTGTCTTCCCCCATTGACTCAAAGCTACCTTTGGCTGAGGCCAGTAGCACCGAACTCTATAAGCAGAAACTCAGGTCCAGATCTAAACTGTCGGACGATTTGATTGTTTAAGTCCTCTCCAAGGTGAAGCGGTTGAATCTGTCCCGACATGTATCCCTTAGGTCTGAATGATGTAGAGTCCAGAATCATAATGAAACGACATGCTTATTGTAAATTACTGCGTAACCACTGTATTGTGACTTTATTAATTTTGTTTTCCTTGAGTTTTTTAATAGTTACTGCAAGTATATTGTTGCATATGTATTATCCTGTTTCTAAACGTGCTTTCAATATAACTGATGAACATTCTTTTAGTGACCTACCCCCACATGAGTTGTCCTATAGACTTGCGCTGCGCAATAACACATTCATTAGTATGTTACATCATTCCCATCAGACTAGTAATGCCACCAATTGTTGGGTGTGTGGCCGACTCCCTCCCTATCAGAATACCAAAGGAGTTCTGCCTTTCTTTCCACATCCGTTCACACACAATGGCTCCTGTGGAGCATGGTTTAGTTTATTAAATTCCATAGACCCAGACACAGCAGTTTATCAACAACATTGGATATGGGGAAATCTGAATCTAGTTTTATTCAAAGTCTGTCACCCTAATAAGGAGGGTCACCCCAGTAGAACAGGAACTGATTTAGAAAATGAAGTGTATAAATTAGGTAATTTTACGCCTAATCTTATGATTTTGAATGTCAAATCCGAAGTTGAACTAATTCTGCCCACTATGTCTGTATTTCCAGTTAAGGGTGAATTATGTGTGAGAAAAGTTGGTTCCATACATATGGGCCATAGCCAATGCGTTACTGTAGTAGAATATAGTGATCAAGGTAAATCTTCATTTAGAGCTTCTCGCCATTCTTACTTTATATGTGGTCAGACGGCATATATGCGTCTGCCTCTAGATTGGGATGGTACCTGTTATATAGCATTCCTTCTGCCACCTGTTTTCCTAGCTCCTCCTGATTATTATCGAAATGCTCATTTAGTACACAATAGAGAGCGAAGAGATCTCCCAGTTATCGATTATACTGAGACGGCATGGGACAAATATGTAGATTTCAATAAAGGTATCTTTCCCTATATAGGTACAATATCAAATAGTAAGATGATACGCAGACTCACCAAGACTTTTGAAGCTGTAGTAAACGAGACTATAGCCGCCCTAGGCAATCTGACAGAGGAACAATCAGCGATGAGAATTGTTGTTCTCCAGAATCGTCTTGTCCTTGACGTCATCCTGGCCGATAGGGGCGGAGCTTGCAGGGTCATCGGATCCAGCTGCTGCATATTCATACCAGAAAATTCGCCATCTGTATATAAAGCTATAACACGACTTCATAAGATTGTAAGCCAGATACACGAGAATCCAGGCACTTGGACGTGGTCCGGGTGGTTTTGGAATGTGATATCAGCCTGGGGATGGAGAGTTCTATCCTTCCTAGGTATTGGCCTTCTTATGCTCTTCAGTTGTTGTTTATGTCTGCAATGTGGACCAGCGATTTGTGGTCTGTGTGCCACATCATGCATCCCATATCACAGTTCTCGTTCAAAATGCCGGAAGAAGAAGGAAGAAGAAATGATGCTCCATGAGCAAATCGATGGAATGATGAAGATTGATATCTCTTGAAGGGCAAGTAGGGGACAAGGAGGGAATGTGGAAATGTGGATTTTCCTGGTCAGTTATGTCCCCTATCTTGGACCCCAACGGTTCTATATGCATGTTACAAGTACATGTATGTTCCCTCCAGTTCCAGTTTCTAAGACGCAAACATATGTGTGTCTACCGTCGACATGTTCTCTGTCAGATCCGCCATCGATGGGCTGGATATTCGATTCCTAGGAATGAAAAGCCACCGACTTTATATGGCTAAGTTACTACATTTTTACAGTTCAGGCAAGTAGGCCCGATTCTGTCCTCAAAGCCTTTCCCTGCTCTCTGTCTTTGACAGCTTCAGCTTGAGCTCGCATCTGTATCCATGAACTTTGTCCTACTCCCTGTGCAGCTAACGGTGCCTGCCTCGGCCAGTTTTCGCATGCCTGCCAAGAAGCTGTATTTCACCTTCGAATTATCTATTTTGCTCTTCAGCCGATGCATTCCTGTCTAGTGATTTAGGTAAACATTTCCTTTAGCTCACAAGCAAAGGACTCAGCCTTTCCGTCCTCCTGCAAGTGATTCATAGCCCTGCTGCCATGGAAGGTTTTCTGCCCCTCGCATCTCATATAGACACTTAGACGCTTGTACACGCACACACAGTTAGTATAGAATAGATTCTGTCCGAGAGTCCTTCCTTGTGGATAACATAGTTCTCCAAACATAGGATGGTAGATATGATTTGGGATTAAGGTTGACTTGACCCCCCAGACTTCTCGTCTCCACATGTAGAGCTAAATGTCAAGTCCCCTTCACCCCCTAGTTGCACGTCAATTACACGTCATACTGCTGCGCGCGCATCTATGACAAGTATTATCTTATAGATCCACCTATGTCTGATAATCCTAACCAATCATGTTTCTTTTATTCCTTATTACGCCTAGTTTCGATTACGTACCTATTTTGTCACTTTTCTTATCAAATGTTACGCCTTCTACATTCGTTTCATTGTAATGCACTTATTATAAAAATACATGTCTGTCAATAAAGTATTGTACTTCACTTCCTGAACCCTCGTGGTGACGGAACCTGAAGGCCGCGACTCGAGTCGGCCATTTTGACTGGAATAAAGCCCATTTAGAAAACCTCTTATACCACGGATTCTGCCTCTTGTTATTTTGAGCTATTTTACTTTATTTTAAGATTCCGTATGAAATTCAGTCCGGTATTTTATTTACCACAGGTCAGGTGGAGGTAGTAATGAAAAGGGATTCTCCCTGAAGGCTCGCACAGAGGGAGCCTGTAAGGGAGTGCACTGCAGAGTCCGGGGTCAGGTGGAGGTAGTAATGGAGAGGGATTCTCCCTGAAGGCTCGCACAGAGGGAGCCTGTAAGGGAGTGCGCTGCAGAGTTGGGGGTCAGGTGGAGGTAGTAATGAAGAGGGATTCTCCCTGGGGCTCGCACAGAGGGAGCCTGTAAGGGAGTGCGCTGCAGAGTTGGGGGTCAGGTGGAGGTAGTAATGAAGAGGGATTCTCCTGAAGGCTCGCACAGAGGGAGCCTGTAAGGGAGTGCGCTGCAGAGTTGGGGGTCAGGTGGAGGTAGTAATGAAGAGGGATTCTCCCTGAATGCTCGAACAGAGGGAGCCTGTAAGGGAGTGCGCTGCAGAGTCCGGGGTCAGGTGGAGGTAGTAATGAAGAGGGATTCTCCCTGAAGGTTCGCACAGAGGGAGCCTGTAAGGGAGTGCGCTTCAGAGTCCGGGGTCAGGTGGAGGTAGTAATGAAAAGGGATTCTCCCTGAAGGCTCGCACAGAGGGAGCCTGTAAGGGAGTGCACTGCAGAGTCCGGGGTCAGGTGGAGGTAGTAATGGAGAGGGATTCTCCCTGAAGGCTCGCACAGAGGGAGCCTGTAAGGGAGTGCGCTGCAGAGTTGGGGGTCAGGTGGAGGTAGTAATGAAGAGGGATTCTCCCTGAAGGCTCGAACAGAGGGAGCCTGTAAGGGAGTGCGCTGCAGAGTTGGGGGTCAGGTGGAGGTAGTAATGAAGAGGGATTCTCCCTGGGGCTCGCACAGAGGGAGCCTGAGAAGTGTCACTTGCCTGATACTCCCATCTCAGAAAGCTCCTCTTAGCATCCAAGGAACATACATAGAAAAAACACTCTTTGAGAGTGAAAATATTTAGAAAGAGATCTGGAAAAGAGTGCGTTTAACTGGGCCTTGTAAGACTAAGAAGAGATAAAGGAGGGCCCTGAAGCAGGCCTGGCTAGACATATATGCGACAAATCGAGCCCGCAGTGGCCCACCCGAATGCACCCTTGGCCCACCCAAATAAAAATTCCTGGAGCCGGGCCGGCCAGGGAGTGAGTGGGGCAGGGGCTAACACATGGCCAGCGGCGTCCCTATGGGGGTGCGGGGGGTGCGGACCGCACCGGGTGACACCCTCACATGGGGTGACACCAACAGGGCCGGTGTGCGCCTAGCAACCTACCCTTTCAGGAGGAGGAGGTGCCTGTGCGTAGCGCACACTGTCTCCTCTCCTTTCTTTTATTTGCTTCCCTTTGAAATGGATCCAAAAAAGAAAATCACTTTTGCCAGAAATCAATGTCGTATTTTTCTGACATTTAATTCCAAAGTGCAGCATCGGGAATAAAAGTTTTAAAATATACAAAATAAATAACAAAATAAAGTAAGACAGAGTGATAGCAAACTGGCCAGATTGATTTTATTCACACCCAAACACATTAGCGCCACTTTTACAGAGTTTGCCAGTGAAGCGCTATTTTTGTTGTCTTGGCCTTGTTTTCCCAGGGCTTGGAACTAGTGCACCAATCCTGGAGGTACTGCAAAGTGTGGATTGGAAAACAAAATGTGTACTGCTGCTCTGCATCTAGGGATGTTGTCTTTTTTTTACCATACTGCCTACGTTTTGTAAGGATATAAGCAATGGTCATTGAAATGTCCTTAACTTTTCAGGCAAAAGCACTCACTGATTTCTGAATAGTGAGTGTAAAAGCGTTAAGGTAACCATGTTTATCCTGCTTACATTTCACATGGTTGCAAAATGTTGCATTCCCTATGATTGTTTGCTTTTTCCAGGATGCTGTCACTTTTTCTTGTAGGCCACATATTGCTCTTGCCCAGTGCGTAATTTAAATTGAGCCGCATCCAGGTGTTTATAGCCGGCAGCAATTGGGTTGTAGTTGAAGGCAGTCTGAGTTTTTCTCGGTGGGGCAGTATGGTGTTCAGTGGGGGAGAGGATGTGGCACTATGGCCAGAGCTGCTGAATTTGGAACTGGGGAACCAGGTTCAGCCTTAATAACCAGTCCACCAGACCACTCTCCTGAGAGATCACTATCTCATGCTAGACCTTAGAAGGCTTCGCAAGACCTTAGAAGCCCCGGTGTGGTAGCACCAGCAGGTGGACCCTAGCACTGGCAAGTGTAGGTTAAACTTCAAGGCTTGTCCACCACTATTCATACTGAAGTTCACCTCCAGTCTTGCGGGCAGGCCTATGAAGCAGTACACCCTAGAACAGTGACCCTGTCACTGAGATCACAGGGCCCTTGAGAAGGGCCAGCTCTAGGGCGGTGCAACCGGTGTGACCGCATCAGGTGCTGACTTTAGGTGGAGGCATCATTTTTGCAAGTATATTATGGTTTTAAAAGCGCTTGCTGCCTCCTTCCTGGCCTCCAGTAATTTTCGGTAACAATAAAAATGTCATGATGACTCTGATGATTAATGTTCTTCCTAGAGAGAGAGATCGGAATTTTGTCTAATGGAAGATTTGACTCATGGAAAGGTAGCTCAAAGGGTTAATGTACCTGCTGCAAAGAACATGTACCATGCAGATCACAAAGTGCACATAATGTAAATAGGCCAGTGGGCTACTGCTTTTGTCAGAGAGATCCTTTTGTTACTTGCAGTTTATAAGTTAAAATCCTAACATAGAAAAGTGAGCTATTAACTGTCATCTACTCCGCAGCAACACAAGTCACATTTTTTATTAACTTTTGATACGTTTGAGCTACAAACAATTTATTAGTTGAAATGGTCAGATCATGCTGCAGATCTTGCATTATGAGGTAAATATGGCAGAGCCATTATTATTTAGAAAACATTTGCAAACTAGGATTTTTAGCCATTCATGTTTGAACTGCTGTTTTGGAAAAGGGAGAAGTGCTGAGGACAGAAACTCCATGGCTCGGAGACAAATGGCTTGTGCTTCCACATTTTATCGTATTTGGGGACATTCTGTGATTAGAAGCATATCCCACTTTGTGAATACATTTTACTGTCAATAACTCCTCATAACCTTAAATAATCATGTGTATCCATTGGTTGATAAAACTGGGCAGTGAAACCAAACAAATACAAAAAATTGGGATGTTTGCGCATTCTGGCCACGCCTCTGGCTCTGCCCACTGATCCAATCCTTGGGTTATTCCCGCCCTCTGATTCTCCGCCCACAGTTCCCCTACTTTTTTTCCCCCACTTCGACCCCTGATATATCGTGTTGCTGGATAGTGGGAACACCACACCAGTACAAAGTACCATACCTGTGATATTATAAATTCCAATAAACTGTTGACTAGCAGGTAGCCACTGTACAACCTGATTAATGAGTCATTATCACACTGTTGTTAACAGGCACATTTTGTAAATATAGGACCTACATTTACAAACGTTACTAAGGATTCTGTATGGTCCCGTTATTTGCCAACTGTGTCCGCTGGCGGACTCGGGCGGAGGAGGGCCATGCGGTAAGTCGTGAGGGGGTGACACCATAAGTTACCCGCACTGGGTGACACCAACCCTAGTGACGCCACTGCACACGGCCCCGCATCCCCCGCAGTGCGGGTCCCCCAAGCTCCAGGGGGCCCCTTCTGTACTGCACTTCGGCCGGGGAGCTCCTGATAGAGTCCAGAGGGGCCCCTCCACGTACCTTGCAGGGGGGCCCCTCAATTATCGTTAGTCACTCGAGTGGGATCGGAGATGCAGCCCATGGCCTCTCATCAGCCTACAGCAGGGACCACATGACCCAGCACAGAGGGCCATGGAGAGGGGCCCATCCTGCTGAAACCGGTTCCCTCTCGGCAGCCACGTGCAGCCCGTGTGGTCTTGGGCACAGACAGAGCGCAGCATTCCTGGGGTGTCAGCTGACCAGACTTCCGCTCGCTTATGTGCGAAAACGGATTGTTTTTGATGAATAAAAGAAGCGGCTTTCTTTAGTTTCCACCCATGAGCACCAGTTAAAGTAACGCGGGCGGAGCCACGCGTCGCACGGGGGGGGGGGGGGGGGGGGGGCGGCGGAGTAAAGTGATGCGCGCGAGGCCTGCTGTGCCCACAGAGCACAGTGCCCCAGTGGCATGTGGCACCATCAGGCAGGCGGGGGGGGGGGGGGGCGGAGGGATCCTGTGCCCACGGACCCGTTTGCCCCCGCCCCAGTGGCATGTGACACCATGGGGGGGAGGGGGGGGCAGAGGGAGCTGCTGCCCCCAGTGACTGTCAGTGCTTGTTTCTTTAATCCCACAGGCGCCTGAGGGGGCGCCCCTGGGGGTGTCTGTGCCCCCCACGGCCTGTGCCCTCTTCCTGAGGCGCATGGGCCAACTGGCTGCGGCCTGGGGCTGCGAGTGAGTTCCCCCTCTGATCTCGTGGCCAACGGTGGAAAGCTGCCTTCAGTCCCTGGGTGTCAGTGGTTAGCAGCTGAAAGCGGCCCCCAGTTTAAATTGGCATCCATCTGCAGCTGGCATCGTTCTCTCCTCTCTTGTGGATTGCAGAGGTTTGTTTTTGATTCTGTCTGGTAAAGGGAGTGTTCCAGAACAAACTGGAATGTAATTGTAGCTCCTTCCGCTTTCTCATGTAGCACCGAGCTGGTGGCTCACTAAAACTCTTATTACAAACGTCCCGTAGATCATCCCTGTGCAAACATCCACTTACAAAGGGACGGCAGTCATAAGTGGTTCAACATTTATCACTCCCAGTGATTGCCAGATGGATGCAGTTTGTTGCCCCTTGTATTAAAAGGTGGCATAAGCGGCGGCCCCTCCATTAGGGCGGAGGAGCGGCGGCCCTCCCGCCATCACCCTCAAATTAAACAATAGCTTTAAACCGTTATCGTTTTATTTTAACCCCCTGGACCCGCCCCAGGACTCTGCCGAGTCTCT
This sequence comes from Triturus cristatus, assembly GCF_964204655.1. Lineage (NCBI taxonomy): Eukaryota > Metazoa > Chordata > Amphibia > Caudata > Salamandridae > Triturus > Triturus cristatus. Next base: position 8,537,336 of record NC_140592.1, read on the forward strand.
AGGCGGGTCCAGGGTATGACACTGCTGGTGGGGGAGTGGTGGGCACTCCCTTCACTGCAGAGGAGGTGTTTGTCCGGCCGCCCATGAGCAGTGAAGCTCTATCCAGCCCCAGCTGCGGTGCTGAGGCTGGAGAGAGCAGGCACGGGCTCCCAGTCTGAGGCTGGAGAGAGCAGGCACGGGCTCTCAGTCTGAGTCTGGAGAGAGCAGGCACGGCTCCCAGTCTGAGGCTGGAGAGAGCAGGCACAGGTACCCAGTCTGAGGCTGGAGAGAGCAGGCACGGGCTCCCAGTCTGAGGCTGGAGAGAGCAGGCACGGGCTCCCAGTCTGAGGCTGGAGAGAGCAGGCACGGGCTCCCAGTCTGAGGCTGGAGAGAACAGGCACGGGCTCCCAGTCTGCGGCTGAAGAGAGCAGGCACGGGCTCCCAGTCTGAGGCTGGAGAGAGCAGGCACGGGCTCCCAGTCTGCGGCTGGAGAGAGCAGGCACGGGCTCCCAGTCTGAGGCTGGAGAGAGCAGGCACGGGCTCCCAGTCTGCCTGGGAGCTCAAGTTGCCGGCGCTCAGACCAATCCCGACGCTGCTTTCATGCAGCCTCAGGATTGGCCGCAGTGCAGTCTGTGAGCTTGTTCCCAGAAGCAGTAAGAGCGCGATGCGGCAGGCGACGGCGGAGTTGAGGTAAGTTTTTTATTTTTCTTTTCTTTTCCTGAACCCCCCGCCTCCCCTCCCCACCTCCCTCCCGCCACCGGTTTTCCTCACCACTGTGGCAGTGGACGGGCCGCTACTGAATTTATCAGCAGAAATGGGCCAGTATTTACTGAGACATGAGGATGTTGGCGCGGTAAACGCCAGGATTACATCCTGTTCCCCATGATGCTGGAATAAATGCTCATTGTGGCTCCTGGGGCAGTCGGCCTACCTGGAGGCGGGGGGTGGGTTGTGTTGTACGTGATGACTCATGTCCACCCCCCCTGACAGGTTGTGTGCACTGTAGAGAGCGTAGGACAGTAGGAAAGGCTGTGCCATGGCATCCCCTAAGTGTTACTTGGGGTAGCAGCTGCTACCATGGACTTCCCTTTGTTACCCCGGCACCGCTGATGCTGCTTCCGTCTAAGAGGTCAAGGAGAGGTGAAAGAAGCAGAGGCGGAACAGAAATTCTATAGCAGGACCATCGGCTTTCGATTATGCTTCTCTTCCTTCACTGAGAAATTCACAGCAGCCAATCAAAACTCTTCAAACCTTTAAACCGCGTGTCCCCTGAGCCCCAACAGCCCAATGTCCCATCCAACCATAGGGGTCATGACTCCCTACATATATCGACATGACCTTATTCCTTCCTCTTTCTTTTGAAGGAAGTGGCCCGATGCAGGTCACTCGGGTCACTAATGACCACCTCTCAGCCTTCCATACCAAATGAAGAGTCGGTCGGACAGTAGAGAACACAGACCAATAATTGTTTATTCAGGTACACTCAGAGCGGAGCCCGGTCTGCCAGTCTCTAAGGGTTGCTGCAGAGGGGCTGACGTCAGCGAGCAAAGAGATACATTTAGTACATTTCGTAACTGGGCTAGAATTCGCCCATAATGGAATTTCCCAGTTAGGTTCTGCAAGGCAATGAGAAGAGAGAAAAACAATCTCGGGTGAAGAAAGTGACCAGATTAGTGTCACCCGGGTCACTTGTGACCACCTCTCAAAATGAAGAGTCGGTCAGACAGTAGAGAATGCAAACCAAGTATTTTATTAGTATAGCGCTGCAGCGGAGCCCAGTCTGACCAGCCTTTTGAGATGGCTGTCGAGGGACTGACTCCCCCCCAACACGACATAAGATATACATTTCCAAATCTTCTGAGACCACGCACAAACTGGACATTTCCAGTCCAGGCACTGGCAATCAAAGGGGCACAGAAGGATGAGCTGCAGTCCTGGAACCGGGTACATGTCATTTTCACTCCAAGGCCATCTCACTTATGCCCACCATTAGAGTGAAGGTGGGAACGCGCCTATCTAGCAGCTAAGGTATGCAACGATAGAGAGAACATTCATTAGTGCAGCTGGGATCGGCCTAGGAGAAACACGAGCAAAGGGGCATGGAGACAGTTTCTGCTGACGCAAGCAACACGAGGCAGGAGCTTAGCTTCGATCATTATGCAGAATGGCGGTTACTAATAAAATGGTGCCATGAATGCTAACTTTACACAGAATAAAACATGAGCAAGGGGGCGATAACATTTTCAATTCTAACACAGGGCTCATATCTCATACAATATTGCAAAGTCCAAGGTTGTTCCAGTCGGGCCCGTCACCAGACAAGTGGGAGAGGGCCTCTATCTAGTGTGAAAGTTATGTGCAAATAAGAACAGTGCATTCATTATTGAAAAAGACCCAACCTTGAGAAACCTAGCAAAGGCCTTTTCTCAGAAAATAGTGAAGAATTTATTTTGACCATGATTCAAAATGGCGCCTCAATAGAAAATGGTGCAGCGAATGCTCACTTACATAGGATAATGCGTAAGCAGGAACATTTCTCGTCTAACACTTTGCTGATGCAGCGGCCAAGCTAAGTGCCTTTATTTCTATTGTCATTCGTTTCCGCCCTATTTTTCCTGTGACTCTGTATTTGCCTGTTATTTTGTGCTTTATATGTTGGCTCTTAGGGCCTCCTTTTATAGACATTGTCCCGGTCCCTTACCAGCGTGGAGCGAGCAGTCGGAGCGGTCTGTCATCATGGAGTAAGGACACAGTCTTCTTTCTGTTGTTGCTCTCTGATGTTCTCGGAGTCTCTGATCGGCTTTTCACACTGCGTGCAGTATTTGCAGTGCTCCTGTCCCCGGAGAACGCACGACAGGGTGAATAAACACTGGTTAAGGGCTCTGCCCTAGTGATAAGTTCAGGTGGTTCCCTCCACATCGATTTTGGACTGGTTTGAGCTGTTTTTGCCCTGTTTGTGACCTGGTAGGCTCTGATACACTTACTGTTATATGTCCGAGTTAGGCCCATGCGGCAACGCTGCACATTTTCCTACATTATCGTCTTTTCTTCATAATAACATTACCGCTGTGACGTTTTGCACATATTCGCATGGGTGAAAAGGTGGGATTTCGTTGACACATCTAGCATCGCACGCCTCGGACAGCGAGTGCAAAGCCTTTACGCGTGATGTACTAAGGTCCTTCTATCTTCATCCATGGGACGACAGGGCTATCTACATAGCCATAACAATGCTAATCTGTGTACATCGCAAGGATGCTTTTTATTATAAATAAAGAAGCATTTCTGGGGATAAGCAGAGGAGGCACTTCAGCTGACACCGAGGGTCCCTGCCTGATGTGGCTCTGCAGAACATCTGCCTTACATCTCTGTGAGGGGTGTCCAATTCATGACCAAGCTGGGGTCCTACATTCTCTTCCACCAGATAATGTGTTTGGATCATCCCGTGGGGGTATCCTTGGACCTACAACTACATACACTCTAGACTAACACAGCGTAGGGATTGCATAGTCGGAGTACGTCTGATTACTTCCTTGTTTTCTATGCCTGCATATATACACTGTCTTAGCGCCATGGTGGAACAGTATCTGCTGTTTACTCTTTTGGTGCTGGTAATCTCTTTCATCTGCATCTGTCCGCTGTTTATCGCAGCACATGTATTTTATACAAGAATACATTTGGTTCAATAAATCTATTGAGCGCTTCCATTGTGCATACTCTGTATACTTCTCCGAGAACAAAAAGCACGATGATGAGTGACTGAGCACAAGGATTCTGACCTGTTACCACGATCCCTGAGAGGTCAGGGTTGCCATGTTCAGTGGTCGCCAGAAACCATTCGCTCCCTGGTAAGGTTTGGGGGGCTTATGGTGACGCTGTGAGCTAGCTGGTCTCTAGGCCAACATATCCTGTGGGGGTGCTCGGAATCAGTCTAGCCACCTCACCCAAAGTTTATGTTCTCCAAAAACGTGCAGGTCCTATGGATTAGCAGGGACTATATGACACTGCTTTGGGGCTGATATCCCCCAAGCCACTTCCAGCCCCTCGCAGCATTTTCCCTAAAAAACAGCATTGTGCCCTACGTTGAAGAGGAGGAAGGATATATGGAATACACAGAAGTGTGTTATGAGCACCAGGTGGAAGACAGGTTGCTGGAAGCACTGGCTACTCATGGGCAGGATTCCGTAAATCAAGCCCTGTTTATGGCTTTGAGGCCTTTTATGCAACCACTGGTCCATTATGGATGGGGAGAGTTGGTGGGATCGCCCGGGGAATCCTTCTCCAGCAATGCTGTGGCCAATGATGCGGGCTTCGCTGAGAGAGCCTCGGGTGGGGGTTCTTCTACTTCGGCAGACGTACTCTCACAGATTGCTGCCTCAGTCCTTCGGGACCATAAATATGGGAGTTCTTCTCCACAGGGTCTTTGAGGGATCTCAGTGGGTCCAACGCCCTACCGGACAAACTTGTCTTCTACGTCCTCTTCGCCACCATCGGATTTGGACATCCACAGCCGGCATCAAAACGCAAACAGTAGAAGCACCATGCCACTGCGGATTTGACGCCTGTAGGTCATAAAAAGCTGCTGTTTGAACCTGAAAATATTGTTCACCTGCGCTCCACAGAATGAGTGCCCTGTATGGAGGTAGTGTACTATGTTCAAGACAGGCTTTGAGTGCGAGGGGCCCAACACCCTTATGTTGGAATGCCCTAGACCATCTCTCCTCGGTAAAGTGGCAGAAACGTCGAAATTGGATCCCAACATGGCGATCTTCTTCCAGGAGTTTGCAAAGGGCCCCAAAAAAGGTCTGAAAAAGGGCATGGAGTCAGTATCAAGATAAGTTGCTAGACCTTTCCGGCCCAATCACAAACATTTTAGAATTGGCTGTTCGGGAAAAGGAAGCAAATTCCCAATTGGATCTGGGAGAGCTCCTCGATTGGACCCAAAGAGCGTTGTGCCTCCTCGGCAACGCTAACTGCACTATGTCCACTGAGCATCGGAAATAGTTTCTAATGAGGATTGGCCCGAAGCTGGTGGAGTTGGACTCTACGGAGGTGGGCACTATGGTGAAAGGATTGTTATCTGAAGACATATTTTTTAAAGACCTAGGGCAGTATGTCGCCATGTTCGCTGTTTTGGACAATGCCCAGATGTCTATGAAGAAGGTGTTCCACTGTCGTCTTTTTGCCAGGGCTGGGCACTTTCGAGGCCGAACTCCAGGCCGTGGATTAAATCAGGCTTCCAGAGGATACTATCACAGAGGAAGAGGTGCTCTCTCTGAATCCTCCAACTTCTACCCTACCCATAATAGAAGAGGTCGTGGCCGTGCCCAGCAAGGCAGATATCGGGGTGGTAACAATGCCGTTGATGCCACTTATGCAGGTAAGAGTTATTCTGGTCTCAAAAGCCTTGGTGGGGGGAAGGTTACAGTAGTACCTGCGCAATTTGGGGATTATCATTCAGGATCCATGGGTGTTGCAGACAGTTCAGGGGTTGAGATTGGAGTTTTACTCCACCCACCAGCAGTGGAGGCATACCATTCCTTTTCTTTTTTCCCAAGCAGAGAGCAATTTCTTAGACAAAGACATTTGGGTACTCCTTTCAAAAAGGGCTGTCGTGCAGACCGTTCCTTGTCCACAGGGCTTTGTCAGTACAATCTTCTTGGTCCAGAACAAGGACCGTGGCTTTTGGCTTGTTCTGAACCTTGGTTCTTGGAAAGTGTATCGCTACTTCAAGATGTAGAGCATACACCTGCTCCGCGATCTTTTACAAGAGGGAGATTTGATGGTCCAGCTAGACTTTTTTAAAAAAAACTTTATTTGTCTTTTATAAGCAAATCAACAATAAAATCACATCAGTAGTTACATTAGTCTTTGGTGTTCAATATACATTCCAACGACAACACTTCTGTCTCCATTTTCAATATACACTCCTAGCTCTGCGCTAATAGCACCCTTGTCCTTGCAGCCTTCTTCAGACCTGTCACCCCTCTCCAATGTCACTAGGGTAGCCCAGTCTCCAAACAGTTTTTTCCCCGAAAGCCATCTCTACATACATACTCTTATGCAATTGATTACGACATTACCCGCCATCTGCACCTGTCCAGGGGAGAGCCTGATGATACCTCCACTAACACATTGCCCGTCCGGCTAAACAGTGTTCCCGCCGCCCGAGCTAACCAACCCCTGTGGGCACAATCCCGGAGCCGGACTGAGAGGCAGTGGAAGTGGGCAGAGTCGCTATATACGTTCTGTAGGGACCCCAGATATCTTTAGGGCGCGCTACGCTGGGCAGTAGGCTAGAATAAATCTCGCTGTTTATGCTGCAAAAGGCCAAATCAGTGAGCCATGCCTGGGTCGTGGGCACCGCCCCACTCCCCCATCGCAGCGCAATCTCTCGCTTTGCTAACAGAAAACATATGGAAGCCAACCTCCGAGCCGACCTGGGAAAGTTGACCGTATACTCCAGCAATGCCACCTCCGGGGTAGGAACCAACACCCAGAATTTTGTGTATCTGTACCCAATACAAGTGTATGCGTAGACAGGACCAAGTCATATGGACAAAATAAGCATGTGGGGCGCCGCATTTCCAGCACGTGTGTGGCCTCTTCGGGTCAATAGTATGCAGCTTTGCCGGTGTCATGTAGCTTCTCCGAAAAAAACTTATAGTGTAACAGCTTATGGCGACTATTTAATGATATCTTTTGGGTGACCTTGCAGCAGGCTGACCATTGATCATCCGCAATAGGACGCCCCAGGTCAGCCTCCCAGTCCAAACGCAGTTTCTCGACCCTGCAGGGAACTTGCGCTATGCACAGTTTGTACAATTTGGAAATTATATGTGCCCCTGTTTCCTTTTCAATGAGGAGAGTCAATGGCTTGAAAGATTCAGGCTCCAATGGGAATCCCCCCACCTCAGATCTTGTTGTTAAATATAGCCGGTTGAGAAGAAATTTGTCCATGAAAGTGGCGTCCCGGAAGCGTGCCTCCTCCGAGACCGAGAATATGTGCCCGCCCGGGTACAAATCACCCATCTTGGTGATTTCAAACTTAGTCAGTGTGCGTTGCACGAGCCTTTCGCCGGTTACGGGCAGCCATCGTGCATTTGGCAACGGGAGAGCAGAGGAATATAAAGTGGATTGACCCATGTAGCGTAGGAGCCTGTTCCTGGCCCAGCTAGTGGTTGACACCGTGTGTATGTCAACCGGACTTCTGGGTTCGCCTCTAGGTAGTACCGCTGCTAAGCGGTCAGGAAGCACAAAGTCCGCTTCCGGGCGCAAGCATGGAATCCGCGCATCAGGGTGGTACCAGGCGTATGCATGCGCGCACTGTGCGATCAGGTAATACAGATAAAAATCTGGTATTCCAAGTCCGCCTCTATCGTACGGGAGAGTGAGTATCTTTCACCGGACCCGGGGCTGCTTGCCTCCCCAGACCAATCTTACCAAATGGGATCGTAACGGGGCAAAAAAGCTTAGAGTGAGGGGTATGGGGATATTATTAAACAAATATAAAAATTTTGGGAGCACTATAATTTTTATAATAGCGATTCTACCTGCCATGGATAAAGGAAGCCGTATCCATTTATCCACCTGTGACTCAAGCTTTATTATTGCGCAGCCATAATTAAGTCGCAGCATCTGATCTTGGCTCAGGAGTATGTGGATGACCAAATACCTTACAGAGTCTGCACACCATTCCAGCGGAAACTCACATTGCCAAGGGGAGGTGCAGCTGGTCAACGGAAAAATTATTGACTTATGCCAATTGATACTCAGCTCAGAGTGTCGCCCAAAGCGAAGTATTTCCCGTATAAGCGGTGCAAGATTCAGATGTGGCTCCCTAACATAAAGTATAGTATCATCGGCATATAATGAGACCAATAGGGGACCTGTCCTGAATTGCAGCCCTCTGTGGAGATGCCGCTCTTGAAAATGCCGAATTAAGGGGTCCATGGCGAGAATGAATAAAAGCGGGGAAAGCGGACAACCCTGGCGGGTGCCCCGAGTAAGAACAAACGGGCTCGACAACGTGCCATTGACACGAAGTCTCGCCGTGGGCCGACTGTATAATAGCTTCGTGGTGGCTATGAAGCTGCTGGGTGGCATACCCATCCGCCGCATTATGGACAAGAAGAAGGGCCATTCGAGCGTGTCGAATGCCTTTTCTGTGTCAAGCAGTATTGCCGCCGCTGGGGTAGCGGGGTTTATCCTGTGTAGCACCGAGAACAAAGTCCGCAAATTTAATGAGGTCGAGCGGTGCTGGACAAAGCCCGATTGAGAGAGTCTGTTGGCCACGATTTTGGCGAGAATCTTGTAGTCAATGTTTAATAGCGAAAGGGGCCGGTATGACCCACAAAGCGCTGGGTCCTTATTAGGCTTTGGAAGTAGAATAATGACCGCTTCGCTCAGGGTGGGCGGAAGGGTCTCCCACTCCAAGGCCTCAGCATACACCTCAATAAGTTTTGGTGCTAACAAATCCGAAAAGGCCTTGTAGAACTCACCAGTCAGGCCATCGAGGCCCGGAGCTGAGGAGCCCCAAAGTACTTTAATCGCACCTCGTACCTCGGTCACCGTTATGGGCTCCGCCATAAACTCCTGCATGCCCTTCTCTAAAAACACTAGCGCAATTTCAGATAAGTAGTCTTCTCGAGCAGTAGTGTCACTGCTGTGTCTAGTCGTGTATAATGCCGAGAAGTGGGCCAGAAATTCATCCCTGATCTCTGAGGGTGTCGAGCGAAGCGATCCGTCCTGGCCACGTATTTCAGTGACGTATGCCTTGCTGTACGGCGGCCTCAGAGCCTGAGCTAAGGTGCGGCCCGGGCGATCGCCCTCCCCATATCTACGGGCAGTTTGGTATTTGCCCAAATAAAGGATCTCTCTATCCGCTGCCTCCCTGTAATCGGAGAGGAGGCTCAACCTCCTGGCCAGTACAGAGCCAGGAAGAGCGTGAAGCGCCTCTGCATCTAACGACTCTAGTTTAGCCTCCAACTGTGCGAGTGTTGTGCGCAATGCCTTGAGGACCCCCGCATGTTTGGCTATACAAACACCCCGAATGTAGGCCTTAAACCCCTCCCACAGCACGGCCCAGGAGTCCACCGAGCCGGTGTTAATCGCAAAATATACCTCAATTGCCTCATTGACCTCGTGGCAGAATAGGTCGTCTAATAGTGCGCGCCCAGGGAAGCGCCATTGTCTCTCAAAACCCTCAGGGCGTGGTACATGCAGACAAAGCAACACAGGCGAGTGGTCAGAATACGTCCTGGGTAGTGTCCTCAATGTCCGGTACCAGGGGGACACACCTGGAGAGAGCAGCCAGTAGTCGATCCTAGTCCAAGTATTGTGTTGGCCAGAAAAGTGTGTGTAGCAAGTGGAGGAGGGGTTACGCCTGCGCCAAATGTCAATGAGGGAGAAATGTTCACACAGCTCACGGAGTGCGCGCCGCGTTCTAGGCTTAGTGTCCGCCACACCCGAGGTACTGTCCAAGCCCACATCCAGTAAAAGATTGAAATCCCCACCAATCAGGAGCAAAGCAGGTTCTAGTTTAGAAAGTTGAGCGGTTAGCGCGTGGAAGTACTCCGGGGAGTCAGTGTTGGGGCCATAGACACACACCAAGATGACACCATGGCCCATCATCACCCCCCTCACTATAATATAGCGCCCCTCTCTATCCCCAATGACCTGTTGGCAATGAAACGGGACTCTTTTATGGATTAATACTGCTGTGCCTCTAGCGTAATTGCTAAAGTTGGCGAAGTACCTGTGTGCCCCCCAGCTCGCCGCAAACCGTGGTGAGTCGGTAGTATGTAAGTGTGTCTCCTGGATAAAGGCCACATCCACACTATGCCGATCCAAATAGTGCACCACCTGCCTGCATTTACGCTTATTATTAAGGCCCCTGACATTCCAGGATAACAGTGACAAGTCCAAGGGGCAATCATTTAATCCTCTCCGAGCCATCCGGGAACGTAAAGAAACAGTCGAAAACAGGTGTCATCACTACGACCATATTCCACCAAATATGACCCACCAAATAAATGCTTTTGTGATCAAAACTACCTTCCCCATCCCCCCTCCCCCCACCCAGCCTTGCCACCAAAAAAGTGAGGCCAACCCCAACCTGCAAACAAAAAAAACTGTACCATACATTTATGTCATCAACAAACACAATGCACAGTAGGAACGTTAGAACCAGCATCTGATCCCCGAGGTTTCCACCAGAGGGGGTGACAACGCCCCGACAGCAACCCAGCAGTGCATAGTGTCCTCTACCAAATGACCTGAGTCCCCAACATGTAGACAATGCAATAAATAAAGCTCAAACAGTGCACCACCTCATCCCACCCTGGAGCCAGAAAACAAGTCCAGGCTAGCCACGGATCCACTGCGCGGGGGAGAAGGGACACCCCCCCTGCCCCGCGGTGGGCTCTTGTTAGGTTTGTATGTACGACAGAAGTCCTGAACATCTGTAGGATTGTCAAAGAACCGCACCCGGCCCTCAATCTCAACCCGCAACCGTGCTGGGTATAGCATGCCGTACTTAAGGCCGAGATTGCGGAGCGCCGCCTTAACCCCTGTGAACTTACGCCGGGCTTCCTGTAGCATCGCTGTAAAATCAGGGTAAAATGCAATTTTTGAGCCTTGCCAGGTGACGTCTCCCCGCTCCCTGGCCAGACGTAGGGCAGTGTCTCGGTTTCGAAAGTTCATGATGCGGGCTATCAGAGGGCGTGGAGGGAGTCCCGGATTAGGACGCGGGCCAAGGGAGCGGTGCGCCCTCTCCACCACAAAGCCTGGCGTGAAAGAGTCTCTTCCAAAAATGGCAACTAACAGCTTTTCCACAAATACATCCAGACGACCCATTGCTGTGGATTCCGGCACTCCATGAATGCGTACATTATTGTGACGACTGCGCGCTTCAAGGTCCTCGTTTTTAATGGCCACATATTTTAGTATGCGCTCCATTCTATCCAGCCGCTTGGTTGCCTGCGCCGCACCGTCCTCAACGTCGGAGATCCTGGCTTCTGCCACATCCAGGCGTCGATCATGGGCCTGAATTTTGGCCCCCATTGATTCCAATGTCTTGTCCAGGGAGTCAAAGCGACTATCTATGGATCTGAACCCAGCCCTCATCTCCTGCAGCCAGTCCGCTGGCGGGGCCGGGGCCGCCGCACCACCAGCCGCGCTCTCAGCCTGTTCCGCCATGGCCGGCGGTTGATCCGCAAGCTTCTCAAATGGAAGTGTTTTTTGTTTCGGATCCCTGCGACCCATGCCTCCGCAAAGCGACTGGATTCCGTCCAGCCCACTGAGGTTTCTCTAGGGCGTCGACAGGCAAGGGTAGCGTAGGACCTGCGAGTTGACCCCAGCCACAAAACAATGCCCGGATCTCAAGAGCGCCGTCACATCCCACGCCGCTCCACGCGTGTCTCCCCCGCCACAGAGTCGAAGACCATCGCCACAGCGACGTAGAGACCGGTCCACTCCACAGACCCGCTCACGGCCCTGGACCGATGATCACCAGTACGTCTCCCTCGCACTGCGCAGCGTTGTTCACTGGATGGAGCAAACGGCGAGTTGATTACAAGCCTTGGCTAGCAGAGTCACAGAGGCAGCAGATCCCCACACGGCAGGCCTCAAGGGCAGGGCAAAGCAGGCAGGCCCATCAGACCCCTCTGGCCAGTGCACACGACCACCGCCAAGTGGGGGCCACGCAGGGGGCAGGAATGACCCCGGCGCAGGGCATCCAACCGGCCCACACCCCCGCCCCTCATGACCACGGCCAAGCTGCTGCCCGCCCCAGCCCGCCCAACCCGCTGCGAGCAGCGAGAGACCGGGGAGCAGCGCGGGCGGGACCGCTAAGCAGCGCCGATCCCGTCCAGTCACACGACCGGCGCCGCTCGTGTAGCGGCGGGGGGGAGAGCGGAGCCAGCTGAGCCCGCGACCAGGCACCCACACCCCAGCCGCCCCCCGCGGGGTACCTGTGTCTGCTCCAGAAGCCGCCGCTACCGCGTCCCCTTCGTCTCGCCGCTCCAGGCCGCCATCTTGTCCTCTCCGCTTCGCGGGTGTAGCCGTATTCGGGACTCCAACGGATGCCTCCGTGGACACAAAGCTCCCAAAGTAGGCTCACGGGGTCTTGGGACGAAGCGGCATCGCCTGCTGTTCACTGCTGGCTTCAGAAGGTAGGGGACATTGTTCTTTCTGCTGGGCTGTCGGCGGAGCTTCAGCACCGCGCAGCCATCGTAGCCCGCGGCTTGGCCACGCCCCTGGTCCAGCTAGACTTCAAGGATGCTTATTTGGTAGTCCTCATCTTTTCCCCCCATCTGAAGTGTTTCCAATTTCGGTGGCACCATCATTGGTATGAGTTTACCATGATGCCCTTTGATTAGGCCTGGGCGGGAACTTCGCTTCGTTGGCGGAATTTGCAGAGTTTTCTGCACTCTGCACTCTGCGGAGCTTGCGGAGTGCAGAAAACTGCTTTGCGATGTGTAGCGGAGTTTTTTCCCCGCACGCGATTGTGAACGGTAAGTTCGTGAGCACTGCACTCCGCCACTCGCGGAACTTCACTGAGTTTTTTGTAATTTCACGGAGTTCCGCGTAGCAAAACTCAACTAACTACGCCCAGACCTGCCTTTGATCTGTTCTCGGCTCCCTAGTGTTTCACTAAGTTACTCCGATGGCTGTCCAGTATCTCCAGGAGCGGGGAGTGATATAATTTATCTAGACAACTTACTCGCTGTTCTTCATCTTGGGTTTTCAAGTGGATTCTATCAAGGCCCAGCTACAGTTACCACTGAGGAAATGGACGCCCAGCAAGAAAGAGTTGAGGAGAGCGCTAGCCTCTCCGACTATACCATTGAGGATCTTGGCTCGCCTTGTTAACCTATTAGCATCTTCCATTGAATTGATATTTCTGGCCCCCCTGGGTTACGAGGCCCTTCAGAGACTGAAGATCTTACATCTTTTAAATGGATGGTCCTATACAGAGCTAATAAGGTTATCGGAAGAAGACAGGACGGAGATTGCCTGGTGGCTGGATAACATGGATGCCTGGAACAGCAAAGCGATCTTTGCATCGGTTCCAGAGGAGATCATATAATCTGATGCCAGCCGATGGGATTGGGGGGCCTGGTGTGGGTGGTGGAGAGTGAAGACGGGGCAGGTCGTCCCTGGACGTGCTTCATCTCCATATTAATTGTCTAGAGCTGTTGTCAGGGTCCTTTGCTGTTCACACTCTATTCCCGCACAAGATGAGTTGTTGCATTCTCCGTAGAATGGACACCTTGTTTGCGGTACTTTACATCAGCTGTCTGGGGGTGACGAGATACAGTCTTTTGGTGGAGATTGACAAAGATTTCTGGCATTACTTTCTCCAACACCAAATCTCGGTGACAGCGTAATATATTTCGGGGCAGTCCAGAGTGATCGCAGTCTGGAACTCTTGCTTCCTACGCAACTCCAGCGATTGCTGACTCCATCCATGGGTTTTTCACGAGCTGAATCGGCTTTGGGGCCCATGCATAATCAATCTATTTGCATCCCTTCTGAATACGCATCTCCTGATCTTTCACTATTGGAGGCCGGATCCTCTGGCAGACGCCTCAGATGCCTTTCTCCAGTCCTGGACGATGGATCTTCTGTACGTGTTCCCCCATCTCGATGATCCAGAGGGTACTCTCAGAGGTGAGTCAGCAGATGGTGGAATTGGTCCTAGTGACTTCTTGTTGGAAAGCCCAGTCTTGGTTTCCTGTAGCCATGTCCCTGTCACCCAGTGCAGATTATCCCAGTGCGGATTATCCCAGTGCGGATTATCCCAGTGCGGATTATCCCCTTTTTAGATCATCTCTCCGACCCGATGGGTCTTCTGCATCCATTGGTGTCTCAGGGGCTTTTGTCCCTCATGCCGTGAAGACTTCCAGGAGATGCTGGCAAGTGCTATGAGGCAAGCGGTTTGAGGCAGCTTGGCGCCAATGGGTATGTTGGTGTGGTGAAGAGAGTGTGGATTCCTTGGGTGCAGGAGTCCAGATGTTTGTGAATTTCCTGTCTGAATTGGCCAGTCAGGGTCTTGTCCATAGGACAGTTAACAACTTCTATTCTGCTATTTCTGCTGGACATACTCATTTGGATGGTAATCCCGTAGGTGAACATCCGTTAATCTGCAAGTTACTTAGAGCTATTAGGATAGTCCATCCCCCTCAACTGAAGTGTTCTTTGTTATGGGATGTTGATGTGGTTTTGCATTTTCTCAGAGCATGGCCCACTAACGAGGCTCGTTCTCGTAAACAGTTCTCTGCAAAGCTGATGCTTCCTTTTTGTCTAGTAACCCTAGTTTCATGTCGACGTATTTCAAATGTGAGGGCTCTGGACTTAGCAGGTAGAGTATTTCCAGATGAATGAAAACTCCATCAAGACGTACCAGTTATCCTGATTTTCCTCATCATCAGAAATTGTGTGTGGTTAAACGCCTCAAAGCATATGAGGAATGTACCTGTGAACTTGTGGAGAGATTCAGCGGGACAATTACTTATCTTTTTACAGAAACCTTTCCACCCGGTCTCTTCGGCAACCTTGGCCAGGTTGTTTAAATGGTTGTTGGGTGAGGCTGGTATATCCATTTTTGGAGCTCATTCTGTGAGAGGACCCATGGCCTCTGAATCCTTTTCTCTTGGTTCTCATTTAGAGGATATTATGGCCGCGGCAGAGCGGTCTTCTGATTCCACCTCTAAGGTTTTTTTATCATAAGCCTATTGTGGATGTTGCATCGATGGTGGTGGCTCAGCTTTAAACTACCATAATCTGAAGCCTCTGGTCTTGCCATAGAATAACATTTGTTCTAGCCATCGTGTCAAGAATTTTCAATTCTATTAAGGACATGTAGGCGAGGATTAATACATCCTAGGACATAAAAACTTTCTTTAAATGGGCCTGTTACTTCTGCATGTTCCTTCAGCGTGACGATTTACATGTTTTTGTGCATTCTGTGATGCATTCTTTCTTGCTTTATTGTACCCCATTTTTTCTGACCCGTGGTTGATTGCGATATCTTTGTTGAATTGTTATTACTTTTGGTATTTTCATTTCAAGTATGGATGTTAAATCAGCTTAAAGCTGACTATCGTGTTGGATTCAGTTCCTCCTGTGGATTGTAAACACAACAAGCTGATGGACAGAGTGCAGAAGCTTTTTAACCACTCACCCCCAGTCACGAGATCTCAGTAAAATCCATCATTCGTTTGCTCACTTCACCACCCCAGTTCAGACCCAGCCATATGCAAATCAGTCTTGACCCTGTGCCTCATGGGAACAGTCCAGCCCGAACTGCCAGGCCAGGTCCTCCCTGGACTGGAAACAGGCATCTTGGGAATGGTTTTGGGGCATCACCCCTTATCAGCCAGGTTAGCCTGAATCCAGTGGCACAGTGAGCAAGGGTCTAACGTCTGGGCATACCCTCGGCCACATAGGGCAAACAGAGCAAACGCTACAAGATGATGGACGGAGCACTGAAACGTTTCAACCACTCACCCCCAGTCAAGATTGATGGATCGCACATGTTGGTTCAACTGCAGTTTTGTGTTGGACTCAGGTTTTGAGGCTATTGTTCACAAAGAAAGTGGAAGGAATAAGGTCAAATCAATATATATAGGTAGGCATGATCCCTGTGATTGGTTGGGACATTGGGATGTTGGGGCTTATGGGATATGAAGCTTAAAGTTTTGAAGAGTTTTGATTGGCTGCTGTGAATTTATCAGTAAAGAAAGAGAAGCATAATCATCGCCTCCGTGTCCTTAATAGAAGTGAAAATTCTATACACGTTAGCTAGAAAAATGTTTATTAACCGGACTCTAAGACATCTCTTTACATTCTGTGGTTTCAGTTTCCTAATTTTTCTCAGGCTCTCAGCAGCAAACAGGAGCCTCAGCAGTAAGCAATAGATCAATCCGGTGATGTCATCAGGGGGTCAAAGGGTGCCTAATGTCACTCAGCCTCACGTCACATTAGTGACTTAACATCAACTGATTCTTCCACTGACATAAGTAGGAGGCATTGGAAATGCAACTCTTCCAACTCGCAAGGCAGAACCAGGGTGTCTGCTAAAAAATAGGCCTGGGCGGTAAACTCCGCTCTGTTCACGGAGTTTGCAGAGTATTTTGCACTCTGCGGATCTCGCAGAGTGCAGAAAACTCCGCTTCGTGTAGTGCAGCAGAGTTTTTTCCCCACCCGCATTCGCGAACGGTAAGTTCGTACTACACGCCGCCACTTGCCGAACTTCCCAGAGTTTTTTTGCAGGTTCGCGGATTCCCACGTAGCAAAACTCCCAGGCTTACTCAGAAACCAGGTCACCTCTTTGGAGTCAGGTTGTTTCAACTGTGTATGTATACAAAACTTTATTCGATATAAAATATCATAAAAGTACGAACATAATTGGTTCATCTCTAAAAAGTCCGTCATTATACAACATGTGACAGCATAAAAATGGAATTTAAAAAGGGAGTATGTACAAATAAAAAAACATAAAAAGCAGTTCCTGATGAAGCAGAACAAAATACAGTGTAAAACTCTAGAGGCCTAGCTCTTGCTGGGCCTTAACAATTTAGTACGCATCAACCAGGCACACCCCAAAAATGTGGCTACCCCGCAGACCATGGCAAGCGAAGAGGCATCGGTTAGAATAGAACGCAACGCCACCCTGTAATCCACAAAACCCAGATTTCTGCAGATTGGGCAGAGCCATTTCCTCCTTGCCGCCCTATAAACCGGGCACGCAAAGAGGAAATGGGAGATGGATTCATTGAGTGCACAGCACCCGGGGCATTTGGCGGATGTCGCGCTCTGATTTTTCCAACCTGATACCAAAACGTTAAGCGGGAGGGTTCCTAAGCTAAGCTTCATGTAGAGCATTCTGTCTCGTGGGGATTGTATAAAGTCGAGATACTGCTCAGTTTTAGCGTCAGGCTTGTGTTCCAGGAACTGATCAGTGAGGATCCCTCAGTTGGGGTTTCGAGCTTCCCCTCCCTTCACCCAATCCCAGTAAGCTTTTTTAATTATTTGCTTTGCGGGTGGAATCTGGCTGGACCATGCCTCCCCATTACCAATTTCTGTAACCAACTGCTTTAGTTTACAGATCCATTTGATCTTGTACCTGTATCTAAATTAATGATCTCGTTCAGAGCAGCGGCGTAGCTGGCCAATTCAGGGGTGCGTCTCAGACGAACCCAAAATAGCAGCGGACGCAATCTTGCTATGTCCTTAATAGAGCGCTTGCCCAAGTCCTTACGAAGTGGTATCAGGGGGTGGAAGATGGAAGAGAAACCAGTCCTCTATGAAAATGGTTCTCGGATTTCTCCAAGTTACTGATATTCTCGAACCCCCATAGTTCCGCCCCA
This sequence comes from Triturus cristatus, assembly GCF_964204655.1. NCBI lineage: Eukaryota > Metazoa > Chordata > Amphibia > Caudata > Salamandridae > Triturus > Triturus cristatus. The sequence continues at coordinate 8,554,690 of NC_140592.1, forward strand.
TATAGTGCTGAGGGCAGAGCTTTCCCATCGTAGACCACAAGGGCCGGGACTACTGGTCTACTGAAGGACAATCGCTGCTCTCTTAGAATTGCCCCCGCCACCCTCTTATGGTTAAAGAGCATTTTAGCTAGATGACTGTTCCATTTCATCGAATTGTTAATCCGAATGCCCAGATAATCAAAGGATTCTACGGTATCTAGTGGCATACCGTTAAGTGTGATGCCATTCCTAAAGCGTTTAGATGGGGATAGTGTCATCAGTTTTGTTTTGGTGGTATTAATCACTAAACCCCGTGCGTCGCAAAACTGACTGAACCTATTGAGCAGCTTTTGCAGGCCACTTGGACTGTTTGACATCAAAAGGGTGTCGTCGGCGAAGAGGAGGGTAGGAGATTTCTCCCCTGCCAGGGTTGGGGCATCTGATGGGACCTCTTTCAAATGGTCAACCACCCCATTTATAAAGAGGGAGAACAAGGTTGGAGCCAGCACACAACCCTGGTGTACTCCCCTATTCACCGCCACCCTTTCTGTCAGCTGGCCCTGGTTACCCCACCTGATTTTGGCGTAATTCCCCTCATGGAGGCGCTTGGTAATATCAAGAATCAGAGGTGGGAGGCCCAAATCGGACAGCACCTGCCAGAGCCTAGCACGAGGGACCAGGTCAAACGCGGTCTTGAGATCGATAAAGGCCAAGTATAGGCTACCTTTCCCAATGACCACTACTTTCCAATGGATCATGTAGAAACGGAAAACCTGATCCATCGTGCCCACCCTCTGTCTGAATCCTGCCTGAAAGTGCGAGAGGACACTGCCATCGTCCATCCACGACCTTACGCTCATAAGGAGGACCCTGCCAACCACCTTCTGTATTACGTCGATTAAACTAATCGGCCTGTAATTGGCAGGATCCTCCCTATTCCCCTTTTAAATATGGCCATAACTTCGGCACCCTTCCAAGAATCCGGGACAGGGTGACCTCTAGCAATTAAATTCAATATGAGCAAGATGAAGTCGGCCCATAGTCTCGGTTCATGGAGGAGGAGATCACCGGGGATGCCATCAGGGCCCGCCGCCTTTCCTGAAGCTAACCCAGTGATAGCAAGGGAGACCTCGTTGATCGTGAAAAGATCTGATGGTCCAGCAGCCTCAGGCGTCACATCTAATGAGGGAGAACTGTCACCATCGCTATACAGGCCAAGAAAATGTGTTTGACATTGCTGTTCCGTGATATGGTTAGGCATCGGATCGGCGCCCTTCCGACTACCTTTGTCGATAAGTCCCCAGAACAATGTGGCATCTTTCATAAGGGAGGCGGATTTAAGGCGTTGATTACAGTTAGAGGGCACCACTTCTTTTGTTGACAGTCTCACTTCATTATGGGACCTGGAAACAGTCCAGTTATTGCTCAAATGCATACACAGCGGGTTATGGTCGCTGTCCTGGGACGGTAGAATTTCCATATCCAATAAATCATGCCAGAGCCGTATATCCAGCGGGATATAGTCAATCCTTGACGGACAACTGGGTCTATTATATGTGTTAGCCCCACACAGATCAAAGCGTGTCCTACCATTTACAGCTCTTAAATTATACTCCAATGTTAGGGATTGCAAATTTGATGTCCTGCTCGCCAGTGCCCAAAACATCCTCGACACAGAGGGGTTCATATGTACAGTTAAAATCCCCTGCCACGATAGATACTGAGTTGGGATTGATACTAGACAACTCGCTCTCTAATACTGCTATAGTTGCAGAAGATTGTGCCCCGGGAGACCCTCTAGCATATACATTAAATATTTCCAAATTAAAACAATTTTTGGGGCCTTTCACTGACAGGTGCAAAATGTCATTTGAGGGGGTTGTATGCATGGTAGTTGACCAGTTTAGAGAGGTGCTTAGCCAGATATGGAGCCCCCCTGCTGGTCGGCCTTTCCCTGATCTTATGGCTGGGATAAAGTAGGTAGCAAACCCGGATTTGTGGAGGGGTACCAGACTCCAAGTCTCCCGAAACAGACAAATATCTTGGCTATCTATAAAATTATTCCACTCTGGGAGCAACAGTTTTTTTTGCAACCCTGCTATATTCCAGGAAAGAAAGCGGATTGTCCCCAAACTACTACCCACAGACCAAGTACCTCTATCACTTGTATGCTTAGTACAGTCAACCATTGGACTCCCCCACTCCGCTCTTCCTGCCCCCCTATTGCTTAAGCAGGAGGCTACTTCGTCTTTTCCTCCCCTCTTTATTTTGGTACAAAACACTGATGGCGAAATTGGATCCAGTCAATCAACTGTACTCAGACCGGACTCTAATCCTTTCCTCATCCAGTGTCCATGATGGGGGATTACGAATCTGAATTGCCGAATGTTCGGGGGGGGGGGGGGGAAGTACGAAATTCAAGTGCCACCAAGTTTCCAGCAATTTCAGCGTTAAACACCTGCAACTCAATACAGTCTGTCTGCGAGCCATCCTTTTTGATCCTCCTTACTTTTGCCACATCCTCCCGTATTACCGACCTGCATCCCCTCACATATCTTATCCAATGGATTACTTTATTGTGGAGGGATTCGTGGCTTTCATATCTGTGGGGACTCATACATTTTGGGACCTTGGTCATGTAGATTGTGGAAATAGGGTTCCTTATGTGTGTGTTGCCCCTTGTGGACCCCAAGCGTGCCTGATTAGACTGGCCTTCCCTGGTCAAGACGGAACTATCGAGTTTAGCTCTTAAAGGATACCGGTCTGATACACTGCCTCTGTTACCCTTAACTAGGTCCGAATCAAGATGTAGGTTGGATTTTCTATGGGGAATAGAACTATCGATAGGGAACTGGGTTTGGGACACTTGACCTATCACTGGACCAAGCCTAACCTCCTTAGAACTCCTTCCCACAGACTCCCTGCCTGGGCTGATACAAATGGGTGGAGTGGGGGGGATGGCTAGGCCCGGTGGCCTGAACCCAAGCACATCAACTGTCTCTCGCAACAAGGCCAATTCCCTTTCAAGAAGTTCCACTCTCTGTCGAAGAGCATCATTTTGGAAGCCACACAAACTGCATTTTGCTGGACTAGCGGAAGGCTCAGCCACACCTATTTTGCTCGGGGTGGAAACTAAGCTGCTCTCGACGATGGAGTCTAAGACTGTGAACCTATTTGAACAGGGTAGTTGGACAGTTAAGTATTCGCGTTGGGTTCCCTTACTAGCGGCTCCTATAAAGTCACTTGGACCTAGATTTTTTGGTGGGGAGAGGGGTCCTAAAATGTTCTCCTCTGGTCTGTGCACTTCGCAAATGGAAGGCTTTTTAGATGGTTTCTTATTGAACATTGCAGGAAATACTCTTGCTGTGCTAATACTGACACTTCCTCAAGATGATTCGCACTGGCAGCTAAAATAGTGTTATTACTAGCACCCAGAATATCTTCACAATCGTTCACAATAGCTTCAATCCTGGTTAGGACACAATTGCTAGCTGCATGGGAGACTTTCTTGGCTTTTTTCCGTCTTTTACTTACAAGTGGCCCCCTCCCTCCATAAGCTTCCTCTTTCCCATTGGGACGAATCCACTAAAGAACGGGATAGATACGCAGTCACTGATATCAGCTTAAACGTCTGGCCGGTCTGCCCGACCAGAATGCAGCAAACAGTACCTGGAATCGTATGTCCGTAGGTCGAATGAAAGAGGAAGGGCCCTGCCCTGCCTCCTCCTGGCGATGACGGGCGCAGACGGGCCCGCCCTTGGCCCGGGCTTAGCCCTCGCGCATCCCGCGAGGCGGAAGGAGACTGCTAACTATATCTGTTGTAAGAGGGAGGAGCTGTCGTTCTGCTGCTGCTCCCGCAGCCTCCTGGGACAGCGAGTCCCGATCACTATGTCCCCCGGTCTTGCCCAACAAAGTACTGGTGCGCTGCGTCTCCCGCGAAGCGGGAGGCACGAGGTCCTTACAAAGGTCCTGCTGTTGGAGGGAGGGGCTGTCGTTCCGCTGCTGCTCCCGCAGCCTCCTGGGACAGCGAGTCCTGATCACTATGTCCCCCGGTCTTGCCCAACAAAGTACTGGTGCGCTGCGTCTCCCGCGAAGCGGGAGGCACGAGGTCCTTACAAAGGTCCTGCTGTTGGAGGGAGGGGCTGTCGTTCCGCTGCTGCTCCCGCAGCCTCCTGGGACAGCGAGTCCCGATCACTATGTCCCCCGGTCTTGCCCAACAAAGTACTGGTGCGCTGCGTCTCCCGCGAAGCGGGAGGCACGAGGTCCTTACAAAGGTCCTGCTGTTGGAGGGAGGGGCTGTCGTTCCGCTGCTGCTCCCGCAGCCTCCTGGGACAGCGAGTCCTGATCACTATGTCCCCCGGTCTTGCCCAACAAAGTACTGGTGCGCTGCGTCTCTGTGTATCATCACAACCACAGCTCACAGCAAAGCTGTGACCTGTCTTCATCATAACCTACCTTTGAGACAATCCATCTGTTTGCCCCACACACCCCATCTGTGCACTGGAAGTCTGACCCTTTGCCTATATGCTGGCTGTGGTGACCTATGCAACACTGGGGGGGGATATTTACAATAAAATCTCGGAGCGCTGTGTTACTCCAAAATTGGTAACGCCATGCTCCAACATTTCTAAATGCAGGGATGCGCCGTCTTTACAAAAATACAGCACACCCCTGCATTACCTCTAGCGCTAAAAAAGCATCCTAGCGCCAGTGCAGGCACTCGTGCGTCATGTTGCAAGGCTGCTTGTGCTGCAGGGGCAATTGTTTATGTGCAGGAACAATCTTTAGATGTGATTTTCTCTTTCTATGTGTGCTGCAGAATCCAGCACATATAGAAAGAGGAAAATATGAGGATAAATTAATAATTTCTCCTCGGATCACCATCTTAAGACCAGGTTTTACCTGGCCTTAGTTTTTGGCGCTGCCCCAGCCTTTTAAATTTGGGGCATCATCAAAAAGCAATGGGTGTTGCTGGGGAACACCCACTTCAATACATATTGCCCACAACTTTACCGCAGTGGACTGCTGCGGTAAATGACATATTTACATGGGGGCGTTAAACCAAGTTAAGTGGCTTAACGCCAACTTGTAAATATGGGGGAACGGAGCAACGCCACTGGACTGTGAGAAAAAGCGACACTCTGCTGGCGTTAGGGGCTTGTAAATATGCCCCCTCATTATGTTATGTTATGTTATGTTAAGGTGTCTTATATAGCGACAGCTGCCCCAGCAAAAGGGCGTCCCGGTGCTGAAAAAAAGACTGACAAATCACAGGGCAACACCAGCTAGTTAGTGGGGAAAAGAAGCGTCTTAATGGAAAGGAGCGGACACCAGCCCAGACTCTTTGAATCCGAGGGACCACCACCAAATGCTGGCCCTCTGACCGAAGGGGGCATGATGGAACATACGGTGAAAGAAGATTGGCCAGAATAGGCGGGTGGCAGATTTCAGAACCTTAAAGGAAGGGCATAGGGCCTTGAATACAATGCGCCTGGCCACCGGAAGTCAATGGAGGCGGCGGATGGCACTGGACACAGAGCAGGACTTGCGCATGCCTAGAAGTGTTCTGGCTGCAGCGTTTTGTATCCTTTGCAGCCTCTGAACCTCTGCTTAATTGGACCCCAAATAGAAGGAACAGGCATAGTCAAGTCTAGACAAGACCATCGCTTGGATAATGACCTGACGTATCGAGGCATCAAAGAAGCCCATCAAAGGCCTGAGCCCCCGTAAAAGTCCAAAGCAAATCCATGTTGTTTTTTTGGTTTGGACTCGATAGTTTAAAGATGAGTCCAACCAAACCCCTAAGTTCTTAACCACATGCTTGGGGGGAGGGGGGCGTGCCCAGACTTGCTGGCCACCAGAGGTCACTCCACAGACCATGGTCTCTGCCTACCACCAGTACCTCCGACTTGTTGGAGTTAAGTTGGAGGCAGTTAGCAGTCATCCACTCGGCCACTGCCGCAAGATCGCCCTGAAACTTAAGGGCGTCTTGCTCGGTGTTATTAGAGAGTGACACCACTAACTGAGTGTCGTCAGCATATGAGACCATGGTCAGACCCCTACTCAAGGCTACAGCAGCCAAAGGGTGAACATAAATGTTGAACAACAGGGGGCTAAGGGAGGAACCCTGTGGCACCCCTTGTTTGATACAGTGTTCACTAGACACAAACGGGGGGCTGATACTGAGAATGACCTCTCGTGCAGGAAGGAGGCAAGCCACTCCAGTGCCTGACCCGCAATTCCTACCTCCACCAGGCGTCTCAACAGAATGTCATGTGATACCGTATCAAACGCGGCACTTAAATCCAACAGGATCAGTGCTGGCGTTTGCCCCACATCCATGGCTGACCAGAGATGTTCTGTCACAGCCAGGAGAGCAGACTCCGTGCTGTGGCCTGGCCTAAAGCCATTCTGAGAGGGGTCCAGTATGTTGTTGAGAGTAAGAAAATCCGACAGGAGGGAGTTCACATACGCCTCTGCAATCTTAGCTGCCCAAGGTAGCAGAGAGATGGGCCGATAACCTTCTGCTTTAGTTGGATCAAGAGCAGGCTTTTTAAGCAATGGAATGACTTTAGCCTGTTTCCAGACTCTGGGCACCGTAGCAGGACTGAGGGATTTATTAATCACCTGAATCAGAGAGGGTAAGATGGTTGGCAATACCTTCTTGAATTGGTCAGGTTTAAGAGAGTCAGCAGGAGAGCTCGACTTAATCCTACTACACAGCAATCGCAGCTGATCCACCGAAATCATGGGAAAGGTATGGAAAATATTTAGCTGCTGACAGCAAAATGCTGCCGATGGATTGCTGTGTATGGTCGGGAAGGAGCTGTAGATATCATCCACCTTTATAACAAAGAAGGGTGGCCAGCTCCTCGCACTGGGGCATATTAACAAGGGCTTTATCTCTGCTTTTTTGGCTTTAAAAGCCAAAAAAGGAGAGATAAAACTAGCGCCCTATCAACAACAGGGTGCTAACATGCAAATTCGCATGTTAGCACCCTTTTACTCTACGCTTCCCCTTGCATCTCTAATGAGATGCAAAGGGGGCGTTCCAGAGTAAAATAATAGAAGAAATGTCGCTAAGAGACATTTCTCCTATTATCAAGAATATCGCTAACCCTGTTAGAGACAAAAAAAGCAGCGTTAACGCTGCTTTTTTATGTCTGGTATTTTCAGACTTAGCCATGATATCCTATGGAAGGAGGATATCATGGCTAAGTTTGCCTGTCCCTATCAACAAGGTAACGTGAGATTATCGCTGGGTTTCCAGCGATAATCTCATGTTAGCCTGTTAGCGTGAGGATTTTTATCGCTGATGAGATAAGCGTTGCTAATAGCACGCTATCTCAGCGATAAAATTCACGCTAGCCGGCGATAATTATCCTAGCGCTAAGGGCGCTTAGAGATAATTATCGCCGGTTGTTGTTGATATGCCCCACTGCCTGTTAGACTTGATAGTAGACCCGATGCCATTTTGCTGAGATTGTAAACTGGCGAGTATAGAAAACATGCTCTTAGCGTGATTGCCGCTTTTGCGGATTTGATTAGAGAAGAAAGCCGCTTGTGCCTGGTTGATGGCTTTATGGTATTTTTTAATTGCTGCCCTATAGATGTCCTTAGCTACCGTGCAGAAATCCCTTCTCCAAATCCGCTCCAGCTTCTTACATCCCTTACGCATGTCAGCGAGGTCCGTGTTGTACCAGGGTCTTGTTTTGGATTCACGACTGCCTGACTATTTCATTGGAATAAGGCTGTCTAGTGGTCGCCTGATCCATTCTGAAAATAGCCCGTATGCCTCATTGATTTCCTCCGGCAAATCGGGCCGAGTGGCCAGAAGGCCAGTCTCAAATTGATCCCAGTCCAATTTATACCAGGGTCGCTTCAGCGAAGTTAGCTGACCCTTGGACTGGGCAGGAGTGACTCCATACAGGAACATAGAAACCAAGAAATGGTCCGTCCAACCCAGCCTGGCAGGCGCATGCATGGTAATATGGGATATATTGGTGAAGACCAGGTCTAATAATTGGCCAGCAGTATGCGTTGCGCCTATGACCAGCTGCAGCAGTTCGCACGCTGCAAGGTCAGCTACGAAACTCGCTATATCGGTGTCCTCAATGTTGTCTAAATGGAGGTTCCCAGCACCGTGAAGTTTGCGGTATTAACTGATAGTGAGCTTACCGTATCTACAAGGACCTCTCTAAAACCTGGAGAAGGTCCCGGAGGTCGGTACACAAGGAGCCCAGACATAGTGTAGTTTGAACTCAAGGTAACCTTAAAATAAGTACGCTCACAGCCGATAATTGACTGTTTAATGAAGGAGCAAGGATAACCGGACTTATAAATTATCGTTATGCCCCCCCCCCCCAGATGCTCTATTTAATGACAGAATCCTATAGCCCGCGGGATGCGCCAGGTCGGGTTCAGCTATCGTGGCATCAGAGAGCCATGTCTCTGTAAGAAAGAGAACATCTGGAGAAGCCTCCTCCAGCAAGTCAAAAACATCGGCATGATGTTTGACTAGTGAGCGGCAGTTCAGACTGAGAATGCTCGTATGCAACCTAGGCTTAAGTGGGCGCTGACATGTGGGGAAAGTATATGTGGCTTGAAAGCCACACATTGAACAGCAGAAAGGGCCTTCAACAGTGAGCCCATTAGCCAACTTGCACCCACCTACAGCAGTCCTCAGCTCGAGCAGGTCCTCCCGGGTATAGGTGGTAGTACCCCTCTTAGGAGAGGCAGCATGTCTGGCATCATACTGGCGTTGTACTGGCGCAGACGGGCTTGCCTTTGACACGCCTTGGGCGCGACCGCTGCACGGCAGCACTATGGATCTCTTTTATAGAATGCAGCCGGGATATGGCCCAAAGACAAGACCGCCCCTCCAAATGGTCTCGTGTTCACTTTAAAAGGACAACTGCCTTTATTTCTTCATGTATGAAGCTGCTGCTCTGGTACACCTCTCTATCCTTGTAAACCGTGTCCACAGTTTCACAGAGTGCTGGCATGGAGGCAGTCCAGTATTGTCCGACCTAGGCTTATCCTAATATTTAAGATGAAATGTTTTTCCTGCTGCTTGGACTGTGGGACCCATTAATAATGAGTACAATGCATTAAACCTACATGTGTCATCATTTGATAGAAAAGTGATACACACCCTACTTTCAATGTATAGTTAATCTGGGCAGGGAAGACGGGATTGTATCACTGTTCTCAGCTCTGCCATGGAGCACCTTTGGTTTGTAGGTGCAGGTAGGTTCAGGGTAGGTTTGTTACAGCAAACATGATCCCAGCAAACGAAGCGCGTCACACTGACGACAAACTGGAGCTGGACACGTTTATGAAGAATGGCCTGAACCCCATCGCTTATATGTGGCTGTGACCTTATACCTGTCCTATCTTATCCATTCCAAGGAGGTGAACTGAGGAGGACACAAGAATGGCTTGCCTCGCATAGCACTGGGGTTGGGGGGGCGGGGGGGCAGTAGAGAAAGCTGTCAGCAAATCTGAGTCAGAAACGTTATTCTGATGTGTTCCACATAGGTTTACACGATATATGGATAATTGTCTGAATAGTGTCAGAGAAACAGAAGTGAAGGTGGCACGGTGTCGGTCTTGTAGCGCGGGGTGAAAAAAGTGAGCGGAAAAGTAGCAAGGTCATAGAAACATTAGTTGTTACATAATGTGAACAAATGCAACAAATAATACATTGGCAATGTCACCAACACCACAGTCATTGCCTGGCAGTTTGGGGTATTTTTGGCATCTTCTTGCCCTTTACTCAGTGATTCGTGAGGTGTGTCTCGCAGGGGCGTGCCCTGCGGGTTCCTGGTTTTACTGTCAGAACCAACAGAACGAGCTGCTTTACAGGCACCAGAAGACACAAGAATGACTGTCCATGGTGGAGGTCAGGGAAGGAACAAGAAGTGAATTCTAGCAAGATTGAAGGTACTGGGCCGGAGTGGATCGGCCACCAATCCATGGTGGAGGTCAGGGAATGAACAAGAAGTGAATTCTGTCAGGATTAAAGCTAAGGACAGGCGTGGACCGGCCAAGAATCCATGGTGGAGAACAGGGAAGCCACAAGAAGCCACTTCATCAAAGCAAATTCTGGCAAGATTCGAGTTGCAGGACAGGAGTGGACCAGCCACCAATCAATTGTGGAGGTTGCAGGACAGGAGTGGACCAGCCACCAATCCATGGTGGAGGTCAGGGAAGTCACAAGAAGCGGCATGCTTCATCATCTGGGATCTCCTCTTGGTTGCAAAACCTAGTGCAACCTAGGGCTACTACCCCCTCCCTGGGAGGGAGGACCTCAGGGATGTTTTAGGTAGGCAAAACTAGGATCTACTAATATCCACTTAGAAGTGAAGCAATATAGATGTTTAGGGTGATGGTTGCAGTGCGTACTGTGATGAAGTGAAAAAGCGATTTAAAATTGGCTACCAGGAAGAAAAAACCTTTGATTGGATCTATCCTGGTGTCAAATATAAAACCAGTGCGTATGCAGTTTAGACCAAATAACTGCATTTAGTCCGAAAAACAGGTCTACATGTTTCCGCCGTGTCGATCAAGGTATGATCTCGGCCTTCCTCAGGACCTAGATAGTTAATCGCTACTGCAAACAGTGTAAAAGTGTAAAAAGATACAACCTTCCAAAGTCTCAATCTATGTGTTTGGATACAATACAACCTACATTAACCTGTGGCTTCACGCTTAGGTAAGATGTCACAGGAAGTTTGGACGGAACCTGTAAGAAAAGACAAAAACAAAGAAGACACACTGACATCAATGTTGCAACACAGAGGAGTCAATGAAGTGAAATTAAAACTATGAAAACTTTTACTGTTATGCTATGCTATGCGATGACGACAGCACTGACATCGTGGGATACCCAACCATGTATCCAATGTGATGGGATTTCGTCCTCTATAAAGGACTCCCCTAAGAATTTAGAGGGATTTGAAAACTTTTACTGTTTGTGCTCCTGATTGTGTTAGACTCACAGATTTCCTTTGGTTTAATATAGTTCGGTATTTGGGGATTTGAATCCGTGTTGGTCTTTAAACCTTTCCCTTAGACCCCCCCATTTAATTTCTGTTGTGATTAAGTCACAAGAAGCCACTTCATCAAAGCAAATAAGATTCACGTATTGCTAGTGAGAGGCAGATCTGAACTCTGGGGCTTTCATTTCAAGCCTCAATCTCTGGCCCTAATTCTTTGAAGTTTATTAAAAAAATGGGATCTTAAGTGATGAATTTCAATGAGCAGCCCACGTGTCTTTCCTAATCTCCTCCCTTTAACAGCTAAAAGTCCATTACCTGTCTCACATCTCACCGGTCTCACATCTCACCTGTCTCACATCTCACCTGTCTCATGTCTCACCTGTCTCACATCTCACCTGGTCCTCCAGGAGATCTAGCGTCTAGATACCCTCAGGTACTTGAGCGCTTTATAAATCTAATTTTCATTTCATTTCTCTTTCCACATGAAACACTCCAGCATTGTGCAGCAAGATGAATGTCCTGCTGTTTTGGCAATAATCAGATTGTCTCTTGATTGTGGCCACCTGCTCTACCCTGGGCTACCTGAAAGTTTAGTGGTCCGTCAACCTGGCACTGACCTGGTGGTCTGACCTGTTGGGTGGACCTGTTGTTACGAGCTGTTGACGCAAATTGTTGGCCCAGACCTGTTGGCACAGCCTATTGGGTGGAGCTTTTGTTGCGGACCTGTTGTATTCATCTGTTGGGTGAACCTGTAGGCATAGACCGGCTGGTGTGACCTGCTGGCATGACCTGTTGATGTGGACTTGTTGATGCTAACTAATGATGTGGACCTGTTAGCATAGACCGGCTTGCGCGACCTGCTGGCGTGAACTGTTGGTGTAGACCTGTTGATGCGACCTGTTGGCACGAAATGTTGGCACGGATCTAGGCACGTTGCCATCATCACCCGCAGTCCTCCGCCACACTAATCACAGCCTCAAGTCTGCCCTGTGGGCACCTTCTCCTGGTGATGTGTCTTCTCGTCCAGTGATGTTCTACTCTGTCCTATTGTTCTCTTTGCACTGGTTTCTTTGTTGTCTTCTTGAATGAACGAGATCTCGGCTGCTTCTCCTCTCCATCTTGGAGCAACCTTCTCACTTTTTGTCTGAAGATTAACTCGCCTGGAACTCTCCTGGCCCTGGATGGCGACCGAGCACCTTACATGGAACCAGGAGATATGTCCTGTGCTTCAAGGACTACATATATGGTTAGGGCGGAACTCCAGACCCTCCTGGGCTCAGAGCTTCAGGACAGCCCTCGTGACATTGAATGGACACTGCCTTTGGACCTCAGGGCCTCTGTACCGCTGTGCAGCTCACTGAGCTATCCTGGACCTCTTTTTAGCCCTTGACTTTCAGGAGTGGTGGAGCTGATCACTCGCAGTTGGTGTAGCATCTCTGGTATGTAGGTACCGTTCACCGCATCCGCTTGTGAATGACCAGTCAAAGCTGTTACCTCAGGAAAAGGAATTGGCCCAAGATATCCAGAGATTGAAAAGCCAAAATGGCATAGGGTAGAGTTCCACCCAGAAGCGGTCATGGTGACTCCCCTGTCCTGGGGGCATCTGCTGCGGCCCGCAAGAAGGGGAGGAGCCACCTTTGTGTTGTCGTACTGGTGGGCCACACCCTGCAGGTGAGGTTGGGTGCGAGGAGACCAGAATGCTCTGATAGCGTAAATGTCACAAGGGATGTGGGATCATGGACAACACAGGCTGGTCAGTGAGCGTGACCCCCCAGAGTCAGCACTGGGTGATTCAAGGTTTGTGGATCAGCTGGTGAATGGTTAGAAGGCCATTCATGGACCACAGGGTCTAAGGGGTTCCGGCCTCAAGGCAGGACACCACTGGCAACCCTCAGAAGGCAGGGATTCCCGCAGGAGGTTCCTGAGCTCTTCATTGGATAGAGCAGTGGGCTCAAAAGGACTTCCCTGCTCATCGCCCGGCTTTACTGCACATTTCAGAACTAACCTGCCCACATTGCCTCCATGGGGCTTTGCAAGGAGATGGAGGGTATGGATAAAGGAAAGGATGAATGCGACTATTGTGGCTCTGCAGATCATGTGGCTTTGTGAGTCGTGACCCTTGTCCACTGCTAGACAGGCAATGACACCAGGGCAGAGAGCGTGCCGGACCTGACCACCGAGGCTCTGGCATGGACCTTGGATCCCAAAGAGCTGATTCTCAAAGCTCTTTACATTTGTAAGCTAGACTTAAGTGTTCTAGTAGACTTATTTACTTGTGCAAAACCTATTTTTTAAATGTATAATTGTAATGGATTTGTGATTTGTAGATGGATTTCCTCAAATGATGACTTTCATGTGAGTAGAGCCACTCCCAGGGCCAGGGAGTGGGCATGACAGGGCGTGGATGCTGTGAGCTTCTGCCTCTTCCTCATACGTCACCTTTTCGAACCATCCTTCCTGTCTGTTATATTACAAGGCCCCGCCCCTTTACCGAGGAAGTAAGTAAAGGAAAGAGGAGTAATGCTGATTACATTTAATAGTTACAAACAGAGCTAGAATTGTAATAACAATCACCCCAGCACCCATAAATTCAGGGTTCAGGTGTGGTGAAGGAAAGTGGGCGGAGTCAGGGTGGGCGGCGACTGATAGTCAACTTATATAATTATTTTTCGAAAACTCTCACTCAAATAAGTTGGCAACAAGGACAAATGTGACAGTGTATGTGTTATGACTTCCTTATGTGGGGGCATATTATCAAGCCCATTTTCGGCCGAAAAGCGGCGATAATGGCATCGCACTATTAGCAAGGATACGCTAGCACGTGTTTCCTTGTCTCAGCACCGTTTTTCGTTATGCCGTGCATCGCATCTCTAATGAGATGCAAAGTAGGCGTTCCCAAGAAAAACAACATTAAAAATATCGCTATCTGTCCTTCGCGGTATTTACAAGCCCGCCCAGGACACCCATAGCGATACCAAAAGCCGCGCTAACCGTGGTTATCGCCGATATTTTACGTCTGATAAATTCCTGACTTGACTATCTTTTACATGGGAGGTGGATTGTACGGCTAAATCCACACCTCCCTATTACTAAGGATTCCCCGATCGCTGCTGGTTTATCGCTGGATTCTCAGCGATAAACCTGCATTTCGCCGCTATCGCTGGATTTTTCATCGCCGTGGGAGATAAGCGTTGTAAATAACGTGATATCACGGTGATCAAATCCGGCGATAGCCGGCGTCAATCAAAATCGCGCTAAGCGAGCTCGGCGATGTTTATCGCTGCTCATTGATGATATGCCCCGTGGCTGCATTTTAAAATGCCTCACAGGGCTAAGGCACCTGCTTCAGAGATATTTGTGAGCCCAGCGATTTTTAGGGGATTATCATAACAATAAAATAGCTGTGGTGGTTATTGCCCCTGCTGGGGAGATTTGTATTTTGTCTAGTCTCACTCATAAACTTGCATAGAGGGTTAATGAGCCTGCTGCTAAGTTTATTGTGTAACAACATAGGCTTGAGCAACATTTGAATTATGCCAGTGTCATTCACAGAAAATCAGGAATTTTGTTTTACAGTAGTTGTGCTAAATTCCCTAAATTATGCGATTTCACCACATTGCATAATTGTGCGTCATTCATAGTAACATTTTACTGCGCGTGCGCGGGAATAACGCATACGGGCGCCATGAGCAGCTGTTGCTCACTCTACTTGGGTTTTGGTGCAATTTGTTTACTGCAAAATGAGTCCTTGCTTCACAAATGGACACAAGGATGCATTTTGTGCTGAGATATAGCGCTAAAAGACAGGTTTACATTCTGCATAATTACATATAATTTTTCATAATTTCGAGGAATTTAGCATAACCATGCAAAAACTTCTTGTAACATTTTGCGCACCCCTACTTAAAACCGTATTGTATTTCCTCAATCAGTCGCTACTGTAAGGTTGCTGAAAAGGGTTCTTTTGTGTAGTAATAAAGTCTTGTTAGTAAAGATAATGCCTCACCACTGCATTACGGTATAAATCCTGACTTCATCAAAACCCACTGATAACCACGCCCATAGGGCAATGAGAGCGAAGCTTGTGAATTGTGATAAGTCAAAGCTCTGGCCATTGCTGGAAGTACCCTTCTAAACTATCGCCACCCCGAACTGCGGAGTCAGGTCTTCCCTGGACAGGTTCTTGTTGTTATTGTTAGATTATATTTATAGAGCGCCAATCACCCACGGTCTCTTGGCGCTTGCAGCGTGGACCATGAGCCAGAAATCCCCTGGTCGCAGGATATTCAGTGCGTGATCGATGGATTTAACTGAATACCTCAGTAAACAGGCTGGTTTTGAGTTTCTTCCTGAACGGAAGTATCATTCTTTCCCTACGCATATTGTCCGGCAACTTGTTCCAGATCTGGGGGATCACGACTGAGAAAGCCCACCCCCCAAAGTAGCTCTATTAAAGCGCGGGCAGGCCAGCAGGCTATCCTCAGATGACCGAAGGTGGCGTCCAGGCACATAGGGCTTCAGACGATCTTTAATATATTTGGGCGCAGCTCCATACTGAGCTTTATGCGCAATGCACGGACCCTTGAACCCGACCCTCTGTTTGATGCCAGTGTAGCTGTTTTAGTAGGGGGGGTGGCATGTGCTCCTCTTGGTAGTTAAAAGATCTGCCTTGCCGCGTCATTTAGGACTACTTGAAGTTCCCCAGGAGTTTGTCAGGGAGCCCTGTGTATACTGCATTGCCGTAGTCCAGCCGTGACAGTATTAGAGCCGTCACGACGGTACGCATGGTGGAGAGTGACAGCAGGGTCCCAAGCTTGCGGAATTGCCTCAGCAAACCTGTGCAGCCCCCCACTACAGCTGATACCTGATAGTTTAAGGTTAGTTCGGTGTCCAGTTTGATGCCCAGGCTCTTTACGGCTGGCACTGGTGTCGGGGTAGTGCTAAACTCTTGGGGCCAGAAGAGGTTTGACCAGGGTGAGGCCTCTGTAGTTAGAGCCAGCACCTCTGTCTTATCCGGGTTTACCTTCAATGAGTTAGAGGTCAGCCAGTTCATGGTGAGCCGAAGAATATTCTGGACATTGAGCTGTGCTTGAGGACAGTTGTCAACTCGTACAATTAGCTGGGTATCATCAGCATAATTGAACACCTGGCAATCCAGTTTTGCCAGTGCTTCTACCAGCGGCTGGAGGAAAATACTGAATAGCAAGGGGGATAGCGCGGAGCCTTGTGGAACCCCCCAATGCAGAGCACCCTGCCTGGACCTATATTCTCCTAGTTGGACTTTTTGAGAGCGCTTATCTAGGAAGGAGGTAATCCACTGAAGTACCGTCCCGGTAACTGCCAGCCGCCTGACACGGGCCAGCAGCTGCGTATGGTCCACCGTGTCGAACGCGGCTGAGAGATCTAATAAGATTAGTGCCGAGGGAACCTTCTTGTCAGCTTCTAGCCTCAGTTCATCCAGCACCGAGATCATCACAAACTCAGTGCTGTTGATGGCTCTGAATCCTGCTTGTCGTGTGTGTAACAGCTGATGTTTTTCCAAGAAAGTTGAAAGGGCTCTGAGCATGTGTTGCTCAACGACTTTGGCCAGGAAAGTTAGCTGGGAGATAGGCCGGACGTTTTTCAGGTTATTCATGTCTGCCCCAGCTTTTTTCGGCAATGGGATTCCCCAGGTTACCCAGGTTTTGGGGTAACACTCCCTCATCAGCCAGGCTAGCTTGAATCCAGTGGCAAAGTGAGCAAGGGACCCGCGTCTGGGCATACCCTGCCAACTTAGAGCGAACAAAGCAAACAAGGAGATGATGGACGGAGCGCTGAAACTTTTCAGACACTCACTCACAGTCACCGTTTTTTAGCGCCACCCCAGTTCAGACCCAGACATATGCAAATCGGTCTTGACCATGTGCCTCATGGGAACAGTCCAGCCGAACTGCCAAACCAGGTTTTCCCTGGACAGGAAACAAGCAACCAGTCCAGGGAGAACCTGGCTTAGCAATTTGAACTAGACTGTTCCCATGTGGAAACAACCATTACAACGCAGTCATTACAACACACTACATTTACAATGCAGTCATTATAACGCAACTGCCTTTACGTCGCATGCCATTACAGTGCAGCAATTACAGCGCAAGTCAATACAACGCATGTCATTACAATGCATTTTATAAGATAAGTAATGGGGAATACCCCTAAACTAACCAACACTTACCCTACTGTTGAACTCACTGGATTGGGAATAGTAATTTTTACCCCTACACTATCCAACACCTACCCTACTGCTCAGGGTCAAGACTAATTTGCATATGGCTGGGTCTGAACTGGGTTGGCGGAGTGAGCTAAAGAATGATGATGGATTCAACCCAGATCTGTGAAACGTTTCAGCACTCTGTCCATCATCTTATTGCGTTCATTGTTTCCTAGTTCAGAGTGGACCTGGCCTGGCAGTTCGGGCTGGATTGTTCCTATTAGAGCAGGGTCAAGACTGATTTGCATATAGCTGAATCCAACGTGAGGTGGCATGGTGAACAAAATAAGGATGGATTGGAATGTGGCCCGAGTGATTACCAGTGGCTGAGGTTAATTTAAGCATTCCATCCATCGCGGTTTTGTATACTTACTGTGTCACCCTAAGTGGGACAGGTATGCCCGGACGTGGGTCCAGCGCACACTGTGTCACTGGAATTCAAGCACGACTGATAAGCCCATAACTAGGGTGGAGCCAGTCCTGGTTCTGGGAGGACCTGGACTGCTTGGCAGCTTGGGCAGGGACAAGACTGATTTGCATATAGCTGGGTCCAAATTGAGGTGACACAGTCCTTAGCACTTAACAGTGTGATGAAGTGTTAGTGATAGGTGCGTAGTTTAGCTGTGATTAGTTCTACAGGTCCTTTTATTGTATTTCTTTATTACTGCACATGGTGTTTTTTGTTGCAGTTTTATATAGCTTGAACTTGACCCAAAGTTATTGGAACACTTTTTGCACCATTTTTTTGGGCCACTGGGAGAGTAAATCATTTGTCCAGAATCACAAGATGTTGAGCTGATGCTGAGTCTGGAACCTGGTTCCCCAGTACCAAAGTCGGCAGCTCTGGCCGTTACGCCACACCTTCTTCCCAGAGTTGACAATGAAGTAGTTTTTGTTCATGTTTATGGTGATGAGCGTGCCTGGCGGGAGGGAGAGCTGCTGGAGAGATCTTCTGGGTTGGACTTTGAACGTATCATTCCATATCTGAGTGTCATTGTGATATGCCAAGAAGTAGTTGTAGGGTGTAGGTAGTTGGAGCCCACAGTGGTGAGCTCAGTTAAACCAGGGCTATCCGGTGGCCACTCGTGTATGGCATATCCTGTCTGTCGTTCAGTGCGTGTTCAGTTTGCGTTGAGTTGCTTGTTGCTGTGGACTGGTACAGTCCTGGGTGATGGGCCCGACTTGTCGGGGGTCAGCAGTGTATTGGAATTATTATGCAGGCTCCTTGAATTACAATCAGCTGTGTGAGTGCGGCGTATTATAGGGTATTATAAGTGAGGGACAGGAGGCGTGTGGATGACTTTACATTACACCATAACACCCAGACTAGACACAGGATCAGCCCTTCATAATCCACCGGGGCACAGACAGGTGTGCGCTGGGCGGGCAGGTCCATACCTGTGACTGCAGATTCTGCTTGATCTGGATTCCATCTCAGAGTAGGGTACCTTAGACACAGCCGCCTTGCTATCACCCTATTCTCACCGCCTTGTTGTAAATGCTTTTGGATGCTTCGCTGATGTCTCTCTAGCAAGATGGAAATGCCCTGTGCTCTGAGAATGCCGCCACCTAATGTGCGCATGTGCAAGTTACAGTGACACCACGGCTGCACTTCCTACAGGCACTAACCTTCTGAAACATTTCCCACTTTCCATGATCTGCCGACCATCCTAAAACCTCAAACGATGTGAAGGATCACTAACGACCACCTCTCAGCCTTCCGTACCAAAGGAAGAGTCGGACAGACAGTAGAGAATACAAACCGATACCTGTTTATTCATATACACTCAGAGCGGAGCCCAGTCTGCCCAGTCGCTAGGAGTGCTGCAGAGGGACCGACATCGACAAGCATAGAGAAACATTTGAACATTTCGTAACTGGGCTGAAACACGCCCACAGAGGAATGTTGCAGGCAGGTGCAGCTAAGCAGTGACATGCTGAAAAAACAGCTTCAGCGCTCATATATTGCACAAAGTTCAAGGTTGTTCTATTCGGGCCTGCCACCAGACAAGTGGGAGAGGGCCTCTACCTAGTGAGAAAGGTACGCGCTAATAGGAACAGTGTACTAATTACGGGAACAAGCCTACATGGCAGAAAACAAAACTTACAATGGAACATTTCTCGGAATTAAACTAACCTAGTTTTGAAAAGCCTAAAATGGCGCCTGCAAAGAAAATGGCGCAGCAAATGCTAACTTACACAGGGCAACACGCAAAGGTAAACATTTAGGGGCAGATTTATGTTTCCTGGCGCATCCCTGCAAATCAGCAGGGATGCGCCAGGAAACTTGCGACACGCATCTCAATCCTTGCGCCACCACGTATGCGTCGCATTTATAATGCGGCGCATCATGGCGCAGGGGAATGCAGATGCATGTCGCATCTGCTGCCATAAGGTCGGTGCAGTGCTGGAGTTGTGTCGCGGGCGCAACGTAACTCCAGCACTGTGCCAACCCTGCCTATATCTAACATGGTGAGTCAAGCCTTACGCCTGTTTCAAGCAGGCGCAAGGTTTTGACGCGGGGGGGTCGGAAAAGTGACTTAGTGAAATCATGTAGATTTCACTCAGCCACTTTTCCGAGGCGTTCCTGTGCCAGAACGTCCCCCCTGCGCCAAAACGCCCACATGAAACCTGACGCAGGTTTCATGTGGCGCAGGGCTTTACAACGTAACGCATCTCCCTAGATGCGTCACATTATAAATACCCCGCAGCATGGCGCTGGCTTTACACCGCCGCTGCATCACAGAAGTTACGCAACGGCGGCGCAAAAGTGGCGTGCGGGGCTTGTAAATCTGCCCCATATAGTTTAACAGATGCACCTGACCACAAAGTCAACTATTTTAACTGCACATATTTCAAGAAATCTCTGAAAAGAACATTACTCCGTGAGTTCTGAGTGCAGCACTTTCAGGTGTGACCACCTGTGAACAACTTCGAGCAACTCAAGAGATCTGAACGTGAGAAAATGCAGATCCTACCGGGGCGGAGACCTCTTTACAAAGACCTCCGAGAAGTGAGGGTTGGATAATAGATGAGAATGGAGAGAAAAACGAGTTTCTGCATTTTAATTCCATTTTAATTTTTTGCGTCATTTAATTACTTGAAACAAACATTTGTTTTTGCACAAAGCAGAATTTGTATTAGAGGAGGGCACCGTTTTATAATCTTTAGAAGGGCGGTATTTCGTGAAGGTTGTGGCCTTTGTGAACTGCTCTTCCCCAGCCTTTATCTCTCCAAAACATTTTCGACCGATTTCTCGTGGAAGGGAAATGCTGCTGGGATGCTTTATAGAGAAATTTTTATTTATTTATTTATTTAATGCGTTTTTATAGAGCGCGGACTTTACCCGTAGAGCGCTTCACAATAGCAGCAGTAATGATACATACGGAGCAAAATTACAAGTGAGCATGTTACAAAAGCAAACGGTACGTTACATGAGGCAATAGTGACAATTGTGCATGTATCAGGAGCAAACAAAATACAAGAGGTAGCAAAGGATACGTTACAAACGGAAAAAGTGCCGTGTGCAGGTTACAAGAGCATACAAAGTACACGTAGAGGTAAAAAGAAAAAAAATTGCAATAAATGGCCGACACTCAGAACACTAAAACAAAAGTTACGTTACATGAGGCAGTGGTGGCCGTAGTGCATGTATCAAAAGCAACTTTGTAATCTTTGTAAAGGTGATAAAGTTGAAGAGCTTTGAAGAAATCTTCAATAATCGAAGCTTCGTGTTATTTCAGTTCCCCTTTATGCAGACTCAGCAACAATCTTTAGAAATCTCAAGGCCACAAACCTTCCAGATTCAGTAACAATCTGACCACAAACCTCCCGTATTCAGTAACAATCTGACCACAAACCTCCTGTATTCAGTAACAATCTGACCACAAACCTCCCGTATTCAGTAACAATCTGACCATAAACCTCCCGTATTCAGCAACAATCTTTAGAAATCTCAAGGCCACAAACCTTCCATATTCTGTAACAATCTGACCACAAATTTTCCAGATTCAGTAACAATTTGAATCTTCCAGATTCAGTAACAATCTGACCACAAACCTTCCGTATTCAGTAACAATCGGACCACAAACCTCCCGTATTCAGTAATAATCGGACCACAAACCTCCCATATTAATTAACAATCCGAACCTTGCAACAAACTCTTTCCTTAATCGGCAGCCAGTGGAGATCTCTCAGGGCCAGAGTAGTAGAGGACCTGCGCTGCCTGTTTAGCGCCAGCTTTGCGGCCATGGACTGGACTCTCTGCAGCTCCTGGGAGATGTATTGCGGTGCTCCCAAGTACAGGGAGTTGCGGTAGTCCAGCCTACTCAGCACTATATTCCTCACTACGAGGGAGCGCGAATCCTTTGGGAGTAGCGGGAGGATCTGTCGTAGCATGCGCATCAAAGAGAAGCACACGCAAATGGTTTTGTTAGCCTGTGACTCCATTTGGAGATTAATATCTACCAAGACCCCCAAATTGTGCACCGTATTGACTGGAGCCAGGGGTTCCTCCTCAGGAGTGAGCTTGAACTCCAATGGCAGATACTGAGACATTCTAGCAGTGGAACAGCATACCACCTCAGTTTTCCCCCCATTAAATTGTAATGAGTTTTTCTTGAGCCATCCCGCAGTCTGACGCATACAGTCCTGGAACGTATCCATGGATACCGCTTGTTTCCCTTCCAGGGAGAACACCCATTGAATGTCGTCAGCGTAGTTGACCAGGTCAATTCCAAAAGATTTGATAATGCGGAACAGGGGCCGTAAATAGATATTAAAAAGAATGGGGCTGATCGCAGAGCCCTGCGGCACCCCATGGTGTACTGAGACTTACTGGAAGTGAACGGTGTCATGGTCACCACCTGTTGTCTTCCGGATAGATAAGACTGTGACCACTGTAGAGCCCGTCCTTTGACCCCTATCTTCTCCAGTCTTTCCACCAGTACTATATGGCTCACCGTATCGAATGCGGCCGACATGTCCAGTAACACTAGGACGGTAGCATTCCCATTGTCGACTCTCATTCGTAGGTTGTCCATTACGGTTGCCAGAGCAGTCTCGGTGCCGTGACCTGGCTGAAACCCAAATTGGTCCCTATCCAGCAGATGGTTATCCTCAGGATAGCATGATAAGGTTTTACTGACTGCTTTTTCTAGGATTTTAATCGGGTATGGCAGGAGGGAGATAGGTCTAAAGTTTGCTGGAATCGTGGGGTCCAGTGAGGATTTCTTGAGCAGAGGTGTCACCACTGCCTGCTTCAATACCTCCAGAACCACTCCTTCTTCCAAGGATTGGCCGCAAATCTGTCGCAGCCAAGGGAAGGTTTCTTGTCCGAATACTTTCCAAATTCTGTGGGGGAGGATGTCAAAAGGAGAACCCGAGGAAACACTGTGAGCAAGGTTATTAAAAGAATCCTCTGTGAGAGCTTGAAAGTATTCCAGGGAGGTGTCCACCCGGGGTTCTTCGTCTAGCTTCCGGGGAAGGTTATCCTGGTCACTAATATTGATGGGATAAAGATCTCCAACAATTTTAGTAATTTTTTATTTGAAAAGGGAGGCAATCTCATCACAGAGTTTCTGCGATACAGACACCTTATTGCTCGTACAAGTTGGGCTAGAGAGATCCCTGAAGATGTTAAAGAGAGCTTTTGTGCTGTTAGGAGCCTGCAGAATAGAATTAGCATGGAAGTCTGCTTTTGATTTAGAGATAGACTCCTTATATCTGGCCTATGCTAATTTCAATTCTTTCTTATACAGCTCTGAGTAGTTCTTTCTCCATTTTCTCTCAGCCTTCTTGCATGCTGCTCGCAAGCGTTGCAGTTCCTCACTATACCAGGGGGCTGAGGCTTTATTTCTATTCTTGAGTCTTTTTACTGGGACTAGCAAGTCCAGAGTGCCGGCTATGTGGTTGCAATATATTTGATAATTTTCCTCTATGGAAATAGAAGGAGCAAAGAGATTTAGGTTTGAAAAGGTCGGGTAAGTCCTGTTTTTACTAATTTGGCCCACTCTCTTCCCTTTCGGTATTTCCCCGATCGGTTGTGATTAGCCTCTGACCTGGGTATCGTGATGCTAAAGTGGATTAGATAGTGATCAGTCCAGCTTTCAGGCAGTATATCTGTCACCCTAGTCTTGGTCTGATTAGCGGACAGGAGATCTAAGACATGCCCCCTTGATGAGTTGGTTCTTGTACCAGTTGTTGTAAGTTGAGATTCACACATGTTTGCCTTAAATCTCTCAAATGGTTGGCTAAGTTTCCATTGTCCCATAAGTTAAAATCCCCCAATAGAATCGTTCTAGAATGGGTTAGGGTCACGTTGGTAATAGTGTCCAGAAGTGCTTGGTGTTGAGTATCTTGTCCTGGGGGTCTATAGTAGACATTCCTGTGAGTAGCCTGCTTTTGGCCTCCTGCAGCGAAAAACCCAGGAGTTCGAACCCTGTAACATCGTCTACATGTAGTGGAGCAAAATTCCACTTTTCCTTGAAAATCACTCCAACTCCTCCTCCTCTTCCAACAGCCCTCGGTTTGTGAAAGATTCTATAACCTTGTAAATGTAAATGTGCAGGAATTTATATAGCGCAAATCACCAAGCGGTCTCTAAGCGCTTGCTTAGGGAACCCGTCCTGGTATTCCCCTGTGAGATAACCCAGCAGGGCATCCGCAAGGTGAAAGCCAGGCATCCCGCCGCGAGGGGCCCATGTGGAGATTAAGCAAGCTATTGCCCAGAGTCGCAGAGTGTGAACCCATGAGTCAAGTATGCACTGGAGCGAGAATTATCGAGTCCATGGACATTTATGGACTCAAGACCCAGCCGAGCCGGGAATTGAACCCTGGTCCCAGGCTGACCTCTGCTTCCAGGTCTGCCTCCTCTAACCAGTGAGCCACACTTCTCCACCTTCAGTGCAAGCAAACCCAATATCCACAGAGGAATCAGAACAAGTCCATGTCTCTGTTAGAAAGAGGACGTCCAAATCCATGTCCTCTAACATGTGAGACACCTCTTGGTGATGTTTTATCAGGGATCTACTATTAATCAGCCCACAATTTAAAGGCTTTTTATCATGACAGGTGGATATTGATGGGGCTCCCTGTCCTCCCTTTTACCTATACTAAGCAGCTGTTCCCTGGAGTTTTTTTATCCGATCTTGTTCTCTATCAGAACAGGCAGCATGACTGGTGCTGAGCGTGTCCGGAGCGCGGACGGGCGCAGACGGGCTTGCCTCTGGCGCGCCTCCGGCACGTTATCAGCGCGCGCTGCGCGCTTGAATTGCCTGTCCTAAATAGGCCGGCAAGTGCAGTCAGCCAGACACTAGAGCGCAACCCAAAATGGAGCTGGGTAAAGTGCTGAGTAACCTCTAATCCCTGCACCCAAGATGGCGCTGGTAAAAGATCGAAGAGCCTTGATTCCCGCTAAGCAGCGGGTGAAATGAATTGATTTTATGTGCGGGTAAGCAGGCTTAGAGCTGTTTTTATTTTCAGAATAAAAGTATTAAAGTAGTTGAATTTCTTTCAATAGACAATACCCCAATTCCCCAATTTGGCAGTACAACAATTTGCTTACGGCGTTTGTTCCAGAGCTTTCCCCTCAAGCAGATGGTTAGCGCGTGGTATTTGTCAGTCAAAATCTGGTTCGCTGCGCACTTGCATTGCCTGTCCTAAATATGTCCAAAAATGTATGTATTCAGTAACAATCAGACCACAAACCTTCCAGATCCAGTAACAATCGGACTCCAAACCTCCCATATTCAGTAACAATCTGAACCTTCCAGATTCAGTAACAATCTGACCACAAACTTCCCATATTCAGTAACAATCGAACCACAAACCTTCCAGATTCAGTAACAATCTGACCACAAACCCTCCAGATTCAGGAACAATCAGACCACAAACCTTCCAGATTCAGTAACAATCACACCACAAACCTTCCAGATTCAGGAACAATCTGACCACAAACCTCCCATATTCAGTAACTATCGGACCGCAAACCTTCCAGATTCAGTAACAATCTGACCACAAACCTTCCAGATTCAGAAACAATCTGACCACAAACCTTCCAGATTCAGGAACAATCTGACCACAAACCTCCCATATTCAGTAACTCTCGGACCACAAACCGCGATGTAGGAGAAGGAAGTGTTTTGCATGTTAGTATATGTGTTAAAAGTGTATATTAGTTTTTGTAATGTATGTTTAATTTTTTTAAGTAATGAATTTTATGTTATTACATTTTTGCGTAATTTTATTCCGTAGCGGGTTGTGGGTTTATAGGGAAATAGGGTGGGAAGTAATTTAATAGTAATTAAGTAAATATTTATTTTTATTTATTGGTATTGATAATTAATGTATTAATTAATTATTCATTGGTAATTAAATGTTATTAAATTATTAATTGATAATTATGCTAATTGTATTCATTTATAATTTGTAGTGGGTTGTAGGTTTATTGGGAAATATGGTGGGAAGTAATTTATTTGTAACTAATTAATTATTGACAATATGTTTGTGTATTGATAATTAATTTATTGTGAATTAATTATTATTTGGTATTTTTATTTTTTATCAATTTTTGGTATTGAAAATTAGTTGGTTGTTGATTAATTATTAATTGGTAATTAATTTGTATTAATTGGTAATTAATTTTTATTAATTGTTTAATTGCTAATTATGCTAATTGTATTGATTTATAAATTGTAGTGGGTTGTGGGTTTATTGGGAAATATGGTGGGTAGTAATTTAATTGTAATTAATTAATTGCTGAAAATATTTTTGTGTATTGATAATCAATTTACTGTTAATTAATTATTAATTGCAATTTGTTATTATTTATCAATTTTTGGTATTGAAAATCAATTGGTTGTTGATTAATTACTAATTGGTAATTAATTTGTATTAATTGGTAATTAAATGTTATTAATTGTTTAATTGATAATTATGTTAATTGTTTTAAATTATTATTTGTAGTGGGTTGTGGGTGTATAGGGGAATATGGTGGGAAGTAATTTAATTGTAAATAATTAATTATTGAAATTATTTTTGTATATTGATAATTAAGTTACTATTAATTAATTATTAATTGGTATTATTTGTATTTATTCATTTTTGGTATTGAAAATTAATTGTGTGTTAATTAATTGTTAATAGGTAATTCATTAAAAAACAATATTTATTGGTATTTATAATTAATTGATTATTAAATATGTTGTGATTGGTAATTAATTTTAATAATTTTTGTATTGGTATTAATAATTAAATTATTTTTAAATAAATATTAGATTATTAGTTTCACTACTACTGCACTCATTGGAGTGAGAATAGTAATTTTTACCCCTACTCTATCCAACGCTTTCCCTACTGTTGCACTCTTTGGAGTGGGAATAGTAATTTTTACCCCTACGCTATCCAACGTTTTCCCTATTGTTGCACTCACTGGAGTGGGAATAGTAAATTTTACCCTCCCGCTATCCAACGCTTTCCCTACTGTTGCACTCTTTGGAGTGGGAATAGTAATTTTTACCCCTACGCTATCCAACGCTATCCTTACTGTTGCACTCTTTGGAGTGAGAATAGTAATTTTTACCCATACGCTATCCAACGCTTTCCCTATTGTTGCACTCACTGGAGTGGGAATAGTAGATTTTACCCTCCCGCTATCCAACGATTTCCCAACTGTTGCACTCTTTGGAGTGGGAATAGTAATTTTTACCCCTATGCTATCCAACGCTATCCTTACTGTTGCACTCTTTGGAGTGAGAATAGTAATTTTTACCCATACGCTATCCAACGCTTTCCCTATTGTTGCACTCACTGGAGTGGGAATAGTAGATTTTACCCTCACGCTATCCAACGCTTTCCCTACTGTTGCACTCTTTGGAGTGGGAATAGTAATTTTTACCCCTACGCTATCCAACGTCTTCCCTACTGTTGCACTCTTTGGAGTGGGAATAGTAATTTTTACCCCTACGCTATCTGACGTTTTCCCTACTGTTGCACTCATTGGAGTGGGAATAGTACATTTTACCCTCCCGCTATCCAACGCTTTCCCTACTGTTGCACTCTCTGGAGTGGGAATAGTAATTTTTACCCCTACGCTATCCAACGCTTTCCCTACTGTTGCACTCTTTGGAGTGGGAATAGTAATTTTTACCCCTACGCTATCTGACGCTTTCCCTACTGTTGCACTCAAAGGAGTGGTAATGGTACATTTTACCCTGCCGCTATCCTATAGTAAAAATATTGATTATTTTTATTAATATTACGTTAATATATATCTATTAAAAAATAAAAATATAAGTTTATTGTTTTTTAACTTACATTAATTATTTATTATTTTTAAGGTTATTTAAGTATTTTTAAATATGTTTTAGTTAAATATATTTATTATTTTATTATTTTTACATTACTTTTAAGACATTTAAAAAAATTCGATATTTTGACTAAGACTATATTTTTTTACAATGATATTTTTGATTCGATATTTTTGTACTTACCTGTTTGTAGATAGGAATTCGATATTTTTGCATTCTATATTTTGTCATCGATATTATGGTAGGTCTATATTTTGGTAGTCGATATTATGTCAGTGATCCAAAGATGTATCCATTTCATCAGGTGATGGCATCCCTTGGGGTACACTGAAAATGGGGGACAACGCACCATAGAAACACAATGACATAATATACCACACCTATACTGCGTCTTCTTACGGAGAAATAAGGCAAGCCCTCTTCATCTGTGAGCATGCCAAAAGTGGTAGAAGCATTACAAATGAGGAGGGTGTGTGACAAACTAAGCACTACAAAGGAGGGGCTTCTGCTCAGAGGCAGCGCATAGCGATGCCCTAGGCATTCTGGAGCTTGTGATTGGTTTGGGGTTTCAAGGCCACCTGGGAGCCATCAGGGCCGGACTGGGAACCAAAACCAGCCCTGACAAAGTGCTCGGCCACTCCAAATATTTGGTGGTAGAGCTGACGTCATCAACCACCGTTCCAAAGTTGATGCCCGTTATGGAATGTATTTCCCATATTTGACCTTCTGTCCGAGATAAAGGCAGACAGTGGACTGCTATCCCAAGATGCATCTTGAGGCAGGAAGGTGGAGTGTTATGTGGTGACTCTGGTTCGGCTTCACTGTGCAATACTCTCACATTTCCCAAAGATGGTCCTTGGTTCACACTAATAAAGCCTTAGCTCAGTCCTGGTAGCGCGGCAAAGAGGAGTCAACATTACTGGAGGAACACGTGTTAAGCATTTCAGAGTTCCAACATGGACAATAAGTAATTGATACGACTTGAAAGAAATCCGAAACCAATGTATGAAAATAAAGCAGATTTTTATATAAATGCAGACACCAAAACAAACACAATTAGATTCATATAACCGCAGTTATGGATTTTAGAAGTAAACATAAATCAAAGCAATTCACTACTGCAGAAATTTGCATGTCGAGTTATGTGGAACCCAAGGAGGATAAAAGTGATGTGGGTCCCGGAAACAAGCCACAACAGTCAGATCGATTTTACCTGGCCCGTGGAGCCCAGGTGCAGAGGTTTCCTGGCTGTTCTTGGTGCTGAAGCAGGAGCCACGGGAGAGTTGGTTTTACCGCTTACACATTACTGGTGGGGAACCGGGTGCAAAAAGTCAACAATGAAGCCACTGCTGATATCGAGTAAAGATTTTGCGGACTTCCCTTGAGGTGCAGCATCAAATAAACTGAGTGGTTGCCAGACTGGCGACCGACAAGCCTTGGCAATGATAAAGTCAGCAGAAATTTCCAGCGATAATCTCACGTTTGGCAGTTAGCGCTAGGATTTTTATCGCTTTTGAGATAAGCGTTGCTAATAGCACGCAATCTCACGTTTGGCAGTTAGCGTGAGGATTTTTATCTCTGAGGAGATAAGCGTTGCTAATAGCACGCTATCTTAGCGATAAAAATCCACGTTAACCGGCGATAATTATCCTAGCGCTAAGTGCGCTTAGCGATAATTATCGCCGGTCCTTTATGATATGCCCCTTATTGCGGGTAAATTATACAGTTTTTAAAAGTGGTAATACTTTTCAAGAACGCAGTATTGCTTTGAAAAGGTAGCAAATACTTTACAGTTTTACAAACGCTTTCTGTACATGTCAAATGAATGCCGTGTCAGACTTTGCAGCGTTAAAGACATTCAATGCACTGGTAAAGTTCAATACCTTTCTACGCAGGAAAACAAGGTTAGCGACTTACAGGTAAGTACTCGGTTTTGTAGTTCAGTCTCGGGCTGGTAGCACTTACACATGGCAGTGGTCAGGTAGGTAAAGAGAGTGCACCCTCAACGGCACAGGGGCAGCCGGGTGCAGAGGTCAAAAGAGAGGTCAGAGCCCAGTGTAGTACTATGGAGACAGGGAAAACCCTGAAGAGCGCCCGTCACATGTAGGTACCTGGGGTTTCTGGGTCAGGGCCCAGGGATCAAAGATAGGCACAAAGGGGGCACAAGTAGGCACCAATAGTGCACCTCCAACGGCACTCGGAAAGCAGGGTGCAGGGTGCAAAGTAGGTGTCGGGCTCCTAATGCAAACCAATGGAGGACATAGGTTGTGAAGATACGCTGCAGGCTCGGCACAGGAGTCTTGTAGGGGGGGGGACCCAACAACAGGAGGACAAAGTTGGAGTGTTGCTGGACACAGAGACACTGTTGATTGGGCACCCCAAGGCCAGGGGGGCTTCGGGTCCTGGGGTGTCCTTTCCTGTCGGGTTTTCTCTTCAGATCCGATCGCGATCAGGGAACCCTTCAGGATGAGGTTGCAGGCATCGCAGTAGAGGTCGGAGGAGGTCGTCCAACACTGGATCCCAGGTCAGGATTGCCAGGGGAACCTCACTGTGGTGTTGGTCCACTCAGACTCAAGCCGTGGGCATCAGGTGCAGAGTAGTGGAGACATGCTTTTCCATCCGGAGCCTGGCGTCTGAGCTGGTGTTGGCTGTTTGACAAATCTGGTGTCCATGGGAGATCAGAGTCTTTCCTTGAAGGCAGGGCAGGTCTCCATGGTTCTTGGAGGCTGCTAGCTCCAGGACTCGCCAGTTTCAGCTTGCAGGGGTTTCGAAGCAGAAGACAGGCCAGTAGGGCTGGGGCCAAAGAAGTTGTCATCTTCCTCTTCTCTGTAGCACGGTTCTTCGGTTCTTCTTCTTCTTGTTTTCTCGAATCTAAGGAGCAAGGTTCAGGGGTGCCCCTAAATACTAGATTTAGGGGTGTTAAAGGCGCATGCAGGTTGGGACTTATGGGTCCCTTCCCTGGGGTGTCTACACCTCCTCTTATGCCACCCTCCAGTGGGAGGAGGGCATATACCTTGTGCTGATTGGGGGAGTCCCCTTATCTTCAAAATGGAGGGAACTGAGATGTGTGCTTCACTTCACCTCCCCTACCTGAGGTGTGGGGTTGGCAACATTTGTCACCCTTCCCTTTCTCAATCAGTTTTCACTCTGATTCTCTCTCCCAAAGTAGGGGTCAGAACCAGTGGGAGCCAGCTGCTGATAGCAACAGAGGTCGGAGTAGCTAACAAAGATTCCCCTTTGTGGACCCAACCCATCCTGGGGGAGGAGGCATGACACCAATGCCCAGGATGTGCTTTGTTTCAGGACCCAGAGAGTGGAGGCCCTCTACCCAGGGGTCCAGAAACCTGTCTGGTGGTGGCAGATGGCTGGAAGCCAGTCAGGAACCACACCAGGGCTGGTTGTTTTTTAGGGGTATCGCTAAGATGCCCTCTGAGAGGATATGCCATTAAATCCCACACAGGGCCAAGACTGATTTGCATATGGCCATGTCTAAACTGGGGTGGTGTAGTGGGCAAAAGAACGATGGATTTAACCCAGATCTCTTGACTGGGGGAGAATGTCTGCATTGTCAGCATTCCGTCCATCATTTGTTTGTTGTAACGCTTTTCGCCCTAAGTGGGATGGGTATTCCCAGACGTGGGACCCGTGCTCACTACGCCACTGGAGTAAAGCTATCCTGGCTGATGACGGCTGATAGCCAGAAACCGGTCCTAGGATGCTTGATTCCGGTCCAGGGAAGACATGGCTTGGCAGTTCGGGCTGGACTGTTCCCATGAGGCACAGGGTCAAGACTGATTTGCATATGGCCATGTCTAAACTGGGGTGGTGTAGTGGGCAAAAGAACGATGGATTTAACCCAGATCTCTTGACTGGGGGAGAATGTATGCATTGTCAGCATTCCGTCCATCATTTGTTTGTTGTAACGCTTTTCGCCCTAAGTGGGATGGGTATTCCCAGACGTGGTACCCGTGCTCACTACGCCACTGGAGTAAAGCTATCCTGGCTGATGACGGCTGATAGCCAGAAACTGGTCCTAGGATGCTTGATTCCGGTCCAGGGAAGACATGGCTTGGCAGTTCGGGCTGGACTGTTCCCATGAGGCACAGGGTCAAGACTGATTTGCATATGGC
Organism: Triturus cristatus; assembly: GCF_964204655.1. Lineage (NCBI taxonomy): Eukaryota > Metazoa > Chordata > Amphibia > Caudata > Salamandridae > Triturus > Triturus cristatus. Next base: position 8,586,353 of record NC_140592.1, read on the forward strand.
CATGTCTAAACTGGGGTGGTGTAGTGGGCAAAAGAACGATGGATTTAACCCAGATCTCTTGACTGGGGGAGAATGTATGCATTGTCAGCATTCCGTCCATCATTTGTTTGTTGTAACGCTTTTCGCCCTAAGTGGGATGGGTATTCCCAGACGTGGGACCCGTGCTCACTACGCCACTGGAGTAAAGCTATCCTGGCTGATGACGGCTGATAGCCAGAAACCGGTCCTAGGATGCTTGATTCCGGTCCAGGGAAGACATGGCTTGGCAGTTCGGGCTGGACTGTTCCCATGAGGCACAGGGTCAAGACTGATTTGCATATGGCCATGTCTAAACTGGGGTGGTGTAGTGGGCAAAAGAACGATGGATTTAACCCAGATCTCTTGACTGGGGGAGAATGTATGCATTGTCAGCATTCCGTCCATCATTTGTTTGTTGTAACGCTTTTCGCCCTAAGTGGGATGGGTATTCCCAGACGTGGGACCCGTGCTCACTACGCCACTGGAGTAAAGCTATCCTGGCTGATGACGGCTGATAGCCAGAAACCGGTCCTAGGATGCTTGATTCCGGTCCAGGGAAGACATGGCTTGGCAGTTCGGGCTGGACTGTTCCCATGAGGCACAGGGTCAAGACTGATTTGCATATGGCCATGTCTAAACTGGGGTGGTGTAGTGGGCAAAAGAACGATGGATTTAACCCAGATCTCTTGACTGGGGGAGAATGTATGCATTGTCAGCATTCCGTCCATCATTTGTTTGTTGTAACGCATTAAATCCCACACTGGCATCAGTGTGGTTTTAGTGTGCCTAGAAGTTTGATACCAAACTTCCAGCTGTCAGTGGAGCCGTCCTGGGGCTGTGGGGTTCGTAATGACAAACTCCCAGCCCCAAACTCAAAAATGGCCTCACTGCACTTACAGTGCCTGTGAATGACACAGACACTGTAGGGGCATATTGCTCAGGCAGCTATGCTCTCACCGGCGGTATGGTGCACCCTGCTTTTACGGCTGTAAGGCCTGCTATTGGGGTGACTGACCCCAGGGGTGGGTGCCATGTCGACTCTTTAGTTTGGTCTGCACCAAAACACCCAGTCTGCAATGGCGGGGTGGGGGTGTTACGGTGAGGGTCTCTGAGGGTGGCATAATACAGCCCTCGGGTACCAGGGGTATCTTTTATAGGGGCTTACATGTGGCCCTGAGGTATGCCAACTGTAGAAACAATGGTACAGTTTTCTTGTGTGAGTCTTTATTTAACCCCCGTGTTTACACCTTTGAATGTAGATATTGCTAAATAGGTGTCTTTCATACCTGCCTGACAGTCTAGTCCCTGGGAATCAAGGTGTCCCTCCACAGTTTGGACTGCAAGGCTTGAGGAACTCTTTTACACGGCAGTAGTACACTGACCCATCACACAGACACATTTTATACAAAAGGTGATTTTTTTCTTCTGTGTTTATTCACGGCAGCAAGCTTGGTGTAGACAGACTCAGGATGCAAGCCAGGCGATTGGCTTTACCAGAACGTGTCTTTTCACCGAGTTGTTGGTGGTTCATTTCTTCCTGTAACGTTGTCCCAAGTGCCACTGCACGGACATGGAAAGCATGGATCACATCAATGGGAATTCGACTGGTGCTTCCCGCAGCTGAAGAAACCTGGCAGTCAGTGCTTTAAATGGAAATATAAAAGTGCAGGTACTCACTATGTACAGTACCTGTTTGATGCTGAGAAGTGCAGGTACTCTTTCATTAAAAGTCCTGCAGCAGTGCTGAGAAATGCCGGAACTCTCCCATTATATGTACTGCAGCAGTGCTGAGAAGTGCCGGTACTCTCCCACTAAAAGTCCTGCAGCAGTACTGAGAAGTGCCGGTACTCTCTCATTATATGTACGGCAGCAGTGCAGAGAAGTGCCGGTACTCTCCCATTAAAAGTCCTGCAGAAGTGCTGAGAAGTGCCGGTACTCTCTCATTATATGTACGGCAGCAGTGCTGAGAAGTGCTGCTATTCTCCCAGTAGATGTACTGCAGCAGTGCTGAGAAGTGCAGGTACTCCCCCAATATATGTCCTGCGTCAGTGCTGAGAAGTGCCTGTACTCTCCCACTATATGTACTGCAGCAGTGCTGAGAAGTGCCGATACTCTCCCTTTATATGTACTGCAGCAGTGCTGAGAAGTGCCTGTACTCTCCCACTATATGTACTGCAGCAGTGCTGAGAAGTGCCGATACTCTCCCTTTATATGTACTGCAGCAGTGCTGAGAAGTGCCGATACTCTCCCTTTATATGTACTGCAGCAGTGCTGAGAAGTGCCGATACTCTCCCTTTATATGTACTGCAGCAGTGCTGAGAAGTGCCGGTACTCTCCCTTTATATGTACTGCAGCAGTGCTGAGAAGTGCCGATACTCTCCCTTTATATGTACTGCAGCGGTGCTGAGAAGTGCCGATACTCTCCCTTTATATGTACTGCAGCAGTGCTGAGAAGTGCCGATACTCGCCCTTTATATGTACTGCAGCAGTGCTGAGAAGTGCCGATACTCTCCCTTTATATGTACTGCAGCGGTGCTGAGAAGTGCCGATACTCTCCCTTTATATGTACTGCAGCGGTGCTGAGAAGTGCCGATACTCTCCCTTTATATGTACTGCAGCGGTGCTGAGAAGTGCCGATACTCTCCCTTTATATGTACTGCAGCAGTGCTGAGAAGTGCCGATACTCTCCCTTTATATGTACTGCAGCAGTGCTGAGAAGTGCTGATACTCTCCCTTTATATGTACTGCAGCAGTGCTGAGAAGTGCTGATACTCTCCCTTTATATGTACTGCAGCAGTGCTGAGAAGTGCCGATACTCTCCCTTTATATGTACTGCAGCAGTGCTGAGAAGTGCCGATACTCTCCCTTTATATGTCCTGCAGCAGTGCTGAGAAGTGCCAGTACTCCCCCACTATATGTACTGCAGCAGTGCTGAGAAGTGCTGATACTCTCCCTTTATATGTACTGCAGCAGTGCTGAGAAGTGCCTGTACTCTCCTACTATATGTACTGTAGCGGTGCTGAGAAGTGCCGATACTCTCCCTTTATATGTACTGCAGCAGTGCTGAGAAGTGCCGATACTCTCCCTTTATATGTACTGCAGCAGTGCTGAGAAGTGCCGGTACTCTCCCACTATATGTACTGCAGCGGTGCTGAGAAGTGCCGATACTCTCCCTTTATATGTACTGCAGCAGTGCTGAGAAGTGCCTGTACTCTCCTACTATATGTACTGTAGCGGTGCTGAGAAGTGCCGATACTCTCCCTTTATATGTACTGCAGCAGTGCTGAGAAGTGCCGGTACTCTCCCACTATATGTACTGCAGCGGTGCTGAGAAGTGCCGATACTCTCCCTTTATATGTACTGCAGCAGTGCTGAGAAGTGCCTGTACTCTCCTACTATATGTACTGCAGCAGTGCTGAGAAGTGCCTGTACTCTCCCTTTATATGTACTGCAGCAGTGCTGAGAAGTGCCTGTACTCTCCTACTATATGTACTGTAGCGGTGCTGAGAAGTGCCGATACTCTCCCTTTATATGTACTGCAGCAGTGCTGAGAAGTGCCGGTACTCTCCCACTATATGTACTGCAGCGGTGCTGAGAAGTGCCGATACTCTCCCTTTATATGTACTGCAGCAGTGCTGAGAAGTGCCTGTACTCTCCTACTATATGTACTGCAGCAGTGCTGAGAAGTGCCTGTACTCTCCCACTATATGTACTGCAGCAGTGGTGAGAAGTGTCGGTACTCTCCCATTATATGTACTCAGGGCCGGCTCTAGGACGGTGCGAGTTGTGCCACTGCACCGGGCGCTGACTTGGGGTGGGGGCGTTATTTTCACAAGTAATATTATCATTTTAAAAGCATCAACCTGCTGGCGCCGTTCCTGGCCTCCAGCAAGTTTTGTCGGCATCAATTAAAACCTCAAGATAAGTCCGGTGATTTATTGTGTTCCTGGCAAGAGACCAGATGTTTGTCTAGTGGAAGTTTTGACTCATCCTCAGGTAGCGCAGAGGGTTAAAATGCCTGCTGCTAAGAACGTGTACCATGCCGATAACAAAGTGCATATAATGTAAATAGGTCAGTGGGTTCCTGTTTCTGTAAGAGAGCTCCTTTTGTTACTTGTCGGTTGTAAGTCAAAATCCTAATATAGAAGATTGAGCTATTAACTGTCCTCAAGAGCTGTGTGTAAACTGCAAGGTATGTGTTAGAGATATATGTTTTTTGCCAAGTCTTTCATTATCCTAATCTTGCCAAAAAGGTTGATTTGGGTGGAAAACAATGTTTGTTATTAAACAGAACCCCTAACAATGGTGTTACATTTTAAATTCTGAATTTGTGCTTTTCCAGAATAAGGTCTCTTAAACTATATTGCCTACCAGTATCGATGACGTCACTCCTACACTACACCTTGTAGTCCTGTCTGATGTAACATTTCCTAGTCACCTATGGTTGTCTCTGTGCAATGTGTGTGATGTAAAGTGCTCAGACACCTTACACTGGTATGAGTGGTGCTATAAAACTGAATGATTATCTGTGACAGTGGTTCTGGAGACTTCAAGGGCGCTGTTAAAAGGGGGTGGTGAGGGAATCCGTGCAGAGGTGGTCATTGGTGGGGGGGGGGGGGCGCCAACAGACATTGTCGCACATGGCGCCACCAGCGCTAAAGCCGGCCCTGCTAACGTACATCCAAAAAGGGAGATTTTGAGGGTACTGTGAGCCCCCGTAGCGTCCCCTGTTGTTGCGCCTCGACACGCCACGGAGCTTCTCGGCGCCTAGCTTGCAATAGTCTTATATTTGAGGGTACAGTGTGTTGCAGGCCCTCAGGCACCCAAAGGTAATTCATTATAGACACACCCCCGGCCCCAGCCCTCGCCGCATCCACGCGGTTTGCCTCCGGCTCCAGTAAGTGTTCTCGCTCGCCCAAGGGCTTTAATGACTGCATTAATGGCCCTGTGTCCGGCCTCCACGGGTCGGATGCTACCAGCCCAGGCCCTTCACATCTCGAGGCGCCGGATGCAGCACTTGGCTGAAGGGGGGTATTTTTGCGGTTTCCATGGCAGCGGCGCCTCCTGGCAGCGGAGGGGGTCGCAGGACGGCCCTTGACGCTCATTTACAGGTCGGAAGATTCGCCGAAGCCTCCGCGGCGTTTTCCAGGAACAGCCGCTGTTCTCAGAAGCAGGGGGTGATTCGGAGGGCTCCCATACATCGCAGGGCTCGCGGCAATGGCGAATCTATACATTTAACACGACAAGGTATTTGGCTCAGAGGTCTCAGGTCTCTTATATATCTCAGGTTTCTAAGCATGTGTGAATGTATAGATTCAACACAACAAAGTAGAAGCTCAGAGGTGCCTTGTACACCCCAGGGTTCTAGCCATGGGTGAATGTACAGATTTAACTTGGCAAAGTACAGGCTCAGAGGTATCCTGCATATCTCAGGGTTCTAAGCATGTGTGAATGTATAGATTCAACACAAGGTAAAGGCTCAGGGGTGCCTTATACATCCCAGGGTTCTAAGCATGCGTGTATATATAGATGTAACATGACAAACTACAGGCTCAGAGGTCTCATATACATCACAGAATTCTAGCCATGTGTGAATTTATAGATTCAATACAAGAAGGCACAAGCTCAGAGGTCTCCTATATATCGCATGGTTCTGAGCATGAGTGAATGTATAGATCAATCAATCAATCAAATCAAAACTTTCTTTATTCGACTTTCGGAAGAAAGCCATAAAAGATGCAGATACAAATACATGATAAAAAGTCACGTTAAAAATCACATTAATTTAAAATTCATCGGATACAAGAATGATCGCAGTGATATCAATTCACAAATTTGAGGTGGCAATGCAGAGAGAGTATCTGGGTAAAAAACATCAATTTGATTAGTACAGTTAATTTAACGGTAAAATCAAAAATAGATTAAATCAGCCTAGGTTCGGTCTATGTCGCAGGATGTTCTGTAGGAAGTTAGAAACAATGTAGACCAGCCCCTCCCCCTCCACTGACTGTAAAAAGAGTAAAGCTGGGCGACAGGTACGAAAGCCCAAGCGTTTTAATAGGGGGATTAGTAATTTTCTCCGCTGATCCGTGTAATATTTACAGAAAAGGATGGTGTGGATTGTGGACTGGGGGGAACTCCTATCACAAGGGCAAGGTGGAAGTATTTTGGCCCAGTTGTTTCTCAACGGAAAAACTACTAGACGGTGAAAGTGATTCAGTCTAAACCTAACCAGAAGGAACAGCTCATAGGAAGTAATACTATAAGTTAGGTAAGGCTGGATCCCGAGCACCGTCTGGACTGTTAGACTGTGCCTAACTGTTTGCTTCATAACCTCTGAGTTAAGTCTTAGGTCTTCAAGATGATTATGGCAAAATTTGTAGAAGACCTTCCTTGTTAACTCCTGAATCAGAGAAGGGTCATGATAATATTTAACTAGCCCTAAATCAGTTAAATTTTTTTTAACATAAACTAACCACCTAGATCTGTGTGCATTATCAAGGTCCTTACAATCTTGAATGATTTTTTGGGTAAAGATTGTTTTCTCTGATGACCAAATTCGGTGCCATAATAAAAGAGGCTGTATTCTCGCCAGGTCTGTCACGTACGGAAGGCCTAGTTCCAGGTGGCAGGAATAGTTTGCGGCTGTATTTGGTAGAGCGAGAAGGTATCTCAAAAAACCATTCTCTACTGTCTGGATGGGGCCCACAGCTGCATGTCCCCATACACCCGCTCCATATAGGGCCACTGATATGCATTTGGCTTTATAAATTTTAACCATTTCCGCAGGTGCTTTTTTCCCCAGTTTCCTGGAGAAACTCACAAGTGCGGAAGTGGTTCTCGCAAATTGCAGTTTTCTCACTTCAACTGCCGGTTTCCAGTTTAATTTTTTATCCATCATGACACCTAAGTACGGATATTTGTCAGTGGTCGCTAATCTTTCTTTATTCAGATAAATAGGTCTGGTTTTGTTATTCTTGCCAACGCCCGCCTTCATAACAAAGGTTTTCCCTATATTGACTTTAAGGTCCAGGCTAGCCATAAAAAGTGCATAGCTATTTAGAGCCCTCTGAAGTTCGTTTGGGGTGCGAGCCAATATCACCGCATCGTCCGCATACAGAAGAGCTGGTATGCGGCGATTGGCTACCACAGGAAGGTCCTGGGCTCCTCTCAGCATCTCCCTCTCCAGACTATTAGTATAAAGGGTGAATAGGAATGGAGCCAGGACACATCCTTGTCTCACGCCCTTCTCCACTTCAAAAGATGCAGTAAGTTCTCCACTGGTTCCAAATCTCACTCTGGCAGTTGCATCGGCGTAAAGTTCTCTCATAAAGGTGACTGCGGTCTGGTCCATCCCTAGATCTAATAAGATGGACCAGAGTTTAGAGTGGCTAACGCAGTCAAATGCAGCTGACAGGTCTACGTAGACCATATAGAGTGCTCCGGCCTTGATGTTAACATATTTGTCTATCAAGAGTGATAGATTCAAGGCTTGGTCTATGGTCCCCAGGCCTTCACGGAACCCATATTGTAGGTCAGATAGAATGTTGTTTTCCGCTGCCCACCACTCCTGCAAACGATCAAGTATTATCCGCCCCATCATTTTCCCCGTTGAGTCCAATAGGGAGATGGGGCGGTAGCAGGAGACTAAATTCCTGTCCCCTTTCTTAAAGATCGGTACTAGGATAGATTTATTCCAGGATTCCGGAATGCCGGTGGTACACAGTGCATTGAAAACTGTAGTCAAAAGAGGGACCCAAAGATCGACATGGGTTTTGTAAAAATCTATTGGGACCCCATCGGGGCCCGGGGCCTTCCCTTTTTTGCTTGCACTTAAAGCCCGAGTAACATGATCATATGTAATGGATATGTCAGTAGGGAAGGGCGGAGGGTCTTGACGATAAAGATCATTATCTCTGACATCAATTGATAATGGATTAATCATAAAAAAATTTGGAAAATGATCTACCCAGTCCTTTTCATCTATAGCGACCTCTAATCTTGGGAGATTACCCTTGTCAGTAAGAAAAGGCGTTTTTACCACTTTCCAAAAAGTAATATTATTATTGCTAGAGTAGCTCTCATGTAGTTCGTCCCAGAGTTGTTTTTTTAACTCCGATTTCCTTACCTTTATTGCAAGGTTATAGGCCCTCCTCAATTTAGATATTTCAACTGAATCCCTAACTGTTTTGCGCAAGGCGGATTTTAGTTTGGAATAGGCTGCTGTGCACGTATGATTAAACTAGCCCTGTGTATTATTTATAGAATGGGTCTTTTTTGCCATTAGGGCTTGTTTGACTGCCTGAATCACAGTGCCAAAATTAGTGATAACATCTGCGTCTGAAGTAGTCAGGTCCAAGCATTTCATGATGGATGAGTATGCTCCAATGACCACAGTGTTAACGGTTTCGATTGGATCGACTAAAGCCCATTTCAAAGAGTAACCGTTTAATCTGGATAGTTCTAAATTGTGTTGGTGTAAAAGACTAGGGGGCAGATTTATGTTGCACTTGCGCCACTTTTGCGCCGCCGTTGCGCCACTTTTGCGCTGCCGTTGCGTCACTTTTGTGACGCAGCAGCGGCGCAAATCCTGCGCCATGGTGCGGGGTATTTACAACATGACGCATCTGGGAGATGCGTCACGTTGTAAAGCCCTGCGCCACATGTAGGCGTTCCAGGGCAGGTGGGGGCGTTCCGGCGCAGGAACGCCTCCTAAAAGTGGCTGAGTGAAATCTACAAGATTTCACTCAGCCACTTTTGAGCCCATGTTGCGTCAAAACCCTGTGCCTGCTTGAAGCAGGCGTAAGGAATGACGCAGCATTGTGCAGATAGGGCCCCCCAGAGCCTTGCTGGAGCTGCGTCGCGCTTGCGACGCAACTCCAGCAATGCGCCACTTTTACGGCACAGATGCGTGACGCATCTGTGCCATTTTTGCCCCATGGTGCGCCGCATTATAAATGCGGCGCATTTATGATGGCGGAGCTGGGGCGCAAAACAACTGGCGCATCCCTGCTGATATGCAGGGATGCGCCAGTTATTATAAATCTGCCCCTAGGGATTTTAGGGTTGGGCCTGTTGGAAAGATAAAGTGTAATGCTGATAGGATAATGATCGCTCAATACAATCTGATGGATATGAAAAGTGGTATCCCTCTTTATTGTACCATTAGAAATCAAGATGTAATCGATGGTGGAATTACATCCCCTCCCATGATAGGTAGGGGCCGGAAACGCGTTTAAATTAAACAGATTATCCGCGATTCCCAGATCTAACCTGAACATGATTTCATTTAGGGAACTGCCTAGAGACAAGTGGGTAAAATGAGGAATAGGATTATCATCCTCATCATATAAGCCGCATAGAAATTGATTGGAAGCTTCGCAAATAGTCTGGTTAAAGTCACCACCCCATATAATAGTCATCTCTCTGGGTGATTTCTTAATAATAGATGTTATTAGAGAAGAAATGGAATTAATTATTTCCACTGCATCTCGGTCAGAGAGGTTATTGTAATAGTTGACCAAGAGGAAAGAATCTCTCGCATTTAGTATAAGGCTAAAAAGCTGAAAATTAGGGTCGAGTTTTATGATCCTTATCTCATCCATCTTGATCAGATTTGATATGTAGGTGGTTAATCCACCCTTAGCCCTACCAGAGTTAGAAGGTTGGGCAGGTGAAAAGTATGTTCTATAACCGTCCAAATGAATCACTGTTGTCAGCCATGTCTCCTGTAAACACAAAATGTTAAAATTTGAAATAAAATTAGTCCAAACGTCGTTCCCTTGTTTGGAGCGTAGACCAGCTACGTTCCAAAATACGACTGCTATTTTTGATTTACTTGTCTTTTGATCGCATGTAGATGTAAGGTATGGTAGAGGGTTCGTGGATGTCGACAGTTCGTCTATCGATTGAGGATCAATACTTAATACCAACGGTAGCGAGTTCTTAATGTCCGGTACAGTGTGGGTCAATGGAAGAAGACAAAGGTCACTTTTTACTTGTGTCTTCGTTATGCCACTAGAAGGGCCCCGAGTATGATCTCCCAAAGAAAGTCAGTCGACTTCCTCTAATCCTCTAAGAGGGGAAAAACGATTGGAAGTGGGTAAGTTAAAATTAAAGGACCCTACTTGGGGCCGTATGTGGGTACTGGACTGTGTTGAGTTCCTAGTTAGTGACTGTGGATAGAAATAAGTCAGGTCATAAGTTCTAATGGCACTCTTGTGTTGACCTTGAAACCAATTAGTTATATGCCTGTTAGCCCTGTGGTCTCTGAAATTGACAATGATCACATCGCCTTCAATTTCTTTCGGCCGTGAGCCGACCCAACCAAGTCTACGGACATTCAGGATTTCACCGTTGATGTTGGGAGGTAAGGGCCTATTCTGTCCTAACCAATGCATGACTTTGTTTTTTAGGTCATAATAGCCTTCTTTCTTCCCTGTTTCCAGTGCTGGAACTCCTGTCAAAAGTATAACGTAGGGGACCGCCTCCGGAGGCAGATCTATATGGTGACAGTTAACACCATGAGTTTTACTCGAGGCGGCGACAGCAGAGACGTTGTGTGTTTTGGGATCGGGGCCGTTGGTTCGTGAGTTAACAGTTGTCTGACCATAGTCTAACTCAGTGTTGTTCTTTCGATTAGGTGACAAATTAGTTGAGTTTACTGAGGATGGTAGAGTTTTAGTTTTAATTGCCTCTAGACTAAGTTGTTTATCGTTTGTCGCTAAGGGTGGTTTAGAATGGATGGTGCTATTTAGAGATACCACTGTATTAGGCAATAACTCTTTTAACTGGTCAGTATTTTTTACGATCAACTTCTCCATTGACCCAAGTTGTTTCGATATGCCCTTCATTCTTTCTAGGAGTGGGAGAAGGAGTGATTTGACAAGTAACTCCAGTCGATCCACAATTTCGTTCGTTAATGGGTCATAATTGTGGGAATCCGACTGGGTTTCAGAGTCGTGTGATACTGTGACGACTGAAGGGAGATGAATCATAGCATTTTCCACTTGGTTGCTCTTATTATTACCAAGTGGGTTCATTTTGTTATGTTTCTTTACTCCCTTCTTTCTTTTTTTCAGAGGAGGGAGACCTGCACTAATGATTCTCCTTCCCTTCCTTTGTGGACTATCGGTAGTGGCAATGGTAGTGGCCCTTGAAGGCTGTAAATCTGATAGTATACAGTCAGAAGGAGAGTTAACATGGGGATTGGAAGCAGGCGGTGTTACATGTGTATGGGGCTGTGTCATAGTGTTAGAGTCTCGAGTGGGCGAAAAAGATCTACAAGCAGTCCGAGAATTGTTTATTAAGCAGGGAACAGGCAATACAGGACCCGGTGAAACGGCCATCTGAATAGGTCCGAGCGAGGAGCGCTTACTTTGCAAATGTTCAGCCGATAGGCGTCGCTCCACCAAGGCAATCTCCTTCTCAAGAACTGAGGCGGCCCTTGTGATAAAGTTATCCAGCGTGCCTCGCACTGAGCCTCCCAATAGTGATGGTCTACTTTTGGGAGTACGTGTTGTCATAATGATGGTTTAATAATGCAGCTATACGCGATGGAAGGAATTATAAATGTCAGTGTCCAGATCGTGCAGGGTACAGAATCGTAAGGAAGAGTAAGTGGAATGATGGCAATCAACATACAAGTAATTACGAACAGTACCTTTCGTAGGACTGCGCGGAATCTCAGGGAGTGGGCCAAGCCCTGCCTCCTCCTGCCCCGGACGGCCACAGACGGCCCGCCCTTTGCCCGGGCTTAGCCCGGCACCACCCACGCGCGATCACGTGACGCGGGGGTTGCGGCGATCTTTTGTGCGCCTCCTGGCGTGAAAACAGCGTCGGCGGCTCCCCTGCCGCAAAGGATGCTGGGATGTGTGGTCCCATCCCCACTCCGCGGCCGCAGTTGGTGGTAGCGGCGGCGGGAGACGGGAACACGGTAAGGGGAAGAGCGCTGCTGGCACGGGAAGGCAAAGACAGGCAAAGTCCACAGATGCAAAACGGAACCCGCTCTGCCGGGGTTGCGGCGATCTTTTGTGCGCCTCCTGGCGCGAAAACAGCGTCGGCGGCTCCCCTGCCGCAAAGGATGCTGGGATGTGTGGGCCCGTCCCCACTCCGCGGCCGCAGTTGGTGGTAGCGGCGGCGGGAGACGGGAACACGGTAAGGGGAAGAGCGCTGCTGGCACGGGAAGGCAAAGACAGGCAAAGTCCACAGATGCAAAACGGAACCCGCTCTGCCGGGGTTGCGGCGATCTTTTGTGCGCCTCCTGGCGCGAAAACAGCGTCGGCAGCTCCCCTGCCGCAAAGGATGCTGGGATGTGTGGTCCCGTCCCCACTCCGCGGCCGCAGTTGGTGGTAGCGGCGGCGGGAGATGGGAACACGGTAAGGGGAAGAGCGCTGCTGGCACGGGAAGGCAAAGACAGGCAAAGTCCACAGATGCAAAACAGAACCCGCTTTGCCGCGGTTGCGGCGATCTTTTGTGCGCCTCCTGGCGCGAAAACAGCGTCGGCGGCTCCCCTGCCGCAAAGGATGCTGGGATGTGTGGTCCCGTCCCCACTCCGCGGCCGCAGTTGGTGGTAGCGGCGGCGGGAGACGGGAACACGGTAAGGGGAAGAGCGCTGCTGGCACGGGAAGGCAAAGACAGGCAAAGTCCACAGATGCAAAACGGAATGTATAGATCCAAAATAACAGTGTACATGTTTAGAGGTCGTCTATATATCCCAGGGATCCAGATGTGGATGAATGTATACATTTAACGCAAGAAGGTACAGGATAAGAGGTCTCCTATACATCCCTGGTTTCTAACCATGAGTGAATGCATAGATTCAACACTACAAAGTAGAGGCTCAGAGGTCTCCTATATATCCAGGGTTCTTAACATGGGTGAATGTATAGATTCAATGCAACAAGGCATGCGCTCAGAGGTATCCTATATATCCAAAGGTTATAACCATGGGTGAATTTTTAGATTCAATACAATGAGGTACAGGCTCAGAGGTGCTTTGTACACCTCAGAGTTCTAGCCATGCGTGAATGTGCAGATTTCACAAATCAATCCAATCTATCTATCTATCTATCTATCTATCTATCTATCTATCTATCTATCTATCTATCTATCTATCTATCTATCTATCTATCTATCTATCTATCTATCTATCTATCTATCTATCTATCTATCTATCTATCTATCTATCTATCCATCCATCCCTCCCTCCCTCCCTCCCTCCCTCCCCCCCTCCCTCCCTCCCTCCCTCCCCCCCTCCCTCTATCTATCTATCTATCTATCTATCTATCTATCTATCTATCTATCTATCTATCTATCTATCTATCTATCTATCTATCTATCTATCTATCTATCTATCTATCTATCTATCTATCTATCTATCTATCTATCTGTCTGTCTGTCTGTCTGTCTGTCTGTCTGTCTGTCTGTCTGTCTGTCTGTCTGTCTGTCTGTCTCTCTCTCTATCTATCTATCTATCTATCTATCTATCTATCTATCTATCTATCTATCTATCTATCTATCTATCTATCTATCTATCTATCTATCTATCTATCTATCTATCTATCTATCTATCTATCTATCTGTCTGTCTATCTTCCTACCTATCTAGAAATCAATTAAAAACAGCCAAATAACATAATACATAAAAATAGTAGATACCACAGGGCATATTTAAAAGCCCTTGAGCCGCCAGGCGTCACTGTTTTTTAACACACCTGTGGCGTAGTGTGGTGCTCAATATTTACAAGACCACATAGAGCCACCCTACGTGGCTTTTCGTGGCCTTGTAAATACGGCCCCTTCTCAAGCAGCACTTTGTACGAAGGGGGCGTTCCACGGGTGTTGCTGTGGGTGTTCCCACGCAGCACCCATGGACAGCAGTATTCCCGGATTTACAACATTTCATAAACCTGGAAATGCGTCAGAATCCTACGTCTCTCAAGGGGAGGCGTAAGGAGGCGCTACGAGGAGAAATACTTCTATTTCTCCTCGTTGTTTCCTCTTTCTATGCGTGCCGCATTCTGCAGCACACCTAGAAAGAGCGAAACACCTCTTGTGATTGTTTTTGTGCAGGAAGGTGTCCCTTCCAGCACAAAAACAATCTCCCCTGAAACGCAGACACCCTCGCACCATGGTGCAAGGGTGCCTTTGTTGGCGCATGGCAGCCCATTGTGTGCCAGCGCAGGGGAGAGACCAGGGAAGCGTCATAGTGTGGCAAATATGATGCATCCCAGTGCTTTGAAAGTGACGCAGCGCGGCGCAGCCGAATGGCTTGCAGCGCTGCGCTGCGTCACATTCCTTTAAATATGCCCCATCGAATTTAAGTACACTATAGTTTAATAGTTTAATATCAAAATTATTGACAAACATAAAAAATTATGCACTTACCCTCAAAATTCTGACCCACGATATTTTGCACTGACGATATTATGACCACAATGCAATAGTCAAACAAAGGTGCGGCGTTGATATTCACGCATCAAATGGATGAAGCTGCAAGTCAATGTCGGAAATAAACTGTGATTGACAAACAAGAAACAGATGCAGGACCAGCGTACCCGAACCACTGCCCTCATTCCACATACCCACCAGACATCCCCGCTCCACTCAGCTGGCCCTCGCCACCGTCCCTCAGAGTCACAAGATTAGAACCGGAGGCAGATCCCTCTCCTACCTCGCCGCCAAGACCTGGAACTCCCTGCCTCTCCACCGCAGGCAATCCCCGATACTGACCCAAGAGGGACCTCAAGAGGTGGCTCTTTGACGGAACCCCAGCACTTAGGCGGATCAGCAGCCCCCACCCTTTCCCCCTTCAGCGCCTAGAGACCCTCATGGGTGAGTAGCCACGCTTTATAAACCCTGATTGATTGATTAGTTCTGGCAGATGCCTCAGGCAGTGTTTGAAAACCTGTGTATGCACAACACCATATGGTACGTACTCAGTGAGGTCCGTGCAATCCAAGCGAGGGAGCGTCAGTGAGTGTTATAAGACCCATGGAGGAGCAACAAGGTACAGACTAAAGTAGAGACTAAAGAAAGTCCTACAGATCCAAGTGTTGGAGCCACTACCATGTGTTCTAAAGCTGCCTGAGACACAACGCGACAAAGAACAGACTTCTCAAAGTCCTACAGACGCGACAAAGGACAGACTTCTCAAAGTCCTACAGACGCGACAAAGAACAGACTTCTCAAAGTCCTACAGATCCAAGTGTTGAAGCCCCTGCCAAGTGTTCAAAAGCTGCGCTAGACACAACGCGACAAAGAACAGACTTCTCAAAGTCCTACAGATCCAAGTGTTGGAGCCACTGCCAAGTGTTCTAAAGCTGCCTGAGACACAACGCGACAAAGAACAGACTTCTCAAAGTCCTACAGATCCAAGTGTTGGAGCCACTGCCAAGTGTTCTAAAGCTGCGCTAGACACAACGCGACAATGAACAGACGTCTCAAAGTCCTACAGATCCAAGTGTTGGAGCCACGACCATGCGTTCTAAAGCTGCGCTAGACACAACGCGACAAAGAACAGACGTCTCAAAGTCCTACAGATCCAAGTGTTGGAGCCACTGCCAAGTGTTCTAAAGCTGCCCTAGACACAACGCGACAAAGAACAGACGTCTCAAAGTCCTACAGATCCAAGTGTTGGAGCCACGACCATGCGTTCTAAAGCTGCCCTAGACACAACGCGACAAAGAACAGACGTCTCAAAGTCCTACAGATCCAAGTGTTGCAGCCACGACCAAGTGTTCTTACTCTGCACTTGACACAACTTGCCAAAACACAGACTCGTCAAAGTCCTACAGATCCAAGTGTTGGTGAATCCGCCGAGTGTTCAAACGTGTCAGATTCAGATTGGTTAACAGCACACTAGCCACTAACCTTCAGGAACAGATCCCGCAGGGGCGATGTACAGTTTCCAGTTCCCCCTTGCCCTACTGCCCAGGGAGCATATAACACCCTATTCTGCCCAGTAGTATGCAAGGGAAAAGGGAAAGGGATAAAACAACAAAAGGTAGCGGTGCACCACCACTGGGCCTCTTCTGTCCTTTCCCTAATAGGAGCAAACCTTCCTTCTCAGAGTATCATGCAGCAATGGTGGCTCCCTGCATACTAGGGAAAGCATAGCTATTAATACCATCAGACACCCCGCTATGAACAATCAATGCGAAGAGAAGCTGTCATGAACCCCCCCACCTCTAATACAAACTCAAAAGCCGTTCATACAAATCAGGGTTCTCTGCAAGCAGTTGTGAAGAAACTCCACACACAGCAGATAAAGTTCAGGAGTCTTTATTCCAGCCTCCGCTCTCCACCACAGCAGTAATAGAATCCTCACAACATTCTAATGTCCACTGCAGGGGAGGGAGGAACCAAGGAAGGGGAGAAGGGAGGAACGGACTGAACCAAGTAACAGTAAATGTAACACATCTACCCTCCCCTAAAAATGTATAAAGAAACCAAGGCTAGGAGGACAAGCAGGCAAAGGAGGGGAGGGAAGTGTAGTCACAAGGAATAACAACAGAGGGTTATCTGTTCATATTAAAGTCTTGATGCCAAGCAGGGGCTCTGCGGACTCTTTGGTTATCCGAGCCTCTGGGGGTAGGGCTCGGGAGAATATCAGAGTAGGTTGAGTCTCCCAGGGCATGGGTGTCATTGGACATGGGGGCTGTGACCAACCTATCCATGTTCCATGTCTGACCATTGTCCATAACAGCTACATATCCTTTAGTTGAAACACTCTGCACGGGGTTGGGAAATTTGGAAGCACAATTCCCCATTCTGGGATTCTTTACACATACCCAGTCGCCAACCACCCATTGAGGAATCTTGGTGCCGTGCTTGGTATCATAATATGACTTGTATTTGGCTTGATGTGCAGCAATTTTAGAGCTACTGATTTCAGTATTGACTTGTCCCCGACACCTCCTCCCAACCAATTAGGGAAACATTTTGTACACGGTTTCCTCCCTTTGAGAGCTGAGAATGGTGACACCCCAGTGGTCTGGTTAGGAGTGGTGTGGTAGGCCCACAGCATTTCTTGAATGGCTGGTTCCACAGGAATCATGTAAGCGCATGCTAGCTGAATACATTCCTTTATCATCAAATTCATACGCTCCACAAGCCCATTGGCCCTGGGACTGTAAAGGGAAGTTTTGAGGTGGATAATGTCTCGGTTTCTTAAGAATTCTGATGTGGTCACCGATGTAAATTGTACTCAGTTCTCAGTGACAATAGAGGATGGAATCCCTTCGGTGGCAAAGGTGTCTCTAAGAAATTGAATTAGGGATTCTGTAGTGATTTGATTCACCATTTTTATGACAGTCCAGTGAGAGTTGTAGTCTATTAAGACAAATGCAAACCGTTTAGGTACATTTCTACGGTTTACTGGACCAATGATGTCCAATGCAAGCTTTTCCCATGGTTTAAATGGTACAGACACCGGTGGTAAGGGAACTTTGCGGGTACATTTGGACTTATCACTGTTAGCGCAGATGCTGCAATCTTTAACTTTGTTTTCTACTATGGAGTCCATGTTAGGAAACCAATAGCGTTCTCTGATTCTGGCTTTAGTTAAACTTCTGCCTAGGTGACCCTTATGCACCAGGTCTACTATTTTATTGCGTAATGATTCTGGAGGAATTATCTTGTCATTTTTTAGCAGAAGGTTTTGATTTATGCTGAGTTCGAGGCGAATCTCCCAATTTTTTTTTATATAATCTGAAATTGCATCTTTCGCAATGGGCCACCCCTGAATGGTGAATTTTCGGAGTTGTTTCATGGTCTCATCTTTGGTTATGCATTCATCCCACTCCTGTGGCGAGAGGCTTGTGTGATTGACTAGTAGTATAGAGTATTCTGTGGTCTCAAATTGTTCTTCTTTATTCAATGGTGCTCTGGAAAGGAAATCTGCTGCTGAATTTAGTTTGCCTGGTACGTACTCCATTCGGAAACAAAAGCTTTCTAAACCTGGCATCCACCTGGCAATGCGAGGAGTACTGCAAGATGACCCTTTGGGATTAAACATGAAAATAAGTGGTTTGTGGTCCGTGCGTATGCAGAATTGTATGCCCCATAGAACATTTTTTAAATGTTTAACAGTCCAAAAACAGGTGATGGCTTCTCTTTCCACCACGGAATAGTTCTTTTCTAACTTTGTGATAGTGCGTGACGCAAAAGCCACAATTTTCTCATCACACCCTATGATTTGGGAGAGTGTGGCTCCTAAGCCTTTGTCACTGGCATCTGTAGTTAGAAAGGTTTTACGGGTGGGTTGAAAGTTGCACAAGTAAGGGGCAGTAAGGATGGCGTCCTTTATTTTCATGGAGGATGTTTGGTTATCCACTAATCATTGGTAATGTGCATGGTTCTTTATCAGGTCTCTGAGATTCGAAGTTATGTCTGCAAAATTCTTTACATACTTTGCCATGTACTCGGCAAGTCCCAGAAAGGACTTGAGCTCATCCTTGTTCTCAGGGGCATGGTGCATCTTTAATTGCTTCTAGGAGGCAAATCTTTGGTTTAAAAAGCATCTTTCGAAATATTATGACCTAAATATTCTACTGAACTAACCCCTTATTGGCATTTTTCTCTTTTAAGGGTTAGGCCAGCGATCTTGAACCTAGAGAGTACTTATTTTAGGATTCTATCATGTTCATCGTAAGTAAGTAAGTAAGTTTATTATGCATAGTTAATTAAAACCAATGCAAACATTTTACAAAAGTTTAAAATAACATAAGTTTGTTCATTATAATCATCATTTTTAAAAAGCGTACAGTAAAAGACCCAGAGTAATTGTCCAGCAGCATTTTTTCCCTGATGCAGGGCAGCATGTTCCTTGGCGTCCTAATGAGCTCCTACTTGTTGTCTGTGTAGTTGATCGCCGGTTTTAGTGAGTTTAACAGTCTGTGCTCGGTCATCGCAAGGAACTTAACATATCTGCAGTTCAGTTTCGTGTTTGCAGGGTTCATACAGGCAAGCACTGCTTGCCTTCTAGTGCTAGTCCCTAACTGCTTGAACTGGTCCTTTAGGAGGTGTTGGCGGGCTAACCGAAGCTCTTCACAGAGGCAAGTCAGGTGGAGAATATCGCCCTTTTCTTGGTTACAGAGCGGACAGGCTTCTTGGCCTTTGCTCCTGAGCCATGGTGGAAGATGCTCTCTGCTCGGCAAGACCCCTAGTCTGAGTTTCAAGAACCGCAGTTTTGTGGTCTTGGGATAGCCCTGACTGAAGTATGATTGTGGTGTCAGGGTTTTGTATGAGTTTAAGGTCATCCATGCGTGGTTTCTTTTTGTAAATGCGGCCTTGTCCTCTAATAAGGAAAGAGATTTTACGTTTTTCCAAACCAGTTTTTTAAACGTGTTATGCCCAAGTTGCATATCCCAAGTCGCAAATTGGTTGGTGACCCCCAGGGCTGCCTTCAAGTAAGATCTTGCTTGAGATGCGTCCCTGCTTTGGATGTCTTGCCATAGCAGCGAATTTAGGGTGTAGCCGTGGCCGAGCGGAGTTTGTGGCAGCAGATGATGTAGGCTCCCTGTCTGGCAAGGTCTTGTTTTAGCAAACCAAACTCCAGCCTTATTTGGGCAGGCGAAGTGTAGTGCGGGAGCAAAAACATTATTCTGTAGGCTTTTGTTTATATTGTGTCCAGGTTCTTAGAGTCTCTTCCTCGTAGTGCCTCACTGCCATAGCAGATGGAAGGGAGTAGTTTAGCCTGAATAACCTTCAAGTAAGGAGTCAAAATTGGCCCCGTCAGATGGTTGGCTAAGTTTTTCAATGAGACGGCGATGCAAATCCCCCTCCTTTTTGTTTCTTGTTTATGCTGAGCAAATGTACCATCTCGGTCGAAGATGACTCCAAGGTATTTATACTCAGACGCTGGCTCTATTTTTTGGCCACCTAGGGCCCATAGCTTCTGATGTTTGTTCTTGGTGTTGATTGACATGGTTCGGGTCTTACTCAGGTTTATTTTTAGATTGTTTTCCGTTGCGTAGCTATGCATTTGGATCAGAAGCTGCTGGAGGCCGATGTAGGTGTGGCTGAGTAGTACGACGTCATCCACGTACAGAAGATTACTCAGAGATTTTCCTCCCAGCCTCGGGGAATGGAAGTTGCATGTTTTGAGTAGACTTGGTAGGTCAGCCATGTACAGATTAAACAATATTGGGGCAAGCACACACCCTTGCTTGAGGCCTTTGGTGGTAAAAACCTTAGATGACAAGTGTGTGCCGCCTCCTAGCTTCACTTGCACCCAAGTGTCAGAGTGGAGAAGCGTCAGCATGTTGAGCGTCGGCTGTGGTATGCCCCATTGCGCCAATTTCCCCCAAAGTCTGCCTCTCTCGATGTTGTCAAATGCTGCACTGAAGTCGATGTAACACAGGTGCAGCGGAAGTTTTTTAGTTTTTGCAGCATCTTTAATTAAGGAGATGGCCAGAATGTTGGTTGAAGTTCCTGTGTTTTTCCGGAAACCGGTCTGGTTCAGTGGAATGATCTGATTTGCTTCCGCCCATTGCACAATCTCTTCTAGGATAGTTCCCGCAAAGTATTTTGCCTCATTATCAAGGAGGGCTACTAGGCGATAGTTGTTGGGGTCCATTTTGTTGCCTTTTTTGTATATATGGACGATCGTCGACCCTCTCCAAGATTCTGGGATTCTATTTAGGAGTCTGACTTCCGAGAATATCGGTTGCAGAATGGTTGCCCATTCTGTGTTTTTTCCTTAAATAGGGCTGGCGGGATGCCATTGGGTCCTGGCGCGCCTTCTTTCCTGCCCTTACAAATCTGCTTTTTTATTACAGCTATTTGCTGAGCGGCTGATAGCACCAAGTAGTTTTTAGTTTGGCCTTGCTCTCTCTTGATCAGGGGTCCCAGCGTTGGCGTAGTGGAGTCTGCCTCTATGTTGTTACCTCTTTGTACTCCTGTATATTCCAGATGGTCATTAAAGTGGCTGTAGAGGTAGTTGATCCATGACTCTTCCACGATGTGCGATCCTAGGTCTTTATGTTGTGGACGCAGGATCCTGTTCGCTGATTGCCAGAAGCGGGCACTATTGCTGCTTTTAGTGTCATATAGTAATTTTGCCCATGCCTCATTTTCAGTATCTTTTTTTATGGTCCATTTTATACGATTAAGCTCAGCCCTTTGTTTTCTCAGCTCTGCTCGAAGATGTACATTGTTAGGGACTGATCTTAGCTTCCGTAAGGGCAAGATGACTGTTCTTTTATGTGACCTTACTTGAGCTCTCGGACCTTTTTTTAAGTTGCTTTTGCTATTTTCTTTATGGAGGTTGCTTTTTGGGGCGTTCTTAGTTGCCAGTTCTTTTAGCAAAAATCCTGTGTATTGTTCCCAGTGGGAGATGTGCCCAGCTGCATCTGTTTTGTGTGTGTTGTATATGAGGAGGGCAGTTTCAGCCAAGGTGGTTGAGTTAGTTGGCGTGCATTTGATCCTTTTCAGGTTGATCGAATAGATCTCCCCTAGCATATTGTCTGGCTTAATTGCAGTATGCGTCTTAGATGTCAGATGGCATTCCTGGGGACGGTGGTCACTTTCACCCTTGTCCCCCATTCTGAACCCCCGGATATGTGGAAATAATGCCAGACTAGCAAAAGTGTAATCCAGAATAGAGCTAGCAGTTTGTGAGTAGAAGGTTTCTACTGGAGGAGAGTCAGTCGGAAATCTTTCATTTAAGGCCCGAAGATTTTGATGTGCCAGGTCTTTAAGTAAGGTGTTATTTTGATATTTTCTCCTATGTAGCGGGGAGCTTTGTGGTGGAATGGTGTAGATTTTATTGAGGGCTAAAGCCTCTTCTTCTGCTGATGAACCAAGTAAGTTTTGGTTAAAGTCCCCTGTCAAGAGGAAGAGAGGCTTTTCCATCTGAGTGACATACTCCGTCAATTGGTTGCAGATTGTGTTAGAGTCTTTGGCTCTGTGTTTGGGGTGAACGTATGCGTTGACAAGGCATATCTCTTCTTTTTTGTTGTCTAGCTGTATTCTTATCTTCACTGTTAACGTTGTGGATGTGGATGAGTCCATGAGGACTGCTGAAGGTATTGTTGTGGTGGATATGTATGTAGCCAAGCCTCCAGATTGGTGACCGAATCTGTTAGTTCTGACCGCTGCTGTAGAATAGCAAGTGAAGCCCGTGATATGTTGTGTGGTTGTAAGCCAGGTTTCTTGCAGCATTATTATGTCGAATAAAGAGATGTATTTTTGAAAATCCGGGTCGTCCATTTTTGAGTTTAGGCCATTTATGTTCCAAGAACAAATGCCTATGGTTGGTAACCTTCCCTTTTTCTCGTCGCTAATTTATTGGTAGCGTCAGGCCTCTTCAGGACATGTGAAGATCGTGCGAGATAATATTTCTCTTGTTAGTGCTCGATTTTGATACAATACTCCCCTTGCACAAGCTACTATGCGTCCCCGGGGGCTGTGTGTGTGTTTATTTGGCGGACTTCCTCGCGGGGACTTAGTGGCGGTGAGAGTCCGAGACTGATAGTCCTTTAGTGCTGTGCCCCGCCGGCTCGTTGTAAGTGCCGGCTCGAATCCGGCTGTCTCCTTCGGCCTGTCGATTGGTCGCTGCCAGGGGCTGCTCTCTCTTGTTTTGGACGAGCTTCCCAAGGCGCCTCTAAGGACGCTAAGGGTATTCACCTGTTGTGTCTCTGATTCCGGTCTTGTCCTCCTCTGAAGTGGTGAGGGGTAGGCTGGTCTTTGTAAAAGGACTAGCTTGATGCCCCATATCTTAAATTGCGCTGCTTCTGCTGCAATTAAGTCAGCGACATTGCTAGAGCACCAGGTAGTCTTGGTCGCCTCTGGGGAGTTTGAGTTTGTAGCGGGTAGGAATTAGACCGAGATCAAGTCCTTAGTGCTTATTGCCCCCAGGTTGGGGATGCATTCCATAAGTTTAAGAATGTTGCCACGATTTAGCGTGTCATGCTGCCCTTGTGACATATATTCTGGATAGAAAACCAAGGTCTCTGTTGATTGTTTTTTGTTTCCTTCCTCCTGGCGGGCTGGTGAACCTTGGCCTGGGTGCGCTTCGTGAAGTGCCAGGTTAGTGCCTTTACCTGGCATATTGGCCATGAATGTTATTACTTTAGTTGGGATTGTTTGCTTTGGTATTATTCCTGTTTCAGATGGCCAATTTGCTTGTGAGTGCTCTGGTTGGATTGGAGCAGAGTGGGTGGTCATGATTGGTGTGGCTCTCCTTTGGACTTCATGGTTTGAGCTTAGCGTTGAGCCAGTTGGTCTTTCTCTGGCCCCCTCTTCAGAGTTTAGCCTGAGTGGATGCTTGCTTGCCATTATTATTGATGTATGTTGATTGATTGTCACCACGGGTATTTCCCTCTGGAGAGGAGGTTCCTTGTTTGGCGATGTTAGTTCTCCCGCTTGATCGTCGGAGGGCCTCGTTTCGTTGTTCTTGGCGCCGCTTGGCTGTGTGAGTTGTTTGGTCATTACTGCCACATCTCTATGTGCATCTGTTTGTTCCGTTTGATCACTTGCCATTGGACCTTGAGGCCTTTGCTCCTGTTGCTTAGGCCGGCTATCGTTTGCTTTTTTCTGCTGTTGAGTTGAGTCAATGGGCGCGTGGACTACCCCTTCTGTGATAAGGGCATTGTTTGTACTAGCCGAAGATTTTTCCTCTGTGGCAAAGAAGATGGGAAAATAGTAAGTCGTGGATAATTCGGATGTTTGCTTGCGCCCTTTTCTTTTTTGTTGCCGCCTTTTTTTTGCGTTAAGTTTTGGGGTTGGGCCGGTCCCCTCTGAGATATCTCCTCATTTGCGGGAGCGGGATGTTCAGTTGGCTCTGATCCGGATACTTTGCACCTAGAGACTCCCTCTTCAGATTTAGTTGGGCCCGTTTCCTGTATTGCGTTCCCTCTGTGTAGATTCCTCAGATCTCCTATTAGATCGGTTAGCATTGAGGGTAGTGTGGCTAGTTTGTCGACAGCTTGGCTGCAATTGCAGCTCAGGTAGGTACTAGTTTGTGCTCTCCTGATCAGGTTGTTCAAATTGCCCAGCTTGTCATCGATGCCGGCTGTAAAAACTGCCAGTGTGTTGAGAAGGGTGAGTTGTAGCTCCATTTTCTCTGATTGGTATTGCAGGGCATCTACAGCTAGCTGGATTGTATTTAGCAATGAGCCCCAAGTTCCATTGTTCTGTTCTTTTACCCGCTCTGTCTCCTTAGAGGTGATACCGAGATTATTGGTGTTTTTGACTGCCGGAGGTGGATCGAGGGTTGGGGCTCTTTATGGTCTGGTATGTAGGTTGCTAGTATCTCTTCCCATTCTTGTGTGTTGAGATAAGGCCCTGTTGCCTTGCCTTCCGCATCCTGGCTAGAGTTATGGGGACTTGCTGCCTCCATGCCAGAGGAGCTTGTTGCAAGACCGTAGGTTTCCCGATCTGTGTGTGGAGGAGCACATCCGGCCCTTAGGTGCGACTTCATGGGTGTGCTTTGACTGTAGCTCATAGTTTGTGTGCCCAGCGCCAGGCTGGGAACTCTTTCCTCGGGTGCAGCCAATGGCAATGTCTGTGTGGCAGCCTCTGAATCCCTTACTGTTGGGCACCTGTCTGAACCGTCTGCTGGTTTTAGTGCTGAAGTAGGTTTCACATTGGCTTTGTGCTCATCTAGGGGGGGTAGCGTGTCACCTCCCTGACTGTGTTTGACCTGGTCCTCTGGGTCCTCTGGGTGAACGGGTGGGAGTTCCTGCTTAGAGATTGAGTCGTGTGACTTTTCTCTTGCATTTGAGGTCTCCAGAGGAGTGCAGTGGTTCGTGTGCTTTGAGATACTGCACTGATGAGGGTCTGTCGTTAAATTTCCTGGAAACAAGAGGCTTGCCGCCTCAAGCTTTGGTGGTGACGAACACGTTGGTTTTAGGACAGAGGGGAGCAGTGGGGTTTGCAAACCGTGCAGGTGTCTGTTGCTGGAGAAGATGGCAGAGCCAGCGTCTTTTAGAAATTCGAACCTCGTATATATTTTAGGTTGGTAAAGCTTTTTTGCAGTTTGTTGCTCATTTGTAATGGCATCTGGGAGTAAGGTCATTGGTGATTCCTGCTCTCTTATAGTGTTGTTCCCCCCAGGGTGTCTGCTCCACCTGCTCTGTTAAAGAGAGATTCGACTCTGTGCAGGTGGATGAGTTTGGGCTCGTTTTATTGTATCCCTTCCTTTTCCTTGTCCTTGCCTTTGTTTTTACACTTGGCTTGGGCTTGGGCTTAGACTCAGGAGGCCCCCTGGCCTTCCCCGACCTCATAGTGCTGGTAAACGTAGAGCGTAGAGCTTTTTCTCCCCCCCCCCGGCTCTCCGACTATTTGATTCACCGGTTCTCTGTCTGATGTTGGAGGCCTGGGGCGGGCGTCACCTTACTCCCTCGCTCCAGGGGGAGTAGGCTGATTCACAGGAGCAGGCAGGCTGCGTTGGTCTGGGCTGAGCTTGCTGGTCCATGAACAGATCCGTGAGCCCGATGCCGGAGAGGGTGAGGTGAGGTGAAGTAAGGTGAGGGATGCCAGAGGAGGTGAGGGTGATAGGAGCAGTTTTAGGGACCTCCCCCCCCTGCTCCAGAGCCTCTGCAGCTACTGCGGCTGTTGGTATCTTGAATGTCAGTGTGCAGGTGGTGGCTGAAGGTATTGCATGCGCGAGGAGCGTGCAGAGACTGCTGCGAGCGGAGCACACGGCGGGGGCCGTAGGTCAGTCGGACCTAGTCGGACTGCCTGTCAGACAACCCCCCGGGCTCTTACTTCGCGGCTGCCTCTATCGGCAGCCGCGCTCGCGTCGCGTCTCCCGCGTCCTCCCCCAGGAGGCTTGCGCCTTACCGATGGCTGGGGGCCAGTGTTTTCTGTACCCCATCAAGTATTTGCTGCATGATTTTTTGAAAGACCGCAGCAGCTGATGCGAGTCCGAATGGCATGCGGTGAAACATGTATGTGTCCATGGGTGTGGTGAATGAAGTGTCTAGACTCTAGGTGTAACTCTACTTGGTGGTAAGCCACAGATAGGTCTAAAACACTAAAACATGTAGCTTCCCCATCGTGCTCAGCATTTCATGGATGCGTGGTAAAGGATGTCTCTCCACCCAAATGTTAGCGTTGAGATCACGCAAGTCTACACAGAGCCTGATGTCATCGGAATGATTTTTTTTAGCGATTACAATGGGTGCGACTCAATCAGAACAATCTATGGGTTGGATAATGCCTAAATCCATGAGTCTATCAAGTTATTTTTTTAATGGGTCCCACATCAAGTGAGGTATTGGTCTTGTTTTGTGTACAGCTGGTTTGGCTTTGGGTTTTACTTTGATTGTATGTTGAAAGTCTTTAAGTAATCCCAGCTTGATGGAACATACTTCTGGAAATTCTTCAATTATGTGTTCACTGGCATTGGTTTGCTTCACCAATAGGACTTGCTCTGAATTATTGGGATCACGTTTTATCCCCAATTCTTTTTGATGTTGCCACCCAAGAAGGTTAGATCCCCCCTCCACTATGTACACCTTGCCTATCGTAGTGCATCCTTTGAATGAAATTAGTGTCTTAATCATGCCTTTCATCGGAATGGGATCTCGATTGTACCCTCTGGGTGAAATGTCAGCTTGAAGTATTACATTTTGGTCAGCTTGACCCATGGATTTATAGTCAGAATAGTTCAATAAGGTAAACGTGAACATGAGTCTGCAAACATTTTGACTATGTTCCCTTGTAATAGAACTTCACATATAGGGTATTTATGTTGATCTTCTGAGGTTTCCTTGATTTGCAAGATTATTTTTTTTCCTTTAAATTTCTCTTCTTGTGAACTGGATTCATATCCGAATTCTTTCTTTTTGAAGCTATTGCATACCCTGGCCAGGTGACCTCTCTTGTTGCACGTTTTACAAACAACTGTCTTGGCTGGACAGTTAGGAATTTTTGCTAAGTGGTAGTTGCTCCCACAACGGAAGCACTTAAACTTGAGATTTTCTGTGTCATTCAATTGGGTAGGTTTCCTGTCATTCTTTATCTTGCATACTGCCAGATCCGATGCTAAGTCTGCAATTTCGGAAACTTGTTCATTAGTGTTAGGTGAACGGATTTCCTTTAACCAAATGGCAGTCTGTTCACTAGATTTGGCAATCAAAATGGCTTCTTGAAGATTTGGTTGTTTTTGTAGGAGTTTCTCTTGAATTTTATTATTATTGTTAGTGCATCGTACTAGTTGGTCTCTTATAAGGGAGCCATTAAGTTAATGAAATTCACATAACGTGCTTAGACCCCTTAGCACTGCCACATACGTTGACACAGACTCTTGTTTGCCTTGGACTCTGCTAAATAACTTGTGCCGCTCCAGTACAATGTTCACCTTGTCACCAAAGTGAATTCTCAGTTTAAGCAGGGTGGATTTATACGTATCCTCATCATCATCTGATTCACTGTCCCCTGATTCTGGGTCAGGTAATGATTCACATATCTTCCTGCCATGCGGACCTAAATTGTGAAGTAATATATGCTGTTTTCTGGTTGTACTAAACTTTTCTCCTCCAATGGCAATTAGATAAGATTCAAATACATCCTCCCACTCCTTCCATGGGATATTGGGTTCCCCAAATTCATTAAGGAAAGGGACTGGCCGGGACATGCTAGCAGCTGCCATCATTATATGCAAAACACACCAAAGGATATAATATAGTTATCCTATATTTGCTTAAATATGGTTAAAGGTGTGCACGTCACAGTGGAGAAAAGACACGCAGAAGAGAAGAATCTGGAGTGTGTGTCTCTGGTGCCAAATTGCTGTATCGGATTGCAGATGTATGCCACTGAAGAGAACATGTAAATTATATGAATAATGGAGTGTGTGTCTCCAATGTAATACTGTAGACCATAGAGAAAAACAATTGAGGCAAGACACGCTACTTAAATGAATGAAGGAGTGTGTGTCTGAAAAGTTGAAATGTAGGGGCAAGCCTCCAAGTGAGCTTCAATGGAAGATGTGGTGATTGGCAGGCAATTGCATGTGAAGAGAAGATATGGCGATTGGCAGGCAATTGCATATGAGAAGAAGCTGTGCCTGTCAGCGGGCAGCGACAGGCAAGACACGCAGATTAGATGAAAGAAGGAGTGTGTGTCTCCTGTGAGGATGAAGAAGAAGGGCTGGCTACAAGAAGCCCCAAAGACAGCTATGGCAAGAGGTAGAAAATCGATATGAGCAGTAGCTGTGCCTGTGAGTGAACAGCGACAGGCAGGCAGGGAAGAACAAATGAATTCCAGGAAGAAGGCAGGGTGAGTTAGCTGGACCCCCTCCCAGCAGTGTCGCCCCACGGGAGGACGGCCTAACGTTGCTCCTGTTTACTTGAATTCCAGAGAAAAGACAGGGCACCTTCTCAAGACCGCCTCCCGGCAAGTACATGCCCAGGGATGATGTGCCCCGGAAGAGCTGGAAGTCGGCAGTGAGAAGGCAGACCAAGCGTTGAGGAGAACGCTTTCACCAGATGCTCTCCGCTCTCCGATTCAGAAAGTATGCCAAAAGCCAACTGCAATTGGCAGAAATCTCCACAGCCAACTCTAGCGCGCAGCCAAAGATGAAGGTCGTCGGTGAGGAGCAGACGAAGAGTCACAGAGAACACCAGTCGCTCCCTGCCCCGCTGCTCATGGCGCCCCGCAGCTCATGGAAAGAAGCGTCTGCAGCCCGGGAGTGAAAGATAGCGCTCAAGGTTGACTGGGGCCGGTGGCACTCTCCTACAGCTGATGCCTTGCACACAACCGCCACCCGCTGCTCAATGGACGAGGAGGACAGCTGTGTGGAAGTGTGAAGCACGCTGGCCTCAGAAATGCTCAAAAGAGAAGGCCTACGAAGGTGACAGCAGTCCCAAAAGAGGAAGGCCGAGCCGACAGGTAAGAAGGTAAGGTGAAAACAGTACCTTAAGTCAACCAAGGAATTTGAACTGAGGAATGTAGTAGTAGTAGTAGTCCGGAGGCGGAGAAGAACCAAAAAGGGGAGGAGGCTGGTCATCTGTCCCCTCACACAGATCGTTTCCAGTGAAGAAACTCCACACACAGCAGATAAAGTACAGGAGTCTTTATTCCAACCTCCGCTCTCCACCACAGCAGTAATAGAATCCTCACAACAACAACATTCTAATGTCCACTCCAGGGGAGGGAGGAACCAAGGAAGGGGAGAGGGGAGGAACGGACTGAACCAAGTAACAGTAAATGTCACAAGTTGCAATGCAATGATGGCATCCAATAGGGCATGACAAAGTAGCGCGGCTGTAATGCAAAGAAAAGATCCAAATGATAATGATAATTTCAAATGTAATATGAGCGCGGTATCCACTCTCGACCTGAGAGCGCGCGCTAGCCCCACTGTTAAAGTAATTGTCTAGACTAGGAACAAACACGAAATCAAGCGTGAGATGCCTCACGAGTTACGAACTGGTGCGAAAAGTAGGGAGTGGAAGAGAATGATAGCTTTCTGTTCTCCTCGAGGTGTGAAGGCTTGTTCCCCGCAAGCACGGCTGAAGTCTAGACTTGACAAGCGTTTGGATCAGGAACGCAAAGGAAAAGCTCTGACACTGAGGAGCTGCTGGGCGAATTTGTTTCTGTCTGCAGGCGCGTGCTCCCACTTGGCAGTGTGCCTGCAGCGGGAGGCACAAGGAGAAGCAGGACTGCGCTCAGACCAAGGAGCGGCTGATTCTGTCTGCAGCTGAGTGCTCCACTTCAGTGGATAGACTGCAGCAGCTGACTCAAGTAAAAGCGGCACGGCGCTCTGGACCAAGGAGCGGCTGCCGCTTTCACAGCATACATGGCAGAATGAAGCTCCGGCACTGTGCAACTCAGCGATTTGAGAACAAACAATCCAAGAGGCACGGCTAGGAACTTCGAAAGCAGAGCCAGGATCCAACGGCTCTCAACGATTGACAAGCACCTGCCCTCTCTCGGGGAAGGGCTTATATAGGCAGACCGTATCACTGGAGAAGATACAGTGGCTGCTCCAATGCACCATGGAACTTGTTGTTCTCTCCCTCTGCCGCAGTCATAACACATTCACACCGCACTGCGCCTCTCTACTTTCTGGGGTGAAGCTGTTCTCCCTTCCGTCACGGAGGATCATGACATAACGCTGTATTAGACACAACACGACAAAGAACAGACTTGTGAAAGTTCTACAGATCCAATGGATGGAGCCAAAACCAAGTGTTCTAAAGCTGCCCTAGACACAACTCAACAAATAACAGACTCAACAAGGTTCTACAGATCGAAGTGTTCGAGCCATGACCAAGTGCTCTAACTCTGCACTTGACAAAGCACAGACTCGTCGAAGTACTCCAGAGCCAAGTGTTGGAGACACAGCCGAGTGTTCTAATGCTGCACTAGACACAACTCCACAAAGCACAGAATCAAATAAGTCCTACAGATCCAAGTGTTGAAGCTGCGGCAGAGTGTTCTAACGCTGCTCTAGATACAAATCGACAAAGTGCTGACTCGTCAAACTTCTACAGATCCAAGTATCGGAGCCATGGCCAAGTGTTCTAACGCTGCAATAGACACAACTCGGCAAAGTACAGACTCTTCAAATTCCCACACAGCCAAGTGTTGGAGTCACGGCCGAGTGTTCTTACTCTGCACTAGACACTAGACATAACTCAACAAAGTGCTGACTCATCAAAGTCCTACTAATCTAAGGGCTGAATCCAAGGGTTCCAATGCTGTACTAGACACAATACAAAAATGTAGACTCATCTAAGTCCTACAGATACAAAGGATGGAGCCATGGGCAAATATTATAATGCTGCACTAAACACAGCAAACTGAACTCTGTCCTATAAAATCCAGGGGATGGAGCCATGGGTGATTGTTCTAACGCTGCACTAGACACGGCACAACAAAAACAGACTCAACAAAGTCCCACAGATCCAAGGTTTGGAGCCTCTGCCAAGTGTTCTAACTCTGCACTAGACACAACTCAACAAAGTGCTGACTCTTCAAAGTTCTACAGATCCAAGTGTCGTAGAAACCACCAAGAGTTCTAACTCTGCACTAGACACAACTCAACAAAGTGTTGACTCGTCAAAGTCCTACTTATCTAAGGGCTAGAGCCATGGCCGAGTGTTCCAATGCTGTGCTTGACACAACACAAAAATGTAGGCTCATCTAAGTCCTACAGATACAAAGGATGGAGTCATGGACAAATGTTCTAATGCTGCACTAAACACAACATGCAAAGTAGAGATGCAACAAATTCTTACAGGTCCAAGGGATGGAGCCATGGCCCAGTGTTCACGTGTGTGCTTCACATGTAGGTGAAGCCCCAGCCTGCAGTGGAGGGAGGAGAGCAGTAGTGAAAGATGAATGTTTTTATTTGATGGCTTGCCATGTCCATCTTTTGTCTGCCCCTCTCCTGGAGCACTGTCCCTTCATTGCTTGCGTCCTTCAACTGCTCACTTTTAGGGAAACGTTTTTCTTTTGACTTAAGCACTCCACAAAGGTGAATGTGTTTTCCAGCTGTGTCCTTCACGTACTTCTTTGACCCCGTGCACCTTGTTGCACTCTGATTCTCTGTGGTTTTCCCTGCCCCACTCTCTGGTGCCGATCACGATCCTGTAAAAACCGGGTACGAACCGTCGGACGGAGCATGGAATTACGAATCGCACGGAAACTCCATTTCCGTACGATTCGTACAAAACCCCGACCGACGAAAATAAACATACAAATGCGATCCGGGAAAGCGCCGACGTGACGTCGGGACGCACGCAGCCTGCCATTCACGAACCAGGAATTACGATTCGCACCGACGTCATCCCGCACGGTGAATATTTTCCGGCTGCCAAAAACTGCTGGGAAATCAGGACGACGCGAACAAGGAGTACCTGCACGCGACGGACAGACATGGACCTGAACCTACGTGTCATCCCGGCCCTCATAGCAGTCGACCTCCTCTACAGGTTCGGACGCAGACGCCGCAGAAGGTCAGAACAACAAAGGGAGGGGGGAGAGGGGGGGGCAGGACCAGGGGCAGGCCACACAACCCCCACCAAAGTCACACAGCACACATGCCCTGGACATACCTGACCCCCAGGCCCTGGTCACTACGAGGGGGTGGGGGCGTGTCCACCAAAGCCATCGTCCGCCACAACGGAAGTGCTTGACGACGCGAACCGGCAACACAACAATACAGGTACGTCCCGTACCCACGCCTTAAGAGCGTGGGTACGAGTCGTACCCCGCCCACACCTACGTCACCCCAACAATGGCGGGAAGGCTGTACCCACGTGGCAAAGGCCTGGGTACGGCCCGCACAAGCATCACATAGCGTGGGGACAGATATGTACGGACCGTACCCCACCCCCCGTATGCATGGAGCGTACCCCCACCCCAACAGTGTAAGTACGACCCGTACCCTCACCCGCATATGTAGGGTGCGTACCCCCACCCCAACAGTGTAAGTACAACCCTTACCCTCACCCGCGTACGTATGGTGCGTACCCCCACCCCAACAGTGTAAGTACGACCCGTACCCTCACCCGCGGACGTATGGAGCGTACCCCCCACCCCAACAGTGTAAGTACTACCCGTACCCTCACCCGCAGACGTATGGAGCATACCCCCACCCCAACCGTGTATGTACGACCCGTACCCTCACCCGCGTATGCATGGAGCATACCCCCACCCCAACAGTGTAAGTACGACCCGTACCCTCACCCGCGGTCGTATGGAGCGTACCCCCACCCCAACAGTGTAAGTACGACCCGTACCCTCACCCGCGGACGTATGGAGCGTACCCCCCCCCAACAGTGTAAGTATGACCCGTAACCCCACCCGCGGACGTATGGAGCGTACCCCCCACCCCAACAGTGTAAGTACGACCCGTACCCTCACCCGCGGACGTATGGTGCGTACCCCCACCCCAACAGTGTAAATACGACCCGTACCCTCACCTGCGGACGTATGGAGCGTACCCCCACCCCAACCGTGTATGTACGACCCGTACCCTCACCCGCGTATGCATGGAGCGTACCCCCACCCCAACAGTGTAAGTACGACCCGTACCCTCACCCGCGGACGTATGGAGCGTACCCCTACCCCAACAGTGTAAGTACGACCCGTACCCTCACCCGCGGACGTATGGAGCGTACCCCCCACCCCAACAGTGTAAGTACGACCTGTACCCTCACCCGCGGACGTATGGAGCGTACCCCCCACCCCAACCGTGTATGTACGACCCGTACCCTCACCCGCGTATGCATGGAGCGTACCCCCACCCCAACCGTGTATGTATGACACGTACCCCTACCTCGTATGCATGGAGCAAACCCACACACGTGTATGTTCTAAGCGTACATATTGTTAAATAGGAGGGGTGTGTGCAGAGTCCTCCCAGCAGTGCCCAGAGACAGGAGGGGTGTGTGCCTATCACTCCCAGCAGTGCCCAGAGACAGGAGGGGTGTGTGCCTATCAATCCCAGCAGTGCCCAGAGACAGGAGGGGTGTGTGCAGAGTCCTCCCAGCAGTGCCCAGACACAGGAGGGGTGTGTGCCTATCACTCCCAGCAGTGCCCAGAGACAGGAGGGGTGGGTGCAGAGTCCTCCCAGCAGTGCCCAGAGACAGGAGGGGTGGGTGCAGAGTCCTCCCAGCAGTGCCCAGAGACAGGAGGGGTGTGTGCCTATCACTCCCAGCAGTGCCCAGAGACAGGAGGGGTGTGTGCAGAGTCCTCCCAGCAGTGCCCAGAGACAGGAGGGGTGGGTGCAGAGTCCTCCCAGCAGTGCCCAGAGACAGGAGGGGTGTGTGCCTATCACTCCCAGCAGTGCCCAGACACAGGAGGGGTGTGTGCCTATCACT
This sequence comes from Triturus cristatus, assembly GCF_964204655.1. NCBI lineage: Eukaryota > Metazoa > Chordata > Amphibia > Caudata > Salamandridae > Triturus > Triturus cristatus. Next base: position 8,620,158 of record NC_140592.1, read on the forward strand.
CCCAGCAGTGCCCAGAGACAGGAGGGGTGTGTGCCTATCACTCCCAGCAGTGCCCAGAGACAGGAGGGGTGTGTGCCTATCACTCCCAGCAGTGCCCAGAGACATGAGGGGTGTGTGCCTAACACTCCCAGCAGTGCCCATGGAACGGAAAGGGTGGAGTAGCCACAGATACCATGCCCACAAATGTCAGTCAGGTGCACAAAGACCCTGCAGTACATGTACCACATCTGTGCGAGGCTGGGAGTATACGCATGCATAGCGCCGAAAAGAAAACATGTCCACATGAAGTCATATCAATAGTCCACATACACAAGTACAATGACTACCAAGGATGCCACGAATGATGCAGGTGGAGACATCGCTCAGCATGCATGTGCAAAGTTGAAGGAGTCCGTCACACACCCAGCTAATGTACACACAGCTCAGCGCTAAATATTGGGAACACCCTGCAGGGAAGATGTCAGGGTACACAGAGGAAGGAATACACCTTGGGACAATTTCACCATGCAGTAACTGCTTACATGAACAGAGAAACCTAGCTAACACCGTGTGATGGCACACAGATACCAGGGTTCCTCCTATGACCAGCACACTACTACATTTCCCACACACCCAACACATGATTACCACCCAAAATCATGTAGCAGCCCCACCAACAGCAACATCAGAAAAGCAGTAGTGTTCAAAGGAAACAAAAATGGCTTTAATCAGCATGATCTTAAATAGTGTGTTCGTAGAAAGTTCAATATTTACAAAGCCCATAGGGCAGTCCATAAGTCACATCTGGACGGGGGACACAGTGGGACGCGTGTCCCCTAGCTTGTCTGCACAGTCAGACTCCTTCGTCTTCCACAGCGGGGAGGGCATCATGTTGGGGGGAAGGACCAGGCACCGCAGGGACAGGAGGGCGAAGGGTAGGCATCGTGGGTGCAGGGATGGAGGACTCCACCACAGGGGTGGGGCAGGGCCAAAGGCGGAGGCCAGGATCTCGCTGCACACCTTAGCAAGGTCCTCCAGCGTCTCCCCTGCACCCGAAGGAACCACAGGCCCCAAGGAGGGGGGGGGGGGGGCGGAGGGATGGGTCGCAGCGCCACTGGGGGAGGGTGTGGACAGGGGGGGGACTCAACCACCCTGACCGGGGACTCCCTTGACCGCTTGCGGGTTGGTGTCACAGTGGGGCTCAGGGACAGAGCGGCCATGAAGGAGTCCTTGCCTGATATGTGGCCAGGAGAGCTGAGGGGAGGGGATTTGGAGGGAGTGGATTGGGTGGAATGTGGATTCCCACTCTGGCTGCGTGTCTTACGTTTGCCCCCCGACCCAGTGGGTGTGCCTACCTCACCCTGTGAGTGCGTGCCAGGAGGTGTGCATATGACCTTCCCTGCTGGTGTGGTGCCTGTGTCTGTTGTGGTGGGTGCATGCTGACGTCTGGGTGTACGTGGGACAGGCATGGGAGTGGGAAGTGTGGATGGGGCAGGGGTAGGGGGTGGAACGTAGCGCTGCAGGAGACCCACTGCTGCAGTCAGTGTCGAGTCTATGGACCTCAGCAACTGGCGTTGGTCAGCCTGCGACGAAAAAATGCCCTCCAAGTATGCCTCCATGTTGTGCAGCACTTGGATGTGGACATTAAGGATCGCAGCCTGACCAACCTGCAACTGCCGCTGGATGTCCACAGACTCGGCATTGGCGGCAGCAGTGGAGACAGGGGCAGGGGGTGCGGTGCCTGGCAGGAAGGAGACATGTGGTGACCGTGGACGTTGGGAAGGGACACGAGCAAGTGGGAGGCGGCTGATGGCAATGGAGGGGGCGGGGTGCGATGTTGTTCCGCTGTTAGCTGCTGGTGCAGCCTCCGCCCACTCGGAGAGATCATCCTCGGACCCGTCGGCTTCATATTCGGTGGTGCCAGTGGACAGGTCCTCGGCCTCACTCTCCTCCGCCTCTGTACCACTCAATGTGCCAGCCACGATGTCAACGCTGGCACTGGTGCTCAGTCCCTCCGCTCCGTCTGTGCTCATGTCTCCCTCCGTGTCCCCCGACGATGCTGTGGGCAAGGTGAAGAGACAGCAATTAATCACACACCTGTATACATATGTCACATGAGTCCAATCTACATAGGTTACAGTGCATAGCCTGCAAAGAAAGTTAAGTAACATCTACAAAACAAGGTACAGATGTAGGGCATGCAACACACAGTTGGGTGACCCACCATGCCACAGAAAATCCATGGAGAGCATGACACAATTGCAAATGACATGAAATGGAGTTTGACATAGGAGCCAGGCCCTGGGGACAATCCAGCACTGCATCTGCACCACACAGCGTTGCCGACAATAGGGATGAGGAGGGACCAAATCCATGAGCTTGAGGCACATGCTGCATAGGTAATACTGAAAACATGCCCAACATGACTGGCTCACTGCACCTTGAGTGTATGTCCAGACAAACATCACACACTGGCCTGACCTAGCAAGGAGAATTCTGGTTTTGACATGTAGGCTTGGCCCGCACCAACCACCCCCTACATGAGACAATTTGTTGAGACACAGGTGGCACTTACATCTCTTAGTCTGGGTGAAATACACAGGGGATGCTTAAATGCAAGATTGGACGCCAAATACCCGAGGTGCGCCTGTCCAAATAATCATGTACAAATGGCCATCATCAGATGATTGTAACAAGACACACAGGCACTGGCCACTGTGACTATGAACAAGGAAAATCAGGTCAGGCTGTACAGTGGACACTTGTACTACATTTCACGTCAATATACATGGTGCCAGGGGACAATGGCACAGAGCACAACCTATGCTGTAGACACTGAGAGTGTCCACGTTTAGTGATGACACACATGACACCTATGAAAATATGCCCCAGGGGACAGTAGTGGCAACACAACTCCATGGTCCTGAATGGGAATGACTGCAACACATGCCACCATCCCTGCACTATGCGTATCGCACACTCATGCACATCATGTCACAGGCCACAACATAGGACATGCGCGCTGTAAGGCATGACACTTGTGAGACTAACTCCCATGTCTGGACTCCGCATCAGTGCCAACTGACATGGAACCCACATGTACTGAACTGGACAGGGCACAGGCAAGGTCCCCAAACCTGTTACACACCACCCCCACACATGATGCTACAGGCATAGTTCACGTGGAGAAAGCGCCAGCCTACATTACCTTGGGAAGGAGTGACTACACACAGACCAGGGAACACATTGCAAGGAGGGGAAGGGAGGCAGGAGAGCACTGCAATACTGTGGGTAACTGGATCTGCACAGCACCATTAAACCCTGGCAGTGTATCCATGCAACTGTGCACTTACAAATGCTGGTGAAACACAACAAGCACACATGTACCTACCCCCTTCCTGCTGCTGCTTCTCCTGTAAGCGCCTCTCCAAGTCTGGAAATACCACCGGCAGCACACGCTTGTGGATGTGGGTCAGTCGGCGGCGCCCGCGGTTCTTATGGCTCTCAGGTGAGTCCCCCAGCAGGACCCGTGCGATCCTCCGCGTCCAGCACCGGATATCCTGCCAGCGTTTCCTCACCTGGGACAGGCGCCGCTTCCGACCATCCGCACTCCTCACGGCGCTGACGGCGGTCTGCCATATCTGCTCCTTGGCAGAGGCGCCTACCTGTGAGGATGAACAAGTGACACTACATCAATACACCTTGCACATGTCACAGGGACACATATTAGAACACATCTGCTGTTTACAACAAGGCATAGTATGCATCCAATGTATTGCACCTTTGTCATAGGGACATGATCCTCTGGGGAAGGGCAAAAGCAGTACGTGCCATTGAAAGGACACAGGTGGAATGAGGGCAACTACACAATCAATGATCCAGGCTCACACTGTGCATCACAAGCTACACCAGGATAATGTGCAGCACCTCTAAGCAGTCACATGCCACAGGCCACTGACGCTACCGCAGCAGTGTACACAGACACACAGGCACAGGACATTCACCTGCCATTGCCAAATGCAGCGACATACCTCACTCTGCACATGTGCCACTAGACTGGGGGTGGGCTCACAGGTGTGGGGCTGGCTCTGCACGTCAGACACACAGCACTGCTCCCTGCTCACATCACATGGGCAGGGTATGTCCATCCCTCATGCAGCTGGGGTGCTACACTCCACATATGCACCCACCCACATGACAGGGGACTTACACACACACCGATGTCCAGGGTACGAACACATCATGTGGACACTCTCAGCACAGGTACACAGAACTAACACACATCTGTGGGTACAGTCACCTGTCACACTGGTGTGAGCACAGAGTCACATGAGGACTGTAGAGGCTACATTCCCAGGAGGACAAGACAGGCAGAATGTGGCATGCACCATGCAGTGATTGTCACAGTAAACACAATGCAAGTGAGGAAGGCAGACATGCACCACAGCATGCACTGGCTGGGAGACATCAGGCATTCCCCCCCGGGACCTCCCCTACAGTACATAGCATGTGTGCCACACCTGGACACAATGCCAGAAGTCACACTCACAAAAAAGGGACACAGTCTGTGCTGGTGGACTCTGCACTCACCTGATACCCTGGTCGCCCATACAGCAGGGGGTACTGTGGGAGGATCACATCCAGCAAAGCCAGGTTCTCCTCCAGGGTGAAGGGCTGTGACCTTTCCACAGACCTTGACATGGTTCCAGGGAATCAGTAGCAGCAGCTGGGTCGTGGAATACAAAGATGTGCAGGCAAGTGCTCCCTCATGGGACCTGGCTGCCTTATATCTGCCTTGCTGGCCTGTTTCATGCACAGGAGTACAGAGTGATTGGTCACTCACATTTGCATCCTATGTTTCCTCCAATCCCTTCAAACCTAGCACAGTCAGTGGGTTCTTCTTGTGTTTTTTTCTTCAGCATGATGTCAACCCCACAAACACATTGCAACAAAGTAGATTCATTCCAACTGACTTCTGCTGTGCACCTTCCAGAACAAATTCAAACTTTAAACTTGGTCTCCATGACAACCAGCATGCATGTAGGCCTTTATACTTGTCCCTCATGTGTCTCCTATGTAATTTGGAGCTTCACACACAGGTACGGTGCGTTCCGGGGCCCTGGGGCACCCCAAATGCATAGCAACGGCCCGTACAGGCGTGTGTACGCTACGTACCACTATGGGTGTTATCGCGTATGCGTACTCATGGTGGTACGGAGCGTACACACGCCTGTACGCTCACTATCACTATGAGTACGCATACGCCAGAACACCCATAGTGATAGTGAACGTACGCACGCGTGTACGGTCCGTACCACTATGGGTGTTCTTGCGTATGCGTACTCATGGTGGTACGGACCGGACACACGCCTGTACGCTCACTATCACTATGAGTACGCATACGCGAGAACACCCATAGTGATAGTGAACGTATGCACGCGTGTACGGTCCGTACCACTATGGGTGTTCTTGCGTATGCGTACTCATGGTGGTACGGAGCGTACACATGCCTGTACGCTCACTATCACTATGAGTACGCATACGCCAGAACACCCATAGTGATAGTGAACGTACGCACGTGTGTACGGTCCGTACCACTATGGGTGTTCTTGCGTATGCGTACTCATGGTGGTACGGAGCGTACACACGCCTGTACGCTCACTATCACTATGAGTACGCATACGCGAGAACACCCATAGTGATAGTGAACGTACGCACACGTGTACGGTCCGTACCACTATGGGTGTGCTCGCGTATGTGTACCCATAGTGATAGTGAGCGTACAGGCGTGTGTACGGTCCGTACCACCATGAGTACGCATACGCGAGAACACCCATAGTGATAGTGAACGTACGCACGCGTGTACGCTCCGTACCACTATGGGTGTTCTCGCGTATGCGTACTCATGGTGGTACGGACCGTACACACGCCTGTACGCTCACCATCACTATGGGTACACATACGGCAGCACTCCCATAGTGATACGGGAACATACACAGGCCCTCTTAGCGAAAGTATGGTGGTTTTCACACATCACAGTGGTGACAGGCAGCACACAGGAAGGAATAGGGCTGACATACTTGTCCATGGATGGACATCAAGGCATTGTCTGGGCAGTACTACATGTGTGGGGCACAGGTGTGAAAGGCTGTGATGTGGCACATTACTCCTGAGTCGAGAAGGCACCAGATGTATGATGAGATGTGTACACATGTAATGTGTGATGGTGCAATGTGTGCCAGGCATGCCCTTGACTCCTTTGACATGTGTGCATGTCGTACTGCACACTTGGGATGAGCGTCACTGGCATGGCACGGACAACAACACACGGAAGTGTCCCCTGAAGCCCGGTACAGGGGTTACCACACCTGACATGTCACTACCCACGGTGCACGATGTGACTATGTCATGTATGTGTGGGGGATTCCCATTAGCTTGATGTTGGAGCTCCCTCAAAAGCTGCAGCTGTTGCAGCAACCAACATGTGTCTGTGTGTAGATTGACATTGCACACTGTTCCGCACACCATGCCACATGTGGTATCGGATGTGAGGTGCGTATGTATGCATGGGACACGGAGTAGCGTAACAACGACATGTCTGCATCCTCTCTATGAATGTGTGGTGAGTCATCACATGTACACCTTCATGGCAAGGTGTGTCGGCTGTCCTAGTGTAATGTCATGTGACCTGTGGCTCTAGTGTTCCGCTACCAGTCTCTGCAATCGACATCCTACTTCTGCTGATGTGTGGATGTATGTCACTCCTGTCTTGCGTCTGGCTGTTCACTTACACTGGGACACAGCTAATCCCATGCCATGGCATGTGGAGGTTCACAATCTCCGTGTGTAGCTGGGTCTTGGTAGGAGTGTCACCTGGCAGCCATACGTATCCAGGGCATGTGGCACATACCTGACTCCGTCTGTAGCATATGTGTATTGACAGATTAACATGTGCTCAGTACAAATAAATTGTTGTTGTGGTGCACTCACTCTTCCTTGTCACTTCCAAATTACTGCAGAGCGCCGCCTCTTCCCCGACCAATTCCGGACTTGGCTGCCATGCGGGAGAATGACTGTATCCGGTGCTACCGCTTCCCCCAACCGTTGATTCTGGAGTTGACGGCGAGACTGGCACCACACCTGCAACCGCTGCACAGGTATCCTACGGCACTGACACCCAAGCTGAAGGTAATGGGAGCTCTACATTTTCTTGCCACGGGTACCTTTCAAAATACCATAGCTCATGTTGGTGGCATGTCCCAGAGCATGTTCTGCCGTGTGCTGCATGATTTCTTAGAGGCCATGTTGATTCACCTTGATGACTTCATCCATTTCCCAACCCCTGAAATGTTGACTGGGGTCAAGCGTGGATTCTATGCCCTGGGAGGGATGCCCCATGTCATTGGGTCCATAGATGGGACACATGTGGCTTTGGTACCACCACAGGCACAGGAGGTAGCGCACAGGAATCGCAAGCACTACCACTCCATCAATGCCCTTGTGGTGTGTCTGTCCAACATGGTGATTTCACATGTCTGTGCTCGTTTTCCAGGATCAGCACACGATGCCTACATCATGAGGCGTAGCAGGGTGCCCAAAATGTTGACGCAGCTGCGTAACGAACGAGCATGTGTTGTTGGTGGGTACAGTCTGTCTGTCCTGTATTTTGCGTAGACTTCCAGCACGACCGCTTCTCCTGTCCTACTTATGTCCATGTGCTTTCCATGTAGGGGACGCTGACTATCCCAACATGCCATGGCTGATCACACCTCTCCGCAACCCCATCACGCCGGCCCAGCTCCGCTACAACACCGCCCATGGCCGGACAAGGCGAGTGATAGAGAGGACGTTTGGCCTCCTGAAGAGCCGATTCCGATGCCTCCACAAGACCGGCGGCGCCCTCCCATATGCCCCGGCGAAGGTCTGCAAAATCTTCATGGTTTGCTGCATGCTGCACAACATGGCAGTTGAGAAAGCTGTGCCACTCATCCTGGATCAAGATGATCAGGACCATCCACCCGTGGAGGACGAAGGGCTTGGCAATGGGGCTAGTGATGTGGAGGATGTGGAGCCGCAAGAGGACATCCGGACTCGGCTCATACGCGACTTCTTTGCTTAGTGGTGAGTACCAGTGTCTGAGTGTGCACGCATTGGTCCCTGTGTGGCATGTGTTGCGATGTGTGTGTCCATCTGCATGTATGCCACGTGAGTCAGAGGTGTGTGTGGATGTGTCACTGGAGTGATGGTGCCAGTGATGAGTGTATTTCCCCAGTCATAATTGTGACCTAGCATGTTGTCATCCATACATGTGTCGAGTACATGCACATGCAAGTGGCTGTGCTTTTTGTGGCTGACTTCTTGTGTGTCTCTCTTCCCCAGGTACTTAGGCATGCCGTCTGCTGCTTGCATTGTAGTGGCACTGCTATTCCTCATGGACACGTCATCGTGTGCTGACTCAGCGTTACACGCACGGACAAGTTTGGAAGTCTCCTTAGGGTAAGGGATACACCAGGGGTGTATTGGGTGTGGCAGTTGTTCACGATGTATGCACACTGCCCCTGTCGATGTTTGGTTCCTCTGCAGACATGTTGCATCACCATGGTACACATGACATGCAGATGGGTACACCTGAATAGATGGTCAGACTTGTTGACAGTCATCAGTGATGGGATTGTGGAATGTGATGATGGCATCAATGTGTGTTACACTGCCCTCGGACACATACGGTTTGCATTGGCTTGACATGGTGTGGGACTTCCACATCAGCGGATCAATGGTGTATGGCAGGCTCTCCGTGAGCAGCAGGGGGTGTTTAGCTGTTAGCCGACACTTGTGTGCCAGTTCCATGGATATCACGCATTTGTGGTGCAGAAGGGGGGTGCCAGTGTTGGACCCACATGTTACTCCACATGACCCGTTCATGTGTACTCCGACTTGCCTCTGCAATCCCAAATACATGACTAATAAAGGTGTCCCTATGCCTCCAAGGTGCCTCTTCTCTGTCAATGCTGGTGTGTTGCCACGGTGCATCCGGCATGTCTGGCATGGTTTTCCGTGATAGTGGCTATGTGTTTATGTGTAGAGTAGCAAGATGCAAGCTGTTTGTGTGGGATTAGACTGTGTATTGTGCATGATGTCCATGACTGTGTGGGTATTGTGACATGTGCCATCCCCATGCATCCAACGTTGGCCAGGCCACCATTCTCTGCATCCACCTGACTCAAGCTTGCAGGACATGGTTCGGCCACCTGTCTACACATACCTGGGTGCCCCCCAGGACACTCGACATGATCCCTGACCTCTGCGCATGACTGTTGCTGTACTCAATATGTCTGTCGGCACGGTTGTGAGGCCACCCCCTCAGCTGGTTGGGCCCATCACGGGTGTGTATGGTGCTCCATGTCTGTCTTGCCTAATACACTGTGACCCGTGTGCCCTGTGCCAGACTCAGGCCCCAGGGTGTGGATGGTTGAAGTCAAATGAGAACTCAGGCATGTTTAGAGACTTTACAAGACACATGTAAGGTAATAATGCAACCAGCAGGCATCTTCTCTTCATGGTGTGACTTTTTATTTTCGGGGGGGGGGGGGTTGACATGAGGGGCTTTCCGGGTGTGTGGAATCCAAAGTTCACTAGGGGAGTTGGTGTCCTTGCCATTTGAAATCCTCAGAGTCCATGCCACAGTCTTTGTCAACATTGGTCAGACAGTGACCAGCAAGGCCATGTGGCAGAGAATGTCTTTTGATGCTGTGCTGCTGTTGCTCCAGTGGGCCAGGTGCCAGGCCAGGTGTCCTGGGAGATGGTGCTGTAGGGCCGACCCTCACGGTCTTTTCCGTGGACGACCCGCCCTCCTGCGGGGACCCTCAGAAGCAGGCCGTGACGATGTTTGGGATGCTCCATCGGATGTTTCCTCCTCCTCCTCCTGATCCCTCCCTGTGGGTGGTGATGTTCTACGCCTGGTGGCCTAGGGAGGGTTGCCCATGTTGTCGGCCATCCGACGGAGTGTACTGTGAATTCCCGTGAACACCGTCACGAGCTCAGCCTGTCTGTCCTCCATCCGCCGTTGGTGTTGCTGTAGACAGGCATGTTGCTCCGCATGTTGCTGGGCCTGCTGGGTCTTGATCTCATCGAGGGTCCCCTTCATCTCATTGAGGGTGGACACAACCTGGGCTATGCCCGTGGTGTCCTGCCGGTATGTGTCCAGGATGTTTCGGACATGGGAATATACCGGTTCCCCAGCCAACTGGTCAGGCTGGTGCCTCCGCCGTCCTCCACTCCCACCACCCCTGCCCACTTGCACCTGGCATGCCCTTGTGGGCACATCGGGTCTCCGGGACCCCTGAGGGGTGGCATTGGCGTTGTCACCTGCCTCCTCCTGGGTGCCCGGGACACCGTGTCCCTCCTGGCCAGCCTGGCTGCTTTGTGGTGGTGGGGCAGGGATCCTGGGTGTCTCCTGGGATGTGGCAGGAGTAGGGGTGGTGGTTGGCCCCGTTGTACCTGACGCAGGTGCTGCAGGTCGTTGGACACCAGAGGGGCCAGGTTGGTCGGGGTCGGGTTCGTCCACAGAGTGGTGAGAGTCGTCGCTGCCGGTGGCTCCTTCATCCCGCCGAGCCGGGTCCTGTGAGTCTTCCCCCTCAGTGTTGGGGGGTGATCCACGACGTTGACCTGTGTGTGAGAGAGACAATGTTAATTTTGTTCCATGCAACATCCATGTTTCATTCGTTTCAAAGTTGGAACATTTCCTCTGGGAATTTGGTTATGTCTTGCATTCCACTCACAGTGCACTTGTGCATGGGTATGTCCCTTGGCCACAGCTTTGGCGACTTTACCTATGTGTGGCACAGTCTTACTTGCTGCGCCAAGTGTGACTGCAGTCAGCAGTGGAGTGGGCAGGTGTGGCGAGCCGTGCATTGGCGCCTTCCGTGTAGCACTGTACGTGGGCACATGAAGTTGTTCCACACACTTATATGATGCAGGTAGCTGTCGTTGTGCTCGTGCACAGGTTGTGACATGGCCCTGTGTTTTGCCATGGAGGAGAGGGGGGGTGCTGCCACTGGCCACCCTTGTCTACATGCACGCAGTCCACCTGCTGACGAGCAGACATTCCCACACACCACAAGGCTGATTTGCTCTCCCTGTGTCTCCCTCCCTCTCTGTCCCCCTCTCCCTCCCTCTGTGTGTCAGCCTCCTCCCTCTGTCCGTCTCCCTGTGTCTCCCTCCCTCTCTGTCCCCCTCTCCCTCCCTCTGTGTGTCGGCCTCCTCCCTCTGTCCGTCTCCCTGTGTCTCCCTCCCTCTCTGTCCCCTTCTCCCTCCCTCTGTGTGTAAGCCTCCTCCCTCTGTCCATCTCCCTGTGTCTCCCTCCCTCTCTGTCCCCCTCTCCCTCCCTCTGTGTGTCGGCCTCCTCCCTCTGTCCGTCTCCCTGTGTCTCCCTCCCTCTCTGTCCCCCTCTCCCTCCCTCTGTGTGTCGGCCTCCTCCCTCTGTCCGTCTCCCTGTGTCTCCCTCCCTCTCTGTCCCCTTCTCCCTCCCTCTATGTGTAAGCCTCCTCCCTCTGTCCGTCTCCCTGTGTCTCCCTCCCTCTCTGTCCCCCTCTCCCTCCCTCTGTGTGTCACCCTCTGTCACCTCAGCCCAGCTTACTGTGCACACACTGTTAGCAGATCTTTGAATGGCCCTTGGATTGTTGATGTGAGTTTGTTTCTGATCTCCAGGCACCCATTGGGTGTAGTGTGTGTGTCTGCACTGCTGCTGTGGTGGGGTGTGCTGCCACTCTTTCACAGTGTTGGCTGTTCATTGGCTGCTGTCATGTGCAAGAACGTGCCGTCACCCCATGTGTTGATGCAAGGCGTCCGCCATTTGCTGGCAAGTCATTCCTGTGTTGGGACACACTGTTTGTCTGGCTGTGACCTAGGCCATATGGGCAGGGGGCATTGTTGTCTGCTTCTGAGTTGCACTATGTGATTTTTTGGGCCCACCCTCCCGCCATCCGGCTTACCGTGTCATGTGTTGGTGTCTTCTGTGGCCTGTGACTTGACATTGTCCAGCTGGGTGCATGGGGCATGGTGGCGCCAGTGGCATGTGCGTGTTCATGGAGTGTGGTTGAGTCATGCGATAGCTTGGGGTGGTTGCGTGCCTGTTTGTGAGTTTGGTTGTGGATGACGTTCCCCCCATGTGAGGTGAGTTGTTTGAGTACTCACCCGGGTCTCGGAGTCCTTCTAATCCGTCCACTGCCACCACCGGCAGTATGGTCATCACCCTCTCCTCCCAGGGATGGTAGTGTACGGGTCTGCGGGCCGGCCCTCCTCCAGTGACGTTGTCCTGGTTGTGTTCATCGGTCATCTTGGCTCGGACCCTCCTCCGCAGATCGTACCACCTGGCTTGGCATTCCTGCTTGTTCCTTCTGGTGTCCGCAACAGCATTCACAGCATCGACGATGGTCTGCCACATGGCTGTTTTTGCTGAAGTGCTGGTCTGTCTGACCAATGTTCCAAAGAGGTGTGGCTCGACTCTGAGGATTTCATCGACAAGGACCTCCAACTCTCGGCTAGTGAACTTTGGATTCTTGTTAGTGGGCATCGTGAGGGGTGTGGGTGTGGATGGTGGGGGGGGTGTGGATGGTTGTGGGTGTGTGGGTGTGGTTGTGCAGGTGTGTGTGTGAATGTGATGAGGGGGTGTTTGTGAAGGTGTGTGTGTGAAGGTGTGCAAGTGTAAGGTGTGGTAAAGCTTCTAGTATGGTGCTGTAGGTTGTCTGTGGGGTCTGGCAGCAGTGAGTCTGTTGCAAAGGCTCATGGTTTGTGTGTGTGGGCCCATTTTATTGGTCCATTGGTGGGTGTGGCTGTGTTTGAACTTTGGGTGGGTGCGTTATAAGGAGTGGTTGTGTTTTGGGCCTCTGTTTGTTTTTGGCAGTTGCAGGTCAGTGAATGTGTTGTTTTAGTGGTTGTTGGACATGTTTTGTGGCTTTGTGCCATTCGAATGGTGTATTCTTGTGTCGTTTTGGTTTGTCCTGGTTGTGTACGTGCGTTTTTTGCGTGTGTACGGTGTGTCCATGGGCCATTTTGTTGTACAATGCTGTCCTTGTGTGTGGCTTGGTACGACTCGTACATGCGGTGGTGATGTTGGGGCCTGGGGTGCGCTCCGTACTTAGAATGTTGTGGTGAGGGTACGCTCCATGCATACGCGGGTGGGGGTACGACTCTAATGTACACGGGTGTACATACACGGGGGTACGACACGAATGTACAGGGGGGGTACGACACGTATACGGGTGTACATACATGGGGGGTACGACACGTACACGGGTGTACATACACGGGGGGTACGACACGTACACGGGTGTACATACACGGGGGGTATGACACGTACACGGGTGTACATACTGGGGGGTACGACACGAACGTACACGGGGGTACGACACGTACACGGGTGTACATACAGGGGGGGTACGACACGTACACGGGTGTACATGCACGGGGGTACGACATGTACACGGGTGTACATACACGGGGGGGCACGACACGAACGTACACGGGGGGTACGACACGTACACGGGTGTACATACACGGGGGGTACGACACGTACACGGGTGTACATACAGGGGGGGTACGACTCTAACGTACATGGGTGTACATGCACGGGGGGTACGACACGTACACGGGTGTACATACACGGGGGGGGTAAGACACGAACGTACACGGGGGGTACGACACGTACATGGGTGTACATACACGGGGGGGGTACGACACGTACACGGGTGAACATACACGGGGGGTATGACACGTACACGGGTGGGGGTGTACATACACGGGGGGGTACGACTGTAACATACACGGGTGTACATACCCGGGTGGGTACTACTCTAACGTACACGGGTGTACATGCACGGGGGTACGACACGTACACGGCTGTACATACCCGGGGGTACGACACGAACGTACACGGGTGTAAATATGGGGGGGTACGACACAAACGTACACGGGGGGTACGACACGTACACGGGTGTACATACACGGGTGGGGGTGTACATACACGGGGGGTACGACTCGAACGTACGGGGGCTGGGGGGAGTGTTGGGCACGTATGCGGGCACATGTCTCCATGGTTGCTATGGGAGTTCGGTGCGGACGGTGTTTTTTCCATACGGTTGTAACATCGGACGCACGGGATGGATCGTGATTCCGCGGTCGGACTTCACTTTTCACATTTGTACGGTAAATCGTCCGAGGACGTGTCGGACACATTTTCTGACCTGAGGACGTGTGGGGAATAATTCCCAATGCGATTCGTATGGTCTTTTTCCCATGCGAATCGTAATTGGCAGTTTGTACGGCACTTGTACGATTCGTACGGTAAAAAGACCGGATACGAGTCGTACGGGGAAAATTGTTACCGGATCGTAATCGGCACCTCTGTGTGCTCCCTGTCATATGCTCCCCTCCACACTGCTTTCTCTTCTCTGTGCTTCTCTCCCCCCTGATCCACGGTGCTCTCTCTACCTGTTTGCTCTCCGTAGCCTATTGGTTCTCCTTCTCACCCTGCCCTCTGTTTTGCTTTTTGCCACTCTGTGTTTCATGCGCCCTGACTCCGCCCAATGAGTTTTATTTATAAAGTTTTAAATAGCACGAACGTGACCCACGAGGGTATCAGAGCGCTTTACATTATAAGAATATAAATGGTTGAAGTGGTATACACACATTCAAAAGTGTCAATTCGTACATAAGAAATATAAAATATATGAATAACAAACATAGAGGACCGAGAAACTGCAGGACGTTGTACAATAGACAGTTAGTGAACATTGGGTGATGGTGCAAGCAAACATACATATTAAGACCTCACTCGATTCACAATGGATATAAAGTGTATAGATAAACCAAGGGGGTCCCCCAGACAGCTAAGCTTTACACTACACACAGTTATTGAGCAATAAGAGCTGTGATATTAGTCTTACATAAAATAGTCTCATCCATTCCACCTGAAAAAGGCAGTGGCCTTCGGATCATAAAGATGACTCGGTGACATCCTAGAATTGAAACTTAGGGCATGAATTTGTTCATTAGTAGTATTTTTATTTCTTTTTTAAAGGCGGTAAGGGAAGTGATTCCACGCACTACTGGAGGTAAGGAGTTCCAAATCTTTGGTGCAATCCCTGAGAAAACTCTACAACCAGTTCTCTTCTCATGGAAGGATTGAGGTTTCAGAAGGAAAGTGCTCGCACTTCGAAGTTGTCTGCAGCCTCTAGACCTTTCTAACTTTAGAGCCAAGTAACTGGGTGTATTGTTGTGAATTGATTTGTGTGTCATGCAGGCCACTTTAAGGTGTATTCTTGCCTCGTAAGGCACCCAATTCAGGGCTTTCAAGGTTGGAGAGATGTGACTATTTCTTTTGGTTCCTGATTCCAGTCTGGCCGCAGCATTCAGTGCTGCTCTCAGCGGAGCCAGCTTGTATTTGGGGTGACCACAGAGGGTGGTGCTTCCGTAGTCTAATCTTGGTAGCACTAGGGCTTGCACTGCCATTTTTAGATCAGCCTGAGGGAGGAAGGGTTTGAGTTTCCTTAATATACTCAACTTGTGATTAGCTCCCTTGGTGGCAATAGAGATGTGCGGCTGCATATTCAGATGTTTGTCTATGGTGATTCCTAGGGATTTTGCTGAGTCAATGATGAGGGGGACGCTGTCAAAGGAGGTTAGGTGTTTTAACCATAGGTCTCGCTTTGGTGTGTGGCTCGGTGGCGAGATGAGAATTAATTAAATTTTTTGGGTATTTAGCATGAGGTGGTTGTTAGTGAGCCAGCTTTGCGTGTTCATAAGAATAGTGTTGAGGGCAATGAAATCTTCAGGCGAGGTGATTTTCATATACCGTTGGGTGTCATCCGCGTACAGGTGATAGAGAATGTTCGCTGATTTCAGTGCGTTCACCAAATTCTCCATTAGGAGGTTGAAAAGAATGGGTGATAGGGCAGATCCTTGAGGAACACCCAGGGTGACCACAGAGGGTTGCGAGAGTGAGCTCTTCATCTTGATTCTTTGTGTTCTGTTATTCAAGAAGGAGGAGAACAATTGCAACACTGTGCCCGAGAGGCCCTTCCTTCGTTCCAGTAGGGACAGAAGGTTGTCATGCTTAACCGTATCGAAGGCAGAGGATAAGTCAAGAAGTATCATTAGGCATGACTCGTTGCAGTCAAGCATTTTTAGTATGTCGTCCATAATGTGTGTGAGTGCAGATTCTGTGCTGTGACCTTGGCGGAAGCCGGATTGGTGACTTTCTAAGAGGTTGTAGTTCTCAATGTGGTTGCATAATTGAATTTGTACACATTTCTCCAATAGTTTTGCCAAAGTGGGGATGTTGGTTATAGGATGGTAGTTGTTTATATCAGATGGAGTGGCGTCAGCTTTCTTTAGAATAGGTGTGACCTGCCCTATTTTAAGGCAGTCCGGAATGACACCTTGACTCAGGGAGGCGTTTACAATTTTAGCCCATAGTGGTAGGATGAATGTTTTTAAAGTTTTGAACAGGGCAGGAGGCAGGGGGTCAGAGAAATGATTGGAAGGGTTGATTGCTTGAAGAGTGTTGTCGATAATTTGTTGAGAGATTGGCGAGAAGGTGTGCCATGAGGCATTGTTTTTTTGTGACTTCCCCTGGATTATTAAAATGTACTTTGAATAGATCGCCACAGTTAGAATCTTGGACCATAGGTTGCGGGAGCGCCATCATGGATTGTATGTCAAGCTTGATGGTCTTAGTCTTTTCGTGGAAGAAATTGGCAAGCACGTCACAGGTAGGTGTGTCCAGGTCGTTTAATTTCCATAGAGTTAGTTGTATTGCATGATTGATGTTTGACGATTTCAAAGAGTTTTTTTGGCTAGTTGACCGCTTGGTTCAGCTGAGTTCTGAAAAAGTCTGCCTTTGCCTTAAGAATCTTTCTATTGTAAGAATTCCTTAACCTTCTTAGGTGCTCAAGGTTATCAGTGGTAGGAGCCAATTTCCATAGACGCTCTGCAACTCTTAGATGTCTGTGCTCTGAGTTCAGGCCCTCGTTGAACCAAGGTTTGGAAATCTTAGAGGAGACGTTTTTTTCCTGGCGGGGCGCTGTGGAGTCCAAGATTTCGAGTAACGTGGCATTGTAGAAAGTTGTGAGGTCATGTATATCACTCATGTCCATCATGCGGGTCAGAGCGGAGTTACAACGGTTTACCAGGGTGATGGGGTTGATATTTTGTAAGTTCCTTTTCCATTGCCCCGTTTTTGAGTAGCTTTGATATTGATGGAGAAGAGGATGCAATAATGATCAGACCAATCACATGGGGTGATGGGTTCAAGTAGGACGATGTTTGATTTTGCAATGATGAGGTCCAGTGTCTCTCCCTTGTTGTGAGTTGGGCTGTCACAGAATTGAGATGGCTCCTGGTCTGACAGAAACTCTTTAAGACAGCCTACAATATGATCGTTTGCGTTGTTCCAATGGAGTTAAAGTCACCGAAGAAGATATGATGAACTTGTGAGTTAGCATTAGAAGCCATGATCTCCATTATCTCATCAATACAGGTCACATTATCGCCTGGGGGGTGGTAGAATATGTGTAGCTTGCTGACGATGAGCTTAGTATCAGAGATATTAATGCAGAGCTAATCACAGGAGGATAGCCCGATGGCGTCCGAGTTGTTTCCCTCGGCTATGCCCTTCTTCTCTTTTGCACGTTGCTTCCGACCCATCTGATGTGTTGTTCAACCCTCACCCTCTATGTTACTCACCCCCCTCAGCGGTGCTTCAATAAAAAATAAATTGCTTGTGTCATTTTGTAGGCACGTTCATGTGCGGTGCGCACACCTACAAAATGCCGCAACCACAGTGTAATAGCACATTTTTTAGGTCGCAGCCTACCAGTCTGGTTTGCTAAAGGCATCTTGGGGATATTCAGAAAGTTGCTCTAGGAATGCATACCGCCCGTTGCTTAGCATTGGCTTTGTGGTTCGTGACTCGCATTTTCTGGCTTTCTATGTGCTGGCTTTACTTGCTTTAGGCTGTCCAGCTCGAGGTCGCCCTCCCGTTGCCCAAACCTTGTTTACTGTATTCTGAACAGTGTTGACGATCTAATCAATACATTGGGTGATGCCATTTCCACACATTATCATTTGTGCGCTGTATAGTTTTATTAGTAAAACTGCATCTCTGTACAAATGTAAATGGTCATTTCAATCGAAGATGTATTGTCTATTGGCATGGCGCTACCATGTCATGCATACTCCACCTTACCCCAATCCACACTACTCTGCACACCTCAATGCCACTGCACTCTGCTCTTCACCACTTCACACCACTGCACTCCACAATGTGCCACTGCACTCTTCTCTGCACCACTCCACTCTACACTTCTACACTCTACACCACTCCACTCTATGCCAATGCACTTTACCCCACACTACTCTACTATGCCTCACTGCAATCTACGCCACTCTGTAGCACTCCACTCTATGCCACCCTACTCTGCAACACTACGCTCTATGCCACTGCACTTTATGTCAACGCACTCTACTCTGTACCACTCTGCAGTATGCCATTGCACTATATGCCAATACCTATATGCCACTTCAATCTACTCTGCACCACTGCACTCTGATCTTTACCACTCCACACTGTGTCACTGCACTCTTCTCTGCACCACTCCACTCTACTCCTCTCTACTCTATACCACTCTGCAGTATGCCATTGCACTATATGCCAATCCACCCATATGCCACTCTAATCTACTCTGCATCACTGAACTCTGCTCCATTGTACTCTGTCACTGCAGTCTATGCCACTATAATCTACTCTGCACCTCTGCACTCTTGTTCTGAAACAATCCACTCTACACCACTTCACTCTGCACCAATGCACTCAGCGCCGTTCCGCTCTACACCACTGCACTCTATGCCACTGCACTTTATGTCAAAGCACTCTACTCTGTACCACTCTGCAGTATGCCGTTGCACTATATGCCAATACCTATATGCCACTCTAATCTACTCTGCACCTCTGCACTCAATTCTGAAACAATCTACTCTACACCACTTCACTCTGTGCCTCTGCATTCAGCGCTAATGCACTCTACACCACCTTACACCACTGCACTCTATGCCAATGCACTCCACACCACTTTTCTCAAAACCAATGCACGCTACTCTAATCTACTCTGTCACTGCAGTCTACGCCACTCTATTCTACTCTGAGCCACAGCACTCTACACCACTCTGCTCTGCCAATGCGCTCCACACCACTCTACTATACACCACTGCACTCTACAACAGCATACTCAGCAACACTGCACTCTGACATTACACTCTACAACACTACACTCTCTGCAACTCTACTTTAAGCCACTCTACTTCATGCCAGTCTACGCCACTGAAACTCTATGCCACTGAACTCTGCATCACTCCACTCTATGCCACTGCACTGCAAGCGACTCTAATCTACTCTGCACCACTGTCCTCTAGGACACTCTACTTTATAACACTGCACTCTATGCCACTGAACTCTGCATCACTCCACTCCATGCCACTCACTGCACTGCAAGCGACTCTAATCTACTCTGCATCACTGCACTCTATGTCACTCTACTTTATAACACTGCACTCTATGCCACTGAACTCTGCATCACTCCACTCCATGCCACTCACTGCACTGCAAGCAACTCTAATCTACTCTGCACCACTGCCCTCTAGGACACTCTACTTTATAACACTGCACTCTATGCCACTGCACTCTATTCTGAAACAGTCTACTCTATGCCACTGCAGTCTAGGCCACACTACTATACACTACGCCTTTCCACTATATGTACTCTACTCTCTCCACAACACTCCACAATACTGTACGCTACTCCATGACATGGCACTTCGCTCCTCTCCCCACCACTTATCCACTTTACGACGCTCCACTCTACAACACTACACTCTCTGCAACTCTACTTTAAGCCACTCTACTTCATGCCACTCTACGCCACTGAAACTCCATGACACTGAACTCTGCATCACTCCACTCTATGCCACTGCACTGCAAGCGACTCTAATCTACTCTGCACCACTGCCCTCTAGGACACTCTACTTTATAACACTGCACTCTATGCCACTGCACTGCAAGCGACTCTAATCTACTCTGCACCACTGCACTCTATGCCACTGAACTCTGCATCACTCCACTCCATGCCACTCACTGCACTGCAAGCGACTCTAATCTACTCTGCACCACTGCCCTCTAGGACACTCTACTTTATAACACTGCACTCTATGCCACTGCACTGCAAGCGACTCTAATCTACTCTGCACCACTGCCCTCTAGGACACTCTACTTTATAACACTGCACTCTATGCCACTGCACTGCAAGCGACTCTAATCTACTCTGCACCTCTGCCCTCTAGGACACTCTACTTTATAACACTGCACTCTATGCCACTGCACTGCAAGCGACCCTAATCTACTCTGCACCACTGCCCTCTAGGACACTCTACTTTATAACACTGCACTCTATGCCACTGCACTGCAAGCGACTCTAATCTACTCTGCACCTCTGCCCTCTAGGACACTCTACTTTATAACACTGCACTCTATGCCACTGCACTGCAAGCGACTCTAATCTACTCTGCACCACTGCCCTCTAGGACACTCTACTTTATAACACTGCAATCTATGCCACTGCACTGCAAGCGACTCTAATCTACTCTGCGCCACTGCCCTCTAGGACACTCTACTTTATAACACTGCACTCTATGCCACTGCACTGCAAGCGACTATAATCTACTCTGCGCCACTGCCCTCTAGTACACTCTACTTTATAACACTGCACTCTATGCCACTGCAAGCGACTCTAATCTACTCTGCACCACTGCCCTCTAGGACACTCTACTTTATAACACTGCACTCTATGCCACTGCACTGCAAGCGATTCTAATCTACTCTGCACCACTGCCCTCTAGGACACTCTACTTTTTAACACTGCACTCTATGCCACTGCACTGCAAACGACTCTAATCTACTCTGCACCACTGCCCTCTAGGACACTCTACTTTATAACACTGCACTCTATGCCACTGCACTGCAAGCGACTCTAATCTACTCTGCACCACTGCCCTCTAGGACACTCTACTTTATAACACTGCACTCTATGCCACTGCACTGCAAGCGACTCTAATCTACCCTGCACCACTGCCCTCTAGGACACTCTACTTTATAACACTGCACTCTATGCCACTGCACTGCAAGCGACTCTAATCTACCCTGCACCACTGCCCTCTAGGACACTCTTCTTTATAACACTGCACTCTATGCCACTGCACTGCAAGCGACTCTAATCTACTCTGCACCACTGCCCTCTAGGACACTCTACTTTATAACACTGCACTCTATGCCACTGCACTGCAAGCGACTCTAATCTACTCCGCACCACTGCCCTCTAGGACACTCTAATTTATAACACTGCACTCTATGCCACTGAACTCTGCATCACTCCACTCCATGCCACTCACTGCACTGCAAACAACTCTAATCTACTCTGCACCACTGCCGTCTAGGACACTCTACTTTATAACACTGCACTCTATGCCACTGCACTCTATTCTGAAACAGTCTACTCTATGCCACTGCAGTCTAGGCCACACTACTATACACTACGCCTTTCCACTATACGTACTCTACTCTCTCCACAACACTCCACAATAATGTACGCTACTCCATGACATGGCACTTCGCTCCTCTCCCCACCACTTATCCACTTTACGACGCTCCACTCTACAACACTACACTCTCTGCAACTCTACTTTAAGCCACTCTACACCACTGAAACTCCATGCCACTGAACTCTGCATCACTCCACTCTATGCCACTGCACTGCAAGCGACTCTAATCTACTCTGCACCACTGCCCTCTAGGACACTCTACCTTATAACACTGCACTCTATGCCACTGAACTCTGCATCACTCCACTCCATGCCACTCACTGCACTGCAAGCGACTCTAATCTACTCTGCACCACTGTCCTCTAGGACACTCTACTTAATAACACTGCACTCTATGCCACTGAACTCTGCATCACTCCACTCCATGCCACTCCCTGCACTGCAAGCGACTCTAATCTACTCTGCACCACTGCCCTCTAGGACACTCTACTTTATAACACTGCACTCTATGCCATTGCACTGCAAGCGACTCTAATCTACTCTGCACCACTGCACTCTATGCCACTGAACTCTGCATCACTCCACTCCATGCCACTCACTGCACTGCAAGCGACTCTAATCTACTCTGCACCACTGCCCTCTAGGACACTCTACTTTATAACACTGCACTCTATGCCACTGCACTGCAAGCGACTCTAATCTACTCTGCACCACTGCCCTCTAGGACACTCTACTTTATAACACTGCACTCTATGCCACTGCACTGCAAGCGACTCTAATCTACTCTGCACCACTGCCCTCTAGGACACTCTACTTTATAACACTGCATTCTATGCCACTGCACTGCAAGCGACTCTAATCTACTCTGCACCTCTGCCCTCTAGGACACTCTACTTTATAACACTGCACTCTATGCCACTGCACTGCAAGCGACTCTAATCTACCCTGCACCACTGCCCTCTAGGACACTCTACTTTATAACACTGCACTCTATGCCACTGCACTGCAAGCGACTCTAATCTACTCTGCACCACTGCCCTCTAGGACACTCTACTTTATAACACTGCACTCTATGCCACTGCACTGCAAGCGACTCTAATCTACCCTGCACCACTGCCCTCTAGGACACTCTACTTTATAACACTGCACTCTATGCCACTGCACTGCAAGCGACTCTAATCTACTCTGCACCACTGCACTCTATGCCACTGAACTCTGCATCACTCCACTCCATGCCACTCACTGCACTGCAAGCGACTCTAATCTACTCTGCACCACTGCCCTCTAGGACACTCTACTTTTTAACACTGCACTCTATGCCACTGCACTGCAAGCGACTCTAATCTACTCTGCACCACTGCCCTCTAGGACACTCTACTTTATAACACTGCACTCTATGCCACTGCACTGCAAGCGACTCTAATCTACTCTGCACCTCTGCCCTCTAGGACACTCTACTTTATAACACTGCACTCTATGCCACTGCACTGCAAGCGACCCTAATCTACTCTGCACCACTGCCCTCTAGGACACTCTACTTTATAACACTGCACTCTATGCCACTGCACTGCAAGCGACTCTAATCTACTCTGCACCTCTGCCCTCTAGGACACTCTACTTTATAACACTGCACTCTATGCCACTGCACTGCAAGCGACTCTAATCTACTCTGCACCACTGCCCTGTAGGACACTCTACTTTATAACACTGCAATCTATGCCACTGCACTGCAAGCGACTCTAATCTACTCTGCGCCACTGCCCTCTAGGACACTCTACTTTATAACACTGCACTCTATGCCACTGCACTGCAAGCGACTATAATCTACTCTGCGCCACTGCCCTCTAGTACACTCTACTTTATAACACTGCACTCTATGCCACTGCAAGCGACTCTAATCTACTCTGCACCACTGCCCTCTAGGACACTCTACTTTATAACACTGCACTCTATGCCACTGCACTGCAAGCGATTCTAATCTACTCTGCACCACTGCCCTCTAGGACACTCTACTTTTTAACACTGCACTCTATGCCACTGCACTGCAAGCGACTCTAATCTACTCTGCACCACTGCCCTCTAGGACACTCTACTTTATAACACTGCACTCTATGCCACTGCACTGCAAGCGACTCTAATCTACTCTGCACCACTGCCCTCTAGGACACTCTACTTTATAACACTGCACTCTATGCCACTGCACTGCAAGCGACTCTAATCTACCCTGCACCACTGCCCTCTAGGACACTCTACTTTATAACACTGCACTCTATGCCACTGCACTGCAAGCGACTCTAATCTACCCTGCACCACTGCCCTCTAGGACACTCTACTTTATAACACTGCACTCTATGCCACTGCACTGCAAGCGACTCTAATCTACTCTGCACCACTGCCCTCTAGGACACTCTACTTTATAACACTGCACTCTATGCCACTGCACTGCAAGCGACTCTAATCTACTCCGCACCACTGCCCTCTAGGACACTCTACTTTATAACACTGCACTCTATGCCACTGAACTCTGCATCACTCCACTCCATGCCACTCACTGCACTGCAAACGACTCTAATCTACTCTGCACCACTGCCCTCTAGGACACTCTACTTTATAACACTGCACTCTATGCCACTGCACTGCAAGCGACTCTAATATACTCTGCACCACTGCCCTCTAGGACACTCTACTTTATAACACTGCACTCTATGCCACTGCACTGCAAGCGACTCTAATCTACTCTGCACCACTGCCCTCTAGGACACTCTACTTTATAACACTGCACTCTATGCCACTGCACTGCAAGCGACTCTAATCTACTCTGCACCACTGCCCTCTAGGACACTCTACTTTATAACACTGCACTCTATGCCACTTCACTCTATTCTGAAACAGTCTACTCTATGCCACTGCAGTCTAGGCCACACTACTCTACACTACGCCTTTCCACTATATGTACTCTACTCTCTCCACCACACTCCACAATACTGCACGCTACTCCATGATATGCCACTTCGCTCCTCTTCCCACCACTTATCCACTTTACGACACTCCACTCTCCTTCACCCCACTAACCTTTAGCCATCCCGAGCAGCAGCTGTGCAGGTGTACAGCATTTGCTAAAACATGTTGGCAAAGCCAATAGTACTTGCATAGGCACAACCAATTTGCTTTGCCAATGCTTGTTTTATGTGTATTGCCCCATGGGTATGCTGTGCACCATTACTATAGGTCGATAAGTCCTAAAGGTGAGGCCTAATATCTTTGTCAATGCTTGTTCGAATGCTTTATTCTCAAATTGAGGCCTGACAGTAATAGCCCACTAGTAAGGGTGTCACTTAATTCAAAAGGCTGGAAGTGGCCTCTGAGCAGGGGCGGAGCTCCGAGAGGTGACGTCACCTGGCTGGGATGAAACGAATGAAGCGTGAAGCGCAGGTTGTATTCACAGGCCCGGTGCGGGTCGGCTCTGACGAAGGAGCCGATCAGCCCAGATGAAGGCGCCGTACCCACAGGTCGCGCTCCGTGGTGCAGGTACCTGGGCCATGTTTGGGCGGCCCGCACAGCTGAGTGGGCACGGGTCGTGGCTCTTTTTCCATCCCTCCGCCGTTGGCACTCTGCCAACACTGACTTAGTTTTCCATTAGAGTCGATGGTCCTGGCTGAGTCCACGCGCATTGATTGTCCTTTCCGCCCGGTGCCTTTTCTGTGCTTGAGATGTGCGTAAGCAGCGTGCGCGCCCCCATCACCATTTAGTGATTGTTTCCACGTGGTACGTGTGCACCGCTGTGCCCTTTGTATGGGCTCTAAAAGACTTGTCTGATGGGAAGCATGTTTGTAAGGATGAAAGGCTGGACCGACCTTGTGAGGCTCAGAACTAACAATCACAGCTGATGTCAGGAGCGAGGGCTCAAGTGCTGAGCCGTCTTGGGAGCGGGGTTGTCTTGTGCTTGTTTAATGTGCGAGTCGATTGGACCTCGTGTGCCCTTGAAGGTGTAAGGATGTCCTCGGTGCCCCACATGCCATGGGAAGCGCCCATCAGCAGCCGCCTCCCCGGGTCCCAGCCCCGGCACCATTCCAAGGCCTCCTGCCACCATCAGGCTTCAGGTTCCCAAGAGACTAGCTTCAGGGAGGTAGGGGGGATGTTTGGGGTGCTACCCCCCCCACCCCCCAAAAAATTATTTAGTAAATAATTGGGTACAGGAGCTTTCAGTCGGGTATATCTATCGGATTTCTCATCGCTCTTCTGTTTGGAAGGTCTTAAAACAGTAAGTGCCCCTCATAATCCGCACGCCCTACCCTTTCCACTGGCCCTTGAGCCCCAGTGGCGACCGCCACACACAATGGGTGGATGGGCACAGAGGCGCAACTAGAGGCAAATTTCGGGCGGGGGGGAGGGGCTAAGAAAACATTTTGGGGGTGCTAATTCTTCCAGCAATCAGCAGAGTGAAGATGCAGGGGCTCTAAGAAGGGGTGAAAAAACAACAAAGCCTCATTAACAAGCAAATGGTCTTTTAAAGACTTGTGAAGTACTCAGGTGCGGCTGTGTGTGTACCCGGGAAGCTGTCTCAGACCGGGCTGAAGGCCTTTGAGCCCAATGGGCGTTGCGCACCTGGATGGGCAGGTGGAGTGAACGTGGGAGGAGGAACGCTGGGGGGAGCGCACGGGGGGTAAGATAATATTTAATAATGAAAAAACATACCTGAAGCTGATGACCACCTCCCACGTCGCGTTGCACTTCCTCTTGTTTTCCCAGCCACTCGGACAGACTCCCATCCAATCCCTGCGCTGCTCGCCTATGAGATTGCGGAGGAGCCGTCCCTGTTGAGCCCCCATCATGCTCTGCTTCTCTTATAATACTTAACATTATAGCCCAGCGTGATTGCCGGAAAATCTGAAGCCCAACCCCCCAACAAGTCATATTAACCAAGCTATGCCCCTAGGGGTTCCATCCGGGGTAAACCCGTCCTCACACAGCCCAGGCGTGGCCGAGCTGGCATCCACCCTTACGACACCCATGAAGAATCAGTAATAGATGAGTGTCAACATATGGACTGCAGCCCAGATATACTAAGCACTTGTGTTGTCTTTGTGTCACCCTGTGTCTTGGAAGTATTACATGGGCGGAGCCAGCATCCACCCTTCAAACACCCACCGCTGCCAAGAACTGATGGCAGATGGGTATCAGCGTGTGAATCAATGACAGATGAGGTCAACATGTGAATCAACGATTGATGGGGTCAACACAGGAATCAGTGACAGATACGGGTCAGTGCTTGAATCAACGACAGGTGGGGACAGATGGTGGTCAACACGTTAATCAACGATAGATGGGGTCAACACGTGAATCATCGACAGATGGGGTCAGTGCGCGAATCAATGACAGATGGGGGGTCAGTGTGTGAATCAAAGACAGATAAGGTCAACACGTCAATCAATGACAGATGGGGTCAACATGTGATTCAATGACAGATGGGGGTCAGAGCATGGATCAATGACAGATGAGTGTCAATGTATGGATCGTATCTAGATTTACTAACCACTTGTGTTGTCTTTGTGTCACCCTGTGTCTTGGAGGCGTTACATTGGCGGACCCGGCATCCGCCCTTCAAACGCCCCTCGTCGCCAAGAACTGATGGCAGACGGGGATCAGCGTGTGAATCAATGACAGATGAGGGTCAGTGCTTGAATCAACGACAGAGGGGGGTCAGTGCTTGAATCAACGACAGATGGGGTCAACACGTAAATCAAGGACAGAGGGGGTCAGCGCATGGATCAACAATAGATGAGGTCAACATGTGAATCAATGACAGATGGGGATCGGTGCGTGAATTTATGACAGATGGGGTCAACACGTGAATCAATGACAGATGGTGGTCAACACGTGAATCAATGATAGATGGGGTCAACACATAAATCAATGACAGATAGTGGTCAACACGTGAATTAATGACAGATAGTGGTCAACACATGAATCAATGACAGATGGTGGTCAACACGTGAATCAATGACAGATGGGGTCAACATGGGAACCAATGACAGATAGTGGTCAACACGTGAATTAATGACAGATAGTGGTCAACACATGAATCAATGACAGATGGTGGTCAACACGTGAATCAATGACAGATGGGGTCAACATGGGAACCAATGACAGATAGTGGTCAACACGTGAATAAATGACAGGCGGTGGTCAATTTGATTGCTTCCTCCGGCTTGCAAGTAAAACATATACAAACTATTTTAAAATAACCCTGATTACCTCGTTTCAGAATTCTAACTTAAAAGCTGTTATATACACATAGCCAGTTAACACCACACAACCTATTCCTATCTCTTTCTAAGTGCTAGGCACCTCCTCAAAAAATGAAGAGCTGCCCAGCAAACATCTCTACTTTCCATACGTTTTGTAGTCCTTACAAATAAAGTCTAACCTCTGACTTCCATACAACAGTTACTAAAAACCATCGCCTTGGAGCCTCCTATAAAGGACAAACCAAGATCAGATGACGTGTGCTGTTTGGGTGATTGATTACTCACACACCCGCACACATACACACACACACACAAACACACACACACACACTCACGCACACGCATACACGTGTTACCATCCTTGTGGGGACTATGTGTGAACACCTGCCTTGTGGGGACTAACCTTTCCCAATGGTTTAAAAATATGCCAATAACAGAAATATGTTAAGAAAAAATTCATAATACAGGATCCTGCTTCAAATTTGCAAAAATATTGTTTTTTAATCGTGCGCACAGAACCATCCTTGTGGGGTCTTGAACATGTGTTACCATCCTTGTGGGGACTTACTCAATAATTATCATTTGTGATTGAATGCCTTCATAAACAAATGGCTAAATGTAATTTTTCAATGCTCTACTTAAATTACATGATAGTTTAGTCGTATATAAATAGCTGATTGTGTCCTACGAGCACACAGAACATGGACTGTGATGATAATGAATTTCTCAGCGGAGGCCTATAGCATATGAAGTCCCTGGAAAGAGATTTACAGATATTTAGCCTGTTACTGAGTGCTCACAAACTTTCAAGAATAAGTAAACAACACAACGTTAAGATTATTTAGAGGCCAAACATCCTGCAATGTGGTCGGATAGGAAAGTCAAGTTGAGATTACCTAGTTCATTTTCATCAACCTCACCACTAGGCATCATTTTCTTTGCATGTTATGCGATGATAAGCCCCAAAGATTTTGTATGTTATTACAGTAATGTTCTACAGCTGACAGAGAGAGTAATTGATGATAATCATTTTAAGCCACTGCAGAGATAGGGCGTGATTTTTTTAAAATTGTGTTTCAATGTAGTCAGTCCCAAGTTCCTATAGGCATAGTGTGTGTTTATATTTATGTTCAAGTCCTGCCTAGATTATATGTGGTTTTACTAATGCTTAAGTCCCCAATGAGGTGGTATTTGATGCTAGTTCCGTTTTAGTCACATGAGATAGTTTGTCATTATAGGGATGCCACGTTCTCACACAGAAAGTGTGTGATTATAGACATGTTGAAATCCTCCAAAACAGTGTTCGATTTTAATCATGTTTGATTATAGTCAGGTTCAGGTCCCTCTACAGATAGTGTTCAATGACAGTCATGCTGCAATTCATGCAAATCTAGAGTGTTATTCAAGAAGTGCCCAGGTCCCCATAGAGATAGTGTGTGAATATTGGCATGTTCAAGTCCCCACAAAGATAGTGTGTGATTATTGGTGTATTCAAGTCCCCGCAAAGATAGTGTTTGATTATTGGTGTGTTCAAGTCCCCGCAAAGATAGTGTGTGATTATTGGCATGTTCAAGTCCCCGCAAAGATAGTGTGTGATTATTGTCACGTTCAAGTCCCCGCAAAGATAGTGTGTGATTATTGTCATGTTCAAGTCCCCTCAGAGCACACACACACACACACACACACACACACACACACACACACACACACCCACACACACACACACACACACACACACCCACGCACCCACACCCACACACACACACACACACAGAGATAGATCGCATTACCAACTTTTGTGGGTGGGGAAGGCTACCAGCTAATCAATCCTACAAAATCTAAAAAGGGGAAGATATTGCCTGTAAATGGTATTTGTTGCCTAAATAAATAAGACTCTTTCTCATTTGTTGTTACCAGTGGGGCATATCTCGCCAAAGTTGGCCTGCTTTGTGCTTTCCACAACCTCGTGTCAGTGGAATAACTTAGGAAATTACGTTTTACTCTCTTTGGTATTTGCAGTGATAATGGAGGGATTTCCATACAATTCATTCCTACCCAACATTTCAAAGGACTTCTCTATGTTTGACAACAAACAATCTCCCTCACCCTTTTTAAGACCCCGGCACTCCGAGATGCAAGCCCGCACCAAGGCGGCCGCAGGATTAGCCCAAGCCTTAACCAATAACAATAAGGGGGAGGGATTTAGAAGGGCCGTTAAGTGTGAAAAGCTACGTATAATACATTTGCTGTGCCTTGGGGGACCTGTATTAGTCTTCTCAAAAAAGAGATTTCCACCTTTTGTAAGAGGTCTATATTTGTATATCCCCATAGGCCAGCTCCTTCAGGTCTCGCTGAAACACCTTTTGTTTTATAGAGATGAATAAGCTCTATAGCTGGTTTTTGTCCTACCATCTGAGAGAATCTAAAAATTGCTTTAACATTACTTTTAAAGTGGTTTGTCCTAACAGTTAAACGCTGTTTCCATGAAAGGGTCGAACTAAATAAAATTCCCAAGTAGTTAAAAGTATAAACTTTCTCTAGTATTGCACTTCCCATCAAATACGTTTTTGTGTTTTGTGGCCTGCAAATCCTTACTAAGATTTAAAATAATTAATTTTAAGATCTAAAGTGGTTATACATTTTACAAAACCATCCAGTAATACTAGCAAGCAATTTGCGGTTCGTGAAATTAAGGTGGACTCATCCTCATATAACAAAATAGGTATTTGATGGCCCCGTATAACAGGAATATCTTGTCCTAAACCCCCTTTAGCAATGCCATTTATACATAGCAGAATAGGGATTGGGTAAGGATACTTCCCTGCCTAACTCCTGGTGTAGATTTTAATGGGGATGTTAATTCTCCCTGGGGGCCATAGCACACTTTCACACCAATATACTAATGGAAACGCTTGAGTAGCAGAAGAAGACCACTCTCTACCTCATCTCCTCCACCAATGACCATAACTTGTCCCGGTTTACCTTCTTTTTCGGCTGTTACATATTTACCTGCAATCAAGTACAAATATAGGCATTGATGTATTGCGCCTACTCCTGGCCTAAAACCATATTGCAAGTTTGACAATATTTTGCTCTCTGTGACCCAGTTTTCCAGGCGCTCCAAATGACTCTACCCAGTATCTTCATATTTGAGTCAATAAATGAAATTGGCCCATTAACATGCCAGAGAAGTCCTATCTCCTTTTTTTTAAAATCAAACAATAATGGGCATTTTCCATTATTCAGATATAAAACTTCTAACAAAATTAAAAAAAACATTGGCTAAAAGTGGGACCCACAATTCTTTATTTGATTAAAAAAAATAAGCTGGAATGCCATCAGTCCCTGTCGCTTTCCCCGCGGTATATTTACTATTTGCTTCCTCCACTTCCTTGACCTCGAAGTATAAAGAATCAAACAAAGTTCAGGGTCTATAATGCACTATATCAGTATTTGCTATTTCGCTATTTGTGAGGGTGATATCTGGGGTTATAGGTTCTGGTTGAAAAATGCTCCTAAAATGCACCATCCATTTATCTGCGGGTATTACTATCTAAATTTTGGAAAAATGAGAGTCTGTAAAGTAAGACTTATTTACCATTTTGCCCAAAAGTTTATTGTCTCTTAATAATATGACTTTCTGTATGTTATTCCATGCTTCCCTTCTAATTACCCTTTTCCTGTTTTCTACCTTTTCTTTATATTGCCGTCTAACAAGCTTAATTTCCTGTACCGGGCGCAGAGTTATTTTCAAAAGGATTTTCCATTTTCTATGAACTGCTGAGCATTCAGAGTTAAACCACCTAAACAGGGTTTTTTCTCTTTTGGGGATTTGTATTGTGAGATTTCTAGATATAGTACTGTATATTTTTTTTAAACCCAGTTCTAGGTCCTGCTCTATAGGATTTTCCGCGAGGCTGATGGCAATTAAATATAAATGATCACTAACTAGTTGCTTCAAGAAGAGGTCAAGGATTACCTTAGCCAATTTCACTGTTAATCCTTTTCTGCCCGTTTCTATGTAAACTTTTTGTTCATTCATGTTTGCAGGATTTGCCTAGGCCCGGGTGGTAAACTCCCCTCCGCTCGCGGAGTATGCAGAATTTGGGCACTCCGCACTCTGAGGAGGAACGCAGAGTTCCTGAATTCTGCATTTCGGGTGTGAAGCAGAGGTTTTTTTTTCGTACGCCCCCTTGAATTTTGTTCTGGCACTCAACCGCGAGCGCCAAGAGTCTTGGACCACTTGTGAGTGCACGTGAGACTTCTTGCACTGCTAGCGAGAACCCGCAAGACTTCGCGCTCACTCGCACGGCTTCTGGCCGCGACGGCACCAATCTTTTGGAATTTTTTTCTTCTCAAACTGGCTGTTGAAGTTGTTGTTTTTTGTCTGAGAAGCCTTTTTTAAACTTTGTTTTTCAAACAAGAATGAAGTGCCCCAGAGACCCTACAACTTTCTGTTCCTGTCCAGCAGGCTCCTCCCAGTGGTTTTTACATGTAATTTATCGTCTTTTGAAAGGAAAAATGTTGAACAGTTCAGTAAATTTTCGTCTATGTTTTTTTTAATACATTTGCAATAATGATTGATTTAATTCACTATGTGGCCTAGTCTGCCAATGGGCCTTCCAGCCAGTAGGCTCAGTACTAGTCATGGGTGCATGAAACAACTGTTTCTGTGGTGGCTGTTGACTTGAAATATCATTTAGGCCTTGGATGGCATTGGATTAAATTGCAAAATGTGTTTTTGGGGTATTTCAAGTTTTTTCTTCTTCTTTAAACAGTGTATAGATGGGATAGTTATATTTGATGCCTTTGGAGGATGTGTGTTGTTATAATATTTCTTGACCCAGCTAATTTATGTTTTTGGCATTGCTAAGTTAATGCTCTTTTCTGTGTTACCAATCTATGCCTCCTTTGTCGGGCCAGCATGTGAGTGCGCTTGCCTTAGGCCACCATTTGTCTTTGTTCCCCATGCCATGTGGTCAGGGACCATTTTGTATGGTCAGGGCCCATAGGCCTGCATGTCTTCTTTGTTCCCTATGTGTTCTTCCTTGTTGTTGTGACCATGTGGCTGATGGCCATTTTGTTTAGGCAGATAGTGTGCTTTTGTCATAGGCCTGAATGTGTTCTTTGTTTGTGGCCATTAGCTTTCTGTTTGACCATGTCGTCTGTGGCCATTTTGTTTAGGCAGCCAGTCAGCCAGTGTGCTTTTGCCATATGCCTGCATTTCATCTTTGTTCCCTATGCCTTCTTGCTAGTTGTTGTGACAAAGTGGCTGGCTGCTATTTTGGGTAGGCAGCCAGTGTGCTTTTGCCATTTGCCTGCATGTGTTCTTTGTTTCTGGCCATGCCTCCTAGTTTGCTGTTGTGACCATGTGGTTGGTGGCCATTTTGCTTAGGCCGCCAGTGTGCTTTTGCCATAGACCTGCGTGTCTTCTTTGTTCCCTATGCCCTCTTGCTTGTTGTTGTGAACTTCAGGTAGGCACTACAGCCAGTGTGCTTTTGCCATGGCCCTGCATGTTTTCTCTTTGTTTCCCATGCCTTCTTGTTTAGTGCTGTTGTTGTTGACCATGTGGCGCTGGCTGGCAGACATTTTGTGCGTCCAGCCAGTGAGGACCTTTTCCATAGGCTCTCATGGATGGTTGAGATAGCAGTTTAATAAATTATATGCTTGAGGATAATTTCATCTATTTATAAAAAAATATTTTACATTTTATTATTTTAGATTTTTTAATTTTAAGTTTTATTTTCTTATTTGTTTTTTAAATTTTAAATTGTTTATGGTATTTTGTATTTGAATGGATTTAATTATTTTTTAACATTTTTAACATTTTTGTTATAATATTTTTATTTTATTTTTAATTTTAACTTTTTGAATTTAACTTTTGCACATTTTTTTATTTATTTTTTTAATTTTTTCCCATTTAATTTTGTTATTTTTCTTTCAATTCTAATTTAAAAAATCCCCCATTTGTCTAACATCTGACATCAACCCCATGTCTGCTATAGGTGCACAGCAGCATTCATTGTCTAAGGATTATTCCATTGCCACCCGCACCTCCGTGAGTGCCACATCCCAACGTGCTGTACATAAAGCAAACAGTTACATCTGTATGTTGTTGTTGATGCTTTTTCTTATCCTTCTTGAGTGTACGCCATGAAAGTTTATGTTGGTGTGGTTTTAAAATGGATAGTTACACTGTATTGCTAATTATTTATAATAACTTTCGTAACCACACTAAATGATATTGTTAGTTTGTACTCCTAAATGAACTGCAATAATACCACGTTTCACTGATGTTTTTCTTGCTTGTTTGCTTTTAGGTGCACAAGTGAAGAGACATCACCCACAGACTGATGGCCCGTGCATGAAGTGCCATGTGACTGACTATGCAACACGGACATCTCTTCATCTTCTGAAGCTAAGTGCCACTGCCAACTGACAGCTTCAAGAAGGCACCAAAGAAAGGTGCTGCCAAGAAAGTGGACAGTAGGGAGGAGAAGAAGCAGATTTCCACCAATACCATCCGACCACAACCTTTTTCGGCAAACTTGTGCCTGCCACACCGGCCTTCGGCGAACAAGCTGAGAGCAGCACTCCTGCATCAACAGCCCCACCCTCCAACCTAAGTCCAGGACCATGTCTGTCAGTGAGGCAGCCACTGCAATCATGTTGACGCTGACAAGGAGTGGCATTGAATGGATTTGTCCCTTTTGAAAAGTAGTACCCGATCGTTTCAGCAAGTAGAGAAAAGTGGACCGCAGCCAGCAATAGTACATTTGCCTGATGTTAGAGCAGAACAGGAGGTTGAGCTTCCTTCTGAGCACGAACCTCCTCTTTTACAATCATTGGCTCCCAGATCTCCAGCACGGAAAAGGAAGGTAACTACTCCATCATCTTCTCCAAGCACCACTTCTGATGATGATGATAGGACCATGGAGTGATGTCATCAGTGATGTCATTTGAGATGTCATCAGTGATGTCATGAGTGATGTCACTGACCATGTCATGAGTGATGTAATATGTGACGTCATCAGCAGTGCATTGCGGGCGCGCGAGTTATAGTTAGCTTAACTAACTATAAAGGGGAAATTTCATTGGTTTTTTACGAGTGAAATGTCCAGCTAACTATAACGTGTGTGAAACCTATGGTTTTTTCAGTGAATTTGCAAGGTTTTTTAAATGCTAATTTCTAACTATAACGTGTGTGAAACCCATGGTTTTTTCAGTGAATTTGTATGGTTTTTTAAATGCTAATTCTTAGCTATAACATATGTGATTCCCATATTTTTTTTTATTGATTTTTTATGATTTTTTTTTTATAAATTCTTATATTAAATCTGTTTTTTTTTTTTTAAAAAACAAGTTTTTTTAAAACTTTTTATTCTCTTAAAACACTATGTTTTTTTTCTAAAAAATCTGCAATATTTCAAGTTTTCTCTTTTTTTTTTTTTACCAAACAGGTAAGATATATTAGTATAACTTTGAAAATATTTTTTTTTTTTTTTTTAGTGCGCGTACGGTAAGCGTACGGTTTACGCAATGTCCGTAATTTATCTACTCTGTTTGCGTATAGTTACGCAAGTTGCGTAGCCGCGCGTACTGCGCGTGGGGCGCGTACGCGTGTACGCTACACGCGCACGTTACGCGGAAGTGTTGGGGAGTGACTGTTATGCGCATGCGCGCGAGCGCGTGTCTTTTTTACGCGCATGCGTACTTTTGCCGTAAGCGCACCGTAAGCGCACCGTAAGCGTAACGTACGCGCACGGTGGGTCATGTGATCATGAAACACAACTTTTGATTGGTTGAAACTACTTTCAGTTCTAGAACTCTCCTCCACCACACCCATTCCCCTCATTTCTGCTTGTGATCCCTTAGGAGAAGGAGCTGGGTTGTCTTTGTGATACGATGGCAGAACAGCAGAGCTCTTCTGAGAGTGAGGCTAGCAGCACTACCTTGAGGCAGAGAAGGAGGAAAGAAAAGACCTCTTTCATATGGGAGTATTTTACTTTTCCAGAGGACAAGAAAAAGGTAAATGCACCCTTAGTGACTTGTAAGCTGTGTGGCCGTGTACTTTCAAGAGGGAATCCCAACAAGAAGTATTCCTTCGGGAATCACACCATGTTGAGACACCTTAAAGATGTACACAGAAGGACACATGCTCGACATACTGAAGGTAACCCTTCAGTAAGTCAACCAAGCACATCCACAGCAGCTCAGCCTGGTCCATCATCTGCAGGGCCGAGTCCTTCTTCTGCAGGTCAGGTGAGCCCTTCATCTGTGGTGGGAGCATCTCCTTTTTCTTCTCCTCTGGAAACAAACCATCGTTTTTTGAGGGTTGAAATACGTTGCGCCACTTGTCATGATCTAATTTGTCATAGGGAGACCAGTGTTTCCCTAGTGAACAATAAAATAGATCAGCACATTTGTCGTACCGACTAATATTCCCATTCTTTCTTTCCTCTGTCCCTGCATGAACACAACGGCTCTTGTAAGAGCCAACCTTACCTTTCATCTATTTTTTATATATGTTTTTAAAACTTTTTTTTGATTTTTTTTTTACCGTACGCGTACGGTACGCGTAATTATTATTTTTTTTTAAAAAAAAACACTAAAAATCAATTATCACATTACAAGGTCCTTGAGAGACTACAATGAAAAACTGAAAATGTGATTGTGGAGAAGTGGAAAAAAGGGACCATGAAATTTTTGACTTACCATACCCACTCAAAAAAATATTTATTAATTTAAATTTAATTTTAATTGCTTTAAAAATGGTTCTAGTTTTCGAAAATTTTCTATCTCAATCTGAAAAAAAAGAAAAAAGTATTAATATTTAATAAAACATTTTATAATACAGTACACATATTTACATATTTTTCAAAAAAAATGTTTGCCTTTTTTTTTGCTGTTTTCAGAATATATTGCATTTCACTATAAATTGTGAAAGCAATTGCATTCATCATTTAACAGCGGGCAAAAAAAAAATTAACAATCTCAAAGATTGTTTTAAAAAAGCCCACAATCTCTTTTTGCATAAACATAACTTTATAGAAATGCATAATATTCTTAAAAAATATCATCTAATATCAATACTTATTTCTTTAAAATACCGTCTGACATTTTTGTTTCAGAAGTATAATCACAAAAATATATCTCAAATAACTCCACAATACATCTGATTCCATTTCCTTTAGGCCAAATAGTAATTTTAAAATTCTTTTTTGATTAAATTTCCAATGGTAATCCAATAAAAATCTAAAGTTTAAATTGTACAGATCTCACCGATTGTCTGTAACATTTTGGTTTCCGAAAGATTAATTAATAATTAAATAAGTCCACAATAGAATTGTTTACCTTTCCGCATGGCCAAATAGTAATTTTAAAAATCTTTTTGGAATAAATTTCCAATGGCAATCCAATAACATTCCAAAATTTTAATTGTGCAGATGTTACCGATTTTTTCTAAATTTTTGGTTTTCCAAAGTTTCATTAAAAATTGAAAAAGTCCACATTACAATTGGTTACCTTTCCATTAGGCCAAATGATAATTTGTAAAATCATTTTTTTTGAAAATTCCAATGGTAATCCAATAAAATGGTAAAATTGTTTTGTACAGATCTTGCCAAGTCTCTCTAAAATTTTGGTTTCAGGAAGATTAGATAGGAATTTGCTAAATCAAAAGGCAAACGTTGCTTAAAAATCAATTGGGAATCATTACACAGTGTCCAGCCTTTTTCACATTTAAGATAAACTGTGTAATGACCAGAAGTTACAGTAGGTCCATCATGGAAAATTATTGCAACTGTTACAAAAGTTTTTCCTGAAATTGATAATTGCTGTCCTGTAAACTTCTTTATTAAAGTATCTAATTTTGAACCATCAGCTTTACAGCGTTGCATCATTAAAATTACATACTGTCCGTATTCTTTTAAAATTAACGTTGAAAACATGTCAGATTGACACTCACTGCATTCCATGCTATGATTAGCATCTTTAACTAATTTAGCAAAAGTGACTGTTTTACTTTCTGGCAATGTTAAATAAATAAACCTTTCAGAATCAACATTAGAGCCACATATATTATAACAGTTTTCACAACTATGTTCCCATTTATAAGAGAGACCAAATATATTTTCAATGGGAACCCCTTCTTCTTCCAGTACCTGAAGAAAAAACATCAAGAATTCCTGTGCGTCTTGCTATACATTTTGAGAAAACTGTGTTCGTCCTGAACATACATCTAAAAGTTTTCTAATTTCAGTAGCACTTTCTATTTGAGTTTTATCATTACTCAGCTTTTGAAAAAGGAGACTCAACTCAGAACAGAATCTTTTTCCCTGATTTACTATTATCTGCTCTTGCACACTTTCCAGATAAAATGCAACATTCAGCACTACATTAGCGTAGCAGTTGACACCAGAGCTATTTTCAAAATGACATCCTACAACCTGTTCTTCATTTTCCTTTTTCTTTTTGCTTGCAATTACATCACTCCTCTTTTTTTTCCTCCTCTCTACATCTTCATTACAGATATTCTCATTTCTCCTTTTACGAGAAACTACACGTTTCTCCAACACAGGATACTGACCTAAATGAGGAGCATAGCTTCTTCTTAATCTATTATACTCCTTTACACAATTTGTATCAGCACTAACTTTTGAGTCATCAAAGTCTATCATGAATAAACCTGATAATGTTTTCACTCGTGACAAAGCAACATATGCCATACCTTCTTTGAACACAGTTGAACCAATGTTAACAAATGCACAATCTACAGTCAATCCTTGAGACTTGTGAATAGTTACAGCATATGCTAGAGAAAACGGAAACTGCTTCCTACGTACATATAAGTCTTTCACAAGCATGAAACGAACTGAACAACGACAAATATCTTTAACTTCTTCTATCTGATCAAATTTTATTTTTAAACATTCAATTCCATCTTTTTTCTGATAATTAATAAAACCCACAACTCTTCCCATAGCTCCATTAACTAAACCTTTTTCAACATCCAAATTTCTCCTTACAAATACTCTACAGTTCATGCAAACATATAGATTTTTTTCTAATCCAGCTGTTTTGGAAATGTTCTTCTCTAGTGAATCCAATTTATTTTTCAATGTGCTTGTTAATGTGATAGTAATTCTTCCATCCTCAATTTTGTCCACTGCTTCCAATTTCCTGATATCTTCCTTTTCCAATTTCAAAAGCTCCTCATTGAATATTGAGCATTCACGTAGAGTTGGCATTAAGCAGATGACACTTTTCTTTTCTGCAATGTTCTTGTATATCTTCTCTGCAACTATTTCTTCCTTTGGAAATAAATTATGTAGCAACCGACTCTGTAATGCTTTTGTGCCAGCTTCAGTGAGTAGTCCAATTCTGATATCTTTCAGAATACTTCCATATTCTTCATCGTTTGCTTGTCTCATATTGGTAGTGAGTTCCTTGTACTCAAAGAAGGACCAAATATTTGCATTACCGATGCTTCCCAATGACTTCTTTGTGTCTTCATGTGTCACAGTATTAAACACTGGTTGTCCTTTAACTGGAGTAAGCTGTAGAAGATCCCCAAAAACTATGACATGTTTTCCACCAAATAACACGTCATAGTCTGTCCTTAGAATTTGCTGCATTCTTAAATGCACAAAGGCAAGCATTAAGTTTGATACCATGCTCACCTCATCAATAATGAGAACTTGCATCTTCTTCAATACTCTTGAAACTTCCAAGCATGCTTCTCCAGTTAGCTTGTTGTATTGTATTTTGTTCTCATGCTCCACTGGTAACATTAGCAAACGATGTAAGGTGATTCCTTTTATGTTATATGCTGCTAACCCAGTTGGAGCAGTAACCACACAAGACAAAGTAGAATCCGTTTTTTGCTGTAGGTAGCTTCTGATGACTTTTATTAAGAAACTTTTTCCAGTTCCAGCTTGTCCACTTACATACATCCTGATTGGATGAAATGATGTGCATGAGCACTCTTTTTTTTCATGTAGAAATCCTTGATCAATTTTGTTTCTGATCTCTTCATAAATTTGTTGCTGCTCTTCGTTCAGTTGTCTTTCCAAATTTTGTAAGTCTATAAGTTCTTCTTGAGCTTGATTCATAGCCGTTTCCACTTCATTCATGGCTATTGATGCTTCATTTTCAACGATTGGTTGTCCTAGGGGATCTTGACTGAGTGTTCCTGAACTTTGGCTGTCCTGAGAACTGTCTCTAGCTACTTCTGCTGCAATTGTAGTTTCCTGTTCAATTTCTTCATTTAACATTTGCAGATAAGTTGAGAATGTACTGAATTGTATGCTGTCTTTGCAAGCATTAAAAGAATCTTCATAGCTTTGAAATTCTCCCAGTAGTTCATCCTCTGTACGCCATGGTTTAAACAGCTGTAAAAGAGCCAAGTAGTAAAATTCCTTTTTGTCAGTACTGTCGCAACTCAGCTTCCTGTGATTTATCAAACTTCCTTTTGTTTGCTTCACCAAACATCCTTCCTCACCAATGACTTTATATTTTCCATTGTTGATGTCTTCTGCGGCTTCCCGTGAATAAATGTAGTTCTGCAGCACTTCATAAAGACACATGTTCTCCAGATGATGACTTCTCTTTGGGTAATATGTGTCCAACATGTTTGATTTCAAAATATCTGTACTTTCTGGGTCATTCTCGGCCAAATATTCAATTTCTCCAACAGATTTCAGTACCCGATTTCTCATTGCTGCAAGGCCTAAACTTGCCCAAATTATTCTTCTTGATTTCGAGTAGAGACTTGCAGAAGATAACCTATCTGAACATTCGTAGGATCCAATTTCTCGATGCGATAACATCTTTAAACTGAAACTGTACAGCTTCTTACTGACAGTCTTCTCGTGAGAAATCTCTTCCCACATTTCCTTCAATTCTGTTTTTTCTGATTTCGTAATGTAAGACGTTACATATCGAGCAACAGCAATGGAATTGTCAGCTACATACTGTATATCCATGTTAGCATTCCACATGGATAAAATGACTGGGTTGTAGTCATTTATATTTTTTGATTCTTCTTTTCTTTTAAGGTTGTAGGTATTCTTAGGTGATTTTCTTGTGATAGTATGTCTCACAGATGACATAAAACTGTTTACTCTTCCATTTGAAAGAACAGGTCTAGGAAATCCAAATCGACATTTAGTGTAGTATTTATCTTTGCTCTTGTATTTCCGTCGACAGTATTTTCCACACCGATGACTTTGGAAAAGTAAAACTTGCTCCTTTAACTTTTTCTCTTCTGTGCTTTTTGGTATAGCACATGTTGCATATTCTTCAATGTAAGATAACACTGCTTCATCAGCATCTGTTCCAAACTTTGGGGCATCCTTGATCCACAACAGCATATGAATATGAGGAGCACCTCTTGCCTGGTACTCTTTTCTCCAAAAGAAATCCACTACTTCTCCTAGAGGTGGATTTTTTTTATTGCAGATGAAGGACATCATAGCCTCAAATCTATGATTGAAATATCTGCAAACATTAACCGGATCCAATGAGCACAGTTCTCCTGCTGTCTTGTATTCGATGTTTTTAATGTTTGAATTTGCCTCTCGTAGAAAATCCAGTAAATCATCCCAAGCGTACTCAGCACAGCTTAGGGTAACGAACCATGTTGGTGTTCCTAAATTCCGTAACATGCATTTTAATTCACCATGGCGTCGGTACCAATATTCATTTGTCCCACGCTGACAAGCCATCAGATTGATCAGTTGTGTTTCCAAATGATCATCTCGGTGCTGCACTTTCTCCATAAAATCCTTAGGAGACACATTTTGTAAATGTACTCCACTTTTTAAAATGTGATTTACTGCATATGATAATGCAGACAAGTCGCTTTCAAATAAAAGATGGAACAAATAAGGAATACTTTGTCGAAATCTTGGATCTTCTGCATATAGTCTTGTAGTCCGATACTCAGAAGCTGGAATCTGTTCTGGACGTTCATCGTATCGTCCTCCTTTTCCTTTAGGAAACAGCTGGGGAAAACATCGAGCTTCCAAGCTCTCCTCCCATACACTCACGGGAGTTCCTTTTGCTTTCTTCATCTGAAACAGATCAATATTGTCTCCCATAACTTCTTTTGAATGAAGAGGATGTATGCTAAAATGTTCATAAATTTCTTCTTCCTTTGACTTGTCCACTTTTTCAATTTGTCCAGTTGGTGTTTCTGTGTCTTCTTGTAAATCTTCTTCTTCTTCTTCTTCTTCTATATAAATTGATTCATACCATTTGTTATTCCTTTTCAAATACAAATTTGCTCTTTGTACTTTCCGTACATCTACCAGCTCCTGCCAAATCTTCTTATTCTTTGTAGGTACACCATTAACCAGAATAACTAATGGTTCAGTTTCCAAAGTATCTGCATCAATAGTTTCCATATTTTTTTTCAAATCCAAGGGCAAATACACCACTCTACCTTTTAAACCTCTCAGTAAATCTGAAGGAGGTAATTTACCAGTTTTGGGCTCCATACGTACTATGGTCTGGAACGGATGAACACATTGAATAAGTATAGACTCATAAGTATTTAATTCAGAAAGTTCGGCAGGAATAACATCCAATTCTAAATTATTATGTACAGCTCTGGTCGGCATTCTATTTTCTTCTAATTTGTTGTAACAGTATTTACAAATACGCTGAACTTCACCCAATTCAAAACAATTTTCAAGAAATATATATGTGGCAAAATCCTTCCACTTATAATTATCTTCATTTTCACTTTTTCTATAGAGATCAACA
This sequence comes from Triturus cristatus, assembly GCF_964204655.1. Lineage (NCBI taxonomy): Eukaryota > Metazoa > Chordata > Amphibia > Caudata > Salamandridae > Triturus > Triturus cristatus. Next base: position 8,662,799 of record NC_140592.1, read on the forward strand.
TACCTGGTTTGTTTTCTATAATGAGTTCTGCTGCAACAAATACAAGTAATATTTGGTCTTTCATTAGAGATTTTTTCAAATTTTGTTATGTGATCATTAAATGTCTTACTTACAAATGGTTCTACATTCTCTTCCACTTCTTCCTCATTTACTGTGTCCTTTTCTGCACTGTTTTGTTCAGGACCAAAGTAACAAAACTGAATTTCATCAACAACCTTCTCTACATCTGATACTGACCCACGGAACAGAGCCCTATTCAATTCATCTAACTTTATTGCTGGACTTTTAGCAAAATACAACCGTCTCACAAACTTTCTCATTTCAATATGATGAACAGCCAGCATTCTAAAATGATGGAAAACACTATTACACACTTTTCTAGATAGACAAGCCAGAGAATGACCCTGCAAACCAGTATTCTCTCTCACTCTGCATGGATCTAGACTTTGAAGCACCTTAATCTTCTGTTTTACACTTTTTTTTACTATATTCTCTTAGAAACTCACGAAATGTATCAATAGATTCCTGACGCACAGTGCAAATACTACTACAATTCCAAGTGTACACTGGGGCTTTAGGACGTCTCCCCATAGCCTCATCCGCCATCACTTGTACCTCATCTCTTGGAACCATTATCTCCTTCTCCATTATGCAACCATTTTTCACTTCGTAAGCACGACCTCTGGTGTCAACTGCATGCAGCAAACTATTACTTTGAAAATAGCTCTCTTCATTAAAAAAAGGTTCACTACTTGAACTATGCATCTATTTTCCTAAAAACACTTTACAAAAGTTTGTTCTGTTCACTACTCTTTTCCTTTTGCTTTGTGATTTCAGTACATTAACCATTTTATCTAATGTACGCATCCTATTCAAAATTAAAATGAATAGTTTCCTTTTTAATTCTAATGCCTTTTCTGCAATGGCTTCAATTTCTTTTTTTCTCTTGTAAAATTTAGCCTTTTGCTTATATTTCTTCACATCCTTTATCAAATTGGACATAACTCTTCTCTGAAACATTTTTCTACGTATCTCTTTAAACGCTGTTTTTCTGTTTAAGTTAATCTTTTTAGTTGCAGAAGGTATATTTGCATTAACTAAATTCTCAATTTTTTCCTGTCCTTTTCTATTGAAAACATTCTTTCCAGTACAGACATTTTGTACATTTTTCCTTTTTTTGAATATGTTCTTTAAAAAAATCTTTTGTCTGCTTACCAGAAGATTTTTTCTTTTTCCCAACATGAGCATCTCCAACTAACTTAGGTCCTCCAGTTGTCTTCAAATATAGGTTTTTTTTGTGGTCTTTCTTTACTCTGGATTTTGTAGGCATCTTAAATTTTGTTCACTGCTCTTCAGCAATACCTGAAAAAAACTAAAAAAAATTCCTTTATTTTATTTAAATATATTACTACATTTTTTATGTTCTTTAGAAATCTTAAAATACTATAAACCCCTTTCCTATAAATGAAAATCACAATAACACCTTCACAAATTAAATATCTAAAAATAATTCCTGTGTGCACACAAAGTCATGCTTTGAAATTAGACAGAAAATGAAATTTCTTTGCCAATTGCAAAGCATACTTTCTACTACTTTTTAGGCAAGTGAAAAGTACTTTTACAGACTGACACATTATGAATCCACTTTTCAGATTCTTAAAAAAGCACATGTCCAAACTGCTTTTTCAGACCAGCACCATATGTAACCTGGGTGACTGACTACACTCCAGCAAGGGCAACCAGCCTTAGTGATGCTGAATGTTTTTGCATTACTGACTGAAACCTCAAACCCCACTCGCTTGTGAATACTGTGCATGATTCCACAGGGTAAGCAGCTGGGTGTGTGCTACGAGTGTGCTTCTGCACAAAAAAATGGCTCCCCCTTTCCATCTAATGCAACTGTGAAATCACTAGTGCAATACGCAATAAATCTCTGCCTGTAATTCCTCTTTGCACACAGAGTCATGTTTTCATATTAGTCACAAAACGAAATTTCTTTGCCAATTTGAAAGCACACTTACTACTCTTTTTTTTGGCAAGTGATAAACACTTTTACAGACTGACACATTTTAAACCAACTTTTCAGATTCTTAAAAAAGCACATGTCCAAACTGCTTTTTCAGACCAGCACCATGTGTAACCTGGGTGACTGACTACACTCCAGCAAGGGCAACCAGCCTTAGTGATGCTGAATGTATTTGCATTACTGACTGAAACCTCAAACCCCACTCGCTTGTGAATACTGTGCATGATTCCACAGGGTAAGCAGCTGGGTCTGTGCTAAGAGTCTGCTTCTGCACCAAAAAATGGCTCCCCCTTTCCATCTAATGCAACTGTGAAATCACAGCCTAACCACACATCTCATCCTGAGATCTGATTGGCTGTCAGCACTTCATCCAAGAAGTGTTGGCAGCCATCTTGGGACCAATATACATGATAGCACCTCATTAAAAAGCATTGCAGTTAATAGAAGGTTTTAAGACTTTAGTTACATTATACATCATTTGTTGGTGGTACCATACTCATTTTAGGAATTGTGGTATGTTCTAAGGTGATTTCACCATGTGAAAAAGCCTTCTGCTGGGATATCATGATTGAGAGAAAAATATTTTATCATGCTTTTCCCACAGAGGTTTGGAAGGTGATCTATAAGCTAAACTGAGAGCTTATTTTCTGTAAATTCACATTATCTTTCTCAGTCATGTGAGAATGAAGTCTGACATTCTCAGTAAAACATGTACATCCAACAAGGGCAGAGACTGTCAGTTGATTCCTTTGTGTTCTACTGCAGCTTCCCAGAGTGTTCCAAAGAACAACTAGAGCGCTAACAGTCCTACTTATGATAAACATATGGCACACCTGAAGCCATCTTGCTTGGATTAAAGTGGTAACTCTTAAAACATTTAATTTAAAAAGGAACAACATGAGGGGGTTCATTTTTCCATAAAAAGTATGATTAGTGCTACAGAAAGAAAAATTAGGGCACATTTTGAGTGACTTCTCAAATCCTCTTCTATTTCATTAAAACAATTCTGACATGCAGACTGAACCATGCACTTTCAATACCAGCAGCAGTTTTCCCTGGTGAGCAGTAGCTTTACTACAGTGATCTAATGAGCAAAAAGAGTGCTAACATTCTGAATTTATGGCAAATGTGTGACACATCTGAATGCCTTCTTGATGGAATCAAAGTAAAAAACTGAAAGTATTTCCTACTGAGGAGGCTGCAGTAAATCAGGAAATTAGGAAACTTCATAACAAATAAGTCTCCCAAGATGGCCACCAGAGAAAAAAGAGCCCAAATGTAGCCCAAATATCACCCAGATGTAGCCCAAGTATAGCCCAATGGCAGAATGTCCCAGAGTGTTCTTAAAAACAACTAGAGTGCTTACTGTCTTCATTATGACAAAAGTATGGCACACCTGAAGCCATCTTGATTGGAATAAACTGGTAACACTTAAAACATTTATTTAAAAAGGAACACAATGAGGGGGTTCATTTTGCCATAGAAATTATGATTAATGCTGAAGAAAGAAAATGAGGGCACATTTTGAGTGACTTCTCAAATCCTCTTCTATTTCATTAAAAAATTCTGACATGCAGACTGAAACATTCACTTTTAATACCAGGAGCAGACTTCCATGGTGAACAGTAGTTTTACTACAGTGATCTAATGAGCAACTAGAGTGCTAACATTCAGAATTTATGGCAAATGTGTGACATATCTGAATACCTTCATGATGGAATCAAAGTAAAAAACTGAAAGCATTTCCTACTGAGGAGACTGCAGTTCATGAGGAAATTAGGAAACTTCATAACAAATAAATCTCCCAAGATGGCCACCGGAGACAAAAGAGCCCAAATGTAGCCCAAAATCACCCAGATGTAGCCCAAATATAGCCCAATGACAGAATTGTGCAAAACACTTATTATTTTGTGTTTTTGCAGTGTTATATAGTGCAGACTTGTCGGGTATTGGAGTGCTTTACAGGAGCATTGGCTACATCACACAAGAACAAATTCATTTTGGTTGTAGACATGGGAAGACTAAGTGATTTGACCAGAATGTCGAGCTGAAGCAGAAACTCCAACCTGGTTCCCCAGTTGCAAAGTCTGCAGTTCTGGAAGTAACACCACATCCTCTCCCCCAAGTACAACATTTAATCAAGTGGTCAACTGGATAAAAAAACATAAAGATAACAAATAATTTTAAACTGCTTTGTCACTATTTGAAAACTCAGGAAATATGTCCTTATTTTAGTCTTTTAGAGCACTAACCATAATTTTGATTCCAATAAGACCCTCTCATATATGTAATTTCTAAAGGAAATGCTCTAGGTATTACAGTTTTGATTACATCAAGATGACGTCAGGCGTTCCACACTTTTGTAATAAATATAGAATGTTAGCAATCCAGTTGTTCATTAGGATACTGTTGAGAGGCAGAGGCCAGGGGCACGGACTCTGAAAATTGAAGGCAGGTAGGAGGGTGCAAAGGCAACAATTTAACCACACTGAGCAGGCAGGAAGGGCCGTGGCAGCACAACAGACTATGGAGGGCAGTGGAAAGGGGGGCAGGGGCAACAAACCAACAATACAGGACTTGCAAGAGAGGCTGTGGCAATGTAATAGACCATTGTGGGCAGAAGGAAGAGGCAATGGTAGTACAACCATACATGCCAACAGACCCGATTCAGCCAGGAAACGTCCAATGTTTTTAAGATCAAATGGGCTTTATTTGATCTGTCTCCTGTCTACAATCTCCTCTTTTTCAATGTAACTCAAAGGGGAAAATCAATACCCCATTTTTTTTTCAAAATCTCCCTCTTACCAAGTTCAAAATGTTCGCAAGTATGGTACATTGGATCATGGACGGAAATGGGGTAGGGACATGGACTTGGATAACAGAGGACAGGAGGGACATGGAGAGGTGCACCAAACTGACCCTGCAGGGCAGGCATCAGGGTTTGCAGCAGCACAATACACCACACAGGGCATGCGGGACGGGAGTGCAGCACAACAATCCATAGAAAGCAAGAGGGAGGGGACAGGACCATGCACATGGACAACAGAGAACAGAGGGGCAAGAGGCAATGGTAGCTAGCTGACCATAATGGACAGACAGGAGAGAAAGCTGCAGCATAACAGACCATAAAGGGCAGGAGGGACGGATCAGGGGCATTACAATGGAACAGACAAGCCAGGAGGGAGGGAGTAGGGGTCTGCACATGTAAACAGAGGGCTGGGGGCAAGGGGGCGGGGCAGGAGCAGCAAGATAGCCATGGAGTTCAGGCAGGATGGGCACTAGAAGCAAGACACACCATGAAGAGCAACAGTGAGACTGTGATGTCATACACACAGACCATGGAGGGAAGGTGGGAGGGGGTCAGGGGCAGCTAACTGACCACACAGGGAAGGTGGGAGGGCCATGGCAGCACAGAAGACCATGCATGGCAAGTGGGAGGGTTAGTGGCAGCACAATGGCTATGATGGGCAAGAAGGAGGGTGCAGGGGCATGCACAAAGGACGATGGAGGATAGAAGGGAGGGTCAGGACCTGTGCACAGACAAGAAAGTTCAGGGGAAGGGGCCTCACAACAGACCGCATGGGGCAGGCAGGAGGAGCAGTTGCAGCACAACAGACCAGGGAGCGCAGAAGGGTGTGGCAGTACAATGGACCATGTAGGACAGGAGGAAGAGGATAGGGGCATGGCATGTGGACAGGCAGGGTGGAGGTGGCAGGGACAGGTTACAGTCATCTGACAATGCTAGGCAGGTGGGAGGGGAGTGGCAGCTCAACAGAACACTCAGAGGAGATAGGAGTGGCAGGTCCATGGAACATGGTGGGCAAAAAGGATGGAGCAGGGGCATGCACAAAGACATCGGAGGGCAGGGGGAAGGAGAATAGGGGCAGCAAGCTAAGCACAGAGTTTAAGCAGGAGGTCAATGATGGGGCATAGAATTGGGCAATGGAGGGCAGGAGGAGTGGACTGGTACATCATACTAAATTGAGGGCAGTGGCAGCACATCAGACCATGCATGGCAGGAGGGAGGAGGCTAGTCCATGGATTCACACAACAGAGGACAGGGAGGAGGGGGATGGGGCAGCAAGCTAACTGTTCAGAGAAGGCGGGTATTAGGAACTTTATTGTTTTTAAAACATGTGTCTGTGCGAACTACTTAAAATATGAACAAGTATGCAGCATAATCTCACTTTTATTCAGGAAGAAGAGGACGTTTGTGACCGTGACTCCGGGCTCACTTGGCAGAAACACCCCCTGACCCTCCACCCCCTATCGCAAAATGTAATGCCCGTGAAAAGGGTAGGTGAACACAGTGTTATATAGAACATAGTCCTGAGAGCACGATTGAAAATGAAAACTAGATATAGTGTATGGTATAAACTATGCACCAAAAAGTGTGATATAAGATGAACCGGGCGTGAAATATAATATGCAATACATTGTGCGCAATTACAGATTCATTGGAGAGCGCGAGATAGCACAGGCACTAGCGCGTGCTATGCGATATGCGCCTTGGAGTGTAATATGCACGGGGCAGTGTTGTGTAACCTAACTAGTCTCTAAAGTTGTAATATAAAAGATGTGCTGGGGAGTGTAACGTTGCATATGCACTGTGACAAAGATATGGATCCCAGATTGTAATATGTATGGCATAGCACTGTGCGTTATAACATAGGCATCGAGGAAGGCACGTTAGATGTTGCAATATAACCCGTGCGAAGACAAGTGTGGCATGACATATTCACGGGGTGGTGTTACAGTGCACATGGGCTAGAGAGTGTCATAGCATATGCACTAGCTAGTGGAATACAACACAGAGGTGTGTGGCACTCAGCAGGCAATGGTGGGTGTAACACAGCATTGGGCTCTGCCAGGAGCGCGCTGTGACTCTCAAGTGATGTTCATCCCCTTTCCAGAGAGTAAAATAAAAAGTATTACACATCCGGCAGTAGATGTGTGTTTTATTAACCGGTAGGGGGGTTTCTTGCATAGTTTTGGTCGAAATTTTGTCGAATCCCCTTTGAATGGCTTGGTGTGCATGTGTATTAAATGTGCCTGTCAATAGCTACCCATGTTTGTATAAATAAACGACAAGGGTGTCTACCGGGATTAGGCACGGTAGGGCATCAGACATGTCAGAGCTTCACTAGTGGTGTAAATACCTTCCACGTGGATTCATTGTATGCATAGTCGCCTTTTAATGAATATCACACAAATCGTCATGGTGATAGGTACGTACAGTTTGTCCAGCATGTCCTAGGTGTGTCTATAAATATATATTTTTTTAAAATAATAAAAAACAGTGGCCGGCCCTGGGGATTGGGGTCAAAAACATATAATTAGGAGACAGGCCCTGGGGGATGGGGTCATCAGGGCCAATAAATTAGAATAAGAAGGGGAACCACACAGCCCCCCATCTTAAAAAATTAAAATAAATAAAAGACTGGCATTGTGCCGGAGGCCACGCCCCCTCCTTGCAGCACTCTCCAAACGCGCCCCCTGGCGAATTGTAAGTTGGGGAATTAATTCCTCTTCAATACTGAGGGTCCCTGAGGGCCAACTAGCCCAACAGGCATCTCCAGTATGCGCCAGGGAGCTGCGCTGCAGACAGGTGTTCTGAGGCCAAGCCCCTTTTTACACCTCTCTGCAACGCAGCTCTGTGGCGCTTACTGGAGGTACCTAGTGGTCTAGTTTGACCCTAGGGACCCTTAGGATTCAAGGGGACTTAATCTCTCAACTTAGAACAGCCACAGGGCGCGTTTACACAGTGGTGAAGGGAGGGGACGGGGCCTGAGGTGACGTGTGCAAACGCGCACTATGGCACGTTTTAAATTGGGGATATAATTTCCCTTCAATACTGAGGGCCCCTGGGGGCTAACTAGCCCACCAAGTGCTTCCAGTAAGCGCCACTGAGCTGCATTGCAGAGAGGTGGTCCAGGCCGTGCCACTTTTTACACCTCTCTGCAACGCAGCTCTGTGGCACTTACTGGAGGTACCTAGTGGGCTAGTTGGACCCTAGGGAACCCTCAGGATTCAAATGAACTTAATCTCCCAACTAAAAACGGACACAGGGCGTGTTTACACAGTGGTGAAGGAAGGGGACGGGGCCTGAGTTAACGTGTGCAAAAACGCCCTGTGGCCTGTTTTAAGAGGTAGTTTTAATCCCCCTGCCCTATTATATACTAGGGGCTTACAGAGGAGGTCATGCTAATCACAGGGGGACCCCAACACACAGGTGCCGATTAGGATCCTGGAAAAAATTTCCCCAACCCAATTGAATCTGGACTTTTTTCCGTACAAATGGTAAAAGCGCCGTACAAACTGCCAAGTACGATTTGTATGGGAAAAAGTCCATACGAATCGCATTGGGAAAATTCCCCCACACGTCCTCGGGTCGGGAAAAGTCTCCGACACGTCCCCGGACTTTTTTACGTACAAATGGGAAAACTGAAGTCCCAATGCGCAATTACGATCCGTCCCATCCGTCCGATTGTACAACTGCATGGAAAAAAAGACCGTCCGGAGCGAACTCCCATAGCATCCATGGAGATGTCCAAACAAGTGCCCGGTACGCGCCGTACCCCCCCCCCCAGCCCCCCGTATGTACGGAGCGTACCCACCAGCCCCCCGTATGTACGGGGCGTACCCCTGTACCCCCCAGCCCCCCGTATGTACGGGGCGTACCCCTGTACCCCCCAGCCCCCCGTATGTACGTAGCGTACCCACCAGCCCCCCGTATGTATGGGGCGTACCCTGTACCCCCCAGCCCCCCGTATGTACGGGGCATACCCCTGTACCCCCCAGCCCCCCGTATGTACGGAGCGTACCCCCCAGCCCCCCGTATGTACGGGGCGTACCCCCAGGGGGTATGCTCCATACATACGGGGGGCTGGGGGGTACAGGGGTATGCTCCGTACATACGGGGGCTGGGGGGTACAGGGGTATGCCCCGTACATACGGGGGGCTGGGGGGTACAGGGGTACGCCCCGTACATACGGGGGCTGGGGGGTACAGGGGTACACCCCGTACATACGGGGGGCTGGGGGGTACGCCCCGTACATACGGGGGGCTGGGGGGTACGCTCCGTACATACAGGGGGCGGGGGGGTACGGCACGTACCGGGCCCCCTAATCAGCTCGCATCGCCGCGTACTAAGCTTTTCCGGCACTTTTTGGGTGCCGTAAAAATATTCCCATCCGGACTGCAGTCGGTGCGAATCGTAATTGCTGGTACGTAAAAACATGCCTAACTCCGTCCGGACGTCACGTCCGCGGTGTCCCGGATCACATTTGTATGTATTTTTCTGTCGGTTGGTCTTTTTTCCGATTCGTACGGAAATGGAGTTTCCGTACGAATCGTAATTGCATGTTTGTAAAGTTTTACAACCCGGTACGAGTCGGACGGAGAAAACGCTCCAACCCACGGTTTGTACCGGGTTTTTCCAGGATCGTAATCGGCCCCATAGTCACTCATGCTAATAAAGAATCAATCATACATTTACTTGCATATGACAGTTATACACACACCACCACACTTACTTCTACGGAAACCTACACATACTTAGGTGCCGATCACGATCCGGCAAAAACCGGGTACGAACCGTCGGACGGAGCATAATCTCCGCCCGACGCGTACCCGGTCGTCAAATTTTACAAACAAGGAATTACGATTCGCACGGGTACACCATTACCGTACGATTCATAAAAAAGCCCGACCGAACAAAAAACACCTACCAATGCGATCCGGGAAAGCGCCGACCTGACGTCGGGACGCACGCAGCCAGCCATTCACGACCCAGGAATCACGATTCGCACCGACGTCACCCCGCACGGTGAATATTTTGCGGCAGCCAAAAACTGCCGGGAAATCAGGACGACGCGAACAAGGACCACCAGTACGCGACGGACAGACGACGCCGCGAACAAGGAGGACCAGTACGCGACGGACAGACATGGACCCGAACCTACGAGTCATCCCTGCCCTCATAGCAGTACACCTCCTCTACAGGTTACGACGCAGACGCCGCAGAAGGTCAGAATAACTAAGGGAGGGGGGAAAGTGGGGTGGGGTGGGGGTGGCACGACCAGGGCAGGCCACAAAACAACCACATGAGTCACACACCACACATGGCCTGGACATACCTGACTCCCATGCCCTGGTCACCACGAGGGGGTGGGGGCGTGTCCTGATAAGCCAGCGACCGCCACAACGGAAGTCCGTCACCACGCGAACCGGCAACACAACCAGACAGGTACGTCCCGTACCCACGCCTGAAGAGCGTGGGTACGAGTCGGACCACGCCCACACACGTCACCCCAACAATGGCGGGACGGATCGCACCCACGTGGCAAAGGCCTGGGTACGGGCCGCACAAACATCACATAGCGTGGGGACGGATATGTATGGACCCTACCCCCACCACGTATGCAAGGAGCGTACCCCCCACCCCAACAGTGCAAGTACGACCCGTACCCCCACCCGCGTATGCATGCAGCGTACCCCCCATGCCAACAGTGTAAGAACGACCCGTACCCCCACCCGCGGACGTACGGAGCGTACCCCCCATGCCAACAGTGCAAGTACGACCCGTACCCCCACCCGCAAATGCAAGGAGCGTACCCCCCTGCCCAACAGTGCAAGTACGACCCGTACCCCCACCCGCGTATGCAAGGAGCGTACCCCCCATGCCAACAGTGTAAGAACGACCCGTACCCCCACCCACGAATGCAAGGAGCGTACCCCCCATGCCAACAGTGCAAGTACGACCCGTACCCCCACCCGCGTATGCATGGAGCGTACCCCCCATGCCAACAGTGTAAGTACGACTCGAACCCCCACCCACGAATGCAAGGAGCGTACCCCCCACCCCAACAGTGTAAGTACGACCCGTACCCCCACCCGCGAATGCAAGGAGCGTACCCCCATGCCAACAGTGTAAGTACGACCCGTACCCCCACCCGCGTATGCATGGAGCGTACCCCCCATGCCAACAGTGTAAGTACGACCCGTACCCCCACCCGCGTATGCATGGAGCGTACCCCCCATGCCAACAGTGTAAGTACGACTCGAACCCCCACCCACGAATGCAAGGAGCGTACCCCCCACCCCAACAGTGTAAGTACGACCCGTACCCCCACCCGCGAATGCAAGGAGCGTACCCCCCATGCCAACAGTGTAAGTACGACCCGTACCCCCACCCGCAAATGCAAGGAGCGTACCCCCCATGCCAACAGTGTAAGTACGACCCGTACCCCCACCCGCAAATGCAAGGAGTGTACCCCCCAGCCCAACAGTGCAAGTACGACCCGTACCCCCACCCGCGTATGCAAGGAGCGTACCCCCCATGCCAACAGTGTAAGAACGACCCGTACCCCCACCCGCGGACGTACGGAGCGTACCCCCCATGCCAACAGTGTAAGAACGACCCGTACCCCCACCCGCGGACGTACGGAGCGTAACCCCAGCCCAACAGTGTAAGTACGACCCGTACCCCCACCCGCGAATGCAAGGAGCGTACCCCCCTGCCCAACAGTGTAAGTACGACCCGTACCCACACCCGCGGACGTACGGAGCGTACCCCCACCACACCAGTGTCAGTAGACTCGTACCCTCACCTCGAATGCATTGTGCGTACCCCCACCGTGTATGTGCCAAGCGCACATATCCAGAAATCGGAGGTGTGTGTGCAGAGTCCACCCAGCAGTGCCCTGACACAGGAGGGGTGGGTGCAGAGTCCTCCCAGCAGTGCCCTGAGACAGGAGGGGTGGGTGTGGAGTCCTCCCAGCAGTGCCCAGACACAGGAGGGGTGGGTGCAGAGTCCTCCCAGCAGTGCCCTGAGACAGGAGGGGTGGGTGCAGAGTCCTCCCAGCAGTGCCCAGACACAGGAGGGGTGGGTGTGGAGTCCTCCCAGCAGTGCCCTGACACAGGAGGGGTGGGTGCAGAGTCCTCCCAGCAGTGCCCTGAGACAGGAGGGGTGGGTGTGGAGTCCTCCCAGCAGTGCCCAGACACAGGAGGGGTGGGTGCAGAGTCCTCCCAGCAGTGCCCTGAGACAGGAGGGGTGGGTGCAGAGTCCTCCCAGCAGTGCCCAGACACAGGAGGGGTGGGTGTGGAGTCCTCCCAGCAGTGCCCTGACACAGGAGGGGTGGGTGCAGAGTCCTCCCAGCAGTGCCCTGAGACAGGAGGGGTGGGTGTGGAGTCCTCCCAGCAGTGCCCAGACACAGGAGGGGTGGGTGCAGAGTCCTCCCAGCAGTGCCCTGAGACAGGAGGGGTGGGTGCAGAGTCCTCCCAGCAGTGCCCAGACGCAGGAGGGGTGGGTGCAGAGTCCTCCCAGCAGTGCCCTGAGACAGGAGGGGTGGGTGCAGAGTCCTCCCAGCAGTGCCCTGAGACAGGAGGGGTGGGTTCCTAACACTCCCAGCAGTGCCCTGAGACAGGAGGGGTGGGTGCCCAACACTCCCAGCAGTGCCCTGAGACAGGAGGGGTGGGTGTGGAGTCCTCCCAGCAGTGCCCTGAGACAGGAGGGGTGGGTGCAGAGTCCTCCCAGCAGTGCCCTGAGACAGGAGGGGTGGGTGCCTATCACTCCCAGCAGTGCCCTGACACAGGAGGGGTGGGTGCAGAGTCCTCCCAGCAGTGCCCTGAGACAGGAGGGGTGGGTGCCTATCACTCCCAGCAGTGCCCTGAGACTGGAGGGGTGTGACACATGTGTGTGAGGCCAGAATTATCCACATGCATACTGGCTACAAGCGAACATGTCCCCATGAACTCATGTCAACAGACTCCACACACAAGTACAGTGATCACCAAGGATGCCACGATTGTCGCAGGTGGAGACATGGCCCTGCATGCATGGCCAAAGTAGAAGGGCTCCGTCACACACACAGCTCATGTAGACACAGCTCTGCGCTAAACATTGGGAACACCCTGCAGGGAAGAAAGCTGGGTACACAGAGGAAGGAATACACCCTTGGACAAGTGCACCATGCAGTAACTGCCTACATGAACAAAGAAAGTTAGCCAACACCTTGTGATGGCACACAGATCACAGGGTCCCACCAATGAGCAGTACACTACTACATATCCCACACACCCAAACCCTTACACACCACCCAAAACCATGTAGCAGCCCCACCAACACCAATACCAGCATAGCAGTAGTGTGATAATGAAAACAAAATTAAGCTTTATTCAGCAGGAGCACAATGTCCGTGGATCGCAGGCAGTTCAATCTTCACAAAGCCCATAGGGCAGTCAATGATTCTCAGCTGGATGGGGGACACAGTGGGATGCGTGTCCCCTACCTTGCCTGCACAGTCAAATGGCATCGTCTTCCACACTGGTGAGGGCATCAGGGGGGGGGGGAGCAACAGGCACCGCAGGGACATCAGGGCAAAGGGGCGGCGTTGTGGGTGCAGGGATGGAGGAGTCCACCACAGGGGGTGGGTCAGTGCCAAAGGCGGAGGCCAGGATTGCACTACACACCTTTGCAAGGTCCTCCAGGGAGTCCCCTGCACCCGAAGGGACCTCAGGCCCCAAGGAGGGGGGGGGGTCAGAGGGATGGGTCGCAGCGCCACCGGGGGAGGGTGGAGACAGGGGGGGAGACTCAACCACCCTGACCGGGGACCTCCTTGACCGCTTGCGTGGTGGTGTAACTGTGGGGCTCAGGGACAGAGCGGCCATGAAGGAGTCCTTGGGGGAGATGTGGCCAGGAGAGCTGAGGGGAGGGGATTTGGAGGGAGTGGACTGGGTGGAATGCGGACTCCCACTATGGCTGCGTGTCACACGTTTGCCCCCCGACCCAGTGGGTGTGCCTACCTCACCCTGTGTGTGCGTGTCAGGAGGAGTGCGGTGGACCTTCCCTGCTGGTGTGGTGCCCGTGTCCGTTGATGTGGGTGCATGCCGACGTCTGGGTGTACGTGTGACAGGCATGGGAGTGGGAAGTGTGGATGGGGCAGGGGTAGGTGGGGGGAGGTCGCGCTGCAGGCGACCCACTGCTGCAGTCAGTGTGGAGTCGATGGACCTCAGCAAGTTGCGTTGGTCAGCCTGCGATGAATGAATGCCCTCCAAGAAAGCCTCGATGTTGGTGAGGGTTTTGCCGTGGGCATGGAGGACATTAAGGATCGCAGCCTGACCAACCTGCAGTTGCCGCTGGATGTCCACAGACTCAGCATTGGCGGCAGCAGTGGAGACAGGGGCAGGGGGTGCGGTGCCTGGCAGGAAGGAGACATGCTGTGACCGGGCACGCTGGGAAGGGACACGAGCAAGTGGGAGGCGGCTGGTGGAAACTGAGGGGGCGGTGCGAGGTGTTGTTCCGCTGTCAGCTGCTGGTGCAGCCTCCGCCCACTCGGAGACATCGTCCCCGGACCTGTCAGCTTCGTAGTCTGATGTGCCAGTCGACAGGTCCTCGGCCACACTCTCCTCCGCCTCTGTCCCACTCGATGTGCCAGACCCGATGTCACGGCTGGCACTGGTGCTCGGTCCCTCCGCCTGGTCTGTGTCCATGTCTCCCTCTGTGTCCCCCGACGATGCTGTGGGCAGGGTGGAGAGACAGAAATTATTCAGACACCTGTACACATCTGTCACATGAGTACAATCTACATAGGTAACATTGCATGGCCTGAAAAGGAAGATCCCTAACATCTACTGAACAGGGTACCGATGTAGGGCATGAAACACACAGTTGGTTGAGCCACCATGCCACTGACATACCATGGAGAGCATGAGACAATAGCTAAACACAGGAAAAGGAGTCTGACATAGCACCCAGGCCCTGGGGACAATCCAGCACTGCATCTGCACCACACAGCGTTGGCGAAAATACAGATGACCAGGGACCATATCCATGAACTTGAGACACATGCTGCATAGGTAATGCTGAAAACATGCACAACATGACTCGGTCACTGCACATTGCGTGTGTGTCCAGGCACATCACACACTGCCCAGACCCAGCAAGTGGTAATCAGGATTTAACACATAGGCATTGCCCGCCCCAACAAGACCCTACACGAGGCAAATTGTGGAGACACAGGTGGCACCAACATCTCATGGTCTGGGTGATACACACAGGGGCAGGCAAAAAGCAAGATTGGACGCCAAACAGCCAAGGTGCGCCTGTACAAATAATGAGGTACCAGTGCCCATCCTCAGATGAGTATAACAAGACACACAGGCACTGGCAACTGTGAGTATGAAGAAGGACAATCGGGTCAGGCTGCACAGTGGACACCTGTACAAATTAGCACGTCTATATACATGGTGACAGGGGACAATGGCACAGAGCACAACTTACGCTGTAGACACTGACAGTGGCCACGTTCATGATGACACATACACCACTGAGGAAAAGGTGCCCCAGGGGACAGTAGTGGGCACGCAACTACATGCTACTGAATGGTAATGACTGCAACACACGTCACCATCCCTGCACTATGTGTATCGCACACTCATGCACATCATGTCACAGGCCACTACATAGGACATGCGCGCTGTAAGGCATGACACATGAGAGACCAACTCCCATGTCTGGAGTCAGCATCAGTGCCAACTGACATGGAACCCACATGCAGTGAACTTGACAGTGCACAGGCAAGGTCCCACAACCTGTTACACACCACCCCCACACATGATGCTACAGACATTGTTCCCGTGGACAAAGCGCCAGCCTACATTACCCTGTGAAGGAGTGACTACACACAGACCAGGGAACACATTGCAAGGAGGGGAAGGGTGGCAGGGGCACAGCGCTATACTGGGGCAAACAGGATCTGCACAGCACCTTTAAACCCTGCCAGTGGATTCATGCCACTGTGCCCTTACAAATGCCGGTGACACACAACAAACACACATGTACCTACCCCCTTCCGGCTGCTGTATCGCCTGTAAGCGCCTATCAAGGTCTGGAAAGACCACCGGCAGCACACGCCTGTGGAGGTGGCTCAGACGGCGGCGGCCGCGGTTCTTGTGGCTCTCAGGTGAGTCCCCCAGCAGGAGCCGTGCAATCCTCCGCGTCCAGCACCGGATATCCTGCCAGCGTTTCCTCACCTGGGCCAGGCGCCGCCTCCGACCATCCACACCCCTCACGGCACTGACGGCGGTCAGCCAGATCTGCTCCTTGGCAGTGGCGCCTACCTGTGAGGAGGAACAAGTGACACCACATCAATACACCAGCCACATGTCACAGAGAGACATATGGGTACAAATTAGCTGGTAACAACAAGGCATGTCATGCAGCCAACGCATTGCACCTTTGTCATAGGGACATCATCCCCTGGTGAGGGTAAAAGCACTACGTGCCACAGTGGGTACACAGGTGGAATGATGGCAATGTCACAATCAATGATCAAGGCTCACACTGTGCATCACACCCACCCCTCCTGTCTCAGGGCACTGCTGGGAGGACTCCACACCCACCCCTCCTGTCTCAGGGCACTGCTGGGAGGACTCTGCACCCACCCCTCCTGTGTCAGGGCACTGCTGGGAGGACTCCACACCCACCCCTCCTGTCTCAGGGCACTGCTGGGAGTACTCCACACCCACCCCTCCTGTCTCAGGGCACTGCTGGGAGGACTCCACACCCACCCCTCCTGTCTCAGGGCACTGCTGGGAGGACTCTGCACCCACCCCTCCTGTCTCAGGGCACTGCTGGGAGGACTCCACACCCACCCCTCTTGTCTCAGGGCACTGCTGGGAGGACTCCGCACCCACCCCTCCTGTCTCAGGGCACTGCTGGGAGGACTCCACACCCACCCCTCCTGTCTCAGGGCACTGCTGGGAGGACTCTGCACCCACCCCTCCTGTCTCAGGGCACTGCTGGGAGGACTCCACACCCACCCCTCCTGTCTCAGGGCACTGCTGGGAGGACTCCGCACCCACCCCTCCTGTCTCAGGGCACTGCTGGGAGGACTCCACACCCACCCCTCCTGTCTCAGGGCACTGCTGGGAGACATCAGGCACCCCCCCCCCCTGGGACCCCCCCGACAGTACATGGCATGTGTGTTACACCTGGACGCAATGGCAGAAGTCACAGTCACCACATAGGGACAGTCTGTGGCAGTGGCCTATGCACTCACCTGATAACCTGGTCGCCCATACAGCATGGAGTACTGTGGGAGGATCACATCCAGCAGAGCCATGTTCTCCTCCAGGGTGAATGGCTGTGTCCTCTCCACAGCCCTTGACATGGTTCCAGGGAATCAGTAGCAGCAGCTGGGTCGACGAATGCAAAGATGTGCAGGCAAGTGCTCCCTCATGGGACCTGGCTGCCTTATATGTGCCCTTCTGCCCAGTCTCATGCACAGGAGTACAGAGAGATTGGTCACTCACATTTGCATCCTATGTTTCCACCAATCCCTTCAAACCTAGCAGTCTGTGGGTTCTCGATCGGTTTCATTCTCCTGCATGATGTCAGCCCCACAAACACATTGCAACAAAGTAGACAAATCCCAACTGACTTCTGCTGTGCACCTTCCAGAACAATTTCGTATTTTGAACTTGGTCTCCATGACAACCAGCATGCATGTAGGCCTTAATACTTGTCCCCTATGTAATTTGGAGCATCACACACAGGTACGGTGCGTGTGGGGGCCCTAGGGCACCCCAAATGCATGGCAACGGCCCGTACATGCATGCCTACGCTCTCCATCACTTTTGGTCTGCACGCGTATGCGTACCCGTAGTGGTACGGACCGTACACTCGCATCTACGCTCACTATCACTATGGGTCTGCACGCGTATGCGTACCCGTAGTGGTATGGACCGTACACTCGCATCTACGCTCACTATCACTATGGGTCTGCACGCGTATGCGTACCCGTAGTGGTACGGACCGTACACTCGCATCTACGCTCACTATCACTATGGGTCGGCACGCGTATGCGTACCCGTAGTGGTATGGACCGTACACTCGCATCTACGCTCACTATCACTATGGGTCGGCACGCGTATGCGTACTCGTAGTGATAGAGAGCGTAGATGCGAGTGTACGGTCCGTACCACTACGGGTACGCATACGCGTGCAGACCCATAGTGATAGAGAGCGTAGATGCGAGTGTACGGTCCGTACCACTACGGGTACGCATACGCGTGCAGACCCATAGTGATAGGACCGAACACTCGCATCTACGCTCTCTATCACTATGGGTCTGCACGCGTATGCGTACTCGTAGTGGTACGGACCGTACACTCGCATCTACGCTCGCCATCACGATGGGTACACATACGGCAGCACTCCCACAGTGATTTGGGAACATGCACAGGCCCTCTCAGCAGCAGTACGGCGGATTTTACACATCACTGTGGTGATAGGCGACACACATGTAGGAATAGGGCGGACATACTTGTCCATGGATGGACATACTTGTCCAGGAATGGACATCAAGGCATCGTCTGTGCATTACCACATGTGTGGGGCACAGGTGTCACAGGCTGTGATGTGGAACATGCCTCCTGAGTGTAGAAGGCACCAGATGTATGATGAGATGTGTACATGTGTACTGTGTGAGGGTGCAATGTGTGCCAGGCATGCCCTTGACTCCTTTGACATGTGTGCATGTGGGACTGCGCACTTGGGGTGAGCGTCACTGGCATGGCACGGACACCAACACACGGAAGTGTCCCATTATGCCCGGTACAGGGTTCATGACACATGACTCATCACTGCCCACAGTGCACAATGTGACTATGCCATATATGTGTCCGGGATTTACATCGGGTTGATGTTGTAGCACCCTCAAGAGCTGCAGCCGTTGCAGCAACCAACATGTGGCTGTGTGTAGATTGTCATTGCACACTGTTCCCAACACCATGCCACATGTGTTATCGGATGTGAGGTGCACATGTATGCAAGGGACACGGAGTAGCGTGACAAGGCCATGTCAGCAAACTCACAAGGAATGTGTGGGGAGTCATGACATGTGCACCTTCATGGCAAGGTGTGTGGGCTGGACTAGTGTAATGTCATGTGACCTGTGGCTCAAGTGTTCCGCTGCCAGTCTCTGCAATCGGCATCACACTTCTGCTAATGTGTGGGTGTATGTCACTCCTGTCTTGCGTCGGGCAGTGCACTTGCACTGGGACACAGCTATTTTCATGGCGTGGCATGGGGAGGTTCTCAATCACCGTGTGTAGCTGGGTCTTGGAAGGAGTGTCACCTTGCATCCATACGTGTCCTGGGCATGTAGCACATGCCTGACTCCCTATGTGGCATGTGTGTATTGCCAGATTTACATGTGCTCAGTAGACATGAGTTGTTCTCGTAGTGCACTCACTCTTCCTTGTCACTTCAAAATTACTGCAGAGCGCCTCCTGTTGCCCGAAGAATTCCAGACTTGGCCACCATGCAGGAGAATGACACGATCCGGCTCTACCGCTTCACCCAACCGTTGATTCTGGAGCTGACGGCGAGACTGGCACCACACCTGCAACCGCAGCACAGGTATCCTACGGCACTGACACCCCAGCTGAAGGTAATGGCTGCCCTACATTTCCTTGCCACGGGTACCTTCCAATATACCATAGCTCATGTTGGTGGCATGTCCCAGAGCATGTTCTGCGGTGTGCTGCATGATTTCTTGGAGGCCATGTTGATTCACCTGGATGACTTCATCAAGTTCCCAACCCCTGAACAGATGACTGAGGTCAAGCGTGGTTTCTATGCCCTGGGAGGGATGCCCCATGTCATTGGGTCCATAGATGGGACACATGTAGGTTTGGTACCACCACACGCACGGGAGGTGGCGTACCGCAATCGGAAGCACTACCACTCCATCAATGCCCTTGTGGTGTGTCTGTCCAACATGGTGATTTCACATGTCTGTGCTCGTTTTCCAGGATCAGCACACGATGCCTACATCATGAGGCGTAGCGGGATGCCTGATATGATGATGCAGCTGCGCAACGAACGGGCATGTGTTGTTGGTGGGTACAGTCTGTCTGTCCTGTATTCTGTTTGGCCGAGCAGCACTACCGCTTCGCCAGTTCTAACGATATCCATGTGCTTTCCATTTAGGGGACGCTGGCTATCCCAACATGCCTTGGCTGCTGACACCCCTCCGCAACCCCATCACGCCGGCCCAGCTCCGCTACAACACCGCCCATGGCCGGACAAGGCGAGTGATAGAGAGGACGTTTGGCATGCTGAAGAGCCGATTCAGGTGCCTCCACAAGACCGGCGGCGCACTCCCATATGCCCCGGCGAAGGTCTGCAAGATCTTCATGGTCTGCTGCATGCTGCACAACATGGCAGTTGAAAGAGCTGTGCCACTCATCCTGAATCAACATGACGAGGACCATCCACCCGTGGAGGACGAAGGGCTTGGCAATGGGGCTAGTGATGTGGAGGATGTGGAGCCGCAAGAGGACATCCGGACTCGGCTCATACGCGACTTCTTTGCTTAGTGGTGAGTACCAGTGTCTGAGTGTGCACGCCTTGGTCCCCGTGTGGCATGTGTTGTGATGCGTGTCTCCACCTGCATGTATGGCACGTGAGTCAGAGGTGTGTGTGGGTGTGTCACTGGAGTGATGGTGGCAGTGATGGTAGTATTTCCCCACTCATAATTGTGACCTAGCATGTTGTCATCCATACATGTGTCGAGTCAATGCACATGCAAGTGGCTGTGCTTTTTGTGGCTGACTTCTTGTGTGTCTCTCTTCCCCAGGTACCTGCGCATGCCGTCTTCTGGTTGCATTGTTGTGGCACTGCTATTCCTCATGGACATGGCATCGTGGGCTGACTCAGCGTTACAGGCACGGACACGTTTGGAAGTCTCCATGGGGTAAGGGATGCATCTGGGGTGTATTGGGTGTGGCAGTTGTTCACGATGTGTGCACACTGCCCCGGTCGGGGTTTGGTTCCTCTGCAGACATGTGGCATCCCCATGGGACACGACATGCAGCTGGGTACACCTGAATAGATGGGCTGCCTGGTTGTCAGTCATCAGTGATGGGATAGTGGATTGTGATGAAGGCATCAATGTGTGTGACACTGCCCTCGGACACATACGGTTAACATTGTCTTGACATGGCGTGGGACTTCCACATCAGCGGATGTATGGTGTATGGCAGTCTCTCCGTGAGCAGCTGTGGGTATTTAGCTGTTATCCGACACTTGTGTGCCAGTTCCATGGCTATCACGCATTTGTGCTGCAGAAGGGGGGTGCCAGTGTTGGAGCCACATGTTACTCCACATGATGTGTTCATGTGTACTTCAACTTGCCTCTGCAATCCCAAACACATGACTATTAAAGGTGTCCCTATGCCTCCAAGGTGCCTCTTCTCAGTCAATGCTGGTGTGTTGCCACGGTGCATCCTGCATGTCTGGCATGGTATTCCCTGATTGTGGCTATGTGTCAATGTGTCGAGTGGCAAGATGCAAGCTGTGTGTGTGTGCTGAGACTGTGTAATGGGCATGATGTCCATGACTGTGTGGGTATTGTGACATGTGCCATCCCCATGCATCCAACGTTGTCCATGACCCCATTCTCTGCATCCACCGGACTCAAGCTTGCAGGACATGGTTCTGCCACCTGTCTACACGTACCTGGGTGCCCCCCAGGACACGGGCCAGGATCCCTGACCTCTGCGCATGACTGTTGCTGTACTCAATGTGTCTGTCAGCACGGTTGTTCGGCCACCCCCTCAGCTGGTTCTGACCATCACGGGTGTGTATGGTGCTCCATGTCTGTCTTGCCTAGAAAACTGTGACCCATGTGTCCTGTGCCAGACTCAGGCCCCAGGGTGTGGATGGTTGAAGTGAACAGATGACTCAGGCATGTCTAGACTGTACAAGACACATGTTAGGTAATAATGCTACCAGCAGGCATCTACTCTTAATAGTGTGATTTATTATTGGGGGGGGGGGGGCAAAGTGAGGGCCTTTCCGGGATTAGGGAATCCAAAGTTCAGTAGGGGAGTTGGTGTCCTTGCCATTGGAAATCCTCAGAGTCCATGCCACAGTCTTTGTCAACATTGGTCAGCCAGTGACCAGCAGGGCCATGTGGCAGAGAATGTCTCTTGATGCTGTGATGCTGTTGCTCCAGTGGGCCAGGTGCCAGGCCAGGTGTCCTGGGAGATGGTGATGTAGCAGCCACCCTCACGGTCCTTTCCGTGGACGACCCGGCTTCCTGCGGGGAACCTCAGCAGCAGGCCGTGATGACGTCTGGGATGCTCCGTCGGATGTTTCCTCCTCCTCCTCATGATCCCTCCCTGTGGGTGGTGATGTTCTCCGCCTTCTGGCACAGGGAGGGTCGGCCATGGTGTCGGCCATCCGACGGAGTTCAGCGTGAATCCCCTGGGACGCCGTCACTTGCTGAGCCTGTCTGTCCTCCATCCTCCGTTGGTGTAGCTGTAGACAGGCTATTAGCTCCGCATGTTGCTGGGCCTGCTGGACCTTGATCCCCTCGAGGACGGACACAACCTGGGCCATGCCCGTGGTGTCCTGCCGGTATGAGTCCAGGATGTTACGGACATGGGAAAATACCGGATCCCCAGCCAACTGGTCAGGCTCGCGCCTCCGCCGTCCTCCACTCCCGCCACCCCTGCCCACTTGCGTCTGGCCTGCACTTGTGGGCACATGGGGTCTCCGGGACCCCTGAGGGGTGGCATTGGCGTTGTCGCCTGCCTCCTCCTGGGTGCCCGGGACACCGTGTCCCTCCTGGCGAGCCTGGCTGCATTGTGGTGTTGGGGCAGGGATCCTGGGTGTCTCCTGGGATGTGGCAGGAGTGGGGGTGGTGGTTGGCACGGTTGTACCTGACGCAGGTGCTGCAGGTGGTTGGACACCAGAGGGGCCAGGTCGGTCGGGGTCGTCCGCAGAGTGGTGAGAGTGGTCGCTGCCGGTGGGATCGGTCTCCTGCAGATCCGGGTCCTGTGAGTGTTCCCCCCCAGTGTTGGGGGGTGCAGCACGACGTTGACCTGTGTGTGAGAGAGACAATGTTAATTTGGATCCATGCAACATCCATGTTTCATCCGTTACAAAGTTGGCACATTTCCTCTTGGAATTAGGATCTGTCTTGCATTCCACTCACAGTGCACTTGTGCATGTGTGTGTCCCTTGGGCACCAATTTGGCCCCTTTCACTATGTGTGGCACAGTCTTACTTGCTGCGTCAAGTGTGACTGCAGTCAGCAGTGGAGTGTGCATGTGTGCCGAGCTATGCATTTGCGCCTTCCTTGTAGCACTGTACATGTGCACATGGAGTGGATCCACACACTTATATGATGCAGGTGGCTGTCCTTGTGCTCGTGTACAGGTTGTCACATGGCCCTGCGTTTTGCCATGATGAAGAGGGGGGGTTCTGGCACTGGCCACCCTTGTCTACATGCACGCAGTCCACCTGCTGACGAGCAGACATTCCCACACACCAAAGGACTGATTTGCTCTCCCTGTGTCTCCCTCCCTCTCTGTCCCCCTCTCCCTCCCTCTGTGTGTCAGCCTCCTCCCTGTGTCCATCTTCCTGTGTCTCCCTCTCTCTCAGTCCCCCTCTCCCTCCCTCTCTGTCCCCCTCTCCCACCCTCTGTGTCCCCCTCTCCCTCCCTCCGTGTGTCAGCCTCCTCCCTCTGTCCGTCTCCCTCCCTCTCAGTCCCCCTCTCCCTCCCTCCCTGTCCCCCTCTCCCACCCTCTGTTTCCCCCTCTCCCTCCCTCCGTGTGTCAGCCTCCTCCCTCTGTCCGTCTCCCTCCCTCTCAGTCCCCCTCTCCCTCCCTCCCTGTCCCCCTCTCCCACCCTCTCTGTCCCCCTCTCCCTCCCTCCGTGTGTCAGCCTCCTCCCTCTGTCCGTCTCCCTCCCTCTCAGTCCCCCTCTCCCTCCCTCCCTGTCCCCCTCTCCCACCCTCTCTGTCCCCCTCTCCCTCCCTCCGTGTGTCACCCTCTGTCACCTTGGCCCAGCTTCCTGGGCACACACTGTTAGCAGATCTTTGAGTGGCCCTTGGCCTGTTGATGTGAGTTTGTTTCTGATCTCCAGGCACCCATTTTGTCTGCTGTGTGTCTGTGCGCTGCTGCTGTGGTGGTGTGTGCTGCCACTCTTTCACACTGTTGGCTGTTCATTAGCTGCTGGCATGTGCAACACAGTGCCTTCACCCCCATGTGTTGATGCAAGGCGTCCGCCATTTGCTGGCAAGTCATTCCTGTATTGGGACACAGTGTTTGTCTGGCTGTGACCTAGGCCATATGGGCAGAGGGCATTGTTGTCTGCTTTGGAGTCGCACTATGTGATTCTTGGTGCCCAGCCTCCCGCCATCCGGGTTACCGTGTCATGTGTTGTTGTCTTCTGTGGCCTGTGACTTGACATTGTCCAGCTGGGTGCATGGGGCATGGTGGCAGCAGTGGCATGTGCCTGCTCATGGAGTGTGGTTGAGTAATGCGATGGCTTGTGGTGGTTGCGTGCCTGTTATTAATTTTGGTTGTGGTTGCAGTTCCCCCCATGTGAGGTGCGTTGTTTGTGTACTCACCCGGGTCTCGGAGTCCTTCTACTCCTTCAACTGCCTCCACCGGCAGTATGGCCATCACCCTCTCCTCCCAGGGATGGTACTGTACGGC
Source organism: Triturus cristatus (assembly GCF_964204655.1). Taxonomy (NCBI): domain Eukaryota; kingdom Metazoa; phylum Chordata; class Amphibia; order Caudata; family Salamandridae; genus Triturus; species Triturus cristatus. The sequence continues at coordinate 8,687,343 of NC_140592.1, forward strand.
TCTGCGGGAGGGCCCTCCTCCGGTGGCGTTGGCCTGGTCGTGTTCCTCCTGCCTCTTGGCTCTGACCCTCCTCCGCAGATCGTACCACCTGTTCTGGCAATCCTGCTTGGTCCTCCTGGTGTCCGCAACAGCATTCACAGCATCGACGATGGTCTGCCACATGGCTGTTTTGGCTGCCTGGCTGGTGCTTCTGACCAATGTTCCAAAGATCTGTGGCTCGACTCTGAGGATTTGATCAACAAGGACCTCCAACTCTCGGTGACTGAACTTTGGATTCTTGGTAGTGGGCATGGTGAGGGGTGTGGGTGGGGATGGTGTGGGTGTGGGGGGGGGTGTGGATGTTGGGGGGGGTGTGGATGGTTGTGTGTGTGTGTGAATGTGATGAGAGGGAGTTTGTGAGGGTGGTCGTGTGAAGGTGTGCAAGTGTAAGGTGTGGTGTAGCTTGTAGTCTGGTTCTGTGGTGTCTGGCAGCAGTGAGTCTGTTGCAAAGGCTCATGGTTTGTGTGTGTGGGCCCTTTTTATTGGTCCATGGGTGGGTGTGGCAGTTTTTGAATTTTGGGTGGGTGTGTTATAAGGAGTGGTGGTGTATTGGGCCTCTGTTTGTTTTTGGCAGTTGCAGGTCAGTGATTGTGTTATTTTAGTGGTTGTTGGCCATGTTTAGTGGCTGTGTGCCTTTCGAATGGTGTATTCTTGTGTTGTTTTATTTTGTCCTGGTTGTGTACGTGCGTTTTGAGCGTGTGTACGGTGTGTACATGGGCCATTTGGTTGTACGATTTTGTCCTTGTGTGTGGCTTTGTAAGACTCGTACATGCGGTTGTGATGTTGGGGCATGGGGTGCGCTCCGTACTTAGGAGGTTGTGTTGGGGGTGCGCCAGGAACGTACTGGGGTGGGGGTACGACTGGAACGTACTGGGGTGTAGGTACACGGGGGGTACGACACGTACAGGGGTGGGGGGTGTACATTGACGGTGGTACGACACGTACTGGAGTGGGGGTACGACTGGAACGTACTGGGGTGTAGGTACAGGGGGTACGACACGTCCAGGGGTGGGGGTACGACTGGAACGTACTGGGGTGTAGGTACACGGGGGGTACGACACGTACTGGGGTGGGGGGGTGTACATTGACGGTGGTACGACACGTACTGGGGTGGGGGGGTGTACATTGACGGTGGTACGACACGTCCTGGGGTGGGGGTACGACTGGAACGTACTGGGGTGTAGGTACACGGGGGGTACGACACGTACTGGGGTGGGGGGGTGTACATTGACGGTGGTACGACACGTACAGGGGTGGGGGGTGTACATTGACGGTGGTACGACACGTACTGGAGTGGGGGTACGACTGGAACGTACTGGGGTGTAGGTACAGGGGGGTACGACACGTCCAGGGGTGGGGGTACGACTGGAACGTACTGGGGTGTAGGTACACGGGGGGTACGACACGTACAGGGGTGGGGGGTGTACATTGACGGTGGTACGACACGTACTGGGGTGGGGGTACGACTGGAACGTACTGGGGTGTACATCGACGGTGGTACGACACGTCCAGGGGTGGGGGGTGTACATTGACGGTGGTACGACACGTACTGGGGTGGGGGGGTGTACATTGACGGTGGTACGACACGTACTGGGGTGGGGGTACGACTGGAACGTACTGGGGTGTACATGGACGGTGGTACGACACGTCCAGGGGTGGGGGGTGTACATTGACAGTGGTACGACACGTACTGGGGTGGGGGGGTGTACATTGACGGTGGTACGACACGTCCAGGGGTGGGGGTACGACTGGAACGTACTGGGGTGTAGGTACACGGGGGGTACGACACGTACAGGGGTGGGGGGTGTACATTGACGGTGGTACGACACGTACTGGAGTGGGGGTACGACTCGAACGTACTGGGGTGTAGGTTCACGGTGGTACGACACGTCCAGGGGTGGGGGTACAACTGGAACGTGCTGGGGTGTAGGTAGACGGGGCTATGACACGTACTGGGGTGGGGGTTCGACTGGAACGTAATGGGGTGTACCTAGACGGGTGGGGGTATACATATACGGGGGGTACGTGTCGGACGTACGGGGGCTGGGGGGAGTGTTGGGCGCGTATGCGGGCACATGTCTCCATGGTTGCTGTAGGAGTTCGGTGCGGACGGTGTTTTTTCCATACGGTTGTAACCTCGGACGCACGGGATGGATCGTGATTCCTCGGTCGGACTTGGATTTTCACGTTTGTACGGTAAATCGTCCGAGGACGTGTCGGACACATTTTCCGACCCGAGGACGTGTGGGGAATGATTCCCAGTGCGGTTCGTATGGACTTTTTACCATGCGAATCGTGATTGCCAGTCCGTACGCCACTTGTACGATTCGTACGGGAAAAAGACCCGATACGAGTCGCACGGGGGAATTTTTTACCGGATCGTGATCGGCACCTTAGTCTTTTAAACAATCACTTATAGAAACACATACTTATTCATACAGGAACTCTTTCAATCTCTCACTCTCACATATACTCACTTATATACACCAATAGTCACATATACTAGTTTAAAACATATGTAGTTACTCATAAAGACACTATTGAGACAGTCATTCACTCACTAACACACCCATACACACACTCATCCACCCATACAGTCCTGCACACATGCTGTCTTCAACACATACAGTGAGTCACTCATTCATGCACCTATGCACTACGTAATACCCCCCACCGAACCATGCAGACACTCAGACTGGTACTCAAACCAACTAATAACCTATATAGACACCCATGTAGCTACTCACCAACCCATGCAGCCACTTATACACAAAGTGAGAGACTGATACAGATATTTACATATTTAAACATTACTCACTAAGCCATGTATTCACTATGATACACTTAATCAGTCAGTTACACAATCAATTTTTCAAAAACAAATCATCCATTTAGACACTTATATACCCATTTATTCTTCCATCGACCTTGAGATATACATATATAAAACATATTTAATTTTCAGAAAAACACACATTCACTGGATGATGTCATCAGTGATGTCATCAGTGATGTCATTTGAGATGTCATGAGTGATGTCATGAGTGATGTCACTGACCATGTCATGAGTGATGTAATATGTGACGTCATCACTGAAAAAACCATAGGTTTCACACACGTTATAGTTAGGAATTAGCATTTAAAAAACCTTGCAAATTCACTGAAAAAACCATAGGTTTCACACATGTTATAGTTAGCTGGACATTTCACTCGTGAAAAACCAATGAAATTCCCCCGTTATAGTTAGTGCAGGCAACTATAACTCACGCGTCCGCAATCCACTGCTGATGACGTCAAATATTACAATCACAGGCAAGGCAATTAAAGGAGAATATAAGCAACTGAGAAGAAAACTGTGCAAATTACCGTGGAGTATGTTGTGCAGTGGCAACGGCCAGTCTGTTTGTTCACAGATGGCACTATCAGTGATCACAGGGAAACAGAGGCAGGGGTTACAGAGCCTTTTGAGGAAGCTGGTTGTACTCTGCCTGGATCAAAAGCACTGTTTAGTGCCCAGCGTGTGCCTAGATGGGACAACTTATGTTATGTTATGTTATGTTACTGTTTGTTTTGTAGAGCGCTCGGCTGCTCCAAAGAGCGTCCCGGCGCTAAAGATCATCACACCAAATACCAGCAGCAAACAAACAGCCATAACAGAAAACATAACCAGAATTAACCATAACAGCATTACAAAGCAAACAGATAGGTTTTAAGTCCTTTCCTAAAAACCGAGAGATTGGTGCACACCCGCAACGTCAAGGGCAATGTGTTCCAGAGGCGGGGTGCAAGGTAACTAAAGGAGCGACCTCCACAGCGAGCACGCTTCACTGTTGGAACAATAGCCTTGGCCTGGGCAGCAGATCTCAGAGGTCTAGATGGAAGATAGAAATTGACCCTTCTCTGCAGATATTCAGCGCCGAAATTATGAAGCGCCCTAAAAGCTGTAGTTAGGGTCTTGAAGAAGATACGCTTACGAATCGGCAACCAATGCAGAGAGACAAGGAGATTGCTGGCCCTAGATCTTCTAGTTAAACCGAAGATTGCCCTGGCTGCAGAATTTTGAACTATCTGCAGACGAGTCAGCAGATACTCAGGAAGACCTAAGTAAAGGATGTTGGCGTAGTCTAGGCGCGAGCCAATTAATGCTTGCACCGTAATTTTCTTATGCTCCAAAGATAAATAGGGCAGAAACTTGCGCAACATCCTTAAGATGGCAAAGCACTTCCCAGTCAAGCCGGCAACCTGGGTTTTAAAGGAAAGAGTGTTATCGACCATCATACCCAGGTTCTTCGCTGTAACCGAATCGCTGGCAGGGGGAGACATGGCCGAAGGCCACCATAGCTTCCAACGTGGGTCTGCAGGACAGCCAAAGAACAATATCTCGGATTTGTCGGAGTTGCATTTGAGGCCATTTTTCCCAAACCAGTCAAACACAAACTCCAAACACTTCCGAATGGCTGCTCCATCGAAGTCACAGCCCCTGTCACAAGTGAACAGGAGCTGTGTGTCATCCGCATAGGATATGATCTGGGCCCCTAGCTCCTCCACCCGTGCCGCAAGAGGTGTAAGGAAGATATTAAAGAGGGAAGGACTCAGTATGGAGCCCTGCGGGACCCCTACCTTAAGCTGCGGCATCCGGGCGGAGAAAGGGGGAGCCCAGATCGTTTGTGTCCGATCGGCCAAAAAAGACTGAAACCATGCGAACACCGTACCCCGCAGCCCAATCTCCCAGAGTCTAATTAGGAGGAGGTCGTGGGGGACGGTGTCGAAGGCCGCCGACAAATCAAGCATGATAAGCAGGGCCTTTCCACCCCTATCGAGGGTCTCCTTCACAATCTCAGTAACCTCAAGAAGAGCGGTCTCGGTGCTCAGGTTAGATCTAAATCCAGACTGTGACTGATGTAAGAGGGAGTTGCCCTCTACAAAGTTGGTAAGGGTGGTATGAACACACTTTTCAGTGATCTTGGCCAGGGCAGGAAGCAGCGAGATTGGCCTATAATTAGAATGCAGTTTATGAACTTATGATTGCCGGAGCACTCAAATCTAGTCATGTGTCTCAATTCTTTCCTTGGGCAACCAAATATCCACGTGCTGAGAAGGTGTACCCCTTGATCCTGGGAATTCAGTCATTGATATCACATCACCCTCCCTCTCTGGGATAGTGTTACCCTCCAGTAGCACTGCTGCTTTGGGGCCTAAGGGACTCCTACATTGGCCAACGCCATTGTTGCTGCTCTATCTCATTTGAAGCGACTGACATTTGTAGGAATCTATGTTGGGTGTTGACTCTATGGTAGGAGACTGATGGCGGGTCCTATAGGTGACTGGATAGTAGGAGACTGATGGCGAGTGGAGGGTTCACTGGCACGTGAAGCGGTAATACCTACGGCAGAATTCATGAAGTGTGGGGCTGTGGAAAGGGAGCTGTGTCCAAGGGAGGGGCAAGCTGTCAGCTTCCTGCTTGACATGGCATAGAAGACACAGGAAGAATAATGCATCTGCAAGATGAGCAAGACAGGTTTGTACGGGAAAAAGAGGAAGGCTCCTGACCAATAAGAAATAAGCAAATGAGAGTGACAAGGAAGTCAACCAATGGTAAACAATGGGCTGCCTCTCAGCCCACAGTTAGAAAACAAAATGTCCAGAAGAGACAGTGCATGCGCTATCTAGGCGAAACCTAATGAAGACCTTGGCTGGGAAAGAACCACCATGTTCAGGCAAGAGGTCTGGGATTGATAAAAGACATTCTGAAAGGTTCATAGTGGTGTGGGACATAAAGGGGGATCAGTGACTTCAATAGGACCAGGAAGGAAGCAAACATGGATGCACCGAGGATTTGCATATGGGTTACCTTGAAGAGGACAATACCCTAAGACACTGCTTCTAAGCATCCGTCATTCGTCAGAGAGGGTAAGGCGCACTTATGAATATTGAGTGCCAAAAGGATCTGGCAAGATGGAAGCAGACGGTGGAAGAAGGGTGAAGAGGACGAGACAATCCTAATGGGGTCAAAACAACACTGTGCGGAAGTGATTTTAGAGGAAGTAAAGAAGCCCAAGAGAATGAAAGTGCTAGTGACTTTATAGGACCTATTAAGGTGAAGAAATAGAACAGGGTAGATCTGTGCCCTGGTGCAGTGCGGGTTTACCAGGACTCCAACAGGACTTAGAGAGAAAAGGAGGCCTGGTCCAGGACTAGTAGACCCAGAAACATTGAAAGGGTAAGTGTGGAAGTACGTCCTCTTCAAGAAGCTGTCTCACACATGAAGAGTAGATTAAATGTCGTTTATTCAGGTACAGGATTACATGGAGACCCCATCCAGCAGCAAGCTGAAGACAACTGAACATTAGTTTAAACATCACTAGGCAACCCGCATTCTAGGCAATAAGCATTCTAGAACCCAAGGGCTAGCAGAGATGCTATCAGAGATGCTAAGAACACCACATCACCTCCCCTTCACAAATCAACAACCTTGAAAAGGAACATTTATAATTAACACAAATATAAATAAAAAATACTTTGAAAATGGAAGTGCATAAAAACCGTCATGTAACACAATCTTGTAACCGTAGGGGAACTCGCCTCACACAAAGTGGTCTGGATCCCCTTTCTTCAGCACCAGACTCCGGACCACCTCACGTGTGGGAGACACACCAGTTCCATCGATGGATAGTACACGAAACACCTTCTCAAGATGTCTGAAAAGGCAGCTGCATTCCAGCGCCACGTTCTAGCAACAATCCGGTATAGCAATGTTGCCTCTGAGCATGCGCAGTCAGAAAACACCTTCCCAAGATGCCTGCCACTGAAACGTCGTGAAATGGCAGCTGCGTTCCAGCGCCGTGGTCCAGCAACAATTAGATAGAGCAACGTTGACTCTGAGCATGCGCAGTCGGAATGAATGCGTTGGCAAGCTCTTCCATAAAGTTATTTATGTAAATTTAATCAGAAATACCTCCCCCGGAAGTTTGCGGCCAAAGGACAGGATCAAGTGCTTGGGACACAGTAAATGGAAAGATCCTACCGTCTGCCCCAGCGTCAGCGTCCTGTTGCGCGCCGTGTGCTCATGTCATGTTTCTTCTGCAGACAGGAACGATAAAGGAGCACAACATCCGCCGTTGAATGATGCCGATCGATCCTGTCGACACAGTAAATCGTAAGTGGAGAGTATTCTTTTCTGGAAATAATTGGCTGTTGGGGTCTCACACGCCTTGACACACGTAGGTAAATTGTCGCCAAAATGTGGAAGTACGTCCTCTTCAAGAAGCTGTCTCACACATGAAGCGTAGATTAAATGTCGTTTATTCAGGTACAGGATTACATGGAGACCCCATCCAGCAGCAAGCTGAAGACAACTGAACATTAGTTTAAACATCACTAGGCAACCCGCATTCTAGGCAATAAGCATTCTAGAACCCAGGGGCTAGCAGAAATGCTATCAGAGATGCAAAGAACACCACATCACCTCCCCCTTCACAAATCAACAGCCTTGAAAAGTAACATTTATAATTAAAACAAATATAAAAAAAAAAATACTTTGAAAATGGAAGTGCATAAAAACCGTCATGTAACACAATCTTGTAACCGTAGGGGAACTCTCCTCACACGAAGTGGTGTGGATCCCCTTTCTTCAGCACCAGACTCCGGGACCACCTCACATGTGGGAGACACACCAGTTCCATCGATGGATAGTACAGGATGAAACTTTGCAACCCTGCTTAGGTTTGAAATCTTGTGATCACTTGTCTTTATGGCATTCTTAAACACTTTAATAACCTGAAAAGGCTTACTAAACTTGGAAATGCCTCCTGTTTTCCTTGGAGACTTAATTGTGACCCAATCTTCAACACCAACAACAGTACTCTTCACAGCCTTCCTTTCATCATACCGAACCTTCCGTTCATCCATTAAACTTTTCTCCTTTTCTCTCCAACTATCCGTGCTCCCCACATTGTCGCACACTAAGGACCTCTTGTCACACAGCCACAAAGAAACAGTTTCAGTACTCGCAATTCTACCTTTAAACAAACGAAAGGGAGCCACACCAGTAGATGAATGGGGAGTGAATCTATACTCCCTGACCTTCTTTCTTAATGCCAACTCCCAATTTTCACCACAGGATCTTGCCTGTTGCATAGACTCCTTCAAGACCTTGATAAACCTCTCTACAACACCATTACATTGGAGATGGTACAAAGAAGCCCTCTTGTGCTTAATTCCTATCAAAGAAAGATAATCTTGCATCATTTTCTAAGTAAATTGCACGCCATTGTCTGACAAGAGAGTTGCGGGAAGTCTTCACTCTCAAAAATCTCATCCAAAAATTAAATCACTACAACAGCCTCCACCGTTATCACAGGCCACCGAGAAAACAAATCCATGCAGACAATGACATACCTATCCTGAGAACTGAACCTCACAGGCCCCAAAATATCTATCGAGATGTCAGACCATGGACTAACTGCTTGCTCCCTAACAATCATGGGTTGAGCTCTGCATTTAAGTAATTTGTAACAATTTGCACATTCAACACAGTCACAAACAATTCTTTCCACAAAAACATCCATGGCAGGCCACCAGTAAGCTTCCCTAATCCTTTCCTTGGTTTTAGCAATGCCCATATGTGATGCATGAGCATTACTGACCAGCTTCTTTCTCAAAGTAAAAGGAGGAACAAGCTTACTCCCACGCAAAAGAAGTTCATCCGCTACAGCCAAATCTTCTTTTACATTTTGAAAATCTTTGAGAACCTCACTACAATCCTTCTTCTCACACCAACCACCTTTCACCATGGTAATGACCGTTTGCAAAACATCATCACCCACAAGACATTGCTTTCATTCACTTTCAGATATTATCCCCTCACTGATCAAACAAACATTGACTTCTTCTTCAATGTACTCTCCTCCAAACAATTCCACATCATTGACTTCGTCATTATTAACAGAACCAAGTCTTGAAAGACAATCAGCGATAACATTATTTGCACCGGGTAAGTACGACACCTCAAACTCAAATTCTAGAATGCCACTACCGGTTGACAACCTTTACAACGCAACTTTTACAACGCACTACCATTACAACGCAAGTTTTACAACGCAAGTTCATTTACATCGCAGAATTTTACAACGCATGCATTTACAACGCAAGTTCCATTACCACGCATACTTTTACAACGCTAAAGTACCTTCAAAATTTAAGTATTTATTATCTGTATTATTTCATTTTTTATATAATGTAACAATAATATATATTTTTTTTGTGATGAATAATAAAAAAATTGATAAAAAAGAAGAAATAAAGTGATTTTGTTATATTAATATTTAACTAATTTAATAAGTATTTAGTAGTACAGTAGTAAAAAAATACTTGAGTATTAATTATTTGATCAAAATGCAAGTATTTATTATATTTAATAATTTGGTAATAAATTAATTATTAAAAAATACTAGAGTATTAATTATTTGATCAAAATGCAAGTATTTATTATATTTAATAATTTGATAATAAATTAATTATTAAAATAAATAAATAATACATTTTGGAATGATAAAAAATAAAAGTATTTAAAAATTAAAAAATAATGTGATTTAGTCTTATTAATATTTCTCAAAATTATCTTAAAAAATTACTCTAGAATAAAAAAAATAAAATGATTATTAATTATTGGTAGAGGTTTAAAAAAAGAAAATGATACTCAAGTATTATTTTTATTTAATATTAAGTGTATATATTATTTAAGGAAAAAAATTAAAAAATAAATATTTATATTACTGTATTGATATAGTTGTATTAATGGGAAAAAATAAATTGTGTACATTTTTAAACATATTAATAAAGGGTGAAAACAGTTACATAAAATTAAAATATATGAATAAAATAATTTAAAAGAATACAAAGTTAAGTGAAAATATTATTGAAAAAAATAATATCATTAAACATGTTAAGTGTGTGAATAATAAATGTATATTTATTAATATATTTCATGAACATAAAAAATAGTGTTAAGTTATAGAAAAATAAAATTAGTTGTTAATTATAATTTTAAAATATTGAAATTATCATGATGTAAAGGTAAGAAAAACTTTAACATTATTTCTAAAATATATAATTACTAATTACATAAAAAATAAAATTGTATTAAAAAAATAGATTGTAATTTAATATTATTCCCACACTTTTGTATTGAAGTCAATGTGAAAAATTGTCCTTTATTTATTTCTATAGCTGAAGTAGTATCAAGCCGCGGAACTGGAAAGGAAGCAGTGAAAAAGGAAGAAAGGGGAAGTTTGGACAGAGAAACCAAATATTGTCGAGGTAAGGATGATTTAAGGTTATTTAAGAACATATAACATACAAGTTACATGTAAAGGATAAATATAAAGATTATAAGAACAAATGTACATATGGTTTAAAAATAATTTTTTTATTAAACAAAATTGTCGAAAAAATGCTTTTACATATTTGAATATTATCATATTTTTTAAATTTTTATTAAACGTAACATATTATTTTTTTATAAAATTAAACATATATTTATCAAAAATATATAAATAAATAGTCCGTTTTTCTTCTTTGCAGCTATGACGTCAAGACGTAAACGTGAACGTAAGCGGCTGTGAGACCGGCCTCACGGCGTAGGCCCTCCCGATCATCCAGCCAACCTGCAACCACCCCAAGACACGGCATCTCTGACTCCGGCCGCCCCAGCCACACAGACCCGAGGGCCGGCCAGAGCCCCCGACAGACTCGACACCCTACCACGCATGTCCGACCAAGGGAGCGGGAACCCACCGAGCCAGACCAAGAGGCGCCAGCCCAGTCACACCTCGGATCGCCTTCCCCCGGGAGGACTCGATCGGCCACCCGGCCCCTGGGGCGCAGGCGCCTCGCCTGCCGAGCGTCTGGGGTCCCTCCCAGACCCACCTGAAAAGACCAAAGGAACGAGCGGCAGGAAATCCCGCCGAACCCCCTCAGTCACCAAAGGCCCCCCTCTGCGAGGACTCCGGACTTCAAAGGGCAGGGGGAGTATAATAAGGGGTGCCGGAGGGACGAATGGCAGAGAAGACCTGGAACCATCGGAGCCCTGCTGACGCTGTCGCGGCTCCCGAACACCGAACCACCTGGGCCTGCTGAGTGACTTGCGGCCTTCAGCCATTGAACCATCTGAGCCCTGCTGACGCGGTCGCGGCTCCCGAACCCCGAACCACCTGTGCCTGCTGAGTGACTCGCGGCCCCCGACACTTGAACCACCTGAGCCCTGCTGACGAGGTCGCGGCTCCCGAACTCCGACTACCTGTGCCTGCTGAGTGACTCGCGGCTCTCCCCTCGAGGAAGAATTGGCAAGAGATCGCCAAGAGAAACAACACCCTCCAGCTCGAGGATTGTGAGCTATCCGCAGGGTACTTTGCAGAGACACTACATTCAAAGACTGTCCCGCTACCCCCATTCCCCTACCACCGATTTGTAGTCTCTTGTGCCGCTGATGTACTACTTACAACTTGGATCATAAAGATCCCTTGAAACCTTCGATAAAAGAACCTATCGTCCTACGAAGAAATACGTGTGGTGTCCCTCTGTTCGTAGTGTAAGCTCAGGGTGTGCGCGCCTTGTTCGGCCTACTTGGGAGAGGTGGGTCAAAGGGGTGGGCAAGACGTGTATCGAACCCCTCTCCGGCGAACGCCTTTCCAACATTTGGTGGCAGACGACGGGATCCGAGCCGACACCGAAAGAGAGCGTGCAGTGAACGACTGACGCACTACCAAACAGAGATGGAAGGAGAAACCTCCCTGGGTGCCGCAGGTACCGAAATGAGCTCGACGTTCCGAGAGGAGCAATTGGACTATTATACGCATAGAGAATTAAAACAATTTTGCAAAGACCTTGGAATCGCTACCACCGGATTAAGCACAAAGGAAGACTTCCAGAAAGTATTGAAGACCTGGGTCGAGACAGGGGCGTCCCCGACCCAAACAGAAGGAGATTCCGCCCATGAACCACGAAGCATCCCGGTGAGAAACAGCGGGCCAGAGGGGAACCTGTCCCCCGAGGAACTAGCAGACCGAGAGAGAGGCCGCAACCACGAACTTGAACTGGCCAAGCTGAAAATCGAGGGAGAAATAAAACTGGCCGAGAAAAAGTTAGCCGTCGAGCAGTTACGGCTACAAGGGGAACTCGAGGAAAAGAGACGCCAAAGAGAGCACGAAGAAAAGAAACTCCAGCTGGAACATGAACGCAGCCTAAAAGATATCGAGTTGAGGGCTAAAAGTGAAGAGTCACGACCCTCCGGGAATCTACCATCCGCTCCCACCGTGGAAGCCAAAGTCCACATCCCCAAGGATGTGGTAAAGGAGTATTACAAAAACGACGATATCCAGCAGTGGTTTAAGGCCTACGAAGTCGCCATGACCTCTCACCGAGTCCCGCAGAAGGATTGGGGGGCTGGGCTATGGGGCCGGTTCTTAAGCGAAGGAAGAGATACCCTGCTGGATCTGCCCTCCACGGTCATGAACTCCTACAGCCACATGAAAGAAGCCCTCGTGGGCCGATATGGACTCACCCCCGAAATGTACCGGCAACGGTTACGAGATTGCAAAAAGATACCGGGCACCACATGGGTAGAATACGTGAACTTTTACAGCCGGGCCTTGGACGGGTGGGTCAAGGGCAGCAAGGTCTTCACCTTTGAAGAGCTGTTCGATCTGATCGCCTGGGAACATTTAGCGGCCAATTGCTTTGTAGAACTGCGCCAACATCTCCTGGACAGTAAACTCACCGACCCTCGAAAGCTGGCCGCCGAGGCTGACCGTTGGGTGAACACCCGGGCCACCCGAGGCCCCGTGGGAGACTACGGTCGCCACAGTCAAGGACCCCCCCGCCAGAGGGGCGGAGGAAACCACGGCCGACCAAGAGACTTCCAAGGGGGGCCCCCGCACAGCCCTCCCAGCAGCCCACCGGCGGCAGGTCCAGCCCCGTCCCCAGCCAGCACCGGAGCCCCGGGACGGCTAGGGCCACGAACCAGGACCACCTGCTTCCGCTGCCAACAGCCCGGACACTACGCCAATGACCCCCAGTGTCCCCTGTATCAACGACCCGCAACGACCAACCCTCCGGCCTGGCAGATGGCCTCCGTGGCCCTAGGGGAAGAGATAGAGGACTCCGAAGAGTGGGAACCAGCTGCCATGGCCCTGGTCTCCCTTGGGGATCGAGAAATGGTCCCCGGAACACCCTTGCCCGCCAACACGAAGAAGTACCGACAGCAGGTGACCATCAACGGCCACCGAGTCGAGGGCCTCCGCGATACCGGGGCAAGTGTCACCGCGGTCCACCGCAACCTAATCTCTGAAGACCAGATCCTACCCGATGCCCTCTGTCCGGTCATATCTTCCGACAATTCCGAGAGCCTCTGCCAGATGGCTCTGGTGCCTTTCGAGTGGGGAGGAGTCTCCGGAGAATTGAAGGTAGCCGTCCGAACATCACAGCCCGTAGACTGCCTCCTGGGCAACGTCCTTGAGAGTTCCCCGTGGGGGCAAGTAGAACGAAGAGCCCATCTCGAGATGATGGGCCTACCCGAATGGGTCTGCGCCACCACGCGCTCCATGACCGCGCGACTGCCTCTCTCCGAGGGCGGTGAGGCCCTCCCACTGAACACTGTCCCCGAGAAACGGGACACCCTACCAGAAACGGACAACCCTCCTCCGGAAGGAGAAGAAGACACTAACCCGGGAGAGGGGTCGGAACCTCCCGCCCCTGAGGCACTGACTGAGCTCGGAGAACTGCCCGAGATGGCCCAGTGGCGCTGTGAGGGAGGTCCCTCCCGTGAAGAGTTCTGCCAGGAACAGGCCACCTGCCCTTCCCTCGTGGGACTTCGACAACAAGCCGAAGCCCAGACAGCCGGTGACCGGTCCGGAACCCACTGGGTCTATTGGGACAATGGCCTCCTATACAGCGAACAAAAGTCAGCCGAGCTAGGCGCAGCCCGAGTACTGGTAGTACCCCTGTGCTTCCGAAGCCTCCTCCTGGGCCTGGCCCACGATGTACCCTTGGCAGGACACTTAGGCCAAGACAAAACATATCAGCGATTAGTTACCCACTTCTATTGGCCCAAGATGCGAGCAAATGTAGAAGTCCACTGTAAATCCTGCCTCACGTGCCAGGGCAGTGGGAAAAGTGGCGGAAAGCGCAAGGCTCCATTACAACCCTTTCCCGTTGTGAGTACCCCGTTTGAGCGGGTTGGCATCGACATCGTGGGACCCCTGGATCCGAAGACCGCCCAGGGCCACAGATTTATCCTCGTCCTGGTGGACCATGCCACCTGCTACCCCGAGGCCATTCCCCTCCGCACCGTGACAGCTCCAGTGGTGGGCTGGGCTCTCATGGGGATCTTCTCCCGTGTCGGATTCCCTCGCGAGGTTGTGAGTGATCGCGGCACTAACTTCATATCCCGCTACATGAAGTCCCTGTGGCAGCAGTGCGGAGTAACATATAAGTTCACGACCCCCTACCACCCCCAGGGCAACGGCCTGATGGAACGCTTCAACCGAACCCTGAAGGGGATGATCCTGGGCCTCGAGGAGCCCCTGCGCCGAAGATGGGACGTCCTCCTCCCTTGCCTCCTGTTCGCGTACCGGGAAGTTCCCCAAAAGTCCCTGGGGTTCAGCCCATTCGAACTGCTATACGGACACCCCGTCCGGGGGCCCCTGAGCCTGGTCAAAGAGGGCTGGGAGACAAGCCCCCGGGGGACCCCCCCTGATGTGTTCCGCTACATCCTGGCGCTCCGCAACCAGACCCGGAAGTTCAGAGAACTCGCAGAAGCTAACCTCGAGGCCAGTCAAGAAGAAATGAAGCGCTGGAATGACCAGAACGCAACTCTGGTCGAGTTCCAGCCGGGCCAGCAGGTTTGGGTCATGGCCCCGGTGAAACCCTGCGCCCTACAAGACAAATGGACTGGCCCCTTCAAGGTGATCGAGCGGAAGAGTCAGGTCACGTACCTGATCGATGTGCAGTCCCCGTGGAACCCCCTCCGGGTTCTCCACGTGAACCGTCTCAAGCCCCACTTTGTGAGAACGGAGTTGAGTTTGCTCCTGGCCACCGACGATGGGGCGGAAGAAGACACTGAACCCCTGCCCGACCCCCTGTGCGCTAAAGAATTAGATGGTTCCGTGGCGGGAGTGAAACTGTCGACCACCCTCACTCCCCAACAGTCCGACGACTGTCGCCAGCTGCTCAGACAATTCGCAGACCTCTTCTCCCTCATCCCAAGGGTCACCGACTGGTGTGTCCACGACGTGGACACCGGCGACAGCCCACCTGTGAGACACCGAGCCTACCGGGTGCCTGACCGGGTCCGCACCTGCATCAAGACCGAAGTACAGAAGATGTTGACCCTTGGAGTGATCGAACCCTCCGATAGCCCCTGGGCCAGCCCGGTAGTCCTGGTCCCGAAAGCGACCGCCCCTGGGGTCGCCCCCGAGCTAAGATTCTGTGTGGACTACCGGGGGCTCAATGCGGTCACCCGAGCGGACGCTCATCCTATCCCCCGCGCCGACGAGCTCATCGACCGCCTTGGGGCCGCTCGTTTCCTCAGCACCTTCGACCTGACCTGCGGTTACTGGCAGATTGCGCTCACGGAGGGAGCAAAGGAACGCTCCGCCTTCTCCACCCCCGATGGACACTACCGCTTCAGGGTCATGCCGTTCGGGATGAAAAATGCCCCGGCCACCTTCCAGCGGTTGGTAAACAAGGTCCTGGCCGGACTCGAGGAGTTCAGCGCAGCGTACCTTGACGACATAGCCGTATTCAGCTCTCAATGGCACGAGCATCTCCAGCACCTCCGGCAAGTACTGCTGGCCCTGCGCCAAGCCGGCCTAACCGTGAAGGCCAGCAAATGTCAGCTCGGGCAAGGCTCCGTGGTCTATCTGGGGCATCAGGTGGGCAGCGGGCAGGTCGCCCCCCTCCAACCAAAGATCGACGCCATCCAGTCCAGGGAGCCCCCCACCACTCAGACGGAAGTCCGGGCCTTCCTGGGCCTCACAGGATACTACCGGAGGTTCATTAAAAACTATGGTAGCCTCGCAGGGCCCCTCACGGAGTTGACCTCCAAAAAGCTCCCGAAGAAGGTGCAGTGGACCCCCCCGTGCCAGCAAGCGTTCGACGCCCTGAAAACCGCCATGTGCACCGCCCCAGTACTCAAGGCCCCCGACTACTCCCAAGAGTTTGTGGTCCAGACCGACGCATCCGAACACGGCATCGGGGCCGTCCTCTCGCAGTTCAACGACAAGGGCATAGATCAGCCTATAGCCTTCATCAGCCGAAGGCTGCTGCCTCGAGAACAGCGTTGGAGTACCATAGAACGAGAGACCTTCGCCGTAGTCTGGGCCCTCAAGAAACTACGGCCCTACTTGTTCGGAACCCACTTCCGAGTGCAGACGGACCACCGGCCCTTGCGGTGGCTGATGCAGATGAGGGGAGAAAACCCCAAGCTATTACGATGGTCAATCTCTCTCCAAGGGATGGACTTCACTGTCAAGCATCGCCCCGGGACGGATCATGCCAACGCCGATGGCCTGTCCCGGTTCTTCCACTTCGGCGAGGAGAACCCCCCAGTGGATGGGTAGTTCTCCACGCCTTTCAGCTGGGGGGGACGCGTGTGAGACCGGCCTTACGGCGTAGGCCCTCCCGATCATCCAGCCAACCTGCAACCACCCCAAGACACGGCATCTCCGACTCCGGCCGCCCCAGCCACACAGACCCGAGGGCCGGCCAGAGCCCCCGACAGACCCGACACCCTACCACGCATGTCCGACCAAGGGAGCGGGAACCCACCGAGCCAGACCAAGAGGCGCCAGCCCAGTCACACCTCGGATCACCTTCCCCCGGGAGGACTCGATCGGCCACCCGGCCCCTGGGGCGCAGGCGCCTCGCCTGCCGAGCGTCTGGGGTCCCTCCCAGACCCACCTGAAAAGACCAAAGGAACGAGCGGCAGGAAATCCCGCCGAACCCCCTCAGTCACCAAAGGCCCCCTCTGCGAGGACTCCGGACTTCAAAGGGCAGGGGGAGTATAATAAGGGGTGCCGGAGGGACGAATGGCAGAGAAGACCTGGAACCATCGGAGCCCTGCTGACGCTGTCGCGGCTCCCGAACACCGAACCACCTGGGCCTGCTGAGTGACTCGCGGCCTTCAGCCATTGAACCATCTGAGCCCTGCTGACGCGGTCGCGGCTCCCGAACCCCGAACCACCTGTGCCTGCTGAGTGACTCGCGGCCCCCGACCCTTGAACCACCTGAGCCCTGCTGACGAGGTCGCGGCTCCCGAACTCCGACTACCTGTGCCTGCTGAGTGACTCGCGGCTCTCCCCTCGAGGAAGAATTGGCAAGAGATCGCCAAGAGAAACAACACCCTCCAGCTCGAGGATTGTGAGCTATCCGCAGGGTACTTTGCAGAGACACTACATTCAAAGACTGTCCTGCTACCCCCATTCCCCTACCACCGATTTGTAGTCTCTTGTGCCGCTGATGTACTACTTACAACTTGGATCATAAAGATCCCTTGAAACCTTCGATAAAAGAACCTATCGTCCTACGAAGAAATACGTGTGGTGTCCCTCTGTTCGTAGTGTAAGCTCAGGGTGTGCGCGCCTGGTTCAGCCTACTTGGGAGAGGTGGGTCAAAGGGGTGGGCAAGACGTGTATCGAACCCCTCTCCGGCGAACGTCTTTCCAACAGCGGCCATTTTGAAGAGCATCGATGGAGGAAGCAGCTGGAAGCTGATCTACGCCCAGGTAGGAAACTATTTTAACTTTATTTATATTTGTAATTTAAAAAAAGGATACATATATTGTAAAGAAAGAATAAGGAGAGGTTGCGGTTTAACAATTAGGTGGAAAAATTGTAAAAATGCATGTTCCCAATCGTGTTAATAGCGTATGCCTATGTTGGGTCGCTGAAAGTTACATTGTAAAGTTATTTATTTATATTATTTAGTGAAAAACCAGAAACTGTTTGTAAATATATGTTGTAATCAAAATGAAGGAATTAAAAAAGTCCTTTTAAATAAAGATCGTAAAAAAAAAAAAAAATGGTTTGGTAGGGGTAAAAAAAATTTCCTTTATTTACAATGGAAAAAGGTTTATTGATTTATTGAGGTTGTGGTTTTATATTGGGTAATTTTCAGAGGTAGTGAGATTATTATTTTGTAGGTAGTAGTAATTGTAATATAGGAATGGTTTTTCACAGTTAGAAAAATTAAGAAAACTGTACTACTACATTGAGAAAAATCCTAATTTTAAGACTTTCGGTATTCACAGAAGGCATTTAGGAGTCCTAAAGTTAGGAGTCCTAACTATACTACTACTAAACTGAGAAAAATCTTAATTTTAAGACTTTCGGTATTCACAGAAGGCATTTAGGAGTCCTAAACTTAGGAGTCCTAACTTCTGTGAATACCGAAATGAGTAAGTGCCTTCTGTGAATACCAAAATGAGTAAGTGCCTTCTGTGAATACCAAAAGTAGTAAGTTTAGGATTTTGTCTCAGTTTAGTTCTGTGAATGGGCCCAAGATTATTTTAAAATTAAGTCACACACAAAATAAGGCAGGCTGCTGCAAAATGTGCAAAGAGGTTTAGTGCTTAAGATAAAACGCGTTAAATATACCTGTATTTCAGTAATACATAATCAAACTGTAAGTAGTGCAAACCTCTTTTTATACGTTTTCATTAGAAGAACACTCCCCTGAACACCGGTCCATTTCTTTCCAAAAAGAATAAATCTTATTCATTAAGAAGCTTCAAATGTCTCCATCAGTTAAAACCATAGCCTGGCTCTGAAGCAGCGTTTAGATCTGTTGATTAACCAATTGCGCACAATCACATCTCTTTGAGGTAGAAGTGACCCTGGCGAGAACGCTCGTCTCCTGTTTTGCTGTCTGCCTTTCCCTTGGCTTCACAGAATTGGAGACCCTCTCCCTTCAATCAATCAGGTTTGTTATAAAGCGCAACTACTCACCTGGGAGGGTCTCAAGGCGCTGAGAGGTGGGGGTGGATCTGCAGTTCAGTTGAAGAGCCAGGCCTTGAGGTCCTTCCTGAATTGAGGCGTCGATGGTGATTGTCTGAGGTGCAGAGGCAGAGAGCTCCAGGTCTGAGGTCCTTCCTGAATGGAGGCGTCGATGGTGATTGCCTGAGGTGCAGAGGCAGAGAGCTCCAGGCCTTGATGTTCTTCCTGAATGGAGGCGTCGATGGTGATTGCCTGAGGTGCAGAGGCAGAGAGCTCCAGGCCTTGAGGTCCTTCCTGAATTGAGGCGTCGATGGTGATTGTCTGAGGTGCAGAGGTAGAGAGCTCCATGTCTGAGGTCCTTCCTGAATTGAGGCGTCGATGGTGATTGACTGAGGTGCAGAGGCAGGGAGCTCCAGGCCTTGAGGTCCTTCCTGAATTGAGGCAGCAATGGTGATTGCCTGAGGTGCAGAGGCAGGGTGTTGCAGGTCTGAGGTCCTTCCTGAATTGAGGCGTCGATGGTGATTGCCTGAGGTGCAGAGGCAGGGAGCTCCAGGTCTGAGGTCCTTCCTGAATTGAGGCTGCGATGGTGATTGTCTGAGGTGCAGACGCAGAGAGCTCCAGGTTTTTGCAGCGAGGTAGGGGAAGGATCTTCCTCCAACCGTGGTCTTGCACTTCCATGGGACGGTGGCCAGGGCCAGTTGGGCGGAGCAGAGATGTCTGGTGGGAGTGTAGAAGGGGAGGCAGGGGTTGAGGTATGCAGGTCCAGCGTTGTGGAGGGCTTTATAGGCGTGTGTGAGGAGCTTAAAGGTCATTCTCTTGTTGACAGATAGCCAATGAAGGTCTCTCAGGGGCCGGTGGTGTGGCTGGGGCATGAGATGTTCAGGATGAGTCTGGCAGAGGCGCTCTGGATGTTCTGCAGTTTCTTTTGAAGTTTCTGCATGGTGCCGGCGTAGAGTGTGTTGCTGTAGTTGATTCTGATGCTGACATGCACATGGGTGACTGTTTTCCTGGACTCGGTGGGGATTTCTCTCCCCAGGCCAAGCTTATTCCAATAATTAGTGCCGACATTTAGGAACAATCATTATAGAGAAAATGGTCATTCTTCTCAAAAGTATTTTAAAGTAATTCAAATTTGTAATAAATGTATTTTATAATGTGCATTTCCCCTACTTAATTTTAAAACAACCGGCCTGATTCACAAAGGTAAAATGAGACTTAAGTCTAACTTTACGACTTTCCGCATTCACAAAGGGCACTTACTACTCGTAAATGCCCTTTGTGAATACCGAAAATCATAAAGTTCAACTTTTGGTATTCACAAAGGGCATTTACGAGTAGTAAATGCCCTTTGTGAATACAGAATGTTGCAAACGTAGACTTTCATCTTGGTTAACTTATGTGAATCGGGCCCAATATTGATATTTTAGTGAATTTGGCACTGTACGTGCTGGGGCTTCAGAACAGAACTGAAAGTACGTGGTTATAGCGAATGTATGATGTTACAACGCATACATTTACAGCACATGTCTTTACAACGCAGTTTTTTCATCTCAACATCCTTTACAACGCATTATTTTACATCGCATGCCACATCGCATTTTCAGAAATTACCTTTACAACGCATTCCGATACATCGCATTATACCTTTACAACGCATACCATTACAATGAATGCCATTGTATCGCATTTAAGGTAAGTGTTGGATAGTATAGGGGTAATAATTACTATTCCCACTCCAGTGAGTGCAACAGTATGGTAAGTGTTGGATAGTGTAAGGGTACTATGCGTTGTAATGGTATGCATTGTAATGACTTGCGATGTAATGCCTGCGTTGTAGTGACATGTGTTGTAATGGCTGCGTTGTAATGACATGCGATGTAAAGGATTTTGCGATGTAATGACATGCGATGTAAAGGATGTTGCGATGTAATGACTGCGTTGTAAAGGTTGTTTCCCGGTTATAGCATATACGAGACACTATTTCTGTTCCTGCTGGACTGAACTTTTAGCTGGACGTTGCCCATCACCCACACATTCTTTCCGCTGGTTTCCAAAGCATGCTGGAACACCAACTGCTGCAAAGTTATTTCAAAGCAACAACGTGTTTTATGCCAGTTCCTTAGGCCTGGTGACTTCTTGCGTGTGTGTGGTTCAGTCATCTCACATGACAAGTGGCCATGTGGGCCGCCAACCATTATTTTATACTGATTGAGAATAGCGCAAAGTCCTGGCACAGTAAGAACCAGGCAGTAATATTGCCAACTGACTGACATTCGCTTATTCCATCTCAGGAGGGAGGGAGGGAGGGAGGGAAGACGCATTACAAACCAAACTCGAGGCTTGCGAGTCACGCCTCCTGAAATCATATTCTGAGACAAGTCCATGTGCGGCGCTAACAAACATATTACGCAACATCCCGCAGAGCGGAGCAGACCCTTCTGTTACCAGACAAGCAGGAGCCTCTTTCTGAAGAAGAAATTAAAAATATTTCATGAGCTCAATGTCATTTCATAGAAGGGATTTTCGGAGAATTGTTATATAAAAACTTTCCTAAAACTGGCTGTCCTGCTTTAGATTGAAATCAGTAGAAACTGCTTGTTACATGTCAAGCCATGCATTCCCCGTTTTAAAGGTCTCTCTTAGTGGACTATAAAAACGGTTCGATTCTTTAAAACATGTTTGTGGTAATCACATTTGGTTTCACGAATACATTTAAAATGCACAATTCAGCGCTCTCTTTTCCTGTATTGACTCTAAGAATAGCTCCGCCCTATTATTTGAAAAGTTAGCCCCGCCTCCTTTGGTTCACCTGTGAGCTCTCCCGGAGCACCCCTGGATTGGGGACACTAATGTGTAGGAAGAGATGAGAACAATATATGAACTTTGAGCTTTGGCCTGCCCCTGTAATATCCTCAGCTTTTATCCAACTTAAAGCGTGTGCGTGGAATTACAGCCCAGTGCCTGGTGGTAACCCAAGGGGCATCACACTGGGGCATCTTCTGGGCACTCTGAGCACAATGCTGTGTCTCTCTCTCATTGCTAAATCCGGTGCCTGGTGGTAACCCCTGGGGCATCACACTGGGGCATCTTCTGGGCACTCTGAGCACAATGCTGTGTCTCTCTCTCATTGCTAAATCCGGTGCCTGGTGGTAACCCCTGGGGCATCACACTGGGGCATCTTCTGGGCACTCTGAGCACAATGCTGTGTCTCTCTCCCTTTGCTGAAGCCGGTGCCTGGTGGTAACCCCTGGGGCAACACATTGGGGCATCTTCTGGGCACTCTGAGCACAATGCTGTGTCTCCCTCTCATTGCTAAAGCCGGTGCCTGGTGGTAACCCCTGGGGCATCACACTGGGGCATCTTCTGGGCACTCTGAGCCCAATGCTGTGTCTCTGTCCCTTTGCTGAAGCCGGTGCCTGATGGTAACCCCTGGGGCAACACATTGGGGCATCTTCTGGGCACTCTGAGCACAAGCTGTGTCTCTGTTTCATTGCTAATGCCGGTGCCTGGTGGTGACCCCTGGGGCATTACACTGGGGCATCTTCTGGGCACTCTGAGCACAATGCTGTGTCTCTCTCTCATTGCTAAAGCCGGTGCCTGGTGGTAACCCCTGGGGCATCACACTGGGGCATCTTCTGGGCACTCTGAGCACAATGCTGTGTCTCTCTCTCATTGCTAAAGCCGGTGCCTGGTGGTAACCCCTGGGGCATCACACTGGGGCATCTTCTGGGCACTCTGAGCACAATGCTGTGTCTCTCTCTCATTGCTAAAGCCGGTGCCTAGTGGTAACCCCTGGGGCATCACACTGGGGCATCTTCTGGGCACTCTGAGCACAATGCTGTGTCTCTCTCTCATTGCTAAATCCTGTGCCTGGTGGTAACCCCTGGGGCATCACACTGGGGCATCTTCTGGGCACTCTGAGCACAATGCTGTGTCTCTCTCTCATTGCTAAATCCGGTGCCTGGTGGTAACCCCTGGGGCATCACACTGGGGCATCTTCTGGGCACTCTGAGCACAATGCTGTGTCTCTGTCTCTTTGCTGAAGCCGGTGCCTGGTGGTAACCACTGGGGCATCACATGGGGGCATCTTCTGGGCACTCTGAGCACAATGCTGTGTCTCTGTCCCTTTGCTGAAGCCGGTGCCTGGTGGTAACCCCTGGGGCAACACATTGGGGCATCTTCTGGGCACTCTGAGCACAATGCTGTGTCTCTGTCCCTTTGCTGAAGCCGGTGCCTGGTGGTAACCACTGGGGCATCACACTGGGGCATCTTCTGGGCACTCTGAGCACAATGCTGTGTCTCTCTCTCATTGCTAAATCCGGTGCCTGGTGGTAACCCCTGGGGCAACACATTGGGGCATCTTCTGGGCACTCTGAGCACAATGCTGTGTCTCTGTTTCATTGCTAATGCCGGTGCCTGGTGGTGACCCCTGGGGCATTACACTGGGGCATCTTCTGGGCACTCTGAGCACAATGCTGTGTCTCTCTCTCATTGCTAAAGCCGGTGCCTGGTGGTAACCCCTGGGGCATCACACTGGGGCATGGCCTGGACACTCTGAGCACAATGCTGTGTCTCTCTCTCTTTGCTAAAGCCGGTGCCTGGTGGTAACCCCGGGGGCATCACACTGGGGCATCTTCTGGGCACTACGAGCACAATGCTGTGTCTCTCTCTCATTGCTAAAGCCGGTGCCTGGTGGTAACCCCTGGGGCATGACACTGGGCATCTTCTGGGCACCCCTCAGTCTCATTGTTAAAGCCGGTGCCTGGTGGTAACCCCTGGGGCATCACACTGGGGCATCTTCTGGGCACTCTGAGCACAATGCTGTGTCTCTGTCCCTTTGCTGAAGCCGGTGCCTGGTGGTAACCACTGGGGCATCACACTGGGGCATCTTCTGGGCACTCTGAGCACAATGCTGTGTCTCTCTCTCATTGCTAAATCCGGTGCCTGGTGATAACCCCTGGGGCATCACACTGGGGCATCTTCTGGGCACTCTGAGCACAATGCTGTGTCTCTCTCTCATTGCTAAATCCGGTGCCTGGTGGTAACCCCTGGGGCAACACATTGGGGCATCTTCTGGGCACTCTGAGCACAATGCTGTGTCTCTGTTTCATTGCTAATGCCGGTGCCTGGTGGTGACCCCTGGGGCATTACACTGGGGCATCTTCTGGGCACTCTGAGCACAATGCTGTGTCTCTCTCTCATTGCTAAAGCCGGTGCCTGGTGGTAACCCCTGGGGCATCACACTGGGGCATGGCCTGGACACTCTGAGCACAATGCTGTGTCTCTCTCTCTTTGCTAAAGCCGGTGCCTGGTGGTAACCCCTGGGGCATGACACTGGGCATCTTCTGGGCACCCCTCAGTCTCATTGTTAAAGCCGGTGCCTGGTGGTAACCCCTGGGGCATCACACTGGGGCATCTTCTGGGCACTCTGAGCACAATGCTGTGCCTCTGTCTCTTTGCTAAAGCCGGTGCCTTTCGCTTTCCAGGCTGGTTTTGCTCTGTATTTTTATCACTGCTGTTATTGACACCATGGCGGTTCCTGCCTGCTGCTGTCACATATGTTAGCGCACTGACAACCCGGAGCCTGGCTGCTTCCCACAGACCTCGCTGTTATTTTTTGCTAATTTCCTACATATGGTTCTGGTTGAAGTGGCTTTGCTTCTCTTTGTGCCAATCTCTAAATGTGTGTTTTTTCTGATTTCCATCTCTGCCCGCGCTTCTTCAGACGCCCTCAGTGGGTATTTACAGCGCGCTGCCTCCTCCTCGGCGAGTGAGCGCCCAGAGCTCAGGTCACGTGAGAGCCAGAACGCTTGCTCACAGTCCCCCCTCTTGACAAAATGTGCTTTAAAGTTCCTTACATTATACATTCTGTGCCTGGTGGTCCACAGGGGCAGATTGCATGTATGTGTGCATGTATGTGTGTATGTTTCTGGTATTTCTGTACTGCAAACCTAACCTAAGGCAGCGGAGCGCTGTTCATGGTCAAAGGCGAGATTAAAGTCAGAGAATATTAGAAGAGGAAGCTGGGGTGTGGACAGTTCATTCACTGTGATGTTGTGTTCTTTAAAGAGGTGTGTCTTCATCTCTTTACTAAATTGAAGCAGTGATTGGGCGGTCCAGATGGATATAAGGATGTGGTTCCAGATCCAGGGGGCATGGATGGAAGAGGCCTTCTGTCTTTTTTTTCTTCTTTTTGACACTTCTTAGTCTGCAGTCCGATGGTGCCCTGGCTGAGGCTGGGCCGAGAAGCACCAGAGATGGGGAGCTTGTCCGCAAGATAAGTGGACGTGCTGGTCGGGATGGTTCTGTAAATGATGCCGCTGGTTTTTAAGATGGATTCAGGCTGACAAGGGGACCCACCAGAGTGGGAGGGATGTGATCTTATGTCTTCATGTCTGGATGAGACAAGCTGCAGCTTGTGAGATACTCCTATGGGAGGCCATGGAGGACGGCGTCACCACCATCCAGATGTGGGAGTACAAGGGGTTGAACAGCAGCTCTGAAGTCGCTTTCTGTATGAAATGGTTTTTACTTTCTTTGGAACAGAGAGCTGGTCCAGGGCAGCTTTGTCTTGGTGCACTTTGTTCCTTGACTGTGAGGTTGGTGCCCAAGATGAATCAAAGTGACTTGGCATTCATTGGAAGCTGGGGCTTGAAGCCGACAATGCGCATGTCATGGAGCCTGGTTTGGACTGGTTCTTGATTGTTGTTCTTGGCAAATGATAGGAATTGAGCCTTGGTTGGGTTGAGCTTTAGGGACGTGCTGGACATCCAGGTCTGGGTGATGTCAGAGAGTGTCTGAGGTGACTTTCCGGTAGAGTTGTGTGTCACCTGCGTGTTGGTGAATCTTGTTGCTGTTATCTATGAGCAAAGCATCCAGCGGGTCTACATAGAAGATGCAGATGACAAGAGACAGGATGGAGCCCTGGGGGCTCCACAGGTGACAGGGATCCTTTGTGAGCTAGATGTACCGATGCGAACAGACTGGTGTAGTTAGGAAAGGTAGGAGGAGAAGCTGTGAAGGACACTGCTGGTGAATCACATTTGGGACTCCAGGGTGCATATGAGAATGGGATGGATGACTGTGTCGAATGGAGCTGAGAGGTCCAGGGATATCAGGGTACACATTCACCCTCAGCAGATTAGTAATGAATGAAACAGCCTGGGAGCTGCGTGCCTCCGTAGAGGAAGAAAGTGTGAATGTACCATTGCGCATCCTGCGTCTCTTTGAGTCTCCTCAACTCTTTGAATGTCCAGCTATATTACATAGATTTACTTTGCATAACACGTCTGTCATTGCTATGGCCTTGTACCACTGAGAGCTCTCTAGACGGTGCATTTCCCCTTAGAGGGCGGTTCCCACAGCCTGGAGTCTGTTCAGAGGCATGCATTCCTGTATGTTCCCAAGTCTGTGTCTGCTTGGGTCTTCCTGTGTCTCCCCAAGGTGAGACTTTCTGATTCCTGCAATGTCTACCTCCTCCTATCCGTGTCTCTCCATGTCTGTGTCGTCTTGTGTCCAGTGAACTGTTCCCATTGGAGCAGGATCCAGACTGATTTGCATATGGCTGCATCCAAACGGAGGTGGGAAGGTGTGCCAAAGAACGATGGACTGGGCGGCGGCCTCGAGTAATTACCAGTGGCTGAGATGAATTCAAGAATTCACCCATCTTTTTGTATACTTCAGTGTTCCGCCCTGTGATGGGTATGCCCAGACGTGGGTCCCGTGCTCACTGTGCCACCGGGACCAAGCTATACCTCTGCTGATGAGCCTGCCGGTCTTGGGAAGTTTGTGTTCCGGTTCAAGGACGATGTGGCCTGGCAGTTCGGGCTGGACTGACCCCATGAGGAGCAGGGTCAAGACTGATTTGCATATGGCCATGTCTAAACGGAGGTCACATTGTGGGCGACAAATGATGGATCTGGATGTGGCGGAGCGATTGCAGTAGCAGAGATGAGCTCAAGCGTACCATCCATCACCTTGTTTTCGAGGCTCATCATGTTAAAGTGTCTGAAAATATTGTACTTGTGTACCCCTCACTGCTGCCGTGCCCATGCTGTGCCTACACCATTGTTTCCCATCAGAGCCCTCCCTTGCTTTGCAGAGAATGTGAAAATCTGAAATACTGTAACTCTCGGCTTCTTATACCAGGAGGTGCGGTGCTTGTCTTAAACCCTGCTTTACTGTCCCCCCCATCCCTCGATGGAGAACGACTCGATTGCATTCCTACCACCACACATCTGATGAATACATGAGTCGATCTTGCTCACGCACCTTTGCCAATGAGTCGATCTCACTCACGCACCTTTGCCAATGAGTCGATCTCGCTCACGCACCTTTGCCAATGAGTCGATCTCGCTCACGCACCTTTGCTAATGAGTCGATCTCACTCACGCACCTTTGCCATCTCACTCACGGACCTTTGCCAATGAGTCGATCTCACTCACGCACCTTTGCCAATGAGTCGATCTCACTCACGCACCTTTGCCAATGAGTTGATCTCGCTCACGCACCTTTGCCATCTCACTCACGCACCTTTGCCAATGAGTCGATCTCACTCACGCACCTTTGCCAATGAGTCGATCTCACTCACACACCTTTGCCAATGAGTCGATCTCGCTCACGCACCTTTGCCAGACTGTGATCTCCTGAGTTATGTGGATGGTTCTTGCCTCAGAAATGATGAGAGAAGAGTAGCTGCTGGTTGTGCTGTTCGCACCATCTTTGAAGTTGTTGGGCTCATGACTTAGCACCAGTGCTCTCCGCGCAAGTAGCGGACATGAGTCCCCCGTGTGCATGCTTGTTTGCTGCCATCAGAAAACTGTAACTGTCTTAGCTGAAATAGGCATTCGGGGTGCCCGCTAGCTCATGACTTTGGGCTGCTTTGGCTGCAGCGAGGACCTCTCACTACATCAGGACCCCGATCAGAAACGGTCCTAGTTAAAGGTCTGTTTGACGCCCCCCACAGGAGCAGTTGTTGTGCGCTGCTGACCCTTATACTCACGACAGGGTTTCCAAAGTTAACGCTTTTTCTGACCGTGGTACTAAAAATGTTGTTTGTCTCCTGGCTCTGATGTCACTTTGTATGTGTTGAAGTTGAGCGGTTCGTTCCCACCCTACAGGACCACCATATTTACGGGATCAGGCCAGAGGAAGCGATTATAACAGGCGGGACAGGCACACGTATTAAAGGCATCCGAATGAATTAGGGGAGACAAACATGGAGGCGTGTCCCCCCAAAGTATTACTCTTGAGTCCAGCATTCTCGAATCATGGCGCTGCCCATGTTAGTCCAGATGGTGTGATCTGTGACAATGGCACCCTTGGATTCCACCGTATCTTCCTTCCACCGCTCAACCGTCCTGCCACAGCTGTGCTATATGTCATACCTGCAATGTTGTTAAAGGCATCAAGACCCCCTGCCCCCACCCTGCTCCACTGGGCCCTTTTACCTAGGATTGAGTAGATTCAGAAGAGCAGGAGTCTTACAGGGCTTCCCCTCCGGGCGCTACAGAAGGCCATGTCCAGCCAGATGTGAGATCCCTCGCTGCCTGAGATGCTCAGCGTTTTCCTGTGGGTTGTCAGTGGCATGTGGGGTTTCCTGTGGGTTTTCGGTGGCATGTGGGTTTTTATGTGGGTTGTCGGTGGCATGTGGGGTTTACTGTGGGTTGCCGGTGGCATGTGGGTTTTCCTGTGGGTTGTCGGTGGCATGAGGGTTTTACTGTGGGTTGTCGGTGGCATGTGGGTTTTCCTGTGGGTTGTCGGTGGCATGAGGGTTTTCCTGTGGGTTGTCGGTGGCATGTGAGTTTTCCTGTGGGTTGTCGGTGGCATGTGGGTTTTCTTGTGGGTTGCCAGTCTCATGTGGGTTTTCCTGTGGGTTTTCGGTGGCATGTGGGGTTTACTGTGGATTGTCGGTGGCATGTGAGTTTTCCTGTGGGTTTTCGGTGGCATGTGGGTTTTCCTGTGGGTTGTCGGTGGCATGTGAGTTTTCCTGTGGGTTGTTGGTGGCATGTGGGTTTTCTTGTGGGTTGCCAGTGTCATGTGGGTTTTCCTGTGGGTTGTCGGTGGCATGTGGGGTTTACTGTGGGTTTTCAGTGGCATGTGGGTTTTTCTGTTGGTTGTCGGTGCATGTGGGTTTTCTTCTGGGTTGCCAGTGGCATTTGGGTTTTCCTGTGGGTTTTCGGTGGCATTGAGCATGGGCAGTGGGACTTCAGAATGCTGAGCATTTCATTGAATATTAAACGCATGCTTCTTCTCTGAGTTTGAAAGAATGCTATGATTTACAAAGGCAGGCGGAACTACGCCTTTTAAAAAGCCCTTCCCAAGATGGTGGTCAGTCCATTGGAAGATTTTGAAGTATCCTAATCCAAGATGTTGTAAAGTTTCTTCCTGTTATGTCAGTTCCTTTTCCAAGCACAGCATATGTTAGGAAGTGCTTGGATGCGGTTGATGTGCTGTGAGGCACTTCGTTCTCTAATATTGTTTACGCTAAGAACCCGTTTGCTATTCATTTTTGCCCTTCTTTTTAGTTGTCACCTAAGGCAGCACATACAGTGTCTTGCAACACACTTAGGTACACTTGCATCAAGCTAATTTGCGAGCGCAATAATTTCAAACCGCAAAAACAGGCCTTTTGCGCTAGCAAATTAGCCCGTTGCAATGCATTAATACAAATCTGCGAAATAGTAAAAAAAATCGCAAAAATAAGGAATCACAATTTTGCGAGGACCAAAGATGCGATTCCTTATTTACAAGTCGCTATTAGAGAGTTGCAAAGCTATGCAAGAAAAGTCGCAAATAGCGATTTTCTTGATAATCGCAGATTTGCAGTCGCAAATTACCGAATTTTACAGGCAGGTGGTAAACAGGTGAAAACAATCACAACAGGTGCAGAACATCAGCAAAGTATTTAAAGCGGCCCAGGAGGCCTCAGAATGTTTCACAAAGGCAGCGCTCCACGTCATGGCGAGGAGGATGAGGCTACGAGCAGCAGCACAGAGAAGAAGGAGGATACAGGAGCGCGTTTTTAGAATGCGCATCACATTGTTGGGGCAGACTAACAAGGACAGGCTAAATGCTGCCATGATCCACGATCTCATAGCTGAATTAGATCCCTACTGCAGCGCCAGACTCGCAGGACACATGCCATTCCCACTCACGCGCAGGTCTTATGTTCCCTGCACCTACTAGCGTCAGGCAGCTTCCAGGGTGTAGTAGCTGTAGCTGGAGGGGTGTCACAAAGTGCCCTGTCATGTTTTTTTAATTCATTCCTTAACGCCATGATGACAAGGATCCACATTAGCTTCCCCTCAACCCCACACCATTTGCTGAAGACAAACCTAGACTTCTATCAGGTAGCCACTTTCCACATGTAATGGGTTGCATCGATGGAACGCATGTAGCCATTTGTCCACCATCAGTGAATGAGTACATCTTTAGGAACCGAAAAGCCTACCATTCACTGCAATTGAAAAAATATCATCACTGACATTTTGGCACAATACCCTGGCAGCACACGTCTCATACATATTCAGACACAGTGGCATACACACTCGTCTCCTTGGGGGTAAATTTGGAGAAGGATATCTGCTTGGTAAACATATGTTACAATTTCTTGGACACTATGGCCAAATGGTAATGCATATCTGTTACTAACCGTTTGCTTACTACCCTGCAGGTGACAGTGCATACTCCATGCATAACTACATCCTGACACCATACCTCAATCCAAGTACCCCAAGTGAGCAGCGTTACAATTCAGCACACATTGCAACACGAAACATCATAGAGCGCACCTCTGGCCAGCTGAAAAGTAGGTTTCGCTGCCCCCACATGACTGGCGGGGCGTTGCAGTACCGACCAGAAACCTGCTGCAGAATTGTGGCCACTTGTGCCATGTTGCCCAACATCGCTACTAGGAGAGGCATACCCCTGGAACTGTCAGACAGCGAGCCTGAGGAGGACAACCAACCAGGGCAGCCACTATGAGCAGTAGCTGCGCAAAGCTTAGCAGATGGGAGAAGGAGACGTGCAGAAATTACACAGCAGTATTTTTGAGGTGAGTAATGATGAGACAAGACACAGCATGGCTGAACTGTACTGACCACGCACTCCCAAACGCCTTCCGGTGGCCTCATTCACGTCCCTCGTGGAGCCTTCTGAAGCAGTGTCACTCCTAGTAGTGCGCCTCCGGGATGTAGTCACTGGCACCAAGAGACTACTGAGGCTGGACGCCTCCTCACTCTCCCCACCCCGCTAATACCTTGCTGCCCCCAGCAGAAGCAGTCTGAAATTGCTCTACTGCATTTGTGACCTGGACGAGGCCCCTTGCCACATCCCCACAGCAATGGCTCATTACGACCTGCATGGCCACAGAAGGATGGGACAGCAGAGCTGTGCTGGTGCTCAGCCGGTTGATGGATCTGCTGTAGCCATCTAGGCGCCCTAAGAATTGGCGATGCCTTTTTCTTTGGGACACCTGGTCCTCCTGCATCACCCTGCGTAGCTCCTGTATGGCTGCATTTGTCTGTCTTTGTCCTTCCACCACTGCTGGAGTGAGCTCTTTCAAGCAGTCTCCCATTTCTGCCATGTTGTTTGACATAGTGCAAAGTTGTGCCTGCATTAATCGCATGTTCTTTGCTTGGAGGCGCTGCCCACCCCAGACATTTGGACTTTCATCCTCTGGTGTTGTCATCTGTGCCCTTGACCTGCGCCTCCGGGTTAGGTTATTACTAGGTTAGGGAATAGCTGCTTAATCTGATACTGCCGGCCATTAATGTTGCGCAACTGCCACATGCGCTAATCCTTTTATTTCAGGTGCGTTATATTTTAAAATTGTATACTGTGCATAATTCCTTGTTGCTCAAGAATTATTTTCTAAATACTTCTCACACTCTTACCTTCTGGTCGCTGTTTTCTTCCCGTTCCACCGCAGCTTGTGCTGTTTGAGTGGAGGGAGTTCAAACACGTCCTGGTACTCCTCACTTCCGGTGGCATGCTTAGCGGTGGCCATCTTGGATATGTGTCGGTCTAGTCTTCCCCTGATTGGTTGTCAACTAACTATAAAAGAGGGGATGGCACCGACGTGCAGCGGAATAGCTGCTTAATCTGATCCTGCCGGCCGTTAAGGTTGCGCGACTGCCACATGCGCTAATCCTTTTATTTCACGTGCGTCGTATTTTAAAATTGTATACTGTGCATAATTCCTTGTTGCTCAATAATAATTTTTTAAATACTGATCACGGTCTTACCTGCTGGTCGCTGTTTTCTCCCCATTCCACCGCAGCTTGTGCTGTTTAAGTGGAGGGAGTTCAAACACGTCCTGCTACTCCTCACTTCCAGTGGCATACTTAGCGGTGGCCATCTTGACTGTGTGTCGCTCTAGTCTTCCCCTGATTGGTTGTTAACTAACTGTAAAAGAGGGGATGGCGCCAACGCATGTAGTGGGCGAGCCAAAGGCACGCCTATGGTAAGCCCGTCTGCGCCCGTCCATGCCCGTCCGTGCCCGAACGGGCCCAGGGGCCAGTACCCCGGTCCAAACAGAGCACTTAGACCATGATACTCCATTAGCCAACTAATGGCTTATCATAATCCACCACTCCCAGATTGTACCCTATTATACCTAGAGGACAGAGGGCAAAAACGTTTATGCTGTGGCTTCTCCTTTAGCACAACCCCGGGCTGTGAATCCACTCATGTGGTCATCAAACACATAATGCCTCCCCGTAACGATGTTGCTCTAGATAATAAGGAATTCTTTTTCCTTTGTACTAACTGCCGCTCCCCTCCCAAGCACAAAGCTGACATTTTCGATCTTCTGGTTAATGAACAACCGGATGCCATATTTCTTACGGAGACAGGGCTGCATGAGAGCTCCGGCCCTGATGTCGCGGCTGCTCTGCCACCCAACTATGCCATAGTTAGGAAAGATAGGAGCTCCATAATAGGTGGGGGCATTGCCATCATTTAAAAAAAAGATTACCAGTGCAAATTGGAAGATTTACCATTTAGGAACTGTGAGGCAGCATTATTTAAGTTGGCCCTGACCCCGAAGTTTACCTTCTCTGGGATACTTGTGTACCGCCATCCCGGCCCGCCCGTTCCTTGGGCCTCCTTATTCCCTGGTCTGATAACCCCTTTGCTTATGAATACTGCTAATTTCTCTATTTTGGGTGATCTTAACTTGCACCTGGAGGATCTGACAAGTAACATCAGTGCTACTCACATTTCTGATTTGGCAGCCATGAACATCGATCTACATGATTCTGGCCCCACACATGTAGCGGGCCACTTATTAGATCCCCTTTTTTCCAGGTTATCTAGCATTCATTGCTCTCCAGCACTTCCTTTTGGTCTGACCACTTTGTTACGGGCTTTCATCTGGAATCCCCAGCTAGCTCTGTGACAACTAATCCTATCTTTAGGAAACCAGCAAGAAACTGGCAAAAATGAGATGTGACAACTTTAAATAAGATTTTGTCCTCTAACATGCCCGTCTCTAAACAAATGTTGGGCACTCTCTTGGGTACCGTACGTTATGTTATGTTATGTTATGTTAGGAGCTTTTATATTGCGCACAGCTGCCCCAGCTAAGGGGCGTCCTGGCGCATGACCGGTAAAAACACAACTAACACTGAACAGAAAGTAGAGATAGAGCCGAAAAAGGGGTATTTAAAACAAGAGCGTTTTTATAGCTTTCCGAAACAGAAAGAGATCATCCAACATACGAATCTCAAGCGGAAGCGAGTTCCAGAGCACCGCTGCTTTTACCCTAAAGGCTCGACCACCAACTCGACTGAGCTTAAATCTTGGAACTACAGCCAGCGCTTGGCCCATTGATCTTAAAGAACGAGTCGGAGTATAACAGGTTAAAAGACTCGAGAGGATCTGGGGGGCTAATCCCCTCATAATCTTAAATGCAAGGCATAAGACTTTAAATTGGATTCTAGATTTGACCGGCAACCAGTGTAGCGATCGAAGAGTGCTGGAGACCGAGCAGGATCTAGGCAAGCCAACTACGGCTCTTGCTGCGGCATTTTGAACTCGCTGAAGGCGGATGATTTCTGCCTGATTTGTCCCAATCAGGAGCGCGGTGGCATAGTCCAGACGAGATATGACTGTTGCCTGAACCACCAGCTGCCTGGTAGGGGGGTCAAAAAACTTCAGGATAGGTCTTAAACCCCGAAGGACCCCGAAGCAACAGGCTGCAGTTTTCTTGGTATGCCCAGCGAAGCTCAAAGAGGAGTCCAACCACACTCCCAGATTTCGCAACTCCGTGACCGGAGTTGGAGACGGCCCAAGTTCCGGAGGCCACCATCTCTCCCCCCAGAGTTCCTTATCCCTCCCTACCACCATAACCTCAGTCTTCTTCGCGTTGAGCTGGAGGGAGTTGGCATTCAACCAGCTTGCCACCGCACTCAGACCATTCTGGAACCGAGGGGCGTCCACATCCGCATCCCCGCTGATAGTAACCGCCAGCGGATTGTGGTCCGCATATGAGACCATATACATGCCCCACTGCTTGGCGACATCAGCCAGCGGTCTCACGTAAAGATTGAATAACGTGGGACTCAGCGAGGAACCCTGCGGCACCCCTAGGTCCAGAAGATGGAATTTGGACTGATATGGAGGTATAGCAACGCAGAAGGACCGGTCGGCAAGAAAGGAACGGAACCACTGAAGGGCTAACCCACCAATGCCAATCTCCTTCAGGCGATGTAAAAGGATACGGTGAGAGACAGTATCAAAGGCGGCGCTCAGATCTAATAATATTAGCGCCGCCGTCTGTCCCCCATCCAGTACCGAACGCAGATGTTCAACCAAGGCAAGGAGGGCTGTCTTCGTGCTGTGCCCAGCTCGGAACCCATTCTGGGTGGCATCCAGAATATTGGCACGGGTGAGATGGTCTACCAGAACCTGGTTGACATGGGCCTCCACCAATTTTGCCGGCCAAGGAAGCAAAGAAATGGGCCGGTAGCTCTCCAGCCTTAACGGATCCAAAGATGGTTTCTTCAGGATAGGAGAGACTACTGCACGCTTCCATTTAGCAGGAACGATACCCGTAGCCAGCGAGATGTTAATCAGAGCGCAAATCGAGGACCGACCCACAAAAGACTGATCCCTAAAAAGGGCAGAACTTGCCGGGTCCAGGGGAGATCCAGATTTAACCTTCTGGGCCAGTTTATCAAAAACCTCAGGGAGGAGCAGAGGAAAAGAATCCAACAAATGAGAGGCGGGAATAGTGACCAACGACTCCGGGGGAGACTCCGTGCAGCGAAAGGCCTGATAAATGCCCTGCACTTTTTCCAAGAAAAAGGATGCCAAAGCCTCGCAGTGAGAAATAGAAGCTATAACCGGAGAAGAAATTCGTTTTGACAGATGATCTTTAAGAGCCTTAAATATGGTTTTAGATGAATTCTTACTGTTGTGGAATTCCAAAGAGTAGAACGCCGCACGGGCTCTGCAGATGGCACGATGATAGATCTTCACAGAGGCCAAATACACCGCTTTCTTAGCCGTGTCATAAGACTTCCGCCATTCCCTCTCAGCCCGCCGGCAATTCCCCTTCAAAGCACGTAAGGCGCTGTCATACCAGGGATTCGACCTTCTAGGGCTCAGTTTACTTGTAGTGATCGGAATCAAAGAGTCAAGCGCCCTGGTCAGCCATTGACAAAACCGGTCATAACCCACTTCAGCGTCATCCAAGGATCCTACCGGATCGATAGCCAAAAGATGGTGCAGGTCCTCTAACCTGAGTTTATTCCAATGCCTTCTAGGGACTGATCTAACCGGAGGAGTGAAGGGGCTAACAGGCAAGGGGGCCCGAATATCCACCAGGAAGTGATCAGTCCATCCTACAGGTCAAATAGAGAAGACTGTGGCTTCAGTTAGATTCGTAAAAAAGGGGTCCAATATATGGCCTCTTATATGGGTAGCTTGTGCTACTTTTTGAACCAACTGAAGTGCTCGAGATCCGCTAGGAAAGTCGAGATCGCCGGGGAACTATGAGTGTCAAAGTGGAGATTAAGATCTCCCAAGATTGAGAAATTGGCACAGCCACAAACCAGGGAACTTACGGCATCCGGGAAGGCGTCTCTAAACGCAGCATCGTTGCCTGGAGGTCGATATACCACCATCCCTGAAATCGAGTATTGAGGGCTGATCCTGATCTTAAAAGAGGCACTTTCGCACCCAGCGATGCTTAAAACATTCCAGCTGCAGGGAAAAGTGGATTTGACAGCAAGGGCAATGCCCCCTCCTCTAGTAGATCGATTAAGCGTGAAGATGGAATATTCAGAGGGAAATGCCAGATTGATAATGGCTGCGTCATCCTCCTGCAACCGTACAAAAGTGGCTTCTAAATACAATTGATACCTGTCTCCCTCTCTCCCTAAAAAGGACTAACAATCATCGTTCTCCAGCGCCCTGGTTCACTGAAAAACTTAAAATAGAGAAAGCCAAATGTAAGGTGCTGGAAAGGTGCTGGAGGAGAAACTATGCATCGGACTCCAAAACTGCTTATAATAAGGATTACCATAATCTTTGCAGATCTGCTCATGCTGAGTATGTATCGGCAACCATTTTGATGCTCTGAACTGCTCCAAAACCCTATTCAGCGTGGTCAAGGAGCTTTCAGGGTCCGAAACTCAATCTAGGCCCCCTTCACTAAATAATCGGCAATGCCAAGATCTGGCTAACTTCTTTCTCCAGAAAGAAGAGAAAATATACTCGGAAATAGTGAGCTTACAGTGTAACAGTCCCCCTTCATTACAAACTGCAAATTCCCCACAGTTATCATCTACACTGCTTTCAGCTGACAATACCCACCTTGATCAGGATAGGGCGCCTTATGTACCTATAAACAAACTGGCTACATGGCCCCTATTAAACATAGACTCTTTTAAATGTCTTCTGGACAGCGTCAAATCTGGATCCCCCAGGGACCCTCTTCCTATTTCTGTGCTCAAGCAGCTTGAGCCGCCATCTTTGCTCGTAATTATGGACCTTATGAATGCCTCCTTACTGGAAGCTATAGTTCCAACAGAGTGAAAGCATGCTATGGTGCTCCCCCTTCTGAAGAACGCCACGCGGATCCCGATTTGCCCTCTAATTATCGGCCTATTTCTTTATTACCGGCCTTTTCCAAGATTTTAGAAAAGCACATCTACGCACAGCTGTCTAATTTTGTAGAGTCACAAAAACTTCTTCACTCATCCCAATCGGGCTTCAGAGCTGGTTTTTCAACTGAAACAACGCTTCTTGGGGCTACGGAAAGGCTGCGTCATCATCTGGATGCTGGAGACACGGTGGCCCTTATATTGCTTGATTTAAGCACAGCATTTAACACGGTGTCTCACACCGTGTTAGTGGAAACCTTTAGATCATTGGGCATCTGTGGCTCAGCCCTCGATTGGCTCATTTCTTTTCTTGCCAATCGGACTTGCCAAGTCTTCTCCTCTACAGCCAGCTCCGATACCCTTCTTTCACCCTATGGGGTACCTCAGGGCTCCATCCTTAGCCCGCTACTATTCAATCTGTATGTCAGACCTTTGGCTGATGTTGCCGAAGATTCTGGGTTGTTCCTGTTCTCTTATGCGGACGATTCCCAGATTATCTTCTCTCTGTCAGTGGAGAGTGTGGTTGAGACTATATGCTTCTGTGTGACTGCCACCTCTCCTTGGTCTCTATAATCCTTTTTCTGGCTGTGTGCTTCTCTGCCACTTCTGAGTTGCTTCCGTCCCTCATGTTGTTTTCCACAGACTCTGTGTTGCTCTCTCTTGCCATGTGCCACTCTGCTCATCACCCACAGTGTCCGTGTTGCTATCTCTTCCTGTGTGCCTCTCAGCCTCTCACACCCAGTCTCTGTGTTGCTCTCTCTCGCCACGTACCTCTCTGCCTCTCAATTACAGTCGCTGCGTTGCACTCCCTTTCCTTGTGCCTCTCTGCCTCTCACACACAGACTCTGTGTTGCTCTCTCTCACCTTGTGCCTCTCTGCCCCTCACCCACAGTCTCTGTGTTGCTCTTTCTAGCAGTGTGCATCTTGGCCTCTCACCCACATGCTCTGTGTTGCTCTCTCTTGCTGTGTGCCTCTCTGCCCCTCACCCACAGTCTCTGTATTTCTCTCTCTCACTATGTTCATCTCTGCCCCTCACCCACAGTCTCCGTATTGCTATCTCTTCATGTGTGCCTCTCTGCCTCTCAACCAAAGTCTCAGTGTTACATTCTCTTCCCTTGTGCCTCTCTGCCTTTCACACACAGTCTCTGTGTTTCTCTCTCTCGCTGTGTGCCTCTCTGCCTCTCACACACAGGCTCTGTGGTGCTCTCTCTTGCCCAGTGCCTCTCTGCTTCTCACTCACAGCCCCCATGTTGCTCTCTCTCACTGGGTACCTCTCGGCATCTCACAGACAGTCTCTGTATTTCTCTCTCCCTCTGTGTACCTGTGTGCCCCTCACTCACAGTCTCTGTGTTTCTCTATCCTGCCGTGTGACTCTGCTCCTCACCCACGGCCTCTGTGTTTCTCTTTCTCGCTGTGTGCCTCTCGGCCTCTCACACACAGGCTCTGTGTTGCTCTCTTTCACTGTGTGCCTCCCTGCCCCTCACCCACAGTCTCTGTATCTCTCTCTCTCACTGTGTTCCTCTCTGCCCCTCACCCACAGTCTCCGTGTTACTCTGCTTTGCCGTGTGCCTCTCTGCCCATCATCCACAGTCTCCGTGTTGATCTTTCTCACCGTGTGCCTCTCTGATGTTCAACCACAGTCTCTGTTATTCTCTTTCTTGCCATGTGCCTCTGTGCCCCTCACCCACAGTCTCCGTGTTGTCCTCTTTCACTGGGTTCCTCTCTGCCCCTCACCTACAGTCTCTGCATTGCTCTCTCTCGCTGTGTGCCTCTCTGCCCCTCGCCCACAGTCTCCATGTTGCTCTCTCTTGCCATGTGCCTCTTTGCCTCTCACCCACATTCTCTACTTTGCTCTCTCTCGCCGTGTGCCTGTCTGCCCCTTGCCCACAGTCCCCGCGTTGGTCTCTCTCGCTGTGTACCTCTCTACCTCTCACCCACAGTCTCAGTGCTGCTCTCTCTTGCTCGCTGTGTGACTCTCTGGCCCTCACCCACAGTCTCCAGGTTGCTCTCTCTCACCATGTGCCTCTCTGCCCTTCATCCACAGTAACCTCATTGCTCTCTCTGTGGTTGCCTCTCTGCTCCCTAACCCACTGCCTCCGTGTTGCTCTTTCTCTCTCGCGGTGCCTCTTGGCCTCTCACACACTGCTCTCTCTCGCCGTATGATTCTGTGTTACTTCCACCTCTCTCTGGTCTTTATGATTCTCTTTCTGGCTGTATGCTTCTCTGCCCCTCCTGAGTTGTTTTCATCCCTTATGTTGCTTTCCAGTCTCTGTGTTGCTCTCTCTCGCCGTGTGCCACTCTGCTTATCACCTACAGTGTCCATGTTGCTATCTCTTCCTGTGTGCCTCTCGGCCTCTCACACACAGTCTGTGTTGCTCTCTCTCACTGTGTGCCTCTCTGCTCCTCACTCAGTGTCCGTGTTGCTCTCTCTTTCTGTGTGCCTCTCGGCCCCTCACACACAGTCTCTGTGTTGCTCTCTCTCACCATGTGCATCTCTGTCTCTCACCCACAGTCTCCGTGTTGCGCTCTCTTGCTGTGTGCCTCTCTGCCTCTCACACACAGTCTCTGTGTTGCTCTCTCTCGTCATGTGCCTCACTGCCTCTCACACACAGGGGCCGATTCACAGAACTAACTTAAGACAAAATCCTAAACTTACTACTTTTGGTATTCACAGAAGTTAGGATTTTGTCTTAAGTTTGTCTTTAGACAAACTTAAGACAGTCTTAAGACAGACTTGAGACAGTCTTAAGACAGACTTAAGACAGACTTAAGACAGACTTAAGACAGACTTAAGACAAATTTAAGACAAAATCCTAACTTAAGTCTGTCTTAAGTCTGTCTTAAGTTTGTCTTAAATCTTTCTTAAGACTGTCTTAAGTCTGTCTTAAGACTGTCTTAAGTCTGTCTTAAGACTGTCTTAAGTCTGTCTTAAGTTTGTCTGAAGACAAACTTAAGACAAAATCCTAACTTCTGTGAATACCAAAAGTAGTAAGTTTAGGATTTTGTCTTAAGTTAGTTCTGTGAATCGGGCCCACAGTCTCTGCATTGCTCTCTCTCTTCGTGTGCCTCTTGGCCTCTCACACACAGTCTCTGTGTTGCTCTCTCTTGCCGTATGCTTCCACGTTGCTGCCCCCACTTCCCGGTCTCTATGATCCTCTTTCTGGCCACTTGCTTCTCTGCCCCTCCTGAGTTGTTTCTGTCCCTCATTTTGTTTTCCCCAGTCTCTGTGTTGCTCGCTCTCACCGTGGCGTCTCCGATCCCCCACCCACAGTCTCCCTGTTGCTCGCTCTCACTGTGTGCCTCTCCGCCCCTCACCCACAGTCTCCGTGTTGCTCTATCTCACCTTGTGCCTCCCTGACCCTCAACCACAATCTCTGTGTTGCTCTCTCTCGCTGTGTGCCTCTCTGTACCTCACCCACAGTCGCCGCATTGCTCTCTCTTGCCGTTTGTCTCTCTGCC
The DNA here is from genome assembly GCF_964204655.1 of Triturus cristatus. Taxonomy (NCBI): domain Eukaryota; kingdom Metazoa; phylum Chordata; class Amphibia; order Caudata; family Salamandridae; genus Triturus; species Triturus cristatus. Next base: position 8,727,943 of record NC_140592.1, read on the forward strand.
CCTCACCCACTGTCTCTGCGTTGCTCTCTCTTGCCGTATGCCTCTCTGCTCCTCACCCACAGTCTCCATGTTGCTCTCTTTTGCCATGTGCCTCTCGCCCACAGTATCCCTGTTGCTCCCTCTTGCCATGTGTCTCTTTGCCCCTCACCCATAGTCTCTGTGTTGCTCTCTCTTGTCGTATGCTTCTCTGCCTCCATCACACAGTTTCCGTGTTGTTCTCTCTCTCGCCGTGTGCCTCTCGGCCTCTCTCACACAGTCTTCATGGTGCTCTCTCTTGTCGAGTGCCTCTCGGTCTCTCACAGACTGTCTCCGTGTTGCTCTGTCTTGCCATGTGCCTCTGTGCTCTCCTGTCTCATTCTTGCTCTCTCGCCGCATTCTTCTGTAATCCCTGTGTTTCTTTGCCTCCCTGTCTGCTTTTCTGCCTTTCCCATGTTGTTTCCGTTCCTTGTGTTGCTTCCACCCCACCCATGTTCTCTGTTTTGCTTCAATGTCTACCCACGTCCACTGTTTTGACTCTGCACACCTCCCCAGTGTATTTTTTTTTCTTAGTTGGGAACTAAAAAAAAAAAAGAAACCCACCTGTTTCATTTTGTAGGTGTGTGCATGTGTGGTGCATGTGCCTACAAAATGATCCATGTGCTATGCAAACAAATGATGGATGGAATGCTGAATTAATCATACATGCATACCCAGTCAAGAGATCTGGGTTAAATCCATCGTTCTTTTGCTCACCATACCACCCCAGTTTATACCCAGCCATATGCAAATCAATCTTGACCCTGTGCCTCATGGGAACAGTTCAGACCGAACTGCCAAGCCAGGTCCTCCCTGGAACGGAAACAAGCATCCTGGGACCGGTGTCTGGGTATTACCCTTCATCAGCCAGACTAGCTTGAATCCAGTGGCACAGTGTGCAAGGGACCCACGTCTGGGCATACCCTGCCAACTTAGGGTGAAAAGTGTGTTATGGTAATGTCATTTTAAGAACTTTTGCTCTGTCCTTACATGATGTAAAATATTCCATGTTCTATTGTTGTTTGGTTCTGTTTGGAACCTCATCTGGCAGTTGGTGCTGGATCGAGGTCTGTGAGGGTTGAAATAACATACCTCTCTACAATAAATCCTATGAAGATTTATTATGGATTGGAAATCTCATTTTTAACACTGGCAACGATGTGAACTAACAAGGATATCAACCCTACACAAAATTATTATACAGAAACGAACCTACGCGTAAGAAGAAATCTCGTCATTCCTGACATCTTTCAATACTCTCCTAAATCCATTGAGGAGACGACGAAGACAACAGGAATCGGAACACCTCGGCAATCGGAGTAGTTATTTGCGGAAGGTACGAAGTGTGCATGTTGCAAGATTAACCTCTGATCCAGCTGTATGTGTGCAGCACGAAGTCTGAAGTGGTTCTGATGACGTATTAACGAACAAACTGTCACTCCTAGTGTATCTTGGGAGTTAACTAGACCGCGCATCTTAACCTGATTGTGTGGTATTGCGTCATGATGTATTGACGCCAGCTGCCATTTTTGATCGTCGCATACATTTTCTTTCAGTTTTCACAGCATTCAGTTCAGTCATCGAAGATCTGTCGGCATATTGACCTGCTTGAGGTAAAATACTTGAATTTTTACCGGATGTGCACACAGTGATGCACACACTATTATACCTGTATAAAAACTACTTGACGTTTAAAATGAATTTGGAGTGCATACAGTGATGCACACACTTTGATTTTCATTCTACATTTTGGTGTGTACATGTTTGATCCAACAGTGATACATACACTTAAAGTACATCGTGGGACAAACTTCTTCTGTTGATGTATGCCTTCTCCTTAATGTAAAGAATCTGACTATTTTTGATGAGGAATATACTTATTCTCTCATGTTCATCTTCATTTCCACAACAATTTTAGGATAACAACAATTTTTATTTTTATCTCCTCTAAATACTGTTCAACGATTTTATAATGGCTACGTCATCTGAGCCCCCCATTTTTTGTCAGAAAAAGGTGAACCTGTATTGCCTTGGAAAAGATGGAAGTTAATTTTTCACTACTACCTTATAGCTATTGGAGGTGAAAAATGTTCTGCATATCGTAAACAAGCCATTCTTTTACATAATTTAGGTACTGAAGGAAGGTGTATTTAGAGCAGAGTCTGTGTTTGCTGACACTGTTAAAAAAAACAAAAAACACCGGTACGATGTCTGAAAGGTCCGCGGGCCGCCAAGAAAGGCTTGCCAGGCCGCTGTACTTTGAGTACCCCTGGTCTAAAGAGTGTGATGAAGCCTTCAATTGTGTGAAGGGGTACATTTCAAAATTACCTACTTTAGGTCATTTTGATGTAAATAAGAATTTTATCCACTGATGCAAGCATTTGTGGATTAGGTGCTATACTTGCTCAGATTGTCAATGGTGAATTGAAGGTTGTTGCTTTTGCTTCACGTGCATTGAGAGGTGCGGAAGAAAGGTACTCCGTTATTGAACGGGAAGCACTAGTGGAATTTTGGACTGTTCTTCATTTTTTTTTTTTTATGGGGAATACCGTTCACTGTGAGATCTGATCACCAACCTCTTTCAAAGATTTTTACCTCCAGAGAGATAGACAATTTTTCTCCTAGAATTGCTCGATGGGTGGATGGATTATCGAATTATAATTTTGTGGTTGAATTTGTTCCTGGTTCCAAAAATTGTATAGCTGACTGTATGTCGAGGTTACCAATTCAATCAGATGTGGATGATGTGAATTCTACAAACATAAATTGGATTTGTGAATCTGCTCTAGAGGATAAAGAGTGGAGCGAAGCTTATGTGAATGATCCTGTTCTCATTGAGTTAATGGGTTTCATTGTGAATGGTTGGCCTGATAAAAAAATGTTGTCTTCTACTTTGAGCAATTATGTTTGTGTGAAAGATGAGTTGAGCATTTTGGATAATAAGATATTGAGGGGAAAATATGTAGTGGCTCCTAATGAGTTAAAATGTAAATTGATCAATTTGGCAGGCACATGAAGGCCATTTAGGTCATAACAAAAGCAAGGCTACGTGAATGGTACTGGTGGCCTTGAATGGATCATGAGGTGGAAAGTGTGGTAAAAGATTGTTGGCAGTGTGCAAACAATGATAAATCTAAGAAAACTTTCTCTGCACCAGTTTCATCAGTTGATATACCTGTTGAGCCTTGGACTAAATTAGGTTTAGACATCGCAGGTCGATTTGAAAAGTTAACTCGTGATGAGCGATATGTAATTTTATTGGTGGACTATACTTTCAAATGGGTTGTGACAAAATGTGCTCCGATGGTTAATACTAGAATTGTAATTGATTTCCTTAAAGATAAGTTCTCCAGAGAAGGAATTCCTAAGACACTTATTATTGATAATGGAGCATAATTTGTGTCCTTGGAAATGGAACAGTTTCTTTCCAGTTTGGCCATTGTCCATTTTAAAACGGCTCTTTATTCACCACAAGCAAATGGGTTGGGTGAGAGCATGAACAAAATTGTCAAAAGCTGAGCTCAACGAGCAATTCAGAACAAAGAATCTTTGAGAGTGTCCTTAAGAGAGACTTGGTGGGCACATAGAGTAACACCCAATAGTGTGACATTTGTGTCACCATTTGCGGTTCTCAGGGGAAGAAAACCTCACTGTAAGTTAAATCCTGTTTGGTTGGGATTAGATGCTTCTCTTCTTGACAAACCTTCTGTCTCTGAGATGAGTCTACGAAGAAAGAATTATCAAAACAAATATAAAATCAATTTTGATAATAAACATTATGTATTAGGCAGACTTTTTGGAGTGTTGGTGATACAGTTCTTGTGAGAAAGCCTGGGATTGTGAAGAAAGGCCATTCTAGATTCATGGGTCCATTTGTAATTTCTGCTGTCAAAAGAAATGTAGTTGTGTTGGATTCTGGAGATATCTGGAATATGTCTCGTTTGGTGAGAGTTTCCAACCAACATTAACGACTTTCCCAACGTGTTGTTGTGAATCATTATAGAGACTCAACCAGCAGAGATTTTGGTAGGTTAAGAACGAGACCAATGCGGCATAAAGATTATGTAATGTCTTCACATTAAATATGTCTTATAGTTATTATATATTTATCTATTTTTCTTGTTGTATGCATGTATGCATGTTTAATTAATTCTGCATTTTTCCTTTAATTGCTCTTTCATGTTATTTTATATTATTTTTAGCTTTGCCTGTTATCCTTGTCATACACATAACCTTCTGTTTATTTTTATTATTGAGGGGAAGATGTGTTATGCTTATGTCATTTTAAGAACTCTTGCTCTGTCCTTACATGATGTAAAATATTCCATGTTCTATTGTTGTTTGGTTCTCTTTGGAACCTCATCTGGCAGTTGGTGCTGGATCGAGGTCTGTGAGGGCTGAAATAACATACCTCTCTACAATAAATCTTATGAAGAATTATTATGGATTGGAAATCTCATTTTTAACAAAGTGCTATGCAAACGAATGATGGACGGAGTGCTGAATGAATGATACATTCACCCCCAGTCAAGAGATCTGGGTTAACTGGTATGCCCAGCCGTGGGTTCTGTGCTTTCCATGCCACTCGAATCAGGCTATCCTGGCTGATAAGGGCTAAGATCCCGAAACCGGTCCTAGGATGCTTGTTTCCAGTCTAGGAAGGACCTGACCTGGCAGTTCGGGCTGGACTGTTCCCATTGGGACGCAGGGTCAAGACTGATTTGCATATGGCTGGGTCCAAACTGGAACGGCATGGTGAGCAAAAAAACAATGGATTTAGGCCCAGATCTCTGTACTGGGGTGAATGTATGACATTGTTCTGCATTCTGTCCATCAATTGTTCTTTTTGCATTACAAAATGCTGCAGGCATTTGCTTCAAAGGTTTTGTTTTTTAAATCAGGGATTTTTTTGTAGCATTGGTTGTGGCAATGCTTGTTTCCTCTAGCAGATTAGATCTTGTTCTTCGGGCACCATTCTTTGACTCCTCTTGTTTTGCTTGGCTCTTTTCTCCTTCCTGATGTTCAGGTGTTTGGTGCATTCAGAATAGGTGTTTTGAAAGGTATGGGGAACTGCATGCATTTGTGGCTTCTGGCAATGTGTGTGGTAATATCACAAAAATCAGCAGTGAATACCGTCCCAAGCCCACAAACAGCCAATAAGCCTTCCCACGCACTGACCTTTCAGACCAACCATCCCGGCTCTGCCAGGAGGCCCGACAGGCCAGCCCGACCCTGGAGAGAAGCAGAGCTACCTTTCGCAAGCAGCCACTTCTAGGCTCACATGTGTCGCCTAGCAACCAGAGAAGAAGATGGGAACCCGGGATGTTCATCCCCTGGAGGCGGCTTTTATGTCACTTGTTTACATGTCCACCTGTTTGTTAATGTTGGGGTGATACAGTGTATGTTCGCACTGAAGATGACGTCTATATCTGTGTGCTAACTGCTGGGCAGCAGGCTGGGGTACTGATCATCACAGACCCCATCTCTGGATTCTACCAAAAAATGAACAAATCATGTGTATCTAGGAACAGAGTCAGACTCAGTTTCATTAAATATAAATGTCACTTCCACAATATCTTCCCTCCTTTACTCAGCATTTACAGTTAACGCAAAAACTACAATTCCCATGAACACTGGAGTTAAAACTACAGCTAGGATTAACCCATTGTGAACAGATGCCCGTGCTTCTAGATCTTGGGCACAACCGCAGTATATCATTGGCAAAAATATCATCTCACTATCCTGTCCCAAATATTTACAAAATATCGTCTCTCGAGGTGTGTATGTTCTATTATTAACTGGAAGGGCAATATTCGGGCATGATATTTCTGTGAGACAATATTTTGGTTACAATGTTCTGAAACCTTTCCAACCAGAACTCCTCTCTCCCATCTTTATTTTATTCTAGTCCACCTGGTCCTGCCCCTCCTTCACCTTTGCCTCTCTCGGGGCCCTTCCTTAACTAGGACCCGATGATTCCCTAGTGAGCCTGCCCGCTTCAGACCAGACCAGACCGTACCTCTGAAGTTCTGTGAAGCGAACCCCCTTAGATATGGAAACCTGGCCACCAGAAGACACAGGGTACAGTCAGTAAGAAGGGTGTACTGCAGGAAAGAGGCATCGGAGAGGCACTTAGAGGGCCTGGCACCAAAGAGACGCTTGAAGGGCCCGCCATCAGAGAGACACTTGAAGGGCCAGACATCACAGAGACACTTGAATTGCCCAGCACTAAAGAGAGGCGCTTGAAGTGTCCAGCATCAGAGAGGCACTTGAAGTGTCCGGCACCAGAGAGATGCTTGAAGACCCTGGTATCAGAGAGACACTTGAAGTTCCCAGTACCAGAGAGACACTTGAAGTGCCCAGTATGAGAGAGACGCTTGAAGTGACCCGGCACTGGAGAAACACTTGAAGTGCCCCGTACCAGAGAGACCCTTGAACAGCCTGGCATCAGAGAGGCACTTGAAGTGCCCGGCATCAGAGAGATGCTTGAAGTGCTCGGCACCAGAGAAATGCTTGAAAGGTCTGGCATCAGAGAGACGCTTAAAGGGCCTGGCCCCAGTGAGACACTTGAAGTGCCCGGCACCAGAGAGACACTTGAAGGGCCTGGCACCAGAGAAACTCTTGAAGAGCTTGGCCCCAGAGAGACGCTTGAAGTGCCCTGCACCCGAGAGAGGCTTGAAGCGTCTGAACCAGAGAGACGCTTGACAAGAAGGAAAGAGCTTTGATGCCAAAAGAGCATGCCAGGCGCTCCAGACAATTGATGTGCAGATGTAGCTTTGACTCGGACTAATGCCCCCCGGTGAATACCGGGCCACATATCACTCCCCAATCCTACTTGATGCCAGCAGACTCACCATCTCCAGCACACTCCGAAAGATAGCTCGGTTTGGGCCTCCACTGACTAAGAAATCTGCTCTGCATAGGAGATGCCTTTCTGAAGATGCTGAATGTTTAGCCTCTGAAATGACATAAAATGCAGGAGGCCACGAAGTATTGCCTGAATGATGGAGGCCAGACGGCACCCCATCCTGGCAAGGGATCTCACAGACACAATCTGGCTGTACAAAGCTAACCTCCATTCCTTCTTGAGGGACATCAATTTCTGATGGGCAACAGGAGTCTTGCTTTAACTGAGTCCACCTGAAAACATAGAAAGTCTAAGCGTTGCGTGGGTCACAAGACTGACTTTGCCAAATTGATGAGGACCCTCACATCTAACAGTTGACAAAACATCCAGGAAAAATGCATCATTACCAAATCATCCAGGAGAGGTTCATCATTACCGAATCATCCAGGAGAGGTGCATCATTACCGAATCATCCAGGAGAGGTGCATCATTATCGCATCATCCAGGAAAGATGCATCATTAGCGAATCAACCTATAAAGATGCATCATTAGCGAATCATCCATGAGAAATTCATCATTACCGTATCATCCAAGAGATGCATCATTTCCAAATCATCCAGGAGAAATGCATCATTACCGAATCATCCAGGAGAGGTGCATCATTACCGATTCATCCAGGAAAGATGCATCATTACCGAATCATCCTGGAGAGGTGCACCATTACCAAATCATTCAGGAGAAATACATCATTACCAAATCGTTAAGGAGGGATGCATCATTACCGAATCATTAAGGAGAGATGCATCATTACCAAATCATCCAGAAGATATGCGTCATTACCGAATCATCTAGGAGAGATGATTCATTACCAAATCATCCAGGAGAAATGCATCATTACCGAATCATCCAGGAGAGATGAATCATTACCGAATCATCCAGGAGAAATGCATCATTACCGAATCATCCAGGAGAGATGAATCATTACCGAATCATCCTGGAGAGATGCATCAATACCAAATCATTAAGGAGAGATGCATCATTCCCGAATCATTAAGGAGAGATGCATCATTACCAAATCATCCAGGAGAGATGCGACACTACCGAATCATCCAGGAGAGATGCATCATTGCCGAATCATCCAGGAGAAATGTATCATTACCGAATCACTAAGGAGAGATGCATCATTACTAAATCATACAGGAGAGATGCATCATTAACAAATCATCCAGCAGAGATGCGTCATTACCGAATCATTAGGGAAAGATGCATCATTACCGAATGATTAAGAAGAGATGCATCATTACCAAATCATCCAGGAGAGATGCGTCATTACCGAATCATCCAGGAGACATGGCTCATTCCCAAATCATTAAGGAGAGATGCATCATTACCGAATCATTAAGGAGAGATGCATCATTACCAAATCATCCAGGAGAGGTGCATCATTACCGAATCATCCAGGAAAGATGCATCATTACTGAATCATCCAGGAGAGGTGCATCATTACCAAATCATTCAGGAGAAATACATCATTACCAAATCGTTAAGGAGGGATGCATCATTACCGAATCATTAAGGAGAGATGCATCATTACCAAATCATCCAGGAGATATGCGTCATTACCGAATCATCTAGGAGAGATGATTCATTACCAAATCATCCAGGAGAAATGCATCATTACCGAATCATCCAGGAGAGATGAATCATTACCGAATCATCCAGGAGAAATGCATCATTACCGAATCATCCAGGAGAGATAAATCATTACCGAATCATCCTGGAGAGATGCATCAATACCAAATCATTAAGGAGAGATGCATCATTCCCAAATCATTAAGGAGAGATGCATCATTACCAAATCATCCAGGAGAGATGCTACACTACCGAATCATCCAGGAGAGATGCATCATTGCCGAATCATCCAGGAGAAATGTATCATTACCGAATCACTAAGGAGAGATGCATCATTACTGAATCATACAGGAGAGATGCATCATTACCAAATCATCCAGCAGAGATGCGTCATTACCGAATCATTAAGGAAAGATGCATCATTACCGAAGGATTAAGAAGAGATGCATCATTACCAAATCATCCAGGAGAGATGCGTCATTACCGAATCATCCAGGAGACATGCCTCTTTCCCAAATCATTAAGGAGAGATGCAGCATTACCGAATCATTAAGGAGAGATGCATCATTACCAAATCATCCAGGAGAAATGCATCATTACCAAATCATTAAGGAGAGATGCATCATTACAGAATCATCCAGGAGAAATGCATCATTACCAAATCATTAAGGAGAGATGCATCATTACCGAATCATTAAGGAAAGATGCGTCATTACCGAATCATCCAAGAGAAATGCATCATTAACAAATCATTAAGGAGATATGCATCATTACGGAATCATCCAGGAGAGATGCATCATTACTGAATCATCCAGGAGAGATGCATCATTACCAAATCGTCCATGAGAAATGCATCATTACTGAATCATTAAGGAGAGATGCGTCATTACCGGACCATCCAGGAGAGGTGCATCATTCCCTAATCATCCAGGAAAAATGTATCATTGCCGAATCACTAAGGAGAGATGCATCATTACTGAATCATCCAGGAGAGATGCATCATTACCAAATCATCCAGGAGAGATGCGTCTTTACCAAATCATTAAGGAAAGATGCATCATTACTGAATCATTAAGAAGAGATGCATCATTACCAAATCATCCAGGAGAGATGCATCATTACCGAATCATCCAGGAGACATGTATCATTCCCAAATCATTAAGGAGAGATGCAGCATTACCGAATCATTAAGGAGAGATGCATCATTACCAAATCATCCAGGAGAAATGCATCATTACCAAATCATTAAGGAGAGATGCATCATTACCGAATCATCTAGGAGAACTGCATCATTACCAAATCATTAAGGAGAGATGCATCATTACCGAATCATTATGGAGAGATGCGTCATTACCGAATCATCCAGGAGAGATGCATCATTACCAAATCATCCAGGAGAAATGCATCATTACCGAATCATTAAGGAGAGATGCGTCATTACCTAATCATCCAGGAGAGGTGCATCATTCCCTAATCATCCTAGAGAAATGCATCATTACCAAATCATTAAGGACAGATGCATCATTACCGAATCATCCAGGAAAGATACATCATTATCGAATCATCCAGGAGAGATGCATCATTATCAATTCATCCAAGAGAAATGCATCATTACCAAATCGTTAAGGAGGGATGCATCATTATCGAATCATCCAGGAGAAATGCATCATTACTGAATCATCCAAGAGAAATGTATCATTACTGAATCATTAAAAAGAGATGCATCATTACCAAATCATCCAGGATAGATGTGTCAGTACCGAATCATCCAGGAGAGATGGGTCATTACCGAATCATACAGGAGAGCTACACCATTAGTGAAACATCCAAGAGAGATGCATCATTACAGAATCATCCAGGAGAGATGCATCATTAGTGAATCATCTAGGAGAGATTCATCATTAACAAATCGTGTAGGAGAGATGCATCGTTACTGAATCATCCAGGAGAGAAGCACCATTAGTGAATCATCCAGGAGAGATGCATATTACTGAATCATCCAGGAGAGATGCTTCATCACCGAATCATCCATGAGAGATGCATCATTACCGAATCATACAGGAGAGATACATCATTACCGAATCATCCACGCAAGATGCATCATTACTGAATCATCCAGGAGAGATGCCTCATTACCGAATCATCTGGGAGAGATACATCATGAGGGAATCATCTAGGAGAGATGCATCATTACCGAATCATCCAGCAGAAATGCATAATTACGGAGTCACCCAGGAGAGATGCATCATTACCAAATCATCTAAGAGAGATGCATCATTACCGAATCATCCAGGAGCGATGCATCATTACCGAATCATCCAGGAGAGATGTATCATTACCGAATCATCCCGGAAAGATGCATCATTACCGAATCATCCAGGAGATATGCTTCATTACAAAGTCATCTAGGAGAGATGCATCATTACCGAACCATCGAGAAGAGATGCATCATTACCGAATCATCCAAGAGAAATGCATCATTAGCGAATCATCCATGAGACGTGCATCATTACTAAATCATCCAGGAGAGATGCATCATTACTAAATTATCCAGGAGAGATGGATCATCACAAAATCATCCAGGAAAGATGCATCATTATCGAATCATCCAGGAGAGATGCATCATTACTGAATCATCCAGGAAAAATGCATCATTACCGAATCATCCAAGAAAGTTGCATCATTACCGAATCATCCAGGAAAGATACATCATTGCAAAATCATCTAGGAGAGATGCATCATTACCAAATCATACAGGAGAGAAGCATCATTACCGAATCATACAGGAGACATGTATCATTACCAAATCATCCAACAGAGATGCATCATTATCAAATCATCCAGGAGAGTTGCATCATTGCCGAATCATCCAGGAGAGGTGCATCATTACTGAATCATCATGGAGAGGTGCATCATTACCGAATCATCCAGGAGAGATGCATCATTACAAAATCATCCAGGAGAGATGCATCATTAAAAAATCATCCAGGAGAGATGCATCATTATCAAATCATCTGGGAGAGATGCATCATTACCGAATCATCCAGGAGAAAAGCATAATTACCGAATCATCCAGGAGAGATGCATCATTACTGTATCATTCAAGGGATGCATCTTTACCGAATACTCCAGGAGAGATACATCATTACCGAATCATCCAGAAGCGACGTATCATTATAGAATCATCCAGGAGGGATGCGTCATTACCCAATCATCCAGGAGAGATGCATAATTACAGGATCATAAAGGAGAGGTGCATCATTACCGAATCATCCAGGAGAGATGCTTCATTACCTAATCATCCAGGAGAGGTGCATCATTCCCTAATCATCCTAGAGAAATGCATCATTACCAAATCATTAAGGAGAGATGCATCATTACCGAATCATCCAGGAAAGATACATCATTACCGAATCATCCAGGAGAGATGCATCATTATCAATTCATCCAAGAGAAATGCATCATTACCAAATCGTTAAGGAGGGATGCATCATTATCGAATCATCCAGGAGAAATGCATCATTACTGAATCATCCAGGAGAGATGCCTCATTACCGAATCATCTGGGAGAGATACATCATTAGGGAATCATCTAGGAGAGATGCATCATTACCGAATCATCCAGCAGAGATGCATAATTACGGAGTCACCCAGGAGAGATGCATCATTACCGAATCATCCAGAAGAGATGCATCATTACCGAATCATCCAGGAGCGATGCATCATTACCGAATCATCCAGGAGATATGTTTCATTACAAAGTCATCTGGGAGAGATGCATCATTACCGAAACATCGAGAAGAGATGCATCATTACCGAATCATCCAAGAGAAATTCATCATTAGCGAATCATCCATGAGAGGTGCATCATTACTAAATCATCCAGGAGAGATGCATCATTACTAAATTATACAGGAGAGATGGATCATCACAAACTCATCCAGGAGAGATGCATCATTATCGAATCATCCAGGAGAGATGCATCATTACTGAATCATCCAGGAGAAATGCATCATTACCGAATCATCCAAGAAAGATGCATCATTACCAAATCATCCAGGAAAGATACATCATTGCAAAATCATCTAGGAGAGATGCATCATTACCAAATCATCCAGAAGATATGCGTCATTACTGAATCATCTAGGAGAGATGATTCATTACCAAATCATCCAGGAGAAATGCATCATTACCGAATCATCCAGGAGAGATGAATCATTACTAAATTATACAGGAGAGATGGATCATCACAAACTCATCCAGTAGAGATGCATCATTACCAAATCATCCAGGAGAAATGCATCATTACCGAATCATTAAGGAGAGATGCGTCATTACCTAATCATCCAGGAGAGGTGCATCATTCCCTAATCATCCTAGAGAAATGCATCATTACCAAATCATTAAGGACAGATGTATCATTACCGAATCATCCAGGAAAGATACATCATTATCGAATCATCCAGGAGAGATGCATCATTATCAATTCATCCAAGAGAAATGCATCATTACCAAATCGTTAAGGAGGGATGCATCATTATCGAATCATCCAGGAGAAATGCATCATTACTGAATCATCCAAGAGAAATGTATCATTACTGAATCATTAAAAAGAGATGCATCATTACCAAATCATCCAGGATAGATGTGTCAGTACCGAATCATCCAGGAGAGATGGGTCATTACCGAATCATACAGGAGAGCTACACCATTAGTGAAACATCCAAGAGAGATGCATCATTACAGAATCATCCAGGAGAGATGCATCATTAGTGAATCATCTAGGAGAGATTCATCATTAACAAATCGTGTAGGAGAGATGCATCGTTACTGAATCATCCAGGAGAGAAGCACCATTAGTGAATCATCCAGGAGAGATGCATATTACTGAATCATCCAGGAGAGATGCTTCATCACCGAATCATCCATGAGAGATGCATCATTACCGAATCATACAGGAGAGATACATCATTACCGAATCATCCACGCAAGATGCATCATTACTGAATCATCCAGGAGAGATGCCTCATTACCGAATCATCTGGGAGAGATACATCATGAGGGGATCATCTAGGAGAGATGCATCATTACCGAATCATCCAGCAGAAATGCATAATTACGGAGTCACCCAGGAGAGATGCATCATTACCAAATCATCTAAGAGAGATGCATCATTACCGAATCATCCAGGAGCGATGCATCATTACCGAATCATCCAGGAGAGATGTATCATTACCGAATCATCCCGGAAAGATGCATCATTACCAAATCATCCAGGAGATATGCTTCATTACAAAGTCATCTAGGAGAGATGCATCATTACCGAACCATCGAGAAGAGATGCATCATTACCGAATCATCCAAGAGAAATGCATCATTAGCGAATCATCCATGAGACGTGCATCATTACTAAATCATCCAGGAGAGATGCATCATTACTAAATTATCCAGAAGAGATGGATCATCACAAAATCATCCAGGAAAGATGCATCATTATCGAATCATCCAGGAGAGATGCATCATTACTGAATCATCCAGGAAAAATGCATCATTACCGAATCATCCAAGAAAGTTGCATCATTACCGAATCATCCAGGAAAGATACATCATTGCAAAATCATCTAGGAGAGATGCATCATTACCAAATCATACAGGAGAGAAGCATCATTACCGAATCATACAGGAGACATGTATCATTACCAAATCATCCAACAGAGATGCATCATTATCAAATCATCCAGGAGAGTTGCATCATTGCCGAATCATCCAGGAGAGGTGCATCATTACTGAATCATCATGGAGAGGTGCATCATTACCGAATCATCCAGGAGAGATGCATCATTACAAAATCATCCAGGAGAGATGCATCATTAAAAAATCATCCAGGAGAGATGCATCATTATCAAATCATCTGGGAGAGATGCATCATTACCGAATCATCCAGGAGAAAAGCATAATTACCGAATCATCCAGGAGAGATGCATCATTACTGTATCATTCAAGGGATGCATCTTTACCGAATACTCCAGGAGAGATACATCATTACCGAATCATCCAGAAGCGACGTATCATTATAGAATCATCCAGGAGGGATGCGTCATTACCCAATCATCCAGGAGAGATGCATAATTACAGGATCATAAAGGAGAGGTGCATCATTACCGAATCATCCAGGAGAGATGCTTCATTACCTAATCATCCAGGAGAGGTGCATCATTCCCTAATCATCCTAGAGAAATGCATCATTACCAAATCATTAAGGAGAGATGCATCATTACCGAATCATCCAGGAAAGATACATCATTACCGAATCATCCAGGAGAGATGCATCATTATCAATTCATCCAAGAGAAATGCATCATTACCAAATCGTTAAGGAGGGATGCATCATTATCGAATCATCCAGGAGAAATGCATCATTACTGAATCATCCAGGAGAGATGCCTCATTACCGAATCATCTGGGAGAGATACATCATTAGGGAATCATCTAGGAGAGATGCATCATTACCGAATCATCCAGCAGAGATGCATAATTACGGAGTCACCCAGGAGAGATGCATCATTACCGAATCATCCAGAAGAGATGCATCATTACCGAATCATCCAGGAGCGATGCATCATTACCGAATCATCCAGGAGATATGTTTCATTACAAAGTCATCTGGGAGAGATGCATCATTACCGAAACATCGAGAAGAGATGCATCATTACCGAATCATCCAAGAGAAATTCATCATTAGCGAATCATCCATGAGAGGTGCATCATTACTAAATCATCCAGGAGAGATGCATCATTACTAAATTATACAGGAGAGATGGATCATCACAAACTCATCCAGGAGAGATGCATCATTATCGAATCATCCAGGAGAGATGCATCATTACTGAATCATCCAGGAGAAATGCATCATTACCGAATCATCCAAGAAAGATGCATCATTACCAAATCATCCAGGAAAGATACATCATTGCAAAATCATCTAGGAGAGATGCATCATTACCAAATCATCCAGAAGATATGCGTCATTACTGAATCATCTAGGAGAGATGATTCATTACCAAATCATCCAGGAGAAATGCATCATTACCGAATCATCCAGGAGAGATGAATCATTACCGAATCATCCAGGAGAAATGCATCATTACCGAATCATCCAGGAGAGATGAATCATTACCGAATCATCCTGGAGAGATGCATCAATACCAAATCATTAAGGAGAGATGCATCATTCCCGAATCATTAAGGAGAGATGCATAATTACCAAATCATCCAGGAGAGATGCGACACTACCGAATCATCCAGGAGAGATGCATCATTGCCGAATCATCCAGGAGAAATGTATAATTACCGAATCACTAAGGAGAGATGCATCATTACTAAATCATACAGGAGAGATGCATCACTAACAAATCATCCAGCAGAGATGCGTCATTACCGAATCATTAAGGAAAGATGCATCATTACCGAATGATTAAGAAGAGATGCATCATTACCAAATCATCCAGGAGAGATGCGTCATTACCGAATCATCCAGGAGACATGGCTCATTCCCAAATCATTAAGGAGAGATGCAGCATTACCGAATCATTAAGGAGAGATGCATCATTATCAAATCATCCAGGAGAGGTGCATCATTACCGAATCATCCAGGAAAGATGCATCATTACTGAATCATCCAGGAGAGGTGCATCATTACCAAATCATTCAGGAGAAATACATCATTACCAAATCGTTAAGGAGGGATGCATCATTACCGAATCATTAAGGAGAGATGCATCATTACCAAATCATCCAGGAGATATGCGTCATTACCGAATCATCTAGGAGAGATGATTCATTACCAAATCATCCAGGAGAAATGCATCATTACCGAATCATCCAGGAGAGATGAATCATTACAGAATCATCCAGGAGAAATGCATCATTACCGAATCATCCAGGAGAGATGAATCATTACCGAATCATCCTGGAGAGATGCATCAATACCAAATCATTAAGGAGAGATGCATCATTCCCAAATCATTAAGGAGAGATGCATCATTACCAAATCATCCAGGAGAGATGCGACACTACCGAATCATCCAGGAGAGATGCATCATTGCCGAATCATCCAGGAGAAATGTATCATTACCGAATCACTAAGGAGAGATGCATCATTACTGAATCATACAGGAGAGATGCATCATTACCAAATCATCCAGCAGAGATGCGTCATTACCGAATCATTAAGGAAAGATGCATCATTACCGAAGGATTAAGAAGAGATGCATCATTACCAAATCATCCAGGAGAGATGCGTCATTACCGAATCATCCAGCAGAGATGCATAATTACGGAGTCACCCAGGAGAGATGCATCATTACCGAATCATCCAGGAGAGATGCATCATTACCGAATCATCCAGGAGCGATGCATCATTACTGAATCATCCAGAATATATGCTTCATTACAAAGTCATCTAGGAGAGATGCATCATTACCGAAACATCGAGAAGAGATGCATCATTACCGAATCATCCAAGAGAAATGCATCATTAGCGAATCATCCATGAGAGGTGCATCATTACTAAATCATCCAGGAGAGATGCATCATTACTAAATTATACAGGAGAGATGGATCATCACAAAATCATCCAGGAGAGATGCATCATTATCGAATCATCCAGGAGAGATGCATCATTACTGAATCATCCAGGAGAAATGCATCATTACCGAATCATCCAAAAAAGATGCATCATTACCAAATCATCCAGGAAAGATACATCATTGCAAAATCATCTAGGAGAGATGCATCATTACCAAATCATCCAGAAGATATGCGTCATTACCGAATCATCAAGGAGAGATGATTCATTACCAAATCATCCAGGAGAAATGCATCATTACCGAATCATCCAGGAGAGATGAATCATTACCGAATCATCCAGGAGAAATGCATCATTACCGAATCATCCAGGAGAGATGAATCATTACCGAATCATCCTGGAGAGATGCATCAATACCAAATCATTAAGGAGAGATGCATCATTCCCGAATCATTAAGGAGAGATGCATCATTACCAAATCATCCAGGAGAGATGCGTCATTACCGAATCATTAAGGAAAGATGCAACATTACCGAATGATTAAGAAGAGATGCATCATTACCAAATCATCCAGGAGAGATGCGTCATTACCGAATCATCCAGGAGACATGGCTCATTCCCAAATCATTAAGGAGAGATGCAGCATTACCGAATCATTAAGGAGAGATGCATCATTACCAAATCATCCAGGAGAGGTGCATCATTACCGAATCATCCAGGAAAGATGCATCATTACTGAATCATCCAGGAGAGGTGCATCACTACCAAATCATTCAGGAGAAATACATCATTACCAAATCGTTAAGGAGGGATGCATCATTACCGAATCATTAAGGAGAGATGCATCATTACCAAATCATCCAGGAGATATGCGTCATTACCGAATCATCTAGGAGAGATGATTCATTACCAAATCACTCAGGAGAAATGCATCATTACCGAATCATCCAGGAGAGATGAATCATTACTGAATCATCCAGGAGAAATGCATCATTACCGAATCATCCAGGAGAGATGAATCATTACCGAATCATCCTGGAGAGATGCATCAATACCAAATCATTAAGGAGAGATGCATCATTCCCAAATCATTAAGGAGAGATGCATCATTACCAAATCATCCAGGAGAGATGCGACACTACCGAATCATCCAGGAGAGATGCATCATTGCCGAATCATCCAAGAGAAATGTATCATTACCGAATCACTAAGGAGAGATGCATCATTACTGAATCATACAGGAGAGATGCATCATTACCAAATCATCTAGCAGAGATGCGTCATTACCGAATCATTAAGGAAAGATGCATCATTACCGAAGGATTAAGAAGAGATGCATCATTACCAAATCATCCAGGAGAGATGCGTCATTACCGAATCATCCAGGAGACATGCCTCTTTCCCAAATCATTATGGAGAGATGCAGCATTACCGAATCATTAAGGAGAGATGCATCATTACCAAATCATCCAGGAGAAATGCATCATTACCAAATCATTAAGGAGAGACGCATCATTACAGAATCATCCAGGAGAAATGCATCATTACCAAATCATTAAGGAGAGATGCATCATTACCGAATCATTAAGGAGAGATGCGTCATTACCGAATCATCCAAGAGAAATGCATCATTACCAAATCATTAAGGAGATATGCATCATTACGGAATCATCCAGGAGAGATGCATCATTACTGAATCATCCAGGAGAGATGCATCATTACCAAATCGTCCATGAGAAATGCATCATTACTGAATCATTAAGGAGAGATGCGTCATTACCGAACCATCCAGGAGAGGTGCATCATTCCCTAATCATCCAGGAAAAATGTATCATTGCCGAATCACTAAGGAGAGATGCATCATTACTGAATCATCCAGGAGAGATGCATCATTACCAAATCATCCAGGAGAGATGCGTCTTTACCAAATCATTAAGGAAAGATGCATCATTACTGAATCATTAAGAAGAGATGCATCATTACCAAATCATCCAGGAGAGATGCATCATTACCGAATCATCCAGGAGACATGCATCATTCCCAAATTATTAAGGAGAGATGCAGCATTACCGAATCATTAAGGAGAGATGTATCATTACCAAATCATCCAGGAGAAATGCATCATTACCAAATCATTAAGGAGAGATGCATCATTACCGAATCATCTAGGAGAACTGCATCATTACCAAATCATTAAGGAGAGATGCATCATTACCGAATCATTATGGAGAGATGCGTCATTACCGAATCATCCAGGAGAGATGCATCATTACCAAATCATCCAGGAGAAATGCATCATTACCGAATCATTAAGGAGAGATGCGTCATTACCTATTCATCCAGGAGAGGTGCATCATTCCCTAATCATCCTAGAGAAATGCATCATTACCAAATCATTAAGGACAGATGCATCATTACCGAATCATACAGGAAAGATACATCATTATCGAATCATCCAGGAGAGATGCATCATTATCAATTCATCCAAGAGAAATGCATCATTACCAAATCGTTAAGGAGGGATGCATCATTATCGAATCATCCAGGAGAAATGCATCATTACTGAATCATCCAAGAGAAATGTATCATTACTGAATCATTAAAAAGAGATGCATCATTACCAAATCATCCAGGATAGATGTGTCAGTACCGAATCATCCAGGAGAGATGGGTCATTACCGAATCATACAGGAGAGCTACACCATTAGTGAATCATCCAAGAGAGATGCATCATTACAGAATCATCCAGGAGAGATGCATCATTAGTGAATCATCTAGGAGAGATTCATCATTAACGAATCGTGTAGGAGAGATGCATCGTTACTGAATCATCCAGGAGAGAAGCACCATTAGTGAATCATCCAGGAGAAATGCATATTACTGAATCATCCAGGAGAGATGCTTCATCACCGAATCATCCATGAGAGATGCATCATTACCGAATCATACAGGAGAGATACATCATTACCGAATCATCTAGGAGAGATGCATCATTACCGAATCATCCAGCAGAAATGCATAATTACGGAGTCACCCAGGAGAGATGCATCATTACCGAATCATCTAGGAGAGATGCATCATTACCGAATCATCCAGGAGCGATGCATCATTACCGAATCATCCCGGAGAGATGTATCATCCCGGAAAGATGCATCATTACCGAATCATCCATGAGATATGCTTCATTACAAAGTCATCTAGGAGAGATGCATCATTACCGAAACATCGAGAAGAGATGCATCATTACCGAATCATCCAAGAGAAATGCATCATTAGCGAATCATCCATGAGACGTGCATCATTACTAAATCATCCAAGAGAGATGCATCATTACTAAATTATCCAGGAGAGATGGATCATCACAAAATCATCCACGAGAGATGCATCATTATCGAATCATCCAGGAGAGATGCATCATTACTGAATCATCCAGGAAAAATGCATCATTACCGAATCATCCAAGAAAGTTGCATCATTACCGAATCATGCAGGAAAGATACATCATTGCAAAATCATCTACGAGAGATGCATTATTACCAAATCATACAGGAGAGAAGCATCATTACTGAATCATACAGGAGACATGTATCATTACCAAATCATCCAACAGAGATGCATCATTATCAAATCATCCAGGAGAGTTGCATCATTGCCGAATCATCCAGGAGAGGTGCATCATTACTGAATCATCATGGAGAGGTGCATCATTACCGAATCATCCAGGAGAGATGCATCATTACAAAATCATCCAGGAGAGATGCATCATTACAAAATCATCCAGGAGAGATGCATCATTACCAAATCATCTGGGAGAGATGCATCATTACCGAATCATCCAGGAGAAAAGCATAATTACCGAATCATCCAGAAGAGATGCATCATTACTGTATCATTCAAGGGATGCATCTTTACCGAATACTCCAGGAGAGATACATCATTACCGAATCATCCAGAAGCGACGTATCATTATAGAATCATCCAGGAGGGATGCGTCATTACCCAATCATCCAGGAGAGATGCATAGTTACAGGATCATCCAGGAGAGGTGCATCATTACCGAATCATCCAGGAGAGATGCATCATTACCAAATCATCTAGGATGGGTGCATCATTACCAAATCATCCAGTAGAGCTGCATCATTAGTGAATCATTCAAGAGAGATGCATCATTACCGTATCATCCATGAGATGCATCTTTCTTTACTGAATCATCCAGGAGAGATGCATCATTACAGAATCATCCAGGAGGGATGCATAATTGCCAAATCATCTAGAATGGGTGCATTATTACCGAATCATCCAGTAGAGATGCATCATTAGTGAATCATCCAGGAGAGATGCATCATTACCGTATCATCCAAGAGAAGCATCTTTCTCAACTGAATCATCCAGTAGAGATGCATCATTACCGAATCATCCAGGAGAGATGCATCATTACCGTATCATCCAAGAGTTGCATTTTTCTCAACTGAATCATCCAGGAGAGATGCATCATTACCGAATCATCCAGGAGAGATGCATCATTACCGTATCATCCAAGAGATGCATCTTTCTCAACTGAATTATCCAGGAGAAATACATCATTACAGAATCATCCATGAGAGATGCATCATTACTTTATCATCCAAGAGACGCATCTTTCTTTACTGAATCATCCAGGAGAAATGCATCATTACCGAATCATTAAGGAGAGATGCGTCATTACCTAATCATCCAGGAGAGGTGCATCATTCCCTAATCATCCTAGAGAAATGCATCATTACCAAATCATTAAGGAGAGATGCATCATTACCGAATCATCCAGGAAAGATACATCATTACCGAATCATCCAGGAGAGATGCATCATTATCAATTCATCCAAGAGAAATGCATCATTACCAAATCGTTAAGGAGGGATGCATCATTATCGAATCATCCAGGAGAAATGCATCATTACTGAATCATCCAGGAGAGATGCCTCATTACCGAATCATCTGGGAGAGATACATCATTAGGGAATCATCTTGGAGAGATGCATCATTACCGAATCATCCAGCAGAGATGCATAATTACGGAGTCACCCAGGAGAGATGCATCATTACCGAATCATCCAAGAGAGATGCATCATTACCGAATCATCCAGGAGCGATGCATCATTACCGAATCATCCCGAAGAGATGTATCATTACTGAATCATCCCGGAAAGATGCATCATTACCGAATCATCCAGGAGATATGCTTCATTACAAAGTCATCTAGGAGAGATGCATCATTACCGAAACATCGAGAAGAGATGCATCATTACCGAATCATCCAAGAGAAATGCATCATTAGCGAATCATCCATGAGAGGTGCATCATTACTAAATCATCCAGGAGAGATGCATCATTACTAAATTATCCAGGAGAGATGGATCATCACAAAATCATCCAGGAGAGATGCATCATTATCGAATCATCCAAGAGAGATGCATCATTACTGAATCATCCAGGAGAAATGCATCATTACCGAATCATCCAAGAAAGATGCATCATTACTGAATCATCCAGGAAAGATACATCTTTGCAAAATCATCTAGGAGAGATGCATCATTACCAAATCATCCAGAAGATATGCGTCATTACCGAATCATCTAGGAGAGATGATTCATTACCAAATCATCCAGGAGAAATGCATCATTACCGAATCATCCAGGAGAGATGAATCATTACCGAATCATCCAGGAGAAATGCATCATTACCGAATCATCCAGGAGAGATGAATCATTACCGAATCATCCTGGAGAGATGCATCAACACCAAATCATTAAGGAGAGATGCATCATTCCCGAATCATCTAGGAGAGATGCATCATTACCAAATCATCCAGAAGATATGCGTCATTACCGAATCATCTAGGAGAGATGATTCATTACCAAATCATCCAGGAGAAATGCATCATTACCGAATCATCCAGGAGAGATGAATCATTACCGAATCATCCAGGAGAAATGCATCATTACCAAATCATTAAGGAGAGACGCATCATTACAGAATCATCCAGGAGAAATGCATCATTACCAAATCATTAAGGATAGATGCATCATTACCGAATCATTAAGGAGAGATGCGTCATTACCGAATCGTCCAAGAGAAATGCATCATTACACAATCATTAAGGAGATATGCATCATTACGGAATCATCCAGGAGAGATGCATCATTACTGAATCATCCAGGAGAGATGCATCATTACCAAATCGTCCATGAGAAATGCATCATTACTGAATCATTAAGGAGAGATGCGTCATTACCGAACCATCCAGGAGAGGTGCATCATTTCCTAATCATCCAGGAAAAATGTATCATTGCCGAATCACTAAGGAGAGATGCATCATTACTGAATCATCCAGGAGAGATGCATCATTACCAAATCATCCAGGAGAGATGCGTCTTTACCAAATCATTAAGGAAAGATGCATCATTACTGAATCATTAAGAAGAGATGCATCATTACCAAATCATCCAGGAGAGATGCATCATTACCGAATCATCCAGGAGACATGCATCATTCCCAAATCATTAAGGAGAGATGCAGCATTACCGAATCATTAAGGAGAGATGCATCATTACCAAATCATCCAGGAGAAATGCGTCATTACCAAATCATTAAGGAGAGATGCATCATTACCGAATCATCTAGGAGAACTGCATCATTACCAAATCATTAAGGAGAGATGCATCATTACCGAATCATTATGGAGAGATGCGTCATTACCGAATCATCCAGGAGAGATGCATCATTACCAAATCATCCAGGAGAAATGCATCATTACCGAATCATTAAGGAGAGATGCGTCATTACCTAATCATCCAGGAGAGGTGCATCATTCCCTAATCATCCTAGAGAAATGCATCATTACCAAATCATTAAGGACAGATGTATCATTACCGAATCATCCAGGAAAGATACATCATTATCGAATCATCCAGGAGAGATGCATCTTATCAATTCATCCAAGAGAAATGCATCATTACCAAATCGTTAAGGAGGGATGCATCATTATCGAATCATCCAGGAGAAATGCATCATTACTGAATCATCCAAGAGAAATGTATCATTACTGAATCATTAAAAAGAGATGCATCATTACCAAATCATCCAGGATAGATGTGTCAGTACCGAATCATCCAGGAGAGATGGGTCATTACCGAATCATACAGGAGAGCTACACCATTAGTGAATCATCCAAGAGAGATGCATCATTACAAAATCATCCAGGAGAGATGCATCATTAGTGAATCATCTAGGAGAGATTCATCATTAACGAATCGTGTAGGAGAGATGCATCGTTACTGAATCATCCAGGAGAGAAGCACCATTAGTGAATCATCCAGGAGAGATGCATATTACTGAATCATCCAGGAGAGATGCTTCATCACCGAATCATCCATGAGAGATGCATCATTACCGAATCATACAGGAGAGATACATCATTACCGAATCATCCACGCAAGATGCATCATTACTGAATCATCCAGGAGAGATGCCTCATTACCGAATCATCTGGGAGAGATACATCATTAGGGAATCATCTAGCAGAGATGCATCATTACCAAATCATCCAGCAGAAATGCATAATTACGGAGTCACCCAGGAGAGATGCATCATTACCGAATCATCTAGGAGAGATGCATCATTACCGAATCATCCAGGAGCGATGCATCATTACCGAATCATCCCGGAGAGAGGTATCATTACCGAATTATCCCGGAAAGATGCATCATTACCGAATCATCCATGAGATATACTTCATTACAAAGTCATCTAGGAGAGATGCATCATTACCGAAACATCGAGAAGAGATGCATCATTACCGAATCATCCAAGAGAAATGCATCATTAGCGAATCATCCATGAGACGTGCATCATTACTAAATCATCCAAGAGAGATGCATCATTACTAAATTATCCAGGAGAGATGGATCATCACAAAATCATCCAGGAGAGATGCATCATTATCGAATCATCCAGGAGAGATGCATCATTACTGAATCATCCAGGAAAAATGCATCATTACCGAATCATCCAAGAAAGTTGCATCATTACCGAATCATCCAGGAAAGATACATCATTGCAAAATCATCTAGGAGAGATGCATTATTACCAAATCATACAGGAGAGAAGCATCATTACCGAATCATACAGGAGACATGTATCATTACCAAATCATCCAACAGAGATGCATCATTATCAAATCATCCAGGAGAGTTGCATCATTGCCGAATCATCCAGGAGAGGTGCATCATTACTGAATCATCATGGAGAGGTGCATCATTACCGAATCATCCAGGAGAGATGCATCATTACCGAATCATCCAGGAGAGATGCATCATTACAAAATCATCCAGGAGAGATGCATCATTATAAACTCATCCAGGAGAGATGCATCATTACCAAATCATCTGGGAGAGATGCATCATTACCGAATCATCCAGGAGAAAAGCATAGTTACCGAATCATCCAGAAGAGATGCATCATTACTGTATCATTCAAGGGATGCATCTTTACCGAATACTCCAGGAGAGATACATCATTACTGAATCATCCAGAAGCAACGTATCATTATAGAATCATCCAGGAGGGATGCGTCATTACCCAATCATCCAGGAGAGATACATAATTACAGGATCATCCAGGAGAGGTGCATCATTACCGAATCATCCAGGAGAGATGCATCATTACCAAATAATCTAGGATGGGTGCATCATTACCAAATCATCCAGTAGAGCTGCATCATTAGTGAATCATTCAAGAGAGATGCATCATTACCGTATCATCCATGAGATGCATCTTTCTTTACTGAATCATCCAGGAGAGATGCATCATTACAGAATCATCAAGGAGAGATGCATAATCGCCAAATCATCTAGAATGGGTGCATTATTACCGAATCATCCAGTAGAGATGCATCATTAGTGAATCATCCAGGAGAGATGCATCATTACCGTATCATCCAAGAGAAGCATCTTTCTCAACTGAATCATCCAATAGAGATGCATCATTTCCGAATCATCCAGGAGAGATGCATCATTACCGTATCATCCAAGAGTTGCATTTTTCTCAACTGAATCATCCAGGAGAGATGCATCATTACCGTATCATCCAAGAGATGCATCTTTCTCAACTGAATTATCCAGGAGAAATACATCATTACAGAATCATCCATGAGAGATGCATCATTACTTTATCATCCAAGAGATGCATCTTTCCTTACTGAATCATCCAGGAGAAATGCATCATTACCGAATCATTAAGGAGAGATGCGTCATTACCTAATCATCCAGGAGAGGTGCATCATTCCCTAATCATCCTAGAGAAATGCATCATTACCAAATCATTAAGGAGAGATGCATCATTACCGAATCATCCAGGAAAGATACATCATTACCGAATGATCCAGGAGAGATGCATCATTATCAATTCATCCAAGAGAAATGCATCATTACCAAATCGTTAAGGAGGGATGCATCATTATCGAATCATCCAGGAGAAATGCATCATTACTGAATCATCCAGGAGAGATGCCTCATTACCGAATCATCTGGGAGAGATACATCATTAGGGAATCATCTAGGAGAGATGCATCATTACCGAATCATCCAGCAGAGATGCATAATTACGGAGTCACCCAGGAGAGATGCATCATTACCGAATCATCCAGGAGAGATGCATCATTACCGAATCATCCAGGAGCGATGCATCATTACCGAATCATCCCGGAGAGATGTATCATTACTGAATCATCCCGGAAAGATGCATCATTACCGAATCATCCAGGAGATATGCTTCGTTACAAAGTCATCTAGGAGAGATGCATCATTACCGAAACATCGAGAAGAGATGCATCATTACCGAATCATCCAAGAGAAATGCATCATTAGCGAATCATCCATGAGAGGTGCATCATTACTAAATCATCCAGGAGAGATGCATCATTACTAAATTATCCAGGAGAGATGGATCATCACAAAATCATCCAGGAGAGATGCATCCTTATCGAATCATCCAGGAGAGATGCATCATTACTGAATCATCCAGGAGAAATGCATCATTACCGAATCATCCAAGAAAGATGCATCATTACCGAATCATCCAGGAAAGATACATCATTGCAAAATCATCTAGGAGAGATGCATCATTACCGAATCATCCAGCAGAGATGCATAATTGCGGAGTCACCCAGGAGAGATGCATCATTACCGAATCATCCAGGAGAGATGCGTCATTACCGAATCATCCAGGAGCGATGCATCATTACCGAATCATCCCGGAGAGATGTATCATTACTGAATCATCCCGGAAAGATGCATCATTACCGAATCATCCAGGAGATATGCTTCATTACAAAGTCATCTAGGAGAGATGCATCATTACCAGACATCGAGAAGAGATGCATCATTACCGAATCATCCAAGAGAAATGCATCATTAGCGAATCATCCATGAGAGGTGCATCATTACTAAATCATCCAGGAGAGATGCATCATTACTAAATTATCCAGGAGAGATGGATCATCACAAAATCATCCAGGAGAGATGCATCATTATCGAATCATCCAGGAGAGATGCATCATTACTGAATCATCCAGGAGAAATGCATCATTACCGAATCATCCAAGAAAGATGCATCATTACCGAATCATCCAGGAAAGATACATCATTGCAAAATCATCTAGGAGAGATGCATCATTACCGAATCATCCAGCAGAGATGCATAATTACGGAGTCACCCAGGAGAGATGCATCATTACCGAATCATCCAGCAGAGATGCGTCATTACCGAATCATCCAGGAGCGATGCATCATTACCGAATCATCCCGGAGAGATGTATCATTACTGAATCATCCCGGAAAGATGCATCATTACCGAATCATCCAGGAGATATGCTTCATTACAAAGTCATCTAGGAGAGATGCATCATTACCAGACATCGAGAAGAGATGCATCATTACCGAATCATCCAAGAGAAATGCATCATTAGCGAATCATCCATGAGAGGTGCATCATTACTAAATCATCCAGGAGAGATGCATCATTACTAAATTATCCAGGAGAGATGGATCATCACAAAATCATCCAGGAGAGATGCATCATTATCGAATCATCCAGGAGAGATGCATCATTACTGAATCATCCAGGAGAAATGCATCATTACCGAATTATCCAAGAAAGATGCATCATTACCGAATCATCCAGGAAAGATACATCTTTGCAAAATCATCTAGGAGAGATGCATCATTACCAAATCATCCAGAAGATATGCGTCATTACCGAATCATCTAGGAGAGATGATTCATTACCAAATCATCCAGGAGAAATGCATCATTACCGAATCATCCAGGAGAGATGAATCATTACCGAATCATCCAGGAGAAATGCATCATTACCGAATCATCCAGGAGAGATGAATCATTATCGAATCATCCAGGAGAGATGCATCATTACTGAATCATCCAGGAAAAATGCATCATTACCGAATCATCCAAGAAAGTTGCATCATTACCGAATCATCCAGGAAAGATACATCATTGCAAAATCATCTAGGAGAGATGCATCATTACCAAATCATACAGGAGAGAAGCATCATTACCGAATCATACAGGAGACATGTATCATTACCAAATCATCCAACAGAGATGCATCATTATCAAATCATCCAGGAGAGTTGCATCATTGCCGAATCATCCAGGAGAGGTGCATCATTAATGAATCATCATGGAGAGGTGCATCATTACCGAATCATCCAGGAGAGATGCATCATTACAAAATCATCCAGGAGAGATGCATCATTACCAAATCATCTGGGAGAGATGCATCATTACCGAATCATCCAGGAGAAAAGCATAATTACCGAATCATCCAGGAGAGATGCATCATTACTGTATCATTAAAGAGATGCATCTTTACCGAATACTCCAGGAGAGATACATCATTACCGAATCATCCAGAAGCGACGTATCATTATAGAATCATCCAGGAGGGATGCGTCATTACACAATCATCCAGGAGAGATGCATAATTACAGGATCATCCAGGAGAGGTGCATCATTACCGAATCATCCAGGAGAGATGCATCATTACCAAATCATCTAGGATGGGTGCATCATTACCAAATCATCCAGTAGAGCTGCATCATTAGTGAATCATTCAAGAGAGATGCATCATTACCGTATCATCCAAGAGATGCATCTTTCTTTACTGAATCATCCAGGAGAGATACATCATTACAGAATCATCCAGGAGAGATGCATAATTGCCAAATCATCTAGAATGGGTGCATTATTACCGAATCATCCAGTAGAGATGCATCATTAGTGAATCATCCAGGAGAGATGCATTATTACCGTATCATCCAAGAGAAGCATCTTTCTCAACTGAATCATCCAATAGAGATGCATCATTACCGAATAATCCAGGAGAGATGCATCATTACCGTATCCTCCAAGAGTTGCATTTTTCTCAACTGAATCATCCAGGAGAGATGCATCATTACCGAATCATCCAGGAGAGATGCATCATTACCGTATCATCCAAGAGATGCATCTTTCTCAACTGAATTATCCAGGAGAAATACATCATTACAGAATCATCCATGAGAGATGCATCATTACTTTATCATCCAAGAGATGCATCTTTCCTTACTGAATCATCCAGGAGAAATGCATCATTACCGAATCATTAAGGAGAGATGCGTCATTACCTAATCATCCAGGAGAGGTGCATCATTCCCTAATCATCCTAGAGAAATGCATCATTACCAAATCATTAAGGAGAGATGCATCATTACCGAATCATCCAGGAAAGATACATCATTACCGAATGATCCAGGAGAGATGCATCATTATCAATTCATCCAAGAGAAATGCATCATTACCAAATCGTTAAGGAGGGACGCATCATTATCGAATCATCCAGGAGAAATGCATCATTACTGAATCATCCAGGAGAGATGCCTCATTACCGAATCATCTGGGAGAGATACATTATTAGGGAATCATCTAGGAGAGATGCATCATTACCGAATCATCCAGCAGAGATGCATAATTACGGAGTCACCCAGGAGAGATGCATCATTACCGAATCATCCAGGAGAGATGCATCATTACCGAATCATCCAGGAGCGATGCATCATTACCGAATCATCCCGGAGAGATGTATCATTACTGAATCATCCCGGAAAGATGCATCATTACCGAATCATCCAGGAGATATGCTTCGTTACAAAGTCATCTAGGAGAGATGCATCATTACCGAAACATCGAGAAGAGATGCATCATTACCGAATCATCCAAGAGAAATGCATCATTAGCGAATCATCCATGAGAGGTGCATCATTACTAAATCATCCAGGAGAGATGCATCATTACTAAATTATCCAGGAGAGATGGATCATCACAAAATCATCCAGGAGAGATGCATCCTTATCGAATCATCCAGGAGAGATGCATCATTACTGAATCATCCAGGAGAAATGCATCATTACCGAATCATCCAAGAAAGATGCATCATTACCGAATCATCCAGGAAAGATACATCATTGCAAAATCATCTAGGAGAGATGCATCATTACCGAATCATCCAGCAGAGATGCATAATTACGGAGTCACCCAGGAGAGATGCATCATTACCGAATCATCCAGGAGAGATGCGTCATTACCGAATCATCCAGGAGCGATGCATCATTACCGAATCATCCCGGAGAGATGTATCATTACTGAATCATCCCGGAAAGATGCATCATTACCGAATCATCCAGGAGATATGCTTCATTACAAAGTCATCTAGGAGAGATGCATCATTACCAGACATCGAGAAGAGATGCATCATTACCGAATCATCCAAGAGAAATGCATCATTAGCGAATCATCCATGAGAGGTGCATCATTACTAAATCATCCAGGAGAGATGCATCATTACTAAATTATCCAGGAGAGATGGATCATCACAAAATCATCCAGGAGAGATGCATCATTATCGAATCATCCAGGAGAGATGCATCATTACTGAATCATCCAGGAGAAATGCATCATTACCGAATCATCCAAGAAAGATGCATCATTACCGAATCATCCAGGAAAGATACATCATTGCAAAATCATCTAGGAGAGATGCATCATTACCAAATCATACAGGAGAGAAGCATCATTACCGAATCATACAGGAGACATATATCATTACCAAATCATCCAAGAGAGATGCATCATTATCAAATCATCCAGGAGAGTTGCATCATTGCCGAATCATCCAAGAGAGGTGCATCATTACTGAATCATCATGGAGAGGTGCATCATTACCGAATCATCCAGGAGAGATGCATCATTACAAAATCATCCAGGAGAGATGCATCATTACCAAATCATCTGGGAGAGATGCATCATTACCGAATCATCCAGGAGAAAAGCATAATTACCGAATCATCCAGGAGAGATGCATCATTACTGTATCATTCAAGGGATGCATCTTTACCGAATACTCCAGGAGACATACATCATTACAGAATCATCCAGGAGCGACGTATCATTATAAAATCACCCAGGAGGGATGCGTCATTACCAAATCACCCAGGAGAGATGCATAATTACAGGATCATCCAGGAGAGGTGCATTATTACCGAATCATCCAGGAGAGATGCATCATTACCAAATCATCTAGGATGGGTGCATCATTACCAAATCATCCAGTAGAGCTGCATCATTAGTGAATCATCCAAGAGAGATGCATCATTACCGTTTCATCCAAGAGATACATCTTTCTTTACTGAATCATCCAGGAGAGATGCATCATTACAGAATCATCCAGGAGAGATGCATAATTACCAAATCATCTAGAATGGGTGCATCATTACCGAATCATCCAGCAGAGATGCATCATTAGTGAATCATCCAGGAGAGATGCATCATTACCGTATCATCCAAGAGAAGCATCTTTCTCAAGTGAATCATCCAATAGAGATGCATCATTACCGAATCATCCAGGAGAGATGCATCATTACCGTATCATCCAAGAGTTGCATCTTTCTCAACTGAATCATCCAGGAGAGATGCATCATTACCGAATCATCCAGGAGAGATGCATCATTACCGTATCATCCAAGAGATGCATCTTTCTCAACTAAATTATCCAGGAGAGATGCATCATTACCGTGGACTACTCTTGGGCCATAATCAGCAGGTCGTTTAGGTAGACAATCAACCTCACACCTTTCGCACACAGGGTTTTCACTGCAGGTCTCATAAGTCTGGTAAACTTTTAGGGAGCTGAGAAGTTACCGAAAAAGGGGACTTGGAACTCGCAACTGCTGCCTTGCCACTGAAACTGAGGAAAGCATCTGTGCAGAGAAGATTTTGAACAGAGAGTTACGCATGCTTAAGATCGAGACAGACTAACCAGTCCTTTTTTCGTAACGGAGCCCTTTAAAGATGGATACCCTGCATCTTGAAGTGCTGGTGGAGGTTCTAGGATTTGAACTCTCGCAGGTTTAAATCTAGCCTGTAACCCGCCCTTGTTCCGTACCAATAAGAGGGCTAGGATGTTGTTGTGTTAAGCACACTGCCATTTTTTTCATACGTTTGTAAATCGCTGAGTCTATAAAAACCTGCACTTGTTGGGAAAGGCATTGTGTGTAATCATGCTGCAATTGTGTAGAAGGAGCTGCACTCTGCCTCCCAATATAATGCAGGAGTGATGCTCCCTGCAAAGGTTGGGGTTGTTTATCTAGAGGAGACAATAGAGCCACCCCTGCAAAATCAGTCTCCACCCATGGTGACCTCGAGTGGAAGAAAGTGCCACCCTTCACGGTGTCGAACCACCCTCCCTGTCGTCGGGTGTGGCAAACACCCTCTGAAACATCTGGGCGTTGCTAACACCCTCTGAAACATCAAGACATGGCAAACACCCTCTAAAACATCCAGGCGTGGAAAACACCCTTTGAAACATCTGGGCATGTCAAAGACCCTCTGAAACATTGAGGCATGACAAACACCCTTTGAAACATCTGGGCATGGCAAACACGCTCTGAAAACATCCAGTTGTGGCAAAGACCCTCTGAAACATCCAGGCGTGGCAATCACCCTCTGAAAGATCCAGGCGTGGCAAACACCCTCTGAATCATCTGGGCATGGGAAACATCCTCTGAAATATCTGGGTGTGGCAAACACCCTCGGAAAGATTCGGTGTGGCAAATACCCTGTGAAACACCCGGGTGTGGCAAACACCCTCTGAAATGCCCAGCCCTGCCAAAAAGCCATGCTGGAAGACCTTCTTTAGTACCCTTAGCTGGGGTGCGCACTATGAAGCTGCTCCTCTCATGCCAACCTACTTGTCACATGACCAGCTGTGATAGAGTCCTTCATCCATACCTCGGGCCAGGCTCAGCTTTTGTTGACCCCTACTGTGGTGGAAGAAAAGAGGGGGTTCTGCGAGGGCCGTGAGGACTGTGTCATGGTTTTGTGAGTAGCGGAGGTAGGTCCAAACCCTACTTAAAGGTCAGACCCTACTCCTTACTCATGGCGCAGACCTGTCACAATCTCAGACTGCACACTTTCCTCCCCCAGGTAGCGTTTGACTGACCCGTAGGTCTCTCTTTGCTGCTATTTCTGGTGGACTCAAGGAGTTTCTTTCCTTCCTTCTGCCAACCATGGTCCAGGCCCTAGGAATGGAAGCCCATCCTACCGTGGAGTTCTTTAGCTTATGCCGAGGGGGTGAGATTCTGGTCTGGACCGTCGAGGGAAGGGCGTAGAGAAGTCCCATCCTCTGCACAAACGAGGCCGGACACAGTGAGCCGGGATGGACAACGGAGGTTGGAAAGACACTGAGTAGTATATGCAGAAGATTGACAATAATACTGGGGGAGAGGACCTTAGAAATGATTGTCTCCAACACTATCTCCGTGCGTTGACTAAACAATGGTGCCAAGGGACGGGATATGCGGCGCCTCTACACATCTGTAGGGTTTCGGAGAAGGTCATGGATGGGGGAGGATGGGTTCCCACATATCAATGCACTGCCAATCCCTGGAGAAGCAGCACATCCGGGGTGAATCCATGTCATTAAAACAAGATTATAGAAGCAGTAACCACGGATGAGAATGGAAAATGAACATCTGGGCCGAATACAAAGTGGGATCGTTTACGAGCTTTACTAGATTGTCAAAAGGTTTTTTTCGGCACGTACAATGTTTTTAAAAACAATTTTCTTGAAGTATGGAATTTTAGAACCTAAACAGGCATCTCACTTTCTGATAGATATGAAATATCCCGATTTTACCTGTGCAGTTGGACGGTTTTCAATAGCAGTCAAGGGAACCTTAAAAGGATATCTATCCAACTCATGTTACGGCTAGCAGAGAAGTGTGTTTAAATAAGATAGTATGTATGGGTCTTATTTATTCAGGGTTATTTTATTGAGAATAATAATGTGATAAACATTCAGCTGCAATTTTTAATAATTATTAAAGTGGTGGTGAGGTGTATTTGTTGCATGGAATTGTTAGGCAGAAGCTATGTATGATTCTTTCAGGGACTAAGGGGCATATGTATCAAGAATGCGTTTTGCGAGTCCTTAATAGCAAATTTTAGCGATTCACTATTATGGACTCGCAAAAGGCAATGTATGTAGGATTCACAATATTAAATGCGATTCCTATGTATTCCTTCATTGCGAATCACAAATTGCGATTCACAATTTAGGAATACCTTCCCATTCATTCCTATGGGCCTAGAGGCCTATAGGAATGAATGGGAAGACATTCGCAATTTGCGAGTACCCATTAGGTACTCGCAAATGCAATGCAATTTCAAGGGTGCAAGGGTGTCAAAAGGACACCCTATTGAACCCCTGAAATATGCATGTTAGCACATGTGGCGCACATACATGCCCTAAGGGCATGTAGGCGTGCCACATGGCACTCTGAAAAATGCAAAAAAGTGCATTTTTCAAAGAAATAGCAAATTACCACCAACTTGTAGTTGGTGGTAATTTACGATTTCTAAAGGCAAAATCTCACAAATTGGGTGCTTCCAGAATTGCATTTAAGGAATCGCAATTTGTGATTGCTTAAATCATTTGCAGAATAGGGAATCGCAAATTTTGTGATTCCCTATTGTGCGAGGGCGTTTTGGGGTGATACATCCCAAAAGGCTTTTTCTTGTTCGCAAATGGGCCGATTCTGAGAATTGGCCCGTTTGCAAACGAGAAAAAGGCTTCATACATATGCCCCTAAGGCCTTAATAAACATAACTTTTTGACTGACTGATGAGCCAGAGACGAGCAAGAGCTGAGCCGCGGGTGAGCCAGTGAAGAGCCAGTGAAGAGCCAGGGATGAGCCAGTGAAGAGCCAGGGATGAGCCAGTGAAGAGCCAGGGATGAGCCAGTGAAGAGCCAGGGATGAGCCAGTGAAGAGCCAGGGATGAGCCAGTGAAGAGCCAGGGATGAGCCAGTGAAGAGCCAGGGATGAGCCAGTGTCGAGCCAGTGTCGAGCCAGAGTCGAGCCAGAGTCGAGCCAGAGACGAGTCAGTACTGAGCCAGAGCTGAGGTGCAGATGATCCACAGCAGCGCCAAAAAAGTGCCCTAGTTGAGCCAGGTGGCTTTGTTTTTATTTTAGTAGCACAACATCAGCCGAGCCTGGCATGGTCATGATAGGCCAACCTCCAGATATCCCACCAACCTTCTTAGATTTTTTGTTTCATGTGATTTACGATCAATCTGTCTTTATTAAAAACCAGATTGGTGAAACCGCCTTTTATTTCTACTGTTTCCCTGTGTATCGTAAAGGTATAATAACCCTTGTGAGGCATCAGAGGTGGTCTGGGCCAGTTCAGAGTCATCTTCAGATGCCTTCCTCGAGGAGCTCCAAGTGAAATAACTCTTTGAATTAAAAATAATAACATTTTGATCTGTGCGGCTTAGCAACAAGATTCCGGATTCAGAAGATGGCGGGACGAGAGAAGCCCTCTGTGGTCCTGCACAGCTCTGGCTAGGTGCTGGCAGAAATGTGTCACTCCTTGGTGGACACAAATGACCACCAAGGCCGGTGTTTGACTGAGTCTTTTACTCAACATGTCCGACATTCGTGGTCTCATCACCCACCCATGAGCAATGATGGCTGGGTACAACGCAGGCAACTGCGAAACTGTGTTCTCCATGTAAATGGAAAACTGCAAGTCCTTGACCCCTTGGACCATGGAGATGCGAGTGCATGTGAGTAGCATCAAACCAGCGATTAATTGATAAACAGACCAATCAATCACCGATAATTTGAGGCAATATAGAGATCCATAATTATCTCTTGACCACTTCAAGGGACTGTGCGTAAAGTCTATAGAGAGCCGCACTATATGTAAAAGACGAAGCGTGATGTGCTTTGTCATGTTTTATCATTGCCTTCACCGGTCTGATGATCAGTGCTTTGGGCTGGGACATGGCATTGTTGGGTGAATGCCCCCATTGATGTTGTTTCGTTGGCGAACACCTGTTGCCTACTTATGTGTTTGGTGAAGTCAATCTGCCCCTGATATGCTCACTCAGGATGTCATCGACAATCATCGCTTAACGTATTATTATATTCTGGCTCCTGGATCTGTGCTCTTGGAATCCTGTTCTCGTTTCCTTCCCTCTGTCTTCTCTTTGGATTTCTTTTCTTCCACCAATCTACCAGGAAACTCAGCTCCAAATTCCTCTCCTTAGCAGCTACCCGACGCATTTGACGGATGAACAGTGGAGACCGCTTCTTCTCCCACCTGGCGGCTAATACCTGGAAAAACCAACCTCAGACCCTCAATATCGCTTCAGCAGTTCAGGAAGGACCTCAAGACCTGGATGTTCAACCAACAGG
Source organism: Triturus cristatus (assembly GCF_964204655.1). Lineage (NCBI taxonomy): Eukaryota > Metazoa > Chordata > Amphibia > Caudata > Salamandridae > Triturus > Triturus cristatus. The sequence continues at coordinate 8,764,876 of NC_140592.1, forward strand.
AGAACAGGCAGCTCACAGACAGTTCATTTTACAAACCCAAACAAGAATTAATCTCTACCCACTCAGATACGCTAGGTATACAACCTAAATCACAGCCTCCATATATACAAACAAACCCAGAAACAAAAACAAATCAACACAATACTGGTACCACTCAAGTTCAGTACAATGCACCATCGAATGCCGATTCCCCAAATGACTTTAGAACTGATCCACTGTCCAACTCCCCTGCACCAGTAACAATGTCTAAGCAGACCAAGTTGGGAGAAACGCCAGTAACAAACTTGCTTGGCCCCTCAATGTCTTCAGCCCCCCCTCTCCAATACGTTAGTTTCCTCAGAACCCGATTAATAGTGACTCCGGATCCACGGCCCTTTCTCATTCAGAAATAGGGAAGTCTAATGTGAATCCACATGTCTCGATTAAACCTCGCCTTCTCCCCTCAATGGATCTCCAGAGCATCAAAACCCCTCAAGATGTGTCAGTCTTAATGAGAATCTGGCACCCCGAATACGAATCACAAGGGATACGTGATATTCTGAACCGTGGATACGTCTAGCCTCACATCGAAATCTTTCTGATCTGAATATCAATGATAATACTGCTATCCAGCTCATACCTTCAATTAATTTTTCTACCAAAGAAGCAACTGCTGTGACGTGGTCAACCCAATCCACTTTCAACACAATCTGTAAAAATCAGAAAACCTTGGAAGATTGGGAAAATTGGAAGACTCTTCCCCAACGGCCCTGATACCCACAAGCTTTCACCAGATCACATACAAAGGGGCACGCAAAGAGTGGTCTTTCTGTCGCTGCGGGGGGATTTAGCAGTTTCTTAGTGTGCCACACGCAATAAAGACTTCTTATGTGTCGAGATTAATAATTGAGGCATTACTGCCACAGAACGCAAACTATTTTTGATAAACGTATACATCAACCCAGCCTCCACTGCGAAAATCAGAAAGTGAAGGGACTAGAGATGTTAATTTCGGATATTAGGCATAGACACGCAAATGTCTACCTGCTCTTGACCAGGGACTACAATTTAAATTTAAGAACAGCCAGCAAGCCAAAGGAACTAGAAGCTTCCCCGGATCTGCCTTCTCACAGCCATGGTTCACAAAAGAACTCAGATGCCAGAAAAGATTAATCAACAAGAAGTTAAGATCATTCAAATCTTGGTATGCCCCGCCGGACTCGCAGAAATCAACATCCTAGGCTGTCAGGATAAAAAGCAAATTTGGCACCAAAACAAAAGTACCAGGAAGGGTTCCAAATAGAACTTTTTCTCTGATGTTGGAACAAAAGCCCAAAGTACTTTTGGATCATGATTGGCCATCTTCGTAGAGGGCTAGAACCAGTCAACAAAAGCAGGAATATAAACTGAATCGCTAATGTTGGCTCCTTGAACAACGCTAGAGCTTAACGCCCTTATCAAGATCCAGTCCCAACAGGCAAAGTTTTCGCAAGGAAGGGCCGAGGCCTCGGAAGAGCAGCTCAGACAATACGTGACACCCTTCAGGGCCACAAGAAGAGCAAACCTGATGCACCACATCTACAACAAAGCCGACAACATCATCGCACCCCACCTCCGAGACGTCATCAACGCATCTCTCACCTCCGCCACCTTCCCAGAGAGCTGGAAACACGCAGAGCTCAACGCCCTCTTAAAGAAACCAACAGCAGACCCCACCGAACTCAAAAACTTCCGGCCCATCTCTCTCCTACCGTTCCCCGCCAAAGTGATTGAGAAAATCGTCAACGCTCAACTCACCACCGCCTTGGAAACCAACGACTCACTCGACCCCACACAGTTCGGCTTCAGAGCTAACCACAGCACCGAAACCGCCCTCATCGCAGCCACGGACGACATCAGATCCCTGACCGACAAGGGAGAAACCGTGGCCCTCATACTCCTGGACCTCTCTGCAGCCTTCGACACGGTCTGCCACCGTACCCTGATACACCGCCTCAGCAACGCCGGCATCAGAGGCAAGGCCCTGGAATGGATCATCTCCTTCCTCTCCGGAAGAACTCAGAGAGTCCGCCTCCCCCCCTTCAGATCTACAGCCACGGAGATCATCTGCGGCGTCCCCCAAGGATCCTCCCTCAGCCCAACCCGCTTCAACATTTACATGACCCCCCTGGCGAACATCGCACGAAAACACGGACTCGACCTCATATCCTACGCCGACGACACCCAGCTCATCTTATCCCTCACCAACAACCCCACCTCAGCAAGGACCAGACTACACGAAGGCATGAAGGAAGTAGCGAACTGGATGACAGACAGCAGGCTGAAACTGAACACAGAGAAGACGGAGGTTCTCATCCTCGGCCCTACACCCTCCGCCTGCGACGACTCCTGGTGGCCTCCCGTCCTAGGCAGCACTCCCCAACCCACCGACCACGCACGCAACCTCGGCTTCATCCTGGACTCTTCCCTCTCCATGTCCAGACAGGTCAACTCGGTGACCTCGGCATGCTTCAACACCCTCCGCATGCTCCGCAAGATCTTCCGCTGGATCCCCACCGATACCAGAAAGACCGTCACACACGCCCTCGTCACCAGTCGCTTGGACTACGGGAACACTCTGTACGCCGGCATCACCATCAAGCTGCAGAGGAAACTTCAACGGATCCAGAACGCTGCCGCACGACTCATCCTGAACGTACCCCGCCACCACCACATCTCCGGACACTTGAAGAAACTTCACTGGCTCCCAATCAACAAGAGGATCACCTTCAGACTCCTCACCCACGCACACAAAGCCCTTCACAACCTCGGACCAAAACTCATCAACCACCGCGTCTCCTTCTACACTCCTCCGCGCACCCTACGCTCGACCGGACATGCCCTGGCAGCCGTACCTCGCATCCGCAAAGCCACCGCCAAAGGAAGATCCTTCTCTTTCCTGGCAGCAAAGACCTGGAACTCTCTGCCCAGCAACCTTCGCGCCATACCTGACCACCTCTCCTTCAGGAGGCAGCTCAAGACCTGGCACTTTGAGCACTGACCCCCCCCCCCCTCCCCCCCAGCGCCTTGAGACCCTCACGGGTGAGTAGCGCGCTTTATAAATGTGATTGATTGATTGATTGAGAAGAGCAGAGCTGATGGAGCTCAGGGGCCACACAGGATCCCAGCATCAGTTTACAAACATGATACCGAGTTTTGGTCCAGTCCCTGGTAACTTTGTTTGAAGTGTGTATGACTTCCAACTCAATCCCTTCATCATGGCAAGGCTGGATTTTATATCCCATTTATAAACAAGCATTTGCAATGCAATAGGTCTCGCATTTACGCAAGTTTGAACTATTGACATTGCAAATAACAATGCCTTTTATTTTTGTTTTCGTTTTTAAAACATAAGTAAAAGGCATCGTCATTTACAATGCCTATAGCTTAAACTTGTGTAAATGCGAGACCTATTGCATTGCAAATGCTTGTTTTTCTACCCTCTCTAGACCTGTTACTGAGTAACCTGCTGGAAGTGCTAAGTTCCAGTCAGGATCAGATGCCTGATTGGTCCAGGTCTTGGTCAGAAAAACTCGGGCCTAGAAAGTTGCAACATACACTCGAATTGATGTTTGTGCTTGATCAAAGATGGCGTATTGAGTAATATACAATGAAGAAATTCTTCCTGACTGACCTTTGTGCCCGTGCTATCATTTGGCGAGCTAGCTACTGAGGTGTTTATACCCATTGAAGAAACTTCTTGCCCTCCAGGCTCTCCTTTCATCTGTTCGGGGCCCAGTTTGAAAGTAACTGGACCAGGTTCGATGTAACACCTGAAATTACAGCTGCTACAACCTAACTCCCCACATTTCCCCACCTGACAACAAACATCAGGAAAATGGCAATCACCCCTCCTAAGCTTCAACAGCTGCTCCTTTGAAAAACATCTTGGGGGAAAACGAGCAGGGATTCTGGTGCAGCACGCGCCATCATGAGGTTTATAGTGCTGGGAGCTAGAACGCTGACCCTGAACTTACTAACGGGCACCGCGGGTCTTGCGTGCTTGACTGGGAAACATTAACAAGCCATTACTTAGTTAAAAAGTAGGTTAAAAGCAGGGATACAGTGCAAAATGCAATTTTCTAAAAGAAACAGAGATGCCTTTGATCAAACGTTACACCCCTCCTGTCACACGCTGCACGGTCGCGCCAGCGTGAATTTTATAGTGCTGGAAGCTAGAACGCTGACCCTGAACATGGCGGGCCGGCTGTTACTGACAGGCACCGCGGGTCTTGCGTGTTTAACTGGGAAACATTAACAAGCCATTACCAAGTTAAAAAGTAGGTTAAAAGCGGGAACACAGTGCAAAATGCAATATTCTAAAAAAAACAGAAATGCCTTTGATCAAACGTTACACCTCTCCTGTCACACGCTGCGCGGTCGCGCCAGCGTGAGTTTTGTAGTGCTGGGAGCTAGAACGCTGACCCTGAACACTGCGGGCCGACTCTTACTGACGGGCACGGCGGGTCTTGCGTGTTTGACTGGGAAACATTAACAAGCCATTACCAACTTAACAAGCCCGCGAGTGGTGAGCACGCGTGCCACAGCGAGCGATCTGTTTTCAATTATCGCGCCCGTGTCTGGGCACGATAATTGAAAACAGATGTTGGCGTGCGGGTAACAGACACCAATAGGCCATGGGTGGAGCAACGCGACCGCCTTTGGCCTATTGCGTGCTGTCTTTCTAAAAAAAGACGACTGCAAACGCCAATCCCGTGGACCAAAAGGAATCGCACACGCACAAGCGTGTGAGATTCCAGGGTCCGTTTTGGAACCCTCCACAAGAGGGCTCTCGCCTATGCGAGCAGTGCTGCGCATTGCATCGCTAGGGGAGAGCCCTAAAAAGGAGCAGAGGTGCGACCAGACAGCTATCGTCTCATAGCCCTCCTCCATGTTGAGGCCAAATATTTTGCATCACTGTTCTTGGAGGTCTTAAAATCATGGGAATGCTCGAAAAATCTAATATCTTCCAATCAAACTGGCTTCAGATCCTTTCCAGGCACCATTGTCAACCTTGTGGCCAGAAGGATGCTGGTTACAAACCAGATAAGAAAGAATGAGTCTTCATACTGCTGCTTCATAGACTGTGGCAAGGCCTTCGACCACGTGAACCGCCAATAAGCTCAACGCCTGGCAGATTCCGGAGGCACTTCTACGCGGCAACCAGCTGCGATACTCGGACACAAGGGCCAGAGCGAAACTGGGTAACATTACAGAGGTCTCTGATAAGACAAATACTACACAAGGCGTTAAACAAGGGTGTGTCTCAGCCCCGGCTCTCTTTAACCTGCTGGTGTGTGATCTGGTACCAGCGTTGAACTCAGTAACTTGCCAAGCACCAAAATTGCCAAATCAGCACCTCTCCTCTCATTCACGCAGACGATGTAGTTCTTTTTAGTCTAACACAAATGCTGCTACAGAATCTGATCACTGTCTAATAACCACAGTAACTTAAATGGAATGACAATAATCCATGAAAAAACAAATGTGATATTTGGCAGGAACATAAACTAAGCGGTGCCTGTTTTTTAACCAAACATCGTCTGATTGTTTCAGATAAATATGAATTCTTGGGATGCCCTGATGGGCGATAAGGGACATCACTTAACACATCTTAACTCAATAAAACCAAAATCTACCTCACTACTATTTGCCTTTCGGACCATATTCAAAAGTATAAATGAGCCCACCCTTGAACCGCGGCTGACAATAATGAATGCAAAACTGATCCCGACTCTGGCTTATGGCGCTGAAGCTTTTCCAGGGACGCTTGGCATCTTCCTCACCAATGTCCAGTGCGGCGTGTTCAGGTCACTCTTCAAACTGCGCATAACTTCTCACCTTCCCAGATCAGGATAGACTTTCAGTTCAGCGACCAACTTCTCACGCAGAGAGCATGTCTCCTGAAATCATACACTCCGCACGAGCCGCCAAAAAATGCTCCTTCAGAAACCTTATGTGGCCAGAAGTCACTCACGCCTTTGTTTGGTCGAATGCTCTTAAGGGTGCCTTGGGACTGGAAGTTGCCGCAGCCTTGTGGAATTTAAACCCTCCTCATCAGCTCTTCAACGCAGCCCTAAATAAAGAGGTCCCTATGGAATCCTTTATCACCGGCCATCGATCCTTTATGAAAAGAAAGCACGCGGTTTTGATCATTGAGAGCTACACCCATGGGGTTATAAAATATATCACAGAATGTTCGGTGTATTACAAAGTGACGGTTTGCCAACCTTGGAACCATACCTCCACACCAGTAACTGGTGGGGGAGGTATGATTTCACCCTACTAGAGGGAGAAATATGACAGCACCGGTACACCCGGTACCAGCTTTCTCGACCCTGATATCACAAATTGGATGCTGCCAGCCACAGACACAAGTCTGCCCTCCTGCTGCTGAGTCAAGCTCGAGCAGGGGAAGGCTTGACAATAGGTTTCCTGTCACAGGGAGGTGTGACCACCTCCCAGACAGGATTTAGTGTATTAGGGCTGAGAGTGTTTGTAAGTCTGCACTGGGGGCACATTTTATTGACCTCAGAAGGTTGAAAGTCTGAGTAGACCCGCTATTATGTGAACAGGCTCCACAGAATGCTCCTTCCGATCTCTGTTTTAAGCCAATATTGACCATAAACTTGTGAGGCATTTGCGAAAGATACCTCCAGATGTAAACCAGATGTAAACCACGGGGCCATATGGCGCCTTTATGGGGACCTAGAAAGAGCTGCAAATAGGGGACCATAGTGCGCTCTACTATGTCTATTGGGACTTTTGCAATGTGAGTTTGTGGAACCATATGGCAAAATGGCAATGTGGATTTTCAATATCATAGGAATGAAAATGGGGTACATTTAATATCAGTGCTAGGGTGCGGACTGGTGGGGTGCTGCGGACCTAGACAGAACATACTGACGCAGCTCCTGCTGGAGGCTCGTAGTTTGATATTATGGGGATGTATGTTCAGGTGACACACACTTGAAGAGGGACCTTTCCAGGGAGAAGAGCCACACACACCTCCGATGTGGAAATGCCATCCATAGTCTAAGGTATGGGGTCTGCTGACAAAGCCCAGAGGTCTTCTCATATATAATAATTCTTCCTCTTACCAAGCAGAGGGAGGTTTGGCACTATAGTCCTTTCTCCATTGTCTTTACACAATGACATCTCCCTTTTTGATGTATGGCCGAGCTGCAATGCTAACTATATTAGTGTTATACATTTTTCTGCTTGTCGTGGCCCGTGTACTGCATGTTAGAGCACACTAGTTAATATAAACATTTTAAATTATATTCGTGTCTCAGTCAGATCTTATTGTGGCCAGGTACGAGAGTGTGAGCGAAAAGGTGTGTCTTGTTACCGCGATTCCTGAGAGATCCGGGAGTGTTGTGTTCTGGGGTGTCTCATCATTTGCTTCTCTGAGTGAGCAGGAGAGCGAGTGAGACACTATAGCTAGTCAGTCCTGGGCTCGTGGGCACTAAGGCGGTAGGAAGGCACAGTCTCTATACACCGAAGTCCCATAATCCTGTGCACAGTTCTGTGTATGTGCTGAATCCCTGCAACCTCTGGGTACCTTAGTACCATATACTAGGGACTGATAAGGGTACCCCAGTATCCAATCTGGGATGTACCTAGGTACTGAATATACAATGTAGGTGAGAACGCAGAGGGACTGGGGTCCTGGTTAGCAGGATCCCAGTCAGACTAGTCAAATACAGCTTAGCACCAGGCAAAAAGTGGGGGTAACCATAAAAGCAGATCCTATTTCCCTACAGGGTTCACATAGGTGGACTCTTGTGTAGGGCCGTTACTTCCATCCCTATTCCTTACAGTTTTTAGTCATTCCAGGAACATCAATATTAAAAGGATACCTGGGTGTTCTGAGGTATTTTTGCTATAAAGGCCCCGTCGGGGGAATATGCAACGTGCTCCCTGGAAGATGGTCGAGCCCATCCTGGCTTTTAGGGACCAGATGAGACCGGATGATGAAGAGTGACACCAATCAGGTGTGTGAGGGTCTAAATACAAACAGCTACGGGTGTGAATTTGTGAAGATTAAACTTCACACTTGGTAAAACTCGGATACTTGTATTTGTTTACGGCGCCGAGGTTTTCCTCTCTACCCCCAGGTAGCATTTGACTGATCCGCTGGCGTCTCTTTGCTGCTATTTGTGGTGGACTCAAGGAGTTTCTTTCCTTCCTTCTTCCAACCATGGTCCAGGCCCTAGGAATGGAAGCCCAGCCTACCGTGGAGCTCTTTAGCTTATGCCGGGGGGTGAGATTCTGGTCTGGACCGTCGAGGGAAGGGCGTAGAGAAGTCCCATCCTCTGCACAAACGAGGCCGGACACAGTGAGCCGGGATGGACGAAAGAGGCTGGAAAGACACTGGGTGGAAAATGCATAAGATTTACAATGATACTGGGGGAGAGGACCTTAGAAATGATTGTCTCCAGCACTATCTCCGTGCGTTGACTAAACAATGGTGCCAAGGGACGAGATATGCGGCGCCTCTACACATCTGTAGGGTTTCGAAGCAGGTCATGGATGGGGGAGGATGGGTTCCCACATATCGATGAACTGCCAATCCCTGGAGAAGCAGCACTGCCCTTAGATCCGGGGTGAATCCATGTCATTAAAACAAGATTATAGCAGCAGTAACCACGGATGAGAATGGAAAATGAAGATCTGGGCCGAATACAAAGTGGGATCGTTTACGAGCTTTACTAGATTGTCAAAAGGTTTTTTTCGGTACGTACAATGTTTTTAAAAACAATTTTCTTGAAGTATGGAATTTTAGAACCTAAACAGGCATCTCACTTTCTGATAGATATGAAATATCCCGATTTTACCTGTGCAGTTGGACGGTTTTCAATAGCAGTCAAGGGAACCTTAAAAGGATATCTATCCAACTCATGTTACGGCTAGCAGAGAAGCGTGTTTAAATAAGATAGTATGTATGGGTCTTATTTATTCAGGGTTATTTTATTGAGAATAATAATGTGATAAACATTCAGCTGCAATTTTTAATAATGATTAAAGTGGTGGTGAGGTGTATTTGTTGCATGGAATTGTTAGGCAGAAGCTATGTATGATTCTTTCAGGGACTAAGGGGCATATGTATCAAGAACGCGTTTTGCAAGTCCTTAATAGCAAATTTTAGCAATTCACTATTAAGGACTCACAAAAGGCAATGTATCTAGGATTCACAATATTAAATGCGATTCCTATGTATTCCTTCATTGCGAATCAGAAATTGCGATTCACAATTTAGGGATACCTTCCCATTCCTTCCTATGGGCCTAGAGGCCCATAGGAATGAATGGGAAGACATTCGCAATTTGCAAGTACCCATTAGGTACTCGCAAATTGCGATGCAATTATAAGGGTGCAAGGGTGTCAAAAGGACACTCTATTCCCTATTAAACCCCTGAAATAAGCATGTGTGCACATGTGGCGCACATACATGCCTTAAGGGCATGTATGTGCGCCACATGGAACTCTGAAAAATGCAAAAAAGTGAATTTTTCAAAGAAATTGCAAATTACCACCAACTTGAAGTTGGTGGTAATTTACGATTTCTAAAGGCAAAATCGCACAAATTGCGTGCTTCCAGAATTGCATTTAAGGAATCGCAATTTGTGATTGCTTAAATCATTTGCAGAATAGGGAATCGCAAATTTTGTGATTCCCTATTGTGCGAGGGCCTTTTGGGATGATACATCCCCAAAGGCTTTTTCTCGTTCGCAAATGGGCCGATTCTGAGAATTGGCCCGTTTGCAAACGAGAAAAAGGCTTCATACATATGCCCCTAAGGCCTTAATAAACATAACTTTTTGACTGACTGATGAGCCAGAGACGAGCAAGAGCTGAGCCGCAGGTGAGCCAGTGAAGAGCCAGGGATGAGCCAGTGAAGAGCCAGGGATGAGCCAGTGTCGAGCCAGAGTCGAGCCAGAGACGAGTCAGTACTGAGCCAGAGCTGAGGTGCAGATCCACAGCAGCGCCAAAAAAGTGCCCTAGATGAGCCAGGTGGCTTTGTTTTTATTTTGGAAGCACAACATCAGCCGAGCCTGGCGTGGTCATGATAGGCCGACCTCCAGATATCCCACCAACCTTCTTAGATTTTTCGTTTCATGTGATTTACGATCAATCTGTCCTTATTAAAAACCAGATTGGTGAAACCGCCTTTTATTTCTACAGTTTCCCTGTGAATCGTAAAGGTATTATAACCCTTGTGAGGCACCAGAGGTGGTCTGGGCCAGTTCAGAGTCATCTTCAGATGCCTTCCTCGAGGAGCTCCATGTGAAATAACTCTTTGAATTAAAAATAATAAAATTTTGATTTGTGCGGCTTAGCAACAAGATTCCGGATTCTGAGGATGGCGGGACGAGAGAAGCCCTCTGTGGTCCTGCACAGCTCTGGCTAGGTGCTGGCAGAAATGTGTCACTCCTTAGAGGACACAAATGACCACCAAGGCCGGTGTTTGACTGAGCCTTTTAATCAACATGTCTGACATTCATGGTCTCATCACCCATGAGCAATGATGGCTGGGTACAACGCAGGCAACTGCGAAACTGTGTTCTCCATGTAAATGGAAAACTGCAAGTCCTTGACCCCTTGGACCATGGAGATGCGAGTGCATGTGAGTAGCATCAAACCAGCGATTAATTGATAAACAGACCAATCAATCACCGATAATTTGAGGCAATATAGAGATCCATAATTATCACTTGACCACTTCAAGGGACTGTGCGTAAAGTCTATAGAGAGCCGCACTATATGTAAAAGACGAAGCGTGATGTGCTTTGTCATGTTTTATCATTGCCTTCACCGGTCTGATGATCAGTGCTTTGGGCTGGGACATGGCATTGTTGGGTGAATGCCCCCATTGATGTTGTTTCGTTGGCGAACACCTGTTGCCTACTTATGTGTTTGGTGAAGTCAATCTGCCCCTGATATGCTCACTCAGGATGTCATCGACAATCATCGCTTAACGTATTATTATATTCTGGCTCCTGGATCTGTGCTCTTGGAATCCTATTCTCGTTTCCTTCCCTCTGTCTTCTCTTTGGATTTCTTTTCTTCCACCAATCTACCAGGAAACTCAGCTCCAAATTCCTCTCCTTAGCAGCTACCCGACGCATTTGACGGATGAACAGTGGAGACCGCTTCTTCTCCCACCTGGCGGCTAATACCTGGAAAAACCAACCTCAGACCCTCAACATCGCTTCAGCAGTTCAGGAAGGACCTCAAGACCTGGATGTTCAACCAACAGGAGAACAGGCAGCTCACAGACAGTTCATTTTACAAACCCAAACAAGAATTAATCTCTACCCACTCAGATACGCTAGGTATACAACCTAAATCACAGCCTCCATATATACAAACAAACCCAGAAACAAAAACAAATCAACACAATACTGGTACCAAAATCAACGCAATACTGGTACCACTCAAGTTCAGTACAATGCACCATCGAATGCCGATTCCCCAAATGACTTTAGAACTGATCCACTGTCCAACTCCCCTGCACCAGTAGCAATGTCTAAGCAGACCAAGTTGGGAGAAACGCCAGTAACAAACTTGCTTGGCCCCTCAATGTCTTCAGCCCCCCCTCTCCAATACGTTAGTTTCCTCAGAACCCGATTAATAGTGACTCCGGATCCACGGCCCTTTCTCATTCAGAAATAGGGAAGTCTAATGTGAATCCACATGTCTCGATTAAACCTCGCCTTCTCCCCTCAATGGATCTCCAGAGCATCAAAACCCCTCAAGATGTGTCAGTCTTAATGAGAATCTGGCACCCCGAATATGAATCACAAGGGATACGTGATATTCTGAACCGGGGATACGTCTAGCCTCACATCGAAATCTTTCTGATCTGAATATCAATGATAATACTGCTATCCAGCTCATACCTTCAATTAATTTTTCTACCAAAGAAGCAACTGCTGTGACGTGGTCAACCCAATCCACTTTCAACACAATCTGTAAAAATCAGAAAACCTTGGAAGATTGGGAAAATTGGAAGACTCTTCCCCAATGGCCCTGATACCCACAAGCTTTCACCAGATCACATACAAAGGGGCACGCAAAGAGTGGTCTTTCTGTCGCTGCGGGGGGATTTAGCAGTTTCTTAGTGTGCCACACGCAATAAAGACTTCTTATGTGTCGAGATTAATAATTGAGGCATTACTGCCACAGAACGCAAACTATTTTTGATAAACGTATACATCAACCCAGCCTCCACTGCGAAAATCAGAAAGTGAAGGGACTAGAGATGTTAATTTCGGATATTAGGCATAGACACGCAAATGTCTACCTGCTCTTGACCAGGGACTACAATTTAAATTTAAGAACAGCCAGCAAGCCAAAGGAACTAGAAGCTTCCCCGGATCTGCCTTCTCACAGCCATGGTTCACAAAAGAACTCAGATGCCAGAAAAGATTAATCAACAAGAAGTTAAGATCATTCAAATCTTGGTATGCCCCGCCGGACTCGCAGAAATCAACATCCTAGGCTGTCAGGATAAAAAGCAAATTTGGCACCAAAACAAAAGTACCAGGAAGGGTTCCAAATAGAACTTTTTCTCTGATGTTGGAACAAAAGCCCAAAGTACTTTTGGATCATGATTGGCCGTCTTCGTAGAGGGCTAGAACCAGTCAACAAAAGCAGGAATATAAACTGAATCGCTAATGTTGGCTCCTTGAACAACGCTAGAGCTTAACGCCCTTATCAAGATCCAGTCCCAACAGGCAAAGTTTTCGCAAGGAAGGGCCGAGGCCTCGGAAGAGCAGCTCAGACAATACGTGACACCCTTCAGGGCCACAAGAAGAGCAAACCTGATGCACCACATCTACAACAAAGCCGACAACATCATCGCACCCCACCTCCGAGACGTCATCAACGCATCTCTCACCTCCGCCACCTTCCCAGAGAGCTGGAAACACGCAGAGCTCAACGCCCTCTTAAAGAAACCAACAGCAGACCCCACCGAACTCAAAAACTTCCGGCCCATCTCTCTCCTACCGTTCCCCGCCAAAGTGATTGAGAAAATCGTCAACGCTCAACTCACCACCGCCTTGGAAACCAACGACTCACTCGACCCCACACAGTTCGGCTTCAGAGCTAACCACAGCACCGAAACCGCCCTCATCGCAGCCACGGACATCATCAGATCCCTGACCGACAAGGGAGAAACCATGGCCCTCATACTCCTGGACCTCTCTGCAGCCTTCGACACGGTCTGCCACCGTACCCTGATACACCGCCTCAGCAACGCCGGCATCAGAGGCAAGGCCCTGGAATGGATCATCTCCTTCCTCTCCGGAAGAACTCAGAGAGTCCGCCTCCCCCCCTTCAGATCTACAGCCACGGAGATCATCTGCGGCGTCCCCCAAGGATCCTCCCTCAGCCCCACCCTCTTCAACATTTACATGACCCCCCTGGCGAACATCGCACGAAAACACGGACTCGACCTCATATCCTACGCCGACGACACCCAGCTCATCTTATCCCTCACCAACAACCCCACCTCAGCAAGGACCAGACTACACGAAGGCATGAAGGAAGTAGCGAACTGGATGACAGACAGCAGGCTGAAACTGAACACAGAGAAGACGGAGGTTCTCATCCTCGGCCCTACACCCTCCGCCTGCGACGACTCCTGGTGGCCTCCCGCCCTAGGCAGCACTCCCCAACCCACCGACCACGCACGCAACCTCGGCTTCATCCTGGACTCATCCCTCTCCATGTCCAGACAGGTCAACTCGGTGACCTCGGCATGCTTCAACACCCTCCGCATGCTCCGCAAGATCTTCCGCTGGATCCCCACCGATACCAGAAAGACCGTCACACACGCCCTCGTCACCAGTCGCTTGGACTACGGGAACACTCTGTACGCCGGCATCACCATCAAGCTGCAGAGGAAACTTCAACGGATCCAGAACGCTGCCGCACGACTCATCCTGAACGTACCCCGCCACCACCACATCTCCGGACACTTGAAGAAACTTCACTGGCTCCCAATCAACAAGAGGATCACCTTCAGACTCCTCACCCACGCACACAAAGCCCTTCACAACCTCGGACCAAAACTCATCAACCACCGCGTCTCCTTCTACACTCCTCCGCGCACCCTACGCTCGACCGGACATGCCCTGGCAGCCGTACCTCGCATCCGCAAAGCCACCGCCAAAGGAAGATCCTTCTCTTTCCTGGCAGCAAAGACCTGGAACTCTCTGCCCAGCAACCTTCGCGCCATACCTGACCACCTCTCCTTCAGGAGGCAGCTCAAGACCTGGCACTTTGAGCACTGACCCCCCCCCCCCCCTCCCCCCCAGCGCCTTGAGACCCTCACGGGTGAGTAGCGCGCTTTATAAATGTGATTGATTGATTGATTGAGAAGAGCAGAGCTGATGGAGCTCAGGGGCCACACAGGATCCCAGCATCAGTTTACAAACATGATACCGAGTTTTGGTCCAGTCCCTGGTAACTTTGTTTGAAGTGTGTATGACTTCCAACTCAATCCCTTCATCATGGCAAGGCTGGATTTTATATCCCATTTATAAACAAGCATTTGCAATGCAATAGGTCTCGCATTTACGCAAGTTTGAACTATTGACATTGCAAATAACAATGCCTTTTATTTTTGTTTTCGTTTTTAAAACATAAGTAAAAGGCATCGTCATTTACAATGCCTATAGCTTAAACTTGTGTAAATGCGAGACCTATTGCATTGCAAATGCTTGTTTTTCTACCCTCTCTAGACCTGTTACTGAGTAACCTGCTGGGAGTGCTAAGTTCCAGTCAGGATCAGATGCCTGATTGGTCCAGGTCTTGGTCAGAAAAACTCGGGCCTAGAAAGTTGCAACATACACTCGAATTGATGTTTGTGCTTGATCAAAGATGGCGTATTGAGTAATATACAATGAAGAAATTCTTCCTGACTGACCTTTGTGCCCGTGCTATCATTTGGCGAGCTAGCTACTGAGGTGTTTATACCCATTGAAGAAACTTCTTGCCCTCCAGGCTCTCCTTTCATCTGTCCGGGGCCCAGTTTGAAAGTAACTGGACCAGGTTCGATGTAACACCTGAAATTACAGCTGCTACAACCTAACTCCCCACATTTCCCCACCTGACAACAAACATCAGGAAAATGGCAATCACCCCTCCTAAGCTTCAACAGCTGCTCCTTTGAAAAACATCTTGGGGGAAAACGAGCAGGGATTCTGGTGCAGCACGCGCCATCATGAGGTTTATAGTGCTGGGAGCTAGAACGCTGACCCTGAACTTACTAACGGGCACCGCGGGTCTTGCGTGCTTGACTGGGAAACATTAACAAGCCATTACTTAGTTAAAAAGTAGGTTAAAAGCAGGGATACAGTGCAAAATGCAATTTTCTAAAAGAAACAGAGATGCCTTTGATCAAACGTTACACCCCTCCTGTCACACGCTGCACGGTCGCGCCAGCGTGAATTTTATAGTGCTGGAAGCTAGAACGCTGACCCTGAACATGGCGGGCCGGCTGTTACTGACAGGCACCGCGGGTCTTGCGTGTTTAACTGGGAAACATTAACAAGCCATTACCAAGTTAAAAAGTAGGTTAAAAGCGGGAACACAGTGCAAAATGCAATATTCTAAAAAAAACAGAAATGCCTTTGATCAAACGTTACACCTCTCCTGTCACACGCTGCGCGGTCGCGCCAGCGTGAGTTTTGTAGTGCTGGGAGCTAGAACGCTGACCCTGAACACTGCGGGCCGACTCTTACTGACGGGCACGGCGGGTCTTGCGTGTTTGACTGGGAAACATTAACAAGCCATTACCAACTTAACAAGCCCGCGAGTGGTGAGCACGCGTGCCACAGCGAGCGATCTGTTTTCAATTATCGCGCCCGTGTCTGGGCACGATAATTGAAAACAGATGTTGGCGTGCGGGTAACAGACACCAATAGGCCATGGGTGGAGCAACGCGACCGCCTTTGGCCTATTGCGTGCTGTCTTTCTAAAAAAAGACGACTGCAAACGCCAATCCCGTGGACCAAAAGGAATCGCACACGCACAAGCGTGTGCGATTCCAGGGTCCGTTTTGGAACCCTCCACAAGAGGGCTCTCGCCTATGCGAGCAGTGCTGCGCATTGCATCGCTAGGGGAGAGCCCTAAAAAGGAGCAGAGGTGCGACCAGACAGCTATCGTCTCATAGCCCTCCTCCATGTTGAGGCCAAATATTTTGCATCACTGTTCTTGGAGGTCTTAAAATCATGGGAATGCTCGAAAAATCTAATATCTTCCAATCAAACTGGCTTCAGATCCTTTCCAGGCACCATTGTCAACCTTGTGGCCAGAAGGATGCTGGTTACAAACCAGATAAGAAAGAATGAGTCTTCATACTGCTGCTTCATAGACTGTGGCAAGGCCTTCGACCACGTGAACCGCCAATAAGCTCAACGCCTGGCAGATTCCGGAGGCACTTCTACGCGGCAACCAGCTGCGATACTCGGACACAAGGGCCAGAGCGAAACTGGGTAACATTACAGAGGTCTCTGATAAGACAAATACTACACAAGGCGTTAAACAAGGGTGTGTCTCAGACCCGGCTCTCTTTAACCTGCTGGTGTGTGATCTGGTACCAGCGTTGAACTCAGTAACTTGCCAAGCACCAAAATTGCCAAATCAGCACCTCTCCTCTCATTCACGCAGACGATGTAGTTCTTTTTAGTCTAACACAAATGCTGCTACAGAATCTGATCACTGTCTAATAACCACAGTAACTTAAATGGAATGACAATAATCCATGAAAAAACAAATGTGATATTTGGCAGCAAAATAAACTAAGCGGTGCCTGTTTTTTAACCAAACATCGTCTGATTGTTTCAGATAAATATGAATTCTTGGGATGCCCTGATGGGCGATAAGGGACATCACTTAACACATCTTAACTCAATAAAACCAAAATCTACCTCACTACTATTTGCCTTTCGGACCATATTCAAAAGTATAAATGAGCCCACCCTTGAACCGCGGCTGACAATAATGAATGCAAAACTGATCCCGACTCTGGCTTATGGCGCTGAAGCTTTTCCAGGGACGCTTGGCATCTTCCTCACCAATGTCCAGTGCGGCGTGTTCAGGTCACTCTTCAAACTGCGCATAACTTCTCACCTTCCCAGATCAGGATAGACTTTCAGTTCAGCAACCAACTTCTCACGCAGAGAGCATGTCTCCTGAAATCATACACTCCGCACGAGCCGCCAAAAAATGCTCCTTCAGAAACCTTATGTGGCCAGAAGTCACTCACGCCTTTGTTTGGTCGAATGCTCTTAAGGGTGCCTTGGGACTGGAAGTTGCCGCAGCCTTGTGGAATTTAAACCCTCCTCATCAGCTCTTCAACGCAGCCCTAAATAAAGAGGTCCCTATGGAATCCTTTATCACCAGCCATCGATCCTTTATGAAAAGAAAGCACGCGGTTTTGATCATTGAGAGCTACACCCATGGGGTTATAAAATATATCACAGAATGTTCGGTGTATTACAAAGTGACGGTTTGCCAACTTTGGCTGGGTTCTTACTCCTCACCGGATCTTTTCCCTCCCTCGATATGCCAACCCGACATCAATATATGCAGCTTATGGGGCCTGTTCCAGGAATCACCAGCTCACTTGGGTTGCATTTGCCCTTCCTTATTAGGCAAGTGCGGAACATTGTTACGCCTCCTATTAATCAACCAAGCAGCACGGTCCCTATTGGCGGCTGTTAAATTTCTTTTGAACGAAGCTGATCCTCAACCAAGTGCATGCCTCATAAGTAAGTCTGGGTCTCCACTAGCCGAGTTTGCGGAGTTTTCCGCACTCCGCGTTACGCGGAGCTCGCGGAGTTCTGAAAAACTCTGCTTCGGTTCACTTAGCAGATTTAATTTCCTCGCTCGTGTTCGTCAACGTCAAGTCAGTGAGCGTGGAAATCAACCTCCCTGCGAGATTTCTCAACGTAGGCGGTCAGATTTCTCATTGCAAGTGGCCGATCCTGCTACCGTTGAGAAACCGTCCTTCCTCATTGACAAAGCTGCTGCTCGAGTAAAAACTTGTGCTGTGCATGGTGCTGTTTGCAATGATTGCAGAGTGCGGACAAGCACCAAGCACTGAAAATCACCGTGAACTGAATTTATCTAACGCACGCCACCGCTTGCGGAGCTACGCGTATCGCGGCGGACTTTTGTTTTGCACTTCGCGAAGTTCCGTGTATTCCGCGAACTCCGCCCAGGCTTAAGATTCCTGGACATCGCAGACAAAGAGCTCAGGACCCCAGCCTTGGTTCTTGTACCTGGAATGAGGCTGCTGCATTGTAAACTGCAGGGCCGTTTCTACCACTAGGCAGGCCTAGGCGGCTGCCTAGGACAGCAAAAGGTGAAGGGCGGCCAGTGGCCGCGAAAAAAAATTAAACGTCAACAGTCAGGAAGCACTAATAAAGCTTGTGCGTGCCCGAGTTGAAGCTCAAATTCAGTAACGCATTATCAGCCCTAAAAATCAGTGTGCTCGGTCGAGGCTGGGCAGGTGTGCTTTCTCCCCATATCATAAAAAATTGGCTGCGATCCTTGATCGCAGGACCCTTGCATCCATGATTTTGCAATCCCAGTGTAGTTACTGTGAGGCCAGGTAACGTAGCTCCTTCAATTCCACCATCGACGTGACGTAACCTGACGTCATGTTCGGCACCATGGGCGGAGGCTGTGCGCGCGCGGCCGGCAAGAGCCAAGAGGCAGAGAGAGAGAGTTCCTGCTGCGGCCTGCAGGCTTGCCTATCAGGTACCGGGGAGACAGCGGTGGGATCCATCCAGGTCGGCAGCCTGCGGCAGGCAGGTAGATATAAAAAAAATGTTTAGGGTGTTAAAGGCTTGGTCAGTTAGTTATAACCTGGCCCAGGCTAAGTATTAACTAAGTAAAGTAAGCAAGCAGAAAGTTGAGCGGTCGTGTCTGTCTGGAGCCAAGGGTGGTTTGAAGTGCGTGCAGGGCAGGCTCCTTCCAGGCATGCCACTAAACCACAGCTGCCAAAACTCCAAGGCACAAGGAGTTGTGCACAGGTGGAAGAGGAGCCCTTGGGATATGTATCATGAGTCCCCAGGATGCACGGAAATCTCTGTCTGGGGCAGCTTTTAGGCATACCTCTGGGAACGTTTGTGAATAAAAAGAAAAGTTCTGTTAGCTGGAGATGTAAATATCTGCCCGTATTTTTATGTAATTTTTATGACTAGGGGCTAACGTGGTTCAATCAGTTATGATGATAAAAGGGCTATAATAGAGTTAATATATTAGGATTACACTAATTGCAGAGATAATTAGTCATCATTTTACACCTGGGATGGCTGATTTCTTGTTAATGCTATGTGAGATGTGACGTGCATAATTTCAGTGTAATTATGAGTGACGTTTCAGGGACTATGAGTGACACTTTCTGGCAAGCAACATAAAGATGAGGGAAGCACATAAATATCAGAAAATGCTCTAATTTCAGCAACGAGAAACACTAAGAAGATTTTAAACGTACTACACAGTACCAGAAATGAAGGGCACTAGTCTAGTACTCTTACAGATACTCGGGTGGGGGCAGCAAAACTAACTCTACTCAACTCTCTGCTCTTGGTGATCTGATCTTCATCCAGGCAGCCATAGCGCTGTGTGTCTGGCCTCGGCCATTGACTCTGCAGCAGCAGTGTAAGGGTCTGTGCATAATATATTTAGACGGTAGATTAATAGAAAGGGTCGGGTGTGGCTAGTGGCTTCCTTAGTGTCCTATGACCTGAGATAGATGGCATCCTCCATATTACTTGGGGGGGCGGGGTTGTTTTTTGCGTTGTGTCATGGCAGATGCTGTTGGTGAAATGTGAGGATCAGGTGTATGGATGGAGCCCAGGTTTTATACATGGAATCGGATGGGATTATGAAGTGGTACCGCCGGCGCCATGAGAGGCGAAGCTTGGCATGCCTGATGTTCGACAGTACCTATAAATTATTACACATTATTGCAGATGTGCATCAATGGTCGTCGTATACTGCTAAGAACCACAGTTACACCCAGGGTCTGGCCCGGGGAGGGAACTAGAGGCGTTAGGGCACTAGAGAACGGTCAGCCTCCAACCAAAGCTATGAACCACAGAAAGGACCGTCCCTAGTTGTGTCTAAGAGATGCCCAATTTAGTGGGGGCAAATCACAAAAATTGACGGACTGGCATCACACACCACCAGGTGTCATGCTTCATCATCTGCCAGTCCTCGCCCTCTAAAAACCGCGTTTGATAGAGGGCGGGCATACACCTGAAGACAGGGATGCACTTCTAAACTAAGTGGGGGCCCAAACAAAAAGCGTCGTATACTGCTGCCTGCTTAAAGGTTCTAGGGAAGAGTTTCAACTGGGGCCCTCCCAGTGGCTTGGACCCAAGTTAAAAAGGGGGAGGGGAGAATGCCCTTTGGTGAGGGGGGAAGTGGTCTCTGAGTGACTTCATGTTTGAGTGGGGATGGATGATGGAGGGGGAAGTCTTTCACATCGAGGAAAGGAAAGTGTGTCCTTTATGTGGCAAAGAGTATGTGCAAGTAAGGCCACTAATTGGTCTCATCCTTTTGCAAAGGCGCTGCCGCCGGATCCCTCTTAGGGGATTAGCAGCCCATGTTTTCATCCGGCGCGGTGGTTGAGGAATGCTGTAGGTTCTGTTTTCTACAGCCGTATGCCTGGAGGGTTGTGTCTACAAGCTTGTGTTACTGCAGTCATTATAATATATGTATTTCACGAATTGAAACGACTTACTCATTATATAACACTTTGTTAAAAAAAATCCTTCATCCAGGACAGCTGACACTTAGGTATTAGAAATAAACAAGTTAATCAAATGCATTGCTCATAGATGTTTGGATCCGACGCTGCCCCTTACTTAAATGTATCTAAACTTTAGTGTTTATGTAATGGCAGGAAGACCTTAAGCTGTTTAGACCTGCCTTTGTGCCTGATTACATCCGAGGAGCCCTGCTGGGATTGAAAAAGGTAATTTTCAGTCTGCGCATCTTTCATTGGGTGATCAGTATTGTTGTTTCAGAAATGACCCAATATTTTATGAGGTTGCTCTGGTGTTTGCACTTTCAAAAAACTGAGTTTGACAGTCAGTGGCTCTTCTGTAGGTCTTCTGTAATAGCTCTCCCATTTAGGCCATCATTTTGATTGCCCGGTGCATTCCTGCGGGTCTAGTGACGGCAGTTACTGGGCCTATTGAAACTGAGGACCAGTTTTTTAGGAGGGCGTACTAAAACCTAGTGTGAAATACTGGAGATAAGGGCAAAAGGTGGAAATTGGAGTGACAACTGATTTTCAGGAATTCGGCATTCGAAAGCGTATTCTCTGTTGGCTGTTCCATGATAGTTTGGCAATAGGCCAGGTAAGTATTTGAGTTGAAAGTCCTTCTTGATTTTGGCATCCAGCTATCGTGCCCTATATTGTGCTTTATGTATGAATTGTTATGCTAGGTACTACTATATTTCTTTTCAGTGCATGATTTTGAGGTTGAACCCTCTGGGTTTAGGAATGCTCACGATTACCCAAAGGGTGTCCTAGCGCTACAGAGAAAAACTGAAAAACACACCGCTCAAATAAGTAAAAAATAGACTCATGAAACTGAAGAGAGAAACTTTTTCAAGTATTTACAGAAGGAGTGAAGGTTAGTGCTGCGCCTAAGGGAAAGTGGGAGTGTATTCCAGAGTTTTTGGCTACCAGGTAGCAGTGGAAGAGCGTGCTGAAATATAGCTGAAATAGCCTCTAAAAGTAGAGGGGGCAGTTTTTCTAGAACTTAAGAATTGAAGGGGAAGTGAGGAGACCGGATTATAGTTACTGGGAATCTAAGAAGGCAAATAAGGTTTCTTAAAGAGTGGGACTACCAGAGCCTATTTCTTGGCCATCGGAAAATGGGCCTTGGCAAGTGAGTGGTAGTAGTGGTTTGTGAGCACTGAACAAATCTGCGTTTCACCTCTGGCCAAATTCGACCTGGGAAAACATATGGGGTAACTAGCGCTATATAAATACAAACCTTTTTTCCTCTTCTATCCTTCCGAATCCAAATAACTGACTAACCTATCCACCACTTAAATTACTTTCATATTTCACTATACTAATTCAACACTAATCATCTATGGGTCTCGAAGTAGCTTGCTGAAATCATTAAATTGATCTTAAAATAGATTTACGAAAATCATTTCCATTAATGTTACTGGCTTCTTAAATCTTTCGGTAATAATGTTGTTACAATTTTCTAATGCAATACACAGAATTATTATATACAATATTCAGAACTTTTATTGCCCTATATTTTTCAGGTAGAATAGAAAGGATCAAAAATGGCAGAGAGGAAAAAACTCTCAGGTGCTCAGTACAGAAAAAGAAAAGCGGCTCGAGAAATAGAACTATCCAAATTGAACAGGTCCATTGAAACATGTCTACGTCCTCCAAAGAGTTCTCTTGAAGTTGCTTGTGTATCGACTTCAACCTCAGAAAAAGATGACGATACAGGCCTACCAGACAGGGACATAGAAGTTAACAGCCGAGAGCAAAAGAACACGTTGTAGTGGATACTGCAAAGGGTAACCATGAAAATGAAGATGGTGATCAAAGTAAACGCCCGGAAATAACTGAAGACAGCGTTAAAATAGATTATTCAGAGCCTGCTTCCTGGGAAAACTTACCAATAAGTAGAGACAAATTAAGAACTCTTATGGTTGAAAATGGGCCAAAACAAGTGGGCAAATAATGTCCTTTAGATGAGAAAAAAAGGAAGTTTTCAGCTGTACATTATAGAAGAAAACTTCCAAATGGAGAAGAAGTTTACCGTGAACACCTCCAGTATTCAGCATCAACCGATAAGGTTTTCTGTTTTTGCTGCAATGTATTTGGCGGAAATTCAAGTTCAAGTACAAGTCTCACTCAGAATAGATGCAACGATTGGCATAACATATCAGCAATTCTGTTTTCACACGAAAAGAGTGTTGAACATATTACCAACTTCCATAACTGAAAGTGCCTGTATACAAGTCTAAATCAAGACGCAACTATAGATAGTGCTAATACAAAAAAGCGTAAAGAAGAAGAAAAGTACTGGCATCAGATCTTAGAGCGTGTAATATCTCTTGTAAGAGTTCTAGGTGCACAAAATGTGGCCTTCCGTGGCAGCAGTGATAAACTTCATGCTCATGATAATGGCAATTTTCTTAAAATTGTGGGATTGCTCGCCATGTTTGATCCTATTATGAATGAACATCTCAGGAGAATACAAAATAAGGGTAGAAGACATGCTCACTATTAGGCAACATTATTCAAAATGAACTGATCCAAGTGCTATCAAACGGTATCAAAGAGAAAATCATTTCATTGGTTAAAAAGGCAAAGTATTTTTCAATCATTCTTGATTGCACCCCAGATATCAGCCGCACGGAACAAATGACCATGATCATAAGATTTGTGGACATCGTGCAATCTTCAGGAACAGAGGCATTTCAGTCTTCTGATGAAGAATTCCAAGACAGCAGCCTCGTGCAAATAAAAGAACACTTTTTGGGATTTGTACCACTAACCGACACCACAGGTGAATCGATGAGTCATGTTCTGAGAAATCAGCTCAAAAGCTTGTCATTGTCAATTGAAGACCTACGAGGTCAGGGTTATGATAACGGGAGCAATATGAAGGGCAAGGAAATAGGTCTGCAGAAGAAAATTCCGGATATTAACCCGTGTGCCTTCTATATCCCCTGCAGTTCCCACACCCTGAACCTAATTGTAAATGATGCTGCTTTGTGTTGCACTGAAGCAACAGCCTTTTTTGATGTTATACAAAGATTGTATATATTCTTTTCTGCGTCTCCACGTCGATGGGATATACTGAAACACCATATACCATATTTGACTATAAAACCTCTGAGTGATACTTGGTGGTCAAGCAGGATCGATGCCTTAACTCCCATCAGGTACCAGTTACCGCATGTGTATGATGCGTTGTTTGAAATTACTGAAGATTCGACTCTCAAAGGCTCTTCTGGTACAATGACTAAGGTTGAAGCGGAAGGTCTTCTGAACCGCATATCTTCATTTAAGTTTGTTGTGGCAGTTGTAACATGGCACAGTATATTATTTCAAATCGATTTGACCAGTAAACTGCTGCAAGAGAAGCACTTTACTATTGAGAAAACAGTAAATGAGCTTAAAAATACAGAGGAGTATTTAAAAAAACATGAGGAGTGACATGGAATTTGAGCGAGTTGTGGTTGATGCTCGAAAGCTCGCTGAAGAAATCAATATTGAGCCAATTTTTCAGCCAGAGATAAGAAGAAGGAAAAGGAAAAGGCTCGCTTACGAATCAGAAGATGAACCCATTGCTGACCCCAAAGAGAAGTTCAGAGTAAATTACTATTTTGCAATATTGGACACGGCAATTAGTTCTGTAAAAGAACGATTCACACAGTTGAATGAAATTGCAAGAATATTTGTTTTTCTGTACAATATAAGTGACCTCAAGATGAAAACTTCAAAAGAACTCATGTATTTGTGTATCAAATTGGAAACAGCTCTAACCCAGCGTAGACCTGGAGAAACCATATCTTTTCTAAAGGACATTGACGCGGCATCTCTCTGCTCTGAACTTTCAGGAATAAGTCATTGAATACAAAAAAATTTGAAACCCGAATATGTGCTGAACTATCTGTGCCAAAACAAGTTAGAAAATGGTTATCCTAATTTGTCCGTAGCTCTTCGTATCCTTTTGACTTTACCGATATCAGTGGCAAGTGCGGAGAGGAGTTTCTCAAAACTCAAATCTGCGCAGTTCCATGAGCCACGAGAGACTCATAGGACTAGCCACAATTTCAGTAGAAAAAGACATGGCTTACCAGCTTGACATTAGAGATCTTGTTAAAGACTTTGCTAAAATAAAGGCAAGGAAGGTATCATTGGATTAAGAACCCAAAAGACTATTGAAATTAGAAGGGAGAAAGTTAAAAACGGAATAAAATGTCATGAACAGTGTTTATTTAGTTATTTAATGTTTGATGTGTTTTTTGTTTAATGTTGAATACAAGTTCTTTTATATCTAATGCATTAATTCTTCTAGCCTGGATGACAGGGGGAGAGAGTGATGGTAGTAAAAGGGAGGGGGCAGCATTTTTCAATTCTTGCCTAGGGCGGCAAAACACCTAGAAACGGCCCTGGTAAACTGTAAACCGCCCGGACACAAAAACACGGAGCTAAGCAGCGAATAGCAGGCGGAACACTCCATGTGGCTATCACAGAGGGATTCCAACTGCTCAGCCTTGAACTCAAAATAGCAACATAAATTGTTTGCCAGCGAAAAGGAACATTATTGGTAAAGACTCTCCATTGGTTGGCATCATAGCATTTGGTCTCGTGAATGGTGTTAATTGCGATTGCCCCCTGGGGGCTTCTAAAGTGCTGAATAAACAGTGTCAGGTCACCTCCTCACTCATTGCAGAGTAAAAGTTCGAATAATGAACAGGAAAAGAAGGGAGGCTGCTCGGCAATCACAGATATCTTAATCTGGGTCAACACGTGATAAAGATTTGGACCCGCAAGAACCGCCATCTATCCTCCCAATGTTTTTTATTCATTTGAAAGTGTAATTTGCACAGTACTTTTATTGATCAATTGGTGTCCAAATATCTATTGCAGCTGGTTTTTTAAAATGTCCTTAGCAGTTTAGCTTGCACCTTCGGAAATATGTGTGTGGCAACCATGTCGATGCATTCATGGCACTGTTGGGTGGCCATTCGATTTCACTCAAGAAGCTCTGAATCTTTTATATATCACCACCTAGATAAATATTGTAAACAAGAGCAGACCATTTTTAGGACATACAAATTTCATGAGTTGGACAAAATCTTTGGTCCAAATATATATGCAATCAAAGGGTCTAGGGCCAGATGTATCAAGCCTTTTTCTGTTCGCAAACGGGCTGATTCACAGAATCAGCAAAGTTTGCAAACGGAAAAAGGCCTTTTTTAATGTATGAAAGGGCTTTGCATTCGCAATTTAGGTAATCATCATTTTTTGCGATTACCTGAATTGCGAACGCAAATAGAGAATTGCAATTTGCAAATCCCTATTGCAAATGGAAGAAGCCGTTTCTAAATGAAAACCGTGCATTTAGGAAACGCTAATTACCATCAACTTCATGTTGATGGTAACCACGTGCAAACCTTGAAAAATGCACAGAAATGCATGTGTGGGCTTTACATGTGCACACTTCTTTGTTGGGGGGAGGATTCAGGGGGGGGGGCTATCCCCCCAGGCACCCTTTGCTTTGCATTCACTAATTGCAATTACCAATTTGGTAATCGCAAATTAGCAATGCAAAACCATTCATTCCTACGGGCCTGTAGGCCCATAGGAATGAATTGAGTCACATTACGTAATCGCGATTCGCTCTTTACAGAATGGCTATTAGGTAATGTTAAGGAATCGCAAAATAAGTTGCAATTCCTACATACATTGCATTTTGCGATTCCAAAATATCAATTTGGTAAAATTTGCTATTTCAGAATCGCAAAATGTTTGTAGTCCGCATCTTGCCCCCAGCCTGTTAATAGCTTTTATGTTTGTGCACTTCTTCGTATCTTCCATTTTGCACTCTAATGGACTTGAGTGTCTCAATAAAGTATTCTAGAGATAAAAGAACAGGCAGCTTACCCTCCCAGCGCCTCAAGACCCTTACTGGTGATGCAGCCGCGCTCTACAAATCCTGAGTGGTTGATTGATTGAAACTGTATCAATTCTTTCTTGTCTCTCTTACCCTCAAGTTGGACTCATTTCTCCTGAATGTTTTGTTTTCATTCCTTCCATGATGGTTTTCATCTTGTCCTAGTCATGCTTGGTTTCTTTCCCTGCTGCGTGTATTGTTTCATCTGTATTTCCTTAATGTTTGAACAATAAACGGTCTCTTCTCTTTGTTGCCGGATAAGAAGCAGCCCTATGGTAGTCTCCAAGGGGTACCACGTCTTCAATGACGGTCAAATACATAGGGTTAATGTCTTTTCAACTCTGGAACACAGATACTACTGTATGATCAAAGAAGGAGAGAGTGAAAGAGGGAATCCGCTGCACCCCCAGCTCTCCGACCACCATCTTTGAGGTTGCCTCCATGGCTGATGACGCGCCTTCAGTGACCGCTGCATCAGTGCTATTGCGGGCACCAGGGTGAGGTGACAACTCCGAGTCACCATCGCCGAAGGGCAACCATGGAGGTAGAGTTGATGTTGACCAAAGGGTTGTTTTAGTGTCCATAGCATGTTGGTTAACACCCCACAGCATGCTGCAAGACCAGGACATGTGGGTGCTGGCATTATACCTCTATTGTGGGGGTGTTTTCCCTCTGTCAACAGTTTGGGGATTAAATTCCACCATCCACAGCTGGCATTGGTGTTTTTACCACCAGAGTTTCTTTCAGGGTAGAGACAGCGTCATTGTCAGAGAAACCTCGTTAACCATGGAAAAGAAACTACAATATAGCTGATTTGAGCACCCCTGTGAGAGGGGCCATAGTTCTGCGGCACTGACCCGTGTGGGAGGGGCCATAGTTCTGCGGCACTGACCTGTGTGGGAGGGGCCATAGTTCTGCGGCACTGACCCGTGTGGGAGAGGCCATAGTTCTGCGACACAGACCCATGTGGGAGGGGCCATAGTTCTGCGGCACTGACCAGTGTGGTAGGGGCCATAGTTCTGCGGCACTGACCAGTGTGGGAGGGGCCATAGTTCTGCGGCACTGACCCGTGTGGGAGGGGCCATAGTTCTGCGGCACTGACCCATGTGGGAGGGGCCATAGTTCTGCGGCACTGACCCGTGTGAGAGGGGCCATAGTTCTGCGGCACTGACCCATGTGGGAGGGGCCATAGTTCTACGGCACTGACCCATGTGGGAGGGGCCATAGTTCTGCGGCACTGACCCGTGTGAGAGGGGCCATAGTTCTGCGACACTGACCCATGTGGGAGGGGCCATAGTTCTGCGGCACTGACCCATGTGGGAGGGGCCATAGTTCTGCGGCACTGACCCATGTGGGAGGGGCCATAGTTCTGCGGCACTGACCCGTGTGAGAGGGGCCATAGTTCTGCGACACTGACCCATATGGGAGGGGCCATAGTTCTACGGCACTGACCTGGAGGGGCCATAGTTCTGCTACGCTGACCCGTGTGGGAGTGGCCATAGTTCTTTGCCACTGATGTGTGTAGAAGGGGCCATAGTTCTGTGTCACTGCCCCTGTGGGAGGGGCCATAGTTCTGTGGCACTGAAGGGCGGGCCCGGAGGTTTCCACAGACAAGCTCAGAGCCAGGCTGTAAGTGTGTGAATCTGGAGTCATGTCATATTTTTTCAGAATGTTTCTGCTGCATGTAGTCCACTTTTACCATTGTGGTAAAACTTCCATTCTAAGTCTGAATTGTGCTAAATGACAACCAGGGTGCCCAGTCGTGGGTCCCTTGCACACTGTGCCACTGGATTCAAGCTAGCCTGGCTGATAAAGGGTGTTACCCCAAAACCGGTCCCAGGATGCTTGTTTCCGGTCCAGAGAGAAGGCCTGGCTTGGCAGTTCGGGCTGGACTGTTCCCATGAGGCACAGAGTTAAGACTGATTTGCATATGGCTGGGTCTGCACTGGGGTGACGAAGTGAGCTAAAGAACAATGATGGATTCACCCCAGATCTGTGACTGGGGGTGAGTGTCTGAAAAGTTTCAGCGCTCTGTCCATCATGTCCTTGTGTTTGCTTCGTTTGCCCTAAATGGCAGGGTATGCCCAGACGTGGGTCCCTTGCTCATTTTGCCACTGGATTCAAGCTTGCCTGGTTGATGAGGGGTGTTACCCCGAAACCAGTCCCATGATGCTTGTTTCCGGTCCAGGGAGCCTGGCTTGGCAGGTTGGGCTGGACTTTTCAATGAGGGACAGGGTCAAGGCTGTTTTGCATATACCGGGGTCTGAACTGGGGTGGCACAGTGAGCTAAAGAACGATGATGGATTCACCCAGATCTGTGACTGGGGGTGAGTGTCTGAAAAAGTTTCAGCGCTCCGTTGTGTTTGCAGCAATGTTTTGGTCACAGGAGAATGCCAATGACGACAATTTCAAACTCATTTCTTTACCCGAGTTCAAAATCTATCTCCCAATCTAATCATAGACATAAAATGACTGCTTTCTTGTTAGGTTCTGAATGTTTTCAGCCAGGGGTCTCTAAGGATAATGAGATAAGTTGCTGTAAATAGAGCAGCCTGCAGCCTCGTTTCCATAACAGCAAGAGCAGAGCTCCTGGACCGCTGGAGAGAGATGCAGTGGGGGGACCTGTAATATGCGCCTCGTTGCAGGCGCAGGCAACACCCATAGGGCTGAACGGGATTCAGCCCCCCCGTCAGTTGCTGTGGGCAGAGCTGACTGGGCTGGGGCTGCTGGCTGCCAGCCTGGCTTGCAGTTCGCATATCGTGAGGTATTTCTATTGGTTCCCACGCATTTATATGAACATATTTGGCATGAACAACATTTTGTAAGCATTTTTGTGCCCCCAACCCCCCACCACACCCCAGCTCAGTTGCCCCTACACTAGGGTGACCAGAATTTTAAAGCCAAAAAACGGGATATTTCACAAAAATAGAAGAAGGACTACAATTTTACTTAAAGCAAGCCTACAGCATGACAGCGCTCCTCAGCAGAGAATTACCGAAATTGGTTGGCAAGATGATAGTACCTGGCAGCATCCCAGAGTTAGTATAGAATGGAGGCAGTGAGTATGGTGGGAGCATGATGGTGCTTAAGCTGCCAAAAAGGTAAGGGAAGATTCTGTTTAAAATGATTCCTTCTATCATTCTATGATAAAATCTTTTAGCCTCTGTTGTTGGGTGAAGTGGTGGACTGAACAGCAGACAATCCCAGGTGTAGTATGTGGCAACTCCATTCCTATCAGCCGTGGTCTATAGGTGGAAATGATGGGGTGTATGTTCCTCTGCCAAGATGGAAGCCATTTTGACAATTAGTGTGAAGGTTTTTTCTTCCAGGTATTTGGAGACCTAAATAAAAGCATCTCTTTCAATTAGTTTGTAAAGGAATCTGCTATTGGTCAAAATCAAGCTGCACCACCTGAATAAAGTTTATTCTTCTGCATGATTGGCTTGGTTTTGGAGATGTTGAGGTCATTTGGAATAATGTCTTGGTGATGGAGATGTTGAGCTCATTTGGATTGATGTCTTGGTGTTGGAGACGTTGACTTCATTTGGAATGATGTCTTGGTGTTGGAGATGTTGACGTCATTTGGAATAATGTCTTGGTGTTGGAGATGTTGACTTCATTTGGAATGATGTCTTGGTTTTGGAGACGTTGAGGTCATTTGGAATAATGTCTTGGTTTTGGAGACGTTGAGGTCATTTGGAATGATGTCTTGTCTTGGTGTTGGAGATGTTGAGGTCATTTGGAATGATGTCTTGGTGTTGGAGATGTTGAGGTCATTTGGAATAATGTCTTGGTTTTGGAGACGTTGACTTCATTTGGAATGATGTCTTGGTCTTTGGGACATTGACGTCATTTGGAATAATGTCTTAGTGTTGGAGACGTTGAGGTCATTTGGAATGATGTCTTGGTGCTTGAGACGTTGAGGTCATTTGGAATGATGTCTTGTCTTGGTGTTGGAGATGTTGAGGTCATTTGGAATGATGTCTTGGTGTTGGAGATGTTGAAGTCATTTGGAATGATGTCTTGGTTTTGGAGACGTTGACTTCATTTGGAATGATGTCTTGGTCTTTGAGACATTGACGTCATTTGGAATGATGTCTTGTCTTGGTGTTGGAGACGGTGAGGTCATGTGGAGTGATGTCATGGTGTTGGAGACGTTGAGGTCATGTGGAGTGATGTCTTGGTGTTGGAGATGTTGAGGTCGTTTGGAATGATGTCTTGGTGTTGGAGATGGTGAGGTCATTTGGAATGATGCCTTGGTGTTGGAGACATTGAGGTCATTTAGAATGATGTCTTTGTGATGGAGACGTTGATGCCATTTTAAATGATGTCTTGGTGCTGCAGATGTTGAGGTCATTTGGAATGATGTCTTGGTGTTGAAGATGTTGAGGTTATTTGGAATGGTGTCTTGGTGTTGGAGATATTGAGGTCATTTGGAATGATGTCTTGGTGTTAGAAACATTGAGGTCATTTGGAAATATGTCTCGGTGTTGGAAATCTTGAGGTTATTTGGAATAATGTTTTGTCTTGGTGTTGGAAACGTTGAGGTCATTTGGAGTGATGTCTTGATGTTGGAGATGTTGATATCATGTAGAGTGATGTCTTGGTGTTAGAGATATTAAGGTCATGTGGAGTGATATCCTGGTGTCGGAGATGCTGAGGTCATTTGGATGATGTATTGGTGTATGGAGTTGCAGAGGATGCTTCTTGCTAGATAGAGGTGTTTGTGGAGAGTTGGTTGTAGTTGAAAGCTCAAGATGGACAAGTGTCTGAGGGGAACTGTACGAGAGTAGGATCTGCTTCTCATGGTTACCCCCACTTTTTGCTGATGTTGGTGTTGGAGATATTGAGGTCATTTGTAATGACGTCTTGGTGTTGGAAACATTGAGATCATTTGGAATTTTGTCTTGGTGTTGGAAATGTTGAGGTCATTTGGAATGATGTCTTGGTGTTGGAGATATTGAGGCCATTCTGAATGATGTCTTGGTGTTGCAGATGTTGAGGTCATTTGGAATGATGTCTTGGTGTTGCAGATGTTGAGGTCATTTGGAATGATGTCTTGGTGTTGGAGATATTGAGGTCATTTGGAATGATTTCTCGGTGTTGGAGATGTTGAGGTCATTTGGAATGACGTATTGGTGTATGGAGTTGCCGAGGATGCTTCTTGCTAGATAGAGGTGTTTGTGGAGAGTTGGTTGTAGTTGAAAGCTCAAGATGGACAAGTGTCTGATGGGAGCTGTAGGAGAGTAGGATCTGCTTCTCATGGTCACCCCCACTTTTTGCTGATGTTTCACTGTTTTTCGACTTTAGTCTGGCTGGGGCCCTGCTATTCAGGACCCCAGCCTAGCTGCGACCTCTCTAAATTGATTTAATGTACCTTAGGTTGGATTCTGGAGTGGCCTGATAAGCCCCTAGTATATGGTATACTAACTACCCAGGGCATAGGTACCCCAGAGACCTACCAGGGGCTGCAGCATGTATTATGCCACCCCTGGGAATCCTTCCAAAATCACCCCACAGGACTGCTACTGCAGCCTGGGTAAGGTGGTGCATGCACCCCTTACTGAGATATAGGTTCACTATATCTCACCCTATCACTGCACATATAAACCTATCAGTTACCCCTATGGCAGGCCTTATCAATCCTGAAGGCAGGGTGCTTGGTTTTATGTGAGTGGGTGCCCATGCATGAGCAGAGCCCCTCTGCAGCCTTTGAAATCTATTATCCGGGGTTGTCTGTGATGCAGCCTGACCATATACTCTTAAGTGCATTATAACCTCGCAGTAAATGCTAACTTTGGGATGGCTGCATGGAAACATGTTGTGTTTGGTGCCAAACACCTTGGAATCACACCCCCACACCAGTAACTGGTGTGGGAGTATGATCCCACTCTTGTAGAGGGAGAGACAGCACCGGTATACCCGGTAACAGCTAACAGAGGCCTGGCATAGCTTCTGGGTGGGAGCACTCCAGGAGTGCTTTGAAGTCTGCACTGGGGGCACATTTGGTGTCCCTGTGCATAGTCCAGCTCAAACCGGTTGCAGGGGCTACCAGTCCCTGCTCTGGCACGAAACTGGACAAAGGAAATGGGTGGAGCCACCCCTCTTTCCTGACCCTCCCATAGGTGGGTCCCCAGTGTATGTCCAACCCCTTCCTTGGGTATAAGAAAGGAACTCCTGGCTGCAGGATTTTAGATTACACCTGGATGAAACTCTGATACAGAAATCCCAGAACTTCGATGATCTATACGACTAGATAACTGAAGAATCTCCCTTGGAATAAAGGAGTTACTCCCCTGCTTGGCAGGCACCAAAGACGCATCTGTCCGCTCTGCATCTCCGAAGCTCCCGCCGGATGCCGAAGAATTTGCAACACTGGAAGTGGGTTTCCAGACTTTCCAGAGGCTGAACCGAGTCCCCAGGAAAGCTGAGACCCGTAGCCCTCGTGGATGCCGTGGATCCGGAACCCCTGGACACAGTGCACATTTGCAAGTGCATTAGCTTCTCGACATCCCTTGAGGCTGTGCATTGGGTTATTTGTTGCCCAGACCCTGAGCACCTTTTACACTGAAGATTGTGGGCCTACACTCCGCGAGTGTTCCGTGAGCCCGTCCTTTGTGTTTTTGCTCGAGGTACCTTCGTGATCCCTGGTCCATTGACTGGTGGGTCCCTGTGAAGACAACTCTTACTTTAATTGGGCTTCCCTGGTTGCTCCAGACGTGCGCTGACTCTCCATTGCTTGGGGAGTCCCCAGGACCTTGCTGGTCTGCACCGAAGCATCTTTTCTCTTCCTGCGTGGGTTGCTGTTGCCAAGGCTTGTTGTGTCTAATCCGGGCACCAACACTGCAATACTCAACATCCTTTGTGGGACCGCTTGAATCCAGCTCCTGGTTGTCCTTCATGCCTCCTGGTCCTCGTGGCTGAAGAGTCAAGCTTCTCCTCTTGGCACCTGAAGCACCCGACATCGGTGGGCATTCGTTTATCGTGCCCCTGGTCACTGGCAAGTGACCCAGACTCTGACCCCTCTGCTTTCATGTTCTTCACATCTTCGAACCAGGCTTGGATCTCTTCGGACACTTTTCATCTTCCCGGCAGCAGCACTTTTCAGCAGCCTGCCATTGAAAATGACGACGCGACCCGACACCATTTGACACCTATGCACACGGCTTCCATGTGTGAGGTAACTCAAGTATTCCAGTGATCCCGTGGGTGTTGGCCCTAGAACCATCTAAGTCCAAAAGGGTTTGTTTCTAGTCTACTCCTAAGTGTCCTTAAACTTTAAAATTCTAACCGCGACTTTCACCATAGAAGCTAACGGAGCTCGCGGCTTTGTTCACACACTGCACACGTCCCCCGTGGGTCCCCTGTGTCACTACCTTGGGTGGTTCCTTGGGGTCCCAGGGATTCTACAGGCTCTAGGCCTTGTGTCTAGTCAAGTTGTGGTTCTAATACCACTTTCTTAATATATGGTTTGGTTCACCCCTAGGGCATATCGTATATTGTGCTAATTTACTGTGATATTTGAAGTGTAACCTATGTGCTTTGACGTCTAGCCTCATAAAGTGACTAGTAAGGTGTGTTTAGAAATAAATACATATATTTTTAATATATACCTGGTGTGGTTGTCCTTTCATTTGGTCATTCAAGAGATTATAGACTGGTAAAAACAAGCTGCTTTACATTCCTTCAAGACTTAGCCTGAAGGCTGTTCTCCATAGGTACCACTAGGATAGCTTTCAGTAAAGGTTGTCTTTAACCTATCACCATAAGGGGTTGTTTGGACTGGTGCGAGGTGCCCACTAGAACCAGTGGACAGCATATACCAGGCCACCTTCTCACAGGAGCCAGTTGGGAGGCTGCTCTTGGGCAGCTTCTTGAACTGGATAGAGAAGACTTGTTGGGAAAGTGCCTCAATGTGTGCCTGCTCCACAGAGTCTCTTATATGGTAATGTGTCTTGGTTTTCACTACAACCTTATATGCAGGGGATCATACATGGTTTGGAAGTAGTGTGATCTTGATAGTGGTGTCAGCAATGATGTGAACTTCCAAGTTGAGCCTGCAAAGTTACTTTCAGTGGGAGTCATGGTCCTTCTGCCTTTTTTATTGGCTAATTATACATACTTGTGTGATACTAGAAGGGGAGCTTGTGAGCTTGTCAACTGGCATGCTGAATAAGTTATTATCCCATTCAAATAATGAAGTCATTGTTATATGGGGCGGTGACTTTAACTCCCCGATCTGTCACAGGGACGCTAAAGGGGCATGTGGAATAATACTAGAAAAAGATATCAACCTCCCTCACTTCCCACATACACCTTTTGGGGAGCTCCTAAATGAGATTCTGTTCTCACATGAAATGGGCTTTGCAAACAATCTATGCTCACCGATGGTCCCTTTTTCCCCAACGTTTAATGGACGAGGTTTTCTATTATTGATTTTATAATGATAACATGTAGGCATACCACACGTGTCAGAGCATTCATCACCCATGACATTGCTTTAAGTGATCACTACCCGCAAAGCATTGATCTCTTATTGTGTAAACAAGATTTTCATATGAAGGGCACCCCTAATCAGCTGTTGAGTAATATCACATTACATCGGCAGAATGGGTATGCACTAAAATGGGAGAAACTGGACCCAGAGGTCTTTGTTACAACTATTGTCTCAAAATGCAAAAACATGTTCTATTCCTGTTTAGATGAGAAATCCTCACATCAGGAAATTATCAAGAGCTTTTTAAATATTGCTGCTCATATAAAAGATACCCTATATGTAAACGCAAGAGAGAAGAACCCACGCAATGAAGGATGGTTCGACTCCCATTGCACTAAAGCTTATACTAATCTTAAACATGCTCTGAATGCGGGGGTCAGGAACCTGGACCACATTAGGGAAACTAGAAGGAACTATAGGAAGACCTTAAATGCCAGGAAAAAGTCCCTGAAAGAGGAAGCCTGGAAAGCTTTGCACGAGGCATCAACAAACCGAGACCCTACAGCCTTCTGGAAAGCAGTTAATGCCTCTTTTTTAGTTGAGAGCAATAAAGCAAGCATAGAAATTGCTATAACAGAAGTGGAGTGGATTTCACATTATTCTAACCTATAAAATAATATAACTAGAGACAAACAATAAATTCGAGTAACTGGGGTTGACCTTGAGTCTCCCCCTCCATTTTTAAAGTTACCTTTGGCCTTTACCTTGAGCGAGGTCAATAACGCCATAAGCGCGAGTGTGGGTGGTAAGGCG
This sequence comes from Triturus cristatus, assembly GCF_964204655.1. Classification (NCBI taxonomy): domain Eukaryota; kingdom Metazoa; phylum Chordata; class Amphibia; order Caudata; family Salamandridae; genus Triturus; species Triturus cristatus. Next base: position 8,800,855 of record NC_140592.1, read on the forward strand.
CCGAGGCCGGATGGTATCCCGATGGACTTATTTAAGGCAAATTTAGCCCTATGGGGTCCACTCTTAACGCAAGTTTTTAATGCGTGCTGCTCACAGGGACTTTTAATGACCTGGTATGACTCTACAATTGTACCTATTTTTAAAAAGGGCGATAGATCGAGCCCCGCCTGCTATCGCCCAATTTCATTATTAGATTCTACTGTGAAGATCTTGGGACGGGCGATATTAGAGAGATTGCAGGCCTAGGCGGACAAACACAGCATCATAAGTAAATTACAATATGGGTTCCGCAAGGGTTTGGGCACTATTGATCGGGGACTAAATGTATACATTTTATTGGAAAAATATACAAAAGCTAAAGGAGAAAGACTGTTTTTAACTTTCGTTGACCTAACGGCCGCTTTTGACTGCGTTGCCCATGAAATTTATGGTCAATCCTAGGAACCCAGGAGGCAGAATCTGTTTTAATCTCATTCTTAAGGCAGCTTTATATGGGTGCTACGGCTAGGGTGCGTTTTGGGCAGGGCGGGGAATGTACGAAAAGTTTCAGAGTTAAGAAAGGCGTCAGGCAAGGCTGCGTCCTTGCTCCCTTCCTGTTCACTATGTATATAGTAACCTAGAGGCTACCTTGGTAAAGGAGTGCAGGGATTTAGCATCAGCCGCCACCCGCCCTATCCCTGCGCTCCTTTACGCAGACGACGCAGTTCTCATGTCACGTAAGCCTCTTGGCTTACTAAGGGTAGTCACCTCTTTTACAAACTTTATGTCTAAATTGGGCCTTACCATTAATTGCTCAAAAACATTCGCTATGAACTGTGGTAACGGATCCAATAAAAAGAGTGACCCTATTTTTATTAACAAAAAGGTAATTGAACGCACCAAAACATTTTCTTACCTAGGGCTTTTATTCAAGCGATCAGGATCCTGGACTAGTGCAGTTAAATCCAGAAGGCTTCTCTTTTGTAAGTCTTTGATGGCTTTAGCTAATTTTAGCAGAAAATTTGGGAAACGCCCTCCAGGAGAATTACTGCACCTTTACAAGGCAAAATGTATTACGGTCGCTACCTATGGGGCAGGAATTTGGGGTTCCTCTAACGTCAACTCACTACAAACGGCTGAAAATATGTTTCTAAAATACCTTTTGTCTGTACCTGAAAGCACGTCTAACTTCATCTGTCATGCTGAACCTGGTTTACCCTATCTGGAGGACGTGATCAAGATCCAGCCCGTCCTCCTTTGGCATAGGGTTTGGACCACAGATGAGTCCGTTTTTAATCGCCTTATATTAAAAGACGCTATGGGGCTTGACGGTGTAAAAAGCATGGGTTGGCTAGTATATGTTAAACTATTCTTAAGCCAGTTAGACCACCAGGAATACTATAATGATCCCTACACCTCATGCAACGTTTCTAGAAAGGATTTAAAAACTGGTTGCATGAGATACTTGACTGAAAAGAGAATTATGATTGAAATGGATAAACCCACGGTCCGATCACGCCATCTTACCTTGGCCTTTGAACGTATCCAGCCATATATCCTGATGGTCCTTAGTGACTATGAGAGATTTTTGTTAACGCGCTTCAGGGTAAACATTATTTTCAGGTCATTTAGTTTTCCAGAACTGAATGATTGGTCGAGAACGTTAAGCAAATGCCCGTGCGTTGATCTTTCCGCACAATCCTCCATACACATTATGTTCTTTTGTAAAGTTTATCTTGACCCTGGAAAAAGATGGATTGTACCAGTGCTTAAAAAACTAGGATTGAGGCAATGCCGCCAGCATATTTGGTACTACAACTCCTGGACAGTGAATTTATAATTGCCTCCATTATTGCCTTTTTAAAGACTGTTTTTAAATTGCGTAAAACAATTGTGACATGATCTGACCGTGTTATAAACTGCTTTCTTTTTATCATTTTTAAATTGTATAATTTATGAACTGTGCTTTTATGGAATGCTTTATCAAGTATCCGAATAAAGTAATTTGATTGATTGATTGTGAGCGCAGTCATTCCACTTCCATCAATTGATATTCCAAGGTTCTGTCTTCAATGTCTTTACTTTTGTGTTGAGCCATTTTGTCTTTGGTCTGTGGTTCAGGCTAAAGGAGGTCTTGACTAGTATTAATCTATTGGAGTCTCCGAAATGCCTTTGGAAGTCTTAACTAGTATTAATCTATTGTAGTCTCTGTAATGCCGTTCCTTCTTCTATACATTTGGAATGACAAGGATGTGATGAGGCGAGGGCTGAGTGTGATGAAGGCGAGCTTATTCTAATGTATGTAGAATGTACACTCCTGCCTCAAAATGCTAAGGGAGGGGTATTGGGAAAAGAAAAAGAGAATGCAAGGCAGGGGGAAAGACCCCAAGACATTATCTCCCTGGGCAGGGTAACGGTGCTTTAAATGCTTCTGCTTATGCACATCAAGCCAAATAGAAGGGAGCAGAAAGGAAAGTTTCCATCCTTTCTTTCAAGGGCACCCACCCAGAGGAGCTCCAAGAAGAACTAATCAGCCTATGCCAGGTACTTCCAGCCCTCAACAGATGTAAAAATCAACAACACCACTTTGAAGAACCATGTAAAATACTATGCTTCTCTGAAAACCTGTGCCCCAAGCCATCAGCACCCTGGTGAACCCAAGAACCTATGGCAAACAAGCATGTCCTACAGACAGGAGATGAAATGGAGATTGAAATGCCAGGGGGCCCGTACCCTTTTGAAAGAATTCTGCTCCAGCCAGCATAACCACAGCTACGGCCACGGACTACAAGACCATCATCAATCGTGAAATTAGCAGAAGCAAAGCCAAACGGTGTGAAGCCCAACCTAGAACACACCATCTCACCATCAGCCCACAGAAGCAATGTAATCAACCCCTTCTTCATGAAGAACAATAATGAAATCACATCTAATTTCACCAGTTCACCACCATCATCAACACTACCACCTTTACCCAGTCACCAGGCCACCAACAGATCAAACACTATCTCCCACACAAACCTCTCTAATATTCTCAACACACTGAAGCCACCTCCTGCAAAAATAAAGTGCTCCTCTCCTCCATCATCAAGTCTCCTCAAGGAAAACCCTCACACCCCTTCTCCGATTGTCACTGCCCCGCTCACCCAGGGCACCTTCCCGAGAGCCTCAAGACTGGTAATAAAGTTCAGACTAGAGCCAACTGACTAGGTACAAACTGCATTCTACCAATATAGAAATCCGAGGGGACTTTGCAATCACACTCTTCAGTCACAGTATGGCGTTACCTGGACCACAAACAACAGGTGAGGGTTGAACGCCATCTTCTTTGGCTTAGCAATATAGAACATTGGTTCTGGTGACGCGCGAGCGCACAAACCAAGATGGCCGCCTCCCGGTGAGCTCCGCTCGTTTTTGCCAGTTTTTCGACTAAATAATACGATGTTTTGGTCAGAATTTCCTCCTAAATGAGGTCGCTGTGATCAGAAGCCCTTACCTGCTGCTGTGAGGTTTTTCCAGGACTTTCTTTCGGCGGAAGTGGTGTTTTCCTCATTCCTGCTCCAGTTCCCAGCTCTGCCGTGAGGTATTGCCCAGCTTGTCTGTTAGGGGGGCGGAGTAAGTGCTCAAGAGAGGGCCTGGCTTTGGCCTAACCACTCCCACAGTCTGTTTTAGCTGCGGCACCAGTCGTTTTTTAAAGCTTTTTCTCAGCAATCATTACATTTTCATTAATTTTGTATTTCTCTACAAGTTTAATTCTTCAAACAAGAGAATGGAAAATAAAAATGGGCAAACACCTCATAATAAAAGGAAGCAACAGGTCTCACCACCTCCAGTTAAATCCAAACTGGTAGAGTCAAGCGAACCTTCTTTGTCATTAATTCTTGGCAAAATTCAGGCACTTCGTACTAACACGGATACAACTGCGTCAGAGATTAAATATTTGCGCACAGACATGGCTAGTATGTCAATGATAATTTCTGATAATTCAATTAAAATACAAGACAATAAAGTTAAAATCGACGTTTTTACTCCACTTGTGGCGAAAATGTCTCCTATGTCTGCCCTCCTTCTGGATATGGAAAATTGTAACCGACAATATAAATTGCGCATTTTCAACTTACCAGAAGATGTTGAAAGTTCCAACTGCAGATTATATTTAGAGAATCTGATTCCTGGTCTTCTAAACATCAAATTTCCAGAAACATTTGAAATTGATAAGGCACATAGGATTCCATCTCATCGTAATCCTCATCACACAAAACCTGGACAAATGATTTTTAAAGTTCTTCACCACCATCATTTCGTCTTGATAAGAAAAGCAGCACGAGAAATTCCTTCCTTGATGGTCAATGGAAATAAAAATGTTATCCTCCAAGACTTTGCTAAAGATAAAGTTTCAATTTGCAAGGAATTCACTAACTTTTGACCTCAGTTAAGAAGTCTTGGATTGAAATATGGTCTTTTTGACCCATCAACAATGCGCATTTGGAAAGATAATTTCTCTAAGTCCTTCCATCTACCTGAAGATTTAAGATTGTTCGTAGATCAACATTCGCAGCGTTCAATGTATACTCATGACTCTGCTACTTGAATATTACTTTTACATGTATTTCAGACATATTTAAGGTTTATATTCGCACGGGGCTCCAACGGTTTTGGTCATGCTTATAAAGCGTGTGCGCATTTCATTCCTGTTATTAATGTTTAATGTTTGTCGTCTTGTAATGTTTTGTTTGTTTTCTCTTTTACCTACTCTCTACTTTTCCCCTGTTCTGGAGCTATTATTTTTCACATTCTTTCTTTACTTTTTTCTCCTCTTCTTGATCTTCTTTTTCTTTCTTTTTTATTATGGCTAATGTTCATAATGTCAAGATAGTCTCTTTAAATGTCAAAGGGTTACGTCATCCTGCTAAGCGTACAAACATTTTAGATTATTTAGGTAGTTGTAAAGCAGATATTTGTTGTATACAGGAAACACATATTGATGACAAAATCTTAGATTATATGAAAAAAAAGTGGGTTGATAGTATTATATCTTCTCCTGCAAATGGCAACAAAATTGGTGTTGCTATCCTTTTTGCAAAAAGACTACATTGCCAAATTTTGAGTACATTTTCAGATATAGATGGAAGATAAGTTATAGCTAAAATGAAAGTTCATGATTCGGTCATGTTTTTACTAAATGTTTATGGTCCAAAAGCTGATGATCCTATTTTTTGGTCTACTCTAACGACTGAAGTTCTCACGTTGGGTAACGTTCATCTTATAGTTGGAGGAGATTTTAATATTATATCTCATCCTTTATTAGATAGATTATCTCTTACTAAATTTCGACCTTCTAAAGCTTTTTTTGCTTTTAAGTTATTTCTTCATACTACAAAACTGCATGATATTTGGCGTTTTAATTTCCAGACAACTAATTAACTCTGTGGTCACTCCTAATCACTCCTAATAGTGGTATTATTGATATTTCGGATCATGCTTTAATTTATTTTATTTTGAAATTGAATTCAAATTTTATCACGCAGTCTAGATGGCAAATGAATACTAGTATTGTTCTTAATGAACAAAATAAACCTAAACTCTTAAATGCTCTTCATGATTACTTTCTTCTCAACCCAGAAGGCTCAACTTCCATGGTGAACAGATGGGACGCGTTTAAAGCCTATATTAGAGGTGCTTCTATTTCTCTTATGGCACACAAAAAGAAAACTTTTAATGCAAAATTAAAAATTTAGAAAAACATATCACAAAATATGAGAGACTTTTGATTACGTCTAATGATCCCCAATATAGATTCAAATTGCAAAAACTTAGATATGAGTTTAATTCAGTCCTTAGCAGAAGAGCTGGTATTCACTTTCAAATTCTAAAGCCAACTTTGGTTTTAATGCTAACAGATCACGCGACTTAGACTGGAAGGCTGGCGAACAGCAACTAGATCCAGAAGGTAGATATGTACTAATACAAGGCACTCTAGCTGGCAGTCCAATGGTGATAGTCGCGATCTATGGCCCCAATGCTGACACACCTGAATCGTTCCAAAATGTTTGGGCTAAAGTGAAAACAACAATTTGTGATACTATTATATGGGGTGGGGACTTTAATGCCGTTCTCGATGATGTACTGGATGGTAAAGGGATATCCAGAGCACTACATCCCTTGGCTAGCGCCACGCTGCAATCCATACTATCAGATGGAGACTTGGTAGACATCTGGAGAAGTGTGCATCCGGAGGTTAGGGAGGGTACATGCATTTCAGAATATCATACGGCGTGGTCCAGACTGGATTATTGATTGGTTTTCCAGGACGTGGCTACTTGAACTAGGGAGGTCCAACAACTTTCTCGTTCCTTTTTAGATCGTGCACCCAGTTTATTGCGCTTGGAATTACCTCATTCCATACCAAGGATGAATACTTGTAGATTGCCCCAAGACGCCCTATTAGACGAAGCTTTTAAAGAAGAAATTAGAGGAGACATAAATGACTTTTTTTTCTATTAACACAGGCTCTGTGGACATGGTTGCTACGCTATGGGATGCCTTTAAAACTGTAGTAAAAGGGAACTGTATAGCAAGACAGGCCGGGTGTTGAAGGCTATTCGGGGGACCCTGGACTCACTTGAAAAACAGATTAGAGAACTGGAGCAACAATTCTATGCATCCGGCGAGCCCACTGAACTGGCTTTGCTGAAAGAAAAAATACTTGAATTCGAAGAAGAGGCACACAGAGAAGTTAAATTCCTAGGTAAACATGCCCAGACTAGGGGTTTTGGTGAGGGAGATAGGCTTGGGAAGACACTGGTGGCAATGTTACGACCCCCACGATCTTCCACATTTGTCACTGAGTTGAAAACTGCAGGCCAATCTATAATCATAGGTCAGAAGGCTATACTTGATGAGTTTTCCACTTTTTACTCCGAGCTCTATTCCACTGCACAGAGCTCCAGTCTGGAAGGCCTGCTGGAGTTCCTAGACTCTCTCGAACTGCTTTGGCTGAGTGATAGGTATAGGGAATATTTGGATTTTCCCTTTACAGCAGATGATGTGGCACAGGTCATAAAAAGCCTACCGTTAAACAAAGCCCCAGGGACGGACGGCCTAACCACTGCTTTTTATAAAACCTATGTTGAGGAACTAGCACCCTGCCTTTTCGAGCTGTTTGAGGAGGCCCGCGAAACGGGTGTCCTGCCTCCATCAATGCGGGAGGCAATTATAATTACCCTCGAAGCCTGCTGATGAGCTAGACTCCTATAGGCCACTCTCGCTAATAAATGTAGATGTTAAAATATTGGCAAAACTGATTGCTTGCCTTGCTCCCATTGGTGGCCCGTCCGGACCAATCAGGGATCATCCCCCGGAGATCAACGTCCCAAAATCTCAGGACCTTATTCTCGGTATTACATTATTTACACCCAGAGCTACAGGCAGCCGCTGTATTTTTAGATGCCACAAAGGCATTCGATACTTTGGAATGGCAACACCTATTTGCAATACTTGGTCGTATGGGCTTTAGTCCGTTATTCAATAAATCTAATACGTCTGCTATACACGCGACCAGTGGCATGTGTGAGAGTGAATGGACTCCTTTTGGCACCCTTTAACATCTCACGAGGCACCAGACAGGGATGCCCGCTCTCCCCTTTGCTCTTCGCGATTGCGATGGAACCATTAGCGGCGCGTATCCGGCAACATCATACTGCCAAGGGGAATGGATTTAGTGCCAATAGTCTGTTAATTTCACTCTATGTAGATGACGTCACCCTGTATGTGTCCGATCCAGAATCAAATTTAGATCCGTTATTGAGGAAGTTCATTAAGTTCGGTGGCCTCTCTGGTATATCAATTAATTGGGCTAAATCGGTGATTTTCCCTTTAACTGACACCACTGTTCAAACTCCATCTGAGTTCCCCCTCACATGGACTACAGAGCTCGTGAAGTATTTAGGTATATGGGTTAGCAGGGATATCCAGGTCTTATGGAACATGAATTATGGACGTGCCATAAACTGGTTGGAGGAGAAGGTCACTGCTTTGGCTTGGTTCCCGCTCTTATTGGCCGGGAGGATAGCACTGGTTAAGATGGTGGTACTTCCCAAATTCCTCTATTTATTTGTTAATGTTCCACTTCCTCTCACGCAAGCCTTTTTTAAAACCCTACGGTCCCTGTTAATTTCCCTGATATGGGCGGGTAAACAAGCTAGAGTTTCCTAGGAACTTTTGACACTTCCTTTGTGACAGGGTGGACTTGGAGCTCCAGACATGCAATTATATGCATGGAGCGTACAGGCGCAGTTCTTGCATTACTGGGCACATCCCACTCCTTTTCAGCCACATGTGGCAGTGGAAGCCGCTGTTGCGGCACCCCTCCCCCTACAGGTTGCCCTATATAAGGAATACAAGCGTCCTAGGGAAGACATTGATACGGTAGAGACTATGCGATGGGCCTGGAACGAGTTGCGGAAGAGAGCAGGCGCTTCCATCCTGTATGCCCCTGCAATGCCCATAGCCAACAACCCGATGTTGTTCCCTGTGGGAGATGGTCTTGGAAAACACTTAGCACACAATATGAAATTACACACTTTCACTGACCTCTACCCAGAAGGAACTTTCCGACCGCCTCCGTCGGCCGCGGAAGAGCAGAAAGTGCCGTTTTCCAAACTGTTTGCATATCATAAACTCAAGGCTACGTGTCGATCTCTCCATGACACTTTTCTGGAAGCCCCGCCTATCCTTAGCACCTTAGAAAACGTTCTTAAGTCAGCCTCCCCTCGCCGGCTAATCACATGAATATACAATCACATGCAGAATTCGGCCCCCTTGACGACGCCACGAGCGATAGGGGCATGGAAGGAGGACCTACAAACCTCACTCACAGAAAACCAATGGCTTTATTGTTGCGGCCAATTCACAGCACTTTCCACAGATTAGAAGCTTCGTTTAGTTCATTTTAAATTCCTACACAGATTTTATAGAACACCTATTAGCCTACATCATATAGGTCTCAAAGAGGATGAAAGTTGCTGGAAATGTGGGAGAGCTCCTGCCGGTTTTCTACATGTTGCATGGGATTGCCCGAGGTTAGGGAAATATTGATCCGATGTGTTTCATATCATTCACCAAATGACCAGGCTGGCTGGGGACCCCACTCCTTTGCAGGGGCTACTGGGGTATGTTGAAGACACTCCTGCTAAACTCAGAAAATTACATGCATTACTGCTCCTTTTTGCCAAACGACGAGTCGCCATGCATTGGGGAAGTAGGAGGGTTCCATCCACAACTGGCTGGATAACTGACATAAAAATTGGTCACTCACAACTGACCACTTTCTGGGAGCTAATGCCCTCCACATCCAGACCCAAAGACATATGGGAACCATTCGTGGTGTGGGCCCGTGAACATAAAGAGACACTGGTCGCCAGGGGACCCCAAGAGTAGCCTTGAGGGTGGTTTGCTTGATCTGTGGAATGCGGTCTGGGGATATAGTAAATATGTACATGTGCCTGATTATGTTGTACGCATTCTATACTTTATGGTTTTAGATGTGTACGACCCTGCTATGATTTACAGTGTTGAGAACACTGCTGCATACTTTATAATGGCAATACCTACTGTGTTATTGGGACTGTATATTGGAGCGATTATGTATACAAATATGATGAATACGCATGACTCTGTTACGGAACGATAACCCTGTAATGTTTTTGCAACGGACTGGCTATTTTTGCAATTGTATGTACTGTTGGTTTTTTGAAAATGCCAATAAATAAAAAAAAATTAAAAATGCTAACAGATCAAGAAGACTTTTAGCCAATTATTTACGCATTAAAAAAGATAAGGCACACAAAAATTCAATTCATGGTTATAATGGTAAAATTGCCTTATCCCAAAATGATATTGTTAACGAATTTCTAGATTTTTATACTACTTCATATAATAAACATAATTTTGATGATTCCTCTTTAATTGATTCTTTTTTAACCAGATGTGGATTGCCCAAGATTTCCCAAACAGATAAAACTGAACTTGATTCGCCTATTACTCAAGATGACATTTTATTAGCCATAAAGTTTCTTTAAAAAAATAAGTCCCCAGGACCTGATGGTATTCCCGCTGAATTTTATAAAGAATTTCAGCTACAGCTTATTCCTCATTTGTTTTAACTTTTTACCTTTTTTGGCTCTACGGGAACTACTACGGGTTATTTTACTGAGGCTTTAATTATAGTACTACCCAAACCTAACAACGACCTACCACTTGTGTCAAATTATCGTCCTATCTCTTTAATAAACCAAGATTGTAAATTGTATGCCAAAATACTTGCTACTAGATTAACCTCTGTGTTAGACTCTATTATTCATCCAGATCAATCTGGTTTTATGAAGAATAGATATTCTGCCAATAATACAAGAACGTTACTACATGTTAAAGAACAAGGATCCACTCTATCTCTACCATCAGGAGTTCTCGCATTAGATGCTGAAAATGCTTTTTTATAAAATTCACTGATAGTTTTTCATTTCGTACTTTATTATCATTACATTTTGGAGACATGTTTATCCGTATGATTTCTGCTCTATATTCTACTTCTACTGCTTGTCTATTTATTAATGGCTACATTTCAAACCAATTTTCTCTTTTCAGAGGCACAAGACAAGGTTGTCCCCTCTCCCCGCTTTTGTTTCTTCTTGGTAGTGAACCCTTACTTGTTTCCATAAGAAAATGTGATAAAATTACTGGAATCAATATCAAGGAAGTTAGCATATGCTGATGATATACTTTTATTTATTAGCAATCCTTTATCCTCATTCCCTTGCTTATTTGAAATTATTTCGTTTTAATCCACAGTTTCTGGTTACAAGTTAAATACTAATAAAACAGAATTTTTTCCTTTAAATATTTACTGTACTCCTGATATGTTACCCATGAATGAAATCATTTGGCCAAAAGATAAATTTAAAAACCTTGGTATTATGCTTTCTTCATCTATGAAATCAACAATATCGCTGAACTGTGACTCCATCTTAAATTATATTAAAGATAAAATATCCAAATGGTCTTCACTTCATCTTTCATGGTGGGGTAGAATGGACTCTAAATAAAAAGACTATTGCACACAAAAAATGTTATACCCTTGCCATGATTCCTACTCAATTTCCTTTAAAGTTTTATAAAGCTGTAGATAAACTCCTCTCCAAATTTCTTTGGAACAACAAGTCATCTCGTATTAGTTATAAAAAATTAAAAATGCCCAAATGTAATGGGGTTTTGGTCTACCAGACTTTTTTCATTATCACAAAGCTTTTATTTTAAAACAAAGGTCTCTTTGGTTCAATCACACTTTTTTAAGTAATCCCCCTACTTGGCTTACTATTGAAAAAACTTTAATACAAACTTTTCCATTACCCACTTTGCTAACTATGTCTAATAAATCTAAATTTTTTCATAAATCCATTATTTTAAAGTCCACTAAACTAATTTTAAATGATTTGGATTTACTCTTTTCATCACCCATATCCACTACCGAAAATATGTCATTATGGTATAACCTAGGCATAAAAGTTAATAGAAATGTTAGATTTTGGCATTCATGGATTAAAGCTGGTATTTTTTTTTACCTTAAAGATGTTTATTGCAATAATGCTTTTATATAATTTGAAGCTTTACAAGCAAAATTTATTTTACCTTCTGATTTTCTCAAATATGAATTTTTATGTAATTCTATTTTAGATTAATTTCCTCATAATATTCCTTCTAATGTTAAATCAGATCTATCAATTTATATTCAAACTGTTTCCACTTTATCTCATGGTGTTTCTATATTGTATAAAAAAAATGACCATCTCTCAAGGAACCAACATTAATGTGATCTCAACATTCTGGAATAATGAACTTTCAACCTCTTTACCTATTGATACATGGAAAGTTATTTGGCTTAGCAGTATTTCTGGTTGGCTACCTGTTTCGCTCTATCAAACAAACTCATATATTTTATATAACTGTTTATGGACTCCATTACGTTTATTTCAAGCTAAACTTCTTCCGTCTTCAATTTGTTGGCACTGTAATTTACATACTGGTTCATTACAACATATGCTTTATGATTGTCCTTTTGTTTTTAAATTTTGGACCGCAGTTTGGGATATTATAAAAAAGATACTTAATATTCATGATGATGTTTCATTGAAACTGTTAATCTGCAAATCTGTTGTTCTTTCTCAAAAAGTAAATGACTTAGAAGGTAAACCTTTTAGTTTTTTGTTATCAGCAGCTTTAAAATCCATTACAACTTGTTGGAATTTGGTTTCATTATTATCTGTTCATGTTTGGTGGTCATGGGTTATTTTTACCAGAAGAGGAGCGCAGTTATCTTTGAATGGTATTAATCATCATTCTAATTCTTATCATTCGTTTTGGAAACCTGTTGATATCTATTTATCTTCTTAAATACGTATTTGTTTCTAGTCATATATTGCTGTTATAATAGTCCAGTCTTTAATTTATAGTAGCTCTATTTAATCATTATTAATAATATATTTATATATATGCTTCCTTTCCCTCCCTTTTGTTTTTCTAGGAATATTATATTTACTGTTTTTACCTATTGTAATTTAATTGCTGTTCTCATTATCTTTCTATTGTAATTGGGTATTTTTACGGTACTATTTTTGTATTGTCTCTTGTTTATTGTTTATTATGAAAACTCAATAAATTATTTTGAACACAAAAAAAGAACTTTGGTTCTATCTTACCCGTTTTAGACTAGGTATGGCTCACTACTTGGTAAGGCACCTCCAACAGGGTCCATGGTTTTATAGTATACCACCCTGTCCGTGTGACGGCACAGCAAAACAAACACTTGCCCACGTCTTGTTGTTTGGTGGGTTCTATATTCAACCTAGAAGGTCTCTTTCACGACCCATCCTGCAGTCTTTTGGGGCCAGATCTCACAGCACTTGTCTGTCTCGCTTTGTATGTCTAGACTCAGAACTTTGCTGTCTCGCTATTATTAGCTTTATCTGTGGGGTCTTTAACATCAAGACATCACAGAGTTATTAAGCTTCAATATTATCTGTAGCATTTTAACATTACATGAATACTGTATTTGCACTTTGTGTATTGATCATTTTAACTCTACAATGCATTCTTTATGATTGATTTTTACTCTTCAGTGTTTTTACTTATTGTTGTTGTTCTTTTTTACGTGTGGCACCTTTTATTACTTTGGATCCATGGAGATCTAAGTAAAATGAATTGATAAATTGTCTGATAGTTAGCCGTCTAGACATCCTGAGTAACTTGGCGGACCCTTTACTTGTCCTTTCATGGACAACTTTGAGGTTTTTGTTTCCTTGGGTTTGTCTTAACCATAAGGCACTTTTATAGAAGCATTATAATGAACGTCATTTATCCTATACATTTTGCACTGCGATCTGCATTTCATTTTGTTTTAAACGTTTATATTGTGTACTTTTATGGTTCATTGAACCGAAATAAAGATGATTGACTGACTGACTTGATAAAGCCTGTAGTCCTCACCATGCTGATGTGCAAACTTTTATCCACTTTAATTGGCTCATCCTGGGCATTGCTGGTCTGGAGGGAATCAGCCTTCTGTGTGCAGATTGTCACAGCCTGGATATTCCAGCTGTGTGAGTTGTATGGTTTGCACTCTAGAGTTCTGTGAGGCACCTTTAGCAGGGGCTTAAATTTGTGATTCACTTGAAATTTGGAAAAGATTTGTGATTGTGTGCGTAGTATTTATTTCTGTGAAAGACACACAGTTGATGGGCGGAATGCAGAACAAATCAAAACATTCACCCCCAGTCAAGAAATCTGGGTTAAATCCATCATTCTTTTGCTCACCATGCCACCCCAGTTTAGACCTGGCCATGTGCAAATCATTCTTGACCCTGTGCCTCATGGGAACAGTCCAGCCCGAACTGCTAAGCCAGGTCCTCCCTGGACTAGAAACAAGCATCCTAGGACTGGTTTCGGGGTTTCACCCCTCTTCAGCCAGGATAGCTTGATTCCAGTGGCACAGTGAGCCCAGGACTCACGTCTGAGCATTCCTGGTGCACTAAGAACGAGAAAGCAAAAAACACACAGTTGATGGACGGAATGCAGAACAAATCAAAACATTCACCCCCAGTCAAGAGATCTGGGTTAAATCCATCATTCTTTTGCTCACCATGCCACCCCAGTTTAGACCTGGAATCAAGCTATCCTGACTGAAGAGGGGCGAAACCCCGAAACCAGTCCTAGGATGCTTGCTTCCAGTCCAGGGAGGACCTAGCTTGGCAGTTCGGGCTGGACTGTTCCCATGAGGCACAGGGTCAAGACTGATTTGCATATGGCTGGGTTCAAACTGGAATGGCATGGTGAGCAACAAAACAATGGATTTAGGCCCAGATCTCTATACTGGGGTGAATGTATGACATTGTTCTGCATTCTGTCCATCAACTGTTGTTTTTGCATTTGTCACCCCAAGTGGGACGGGTATGCTCCGATGTGAGTCCCGTGCTCTCCAGGCCACTGGAATCAAGCTATCCTGGCTGAAGAGGGGTGAAACCCCGAAACCGGTCCTAGGATGCTTGGTTCCAGTCCAGGGAGGACCTGGCTGGGCAGTTCGGGCTGGACTGTTCCCATAAGGCACAGGGTCAAGACTGATTTGCATACGGCTGGGTTCAAACTGGAATGGCATGATGAGCAAAAAAACGATGGATTTATGCCCAGATCTCTGCACTGGGGTGAACGTATGACAGTGTTCTGTACTCTGTCCATCAACTGTTGTTTTTGCATTTGTCACCCCGAGTGGGTCGGGTATTCTCAGACGTGAGTCCCGTGCTCACCATGCCACTGGAATCAAGCTATCCTGGCTGAAGAGGGGTGAAACCCCGAAACCGGTCCTAGGATGCTTGTTTCTAGTCCAGGGAGGACCTGGCTTGGCAGTTCAGGCTGGACTGTTCCCGTGAGGCACAGGGTCAAGACTGATTTGCATATGGCTGGGTTCAAACTGGAATGGCATGGTGAGCAAAAAAACGATGGATTTAGGCCCAGATCTCTGTACTGGGGTGAATGTATGAGATTGTTCTGCATTTTGTCCATCAACTGTTGTTTTTGATGGAGAAGTGTGGCTCAATGATTAGAGCGGCAGACCCTGATGCAGAGGTCTAGCCTGGGACCAGGGTTCAATTCCCTGCCTCGGCGGGTCTTGGGCTCAAAAATTCCATGGACCTGATAATTCTCGCCTCAGTGCCATTCCAATCATGGAGTCCCACTCTGCAACTCTGGGCAATAGCTTGCTTAATCTCCACAACGGCCCCCACAACGCTAAGGATGCCTGGCCTCCACCTTGGGGGTGCCCAGGAGTGGGCGCCTCACAGGGAAAGCCAGGATGGGTTCCACAGCGGTATTCGTACAAGCGCCTTGAGACCCTTACGGGTGAGTAGTGCGCTATACAAGTATCAAATTTACGTTTTTATTTACATTTATTTATTTCGGTGTTCATTGCAGCACTTTTCCTTTTTAAGGAAGCATTGACTGGGCATTGATTAATTGTTATTTTTGGATGAGTTTTAATTTTCTAGGCAATGCCGCCTCCCTGACTACTCCTCTGGCTACTTTTCCTCATTCCCCTGAGGTTGAACTACTAAAAGTGTACTTTGGCCCCAGTTTTAGGGACTGAGGTTAGGGGGCTCCAGGACACCGAAGGCGAAAGACCTCCATTGGCACAATTGGACCCCTGTATCTGCCGCCTGCCCGGGGCATTCCAGACGGGATTTCTCAAATACGATAGGAAGGGGTTTTGTTTTGTGAACTCTCTGATAAATACAATAGGAAGGGGCTTTAGCTTTTCCAACATAACAGGAAGAAATGTTATATTGTGAACTTGTGACATATAATATAGGAATGGATTTTACATTGTCAATTCTCTGACAAGTGTAAGCACGGACTGGGCCCTAGCATTTTCAAAGATCTCTATTTTCTCTTACTTATCATTAGGTTTTATTGTATTAATTATGTTCACATTTCCATCTGTATTAATCCATATTTTTTCTCTGTCCATTATCCATATTTATTTAGTGTTTTGAGAATAAATGATTTTATAAAATTGTATATTTCCACGTTTGTTTAACTGATAAACATAGACTCATTCTTTGATGCCCGTCACGTTTTAGCAAGTTAAGCAGCCAAATATAAAAAAAACACTGCACTCACAGGAGGCAAATATTAGCAAAAAATAGAAATATATATTAGAATAATGCCTGTATTTACCGAAATATCTTCCTGTTTTTTAACTGCCCATGAAGTTTAACTGCTTATCTATCGGCCTGGAATTCATGAAGGACAGCTTAGAAAGTCACTCACATGAACATTTCTGTTTTTTCCGCTTTTAAATATAAATGCAGACAGGAAACACAGTGTTTCTCTCTGTATTTATCAACAAAACTGGGGGCCTTAATTATAACATTAACATTAGTCTCCCTCTTGATGGACCCGGGAATGTTGTATTAGGAGTCAAGGAGTATAATTCGACATCACAAACTTGAATAATATCTGTAGTTTTAAGATCAGAAAAGGATGAGAGTTTAGATGAATGTTTCCAATATCTTTATTCTCATTTTGAGATTAGTAAAGTTATTCTCTTTTTTTGTCTTTATTTCAGTTAATCCATAAATCAGTTAGGTTCACAGAAATCTTATTGAAATAATGGTTAGAACAAGTATCAAAAATGTAAAGCATTAACTGTGTCCCAGGAAGAAATAGATTCCCTATTCTAAAGATCAGAATCAGAGTTTTAGAGCTCAAGAACCTACGAAGCGTTCTTATTTCGAGGAAAAGAGTGAGATCCGAGGAGCATAAATCTTCCGAGCCAAATTAGAGCAGCAGAACTTCCCATAAAGAGTAGCTCAGAGCACTCAGTGGGGTCTTTATACATCAGAAGACATCAGCACACAGTTGCAATAGCCATCTGTTGAGAAGCAGATAGCAAAGAGGCAAAGGGGAACAGACTCAGCCGGAGCCGCAACCATCACGGGTCCAGATCTGGGCAATCCTCTTCAGAGCTCAGCAGGGGGCGCACCTACCCAATAACACACAATGCATCAGACTTCTTCCGTCCATGAGCCAATGGGGTGGCAGTCCTCTTCGGTAAACAGGTTCAGCGCTTCCGTTCACGCGAGACGACATGCGGCGTGTACACTTCACGCGAGACGACAAGCGGCGTGTACACTTCACGCGAGCTCGCGGCTTGTACACTTCACGCGAGCTCAGCGACAGTCAGTCTTTGTGTAGATTCAGGAGACATAGACTTGGTTCCCTTAGGCCTCAATACACAGATCGACCTTCCACATCTAAGTTTGCTTCGCTGTGAGAATAAAGAACTGTTAACTAAAAGGCAAAATCACTGCTAGTAATGTGTTCTTTTTACTATGAGCAAGTGTCATTGTTTGAAATGCACAAACTGTTCTATTCAAACGTTATTCGGAACATGAGAACATTAGAAGTTCAGCACATTCACTTAATAAAGTGTTGCTTCTAAAATAATACATTTGTTCAACTGGATCATTCTGCAGCTATGACAACATTTCCAAACATGTTCATTTAAGGTCAAACTTTGAATTCACATTGTGCACGTTTCCACAGTATTAGGTTTGCTTCAAGTCAAAGCTTTGCTAAGGCCTACTCGGGTAACTAGGACTGCCGAGTGTTATCAGCACATTTCAAATGCATGTCTTTTCCTGCATCACTTTTGCCCAACTGCTAGAAGCTGAATTATTTTCATTTTAATTAATTAACTCTCCCACATGCAAGTTGTCACCTCTGACAAAAAGAATAAGAAGGGGTTTTATAAGGTGAACTTTTTGACAACATCAATAGAAAAGTATTCCAAATGCAACAGGAATGGCTCTTTGTGAACTCTGTGACAACCACCATAGGAAGGGGCTTTACCTTGTGACGCCTCAAACAAATCCAACATGAAAAGGTTTTACTTTGCAACCTCCTGGACAAGCTCTAAACGAGGGGCTTTACATTCTGAACTCTTGGACAAGCTCTGTAGGAAGGGGCTTTACATTGTGAACTCCTGGACAAGCTCTGTAAGAAGGGGCTTCACATTGTGAACTCCTGGACAAGCTCTGTAGGAAGGGGCTTCACATTGTGAACTCCTGGACAAGCTCTGTAGGAAGGGGCTTTACATTGTGAACTCCTGGACAAGCTCTGTAGGAAGGGGCTTTACATTGTGAACTCCTGGACAAGCTCTGTAGGAAGGGGCTTTAGATTGTGAACTCCTGGACAAGCTCTGTAGGAAGGGGCTTCATATTGTGAACTCCCGGACAAACTCTGTAGGAAGGGGCTTCACATTGTGAACTCCTGGACAAGCTCTGTAGGAAGGGGCTTCACATTGTGAACTCCTGGACAAGCTCTGTAGGAAGGGGCTTCACATTGTGAACTCCTAAATAAGCTCCATGGGACAGGGTAGTACATAGTGAACTCCTGAACAATCCGTGAACTCCTGGACAAGCTCTGTAGGAAGTGACACACACATAAATGCCCTTTCACACACACATGCATGAACACACAAAGACGCATTGGCACATACACACTCCCACACATGGGTGCACACACACAGATGCATCAACACACAGACAGATGCACTGCCACACACACACAGATGCACTGTGACCCACCCACACACACATATGCATGCACATACACAGATGAACTGGCACACACACAGATGCATGCACACACACATGCATGCACACACACACATATACACTGGCAGACACACACAAACATATATGCACACACACACAGATGCATTCACACACATGGATGCACACACAGATGCATTGACACACCCACATGCATGCACATACACAGATGCTTACGCACAAACCGATGCACTGGCACACCCTCATGCATGTACACAGACAAATGCATGCACAGCCACACATGCATGTACACACACAGATGCATTGGCACACACACACATACATGCACACACACAGATGCACTGGCACACACACACATGCATGCACACACATATGGATGCATACAAAAATGAACTGGCACACACCCACACACACACACATACATACATGCACACACAGATGCATGCACACAGATGCACACGCACACACAGATGCACTGGCACCCACCCACACACACTTACATGCACACACACAGATGCACTGGCACACACACATGCCTGCACACACATTTGGAAGCATACACAAATGCACTGGCACACACACAAATGTATGCACATACACAGATGCTTGCACACACACAGATGCACTGGCACACACACAGATGCACTGGCACACACATATGCATGTACACACGCAGATGCACTGGCACCCAAGCACATATGCACACACACATATGCACTGGCACACACACACATGCATGAACCCACACAAATGCACTGGCACCCACCCACACACACATGCACACACACAGATGTATGCACAGAGATGCATACACACAGATGCACTGGCACCCATTCACACACAAAGATGCATACACACACAGATAAATGCACACACACAAATGCACTGGCACCCACCCACACATGCATGCACAGATGCACTGGCATACATACATATGCACACACACACAGATGCACTGGCACACACACACACACACACATGCATGCACATACACAGATGCACTGGCACCCCAACATGCATACACACACACATGCATGTACACATACAGATGCACTGGCAAGCACACACACAAAAACAGATACACTGGCACACACCCACCCCCAAATATATGACTAGGGCAAAATGGGAGCACTGGTAGCCCAGAAGTGAGAGACCTGTGCTTACTTTCTAGGGCTGACCCCAGGCTGTGTGGTTTTTTCACAAGCACGTGCCTTAAGCAGGTGTAACACATGTTGTTTTAGCTGCACTAAAGCTGCCAGCTTTTCTTACCCCTGGGTTGTTCTTTAGCTGCCCTTTGCCATTCATTTGTAATGCTTTTGAATATGTTGTGTCTATTACCCAAACTACCCTCTCAGTCAGCTGAGTCCAGCCTCCTCACTCTCTTGTCATGCTTCTCTTTTATTCCAATTAAGGCATGTAATAACCCTTCCTGACTCTAACTAAACTCTCTGATTAATCATTGGTTTGAAGTGCCCACTCATTAGTTGAGGGTGTTTTTATTGAGTAGAGTTTCCGTCATTAAGAGACGCAGCCACACTCTGCGCCATAATGCCTCTTGACTCCCACCCCGCTAGCGATCATTAGCCGAGCAGAGGAAGTGATGCAGCCTAGTTCCCGTCTTTGAGAGATGCAGCAGCACGCTGCGCCGCAATACCTCTTGACCCCCACCCCGCTAGCAATCATTAGCCGAGCAGAGGAAGCGACGCACCCTAGTTTCTGGCTTTGAGAGACGCAGCAGCACGCTACGCCGCAATACCTCTTTACCCCCACCCCGGTAGCGGTCATTAGCCGAGCAGAGGAAGTGACGCAGCCTAGTTTCTGGCTTTGAGAGACGCAGCAGCATGCTACGCCGCAATACCTCTTGACTCCCACCCCGCTAGCGATCATTAGCCGAGCAGAGGAAGTGATGCAGCCTAGTTTCTGGCATTGAGAGACGCACAACCCAGCTGAGAATCACAGACCAGCTGAGAATCACAGAACATCTGAGAATCACAGTCCAGCTGAGAGTCACAGCCCAGCCGAGAACCACAGCCCTGCAGAGAATTACATCCCAGCTGAAAATCACAGTCCCGTCCACCTCAGAACCACAGCAGCTGAGAATCGCAGTCCAGCTGAGAATCACAGTCCCGTCCACCTAAGAACTACAGCCCAGCTGAGAATCACAGCCCAGCTAAGAACCACAGACCAGCTGAGAATCACAACCCAGCTGAGAATCACAGTCCAGCTAAGAATCACAGACCAGCTGTGAATTACAGTCCAGCTAAGAATCCCAGTCCCATCCACCTAAGAACCACAGCCCAGCTGAGAATCACAGACCAGCTGAGATTCACAGTCCAGCTGAGAATCACAGCCCAGCCAAGAACCACAGCCCAGCTGAGAATCCCAGCCCTGCTGAGAACCACAGTCCCGTCCACCGAAGAACCACAGCCCAGCTAAGAACCACAACACAGCTGAGAATCACATCCCAGCTGAGAATCACAGCCCAACTGAGAATCACAGTCCAGCTGAGAATCACAGACCAGCTGAGAACCACAGCCCAACTGAGAATCACAGCCCAGCTAAGAACCATCACAGCCCAGCTGAGAATCACAACCCAGCTTAGAATCACAACCCAGCTGAGAATCACAACCCAGCTGAGAATCACAGCCCAGCTGAGAATCACAGTCCAGCTAAGAATCAACCCAACTGAGAGTCACAGTCCAGCTGAGAATCACAGTCCAGCTGAGAATCACAGACCAACTGGGAATCACAGCCCAGCTAAGAATCACAGCCCAACTTTCTAATCACAACCCAGCTGAGAATCACAGTCCCGTCCACCTAAGAACCACAGCCCAGCTGAGAATCACAGTCCAGCTAAGACTCACAGTTCCATCCACCTAAGAACCACAGCCCAGCTGAGAATCACAGCCCAGCTGACAATCACAGTCCAGCTAAGAATCACAGCCTCATCCACCTAAGAACCACAGCCCAGCTGAGAATCACAGACCAGCTGAGAATCACAGAACATCTGAGAATCACAGTCCAGCTGAGAGTCACAGCCCAGCCGAGAACCACAGCCCTGCAGAGAATTACATCCCAGCTGAAAATCACAGTCCCGTCCACCTCAGAACCACAGCAGCTGAGAATCGCAGTCCAGCTGAGAATCACAGTCCCGTCCACCTAAGAACTACAGCCCAGCTGAGAATCACAGCCCAGCTAAGAACCACAGACCAGCTGAGAATCACAACCCAGCTGAGAATCACAGTCCAGCTAAGAATCACAGACCAGCTGTGAATTACAGTCCAGCTAAGAATCCCAGTCCCATCCACCTAAGAACCACAGCCCAGCTGAGAATCACAGACCAGCTGAGATTCACAGTCCAGCTGAGAATCACAGCCCAGCCAAGAACCACAGCCCAGCTGAGAATCCCAGCCCTGCTGAGAACCACAGTCCCGTCCACCGAAGAACCACAGCCCAGCTAAGAACCACAACACAGCTGAGAATCACATCCCAGCTGAGAATCACAGCCCAACTGAGAATCACAGTCCAGCTGAGAATCACAGACCAGCTGAGAACCACAGCCCAACTGAGAATCACAGCCCAGCTAAGAACCATCACAGCCCAGCTGAGAATCACAACCCAGCTTAGAATCACAACCCAGCTGAGAATCACAACCCAGCTGAGAATCACAGCCCAGCTGAGAATCACAGTCCAGCTAAGAATCAACCCAACTGAGAGTCACAGTCCAGCTGAGAATCACAGTCCAGCTGAGAATCACAGACCAACTGGGAATCACAGCCCAGCTAAGAATCACAGCCCAACTTTCTAATCACAACCCAGCTGAGAATCACAGTCCCGTCCACCTAAGAACCACAGCCCAGCTGAGAATCACAGTCCAGCTAAGACTCACAGTTCCATCCACCTAAGAACCACAGCCCAGCTGAGAATCACAGCCCAGCTGACAATCACAGTCCAGCTAAGAATCACAGCCTCATCCACCTAAGAACCACAGCCCAGCTGAGAATCACAGCCGAGCTGAGATTCACAGCCCAGCTGAGAACCACAGCCCAGCTGAGAATCCCAGCCCTACTGAGAACCACAGTCCCGTCCACCAAAGAACCACAGCCTAGCTAAGAATCACAGCCCAGCTGAGAATCACAGTCCAGCTAAGAATTGCAGTCCCGTCCATCTAAGAACCACAACACAGCTGAGAATCACAGCCCAGCTGAGAATCACAGCCCAGCTGAGAATCACAACCCAGCTGAGAATCACAACCCAGCTGAGAATCACAACCCAGCTGAGAATCACAGTCCAGCTGAGAATCACAGTCCAGCTGAGAATCACAGCCCAGCTGAGAATCACAGTCCAGCTGAGAATCACAGCCCAGCTGAGAATCACAACCCAGCTGAGAATCACAGCCCAGCTGAGAATCACAGTCCAGCTGAGAATCACCACCCAGTTGAGAATCATTCACAGCCCAGCTAAGAATCAGAGTCCTTGTAAATAGGGGGCAGCGTCAAAATCAACGTGTGTTGCGTTGGAACGTCCATCACAACACTCACTGCCCACCCCTTTCATGCTAAGTATTGCGTGAAAAGGGGCCTTATTTACTTGGCAGTGTTAAGCTCCTTTAAGTGGCTTAATGCTGCCTTGTAAATAAGGCAAAGCCCCTATCACCACAGGAACGTTGTAATAAGTGACATTCCTGTGGCTATAGGGGCTTGTACATATGTCCCAATGTTTCCTTTAATTCATAATAGTTCCTGGTGCGTTCTGGTCTAGCTAATTTCATAACAAATTTGATAGATGTGTGAAAATACCATTCTCTCTCTTTCAATAACTCTAATATAGTTTTTAAATGTTCTTCCTGTAGTATGTTTGTATACAGTACTTCAGCGTCTAAGTGTATCATTATTTTAATGGTGAGGTGAACAGTCATGCCTTTTATTGTTTTGAGCATGTCTTTTGTGTCTTTAACATAGGATTACATTTTAATAGCCAAAGATTGTAGGAACCAATCAACAAAGGTTGATAGAAGTTCCAATATGGAGCTTATTCGTGAAACAATGGGGTGGTCTACTCCAAGATAAAGCACATTGGGGAAAGTGTACTTATTAATGCCATACCAATGTAATAGTATTAAAAAATATATATAACTAATACTATAACTCTAAAAACAATACCAGATTTTAAAATAACACATTGCAATAGTAAACAAATACAATAATTGAATCAAATATTTAAACATAGTTTAAAAGATACAATTAGAAAATATCTTTTTTTTAAACTAAAAATTAGCCTTTAAAAAAATAATTAGTAAAGTTTTAAAAAAATCAACAAATAATAAAAATTCAAATCATAAACTATAAATTAAGTTATTGATAGCAAAAATAAATTCTAAAAATAATGTCATTTATAAAAGTGAATATAAGGGGAAATGTTAATACATTGTAAAAATATATTTTAATATTATTCTAAAATTAAATAGCAATTATCTGCACTATGCTACAAAAAATTATAAAAATATTTAAATAAATATCGGTTGGTTGCTGATAGAGCCGTGTTGGAATTGATTGTTGTTCACTAGTTTATTCTGTTTGATTTTGGATCTTTTTCTGTAAAAATTATGGGTGCTGTGTGGAAAAAAACAAGACTCCTCAAAGTGGGAGAGGTGCCCTTCCAACTAAAAGGGACAGGGTCAGCAAAGTGGGAGAGGTGTCCTTCCATCCAAAAGGGACAGGGTCAGCATGTAGTGAAAACAAGGAGTCCCTTTCGTGTCACTCACTCTAATTATCCGTTCTATACGATAATTCTATACAGTCTCATTCAGGCTCAATATGTCCTTATTCCCAAGCACTCCATTGCTAAACACTGAACATAGGGGTTGATATTGATGGCGGTCGGAAAAGCATTCTGATCGCCATGGTAGTGGAAATTAACCGTCCGCATGTACTGCGGGAAAACCGGCGGTCAGATTAGGATGAACCACCAGAAAAATACGACAGTGGCAGATGGATTCCACGAAAGTCTGCCGGGACCGTCCGGAGCAGGTGAAAATCCGTCCACGGCAGTCGGATTTGATGCGGAAAGACCCAAAACCGCCACACGGCCAGCGGATTGACCGCATGTGAAATCAGGATACGATTGCGGTGACAATGGTACGATCAGTTGTTTCCGACTGCCGCGATCGCAACGATTGATGAATGGGAGAGCCAGCAGAAGGGCTGTTGCATTTCGACCACCACGATCGCTCCAGAAGAGTAATGGCGGTCGAAAGCACCCACACTACAAGGCTACCAAGCGTTGCCATTAATCTGGCTCAGCCTCAAAAAACACCTAACACACCTCAATGACACATCCCCATGGCAACTAAAAAATACAAATCCCAGGTCAACCCACACAACACACCTGACATGAATACTCCTTTGTGACCCACCCACATAGCTGAGTATAAAACCAGCCCCTTCCCTGACCAGAATCCTTTGTACAACTACACAACTGAAGGGCCCAACTCCACAGCACAAAGGAGAGGCAAATCTGCACACATCACAACCTCACAACCACACACACACTACACACATCACCACCACCACCTTCACAACTGCACTTACACACATTTGCACATCACACACCATGGCACAGAAGAAAATACCCAAATTCACTCACAATGAGTTGTCAGTTATAGTAGATGAGGTAATCAGAGTAGAACCACATTTTTTTGAAAGCATGGTCCAACAGACACCATTAGCCACAAAAAATCTAATGTGGGCAAGGATAGTCAACAAGGTCAAAGCAGTAGGGACCACCCCACGCACCCAGAAGGAGATCAGGAAGAGGTGGAATGACCTCAAGACCAGGGTGAAAGAGCGTGCCAACAAGAACCATGAGCTGGCTCAGAGGACTGACGGTCGCCCTCCCATTCCACCACAAACATTCACCAAATGGGAAGAGAAGGTGCTTGCCATACTGCATCCAGAGAGTCTCACAGGAATGGCCAGTGGAGTGGAGGCTGGTAAGTACCAACAAATGTCTCTCATTACACTGCTATTACTGTCTTGCATAACTAGAAAGCTACACTTGCTAGACCTAAATGCACTTACGTCCAACACACTCTTCCCAACACATGTCTCACATATCTACCATTGCTTCCTCTGATTCACCTCAAAGGTAGCTAGCAATATTTCCATGGGGGTAAGTGTACAGGCAGCCAGCACCACAACTCCCACCAGGCCCCCTTGTCCCACAGCTCAGCAGGATGTAACACTCCCCACACCCACAACCATGTGGCAGACATTGCATTGCTCTCTTCAAACTTACAGGTACGTAGCCATCTTAACAGGGAGGGGTGTTTGTGGGCGGGAAGCCAGCACTACAACTCCCACCGGCCCCCCTTGTCCCACAGCTCAGCAGGATGGAACACTCCCCACAACCACAACCATGTGACAGACATTGCATTGCTCTCTTCAAACTTACAGGTAGGTAGCCATCTTAATAGGGAGGGGTGTTTGTGGGCGGGAAGCCAGCACTACAACTCCCACCAGGCCCCCTTGTCACACAGCTCAGCAGGATGGAACACTCCCCACAACCACAACCATGTGACAGACATTGCATTGCTCTCTTCAAACTTACAGGTAGGTAGCCATCTTAACAGGGAGGGGTGTTTGTGGGCGTGAAGCCAGCACTACAACTCCCACCAGGCCCTCCTGTCCCACAGGTCAGCAGGATGGAACACTCCCCACACCCACAACCATGTGGCAGCAATTTCCCTCAACTGTGTTACAGAACAGGTAGGTAGACAGTGCATGCACCCTGCCATTCCTCTCAAAAAGCATGGAGCCATATAACCACACCAGCCCTCACATGTCACCCAACTTGTAATAGATCCAAAAGCCACTTTCAGTGGTCAGACAGCTAAGCGTACAAAACAGTCACTGAAAACAAACTTTGACTCACCAAGTCACATGTTGAAGAAATTCGGTGCCCAATCATGCACAGCACTGAATGCTATGTGTAAGTGCCATGGTGTCTGAGCGTGAAGGCCCATATGAACACAAAACATGCATGGTCAGTTGGTAAAAGAAAGTAAAGTACATGATATGACAAAGGTATGCATAAGATTACAATGGTTAGTTCTTGCTCAGATGAAACGTCTTCAATGCAGAGCAAACCAAAAAGACACATCACATACAGTTGATGTGCTGAAAGTCGTTAGCTGATGACATGTCCTTGTAATCCCACAATCTGTACATGGAACATAGTATCTATTTACATGTCACACCATGGACAAGTAATGTAGGTACCTCCACATCATGTCATGATGCGCAGTACCTTGCAGCCATACAAAGTGATATTAATGTAAACTGTGTGGTGTATCATATGCAACATCCAAAGGTCTAACACCAAGCTTGTGGGGTGCACTTCAATGACCATTTCACCTCTGTTCAACAGGAGATCCACAAGCAACTGCTGCAGAAGACAACACTGACCTGCAGAGCCAGTCCCGTTCCCCCCCCCCCTCCCCCCGGAACATGGACTTTCGGATGCAGACTCCCTAAGTTTCTCGGATGAGGAGCAAGAACCTGGCTCATGCGGACCACCAGGGCGTACCACGTCCCAGGCCCCCACTGTCCCCACCACCAACAACTCAGCAACAACAACAGTGCTGATCCCTGCTGAAACGACCTGTGCGGCCTCAACCACCACCAGGGCTGCCTGCAACACTCTCCCTGCCTCAGTGGTTACCAACACCACCACACAATCAGAGGAGGGCTGGGAGAGTCTGTGGTTGCGTTGAGTGACAACACCACAGGTCCAGGACAGCAGGACAGGTGGGAGGGCAACTGGGGGACAAATTCAAGAGGACACTGGGACCGAAGCCCTGGCCGACATCGCCAGAGTCCTTGGGGCATACAAGCAAACCCAGGGACACATGGGCCAGGTTATGGAAGAAGTGCATGAGCTCCGCCTGCTGCTGAGGTCCATGGACATGCGTGTGGGCCAAATTGTGGACCTCATGGGCCAGCTCATGGCTGTTCTGAGGGACAGACATGCGGCCCAAAGGACAGCTCAACCCCCCTCCAGTGGCCCGCAGGATGATACTCTCACCACCTCAGCTGCCGCCACAGAGAGGGGTGAGCTGCAGCTGAATGACTCCTCAGACACCGCTGAGCCCGCAGCAGTGGCCCCCATGGAAATCGTAAAAAGGGGCCGTCCGAGAAACACCATGGGAGGATCACGTGGCAAAGCACCAGCCAAACGCAAGTCAAAGAGCCAGCCGTGATGTCACCTCTGTTCCCCTTGCCATTCACTTTGTTGACTATCCTTACCCACACTGCCATGTTGATGGCAGATGTCTGTTGGACTGTGTCACTACATCAATGTGGTGACGACTCTATTGTCTCATTTACCATCACTGACAACTCATTAATTCACTTAGCACCATTTTGTAAAACATCACTTGTCTGTCACAAATTCTCATGGTAAATAAACACTCTTTACACACCTATGTCTTTGTGTCAGCTCCATGTTTATCACAGTATGTACAATGTTGATTCAGATTCCAATGTACCACAAGCTCTGATTGTGACGAGGCATTGAGAGGATGAAGGGACCTAGAAAGACACAAGAGATCAACATTTGCTTGTCAGGTGATGGCATCACAGCCAGTACACAACACTAGTTATCAAGGTACACAAACCAGCACACATAACAATGAGAAACAATATCAACATAGACATCATGTGGCTGGTCATAAATACCCTGTGCTACAAACATCAGCCATAAGCACAGAGCCAACAACAGGCAGCAGTCAAAAAGCTCATCTAGGCATTGTCACTACCATCAAAGACAGCAGACAATGTCACTGTTGTACGTCACTCACACTCAAGGGAAGTAGTTGTTGATGAGCTGTTGATGCAGGTCGACACCTTCTTCCTCTCCATTTTCGTCATCTCTGGACATGTGTGGGTTTGCAGGGGGGCATCTGCTGCTCATCATCGTCCAGGAGCAGGGGGATCTCTTTGCGCAAGGCCAGGTTGTGGAGCATGCAGCATGCAACTACAACCTGACACACCTTTTGGGGAGAGTAGAGTAGTGCACCTCCTCTCTTGCCCAGACACCGGAATCTAGACTTCAGAAGCCCAAAAGTACACTCCACCACACGACGTGTCCTCCCATGGGCATCATTGTAGCGGACTTCACCCGGGGTCCTGGAAATCCTCAGTGGGCTCAGCAACCAAGGCCGGTTGGGATATGCAGAGTCACCTAGGTGTGAGATACACAGATCAATTTGTAATATAACTAGGGGTGGGCGGAATTGGCTAAATTAACTTTCGCAAATTATCGCGAAAATGCTAAAAATCTCCGCAAACACGCCGGAAATATTGCAAAGAAGCGGACGTTTTTTTCCCGCCTGTTCGCGGAATTTTTTGCGTGATCGCAGGTTGCCAACTTACCCATGCGGTTGCTCACGGGCGCGGCCATCTTGTTTTCACTTGTCTCGCCCTCTCGCGATGCTTACTTCCTGTTCCGGGTCGCGCAATGCATGTTCGCGCCTGTTCGCGGTAGATATTTTCTGTTCGCAACCGCTTTTACTTCATCGCGTTGCTTTTTGCTTGCTCGGGGAGAAAATATTGCGCGAACTTGCGCACGTGGTCGCAATGGGCGCGGCCATCTTGTTTTTCACTCTATTGCATGGTTCTGGGGCCTGATTTTCAATCCTCTCCAAATCTTTTCAATCCTTTGTTTCAACCCACTTTTTTTTTATCTTTCTTATTTCTTATTTCTCTTACTATTTTCCAGCTTCATTATTTTTGGTTTTTGTCTCCTTTTTTTGTTTTTTTAGCTACTTTTTCTCTTTCTATTGCCTGCTATTATTTATTTCCTTTACTTCTTTAATTTTATTACCTTTTCTTACCCCAGAACCATGTCTAAGGGTAGGGCTGGTCGCAGCCAGAGCCGCGACCGCCTTCCTTGCGGAAGGTAGCGCCCACAAGGGTGGCAGGCACGGGCCTTATTTGGGGAGGTGGAGTTGGCTGCACTAATTTTCTTTGTGCAGCGCCACCTCCCCTCAACCCTGGCAGCAGGTGGCAGGCCTGGGTCCGGGTACGGCCTCCGGGAGCGTCGGCAGCGGTGGGGGAAGGTGCGCCGGGCAGTGTTGCGCTTCTCTGGGTCCGGCGCACCCATGCGCAGCTGACGCACCGGTCCGACATCCTGGACCGTGAGCAGGACCTGCTGGACCTGCTAGGAGTGGAGGTCCCGGGGCTTGGTGAGTACCTATTTAATTATTACTACTTTGTGTCTGTTCTTCTGCTCTGTGTTATATATTGCGAATATCTTTTTTTCTTCCAACCAGCTCGAATGTTGCTGCTTACATTCCAGGTTAATTACGTTTAAAAGTCTTCTGTGATTTTTTATGACACAGGTGCTCTTCTGCGCTACTACTAATCTTACTTGTTTGCAACTTTGCGTTTGCGCTCGCTTAGCGTGATTCTGTACGAGTTTATTTTAGAGAAATTAAGTTACGTAATGCTACAGTGACTCTAGTCCACTCCTTACTTTGTCCTGTCACTAATAGATAGGGGCGGATTGATACTTAGGTTTAGGTACTTTGTATGAGTTTCTAATTTGTTAGTGGTATGTGTGATACCCCCTCAGTTACGTCACGTGCTGCTAGTACGACTACAGCAGTCTTTATTAGAACCTTTTCTAGTTTGTTCAATGAGTGGTGGTAATTGGCTTAGCACTAGCAGAACATCAGCATCAATCAATCCACCCAAAATTTGCTGTATACAAAAAATGTAGTCATGTGTCCTCCATTTGACCATATGCATTGTTGAGGAATAAAAGAAGTGGAAATGCATACTTAATGTACAATTGGCATGCCTGGAATAGGTGGGCTAGGTTGGGTGGTACGTCGTACTTAGGCTTAGTTGTAACTTAGTATTCTGGAATCAGATCGGAAGACTGGATTACTGTTGATAAATAGTAACTTAAGTAGTCGATCCGCGAATCCCCCTATACTACTTGTTGACCAGATGAGATCGGTCAATTTAGTTATTGCAATTGTTGTTTACATAAGTGTTTTTTGATCGTTGTTGAAAAATATTGTATTTGTTTGACACCATCCATCAATGTTTGTCTCTTTCTTATATCTTTCCTGTTCATCAGCACCCAGGGGCAGACAGACAATGAGTGGGGGTTTGGCGGGACAACAGTCCGAACAGCACCAGGAGGACACCAATGAGGGCTCCTCTGCTGGCCCCAGTAAGTCTTCTTGTTTTTAATAATATTTCTTATTCCATAACTTTTACTGCACCATATTTTTCACAAACTATTGTTTCAGTTTCCCAAATGCTGTTTTTGTACCAACAATTATCCTTCGATCTGTACGGTTTCAAAAATCTTATCCCTGCCTCTGCTATGACGACTCTCAGTACTACTACTACTATTACTATCAGTCTGTCTGTACTGCAGTAGCTAGTCTTGCCCAGTTGGCCAGTGCCACTCTTTATGTGAAAGGTTGTAATATAAAACTCATATTCACCAGTAGCTCGAGCCATTGAGTCCAATCCTTTGGGTCGTCGTCTTGTACTACTTCTAGTCTTATTGATCTTGAGTCTTTGCTAATAATGAGTCTTTGAAAATTCACAGCAACAAAAGCCCAACCAGATTTATTACTATTTTGATAGGATAGCCTATAGGACATACTACTACTGTTGTAGGGATCTTGCACATACACAGACATTTGCACCAGAAAATAGGATGTTGGTGATGGTAGGTTGGACCTTCCTCACACACCTCAATCAGAAATTCAGCACCCACCACAATTCCACTGCTCGACTATAGTACTGTCTTGTCATAACTATTAGGTCTCCGAACCCTCCCCCCAAGATGCCCAACAAGTAGACAACCCAGAACATAACACACCCACCCTCTCAGTCGTAGAAGCAATGCACATGCACACCCTTACTTTAATTTGCTCACTCGTGTAAGTTAGTCCACACCAAATACCACCAAGTCTATGTAAGTTCAAAATGTTTATTTTGAATTGAGAAGCTCTGTACATTGTTTTATTATAAAATGCAGCACCAAACGGAAAATCAATAACATTAAAACAATAAACATTGTTAGACTTATACAGTTGGGAATTAAATCATGATAACTGAACAGTGGTGGAAGGCAGCACCACCATCCCCAAGGAATTTAGTTTATGTAAATTTATAAATGAAGATGTGAGTGAAGGGACCCCTCACCTTACGGGGAACCTAGTACTGGTAGTTGTTGCATCATTCAGAAGCTCTGCAAAGCTCTGGTTCGTAGAAGGGAATCTTCCGTCTGTAATGCTAAAAATGAAATGGTGTGCGTTAGTATATTGCAACTTGCAAGCATTTCTCAGCCGTGCCAAAAAGTGTAGCATTTATGGATAAGCAATATGGACTAGTAACTAACAGTACACCAGTACTTCCTAAAAAAGTGGCTTGTTAATGTTTTTGTTGACCGCTTGTACGCAGCGCGTAGACTAGACAATAGCAGTGTGAGGCAGGTCATGTGGGCTCAAAGGTGTCTTATACAAGAAGCTGCAAGGTAACGTCACCTGTGCAAAAATAAGACACAAAGGTAAAATGGTAGCATGGCTCGGGCTAATTAAGCAAAGGCTACAATAATGACCATATATAACTATTAGTGTGTACTCTACTACTACCTGATTTGTACTAGTGATGTATGTTAGTATTAACTCATTTTTCAACCTTGCTACTGATCAATAGGGGGGAGGTGTATATGACGCCTAATCAATGTGTAATGTTTTCTAGGCGCACTACCGACCACCATTGCCGGGGCCAGCGAAGGCGACGCGGAGGGCGAGGATGCGGCAGTTGCTGCAGATAGCAACGGAGCGGTAGGGGGAGTGGCAGCACCAGTGGCGGGCGGTGGTAAGTTAGATTCATAATCCTTAACTATTGTTGAACTTGACAGTACACTCACTGCAAGGGTGTACTGTATGTATAGGTATACTGTACTGTTGAAAATTAGGGCCCCATTAGGATACCGCCATCCCTGTAGAAAAGAGTCAGACCCCCCCCATATGTCGACCAGGCGGAAAAGGGTTCAATATGGCGGTGGTGTCTCGCTGAACACACCGCCAGCCATATAATCTGCATTTTGGAATGCCTTTGCGTGGCGGCATTGTGTCCGCCACGGAAAGGCATGCAGACATTGCAGAGTATGCTTGGGGGCCCCCATGGAGGGTACCTACCTATGCTATGGTACCCCCCCTGCCTTTCAAAGCAAAACGTGACAGGCTCTGTGCGGGGCCCATCATGTTGTGCTTGGAAAAGCAGCACAACATGTATTTTTAGCATTGCTTTCGGCACCGCCAACCAGAATGTAAAAAAAACAGGATGCGCCCGCCACTGTGCCGGGCGCATCATCCTAATTAATTGTCCCCACGGGACCCCCACCCTTTTTAGCATGGTGGGCGGACAAAGTCCGGCCGCCATCCGATGTCGTAAGTAAGCATGAGTTGTTGGGGACGTTTGAAGAGTGAACTAGAAGACTACAATCCCTTTAATTTGCATAGGAGCGGGAGTATTGAGTAACCAATGGCCTCATCTATCTGATTTCAACTCCGCTTTGAAGGTTTTATGGAGAAGAGCACCTGGTGCACTGTTCAACTAAAAAGTGAAAGACGGGTGGCAGTAAGAAGGACGGGCGAGATTTAAAATGTTATGTACTACTGTGCTTTATAGTGCTACTCTACCATGCCACTATGTGTATAAATAATTACCTAGTCCTACTGTTTTTCTAAGAGTATATTTTACAATTGTCTTGTTTTTTTCTTTTTGATACACAGCTACTCCTAAACTAAACCGCAAGGAGTTGGCCGCCAAGGCACGGCGCCGGAAGCTGGAGGCAATCCAGCGGGAATACCGGCGGCTGGTGGTCTTAGCCGAGGAGGAGGAGGAGACTGTGGCAGCAATTCAAGCCTCCTCCAGTGCCCCGGGCCCCAGCCACCGCCCTCCAGCGGTACGGCACCACTATCTGGCGGCTGCCCGCCGCCACCGTAGTGCCATCTCCGGTGCCCCCCCACTGTGGCTACAACTGCCGTGCCCTAAGACGCCGCGTCGCCCGCCTAGAGCACCAACTGCGTGTCCTCCTTGAGTCCCGCCCCACACCTTAGTCCCTGTCATTAAGTTCTGCCCCTTTTTTAATTCTTGTTTGGGTGGGTGGGAACTTGTTTGGGCGTTGGGTTTGGGATTTTTTCTTTACGGACTTTTGGACATTGGTTGGAGTTAGGGAGGGGGGTGGGTCAGCTTTTGTGGGTTTAGTTTATTTTTGTTAGGGAAAATTAAATATATTTTTCTATGTTACATGCAATGTTGTTAATGTTTTGTAGGTGGGGTAACTGTTTTACATCACACTGTTTCTTTGCTGGTGCATGGCCGCCCATAGCCTGTGTTTGATTTAAATAATTGGCTGACTGTGTAAGACACAAACAGATAGATGCCACACACCTCACTGATTGACTTGTCCTTCTAGTACTTTCAGTCTGTCCTCTAGTCTATGCATTCTTTATCTGGACTGGTGAGTGAAAATGAAATCATTGACAACATCTCCATTATTAATTCTGCCTCCCCCAAACTTCTCTCTTACCTGTGCTTGATGTTTATGTCCAACTGTGGCACAGCAATGGCTGCATGGTGAAGATGGTTTCCTTTTTCTAACATGCCATGATTGGGGTGGTGGTGGTGTTGGTATAGTAGTAGTAGTAGACACTGGCAGGGCGGCAGCATTTGCAAAAAAAGAAAATGAGACAGTCAATCGCCTTTGAGAGACTGTTAGAGGAGTAGTAGAATGAAGTACAGTACAGAACTTACCAAGCAACAATAATATGCACAAATATTAGACAACAAAACATAATGGTGGTTGGGATAGCCTACTAGACAGAGTTACAAACTATAGTTGTGTCGAGTCACTTGACTAGGCCTACAGCCTAACAGTGCTGTATATGAGGAATGACAACAAACAAATCCAATCAATGCCGGCAATTCATGCTGAGGTCTATGTTCCTTTGTTAAATAAAATAACCTTAAATATCCTACTCATGGGTGGGCAAGCAGAAGAAGATCATCGCTCTGCCTTGAAATTGAAGTACTGTTGCTTTCGCCACATCCGCCCCAGCAAGTGTGTGATTAAGTATTGGTGTACATTTAATTTAGTCACACCTCGACAATAAGTCACACAGCCCGGGGGAAGAGGGTTAGGGTTTGTTGAATGGATGGGAAGGGGTTTTTTGGGAAAGGTTTGACATAGAAAAACAGTATGCATGGATAAACAAACGACAATCATTGAAGACTACCATATCCATATGTTAAGGGAGAAAAAGGAAATGCATGCATGATGATGAGAGACCCGGATTACATACACTTCTAGTTCTTGTTCTGTTGTTCCGGCCTTAATACTTTTACAGATAGCAAATAGAAATTTTAAATATTGGTAGGGAAGAATCGTAAACAGAGAGCAAACCTAATGATGATAATAACAACTCCAAGAACACACTGTTGTAAAGATTGTATACAAAATATTAATCAAATTATTTAAAAGAAGATAAAAGTGGATACTCTTACTGTGTTATCCTGGTAAAAAATGTGGACTGGATTTGCATCTCAGCATTCCTCTTGGTCCTCCTCTCGTCCATCAATCTTGGGTGTGTCGCCTCGCCACTCGCCACTGCCCGGCTGGAAACAAAAATGTCGGTTTATTGGTAAGGTAAATGTGCATTGTAATGTTTTCCAAAGTATAGGGGAAGGCCCGGCCTGTAATTGTAGATGGAAAACCAAAGGGCATATTGAGAAACAAAGTTGAAACAAATGCACAAGTTATGGTGTAGTGCAACAAGAACACTTTCCGAGGTGGCATGTATGCATCATCTCTACTCTAGTCTGTTTCCAGCATTGACCTTCAACAATAACAGGAGAGAGCAGGCCCACAGTGCTTAGCAGTAGCACATCCTACGTTAAGACTTTAGAGTACTTTTTTTTAATTTATTTTTTAAAGAGTTGGACAAAGGCAAAGCACATTATCCATTCCAAACATAGCATTTTACAGTTTAAGTTAGTAAATCAATGCACCGCAGTCATCCCACCGCTACACTCTATTCCACTTCTACAGACATTTGGGTCTGCTGTGGTTGTTGTTGACGTGTTTACCTTTAGGCTTTTAAGTTTATGCCACTCATGAAATGTCCTCCTGACTTCATCATCATCTCCGATACTTTTACTGACTGACTGTGAAGATCGGCCTGCAGTAGAAGTAAAATTGTTATTACACAACAAGAGTAGAAATAATATTGACTTGAGTCAGTCTTTAATGTGTACAGAAAGATAGATTACTAGTACACTTTGACTTCACTTTGTGCACAACTAACAAACAACGAAAACACAAAGACCAATCGCTCAGAGTCAGGTGTCCAATGCATGCTATTAATTGTCATTACCTGTTCCTTCTCATCTTAAGTTAACGGGCCGTCTATTTCGCCATCATCATGATGGGTGGTGCTGTTGTGTCATCATACTCATTGCGCAGATATTGTGAGTCCCCTTCCTGTATTGAATTAAAAGCAATTTCTTATTTGCAAGATGGGGAAAATTGAATTCACCTTGAGTTAAGTTTAGTGTGTTCTGTAGAGTTGATTAGTGGCAGTGCACAATTACATAAATTCATGCACAACAAACACAACAAAATCATTCAGTCTGCGACTCTGCGTCCAATGCATGGCATCAATCATTACCTGTTCCATCTTATTTTCAGTTAATGGCCAGTCTCTCTCGGCTCTTAAAAGGAGGATAGCTATAGTAGTCATCTGATTCATGCTCCACTTCTTTTGGCAGGACTAGGAAAGTTTGATTTTTTTCTTGTAGTATTTTACCAACATCCAATCATCATTCATGAGGGCAATGGATTTGGGTGGGAGATTCAGTATGATGGAGCGGAGGAGCTGGATTCGGAGGACTGTACTGTCAAATTGCAGACACCTGAAAATTGTATATTAAATAAGAAGAGTAGAAGACGGTGGTAATGGATTTGTTGTGATTCACAAGTTTGTAACCGGAACGACAGACACACAAACAATGGTGGGAAAAAAGGGAGGAAGACAGAAAGTGCAAGCCTAATTGTCAGGGAAGTATAGCTCGTCCTCAAACTTTGGGGGGTCAGCCAGTAGTAGGTAATCATCATGTGACACACTACTTCCGTCACCTGAGCCGCTGTCCTCATCTTCCTCCATTGCTTCATGTATTGTGTAATTCGGTGGTATGAAGTGCTGATTCATTTTGATCATTGTTAACCTCCCCAAGTTTTTGGGCGAGAGACTGGTCCTTCTCAATGTTACAATGGAACCAGCAGCACTGAAAACACGTTCGGAAGAGACACTTGTGACAGGGCAAGCCAGATAGCTTATCGCCAGCCTGCTGAGCTGTGGCCATTCAGACCTTTTCCTATACCAATACTGCAATGGGTTTTGATCAATGTACACCTCCGCTCAATGTTCAGGGTTGCTGCTGGTAAGCTTTCGTGCATCAGCACTGTGCTTATTAATGCCTAACTTTACATACCAATTGTGTAATGATTGTACTCGGCCTAATGATCCAGTTATTGTTTCTGTGGTCGATAGTGATGGTGAGTGTTGTGATCCAAACGCACTGCCCTCAGCCGACGAAGTTACACTTGATCCTGCATGGCCTGCTTCAGTACTTCTTGTGGGTTGATCTTGCGGGCTTTAAATTAGCAGCCGTTCGTTTTCCAACTTACTGGCTGCTTCAGCTATACAACTTTTGTAGCGGGCAACATCAATCTCGGAAAAAGCAAAGAATGTCTTCAGCCCAAATCTTACACGTGGATCCAGAATTGTGGCACAAAGGTAATGTTCTTGTGACAAAATTTTATTTTGTATCCTTACATTTTCAGCTAAGCGCCGGGATAAGCTCTCCACCAAGTCATGGGCTTGCCTTTTGTCCTCTACACCTTTGTATGATTCAGACACATTATTCAGCTGATGCTCTAGCATTTGCAATAATGGGATAGCTTGGCCCATTGTACAGTCCTCCTTGCTGACTTCACGTGTGAAGACTTCAAAAGGACACAGCATCTCAGTCAGGCCTTTAATTAGGCTCCATTGATTCATCTCAAGGTTCATGCCTTTAACAGTAGCATCCCCGCTTCTGTTCCAGACATATTCATGGAGTGACCTATACTGCTCATACAGACGATCAAGCATGCAATACGTTGAGTTCCAACGTGTTGCCACCTCCTGGATGAGTGCCTTGACTGGCATCCTATGTTCACGTTGGATGATCCTCAGCTGCTTCCGAGCTTTAAAAGAATGGCTGAAATGAGTGCATATTCTTCGGCAGGTGGCCAGTAAATTGCTGACTATGGGTTCTTTTTTCAGAAAGTCTTGAACTATAATGTTTATGCAGTGCACCAAACACGGAACCCTGAAATAGGAACCAAGTTCCATGGCCTTAAGTACATTACTGCCATTGTCTGTGGCAACAAAACCAATACCAAGCCCTCTTGGCCGCAGCCATTCCAAAACCTTGCTGCGAAACTCGTGTAAAAGATTTTCAGCCGTATGAGATTTCTCCATGGCGAACATGGCTACAGTTGCATGTTTCCGAGTACCTTCAAAAATCGCAGCTGGGTCAACAGCCCCTCGTGCAGATAGCTTATCTCTAGCCCCCACAAAAGAGATCCAGTGTGCAGTGATACACATGTAATCTGTGGCTTGGCAACTGGTCCACATGTCTGTTTTCAGGTGGATATTGTGCACAGCACTCTGCTGCAAAGCTTGTCCAACCAATTCCAGCACATCATGATTAGGGGTGGGCAGAATTTGCGTAATCGCGTTACGCAAATCTCCGCGAAACGGAAAAAAATTTCCGCGAACATGCAGAAATTCCGCGAACACGCGGAATTGCTTGCTCGCGATGCTTTTTTCCTGTTCACAGTTGCTGTTTGCGTGCTCGGGGAGAAATATCTCGCGAACACGCATTTTGAAAACGCGAACAAGAAAAAATTTCGCGAAGTCGCGTAAAGCAGAATTTTGGGCAATTTCGCGTTCTCCGCGGAACGCGAAATTACTGAAATTCCGCAAATTCCGCGAGCGGAACGGAATTTGCCACCCAGGCCTAATCATGATGTAGTGCCGGAACAGCAATTCTTGTGAAATAGGACCGGCTGGGAACCTTCCATTTAGGGCAGATGGCAGACACAAATTCAAGGAAACCCACCTCTTCCACAAATGAAAAAGGAAGAAGGTTCACCGCTAACATTTTAGCCAGATTCGCATTGTACAATCGTGACGTTGGGTGGTTGCGTTGGAACTTCCCCTCCAACCTAAACATGCTCTCAATGGTAGGCTGGATTACTTTCCTTTGTGGTGCTGTTTTCATTAA
Source organism: Triturus cristatus (assembly GCF_964204655.1). Classification (NCBI taxonomy): domain Eukaryota; kingdom Metazoa; phylum Chordata; class Amphibia; order Caudata; family Salamandridae; genus Triturus; species Triturus cristatus. The sequence goes on from NC_140592.1 coordinate 8,839,946, forward strand.
CCCACTAAGGCTCAACGACACAGATTGTCTCATTGCGGTACTCGGTCGCCTTGGTGTCTCACTCTCAGCCTGACTCAGAGTATGGCTCTTACGGCGGTGCCACTCTGATGTTACTGAGGAGGATGTGGGCGTTCCCACTGCGCTACTGGGGACAGGGCTAGAAATGCCTCCCTCTTCTTCACCTGCCACTGCAATAATATCGCTCCCTGATTCATCCTGACCAACTTTAATGGGTTGAGTTTTTCTACTTTCTTTTAACTTAAGTAGGTGATCCTCCCACACGATAGTGTGGTGTATGCTGAGATGACTTGCTTGTCCTCCGGTACCATAGTTTGTACCAAGCTTACCACGCCGAACACCTTGCCGACAAATTGAGCATGTAGCAACGTTCTCCTCCTTGGCGCTAACAGAAAAGAAGTCCCAAACTGGGGAGGAGAACTTTCTGGCACTGCTGGATGTGCCACTTTCAACACCAGATGAACTTGAGGGGGTGCTTGAAAATATGTGACCCTGTGCACCTAGACTGTGACTTTTACTACCACTACCTACTGAGATGGTTGAGCTGGATGTAGGTCCCTGCCGGGCCTTGGAAAATATGGCAGCTGGAGGTAGTGGTGGTGTAACCTGTGTTGGTGAGATCCGTGCTACATCCCGCTCAGTAGCAGCCTTTCTGGATAGGGTGAGAATGTTGGTCTCCAATCCCTTTGGGGCGGGAGTAATGTACGTGATGACTGGCTCGTCTTCATCAACATCATCATCACCCCCCTCTTCTACATCTACCTCCATAACTCTAAGTTTTTCTGGGACCTTCCTTTTCAGAAGCATTGTCTTTTGGCGTATATCACACTCAGACTGAGCTTGTGGGAGCCAAGTGGCATCACGATCATCAGAAGCCGGGCTTGAAGAAGAAGACGATGGACTAAGCCTCCTTTTTCTTGCTGGTGGTCTGGAAGACAATAGATCTTCTGAAACAGTGGTTTGACTTTGCTCCACTTTGTCTGCAGGAAGCTCGATTTCCTGAAATGCCCCTACGTCAGGAGCAACAACTACTATGGTGGGCTAATGCGGCCGCTGCTGTTCTTGTTGCGGCCGCTGCTGTTCTTGTTGCGGCTGCTGCTGTTCTTGTTGCGGCCGCTGCTGTTCTTGTTGCGGCCGCTGCTGTTCTTGTTGCGGCTGCTGCTGTTCTTGTTGCGGCCGCTGCTGTTCTTGTTGCGGCCGCTGCTGTTCTTGTTGCGGCTGCTGCTGTTCTTGTTGCGGCTGCTGCTGTTCTTGTTGCGGCCGCTGCTGTTCTTGTTGTGGCCGCTGCTGTTCTTGCTGCAGGCGCTGCTGTTCTTGTTGCGGCTGCTGCTGTTCTTGTGGCGGCTGCTGCTGTTCTTGTTGCGGCTGCTGCTGTTCTTATTGAGGCTGCACACTGATCTGCTGAGTTTGCGCCTGCGTTGAACTTGATTGTGTACTACTTTGCGGTAATGACATTTCTTCAACATCGCTGCTCGTTAGTAGACTGGCTACCTCTGCGACACTAAAGCCCTTGGGCCTAGGTTGGTGGGGTTGGACCGCTGTGCTGCTCCCAGCTTGGTTCCCGGACAACGCTGCTGCAGGCGTAACTTTTTTGGTGCCAAAAAAAACATTGGCCGGCACACCACCAGTCGTGGTTAATGGCACTTCCTTTTTCTGCTCCTTCTTCTCACCGGCAACTTTTTTGGTACTGGACCTGGTACCTTTCTTTGGGGCCATCTTCTTCAGATGTCAGGCAGGATGCAGATGCACAACAAGTTCTGGTCACACGTGGACGTGATGCGCAGCAGGACTTCTGTCTGGCTGGCAGTACAACGGGTAGCCAGGTGATGCTGACGACACCTTCTCCTCTGTCTTTTGTGCACCTAAAAGCAAATAAGCAAGGAGAAGAACATCAGTGAAATGTTTCATTTGTTGTTGTGGTTCAGTTACCTAGTACTGTACTAGTGCAAACAAAAGATAGTCTAGCCATTTATGACTTTTTTTTTTAACTAGGGCTATGTTATACTACTGTGTACAGTCACACACTACACTCTCAGGAAGGATAGGGAAGTTAATAATAACCACCAAAATAAAAATGTAATGGAAGTGGGTGGACCCTATTTGCCATGAAATTATTTGAGCATCTCGGCATCCATGGAGCTGCTGCTGGCAAAGGGGGTGGATGGATGGAAGCAGTTAGCCAAATAGCCAATAGGAAAACCATGCAGGCCTATGGCAAAAGCAGGACACTAATAACTCCCAGTCCAAACACAAAAAAAGGCCACCACCCACATGGACACTCACAAATCACAAACAAGCCAGGGGCCTGGGAAACACCAGCAGCTGACAAAAGGCCTATAAAAGCCAGGTAAAGGATGCATGCTAAAAAACACTGCTCTGCCTATTTAATGAAACAAAATGAAAATACGAACATTCACAGGCCCCAAAAAGGTCTGCAGGGTGCATGCATTGCACACCAACACACCAGACACCTACAACAAAAGCATGTCTTTAAGACAACCAACATCAGAAAGGCCACCCCAAAAAAACACACTTCCCCAACTTAATCCAATGCCATCCATGCCCTAAATGATGTCTAAAAATTCAACAGACCACACAGAAAACACTTGGGGGCAGATCTATATTGGAGATGCGCCACTTTTACGCCGCCGTTGCGTCACTTTTGTGACGCAGCGGCGGTGTAAACCCTGTGCCACGTTGCGCCATATTTACATCGTGACGCATCTATGGAGATGCGTCACGATGTAAAGCCCTGCGCCACGTAAAACCTGCGTCAGGTTTCACGTGGGCGTGTCTACAGAGGGGGGGGCGTTCCGCCGCAGGAATGCCCCTGAAAAGTGACTCAGTCAAATCTATAAGATTTGACTGAGTCACTTTCCCAACGCTGATGCGCCAAAACCCTGCGCCTGCTTGAAGCAGGCGTAAGGCTTGACGCACCATGTTAGGGATAGGGTAGGTTGGAACAGTGCTGGAGTTGCGTCGCGCTTGCGACGCAACTGAAGCACTGCGCCAACCTTACACCATCGGATGCGTCACGCATCTGTTTATTACTGCGCCATGATGCGCCGCATTGTAAATGCGGCGCATCATGTGTGGCGCAAGGGTAAACTTGCGTGACGCATCATTCCTGGCGCATCCTTGCTGATTTGCAGGGATGCGCCAGGAAACATAAATCTGCCCCTTGATTAATAAAGCTGTGGCTACCTGCTCTGATCCTAGTGGATGAAAAAGCAGGCCTGTTGGCAGACAAGGCCAGGCAAGCTTGTAGGCCTAGGCTTCAAAATGGCCACCAGCCACATGGCCAGGCCCAACAACATCAGAAAGGCCACTCCAAAAAAACACACTTCCCCAACTCAATCCAATGCCAAAAAGAGATTTATCTTTCCAGCTCAAAATCCAAAGGCAGAATGAGCAGGAGATGGACAAAGCACTGGGAGGAGCCTGCTGGACAGGAACAGGAAGTTAGAGATTCTGTGTCACTTCCTCCCTCTCCCCACCTTTTTAAAAAAGGACTCCTTGCACAAAAAAGGACAGCCAAATGTCAATCTGAGGAGTTGTTTTCATCCAAAATAATCATTTGCAGAAGGTTTCATGCTTACATGGTTGAGTTCTCGAGCTTCACATTACTTCCGCCGGATGTCGATGGCGTGTCGAAAATGACATGATCGCGTTCTCTCACTCCCTGTCGCGTTGGATATGACGTGTTCAGGGTCTCTTTCTTCTTTTCGCGTTCGATTAGACGTGCCCGCGTCCTCACGCTCTTGCTCGCGGTGTAGAATGACGTGTTCGAGATATCAATCTTCTCATACTCGCGCGGTGCATGATCGTGAGAAGAATGACGTGATCGCGCGACAAATGACGTGATCGCGCGACAATCCGTGCGCGAACTATTGCGAGACAGCGCAAAATGGCTACCAACAATCCAATATCTCGTGAAGAACGCGACCGGGTCGGGAAAACTTGTCAGCGAACGCGGGGATTCAGGTAAGGCGATCGCGCGCATGCGAGAATGTATTTTTTTACAGCGCGAGCAAGAAACAAATTATCGCTAAGCTGCGGAATGCGGAAATTTTGACATTTTCGCGCTTTACGCGGAACGAAAAAATGTCAAATTATCGCAATTTCCGCGAACGGAACGGAATTTTGGCCCAGGCCTAAATATAACAGTAGCTGAGGACAGCATGTCACACATACAGCACACTACATGACTCTGCGTACTCACCAACGATCCAAGCACGCTCCGGATGCAGATTTGCCATCAATTGTGGTACGATGCTGTTACGCAGGGTGTAGCAGTCATGTGCTGATGCGGGAAATCTGGCACAGACATGTGAGATTATCATATACTCTTGGCATACTACTTGCACATTAATTTAATGGAAATGCTTCCTGCTCCTGTATATGTGATCAGGTGCCTGTGGTGGAACCAGGCCAACATGTGTGCAGTCAAAGGCGCCCACAACATTAGGGATGTGGCCAAGGTCATAAAAATCACCCTTCACAGCTGCCAATTCATGTCTCCTGGGAAAATGGATGTAGCGGTCCTTGTATGTCATACTTGCGAACAGGACATCACGTAGCACCATGCTGAAGATTGGTTGAGACATCCCACCTGTGCTGGCCACCGTGTACTGGAACGAACCAGTTGCAAAGAAATGCAGGGCCGCCATCAACTTACATGTTGGTGCCAAAACAGTCGGATAGGTTCTGCGAGGCCTCAGATGGGGCTCCAACTGACCACATAGGTCTTGAAGGGTAGGTCGATCCAAACGGAATTTACGTCTGATGTCCTCATCCTTCATGTCCACCAGCAATGTAAATGGACAATGCACATTTGGTCGTCTCCTACATAAAATAAAAGTGGACACATGTCAATTAAATTCCCCTGTGAGATGTGTCCAACATCTTACGTCTTGACTGACACCGCGCCAACAATGACTGGACTGAATCAACAGCTTACAGCACAAGTCACATGCAGAGACACCTTGATCTCAAGTAGTTGTACACGTGTTCAGTATGTACATACTGAGTACCCTCAAAACTGATTCAGACTATGTGAATGTAAAATGGTACATTCCGACATCTTGTGTCACCAGCCCTGGGAGTAGTCGACACAGCACATGTGTGAAACAGCAACACTGCTGGTTTCTACGTAGCTTCTGTACCTGCGACCGCTTCTTGCGTGAGTCGGACAGAGCACACATTAACAACACAATGAGCACAGTGTGTGCATAAAGATCAACTATAAAAATGAGTTCAGCAATCGACACAGTGAAATAGGCACATTATGTAGTCAGTCCATCATTACTGTGGGTTGATTAGCCATCTCACACATTGACATGTTCACAAATTTGAGAGTCCATAACACAACAGATCTGTGTACATGCACAAAAATATCATATGTGACATGTGAGGGAGTACATACAAATGCATGTAATCCTGTGCACTGACATGGGATGTGTAGTCATCAGGGAGTTCAATGTCACACTAGCATTGAATTTAACAATCTGGTGGCATGATTCATTGTAAGTGTCTACTGTTCAATGATGAGAAGTGGCCATTGACATTGCTACAGCATGATGTGTCCATAAGTGCCGTAAGCGTGCACCGCCACCGCAATCACGGTCATTGGCACCAATTGAAAAATGCCAATTCTTGGTAGCGACCGCCTGAGCCCCGCAGTGTGACACCGCCAATGCCCATGCCCTTTCAGCCAATGGGAACCGCGATTGCAGTAGTGAATTACACATTTGAAACCAGCGGTAGGCGTGCTCCGCTACTGCGGGCCCGGCCATTGGGTACAATGGAAAGATGCACAATTAGGGTAGCGACTGCCTGGGCCCCGCAATGTGACACTGCCAATGCCCATGCCCTTTCAGCCAATGGGAACTGCGATCGCGGTAGCGAATTACACATTTGAAACCCGCAGTAAGCGTTCTCCGCTACCGCGGACCCGGTCATTGGGTACAATTGAAAGATGGACAATTGTGGTAGCGACCGCCTGGCCCCCGCGGTGTGACACCGACAATGCCCATACCCTTTCAGCCAATGGGAACCGCGATCGCGGTAGTGAAATACACATTTGAAAATCGCGGTAGGCGTGCACCGCCACCGCGGCCCCGGTCATTAGTTACATTTGAAAAAAGCTGACCTGGAACACCAATTGCAGCAGCTGAGTACCACTGAAACAACCCCAGGGGGCTATATATGTATGTGAGAGAGCCACCCATTTCCACTGCATCCAGACACTGCTGCCTGCCATTCTTCATCCCCATCGGCTGCTGTTCCTGTCTCCTGGACCCAGTGATGTCGAGAACTGAGAACATCAGGGCCCGTCCCTTCACCACGGAGGAGCTGGAGGTCCTGGTGGATGAGGTGCTTTCACGGTATGGGAGGCTATATGGTGCCCCAAATGTACTGGTAAGTGTTTCAGAGTGAAAGTTTGAGAGGGCAAAGAGTGCTCACATGGTGCTGCTCTGCAGTAGTATGTGCCTGTGAGTGCAAGTTAATGTGCATGCATCCTCATTTTCCATAGACCATGCTCCATACATGGCCTAGTGAATATTGCACTTGAGTATTTGGGGAGGATGGCAACATGGACATTTCTACAGCCCTTCCGCAGCAATAAAAATACAAACGGTGGTCTCAGACTGGGTAATGCAAATGTGTGATACACTGCCTAGCATGCTGACTTCATGTCAATGGGGTATGTAGTCTTATTTCCACACATCCATGGCTGCATTTAAGGATGGGAGGGACATGCAGTGTTTTTGCAGCCATTACAGTAACACTGCTGGTTTGGACAGTCGAAGTCAGGAAAAACATTGCCTGTGCTACGTGATGTCATAGTCCATGAGGTTTTCACATGCTCATTTGTGACATTACAAATGTATTTCGTCCAGAGGGGACTGAAAAATGTGTGTACATTTTTCATATCGCCACCATGGATATGTGTGCATTATGCACAAGATTAAAATGCCAGAGTGTAACAGTCTTGGTGGTAATTCACCTATGACGCATCAGATAAATGTAATTTGGAGATATCATCCTTCCATTGTTTTCATTATGTGTTCTATCTCGCATGTGTAGGCGCTGATTTCCCTCTCATATTGTACATGCATGTGAATTTTCTGATGGACCACGTCTAACCTCAGTGTGAGTCAACCTGGCCTGCACAGAAGCTGCCCAATTGTAAAAGGACCTATCAGTAAATGGACAGAGTGAAACATATGTGTTGTCTGCCACCCTATTTCTCAATGAGCTATCTTAGGCCTGAAGATTGCACAAGACAGGACTATACCTTGTGAGAAGAGTGTAATAATGTAAGATCATAGTCCTAAATGTGACCTCCATGACACAGGTAGCCATTCACTGGCCAAGGAGATTGAGGGGTGTGTAGTGTTGGACACAGTGAGTCTCCCCCGACACATAATTTCCCATGTATTGTATGTATTGCTCACTCACATACTGCATCACAGAGGAGGGCCTTCTTCACATTGGTTTCTGTGCTGGCACTCTGCATGTGTATGAGATGGCCATGTACTGTGTCCATCATCATACATGTATACATTCCTATGAGATTATTCGATCCAAGTGTACAACGTGTCATGCTGTATGGCCACTGCTCAACATGTATGTATTGGTGTGCTATGTTTTTTCATCCTCCTGTACTGATACACAGTGGTACATAACACAGTGTCACTGAAACCTCATCTTCTTGTCTCCCATGCCTGCAGCTTAAGGTCCACCAGCGTAAGGCCATATGGAGGCCCATTGCACGCAAGGTGCGGGCTCTGGGTGTCTCCTCCGATGGCACACACACTGTCACAAGAGGTGGGATGACATCTGCCGGCATAGTAAAAACCTGACAAAGATGACGCTGGGGATGCTCCCTCGTACTGGAAGGTTGGCACACAGAAGCATGACACCACTAATGGCCCGCATCTTGGCAGTGACACAGCCAGAGCTGGATGGACGTTTGGGGGCCCATCAGCCGCAAGTTGGGGGCGAGTATTCAGTGAAGGGTGACTTTGGGTGTGAGTGACTGCATGTATCCCAACCCTGAGCCAGTGCGGAGCTCAGTGATGTTTCTAGTGTGATGCAATGGCTTGTAAGTGGCATCTGTGTTGAGTGCAGCTGTCCTGCATTTTCGCTACATGTACTTTCTCATATGTTTCATACAATGGCCCTTGACATTGCAAGATGAGATGTGGCCTACTGACATCTGCTGCATTAAGAGTGTCATAGACATCACCTGGCAGTGAACTGCAGTGTGCATCATCTTAGTGTAGATGTGTGCAGTGCTTAACTAGCAAATTGTGAGAACTACACATTTGACACCAATGTGCAACTGTCGTTGAGCTTCAAAGCACAACATGGTGGATATCAGTAGCTCATGGCCATTGCAAATGGACATTTGGGAGTCAGTATCTGTTGTTCCCTTAAAGTGACTCCATATGTGACAGAGACAACATGTTGGGATGTATATCTATCTCACCTACAGGCACATAGGTATGCCTACAGAGATTAGTATGTTAGGTTACAAGGAGGCACGGGCCAGCTATTTGGCTGTGTCAACGTCACATGGTCATTAATGTCAACTACGCATGTTGCCATGCATCTTCTGAGGATTGCATAAAGGTTGCACATGCAGACTGCACATGGTGGTGGTCAACAAGGGGGTATCATTTTCTGGTTTTGTATTTAGCTTGCATATGATGTTTGTGAGTAGGGCACTATACTGAACCTACGTCTTTGTCTATTACAGCATCTACCGAGGGCATGGAAGGACAGGGGACGGACACCAGTGGTGAAGCTTCTGGCATGACTGCTACACATGTGCTCACTGACACTGATGTGACCAGCGCCTTGGAGGGGGACAGGAGTGCCCTGGAAGAATCATGCCCGGAAACACCAACCTCAACATCATCTGACTCCAGAGGTGACTCCTCGATGCTGGCGGGCACAGGGAGTTTGAAATCTGCCTCTTCTTCCACCACACATCGTCCAGTGCCCACCCTCCCGGCTTGTACCACTAGTGCTGTCCGTGCCCGCAGCCCTAGGAAGGATAGAGTGTCCTTCCCCCCAGGCACCGCTTCCCCTGACCCTGTCTCCCCTGCTGCCCTCAGTGTGGAGGCGGTGGACCTTTTGCGCCAGCTGTGTGTGGATCAGGCTGGTCTCCTGAATGCCTTCCAGGATCATGACAAAAAGTTGGCACAGGCAGTTGCCTTCATGGAGGGCATTCATTCTGATGTGGGTGTGCTACACATAACTGTCCAGTCTTTGTCCTCCACAGTGACGGCAGTCATTAAGCTGTCACAGGCTCCCAGTCCAGCTCCAGTCCCTTCAGTAACCACCCTGCCAGAGGCAGCACCTGACGAGAGTGCCCACACGCCACAGCCCTCAGGCGCCAAGTCCTTCACATGCAGCACACAACTGCAGCACTCCAAGAGGCCCAGAGCACAGACACCCTCTTCAAAACACAAAACAGGCACACAGGAGCGCAAAGGCAAAAGCCCTTCACGTGACACTCAGGGGCATCAGGCCAAGAAGCAGGACTCAACCTCACATTCATCCAAATCACCCCCATCCAAGGGTACTCCCATCCCCACACCTGCTCCCAAAGGCAAACAAACAGTTGCCCTGTCTGCTGTGAACCTGGTGCCTGCAAAGACTCAGCACAAACAGGCAGATTAACCCACAACGTCAACTCCCACCCACACCCCCGTGAAGCTGGGACAGGAGAGCAAAGTGGGGAGTTTACCTGGACAACAGGGGATGGAGGGGAAAAGGCAAGGACACCCCAAGCATACCACCAGATCCAGCAAATCCCCACAGGGAGAGCCACCTGCATCTGATACACCTTTGGTGGAGAGGGAGGCTGTTGTGCCCACCCCACTTCCCACTCCTGCCAAGACAATTGTTGGGTATCGAATCCCCAAGAAGTTGAGACCCAGCCCTCAACATTCACCCTCACACACTGTGTCTCACGGCAGCATGTCTCCTCCTCCCCGTGCCACCATGCCATCTGGTCCAAGCAGCCCTCAGGCTCCCACAGCCACTGATGCCTCTACCTCAGCTGGTCCTCTCTCTCCCAGGTCCAGTCCTCCAACTGGCCCGACCCCCAGCCACCTCCCAGTTCAACTGACAGCCACATCTGAGGCAAAGTCCCTCTCCCAACCCTATCTCTCCCACAGCGGTGCCTGGACTGCCCATTTGTATCCCCAGAGCTGGGTGATTCCCATGGCAGAGGACGGTGTTACCCATTCCCTGTGCATTTTCTCAGGCACACATGTGCACACCAGAACTATGGACTGGCCAATGGCCTTGCTATTTGTCACTTTGGATGCCCATTCCCTGTGCAGTTTCTCATGCACACATGTACATACTTTGAACTTGTTCTGGCCAATGGCCTTGCTGTTTGTCACTTTAGATACAAGTTTTCCACTCAATTATGGGGCAGTTGCACTCCTGTATGAATAAGGGTAAACAAAGGTAAATGATGTGTTGATGGTGAGTCGGTGCAACCTGGTTAACCCTCCTGAGTATGGGAGGTTACTGTTATGATACCAGATTTGCGTTGTCCCTTCCAGTGGAAAACGTCCCCAGCGTGCACCCGGAATGGCTATTTTCAATAAAGTTCAGAACATGTGTATCTTGAATTCTCTTGATTTCATTTATTGCAGTATTTTCAACAATGATTCTTATTCATCAATTGTTTCAATGGATACGCCCAATGCATTTCAGGCCGCACTCTTCTTCAGGGGTCTTATATTCTGTAGGTAAACATAAAGCATCAATTAATCATTTCATGTGCCAATGCTGTCAATATATTGGTTCATCGTTAATTTGTTAAAAGATACCTTATGGCCCGGTGTGCTTTGTCTTTTACGGTGCTTCTAAGATTATAAAAATGATATAGTATAGAGTGAAAAAGAATGTGAATGGAAACAGAATGTGGAATGAAATTCGGAAAAACGATGAACAGAGGTGAAACATGCAAAAAATGACCTAAAATGAAAAAGTTGCGGAAGTTTAGAAAGAAACCAGGGTTTTGTTATCCACGAGTGAGATGCTACACGAAAGTGAAGCGGTGACTGGGGATCGAGAAATAGCAGTACGAACGCTGTGTCGTGAAGTTATCAAGAAATGCATTACATTGTAAACGACTGACTCACATTAGTGTCACCAATCCATGTAAGTTGTGGTTTATGAATATTCAGAATGTAACTGTATGCGACCTGTTGAAACAATCGAGCAGCTGATATAAGCAAACAAAACTTTATGTGCTGTTAATAAAGTTTCAAGAAAAAAACGGAGAAAGAAACTCACGGTACGTCGGTCTGTGCCTCGTATATTACATGTACAAAGCCAAATCTGCTGTCCAAAATGAAAATTAAATGATGTTACAGGAAAATAATACCCCTGGTTTTTACATCAACGTGTCAGCTGGAAATTAAAAACGTACGGAGCTTACCCCGCATGTAAAAAGCTTGGCTCCTCGGGTTCAGCGATGTTGGTACGCTGCCATTAACCAACGTGGTTTAAAAGCAAACTCGGTAGATCTTCTCATGTGACCGTGTAACAATAGAAAAAAAGACTAGAGACGATAGCGCGAGACGCGAGGCAAAAATGGGTCAGAATGGGAAGAAAGACTCCCGTTATAAATACGATGGTGCCGTTTTCCTAACGGATGATAAAATTAAGATTAATAAGGGTGAAGAGTGTGTAAGACGATGTGTAAGAGAGTATGTGAAAAAGATATGTGAAATAGGATTTCACGTTGTGAAACGAGGTAGTGAAGGTATCCTCATATTTTGAGCAATACATGGAAGTAAATCAATCTCATAACAGCTATACATCTTAAAGGAATGTGCATTCTAACACATGTGTCTATAAAACTATCATCTGTTAGTACTGAAATGCTTAAATTATTAAAGAATGGAATCCATAACCTAGGTTTAAAGAAAACAATTAAAGTCCATACGTTCATTAAGTCCCTTCGGGTATACTGTATTTAGGAAGTTTATCCAATGGATTTCTCTGCGTAATACGTACTGTGTGTTGTCCCTTCCAGGGAATGGTTGGGTTTGTTCCAGTACCAAAAATCGTAGTTGGCTTGGGTTGTGGTTGTGTGCATTGAAATGCATGGCTAAAGAAGATTTTGTATTTTTTGTGCGGATATTACTCTTATGTTCAATAATACGTGTCTTTATTTTTCGTTCCATTTTACCTACAGAGGAGAGTCCACATGGACACTTTATCATGTAGATCAAGTTACTACTGTCACAGGTAGCCGTTACTTTCAGCCTGATCGGCGTCCCCTTGTTTGGGTGAAGAAATTGAGTTCTGTTAATTATGGCGTTGCAATTGCCACAATTGTGACATGGTAATGTGCTCTTGTGTGTTCTGTTTTTTTGATCATCCGTTTGATTTAGCAGTTCTTTAATGTTCCGTGTGCGTGAATATGCAAATCTCAGTGGTTTTGAGAAAATTCCATTGAAATCTTCTTCCAAGGTCAACAGTGGCCAGTGTTTCAGTATGACTTTCTTTATGTAGTAGCTTTTGGTGGAAAATTTAGAGACAAATACCATTCTGTCTTCCTCTTAATGCATTTCTTGATAACTTCATGACACAGCGTTCGTACTGCTATTTCTCGATCATCAGTCACCGCTTCACTTTCGTGTAGCATCTCACTCGTGGATAACAAAACCCTGGTTTCTTTCTAAACTTTCGCAACATTTTGGTCATTTTTTGCATGTTTCACCTCTGTTCATCGTTTTTCCGAATTTAATTTCACATTCTGTTTCCATTCACATTCTTTTTCACTTTATACTATATAATTTTTATAATCTCAGAAGCACCGTAAAAGACAAAGCACACCGGGCCATAAGGTATCTTTTAACAAATTAACGATGAACCAATATATTTACGGCATTGGCACACAAAATGATTAATTGATGCTGTATGTTTACCTACAGAATATAAGACCCCTGAAGAAGAGCGCGGCCTGAAATGCATCGGGCGTATCCATTGAAACAATTGATGAATAAGAATCATTGTGGAAAATACTGCAATAAATGAAATCCACAGCATTCAAGATACACTTGTTCTGAACTTTATTGAAAATAGCTATTCCGAGTGCACGCTGGGGACGTTTTCCACTGGAAGGGACAACGCAAATCTGGTGTCACTTTGGATGCTCATTCCCTGTGAAGTTTCTCATGCACACATGTGCACACCGGAACTATGGACTGGCCAATGGCCTTGCTGTATGTCACTTTGGATGCCCATTACCTCTGCAGTTTCTCATGCAGACATGTACATACTTTGAACTTGTTCTGGCCAATGGCTTTGCTGTTTGTCACTTTGGATGCCCATTCCCTGTGCAGTTTCTCATGCACACATGTACATACTTTGAATTTGTACTGGCAAATGGCCTTGCTGTTTTGTACTTTTGATGGCTATCTGGGTCTTATGTAATAAAGACAGTTACTCCTGTTGTCTGCTTTGTCAATGTCCTTCCTAAATAAAATGTTTTCTGTATGGGTACGGTTGTATGTGACACATGCTCTGTATGCCACTTTAACATTGCCAATGGCTTGTTTTACTTTTTCAGAGTTTGCCAGAGGTGACTGGCACTTTTGTTCTTGTTGACTCTAAAGCTTGAGGGTGCAATGATGGTTGTTTGTGATGATCTACTGTTATCCTAATCATTCTATGGTCAGGTTTGCTAAATTGTACGCCTGTCATGTTAGGATGCAATACCACAACAGAGGTGAATTCTATCCACAGGATTACTTGCGGGGTGGCCAGGGTCCATCATATCTGTGTGATCTTTGTTGATGTGTGAACAGCAGTGTTGATGTGTGGTCATCTTTTGTAGGCCTGTCTTCCTAGTCACATGGGTGCATTTGAATATGTGAACTTGAGTAGTCATACAGTGTGAATGAGCTGTCATTGTCAGTAGTGTTGATGTGTGTGTGCCCCTGCAATGCCAAGTACACACGTGTATTAACCAGGTAATGAGTACCTGTTTGTTTAAATTGTCAGCCATATGCTTCAGACTGTGGGTGCATGTTGGAGTTGTAGTTTGGGCACTGTGCAGTGTGTTGGTGTGTCCTTGCACTCCTGGGGGACACCTACTTGTTGTTGCTGCCAAGTCTGTGTTGAGTTTTGTTGATCAGCCATGTGTCTTGTTACTGTTTGTGCTCACTGTGCAGACCTTTCTCATGCATTGTTGCCACTTGACCCATTTTTGGCTTCAGTATGGTATGTGGTATTAGGAGTCATACCATCCCCTATATGTGCTTCTGATGCCTACACATTGTGAGTTACTGCTCTATGTGTTTGTGGACTGTACACTCCTCACCTGTCCACTACTGAAGTACACACCACTTAAATCTCATGTCTTCCACCCTATGCCTTGCCAGTGTGTGAGCCTCCCCACCACTTCATAGTGTGGCACTATGCTTTGTGAGGATGATTTGTGTACAGCACCAATGTGCCACTCAGAACAGTTTCACAATTAGTTTTAGGATATTTTCTTCTACGTGTTTGCAATCATTGTTGCTTATGTACAGTGCATGTGTTTGAGCATCACAGTCCTCTAGTCATGTTGTTTGCATCTGGGTTTCCATGAGATGTGCATCTGTGGGTGAAGGCGAAGGTGTATGTGTGTTTGCTGAGGTACTGCTACCCTTCCTGAGTGTGATGTAATGTTTGTGCTGTGATGATTTGTGTTGTGGGAGTTCATGGTATGACACTCAGATATGTGTGCTACTAGTTTTGTAGTTGTGCACACACTGTTGGTGTGCATGCAGTACTGTCAGTGTATGTTGCCTTGTACTTGCTTTGTGTGCATCCCCCTGATGTTCAGCTGAGTTTGCTGTGTGATGGATTGGTATGTGCCTCTGTTGTATTGTTCTTGTGGATGTATGCAGTATTTGGCCTGTGTTGGCTCTTTCTGCTGACAGGTGCAATGTGTATGTTGTTCTATTTGCATGAGATTGCATGTGAGTAGTATGTGCATTGTGATACATGCATATGTGTGTTGCATGTGTAGTGTGCATTTCTTGTGTGTATGTCATATGCAGCAATGTGGATTCATGTTCATGAACTTGTTTTGAGTGCACACTAGTGGTTTGCCCTCCTATATTGGGCCTGTCACTTGTCAGGATTGTGCATGTGCATGTTTGTGGTACACTATGACACCATGTTCACTTGATGACTGGTGTGGTGTGTATGTGTGTGTTAGCTGATTTGTGCCCTTGATCCTGTTATTGTTTATGATTGTTTTTTGAGGAGGCAATTCTTGTTTGTGTTGGGGTATGGTGTCTGTGCATTTGTCCAGAGTGACAATGTTGTGTATTCCTATTCTGTCTATAGTCACATTGCCTTTCCATTGTTTGGCTGCACATGTCTGGGCTTGTTGGACTTCTGTGGATGTTGTTTGTGAGATTTGTGTTTGGCTATTGGTTTTGTGTCAGCATTGGTTCAGGCATCCCTGAGTGTGAGTCTGATATTTGTGGATGCACCACAGGGAGTGTGATTGGTTGTCAGTGAACTCACAGGACATTATTTGCACCATTATGTGTGTTTCACATAGGTGTTGAGTGTTGCAGGTGAGAGGTGGGTAGGTGAGAGGCATGTGTGAGGGTCCTACTTGTGTTTGACAGTCATGGAGTGTGACAGTGAGTCATGTGTGTTGTGCTGATGACATACACATGTCAAGTAAGTTGCCACAGATGTGTGGTTGGTCACTGTATGACTTCTGACACTTACTTTCATTCCTGTGCATATGCATGGCTTGCCTTGATGTATCCCTGAGCTGTTGCACAGAGGTCACTTTGGTGCAATTTCACTCACTGTGTCATCCATGTCTGATTTGAGGGTCTAAAGGTGGTATGATATGTTCCTCCTCTTGCATGTGATGTACACATGCTATGTGGCTTGCTCCATGGCTTTCCAGCACTGTCCACTTCACTTTTGGCTAGCCCATTTATTGTCCTCCATTGCTGCTGACCTATGGTATGAGTATGTGGCAGTGAGTGGGGTCTTTCTGGGGGACTTGACAGGCAGTGTGAACAGTTCAGTGGATGTTCATATGTAGTGTGAGTCTTCATTTTGTAATTATACTTAGTTAAAGTCACATGAGTGGAAGGTAGGTGTGAGGAGGAGGATTGTCCAGCCCCTGAGCTCCTGTGCAGGGTGTTCCTCTTCATCCCCACCTTCCCAGTCAATAACCCTTGTCCTTTGATTTGTGAGGTGTGAGGTCTGGCTACACCTGGCTGATTAATTGTGCAGGGGGGCACAGGAGGGGCACACAGCATGTGCCCAAATGGGTGTGTGATGCGTACTGTGGGAAGGGTGTGGGTGGAGCCCAGTGAATCTGGTCAGACTGCCCATGCCTGGCGTCGGATCTGCCTACTACATTGTGTGCAGGTTTTCCCGCGTCTTCACCGCTGCAATGACTTTCCCGGGAGATTGCAGTGATTTCGCGGTTGATGGGTGACCCGGATGCGGAGGTGTGGGTTTTTTTCAGGTAGGACATGTGTGAGTACTCTGGGGGATATGTTCCTGTTCCCACCAGAGTGTCTGATGTGGACAGGTACCGTATGTCCACACAGGAGTTGTGTGCTATGGTTGTATGCGGAGTTGTGTTTTTGTGTACCTGCGGCGTTGTTCGCGGCGATGTCTTATTTGATGGTAGTGGATGAGGTACAGCAGCGGAAAGGCTTGAAGAGCTGGATCCATAGTGATCAGGACCGCATGGAGGGGACCGGGTGTCGAGTTTCGCTCTCTGCAGTAGTGCTTCCGCCGTCTCCGGTTGGCTGGATTCACCGCTGATCGTGATTTGTACGGTGGATGGGACGTTATTCCGCACAGCGGTGTTTCTCTATTGGTTTCCTCCGCCGCGGTTGCGGATGTAAATTGTGGCAGTTCATGTAACTCCGCATTGGACGGAAAATGGGCTATGTTTGCCCATCCTAATCTGGCGGACGCAAGGACTGCCGATGGGGTGCGGAAAAGGACATTTTCCGTCACCGCCAGCACCGCGGATGTGCCTCTGTCCGCCATCCTAATGAGCCCTATAGTTATAGGTAAAAATGTCTCATTTATTAAAATTCTTTTCTTGTGCAAAATATTTTCACTGTAATTCTTGTAATGCGACAAATACATTATTCCATGTGTATAACAGATAGATTTTATTCAACTATAAAATTAGATATATACATCATCAAAGTTAAAAACAAATATCAAATAATGCCCTAGTCTATTACACAATAAAAACACAGGTTGTCTTCGCAGCGTTTCAGTGGATAAGACTTGATAAACACCACCTTCTTCAGGACGACATTTTGACCACAGAGATTTATCTAAAAAATATAAAATATACACAATTACATTTCAAATGGGCATATTTACATACACGAGTTCAGTGTTATAAAGGTCACTGATGCTTTACCCCCCCTCACTCACCTTCAATCATTCGCTTACCTTACTCACCATCACTATTCATATCCTGCGACGCGAGATTATTCATTAAAATGGGACTCTATATGCTTGTCTTCATGAGAGCCCTGACCTATGTTTTTCATTATTCAGCTTTCGTACAGTCTCTTTAGCTGTGTCCTCCATTCTTTACTCTCTGTTCACACCACTCCTTTCTGATGCGTATTAACTGCTATCACCTTCAGCCTGTTGTTTAGATCCATAGCCTTCTTTCAATTGTTCGGGATGGTCTGTGGGTATATTATTCTCCAAAATAAAATACATACCCTAATCAGAACCCTAATTAAATTTATTATAAATATCACTTTGCAAGTAGGCTCAACTGCATAGTGTCTTGATTTACATCATCTAGGGTCTTTATTCATCCCCTAAATTTAAATTAGATTTGCACTTCCGCTTATTACCGAGCGTTAACCTCCTCCGAAGGGTTTTTGGCAGAGGAATGACTGTATTATAAAGTAGACATACACTTGTTAGTATATGGTCTCCATGGGGCATGAGTTCCCACAATGCTCTGGTATTTAGCACCGCTGAAAGCGGCTCTGCCCAGATACAACAATTTGCAAAAGAAACCCACGTGGAACGACATATGAGCGCCAAACTAAGGAAAGGGCATAATGGGACTCAAGATACAACAGTGATATTTATAATTCTGAATGCTATGAACATACCGTGGAAGACAAAAACGTGTAGATTCCATTAGGGGATACATTGCATAGTAGGAAGCTAGATTTCTTGAGGCAAACTAGGAACGATGAAGCCGTCACACAGACCCACACACACAGGGATTGGGTTAGATACAGAGAAGGAGAGAAGGAACATGTCAAAGCAGACAAAATACTCAATCAGACAATGACTTGAAAGCAAGAGGGATCGTCAGGAAAGATGCCGGAGAGAAGAAATGAAAGAGGTTTCCACTAGTGATTCGGAAATGGGGACAGATGCAGAATTCCCATCGAGAGAAGTACATGGGGGGAGTTATGTCCATGTGCCTTGGGGCCTTATGCTTTTACAACACATTTTCCCAAATTACAAGAGGAACGTGAAAAGTGGTACAAGGAGGTTCATAGATTGCTACTATTTCACAAATGCTTTGGCCTGATTTGAATTTGTTGTTTGAGATTGCAGTTCCGAGTGACTTGTGGTCTGAGTGTAAGGATGCTATTGATTGGCTGACTAAGGAACCAGCTGGTTGAACCTAATAATGCTTCTTGTACTGCGGCTGCTATCAAATGCAAGGAGCTCACAGAGCATTTGAAAAAGAAGAGGCCAGAGAAAGACATTAATTGAGCAAAGATTTTGAGATCTTCCCGAGAGCCGAAAGAGTCAGTGCATGCCTACTATAGGAGACATTTGCAGATTTTCAGGAAGCACAGTGGAGCTGAGGCTCCCGAGAAAGATGACACTAGTGGCTTCGTTGTGCTTTTGTGATGTGTTTGCATCATGAGCTTGGCTCTCATTTACAGTAAAGTGTGACGTGCTGCCAGACAAATAGAATAGATGAAATCTTGCAATTTGCAAAATTTCAGGGATTGGTTTGATTTGGAAGCAAAAAAGGATTCAAGAAAAGCTGGTGATTATCCAGACAAAGGAATTTGAAAGGAAAGACAGGAATCAGTTCATGTGTTCTGCCAAACCTAAGGTCCGCCCGCATCTAAGTTGTGGCGGAGTCTTCACACCACCAACATATAAATAGTCCCCATCATCTCTTTTTTGGCAGTTTTAAGCTCTCTAGCAGAACGAAACTGGAAAACCCTTCGGTGAGGAGCATTTGAACAAAATCTTTACTGCAGAGAATAATGTAGCGGGAGCTGCCGCAAAATTAGGCTGACCGGCGATGCACCTTGGGTGGACTGATGAGCAGGTAAATCCAGATCTCCTCTCCGTTCTCAGAGCACTGTTATAAAAAATAAAAAAAATCTTTTTATTTATTGAAAGAATCAACATAACACATAACAAACAAAACAAGTGCAGTGCGGTGCCGTCATCACCATTTTTGGATAGTCGCAATATATTAGTAAAGTAAAAAACAAATTATAGCACAGGGTCCACAGTGCAATCAAATATTCCAAAGTTCTCATTATATGCAAAACAGTAAATATCCTCATTATCGATCGCTGATGAGGGATGATCATTGAAAGGGGTACATAGCACACCTCTGCTCTTGTTCCAGGGGCCCCAGATTTTAGTCCATTTATGCGGGCATACTCTGCTCCCATAAATAACCCTCTCCGCCTACATGCACCAATCCATATCCGACTCCCAGTCAGGGTATCTCGGCTGAACCCCTCCCTTCCATGTTCTGGCTATATTGCGCTTTGCCACCATGCAGCCCAAAGAGACCCACAACTTCTCGGTCCGTGACACATCTGTGGCTTCATAGATATTCAGAAGACAAAGCCAGGGGGAGAAGTCTATGGGTACATTACTAATCCTGGACATAGAAGACATAACCTTACCCCAGTATTTTTGAAGGATCAGGCATTCCCACCATTGGTGTATGTAGGTACCGGTGCGACCACATCTTCGGGGACAGGATGGGGAGTCTATCAACCCCATTTTGACAAGTGCTGAGCTAGTATAATAGGCCCAGTGGAGAAGTTTAAGTTGGACGAGTTTGAAACGGGAACGGATCGCCACCTCGCACGGCGAAGCCATGGCTTCCCGCCAGTCATCATCATCCATGTCTCCTACGTCCTCTACCCATTTGGCACGAGTTTTCTCCTGGGGGTCCGGCGTGTTATTCAGAATTTTAAGGTAAGTCAATGAAATGGCTTTTTCCTGGAGGTAATCGTCCAATAGCCTATCCTCTAGGGGCGAGGAGACCGGCAAGTCTGTTCCTTTAGGGATCGCTTTATGTAAAGCGTTGCGGGCCTGGAGGTAACAAAAGGTTTCCCCCCTTGCAATTGGTAGTCTCTCTGCAACTCGCTAAACAGAATCACCCCACCCATTAAACACATGTCCCCGACCTTCGAGAGGCCAATCAGGTCCCATTTATCGAACCCTGGCTGCTTGGACAGCATACCTAGTCAATAAGCTTCAAGCAACGGAGTGACTTGCGTGATTCTGTCTTTCCAACTGAGAGCGGCTGTTGCCTTGTGCCATAGGGCAACCGTGGTGGAAGTTGGGGTGCATCTGGGCGTGTGCTTCGCCCCACCATAGAGCGTCCTTAAGTAATTATCAGGAAGCATGTCATGCCTGTCCATCCTATAGACAGGATCTGCAATGGGTCGATGCACCCAGTGGTTCAAGACCACCAACTGCGAGGCCCAATAGTAGGATCTAATGTCGGGCAGGGCAATGCCACCATCACACCAGCTTTTTATGAGGTTCGGGAGCGCAATGCGAGGAGTACCGTGATTCCACAGCAAGGCACGTACCTCAGAGTCTGAAAGTAATGAGGTTGAACCAAGTGGGGCGTATTCTGTCGGACATCCCAAAAGCATGGAAGTGCCATCATCTTGTAGACGGCAGCTCTACCTAACAGCGTCAGGGGCAGCATTTTCCAGTGTTGCACATCAGCTCTAAGGCGGCAAAAGGGGGTTACAAGATTGCAATCATGGAAAACTGATGAATCAGGCGTGATATATATTCCTAAATACTGAAAGCCATCTGTAACTATTTTGGCTTAGCAACCAGCGGGTATAGTCCGGCTGTCCCCACTCAAGACGTAAATCAGTGATTTGTCCCAATTAATAGTGTAACTGGAGTATTTTTGGAAGAGAGTAAAAATATGTAGTACTCGGTGGATAGAAAAACGGAATCTGGCTAAATAGAGCAGAATATCGCCAGCGTAGAGGGACATTTTATCCATCCAATCTCCCGACCAATTGAGACCCATAATGAGGGGGTCCCCCCTTATCCAGACAGCCAAAGGTTCGAGAGCCAGAGCAAAGAGCAGAGGCGAAAGGGGGCAACCCTGTCTTGTACCCTTCCCTAATGCAAAGGTCGCCGACTGACCGCATTCACCGTAATCCGAGCTAGGAGCCTAGAATAAAGGAGACGCACCCAGGACAAAAACAAACCTCCGAACCCATATCTTTCAAGGGGGGCAAACAAGAAGGGCCATTCAATCATGTCAAACACCATTTTGGCGTCAAGAGACATAATCACGGAGTCCTCTTGTATAGTGGAAGCCCTACCCGGAACACGGGAAAGGCAACGAAGGTTCAGCGGGTGTTCCTAGCAGGCATAAAACCGGATTGGTCTGGATGTATCAGTTTGTGAAGATAAGGCGAGAGACGCAGAGCTAGAATTTTAGCTAATATCTTGACCTCTGGGTCTAAGAGGGAAATAGGTCTGTATGAGCTGCATTGCTCAGGGGTTTACTTTTTTTATGAATGACCACAATATTAGCAAGTCGCTGCGTTTCAGGCAAGACTCCCATAGTCGCGCTCTCCTCATACATCTGCATGAGGAACAGGGCAATCATAAGGGCATTGGTCTTGTAAAGTTCAATTGGAAGGTCACTAGGGCCCATGGCCTTACTGGACTGCAAAGCGCCAATCACCTTAGATACTTCCTAGGCTGTCAAGACGGCGTCCAGCTCCTTAACATAATGGGGATACACAATGGGCAGAGGCAGAGTGGCTAGCAGTTCCGCCGCCTCCGCATGGGTGGAAGTCTGTGTAGTGGTATAAACCCGTTCAAAGTAGTCGGCAAATGCCCTCGCAATCCCAGCTCTATCCTGTAGTTCCGCGCCTCCCTGGTCCGTAATCTGAGAAACCCACCTATTGGCCATCTCCCTCTTGTCAAGCCATGCTAACAATTTACTGGCCTTATCGCCTATATCATAAACACGATGTTGAGTTGCTTGGTATTGGGCCCTTGCTGCTTCCTCCGCAATGTCCCTGTACTCCTTTTGTTTTATGGATAACTTGTGCGTGACATCTGGAGTGCCTAATGCCACCAAACTACCTTCAAGAAGGGTGTTGGACAGGCCACATGAAGGGCTTGCTCCCTCCCCGCATGACAGGGCCCGAGCCCCGGCCCTCCAGGTGTTACCCACAGAAACAACCCACACCCCGTCTCCAGACGGGACTCCTGCCCCCGGACATCTCTGTATCATGGGGCCAAACCACTACCGGCTCCCTCGCCCGGCCCGGCCGCCATCTTGGACACTGCACCACGAGGCCGCGTGGCCTCAGCTCGACCCTAACCCTGGGCCTGGCCAGGCCCCGACATCCCGGCACCACCATCCACCCAGGAGGTGAACGGACCACTTGGCAGGTCGATGGGAGAAAGAAGTGTCGATGGCTCTCCCCCGCCAGGTGCCGATCGCCCCCCAGCTCCCCCGGGCGCTGGCTCCACCCCCCTGCTGGGTGTCTGGACTCCCTCATCCCGGACCTCCCGACCTCCAAGTGCGAGGGTCCGGACATCAAAGGGCGCCAGACCTATAACTGGGGCAGCTCCAGAGCAGGAAGGCAGTTGTATCCTGGAGTCGAGAGACGCAGAGAAGAACTCATCCTTGACGGACTACCGGCGCTGCCGTAGCCCTGCCTTGTGAACTATCATCCTGCCTGCTGGCGCTGCCGCGGCCTTCTGCATCCTCCATCCTCGTCGGGACCTGCTGGCGCTGCCGCGGACCGTTGTAACTACCACCTTCATTGGGACCTGCTGGCGCTGCCGCGGACCGTTGTAACTACCACCTTCATTGGGACCTGCTGGCGCTGCCGCGGACCGTTGTAACTACCACCTTCGTTGGGACCTGCTGGCGCTGCCGCGGACCGTTGTAACCACCACCTTCATCGGGACCTGCTGGCGCTGCCGCAGACCGTGTAACGACCACCTTCACCGGGACCTGCTGGCGCTGCCGCGGCCCGTCCAGCTAGAACACCGAGCTCGAGGATTGTGAGCTATCCATCATATCATCGCATCTACCAGATTGGTAACAAGACTGTCCCGCTACCCCCTTTCCCAACCAAGAGACTAGAATCGAGGGGACCCCTGAGTCCTGACCTCCTTGTACCATTCTATCGTACCTAAAGATTGCTTATAAAGAACGTTAAACCTTATCTTTGTGTGGTGTACATCTGTGGGGGGGAAGTTACTCGTCTGTACGATCGCTGGAGACGGCTCTCCCCGGAGACCTCTCCCCTTGTCCTCGGCCGGCCCTCCCGGTCCGTCTAACATTGGTGGCCAGCGGCGCGATCCGAATCAACGTGTAATCGTACAGAGAGTAGCTCACCCCACGACGAAACCACAATGTCAACCAAAGAGAGCGGATCCACCGAGAAATTCCAGATGGAGAAATTGGAAGAGTACAGCCATCATGAATTGAAACAATTCTGCATTGAACTAGGCATTGCTACCACCGGCCTGAGTACCAAAGACGATTTCAAGCACGCCATTGAGTCGTGGGCAGAAACCGGGGCCGCGAGATCCCCGGACCAAAACATTGCAGCATCAGAGAGGAACACCACGGCTCCCGAGGAGCGAAGAACGGGTCTCTCGCAGGAAGAGATCCAAGAGAGAGAAAAAAGCAGACTACATGAGCTAGAAATGGCACGGCTCAAAATGGACGGTGAACTAAAATTAGCCGAACAAAAACTGAACCTAGAACATCTGCGGCTCCGAGAAGAACGGGAAGAAAAACAGAGGCAGAGAGAGCTCGAAGAAAAGAGATTAGCGTACGAACACGAGCGCAAACTGGCAGAAATAGACCTACGGAAGCAGAACAAAGAACTGGAGGTGCCCGAGCGACCGCGCACCCCGGGAGCGACAGAAAAGAAAGTCCACATCCCCAAGGATGTCGTTCGAGAGTATGTCCGAGAGGACGACATACAACAGTGGTTCAAGGCCTACGAGATCGCCATGACCTCCCACCGGATCGATCGAAGTGACTGGGGAGCCGGTCTATGGGGGAGGTTCGTCAATGAAGGCCGCGATGCCCTGTTACAGCTCCCAGACCATCTGATGTCATCCTATGACCACATGAAGGCTGCCCTCCTCACCCGATATGGGCTCACACCCGAAATGTACAGCCAGAGGTTCCGAGACTGCACCCGGATCCCGGGTACAACTTGGGTGGAATATGTCAACTATTTCAGCCGAGCCTTCGAGGGTTGGATCAAGGGAAGCCACGTAACGACCTACGAGCAACTTTTTAATCTCATGGTGTGGGAGCACCTCTCTAACAACTGCTTCGTCGAGCTCAGGCAGCACCTCCTCGACAGTAAATTTACTGACCCACGGCAACTCGCCGCCGAAGCTGACCGGTGGGAAAGCACCCGAGTGGGCCGGAGAGGGCCGCACGAACAGAACCGGAACAACCAAGGTCAGCACCGTCCCCGAGGAGGAGGAGGAGGAGGCCAGGGATGAGGAAGAGACACCGTCCCGGCCGCTCCCGCTGCCAGCACCCCGCCCCCGGCCAGCCGGGGCAACCCCCCGATGCGGCCGGGGTTCCGAGCCAATGTCACATGTCACCGATGCCAGCGAGTCGGCCACTACGCCAATGACCCGAACTGTCCACAGAACCAAACTCCGAGACCCCGCCAGGTAGCTGCCGCCGCCCTGGGGGGAGAACAAATCTCCGAAGAACAGGAAGAATACGAGCAGGAACAACAAGAGTGGGAACCGGCCGCCATGGTTCTAGCGTGCCTAGGGGGAAGAGACATGGTCCCGTGGGCTCCCCTACCCGCCAACACCAGAAAATATAGTCAGTGGGTGAACATTAATGGACGCCGGGCCGAAGCACTAAGTGACACGGGGGCCAGTGTGACGGCCGTCCGCTGTCACCTGGTAAAACCAGAGCAGATCCTGCCGAACATTCTCTGCCCCGTCCGTTCAGCCGACAATTCGGAGAGTCTATGTCGGATGGCCTGCGTCCCCTTCGAATGGGGAGGAGTCTCCGGCATGTTGAAGGTGACGGTCCGAGATGATGCCCCCGTGGACTGTCTCCTGGGGAATGATCTTGAGAGTTCCCCGTGGGCCGCCGTAGAAAGAAAAGAGCACCTGGGGATGTTGGGCCTCCCAGACTGGGCGTGCATAACCACCCGGTCCATGGCCGCCCGTGCCATCCCCCGACCAGAAGAACCAGAATGGCCAGCACCTCCTCCCCCGATCGCTCCAGTAGAGGACACCGACCATACCGACCCCCCAGAGCAAACCCCCGAAGGGCTCGCTCAGCCCCAGGACCTTCCCAACCTGGCTCAGTGGCATCAAGAAGGGGGGCCCACCCAGGAACAGTTCCGTCAAGAACAGAAGACCTGTCCCTCCCTCGAGGGACTCCGCCAGCAAGCCCTCGCCCAGAGCAGGGGACACCACCGGAGCCCATTGGATCTATTGGGACAACGACCTATTGTACAGTGAGCAGAGAATCGCGGAGTTAGGGGCCAGTCGAGTGCTGGTGGTGCCCCTCCGTTTTAGAGACTTCCTGTTAAATTTGGCCCACGATGTCCCTCTGGCTGGACACCTGGGCCAGGACAAAACCTACAGTCGCCTGGTGACCCACTTTTTCTGGCCGAAGATGAAAAACGACGTCCTCAACCACTGCCGGTCCTGCCCCACGTGCCAGGCCAGCGGGAAGAGCGGCCGCAAACTCAAAGCACCTCTGCAACCCTTCCCAGTTGTCACCACCCCGTTCGAGAGGGTGGGAATAGACATTGTGGGGCCCCTGGACCCCCGTACAGCACAAGGACATCGGTTCATCCTGGTACTGGTGGACCACGCCACCCGCTACCCCGAGGCTGTGCCCCTGCGAACTGTAACAGCCCCGGTGGTCGGCCGGGCCTTAATGGGGATCTTCTCCCGGGTGGGCTTCCCCCGAGAAGTCGTCAGCGACAGAGGCACAAACTTTATTTCGAAGTATATGAAGTCCCTCTGGCAACAGTGCGGGGTCACCTACCGGTTCACGACCCCCTATCACCCTCAAGGAAACGGACTAGTCGAGCGGTTCAACCGCACGCTCAAGGGAATGATTGGGGGATTGGAAGAGCCCCTCCGTCGCCAGTGGGATGTACTACTTCCGTGCCTCCTCTTCGCCTATCGAGAAGTTCCCCAGAAGTCCCTCGGCTTTAGCCCTTTCGAACTCTTGTACGGGCACCCTGTGCGAGGGCCCCTCAGCCTAGTCAAAGAAGGTTGGGAGATGGCCCCCCTAAAGACCCCTCCAGACGTCTTCAAGTACCTCCTGACCCTACGCAATCAGACCAGGCGATTCAGAGAAATGGCGAAAGCGAACCTTGAGGCCAGTCAGGAGGACATGAAAAAATGGTACGATCAAAATGCCTCCTCCATCGAATTCGAACCTGGTCAACAAGTGTGGGTGATGTCCCCCACCGAACCATGTGCCTTGCAGGACAAGTGGACGGGGCCCTTCAAAGTGGTCGAACGCAAGAGCCCCGTCACCTATCTCATCGATATGGAATCTCCCCGGAACCCCCTCCGGGTCCTCCACACCAACAGACTCAAACCCCACTTTGTGCGCTCGGAGCTCAGCCTCCTGATGGCTACAGACAGTGGAGCGGAAGAAGACTCCGAGCCTCTCCCTGATCTCCTGAAGACTCGTGAGAAAGATGGTTCCGTGGACGGGGTCCGGCTCTCCGATGCCCTCACCCCGGAACAGCGCCAAGGCTGCCGGGACCTCCTGCTGCAGTTTGCTACCTTGTTTTCCCTCACCCCAGGGGTCACCCCCTGGTGCTTGCACGACGTGGACACTGGGGACAGTCCCCCTATCAGACACCGGGCGTACCGCGTACCAGATCGGGTACGGGCCTGCATCCAAGAGGAGGTATCAAAGATGCTCACGCTCGGGGTCATCGAGCCCTCGGACAGCCCCTGGGCCAGCCCGGTCGTGCTGGTCCCCAAAGCTGCTGCCCCCGGCACCACTCCTGAGCTCCGATTCTGCGTCGACTATCGGGGCTTGAATGCTGTCACCAGAACCGACGCTCATCCCATCCCCCGAGCGGATGAACTGATCGACCGCATGGGGGCTGCCCGCTACCTCAGCATCTTCGACCTGACAGCGGGCTGCTGGCAGATCGGTCTCACACACCAGGCCCAAGAACGATCCGCCTTTTCTACCCCCGATGGCCACTACCACTTCAAAGTCATGCCCTTCGGCATGAAGAATGCCCCAGCTACCTTTCAGCGACTGGTGAACCAGGTCTTGGCGGGGCTCGAGGAGTTCAGCGCCGCCTACCTGGACGATATCGCTGTGTACAGCCGCCACTGGTCCGACCACCTCCACCACCTCCGAGAGGTCCTGCAGGCCCTCCAACGGGCCGGCCTCACAATCAAGGCCAGCAAGTGCCAAATTGGTCAGGGGTCCGTGACCTATCTCGGACACCAGGTGGGAAGCGGTCTGGTGGCCCCTCTGCAACTCAAAATCGCTGCCATCCAGTCCTGGCAGCCTCCAGTCACGCAGACCGAGGTCCGAGCCTTCTTGGGGCTCACCGGCTACTACCGGCGGTTCGTGAGGGACTATGGCAGCATTGTGGGGCCCCTCACGGGACTCACATCCAAAAACCACCCGAAGAAGGTCAACTGGACCCCAGACTGTCAAGCGGCCTTCGAGAAGCTGAAAGAAGCTGAAAGCCGCCATGTGCACTGCCCCTGTGCTCCAGGCCCCCGACTACAGTCGGGAATTCATCGTACAAACAGATGCCTCCGACCACGGCATCGGGGCGGTCCTCTCCCAGCTGAACTCCGAGGGACTTGACCAATCGGTGGCTTTCATCAGCAGACGCCTCCTGGCCCGAGAACAGCGCTGGAGCACCATCGAGAGGGAGGCCTTCGCAGTGGTGTGGGCCCTCAAAAAGCTCCGGCCCTATCTCTTCGGTACCCACTTCCGGGTGCAAACAGATCATCGACCCCTGCAGTGGCTAATGCAGATGCGGGGGGAAAACCCCAAACTATTGCGTTGGTCCATCTCCCTGCAGGGGATGGACTTCACTGTGGAACATCGACCGGGCCAAGACCACGCCAACGCAGATGGCCTGTCACGCTTTTTCCGCCTCGACGAGGAGAGTCCCCAAGAGGATGGGTGACTCTCCCCGCCTTCAGCTGGGGGGGACGCATGTTGGACAGGCCACATGAAGGGCTTGCTCCCTCCCCGCATGACAGGGCCCGAGCCCCGGCCCTCCAGGTGTTACCCACAGAAACAACCCACACCCCGTCTCCAGACGGGACTCCTGCCCCCGGACATCTCTGTATCATGGGGCCAAACCACTACCGGCTCCCTCGCCCGGCCCGGCCGCCATCTTGGACACTGCACCACGAGGCCGCGTGGCCTCAGCTCGACCCTAACCCTGGGCCTGGCCAGGCCCCGACATCCCGGCACCACCATCCACCCAGGAGGTGAACGGACCACTTGGCAGGTCGATGGGAGAAAGAAGTGTCGTTGGATCTCCCCCGCCAGGTGCCGATCGCCCCCCAGCTCCCCCGGGCGCTGGCTCCACCCCCCTGCTGGGTGTCTGGACTCCCTCATCCCGGACCTCCCGACCTCCAAGTGCGAGGGTCCGGACATCAAAGGGCGCCAGACCTATAACTGGGGCAGCTCCAGAGCAGGAAGGCAGTTGTATCCTGGAGTCGAGAGACGCCGAGAAGAACTCATCCTTGACGGACTACCGGCGCTGCCGTAGCCCTGCCTTGTGAACTATCATCCTGCCTGCTGGCGCTGCCGCGGCCTTCTGCATCCTCCATCCTCGTCGGGACCTGCTGGCGCTGCCGCGGACCGTTGTAACTACCACCTTCATTGGGACCTGCTGGCGCTGCCGCGGACCGTTGTAACTACCACCTTCATTGGGACCTGCTGGCGCTGCCGCGGACCGTTGTAACTACCACCTTCGTTGGGACCTGCTGGCGCTGCCGCGGACTGTTGTAACCACCACCTTCATCGGGACCTGCTGGCGCTGCCGCGGACCGTGTAACGACCACCTTCACCGGGACCTGCTGGCGCTGCCGCAGCCCGTCCAGCTAGAACACCGAGCTCGAGGATTGTGAGCTATTCATCATATCATCGCATCTACCAGATTGGTAACAAGACTGTCCCGCTACCCCCTTTCCCAACCAAGAGACTAGAATCGAGGGGACCCCTGAGTCCTGACCGACTTGTACCATTCTATCGTACCTAAAGATTGCTTATAAAGAACGTTAAACCTTATCTTTGTGTGGTGTACATCTGTGGGGGGGAAGTTACTCGTCTGTACGATCGCTGGAGACGGCTCTCCCCGGAGACCTCTCCCCTTGTCCTCGGCCGACCCTCCCGGTCCGTCTAACAAAGGGCAACCTCTTTATCTATTTCCTCCAATTGTTTCAGTTTTTCTTTCCTGTGACCTGCTATCGCCACCACCCCGCAACCCCGGATCACCATCTTGTAATCCTCCCATAGCGTTATGTCCGAGTCAACTGAACCGTCATTTTCGACTAAGTAAGTTTTGGTAGCCTCCGCCAGTTTGTCACATATCGTCGGTACTCTGAGGTACCAGGGGTTAAGAACCATTTCGTGATGAGTGGGGAGTGGAACTCCTCCGTAGTTTGTCATAATCCGAGAATGGTCCGAGATGCTACTGGGAAGGAAGGAGATCTCACCGAACATGGGGAGCTGGATCGCTTTACTGAAGAGGTAATGTATGTGGGACATACTCCCATGCACCCCAGAGTGGAAAGTGTATTCTTGGTTGTAGGTTTGCAGACTCTCCATATATCTATCAGGCCCAGGGCCCCCAGGAAATCTGCCAACAGCTTCCCGGTTGATTCTCCTCACTTGGGTGGCAGTCGGTCTAGATCCCCATTAAGGACTGCGTTGCAATCTCCCCCAATCAATACATCACCCTCAGGTAAGCTCAACATATGCGGACCCAGGTCAGTTGGAGTAGGGGAGTGAAGTCGGGAGGCACGTATAGGGAAGTCACATTAGGGGCCCACCCTCCCATTGCCCCGTGGCCTTGACAAACCAACCAAGCGGATCTCGAGTAACCTTTTGTATCTGGAAGGGAAGGGAGATGCGTGCCGGAATACCCACCCATCTGGACCCTTTAGCATAACCCGCATGAGCCACCAATTTATACCCCCCTATATTGAGCGCACAGTAGGAGGTTCCCTGGATATGTGTTTCTTGGAGTAATACGAGGTCAGGGGCGTGTCGTTTCAGATATTGCAATACTATCCCACACTTAATTTGATCACCCAAGCCGTTAACATTCCAAGAGAGTAATTTAGGGCGGCCCAATAGTGGAGCCGCCTCCTGATCAACACTCATTTACATGTGGGGCATGGGGCCCCTCCTCCCGAAGGACAACAAATAAACAAAGACAAGGCTTCATCTTGCCTCCCCCTATGAGTGATAGCGATTGAGACAATACACATATGGTCTATAGAGAACTATTAATCATATTGCTGACGTCACACACGCTAACACTGCAATAAAACCCGATGAAACACCCTGGAACCCATCCATCCCCTGCCTCCCTGCAACTTGGACGTAGAACTGCCCACCCCCCAATTTTGCAGAGCGCCTTTATACCCAAAACAAATATACTGTGTAAAGGGGAACGCTACACAGACAAAACTACCCAAGTGTATGGCCTCATTCCCCCATAATAACTAATATGTGAACCTAAAATCTAGCATGTTTAGAACCATAAATGCACCCTTACATGGAGCCCAAATAACCACAAACAGCAGTTCCACCCCGAACGGCATTTAGTAGCTGTGTGCCTAGTACATGTAGGTGCCTGGCTGTCCAATGCAAGTACTATACGTGTAGGAAAGGTGCAAACATCAAACATTGTGTCACAAAGTATAGTAACCCCTGCCCTCTGGGGGCCAGTCGATACTCATAGTCATTGCTACCCTGCAAGGGACCCCGTTCTTCATAAGAGGCAGGGAGGGCAACAGCTGTGGGAGGAGCGCCACAGACGATCAAATACCTTCGCCTCGGCCGACCCTCTCAGGATGGCCGCCTTGCCTCTGCATTAGGTTGGGAGAGGAATGTCTCTTAGTACCGGAGGAACGCCAAACTTCAAGCCAGTCCCAGGATTCATCCAGAGTCTGGTATAAACACGATTTTCCCTCTGCTTGCATCCACAGCTTGGCCGGAAAGAGCATCGCATATTTCAGATTGTGCTCTCGGAGAGCCGGCTTTACTTCCAGAAAGGATCTGCGCTTCTATTACACCGTATAGGTGAAGTCAGGAAAGAATGTAACTGTAGAGTTCTCGAGTTTGAGCAGTGGGGCAGTCCTTGCCGTCTGTTGCGGGAATTAAATATCATTGCCAGCATGGGATGCGGAGGGGCGCCTGGCTTCGGGGGCCACCAGGCACTCTATGAGCACGCTCCACCAAGAAGACTTGTGAGAGGGACCGAGGCTACAGGTGTGTCTGAATCAAGTCCTCAACAAACAGATCTGCCCTCTCGGGAACCCCCAAAATGTGTACATTATTTCTGCATGCGTGCCCCTCATAATCCTCAAGTTTTGCCTCGAGGTCAGATGTTTGAGCCTGTAGCTACTTAACCGTCGTTTCAAGTGTCTTCGTAGAGGCTTGAAGCATTGTAACGGAATCTTCAGCCGTCTTGACCCTTTCTCTAATGTTGCGGAGGTCGGCGCTTATAAGGGTAACTTCAGTCGTCACCGTATCGATCTTTTGTTCCAGCGCCGATCGAACCCCCTGAATCGCCTCTTTGACGTTTACCAGCATCGGGCCCCTTCGTCGATTTGTTGCTTTGGTTCAAGCTCGTTGTGTTTCTCATCCGCAGCGTCAGGCTTAGAGTGGGCAAATTTTGCTAGTTTCAACAGGTGGGTCTGCCTGGAGCCTTTTGCGGTGGCCATGATGTCGGGCAAATTGTCGAGTCGAGACCCTTGATACTGGAGGTAGTAGGGGCGCTGATATAGGGGATGGATATGACCAACAACCCAGGGAAAGTACAAATGTGGCGCGTCTCACCAGCAAACACCTGTGGCTCTCCGATCCAGCAGGGGCCCCAGGGATCCGAGTCCAGCATCAGTGACGCGGCCACCCACTCGTACACCACATCAATCACGTCCACAGCTCCTCACCTGCACCACTACTATATGGTCCTGCCGCAATCTTGGGGCTGTAATAGGACAGACTTTGATCCTCCCTTCCACACCCAGAGCGGTGGTGTGTCCAACGACCACCGTGAGATGCAGAGGTAATACTGGCAACTGTCCCTCAGCACGCAACCTCCATGTGTATGTAGCAATAAGGCCTCACTCAGGCCTGTTGTCAACCATGGGGGAGGGGCGCAATGAGGAGTCACCACACAGGGCGAAGAATGGCTGATTGCCCCAGGTGTCCGTCACTCGATGTCGTGCTGAGGGATGTGGGTGGAATCCGATATCACCCCGCCCTCCGGCCCATCCAGGAGTCAGGCCTACTGTACCGGAGATGTTCCGGAGATGACTGCACGCACCGGAGCCCACCCGGCGCGTCGTGTTGCCTGCCAATGGCTGGGGAACCACAGGATATCTACAGGAGACGAACTGTGGGGACACACCAGGAGCCCAGGTAAGCCACGGGCCAGAGATGAGCAGGGGCGCACAAGGGGAGACACTCAAAGACCTACGGGTCTGCTTCCAGGCCGCCCGGGTTGCGCAGCAGGCTGCCGAGTGCCGTCACGGTTGGAACTCCCTCCTTCACCCGGCACACAGTCTGGGCGCCGATAACTCAGGATGGGCCGGGTGGATTTTCGTCGTTGTGGGACCAGGTGACTCCTGCTCTTGAGGAGCCCCAGGTCGATGAGAGTGGCGGGCACAGCGGATACTTTTAAAGGATGTGGGGGAAGATTAATCGAGTGGCGCTCGGAGCACTATTCCATTGCAGCCATCTTGGGTGTTGGCTAGCCACGCCCCCCTCAGAGCACTTTTTTGTTGAAAATGTTCCAAGTCCCAGGTTTTGGATTTAGGCTATAAATACCAACGGTTTAGAACTCGATGGGGGGTTCAGGACTCCATCGGGTCC
Source organism: Triturus cristatus (assembly GCF_964204655.1). Classification (NCBI taxonomy): domain Eukaryota; kingdom Metazoa; phylum Chordata; class Amphibia; order Caudata; family Salamandridae; genus Triturus; species Triturus cristatus. The sequence continues at coordinate 8,873,397 of NC_140592.1, forward strand.
AGATGCACGAAGAAGGTGGTTGCAGCCTCTTATGTGCCTGAAGCTCTGATCAGGAGGCCAGCTAACTAGCCCTTGGAGTCACACTGGCATCCTGGATTTAAGGAGAAGCACAGGGCATTAGCAGAAAGGAAGACCCCTGGGGCTCAGGGCAGGGTTCAGGTGGCAGAGCAGTCCTTCTTGGTACAGCCAAGCAGTCTTCTGAAGTACACAGCAGGCCACAGCAGCAGGCATTCCTCTGAGAGTCCTTCTTCAAGTCCAGAATATGCACCAAAGAATAGGTCTGAGGGTCTTATTTTTATACCTGGTGCCTCCTTTGAAGTAGAAGTTTCTAGAGGTTCCTCTTGAAAAAGTGCTTGGAATTTCCTGCCTCCCAGGCCTCGCCCCAGTCTCTCAGCAGGCACAAAAGGTTAATAGGAAGTTCTTTATGTGAAAAAATATTTTTCCCAACGCTCCGCAACCAGGATTAAAGGTTCTTTGTTTAGCGGGCCTACCTTAGTCCCTGTATCCGGCCCGTGCTCCATATCGCTCGGCCCGAACTCGTGATTTTGTCCCCATCTGGCACAACCAGATAATCACAGTTGGCGCTTTGTGCTTTTAACCACTGTTTTTATCTACATCTTTAAAATTGCAAATATCCGGTGCTACTAATTAGATTTTTGTCGTTTTTGTGTCCAATAATTTATGAAGTTCTTCTTTATTTTTTTTTATTGATATGGGATTTTTCTTGCGTTGTGTTTTCACTTTATTACTGTTTGAAATACTACATAAATAGTTCACACACTGCCTATAAGTTACGTCTGGCTGCTTAGCTCCAAGCTACCAGGGGGTTCAGCACTGGTTGATTCAGCCTTTCTTGTGATCTCCCACTGACAGGCATTGCGGGGGTTCGAGTGGGGTTCAGCATTTCCCCCACAACCCATTTTCCCTCACCCGGTCCCACACCTATTCTTCTAGAAATCACACCTCTCCCTCCTAAAACATTTTCTTAATGTAAATATCATGACAACTAAAATAAACATATCTGGAAAATACACACAATATAGAAAATAAAATTACAAACAGCGATATTATGTACAATGATGTTTTTAACAATGATACAAAAATGTTATCCTTCCCTGCGATATTTAGACGCTACTTTTGTAAACGCCACGTAAATGCCGCCACTATAATAAACGCAATATTATTTCGCTACTTTGATAAAACCCACAACACCGTCAGGAAGTCACAACTTGTAATTGAAACTCCAATGCTTGTTTGAACATGCGCGCCTCCAAGGTGTCTCGTGACGGCGCAGTGCTCGAGTGATAATCTCATGCAATATAGTGAAAAGAAAGGGCCCCTGGAAGGATTGTTCAGGGGCCCCTATGTTTTCTAAAGGAGGCGAGGGAGGGCAGGTTACTGTTTGCATTCCTACTCAGGGGCAACATGGGCGGGACAGCAGAACACAAAATACAAGCACCATCCTCACCACCCACCACCCGCACATACACAGAAAGCGCTCACACCTGTGACTGACAGCGACTCTAGCCAATCACGTGCGGACTCCTGCTAGGTATTCTCAAAAGTAATCAATCCAACAGTCAATGAGAAAACTGGTGGTGCTCTCTCCTGTACTCTCTCTCTCTCACACACGTCCCCCATACACCACACACGCACACATACCTACACACACAAGCACACCCCTATCCATGCCCCATATTTCCCAGGCATATCAGCAGGCGGTATCACCCTCCAGCATTCTTACATTGCCATCAGGCCTGCAGTAGCATGCAGCAGCCACAATGAGGCGCTCAAGGGCCTGTGTAGAAACTCTGTAATTGCCCCGCCCACGTCCCTAGGAGACTGGGAAATAACCCTTCTTGCAGTGCACGTGCACACCGCACGTGGTTATTGCCCCACGGGCTTTCATGCTGTGCTGTTTGCAGTGCACGTACCAACTTGCAGAGTGAGTGCGCCGCCAGATGTGCAACCAGGAGCGTGGCTTGTCCAAACAAGCATTTGTGAAGTTAACAGGCTTGGCGTTCGTCTACTGTGGCTTTGCCAGCGCTTCCTTGTGCACAGGAGAGCAAGCGTAGACAAAAGCATTTGAAAAATAGATACTAAAGAAAACAAGCATAGGCAACGCTAATAGGTCTCAGCAATGCCCGAGCTACTGGTCGTCACAGTGAATGACTTTCGGTGCTTTCCTGCACTAGTCTGCAAGGTTTGCGAGGCTCCCTTCAATATGGGATTGACAGGCACTTGACAGACGTGTGCACAGCTATTCCTGAACGTACCGGGCGTCTCTGACTGGCAGGAGCTTCCACTCATCTGAAAGGAAGGAGTGACTGACTGACAACCAAGGATGCCAACCAGCGCAAACCCAAACATGTTTCAAATGCTGTGTTGTCAATAAGTAGTATTTACCTTAAAGGAGTGATTGGCGCTTCTTATTTCAAATCTATGTATTCAATTCTCATTTAAGAAGCAAGGTTCACTGTCTCCCACCTAGAAACAAATCCTTTTCAAAGCCCTATGTATTGCGCATAAAGCCCTGCACAGGTTAGGGCCTCTGGCTATTAGAACCAAGTTTCATCGGTACCTGTCAACTGGCCCACTCCGTTCTGACAAACATAGGGGCATATTCTCAAGGACCTATCGCCGAGTTATCGGCACTTTATCACAGTCAAAGTCGCGATAAATTCATCGCCCCATTCCCAAGCTGGTGCAAACTGCCGATATCACCAGTTTACCTGCGATAGCAGCTGCAAAAAACATCGCCACAGATGAGCCCGGCAACAAACGCTAATGAGATGCAGAGTAGGCGTTTCCTAGCAAAAACCCACGACAACACCACTTCGCAACAGTCTCAACGACCACCCAGGTCTACGATAAGATCAGAAAACAGGCGATAAGGCGCGTCAGCAGCAGGAAACTAACACCTGCCCTGACCTGGTGTAAAGTCGGACGACAAAGGGCAGCAGACAAAGGAGCACAGCCCATAGCTAAACATGAAGAACAACAGATGCCCCCGAGCAACTGAACATGCAGCCCGGAGCCCCAGTAGGGCAACAACAACCCCCCCAGGTGTCCCCCCTAGGCACCTCCCCCCCCTTGGACAAAGATATTGCACATCAACTCCACGAACCCATGAACCACACACTTCGCCTGTAGTGGCACAATCACAGCACCTAACATACATGTGTGGTCAGAAAAAGGAGAATCATACATTCATCTCAGAAAATCCAAATAATCTGATTTTTATGGAATAGACCCAAAACAACAATTCGGAAGAGTCATGGCGGGTCTTCTCAGGACATTCTGTAAGTCACAGCCTGCAAGACAAAAACCTAGATAAGAAGGTGTGTCATGCGTTCATCAAAGTACAGAGAGAGAGAGAGCGAAAAAGTGAGAGAGATACAGGGAGAGGGAAAGAGAGGGAGAGAGAGAGAGAGAGAGAGATAGAGGGAGAGAGAAAGAGAGGGAGAGAGAGAGAGAGAGAGATAGAGGGAGAGAGAAAGAGAGGGAGAGAGAGAGAGAAAGAGTGAGGGAGAGAGAAAGAGAGGGAGAGAGAGAGAGAGAGTGAGGGAGAGAGAAAGAGAGGGAGAGAGAGAGAGAGAGATAGAGGGAGAGAGAAAGAGAGGGAGAGAGAGAGAGAAAGAGGGAGAGAGGGAGTGCCGACACTGCAGACTCAGGCCTCACTGCTCACCTGTTGCCGCGGTGTGTCTCCAACCACGTGCCGGTACACACTGCAGTCCCCCAGGTCACTCACTTGAAACAGTTGCCAGAGACATGCATGGCAGAGTCCACACAGTAGCACATGCCAACATCGCTTGCCCGCCCCTGCTCACACAGGCTAATACACCCCAGCCACTCCCGCCGCCCAGCGGTGATAGCCCACCCCTGCGCAACCAGGCCTCACTGCTCACCTTCCGCCACCGGCAAGTCTCCAAGAGGGCCCACCATGTGCCGGTGGTAGCTCCAAGCCCAGGGCCTGCGACCATGGCACCCTCCACATCATGCAGCCCCACACCGCGGACCATCAGGTCACACACTTAATTCTGGATCTTGATTTCGCCATGGCAGAGAACATATCAGTGCACACGGCATCATCGCAGGCTGCACACCCGCTCAGCCCTCGAGGTGCCACTAACTCTGTGCACCGCGAGGCGACGCCACGTGTCGGTAGGCCTGCACTACCCGCTGGCTCACTAATCCTACCAGTCTGGACCGCCAGGACGGCGCATCATCGCAGGCTGCACACCCGCTCAGCACTTAAGGTGCCCCTACCTCAGTGCACCGAAAGACACCGTCCTGTAGCGGTGTGCCTGTGCCTGCCACAGTGTATCCGGTGCCACCAATTCTGTGCACCGCAAGCCATGGACCCTTTATGATTGAGTCTCGTGGTGCGGACGCCATCATTTCACCCCCGGCACTGGGCAATGTGCTGTGCCCGGGCCCTAGTCCCTCATGCATAAATGATAACCACACGGAGACACCCAGTTACAGAGTGGAAATGACGTGCAGCACGTGCGCCAGGCCCTTTTTTTTGGCAGGGTCACATGTCCTGTGACGGCTGTGCTAGATGGGTGTGGTGTGGGTGTAAACCAGCCGTGAGGGAGTGGCTGTGACATGCTGACAACTAGACCTGTGAGCAGCAGATCCCTACAGGGTAGACCTGGGACATGTAGCGTTGTCCCCCCCCCCCTGTGATCATAAGCGGAGTGGGCTGTCTTGGCACATGCCAGTCCAGCGTAAGGGTGTGAACAATGACCCCCGGGCTCTGGGCGTGGTTGCGTTCTGCAAGTAACTAATGCGTGTGTCTCCGTTCGAGTGTCGGCACCACCCGGACCTCAATTGGCAATGTGTCACCCTGTGACCCAAGTCCCACAACATGAGCAACATGGACGTAAGGGGAAATCATTGACCCTACATTCAACTATACCTTCACACTTGCAAGATCATAGACATGACACATCGGTGTGAAAAGGAATGTTTATTTTACATTCAGTGGAGTGTTGCAGCTTGAGCAGTACAGGGCCACGCAAATCCCACCTTGCATTGTTGGCCCGTGGAGGGCCAGCCAGAGTCCTTCAGGGAATGACAAGTACATCAGAAGAGGAGGAGTTCAGTCCACAGTCTGATAGCTGTATCATTGGTGACCAAACAGAATATGGCAGTCATGTCGAGGTCCATGGTGAGTGTCGCAGAGTGGATCGGGGGACAGCGGAAGGGGATGATGCAGAGGGCAGAACCAAGCAGAAACAGGCCACATGGCGGAGATGAATGCTACTGCGTCCTTCTTACCACCAAGGCAGATTCATCTGCATCTTCCTCCTCTGCGGTTTCATGTGTCTCAAATGTGGGTGGTGGTGTTCTGTCCCCAGCACTGTGTGGCAATGACAACTCAGGGGCTGGAGATGTCGATGGGGTGGTAGCAGCAGCATGCATCAGCATCAGGCCTTGCAGTAGCAAAGCAAAAACCAAAGGAGATGATGGACGGAGTGTTGAACATTGCAAGCACTCACCCCCAGTCAACTGATCTGGGTTTAATCCATCACCGTTCTTTAGCCCACTCTGCCACCCCAGTTGGTTGATGGATTAAACCCAGATCAGTTGACTGGGGGTGAGTGCTTGCAATGTTCAACACTCCGTCCATCATTTCCTTTGGTTTTTGCTTTGTTCGCCATAAGTTGGCAGGGTATGCTCAGACGTGAGTCCCTTGCTCACTTTGCCACTGGATTCAAGCAAGCCTGGCTGAAGACGGCTGAAATGCCAGAAACCGGTCCTAGGAAGCTTGTTTCCGGTCCAGGGAAGACATGGCTTGGCAGTTCGGACTGGACTGTTCCCATGAGGCACAGGGTCAGACTGATTTGCATATGGCCATGTTTGAACTGGGGTGGCAGAGTGGGCTAAAGAACGGTGATGGATTAAACCCAGATCAGTTGACTGGGGGTGAGTGCTTGCAATGTTCAACACTCCGTCCATCATTTCCTTTGGTTTTTGTCTTGCAGTAGCAATGCCATAAGGAGGGTCTTTATGGCATTGAGGGACCCAGCTACCTCTCGCGGGGAACAACCTTTACAACGCAACTTTTACAACGCACTACCATTACAACGCATTCTTTACAACGCATAATCCATTACAACGCATGACATTACAACGCATGACACTACAACGCATTTTTAAAAACTACCTTTACAACGCATTCCATTACAACGCATACTACCATTACAACGCATACCTTTACAACGCATAATATTACACTATACTATCCAACACTTACCCTACTGATGCACCCCCTGGAGTTAGAATAGTAATTTTTACCCCTACACTATCCAACACTTACCCTACTGTTGCACCCCCTGGAGTTAGAATAGTAATTTTTACCCCTACACTATCCAACACTTACCCTACTGTTGCACCCCCTGGAGTTAGAATAGTAATTTTTACCCCTACACTATCCAACACTTACCCTACTGTTGCACCCCCTGGAGTTAGAATAGTAATTTTTACCCCTACACTATCCAACACTTACCCTACTGTTGCACCCCCTGGAGTTAGAATAGTAATTTTTACCCCTATACTATCCAACACTTACCCTACTGATGCACCCCCTGGAGTTAGAATAGTAATTTTTACCCCTATACTATCCAACACTTACCCTACTGATGCACCCCCTGGAGTTAGAATAGTAATTTTTACCCCTATACTATCCAACACTTACCCTACTGATGCACCCCCTGGAGTTAGAATAGTAATTTTTACCCCTATACTATCCAACACTTACCCTACTGATGCACCCCCTGGAGTTAGAATAGTAATTTTTACCCCTATACTATCCAACACTTACCCTACTGATGCACCCCCTGGAGTTAGAATAGTAATTTTTACCCCTATACTATCCAACACTTACCCTACTGATGCACCCCCTGGAGTTAGAATAGTAATTTTTACCCCTACACTATCCAACACTTACCCTACTGTTGCACCCCCTGGAGTTAGAATAGTAATTTTTACCCCTACACTATCCAACACTTACCCTACTGTTGCACCCCCTGGAGTTAGAATAGTAATTTTTACCCCTACACTATCCAACACTTACCCTACTGTTGCACCCCCTGGAGTTAGAATAGTAATTTTTACCCCTATACTATCTAATACTTACCTTAAATGTAATTTAATATTATGCGTTGTAATGGTATGCGTTGTAAAGGTAGTATGCGTTGTAAAGGTATTTTTTAAAAATGCGTTGTAGTGTCCTGCGTTGTAATGTCATGCGTTGTAATGGATTATGCGTTGTAAAAAATGCGTTGTAAGTGCATGCGTTGTAAAAGTGTGCGTTGTAACGTCATACATCCACCTCTCGCTGGTGTGCAGCCGTGTGCAGCCGCTCTTTCCGTGTGCGTCCGCTTCATGTTCTCCATGATCCTCCGCATGTGTCCCAACTCCCGGGCTAGATCGATGGAGGCACTCTGACTAGACAATCGTTCTTGTCGCAGAGTCAGGACTCATGCGATGTCAGCCATGGTTTGTTGGAGAGCATGGAGCGGACTGTGGGTGTCCGTTAGTGACTGTGAGTGGTCCATGATGGGACTTAGACACCCACGTATGGTGTCTAGTTTGGCTGCCATAAGGTCGAACCGCACCTGTTCAGCCAGCTTCTCCTGGCACCCCAACACACGGCGTTGGAAGGCCATGTGCTCGTCACGGGGTCCTGGGAGGCAGCCGTGGTGGTGGGTGCTGCCTGCTGTGTGTTCCGTGCAGGGGGTGGGTTCTCCTCGTAGCAGCTGGGCTGCCCTGCTCCTGGAAGTGGGTTGCGGAGGCTCTCGACGAGCTGTTGGAGGACGTCGGAGATGAAGGTGTGGTGGTCCTCTTCGTCATCAGAGAAGAGAGGTTTGGCCAGCTCTGCAGGAGGTGTTGAATTTCCCTCTGCAATGTGAAGGGGAGATGCTGTTTAACATTTTGTTCACATGTATGTTGGCGCATTGTTCATGTTTACATTCAGACTGCATGACAGTGTACATTGTGACTGGTTGGAGCTGCCTATTTGATGCGGGACAGTGGACATTCCGACTGCAGCACAGATGTGTGTTTGTACTTGTACATTGTCAACTCACATTTCCCTGCAATGCTAAATGTGATTGGCCAGTTTCTACGCACATGTGGCACCAGTTGTGTCCTCTGTTCTGTTGTGGGCGTGTTGCGGTTTGTACCACATCGTTGTCAATGTTGATGTGCTCTGCATGTAATGTGTGTGTGCCGCATTATGGGGGAGTCGCCCCTGCAGTTTTGATTTGGCTGCCCCTTAGCCCTTACATTAGATGTGCCTCTGTGTCAGGTCGTTAGCAGTATCAAACCATGAAAGCCACTAACCTCAAAAGACCGGCCAGCAGAGACGATGGCGTGAAGATAGCTCTCGTCCTCCCCTGGTCACAGCCATAAACAGAGGAACAAATAACACCCGTGTGCGAGGGAGCACCCCGGGGGAAAAAGGGAAATGGAGAAAATAATAAACACTGCGGTTTCAGGTATAACATCCTGACTGGGCCTGGTCTGAAGAGTCACCAGCGTCTAGTCACTATCCTTCATGGCTGACTGCAAAAAGGAATAAACAACAAAGAAACAAACGTGAGGTGGAGGGAAGTCATACAACACACCCCCCTACTGAATTCCAAGGGACCCTTCATTCACTTGATAAAACCACAATGCTTCTGGAGTAAGAGGAACTCAGGATAACCAAAACTTCTTATGTCGTCCACAGTAGAAGGTAGAAGAACCACCGGTCCAAAACGATCTCCGGGAAGGGGAAGAGGCTTGTTCAGTCATAGCTCCTCTTGGTAATCGTTTTTAGGGAGAGAGGCAGACACGTGAGCTGCTGCGGTAATGAGTAAGTCTACAATCCCTCTTCTAACTGCACTCGCTGTTCACATCACAGCAAGTACGGTCTCCACTACTCAACAAAAGGGAAACAGCCCCCTCCAGTGTTCGGGTGGCTGCTTAATACAACAGAAATCTGGAGTACGGAGGTACGCGGTCAGCGCTACTCCTCCTGAAATGCCTAATACCTGAGAAGGGTGCAACGCCCTTCAAAATGCCCAGAGAACGAGAGCCTTCGTTTCCCAATCTCCAGGGAAACCGCGACGGGTAATATCCCCAGCAAAGAACTGCCAGCGGACTCCAATGGCTCGGCAATGACGGGAAAGCACAGCGCTCGTCCTCAAGTGGAGAATACCATCCACTATGCGCTGCTTCTTCGAGATGAAAATGGTAGTTTGTCAAGCCCTGTGAACAGGAAGGGGCGGGGCTTTATAGACGGTAGAAAGGCAGGCGGCTCCTATCGCGGTGTGCGGGTCGCTGTCCCTTGGCATCCTGGGCCTTGTAGTTCGTTAGGACCTGCTTTGTTTTGGGTGGCGCCCTTTTCCCTGCTGAACTCAACAGACATACATTACACAGCCTGGAGGGAGTATACCATGCCCGATCCCGTTCCTGGTTCAGGATCGCAACACTCTGGCTTCTGTGCTTATGCAGTGCTGGGATGTTGCATAATTGGGTGCATTGGCATCTTGGTGGGATTTGGGGGTCTGGGGCATGGCTTGTCCGCAGATGTGCAATGCTTAATTGTGCATGTGTGCCATTGTGCCCATCTCCCCCCGTCCCCCCAGTCCCTTGTCGTACTCACCCTGTTGCTGTTGTGTCCGGTCATGTTGAGCAGTGTCTGGTCCCCCAACTCCTGCCACCGTCTCCCCATTGATGACTGTGGACACCATTTCCTCTATCTCGTCCAGCTCCTCCTGTGGCGCTGGACTCCCACCTCCAGTCTGCATTGCTGCCTTCCGGTTGTTTGCGAGTTTCTGCTTGGTTTTGCGCTCGACATCATTCCAGCGCCTCTTGACCTCGTCCTTTGTCCTCTTCAGCACTTCGACTGCATTCATCTTGTACACGATGGTCTGCCATATTCCATTGTTAGCTCCCAGTGACACAGTGGAGGTGACGAACAGTAGTTGATGGTGTTCTATCACCTCCGTTATCAGGATCCCGTTTTCCTGTGGACTGAACATTTTCTTCCTACTCTTCCTGTCCTTGCCCTTCCCTGACCCCGAGGTCCCAGGCTGGTCATCCGGGGGGCTTGTGGGGTTCTGGTTGTCCTCTGCACTTGCTCTGCCTACCTCCATTGTGCTTCGCTGTTGTTTGGTTTTTGTATGTATTTGTTTTTTCAACTTTTATAGTGCATTTTCCGGCATGACGCGTGGGGATTGCAGGCCTGTGGCTGGTTTTTGCTGAGTTTTGTATCGCGATTGGTGTCATCGCCGCCTTTTTCGTGTTCGTGTTTCGCATTTTTGCGGCATTGCGTTGATTTTAACGCGTTCATTTGACGCGTTATCGTGGGTCTATTGCATGGTGCCGCCGGCTTGAGAATACCACGTTGACACAGAGTTATTTTACCGCAATAGACTGCGATGTGGAGAGTTGCGTTAAGCTCATTTTGCAATGGTTATCATACGTTCTTGAGAATATCCCCTATAACCTGGTGGTGATTCTGAAGTTTCGGATGGCGAGGCGGGGAGGCGGATCTTTCTCAGAGGTCACAGCTAAGCTCTGGAACACTATTCCTCACCACTTAATGTGTCTTGAAAATCACGTGGCCTTTAAAAGGGTCTTAAAACCTGGCTTTTTGCCTCATGGTGATTTATGGTCCCCAGGTCCTCTGTGGTGACTGTCCGGTCCCTTATTCAGGTGCATCTGGTGGCTATAGCGCCTTGATGCTATTTGGTGTATGTGCACTTTATGAATTTGTTTTCATTTCATTACTAAAGAACAGGAAAGCACGTTTTGTCAAGAATAAATGGATATGTTTGAGCGCTTGCTTCTTCATTTCTATTGGATTCGATAAATCCACTTGTGAAACACAGCAGCGACATTTGTTTGCAGAGTGGTGGAGCTTCTTTTGAATCTTTCATATGTCTCTAAAATTCTACCTTCCCAAGATGGCGACTACACATGAGAGAGACTGTCGCGCGCGTGCTCCTGGGACACATTGTCTAACATGGCGGCTCACACCGAATAACAGGAGGTAGAAAGAATCGTCTGGACTCACTCTCAATGGATTGTGAAGGTGTAGGGTTGGCAGAGTAAGGGTCAGCAGTAAAGAAGGATACTCAAACTTTGCCTACAATGCAACAGGGATAGGGGCAGGTGGGGGGTAGAAGCAACAGGAATGGTTTAAGGAGCGAGTGAAGGCACAAGCACACGTACGGAGTGCTTGAACACAACTAAATAAATAGCTCCAATAAACGGGAGCAGTGGATGGACACAAGTAGTTGGTCAATGATCTAGGGGAGGACCAAACACAAGGAGAGGCATGACACTTGCATGTCATGACAAATGGGCACGAAGTATATTAGAGCGACCTGTAAGCGAACAAATGGTAAGCCTGTGGGAGGGCTGTAGCCCACTAACATTAAACAACATGTCTAAAAAGACAGTGCATGCAATGTCTAGCAAGACCTAAAAAAGAACTGCTTTCTTTTCTGTTGCATCGATTGTTTCAGATGCTTTTGCCTGTGCTCACTTTGCAGTGCTGACAGCCACTCTGATTACAGATGCAAAATGGTCCCTCATGGAGTCCAATTAAGTCAGAGGGACACATATACCCAACCAATAGAAACATGGCGCGAATAAAATACTCCTGTGGACTGATCCAAGATGTGATTGGCTATGCTTCAAGCCATTGACTGAAGGTTCTAGGTCGAAAGAAGCTAATGGCTGAGGGAGACTGACCTAAAGCCCCTTAAATAAGCATAGAGGAAACAATGTTTGCCATAAATGGAGCAAACTTATATGAGACCTAAATAAGCATTAGCAAAGCCAGTAGGTCTGGCCATTGCAAGCTAGCAAGATGGTTATTTAATTGGGTATTTTTATTTGAAACCTTATGTGTAGGAAAGTGCCCCTTTTTTTGCGTGGTTACCCCCCACTTTTTGCCTGACATCTGATCCAACCTGACTTGAGGTGCCCTGGGTGCCCCCCAACCAGGTCCCCAGGACCTGTGTTCTTTCCCAAGACTGTACCTTTTTATCCACAATTCCCTTGTAAAAGGTACCATGGATACCAAGGGCACTGTGACCAGGGAAGGCCTCTAAGGGCTGCAGCACCTATTGTGCCACCCTTAGAGGCCCTGCAGCTTAACACACACACACTGCCACTGCAGGCTGCGTTTTGGTGCAGAGAAACGTGAAGAGTCGACATGGCATACACAATCGCACAAGCATCAAATATATATTCATTAGATCAGGAAACCAGATCATTCCGTACACAAGGAGGATCTATCGCTCGACAACTAAAACAGCTTGAAGTCATTTCCAGAAGAGCATCAAATCAACGCTTGCATCCATCAACCCTCTCCAGTACCACAAAGTTCAAAGAATCGCACGCGGATTAAGGTTACCACTCAAACCGATGTTTATTAGAATTCAATTCAACAAAGCATTTATGATACGTGGCACGCAATATTAAATAAATGTTTGTTAGATCTCAAACTTTAACTTATAGAGGAACTGTCACGTGCTATCAGGGAACTGGAAGAAGAATTGTATATTCTTAAAACCGACCGGTCAAGCAGACTAGCACCAGACATATGAATTGCAAGAACGGAAATTTAAATGAGACACAGTTGACTACAAACTCAACGAAGTGTGCACTTGGGCGAAGATGTATGCCCACAGAAGAACACAGAAGCCAACAGCTTCATCACAAGAGAGTTTAGTGACAGATCAAGATATGGAATTAACTTGAGCATCTCTCGACAAAGAAAGGCTGATCCCTCGTAAGGATTCATCTGACCAATAAACACCTTCCTCATCTTTTTTAGGGAGCAGTCAGGATACAGGACGTCCACCAGAAACAAACGTCTCCAGGAAGCACGCAGAGGACAAAGGACAAGAAAGGATCAGCACAAATCTTCAGAGCAAGAACAAAACCTAGTCATAAACATTTCTTCGGTAATACTGACAAAACAGCAAGTAGCATTACTATACAGAGGCACTCCATTTGCAACGGCATATAACACTAACCCTTTGGAATTGGATGTAGCACTGTTTAAATTCATGAGAACTTTGCAACTACGTCACTTTTTCACAAACATAATGCCATCTAAAGAACAATTGGAGTTGCCTGAATATAGAGAATTTAAACCCAAAAGAAATTTCATTCCGCCAGTTTCTCATAAAATGCTGGATATTTTTGAAGTATTAAAGAAAAAAGTTTTCACCTCATTGAAATTGAAGTCTACTCGTCAGTCTAATTTATACAAACATAGCACAGAACACTACAAAATGTAGCTAACAATGAACAACTTGCATTTCGACGAGAGGATAAAGGTGGCACCTTGGCCGTCATGGACAATAGTTTTTATCACAAGAGAGTAAAATAGCACGTTATAGATCGATCGACATACCTACCTCTGGATAAAGACCCAACAGCAGAGATACTAGAAACATTATTAAGTATCTTGCAAAGAGCTTCAGAAATGGAATGGATAACTCTCAGTATAAGATCCTTTCTTACATCTAAACACCCATGGCGTCTACGTCTGTATATGCTTCCAAAATTGCACAAAAGCATCCGTGACCCACCTTTTTACCAATCGTATCAGGGTGTGATTCTTTGCTTGAACCATGTTTTTTTCCTACACCCTTTAGTACAGACATGGAAATCATGCATTCAAAATACCACAGACTTTTGAGACACTTGGCAACCTTGCAATGTGACATAAGGGACCAGTGGCCGTTATGCACAATTGATGTAACATCTCTTTACACGTCTATTCCTCTACAAGAAGGAATTGAAGCAGCAGAATGGGCACTAATAGAGCAACCACACATCCAAGCTAATAAAGTGTGCTTGCTTAAAATCCCACAGTTTTGTCTCCAACACAGTTACTTTACTTGGAATGAACAGTTTTCTTAGTGGGACATCGATGTGATTTGCAAGGTGTCCAGCTTATGCGAATACATTAATGCCTAAATTTGAACAGGATCATCTTAGATGAATATAAGTGGAAGGAAAATTTGACCTTTCATTGTTGGTTTATCGATTACATCTTCTTGATTTGGAAAAACACCCGTACAAAATTGGAGCATAAAATCACGGAGTTAAATACTAAGAACATACAAATCAAATTCACGCACAATATCAGTGACAGTGGTTTGGCCATCTTGGACGTTTGGGTGAAAAAGTCAAACTCAAAGATTGACACATGTCTACAAAAAGGATACAGACTGGAACAACTTACCTTCTTTTCAGAGTTTTCATCCGACAAACCTCATTACCAATTTACCGTATTCACAAATGTTGAGACTCAAAAGAATATCACCCACCACAGAAGAGTTAGTTGCATTACTCAAAGAACAATAACAGAAATTCAGGGCAAGAGGCTACCCCTTAAGCATCCTAGAAACCACTAAAAAGAGGTTGACAACCATTAACCGAAAAGATTTGTTGATTAATAAATCTAAAGCTCAACTGGATCGACTGGTCTTCGTGTCAAAATTCTCAACTAAATCATTTTCTATCAAGAGGATGATCAGCAAGAGGTGGGAACTTCTACAGAATGATCCTGATTTTAAAGGGTTATTTGAGAAGAAACCTCTGTTCACATGAACAAGGTCAAGAAATATGAAGGAACTATTAAGTTCACGCAAGTCCAAAAATCAGGAGCAGGCTACTGGAACGCGCAAATGCCATAACTGCATACACTGCAACAACGTCGTCATAGGTATCACCATTGCACACCCTAGGACAGGGGAACTAGTGAGACTCGGACATTCTGCAGATTGCAATACATCGCACGTTATCAATTGCATTATATGTCCCTGTGGACTAACATATATCAGCACACCTGAACATAAGTTGAAAATAAGAATCACACAACGTAAAAGTGTGATATGCAACAAAAACACTAACTCCAACTTAGTGGTACACTGGCTAGACAGAAAACACATCTCACAATTGAGATTTTAATCTTAGAGGCGTTGACAGTTCATAATGATAGAGACAATTCTAAATCATTACCACAGAGAGAGATTTATTGGATAAAAAGATTGAATACAATGACTCCATTTGGCATGAACGACAACGCGTTGTTTTTCTTTAGCAGTATTTTCCAGGAAGTTTTGCAATTGTGACCAGACATGTTCAGATTTCAATAACGATACTATCGTCCAGAGAGTTGTTGATTACTCAGTTCTAACTCATCATTCACATGTACTTGTGTGCTTACAAGTCATATGGGTAACAGACCCGTATCTCTGATTTCGCGTGCATGTCCTGTAGAATGTTCAGCCTTGAACAGCACCTTTATACATCTCTCACCCCATTGTATTGCATTCCCTTGGACAAGCGTAATATGCTATGGTTCACATCCTCTTGTCTTGCTTACTCCTATTTTCCCACATGCTCTGAACTTGGTTCCTGTATATAATGTAGTTGTAGAGTCGACTGGTTCAACATAGGGCATCATCTCAACCTCGAGTTTGAGCAGTTCATGAGGCCATCACTCATTCTCGAGTAACAGTCCTACTTTTTTTTTTTTTTAAACTTTGTTTATTGAGATTTTATGGTTCAATTTCACATACATACAGAAAGAAAAAACACACGCAGGTTCAAATGGCAATATGGATTAATCGTCACATGAGCATCATATGTACCTCTTCCTCAGGGGGCGAACGAGTCCCGTTATACAATAGTGCATATGGCCAGTGGCTTACCCAAATAATGGGGACATCGGGTAGGGGAATAATGTACATTGTAGTTCTCCAGAATCGGCCTGGGAGCCCCCAAGCCGATCGTGTCAGTCTTTCCTATCCCTTCCAAGGCATGGCCCCCTCCCAGAAATCTCGCACCTTCATCACATAAACAAAAAACAAGCTACATGGAACAGAATATCAGAATCTCATCACTCCCAAGGCCACTCACAGGGGAACAGGAGAAACACAGCAGGTGCACCTATAGTGCCATAGCAGTACACCTCCCACCCTATGCAGGATGCCAATCCTGGGTACTGGAAGTAGGGTCATCAGCAGCCAGAGGGGGGGCGCCCTCCGCCAGAACCTCCGGATACTGCAACAGATAACTCTGCAATGGCCCCCAGATGTCGGCAGGGCGGGACCGGGCGGGAAGCAGCTCGGAGTATATCAGTACTTGCTCTTGACAATAGATAAGATCTTTGAGCCACTCCTTGAATTTCGGGGCCCGTCCCCGTCCCCATCGGCAAGCAATACGCCGTTTCGCTAATAAAAGCGCCATCGTGACAAATCGACGACATGAGCGCGGAATCTGTTTGGTATATCCTAGTAACGCCTGTACCGGCTCAGGCGCAAGAGGAAGTTCTATCATGTGCGCAATAGCAGAGTACACCTGTCCCCAGTAGCTCTGAATAGCAGGGCATGTCCAGGAGAGGTGGAGGAAGTCTGCCTGAGGGGCGTGACATCTCTCGCAATTATCAGAATCCTGCAGTCGAAATTTGTGCTTGGTTACCGGAGTGCAGTAGAGGCGGTTCAGAAATTTAAAATGAATGATCCGATGCCTACTACACGCCGAGATTTGCTCCGTCTGCAAGCAACAGTAGGTCCACCTGTCCTCCCCGAGCTCCAGCCCCAACTCCCGCTCCCACTCCCCACGAGCCCTCGAAACAGCAACAGGCGCATCCGAGCGAACCGCATGGTATAGTATCGAGACCAAATGGGAGGGTGAGGTTGCCTGTAGGAGCCTATGTAGGGGAGCGAGAATCTCGGGCTCAGCCGGGAACGTTCGCAGTAGGGCCTTCATGCCATGCCTCAGTCTAAAGTAAGTGAAAAGCTCCAGAGGGGTGGGTGCGTAGCCTACAAAGAAGTGATCCCTGTCACGAAACTGCCCACCTGTGAACAGATCACCCCAAGTCAGGATCCCCAATTTGCGAATCAAGTTTTGAAACAGCCTCTCCTGTAAAAGGGGGAGCTGAGGGTGGTAAGCAATGGGGAGGAGAGGCGAGTACAGAAACGAGCCCCCCACTCGCTTTGATATCTCCAACCACGCATCCACCGTACCCTGGAGGGCGTTATAATTAGCGTTGGTATGTGGGAGCACACTGTGCAATAAGCCAGGCAGGGGCAAAGGCGCCGCAAGCCAGTCCTCAGCAGCAAGTTGGGGCATGAAGGCAATGGGACGGAACCAGTAATACGCATAATGCGCCTGGGCACAGTAATAGTATAGTTCCAAATCCGGAATATCAAAGCCCCCACGGGAGTAAGGGGAGGTCATCACAGCCCATTTCAATTTAGGTCTCCTCCCTCCCCACACTAGCCGTATCAATTCTGAACGCAACCGGGAGAAGAAATGTCTCCCCGGAGGAAAAGGAATATTCAGGAACAAATACAGGAGCTTGGGAAGCACCACCATCTTGACCAGAGCGGCACGCCCAGCCATCGATAATGGGAGCGTAAGCCAGCGGTCAACGCAAGAGGAGACATGCAGCAGCGTCGTACCATAGTTTAATCGCATCAGCTCCTCCCTATCTCGAGAGACCTTAATGCCAAGATACTTGACTTCGGAGTCGCTCCATTCTATGGGGTAGTCAAGCGAGAATTTCCGGGAACCATCTGTCAGATGGAAAATCTGGGACTTAGACCAGTTGATCCGTACGCCCGACACCTCCCCGAAGACTAAAAATTCCCGAAGCAGAGGGTTCAGATTATTCTGAGGGTCCCGAACATATAGGGTAATGTCATCTGCATACAGCGACAGCAGAATCTGTCGCTGCTCGCAGAACAGCGCCCTGTTCTGATGGTGCTGCCGCAGCCTCGAGGCAAGTGGCTCAATCGCCAGTGCGAATAAAAGTGGGGAGAGAGGGCACCCCTGTCTGGTCCCTCTGGCAATCCGGAAGGACTCCGATACTCTGCCATTGACTAAGACCCTAGCGCACGGGCTACCATAAAGGATAGCTATCCACCCCAGGAATACCAGAGGAAAGCCCATGTGGGACAGCGCAGCCACCAGGTAATCCCATTCCAGGGAGTCAAATGCTTTTGTGGCGTCCAAAAAGACAGCCACCATCTGTAAATCGGGATCCACATTCTGTAAAGTAGCGAATAGCGTGCGCAAGTTGTGCGACGTTGCCCTACCAGGTATAAATCCCGATTGGTCCGGGAGAACCAGTCCTTCCATAAGGAGCGTCAAACGATTAGCCAAAGTTTTAGAAAGGATCTTCGCGTCGCAATTAAGGAGGGACAATGGGCGATAAGAATCCGGGGAGGTTGCCGGTTTACCCGGCTTTAAGAGGGAGGTGATCAGTGCCTCTCTCATAGAAGGCGGAAGCACTCCCAGCGTATGGGCCTCATCAAACACCACTTTCAATACCGGCGCAAGAATATCAATATAAGTTTTATAGAATTCTATCGGGAAGCCATCAAGGCCGGGGGCCTTTCCCGAGGCCATTTGCATTATAGCCTCCCGGATTTCGTCAAGGCCCAGTGGAGCCATAAGGAACTTTCTCTGCGCGTCAGAGAGCCATCCCAGTGTGATCTCTCCCAAATAGTGGTCCAGCTCCGGTGGGCGTGTGTGAGCGGAGGAATATAAGTCAGCGTAGTGAGTAACAAACGCATGCATTATGGACCGGGTATCTCTGTGGAGGTCTCCCGAGCGTCCCCGTAGTTCGAGGACATGATTATTAAAGCGAGGCGGCCGCGTCGCCCAAGCTAAGAATTTACCCGGCCGTTCACCCTCCCCATACCGTCGGGCCTGAAAGTATTTCCCCCTGAATCGAACCTCTCTGTCAGCAGTTGCCGTGTAGTCAGACAGCAGGTCACGAAATTTGGCTTGCGCTTCAGCATCACTGGCGAACGTGGGGCGGGATTCCAGATCTCTAAGGTCGGATTCTAATTTACGAAGGGTGTTACGTAGGTCTCTGAGTATGCCCCCCCCTTGGAGATGCACATCCCCCGAATGGTGACCTTAAAGGCCTCCCAAACTACCGCCACACTATCCACCGTCCCACCATTGCGCTGGAAGAAGCTCTCAATTTCCTGCGCTAGTTCAGACCGGAAGACGTCGTCTAGCAGGATATTAGGCTGCAATCTCCATGCCATTGGAGAGCCAACCAGGTCCACCAAGTTCATACCCATCGAGACAGGGGCATGATCAGAGTAAGTGCGAGCTAGGTGTTTCACCCAACAGAGCCTGGGAGCAAGCCCAGGAGAAACCAGGATGTAATCCAATCGTGCCCAAGTGGAATGTGCAGCTGACCAATGTGTACCCTCAAGGGTCGCAGGGTGTCTATGGCGCCACGCGTCTAACAGATGGCGATCAGTGAGGAGGCCATGGACATACGCCTGGGAGCGGGAGTAGTGCTGAGGGCCAGGGTTCGCTCTGTCCTGTGTGGGGTCAGCAACTGTGTTGAAGTCTCCCCCCCACACTAGATACGTGGAGCCAATGCTTAGAATCTCAGTCCAAAGCGTCTGGAGGCAATGCGGATCATCCGAGTTGGGGCCATAATAACAAGCTAAAGTTAGCGTATCCAAACCCAGACGTCCCCAAATGATACAGTACCTGCCCTCTCTGTCGGTGCGCTCTCCTATGTACGCAAAGGGGGCGTGTTTCCGAATAAGGATTGCAACGCCTCGCGAATAGGTGGAATATGAGGAAAAAGCACGATGACCGGCCCAACGCGATGCAAACAGCGAGGGCCTGGAGGGGTCGAGGTGTGTCTCCTGAAGGAATGCTACCCCAATGTGATGTCTATCTAGGTATGCCAGAATTTGCCTACGCTTTCTAGGGTTTCCCAAACCCCTCACATTCCACGTGAGGAAAGTGAGCTGACTAGTACAGTCCCCACCTGTTGGCGGATCACTCATTGTTAATCGCCATATTCAAATAGCACAACACAATGCGCCCGCCGCCCCCTGAATGATGTAAAGAGAACAATGCAAATGCCACCTCCTGCCAGTCAGAACCATCAGACACCATAAATCCCCAACCCCCTCCTCCTCCCCCCACCCACAGCAGCATCCCAATCATGCCATCTGGATCAACCCCCTGCCCCCCACCCCCCCACAAAACTCCCCCATAGCAGGTGCCATAAGGGATCAACATATAACCATGAAAGAACAATGGGGTGATACCCTTGAGGGCGCAGTCTAGGTGGAGACACTGTATCCCCCTGAGCCATGAGAGCATACCCAGTAGATAACCGAGTCCTCTCCATGGACAGAGGGTGCCCAGCAAAGCGTAATGTCCTGAAAGTCTGACGCGCAGAGAGTAGGAGCAGGACTCCGATGACTACCCCCAATACAGTTCAGGCAGGCTCGCAGGCCATCATATCTAGTGTCGCTTCAGCGCTCACGCGCACCAACCTACCAGTCACTGAGCATCCGGTCCCGGCGTTGCACAATGGTGGCTCAGCACCATCAGTCCGAGGCCGGCGTGGAGGGGCGCTCCAGTTCGCGCTTCTTGACACGTTTCAGGAATTCCTCTGCTTGTTGAGGACTCGTGCAGAAGGTCTGTTTCCCCTGATGTGTGATGCACAAGCGGGCTGGGTATAATAGCGCATAGTCAATTTGCGCAGCACGCAGTTTTTGCTTGACTACAATGAATTTCTTTCGTTCTTCTTGGACCACGGGGGTGAAGTCCGGGAATATAGTGAAGGTGTTACCATCGTAGGATAGAGTACTCTGTTCCCTCGCCGTCCAAAGGGCTGCGTCGCGGTCTCGAAAGTTCAGCAGGCGAGCGATGATGGGGCGGGGAGGAGCCCCCGGCGGCGGCTTCAAAGCCAGCGATCTATGCGCCCTCTCGACAATGAACTGAGGAGAGAGGGAGTCCGTGCCCACCACCGCTCGCAGCAAGCCTTCCACATAAACCTCCATCTTACCCGTGTGGGTTGATTCCGGTACGCCAATGATGCGTATGTTATTTCTGCGACTACGCGCCTCCAACTCCTCGTTCTTGGCTGCTATTACTCGGAGGACTTTATCCATGCGTGTCACCGTAGCCGATAATTGTGTCGTTCGGTCTTCTGAATCCGAAATACGCCGCTCCGTCTCTGTGAGGCGTTCACCATGGCTATCCACCTTGTGGACTATGGAGTCCATACGTGACTGCATAGAGTCCATTTTGTCCACTATAGTCGCCAGACTCTGCCTCATGTCCAGTAGGATAGATTTGACATCGTCCACCGGCGGAGCGGCTGATTGGGCTGACCCTCCCGCGTCATCCCCGGGCTGGGATCTAGTGGTCTTTTTTGCCTCAAAGGTGAGGCGAGGCTGGCGGCTGTCCGGCTTCCCCATGTCAGTCCCCGCGGGTAGACCACTGCAGGCGCGAAGTCGGAAACACACGACCTAGTGTATCCGGGGCGCAGAAATATGAGGCAGTCCGCCCGCACCCCAATGAGCTCTACCACAGGGCAATCGGATCCACTTCGCGGTATTGCTAGGGCGACGTCCGTCACCGGTCCCTGCGCCGGGAATCAGCCCCAATCACTCGGTCAGGCCACTCACGTCGTCAGCAGGCCATCCGTCGTCAGGATATTGGGAGCGGGTATGACCTCCGAGCCCACAGCCGCCGGCAGCCAACAAGGGGGAGGCGGGACCAGGGCGACACAAGTCAGGGCTCCCCAGATCGCACAGCAGGCCTCCTACCTCCGCCGCGGTACCGTCAGGATCCAGCAAGGGAGGAGCGCGACCCTCCGTCCAGTGCCCCCAGGCAAGCAGCAACCGCCTCAGTCCAGGCAGGACTTCCTCGCGAGCGCCGACACGGGCCCCTCGGATCCAGCACCAACGTCCTCCAGACAGGGGCAGCGCAGTGTCAGCCTCCTCCTCTAGACACCAGCGCTCGGCCACGGGCCGGACAGGCAGGCCGCCAGGTCCAGCAGGAGCCAGCCGGTCACAACGGGGCGGGACAGGGAGGGCCGCGTCGCGCCGTTCTCCGTCCCCGGGCAGGAAACTCGCGTCCTCACCTTCAATGTCTGCAGTGTGTATGCAGCTCGCCCAGTGTCACGACGACTGTAGTTTCACCGGGTACAGGCTTCAGGAAGGCTTCCGCAGACCCTCAGTGCCTCCGATGCAGGTCCGATTATCCGGGTCCCAGAGGACGAAGCCGGGCCTCTCCGCCCACGTGTGCAGCACCGGCCTCGCGTAGCGACCACCACCCGGCTCCGGCACCAGCGAGGGTCCCACGCCAGTCGGCGGCAGCAACAGCAGCCTTACGCTCAGCAGACGCCGGGTCGCCCAGATCCACGAGGGTCGTAATCGGTGGCAGAGACAGCAGTGCACCCACCGAGACCAGTTATGGCAGGATTTGCGACGTTCAGGGAGGATTACTTCAGGATTTCAGCGCTGGGCAGCGGGAGCTTCACCCAGAGGCAGCCATTCCGCCGTGCGCCACCTAGCGCCCCCCGAGTAACAGTCCTACTTGTATTGTTGGTTCTCAAGACACCGATTCCACGCAGGGATAAGTGAGAGCGTTTTGTTGAAAGAGAGTCCTTCTTCACACAGCTTTGGTGTATTTGCTCCTGCGGCGTAGGGCGGTTAGACATAAACATCTTCATTAGGGTAAGAGATAGGAGTGTCTGGGGCTTTGTTTATCCGTGAATCAGAGCCAGATACCAGAACTTTTGAGTTTCTGCTTTCACAGCTATTATCACGAACGAGTCGGAATCCCATGATAGAGACGGTGAAGAGGGGGCTTTATTGAAGGTAGGAATACACGGGTGGACCATGGTGGCTTCTAGAGACGTTTCTTTCCCTTTCCCTCACCTTCACGGCTAGTCTTACATTTGTTACAGAAATGGCATCACAGGTACATTCAGTGGTTCACCTCGAACGAAAGTGACAACATAGCTTGGGAGTAAGTACACACTTTTTTTTTAGGGGATCCACCTCGGTTTATTTATGAAGGACAGCAACGAGCAGCACAAATTTGACGTTAGGAACTTTGTGCAAATTTTTTAACTTAACAACAATTGTTTTACTTTCTTTGGTATAGACGGTCACATACTTCATTTCTTGTGGTGAGAGTTTTCTAATTTCTGGTCTCTTAGGCACGAGGGCCTATTCTTTATTCCTCTTTTTGATTCTTCTGAGCTGCTTTAGGGTACGTTACTCCAAATCTCCTGCTGCTCTCATTGCAGAAACAGTGGGGCATATTATCAAGGAACGGCGATAACATTATCTCCGCTTTAGCGGCAGGAAACTGCAGCTAAAGCGGCGATAATGGGCTTGATAATATGCCACAGAGAATTCCAATAGAAGCCCATGTTGACACCAGAACATGGGCTTCTATGGGAATTCTCTGCGGCATATTATCAAGCCCATTATCGCCGCTTTTAGCGGCAGTTTCGTGCTGCTAAAGCGGCGGTGATTCTAACGCCGTCCTTGATAATATGCCCCAGTATTCTTCGATATGCATGTGACTTTGCTTAATTGAGTTGTGCGCTTAGATCATCAAATATACGGAGAAGGGATATTTCCTCCTCCTCATTATTGTACATTTATATCTTTTACAGCGGCCCGAAGAAGGGACAGAGATCCTGAAATGCATCGAGCAGCATTCTACTTGTGAAATTACACAACAACGCTTCTGTAACGGACACTACTATTTTGTTAAATAGGCCATTCGTTCTATGATTTACATTCATTGTACACTGTTAAATACATTGCCATGAGACTACAAGATAAACGAATATTTGCAGTGACATACTGTTTATGAATTGTTACATTACAAATTAATACAAAAGATTAAGGTGGTGAAATACATAGATATATATTCTTTGATAGAATCTTAGCGCTGTGAGGTCAGGTGACAAGTGACACGTGTCACTTGAAGCATTGAACATATCCCTGTGTGCCATGCCTGCAATCCACTGCCTAAGGCCTAGGTAAGTCTCCCCTCTAGCAGAGTACACTAGCCCTAAGGTGAGGGTACAGAGGCATGAGCCCTGTGCCCCTGCAGTGTCTCAGTCCATTCTTAGACACTGTAAGTGTAGTAAATCCATAAAGAGTATATAGTCTGGGAGTTGGTCATTACAAACTCTGCAGGTCCATAATCACTTTACTAAAAACTGGGAAGTTTGGTAGCAAACTTCTCAGCACATTTAATCCACACGGATGCCGGTGTGGAATTTAATGTAAAAAGCACTCAGAGGAGCATCTTAGAGATGCCCCCTGAAAATCGACCTGGTGTGGTTCCTGTAGGAAGGTGGAATCTGACTGCATGGTTGCCCCCATTTTTTTCCTGGTGTTTGAATGATTTTTGACTAGTCTGGCTGGGATCCTGCTATCCAGGACCCCAGCCTATCTGCTTACTCCCTTAAATGACTGGTGTGCATATTAGATGCACTAGTGATTGGATACTGTGGTACCTTATGAGCCCCTAGTATATGGTACCTTAGGTACCAAGGCCATAGGTACTTCACAGGCCTACCAGGGGCTGAAGCATGTATTATGCCACCCCTGGGAAGCAGACTACATCTGACACCACAGGCCTGCTACTGCTGCCTGGGTGAGATAGTGTTAGCACTCCTCACTGAGGTATAGGTTCCCTATATCTCACCTTACACACACATATAAACCTATCAGTCACCCCTAAGGCAGACCCCCTACAGCTGGCAGAGTCTATTCTCTGTGGCTGTTTGTGGATGCGGTTAAACCATAAAAAAAAATGTATTGGTTTTCAATTACAGCCATGCATACATGAATGGACGACAGAACCAGGATATGAAAACATAATAAGGAACAACCACTATTTCTCAGTGCATATTATACCTCCCCCTCACTTCCCAGCTGCCTATTCATTTCCATTTCGACAGTAGGCGATACACAGGGATTCCCTCGGTATGCATTCCAATGCGACGACTTTCTATCCCACTTCTTGGGGCATCCCCGAGCCTTAAAAACTCTCCGCTAGCATGCATCTATCCATCTCATTAGCCCACAGGGTGACGCGTGGTGGGTTTACTCCCCCCATCCTCATATACTCTTAAGTGCATTATAACCTACCGGTAAATGCTAACTTTGGAATGACTGCATCAAAACATGTCGTGTTTGGTGTCAAACGCCTTGGAATCATACCGCCACAACAGTAACTGGTGTGGGAGTATGATCCCACCCTTCTAGAGGGATAGACATGTACCTACTGTGGAAACACATTAGAAATCTGAAAGAGCCTGGCATCACAAAATGGATGCCACCAGCACAGACACTGGGCTGCCCACCTGCTGCTGACTGAAACTCGCAGTGGAGGAGGCCCAACAATAGGCATCTTGTCACAGGGAGGTGTCACCGCCTTCCAGACAGGATTTAGTGTATTGGGGCTGGGTGGGTGCACTCCTAGAGTGCTTTGAAGTCCTGCACTGGGGAGCAGTAGGCTCATCTGTGCATATGCCAGCTCAAACCGGTTCAAGGGCTACCTGCCCCTGCTCTGCCGTGAAACTGGACAAAGGGAAGTGGGTGTAACCACCCACTTCCCTGACCCTCCCATAAGAGTGGTCATAGAGCTAGTCCCTCCCTTTCCTTTAGTATAAGATAGGGAAACCTTGCCATTGCAAACTAGATATCCCTGGACGACGCTCTACAAGAAGAATCCTGGACCTTCGACGTTCCACTACCTTTGGAAGACTGAAGAATCTCCCTTGGAGTCAAGGAGTGACTCCCCAGCTTGGTAGGCACCCAAACTTTGAATCAACGGTCGCAAACTTTCCCTCTCCCGCTTTTGCCCGAAGTCCCTGCAGCCCCGGAAGTGGATTTCCTGACTTCTCGACAACCATTGTGAGTCCCCAGCAAACCTGAGGCGAGTGGACCCCATGAGTGACGGGGAACAGCAATACCTGGGTACCGTGCACTATTGTCAAGTGCAACCCCATCACGACGTTCTACGAATTTGTGCATTGGACCAAGCCTCCAGCAGGATTTCGCTTGAAAATCAGAGGCCTACCTCTTCCCGAGTGACCGTGGGCTCCTGTGAAGTGAATCCTCATGAGGCGTCTTCGCGATCCCTTGCTGGCAGACTTGTGGGCCCCCTGAAGACTTCTTCATAAAAACCAAAGGGCTCCCCTGGTTGCTCCCGGCCAGCCCTGACTTACCTTTGCTGGGTGAGTCCCTCAGATCTTGCTGGTCTGCACCGCTGACTTTCTTCACATTCCAAGAGACTTGCTGTTGCCAAGGCTTGTTGGCTCCAGTCCGGTTGCCGACTCCTCAGTAAGCTGCAGACTTTGTGGTACACTCCTGGTTGTCATGGACGCCTCCTGAACCTCATGACTGAAGAGTCAAGACACCCATGAATCACCTGAAATCAACCGACTACCGTGGGCATCCATCTTCCTGGCCCCGGGTCACTGGCAAGTGACTGTGAACACTGTCCCCTCTGCTTTCAGGTCTTCCTTCGTCTGAATCCAGCCTTGGATTCCACCGGACACTTCTCCAGTCTTTACAAGCAGCAAATCTTCTTTGGTCTCCATTGAAATACATTGACGCGACCCGACACCAAAAGACACCTATGCACCCGGCTTCCCTGGGTGAGGTAACGCATGCACTCCGGTGCCCTAGTGTCTGTTGGCCCTCGAAGTACTTACCTTGTAAGTGGCTTGCTTGCAGACTCTTCCGAAGTACCCAAAAACGTTAAAAATCCAACCGTGACTTGCTCCATTGAAATCAATAGGGAACCCGCGGCTGTGTTCTCACACTGCACGCGTCTCCCGTGGGTCCTTTACTTACCTTCCTTGGATGGATTAGTGAGGCCCCAGCGATTCTAAAGGCCTTAGGCCTTGTCCCCTTGCAAGTCGACATTCCTAAACCTCTTTTTTAGTATATGGTGTGGTATGCCCCTAGGGCCCCAGCTATATAAGTGCTTAATTTGTTGTGAACCATTGATTTGTGCATATGTTCCTGACTTCTAATCTCATAAAGAGATTAGTAGAGTGTGTCTAGAAATAAATACATATATATTTTATATATATACCAGTGTGGTGTCCTTTCATTTGGTATTTCAAGAGATTATAAGGTAAAACAAGCTGCTTTACATTCCTCTGAGACTTAGACTGAAGGCTGCTCTCCACAGCTACCACTAGGATACCTTTCTTTAAAAGGTTGTCTTAAACCTATCTACTATAATAGTCGAATTGGACTGGTGCAAGGTGGCCACTATAACTAGTGACCAGCATATGCCAGGCCAACTTCTCACAGTTCCTGAATGTCTGCCTGCCATTTGCCACCACGGGACAGGTTTCTGGACCCCTGGGTAGAGGGCCTCCGCTCTCTGTGTCCAGAAACAAAGCCCATCCTGGGCACAGGTTTTATGCCTCCTCCCTAGGATGGGCTGGTCCAGGAAAGGGGAACTTTCATAGGCCTGCCTCCTTTGAACGCTGTACCTGCCTTTTGCTGCCCCCAGAAACTGGCTCCCACCGGTTCTGGCCCCCACTTTGGGAGAAGAATCAGTGGGAAATCCAAGCAAGGAAGAGAGGTGTTCCCACCTTTGCCAACCCCACACTTCAGGTGGGGGCAGCGAGGTGAAGCACACATCTCAGTCCCCTCCATCTTGAAGATGAGGGGACTCAGTCAATTAGGAAGAGGCTCAAGCCCTCTCCCACTAGAGGCGATTTTGAACCTTGCCTTCTCAGATTCAAGGAAGAAAGAAGAAGGACCAAAGAGCCGTGCTGACTCAGGAAGGAGAAGAAAACACCAACTGCTTTGGCCCCAGCCCTACACGCCTGTCCCGCCTATGACCTGACTACAGCAAGAGCCCTGGTGAGCCCAGCAGCCAGCCGCCTCCAGGACCCGGAGGACCTGCCCTGCGACCTTCCTACAGGCTCTGTCTCGCGTTAGCACCGGATTTGCTCAAACAAAGACTCACCTCCAGAATCCAGATACCCGTGTCTACGTGATTCTGCACTATTCTGCACCCGATGCCCATGGCCCAAGTTTGGGTGGCCCAACACCCTTAGGTGGTCTCCCCAGCATTCCTGACCTGGGAACTGGTGATCCCTGACCTCCCTCAAGACTCCTGATGGCGCCTGAAGCCTCAACCTGAAGTGTCCCCCAAACCGTGACCAGAGCTGTTAAGAAAACCCAATACCAGAAGACACCCCTGCACCCAATGCCCCAAGGCCTGGTTAACCCAACCAACAATGCCCAGGCATCCCCCAAGATCCAAACTTACCTCTAAAGCCGGTGGTCGCCTTCAGGAAGTCTCCCTGCCCGAACCTGCAACATCTTTCCAAAACAGAAAGTCTTCGTCATTGAGAAACACTGGGTCCCCGACGCCCTTTTATCACCCTGCACCCAGCCACCCCAGTGCCGCTGGTGTTGCAGCTCCTGTGCTGGTCCTTGACCCCTGCAGTGCTGACCATAACCCTAGGAGCTTTGCTCCCACACCTGAGTGGCCTGCTCATCAGCAGTCCCTAACCGAAGGCCCCCTTAGCCCCATTGGCTAACAATGGGCCCCTGCACTATGCTCCTGGGCGCCCCAGTGCTGCTGGTGGTGCAACTCGAGGGCCCATCTAGGCCTTGTGAAACCTTGGTCCTAACCCCCTAAGCTCATCCTCGTGAGACAAGTATTTACCTCCAAAACCGATAACCATTTTTTCCCATAGGAACCCATGTTATCAGATTTTGAGCCTAAAATTGTTTTAAGAGTGGAAAAGTTAAAGTATGACGAAAAGTGAACCCTATTGCAAAGTATAAAAGGTCACATTTACCTTGTATGTAGAGATCCTAAGGTGTGGTATCTAGGCATACCACCCCCAGTACTCAAAGTAATCCAAAGTAACTCAAAAGTAATCTGAAAATACTTACTGTATGATACAAACTGCATTAAAAAAGTGATACCATGAACAGACTTGCATTATTAAAGTATATTACTCACCGGTGCCAAGTTCCTGCT
Source organism: Triturus cristatus (assembly GCF_964204655.1). Lineage (NCBI taxonomy): Eukaryota > Metazoa > Chordata > Amphibia > Caudata > Salamandridae > Triturus > Triturus cristatus. Next base: position 8,902,275 of record NC_140592.1, read on the forward strand.
TGGTTCTAAAATAAAACATAAGAGCATCTTTTTTTATACTTACCTAATTTGCCTGGATTCTGTCTCTGTGTGTGTGTCAGTCTTTAATTTAGTGAATACAGTAAATGCTTAACACATCCTCTGGATAAGCCCAGTTGCTCACCCACACTACCACAAAGAGAGCTGTACAACTTACCTACTTTAGCCTCTGCTACACCTCTGGGGAGTCCTTGGACGCTGTGCACACTATACCTCATTTTGGTATAGTATATACAGAGCCAGCTTCCTACAATTAGTGATTCTGTTGATAATCTCCACAAAATGTTTTATGAAAAGCAAACGCAGAAGCCAAAACAGATCACCTATAGTACTACTAGTTTCGACTTGAGTCTATGGACTGTCCAAATCTCCTTAACAAAAGCTACATTTGGAACTAATGTATTGCAGTGAACGATCATTAATTCTATCTATTCCCACTTCTCAACAACCTTGATGGGCCAACTCAGTCTCCCTTCTCTGCAATGCATAGATGCATACATCACATCATCTCTGTGAATTCAATGAAATAACCTGGAACTGTATGAGCTACGTGAACAAGGTCACATAGAGAACACGGTACTCAGCGACTCACTATAGTGACAGGAGAACAGTCTGTAATGGCTTCTTAATGAATCAGCCAAAGCGAGTGCCTGATGAGTGCGATTAGGTAGAGCTGAGCACCTGCCTAGCAGAAACTGGAAACTGGATAGCACAATAATATACCAGTGTAAACTAAACATAACTTACCTGTGAGTGTGAACACTATGCCGCCAACATAGAGGGAAGGTGGCACTGCACAATAAAAACTAGCGCTGCTATCTCCTCCTCTCCAAAGATCGCCTGGGGCTGAACACCTGGGTGGAGGCGCAGCCCACACAAAAGTTGCCCCTCTACCATAGCGCTGGGTGGGAAATAAATAATAAGAAGGAAAAGTAAGGGAAAGTAAAGAAGAAAGAAATAAGGAAAGGAGAGGAAATAAACTTAGTCAAAAAGTCACAAAACACGAAACAATTTACACAAAAACATAAAATACACAAAGACACACACTATTATACCACAAATAAAAATTTGGGGTAGAAAAGTAATAAGGAGCAAGATTACAAACATTAAGGACAGATTAAAATTTAGGTCAAGCACTATAACAGAGAGCAGAAAAACAAGATGGCCGCACCCCTGTGGACCGCGTGGTGCTGTTCATGCGTAATTTAGGACACAATCACACTTGAGGACCGCGTAGTTCCATTCACATGCAATTTTGAAGCATGGACGCACTCCGCATTCCCAATGCAATGTGAACGGTGCGCCGGAAAACTCTGCACGTTGCATGTGTTTTTTTGTGACCCTGTGGAATTCCGCGTAGTAGGATTCTGTGAACTCCGCCCACCCCTTGGTGGTAGCAGAAAGGGGTGAAGTCACGAGTGCGGAGTCTGACAGTCAAATTACACATTTAGATTCAAAACCTTTACCCAAATAAATTAGCAACAAGGACAAATGTGATAGTAAATCTGTTCTGGGTCACCTGATGGGGCCGGGGAAAGAGCCGTCTCCTACATAGCAGCCAAACTCTGGAACAAACTCCCAGTCAACATCAGACGCTCCCCCACCCTGCACATCTTCAGGAGGAGCCTCAAGACCTGGCTCTTCGGCTGACCCGGGGCTGCTCCCCCTGCCCCCCATAGCGCCTTGAAACCCTCACGGGTGAGTAGCGCGCTTATAAACCCCTGATTGACTGATTGATTGATTGGTTACAAACAGATATTTTAAAACATTTTAAGGATTAAGGCACCTGCTGCAGGCATCCTTGAGTACTCAGAAATGTTAAGAGTGTAATAACAATAAGGTAACTCAGATGGTGAATGCACTTTCGGGAGAAATCTGTGTGCTGTCCAGTTAGAGGCATAAAATAGCATAGCTGATTAATGTGCCTTATGCCAAAGCACAAAATGTAGCATGCAGATCACAGATTTGCATTATAAGTAGACATCTCAGTGGGTTACTGCCTTAGCTGCAAGGATCCCCGGGTTACCTTGAGGTCTTATTTATAATCTCTGTAATATAGTTCAGTGGCTGGCACCGTGTTTAATAACTCAATTTTACAGGCTGAAATCCCCTGGTGGCACTACTGTCGCCATTCACGCTGCCAGATTATGGAATAACGTACCTGCAAATATTAGAGCCACTGAGACTCATTTGGCATTTGAAAAAAAGGTTAAGAGATGACTCTTCCCAACGTGAGCCATCAGAGAATCTGTAGGATCTTGGTCAAACAGACAAGAACCAACACAAACCCTGGCCCCTCTGACTACAGACAGATGTTCTGGCAGGACCCGCTAAGATCAGGGGAGACCCCAATCAGCACAGCCACCTTTCTCATACTAGGGTCAGGTGAGAACCTGTACATCACAGAATGATCACTACAGTCGCGGAGATGGCTCACGTCTACAACCCTTACTAGTCCAACACAAGGGACCCACTATCCGGACTCCGGACATAACATGGCACCTCACATTAGGAAGAGACGAAGACAAAGTAAGGAAGAACAGGAAAAATCTTCACTATCAATGTTACCATCAAAAGAAGACGTTTCAACACCAGCAACAGCAACAGCAAAACAGAACACCAAAGCTGATACAACATTTACACCTGCCCTCGTGTGACCACCATCAGCCCTCCTACAGTTTTGCATCCTTAGACGGATTACTTTCTCAAAAGGTTCCTTCCCACTATATTATAAATTCCTGCAAGAAACACTGGCCTTGGCTTAAAACTATTGATTGTTCAAGCTCTTCCTTACTATTTAAAGTTGCTCTTCGTAGTGTCCCGCCTCTGCATGCCTTACTCTCTCTGAGTGTAGCTCACTCTGTCTCATGCCTATTTCCCTCATTCTCTAGTAGTGTATCTCTACAACCTCTCCACATCATGCCATAGATCAGAACATCTTCATTTCATACATATCCACGTAATAAACAAATAACTAACCACCTCTTGAACATCTACTCACTCATCCACCAACCACACTGATGGTCATACGCAGCTCCTACTCATTCCACAACCACACTGATGGTCACACCCAGCTCCTACACATCCCACAACCATGTTGATGGTCACACCCTGCTCCTACTCATACCACAACCACACTGATGGTCACACCCAGCTCCTACATATGCCACAATCTTACTGATGGTCAGACCCAGCTCCTACTCATCCCAGATCATACTAATGGTCAAACCCAACTCCTACTCAGCCAATAGCACACCACACTGAGCTGTTACTCATCCCACAACCAAACTGATGGTAACACCCAGCTCCTACTCAACCCACAATCACACTGATGGTCACACCCAGCTCCTACTCATCCCACCCTACACTGCTAGTCACACCCAACTCCTACTTATCCCACAACCACACCACATGGATGGTCACCCCCAGCTTCTAGTAATTCTACAACCACATTAATGGCCACACTCAGCTCCTATTTATTCCACAACCACACTAATGGTCACACCCAGCTCCCACACATCCCACAACCACACTGATGGCCCCACCCGGCTCCTACACATCCCACAACCACACTTATGGTCACATCCAGCTCCAACTCATCCCACAACCACACTAATGGTCACACCCAGCTCCCACTCATCCCACAACCACACTAATGGTCACACCCAGCTCCCACACATCCCACAACCACACTGATGGCCCCACCCGGCTCCTACACATCCCACAACCACACTTATGGTCACATCCAGCTCCAACTCATCCCACAACCACACTGAGGGTCACACCCAGCTCCTACATATGCCACAATCTTACTGATGGTCATACCCAGCTCCTACCAATCCAACAAACACACCACACTGATGGTCACACCCAGCTCCTACTCATCCCACAAACACACTAATGGTCACACTCAGCTTCCACTCATCCCATAACCACACTAATGGTCACACCCAGCTCATACTCATCCCATGTCCACACTGATTGTCACACCCAGCACCTACTCATCCCACAAACACACTGATGGTGACACCCTGCTCCTACTCATCCGATATCCACACTGATGGTCACACCCAACTCCTACTCATCCCACAAACACACCAATCAATCAATCAATCATATCCCTTGTAAAGCGCACTATTTACCCGTGAGGGTCTCAAGGCGCTGGGGGCGGGGGGTGCTGCTACTGCTCAAAGAGCCAGGTCTTGAGGAGTCTTCTGAAGGTCAGCAGGTCTTGGGTCTGCCGTTGGGAGAACGATCTGCTGTCGGCAGTCATTCTTTGGATGTGGGGGACTGCGGCAAGGGCGAGGCCGGTGGAGCGGAGCTGGCGGGTGGGGGTGTAGAAGCTGAGTCGTTTGTTGAGGTATGCTGGCCCGGTGTTGTGGAGTGGTTTGTGTGCATGGGTGTGGAGCTTGAAGGTAATCCTCTTGTTGACAGGGAGCCAATGCAGGTCTCTTAGGTGGGGTGTGATGTGGCTGCGGCGGGGGATGTCGAGGATCAGATGCGCAGAGGTGTCCTAGATGCGTTGCAGCCGTCTCAGGAGTTTGGCCGAAGTTCCTGCATAGAGGGCGTTACCGTTGTCCAACCTGCTGCTGACGAGGGCCTGGGTGACCGTTCTACTAATTTCGGTGGGGATCCACTTGTCGATCCTGCGGAGCATGCGGAGGGTGTTGAAGCAGGAGGAGGAGACGGCGATGACCTGCTTAGTCATGGAGAGGGTGGAGTCGAGGATGACCCCTAGGTTGCGTGTGTGGTCAGTGTGTGTTGGAGCAGTTCCCAGTGCGGTCAGCCACCAGGAGTCGTCCCAAGCTGAAGGGGTGGATCCGAGGATGAGGACTTCCGTCTTGTTCAAGTTCAGCTTCAGTCGGCTGTTCCTCATCCACACCCAGCTTCTACTCATCCCACAACCACATTGATGGTCTAACCCTTCTCCTACTCATCCCACAACTACACTAATGGTCACACCCAGCTCCTACTCATCCCATATCCACACTGATGGTCACACCCAGCACCTACTCATCCCACAAACACACTGATGGTTACACCCAGCTCCTACTCATCCAATATCCGGGACCGGGAGCAGGGAGATGGGCCGGAAGTTCTTGAGGTGCACCACATCCAGCTCCTACTCATCCCACAAACACATTAATGGTCACACTCAGCTCCCACTCATCCCAAAACCACACTAATGGTGACGCCCAGCTCCTACTCATCCCATATCGACACTGATGGTCACCCCCAGCACCTACTCATCCCACAAACACACCAATCAATCAATCAATCATATCCCTTGAAAAGCGCAATACTTACCCGTAAGGGTCTCAAGGCGCTGGGTGCGGGGGGGGGGGGGTGCTGCTACTGCTCGAAGAGCCAGGTCTTGAGGAGTCTTCTGAAGGTCAGCAGGTCTTGGGTCTGCCGTAGGTGGGTGGGGAGGGTATTCCAGGTCTTGGCGACGAGGTAGGAGAACGATCTGCCGCCGGCAGTCGTTCTTTAGATGCAGGGGGCTGCGGCAAGGGCGAGGCCGGTGGAGCGGAGTTGGCGGGTGGGGGTGTAGAAGCTGCGTTGTTTGTTGAGGTATGCTGGTCCAGTGTTGTGGAGTGGTTTGTGTACGTGGGTGAGGAGCTTGAAGGTTATCCTCTTGTTGACGGGGAGGCAGTGCAGGTCTCTTAGGTGGAGTGTGATGAGGCTGCGGCGGGGGATGTCGAGGGTCAGACGTGCAGAGGCGTTCTGGATGCGTTGCATCCGCCTCAGGAGTTTGGCCAAAGTTCCTGCGTTGAGGGCGTTACCATAGTCCAACCTGCTGCTGACGAGGGCCTGGGTGACCGTTCTTCTCGTTTCGGTGGGGATCCACTTGTTGATCCTGCGGAGCATGCAGAGAGTATTGAAGCAGGAGGAGGAGACAGCGTTGGCCTGCTTAGTCATGGAGAGGGTGGAGTCGAGGATGACCCCCTAGGTTGCGTGCGTGGTCGGTGGGTGTTGGAGCTATTCCCAGTGCGGTCAGCCACCAGGAGTCGTCCCAGGCCGAAAGGGTGGATCCGAGGATGAGGACTTCCGTCTTGTCCGAGTTCAGCTTCAGTTGGCTGTTCCTCATCCATTCGGCGACGGCCTTCATTCCTTCATGGAGGTTGGTTTTGGCGGTGTGGGGGTCTTTGGTGAGGCAGAGGATCAACTGGGTGTCGTAGATATAGGAGATGATGTTGTGGTCGTACTGTCGGGCGACGTGGGCAAGAGGTGCCATGTAGATGTTGAACAGCGTTGGGCTGAGGGATGAGCCCTGGGGTACGCCGCAGATGATCTCGGTGGCATTGGAGTGGAAAGGGGGGAGGCGGATGCTCTGTGTTCTGCCGGAGAGGAAGGATGTGGTCGAAACCAGGGCCTTCTCTTGGATCCCAGCATCGTGGAGGCGTGTTCGTAGTGTGCGGTGGCAGACCGTGTCAAAAACGGCAGACAGATCCAGGAGGATGAGGGCCGCTGTTTCTCCGTTGTCTAGCAGGGTCCTGATGTCATCGGTGGCGGCGATGAGGGCAGTTTCGGTGCTGTGGTTGCTGCGGAACCCAAAATGGGAAGGGTCCAGGATGCTGTTCTCCTCGAGGTAGCGGGTCAGTTGTTTGTTGATGGCCTTCTCAATGACCTTCGCCGGGAACGGGAGCAGGGTGATGGTGTGGTAAATATTTCGTTACCGGTACTATTTTTTATGCGGTAAAGTCTATTAAAAATAACTCAGTAAAATGAGAGGCAGAATCCGTGGTATTAGAGGGTTTAAAAAGGCTTTATTCCTATACAAAGGAACACAATTCGAATTGTGGGCCTTCTATTCCATCACCACGAAAGTTCCGGAAGGAAGGGGCATATATTATTGACAGGTAAGCAGTTTTATAGAAAATACATTACAATGAAACAAATGCAGTAGGCGTATCAACTGATAAGAAAAAATAAACTATGCATGCGTAACTAGAATAGGCGTAACTAGACAACGTCATCATACATGAGGTCATACGTGGGTGGATCCATAAGAGAATCCTGTAATGTCAGCAGAAATATTTGGCAGAGATGCGTGCGCAGCTGCATGACGTGTGATTGACGTGCAACTAGAGGGAGAAAGGGACTTGACATTTAGCTCTACATGTGGAGACAAAAGTCTGGGGTTATGTCAACCTAATCCCAAATCATATCTAATATCCTATGTTTAAAGAACTGTGTTATCCAAAAAGAGAGGTCTCTTAGGATAGAATCTTATTCTATACTGACTATACTGACTAGTGCGTGTACAAGCGTCTAAGTGTCTATACTAGATGCGAGGGGGTAGGAATATTCCATGGTAACAGGGCTATGAATTACTTGCATAAAGACAGAGAAGCCGGGCCCTTTGCTTGATAGCTGGAAGAATGTTTACTTAAACTACTAGACAGGAATGCATTGGATGCGGAGCGGAGCAGATAATTTCGAAGGTGAAATACAGTTTTTGGCAGGCAACAGGCTGGCGTCAGGCACCGTTAGCCGCGCAGGGAGTAGGACAAAGTTCATGGATACAGATGCGAGCTCAGACTGGAGCTTTCAGAGGCAGAAGGCAGGAAAAGGCTTAATGGCAGAATCAGGGCCTACTCGCCTGGACTGTAAAATGGCATGAATGAACCATATAAAGCCGTTGGCCTTTCATACTTAGGAATGGAATATCTGACCCATTCATAGTGGATCTGAAAGAGGACATGTTGACGGTGGACGCACATATATTTGCGTCTTCAAAACTGGAGCAAGAGGGAACATACATGTACGTGTAGCATGTACATGGAGCCGTTGGGGTCTACGATAGGGGACATAACTGATCACAAAATTCATATTTCCTCATTCCCTCCTTGTCCCCTTCGGACCCTTAGGAGATATCGATCTTCATCAATCCATCGATCTGTTCATATAGCATCATTTGTTCTTCTTTCTTCTTCCGGGATCTCGAACGAAAACTTGAATGTGGGATACACGAGGTGGCACACAGACCACAAATCGCCGGCCCACATTGTAAACATAAGCAGCAACTGAATAGTATGAGAAAGCCAATACCTAGGAAGGAGAGCATTCTCCATCCCCAGGCTGACAACACGCCCCAGAACCAATCCGACCAAGTCCAGGTGCCTGGACTCTGGTGTATCTGGCTTACAATCTTATGAAGGCGGGTTATAGCTTTATATACTGACGGCAAATTTTCTGGTATGAAAATACAACAACTTGATCCGATGACCCTACAAGCTCCGCCCCTATCAGCTAGGATGACGTCAAGGACAAGACGATTTTGAAGCACAACAATCCGCATAGCAGACTGCTCTTCTGTTAAATTGCCTAAGGCGGAAATAGTTTCGTTCACTACTGCTTCAAGGGTTCTGGTTAATCTACGTATCAGCTTACTATTAGTGACTGTACCTATATAGGGAAAGAAACCTTTATTGAAATCTGTGTATTTTTCCCATGTTGTTTCAGTGTAATCAACAATTGGGAGATCTCTCTGCTGTCTATTGTGTACTAAATGGGTATTTCTGTGATAATCAGGAGGAGCTAGGAAAACAGGTGGTAGGAGGAATGCTATGAAACAGGTACCATCCCAATCTAAAGGTAGGCGTATATATGCGGTCTGGCCACATATAAAGTAGGAATGACGAGAAGCTCTAAATGTAGACTTGCCTTGATCACTGAATTTTATTACAGTGGTGCATTTACTATGGCCCATGTGTATGGAGCCATTCTTTCTTATACATAGTTCCCCTTTTACTGGGAATACTGACATGGCGGGCAAGATTGGTGTAGCTTCAGATTCAACGTTCAGGATCATAAGGTTAAGCGTAAAATTACCTAATCCATATACTTCATTTTCTAGATCAGTTCCTGTTCTTTTGGGAAGTCCCTCCTTGTTAGGGTAGCAGACTTTAAGCAAAACTAAGTTCAGGTTTCCCCATACCCAGTTGTCTTGATAAACTGCGGAATTTGAATCTAGGGAATTGATCAAACTAAACCATGCTCCACAGGAGCCATTGTGTGTGAACGGATAGGGAAAGAGGGGCAAAACTCCCTTATAGTTCTGATAGGGAGGGAGTCGGCCACATATCCAACAATTTGTGGCATTGCTGGTTTGATGAGAATGATGTAGCATACTAATGAAAGTGTTATTGCGCAGCGCAAATCTATAGGACAATTCATGTGGAGGTAATTCACTAAAAGAATGTTCTGCAGTTATATTATAAGCATGCTTAGGAATAGGGTAATACATATGCAATAGGATGCTGACAATGATGATCAAAAGACTTAGAAAAAACAAAATTATTAATGTTACTGTACAATGACTACGAAATGATTTACAATACGCATGCTTCTTGAGCAGCATTTGATTATTTCTTTCTCTATTCCGGTCCAGAGGATACATGTCAGAGACAAATTCAACCGATTCACCTTGGAGAGGACTTAAACAATCAAATTGTCTGACTTACTGGACCTCAATTTTAGTTTATATAGTTCTGAGTTCGATTGCTCAACAAAGGGGAGCTTTGAGTCTGTCTGTGAGGGAATACAGGGTTGAGTCTCTACATTGGATGGTAGTCCATAAAATTTCTTGATATGACTCGAGTGCAACCACCCTTTTCTTCCTTCGATTTTCACGGCTGTCCTTGTGGTGAGCAAAACTAACTTCGGTGACTTCCACCTAGGATCCAGTTGGGTCTTCCGGTCAAAGTTCCTGACCAGCACCAGGTCACCGGGAACCACGTCATGGGGCTTCGCCTCAGTATTGTCGGGAAAAGCTGCGGATACCTGTGAACGACAAGATTGTAGTGCAGACATCAAGGAAGCCAGGTAATCTGTCAGCATATTACAGTCAACGTCAGTGATTTTGCGAGGTATAGGCGTCCCCCACATATTTGGTGGTCTACCGAAGATCCCCTCATACGGGGATAGCCCTGTTCGAGAATGTGCTACCATTCTCATGTAAAAGAGCGCAACTGGTAAGGCTATTATCCAATCGACTCCTTTCTCTCTACATATTTTGGACAATCTGATTTTCAGAGTTTGATTATGGCGTTCCACGAGACCTGCTGCCTCGGGATGTCGGACACAGTGAAATTTCCATTGATATCCTAATAGAAGGGAAACGTGTTTCATTAGTTCGGATGAGAACGGCTGGCCGTTATCTGAGTAGACAACACGTGGTAAACCGTACCGTGGGAAGAATTCTCGAACTAACTGTTTGGCAGTAGTCGGGGCAGTGTAATCTGAAACCGGGTATGCTTCTGTCCAACGGGAAAGAGCACAGACAACTACGAGAACATATTTGAATCCTCGACATCGTTCCATCTGGATATAATCCATCTGGAGGACTTCAAAAGGGTGATCGGGAGTTTGAAATCCACCCTGTTCTACGGGGATGCTTTTACCTGGATTAAACTGACAACATATCATACAGGTACGAACTTTTTGTTTAGCTGCGGCTCGTAAATGTTTGTTGAACCAAATGTGTTGAATGCTGTCTAGCATAGCTTTTTCTCCTAGGTGCGCTGGACTATGTATAGTGTTAATGATGACTTGGACCATTGAGTCGGGAAGAAACCATATAGATTTTTCCTTCGTCATCCATCCTTGATCTGTTTGGATCCCTCCTAATTCAGTCCATTTCTTTATTTCTTCTGGTGTAGCATGTGTCTGTATGTCAATTACATCAAGGGCGGGATCCTTAACTGTCATGCAATGTGTTGGTGTCAGGACTATTGTCTTTGTCATGTCAGTTGTGTGAGTCTGATTCTGAGCAGTCTGTTTAGCTGTTCTGTCAGCTAGGTCATTACCCTGAGAAATGATATCGGTAACCTTTGTATGGGCTTTGCATTTCATAATCGATATTGCAGTAGGTAGATGAATCGCGTCTAATAGGGCTTGAATGAGGGGTCCGTGTTGGATGTGGGCACCGTGAGAAGTTAAATAACCTCTCTCTCGCCACAGTACGCCGAAGTCATGGACGACTCCGAATGCATAACGTGAATCTGTGTATATGTTGACTTTTTTATTTGTGGCTTGAATACAGGCTTGTGTCAGAGCGGTGAGCTCTGCTGCTTGAGCTGACAAAGTGTTAATACAATTTGTTTCAATGACTTCAGTGTCTGTTGTGACTGCGTAAGCGGCCACCAACTCTCCTGTACTTGTTCTCATACATGACCCGTCTACATATAATGTCAAGTCTGGATCTGTCAAAGGGATGTCTGTCAAGTCTTGTCTGGGTTTCGTCGTGATAGTAATGACTTCGACACAATCATGTGCCAATGGATCTGTTCCGCCTACTGGTAACAGTGTGGCAGGATTTAACGTATTACAACGTCTGATTTCTATGTGTGGCTGAAACAATGTCAATTCGTAACCGGTGAGTCTTGCTATAGTCAAGTGTTGTGTTTGTGTGCGGTTCAGGAGAACCTCTACTGCATGTGGTACTTGTACTGTCAATTGATGTCCTAACACTATGGCATCGCTTTGTCGGATTGCTAAAGCTGTTGCTGCCACTGATTTTAGGCACGCTGGAAGTGCCTGCGCTACTGGATCTAATGTACTAGAGAAATAAGCACATGGTTTGTGTGATCCTGCTTGTTCCTGAGTGAGTACTGACAAAGCAGTACCTTCGCGTTCTGTAACAAAGAGTGTAAACTGTTTACTGTAACATGGTGTTGCTAGGACAGGTGCTTGACATAAAGCTTTCTTTAAGCTTTCAAAGGCATGTGTATGTTCTGGAGTCCAAGGGAGGACAGTCGATGTGGCTGCCTCCTGTGTTGTCAACTGGATGAGTGGTTTTGCTAGGAATGCATATTGAGGGATCCACTGCCTACAGTACGAAGTGAGGCCTATAAAAGCCCGCACCTCCTTTTGTGTCTTGGGTGGTGGCATGTTAGCAATTAACTGAATGCGATCGGGTGTAAGCTGCCTTCCCTCCTTGGACAGCGAGTGCCCAAGATAAACAACTCGCTGGACACAGAATTGCAGCTTGGAAGGGGACACCTTGTGCCCCTTGTCAGCCAGAAATTTCAAAACCGTCAGTGACGCTGTTTCACATTCATGTTCGCTTCGGGCGGTGATCAGCAGATCATCGACATATTGAAGCAAGGCAGTGTTAACTGGCATGTAGATACTGTCAAGTTCTCGTTTCAGTGCTTGGCTATAGATGCTGGGGATTTCTGTAAATCCTTGAGGTGCGCGTGTGAATTTAAAACTTCGTCCATTTAAACTAAAACCAAATAAGTATTGACTTTCTGGATCAATTGGGACACTAAAGAAAGCATTCTTGAGATCGATTACAGTGAAAAACGTTGCTTCTGAGTCAATAGCTGTGAGTAATGAGGAGATATCTGGGACCACTGGGTATTGTGGTACAATGCATTTATTTAATTCGCGCAGATCAATAACCAATCGATATACTGGTGGTGCTTTTGTATCCGTTCTTTTAAGAATCGGAATTATCGGGGAATTACATACATTGGAGTCAGTTTCGACAACCACTCCTTGTGTAATGAGTTCGTCAATGATTTGCAGTAAAGCCACTACAGCATCTGGTGGTAACTTGTATTGTCGCATTCGTGGTAGTACCACTCCTGCCTTTAGTGTAACTCGATATGGTGTAATGTTCATGCAACCAACATCAGTGGGGCCTTGTGCCCATAAATGTGTAGGTAAATTCTGCAGTCGGTGATCCATGTCTCTGGATACGTAGTGACCTTTAAAGTCACGTAAAAATAGTCGCACTCCTTCCGGAGAACAACATATTATGGCTCCTAGAGCTTTCAATGTTTTTATACCTAACAAGTTTTCTGGACATGATTTAGTAAGCAATAAATCTGTAGTACGTGTTAATGGACCGACTGTAAGTGGAAGAGGTTGTGTTACGTCATTAATTATAGGTTTTCCTGAGAATCCAAGGGAAATATTTTGTGAGCCTGAGAGGGGTGCCCCTGGAACTTCACTGCGTCTTATAGTTGTTCTGCTTGCCCCTGTATCAAGTAAAAATTTTCTGTCTTCCCCTAATAGTTCACTATGTACATAAGGTCCCTCTTGGTCTACAGGAACCTCTATAAGGGGTAAGCCAACTTCCCTCTCTAGGCTATCTCATGAGTATCGTTGATAATCGGGATAATCTGTTTGTGCGTACTGATACATCTGTTGTGTTGTTGCTTGTGTTGCAGCAACAGGCTGCGCTTGTGGTGATGCTACGATCTGTTGCGGAGCTGCCTGTTGCGGAGCTATTTGTTGCGGAGCCAACCTAAGTTGTGCCTGCTGAGGCAGTTGCTGTTGATTCTGATCCTGTCTAGGTGGACGTGGTCTCTCATGTGTTCTACCTGTGGCAATATTATGTTTCAGGACTGGACAATCGTGTATATAATGACCTGGTTGTTTACAATAGTTGCATGTCCCTTTCGCAGGACCTGCGGAATCACCCTTTTGATGATTATCGGCTGTAACTGACTGTGCAACAAGCATTTTCATCTTTGTATCTTTCATACGTCTTTGTTTGTGTTCTTGTTCTTCTCTAATTCTATTGTGGTGATATTGTAACATCTGTAGCATCTGTGATGGGGTATTACCTTGCCAGGTGCTTTCGAATTTCAATACTCTATTCTTGACTTGTAGCAGAGAATTTTCAACTAATTTTGTCACAAACAGATGTGGATATGACTCACTACTGGCTTTTATGCCACTATTTATACTAAAACATTTTTCAAATCGGGAATAGAAATCACTAGTGTCTTCATCTGGTTTTTGTTTACAGGCTGAGATTGCACCCCAGTCTTCCTTTTTCGTAGTTAATAAACGTGGCAGTACCTGTATTAGTAATCCTGCTAATGCTGTAGTCTTATCCCCAAGCCCTGCTCCTGCAGCTCGGGCCTTTTCTTCATTTTCTAATGCTGTCCAATCTATCTTTTGGTCTCCCACCTCCCATTCCTTTTCTTTGAGTTTCTCATAAACACCGGCGGGTAATAGGACTTTTAATATTTTCATAATATCGGGGTAGGTATACTCTCCCATGAGTAACATGTCTTTTATCTCACGGTGGAAACCTGCTGGGTCCTTGTCATGGCTGGGTACTACTTTCTTCATTTCTAATAATTCTAGTTTAGTTATAGGCGTGTATACAAACACGCGTGTAAAATTGTCATCGGCACCTCTAATTGGGTGCACTTCGCGTAACGGATTCTGTCTATCTATGTGATACATTTTTCTTCCCATGATGGGAACTGGAACGTGTTCTGGGCATACGAAATTTAAATATTGATTTCGAGATTCTAGAATTTCCTTAATCAAATCAGTACCTGACCCTCTCCATATATTCGTGAGCAGTTCTGTCAATATGTCAGGTAAGGGTCCTGGATCGGAGTGTTGGTTTTTATATAATATAAGGAGGTGTTGAATCATGTATATACTAGCTAAACGCTGTTCATATGGGTCTAGATTCAGAAATGTGTGTGCAAGTACATCATCATTGTATTCGCCGGGACTGTCTGCCCATTGTACTGCTGACCTGGCTAATTCTTGTTCGTCCATGGAATCGAGCACGTGGTATCCCCTTCGATCTCTGAGTAATTTATCAGCGGCTTGGAATAAGTGTTCAGGAGATTTCGTATTTAGCATGGGGTTTGGAAGATGTCTATTACATTCTGGACGTATTGGACGTATTGGGTCGTTAAAACCTCTGGTATTATTATGGGATCTTCCTCTACCTACATAAGCTATTGTATCTACTTGGTCTGATTCTTGCTCCTCCTCCTCTCTGTTTAGGTCAGTGGGGTCTACCTCTAATCTTTCTTCGTGTATTCTTTCTACTTCCTTGCGGATCTTTCGGTACATAGCTATTATACATAACAGTTTATCATGTCTCCCTTTTGATATATTCTTACCCCAAGTGACAAGTTTTTGCATTTCTTCCGGATTTACCCCTGGTCGGTCTTGATTTCTGATTAGACAGTTTATGAGGAAACGTAACAGTTGTCCCTGTACCTCCACTTTCTGGTACTCCATGGCTCTGCTAATACTTTCAGGACCTCGTCCTGACTGGACAAAGTGATATATATTTTCTAAATGTGTAGCCATTCCTGGTAGCTTCGTTAAATATATTGCAGCTCGTCGAATACGTAATGACGACAGCAGCATTTCGTCCCGTTTACCGGGCACAGGATCATATCTACAATCTACTAGAAGTTCCTTGAGCATGTCGGGAGTTGCTAGTTTGGGCGTACGTTGGTGTGCTAATTCTCTAAGGGAAAATTTATCTCCTCTGGGTGGCGTAGAGAAAATGTCCGTTGTACCTCCTATAGCACCGTCTGGGGTGCTGGACGTGAAAGGATTTGTTGAGGGTGAGACAGCAACCGTCGTTGCGGGAAAAACTGTAGAAACAGATGTGTTTGTCGGAATGCGTGTCAGAGCTTGTTGTTGTGGAGGTACAGACGGAGAATCTTGGCGATGAGCATCATCGACAAGCGGTCTATGTGGTGCGGTATTAGCATACTCGGGAGCTGCGTCATCTAAATAGGAGGAAAGGAAAACATCTTCTGCGGTTCTAGGATGCCCCTTGGGATGTGTTTTTATCGGAAACAATGGAGGTGGCAAGTCTTTTGGTATTTCCGGAGTAGCCTTAGGTAACCCTTCGGCCAGAAGTGGATACATACCATTCATAAGAGCGTTTCTTTGTCTGTCTACTTGTTCTGATTTTACTCGGGTACCTTCCTCAAGTAATACATTTTCTCGGACTTTATTTGAATTCTCCTTACTCTTATCTTCCTGTCTGAGTGCTTTTTCCGTGCGTCTATAGGATTCTTTACGCCATAATTCAATGGCATCTTTCTGCGACTGTCTGGCTTTCTTTTTCCATAATTCTTCTTCTACTCTCATGATGCAATCTGCATCCCAGGTCCCCGCTGCGGGCCATCTCTGACTCTCTGGTAATTCTTTGGTGTAGTCCACCCATAAATCAAGAAATAATACGGCATCTAGGCCATGCTTATGATACATAAAGTACCCTGGAGTGTCCCTAGGTGGGATAGGAACGGCTTCTTCGAGTACACCTTTTCTAGTTTTGATCTGTCTTAGTTTTGAAAAGAGTGGCATTTTTAGACCTTATTACTAGAACACACTTTACAAAAACACAATAATGAACAGTCATTCGCACCACAGTATATAGAACGTATTTAAAACATTTAACACTTAACAGTTTTACGAACAATGATAACTAATAGAAAACTAGTTACTGACATTATACTGATACCAGATAATACTTATTTATATTTATTTATATGCACAACATACTATATATACTGCTAAACAGTACAGATACACTGCTAAAACAGTGCAGACCGGATTTGTGTACCCAAACCCGTCTTGACCGGCACAGACTATGTGCACGTTAAATGCCTCCCCGGTAATGGTACTCACCGGGTAGCTCGGAACGGAAGCCCTCGGAATGGAACTGAAACTGGACTGGACCGGACTGGCTTCGGAACTTCGGAACCTGGCGGGTCTCTGGATACCTCGGATCTTGCTCTCTCAGCTAGGCTCTGGTCGGGATACTTCGCACTTCTCACCGCCTCGTCTGGGTGTTGATCGCAGCCTCAGTCGTCCCCGCTTGGCCGGAGGGAGATACAGGAAATCCTGCGGGTACGCGTTTTTGTTGTCCGTTTAGCTGTGGCAGGAGACCGGGCCTGCAACGCACCGCCGGCGCGTGAGATGAGAAAGTGTCCCTGTTCGGGCGCCAATTTATGTGGTAAATATTTCGTTACCGGTACTATTTTTTATGCGGTAAAGTCTATTAAAAATAACTCAGTAAAATGAGAGGCAGAATCCGTGGTATTAGAGGGTTTAAAAAGGCTTTATTCCTATACAAAGGAACACAATTCGAATTGTGGGCCTTCTATTCCATCACCACGAAAGTTCCGGAAGGAAGGGGCATATATTATTGACAGGTAAGCAGTTTTATAGAAAATACATTACAATGAAACAAATGCAGTAGGCGTATCAACTGATAAGAAAAAATAAACTATGCATGCGTAACTAGAATAGGCGTAACTAGACAACGTCATCATACATGAGGTCATACGTGGGTGGATCCATAAGAGAATCCTGTAATGTCAGCAGAAATATTTGGCAGAGATGCGTGCGCAGCTGCATGACGTGTGATTGACGTGCAACTAGAGGGAGAAAGGGACTTGACATTTAGCTCTACATGTGGAGACAAAAGTCTGGGGTTATGTCAACCTAATCCCAAATCATATCTAATATCCTATGTTTAAAGAACTGTGTTATCCAAAAAGAGAGGTCTCTTAGGATAGAATCTTATTCTATACTGACTATACTGACTAGTGCGTGTACAAGCGTCTAAGTGTCTATACTAGATGCGAGGGGGTAGGAATATTCCATGGTAACAGGGCTATGAATTACTTGCATAAAGAAAGAGAAGCCGGGCCCTTTGCTTGATAGCTGGAAGAATGTTTACTTAAACTACTAGACAGGAATGCATTGGATGCGGAGCGGAGCAGATAATTTCGAAGGTGAAATACAGTTTTTGGCAGGCAACAGGCTGGCGTCAGGCACCGTTAGCCGCGCAGGGAGTAGGACAAAGTTCATGGATACAGATGCGAGCTCAGACTGGAGCTTTCAGAGGCAGAAGGCAGGAAAAGGCTTAATGGCAGAATCAGGGCCTACTCGCCTGGACTGTAAAATGGCATGAATGAACCATATAAAGCCGTTGGCCTTTCATACTTAGGAATGGAATATCTGACCCATTCATGGTGGATCTGAAAGAGGACATGTTGACGGTGGACGCACATATATTTGCGTCTTCAAAACTGGAGCAAGAGGGAACATACATGTACGTGTAGCATGTACATGGAGCCGTTGGGGTCTACGATAGGAGACATAACTGATCACAAAATTCATATTTCCTCAATGGGCCGGAAGTTCTTGAGGTCCACCACACCCAGCTTCTACTCATCCCACAACCACATTGATGGTGTAACCCTTCTCCTACTCATCCCACAACTACACTAATGGTCACACCCAGCTCCTACTCATCCCATATCCACACTGATGGTCACACCCAGCACCTACTCATCCCACAAACACACTGATGGTTACACCCAGCTCCTACTCATCCAATATCCGGGGCCGGGAGCAGGGAGCAGGGAGATGGGCCGGAAGTTCTTGAGGTGCACCACACCCAGCTCCTACTCATCCCACAAACACATTAATGGTCAGACTCAGCTCCCACTCATCCCAAAACCACACTAATGGTTACACCCAGCTCCTACTCGTCCCATATCGACACCGATGGTCACACCCAGCACCTACTCATCCCACAAACACACCAATCAATCAATCAATCATATCCCTTGTAAAGCGCAATACTTACCCGTGAGGGTCTCAAGGCGCTGGGTGCGGGGGGGGGGGTGCTGCTACTGCTCAAAGAGCCAGCTCTTGAGGAGTCTTCTGAAGGTCAGCAGGTCTTGGGTCTGCCGTAGGTGGGTGGGGAGGGTATTCCAGGTCTTGGCGACGAGGTGGGAGAACGATCTGCCGCCGGCAGTCGTTCTTTGGATGCGGGGGCTGCGGCAAGGGCGAGGCCGGTGGAGCGGAGTTGGCGGGTGGGGGTGTAGAAGCTGCATTGTTTGTTGAGGTGTGCTGGTCCAGTGTTGTGGAGTGGTTTGTGTGCATGGGTGAGGAGCTTGAAGGTTATCCACTTGTTGACGGGGAGCCAGTGCAGGTCTCTTAGGTGGAGTGTGATGTGGCTGCGGCGGGGGATGTCGAGGATCAGACGTGCAGAGGCGTTCTGGATGCGTTGCAGCCGCCACAGGAGTTTGGCCAAAGTTCCTGCGTTGAGGGCGTTACCGTAGTCCAACCTGCTGCTGACGAGGGCCTGGGTGACCGTTCTTCTCGTTTCGGTGGGGATCCACTTGTTGATCCTGCGGAGCATGCGGAGAGTATTGAAGCAGGAGGAGGAGACGGCGTTGACCTGCTTAGTCATGGAGAGGGTGGAGTCGAGGATGACCCCTAGGTTGCGTGCGTGGTCGGTGGGTGTTGGAGCTGTTCCCAGTGCAGTCAGCCACCAGGAGTCGTCCCAGGCCGAAGGGGTGGATCCGAGGATGAGGACTTCCGTCTTGTCCGAGTTCAGCTTCAGTTGGCTGTTCCTCATCCATTCGTCGATGGCCTTCATTCCTTCGTGGAGGTTGGTTTTGGCGGTGTGGGGGTCTTTGGTGAGGGAGAGGATCAGCTGGGTGTCGTAGGTGTAGGAGATGATGTTGAGGTCGTGCTGTCGGGCGACGTGGGTGACAAGTGCCATGTAGATGTTGAACAGCGTTGGGCTAAGGGATGAGCCCTGAGGTACGCCGCAGATGATCTCGGTGGCATTGGAGCGGAAGGGGGGGAGGCGGACGCTCTGTGTTCTGCCAGAGAGGAAGGATGTGGTCCAGGCCAGGGCCTTCTCTTGGATCCCGGCGTCGTGTAGACGTGTTCGTAGTGTGCAGTGGCAGACCGTGTCGAAGGCGGCTGACAGGTCCAAGAGGATGAGGGCCGCTGTTTCTCCATTGTCTAGCAGGGACCTGATGTCGTCAGTGGCGGCGATGAGGGCGGTTTCGGTGCTGTGGTTGCTGCGGAACCCGGACTGGGATGGGTCCAGGATGCTGTTCTCCTCGAGGTAGCGGGTGAGTTGTTTCTTGACGGCCTTCTCGATGACCTTCGCCGGGAACGGGAGCAGGAAGATCGGCCGGAAGTTCTTGAGGTCCACCACACCCAGCTTCTACTCATCCCACAACCACACTGATGGTCTAAGCCTTCTACTCATCCCACAACCACACTGATGGTTACACCCAACTCCCACTTATCCCACAACTACACTGATGGTTACACCCAGCTCCTACTTATCCTACAACTACACTGATGGTTACAACCAGCTCCTACTCATCCCAAAACTACACTGATGGTTACACCCTGCTCCTACTCATCCCACAACCATACAATGTTCATACCCAGCCACTATTAATTTCATCCACCTCAAAGGAATTGGAGGAAATGCATGGAAGCACTCACTGCAGAGCAGAATACTAACAGCAATAGCCAACATTAAACTACAATAACATCCTTTCAGTCTACAACTCGCCTTGGGTTTCAGGAGAACCACAAGGAGTGAGACTTGAGGTCTCTACGTGAAGATGGAATAAACACAGCAGATATACAAACAGGACGTTTAACCAACCGGAGCAAAGGTGCTCCTTTAGCCTTGTGAATATTCTCATCTCAGGAGCTAGAATTTAATGGTAGTGGCAAACTGTGGAGGGAGAGAGAACGTATATCGGTGCAGAGAGTGTTCCAGGGTAAGAAGCTGAACAATATAAAGGAGTTTATAAGATGCACAAAAGGTTTCAAGCACTACAAGAAGGTTGTGGTCTGCGGGAGTTAAGATCTGAGGTTTGTAGTTTGGGGATCTGTCCAAGATAACCTTGAAGTCCAGTGAGAGTGGATGTGCAAAGGAGGTTTGTGGGAAACAACAGAGTCTTGGGGCCAGACGTACGACCCGTTTCTGCATGTGCAAACGGGTTTGTGAACCTGTTTGTGCATGCAAAAACATCATGGGCCATGTACAAAGCCTATTTATTTGCGACTCACTAAATAGATTTTGCGACTCGCTATTTGGAAGGGGCGTTCCCTTCCAAATAGCGAGTCTCAAAACCATGTACTAATGTTTTGCAACCGCAATTGCGGTCACAAAACACTCGCAATTACCACCTACTTCAAGTAGGTGTTCATGCATTCGCAAATGGGAAGGGGTCCCCAGGGGAAAATGGGATGCATTTAAAAAAAACTGCTTTATTTCAAAGCAGTCCCAGACATGTGGGTTTGCTGAGCCCAGCAGGCCACCATCCCTGGGAGGGCCTATCATTCCTAATGGGCTCGCAAATTGTGTGAGGCTCATTAATATAAAAGAGCCTCGCAATTTGCGACCCCATTGGGAATCGCAAACAGTGTTAAACACACTCGCATTTGGTTGCAAATTGCGAGGCGCACAATAAAATGGCCGTACATCTGGCCCTTGTTATCAAACATAGGGGTGTAAGAATGTTTTGGGAATACTGACACAAAGACAATTGAAGTCGCTGTGTTTACTCATAACTAGCATGTTCTTCAGTCAATAAAAGGTACACAATTCACACCGCTGCACAGGAGAAAATTAGCTTTTTTTGCAGACAATCCGATTTTTAATCGTTGTGTGGAGAGATGTCTGTCCCATTGCTCGTACACAACTGAATTTTTGAAGTAAATAAGTTGGGGTGACTCCTTAGTTTTTAAAATCAGTCTCTTAATCCAAACATTCTCTGGCTATTAAATATTTTAGAGAAGGCTTCTTACATCCAGGATGGCTCAGTGAGTTAAACATTTGAGAGAAGTCTTCTTACATTCAGGATGGCTCAGAGAGTTGAACACTCAAGAGAAGTCTTCTTACATCCAGGATGGCTCAGTGAGTTGAACATTTTGGAGAAGACATCTTACATCCAGGATGGATCTGTGAGTTGAACATTTTGGAGAAGACGTCTAACATCAAGGATGGCTCAGTGAGTTGAACATTTTGGAGAAGACGTCTAACATCAAGGATGGCTCAGTGAGTTGAACATTTTGGAGAAGACTTCTTACATCCAAGACGGCTGAATGAGTTGAACACTTTATGCTGAAGCATGGAGCAATGAGCAGTTACAAGCTTGAAGCTCAGCAGGGCTGGGTCATCTTTCCATTGTTCCAAGACCAGTATCCCGGGTATCTGTACACTGGGTAATAGTAACATATGTTATTTACAGTACTTTGATACAGTAGAAATGCAGCTTGAAGTGCTGTATAATATTATCCGAATCTCGACTCTAAGCAGTCCTAGTTGTCTAACAGTCACTCTTTCAGCCCAGTAGAAAGACTGTCTGACTGGATCTTCTTTCGGCCCTCTCTGGCCTCCTTCAGTCCTCCGTGGCCTCTTTCAGCCCATGTTGCCTCTTTCAGCCCTCTGTGGCCTCTTTCAGCCCATGTTACCTCTTTCAGCCCTCTGTGGCCTCTTTCAGCCCTCGATGGACTCTTTCAGACCTCTGTGGCCTCCTTCAGTCCTCTGTAGACACGTTCAGTCCCTGTGGATTCGTTCAAGCCTCTAGGGCCTTGTCCAGGTCGCTGTGTCCTCTTTCAGCCTCTGTGGTCTCCTTCCCCTCTGTGGCCTCTTTCAGCCCTCTGTGGCATTGTTCAGGCCTATGTGGCCTTTTTCAGCCTCTGTGGCCTCCTTCATCCCTCCCTGGCCTCTTTCAGCCCCATGTGGTCACCATCACTCCTCCATGGCCTCTTTCAGTCCTCTGTGGCCTCTTTCAACCCTGTGTAGTGTTCTTCAGCCCTCTTTTGCCTCTTTCAGTCCTTTTTGGCCTCTTTCAGCCCCATGCAGCCTCTGTCAGCCCTCTGTGGCCTCTTTCAGTCCTCTGTGGCCTCTTTCAGCCCTGTGTGACCTCTTTAAGCCCTCTGTAGCCTCTATCAGCCCTCTGTAGCCTCTGTCAGCCCTCTGTGGTCCCCTGTCAGCCCTCTATGGCCTCCTTCAGTCCTCTGTGGCCTCTTTCTGCCCTGTATCCTCTTTCAGCCCCAAGTGGTCTCTTTCAGGACTATGTGGCCTCTTTCAGCCGCATGTGGCCACTTCCAGTCCTCCGTAGCTTCCTTCAGTCTTCTGTGGCCACCTTCAGCCCCATGTAGCCTCTTTCAGCCCTCTGTGGCATTGTTCAGGCCTCTGTGGCCTCTTTCAGCCTCTTTGGCCTCCATCATCCCTCGCTGACCTCTTTCGGCCCTATGTGGCCTCTTTAAGCCCTCTGTAGCCTCTATCAGCCCTCTGTGGTCCCTTTCAGCCCTCTGTGACCTCCTTCAGTCTTACGTGGCCTCTTTCAGCCCCTGTTGCCTCTTTTAGTCCTCTGTGGCCTCTTTCAGCTCTATGTGGCCTCTTTCAGCTCTCTGTGGCCAGTTTCAGCTCCTGTTGCCTCTTTCAGCCTCATGTGGCCTCTTTCAGCCCTCTGTGGTCTTCTTCAACCCTCTGCGACCTCTTCAACTCTCTGTGGCCTCTTTCAGGCCTCTGTGGCCTCTTTCAGCCCTCTGTGGCCTCTTTCAGCCCCTGTTGCCTCTTTCAGCCTCATGTGGCCTCTTTCAGCCCTCTGTGGTCTTCTTCAACCCTCTGCGACCTCTTCAACTCTCTGTGGCCTCTTTCAGTCCCTGTTTCCTTTTTCAGCCCTCTGTTTCCTTTGTCAGCTCTATATGGCCTCTTTCAGCCCTCTATGGCCTCTTTCAATTCTCTGTCTCCTCTGTCAGCCCTCTGCGACCTCTTCCAGCCCTTTGTGGTCTCCTTCAATCCTCTGTGGTCTCTTTCAGCCCATGTTGCCTCTTTCAGCCCTCTATGGACTCTTTCAGGCTTCTGTGGCCTCCAGGCCGTGGGTGATCCTCCCTTAGTGATGCCTCTAGACTTATCAACCGCACATGAGACCTTAAATAGCGGCTATTTTTATACAGGGGTAATTTAATGTGTGTGAGAGAAACAGCTTCTCCCTTCTTCTGTTAGTTGTGGGGTACCGTATAGTGGTGTTGACTACATCATCATGCTGCAGTTCTTGGGGGTCAGCCTCTGTCAGCAATCCTTGACTGCTTTACTTTTAATTTAAAAATGTATTTCAAACAATCTAAGGGGAATATTATCAGGCATAGAGTTAAAATTATCGCCGCTTTAGCGTCAGAAAACTGCCGCTAAAGCGGCGATAATGGGCTTCATAATATGCCCTGGAGACTTCCCATAGAAGCCCAGGTTCACACCAGAACATGGGCTTCTATGGGAATTCTCACGAGCATATTATCAAGCTCATTATCGCCGCGATAATTTTAACGCTGTTTCTTGATAATATGCCCCCTACGTTTGAACTCAGTTAAGCATGAATGACAGTAAACTGAGTTCCCTTTGATACCGGTAAGGTACAATAAAAAATAATGAAGGTCACCTTTCACATCATCCAATAGGAGCCCACCTGCTTCAGGGGAGTTGAAAAGGGTTCAGACCCGAGGAGGAGGGCTGGAGTGATGCGGCCACTGAAGACCAAATGGGTCCATTCTCACCTCATATCATTATCAGGACAAGAAACCACTTTAATGTATTTGGCCCTTTTTCACAGAGCCTCCTGCAATCCCGACTGTAACCAATCACAGTCTTTCTCACAGAACCACCTACAATCTTGACTGTCACCAATCACAGCCTTTCTTACAGAACCGCCTACAATCCTGACTGTAACCAATCACAGCCTTTCTCATAGAACCGCCTACAATCCGGACTGTAATTAATCACAGCCTTTCTCACAGAACCTCCTACAATCCTGACTGTAACCAATCACAGCCTTTCTCATAGAACCACCTACAAACCCCACTGTAACCAATCACAGCCTTTCTCAAAGAACCATCTACATTCCTGACTGTAACCAATCACAGCCTTTCTCACAGAACCTCCTACAATCCTGACTGTATCCAATCACTGCCTTTCTCACAGAACCGCCTACATTCTTGGCTGTAACTAATCACAGCCTTTCTCACAGAACCTCCTTTGATCCCGACTGTAAAGATGTAGTATGCGTCCCTCCATCAATTTTTGACTCAAGGACGCATTGAATGCTAAGCATCACGAACAGCTGCCATTTGTGTCCTGCTGTTCCCTCGCGTTCGCGATAATCTTTACCACGACGGGCACCATTCGCAATACATTTTTACTGCAAATGGTGCAGAATTGTGTGAAGTGGCACAATGGAGTCATTTCTGGAATTTTATTTAACAAGTGTAATACAAAATTTATGAAATTACATAAATTACGCCGATGTAATTTAAATGTGGGCCCAGCCTAATTAATCTAACATTCTGGTGTGAAATACACAGTCAAATTGTCTAAAAGAGATTCCTATCACTGAGTTAAATCGGAGGCCACAATTCTATTTCAGGACTGGAGGCTCCAATTATTGCCTCTCTTTCTTCGACTGCAAAAACACAGTAGCCAATGAAAAACGTGTTAACAATACATAAACTACATTTCCCATGATGCTCTGCTGCTTACAACCACCAATCATGGTCCAACAGTCCATATAAGAGTAGCCATCACCATCTTAAGAGCCTCTTTCTTTGCTGCTCGCAGCTGAGATAAGTGGCTCTTCATTATTTTATTTACAAAGGTTAAACCTTAATGTCTATGATGGTGTTCTTGAATTGAGCGCCTTCCCCGCACGCTTTTGCTACGGGAGAACGAGCTGCATGTAAGGCTGTCCCGAACTAGGTAACATTGGTAATCTGCCTGGTTTTGCTCGGTGAGCGAACCGCATCATGGTCATTTTGCTGCGTTGTTTTTTAGGTCTCGCTGAGCCAAAGGCTCGAAGAGACATTTTATATGTGGGATTTTCAAAGTGCTACCCACAGTTTTGGCTGGCCTAAACCTTGAGTGCACGATCACATGCACGTGCACAGCTGCTTCCACTCCCCCCTCCCTTCTCTATAGCTTTGGCTCCTTTGTTTTTTATTACACCCTGCCTTCTCTCCCCGCTGTTTTCACACTACCCTCTCCCTTCTAATCAGTTTCCTTTCTGCTCCCTTGATCGCGTCTCCGATCACTTTAACTACTTCAAATGCAGCGCGCACACCTGCTTTCACTTTTGCCGTGTCTCGGCGCTTTTATTTCTCATGTTTCTACAGTCACCCCGCCTCTCGATCTGGGATTGAGGTACTATTTTTCCTTTTTTGGCATTTTTTTAATAGCGCTAATTCAGGCCGACCCGAAAGTATCAGTGCTTTACATGAGCACCAGTTCCATTACACAAGTTCACATTCGTTGTTTTTCTTCTTTAAAGAGGAGAATAAGTGATTTGCCCAGGATCATAATGTTAAACCGACCTTGCTCGCCAGTTCCATAGTCGTCAGCTTTGTTGGCACTCTATGTGTTGTATATAAGCATAATTTGCACCCGCTTTCATATTTAAAACACGGGCAACACGCTTTATTTTTGATCATGGCACCCGCGTTCCTGTATTTGCTTTTTAAATGCCTGCACATAACTATTTTAATGCACGGGCGCCATGCTTTGTTGGAGCACGGCACCCGCTTTTTTATATTTATAAAAGTGTGGGTTACACATTAAGCAATTGCTCTTAGGTTTCGTTTTGCTTGTCAGCAGGTTGGGGAGTGGGTGAGTACCATGCAGACAGAGGGTTAATGCTCGCAGCTGTGGGTAGTCGGGGGCTCTCAGCCCACCTTAATCATAGAATTAAACTTCCTTCCATCGCCGCGCAGCTACCTCTCTTCAGGGACACGAGTCCAAGGTTTAAAGCCGGCATTTCTTTCCCATAGATCACAATCGCACTAGCTGTGATTTATTGGGATTCTACAAATATATTTAATTCCTATGAAAATATATGAGTGCTACAAAAGGGCTGTGGTAATATAATGGTGCCGCTGATGTGATTCCTGAATGATTGTTGTGTGTGTTTGCCTATCTGCTGTTTGGTATTCCAGTCATAAATTTCCACTAATCTTTCACTGCATGCAGCAAATGCGAGCATGGAAGTTGCATTTCTTCGTTTTATATAAAACTAAAAGAATGTCAGATAAAACTCATTTGTTAACAAGCATTTGCAATGCAATAGGTCTCGCATTTACGCGAGTTTAAGCTATTGGCATTGTAAATGACAATGCCTTTTATTTATGTTTTATAAACCAAAATATAAATAAAAGGCATTGTCATTTACAATGCCAAAGGCTCAAACTCGCGTAAATGCGAGACCTATTGCATTGCAAATGCTTGTATTACTTCCGTCCCATCTTCTGGAGCGTTCTTTGTTTGTTCCATCCCTGCTCCTTGGAGGGGTGTGCTTCGCGGTCTCAGCGTAATCTCTGATCGGCACTTTCCCTCGTAACGGGCCCGATACCACATTCGAGCTGAGCGGACGTGCGTACCCAATTGTGCTATTGGGCTATGCACCGTCCTACTTTTTATGCCCGCCTCGCCGTAGTGTTCTTTCAACGCTTGGCTTACCGCTGTTGAGTAACTTGCAGCGTGGAATTCTGACGACGGCTCAGGCTGCAATAATCGGGCTGCCCAACTGAGAGTGTGCATGGTCAAGATAATTCTTTGTCTCTTGACGTCCTGGCTCCACTGGGGCTGAAATAGTAGCACAGCTAAGCTGAGGAACTAGATGTAAAATGTGTTGCTTTATTTTGGTGAATATGGGGTTGGCTCCCCACTGAATGATCCCTTGGGGGATAGACTTGGCAATTCTCTTTATTGGAAGACAGGATATCAATCACAATGGAAGACTGGATCCTCTTTCAGGAGGAAGGGTATGAGTCCTTTTATGAGGAAAAAACTGAGGCCTCTTTTGGAAGATAATTTAGTTGAAGTTCTGGATGCTTCTGTCCAGCAATCAGTCAACAGGGCAATTGATGTCCCCATTATAGTGAATCAGATTCTGGCCGCTGCCCTTAAACCTATCACTGCACAATTGGAGAGTTTTGTGAAGCGTCATGGCTTTCAAAATCCCGCATCACCGGACCTCAAGCCCGGCTCTTCTGAGGTACCCCGTAAGGCTAAAGCCAAGTCCTCTGAGTGGCCTCAGGCTGATGCTCTGGCTAATCTTTCACAAGGTCCTTTGGGTGACCATGGGTATTTGGTCCCCTCGGCCTCCACAAGTGTGCCACCCAAGCGCAAGGATGGGAATTATACTGATACTGACACTACAAATACTGACTCCACCCATTCAGATCATGATCATCCCCCTAAAAAGAAAAAGGCGACGAAATCTGCCTCAGCCAGGCCTCATGTTTCTGATCTGGGTCCCTAGAATCAGTTTACCTTTTATCTTCAGGATTTTGTCCATCCATGTTCTTCTGATTGGGAGCCTGCTCCCGAAGTGTTAGAATATCTCCATGAAATTTAAGGCGTGGTTTTGACAAGGAGTTCCGTAACTGTCTTTTGGCGGAATGTCCCAGGCCCGATATCCCTGACAAGGTCCCCGAGACGCCAGAAATCCAACTGAGCATTTTAATTTTTTTGAAAAAATGTGCGCAAGATCCTAAGAAGGGTATTGACCGCGCTAGGTGCGGGTGTCAGGACAAGTTACTGGATTTGGCTAGACCTTTGGCGAAGATTTTGGAGTGTAGTAAGGACTCCCTTAATACGTACATACATTGTTAAGTTAGCATAACCACGTCAGAAGTTAGAAAGCCATCTTGCTGCTTTTGCACACGACACTGCGTTCACATGTTATTGCTTAAACGAACTGCTGACTCGAGTTTTGCCTCACACGAGAGCAATCTGTTGTTACCATCCCGAGCTCTGCGAAGCGACCTTGGTCTGCACACGATGTGACAAACAGTCTGAGTTGTTAGACAATGCATGTTTTCCACTCTAGGTTGATCGACCCACTAGTTAGTCATAACACACGAGCAGCTGCACATACCTGAAAGTTGGTGCTTTTAATATCACGGACCTCATGTTTATTATTCAGACCGAAGACGAGCCTTCCTGCGAGAAGACTCCTGATGCTCCTGTGATGTGATTTCACTAAGCTGATCTTTGAGGTATGGGGTCCCCTATTCAAGCCTAAGAGACCTTCTATTAGTCTAATAATAATAATATTAGCTTCTTAGTAAAGGGAAGGTGGTAGTATCCACTGTCATTATAACATGATCACCCCTTTTATATTCTATGGAATTGTAACTATGTTGATGGTTTTGATTTTAATCATTTGTTTGCTTGTATTAGCCAAAGTACTGCATATTAGGACACGTGGTCTATAAAAATAAACTCTTTTTATTTTCACCGTGTCTCTGTTGATTCTTGTTGTGGACTGATGTGAGAATAATATACGAACAGGTATTTCCGATTCCCACCATTCCTGAGTATGTACTGAGTCGCTTGTTCTGGGTTGTCTTTTCATTGGGACCGCCGAGCTAAATCTCGGATAACGAATGGGACACTTATGCTAGCCGGATACTGGGTTCTGGGTTCTGAGGTGAGTTTCTGGTACACCACAACTCACTGAGGTCCTGGGGTTCTACGCATAGTTCTGTGTATAAGCAGAATCCCTGCAACATGGCGCACCTAACGTTTGGTCTATGAGTTGAAACGCCTTAGTAGTGCTCGCGTTTGTCCACAACACCCTCATTCTTGTTTCCGGATAACAAGTCTGACGGATTTAAACCTACCTAGGTCTATTGATATAGGTTCTTTCAAGCTTGATCATTAAAAAGGTTATTGAACCCTTGTGCTACTGATAGTTTCGAGTGTGTGTTGTCCTAATGTCGGTGGATATTGCGGCGCACAGCCGTGCAGCTCTGAAACGTCATTTGACGCAGTATGGGGTACCGGACACTGGTATGAACGTCATCTTTGTAGTGGGAGCCGATGCGGCTCATCCCTATGAGTTGTTCTACTCTTGGGTGACGATTCCAGCGGTGGGGGATGATGACACCTTTCATTCTTACACTGCCGCTGCAGTGCCGGCGAACTATACGCCGTATAGGACACAGGAAATACCAATATCTGCTTGGCAGCACCATATTTGGTTTAATGGCGCCCTTCCCCATGTGGTTATACCGCCGAGAATGGGCCCTTTATCAATTGCAGGGGCCACTTGGCCGGTACTAGCCGGATTTACGCCTCATCCCCGTTACCTCACGGTGACGGTGGCTGAGTTGCGTGTACTACACACTGCCCTCATTACGGTATATAGGGCGTTAGTGCAGTATGTGTCGCGCAATATGCAGGCGGTGGTCATTAGTCCTGTTATGGTTAATTCTGTTATGGGCAACCGCCCCCAAAATAGGGATGATTTCCCCTTTTGGCTTGCTGTAAAATTTGACCAAATAGAAGCGGTTTACCCGAATACTACTCCTGTGGAGAAACACAGGATCCTCACCATTAGTTTGCCAAAAGACTTGGTCCCCCACATAGATGATTGTGTAAATTGGGGCAAGGTCTTTGCAGCGACGTACGCGCAGTGCTTTGGCACTCCGTCTATGTTGCAGC
Source organism: Triturus cristatus (assembly GCF_964204655.1). NCBI lineage: Eukaryota > Metazoa > Chordata > Amphibia > Caudata > Salamandridae > Triturus > Triturus cristatus. Next base: position 8,932,369 of record NC_140592.1, read on the forward strand.
TGCCCTCCGTTATCAAAAGAGTTCAAGAGAACCATGGTGCGGAGTCTGCGATAGAGTTAGGGATGCGGCTCCTCGGGCAATTTGACCTGGTGGCTACCATGATAATTGGTAACCTAAAGGGTGATGCTTTGCATTTCCAGGTTCGTAATGAACTGAAACGAGTTGCTGAGGAGGAAAACCGCAGGAATTTGCGAAAATAATCGCAGAGGCATATCGGGATTTGGGTCGTAGCTCTTTAGGAGTTAAGCCTGTAATAAAGAATCCCGATCTAAAACAGCAGGGTAAGGCAGAAACGTCTGGTAAGGACGAACGGCCCTTTTTTCCTAAACAAAAATGGCAGGTTAAACAACAGGGAAAGCAGCAGCAACAGAAACAGGGCTCTCGGCCTGCCTCTCCCGTACAGTCTAGTAGTGAACGCACTTATGATCTGCGCGATCGTGCTGCTATAAAGTCTCCTGATAGATTTCAGGTTTCTGAACAGCGCTCTCCTCGTTCTTCACAGGAAACATCGGCTACACAGTCCGGTGGCGGAGGCGGTGGCAAAGGTCGGGGTGCTCCACAACAGCGTGACCAACCCCGACAGACTGAGGGTAAAGGCAAGCAGGACGAATTTGCACGACAAAGACCCCCGTTTCAGAAGAAGAAAGTGGCGGCTCTGACGGCAAGGTATGCCTCAGATAGTGCGGACACAGCTTCGGAACCGGACATGGGCGCTGACGCTCCTGGACAGCGCAGCGGAAATTACCATAGTCTGTCAAGCTCTGCGTCCATTTCTGGCGGTGACAGCAACTGATATATCGGTTACTGTTGAAACAGCTGACACCAGAGTGGCTCCCCCTGACAGACTTTATGAAATAGTCTTATTAATAGAGGGTGACATACAACGTACAATAAAAGGGATTTTTTGGGATAATCTGACCACCACCTATGATATCCTCCTAGCGGAGGCGGATTGGCCCCCAGCTTTCATTTTAGAGGCTCCTAGAGGGGAGGAAGTAATCCTCCCGTCCTTTGCGCACACAGTGCCCAAGGACCAAGCTGAAGTGTATGCTGGGGAGTGGGCGCTTGCGCTTGCGCCGGCGGTGTATCGTACTCAGGTGGGATGGGACAGATTGTCCCCCTGCCATGAGATTCCATTGCGGTCTATGCCCCAGCCTCAACCTCAATATCCTATGCGTCGTGAAGCGAGACCCCACGTCGCAGCAATCCTTGAAAAATTGGAATATCAGGGTGTTATTGAAACATGTGTGTCCCCTATGAATAACCCTTTATTCACTGTAACGAAGCCTGACGGCTCGTACCGTTTAGTTTTGGATTACCGGCACCTAAACTCCCATTGCCGGACCTGCGCGGTACAAAATACACATAGCTCGGCTTTGGTCGACAGTCTCGTGCGTAAAAGATTTAAAACGACACTTGACATTTCCAATGGCTTTTTTAGCCACAACCTGTTCACACTGAGTAGCCAGTGGACAGCGTTTACTTCGGGCGGCAAACAAAAACAGTTTACAAGATTAGCCATGGGTTACAAAAATAGCCCTGGCGTCTTCTCTGCTCGCGTGGTTTCTCTCTTAGAGAGAATAGACCCCGACGCATACTCCTATGTTGACGATATCTATCTTACGGATGATGAGCTGATGCCGCATCTGTCTCGAGTCGACAATATTATTGTGAGTTTTGCAGACTATGGCTACAAATTCAATTTTGCGAAGTCACACATCGCAGAATATACGGTGTTGTTTTTGGGCTACGAGCTCAACAATGAAGGTAAGGGGTTAGCCCCCCACTTTCTGGAAAAGTGTGCACGCTTAAGTGCTCCTACGACACTGAAGAAATTACAATCTCTGCTGGGTTTTCTGAATTTCGGCCGTACGTACATTCCTGATTATGCCCAGCGTATCAAGCCGCTTTACGCCTTGGTACAACCTTCGTTTTCGAAATCTAGCTGGCAGCTAGAACACTCTGCAATTTTACAGTCTTTACAGGCTGACCTTCTTGCTTCACAATACTTGCTGACACGTGATAACCGCACTAACCTGGTAATAAGAATAGTACCAGGCGCCGTGGGGTTCACGTATTTGACGTATAATGAGGGCGACACAGTCCCCATTGCGTACAAATCCCACTTGTACACCTCTGCTGAATTACGTTTTTCCACGGTCGAAAAAGTTCTGACTGCTGTGCAGATGGCGATCCTCAAGGAACGCGCACTGTCGCATGGGAAACAGATTCTGGTTGTAACACCATATCCTGCTTTAGAGGCAGTGACTAAAGCAAGTGTACCAAATTCTAAAGCTTTGCATCCACGGTGGATACAATGGGCCACAACACTGACGTCGCCAGATGTCACTTACATCTTTGATGCCTCATTACAGACTCAAGAGTACTTGCAGTATGAATTCGTTCATCCGGCACCTCTGTCTTTGCGCCCGCTCGAAGAATACCATTGTGTCATATACACTGACGGGTCTGCGCAACCCGCTATTGGATCGAAGCACGCTTATTCAGCGGCTTGCGCAATTGTCGTAGGTACATTCGTAAATGGTGAATTCCAATCTGATGCAGTGCATACGCAGTCATTGGGTGATTGTACCGCGCAATTGGCGGAGCTTCGGGCTCTGGTGCTTGCACTGGAGTTTGCTGATCCCCGAGTCACTACTCTTATAGTGAGTGACTCCTTCTACTGTGTCCAGTCCTACAATGACAATTTACACTTCTGGTCTCAGAATAATTACCGCGACACTAAAGGTAGCACAATTAAGCATAAAACGCTTTGGGTTCGGGTGGCAGACTTTAAAGACCGTCTCCCTCTCGTGAGTGTTATTCACACTCTTGGTCACCAGCGGCTTGGTGTCCATGCTGTCGGCAACAGCTTAGCTGACGAGGCTGCGAAAACAGCAGTGGCTACATACTTAGTGGCAGCAGTTACAAGATCCAAAAGTAAGATTGATGATGACATCTTGGCAGCTATTGCTGCTACACAGAAGGGAGGAGATTACCCGAAGGGTTTTCCCTCTCGGTATATTTATCATTTAAGTCCTGATAACGTCCCATTAGTGAGGATTAACGACGTTGGTGATAGAATTATTCCCAACGCGGACTGCAGACCAGCACTGATCTTGGCTGCGCACGAGGGGTTGGCGTCAGCCCACGCCGGTGTGTCAGCTACAATATCTCTGCTACAACAACGTTACTGGTGGTTTGGTTTATATAAACAAGCGCGCGCTTATGTGCTTGATTGTGACATTTGCCAACAGATTAAACCTTCTACTGTTGCGCGCCCACCACAGACACAGCTGTACATCTCTAATAAGCCATTTGGTTGTGTTTATTTAGATCACTGCGGTCCTTTTTCTTCTGATACTGCGTACAAGTACATCTTGGTTGCAGTGGATTCGTGCACACGTTTTCTATGGGTATGGCCACAAAGGAGTGCTGACTCGCGGACTGTCATCAGGGATTTGCGTGTCTTTGTGGGAACTTTTGCGTGTGGTACCTTCCATTCTGATCAGGGCCCTGCGTTCACCTCTAAGGCTTACAAGGAGGCTATGAAAAATTTGGGGGTCCTTGTCAAATTTTCGTCTCCCTACCGACCTGAGGGTAATAGTGTGGTGGAGCGAATGAACCGTGACTTAAAGCAATCATTGACAGCACGTGTTTTAGGCACGGGCCGGAACTGGCTAGCCCATTTGTATAACGTCCAACGTGCACTAAATAATCTCCCTAGAAGGTCTCTGGGTGGGCGGACCCCGTACATGATGCTCTTCGGAATCAGAATGTTTGTTCCAGACCTTGATGGTCTAGACATTGCGGCGTCGACCGCACCCTTTGACGTAGATGATCACTGTGCTGTTTTGCAGACTCTACAAGAAGCCAGAGACTCTCTTTCGAAAGAACATTTGCCCTCCACGTCTGAAGCTGAGGTTCAGATTCCGGTAGTCGGCTGGCTACCCCGAGTTGGAGATCTGGTCCGTGAGAAGGTGGAGAACAAGAAGGAGTTCGGCCCCTCTTATCGTGCACCAGTTCCAGTGCTTGGAGTGCAGGGTACAAGAACAGTAATTTTACCTCCACTTCCTTGTCGCAAAGAAAACAGGTACATCTCTATTGACAATGTCAAACTTCAGCGAGTGGCCGATACTTCTTAGTATGACTCCGGCAGTTTCATGCCAGACGATGCAAAGACATTCAATGTTGGTTCCTGCTTCTACCACCTTGTCTGATGTTGCCATCGAGATGCATTCAGTTACTGATCCCTTGCTGATACCACCGGCTGGTGGTTTGCCCGAAGAGACTGAGTATGCTTATCCTACACGTGGACCCTCGCCTGTCTTACAATCTACAGCGCTTGGCCAGTCCCGTTTTTCCTTTGACACTAACTCTTTGCCCTCAACTCCCCCATCAAACATTGCTGTTTTTATAAGCTGGTTTAAGAAACATTTTTTGATAGCCCCTTGGACATACATCTGGTTGATGCTTTTTGGTATTTTTTTGTTTATGTCCATTGGATTTGTTGTAGTGTTCTTCCGTTTAGTGGATGGCCATTATCTCAAAGAGAGATCGACAATTAGACTTATCAATGGAACTTTGGCCCCCCACTCCTCATCCCACATCATGAAAAGGGACCAGACTTTTGTGAATATTACTGCCTGGCCCGTCATGGATGGAATCGCATGGGATGCTGTTAAATTTCAAATTCATGGGCCTACAGAGGTCATTAATGTGCCTAATGTATTTCGTGTTTCTATGGGTGATGTAGTTAAGCAGAACATACGTTCTGATGATTGGGATGTACACGCCATTGAAGCACTGTTTTCAGATTTGAAATATTATGCCGCCTTTGATGCTGAGGATTTGTATGAGAATGCGGCTAATTATGCAGAACAGTATTGTTTTCAACATTATGGCAATCACTTCCTGCATAAAGCAAATACGTTTAGAAATTTTGTAAATTTTACACAGTGGGAACACTGTCCCACCCCCTCGTTTGGCAGTTCACATACATTAGTTGATAAGTTTACTTATTTTACTGATTTCGGTGTTTCAGCCCCGGCATCCTTTTATTTTAAAGTTAAGCCTGAGTCTGCCTCCAAGGTTAGACTGACACACACCAAATTGCTATATTCTAAGTTCTTTATGGATGAGTTGTCAATCAAAGGTTATGATCTATGGAAGACTACTATTGATCTTAAGTCGGTTTGGGGTTCCAAACCGTGGCAGGTTCAGGGAACTGAAGCTTTATACCGTGCCTGTCTAGTACCAAATCATATGTTGTTTTTAAATGCAACCATCTTCCAAACCACCTGTTTCGGATTGGCCACTTCTAAAAAACTAAATTCGCCTTCTGTGCCGGATCTGGGTGCTTACCCAAATTGGTATAATCACACAGATCTGTCCCTTCCTGCTTTGCAGTTATTAGTTTCTAATTCATCTTTCAATATTTCGAAATTTAATAGTGAGGGATGGTTAATTTGGCAAAGCAGTTCTGATACCTGTCAACGTCGTTTTCTAGGACTGAAACCGGGGTATACTCAAGATCGCGTGGACCCCCGGTTTGAGTCGTCGCATACAGTAACTACATACTCTGTAGGGAAATTATGTCAGTCCTGGCTGCGACATTCCACCTTGGCATCTGTCAAAGTTCATTTATCAAAGTTACATGACAAAATAGATTTGAATGATTTTGTTAAAGGTCCTGTGGGTGGCAGATCCAAGAGATGGGCGTATGCTATTTACAACGAAGTATGGAAACTGTCGCAAATTGAGGCAGCTTCAAGATTGAGAGCTATTGATCAGGCTAATATGGAAAAAGTATTGGCAGTTATTGATAACAGCATTAACACTCTTTCTTCTCGCATTTATACATTAGATAATATTGTTTCTTCAATTGTGGATATTGTGCAGGATGATATGTCTGTGTTGTTAAGGAAAAGTAGGTCGCACACCGCTCGTCACACCAGCAAGTTGCCCCAAAGGACTGTGGGAAATGTAGTGGCGACGGCGGGTACGCCTATGCCACAGAATGTAAATAGAACAGTATGTGTATGCGTTAGCCATCCCTGGACACGTGTTTCGAGGTAGTTGCCTCTCGTCAGCAGGGAGCAGGTCAATGTAAAGGGGTGCCGCGTGGACTGCCAAATGTAATTAAAAGCAGGTCAAGTACCTCTCCTGGCGCGCAGGTGCAGACTCAAGGCTCGTCAGCCCGTTAGCTTAAGGAAGCCGTTTAAATTAAGGAAAAGTAGGTCGCACACCGCTCGTCACACCAGCAAGTTGCCCCAAAGGACTGTGGGAAATGTAGTGGCGACGGCGGGTACGCCTATGCCACAGAATGTAAATAGAACAGTATGTGTATGCGTTAGCCATCCCTGGACACGTGTTTCGAGGTAGTTGCCTCTCGTCAGCAGGGAGCAGGTCAATGTAAAGGGGTGCCGCGTGGACTGCCAAATGTAATTAAAAGCAGGTCAAGTACCTCTCCTGGCGCGCAGGTGCAGACTCAAGGCTCGTCAGCCCGTTAGCTTAAGGAAGCCGTTTAAATTAAGGAAAACTAGGTCGCACACCGCTCGTCACACCAGCAAGTTGCCCCAAAGGACTGTGGGAAATGTAGTGGCGACGGCGGGTACGCCTATGCCACAGAATGTAAATAGAACAGTATGTGTATGCGTTAGCCATCCCTGGACACGTGTTTCGAGGTAGTTGCCTCTCGTCAGCAGGGAGCAGGTCAATGTAAAGGGGTGCTGCGTGGACTGCCAAATGTAATTAAAAGCAGGTCAAGTACCTCTCCTGGCGCGCAGGTGCAGACTCAAGGCTCGTCAGCCCGTTAGCTTAAGGAAGCCGTTTAAATTAAGGAAAAGTAGGTCGCACACCGCTCGTCACACCAGCAAGTTGCCCCAAAGGACTGTGGGAAATGTAGTGGCGACGGCGGGTACGCCTATGCCACAGAATGTAAATAGAACAGTATGTGTATGCGTTAGCCATCCCTGGACACGTGTTTCGAGGTAGTTGCCTCTCGTCAGCAGGGAGCAGGTCAATGTAAAGGGGTGCCGCGTGGACTGCCAAATGTAATTAAAAGCAGGTCAAGTAGCTCTCCTGGCGCGCAGGTGCAGACTCAAGGCTCGTCAGCCCGTTAGCTTAAGGAAGCCGTTTAAATTAAGGAAAAGTAGGTCGCACACCGCTCGTCACACCAGCAAGTTGCCCCAAAGGACTGTGGGAAATGTAGTGGCGACGGCGGGTACGCCTATGCCACAGAATGTAAATAGAACAGTATGTGTATGCGTTAGCCATCCCTGGACATGTGTTTCGAGGTAGTTGCCTCTCGTCAGCAGGGAGCAGGTCAATGTAAAGGGGTGCCGCGTGGACTGCCAAATGTAATTAAAAGCAGGTCAAGTACCTCTCCTGGCGCGCAGGTGCAGACTCAAGGCTCGTCAGCCCGTTAGCTTAAGGAAGCCGTTTAAATTAAGGAAAAGTAGGTCGCACACCGCTCGTCACACCAGCAAGTTGCCCCAAAGGACTGTGGGAAATGTAGTGGCGACCCCGGGTACGCCTATGCCACAGAATGTAAATAGAACAGTATGTGTATGCGTTAGCCATCCCTGGACACGTGTTTCGAGGTAGTTGCCTCTCGTCAGCAGGGAGCAGGTCAATGTAAAGGGGTGCCGCGTGGACTGCCAAATGTAATTAAAAGCAGGTCAAGTACCTCTCCTGGCGCGCAGGTGCAGACTCAAGGCTCGTCAGCCCGTTAGCTTAAGGAAGCCGTTTAAATTAAGGAAAAGTAGGTCGCACACCGCTCGTCACACCAGCAAGTTGCCCCAAAGGACTGTGGGAAATGTAGTGGCGACGGCGGGTACGCCTATGCCACAGAATGTAAATAGAACAGTATGTGTATGCGTTAGCCATCCCTGGACACGTGTTTCGAGGTAGTTGCCTCTCGTCAGCAGGGAGCAGGTCAATGTAAAGGGGTGCCGCGTGGACTGCCAAATGTAATTAAAAGCAGGTCAAGTACCTCTCCATGTCTGTGTTGTATCATGGTCAGAACCAGTTGCGTTCTGTTATGCAGTTTGCATGGACATTACAAACATTGAAGGCAGGGAAGGTCCCTTGGGACTATCTGAATACAACATCGTTATTTCTTCCCTTTAACCTTACTGACAAACAGCAGTTCATGTCCATGAAGGATGCTACATATTCCTTGCTCCATATTGAGAAATTGGAGCCGTTACCTTTCTCTGTAGCGGAAGTCGTCTCCGCTGTGTGGCTCTTACACGGATTGATAACTCTACCGTTTGCACTTTTTAAGTTTACCTCTTGTATGAAACACTATGCTCTGGGTAGATATGAACAGCTGGGTACCGCTTTCATACATGAAGTCTGGTCCCTCCCCTTTATGTATAGATGTACAAGGGACGGTACTGAGGTTTATCTGAAGGGGGAAGAATGTACAACGTCACCTGATCATTCGGTTGTATGTAGGCACATTCAATTGCACGGTGCTTGTAATGTACACGCTCCGAATTTGGCCTGCGTCCTCAAAGGTATCCCGGTACCAGTGATTACGCCATCTTTCACGCTGCTTGCAAACGGTAGTTATTTAATTTTAAACAATGAAGCTTGCTGCGGGATGTTAGTAGGGATCCCGTATATAGTAACTGTAACACAGAGGGTTGTCTGCTGCAATAACGTCCTGTTTCCACCCCCGCATGGGAGGCTGGATGCTTCCATCTGGCCTTCGATTCCAACCTTGAAAGCAGAGTTCAACAAGATGAGCAGAATAAGAGCGCTATTGTCCCAAAAGGAGGTGCCATTGACTTCCTCCCGGGAAACATTTGTCCTTCACGTAGCAAATACGCGCACCGAGGTACAGGCGCTTTTGAATACTGACCTCCCCCTGCATTTTGGAGCTTTGATCCAAACAATTTTCAATGCCTCATCCACGACTGGCCTGGCTCATTTTTTTAAACTTGTGGGCTCGGGCCTCGTGACCTCTTTCCAAACTATTTTTGGTGTGATTCCGGCATTTTTTCATTCTATATTCTCCAGCGTCTTTGGAGGTGTCCCGGTAATTCTGGCTCTAGTGGCAGGTGTGCTACTTTTACTTTTCATCTTGCGGAATGGCTGCTCTTTCTGTGCCACACGACAGCCTGTCCCGTCTGCAGCTTCTTCATGACAGGATGCTTGATTACTATGGTGTCCTGCCGTTGGCGACTTTGAGCCTGGCATATGGATTATCCTTCCGGTATTCCTACTTCACCTGCGTGCAACCAGTCTTCCACTGCCTAGATTGTCCCTTTGAATGGCCTATGGATTTGTGCTTAACCAACATGGTGTCTCCGGACCCGGATTTTGATCGACTGATGAGGACCTTAGTGTCTCACGAGTCTGCCTGTTCTGGTGTTCGGATTATGTCCTGCGGTGCGGCGCATGGTATCCTGGGTAATTGGGACATCGTGAGAGCGGCATATGACTTCTTGGATATGAGTTATTTGGAAGTACACGCTGGTTGCCCTCTGATGGTGCTAGAGGCTCCGCTAATAGAAGAACACGTATGTTCCTTTTCTTTACTTAACTGGATGGCTGAAACCTTCAGTGGCCGTGCCAATGATTTTCTGCTGGAAGCAGTGGCCACATATGCTGCATATACTTTCATGGATTGAGTGAACTATCGTCCACTGTGTTTTCCTCACGTGTCTTGAACTGTCCCTGTACGTCTGCACTTCTGCCCGGTGAGGCGTTTTTTCATTTTTTCACCCCCCACGGCACGTTTGAGGTTTTTTGTTTTTTCTTTCCATTTTTGGTTTTTTCCTGTTCGGACTTTGCCTGAACTGATCAATGTTTTTTAAATTGGATACGCCTTGTTCTGCTCTGTCGCGCTTGAACTCTGCGTTCTCTCTTTTCTTGCATACTAAGTAGTGCTTCGATCAAGGGGGCATGTAGTAAGGACTCTCTTAATACGTACATACATTGTTAAGTTAGCATAACCACGTCAGAAGTTAGAAAGCCATCTTGCTGCTTTTGCACACGACACTGCGTTCACATGTTATTGCTTAAACGAACTGCTGACTCGAGTTTTGCCTCACACGAGAGCAATCTGTTGTTACCATCCCGAGCTCTGCGAAGCGACCTTGGTCTGCACACGATGTGACAAACAGTCTGAGTTGTTAGACAATGCATGTTTTCCACTCTAGGTTGATCGACCCACTATTTAGTCATAACACACGAGCAGCTGCACATACCTGAAAGTTGGTGCTTTTAATATCACGGACCTCATGTTTATTATTCAGACCGAAGACGAGCCTTCCTGCGAGAAGACTCCTGATGCTCCTGTGATGTGATTTCACTAAGCTGATCTTTGAGGTATGGGGTCCCCTATTCAAGCCTAAGAGACCTTCTGTTAGTCTAATAATAATAATATTAGCTTCTTAGTAAAGGGAAGGTGGTAGTATCCACTGTCATTATAACATGATCACCCCTTTTATATTCTATGGAATTGTAACTATGTTGATGGTTTTGATTTTAATCATTTGTCTGCTTGTATTAGCCAAAGTACTGCATATTAGGACACGTGGTCTATAAAAATAAACTCTTTTTATTTTCACCGTGTCTCTGTTGATTCTTGTTGTGGACTGATGTGAGAATAATATACGAACAGGTATTTCCGATTCCCACCATTCCTGAGTATGTACTGAGTCGCTTGTTCTGGGTTGTCTTTTCATTGGGACCGCCGAGCTAAATCTCGGATAACGAATGGGACACTTATGCTAGCCGGATACTGGGTTCTGGGTTCTGAGGTGAGTTTCTGGTACACCACAACTCACTGAGGTCCTGGGGTTCTACGCATAGTTCTGTGTATAAGCAGAATCCCTGCAACAGGAGATGGCCTTTGTGGCCAAGGAGACAGGCGCACAAGTTGACTTGACATATTAGCTGGCTGGACCCAATGGCCTATATGTTTGTTGGGGAACACGATCTATGCTGTGTCAACCGGATCACGAAAATCCCTCCTTATGCGCAATGATTCCAACCTTACCGAACTCGCTTCGGCCAAAGCGGGTCCCTTAGCGGAGGGTCATCCATGTAGAGATACATTTGTCAAAGACGTATCTAAGTAAGTTGCTACCTTTACTTCACTGGATAAAGCCCAATCGAATATCAGGCTGGCCCTTTCAATCGGGCAGGACGAGGCAGGGGCTTCTCGCCAGGTCGTTACTATTATAAAGACCTGCAAGAGGTGGATTCTGTTGAGGTAGAGTATATTGGAAGGACTCCACCGGGGTGGCACATTCTACCCCACCAGAGAAAGATTCTCCAGGCGCCGCTTCAGCTGAGGTGGCCATTGAGCGGTATTCCGACCCCCAAAATTCCGCAGGTAAGACTTCTCAATACCTCAGTTATCCCTTTTGGGGGTCGTGATCAATTTTTCCTCCACAATATGAGGATTCTTTCCCAGGCTGTATGAGTTTTGAAAAATGCTCAAAGGTTTCACCTAGGGTTTTATCAGTCCCCTCGACAAGTGTCTCTCCCTCAACAGTTACATTTTTGTCGACGAGTGCTCTTTTATCGATGCAGAAGTAGAAGACCTGTTGCAGAAGCATGCGGTGGCATATTGTGACAACAGCTCTGGGGGATTTTGCAGCAACGTCTTCTTGGTTCAGAAACAAGGAGGTGGCCACAGATTCGTTCTGAATTTTTTTAGAGAGTTCAATCAGTACATAGTGTGCAAACATTTCATTCATTCATTCATTCAAAGAGCTTTATTTTGACAATATTGTCATAAAAGTAAGTGCAGCACAGAATACATAGTTTACAAACATTTCAAGATGGAAATAATGTATCTTTTGACAGATCTATTACAGGAAGGGGATTGTATGGCCCAGCTGCACCTCAAGGATGTGTATCTGACAGGGGCGTAACACAGGCCCCGCAGCCCCCGCGTTGTAGGGGGGCCCGAGCTCCAGGGACCCCTCGTCACACAGTACATTTACAGACAGCAGGGTCTGTCTGTAACAGTAACGTACTTTTAAAATAACTCCCACCGGCGCATACGTGATGACATTTTGTGCAGCACGCAGCTGAGTGGTTTTTAGCATTCAGGATGAGGCATAGGGTGGGGCAAGGGTGGGCCGGTATTGACATGCACAGCACAGCGTAACCTGTACGTCAGGCGGCCGGTGGGTCCCAGGCAGTGAGACGACGGGGACCATAATTATAGATTTGCTGCTCCTGGTCTTCTGCAGCCCGCCCCTGCCTGCCACCGACGCTGCAGGCCTCAGGTGAGCCAGTCGGAAAGAACTAGCTAGGACCCGGGGGCAGTGTTTATGGTAACGGGTGGTCTGTGTGTGTGCATGTATCATACATGTATATTTCCAAGTAAATAACAAAAAGTGTGCTGTAAATGGGCTCCAAGTTTATCCTTTATTAATGAGGCACCGAGAGTCCTGCTGTTTTAGAGCACTGAGACTTTCATAATATGTAAACTTAAATTACACTTGTGTTTCTTTGGAAATGCCCAGCGAACGAGAGGATAATTTAAGACAGGGTCTTTTTAGTGCGTTAATGCTTATCTAACGCTGCGCCACGTACCTCAGCGATACTTTCCTGGTTGGAACGCGTCGTGCAAACGGCGCCTGTGGTACAGTAATCACAGTACACTTGTAGAAACAAGATAATTACGCTAAAATCCACAGCCTCGATGTTAACATCCAGGCCGTGTTTCCTCGGAGCCAATCAAAGGAATCAACACTTCTTTGAGATCCACACGGACGGCACACATGCCGCTGTTTTTAGGTCTCGGCTAGCGAAGGCTGCGCTTGCGCAGTCTCGCTTGCGAGATTTAACGTTTTTCAGTAGTGGGGCTTGAACCCGCCCCTCTTCTCCATTGGCTGGCCTCTTAAATGCTGGTCAGCCATTGGAGAAGAGCTTTGTCTGTCGAAACAAGACCCGTCTTTTTCAGATTCGGGGCGTGTTTTTTCGCTTCTTTCTCTTTTTGAAGCCGGTCCCTTTTACACTGGTGGGCGTGTTTGTATTTTTTTTTTTTACAGGGACGTTCTCGTGTTTATTAGGTCTCGGCTACCGAAGGCTGCGCTTATTGATCATTCGGGTCGAGTTCGCGCTATATAAATATGCACAATCATAGGTGGCTTTGGAGAACGCTATTCGTGTCCTTTTGTTGGCGGGGAGTGCTTTGGTTCTGTTCTCACGGCGGCTCCCTCGGTCACAGGACGGGCGCACAGTTGATCGAGCCAAGCCCACTGTATGCGCAGCGACGTTGCAGTTGCTGGAGCCGAGCTGCGCGCCCGGTCTGAGCGGAGGGCGAAGCATGCACTGAGCCTCGGAGCGGGAAGCGCTGGAATTGCAGGGTCGCTGCTGACCAGGCGAGGAGGACGCGGTGCCCATGAGCTACAGCGGGCCGGGCGGCAGAAGTCTGGCGTCCGGGAGCCGGCGTGGAGAGCGGGGCTGGGCCACCCGGCCGCTGCTGCTAATGATGCTGTGCCTGGCCGCTGCCGCAGGGACAGCCAGAGCGGCAGTCCAAGCTTGCGAACCCGAGTGTACCAGGGCGAGAAGTTAGGGGCGAGACTGTACTATGGAGCGAGACTCGATTGAACCCCCTTGAATCGTTCGGGGTTACGGGTGAGACGGCGGCATGCAGAGTGACGATGGGTGATACTGTAGTATGGAGTGAGCCTCCATTGCCGTCTCTTGCATGTTTCAGAGTGGTATAGTATGGGCGAGACTCCATTGAAGATACTCAGATGCTTTGGGGTGGTTATGGGTGGAACTGTGCCTTCGTTGAAGTGAGACTGAGTTGATCTCGGAATTCTTCTGTGATTTTGGGGGGGAGTGGGCGCGGGAGTACCCTTCCGGCGAGTCCTGATAGTTAACATGCAGCGGGCTTCATGCGCTGTGTATAAAAACGGACTAAGTTTGAAAGTGCCTAAAGACAGTTCTTCGTGTGTATAAATGAAGGATTGCAGGGTCCAGAAGGGTTTCGTGAAGCCCCCGCCGTCCGTGCCCAATGCTGGCATTGCCGATCAACAGGCCGCTGCCTAGTGTTGATTCCACCTTGTACTACCTCACACTATGCCCTCCTATTTCCCTATTGTGGGTTATTTTTCACCCCTTCTATCTTCTTGTTTCACTGCTTCCCTGACTTTCCCTTTTCTGCCTCTCTCTCTCTTGCTGTGGGTCAAAGTGGGGTGATGGACATGTCACAGGTCCACAGTGAGTGCGGACGCCCACCATCTGCAAACAAGACCCGCAAGTTTCCTAGATAGCGTGCACTCCTTCACGTACCTCAACATTGTTTTGGGGCCCCTTCGCGGCGCTAACAGGGAACTCGTGGTTATGTGGTTTTGATGTGTTAGGAGTATCCCTTCGGCTTCTACTACGACACGCGCTCCGCTGCCACCTAAGGGTTCATCCTGGTACTCGAGGCGGTGGGGTGCCTGGACCAGTTAGGATTGGCTTTGCCTCCGAGTTGCAGACACTGACTTGCAGGCCTCTGACACGTCTGCATAGCCGCTTTATCAGTGGAGCTGCCCGTGTGATAGATGTGTTGGGATGTAGTATGTACGTTTGTGCAGCCCTGCCTCCCACCAGAGTCTCTGTGCGTGTTATATGTGTGGCCAGCACGGTGCCCCTGCCATCCATCTGGCTGTGCATCTGATGTCTCTACCTGTCAAGTCTCTGGCCATCCAGTATGTATGTGTGCCAGTACCGCACCATTGTAATGAAATAAATCAGCATGCATTAAACATAGCCCTGGAGCCGTATTTGTTGATAATGATACTTGTGTTGACTTTACCTGTTGTAATGGAAGGGGCACAATTGGGGTGAACCCAGTATTTTCGAGGGGAGGGGATCAATGTGGATTGCTTCCAATGGCCTGATCCTGAACATGTGACAGGAAGCAATGAGGAGGTGTGGCGCCACGACCATGGCGACTGACTCTGGAATCTGGGGATCACGGTTCGATCCCCGGCGCCAGTGGCAGACTAGCCCAGCACCATGTGACCCTGGGCAATAGCTTGCTTAATCTTCCCAACGGCCCCCAGAGCCTAGAGACCCTTACGGGTGATTGTTCGTGTTTTAGAAATGCAGATATATAATGATAAAACCCATCTTCGGCCTGCCACATTACCTGTCAAGGTGTCAGGGAGCAAAGGCAGGGACTGGTGATTATAGAGGTATTACCTAGCAAGATGGCAGAGAACGGTACATAGCAGGTTACTCAAAGCATAACTGTGGTCACAGAATCACAGCGGACAGGAAATGGCTGACACAGAGAGACAGGAGTCAGAGAAGAACGAGATTGGATCAAAATAAACCATGTACGGGTTTATGGTAATAGGTCTCTTAGTGGCTTGGGAACCCCGCAGATTGCTCTTAACAACAGTCATACTTAGGCTGCTATTCTAGAAACTGCTGTATTCAGTGCACGATGGACCAACGCTGACAACAAAACCAAGACTGAGAAGGATCCGAAGGAGCTGGGCGCAATCATAGGAGACTCTCCTTACCTGATCACAAAGGATACTAAGCCAGAGGTGACACTGTCAAGAGATAGGAACTGCAATAGTCAGCGGAGCACTGTTGGAACAGAACAGGAAACCTGAGTACAAAGAATAACCGGAAGACAGGACAGATAAATCCCAAGAGCAGGAAAACATGTAATATTAAAGAAATGAAAACAGAAACTGAAGACAGGTATTACACGAGCACTAGCTCAGGTAACAACACAGATGGCAAGGAGACAGGGAGGACACCAAGGCAAAGACTTAGAAACAGGGCTTTAGAGATCAAGAAAAGAAATACTGGTAAGAAGAGCAGGCACCGGGGAAAGTAATGGCCGATCGGTACAGGGAAACTGGAATTAAGACTCAGAACAAGGAATTCAAGAATGTACCCAACAGGCATGGAGCAAGCATTGCCCTGCTAGCACACGGAAACATGAACTAGGATTCAAAACAAGAAATTCAAGCAAGTATCCAACAGATACTAGCACGAGTAATGCCCAGCTGGTACATTGAATGAACACAGGAATTCACAGGAAGGTCAGAACAGAAATTCAGAAGGAGGAAGCAAAAGCAGGGGTGCAACTGTAGAGATAGAAGTTACACAAATGACCCTGGCACCGTCGTTGGTTATGCAATCTTATTTATTCACATTTAGTAAAGCATAAGTTGTACCGAGCGCCGGGAACACTCCCGTCTGGCTCTCTGCCACTCTCGCTCTGTTCGCGCTCAATCGCGCGAAGCCACGCCCCTTCCCAGCATGCCCTGGGGCGCTAAACACTAGCGCGTAACACTACATATCTCCCCCTTTTAATGCTTACACCAAAACAAAAGTGCCCCCCCCCCCCTCAGTTCAATCTTACTTGGTGTGTGTTTCATAGTCCTCAAACTTTCTCGGCATCTTGACCTCTCTGCCCGATCTCGTACAGTTCTGTCTTTTCTCTGGAGCCACCATTGCCCCTCTCGTCGGGGATTCTCCTCTGGTCGCAACCTCTTCTTGTCCCTCTCCTTCTTGCACCTGATTCTCTACTTCCCAAAAACTATCTATTCTATTTCCTCCTACAGTCTTCTGGCTCTGAATCTCTCCCCTTTTCCCGGGGAATGTTGGGGTTGGCTCTTCCACCATTTGACTCTCCTCTCTTCCCGGCTCGCCTTCCGGTGCCTGGCTCAGTGTTCTACTGTCCTCCGGGTCTTCCCACTTCACAATTCTATTGCATTTCGCCATTCTGTCCTGTGACCATACCTTCCCGTCACTCAATAAGGCTGACCTGGTGTATGCTTCTATGACCTGCAGCGGTGGGCTGAATTTACTTTCTCCCTTTCTTTTTAGCGTGGCCTGTTTTACTCTTACCCACTCTCCTTTCTCCAGGGTCACCCCTTTGGTATTACGGCGTTTGTTATAGTACTCGGTATATATTGCCTGTGCTTTGTCCAGGTTACGCTTCACCACCGCCGGCGACCATTTGCTCTGTACCATAAGGTGTTTCCATGCTACATTGTCCTTCGTAAAAGGTTCTCGCCCCCTTAAAATCTTGAACGGACTGTACCCGGTGGCTGTAGGAGTGATTCGGTACGCCCAGAGCATGCGTTGGAGTTCCTTCTCCCACTGTTGCCCTGCACTGAGAGCCGCTTGTATGGATCCCATTATCACTCGATTAAATCTTTCCGCAAGTCCATTCCCCGCCGGGTGGTAGATTGGGGTGTGCTTGACTTCGATTCCATTCCTGGCCATGAAGGCGTTCCATCGTTCTGAAACAAATTGTGGGCCATTATCACACGTTATAATCTTGGGTATTCCTTCTCTCAGGGACGTGGTAGTGAGGAATGCTAACACCGTCTCCGAGTCAGCACTTTCACACACATCCACCTCTGGCCATTTAGAGTATCTTTACACTGCCACTATGATGTACTTGGGTACTCCTTCCGCGTTCAGGACTGGACCCAGGATGTCCACAAACAGCATTTCCCAGGGACTCGACAATCCTGTGAATTTTCCCAGTGGTGGGCGTAATAAGGTTTGCGTCTTATCCGCTCTGTTACATTGTTCACACATCCTGACGTGTCTTTCTACCTGCGCATCCATGGCCGGCCACCAATATGCCTGCTTTGCTCTCGCCTTGGTTTTCATGATCCCCAGGTGTCCCTCGTGTAGGATGGTTAAGAGACGGCCCACCAGTGAGGTCGGAGGGACCACCTTGTCCCCTCGCAGAAGAAACACTGGGTTGTCTCCTAAGGACAGCTCTTCTCGGATTTCCCAATATTTCCTCAGCTCGCTATCTAGGTGCCTTTTGTCCGGCCACCCTTGTGTCACATAGCTTTTCACTGTGGTTGTCGTTTCGTCTCCTGTGTATGCTTCTTCCCATTCTTGTATGCTGACCGCTCCCTCGTGGTCCTGTGTGACTGCTACCATGTACTCTTCCCATTCCGAAGGTTCCCGATCTCTTGCGGGCTCCATGGTGGCCGCTCTGCTTAAGAAGTCTGCCAGCTTGTTTTTGGACCCGGGGATGTACTCCACGTCATATACGTAGTCCAACAGTCTCAAGCTCATCCTTGCAATGCGAGGTGTCGCATGCGCATGTCCACTCAAGGTCAAAACTTTCACCAGGGGTTTGTGGTCGGTACGGAGTAGAAACTTCGAGCCCCACAAGTACTGCCTGAACCGTTCCATTGCCCACACTGTCGCTAGCATCTCCTTCTCTATCATGCTGAATTTTTCTTCGTTCGCCGCTAAGGCTCTTGAAGCGAAGCTGACAGTAGTGACTTCTCCGCCTCGGGCTTTCTGCATCAGGACCGCCCCCAGGCCCTTGTCATTGGCGTCGGTGGTCAGGATGGACAACGCTCCTTGATCGAACCCTTCCAGGGGGATAGCTGTGCAGATGTCTTGTTTTATGCTCTCAAATTCATCTTGCTCCTCCTGCGTCCACTTGAACACATTCTTTTCCCTCAAGAGTTGTCTTATGTGGTGCGTTTTGGTCGCAAAATGCGGAACAAACTTGCTGTAGAATTTAGCCATGCCCAGGAAGGAGCGGACATCTTCCTTCCTGGTCGGTGTGGGCGCGTCCTTTATGGCCACCATGTTCGCTCTCTTCGGTTCTATACCCCTTCCGCTGATCTCATGGCCCGGGTAGGTCACCGAGTTGACTCCGAATCTGCACTTTTGCCATTCCGCTGTGAGTCCATTTTGGGCTAAGATCGCCAGCACTGTGTGTAGTTTTTTGTCATGATCTTCCTGGGATTTCCCCATTACTAGGATGTCATCCTAGAAGTACTGGACCCCTTCCACCCTTTGGAACAACCTGTGCATCAGCTTTTGGAAAACCGCCGCTGCCGACGCTAGGCCGAAGGGCATCCCGAGGAACTTATAACACCCAAATGGTGTGATGAACGACGTCAGATGATTGCAAGTGGCGTGCAACGCAATTTGGTGATACGCTGAGGTGAGGTCTATGGTGGAGAACCACTTGACTCCCTTGGTCATTGCCAACATCTCATTTATCCTAGGCAGCGGGAATTTGTCTACTAGAATATTCTTATTGAGCTCCCTCAGGTCCACACATAGCCGCACCTTCCCGTTAGGTTTCTGGGCTACCACCAATGGCGCCAGCCATTCTGCGCTCTCAATCGCTTCTATGACTCCGTTTGCTTCCAGCCGTCTCAATTCTTCCTGGACTACCTCCCTGCTTCTGAAGGGAATATTTCAGACTTTGTGGCTCACCGGTTTAGCTCCTTCCTTGAGTCGTATTTTGTGTGTGAATTTTGTCATCTTCCCTATGAATTCCTTGAACACCTCGGGATATTCTTCCCTCCACTTGCCCCCTTCTTTCTGTTGATTTGTTTCTATTAGCAGTACTTGTTTGGGGCCTCCTGGGTTGAGCTGTATTCCCAAGTTCCCTTGGTCCATCCACCCCAGTACGGAGGGTCCTTTCTCTGCCACATACAGCTTCCCTTCTGCTTTGCGTCCCTTGAACTCAAACACCAACTTACGATATCCTACCATGGGTATGGGTTCTCCGGTGAACGTGACCGGATGAATGTCGGTGGGTAGTAGATTAGCCCGGACTTGGGACCCAAATTCGTTTCCCCATATGGCTCTCTGGATGATCGTATACGGGGAGCCGGAGTCCGCCACTATATGCACTTGTACCCGTCCAATCTTCATCTGTAGCGCCGGTTTCTTGGTTCGTGTACAATTCACTCCAAGCACTTGATCGTCGATGCATAAGACCTCATCGTCTTCGTCCTCTTCTCCATGGGGTTCCTCTTCCCCCTCGGGTTCTTGTGCTACGTATTTCATGTCCGCCCTGCTGAGCTTGCGCCTGCATACTTTTTCGTAGTGCCCCATTATTTTGCAGTATGCACACTTGGTGTGAAACGCGGGACAGACTCTGTCATTGCCTTGGTGCGATTGGCTGCCGCACCTGTAGCACCCCGTTTTCCGTTCTCCCTGTGGCTTCAGGTTCTTCATGGTCTTCTGAGGGAATCTCTTCTGATACCTCGTAGCACTTGGCATCTGCTGTTTCGGAGTGTCTGGTCTGTCTCCGTCTGTTACCCGACAGACTGGCGTGCGTTCGTTGCCCTCTCTTTTGGCCCCTTCTGCACACCGTTTAGATAGTTCTGCCTTCTTCACCAACGCCACCACCTCCTTTAGCGGAGCGTCCCCGTTGACCCACAGTTTCTCCTGTATGGCCGTGTTGGTTGTGTGCATAATAATCTGGTCCCTGATGAGTTCGTCGTGAAGTGCGCCGAACTTGCAGGTTACCACCATCTTCTGTAACGCTGCGACATACTCATCTACGGACTCTCCCTTGTTCTGTTTTCTCTGGAAGAAATTGCATCTGTCTATGGCCGTGCACACCACAGGCCTGTAGTGAGCGTCTAGGTCTTCCAGCACGTGTTGAAACACTTCTGTGTCCGCCGCTGGTCTGGTCTCCTTCACCAAACTGTCGTATACCCTGATGCCCTCTGGGCCTAGGTTGTGCAGTAGTATTTTCTTTTTCCTTGCACTTGAGAACTCCCCTTCGCCTTCTTCTTCCAAGGCTTCTATATAGTTCAGGAAATACCGTTTCCAGTCCTCCCAGGGCATCGCCGGGTCTCCCCTTTTGGGTAGGAAGGGCACTAAGTTGGTGAGTGACGTTGTTTGCGCGCACATCCTGCCCCTTCCGTCTTGGGCCGCACTCCCCCTGTCGTCTGTCTCTGGTGGGCTCCCCGGAGCTTGTCTTTCTCCCGAGCTGGTTGCCGGCGTGGGCGAAAGGCTGCCTTGCCCCCTCCTCGACGGCCCTGGGGTCGCCAGGTCTTTCGCTAGCTTCCGCAGGGAATATTTGGATCTGGTTCGCTACTGGTGGCACTCTGTGCTGTGTCGTGGCCTCTATCCTTCCTCCTGCCTCCCTTGTCGCTAGCACGCTGTGACGCTATTGGCATCTGCGCAGCCGGGTGATGGCTCTACCCGGTGTGGGTCCCCCCGTGGGTGTGCCCCGTGCCGGTCTGTGTGCTGCCTCCGCTTACCCTGCTAGGCCTCTTGTGCGTGAGGTCCCTGCCTGTGGCTCTCTCACTTTCCACGTATTCGGCAGCACTGCCTGTCTCCCCTTCTGCGCGCCGCACCTTCGGATGCCCGTGATGCTCCAGGCTATTCTCCCTGCGCCACGGTGATGACGGTGTTCCTCTGCCACGCTCGGTTCCTCACGAGGTGCCTGGGCTCTGTGCAGTTCTCATCCCATCCTCGTTGCCATTTTGTAGAGATAGAAGTTACACAAATGACCCTGGCACCGTCGTTGGTTATGCAATCTTATTTATTCACATTTAGTAAAGCATAAGTTGTACCGAGCGCCGGGAACACTCCCGTCCGGCTCTCTGCCACTCTCACTCTGTTCGCGCTCAATCGCGCGAAGCCACGCCCCTTCCCAGCATGCCCTGGGGCGCTAAACACTAGCGCGTAACACTACAGTAACACAGGCCCCCCGCAGCCCCCAAGTTGCAGGGGGGCCCCACGCTCCAGGGGCCCCCCTCACTTACTTCATATTGAATAATGGTTATGGTGCGCGGTGCACAGTGCGCACGGCAGCATTAATTAATTAAATGGTGCACAAGGCCCCGGCCGGGGGCCCCTGAGGCTCTTAATAAATGGTGCGCGACCCCTGCCGGGGCCTCTGAGGCACTTTATAATAAATGGTGGGTGCGAGCGGGCGGCACACAGTTGCTTCCGCGACCGACACATGTGCGCGCTCTTCAGGGTGGGCCAGGGCTGTTGACCAATGCCCTGATTTGAATTTGTCTGACTCCTGACATGCGCATTGAGCACGCGCAATTAAAAGTGCGCGTGAGGCATCCCAAGAAGAAGACCCAGCCAAGCAGGACTGTCGAAGTCTGTCACCGGTGGCCATAATTTAAATTATTTTATTAGCCCCCCAGCCCCTGTCTGGCTCACCTTGCCCTGCCCTGCTGCCTGTCCGTCCTCCTCGCACCTAACTGAAGCTGCAGGCTAGGCCCAGCCGCCCCAGCCCTCAGGTCAGGTGACTCAGAGTCTGCGCTGCATCCGAGGTCGAGCCTAGTAGCAGGAGTGTCCGTGGGTGGCCACCGGCCTACCCAGGCATATTAAAAGGCACAGTGCTGGCCTGTCCCACACAAACCCTTGAAGAGGCTCAGGATTAATAACGCCCCACCCTTCACCTACTGTGCCCACCCAGCACCACCTCTGGGGATCCCCGTGACCCTTCTATTCTGTCACCCTGAAAATCTTGAGTCCCTTCTCTGAAGCTTGTTAGTCCTGAGGCGGAAGCCGGGACTGTTGTACCTTTTTTAAACATTGTCGTGTTTGGTGTACATTGTTTTTAAAATAATCACTCTTTGCACTCCTACATGGGCACTTGAGCGGTACTCGGCACGGGAAGCGGACCCCTAGCGCCGCCAGGCTGCCTTGACCCTCTCCCACGCCCCCAACCAACTCGGCACCGCGAGGACGGTGGCCACGCCCCCTTTAGGCCACGCCCCCTGGATGTTCCCACCAGCAACCAGCTATAAAATGTGCCTGGCCAGGAAGCGCAGCGGACGAGCGCAGCGGGAGCGCCGTTTGCGCGCCTAAGGCAAGCCCGTCTGCGCCCGTCCGCGCTCGAACGGGCTCAGATGCCAAGAGGGTGAGCTATTCGCGTCGCGCCCTACTTAGTCTCAGACCCACTAAGAACATACACTGTAATTACTTTCACGACGATGGACTTTTTACTAATTGTGTACTCTTCCACCCAGTCCACTTACTTCCCATCCAGGCACCCATTCCCCACTCTGGTCTGAAATTAGCTGTACTAAACTGTAGGTCGCTCCCCATGCACGCCCTGCTCATCAATCACCTGCTCGTTGACCATGAGTTAGACATTCTGTTCCTCACGGAGACTTGGCTTACAACACACTCGGACTCGGATGTGGGTTTAGCCCTGGCCCCGGGCTTCCTCATCCAGTCCCAACTATGCCCCTCCGGTAGAGGCGGTGGTCTGGCCATTCTGCATAGAGAATTAGAGATCATTTCTCATGCAGAATCAGCAATGCTCATATTACAGATTCAGAGAGCTGCCACTTTACCATCCAGCTGACCCCTACTAGATCACTGATAGGCCTCCTGGTGTATCGTCCCCCTGGACATTCTGGTCCCTTGACCAGCACCCTGCTAGAAGCCATATCAGCATTGGCCCATTCTACACCTAACTTCACTGTGCTAGGGGACCTCAATATTCATTTTGACGATCCCCTTGACACAGGGGCTGCTGACCTGATTCTAGACCTGGCTGTCTACGGTCTCCAACTGGTTAATACTGGAGCCACCCACATTAAGGGCCATCTGTTAGACCCGGTCTTCACAAATGTCCACACCCTCCAGGCCAAACCTTCCTGCCCCCTTCCATGGACAGACCACTTCTTGGTTCCTCTCTTCCTGCCAGGAGAATTTAAGAAGCCCCATAAGCCTGTCACTTATACCCGGGACAGGGCATGGTCCAGACTCTCAACAGAGGACTGGGCCAGAGCCCTGGAATCAACGACTCCCGCCCCCTCGGGGGATCCCGTCGTAGCGGATAGCAATCTTAGGAAGTGGATCTCCAATTCACTCGACTTGATCCTTCCAATAAAAACCCGCGAAGATAAAAGCGGAAAGATAGGCTCAGCCCCATGGTTCAGCCGGGAACTCAGAACCCTCCGCAAGGAATGTAAAAAAGCGGAGCGACTGTGGAGGAAGGACTGGCTCCACTCTAGTAAGGATTCCTACCGGAGGACGGTGAGAGCATATAAATCTGCTCTGAAACTTACTAAAGCCTCCTATTATGATGATAGGATAAAAAATGCTACTAACTCTGCAAGAGAATCCTATCTCATTGCTAAAGAACTCATGAAAATACCACAACCCCCTTCACCTACCGGGACCTTACCGGACAGGAGCAATGAACTTGCGAAGTACTTCGAGTCTAAAGTCTCCCACATCCTAGCCTCACTTCCGCAGCCTAGCCAGCTACCTTACTGGGACAGCGTTTCACCTGACACTTGCACAGGAGGTGCCCCTCGCCCCCTGCTGACCACCTTTAGGGCGGTCTCAATGGACGAGGTCGGAAAGACTTTGGCCAAGATGAAAAGCGGCTCTCCCTGTGACCCTGTTCCCATGAGGTTCCTGAAAGCTGTCGCCCCTGCGATTGTGCCCACAATTCTGGAGTTGATCAATGCCTCGCTGTCCCAAGGCTCCGTCCCCCCTAGTTGGAAGGGGGCGGTAGTTAAAGCCCTTCTCAAAAAACCCCATCTGGACCCCACTGATTTGGCCAACTACAGACCGATCTCGCTTCTCCCGGGCATCAGCAAAATTGCCGAGAAACTGGTTAACGTCCAGCTGTCCCAGTTCCTGGAATCTAATAACCTGCTGCGCTGGTCCCAAACTGGGTTTCGTCCTGGCCAAGGCACGGACACTGCCCTCCTCGCCGTCATCGAGGAAGCAAGGCGCATTTTAGATTCAGGGGGGTCAGTGGCAGTGATCCTCCTGGACCTTAGTGCTGCTTTTGACACGGTGAATCACCGTGTCTTGCTCCGCCGGCTGGCCAGGGCGGGACTTGGGGGCACAGCGCTGGCCTGGATTGAGTCATTTCTGTCGGGCCGCTCGTTCCAGGTCTGGGATGGCAATTCCCGTTCTGATTCACTGCCTTTGACTAGTGGGGTGCCACAGGCCTCCTCACTTAGTCCCACTCTTTTTAACGCCTATATGGCTCCTCTAGAGGACGTAGTGGCCCCCTTTGGCATCAAAATTGTGAGTTACGCGGACGACACGCAATTAGTCGTCTCGCTCTCACATCTTGACCAATGCCCAGACAATCTCCGGCACTGCCTCCAGGAAATCCACCTCTGGATGTGCGAGTCCTCACTCAAGCTTAACGGGTCCAAAACTGAAGTTATGCTGATGGGCAAGAAATGGTCAGCAATTCCATCTTCAGTTTGGCCCGATGTTATGGGTGAGGTGCCCGCCCCTAAGAGGGAAATTAAGAGCCTGGGGGTCTGGCTCGAACCAGACTTGTCCATGAAAACCCAGGCAACTAAAACAGCGGGAACTTGCTTCGGACTTATGCGCTTAGTCCGCAAGATCCTTCCACTGCTCCCTCCCCAATCAAGGAAACTCCTGGTTCAAGGACTGATCCTTACGCGATTGGACTACAGCAATGCTGTTTACTTGGGAGTCCCCGAAACAACCCTGGGCAAGCTACAACGAGCCCAAAATGCAGCTGCCCGGATGCTTATGAATCTTCCCTCCAGAGTCTCTGCCAGACCAGCGCTTAAGGCTCTCCACTGGTTACCAGTGCGAGAGAGGATCGAGTTTAAGGCAATGTGCATCGCTCACAAACTCCTCAATGGACAAGGCCCTTCCATTTTGGGAGATATGGTGACTCCATACAAAGCCTCGAGATCCCTGCGTTCGGACAATGAGCGACTAGCCAATGTCCCTAAGTTCAAGAGAGCACGCACTGGTGGCCGTCGCTTTTCAGTAAAAGCATCCACACGCTGGAATTCGCTCCCCCGCTGTCTGCGGTTAGAACCTGTCTACCTACGCTTCCGCAAACAGCTTAAAACGTTGCTGTTTCCCAAATACGTTCTCCCCCCCCCTTCCTCCTCGGCCTTTTCAAGATTTTCTTACAGCGCGGGGATGCCTCCGGGTCACCAGGCGCTTTACAAATCGTTAAATAAATAAATAATAAATGTCCCTGAAACACGCACAGTGTGTCCCTCCTGGGTCCCCCCAGGCCCGTCCGCGGGGTCTTGCGCGGCCGCTTGGAGCACCGCCATAATCTGCCAAATTGCGCGGCCCTGCTCCCCACATGAAAGGCACTTTGATGAGAGCGGATAATGAGTGCTGATAGCGCCGCGGCCATAAGACAGTGTGATGTGAACAGGGTGTGAGATGAAAGAGGGGTCGTAAAGTGGGGGGCTCCAGCGTGGAGACGGGGGCAGAGCGAGGGGCAGTCAAGGTGGGAATATTAAAACGGGAGAATAGGGCAGCCTACATTGATGAGATATGGCACTGCCCATTGAGGCATGATTTCATTGACACGTTCCATATGACAGACCTAAGGCACTTTGTTAATTCAGTAGCTACTACTTTGTCATTATATAGCGCCTATACTCACAACGTTGCGTAACCTTTGTAACTTACCTGGTTCTTTTGTAAAGCGCTCTGACACCTTTCGGTAAAGTTCGTGCTATATAAAGCTGCATTAAATAAATATAAAAAACAAGGTTTCTGGGCGCACTTTGGGTGTATGATTGATAACAGGGTTGGATTCGGATTAAAAATCGGCCCGGGCACCCTAAAAAAAGTGGCCCACGTTTGCATATTGCCTTTCCGTAAAACACTGCTTCGGCGAAGTTTTATAAAAAGAAGGGTGGAGGGCTCTGACAAAGGCATGTTTTCTTAACCTTACTTAGATTAAAGAAAAAACCTAAAAACAAATGAGGTCACTTCTGCTCAGGCCCCCTGCCCGGACTGGAAGCTTGTTGCAGGATCAGCACATTATTTATTTCTGCCACCCTCGATCCCTGATTAGCGCCATAATAGCAATAGTTTAACATATCCGAAAACCTTACGCCGCCGTCAATAACCTGCTGAGTTACTTCAAGTGTCTGGGAATGCCCCCTGCATTCAGACAACTCGCTCCTCATTCTCGCCCTTCACTTTCACGGTCACCCTGCACTCACAGCATTCACAATGCACTCACACTGATCACCATGCACTCACACCATTCAGCCGCTCACCCTGCACTCACAGTGATCACTCTGCACTCACAATGCACTTGCGCTGTTCGCCCTGTACCTCACTCTGCAGTCACACAAGCACACTACTCACCCTGCACTTATGTCACACTTCACTCACCTGTCCCCCTCACTGCTCAATCTGCAATCTCACTGAAACAAGCCCATCACTAACCATGCATTCTTCAGTCTCACTCTGCACTTACATCTGCACCCAAATTCATATGGTCACCTCACTCACCCTGCAGTCACTCCTCTTACCCTACTCTCACACTGTCGCATCACTCACCGTGCACTCATATGGGTACTCCTATCACCCACAAAGTGCAGAGGGTTAATGTGCCTGATACAAAGAATGTGTACCATGCACATCACAGAACTGAGTGTGAGTAAACTGTGAGTAGGGCTATAAAAAAAGGAAATGTTTGTCAGAAAGCTGCTATAGAGCGATGAGGTGCATTGTTGGTGAGTGGCAGTGAGGGAGTTCATGGAAAAGGGGGAAATGGGGAGGGGGCACCCAAAAAAGACTGTCAGATGCCATCCAGAGACTTTTTGAGGCATGGGCAAAGTGAGCTCCGGCCCAGGGCCACAGACTTTCAGGGGGCCCCCTGATAACACCAGCTCTTTTCTGTAGAGTCTTGCCCTGATGGCATTAAATGATTCTTGAACAGATGGTTTTAAATACAACTTTCCTTCGCTTTTTTTCAATATTGGTGATGTGTGGTTCGAGCAGGTCAGCGTGGCGTCATTGGCTCAAAATCCTGTGATACTGGGGATTGGGGAAAATCCTGATTCTCCCCGTGCCTTACAAAAAAGTATGTAGTTCTTTCCAGTGAGTCTCTGTGTAGTTCGTTCCATCATGGACGTTGCAAACTCACTGTTAACACTGTTAGTGAGTTTGCAAAGTCCACGATGAAACAAACTACATACTTTTTTGTTAAGACACTCTTTGAAGTGCTTCAAAAAGTGTTAATGTTTATATAGCTGGAACGCGACCCGAAAGTATTAGCGCGGCTGGCTTTACAGGAGCGTACCAGTCAGTGCTTGACTTTGTTTGTATGAGGGCTGGAGGGAGGACACTGACTGATACTGATCGTGTCCTCTGTGTGCACTGACTGGCGCGCTCATGTAAAGCCAGCCACGCTTATACTTTCGGATCGCGTTCCTGCTAAATAAACATTAACACTTTTTGAAGTGCAGAGTGACTACTTCTCTAGATTTTGTCTACAGAAAGTGAACGATACGTTAATCATAACATTTCTTCTTGAATGCTGCTAGTTTGTGACCTGTTTAGTTGTCCGCAGTTTAAATAAAACAAATCTGTGAGGTTCTCAGCATTGTATCTTGAAGTCTGTTATGAAGCTCTGTGGTTATACTGAATAAACGGGGTCCGGTACAAGAGGGCATTTGCAGGCACCAAGCGGGTGTCATGCACTGCAGGCGGTATGCGAAACCCATGATGTTGTTAGTGGCTGCGTCTTAAAATAAACTCAGTTCCTCCCACGCACGAGGGATACCAGATGACACGTGTAAAATCTTTTTACACTTTTTATCTTTTTTGACACTTATAACCTCAGGTTAGGGTGGGCCTTAGCGCGCCCATACCACCGGGGTTTACACCTTATGGTCCTGAAGAATGCCCGTTAAAATAACAACATATAGGCAGAAGCATGTTGACCACCTCTTAAGCGGACTCTGCTGAACAATCTACTCAGCTTGTCGTCCCACACTTTGTTTTTACTGTGTCCGATTGGCCTTTAATAAAACATTTTTCTGGACACAATCGTGATACTTTTAACATTCACTTCTTCACTATTCACCACACACGAATAACCAGCTCCACAGTAATTCTGGCGTTGTAGCACACCAGGGTGGCACTCGGCCTCTCCTGGTGGGGCCCAATGATGAAGCATGTCACCAACCAGGTTGGTGAGTGAGGGCTTTATAAAGAACCAAATTTGGCTCCTCCTGTCGTGATCTACATACTTTGTTTCAAGGCACACTCTTTTGTTGTTATGACTAGATTTACCCTGGGGGACCAAGAGTGTTTCCTGATCTATTTCCCTCCCTCTCCTGTTGTTTACAACGTATACTGAATAAACAGCTACCATGTTGTTGTTATATGACATCCCTGTATTAGTGTAATAACTGCACTTTCACAATTGCTTTATTAACCTTCTTGCTTCTCACATTTGCTTGAAAATGCACCATTTACCCACTCTTTTTTTCAAAATGTTCTCAGGGCATGAACCCCCCGAACCACTCTTTAATTTTTCGGGCTCGCGAGCTGGGTTCGCTCGCCATGATGCTGCCCCACAGAACATTTACGCTACACCTCTTCCAAATGTCACCACCCACCACTGATTGTCAGTCGAGTTTTTATGGAATTGCAGGTTTGGGTTTGTCTTTTAAAGTTTCATGTTATTGTACATTAATGTCAATTCTAATTCAGACCCTTCATAGTTATTCTTCAGCGATAGGCAGTCCTTGAGACAATAGGATCGCTCCTTGGCATTGTTCTGATTGCTGCTGTTCCTGAAGCGATAGGATCGCTCCTTGGCATTGTTCTGATTTCTCCCTCAGTTAAATAATCTGTTTTTGACATTATTGTTACAAATGGCGTAGCTTGTATGTTAGAGCGTTTCCCTCTTTCTCATTAGACCTTTGAGAAAGACAATATAGAGGCATTTCATTTAAATGTTGGAGGTTTCAAATCAAAATATGCCAGATTTTTGGGCGGTAGGGTAAAGTGGTAGGTGGTAGGCCGGGCCGCCCGGGAGGGGGGGGCACCCTCCATGTGTTTTACAGGGGGGCCCCCTCAAGTGTAGTTACGCCATGGGTATCTGACCGTTCCCATCTTCCCTCCGCACCAGAGATTTCTTCAAACCCGGTGGACGGGCAGGTGGCTGGAGTATTTGGTCCTTCCTTTCGGGCTTTCTTCGGTGTCATGGTATTTCACCAAGGTGGTGAAGCCAGTGGCCGCCCTTCTCACAGAGCAGGGAATACTCAAAATAGTCTATTTGGATGACATTCTCATCATGACCCAATACCAATCATTGGCCAACCTTCACTTACAGATGACAACATCTCTCTTACAGGATTTAGGTTTTGTCATCAATGGAACCAAGTCGATTCTCTGTCCATCTCAGACGATAAACTTTCTGGGGTTTGTGATTGACTCATGGTTGGCACAAATTGCGAGACATGAAGAAGGAACTGAAGTCGGTCTTGTGTTGACAGTTTTCTTTACCAGTGATTGCCCGTTTGGTAGGTCTGTTGGCATCCTCAATGCAAGCCATTTTCTAGGGTCCATTTCATTACTAGGCTCTCCAAAGGTTGAAAATTCAACATCTTCAGAAAGGCCTTTCTTATACAGACAGATTCTCCTGACAGAGGAAGTACGGGAGGAACTGCGCTGGTGGTTGGGACGCATGGATGCATGGAACAGCAGGGCCATCTTTGGGTTCCAACCAGAGGTAATAATAGAGTCAAAAGCCAGCTGGTGGGGCTGGGAAGTGCGTTGCGGAGATATCACCCCTGACGGAAGGTGGTCTCTCCAAGAATTGTCCATTCATATCAATTTTCTAGAGACTTCTGGTGGAGATAACCAAGGACTTTTGACACTATTGCCTCAGTCATTAGATGTCGGTGATAGTGAAGTACATTCCGGGTCAGTCCAACGCTGTGGCAGACTTGAACTCTAGGTACCTGACAGATTACAGCAACTGGCAGCTCCAGCCACATCTGTTCCAATGGGTACAGACTAAGTCTGGGAGGTGAACTCCGCTCCGCTCTCAGAGTTTTGCGGAGATTTACGCATTCTGCATTAAGCGGAACTCGCGGAGTTCCAAAAAACTCAGCTCAGCGTAGTGGAGCGGAGTTTTTTCCCTCGCTCGCGTTCGTCAATGTCAAGTTGGCGAGCGCGAGCAAGGAAAATCCACCTCCCTGCGAGATTTTTCCTCATTCGTGATTGTCAACATCAAGATGGCGAGCACGGAAAATCAACCTCCCAGTGAGATTTCTCAATGCAGGGGGTAAGATTTCTCATTGCGAGTGGTCGCGTATGCTCACGAACGCTCACATTGAGAAACTGTCCGTTTCGCGTTGAGAAAGCTGCAGCTCGCGTAAAAAACTACTCGAACAGCAGAAAGAGCAGAGCCTGTTTGCGCTGTACATGGTGTCGTTTCTCAATTATGGCACAGTGCAGACAAGCACCTGGTACTAAAAATCACAGCGAACAGCATTTATCCAACGCCCTCTGCCGCTTGTGGAACACTGCGTAGTGTGGCGGAGTTTGTTTTGCACTTCGCAGAGTTCCGCGTAGCAGAACACAGTGAACGCTGCCCAGGCTTACTACAGACCCTCTGGGTTCCTTGCATTATAGATCTTTTCACCTACAAATTGAATCACCAGTTAGAGACTTTCTTCAGCTGGAGGCCAGATACATTAGCGAAAGCGACGGATGCCAACTGATCAGAAGTATGCTTTTCCCCTGTTCATTCTCATTCCCAGAGTGAAAACCCAGATCAATGGCCAAATGGCGGACGTACTCTTGGTAGCTCTTTTTTGGAAAGCTGAGCCTTGGGTTTCGTGTCTTTTGGAACTGATGTGCGATTACCCCTGGCTCCTGCCTTGGTCTCAGATGATGCTCCAGGTCCCTCACGGAGAACTGCCCCTTTTGATAATGTCGGGGCAGTTGTCACTGATAGTCTGGAGACTTTCAGGAAACAGTGGGACTTGCCAGGCATTTCGTACATGGCTTCAAACTTTATAGAACAGGCCTGGGCTCCTTCCATCGGGAAACGATACTCCTCAATGTGGCAATGCGTTGGTGCTTGGAACAGCACGTGGATCCCATGGGGCCAGAGTTATCCCACGTTGTTAATCTTCTGTCTTATAAGGCTTCAACAGGTTTGCCTTACAGGTCTGTGAATAATTTTTGATCTGCCATTTCTGTGGGTCATACACAGATTGATGGTAAGCCGGTAGGTATGCACCCGGTTGTGTGCAAACTTCTTAAGGGTATCCGGGTGGCTAATCCTCCCAAGACTAAGTATTCATTTTTGTGAGCTGTGTCATTGGTTCCGGCTCTCTTTGAACAAGGGCCGGACAATTCTCATTTGTCTATGAAACAGTTGTCAGCTAAGCTGGCTATGCTCTTATGTTTCTCTGCCTGTAGACGTACTTTGATGTGAGAATTCTGGACTCAACCGCAAGAGTATTTACTCCGGAAGGAGTTCCCTTTACCATCACTGGCAGAATGAAAACTTTTTCTCCCTTTGCAGAGTCTAACGCATTTCCTGCTAATGTTAGATTGTGTCTGGTCCAATGCTTGAAAGCTTACAAAGAATTTACTCGTACTTTGCGACCTAAAGGTTCTACACAATTATTGATTGCTTTGCAAAAGACATTCAAATTTCTTTCCTCTGCCACAATTGCTAGATGGTTGAAATCAATCATGAGAGAAGCTGTACTGATACTCAGGCCTTTGGAGCTGGCTCTGTTCGAGGAGCAATGGTCTCTAAATTCTTTATGTTGGGTTCTGGCATTCAAGATATTATGAAATCGGCTGATTGGTCTTCTGAATATACTTTTAAACATTTGACTATAAACCTGAGTGTGATCTTACTTCTGTGGTTTTTGATAAACATTAAACTAGCAATAATCTGAGCCTTCAGGCCTGAAATAGAACCAAAAAAATTGCTAGCATTCGCATCAAGAATTTTCGATTCTATTAAGGACACGAAGACGAGGATTATCCCACCTAATATGTAATTATGAGGTTGTTATGACTTTTTGCTCCCCCCCACCCATATGTATAGTCTGTGTTATAGGGATATTACGGGTCTTCCTTTTTATTTCCAGGTCGGATCAGAAACCAGCATGATCATGTCCAGTGCGCATGTCATGGGTGACACTTCATGTTCCGGTTCCTGGATGAGATGTTGCTCTCAAGTTGGTTTTTCATTGGCTGCTGTGTTTTTGCAGTAAAAGAAAGAGAAGAAAGAGAAGCAATAATCCTCGCCCCCATGTCCTTAATAGAATTGAAAATTCTTGGTGCGAATGCTAGCAAATGTTTGATTCAAGGCTTTCCTTCTGTCACAAAAGGCTGCCTCTCTCAGTGCACCGCTCTAACTTCTAAAATGGGTCTGGCATGCCCGAAACAGAGTTGGGCACAATGACACATTAAATGCACGTCCGTAGCAATCGAAGCTGAAGCAACATATTGGTGATGGCCCTGTGGCATTCTGACTTCATAGCGCTATACAGAACCAGTGCTAGTATTAATGAACTGGAGGCTAATCATTTGAGGCTGCAGGCATTCACAGCTGTCAGGACAATCACACAGACATGTCAGGAGCAGGTGCAATAACCCATTGAGTTATGTTAGAAACTTAAGACGTCACAAACCCATTGAACTTAAAAGAGATGTTTTAAATTGTAAAATTGAGCACTACCTAAAAACAGATATTCTAAAGTATTTAAGGATTGTGTATGTATATTTGTAGCCATTCTTCTTTCCCCAGTTTCCAGAGAGGGCAAACTTTGTCTTATGCCAGGAATGTACACTGTTAAAGAAATATTTGTAAATATATCGCAATTTGTTGTGATTTACATATCATAATCTAAATGCTAATTTGGCGATGTTCTCTGTGTGCATGTGCACTGTATGCACATATCCTCTGCAGGGGCAGGTGTCTGTAACGCTGGCATGGTCTCTGTGCTTTCTATAGTGTTGCCTGTCTGTGGGTGCCTATAATACAGAG
Source organism: Triturus cristatus (assembly GCF_964204655.1). Taxonomy (NCBI): domain Eukaryota; kingdom Metazoa; phylum Chordata; class Amphibia; order Caudata; family Salamandridae; genus Triturus; species Triturus cristatus. Next base: position 8,965,892 of record NC_140592.1, read on the forward strand.
GCACCTCTTGGCTTTGCCAGTGCTTGTTCCATTTTTGCCTGGGATCGCTCATGCCCTGTAAGCGGCATTGTGACCCACCCCAGAGAGCCACCCTGGTGTGAGTTACCATCCTGCGGAGCTCATGAGCTGCACACACCCGGCTGTCCTTGCACGACTCGCTTTCACTGACAGGAAGGGACTCCGCACCCTGCATTTGTAGATCGAGCCTGGGCAGCGCGTGCGCTGCAGTGAGGCATGCAGTAGTGGAGTATGGACTTGAAGACCCGCCCACTTGCTGCTCATATTTTTTATTTACTTGTGTCATTGTCCTTCGTAAACGCTGGCTTCCGATTCGTTATTAGGCTTGTTAGTCCCTCCTTGGAACCGCCTTGTCTGCATTTGTTACCTCCCATAACGACTGGTCCTTTTACTTGTCTTATTTCACGGTCTGATTTATTTTGGCTGTGGGCAACCCGCTAATGGTGGTCCGCTTTAACTATAGCGCTTACTTACTAATTTATTTCTTTTGTTTACTAGCAGTCATGCAGCGCTTTCACATTCATAGAAGCTGTTCCTCGTTCTTTAGACAAGTCGCATCTAAAGAAAGGTACGCGGCCGACATTAAAGTGAAAGCGCGGCAAAAAATCATGACAAACAGATGCTTTTTTTTTGCCAAAGCGCCCCATTCACTTTAATGTATGCCGAATCCCTTTCTTTAGAGGCAGCTTGTCCAAAGAAAGGGGTGAGATCTTCATGAATGTGAAAGCGCTGCATGGGCGCTACTAAAAAAACAAATATTTGCACTGCAATGTGTCCGCATTTGCGAGAGTTTAAGCTACTGCATTGCCAATAGCTTAAACCCTTTGTACACGCAAGACCTATTGCATTGCAAATGCTTGTTAATCATGTTGCTATTTTCAAGCGCTGCCTGGGAACCTGATGTCTGCCCTTGAACATAATCTCGCAGCCTGTGGCTTGGGGAGGTGTTTATGCCCAACCCCCAGAATTATTTAGAGAGAGGAAGGCATGATTCAATCATGCACCTTCGTGCCCCCTGCTGACCTTTCATCTCTAACAAGGCCACGAGTTAATGAATTAGCCAATCAGATTGTCCCCTCGCACAGGGCGTCTCTAGTAAGGATGCTCCACCTGTGAGAACTGAGACCCCTCTGCTTCCAGGTCGGAGGGCACCTGGTGACGTAAGCACACCCATGTCATTCAGCTGTCGACTAGGGCAATGCCTGTTTTCTTGTTTTTTCAACATTTTGTTGCGAATGTTGTGACACAGACATGGACCCCCGGAGGTGTGCAGAGTCCCAACAAAGGTTTTGCTACTCATGTCATGTTAGTTGCAGGTTTAGTACTTATGCAACCATTGTCTGCTGCAAAATACTGCGGGAACAGGAGAGGCCTCAACAGTAATGGGTTCAGCGTCAGACTATCGACTACTAAAACATCATGAAAAAAATATCGGATCCGATTCACAAAGATAAACTGAGATGAAAGTCTAATTTTACGACTTTCGGTATTCACAAAGGCCACTTATGTGTAGTAAAGTTAGACACAGAAATGAGCATCACACATTCACTTTCGAGGCAACAAAAAAAAAGTTGCTAAAATGAACACCGAAATCAAATGAAGACACATGGGGGCTCCGTAGGTCACAGCCTGCAAGACAAAAAACATGATGAGAAGGTGTGTCCTGCGCACATCAAAGGACAGAGAGAGAGCGAAGGAGAGCGAAAGAGAGAGAGAAGAAGAGAGGGAGAGAGAGAGAGAAGAAGAGAGAGAGAAGAAGAGAGGGAGAGGGAGAGAGAGAGAGAGAAGAAGAGAGGGAGAGAGAAGAAGAGAGGGAGAGAGAGAGAAGAAGAGAGGGAGAGAGAGAGAGATAAGAAGAGAGGTGGAGAGAGAGAGAGAGAGAAGAAGAGAGAAAGCCGCCCCTGCGCACCCAGGCCACACTGCTCACCTGCTGCCACCGGTGTGTTTCCAACCACTTGCCGGCATGTAGTGCAGTCCATTAGGTCACACATCTGAGTCAGAGCCGTCATCTGAAACAGAGTCCAGATACATGACTGGCACAGTACACACACTCGCACAAGACAACAGTGCCTGCCCGCCCATGCACACCCAGGCAGAGGCATCACAAAGGCACCCGCCACCCACGGAGCATGTCCGCCCATGCACACCCAGGCCTCACTGCACACCTTCGGCCACCGGCGTGTAGACTGAATGTCCCACCACGTGCTGCTGCAAGCCACAAGTCCGGGACCCGCGAACATGGCACCCTCCACACCATGCAGCCATGCTCCGCAGGCCACCAGGTCTCACGTGTGTTACTGGGTCTTGAATACTCCATGGCTGAGGACATACCAGTGCACCCAGCAACATCGTAGTCTGAACACCCGCTCAGTTTTGCTCTGTTCAGCATTACGTATATCAATTGTGTGTCTTTTGCACACCCGATCAGCCCAATGGGTGCCACTGAGTCTGTGACCCGGAAGCAAGGCCATGTGGCGGTAGGCCTGTGCTGCCCGCTGGCTCTGGCCTGCACTGCGGTCCAGCAGGGCACACGAAACCTGAGTTGCCCGGACCGCCGGGACGGAGCATCATCACAGGGTGCCCACCCGCTCAGCAGCTTAAGGTGCCACTGACTCAGTGCATCCAAAGTCACCATCCCGTGGCGGGGTGCCTTTGCCTGCTGCAATGCGCCGGGTGCGACTAACCCTGTGCAACCCCAGTCAGCGCCACATGGTGGTCGGCCCGTGCCATACGCAGGCCTGGGTTGCCACTAACCCTGTGCAACACCAGTCAGTGCCACGTGGTGGTCAGCCCATGCCGTACCCAGGCCGGGGTGCCACTAACCCTGTGCGCAACAAAACTCATGTGCCCTTCATGATTGGAAACCGTGGCGTCTGTCATCCAGTCACCACGAGCAGAGGAGAATGTGACGTCATCAACCCCTTATGTTGGCGGAGTCACATAGCCTGTGACACCTGTGCCGGATGGGTGTGGTGTGCGTGTAAACCTGCCCTCAGGGAGTGGCTGTGACATACTGACAACTAGACCAGTGACCTGTACACAACTAGCGTGTTCGCCTGAGATGGGGAGCAATGAGGGCCCCCCTCGGAGTGTAAGCGGTGTGGTCTGGCCTGCCGTTCGCCGGACCAGCGCAGGGCTTGCCACAATGACACGTGGGCTCTGGGCGTGGTTCAGTCCATGTCCGGACAAGGAAGTGAGTGATGCGTGTGTCCCAGTTGTAGTGTCCATGGGACCCAGTACACAAAATGCAATGTAGCCCCCTCTGACTGGCATCCCACAGGATGACCATCATTGACGCAAGGGAAATCCCTGTCCTTACATTCATCCACACATGATTACATGACTGATGATGGACATGACACAGCAGTGCATCAATGGATGTTTATTGCACATCCAGTGCAGTTATGCAGCCGGAGCAGTTCAGTGCAATGCCCACCACACTACACAATATGGGCCTGTGGAGGGCCAGCCAGAGTCCATCCGGGGATGACAAGTCCTGCTGAAGGGAAGGGTACAGTTCGCAGCCTGGTCGCCGTGTCATTGGTCATCAATCCGTCCGGAAGTGGCAGTCCATGTCGCTGTCCAAGGTGAGTGCATCGGAGTGTATCGTGGGTCAGTGGAAGGTCATGAGGCTATGTGCGGGACCAAGCAGACACAGGCCAGGTGGCGGTAATGTTTATTTATTTTATTTTATTTTTATTTTAGGAGTTTTATATAATGCTAGCTGGACCAGAGGGTATCAGAGCGCTTCACAGCAGGTAACTTATAAGCAAAGAGGCAATACAGAGATTATAGTAGAACATAAGGATTCGCGACGGATATAGTTCAAACATAGGAGTGATTGAGCAGAAGGAAACAAGGAGGGTGCAGGTCACACAAGACGAGAATCCGATACGTTTTCTTGATCAGAGTCAGTGTCACAGGGCACAGAGTTAAAGTGAGATAGAGTGCCGGCTAAGGTACTTCCTTCGATCCTATCGGTTCGCTAGTGAGCGGTCGAAGAAGAGGACTTTGAGCTGGTTTTTGAATTTTGGAAACAAGGAGATCGTTCTGATGTGGGGGGGATGGAGTTCCAGATTTTGGGCGCGTTTCCAGCAAACGACCTGGCCGCAGTTTTTTGCTTGCGTGTTTTTAGCGGGATGAGTAGCAGAGTGTTGGAGCTCCTGAGGTTCCTGGACTGGCCGGCCCTTTTGAGTTTGGCGGCCAGGTATTCCGGTTTGCCTGTGTGAAGGGCTTTGTGCGTGAGGCAGGCTGTTCTGAAGCTGGCTCGCATTTCAATTGGGAGCCATTTTAGTTCTCTGAGTGTGGGCGAGCTGTGGTTGAATTTCTTAGTTCCAGTGACCATTCTGGCTGCTGCATTAAAGGTTGTTTTGAGGGGGGCGAGGTGGGATTTTGCTCTACCAGTCAGGGCTGCAATCCCGTAATCGAGTCTGGAGAGCCCCAGTGCTTGGATGGCTTGTTGAAGGTCCTTGGGCGGCAGGAAGGGTTTTATTTTGTGCAGTAATTTCAAATTGAGGAAGGCACTTTTAGCGGATCTTGTAATGTGTTTGTTCATGTCCAGTTTCGGGTCTAGGGTGATACCTAGAGATTTTACCTAATCTGCCAGGGTGAGGTTACCATTGAGGGCATCTATAGCTTTGAGCCATTCTGCAATTTGGGGGTTCTCTTCTTTGTTGGAGATGAGTTTTAGGGGATTACTTGAGAGCCAATGTTGTACATCACTGAGCGTGGTGTTGAGTCTCTGGATGTCGTCAATGGAGGTGGTTTCCAGATATAACTGCGTGTCCTCAGCACATAGGTGGAAAGGGATGTTGGATATTCTGAGTAGAGTGGTAAGGGGTTCAATGTAAATGTTGAAAAGCTGAGGGGAGAGCACTGACCCTTGTGGAACACCCCTGTTAACTGGGTGGAGGTCAGACTCAAAGTTTTTGATTTTTATTCTTTGTGAGCGGTTATGGAGGAAGGAAGAGAACCAGTGTAGGACCGTCTCTTCAAGACCTGCCCTTTCTTGTAAAACTTTGATGAGAAGTTTGTGATCGACCGTATCGAATGCAGCCGATAGATCCAGGAGGATGAGAAGGCAACATTGGTCCGAATCAAGTAACTTGTGTAGATCGTCTATGACATTGAGGGTTGCGGTTTCAATGCTGGAGCCTTTTCTGAAGCCCGATTGGTGGGGATCTAGAAGGTTGATGTTGTCCAAGCGTTGGGTCAGTTGAGGAAGTGCACATCTTTCCAGGATTTTGGACAGAAGAGGTAGGTTCGAGACAGGTCTGAAGTTATTCATATCCTCAGTGTCTAGGCCGGGCTTTTTCAGCAGTGGCGTGACTTGACCAACTTTGAGGCAATCTGGTACGACTCCTGATCTCAGTGAGCTATTTATGATCTTGCACCATAGCGGGCCTAGGACGACCAGTGTTTTGGGGGGTTCAAGGAAGCGGTGTAGTTGGTTTCAGGCGACTGGATGTCAGGGGAGGAGATGAGATTGGAGCCAAGTGAGAGTTCGTTCTTGGTGATTTTGTCGTTGAAAAAGATGGCGAAGTTGTCACAACGTTCTTTGGATGCCTCAGTTGAGGAGGCAACGGGCTTGGAGGTTTGTTTCTTCATGATATTGAAGAGCTCTTTAGGTCTGTTTTTTGTGTTGTCTAGCGCGGAGCCGAAGAAAGATTTGTTTTTGTTCTTAATGTGCTTTTTGTATTTCCTGCGGGCTGCATGGAGTTGATCGCGGTGGAAGACGGTGGGATTGTTCCTCCAGACTCTTTCTGAGGCTCTTAGTTGTCTTCTTTCTTCGTTGATGTCAGTGGTGAACCATGATCTGGATGGAATGCTCCTGGATTTTTTTAGTTTCAGAGGGGCTAGTTGGTCCAGGGTGAGTGTCAAATTTGAGTTGTAGAGAGAGGTGAGTTTGGTAGTTGGGAGGTGACCAGTGATGTTGGAGACGAGCGAGCTTATCCTTTCTATATCAGCTCAAGGGATCTGAGCTGTGTTTCTAGTGCATTTGGGGGTGTCCTGCGTGGGGTGTTGAGTTAGGACCGATTGGTTGATGTGAAATAGGATGATGTGATGGTCGTACCAGTGTACGGGAAGGATGTGGTCGATGGTGATTGAATTGCTTTGGGCCATAATTGTGTCAAGGGTTGCTCCTCTGTGATGCATTTCTTCTGAGCAGTGTTGGGTCAGATTGTTTTCTAGTAGGAGGTTGTTTAGGGTTTGAATTAGCGGATTTTTTGTTTCATTCCATCTTAGATTGAGGTCGCCAAGAATTATGTTGTTTGAGTTTCCGAGAGAGCAATGGGCAATCAGGTCGGAGCGGTGTGTAGTACAGGAGGTGGCAGAGTGATGGCCTGCTATCACTTGTCTTGATGTTGACTGAGAGACATTCAAAGGAGTTTTACAGGCAAGAGGCAGTTTCCGTAATGGAGATGTTATTCTTGTGAATGATTGCTATACCCCCTCCTCTTTGCACTTTTCTGTCTTTGTTGATCATTATAAATCCAGGAGGCACCAGCATGTCCATGCTGGGGTAGGAGAGATTGTTGAGCCAGGTCTCCGTGATGAATGCTATGTCTATATCATGGGAGAGGATGGCTTCTGCTAGTTCGATTACATGTTTAGAGGCTGATCTGCAGTTTAGGAGCATGCAGTTAATGGTGGACCCTTCCTTGCTCAGATTCTTAGTAGATGGGGCCCTAGGTAGAGAAGTTAGGTGAGCCGGGGGCCTAGGATCTTTCGGTGGAGGGTGGTCTCTTCCGACTCCCGTAATCACTTGGATCATAGATTTGGGGGAGGAATTGGAGGGAGCGTCGTAGGTTGAGTCTAGGTCTGCCGCTTCCGAGAGGGCATTGCGGCTTTTGATCTTCTGGGTCTCCCTAGGCGATTCTCAGTAACCGTTCTTCTAGGGGTCGATGACCGGGAACTGGGGGGGACAAGGGGCCCACTGGGGGGCGTTACCTTGGCAGGCCAGGATTGGGTGAGATTTGGCGATGTGGTGGGGGGATGAATGGGCTTTCGGATCGTGTCCAGGTTGGTTAAAGTTTCGTTCAGGCCTCGGATCAGGATTTCAAGCTGAGTTTCAAGGTGGTTGAGGTGATGCATCATGCTATCCAAGGTGGGAGGGAGAGTGTCTCGGGCAGAGTTGCCTGAGGGGGAGGGGTGTGGGTCCCAGTTATGGTGGCTATTGGAGGAGGAGCTGGCTGGTTTGTCTCTGGGAGGGATCATGGGCAGGAGGAGCACTGGCTCGTATCGTGAATTGGGTTTCGGGTGGCCTGCGGGCGGAGTAGAGTCATAGGGAGACTGAGCTTGGGAGTATGCCTCATTCCTGGTTAGCTGGTTAGGAAGGGAGAGAAGGCGAGGGTGGGAGGGTCATCCGCCAGGGGGGATGGGATCATTATTCGGAGGTGCAGAGTTGCGGGAGGTGACTCGCGAGGGCGGAGAGGAGGTTCTCGTACAGGACGCAAGAAGGGTCTGGCGCCTCACCTGACGTGGCAGGCTCACTGGGGGGAGAGAGGGGTCGGGCCGGGTTGAGTAATGTGCAAGGGGCCTTTTTTAGCGAGAAGAAGAGGGAGTCGAAAACCTCAAGGTTATCGTTTTTATCTTGTATCAGGATGGTGCCATTCGAGTAGATGGTTATGGAGATGTTCCCGCACTGCGTCTGGTGGTTCGAGAGAGAGGTCGTCAGTTTGCAGCTCTGGGATGTGATGGTAGTTTTGGAGATGTTGAGATGTGTGGTGAGGATGGCGTTCCAATTGTCGGGTCTTTCTGTATGGAAGGTAAGATCCATTTTTATCTGTCCTTTGGAGGAGCAGTGGAAGGTGTCTGCGAATTGTGTTTTGGGCGTTGTCTGATCAGTCTATGTTTGAAATTTCTCTTTGCTTTACTTGAGAGGTTGGAGGGGAAATTAATTGCGAAGGAGTTCGCCCGTGATGTTTCAGGTAATTCGGTGTTCGTGAGGTGGCAACAATTAGCGTGGCCGGAGGCATTTTGTCTGGGTTCGGAGGGAGGCGGGTTTCCTAAGGTGTGCAATAGAGGTGTTGTCGTACGGAGGAGAGAGTGTTTTCTAGTCAGGTGGGGGGGATTGGGGAGAAAGGATCCAATCGTGAGGAGACGGGTGGAGTAGGGCTTCTCTAGGACCAGGTTTGAGGGTCTGTGCTAGGCTGATATCTTAGGAGGGGGGCCTATATCGTTAAGGGTGCCCTCTATGACGTGGCAGGGACACCTCTGCAAAGTTGCATCGGTGGTTCAGAGATTAGGTCCCGGGTGGCCATTTTGGGGACAGGCACCCAGGGGCTGCCTACACTAACCTGTGCGTGCTAGTGCCTGGTCCTTCTGACCACAGTCCCATCCACTTCCTCGTCCCCGGGTGTGTGCCCTGCCCCACCTGTGGGTGTTGCAGAACCTGCTGCCACACTTTGTGCCACTGTCACATCAGGGGCCCGAGTGGATGCGGCTGCCGCACTGGGAGGCACTGACACACCAGGGGGCGGGGATGTGGATGGTGCGGGGGCAGCAGCATTCATCAGCGCCACGCCTTGTGGCGGCAATGCCATGGTGGAGGTCTGTGGGCCATGATAGATCCCAGCTACATTTCGATGATGTGCAGCGGTGGCTGCCATCCTTTCCGCCCCCATCCGCACCATGTCCTCCATGAGCCTCCGTATGTGTGCCAGCTCACGGCTGGCATCGCTGGAGCCACTCTGAGCGGACAGGTGTTCTTCTCTCCGCGTCATGACTCAAGCGATGTCAGTCAGGGCTCGTTGGAGACCATGGGGCAGACATAGACACCCAAGGATGGCCTCCAGTTTGGCAGCCATGATGCCGAAGCCCACCCGCACCTGCTCAGATGTCTCTTTCTGGCACTCCAGCACACGGCGTTGGAAGGCCATGTGTTGTTCCTGGAGGTCTTGGGAGGGTGCCGGGGCTGTGGGTGCCTCCTGCTGGGTGGTTTGGGTGGTGGGTGGGGTCTCATCGATGTAGATGGGCTGCCCTGAGCCTGGAGGCGAGTGGTGGATGAGGTCAATGATGTCTTGGATGGTTTGGGTGTCGATGCTGGTGTTGTCCTCCTCGTCATCTGTGAAGAGTGGCTGGGGCTACTCTGCAGGAGGTGTTGACGGTGCCCCTGCGATGTGAAGGGGAGATGGTGTATTACAATGTGTCCACATGTGTGTAGATGCATGGTACAGGTTGAAATTCAGACAGCATGGCATTGTACATTGTGACAGTCTGTAGATCTGGGCGATGGCCCAGAGTCCTTGTGGGTGTGCACTGTCTCCACCCGTCCCCAGTACCTGGTGGTCACTCACCATGTTGCAGTTGTGTTGTGTCCTGTAGAGCAGTGTCTGGTCCCCCGACTCCGGCCACAGTCTCCACATTTATGACTGTTGACACCAGCTCCTCCATGTCATCCAGCTCAAGCTGTGGCGCTGGGCCCCCATATCCAGTCTGCGTTGCTGCCTTCTGGTTGGCTGCGAGTTTCTCCTTGGTCTTCCGCTTGTGCTCTCCGACGGCATTCACCTTGTTGACGATGTCCCGCCATATTGCAGTTTTGGTGCCCAGTGACACGTTGGAGGTGACGAAAAGTTTTTGATGGTGTTCCATCACCTCCGTGACTATGATCCTGTTCGCCAGCGGACTGAACTTTATCTTCCTCTTCTTCCTATCCTTGCCCTTCCCTGTCGCCGTGGTCCCGGGCTGGTCGTCCGGGGTGCTTGTGGGGCTGCGCTCGTCCTCTGCGCCTGCTCCGGCTGCCTCATAGTGCTTGGGTGTAGGTCAGTTTGTGTGTGGGTGTTTTTTCTGCTTTAATGGAGATTTTTTCCACCTGCCAGGTGTGTGTTGCAGGCCTGGCACTGCTTATTGCTGATTTCCTCATCGCGCTTTGGCCCATCGCAGGTTTTTTGGTGTTGTGGTTGTGTTTTTATCTCCATCGAGGTGGTTTTATTGCAGACATTGTCCGTGGTTTCAGCAGACTATCGCATGCTACCGCCTTGTTGTGAATCCCACGTTGTCACTGGGTTATTTTCCTGCGATGGGCAGCGATATTGAAAGTTGCATTATGCAACTCTTGCGGTAGTTATCACACGTTCTTGTGAATATACCCCACAGGCTTCTACTCTCACAGCCTGGGGGCAGGGAGGTCAGATAAAACATACAGGCTTCTGCACTCATGGCGGTGGAGGGGGGGTGAAATAAAACATACAGGCTTCGACACTCATGGTGGTGGAGGGGGGGTGAAATAAAACATACAGGCTTCGACACACATGGCGGTGGAGGGGTGGTGAAATAAAACAAACAGGCTTCGACACTCATGGTGGTGGGGGGTGAAATAAAACATACAGGCTTCGACACTCATGGTGGTGGGGGGGTGGAATAAAACATACAGGCTTCGACACTCATGGCGGTGGAGGGGGGGGGTGAAATAAAACATACAGGCTTCGACACTCATGGCGGTGGAGGGGGGTGAAATAAAACATACAGGCTTCGACACTCATGGCGGTGGAGGGGGGGGTGAAATAAAACATACAGGCTTCGACACTCATGGAGGTGGAAGGGGGGTGAAATAAAACATACAGGCTTCGACACTCATGGCGGTGGAGGGGGGGTGAAATAAAACATACAGGCTTCGACACTCATGGCGGTGGAGGGGGGTGAAATAAAACATACAGGCTTCGACACTCATGGCAGTGGAGGGGGGGTGAAATAAAACATACAGGCTTCGACACTCATGGTGGTGGGGGGGTGAAATAAAACATACAGGCTTCGACATTCACGGCGGTGGGAGTGGTGGAATAAAACATACAGGCTTCGACACTCATGGTGGTGGAGGGGGGGTGAAATAAAACATACAGGCTTCGACACTCATGGTGGTGGGGGAGTTGAAATAAAACATACAGGCTTCGACACTCATGGTGGTGGGGGGGTGAAATAAAACATACAGGCTTCGACACTCACTACCCAGAGGCTCTGAATAAAAGATTTTGGGCCCAATTCACAAAAGTAATCTGAGACAAAATCGTAACTTTACGACTTTCGGTATTCACAGAAGGCATTTAGGAGTACTAAAGTTAGGAGTTTGTCTCAGTTCATCTTAAGTTTTGGTCTTAAGTTAAACTTAAGACAAACTTAAGTTTAACTGAGACAACATCCTAGTCGTAAAGTTAGGATTTTGTCTCAGATTACTTTTGTGAATCCGGCCCATAGAGTTCGACACTCACGGCCCAGAGGTGCGGTGGGGTTCTGCACACAAGGAACCTAAGAGGCGCAGGTAACGCGTACATGGCAGAGATGCTGTCAGAAGAATCAAGTGATGTCAGATGGTCAAGAATGGGTGTTGAGGACATCAGCAGTAGCCATAGATACTGCCTCGTGCCAGACAAATACACACCTCATGGAACCGGAAGAGAAATCCAGGCTGGAAACTTGGGGAGAAACTCCAGCCTCCAGAGGCCCAGATGCTAGACTGAAGGAAGCCAAGGCCTCGAGTCCAAACCTTGATTTCTTGTAAAAGTTGTAGGTTTGCCTTCAAGACTGCATCCTCAGTTATAAAGAGTCGAACTTGGAATTTGTAAGGGAGATCTTTCAGGAGTAATGAGAAGAGAGTCCCGGCGGGTCCAGTTCTGGAGAAGGCACCCTACATTCGGCCCTTCCTGGAGTTTACCATTACTTGCTGTTACTATGGGCGGTCTCAGGGCTGCCCTGGCCAGAAATCCCCAAGGAGTTTGAAGTTCTTAAAACATTTCCTGGAGGCGGTGCATTTGTCCTTACGTGTCCCACACTTGTCTTTGCGCCCTGAGACCTTAACCCCTTCCTTACAGGAGGAGTGAGGTTGCATTGTTCAGTCCCCTGTAATACCTTGCTCTGTTTCTCTGAAGGACGGACTCCCCGCCGTGACTCGCGCCTCTATTCCCGGACTCACTCGGTGAACCGTGAAGGGGGCCCCTGTTCTCAGAATGCCTGCGGTTTAAGTCCAGGGCCCTGACGCCACGTGTGGTGAAATGTCACTGTTGCGTTTCTTCTCGGTATTGTGCTGCAGGTTCCAGCTTTGCAGTCATTGTTTTCGCTGTGAGGTGTGTGTGCATAATCCCACTAATTGTTCCGGATGAAAGCACTTTCCTCCTTTCAGCGATGTGCTCAGATCTGAGTTGACAGCATCCTTTGAGCTGCTCCGGGGCTGGCATTTCACATCACTTCCGCATCCATTCTTCTGAGGTTTTACAGTAATTACACACTGCTCAGGTAATAGCCAGGTAGAACACGTCCATTGACTTCACAAAGCAAAACAAGCTGCGTGCGTCTGTGCGTCATCAGACCTCGGTGCCGAAGCGACGTCAGCAGTTACTGCGGACAGTTTATTAATTGTTATTGCCTTTGACTGAGGGCGTTAACAGCATACATTGGCCCCCCATCGATTTTGGGCACAAGCTGAAGCAGCAGCTTCCAGAAACGAGACAGGACACTTCTGTTACCGCCTGGCAGCATGGCGGCTTGTGGGCATGAAGGCCAGCAGCATACATAGTCCACACCTCATCCTATACACTCAGATACCCACTCAGAGCCCCTGACTGCTCCACAGCCCTTCCCAACACTGTCCTATCTTCTTTAGGCCTAGGCAGTGATCTCCGCTCCGTTTGCGGAGTTGCAGAGTTTTCCGCACTCTGCGGAGCAAGCGAAGTTCCAATTCGTGGAGCAGTGTTTTTTCCTCGCTCGAGCTCGCCAGTGTTAAGTTGGAAAATGCGAGCGGGGAAAATCCAATGTCAGACCACCTCCCAGTGAGATAGCTCAATGAGGGCGGTCGCGGATGGTCGCAACCGCTTGCATTGAGAAACCTTCCGTTCGCGTTGAGGAAGCTGCCGCTCGAGCAGAACATCTACTTGAGCGGCAGATAGAAGCAGCGCTGTCTTATGCCGCGTTTGGTGCTGTTCACACTGATTTTCCAGCACGGGACAAACAGCCGGTGCTAAACATCAGCGTGAACAGCGCGACCTAATGCAGTCTGTCGCTTGTGGAACTCCGCGTAGCACTGCAGAGTTTTTCGGTCACTTGTGGAACTCTGCAAACTCCGCCCAGGCCAAAATATGTGCGGAATCACCGCTAAGAGTGCAGAGACTCTGCAGTCTCAAAGTTACTACTCGTAAAATCGTTTGTGAATAGCAAAAAATCGTAAACTTACACAAAAGTCTGTTTACCTTTGTGAATAAGGCCCAAAGACTGTAAATTCAACTTTTTATTAAAAAAGAACCAATATGCACTCCTCAAAGGGTTTTCTCACTCCTACAGAGACGCAGTGGTGTCATGAGGTGTGAGTAAATCTCCTCACAGGCCCTGCTTGAATGCAAAGAGAAGATCATGGCTCAGATCTCTCTCCAGCCTCAAGAGGCACCTGTCAGCTGTCCTTAAATAAGATATCTGTGCAGTGACGTGACAGCAGGAGACACAACCCCCAGGGACAGGTACAGAGAAACTCACACTACAACGTTGAGCATCTGGAAGATCAAACACATGATGGTTGTAAGATAACAGGGTTTTTACTCCTGCGGGGAGAGATCGATGCCGTCGTTCTTCGGATGTGCGAAGGAACTGAAGATTGGGGCGATGCAGGGTCGTGGACTCTGGAATGTAGGATCATTCGAGCCTAGACCAGGGGCATAACACAGGCCCTCGCATCCCCGCGGTGCGGGGAGCCCCCGCGGGGCGGGGAGCCCCTGAGCTGCAGGGGGCCTCCTCAGCACCGTACTCAGGCCTGGGAGCTCCATCTTAAATACTGAGTGGGGGCCCCTTCATGTACCTTGAATGGGGGCCCCCTCTACTTTCGTTACGCCAGTGGCCTGGACACCTTTGAAGAAGATGGAAGGACACTTGGAGCTGAGGCAGGATGGGGGTCAAGGAGGTGAGACAACCTCTTCCAGAAGCAAAGAAACCAGGAACCAGCAGGGATTAGCGGCATGGTTAAGAGATATTCATAAGTGATGCATGAGGTGGGAGATATTTATCAATCTAGCGCTCCTTACCCCTCTCTAGCGTCCACAGGAAGAAACATCGAAACCATGCCCTAAGTTTGCGACTGAGTTTCAGACCCTCTGTGCACTGCCCTGTAGAGTCTCCAAACTCAAGGCAGGAAGTGGAGTTCAGAGTGTGAGCCGTATAGATTGGCATATTGCTGCTGGGTCCTAGTGTCCTCAATACAGCCCCACATCTTCTCCTTGAGTCTGGGATTGTGCTCATCGGGGCCTCTGCCAGGTATGGGTGACAATCAACTTCGCATGTGGCTTTAGCTGTGGTACTTTACCCACCATCGCTTCAATCCACTTTCGGAACAGTGGCGTAATATTAACATACCATCACTTCAATCCACCTTCACAGACTTCAATCTATTGAAAACTAAAGAGGCATTAACAGCAAGACAAAGCAACACGCTTATCTGGAGACTCATTTCAGACACCTGCTTCAAAGAGCTACCACAGGATAAATGCCTCTCATCTAGACTGGGTGCTTCCCTAGCCTATAAAAATCCACAATTATCAGTCAATCAATCAATCATATCATTTGTAAAGCGCACTACTTACCCGTGAGGGTCTCAAGGCGCTGGGGGGTGGGGAATGCTGCTACTGCTCGAAAAGACAGGTCTTGAGGAGTCTTCTGAAGGTCAGCAGGTCTTGGGTCTGCCGTAGGTGGGTGGGGAGGGTGTTCCAGGTCTTGGCGGTGAGGTGGGAGAATGATCTGCCGCCGGAGGTGGCTCTTCGTATGCAGGGGACTGTGGAGAGGGTGAGGTCGGCGGAGCAGAGCTGGCGGGTGGGGGTGTAAAAGCTGAGTCATCTGTTGAGGTACGCTGGTCCGGTGTTGTAGAGTGCCTTGTGTGTGTGGGTGAGGAGCTTGAAGGTTATCCTCTTGTTGACGGGGAGCCAGTGCGGGTCTCTCAGGTGGGGTATGGTGTGGCTGCATCGAGGGATGTCGAGGATCAGGTATGCAGAGGCATTCTGGATGTGTTGCAACCGTCTCAGGAGTTTGGCCAAGGCTCCTGCGTAGAAGGCGTTTCCGTAGACCAACCTGCTGCTGACGAGGGCCTGGGTGACCGTTCTTCTCGTTTCGGTGGGGATCCACTTGTAGATCCTCCGGAGGGTGTTGAAGCAGTAGGAAGAGATAGCGTTGACCTGCTTAGTCATGTAGAGGGTGGAGTCGAGGATGACCCCTAGGTTGCGAGCGTGGTCGGTGGGTGTTGGAGCTGTTCCCAGTGTGGTCGGCCACCAGGAGTTATCCCAGGCCGAAGGGGTAGATTCGAGGATGAGGACCTCCGTCTTGTCCGAGTTCAGCTTCAGTCGGCTGTTCCTCATCCATTCGGCGACGGCCTTCATTCCTTTGTGGAGGTTGGTTTTGGCGGTGTGGGGATCTTTAGTGAGGGAGAGGATCAACTGGGTGTCATCGGCATAGGAGATGATGTTGAGGTTGTGCAGTCGGGCGAAGTAGGCGAGTGGTTTCATGTAGATGTTAAACAGCGTTGGGCTGAGGGATGAGCCCTGGGGTACGCCGCAGATGATCTCAGTAGCTACGGAGCATTAGGGGGGAAGACGGACGCTCTGTGTTCTGCTGGAGAGGAAGGAGGTGGTCCAATCCAGGGCCTTCTCTTGGATCCTGGTGTCGTGGAGGTGTGTTCGTAGTGTGCGGTGGCAGACCGCGTTGAAGGCGGCAGACAGATCCAGGAGTATGAGGGCCGCTGTTTCTCCGTTGTCTAGCAGGGTCCTGATGTCATCAGTGGCGGCGATGAGGGCAGTGCCGGTGCTGTGGTTGCTGAGGAACCCAGACTGGGAAGGGTCCACGATGCTGTTCTCCTCGAGATAGTGGATCAGTTGTTTGTTGACGGTCTTCTCGATGCCCTTCACTGGGAACGGGAGCTGGGAGCTGGGCCAGAAGTTCTTGAGGTCCTTGGGGTCCACCTTGGGTTTCTTGAGTAAGGCGTTGATTTCGGCGTGCTTCCAGCTCTCCAGGAAGGTTGCTGTCTCGAAGGAGATGTTGATGACTTTCTGGAGATGTGGTGCGATGGCTGTGCTGGCTTTGTTGAAGATGTGGTGTGGGCATTGGTCTGATGGAGATCCGGAGTGGATGGTGTTCATGAACTTGATGGTGTCGTTGTTGTTGATGTTGGTCCAGGAGAGCAGGCGGTTGGTGCGGATGGTGGTCGTGGGGGTGGAGGTCTCAGTGGTTGTCGTGGCGGTCGTGGCTTTGAAGCTTTTGTGGATGTATGCAATCTTGCGGTGGAAGAATGTGGTCAGTGAGTCGCACAGGTCTTGTGAAGGTGGGATATCGTTGGTGTTGGAGCTGGGGTTGGAGAGTTCCTTCACGATGTTAAAGAGCTCTTTGCTGTTGAGTGCGTTGTTGTCTAGACGGTCTTTGAAGGAGACCCTTTTGGCGGATCTGATGAGGTGATGGTGTCTGCGGGTGGCATTCTTGTGGGCTGTGTAGCTGTCTGGTGTTCGTTCACGGAGCCAGTTCTTCCCCAGTTTTCGGCAGATTTGCTTGGAGGCCCGGAGGTCTTCAGTGAACCAGCTGGCTTTCTTGCTGGTGTGACTGTTGGAGGGTTTCTTGAACGGGGCGAGGGTGTTGGCGCAATCGTCGATCCACTGTCTGAGCTTGTGGGCGGCGGTGTTGGGGTCGGCGGGTGGGCTATGGGCGAGGGTGGTGATTAGCTGGTCTTCGGTGACTTTACTCCAGCAGCGGCGAGGCATCTGTTTGGTGTGGTGGTGCGTGGTGGGCTTCTTGAAGGTGAAGTGTATGCAGCGATTGTCGGTCCAGTGGAGTTCGGTGGTGTGGTTGAAGGAGACGTGGGGGCATGCAGAGAAGATGGGGTCAAGCGTGTGGCCGGCAGAGTGGGTGGGTGTTGTGACGAGTTGTCTGAGTCTGAGGTTGGCTAGGTTGTCGAGCAGGGTGGTGGAGTTGGTGTCGTTGTTGTTCTAGAGGTGGAAGTTCAGGTCCCCGAGGAGGATGTAGTCTGTGGAGTCGAGGGCGTGTGGGCTGACGAAGTCAGCGATGGAGTCGCTGAACTGTGGTCGGGGTCCAGGGGGGTCTGTAGATGAGGGTTCCTCTAAGGGTGGTGTTGGGGTCGGTGTGGATCTGGAAGTGCAGGTGTTCAGCGGTGCTGAGTGTGTTGTCAGTGTTGGTCGAGACTCTAAGAGTGTTCCTGTGGATGATAGCGGTTCCTCCTCCTACTCCGTTGGTGCGGTCCCTGCAGGTGATCTTGTAGCCTTCCGGGACAGCTATGGGGATGTCAGGTGCCGAGGCGGGGTTCAGCCAGGTCTCCGTCAGGAAGGTGACATCTGGCGAGGTTGAGTTGAGTAGGTCCTAGAGTTCAACGGCGTGTTTGTGGGCGGAGCGGTTGTTGAGGAGGATGCATCTGAGGTAGTTGGGTTCTTTCCTGGTCGGCGGCTTGGCGGGGCGGATGCATTTCTGTCAGGTGAAGGGTCCGTTGGTGCGCTTCGGTGCGGCCAGGAAGCAGGTGTGTGATCGTCCGGTGTTGAGTGCGTGGAGGGTGCTAGTATCGTAGCGGTGTCTGGCGTTGTGGACTCCGCATGGGCCAGGGGGTCTGGCGCTGGGCGCGGTCCAGGCGTGGCCTCCATATGAGGGGAGGGAGGAGTAGCTGGGAGGCGGGAGCGGGGAGGCGAATGGGAGAGCAGGGGGGGGGCTGCAGGGACCCAGCGGTGGGAAAAAACGGGTGAGGGACGGCGGGGGGAGCAAAGGGAGAACCTGGCACAGAAGAGATGCAAAAGGGAGAAACAGAATTAGGCAAGCAAGCAAAGTCTGGCAAAACAATATAAATACAGGCAAGCAAGGAAAGGCAAAGTCTGGCAAGCAATGCAGCAGCGTGGGGAGCTACCTGCCGGCGAGCAGGGTCAGAGGTCGCTTCTAAAAATGCTGTGGCAGATTTACAATCCCCTTGCGTCATTTTTGAGCCGCGGTTGCATCACTTTGTGTGACGCAGACGCGGCGTAAAAATGCGGCCCATTTACAATGTTACGCATCAAGGGAGATGTGTCACGCTGTAAAGCCCTGCGTCACATTATACCTGCACCAGTTATAATGTATGCAGAGTGGGTGTTCCAACGCAAGAAAGCCTCGTATAAGTGACGCAATGAAATCTACAAATTTTCACTGCTTCACTTTTAGGACGCCACTGCGTCAAAACCTTATGCCTGAAGCAGGCGTAAGGAGTGACGCAGTACAATAAGTATAGACCTCAACATGCATTGCAGGAGTTGCGTGGTGCTTGCGACACGACTCCAGCAATGCGTGGTCTGGAACCACCTCCTCCCGGACCACCCAGCATGTTTCTGCAGCCAGGCCCTGTGCCCAGCCCTCAACGAGTGACCACCTCCATCTGTAGAACAGAGGGAGAATAAGGCCTCAATGAGCGCCGACCGCCGTCTGTAGAACAGAGGGAGTATAAACCCTCAACGAGTGCCCACCGCCATCTGTAGAGCAGAGGGAGTATAAACCCTCAACGAGTGCCCACCACCATCTGTAGAGCAGAGGGAGTATAAACCCTCAACGAGTGCCCACTGCCATCTGTAGAGCAGAGGGAGTATAAACCCTCAACGAGTGCCCACCACCATCTGTAGAGCAGAGGGAGTATAAACCCTCAACAAGCGCCCACAGCCATCTGTAGAGCAGAGGGAGTGTAAACCCTCAAAGAGCACCCGCCGCCATCCCTATAATAGAGGGAGTATAAACCCTCAGCGAGCGCCCACCTCCATCTGTAGAATAGAGGGAGTATAAACCCTCAACGAGTGCCCATCTCCACCTCCATCTATAGTGTAGGAGAGTAGGATCTGCTTCACATGGGTACCCCCACTTTTTGCTGGTGTTTCACTGTTTTTCGACCTTAGTCTGGCTGTGGCCCTGCTAATCAGGACCACAGTATAGCTGCTTCCTCTCTAAAATGGTTTGCATGTACATTAGGTACATATCTAATTGGATTCTGGAGTGCCTTATAAGCCCCTAGTAAATGGTATACTATGTACCAAGGGCATAGGTACCTCAGAGGCCTACCAGGGGCTGCTGCATATATTATGCCACCCCTGGGAAGCACTCCAAAATGGCATCACAGGTCTGCTACTGCAGCCTGGGTAAGGGTGTGCTTGCACCCCTTACAGTGGTATAGGCTACCTAAATCCACACATATATACAGACACATATAAACCTATAAGCCACTCCTATGGCAGGCCTTGACAATCCTGAAGGCAGAGTGCTTGGTTTTATGTGAGAGGGTGTCCAAGCATGAGCAGAGCTTCTCTGCAGCTTTTGGAAATACTTCCTTATGGCTGTTCTGTGAAACCGCCATACCATATACTCTTAAGTGCATTATAACTTCGAGGTAAATGCTAACTTTGGGATGGCTGCATCAAAACATGTTGTGTTTGGTGTCAAACACTTTGGAATACTACCCCCCTGCCAGTTCTTTCAGCAGGGGTAGCATTCCACCCTTCTAGAGGGAGAGACATGTACACACTGGCTAACCCCGGCAGGACTTTCCTGAGCCCTAGCATCACAAAATGGATGCCTCTGGCAGAGACACGGGTCTGGCCTCCTGCTGCTGACCGAAACTCTGGCAGGGGAGGCCTGGACAATAGGTTTCCTATTGAAGGGAGGTGTGACCACCTCCCCAGACAGGCAGATGTGTATTGGGGCTGGGCGGGAGCACTCTCTGGTGCTTTGAAGTCCTGCACTGGGGGCACGTTTGCTGTCCCTGTGCATAGCCCATTTCAAACCGGTTGCAGCGGCTACCTGCCCCTGCTCTGGTGCGAAACTGGACAAAGGAAATGGGTGTAACCACCCCTCGTTCCAAGCCCACCCATAGGTGGGGCCTTAGAGTTAGTCCATCCCTTAAACTTACTATAAGTATAGGAATCCAGTCCCTAGGACTTTAGATTACCCTGGACGAAACTCTGCAACATATATCCTGGACCTTCGACGTTCTATCCTGACTAGAAGACTGAAGAAATCTCCCTTGGGGTCAAGGAGTGACTCACCTGCTTGGCAGGCACCAAAGAAGCAACTGACCAGTCTGCATCGCTGAAGCTCCCGCCGGACGCCAAAGTCTTTGCATCACCAGAGGTGGATTTCCAGACTTTGCCAAGGCTACCCTGAGTCCACAGCAAAGCTGAGGCCTGTGGCTATCGTGGGTGATGTGGGACCGTGACCCCTAGACACTGTGAACTTTTGCAGGAACACTATCTTCCCGGTCCTCCTCGAAGTTGTGCTTTTGGCTCCGAGTAGCCCAGCCTTGAGCACCTCCTGCACCGAAGATTGTTGGCCTCCACTCCACGAGTGACCCGTGGGCCAGCATCAAGTGCGACCGCTCGAGGCTCCTTTGCGATCACTAGCCCATTGGCTAGCAGGTCCCCACGAAGGCAACTCCTTTTCTAATTGGGGTCTCCTGGTTGCTCCAGATGTGCCATGACTTACCCTGGCTGGGTGAGTCCCTCAGACCTTGCTGGTCTGCACCGCAGTCCTTTCTCTGAATTCCAGTGACTTGCCGTTGCCAAGGCTTGTTGGCTCCATTCTGGTCGCCGACACCGCAGCACTCGACAGACTTTGTGAGACAGCTCGAATCTGGCTCGTGGACTTCGTCGACACCTCCTGGACCTTGTGGCTGAAGAGTCAAGACACCCATCAACTCACCAGAAGCACCCGACATCTGTGGACATTGGTCCATCCTGCCCTCGGTCACTGGCAAGTGACCCAGACTCTGTCCCCTCTGCTTTCATGTTCCTTCCATCCTAGATACAGGCTTGGATCTCTGCGGACACTTCTCCTCTTCACGGCAGCAGCAGTTCCTTGCAGGCTCCCATTGAAATCGACGACGCGACCCGACACCAAAAGACACCTATGCACCCGGCTTCCCTGGGTGAGGTAACTCGAGTACTCTGGTGCTCTTGTGGGTGCTAGCCCTAGAACTTCTAAAGTCCAAAAGGGTTTGGTCCTGACTCAATTAGAACTGTCCCTAATCTTTATATTTCCAACCGCGACATTGCCCATAGAAAAAAACGTGAACCCGCGGTTGTGTTTACACACTGCATACAGTCCCCGTGGGTCCCCTGTGTCACTACCTTGGGTAGTTCCTTGGGGTCCCAGCGATTCTACAGGCTATAGGTCTAGTGTCTATTCAAGTCGTGGTTCTTATACCACTTTTTTGGCATATGGTTTGGTACGCCCCTAGGGCCCAAACGTGTATTTGCGCTATTACTGATAATTGTTGACTTGTAAACTAAGTACTTCGAACTCCAGTCTCATAAAGAGACTAGAGGGGTGTGTTTTATACTAAATACATATATTTTAAATATATACCTGGTGTGGTTGTCTTTTCATTTGATCATTCAAGAGATTATAGACTGGTAAAACAAGCTGCTTTACATTCCTTCAAGACTTAGCCTGAAGGCTGCTCTCCATAGCTACCACTAGGATAGCTTTCAATAAAGGTTGTCTTTAACCATTCACCATAAGGGGTTGTTTGGACTGATACAGGATGCTCACTAGAACTAGTGGACAGCATATATCAGGCCACCTTCTCACATATAGTACTGAGGGAGTATAAACCCTCAGCGAGCGCCCACCTCTATCTGTAGAACAGAGGGAGTATAAGCATTCAACGAGCGCCCACCTCCACCCCCACCTCCATCTGTAGAACAGAGTTAGTATAAACCCTCAACGAGCGCCCACCTCCATCTGTAGAACAGAGGGAGTATAAACCCTCAACAAGCACCCACCTCTATATGTAGAACAAAGGGAGTATAAACCCTCAACGAACGCCCACCTCCAGCTCCATCTGTAGAGCAGAGGGAGTATAAACCCTCAACTAGCGCCGACCTCCATGTGTAGAACAGAGGGAGTATAAACCCTCAGTGAGCGCCCACCTCCATCTGTAGAACAGCGGGAGTATAAACCCTCAATGAGTGCCTACCTCCACCTCTATCTGTCGAACAGAGGTAGTATAAACCCTCAGCAAGCGCCCACCTCTATCTGTAGAACAAAGGGAGTATAAACCCTCAACGAGCGCCCATCTCCATCTGTAGAGCAGAGGGAGTATAAACCTTTACCGAGCGCCCACCTCCATCTGTAGAGCACAGGGAGTATAAACCCTCACCGAGCGCCCACCATCATGTGTAGAACAGAGGGAGTAAAACCCTCAGTGAGCGCCCACCTCCATCTGTAGAGCAGAGGGAGTATAAACCCTCAACTAGCGCCGACCTCCATGTGTAGAACAGAGGGAGTATAAACCCTCAGTGAGCGCCCACCTCCATCTGTAGAACAGCGGGAGTATAAACCCTCAATGAGTGCCTACCTCCACCTCTATCTGTCGAACAGAGGTAGTATAAACCCTCAGCAAGCACCCACCTCTATCTGTAGAACAAAGGGAGTATAAACCCTCAACAAGCGCCCATCTCCATCTGTAGAGCAGAGGGAGTATAAACCTTTACCGAGCGCCCACCTCCATCTGTAGAGCACAGGGAGTATAAACCCTCACCGAGCGCCCACCATCATGTGTAGAACAGAGGGAGTACAAACCCTCAGTGAGCGCCCACCTCCATCTGTAGAACAGAGGGAGTATAAAACCTCAATGAGTGCCCACCTCCACCTCTATCTGTAGAACAGAGGGAGTATAAACCCTCAGCAAGCGCCCACCTCTATCTGTAGAACAGAGGGAGTATAAACCCTCAATGAGCACCCACCTCCACCTCCATCTGTAGAACAGAGTGAGTATAAACCCTCACCGAGCGCCCACCTCCATCTGTAGAGCAGAGGGAGTATAAACCCTCAACGAGTTCCCACCTCCATCTGTAGAGCAGAGGGAGTATAAACCCTCAGTGAGCGCCCACCTCCATCTGTAGAGCAGAGGGAGTATATGTTTCTGTGTTTCCTTGTGCTTTTACACCTTAAAAACATTTAATGCAGTTTTACTGTTTTTATATCATTGTATTGTTTTGCTCTTCTAATTATTTAACAGGTTTTAACTACTGTCTTTGAAAAACATGTTGATTTTTTAAAACTTTATTTTATTACTCATTTTATTTTATATACAAAGCTCTGTAGTCTTTTTGCAGGTGCTTTTCCAGGGCCCATGAACATATTCTGGCCTCTACTTCCCGGCCGGCTGCGGCGCTGTGACAGTGTCTACAGTATACCCCGCAATGCTGCAGATTGTCATCATTGTCTTTCTTCCTCCAGAGCAGCTGGGCGTCTTTCAGCCGCTCGTTTCTTTGGTACCTCTGCACACTCTATGCCATTGGGGGGCAAAGACAGATAAATCCTTTGTAGGTTCTATGATGTAGGTTTAATTAAGGAGATAACACCCCTTACATAAAAAGTTACAGGTTACATGTCTACGGTAACGCCCCACCAAGAGCAGCATTCTTGCTGCTCAGCCCTCTCTCACCAACTCACATTCACACCAGCCATGCACTCATCACCATCCTTGACCTCACCCTGGCACACTGGCTGGGCAGCAGAGACCCGTGAACCCTGGAGAGGGTGCACAGCAATCATGACAAGTCAGAACACATCCATGACAAGTCACAACACAACCATGACAAAACACAATACATCCATGACAAGTCACAACACCTCCATGACAAGTCACAACACCTCCATGACAAGTCACAACACCTCCATGACAAGTACACAGCACACAGCATTCAGGCGATTCTGAATGCCTAATTTTTTTTTTAAATGGGCACCAAAACATAAACAAGCATTGGGCATAGCCAATAGTTCTCGCCTTTATGACCGGCACAATATCTTTGGTGCAACAACATCAAGTGTTGCATGGCTAAACACTTATTAGGTCCCAAAGGCGAGACCTATTGACTATGCCAATGCTTGTTTTGAGTGAGTGGCTCGTGCAGGTATGCCACTGTGAGGTAGAGATGCTGCAAGTGCATTTACGGGAGCCCTTGTGACATTGCGCCTCTTCAAAATGTATCTTGGGTCTGGTGTAATACTTCTAGCCCCTATTACGGTCTTCTCGCACCCAATGCATGCTTAAATGTCCCATGTACAGCTGAGGTTGACACTCCTATTACCCCTGCCCTCCAGTGGCACTTTACCTGTCACAGGTGGTGGTGGTGGTGGACGTAGTGGTGGTGGTTGTGGTGGTGGTGGGTGTGGTGGTGGTGGACATGTTGGTGGTAGTGGATGTGGTGGTGGACGTGGTGGTGGATGTGGTGGTGGACATGGTGGTGGTGGAAATGGTGGTAGAGGTGGTGGACGTGGTGGTGGAGGTGGTGTTAATAGTGGTGGTGGGCGTGGTGGTGGTGGATGTGGTGATGGACATGGTGGTGGAGGATATGGTGGCGGTGGACATGGTGGTGGGTGTGGTGGTGGTGGACATGGTGGTGGACATGGTGGTGGACGTGCCGGTGGTTGTGGATGTGCCGGTGGACATGGTGGTGTATGTAGTGGTGGTGGATGTGATAGTGGTGGACATCATGGTGGACGTGGTGGTGGATGTGGTGGTGGTGGTGGATGTTGATGTGGTGGTGGTGGTGGATGTGGTGGTGTGGTGGACGTAGTGGTGGATGTGGACGTGGTGGTGGTTGATGTGGTGGTGGTGGACATGTTGGTGGGTGTGGTGGTGCTGGTGGACATGGTGGTTGTGAACGTGGTGGTGGTGGACATGGTGGACGTGGTGGTGGTGGATGTGGTGGTAGTGGATGTGGTGGATGTGGTGGTGGTGGATGTGGTGGATGTGGTGGTGGTGGTGGTGGTGGACGTGGTGGTGGACATGGTGGTTGACATGGTGGTGATGGAGGACGTGGTGGACATGGCGCAGGTGGAGGATGTGGTGGTGGTGGACGTGGTGGTGGTGGACATGGTGGTGGTGGATGTGGTGGTGGATGTGGTGGTGGACATGGTGGTGGTGGACGTGGTAGTGGTAGACATGGTAGGGGTGGATGTGGTGTGGTGGATATGGTGGTGGACGTGGTGGTAGTGGACATGGTGGTGGACATGGTGGTGGACATGCTGGTGGATGTGGTGGTGGTGGTGGTGGATGTGGTGGTGGACGTGGGGGTGGACGTGGTGGTGGTGGACATGGAGGTGGTGGACGTGGTAGTGGTGGACATGGTGGTGGTGGACGTGGTAGTGTTGGACATGGTTCTCGTAGAGGTGGACCTGGTGGTGGTCCTGGTGGTGGTGGACATGGTGGCGGACGTGGTGGTGGTGGACGTGGTGGTGGTGGACATGGTGGTGGTGGACGTGGTGGTGGTGGATGCGGTGGTGGATGTGGTGGTGGAGGTGGTGTTGGTGGTGGACGTGGTGGGGGATGTGGTGGTGGACATGGTGGTGGATGTGGTGGTGGACGTGGTGGTTATGGACATGGTGGGGGTGGGGGTGGACGTGGTGGTGGTGGTGCATGTGGTGGATGTTGGGGTGGTGGATGTGGTTGTGGTGGTGGATGTGCTGGCGGTGGTGGACATGGTGGTGTTGGATGTGGTGGTGGAGGACGTGGTGGTGGTGGACATGGTGGTGGTGGACGTTGTGGTGGACATGGAGGTGGATGTGGATGTGGTGGTGGTGGACGTGGTGGTGGATGTGGTAGTGTTGGACATGGTTGTGGTAGTGGTGGACCTGATGGTGGACCTTGTGGTTGTGAACGTGGTGGTGGTGGACGTGGTGGTAGTGGACGTGGTGGTGGTTGACGTGGTGGTGGTGGACCTGGTGGTGGTGGACATGGTGGTGGTGGATGTGGTGGTGGTGGACGTGGTGGTGGAGGTGGTGGTGGAGGTGGTGGTGGTAGACATGGTGGTGGTGGACGTGGTGTTTGTGGTGTTTGTGGTGGTGGACGTGGTGGTGGTGGACGTGGTGGGGATGGACGTGGTGTTGGTGGTGGATGTAGTGGATGTTGTGGTGGTGGACGTGCTAGTGGTGGTGGACATGCTGGCAGTGGTGGATGTGGTGGTGGTGGTAGAGGACGTGGTGGTGGTGGATGTGGTGGTGGACGTGGTGGTGGATGTAAACGTGGTGGTGGTGGATGTGGTGGTGGAGGACATGGTGGTAGACGTGGTGGTGGATGTAAACGTGGTGGTGGTGGATGTGGTTGTGGTGGACATGGTGGTGGGCATGGTGGTGGGCGTGGTGGTGGACAGTGTGGTGGTGGACGTGGTGGTGATGGTGGATGTGGTGTTGGTGGACTTGGTGGTGGTGGTGGTGCATGTGGTGGATGTGGTGGTGGTGGATGTGGTGGTGGACGTGGTAGTGGTGGACGTGGTGGTGGTGGACATGGTGATGGTGGACATGGTGATGGTGGGTATGGTGGGCATGGTAGATGACATGGTGGTGGAGGACGAGGTGGTGGTGGAAGTGGTGGTGGTGGACATGGTGGTGGATGTGGTGGGGGTGGATATGGTTGTGGATGTGGTGGTGGACGTGGTGGTGGTGGATGATGTGGTGGTGGTGGTGGATGTGGTGGTGGACATGGTGGTGGATGTGGTGGTGGACGTGGTGGTAGTGGACATGGTGGTGGACATGGCGGTGGACGTGCTGGTGGATGTGGTGGTGGTGATGGACATGGTGGTGGTGGACAGGGTGGTGGTGGACGTGGTAGTGTTGGTCATGGTTCTGGTAGTGGTGGACCTGGTGGTGGACCTGGTGGTGGTGGACATGGTGGTGGATGTGGTGGTGGTGGATGTGGTGGTTGTTGACATGGTGGTGGTGGACACGGTGGTGGTGGATGCGGTGGTGGTGGTGGTGGAGGTGGTGTTGGTGGTGGACATGGTGGTGGTGGACATGGTGTTTGTGGTGGTGGACGTGGTGGTTGTGGATGTGGTGGGGTGGACGTGGTGGTGGTGGTGGTGGATGTGGTGGATGTTGTGATGGTGGATGTGCTGGCAGTGGTGGACGTGGTGGTGTTGGAGGTGGTTGAGGATGTGGTGGTGGTGGACATAGTAGTGGTGGTGGTGGTGGTGGACATTGTGGTGGACATGGAGGTGGATGTTGACGTGGTGGTGGTGGATGTGGTGTTGGTGGACGTGGTAGTGTTGGACATGGTTGTGGTAGTGGTGGACCTGGTGGTGGACCTGGTGGTGGTGGACATGGTGGTGGTGGATGTGGTGGTGGTGGACATGGTGGTGGACATGGTTGTGGACGTGGTGGTGGAGGTGGTGGTGGAGGTGGTATTTGTGGTGTTTGTGGTGTTTGTGGTGGTGGTGGTGGATGTGGTGGTGGTGGTGGACGTGGTGGTGGTGGTGGACGTGGTGGTGGTGGACATGGTGGGGGTGGACATGGTGTTGGTGGTGGATGTAGTGGATGTTGTGGTGGTGGACGTGGTTGTGGTTGTGGTGGTGGACGTGCTGGCAGTGATGGATGTGGTGGTGGTGGTGGAGGACATGGTGGTGGTGGACATGGTGGTGGTGGACATGGTGGTGGACATGGTGGTGGGCGTGGTGGTGGACAGTGTGGTGGTGGATGTGGTGGTGATGGTGGTGGTGGATGTGGTGTTGGTGGACGTGGTGTTGGTGCATGTGGTGGTGGTGGATGTGGTGGTGGTGGACGTAAACGTGGTGGTGGTGGATGTGGTGGTGGTGGAGGACATGGTGATGGGCATGGTGGTGGGCGTGGTGGTGGATAGTGTGGTGTTGGACATGGTGGTGGTGGTGGATGTGGTGTTGGTGGATGTGGTGGTGGTGGTGGTGCATGTGGTGGTGGTGGATGTGGTGGTGGTGGACGTGGTGGTGGTGGTGGATGGGGTTGTGGTGGATGTGGTGGTGGTGGATGTGGTGGTGGTGGGTATGGTGGGCGTGGTAGATGACGTGGTGGTGGAGGACGAGGTGGTGGTGGAAGTGGTGGTGGTGGACATGGTGGTGGATGTGGTGGTGTTGGATGTGGTTGTGGATAAGGTGGACATGGTGGTGGATGATGTGGTGGATGTGGTGGTGGACGTGGTGGTGGTGGATGTGGTGGTGGTGGTGGACATGGTGGTGGTGGTGGACATGGTGGTGGTCATGGTGGTGGATGTGGTGGATATGGTGGTGGTGGACATGGTGGTGGACATGGTGGTGGTGGATGTGTTGGTGGATGTGGTGGTGGATGTGCTGGACGTGGTGGTGGTGGAGGACGTGGTGGTGGTGGAGGACATGGTGGTAGTGGACATGGTGGTGGACATGGTAGTGGTGAATCTGGTGGTGGAAGTGGTGGTGGTGGACATGGTGGTGGATGTGGTGGTGTTGGATGTGGTTGTGGATAAGGTGGACATGGTGGTGGATGATGTGGTGGATGTGGTGATGGACGTGGTGGTGGTGGATGTGGTGGTGGTGGTTGACATGGTGGTGGACATGGTGGTGGTCATGGTGGTGGACGTGGTGGATATGGTGGTGGTGGATGTGCTGGACGTGGTGGTGGTGGAGGACGTGGTGGTGGTGGAGGACATGGTGGTGGTGGACATGGTGGTGGACATGGTAGTGGTGAATCTGGTAGTGGTAGTGGTGGACCTGGTGGTGGACCTGGTGGTGGTGGTTGTGGACATGGTGGTGGTGGACATTGTGGTGGACCTGGTGGTGGTGGACGTGGTGGTGGTGGACGTGGTGGTGGTGGACATAGTGGTGGTGGATGTGGTGTCGGATGTGGTGGTGGATGTGGTGGACGTGGTGTTGGACATGGTGGTGGTGAGGAAATATGAATTTTGTGATCAGTTATGTCCCCTATCGTAGACCCCAACGGCTCCATGTGCATGCTATAAGTACATGTATGTTCCCTCTAGTTCCAGTTCTGAAGACGCAAATATATGTGCGTCCACCGTCAACATGTCCTCTTTCAGATCCGCCATGAATGGGTCAGATATTCCATTCCTAAGTATGAAAGGCCACCAACTTTATGTGGTTCACTTTCCACATTTTACAGATTCAGGCGAGTAGGCCCTGAATTC
This sequence comes from Triturus cristatus, assembly GCF_964204655.1. Lineage (NCBI taxonomy): Eukaryota > Metazoa > Chordata > Amphibia > Caudata > Salamandridae > Triturus > Triturus cristatus. The sequence continues at coordinate 8,994,804 of NC_140592.1, forward strand.
TGTCATCAAGCCTTTTTCCTGCCTTCTGCCTCTGTATAGCTCCAGTCTGAGCCCGCATCTGCATCCATGAACTTTGTCCTACTCCCTGCGCGGCTAACGGTGCCTGATCCAGCCTGTTGCCTGCCAAAAACTGTGTTTCACCTTCAAGATTATCTGCTCGCTCCTCATCCGATACATTCCTGTCTAGTAGTTTAGGTAAACATTCCTCCAGCTACCGTGCAAAGGGCCAGGCCTCGCTGTCCTCATGCAAGTAATTCATAGCCCCCGTTACCATGGAATATTCCTACCCCCTCGCATCTCGTGTAGACACTTAGACGCTTGTACACGCACTAACAGTCAGTATAGAATAGATTCTATCCTAGAAACCTTTCCTTTTGGATAACACAGTTCTTTAAACATAGGATATTAGATATGATTTGGGATTAGGTTGACATGACCCCCCAGACTTCTGTCTCCACATGTAGAGCTAAATGTCAAGTCCCCTTCACCCTCTAGTTGCACGTCAATTACACGTCATGCGGCTGCGCGCGCATCTCTGCCAAATATTTCTGCTGACATTGCAGGATTCTCTTATGGATCCACCCACTTGTGACATCATGTATAATGACGTTATCTAAGTTACGCCTATATGTCCGCCTCTATTAGTTACGTATGCACATTTTATCTGTATTATCAGCTGTTACGCCTCCTGCATCTGTTTCACTGTAATGCATTTCCTATAAAACTGATTATCTGTCAATAATGTATGCCCTTCCTTCCTGAACTTTCGTGGTGATGGAATAGAAGCCTGCAATTCGAATTGTATTTCCTTTGTCAAGGAATAAAGCCTTTTAGAACCTCTAATACCACGGATTCTGCCTCTTATATTTACTGAGTTATTCTTACTAGACTTTACCGCATAAAAAATAGTACCGGTAATGAAATATTTACCACATAAATTGGCACCCGAATAGGGACACTTTCTCATCTCACGCGCCGGAGGTGCGTTGCAGGCCCGGTCTCCTGCCACAGCTGAACGGACAAAAACGCGTACCTGCAGGATTTCCTGTATCTCCCTCCGGCCAAGCGGGGGCGACTGAGGCTGCGATCAACACCCAGACGAGGCGGTGAGAAGTGCGAAGTATCCCGACCAGAGCCTAGCTGAGAGAGCAAGATCCGAGGTATACAGAGGCCCACCAGGTTCCGAAGTTCCGAGTCCAGTCGAGTCGAGTCCAGTCCGGTCCAGTTTCAGTTCCGTTCCGAGGCCTTCCGTTCCGAGCTACCCGGTGAGTACCATTACCGGGGAGGCATTTAACGTGCACATAGTCTGTGCCGGTCAAGACGGGTTTTGGGTACACAAATCCGGTCTGCACTGTTTCAGCAGTGTATCTGTACTGTTTAGCAGTATATATAGTATGTCTTGCATATAAATAAGTATTATCTAGTGTCAGTATTATGTCAGTAACTAGTTTTCTAGTAGTTATCATCGTTCATAAAACTGTTAAGTGTTAAATGTTTTAATACGTTCTACATATTGTGGTGTGAATGGCTGTTCATTATTGTGTTCATTGTATAAAGTGTGTTCTAGTAACCGTCTAAAAATGCCACTCTTTTCGAAATTAAGACAGATCAAAACCAGAAAAGGGGTACTCGAAGAAGCTGTTCCCATTCCACCTAGGGACACTCCAGGGTACTTTATGTATCATAAGCATGGCCTAGATGCCGTATTATTTCTTGATTTATGGGTGAACTACACCAAGGATTTGCCAGAAAATCAGAGATGGCCCGCAGCGGGGACCTGGGATGCAGATAGCATCATGAGAGTAGAAGAAGAATTATGGAAAAGGAAAGCCAGACAGTCACAGAAAGATGCCATTGAATTATGGCGTAAAGAATCATATAGACGTACAGAAAAAGCGCTCAGACAGGAAGAGAAAGGTAGAGAGAATTCAAATAAAACCCGAGAAAATCTATTAATTGAGGAAGGTACCCGAGTAAAATCAGAACAAGTAGATAGACAAAGAAACACTCTTATGAATGGTATGTATCCTCTTCTGGCCGAAGGGTTACCTAAGGCTACCCCGGAAATACCAAAAGACTTAACTCCTCCATTGCTCCCGATAAAAGCACATCCCAAAACACATCCCAAAACAGCAAAGGACGTTTTTCTTTCCTCCTATTTAGATGACGTAGCTCCCGAGTATGCTAATACCATACCACACACACCACTTGCCGATGGTGTTCAACACCAAGAGCATCCGTCTGTATCCCCGCAACTACAAACTCCTACGCCCATTCCCACAGGTCCGTCCGTTTCTACAGTTTTTCCCGCATCTACAATCTCTATCCTACGTCCAACGAATCCTTTCTTGCCCAGCACCTCAGATGGTGCTACAGGAGGTACGACAGACATGTTTGCCACCCCGCCGCGAAATAAACAGACCCTTAGAGATTTAGCACTCCAACGTACACCCCAACTAGCGACATCCGACATGTTTAAAGAACAGCTTGTGGATTGTAGATACGATCCAGTGCCAGGTAGACAGGACAAATTGCTCATATCATCACGACGTATACGCTACATTGTATTTAATGACGATACCAGGAATGGTTGAACACCTAGACGATATATATCGCTTTGTCCAAACAGGGCGAGGTCCAGAAAGTATTAACGAAGCTATGGAATACCAGAAAGTGGATGTACAAAGACAACTACTACGTTTCTTCATAAATTGCGTGATTAGGAACCAAGACAGGCCTGGGGCAGATCATGATACCATGCAAAAACTTGCCAAATGGGGTCAGAACATATCAGGAGAGAAACATGATAGACAGGCGTGTATAATCGCCATGTATCGAAAGATCCGCAAGGAAGTAGAACGAATACATAAAGAAAGACGAGAAGCAGACAGAGTTGAATCAGAGGAAGAGGAGGAGCAAGAATCAGAACAATTAGATACGATAGCTTATGTAGGTAGAGGAAGACCCCATAATAATACCAGAGGTTTTAATGACCCGATACGTCCGATACGTCCAGAATATAATCAACATTTTCAAACCCCTATGTTAAATACAAGATCCCCTGAACACCTATTCCAAGCCGCTGATAAATTACTCCGAGATCGAAGGGGGTACCACATGCTCGATTCCATGGACGAACAAGAATTAGCCAGGTCAGCAGTACAATGGGCTGATAGTCCCAGCGAATACAATGATGATGCACTAGCACACACATTTCTGAATCTTGACCCATACGAACAGCGTTTAGCTAGTATATACCTGATTCAACACCTCCTTATATTATATAAAAGCCAACACTCCGATCCAGGACCCTTACCTGACATATTGACAGAACTACTCACGAATAAATGGAGAGGGTCAGGTACTGATTTAATTAATGAAATTCTAGAATTCCGAAACCAGTATATAACTTTCGTATGCCCAGAACACATTCCAGTTCCCATTATGGGAAGAAAAATGTATCACATAGATAGACAGAATCCGTTACGTGAAGTACACCCAATCAGAGGTGAAGGTAATAACTTTACACGCGTGTTTGTGTACACGCCTATAACTAAAATCAAATTATTAGAAATGAAGAAAGTAGTACCCAGCCATGACAAGGATCCGGCAGGTTTCCACCGTGAGATAAAAGACATGTTACTCATGGGAGAGTATACCTACCCCGACATTATGAAAATATTAAAAGTCCTATTACCCGCCGGTGTTTACGAGAAACTCAAAGAAAAGGAATGGGAGGTGGGAGACCAAAAGATAGATTGGACAGCATTAGAAAACGAAGAAAGGGCCCGAGCTGCAGGAGCAGGGCTTGGGGAAAAGACTACAGCACTACCAGGATTACTAGTGCAGGTACTGCCACGTTTATTAACTACGAAAAAGGAAGACTGGGGTGCAATCTCAGCCTGTAAACAAAAGCAAGATGAAGACACTAGTGATTTCTATTCCCGATTTGAAAAATGTTTTGGTATAAATAGTGGCATAAAAGCAAGTAGCGAGTCATATCCACATCTGTTTGTGACAAAATTAGTTGAAAATTCCCTACCACAAGTCAAGAATAGAGTATTGAAATTCGAAAGTACCTGGCAAGGTAATACCCCGTCACAGATGTTACAGATGTTACAATATCACCACAATAGAATTAGAGAAGAACAAGAACACGAACAAAGACGTATGAAGGATACAAAAATGAAAATGCTTGTTGCTCAGTCAGTTCCAGCTGATGGTCATCTAAAGGGTGATTCCGCAGGTCCTACGAAAGGGACATGCAACTATTGTAAACAACAAGGTCATTATATACACGATTGTCCAATCCTGAAACATAATATTGCCACAGGTAGAACACAGGAAAGACCACGTCCACCTAGACAGGATCAGAATCAACAACAATTCCCTCAGCATGCACAACCTAGGTTAGCTCCGCAACAGCTAGCTCCGCAACAGGCAGCTCCACAACAGACCGTAGCACCACCACAAACGCAGCCTATTGCTGCAACACAAGCAACAACACAACAGATGTATCAGTATGCACGAGCAGATTATCCCGATTATCAGCGATATACATGAAATAGCCTAGAGAGGGAAGTTGGCTTACCCCTTATTGAGGTTCCTGTAGACCAAGAGGGACCTTATGTACATAGTGAACTATTAGGGGAAGACAGAAAGTTTTTACTTGATACAGGGGCAAGCAGAACAACTATAAGACGCAGTGAAGTTCCAGGGGCACCCCTCTCAGGCTCACAGAATATTTCCCTTGGATTCTCAGGAAAACCTATCATTAATGAAGTAACACAACCTCTTCCACTGACGGTTGGTCCATTGACACGTACTACAGATTTATTGCTTACTAAATCATGTCCAGAAAACTTGTTAGGTATAAAAACATTGAAAGCTCTAGGAGCTATAATATGTTGTTCTCCGGAAGGAGTACGATTATTTTTGCGTGACTTTAAAGGTCACTACGTGTCTAGAGACATGGATCACCGGCTGCAGAATTTACCTACACATTTATGGGCACAAGGCCCCACTGATGTTGGTTGCATGAACATTACACCATATCGAGTCACACTGAAAACAGGAGTAGTACTACCACGAATGCGACAATACAAGTTACCACTAGATGCTGTTGTGGCTTTGCTGCAAATCATTGACGAGCTCATTGCACAAGGAGTGGTTGTCGAAACTGACTCCAATGTATGTAATTCCCCGATAATTCCGATTCTTAAAAGAACGGATCCAAAAGCACCACCAGTATATCGATTAGTTATTGATCTGCGCGAATTAAATAAATGTATTGTACCACAATACCCTGTGGTCCCAGATATCTCTTCATTACTAACAGCTATTGACTCGGAAGCAACGTTCTTCACTGTAATTGATCTCAAGAATGCTTTCTTTAGCGTCCCAATAGATCCGGAAAGTCAATATCTGTTCGGATTCAGTTTAAATGGACGAAGTTTTAAATTCACACGCGCACCTCAAGGATTTACAGAAAGCCCCAGCATCTATAGCCAAGCACTGAAACGAGAACTTGACAGTATCCACATGCCAGTTAACACTGCCCTGCTTCAATATGTCGATGATCTGCTGATCACCGCCCGAAGCAAACCTGAATGTGAAAAAGCGTCACTGACGGTTTTAAAATTTCTGGCCGACAAGGGGCACAAGGTGTCCCCTTCTAAGCTGCAATTCTGTGTCCAGCGAGTTGTTTACCTTGGGCACTCGCTGTCCAAGGAGGGAAGGCAGCTTACACCCGACCGCATCCAGTTAATTGCTAACATGTCACCACCCAAGACACAAAAGGAGGTGCGGGCTTTTATAGGTCTCACTTCATACTGTAGGCAGTGGATCCCTCAATATGCATTTCTAGCAAAGCCACTCATCCAGTTGACAACACAGGAGGCAGCCACATCGATTGTCCTCCCTTGGACTCAAGAACATACACACGCCTTTGAAAGCTTAAAGAAAGCTTTATGCCAAGCACCTGTTTTAGCAACACCATGTTACAGTAAACAGTTTACACTCTTTGTTACAGAACGCGAAGGTACTGCCTTGTCAGTACTCACTCAGGAACAAGCAGGATCACACAAACCATGTGCTTATTTCTCTAGTACATTAGATCCAGTAGCTCAGGCTCTTCCTGCGTGCCTGAAATCGGTGGCAGCAACAGCTTTAGCAATCAGACAAAGCGATGCCATAGTGTTAGGACACCAATTGACAGTACAAGTACCACACGCAGTAGAGGTTCTCTTGAACCGTACACAAACACAACACTTGACTATAGCGAGACTCACTGGTTACGAATTGACATTGTTTCAGCCACACATAGAAATCAGACGTTGTAATACGTTAAATCCTGCCACACTGTTACCAGTGGGCGGAACAGATCCATTGGCACATGATTGTGTCGAAGTCATTACTATCACGACGAAACCCAGACAAGACTTGACAGACATCCCTTTGTCAGATCCAGACTTAACATTGTATGTAGATGGGTCATGTATGAGAACAAGTACAGGAGAGTTAGTGGCCGCTTACGCAGTCACAACAGACACTGAAATCATTGAAACAAATTGTATTAACACTCTGTCAGCTCAAGCAGCAGAGCTCATCGCTCTGACACAAGCCTGTATTCAAGCCAAAAATAAGAAAGTCAACATATACACAGATTCACGTTATGCATTCGGAGTCGTCCATGACTTCGGCGTACTGTGGCGAGAGAGAGGTTATTTAACTTCTCACGGTGCCCACATCCAACACGGACCCCTCATTCAAGCCCTATTAGACGCGATTCATCTACCTACTGCAATATCGATTATGAAATGCAAAGCCCATACAAAAGTTACCGATATCATTTCTCAGGGTAATGACCTAGCTGACAGAACAGCTAAACAGACTGCTCAGAACCAGGCTCATACAACTGACGCGACAAAGACAATAGTTCCGACACCAACACATTGCATGACAGTTAAGGATCCCGCCCTTGATGTAATTGACATACAGACACATGCTACACCAGAAGAAATAAAGAAATGGACTGAATTAGGAGGGATCCAAACGGATCAAGGATGGATGACGAAGGAAAAATCCATATGGTTTCTTCCCGACTCCATGGTTCAAGTCATCATTAGCACAATACATAGTCCAGCGCACCTAGGAGAAAAAGCTATGCTAGACAGCATTCAACACATTTGGTCCAACAAACACTTGCGAGCAGCAGCTAAACAAAAAGTTCGTACCTGTATGATATGTTGTCAGTTTAATCCAGGTAAAAGCATCCCCGTAGAGCAGGGTGGATTTCAACCTCCCAATCATGCTTTCGAAGCTCTCCAGATGGATTATATCCAGATGGAACGATGTCGAGGATTCAAATATGTTCTCGTAGTTGTCTGTGCTCTTTCCCGTTGGACAGAAGCCTACCCGGTTTCAGATTACACTGCCCCGACTACTGCCAAACAGTTAGTTCGAGAATTCTTCCCACGGTACGGTTTACCACGTGTTGTCTATTCAGATAACGGCCAGCCATTCTCATCCGAACTAATGAAACACGTTTCCCTTTTGTTAGGCTACCAATGGAAATCTCACTGTGTCCGACATCCCGAGGCAGCAGGTCTCGTGGAACGCCATAATCAAACTCTGAAAATTAGATTGTCCAAAATATGTAGAGAAAAAGGTGTCGATTGGATAGTAGCCTTACCAGTTGCGCTCTTTTACATGAGAATGGTAGCACATTCTCGAACAGGGCTATCCCCGTACGAGGTGATCTTCGGTAGACCACCAAATATGTGGGGGACGCCTATACCTCGCAAAATCACTGATGTTGACTGTAATATGCTGACAGATTACCTGGCTTCCTTGATGTCTGCACTACAATCTTGTCGTTCACAGGTAGCTGCAGCTTTTCCCGATAATACTGAGGTGAAGCCCCATGACGTGGTTCCAGGCGACCTGGTTCTGGTCCGGAATTTCGACCGGAAGACCCAACTGGAGCCTAGGTGGAAATCGCCAAGACTGGTTCTACTAACCACAAGGACAGCCGTGAAGATCGAGGGACGTAAAGGGTGGTTGCACTCGAGTCATATCAAGAAATTTTATTGACTACCATCCAGTGTGAATACTCAACCCTGCATTCCCTCACAGACAGACTCTAAGCTTCCCTCGGTTGATCAGTCAAAAACGGAACTTTATAAACTAAAATTAAGGTCTAGCAAGTCAGACAATTTGATTGTTTAAGTCCTCTCCAAGGTGAATCGGTTGAATTTGTCTCTGACATGTATCCTCTAGACCGGAATCAGCAGATGCAGCTTAAAAAGCATGCGTATTGTAAATCACTTCGTAGTCACTGCACAGTAACATTATTAATTTTGTTTTTTCTAAGTCTTCTGATCATCATTTCCAGTATACTATTGCACATGTATTACCCTATTTTTAAGCGTGTTTACAATGTAACTGCAGAACATTCTTTTAGCGAATTACCTCCGCATGAGTTGTCCTATAGATTTGCGCTGCGCAACAACACATTCATTAGTATGTTACATCATTCCCATCAGACCAGCAATGCCACAAATTGTTGGATATGTGGCCGACTCCCTCCCTATCAGAATTATAAGGGAGTTTTGCCCCTCTTTCCCTATCCGTTCACACACAATGGCTCCTGTGGAGCATGGTTTAGTTTGATTAATTCCCTAGATTCAAATTCCGCAGTTTATCAAGACAACTGGGTATGGGGAAACCTGAACCTAGTTTTGCTTAAAGTCTGCTACCCTAGCAAGGAGGGACTTCCCAAAAGAACAGGAACTGATCTAGAAAATGAAGTATATGGATTAGGTAATTTTACACTTAACCTCATGATCCTGAACGTTGAATCTGAAGCTACACCAATCTTGCCCGCCATGTCAGCATTCCCAGTAAAAGGGGAATTATGTGTAAGAAAGAATGGTTCCATACACATGGGCCATAGTAAATGCACCACTGTAATAAAATTCAGTGATCAAGGCAAGTCTACATTTAGAGCTTCCCGTCATTCCTACTTCATATGTGGCCAGACCGCATATATACGTCTACCTTTAGATTGGGATGGTACCTGTTACATAGCATTCCTTTTGCCACCTGTTTTCCTAGCTCCTCCTGATTATCATAGAAATACCCATTTAGTACACAATAGACAGCAGAGAGATCTCCCGATTGTCGATTACACTGAAATGGCATGGGAACAATACACAGATTTCAATAAAGGTTTCTTTCCCTATATAGGTACAGTCACTAATAGTAAGCTGATACGTAGATTAACTAGAACCCTTGAAGCAGTAGTGAACGAGACTACTTCCGCCTTAGGCAATTTAACAGAAGAGCAGTCTGCTATGCGGATTGTTCTGCTTCAAAATCGTCTTGTCCTTGACGTCATCCTGGCCGATAGGGGCGGAGCTTGTAAGGTCATCGGATCAAGTTGCTGCATTTTCATACCAGAAAATTCGCCGTCAGTATATAAAGCCATAACCCGCCTTCATAAGATTATAAGCCAGATACACCAGAGTCCAGGCACCTGGACTTGGTCCGGTTGGTTTTGGAGCGTGTTGTCAGCCTGGGGATGGAGAATCCTATCCTTCCTAGGTATTGGCTTTCTCATACTATTCAGTTGCTGCTTATGTCTACAATGTGGGCCAGCGATTTGTGGTCTGTGTGCCACATCGTGTATCCCACATCCAAGTTTTCGTTCAAGATCCCGGAAGAAGAAAGAAGAACAAATGATGCTATATGAACAGATCGATGGATTGATGAAGATCGATATCTCCTGAGGGTCCGTAGGGGACAAGGAGGGAATGAGGAAATATGAATTTTGTGATCAGTTATGTCCCCTATCGTAGACCCCAACGGCTCCATGTGCATGCTATAAGTACATGTATGTTCCCTCTAGTTCCAGTTCTGAAGACGCAAATATATGTGCGTCCACCGTCAACATGTCCTCTTTCAGATCCGCCATGAATGGGTCAGATATTCCATTCCTAAGTATGAAAGGCCACCAACTTTATGTGGTTCACTTTCCACATTTTACAGATTCAGGCGAGTAGGCCCTGAATTCTGTCATCAAGCCTTTTTCCTGCCTTCTGCCTCTGTATAGCTCCAGTCTGAGCCCGCATCTGCATCCATGAACTTTGTCCTACTCCCTGCGCGGCTAACGGTGCCTGATCCAGCCTGTTGCCTGCCAAAAACTGTGTTTCACCTTCAAGATTATCTGCTCGCTCCTCATCCGATACATTCCTGTCTAGTAGTTTAGGTAAACATTCCTCCAGCTACCGTGCAAAGGGCCAGGCCTCGCTGTCCTCATGCAAGTAATTCATAGCCCCCGTTACCATGGAATATTCCTACCCCCTCGCATCTCGTGTAGACACTTAGACGCTTGTACACGCACTAACAGTCAGTATAGAATAGATTCTATCCTAGAAACCTTTCCTTTTGGATAACACAGTTCTTTAAACATAGGATATTAGATATGATTTGGGATTAGGTTGACATGACCCCCCAGACTTCTGTCTCCACATGTAGAGCTAAATGTCAAGTCCCCTTCACCCTCTAGTTGCACGTCAATTACACGTCATGCGGCTGCGCGCGCATCTCTGCCAAATATTTCTGCTGACATTGCAGGATTCTCTTATGGATCCACCCACTTGTGACATCATGTATAATGACGTTATCTAAGTTACGCCTATATGTCCGCCTCTATTAGTTACGTATGCACATTTTATCTGTATTATCAGCTGTTACGCCTCCTGCATCTGTTTCACTGTAATGCATTTCCTATAAAACTGATTATCTGTCAATAATGTATGCCCTTCCTTCCTGAACTTTCGTGGTGATGGAATAGAAGCCTGCAATTCGAATTGTATTTCCTTTGTCAAGGAATAAAGCCTTTTAGAACCTCTAATACCACGGATTCTGCCTCTTATATTTACTGAGTTATTCTTACTAGACTTTACCGCATAAAAAATAGTACCGGTAATGAAATATTTACCACAGTGGTGGCGGATGTGGTGGATGTGGTGGTGGATGTGGTGGATGTGGTAGTGATGGTGGTGGATGTTGCAGTGGATGTGGTGGTGGTAGACATGGTGGTGGTGGACGTGGTGGTGGATGTGGTGGACCTTGTGGTGGTGGATGTGGTGGTGGTTGTGGACATGCTGGTGATGGTGGACATGGTGGTGGTGGACGTGGTGGTGGTGGGCGTGGTGGTGGAGTATGTAGTGAGGGAGGTCGTAGTAGTGGTGGACATGGTGGTGGTAGTGGACATAGTGGTGATGGTGGACGTGGTGGTGGACGTGGTGGTGGATGTGGTGGTGGTGGTGGACGTAGTGGTAGAGGTGGTGGTAGATGTGGTGGTGGTGGTGGACATGGTGGTGGTGGATGTAGTGGACGTGGTGGTGGTGGACATGGTGGTGGTGGATGTGGTGATGGTGGATGTGGTGGTCATGGATGTGGTGTGTTGGTGGACATGGTGGTGGATATGGTGGTGGTGGATGTGGCGGTGGTTGTGGACATGGTGGTGGAAGTGGTGGTGGTGGACGTGGTGGTGGTGGATGTGGTGGTGGACATGATGGTAGTGGGCATGGTGGTGGTGGACATGGTGGTGGTGGGCAAAGTGGTGGTAGTGATGATAGTGGTGGATGTGGTGGTGGTGGTGGTAGATGTGGTGGTGGTAGACATGGTGGTGGACCTGGTGGTGGATGTGGTGGTGGTGCTGGATGTGGTGGTGGTAGATGTGGTGGTGGAGGAGGTGGTGGTGATGGACGTGGCATTGGTGGACGTGGTGGTGGTGGTGGATGTGGTGGATGTTGTGGTGGTGGATGTGGTGGACATGGTTGGTGGACGTGGTGGTTGACGTGGTGGTGGTGGATGTGGTGGACGTGGTGGTGGTGGACGTGGTGATGGAGGACGTGGTGGTGGTGGAAATGGTGATGATGGTGGAAATGGTGGTGGTGGTGGTGGTGGGCGTGCTGGTGGACAGTGTGGTGGTGGACGTGGTGGTGGACGTGGTGGTGGTGGACATGGTGGTGGTGGACATGGTGGTAGAGGTGGGGGACATGGTGGTGGATGTGGTGTTAATGGTGGTGGTGGGCGTGGTGGTGGTGGATGTGGTGGTGGACATGGTGGTGGAGGATATGGTGGTTGTGGATGTGCCGGTGGACATGGTGGTGTATGTGGTGGTGGTGGATGTGGTGGTGGTGGACATCATGGTGGACGTGGTGGTGGATGTGGTGGTGGTGGTGGATGTGGTGGTGGTGGTGGATGTGGACGTGGTGGTGGTGGTGGATGTGGTGGTGTGGTGGACGTAGTAGTGGATGTGGACGTGGTGGTGGTTGATGTGGTGGTGGTGGACATGTTGGTGGGTGTGGTGGTGGATGTGGTGGTGGTGGTGGACATGGTGGTGGAGGACATGGTGGATGTGGTGGTGGTGGATGTGGTGGTAGTGGGTGTGGTGGATGTGGTGGTGGTGGATGTGGTGGTGGTGGACGTGGTGGTGGACGTGGTGGTGGACATGGTGGTTGACATGGTAGTGATGGAGGACGTGGTGGACATGGTGCAGGTGGAGGATGTGGTTGTGGCGGACGTGGTGGTGGTGGACATGGTGGTGGTGGATGTGGTGGTGGATGTGGTGGTGGACATGGTGGTGGTGGACGTGGTAGTGGTAGACATGGTGAGGGTGGATGTGGTGTGGTGGACATGGTGGTGGATGTGGTGGTAGTGGACATGGTGGTGGACATGGTGGTGGACGTGCTGGTGGATGTGGTGGTGGTGGTGGTGGATGTGGTGGTGGATGTGGTGGTGGATGTGGTGGTGGTGGACATGGAGGTGGTTGACGTGGTGGTGGTGGACATGGTGGTGGTGGATGTGGTAGTGTTGGACATGGTTCTCGTAGTGGTGGAACTGGTGGTGGACCTGGTGGTGGTGGACATGGTGGCGGATGTGGTGGTGGTGGACGTGGTGGTGGTGGACATGGTGGTGGTGGACGTGGTGGTGGTGGTGGTGGATGCGGGGGTGGATGTGGTGGTGGATGTGGTGGTGGAGGTGGTGTTGGTGGTGGACATGGTGGTGGTGGATGTGGTGGTGGATGTGGTGGTGGACATGGTGGTGGATGTGGTGATGATGGACGTGGTGCTGATGGACATGGTGGGGGTTGACATGGTGGTGGTGGATGTTGGGGTGGTGGATGTGGTTGTGGTGGTGGATGTGCTGGCGGTGGTGGACATGCTGGCAGTGGTGGATGTGGTGGTAGAGGACGTGGTGGTGGTGGATGTGGTGGTGGACGTGGTGGTGGATGTAAACGTGGTGGTGGTGGATGTGGTGGTGGAGGACATGGTGGTGGACGGGGTGGTGGATGTAAACGTGGTGGATGTGGTTGTGGTGGACATGGTGGTGGGCATGGTGGTGGGCGTGGTGGTGGACAGTGTGGTGGTGGACGTGGTGGGGGTGGTGGATGTGGTATTGGTGGACTTGGTGGTGGTGGTGGTGCATGTGGTGGATGTGGTGGTGGTGGTGGACGTGGTAGTGATGGACGTGGTGGTGGTAGACATGGTGGTGGTGGACGTGGTGATGGTGGGTATGGTGGGCATGGTAGATGACATGGTGGTGGTGGAAGACGAGGTGGTGGTGGAAGTGGTGGTGGTGGACATGGTGGTGGATGTGGTGGGGGTGGATATGGTTGTGGATGTGGTGGTGGACGTGGTGGTGGTGGATGATGTGGTGGTGGTGGTGGTGGATGTGGTGGTGGACATGGTGGTGGATGTGGTGGTGGACCTGGTGGTAGTGGCCATGGTGGTGGACATGGCGGTGGACGTGCTGGTGGATGTGGTGGTGGTGGTGGATGTGGTGGTGGTAGACAGGGTGGTGGTGGATGTGGTAGTGTTGGACATGGTTCTGGTAGTGGTGGACCTGGTGGTGGACCTGGTGGTGGTGGACATGGTGGTGGATGTGGTGGTGGTGGATGTGGTGGTTGTGGACATGGTGGTGGTGGACACGGTGGTGGTGGATGCGGTGGTGGATGCGGTGGTGGTGGTGGTGGAGGTGGTGTTGGTGGTGGACATGGTGGTGGTGGACGTGGTGTTTGTGGTGGTGGACGTGGTGGTGGACGTGGTGGTTGTGGATGTGGTGGGGGTGGGGGTGGACGTGATGGTGGTGGTGGAAGTGGTGGATGTTGAGATGGTGGACGTGGTTGTGTTGGATGTGGTGGTGGAGGATGTGGTGGTGGTGGACATAGAAGTGGTGGTGGTGGTGGACATTGTGGTGGACATGGAGGTGGATGTGGACGTGGTGGTGGTGGATGTGGTGTTGGTGGACGTGGTAGTGTTGGACATGGTTGTGGTAGTGGTGGACCTGGTGGTGCACCTGGTGGTGGACATGGTGGTGGTGGACATGGTGGTGGTGGATGTGGTGGTGGTGGACATGGTGGTGGTGGACGTGGTGGTGGTGGTGGTGGATGCGGGGGTGGATGTGGTGGTGGATGTGGTGGTGGAGTTGGTGTTGGTGGTGGACATGGTGGTGGTGGATGTGGTGGTGGATGTGGTGGTGGACATGGTGGTGGATGTGGTGATGATGGACGTGGTGGTGATGGACATGGTGGGGGTTGACGTGGTGGTGGTGGTGCATGTGGTGGATGTTGGGGTGGTGGATGTGGTTGTGGTGGTGGATGTGCTGGCGGTGGTGGACATGCTGGCAGTGTTGGATGTGGTGGTAGAGGACGTGGTGGTGGTAGATGTGGTGGTGGACGTGGTGGTGGATGTAAACGTGGTGGTGGTGGATGTGGTGGTGGAGGACATGGTGGTGGACGGGGTGGTGGATGTAAACGTGGTGGATGTGGTTGTGGTGGACATGGTGGTGGGTATGGTGGTGGGCGTGGTGGTGGACAGTGTGGTGGTGGACGTGGTGGGGGTGGTGGATGTGGTGTTGGTGGACTTGGTGGTGGTGGTGGTGCATGTGGTGGGTGTGGTGGTGGTGGTGGACGTGGTAGTGATGGACGTGGTGGTGGTGGACATGGTGGTGGTGGACGTGGTGATGGTGGGTATGGTGGGCATGGTAGATGACATGGTGGTGGTGGAGGACGAGGTGGTGGTGGAAGTGGTGGTGGTGGACATGGTGGTGGATGTGGTGGGGGTGAATATGGTTGTGGATGTGGTGGTGGACGTGGTGGTGGTGGATGATGTGGTGGTGGTGGTGGATGTGGTGGTGGACATGGTGGTGGATGTGGTGGTGGACGTGGTGGTAGTGGACATGGTGGTGGACATGGCAGTGGACGTGCTGGTGGATGTGGTGGTGGTGGTGGTGGATGTGGTGGTGGACGTGGGGGTGGACATTGTGGTGGACATGGAGGTGGATGTGGACGTGGTGGTGGTGGATGTGGTGTTGGTGGACGTGGTAGTGTTGGACATGGTTGTGGTAGTGGTGGACCTGGTGGTGTTTGTAAGGTGGTGGTGGTAATGGACGTGGTGGTGGTGGACATGGTGGGGGTGGACATGGTGTTGGTGGTGGATGTAGTGGATGTTGTGGTGGTGGACGTGGTTGTGGTTGTGGTGGTGGACGTGCTGGCAGTGGTGGATGTGGTAGTGGTGGTGGAGGATGTGGTGGTGGTGGACATGGTGGTGGGCGTGGTGGTGGACAGTGTGGTGGTGGATGTGGTGGTGGATGTGGTGTTGGTGGACGTGGTGTTGGTGCATGTGGTGGTGGTGGATGTGGTGGTGGTGGTGCATGTGGTGGATGTTGGGGTGGTGGATGTGGTTGTGGTGGTGGATGTGCTGGTGGTGGTGGACATGGTGGTGTTCGATGTGGTGGTGGAGGACGTGGTGGTGGTGGACATGGTGGTGGTGGACGTTGTGGTGGACATGGAGGTGGATGTGGATGTGGTGGTGGTGGACGTGGTGGTGGATGTGGTAGTGTTGGACATGGTTGTGGTAGTGGTGGACCTGATGGTGGACCTTGTGGTTGTGAACATGGTGGTGGTGGACGTGGTGGTGGTGGACGTGGTGGTGGTTGACGTGGTGGTGGTGGACCTGGTGGTGGTGGACATGGTGGTGGTGGATGTGGTGGTGGTGGACGTGGTGGTGGAGGTGGTGGTGGAGGTGGTGGTGGTGGACATGGTGGTGGTGGACGTGGTGTTTGTGGTGTTTGTGGTGGTGGACGTGGTGGTGGTGGACGTGGTGGGGATGGACGTGGTGTTGGTGGTGGATGTAGTGGATATTGTGGTGGTGGACGTGCTAGTGGTGGTGGACATTCTGGCAGTGGTGGATGTGGTGGTGGTGGTAGAGGACGTGGTGATGGTGGATGTGGTGGTGGACGTGGTGGTGGATGTAAACGTGGTGGTGGTGGATGTGGTGGTGGAGGACATGGTGGTAGACGTGGTGGTGGATGTAAACGTGGTGGTGGTGGATGTGGTTGTGGTGGACATGGTGGTGGGCATGGTGGTGGGCGTGGTGGTGGACAGTGTGGTGGTGGACGTGGTGGTGATGGTGGATGTGGTGTTGGTGGACTTGGTGGTGGTGGTGGTGCATGTGGTGGATGTGGTGGTGGTGGACGTGGTAGTGGTGGACGTGGTGGTGGTGGACATGGTGATGGTGGACGTGGTGATGGTGGGTATGGTGGACATGGTAGATGACATGGTGGTGGTGGAGGACGAGGTGGTGGTGGAAGTGGTGGTGGTGGACATGGTGGTGGATGTGGTGGGGGTAGATATGGTTGTGGATGTGGTGGTGGACGTGGTGGTGGTGGATGATGTGGTGGTGGTGGTGGATGTGGTGGTGGACATGGTGGTGGATGTGGTGGTGGTGATGGACGTGGTGGTGGTGGACAGGGTGGTGGTGGACGTGGTAGTGTTGGTCATGGTTCTGGTAGTGGTGGACCTGGTGGTGGACCTGGTGGTGGTGGACATGGTGGTGGATGTGGTGGTGGTGGATGTGGTGGTTGTGGACATGGTGGTGGTGGACACGGTGGTGGTGGATGCAGTGGTGGTGGTGGTGGAGGTGGTGGTGGTGGACATGGTGGTGGTGGACATGGTGTTTTTGGTGGTGGACGTGGTGGTTGTGGATGTGGTGGGGTGGACGTGGTGGTGGTGGTGGTGGATGTGGTGGATGTTGTGATGGTGGATGTGCTGGCAGTGGTGGACGTGGTGGTGTTGGAGGTGGTGGAGGATGTGGTGGTGGTGGACATAGTAGTGGTGGTGGTGGACATTGTGGTGGACATGGAGGTGGATGTTGACGTGGTGGTGGTGGATGTGGTGTTGGTGGACGTGGTAGTGTTGGACATGGTTGTGGTAGTGGTGGACCTGGTGGTGGACCTGGTGGTGGTGGACATGGTGGTGGTGGATGTGGTGGTGGTGGACATGGTGGTGGACATGGTTGTGGACGTGGTGGTGGAGGTGATGGTGGAGGTGGTGGACGTGGTGTTTGTGATGTTTGTGGTGTTTGTGGTGTTTGTGGTGGTGGTGGTGGATGTGGTGGTGGACGTGGTGGTGGTGGTGGACGTGGTGGTGGTGGACATGGTGGGGGTGAACATGGTGTTGGTGGTGGATGTAGTGGATGTTGTGGTGGTGGACGTGGTTGTGGTTGTGGTGGTAGACGTGCTGGCAGTGGTGGATGTGGTGGTGGTGGTGGAGGACATGGTGGTGGTGGACATGGTGGTGGACATGGTGGTGGGTGTGGTGGTGGACAGTGTGGTGGTGGATGTGGTGGTGATGGTGGTGGTGGATGTGGTGTTGGTGGACGTGGTGTTGGTGCATGTGGTGGTGGTGGATGTGGTGGTGGTGGACGTAAACGTGGTGGTGGTGGATGTGGTGGTGGTGGAGGACATGGTGATGGGCATGGTGGTGGGCGTGGTGGTGGACAGTGTGGTGTTGGACATGGTGGTGGTGGTGGATGTGGTGTTGGTGGATGTGGTGGTGGTGGTGGTGCATGTGGTGGTGGTGGATGTGGTGGTGGTGGACGTGGTGGTGGTGGTGGATGGGGTTGTGGTGGATGTGGTGGGGGTGGATGTGGTGGTGGTGGGTATGATGGGCGTGGTAGATGACGTGGTGGTGGAGGACGAGGTGGTGGTGGAAGTGGTGGTGGTGGACATGGTGGTGGATGTGGTGGTGTTGGATGTGGTTGTGGATAAGGTGGACATGGTGGTGGATATGGTGGTGGTGGATGTGGTGGTGGTGGTGGACATGGTGGTGGTGGTGGACATGGTGGTGGTCATGGTGGTGGACGTGGTGGATATGGTGGTGGTGGACATGGTGGTGGACATGGTGGTGGTGGATGTGTTGGTGGATGTGGTGGTGGTGGATGTGCTGGACGTGGTGGTGGTGGAGGACGTGGTGGTGGTGGAGGACATGGTGGTGGTGGACATGGTGGTGGACATGGTAGTGGTGAATCTGGTGATGGAAGTGGTGGTGGTGGACATGGTGGTGGATGTGGTGGTGTTGGATGTGGTTGTGGATAAGGTGGACATGGTGGTGGATGATGTGGTGGATGTGGTGATGGACGTGGTGGTGGTGGATGTGGTGGTGGTGGTGGACATGGTGGTGGACATGGTGGTGGTCATGGTGGTGGACGTGGTGGATATGGTGGTGGTGGATGTGCTGGACGTGGTGGTGGTGGAGGACGTGGTGGTGGTGGAGGACATGGTGGTGGTGGACATGATGGTGGACATGGTAGTGGTGAATCTGGTAGTGGTAGTGGTGGACCTGGTGGCGGACCTGGTGGTTGGTGGTTGTGGACATGGTGGTGGTGGACATTGTGGTGGACCTGGTGGTGGTGGACGTGGTGGTGGTGGACGTGGTGGTGGTGGACATAGTGGTGGTGGATGTGGTGTCGGATGTGGTGGTGGATGTGGTGGACGTGGTGTTGGACATGGTGGTGGTGGCGGATGTGGTGGATGTGGTGGTGGATGTGGTGGATGTGGTAGTGATGGTGGTGGATGTTGCAGTGGATGTGGTGGTGGTGGACATGGTGGTGGTGGACGTGGTGGTGGATGTGGTGGACCTTGTGGTGGTGGATGTGGTGGTGGTTGTGGACATGCTGGTGATGGTGGACATGGTGGTGGTGGACGTGGTGGTGGTGGGCGTGGTGGTGGAGTATGTGGTGAGGGAGGTCGTGGTAGTGGTGGACATGGTGGTGGTAGTGGACATAGTGGTGATGGTGGACGTGGTGGTGGACGTGGTGGTGGATGTGGTGGTGGACGTGGTGGTGGACGTGGTGGTGGATGTGGTGGTGGTGATGGACATGGTGGTGGTGGATGTGGTGGATGTGGTGGTGGTGGACATGGTGGTAGTGGATGTGGTGATGGTGGATGTGGTGGTCATGGATGTGGTGTGTTGGTGGACATGGTGGTGGATATGGTGGTGGTGGATGTGGCGGTGGTTGTGGACATGGTGGTGGACGTGGTGGTGGTGGACGTGGTGGTGGTGGATGTGGTGGTGGACATGATGGTGGTGGGCATGGTGGTGGTGGACATGGTGGTGGTGGGCAAAGTGGTGGTAGTGATGATAGTGGTGGATGTGGTGGTGGTGGTGGTAGATGTGGTGGTGGTAGACATGGTGGTGGACCTGGTGGTGGATGTGGTGGTGGTGCTGGATGTGGTGGTGATGGATGTGGTGGTGGAGGAGGTGGTGGTGATGGACGTGGCATTGGTGGACGTGGTGGTGGTGGTGGATGTGGTGGATGTTGTGGTGGTGGATGTGGTGGACATGGTTGGTGGACGTGGTGGTTGACGTGGTGGTGGTGGATGTGGTGGTGGTGGACGTGGTGGTGGTGGACGTGGTGATGGAGGACGTGGTGGTGGTGGAAATGGTGATGATGGTGGAAATGGTGGTGGTGGTGGTGGTTGTGGTGGTGGGCGTGCTGGTGGACAGTGTGGTGGTGGACGTGGTGGTGGATGTGGTGGTGGTGGACATGGTGGTGGTGGACATGGTGGTAGAGGTAGTGGACATGGTGGTGGATGTGGTGTTAATGGTGGTGGTGGGCGTGGTGGTGGTGGATGTGGTGGTGGACATGGTGGTGGAGGATATGGTGGTTGTGGATGTGCCGGTGGACATGGTGGTGTATGTGGTGGTGGTGGATGTGGTGGTGGTGGACATCATGGTGGACGTGGTGGTGGATGTGGTGGTGGTGGTGGATGTGGTGGTGGTGGTGGATGTGGACGTGGTGGTGGTGGTGGATGTGGTGGTGTGGTGGACGTAGTAGTGGATGTGGACGTGGTGGTGGTTGATGTGGTGGTGGTGGACATGTTGGTGGGTGTGGTGGTGGATGTGGTGGTGGTGGTGGACATGGTGGTGGACATGGTGGATGTGGTGGTGGTGGATGTGGTGGTAGTGGGTGTGGTGGATGTGGTGGTGGTGGATGTGGTGGTGGTGGACATGGTGGTGGACGTGGTGGTGGACATGGTGGTTGACATGGTGGTGATGGAGGACGTGGTGGACATGGTGCAGGTGGAGGATGTGGTTGTGGTGGACGTGGTGGTGGTGGACGTGGTGGTGGTAGACATGGTGGTGGATGTGGTGGTGGACATGGTGGTGGTGGACGTGGTAGTGGTAGACATGGTGAGGGTGGATGTGGTGTGGTGGACATGGTGGTGGATGTGGTGGTAGTGGACATGGTGGTGGACATGGTGGTGGACGTGCTGGTGGATGTGGTGGTGGTGGTGGTGGACGTGGTGGTGGATGTGGTGGTGGATGTGGTGGTGGTGGTGGACATGGAGGTGGTTGACGTGGTGGTGGTGGACATGGTGGTGGTGGATGTGGTAGTGTTGGACATGGTTCTCGTAGTGGTGGACCTGGTGGTGGACCTGGTGGTGGTGGACATGGTGGCGGATATGGTGGTGGTGGACGTGGTGGTGGTGGACATGGTGGTGGTGGACGTGGTGGTGGTGGTGGTGGATGCGGGGGTGGATGTGGTGGTGGATGTGGTGGTGGAGGTGGTGTTGGTGGTGGACATGGTGGTGGTGGATGTGGTGGTGGATGTGGTGGTGGACATGGTGGTGGATGTGGTGATGATGGACGTGGTGGTGATGGACATGGTGGGGGTTGACGTGGTGGTGGTGGTGCATGTGGTGGATGTTGGGGTGGTGGAGGTGGTTGTGGTGGTGGATGTGCTGGCGGTGGTGGACATGCTGGCAGTGGTGGATGTGGTGGTAGAGGACGTGGTGGTGGTGGATGTGGTGGTGAAAGTGGTGGTGGATGTAAACGTGGTGGTGGTGGATGTGGTGGTGGAGGACATGGTGGTGGACGGGGTGGTGGATGTAAACGTGGTGGATGTGGTTGTGGTGGACATGGTGGTGGGCATGGTGGTGGGTGTGGTGGTGGACAGTGTGGTGGTGGACGTGGTGGGGGTGGTGGATGTGGTGTTGGTGGACTTGGTGGTGGTGGTGGTGCATGTGGTGGATGTGGTGGTGGTGGTGGACGTGGTAGTGATGGACGTGGTGGTGGTGGACATGGTGGTGGTGGACGTGGTGATGGTGGGTATGGTGGGCATGGTAGATGACATGGTGGTGGTGGAGGACGAGGTGGTGGTGGAAGTGGTGGTGGTGGACATGGTGGTGGATGTGGTGGGGGTGGATATGGTTGTGGATGTGGTGGTGGACGTGGTGGTGGTGGATGATGTGGTGGTGGTGGATGTGGTGGTGGACATGGTGGTGGATGTGGTGGTGGACGTGGTGGTAGTGGACATGGTGGTGGACATGGCGGTGGACGTGCTGGTGGATGTGGTGGTGGTGGTGGATGTGGTGGTGGTAGACAGGGTGGTGGTGGATGTGGTAGTGTTGGACATGGTTCTGGTAGTGGTGGACCTGGTGGTGGACCTGGTGGTGGTGGACATGGTGGTGGATGTGGTGGTGGTGGATGTGGTGGTTGTGGACATGGTGGTGGTGGACACGGTGGTGGTGGATGCGGTGGTGGTGATGGTGGAGGTGGTGTTGGTGGTGGACATGGTGGTGGTGGACGTGGTGTTTGTGGTGGTGTTTGTGGTGGTGGACGTGGTGGTTGTGGATGTGGTGGGGGTGGGGGTGGACGTGGTGGTGGTGGTGGATGGGGTGGATGTTGAGATGGTGGACGTGGTTGTGTTGGACGTGGTGGTGGAGGATGTGGGGGTGGTGGACATAGAAGTGGTGGTGGTGGTGGACATTGTGGTGGACATGGAGGTGGATGTGGACGTGGTGGTGGTGGATGTGGTGTTGGTGGACGTGGTAGTGTTGGACATGGTTGTGGTAGTGGTGGACCTGGTGGTGCAACTGGTGGTGGACATGGTGGTGGTGGACATGGTGGTGGTGGATGTGGTGGTGGTGGACATGGTGGTGGACATGGTTGTGCATGTGGTGGTGGAGGTGGTGGTAGAGGTGGTGGACGTGGTGGTGGTGTTTGTGGTGTTTGTAAGGTGGTGGTGGTGGTGGACGTGGTGGTGGTGGACATGGTGGGGGTGGACATGGTGTTGGTAGTGGATGTAGTGGATGTTGTGGTGGTGGACGTGGTTGTGGTTGTGGTGGTGGACGTGCTGGCAGTGGTGGATGTGGTAGTGGTGGTAGAGGATGTGGTGGTGGTGGACATGGTGGTGGGTGTGGTGGTGGACAGTGTGGTGGTGGACGTGGTGGTGGATGTGGTGTTGGTGGACGTGGTGTTGGTGCATGTGGTGGTGGTGGATGTGGTGGTGGTGGACGTAAACGTGGTGGTGGTGGATGTGGTGGTGGTGGAGGACATGGTGGTGGGCATGGTGGTGGGCGTGGTGGTGGACAGTGTGGTGGTGTACGTGGTGGTGGTGGTGGATGTGGTGTTGATGGATGTGGTGGTGGTGGTGCATGTGGTGGTGGTGGATGTGGTGGTGGTGGACATGGTGGTGGTGGTGGATGGGGTTGTGGTGGATGTGGTGGTGGTGGATGTGGTGGTGGTGGTGGACGTGGTAGATGTGGTGGTGGACGTGGTGGTAGTGGATGTGGTGGTGTTGGTGGACATGGTGGCGGTGGTGGACATGGTGGTGGTCATGGTGGTGGACGTGGTGGACATGGTGGTGGTGGACATGGTGGTGGACATGGTGGTGGTGGATGTGTTGGTGGATGTGGTGGTGGTGGTGGTGGATGTGCTGGACGTGGTGGTGGTGGAGGACGTGGTGGTGGTGGAGGACATGGTGGTGGTGGACGTGGTGGTGGACATGGTAGTGGTGAATGTGGTAGTGGTGGACCTGGTGGTGGACCTGGTGGTGGTGGTTGTGGACATGGTGGTGGTGGACATTGTGGTGGACCTGGTGGTGGTGGACGTGGTAGTGGTGGACGTGGTGGTGGTGGACATGGTGGTGGTGGACATAGTGGTGCTGGATGTGGTGGTGGATGTGGTGGTGGACGTGGTAGACGTGGTGGTGGACATGGTGGTGGTGGCGGATGTGGTGGTTGTGGTGGTGGATGTGGTAGTGATGGTGGTGGATGTTGCGGTGGACGTGGTGGTGGTGAACATGGTGGTGGTGGACGTGGTGGTAGATGTGGTGGACCTTGTGGTGGATGTGGTGGTGGTTGCGGACATGCTGGTTATGGTGGACATGGTGGTGGTGGACGTGGTGGTGGTGGGCGTGATGGTGGAGTATGTGGTGAGGGAGGACGTGGTAGTGGTGGACATGGTGGTGGTAGTGGACATGGTGGTGGTGGTGGCCGTGGTGGTGGACGTGGTGGTGGATGTGGTGGTGGTGGTGGACGTGGTGGTGGACGTGGTGGTGGATGTGGTGGTGGTAGACATGGTGGTGGTGAATGTGGTGGACGTGGTGGTGGTGGACGTGGTGGTGGTGGATGTGGTGATGGTGGATGTGGTGGTCATGGATGTGGTGTGTTGGTGGACATGGTGGCGGATATGGTGGTGGTGGATGTGGCGGTGGTTGTGGACATGGTGGTGGACGTGGTGGTGGTGGATGTAGTGGTGGTGGATGTGGTGGTGGATGTGGTGGTGGATGTGGTGGTGGACATGATGGTGGTGGGCATGGTGGTGGTGGACATGGTGGTGGTGGGCAAAGTGGTGGTAGTGATGGTAGTGGTGGATGTGGTGGTGGTGGTGGTAGATGTGGTGGTGGTGGTAGATGTGGTGGTGGTAGACATGGTGGTGGACCTGGTGGTGGATGTGGTGGTGGTGCTGGATGTGGTGGTGGTGGATGTGGTGGTGGAGGAGGTGGTGGTGATGGACGTGGTGTTGGTGGATGTGGTGGTGGTGGTGGATGTGGTGGACGTTGTGGTGGGGAATGTGGTGGACATGGTTGGTGGACGTGGTGGTGGACGTGGTGGTGGTGGATGTGGTGGTGGTGGACGTGGTGGTGGTGGACGTGGTGATGGAGGACGTGGTGGTGGTGGAAATGGTGATGATGGTGGAAATGGTGGTGGTGGTTGTGGTGGTGTTGGTTGTGGTGGTGGGCGTGGTGGTGGACAGTGTGGTGGTGGACGTGGTGGTGGACGTGGTTGTGGTGGTAGACATGGTGGTGGTGGACACGGTGGTGTGGTGGACGTGGTGGTTGTGGATGTGGTGGTGGTGGATGTGGTGTTATGTTATGTTATAGGGTATTTGTTAAGTGCACGGCTACTCCATAGAGTGTCCCGACGCTAGCCTGACCCCAGGACAGAAAAGCTACCAGAAACCGAAACCTCACTATCGCTGGAAAAGCCATGTCTTTATGCCTCGCCTAAAGTTGAGGAGATCACATTCTTGTCGGAGAAAGAGAGGAAGGCTGTTCTATAATCTTGCAGCTACCACTTGAAAAGAGCGGCCACCTTTATAAGAGCGGCGAAATTTAGGTACAATTGTCAGTTGTTGAGATGATGAACGCAGTATTCTAGAGGGTTTATAGGGCTGGATTTTATTTCTAATATACAGGGCTCCAATATTGTTCAAGGACTTAAAAGTTAAGGCCAGGGATTTAATATAAATTCATTGTCTTACTGGTAGCCAATGCAGGGTGTTCAGATGGAAAGACATGTGAGCTCTGGGTCCAACAGAAAGTACAGCCCTTGCTGCTGCATTTTGCACCACCTGCAAACAATTTAATAGGTAGTTCGGAAGGCCCAGATACAACACATTTACGTAGTCCAGCCTGGATATAATCAAGGCCTGGACCACAGTTTTCCTATGAGAAATAGGAAGAAGCGGAAGGAAATTCCTCATCATTTTTAACAGTCCAAAACAGGTACCTGCAGTTGATTGTACCTGGGACTTCATGGCCATATCAGAGTCAATCTTTACTCCTAAATGTTTTACAGTGAAAACAGGTTTCTCAGGAGGGGAAAGATTTTTAGGCTACCATTGGCGCCACTCGTCATCCGGAGTATGCCCCAAAAAAATAATTTCCGATTTGTCGGAATTGCAGAGCAACTGGTTTTGCCTGAACCTGTCAGACTCTAGTTTCTGTACTCTACTACACAGGAACAGAGATGCTAGTTCCCAAATCCACCCCGACAGCAATCCAGAGCTTAGTGTGACAAGTCTCTAGAGTGGCTATCTTGGGGGAAGGGGGAAAATGGATAAAATACCAAAAGAGAGAAGAGACTGTTCTGCGGCTTCCTTCAGGAGTCCGTCCAGCAGACTTCTATTGCTGAAGAGGTAACCTGTAGACAAGAGTTATTGTTATCATAAACTTTTAGTCCTTAAACCTTTCTTATCTCTTAACCCCTCATGCCTTATTTCCTTACCATGCCAATTCCAGAACTCAGCTTCTCTTCTATTTCTTTTATTTATTTTCTTTGTGTGCCTTTTAATTCCTTAACTATATTCTTCGTCTGCAATTAAAAAGGAAACAGCTAAAACCTAAAGTTTATCTGCCTCATGTGAATCTTTCTCCCTGTGCTTCTTACTTACTTTCCTATTTTTCTTTTACACTCTTCTATGTTTTATCTTCCTTGTTATCTGCCTTGGTTCACAGTTTCTTTTTCTTTTTGCACACCTGCAATATATTTACATTTATCTGTTAAGAACTTTTGCTCTCTTTTAACTTGGTATTATTTATTTTAATTTGGTATTCTACTTACTGAGTTTGAGGTCTTTTCCTATTTGTAATTATTCATCTGTGTATTTAGTGTTTTCTCTTCTTATTCTTTTCGTGGTGGTATTTACTCTCTGTTCTTAAGCTACTGTCCGACGACTTATTTCTGTGGTAAGTATTGTTTTATCTTATTCTAATTATTTGTAGTTGCTCAAGCGTTCTAACATGTAATGCAATTCTCTCTTCGTTTTTTTAGGACTTGCCGTTACAACTCGTGACCTCTGTGCGGGAATACTGAAAAGCCACTTTCCTCACAGTAAGTTCTATAACTCTATAGCTATCAGTAATTTACTTCAGTTCTCAGACGTGACAAATATACACTTGTTAACTTAGCTTCGTTTTCTTTTTCTTTTTTCAGATGTTCCTGTAGACGCTGCTTCCTCTCCCTGACGACTCGGTACGAAATCTTCACAAAACTGAGACTTGCTGTTCTCCTCAAACATCACTCAACTTCATTGAACTCGGCTTACTAACTCGTATCTACAGTCTTCCGAATGCCCTTCATTCTTGATAATGAAAAGCCTTCAAACCAACACTAAAACTCTTTTTGTTAGCGCTCTCTGAAGTGCGCTCCTGACTTTCTAGAATTCTTGGTGAAGTGCGCAGTTCCTAAGCATCGCGAGCCTCACCTAGAATTCCAGCGCGTTCTCTGCCAAACACTAGAACGCTAACAGCTACTCGGTTCTGGTGGCCTTTTCCGGCGCCATTTCCGAGTCAGCTCCACCCATGTACCTTCCATAGCTCGGGGTGTACAAACTTTGAGTCTTCGATGCGCAATTAAACCTATCTGTAATCTTGGAGTCCTGACAGTACCCTCCAACAAGGTAGGTTCTCTCCTCTGGGGTTTAGTTGGAGATCGTAGGTGAAAGGCCTTAACTAATCTTGGAGCATGGACATCTTCATCTCGTTCCCAAGATCTTTCCTCGGGCCCATAACCCTTCCAGTCCACCAAATAGTATAACTTCCCTTTTTGCATTTTGGAGTCTAGAATTTCCTTGACTTCAAATTCAGTACCAGTCTCTAGCTGAAGAGGCCGTGGAGGCAGGGTTTTTCGTAGGTTTTCTGGAGCCTTCTTCAACAGGGATATGTGGAAAACTGGGTGTATTTTCAACCTTGGTGGCAATTGAATTCGGTAAGTCACCGGATTTATTTTCTCCTCTACCAGATATGGACCAATAAATCTCGGTTGAAACTTCCGATTACCTTTTAGTCTCAAGTTCTTAGTACTTAACCAAACCCTGTCTCCTATTTCCAATGAGGGGCCTACTCGTCTCTTTCTGTCTGCATAACTCTTATATTTTTCTTTAGCTAGTTCAAGATTTTCAATTGCCCTCTTATGTACCTGATCTAACTGTGTTACGATCTCCTCCACCGCTGGAACTGAGATCTCGGTTTGCCTGAGGGTTGAGTTGGGAATCGGATGTCTTCCATAATTCATAAAGAAGAGGGAATACCCAGTGGAAACATTCTTTGCATTATTATGGGCGAACTCTGCAGCCCACAAATAGTCCGACCAATTTCCTTCTTGTTTCAAAAGAAACAATCTCAAATACTGTTCAAGTTCTTGATTCACCCTCTCGGTTTGACCGTCAGTTTCTGGGTGGTAGCTGGTGGAAAAACGGACTTCTGTACCCAACCCTTCCATGAAAGATTTCCAAAAGTGGGAAATGAACTGTGGACCCCTATCTGTGATTACTATTTTAGGGATTCCATGTATTTTCACTATTTGAGCACTAAAATGAGTCGCCAACTGCTTAGCTGTTGGCACTCCCTTTAAAGCTGTAAAATGAGCCATTTTAGAAAGGGAATCTACCACTACTAAGATGGTATTGTAGCCCTGACTAAGGGGTAAGTCAGTAATGAGGTCTAATGTAACAGTGTGCCAAGGATAAGGTGGAGTGGGTAAGGGCATAAGTAAACCTTTTGGGGCCTGCCTTTCGGATTTTCCCTGAGCACAAATCTCGCAAGTCTTAACATATTGCTCAATACTCTTCGACATTTCAGGCCACTAGTAGTGTCGCTGGATCAGTTCTCTGGTCTTTGCCTCTCCCTTATGTCCTGCCAACTTTGCATCGTGGCATTCCTTGATAATCTGTTGCTGCAAATCTTTAGTGGGAATATACAGAGCTCCTTGGAAGTAGGGCAACTGATTACGAACTTCTCTTCCTTCCTTCTTCGCCCACTCTTTCAAGGTCTTTTCATCCATTGCGTCAGAGATACCATGTTCAAGATCAACTGAAGTGATTGCTCCAATAATCTTTTCACTTGGGATAATGGATTGATTTCCTAGAGGTGTCTTTTGATTTTCTGTGTCTATCCTAGACAAGGCATCTGCTTTTTCGTTCTGGGCCCCTAGTCGATAAGTAATGACAAAATCGTAATCAGCAAAGTATAGCGACTATCGCAATTGTCTTGGTGTTAAGGTTCTGGCTGTTTTTAGAAATTTAAAATATCTATGGTCTGTGTATACAGTGACTTGATGCTGTGCCCCCATTAAATGATGTCTCCAATCTTTGAATGCATCTTTTATGGCCAATAGCTCCTTCTCTGTCATTGTATAGTTTATTTCTGCCGGAGTTAATTTTCTTGACCTATAGGCGACTGGATGCAGCTGTCCCGTTTGCTTGCTTCGTTGGGACAAAATTCCTCCCACCGCTTGATCTGAGGCATCGGTCTCCACATAAAATGGTTCAGTCGGATCTGCATGTTGTAGGATTGGGGCTGATGTAAAACTTTCCTTTAGGGATCGGAAGGCTTCTTCAGCTTCAGTTGTCCATTCAAATTTAACCCCTTTTTCCAATAGACGGGTGAGTGGTAAAATCTTATGCGAAAATTCTCCAATGAATCTCCGGTAAAATTTGGCAAAACCAATAAAGCTTTGTACTTCTTTGATGCTCTCTGGGGACTTCCAATTTATCACCGCTTCGATCTTTTTGCGGTCCACAAGAATGCCCCTTGGTGAAATTACAAAACCCAAAAATTCAACCCGAGAGACACTGAAAGCACACTTCTCTAGCTTTACAAACAGTCTGTTTTCTCTCAACTTCTGTAAGACCCTTCTAACCTGATCCTGATGTTCTTCCTTGTTCTCAGAGTAAATAAGGATGTCATCAATGTACACCAGTGCACACTGTTCGATGAATTCCTTCAATACGCCGTTAATGAAGTGTTGAAAGGCTGCTGGAGCGTTACATAGCCCATAGGGCATAACCTGATATTCAAATAGGCCGAACCTCGTACTGAAGGCTGTCTTCCACTCATCGCCCTCCTTCATTCTCACCAGATGATACGCTCCCCTCAGATCCAACTTCGTGTAAATTGTTGCTCCTTTCACTTGATCTAGCAAAACAGATATTAGCGGCAATGGATAACGGTTCTTTTTTGTAATCTTATTGATGGCTCTGTAGTCGATGCAAGGCCTCAAATCTCCTTCTTTTTTTGGCACAAAAAATAGGGGAGAGGAGACTGGGGACTGCGAGGGACGAATGAAGCCGTTTGCTAGATACTTATCCAAATATTCCTTTAGGTGATGGTGCTCTTTTTCCGTAAGGGCATACACACGGCTGCAAGGTAGATTTGAACCGGGTTCTATCTCGATTTTACAATCATAAGGTCTGTGGGGTGGTAATTGTTCTGCTTCCACTTCATTGAATACGTCTTCAAAATCTCGATATTCCTCTGGTATGTCTTGTACATGGATTACACAAATTGATCCTCCCGTCTGACACAACGAATGTGCAGGATTCACCTCTTGCTCCTTCAGCTGACCTCTAAAACAATTTCCCAAACAATAATCTGATTCCATCTTAATGACTCTGGTACTCCAGTTGATTGTTGGATTATGTTCAGTAAGCCAGGGAAGCCCAAGGATCAATTGGAATTGGGGGGCATCGATCAAGTTAAACTGGATCTTCTCCTCATGTTCGTCACTCGAGATCAGATGAATTAATTCTGTGTGACTGATTATTGGGCCTGAGGACAGATTGGTTCCATCCACAGCCCTAACGGGCTCAGCTTTTAACTTTTTGATGGCTTTGATTCCCACCTTGCTTGCAAACCTTAGATCGCAAAAGTTTCCGGTGGCTCCTGAGTCGATCATCACTGAGACTTCCCTCAGCGTCACGTGTCGGAATCTGATTTCCATTGATAAAATTAGATGTGGCGCTGCAGACTGTAGAGTATTGGCCACTCTATGTTCTTTTGGAGTCTGATCGAAAATCGCATCCACCTGTTCAACTCCTCCAACAGATGGTGCCTTTAGTTTTCCTTTGGCTTGAAACTTCCCTTGGGTTTATTTGGACAAGCACGTACAAAATGGCCTCCCGATCCACAGTACATGCAAAGATTGTTGGTTCTTTTCTTTTCCTTCTCTTCTTTGGAAAGAGGACCCCGTATAGTACCAATCTGCATTGGTTCGATGCCCTGCTGACCTTCATTGCTTCGTCCTCCTTCCGACCTGACTCGATCAAATCTTGGAATCACTGGCTTGAAATCTTTCCTCTTTTCACCTTTTCTTTACCCATGACGGAAATCGCTTTCCAGCACTAAATCCACCAACGCTGAGATTTCTGTGGGTCTATTGGGTATTCCGGCCAATGCATCCTTTAACTCATCTCTTAAACCTCGATAAAACACTGCTGCTCTCTTACTCTCAGGCCAGTTGGTTTCCACCACTAGTTTATTGAATTGAGCCAAATAAGAGACCACATCGCGGTTCCCCTGTTTCAGGTCGAGTAGCTCGTTGTCTACGGCTTGGGATATCCGCCTTCTGTCAAATATTCGAAGAAACTCTTCTTTGAAGTTCTCATAATTCCGCAATATGGGATCGTCCTTTGAAATCAGAGGCAAAGACCAGGATGCTGCATCCCCACTTAGGTATGACAACACAAAGGCCACTCGAGACTGAGCATCTGGAAAAATGGAAGGGCGGCACATGAAGTGTAATGAGCACTGCGTAATGAATATTTGAGCCTTCTGGGATCCCCACTAAAACGCTCGGGTGCCGCTAATGGAATGACGGGTGAGAGGGAGTGAATCACCTGAGTTGTCATCCTATTAGTCCCTTCTGTCAATGAAGCTTGAGCGTCCGACCCTGAACCAAAAGGTTGTCGAAACCTTTGCTCCAATTCAGCGGTTTCTTTTCTAGAATTTACTACTTCTAATCTGAGGCTCTGGTTTTCCTCTCGGACTGCACTTAACTCTTTTTGTATGGTATCTAATATAGTTCCTAAACCTTGTACGTCTATTCCCTCAGCCATCTCTATTCGGGTGTAAAATGCAACGTGGGCACTTCACTCTGTCAGACTCTAGTTACTGTACTCTACTACACAGGAACAGAGATGCTAGTTCCCAAATCCACCCCGACAGCAATCTAGAGCTTAGTGTGACAAGTCTCTAGAGTGGCTATCTTGGGGGAAGGGGGAAAATGGATAAAATAACAAAAGAGAGAAGAGACTGTTCTGCGGCTTCCTTCAGGAGTCCGTCCAGCAGACTTCTATTGCTGAAGAGGTAACCTGTAGACAAGAGTTATTGTTATCATAAACTTTTAGTCCTTAAACCTCTCTTATCTCTTAACCCCTTTTGCCTTATTTCCTTACCATGCCAATTCCAGAACTCAGCTTCTCTTCGATTTCTTTTATTTCTTTTCTGTGTGTGCCTTTTAATTCCTTACCTATATTCTTCGTCTGCAATTAAAAAGGAAACGGCTAAAACCTAAAGTTTATCTGCCTCATGTGAATCTTTCTCCCTGTGCTTCTTACTTACTTTCCTATTTTTCTTTTACACTCTTCTATGTTTTATCTTCCTTGGTATCTGCCTTGGTTCACAGCTTCTTTTTCTTTTTGCACACCTGCAATATATTTACATTTATCTGTTAAGAACTTTTGCTCTCTTTTAACTTGGTATTATTTATTTTAATTTGGTATTCTACTTACTGAGTTTGAGGTCTTTTCCTATTTGTAATTATTCATCTGTGTATTTAGTGTTTTCTCTTCTTATTCTTTTCGTGGTGGTATTTACTCTCTGATCTTAAGCTACTGTCCGACGACTTATTTCTGTGGTAAGTATTGTTTTATCTTATTCTAATTATTTGTAGTTGCTCAAGCGTTCTAACATGTAATGCAATTCTCTCTTCGTTTTTTCAGGACTTGCCGTTACAACTCTTGACCTCTGTGCGGAAATACTGAAAAGCCACTTTCCTCACAGTAAGTTCTATAACTCTATAGCTATCAGTAATTTACTTCAGTTCTCTGACGTGACAAATATACACTTGTTAACTTAGCTTCGTTTTCTTTTTCTTTCTTCAGATGCTCCTGTAGACGCTGCTTCCTCTCCCTGACGACTCGGTACGAAATCTTCACAAAACTGAGACTTGCTGTTCTCCTCAAACATCACTCAACTTCATTGAACTCGGCTTACTAACTCGTATCTACAGTCTTCCGAATGCCCTTCAGTCTTGATAATGAAAAGCCTTCAAACCAACACTAAAACTCTTTTTGTTAGCGCGCTCTGAAGTGCGCTCCTGACTCTCTAGAATTCTTGGTGAAGTGCGAAGTTCCTAAGCAGCGCGAGCCTCACCTAGAATTCCAGCGCGTTCTCTGCCAAACACTAGAACGCTAACAACTACTCGGTTCTGGTGGCCTTTTCCGGCGCCATTTCCGAGTCAGCTCCCCCCATGTACCTTCCATAGCTCGGGGTGTACAAACTTTGAGTCTTCGATGCGCAATTAAACCTATCTGTAATCTTGGAGTCCTGACAGAACCAGTTAAACCCCTTGGTTTGGCAGACATTAACTTCATTGCCATTAAACACCTCATCCTTCCCGCAGGTAAATAGCAATTGAGTATCATCTGCGTATGATATAATTTTTGCCCCATATTGTTTGGCTAAAGGAGCAAGAGGGGCCATATATATATTGAACAGGGTTGGACTTAAAACCGAACCCTGGGGGACCCCTACATTCAAAGATTGAATGGGGCTTGAAAATGGGGGAGCCCAAACTGTTTGCTGTTGATTGTCCAGAAAGGAGGTAAACCATCTGAGCACCGTACCCCCTATGCCACTCTCCTTTAGTCTTTGAAGGAGGTGGTCATGGGGCACAGTGTCAAAGGCTGCCGATAGATTCCAATAATATCAGCACCGCCTTTCCCCCTGTGTCTAGGGTACTTTTAATCGTCTCTGCAATTTCTAATAGAGCGGTTTCCGTACTGTAGTTCGCTCTAAAACCCGATTGACTCTGATGGAGTATCTGGTTACCTTCAATAAAATCTGTAACAATAGTATTCATATATTTCTCCATCACTTTGGAGAAGAAAGGTAGGAGCAATATAGGTCGATAATTGCTGACTACCAAGCTATCTGCTAGTGTTTTTTTAAAAAGAGAAAGAATTTTACCATACTTCAAATTATAGACATCCTACCTTCGGACAGAGAGAGGTTGAGCGTCCTATTTACTGCTGGATTGATTACATCAGCAATTGATACCAGCGTTTTTGCCGGACAAGGGTCGGAAGGAGATCCAGATTTTAGGACTCTCATGATTTTAAGTGAAGTGGCCATAGGCATAAACTCCACTAGAGTATTCTCACTGGAAGGGCTTATATGTGAGGGTCTATACATACTGTTGCTCACATCCTGACATGGACTACTGAAAGAGTCCTGAATTATTTGAATTTTTCTATAGAAATATTGTGCAATTTCATTTGTCCATGTATCCGTGGGAGTAAATGAATTTTTAGAGGCTATAGGGACGGTAAAATCCGTAACAATCTTAAACAGTTCTTTAGCACAGTTATCTGCTTGTTCAATTTTTCTGGCCAAAAACTGTTTCTTCTCTGCGCGAACTTTTACATAATGAGCTTTCAAAGCCATTTTGTATGTTAATTTATCTGTAAGGTCAAAATTCTTTCTCCAGCGGCGTTCTAAATTTTTACATGCATTTTACTTTTCCTTAAAGACTCATTAAACCATGGTGCCGAATTTCGGCCTTGTTTGGCCACTAGTATTTTAATGGGGGCTAGCTGCATACTACACTCATAGAGCCAGTTTTCCAGAGCAGACACATTTTCCTCTAAATTATCATTAACTGGTATAGGATGTTGGCTGAGCATGGTTACAGCCTCAGATGTCATTTGCTTAAAAGGTCTGAAACTTTCCGGCCGATTTTTACAATAAGACTGAGACTTGTTCGGAATCTTTCCAATTGTAAAATTTAACAGAAAATGGTGGACGTGGTGGTGGTGGACGTGGTGGTGGACATGGTGGTGGTGGATGTGGTGGTGGTGGATGTGGTGGCGGTGGACATGGTGGTGGTGGATGTGGTGGACATGGTGGTGGTGGACGTATTGGTGGTGGATGACATGGTGGTGGACGAGGTGGTGGTGATGGACGTGGTGGTGGTGGACGTGGTGGTGGATGTGGTGGATGTTGTGGTGGTGGATGTGGTGGACAGGGTTGGTGGACGTGGTGGTGGTGGATGTGGTGGTGGTAGTGGTGGGCATGGTGGTGGTGGACGTGGTGGTTGTGGATGTGGTGGTGGAGGACGTGGTGATGGAGGATGTGGTGGTGGTGGACATGGTGGTGGTGGTGGTGGTGGAAATGGTAGTGGTGGTGGATGTGGTGGTGGACATGGTGGTGGCGTGGTGGTGGCCATGGTGGTGGGCATGGTGGTAGGTGTGGTGGTGGGCGTGGTGGTGGACAGTGTGGTGGTGGACGTGGTGGTGGATGTGGTTGTGGTGGTGGATGTGGTGGTGGTGGACATGGTTGTGGTGGTGGACATGGTGGTGGATGTGGTTGTGGTGGTGGATGTAGTGGTGGTGGACGTGGTGGTGGTGGACATCATGGTGGACATGGTGGTGGTGGATGTGGTGGTGGTGGACGTGGTGGTGGTGGATGTGGTGGACGTGTTGGTGGTGGATGACATGGTGGTGGAGGAGGTGGTGGTAATGGATGTGGTGTTGGAGGACGTGGTGGTGGTGGACATGGTGGTGGTGGTGGACGTGGTGGTGGTGGACATGGTGGTGGATGTGGTGGTGGTGGACGTGGTTGTGGATGTGGTGGTGGACATGGTGGTGGATGTGGTGGTGGTGGATGTGGTGGTGGACATGGTGGTGGTGAATTTGGTGGTGGATGTGGTGGTGGACGTGGTGGTGGTGGTGGACGTGGTGGTGATGGACCTGGTGGTGGTGGACATGGTGGAGGTGGACGTGGTGGTGGTGGTGGTGGAGGATGTGGTGGTGGTGGACATGGTGGTGTTGGTGGACATGGTGGTGGTGGACATGGTGGTGGTGGACATGGTGGTGGTGGTGGACATGGTGGTGGTGGACATGGTGGTGGGGGACGTGGTGGTGGTGGACATGCTGGTGTTGGTGGATATGGTGGTGGTGGTGGACATGGTGGTGGTGGTGGACATGGTGGTGGGGGACAATGTGGTGGTGGACGTGGTGGTGGACATAGTGGCGATGGGGGTGGTGGACGTGGTGGTGGTGGATGTGGTGGTGGTGGTGGTGGATTTGGTGGATGTGGTGGTGGTGGTGGACGTGGTGGTGGAGGACATGGTGGTGGTGGACATGGTGGTGGTGGTGGAGGACGTGGTGGTGGTAGACGTGGTGGTGGTGGACGTGGTGGTGGACATGGTGGTGGTGGACGTGGAGGTGGACATGGTGGTGGTGGATGTGGTGGTGGTGGACGTGGTAGTGGTGGTGGACGTGGTGACAAATAGTGAGAAAAGGTAAAAGCAAATCACAGAGTGAATGATAAAAAAAAAGAAAGCAAGATAGAGCAGGAGGAAAGAAGTGATGAGAAAACTGTCACAGTAAAAGCAAAACACAAAGTAAATGATAGCCGTGCACGAGTGAATAACTAATTCTGCTATTTTGAATCACACCGGTGCTTGTCACAGTAAAAGCAAAACACAGAGTAAATGATAGCCGTGCAATGCTGCTATTTTAAAGCACACATGTGCT
This sequence comes from Triturus cristatus, assembly GCF_964204655.1. NCBI lineage: Eukaryota > Metazoa > Chordata > Amphibia > Caudata > Salamandridae > Triturus > Triturus cristatus. The sequence continues at coordinate 9,030,769 of NC_140592.1, forward strand.
TGTCACAGTAAAAGCAAAACACACAGCTGGCACAGCAATCGTGTGTTTGCTGGCCCGGGAGTGGTGCGTGCGTGCGTGCGCGCGCAGTCGGCTCTTTTTGGAAGCACATACTCATGCTTGTGGGCGCGCCCCTGCTCGCTCCCGCAAGGTGGATGCCGCCACAAGCACGAGTATGTGCTTCTAAAAAGAGCAGAGCGACAGCTAAAGGTCCTCCTATATAGCACATGCGCGCTAAGTAGGCGAGACCTAAAAAGCATATTATCTGGGTAATGATCTATCTTTCTGCCAAATTTGGTGTAATTCTGTTCAGCGTTTTCTTTTCTGTTTTGCTTCCCTAAATTCATATGGGAAATTGCATGGGGGAAGGATGCTCTGAGACTACCCACCCATTTTCTCGGCCCCACATGACGGATCACCCTCAAACTTTCTAGTGGGAAGCTCTCAGGTGGATTAACTTTCTTCATAAAAAGGTTTGTGACAATTTGTCTTGTTAAAACATAAATTAAAATGTTAAACTTTTGTTAAAAATGAAAATGCAATATATAGTAATTAAGCACAACTTTTAATTAGATTTACAAAATTTGAATTAAAAAGGTGATTACTAGGGAAGGTGTTTTTATTTTATTTTGATTACATGTAAGTAGAGGCATGACAGTCTACACTTAGGGATAAATCTTGCCCAATTCTTTCGCAAAGGGTGATTTCCACAAGGGGTGGCAAAGATCCGCACTAGGGAGGCGGGATCTCCACGATTGTGGCGGAGACGACTGCCCACATGTGAAACGTTCCAAGTAGTAACTATATTATTTTACACTCGTACGTTTGGGTCCAGCCCCTAGTTTCAGGTAAAGGAAACAGTAAGTCTACATTTAGGGGTAAATCTACATTCAGAAATAGGAAATAGCAGAAACGTTTAGATTTGAGCCTATATGCAAGAGTAACTTTACATGTGTGGATTTACTGATGTGTAAATGAACCTTTGTGAATAGGCCTCTTAGAATGTTCCCCCACAGACACTGCCCTGAACCACCTACTGTGTGCCTGATGTCTGCCTTGTGGGATGGCACCACTTCAGAAAGTAGGCCAGAGTTGGTTCTTCTGAGAAGCCCACGATAAAGGCTGTAGGAAGTACTGAGTTTTTGAGGAAGGATTTGTCGGAAGCGTCGGTCTGATCTCTTATATTTGAAATGTTATGACCAAGGCAATAGGCATGATTTATTGTGAAAAACATATTCTAAAGCTGGTAGGCCATTAATGGTGGATTGCCATTATACTGTATTAAAGATTGAATAAAGGTATTTTGTTACGTGTTATCCCACTATTTACCATAGTAGGCAAGGGTTTGGTGTCGGACACCCCCTCTGACAAACGCTGACGGTAACACATCTGCATTGTGAGAACCCCTGTTAGGCCTCCAAAGAGGGGCTGAATGTTGTTCTGCTAACTGTAGTGTGTGCACATTTGAAAGGCTCTGACTGTATGTCTGATGTGTGACTTATGGGACAGTTTCACCTCAGTACCGCAGGCCAGGGTTGGTGATGGTGAGAAACTAATGACACGCCTGATTGGTTCACTGAGAAAAGTTATGTCAGATGTCGCAGGTTTGATCTGTTTATTATCAAAAGTTGCTACAAAGTCTGAAAACTGACTTATTATTATTAAAGACATATCTTACAGCAAATATCCCTTTAATGGTGGATTATTGAACCATACTTAAGACTATAAACAGGTATTTTGTTAGACGGATTCCCCTTGATTACCATAGTGGTCAAGGACTTTTGAAGTTGTTTTACCCCTTTGACAAGTCACAAGGGTAGAAGTTTTGACTGTGATCCTTGCTAGACTCTGTCAACAGGAACTAACTGGCTCAGTTGTCTGCCAGGCTCATGAAATTCAATTCGCTCTTTAAAAATCCATACATGTTCCTACAGAGCTGGCCCTATTGTGCCTTTGGTGTTTGAGTGTTGTAAGCATTCTGCGTCTGCTCCTCACCGCATACAGCATCGGGCAACGGGTCCGCCCATTCAGTCACTGGCTCTGTTCCCGGTGAGTGACAGCATTCTGCCTGGTCACATGTGCACATCAGTCTGAAAATGAGTGCATGTCAGTGCTAGGGTTGGTGAGTGAGTTCTTTAGTTTTCCATTGAGTATGTATTCAGTGCCTAAACTCACCATTGACTGGAGAAGCATTTTCACTCATTAACCAAACTTATTGGCACCGCCAATGCTTGGTTGCCAATGGGAACTTAATTCCCCTGTGTAAAACTTTCTTTTTCTTCTCATATAATTTGGGAAGGATCCAGTTCTCGTTCCCACATAACAAACACATGGCATCCTTGTCTTGGTGTGTGTCTAAGAGTTCTTAAAGGTGTGGTAAAGCCTCTACCGGGTGTTACCTGCAACCTATGCAAGTAATACCTGCTAGAAGTATTATTACCCCCTCGTTAGTCTTCCTCGCCACATGACTAACAAAGTGAGCTTCAGCTCCACACCATAACCCTCCAAAGCAAAAAGTCAGCCTCCCATGCCTCCCATCCCTTCCCAATATGGCCGACCCATTACACCCTGATCTCTATAAGAGGCCGGCTGGCCCAACCCACCAGCCTGAAACTACCCAGCAAAAACATGAAGCTGATAGCCAGACAGGGAGGGAGGGATGGGAACTCATGTGGCGAGGAAGACTATACTCGGAGTAATGAAGATTACCGGTAAGTAATCGGGGCATTTACAACCTATGCAAGTAACACCTGCTAGAAGTATTATTTACAAACTATGTAAGTAATAACTGCTAGAGGAAATATCTATAAATTCTGCAAGTAATAAGTGGTAGCGGTATTAGCTACAAATTATGCAGGTAATACACGCTAGAGGTATAATCTACAAACTATTCAAGTAATAACTCCTAAAGGTATTATCTACAAATTATGCAAATAGCACCTGCGAGAGATAACATCTATAAATTATGCAGGCAATACCTCCTAGAGGTATCAGCTACAAATTATGCAAGTCATGCCTGCTAGAGGTATTATCTATAAATTATGCAAGTAATATCTGTTAGAGGTATTATCTACAAATCAGGTAAGAAATACCTGCTAGAGGTAGTATTTACATACTAAGCAAGTAATGCATCCTAGAGATATTATCTACAATTTATACAAGTAATGCTCAGTAGCAGTAATAATGCTGCCAATTAAAAGTTATCTCCACATGTAACTTTTTACAAATGAATGTGGACTTACATGCAAGAACATTACCGCATATGTAACCACAGTAACTGCGTTTATTCATGATGGGCCTGGGTCACAAATATAGATGTATGAGTAAGTTGTATTTGCTCTTTTAGCACTCAAGACTCCCAGGAATAAGCCAGAAGTAGTCTTGGCTTACTCCTGGATTTCAGGAGTACCACAAGAGCAAACCACAGCAAACTCAGCGGCTGCATCAGAGCCGCGTAGATCAGGCTCATTGTAGCCGCAGGAAGCCGTTCATGGTGATGGCGTGAGATAACGTGCAGACAGGCGGTCGACACATAGCATTGCTACCCCTAACCCTAGGAGGATGAGAGGACAATTGAGAACTTATAATGGTTATATTACTGTGCATGTGTAACAATAAATGACACTGAGAAATTATTTATGGATACAATACGTTGTAAGTTGATTTATTACACAGGTTGGGTTTGCTTACGGCGATCCGTGTGTTGGCAGTGAGCTCTTCCAACAGTTGACACCATCCTGAGAAAGCTGGAGCTCTCCTGCTGGAGATATCAACACCAGGGTGTTTAGATTCTTTACTGCTCGTTCATGTAAAGTAGACTGCACTGAACTCTTCCCTTTGGCCTCTGCCCCTGAGAAGTCGAAGCGAGACAGCCGCCGGTCTCCACAGATGCTCAGATGTCAACTGTCCCTTGAGGGGTTGGGAGTGTTTTTACATCATCTCAGGCCCCACCGTACTGACTCCTTGTGACCTGAGGAGTTATCCTTTGACTCTAAGATCCACCATCAGGAGGCGTTTGTAGATGTTTGAAGCTTGAGGATCCACAGTTACCCCCCTTTGCAACTCTGAAAGAAACCTTCACCAAAAGACCATGCCTCAGCCAGGTACCGGGGAACATGGACCACAAAGACCTGTCTGCGGAGCCCTTAGAAGAACCATGCCTCAGCCAGGTACCGAGGAACATGGACCACAAAGACCTGTCTGCGGAGCCCTTAGAAGAACCATGCCTCAGCCAGGTACCGGGGAACATGGACCACAAAGACCTGTCTGCGGAGCCCTTAGAAGAACCCCTTCTGGCCTCACTGCTCCCCTCCTGATGCCACATCTCAAGAAACAGATGGGGAGCTCTCTCAAGCTTTGGTGGCCCTTTCTGGTCAAATAGGAGCAACAGTTGGATGCGGCAAGGTGGGCGCTGACGCCCAGAGCCCGAGGACCGTGGAGGTGACTCTTGATAAGTGCCGCAGCACCTCGGGAGGATGTATCATGGGCAGAAGGATGACAAAGTGCCTCGTCTTCTGTAACACCAGTGCTGACTGGACTACGGGAGAGAGAGAAGCTTCACTGGCCCAGGTGGAAACAAATCATTGAGTGACCAGACGCCGACCCTGGATTTAAGGTGCTGGAGCTGGGTCTAAAAATGGCTTAAATTAGGCAAACATTTACGCAGTAAGAACACGTGGTTCTGGACGCCTTTGTTCACCAGGAAGGCTTGTGTAGTTACTCCTGTGGTACCTCATCTAACGGGTGATTAGCCGCGCTCTATAAGAACCCTGATTGATTGATTGATCTAACAGCAGCCAAGATCCTGCCATGTAGATGAAGCGAGATGTTTAGCACGCCCTCATGGGCGCCCTTCTCCGAAGAGAGCTCCATAGGACGCGCCACTGGACATTATCAAAGGCTCATCGAAGATACACGAAGACAACACATAAAGGAACACATTCCAGCTTTACAAACCTTTCCAAAATTCAGTGTAGCCTAAAGGACTGATCAATGGTGCATTGCTTCTCCCTAAAACAGAGCAGGGTTCTAGACACGATCAGATTGGACTCTACCCTTGCCTCGACTCTGGACACATGTTTTCAGATTACCAAGAGGTCGGATAGGGCGGCTGTTGGCAGGACCACGTCTATCGCATTATTTCAGGACCAGGCCATGATGGAGGCATCAGAACCCCTCTTAAGGTGGCATTATAGATGAATATATCATATACGTCAGCAGCGACCTTATGAAGCCCGGGAGCCTGGTCCCTCCTTTGCTTACTGATAGCAGTCAGGATTTTTAGTATATAAGGGTCAGTATATTAAGACGGACCCTGAGAACCTCCAAAGTCCAGCCCATTCCCCGCACGTGCGATCAACCAAGGTCCACCTCTGTGAAGTGATCGAACCAGTCGTCTTTAGGAATATTAACTTCCGCTTTTCCAGAAGATGTTTTCTGCTATGAGCCTTCATATGGCAAAAGTCCTGTAAATCCTTCCGTTTGACAGCCTTCGTAAGATCTTGCTAAGTAGAACATTTCATGACATTTTTTATCCAGTATGTGGCCTACTACCTATAATAGGTGCTTGATCCTTCCTTTTTAGGACCATAGGTTAAGGTTCCTTGGCACGACTGCAGTCAGACCAACGGTGTCTTCTTTGTCTGGCGGTGAAGTGATGGGTAATGAGGTTGTTCAGACATATGATCAAAGATGGACATGTGCGGTTTCAAACTTTGCTGAGGGCCCAGTAGTGGCAGAAATGATGAACCCAAAATGTTAGCTATTGAATCCTCTATTGGATTGGCAGTGGCTGCAAAATGCGCCGGTCTCATATGTATTCTTTTTCAGGTGTTTAGTGCATAACCTGAGAACGCCCTCTGGAGCCCACGGATTTCCCGGCAGCAGGTTGAAAGCTTGGTGTCGCAGCTGGAGAACTGGAGCTGATGATGCTTCAGGGCACTCTGTCATCGGCGTATCGACAGCAAGAGGCAGCTAAGGAGCTCAACCAGTCTGCAGGTTATGATGCTCTTGCAAAGACCACTGTCGAAGGTAGAAGGTCTACGGGAGTCTGATCCGGTTCTGCCCTTGCACGCGTGCAGGTGCTACGCTAGGGTTGGATCACCCATGATCTGGACCCCCTTTGGGAGCTGTGTTTGAGATTCCACTCCTGTACGCCAGAGAAACCCGTAGCCTGGACTTCCTCTTCCTCTTCCATGACCATTCTATGCTGGTTTGTTGGTTCGAAGGGAGTCTTAAAATCGCTGCTAGACCCAGCGCAGGGTTCCCTTTGTTCCTGAAGCCAGCGGTGGACGTTGAAGACCAGAGTCTGGATGGTGCAGAATCTCATCATTCATCAGTAAAATGTTACCACAGGGACCATGCCCAGATTCTTAATTTTTAACTCAGTCAATTCGCTATCATTTGGGTCTCTTATTTCCTGAGTGTTCTAGATTAGGGTTTCTGGCTCTAACTGGACATCATGAAGACCCTCTGTTTCCGCATAGTCCTGGCACCTTCTGTCTAGAACTTGGCTAGGTTCATTTTCTATAGATGGAACATGGAGGCCATCGTTCACCACACGGTCCTTGGAAACTATCGAACAGGATTTGTCTGGTGTCATTTCGCTGACTTGGATCATGAGCAGACGAGGGCTGGGCTTAGGTCATAAAAGACTCCCGCGTATGGTTTTCATATTAACCACAGGGTCGATCACAGAGGGTCGCTCTGAATCAGTTCCATTCGGAACCTTTTTCTCTGCCGTGTGGGGCTCCTCAGGGGTCTTCTCTGAGCCCTACACTATTTCACCTGTATATATCCGCACTGGCCAAACTCATTCGTTCTTCTGGATTGAAGACTGTCATATGCTGATGACACACAGATCATTGAGTCCTTCTCAAAGATTCTGAGGAGTTTGCATCTAATTTCAATCTTTGCGTGACGGCCATAGCTGCATGGATGGGCAAGAACTTCCTGAAACTTAATGGGGATAAGACGGGGGTCTTGCTCTTTGGCTGTCAATCTCCGGTCTGGAATAGCACATCGTGGCCGGAGATTTTAGGTACCCTGCCGAGGCCAGCCGGACCAATGAAGAATCCGGGCATTACCCTAGATGGCGAGCTGTCATTCAACAGCCAGGTCAATCACTCAGTGTCAACTTGCTTTTGGAGGATCAAAATGTTGAGGGAAATCTTTCCTCCATGACCCACCCGGTGTTGAAACAGGTGGTGATTGCTTTGTATTCCTCTAGGACAGATCATTGCAATGCACTCTACCTCCAAGCCAACAAGACAACCAGAGCCAAGTTGCAACTGGTGCAGAATGTGGCAGCAAGACCCCCGCTGGATATACCTAAGCGGCGGCCGGCATCAAAGAGACTTGGTGATCTGCATCGGCTTTAGGCAGAGAAGCGTATATCATTTAAGGCAGGGGTCCTTTCCACCATAGCTCTGCGTATGCAGGGGACCTGCCTGCCCTAGCACTGCGTATGCAGGGGACATTCCCGCCCTAGCACTACCTATGCAGGGGACCTTCCCGCCCTAGCACTACCAATGCAGGGGACCTTACCGCCCTTGTACTGTGTATGCAGGGAACTTCCCGCCCTAGCACTGGGTATGCAGGGCACCTTCCTGCCCTAGCACTGCATATGCAGGGGCCTTCCCGCCCTAGCTCTGCGTATGCAGGGGACCTTCCCGCCCTAGCACTAACTATGCAGGGGATCTTCCCGCCCATGTACTGTGTATGCAGGGGACTTTCCCGCCCTTGTACTGTGTATGCAGGGGACCTTCCCGCCCTTGTACTGTGTATGCAGGGGACTTTCCCGCCCTTGTACTGTGTATGCAGGGGAGCTTCCCGCCCTTGTACTGTGTATGCACGAGACCTTCCCACCCTTGTACTGTGTATGCAGGGGACCTTCCCGCCCTTGTACTGTGTATGCAGGGGACCTTCCTGCCCTTGTACTGTGTATGCAGGGAACCTTCCCGCCCTTGCACTGTGTATGCAGGGGACCTTCCCGCCTTTGTACTGTGTATGCAGGGGACCTTCCCACCCTAGCACTGTGTATGCAGGGAACCTTCCCACCCTAGTACTGCGTATGCAGGGGACCTTCCCGCCCTAGCACTGCGTATGCAGGGAACCTTCCCACCCTAGTACTGCGTATGCAGGGGACCTTCCCACCCTAGCACTGCGTATGCAGGGGACCTTCCTGCCCTAGCACTGCGTATGCAGGGGACCTTCCTGCCCTAGCACTGCGTATGCAGGGGTCCTTCTCGCCCTAGCTCTGCGTATGCAGGGGACCTTCCCGCCCTAGCACTGCCTTTGCAGGGGACCTTCCTACCCTAGCACTGCGTATGCAGGGGACCTTCCCGCCCTATAACTACCTATGCAGGGGACCATCCCGCCCTAGCACTACCTATGCAAGGGACCTTCTCGCCCTAGTACTGCCTTTGCAGGGAACCTTCCCGCCCTAGCTCTGCGTACGCAGGGGACTTTCCTGCCCTTGTACTGTGTATGCAGGGGACCTTCCCACCCTTGTACTGTGTATGCAGGGGACCTTTCTGCCCTAGCACTACCTATGCAGGGGACCTTCCCACCCTAGCACTGCGTATGCAGGGGACCTTCCTGCCCTAGCACTACCTATGCAGGGGACCTTCCCGCCCTAGCACTGCCTTTGCAGAGGACCTTCCCGCCCTAGCTCTGCGTATGCAGGGAACCTTCCCGCCCTTGTACTGTGTATGCAGGGGACCTTCCCACCCTTGTACTGTGTATGCAGGGGACTTCCCGCCCTAGCACTGGGTATGCAAGGGACCTTCCTGCCCTAGCACTGCCTATGCAGGGCACCTTCCTGCCCTAGCACTGCATATGCAGGGGCCTTCCCGCCCTAGCTCTACGTATGCAGGGGACCTTCCCGCCCTAGCACTAACTATGCAGGGGACCTTCCCGCCCATGTACTGTGTATGCAGGGGACTTTCCCGCCCTTGTACTGTGTATGCAGGGGACCTTCCCGCCCTTGTACTGTGTATGCAGGGGACCTTCCCGCCCTTGTACTGTGTATGCAGGGGACCTTCCTGCCCTTGTACTGTGTATGCAGGGAACCTTCCCGCCCTTGCACTGTGTATGCAGGGGACCTTCCCGCCTTTGTACTGTGTATGCAGGGGACCTTCCCACCCTAGCACTGTGTATGCAGGGAACCTTCCCACCCTAGTACTGCGTATGCAGGGGACCTTCCCGCCCTAGCACTGTGTATGCAGGGAACCTTCCCACCCTAGTACTGCGTATGCAGGGGACCTTCCCGCCCTAGCACTGTGTATGCAAGGAACCTTCCCACCCTAGCACTGCGTATGCAGGGAACCTTCCCACCCTAGTACTGTGTATGCAGGGGACCTTCCCGCCCTTGTACTGTGTATGCAGGGGACCTCCCTGCCCTTGTACTGTGTATGCAGGGGACCTTCCCATCCTAGTACTGCGTATGCAGGGGAGCTTCCCACCCTAGCACTGTGTATGCAGGGAACCTTACCACCCTAGTACTGCGTATTCAGGGGACCTTCCTGCCCTAGCACTGCGTATGCAGGGAACCTTCCCACCCTAATACTGTGTATGCAGGGGACCTTCCTGCCCTTGTACTGTGTATGCAGGGGACCTTCCCACCCTAGTACTGCGTATGCAGGGGACCTTCCTGCCCTAGCACTGCGTATGCAGGGAACCTTCCCGCCCTAGTACTCTGTATGCAGGGGACCTTCCTGTCCTAGCACTGGGTATGCAAGCAACCTTCCCGCCCTAGCACTGCATATGCAAGGGACCTTCCCGCCCTAGCACTGCATATGCAGGGGACCTTCCTGCCCTAGCACTGCGTATGCAGGGGACCTTCCTGCCCTAGCACTGCATATGCAGGGGACCTTCCTGCCCTAGCACTGCGTATGCAGGGGATCTTCCTGCCCTAGCACTGCATATGCAAGGGACCTTCCCGCCCTAGCACTGCATATTCAGGGGACCTTCCTGCCCTAGCACTGCGTATGCAGGGGACCTTCCTGCCCTAGCACTGCCTACGCAGGGGACCTTCCCACCCTAGCACTGCATATGCAGGGGACCTCCCTGCCCTAGCACTGCCTATGCATGGGACCTTCCTGCCCTAGCAGTGCGTATGCAGGGGGCCTTCCTGCCCTAGCACTGCGTATGCAGGGAACCTTCCCACCCTAGTACTCTGTATGCAGGGGATCTTCTCACCCTGGCACGGGAAACAGTGTTTACAACACTGCTATTACCACGCAAGTAGGTAACAATGCAGTCGACCGCGTTGTTACCACACGTGGCTTTACATCGCAAGTCGTTTCTACGACTTGCGCTAGGTGGCGTGCAACACCAGGGAATGTGTTGGATTCTAAATCCAACACCTTCCCTGCTGTTGCGCTAACTGGAGTAGGAATACAATTTATACTATTCCTAAATCCAGCGCGCCACCTAGCACAAGTCGTAGAAACGACTTGCGATGTAAAGCCACGCGTGGTAACAGCACGGTCGTTGTAACGGCCGCGTTATAACCTACTGCGTGGTAATAGCATGCATTGTAACGTGCTATATTCCCTGGCACTGTGTGTGCAGGGGACCATCCTGCCCTAGCAATGAGTATACAGAGTACCTTCCCGCCATAGCACTGCATATGCAGGGGACCTTCCCGTCCTGGCACTGCAGATGCAGGTGACCTTCTCACCCTGGCACTGTGTGTGCAGGGGACCTTCCTGTTCTGGCACTGCGTATGCAGGGGAACTTCCCGCCCTGGTACTGGGTATGCAGGGGACCTTTCCGCCCTAGCACTGCATATGCAGGGGACCTTCCCACTCTAGCACTGAGTATGCAGGGGACCTTCCCGCCCTAGCACTGAGTATGCACGGGACCTTCCCACCTTAGCGCTGAGTATGCAGGGGACCTTCCCGCCCTAGCACTGCGTATGCAGGGGACCTTTCTGCCCTAGCACTGCGTATGCAGGGAACCTTCTCACCCTAGTACTCTGTATGCAGGGGACCTTCCCACCCTAGAACTGCATATGCATATGCAGGGGACCTTCCCGCCCTAGCACTGCATATGCAGGGGACCTTCCCGCCCTGGTACTGTGTATGCAGGGGACCTTCCCGCCCTAGCTCTGCATATGCAGGGGATCTTCCCGCCCTAGCACTGCATATGCAGGGGATCTTCCCGTCCTAGCACTGCATATGGAGGTGATCTTCCCGTCCTAGCACTGCATATACAGGGGATCTTCCCGTCCTAGCAGGGTGTATGCAGGGGAACTTCCCGCCCTAGTGCTGCATATGCAGGGGATCTTCCCGCCCTAGCACTACATATGCAAGGGATATTTCCGTCCTAGCATTGCATATACAGGAGATCTTCCCACCCTAGCACTGCGTATGCAGGGGATCTTCCCGTCCTAGCACTGCATATGTAGGGGACCTTCCCGCCCTAGCACTGCATATGCAGGGGACCTACCCGTCCTAACACTGCGTATGCAGGGGACCTTTCCACCCTGGCACTGCGTACGAAGGGGACCTTCGCGCTCTAGCACTTCGTATGCAGGGGACCTTCCCGCCCTTGCACTGGGAATGCAGGGGACCTTCCTGCCCTAGCACTGCGTATGCAGGGAACCTTCCCACCCTAATACTCTGTATGCAGGGGACCTTCCCGCCCTTGCACTGCGTATGCAGGGGACCTTCCCGCTCTAGCACTGCATATGCAGGGGACCTTCCTGCCCTAGCACTGCGTATGCAGGGAACCTTCCCACCCTAATACTCTGTATGCAGGAGACCTTCCTGCCCTTGCACTGCATATTAGGGGACCTTCCCTCTCTAGCACTGCATATGCAGTGGACCTTCCTGTCCTAGCACAGCATATATAGGGGACTTTCCCATCCTAGCACTCCGTATGCAGGGGACCTTCCCGCCCTATCACTCTGTATGCAGGGGACCTTTCCATCCTATCACTGCATATGCATGGGACCTTCCCGCCCTAGCAATGCGTATATAGGGGACCTTGCCGCCCTAGCACTGCATATGCAGGGGACCTTCCGCCCAAGCACTGCGTATATTCGGTACCTTCCCACCCTAGCACTGCATATGCAGGGAAACTTCCCACCGTAGCACTGCGTATGCAGGGAACCTTCCCACCCTAGCACTCCATATGCAGGGGACCTTCCCGTCCTAGCACTGCATATACAGGGGACCATGCAACCCTAGCACTGCAGATGCAGTGAACCTTCCCAACCTAGCACTGCGTATGTAGGGGACCTTCCCGCCCTAGCACTGCATAAATCCTGTATTTGTAAAGCGCACAGCTACCCATAGGTTTCCCGGCGCTGGGGGCCGTCGGGAAGATTAAGCAAGCTTTTTGCTCAGAGTCACATGGTGCTGGGCAGACCCCTGCCGCCGGTGCCGGGGATCAAACTGTGATCCCCAGCATCCGGCGTCAGTCGCCCTGGCCGCTGCACCACACCTCTTCCACAAGGAGGGGACCTTCCCGTCCTAGCACTCCATATGCAGGGGACCTTCCCGTCCTAGCACTGCATATACAGGGGACCATGCAACCCTAGCACTGCATATGCAGGGAACCTTCCCAACCTAGCACTGCGTATGTAGGGGACCTTCCCGCCCTAGCACTGCATATGCAGGGGATCTTCTCCCCCGGTACTGTGTATGCAGGGGACCTTTCCGCTCTAGAGCGGAGTATGCAGGGGACCTTCCCGTCCTAGCACTGCATATATAGGGGACCTTCCCATCCTAGTACTCCGTATGCAGGGGACCTTCCCGCCCTAGCACTGCATATGCAGTAACCTTCCTGCCCTTGCACTGCAGATGCAGGGGACCTTTCCGTTCTAGCACTGCATAAATCCTGTATTTGTAAAGCGCACAGCTACCCATAGGTTTCCCGGCGCTGGGGGCCGTCGGGAAGATTAAGCAAGCTTTTTGCTCAGAGTCACATGGTGCTGGGCAGACCCCTGCCGCCGGTGCCGGGGATCGAACCGTGATCCCCAGCATCCGGCGTCAGTCGCCCTGGCCGCTGCACCACACCTCTTCCACACGGAGGGGACCTTCCCGTCCTAGCACTCCATATACAGGGGACATTCCCATCCTAGCACTCCGTATGCAGGGGACCTTCCCGCCCTAGCACTGCGTATGCAGGGAACCATGCCACCCTAGCACTGCGTATGCAGGAAACCTTCCCACCCTAGCACTGCATATGCAGGGGACCGTCCTGCCCTAGCGTTGCGTATGCAGGGAACCTTCTCACCCTAGCACTGCATATGCAGGGGACCGTCCTGCCCTAGCACTGCGTATGCAGGCAACCTTCCCGCCCTGGCAGTCTATGTCCAAATAAAAAAAACTAACTAAGATATGTTTCCAGTCTACGTGTGTCCAATGTATGGAATATCTAGATTGGGAGTTCTGCTGTTATTGTCTTGTTCATGTAGGTGTGCACACACCTGGATCTTATAACAACTTTATTGAATGAATCAAACATTTAATATTTTATGCCCCTTCCATAAGGCCCTAAGAAAGTGCTGCCTTGGTGCTGTTAGGTGATTTTAGAAATAATTGAGGTGCTTCAATATGGAACAATATGAAGTTTGTATTGTTCAATAATTCAAACTAAGGAGAAACTAGATTTCAACATAATGATGACAACAGTTGTCGCTCCAGGAGCGGGGTGACAGAAGGGAGCAAGGTGTAAGGATGTTGTGGGAGAGGCTTACTAGTGGGACATATGATTCAAGAAGGGATATCAACCACTTCCCAGTGGTGTGAAAAGGGGGGGGGGGGTTGTGGGCTCATGGAAGCGTCTACACAGGAAGGGGTGGAGCAGCCATATTGAAAGCTTCGCTACTTCGAGAGGCATGGTCAGTGCGCGGTGCAATCCTTCCATTAGGGTGCGAAGCCAGAGCCGGTCAAAGGGGGCGTCCAACTGATGGCCGGGCTGACAGCTGAAGGAGATGGGAGAGGGGTGGCAAAGCCAGTGGGGCCAGAGGGAAGGGTCTACACAGGAAGGGGTGGAGCAGCCATATTGAAAGCTGTGGTACCTCGCGAGGAATGGTCACTACGCAGTGCAGTCCTGTTATTAGGGTGCAAAGCCAGAGCCGGTCAAGGGTGGTGTCAACTGATGGCCGGGCTGACAGCCAGAGGAGGTGGGAGAGGGCTGGAGCCGCCATATTGAAAGCTGTGCTATTTCGAGAGGCACGGCCACTATGCGGTGCAATACTTCTATTAGGGTGCCAAGCTCGACCTAATCAGGGGTGGTGTCCAACTGATGGCCAGGCTGACAGCCGAAGGAGATGGGAAAGCCACATGTAAGGGTCTACACAGGAAGGAATGGAGCCACCATATTGAAAGCTGTGGTACCTCGCGAGGAATGGTCACTATGCGGTACAATCCTTCCATTATGGCGTGAAGCCAGACGTGGCCAAGCAAAGTGTCTCACCGATGCCAAGGGTGACAGCAGAGGAGATGGGTGAATGGAGGAGAAGCCAGACGTGGCCAATCACAGTGTCTCACCGATGCCAAGGGTGACAGCAGAGGAGATGGGTGAAGGGAGGAGAAGCCAGACGTGGCCAAGCAAAGTGTCTCACCGATGCCAAGGGTGACAGCAGAGGAGATGGGTGAAGGGAGGAGAAGCCAGACTTGGCCAAGCACAGTGTCTCACCGATGCCAAGGGTGACAGCAGAGGAGATGGGCGAGGGGTGGAGAAGCCCGACGTGGCCAAGCACAGTGTCTCACCGATGCCAAGGGTGACAGCAGAGGAGATAGGCGAGGGGGTGGAGAAGCCAGACGTGGCCAATCACAGTGTCTCACCGATGCCAAGGGTGCCAGAGAGGAGATGGGCGAAGGATGGAGAAGCCAGACTTGGCCAAGCACAGTGTCTCACCGATGCCAAGGGTGACAGCAGAGGAGATAGGTGAAGCGTGAAGAAGCCAGACGTGGCCAAGCAAAGTGTCTCACCAATGCCAAGGGTGACAGCAGAGGAGATGGGCGAGAGGAGGAGAAGCCAGACGTGGCCAAGCAAAGTGTCTCACCAATGCCAAGGGTGACAGCAGAGGAGATGGGTGAAGGGAGGAGAAGCCAGACTTGGCCAAGCACAGTGTCTCACCGATGCCAAGGGTGACAGCAGAGGAGATGGGTGAAGGGTGAAGAAGCCAGACGTGGCCAAGCACAGTGTCTCACCGATGCCAAGGGTGACAGCAGAGGAGATGGGCGAGGGGTGGAGAAGCCAGACGTGGCCAAGCACAGCGTCTCACCGATGCCAAGGGTGACAGCAGAGGAGATGGGCCAGGGGTGGAGAAGCCAGACGTGGCCAAGCACAGTGTCTCACCGATGCCAAGGGTGCCAGCGAGGAGATGGGCGAAGGATGGAGAAGCCAGACGTGGCCAAGCACAGTGTCTCACCGATGCCAAGGGTGACAGCAGAGGAGATAGGCGAGGGGTGGAGAAGCCAGACGTGGCCAAGCACAGTGTCTCACCGATGCCAAGGGTGACAGCAGAGGAGATGGGTGAAGGGTGAAGAAGCCAGACGTGGCCAAGCACAGTGTCTCACCGATGCCAAGGGTGACAGCAGAGGAGATGGGTGAAGGGAGGAGAAGCCAGACTTGGCCAAGCACAGTGTCTCACCGATGCCAAGGGTGACAGCAGAGGAGATGGGCGAGGGGTGGAGAAGCCAACAATCAAGACTGAAAGGCCTCAACCTATGATTCCAATAAATTCTCAATTAAATCTCCTGGCTTTTGTGAAAGCTTTTGCTTGACCAATAAAAAGTACAAAGATGCTTTCGCTCATGAGCCTTAAGGGCTGGGTCTTTCTGCGCATGTGTGACGCACCCACGTCTGTGATACAACCTCGTCATGGGTGCCTTCAGCTCTCTATAACTTAACTGGTCCAATCAAACTTTTCACGACGTTCAACAAACATGATCTCAAAGAAACCTTTTGACTTTGTCTAACTTGGCACGAACCACATGTTCGATTCATAAAAACTCACTCCCCGTTCTTTGAAATAACCCGAAGGAGCCATAAATCCTTCCAAGAAACAGCCGTCGAGGAAGTCGGAGGACGTGCAGGTGAGTCACAGGTGAGTCACGGGGACTCGCAGAAGATGTATTGAAATCTCCCTCAAGCACTTATGCGAATGTCCTGGACTCCATGGAGGCAGAAATTCTCAAACAAGCATCGACAAGTAAATAGGTTTCACTTTTTTATATTGCTTGCACTCATTCACTAACCAGGCACACACTGACATACATCATAAATAGATGCACATATCTGCACACACTCCTCATACATCACACAGTCTGCACACATCTGCACACACACATACATCACACACACATGCACACAATGACATACATCGTACATCCATGCAAACAGCTGCATTCACTAACAGGAATCACATTCATGCACACATCTGCACACAGTGACATACATCACACATCCATGCAGTCATCTGCATACACTGACATACATCTCACATGCATGAACACATCTGCACAAACTCCTCATACATCACACATACATGAACACACTGCTCATACATCACACATACATAAACACATCTGCACACAATGCTCACACATCACACATACATGAACACATCTGCACACATTCCTCATCCATCACACATACATTCACACATCTTCACACACATACATCACACATCTGCACACACGACACACATCGCATCACACATACATGCAAACAGCTGCACACACTAACATACATTACACAGCTGTTCACATATCTGAACACACTGACATACATCCATGTACACATCTGCATACAGTCGCATTCATCACACATCCATGCACACATCTACATACACTCACATACATCTCCCATCCATGCAAATATCTGCACACACTCACATACATCGCACATTCAGGCACACATCTGCACACACTGACAAACACCACACATCCATGCACACATCTGCACACACTGACATACATCACACATACATGCACACATCTCTGTAGACTAACACACATGGCACATCCATGCACACATCTACACACACACATACGACATCACACAGACATGCACACATCTGCACACACAGACATTGCACATTCATGCGCACATCTGCAACCACTGACGTAGATCACGTAGGCATGCACACATCTGCACACACATCCATGCACACATCTGCACATGCTGACATACATCACACATCAATGCACACAACTGCACACACTCACATACATTGCAAATCCATGTACACATCTGCACACACTGACATACATCACACATTCATGCACACTTCTGCACACACTCACCTGCATCGCACATCCAAGCACACATCTGCACACAGTGCCATACATTACACATCCATGCATACATCGGCACACAGTGACATGCATTACATGTCCATGCACACATCTCCATACACTCACACACATCACACATGAATGCACACATCTTCACACTCACATACATCACTTCACACATCTGCACACAATTACATACATCACACACTCATGCACACATCTGCACACTCTCACAGAATCACACATTCATGCACATATCTGCACACAATCACATACATCACACATCCATGCACACATCTGCACACAATCACATACATCACACATCCATGCATATATTTGACACACTCATATACATCACACATGTCTGCACACACTCACCTGCATCACACATCTAAGCACACATCTGCACACAGTGCCATACATTACACATCCATACACACATCTGCACACAGTGACATGCATTACATGTCCATGCACACATCTCCATATACTCACACATCTATGCACACATCTTCACACTTGTGAGACCGGCCTCGTGGCATGGGCCCTCCCGACCAGCAAGTTACCCTGCAACCACGCCGAACCTCGTTGATACAGCCTTCCGGCTCCCGCGGGCCAACATCCCGAGGGCCGACCAGATCCCCAACACGCATGCCCGGCCGAGGGAGAGCGAAACCCCCCCCCACAAACCAGACCGAGAGGCGCCAATCTTGTCACACCTCTGGTCTCTCCCCAGAGGGAGGTTTCGATCGACCACCAGGCTCCCGGTGAGCAGGCGCCTCGCCCGCTGGGTGTCTGGAGTCCCTCCCGGACCCACCTGAACAGATCAAAGGGCCGAGTGACAGGAAACCCCGACACACCGCCCCCCAGGCAACAGACCCCTCTCCGCGAGGACTCCGGACTTCAAAGAGGAGGGGGAGTATAACAAGGGGTGCTGAAAGGACGAGAGCAGGGAAGACCTGGACTGACGAGAGCCTGCTGACCTGCTCGATCGCTCACCGAACCGAAGAACGCTACCCGAACTCTGAACCATCTGAGCCCTGCTGACGCTGTCGCGGCTCCCCGAACTCTGAACCATCTGAGCCCTGCTGACGCTGTCGCGGCTCCCCGAACTCTGAACCATCTGAGCCCTGCTGACGCTGTCGCGGCTCCCCGAACTCTGAACCATCTGAGCCCTGCTGACGCCGTCGCGGCTCCCCGAACTACGAACCTCCGGTGCCTGCTGAGTGACTCGCGGCCTGCTCCTCCAAGAAAAACGGCAGAGATTGCCGAGAGAAGCAACATCCCCTCAGCTCGAGGATTGAGAGCTCTGCGCCGGATACCTCGCAGAGACACTGATTCAAAGACTGTCCCGCTACCCCTTTTCCCTCATCACGAGATCGCTGCCGCTTGTGGCCTCAATTCTGCACCTGCCTTCCGGATCATAAAGATCCCTGACAACTACCGATAAAAGTCTATTGTCTTACAACGAATTACTGTGTGGTATCCCTCTATCCGAAGAGAGAGTAAGCGCGGCGTGTGCGATCCTAGGTACGAGACCCTTCCAGGAAGGGCCTCCCCGCTCTTGCTCTGCATAACTCTGGGAAAGGTGGGCCTCCGGGTGGTCAGGAACGCATTCCGAAGCCTCCCCGGGGAACGCCTTCCAACATTTGGTGGCAGGCGACGGGATACGAGCCAACACCTAGAGATCGTGCAGTAGACGGCTTGCGCACTACCAAGAAGAAATGGAAGGAGAAACTTCCCTAGGTGCCGCAGGCACCAACCCGAGCACCACATTCCAAAAGGACCTGTTAGAATCTTATACGCACAGAGAACTGAAACAATTTTGCAAAGACCTTTGAATCGCTACCACCGGACTAAGCACGAAAGAGGACTTCCAGGGGGCATTAAAAACCTGGGTCGAGGCAGGAACTCCCCGGACACAAACAGAAGGAGAGTCTCCCAACGAACCACGAAGCACCCCGGGGAGGAACGGCGCCCCCGAGGGGGGCCTATCCCCAGAGGAACTAGCGGACCGAGAAAGAGGTCGCAACCACGAACTAGAACTAGCAAAATTAAAAATCGAAGGAGAGCTAAAACTGGCGGAAAAAAAACTGGCGGTGGAACAGTTACGCCTACAAGGAGAACTCGAGGAAAACAAACAACAAAGAGAACACGAGGAAAAGAAACAACAAAGAGAACACGAAGAAAGAAAACTCCAACTGGAGCACGAACGTAGCCTGAAAGAGATCGAGCTCAAAGCGAAGAATGCGGAGGCCAGACCCTCGGAAACCCAACCCCTCTCCTCCACCGTGGAACCAAAGGTCCACATCCCCAAAGACGTGGTGAAAGAATACTATAAGAACGACGACATCCAGCAATGGTTCAAAGCCTACGAAGTCGCCATGACCTCCCACCGAGTCCCGCAGAAAGACTGGGGGGCTGGGCTGTGGGGCCGGTTCCTGAGCGAGGGGAGAGATACCCTGCTGGACCTGCCCTCCACGGTGATGAACTCCTACAGTCACATGAAAGAGGCCCTAGTAGCCAGATATGGGCTCACCCCTGAAATGTACCGGCAACGGTTTAGAGACTGCAAGAAGATACCCGGTACCACCTGGGTGGAGTACGTGAACTTTTACAGCCGGGCCTTGGACGGGTGGATCAAGGGCAGCAAGGTCTCCACCTTTGAGGAGCTGTTCGACCTAATCGCATGGGAACACTTGTCCGCTAATTGCTATGTAGAGCTGCGCCAGCACCTCCTGGACAGCAAACTCACAGACCCTCGGAAACTGGCCATCGAGGCTGACCGGTGGGTAAACACCCGGGTCTCCCGGGGCCCCGTGGGGGACTACAGTCGCCACAGTCAGGGACCCCCCGCCAGAGGGGCGGAGGGAATCAAGGCCGGCCAAGGGAACTCCCGGGGGAATCCCCGCTCAGCCCCCCCAGAGGACAACCTCCGCCCTTTCCAGCTCCACCTCCGGCCAGCACCGGGCCACCGGGGAGGCCGGGGCCCCGAGTGAGGATCACCTGTTTCTGCTGCCAACAGACCGGACACTATGCCAGCGACCCTCAATGTCCCATGTACCAGCGAACCGCCACAACAACCCCGCCGGCTCGACAAATGGCCTCCGTAGCCCTGGGGGAAGAGATGGAAGACTCCGAAGAATGGGAACCAGCCGCCATGGCTTTGGTCTCCCTAGGGGACCGGGAGATGGTCCCCGGAACGTCCCTGCCCGCCAACACGAAGAAGTACCGACAGCAGGTAACGGTCAACGGTCACCGCGTCGAGGGCCTCCGGGACACGGGGGCGAGTGTCACGGCGGTTCATTGTCACCTGGTGTCAGAAGAACAGATCCTACCCGGTGCCTTTTGTCCCGTCATATCGTCAGACAATTCCGAGAGCCTCTGCCGGATGGCCCTAGTCCCCTTCGAATGGGGGGGAGTCACCGGCAAGTTAAAGGTGGCGGTCCGAACCTCCCAGCCCGTGGACTGCCTCCTGGGCAACGACCTTGAGAACTCCCCGTGGGGACAAGTGGAACGAAGAGCCCATCTCGAGATGATGGGCCTACCCGAATGGGTATGCGCCACCACGCGCTCAATGACTCTCAGAGTGCCTTCCTCAGAGGGGAGAGAAGCCATGCCGCTAAGCACCGCCACCATCCCCGAGGTCCAGAATATGCCACCAGGGGCCAACGACCCCCTTCTGGACGAAACGACCACTCCCGACGAAGGGTCCGTGCCTTCCGACCCCGAATCCCTGACCGAACTCGGGGACCTGCCAGAACTGGCCCAGTGGCACCGCGAAGGAGGCCCCTCCCGTGAAGAATTCTGCCAAGAACAATCCACCTGCCCGTCCCTCATTGGACCCCGACAACAGGCCGAGGCCCAAGCAGCAGGCGACCGGACCGGCACCCACTGGGTATACTGGGAAAACGGCCTCCTGTACAGCGAACAGAAGTCGGCCGAGTTGGGATAGGCCCGAGTACTAGTGGTACCCCTGCGCTTCCGAAGTCTCCTCCTGGGCCTGGCCCATGATGTACCCCTGGCCGGACACTTAGGCCAAGATAAGACCTACCAACGACTCGTCACCCACTTCTATTGGCCCAAGATGCGAGCAAATGTGGAGGCCCACTGCAAGTCCTGCCTCACGTGCCAGGCCAGCGGAAAGAGTGGAGGCAAGCGCAAGGCTCCGCTACAACCTTTCCCAGTCGTCAGTACCCCTTTTGAGCGGGTAGGAATGGACATCGTGGGACCACAGGACCCCAAGACCGCCCAGGGCCACCGGTTCATCCTCGTCCTGGTGGATCATGCCACCCATTACCCCGAAGCCATCCCTCTCCGCACCGTGACGGCCCCCGTGGTAGGCCGGGCCTTGATGGGGATCTTCTCCCGCGTGGGGTTCCCCCGCGAAGTCGTGAGTGACCGGGGTACGAACTTTATCTCCCGATATATGAGGTCCCTCTAGCAGCAGTGCGGAGTATCGTACAAGTTCACCACCCCGTACCACCCCCAAGGAAACGGCCTAGTCGAGCGCTTCAACAAAACACTGAAAGGAATGATCATGGGCCTCGAGGAACCCCTACGCCGGAGGTGGGACGTCCTCCTCCCATGCCTCCTGTTCGCCTACTGGGAGGTTCCACAAAAATCCCTGGGGTTCAGCCCATTCGAACTACTATCTGGACACCCCGTCCGGGGACCCCTGAGCCTGGTCAAGGAGGGTTGGGAAACGACTCCCCGGGGGACCCCTCCGGATGTGTTCCGATACATCCTGGCGCTCCGCAACCAGACCCGGAAATTCCGAAAACTCGCAGAGGCGAACCTCGAGGCTAGCCAGGAAGAGATGAAGCGCTGGTATGACCAGAATGCTACGCTGGTCGAGTTTCAGCCGGGCCAACGAGTCTGGGTCATGGCCCCGGTGAAACCCTGCGCCCTCCAAGATAAATGGACTGGACCCTTCAAGGTGGTCGAGCGGAAGAGCCAAGTCACCTATCTCGTCGATGTGCAGTCCCCGCGGAACCCCCTCCGGGTTCTCCACGTGAACCGCCTCAAACCCCACTTTGTACGGACAGAATTGAGTTTGCTCCTGGCCACCGACGATGGGGCCGAAGAAGACACCGAGCCCCTTCCAGACCCCCTGGGGGCGAAAGAGACCGATGGTTCCGTGGAGGGGGTGGGACTATCAACCACCCTCACAGCCCAACAGTCCGACGACTGCCGCCAGCTACTAAGGCAGTTCGCGGACCTCTTCTCCCTAACCCCTGGGGTCACCAACTGGTGTGTCCACGACGTGAACACCGGCGACAGCCCGCCAGTGAGACACCGGGCCTACCGGGTCCCTGATCGAGTCCGAACCTGCATCCAGACTGAGGTGGCGAAGATGCTGGACCTCGGGGTGATTGAACCCTCCGACAGCCCCTGGGCCAGCCCGGTAGTCCTGGTTCCGAATGCGGCTACCCCGGGTGTCGCCCCCGAGCTGAGGTTTTGCGTGGACTACCGAGGGCTCAATGCTGTCACCCGAGCGGACGCTCACCCTATCCCCCGTGCCGACGAGCTCATTGACCGCCTCGGGCCGCTCGCTACCTCAGCACCTTCGACCTGACTAGTGGATACTGGCAGATTGCCCTCACCGAGGGAGCCAAGGAGCGCTCCGCCTTCTCTACCCCGAATGGGCACTACCGCTTTAGGGTGATGCCGTTTGGAATGAAGAATGCCCCGGCCACCTTCCAGCGGCTGGTGAACAGGGTCCTGTCCGGACTAGAGGGGTTCAGCGCAGCATACCTCGACGATATAGCGGTATTCAGCTCCCAATGGACCGAGCACCTCCAGCACCTCCGACAAGTCCTGCTGGCTCTGCGCCAGGCCGGCCTCACCATCAAAGCCAGCAAATGTCAAATTGGGCACGGCTCCGTAACCTATCTGGGGCACCAGGTGGGAAGTGGGCAGGTCGCCCCCCTCCAACCGAAGATAGACGCCATCTTGTCCTGGGAACCCCCCCACGACCCAAACGGAAGTCCGGGCCTTCCTGGGCCACAACGGTTACTACCAGAGGTTTATTAAGAACTATGGCAGCATCGCAGGCCCCCTCACAGAACTAACCTCCAAAAAACACCCCAAGAAAGTACACTGGACTCCCTCCTTCCCGAAGGCGTTCGACACCCTAAAGGCCACCATGTGCGCGGCTCCGGTGCTCAAAGCACCCGACTACGCCCAGGACTTTGTGGTCCAGACGGACGCCTCGGAACACGGCATCGGGGCAGTCTTCTCCCAGTTCGACGACAAGGGCATAGATCGGCCCATAGCCTTCATCAGCCGAAGGTTGCTGCCCCGAGAACAGCGGTGGAGCACCATTGAGAGAGAGACCTTCGCAGTAGTCTGGGCCCTCAAAAAGCTACGGCCCTACCTGTTCGGAACACACTTCCGAGTACAAACGGATCACCGACCCTTGCGGTGGTTGATGCAGATGCGAGGGGAAAACCCCAAGTTGCTACGCTGGTCCATCTCCCTCCAGGGGATGGATTTCATGGTGGAACATTGCCCCGGGACGGACCACGCCAACGCGGACGGCCTGTCCCGATTCTTCCGCTTCAGCGAGGAGAACCCCCAAGTGGATGGGTAGTTCCCCCGCCTTTCAGCTGGGGGGGGCACGTGTGAGACCGGCCACGTGGCATGGGCCCTCCCGACCAGCAAGTTACCCTGCAACCACGCCGAACCTCGTTGATACAGCCTTCCGGCTCCCGCAGGCCAACATCCCGAGGGCCGACCAGATCCCCAACACGCATGCCAAGCCGAGGGAGAGCGAAACCCCCCCCCCTCCAAACCAGACCGAGAGGCGCCGATCCTGTCACACCTCTGGTCTCTCCCCCGAGGGAGGTTTCGATCGACCACCAGGCTCCCGGTGAGCAGGCGCCTCGCCCGCTGGGTGTCTGGAGTCCCTCCCGGACCCACCTGAACAGATCAAAGGGCCGAGCGACAGGAAACCCCGACACACCGCCCCCCCAGGCACCAGACCCCTCTCCGCGAGGACTCCGGACTCCAAAGAGGAGGGGGAGTATAACAAGGGGTGCTGAAGGGACGAGAGCAGGGAAGACCTGGACTGACGAGAGCCTGCTGACCTGGTCGCGGCTCGATCGCTCACCGAACCGAAGAACGCTACCCGAACTCTGAACCATCTGAGCCCTGCTGACGCTGTCGCGGCTCCCCGAACTCTGAACCATCTGAGCCCTGCTGACACTGTCGCGGCTCCCCGAACTCTGAACCATCTGACCCCTGCTGACGCTGTCGCGGCTCCCCGAACTCTGAACCATCTGAGCCCTGCTGACGCCGTCGCAGCTCCCCGAACTATGAACCTCCGGTGCCTGCTGAGTGACTCGCGGCCCGCTCCTCCTAGAGAAACGGCAGAGATTGCAGAGAGAAGCAACATCCCCTCAGCTCGAGGATTGAGAGCTGTGCGCCAGATACCTCGCAGAGACACTGATTCAAAGACTGTCCCGCTACCCCTTTTCCCTCATCACGAGATCGCTGCCGCTTGTGGCCTCAATTCTGCACCTGCCTTCCGGATCGTAAAGATCCCTGACAACTACCGATAAAAGTCTATTGTCTTACAACGAATTACTGTGTGGTGTCCCTCTATCTGAAGAGAGAGTAAGCACGGCGTGTGCGATCCTAGGTACGAGACCCTTCCAGGAAGGGCCTCCCCGCTCTTGCTCGGCATAACTCTGGGAAAGGTGGGCCTCTGGGTGGTCAGGAACGCATTCCGAAGCCTCCCCGGGGAACGCCTTCCAACAACACTCACATACATCCATGCACACATCTGCAAACAATCACACACCTATGCACACATCTACACACTCTCACATACATCACACACTCATGCACACATCTTCACACTCACATACATCACACATCCATGCACACATCTGCACACAATCACATACATCACACATCCATGCATATATTTGACACACTCATATACATCATACATACATGCATGCACTCACCCGCATCGCACATCCAAGCACACATCTGCACACAGTACCATACATTACACATACATGCACACATCTGTATACACTGACACTTATCACACATCCCTGTACACAGCTACACACAATCGCATACATCATACATCCATGCATCCATTTGGCACACACTGACACACATCACACATCCATACACACATCTACACACACTGACATACATCACACATCCATGCACACATCTGCACACGCTCACACAAACTGCCCAGAGGTCAATCAGACACAAACACACACAGACCACAAGCAGTACCAGACCTTGATGGCATTAATGAGCATCAGTTTCTGCTGCTACTAATGAGTCTTGGAACCCAAGCTATAAAAGAGTCTAATCGGCCCCAGGCAGTACGAACATCAGTGGCCGCAGGCAATAATGAGCATCGGTGGCCCCAGGCGGTATGAACTTCAGAGGCCTCAGGCAATAATAAGCATCAGTGGCCCCAGGCGGTATGAACTTCAGAGGCCTCAGGCAATAATAAGCATCAGTGGCCGCTGAAAACAACAGCCATGTCAGAACCTTCTATGGCAGCAGGAGGAAGGCATTATCTGGGGCCCCTATTTGTTTCCAATCCGAGTTATAGTGCATAAGTAAGGAAACAAGTAAGCTGGGGAAATGAAAAGCACATTACCCAGCACCACTGGGAAAAGAGGTCTTTCTGCCCTCCCCTTGTTACCGCCTTGGGAAGCAACCAGCATCAGTATTGCACCACCCAGTATTAAGCATCATTGGCCCAGGGCAATAATTAGCAGCATCAATGTCCCAAGCCGATAATGAATGTGAATCACTCAAAGCGGTAATGATCATCAATGTCCCAGGCATTAAAGAACATTAATGACCCCACAAGATAGAGAACATCAATCACCCGAGCAGTAATGAGCATTGATGGGACGAAGAGTGAATGTTCATCGAATAACATCAGACAGTAATGAACATGTAGTGGCCCAGACAATAATGAGGATCACTGGCCCAGGCAGTAATGAACATCAGTGGCCCAGACAATAATGAACATCAATGGCCCAGGCAGAAATAAACATCAGTGGCCCAGGCAGTAATGAACATTTGGATATTTGGATATTTGGAGGTGTATTTATAGAGCGCAACGTTCGCTCCGGAAGGAGCATCATGGCGCTACAAGACCTTGATACCAGATCACAGAGTGGTGTGGGGGGGGCTAGATTGAAGCTTTGGTCCAGTCATCAGGAAGATTAAAAATCCAAGTTTTGAGGAGTTTCCTAAAAGGTTTCTCGAGCGTCTGAAGTCTGAGATGTCTTGGCATGCTGTTCCAGGCTCTAATAGCCAGGGCACTGAGAGTTTTACCGCCTTTAGATTTCAGGTTGAATTTGGTAGAGGTCATGAAGTTTTCTTGTGAGGATCGGAGGGAACGACTAGGGTTGTAGTGAGGAAAGCGTCTGGTGAGGTAAGAGGGACCTGATTTGTTAAATGCTCGGAATGCGACAGTGAGAATCTTGAAGAGTATTCTCTTGTGCAGGGGGAGCCAATGTAGGGTTTTCAGGGCTGCGGAAATAGAAGATTTACGTGGAAGTTTTAGAACAAGGCGGGCAGCGGTGTGTAAGACACTTTGGAGTTTTGACAGAGTAGATTTCTTGGTCCCTGCCAGAAGGCCATTACAATAGTCTACTCGTGAGAGGATGAGGGCCACTGTGACTGTCTTTCTGGAGTCAAGGGGGAGAAAGTCAAAGAATTTTCGCAAGGATTTGATTATGCCGAAGCATTTACCTGCTACGCAAGCGGCGTGGAGATCAAATGAGAGGTCAGAATCAAAAAGGACTCCGAGGTTTCTGGCCGAGGTAACCATCTGAGGAGGAGCTACAGAGTTGTCAGGCCACCACAAGGCAGGGCAAAAAGAGACATTTTTTCCAATGGGGAGGATCTCGGTTTTATTTGAGTTACAGCGGAGGTGGTTGGCGTCCATCCATTGGAAAACTGCCGTTAGGCAGTGTTTGAGATTGAGCTCTGCCTTGTTGGAGTTGTCATCAAGGGGGATGATAAGTTGAGTATCATCGGCATAGGAAGTTAAGGTTATGCCGAAAGATTCTATCAGGGTGAGAAGAGGGATAAGATAAATGTTGAAGAGGAGGGGGCTTAAAATAGACCCCTGGGGGACTCCAGAGGATACCTTTTTCTCGCTTGATTGGAAGGAACCAAGGGTGATGGTTTGGGACCTATCGCTGAGAAAAGATTTAATCCATGATAGGACTGAGTTGGAGATACTGATATCAATAAGTCTGTTGATCAGGATGAAGTGGGAAATGGTATCGAAGGCTGCCGTGAGGTCAAGAAGGATCAAGATCGCCTTCTTCCTTTGATCTTGTACGGTTTTAATGGTGTCGGTCAGCTCGATTAGGGCGGTTTCCGTAGAATGTTTGGACCGGAAGCCAGATTGCTGGGGATGGAGTAAGTTGTGGGTTTCCAGAAAGGTCTTCAGCTCTTTGTGGACTAGCTGTTCTGTTATTTTACCCAAAGCGGGTAGCAGGGTGATAGGGCGGAGGTTGGTCAAGTCCGTTGGGGATTTGTTCGCCTTTTTCATAATAGGCTTAACCACGCCTTTCTTCCATGAGAGAGGAACAGAGCCGGTACTAAGGGATAAGTTAATTATTTCGTTGACAATAGGGTTGACTTCGTTGATGATAAGGTGGAGAATCTTTGGGGGACAGGGATCAGCGGGGGAGCCCGATTTGCAGGAAAGGATCGCTTCTCTGGTCTGCGCCAGGGTCACTGGAGTAAAATTTTTGAGGCTGTTAGCGGCCAGGCATGGTTGGTCTGGTTCGAGGGTGTTGTGTATTGGAGGGGGAGGGGGAAAGTTTTTTTGAATGGAGGTAATTTTATCGTCAAAATAATCCGAGATCTTGTCACATAGCTCTTGTGATGGGGGGAATTCTGGTTGAAGAGCTTTGGGATTGGTGAAGGTTCTTACTATTGAAAACAAAGTTTTTTGTTTTTGGCTGGCCTCTTTAATGGCATTTACGTAATAGGTTCTTTTGGCCGATTTGATGGTAGAGAGGTAGCTTTTCCTCTGCAGTATATAGGAGCATCGGTCGCTATTATCGTAGGTTCTTCGCCATTTCCGTTCTGCTTTCCTGCAGAGCATCAGTGGCCCAGACAGTAATGAGCATCAGTGGCCCAGGCAGTAATAAACATCAATGGCCCAGACAATAATGAGCATCAGTGGCCGAGGCAGTAATGAACATCAGTGGCCCAGACAATAATGAACATCAGTGGCCCAGGCAGTAATAAACATCAGTGGCCCAGACACTATTGAGCATCAGTGGCCCAGGCAGTAATGAACATCAGTGGCCCAGACAATAATGACCATCAGTGGCCCAGGCAGTAATGAGCCTCAGTGGCCCAGACAATAATGAACATCAGTGGCCCAGGCAGTAATAAACATCAGTGGCCTAGACAATAAGGAACATTAGTGGGCCAGGCAGTAATGAACATCAGTGGCCTAGACAATAATGAGCATTAGTGGGCCAGGCAGTAATAAACATCAGTGGCCGAGACAATAATGAGCATCAGTGGCCCAGGCAGTAATGAGCATCAGTGGCCCAGACAATAATGAACATCAGTGGCCCAGGCAGTAATAAACATCAGTGGCCTAGACAATAAGGAACATTAGTGGGCCAGGCAGTAATGAACATCAGTGGCCCAGACAATAATGAACATTAGTGGGCCAGGCAGTAATGAACATCAGTGGCCTAGACAATAATGAGCATTAGTGGGCCAGGCAGTAATGAACATCAGTGGCCCAGGCAGTAATAAACATCAGTGGCCCAGACAATAATGAGCATCAGTGGCCCAGGCAGTAATGAACATCAGTGGCCCAGACAATAATGAACATCAGTGGCCCAGGCAGTAATGAGCATCAGTGGGTCAGGCAGTAATGAACATCGGTGGCCCAGGCAGTAATAAACATCAGTGGCCCAGACAATAATGAGCATCAGTGGCCCAGGCAGTAATGAACATCAGTGGCCCAGACAATAATGAACATCAGTGGCCCAGGCAGTAATGAACATCATCAGTGGCCTAGACAATAATGGCCATCAGTGGCCCAGGCAGAGTTGAACATCAGTGGCCTAGACAATAATGAACATTAGTGGCCCAGGCAGCAATGAACATTATAATGGCCTCAGTGAGGCGTGTATATGAATGCTAACCCCAACCACCATCTGTCTGACGGAGATATCAGCGGCACCAACCCACAAGCACATACAGGGTGCTCACAATATGCATATTGTCAACGTAACCACTCATGGAACCTTCAGGACACCTATCTGCCATTGACTTCTGCATGGTCTGCGCGGCTGCACGCTGTCTCATTCCACCCACTGTGGTGCTGAGCCGAGAGGAGGCGTTTACGTCTGGTTTCCCTGCCCGGTGGGCGAGGATGAATTTTACTTGAGTTACCGGCCATGGCTCGCCTACAGGGGCATTGATGTGTGACCTGTATGCCATAAGAGGTAAATGACTGCTTTTGTTTGCACTTACTCTGCTTCTGTAAAGCCAAGTCAAGCCTGGGCACAGGCTTAAGAAGGAGGCCTTCTTCCCAACACTAGAAAACGTTTGCAGCAGATGGTGGGTGCAGCTAGCATTCAATGTACAAAGAGCAGCTTTATTAAATACCATAGACGGGATGGGGCTGCCTTACTCTGGCCACCATCAGCACGTCATCATTATATGAGCCAAGCGATGTTCATGAGAGGGTGCAGAGGCAAAATATCGAGTACAAAATATCGAGTTGTTAATATCGTGGGTCAGAAATATCGACAGCAAGAAAACCTTGGTCAAGAATATCGACCTAAGATAAGTAATATCAATGTAAAAAATATTGAAGCGTTTAATATCGTTTGCAAAAATATAGTTGTTAAAAATATTGTTTTTTACTCTTGTTTTGTATTTTAGTATATATTTTATATGTATCTGATATATGTTTTTTGTATAAGAATTGTTTCTATTTGTAATATATGTGTTACATTTTTAGAAGTTATTATTTTTTTTTCATTTGAATTTTGCACTTTTAGTTCCGTAGCGGGTTGTAGGTTTATTGGAGAATAGGATGGGAAGTAATTTAATTATATTACATGTATTGATTAATTTTCATTTATTAATATTTGTTTAATTGAGATGTTATAGTGTTAAATGTGTAAAGTAATTTATTGTTAGTTAATTAAGAATTGGTTGTTAATTTTAATTAATTAATTGCTAATTCAATATGTTAATAGTGTAATTAATTTTAGGTGTGTGTTGTGGTATTTATCGGTGTAGAGGGTGGGAAGTAATTTGTTTTTAATTTATGAATTATTAATAGGTTGTTAATTCATTTTAATTAATTACTTGGTTATTCATTTTGGTAATTGTGTAATTCATTTTAGGTGTGTGATGTGGTTTTTATAGGTGTAAAGGGTGGGAAGTAATTTATTTTTAATTGATGAATTAATAATTAGATGTTAATTAATTTTAATAAATTAATTGATAATGAATTATTGTAATTGTGCCATTAATTTTAGGTGTGTGTTGTGGTGTTTATTGGAGCAAAGAGTGGGATGAAATTTGTGTTTCATTAATTAAATATAGTTGTTAGTTAATGTTAATTGTTGGTTATTTATTTTTTGTAATTGTTTAGTTAGTGTGTAGTTTTTACTTTTAAAGGGTGTGTATTAAATACATTTTAAATATGTAATTATTAGTTGTTAATAGTAATAGATTTTAATTGTAAAATGAGTTTTAATTATGTATTATTATATAGTTTAATTCTGTGTGTTGTGGATATTATAGTGTTAAGGTGTGTGTAGTCAATTAATATTTATTATTTTCTTTTATTAATAATATTTGTAATTCATTATTAATTATGTTAATTATATGAATAAATTGAATTAAAAATGTTGAAGTGTTTTGTTATTGGTGTGGCTATATAGGGTAGGAAATAAAATAAATACATTTATGTTTTAATTAATTGTTTTATCTGTAAATATTTTCTAGTTTAAAGGAATTATTTTGTATGAATGTATTTATTATTTTATTTGATATAATATTTGTAGGTTTTTGTTATAGGTAATTAGTATTATAATATGTGTTATTTTCATATGCTTAATAATTTGTTTTAATTTTGTTTATTAATATTTCCTTTTTAATTTCTTTTAATATATATATTTTTGTCTAAGTGTTTGAGTGTGAATATTAAGTTTGTTTTCTCCGATATCCAACGCTTTCCCTACTGTTACACTCTCTGGAGTGGGAATAGTAATTTTTACCCCTCCCCTATCCTGCACTTTTCCTACTGTTGCACTCACTGGAGTGGGAATAGTAATTTTGACCTCTCTGCTATTCCACATTTTCCCTACTGTTGCACTCACTGGAATAGGAATAGTCATTTGTTCCCCTCCCCTATAAAACACGTTCCCTAGTGTTGCACTCACTGGAGTGGCAACAGTAATTGTAACCCCTCCGCTATCCAACACTTTCCCTACTGTTGCACTGTTTGGAGTGGGAATAGTAATTTTTACCCCTCGGCTTTCCAATACTTTCCCTATTGTTGCACTCACTGGAGTTGGAATAGTAAATTTAATTATTTTGCCATTCAACACTGTTCCTACTGTTGCACTTATTGTATTGGGCAATTTAAGTTTAATTATTTATTCCAAGTTTAATGTTTTAATTTATTCTAGAATTTTTTTATATATCATATTATTTCTCCAACGCACCTATCGGGCGAATCACTCCACAGGTGGGTGCCTCATTGCGGCAGTGCTCCGCAAAAAATGAAAGCTCCAAATCCCTTTCCACTCCGGGAAGGATACCAGCACTCACGGGGTTTTTGAATCACAGCGGTGGCCTTATTTTAATAACAGACGCGTTTCTGATATACTCCTTCGTATGTCTTTCACAACTAGCACTGATAGGCACCATCTAGGCATAGAAACAAACGAGGGATGGCAGAACACGTATCGTGGGCGCCATCTTGTAATGTTTTGCATGTTAGTTGTTACACAATTTCCAATGCAAGTGCTATACATTATAATCGTTCATTACGGTGTAAACACAAGCAATTCATTATGAAATGACCCTAATAATGATTATGTTTTACCACCATTTCATACATTATCGCCGTAAATCGGCGTTTAACGACCTCCTCTATCCTATTTATGAGGTCATCCATTTTTACATAAAAACAGACAAAGGGCAATAACGCACATTGCGGGCACTATTGGCGAGAATTATTAATCCCCAATAGATACGTATGCATAAATGCATTATGCTGATATTATGAAAATAGCAATAAAAGCATATCCTCGTGGTGGAAGGGCAATCAATCATTGTTGTGTTAAAAACAAGCATTTCCTATAATCCTGCCGTGGATCGGCAACAGGCAACCTGCTGTATCAGGTTGCCACGGTTGCCTCTAAGTTCTATTCCACCGTGTATCGGCACCTGATTCAAAGGACAAATTCAGAAGAAGAAAACTTAATAAAACTGTTACAATAAAAAGCCCTTTCATTTGATGAGCTAGCATTCATACATGACCTGTAGACCTTGTGAGCTCATAGCTCTGTACTATCTAGATCCCTAGATGTACTGTCAGTTCCTCCCCGCTATTTAACCCATTCGGGGTTTTCGTCTGGAGGTCGATTATATAGCGTGACTCTAGTCTTCTTAGTTTTAACCCTCTATCCCCCCCTCTGCTATGCACCGGGACACAATCAATGCTAAAATACTGCAAAAGATCTCTATCACTCTTATGTTTGATGGCAAAATGCTGTGCCACTGGATAATTAAAATCTTTCTTTGCTATGGCATGCATGTGTTCCAAAATCCTGATCCCAGAGATCTGTGCTTGACGAAATTGCAGCACCCTAGCTGTCTCTTTTCGCTCTCACTCCCATTCACCATTCCCTCCAGGGTTTAGCTCTGCTGTTCATATTCACTCACACACAGGTTTAGTTCCATTCTGGATTGCCTTCAGACTCTGTGGATCAAAACCCAGGAAACCTAAGAGTTTTGGTCTTTGACATGAGTTCAGAAAGCAATCTACTGGAGATCATGGGGTAGGCTTCACAGATATTGAGGAGGATTGTCTGCTCGTAGGAACAAGCAGATTCACTCAGTCTTCGGAATCAGATTTCCTCTGGAGATTCCAGTTCTCCTAGTACTCTGGAATCCAGGTCTTCTCCAGTGCTATCCCCCCCAGGACTACTAACCTGGAACTACTTAGGAAATTCGCAAGATACTCTCAGGATTTTCAGTCTTTTGTGGCTCACAGTAATCTATATTATTTAACACCAGCACTTCAACTGTTCACCAATGCTGCTAAAGTTGCCTTTATTTGTCATATTTGTTTAATGGTGATTTAATCTGGGTTAATCCTCAATAAAGCTTCTTGGATCCAACAATATGCATCTTTTTTAGACCAATTTATAGCTGTGTTTGTTCAGAGACAGTTACACAAGCAGAGAGTTTTGGCCTATACTTCAACAAGGTTCAAAGGATACTATCATTTACATAAGGCAGCATACTCAATTACAGTCAGAGCAGCCAGGATGGATGAGGCTTCAGCCATAGCTTTTTAAAATGGGCTATGAGAAGACCTTAATGATGCGGTTTCATTGGTAGACATCAGACCAAATGCATCAAAGGCACTCTTTGAGTTAATGCTTAAGATCGATCATCAGCAACTAGAAAAGTGCGCAGAAAGATGTAGAACCTGATGTCAATGGGTTCCAAAGGTTCCGGTAGAAGCTTTAAAAACTCCATTCACTGAAAAATCTATGCAAATTGGGAACTTACATAAATCTATGTCTTTAGAAGGAAAAGATTAGGGGGGCGTGGCTTGAACGCCGAAGGAAATGGCCGCTGCCTACCGGAGCTCCGTGACGGAGTAGCGTGTTCGACTTCCCCCAGGGCTTCCTCTCTTCATGGCGAACTCCCCAGGTTGTGGGAACATGCTCCGGACTCCTACCTGCATCGATTGGGATGTCAGTGAATCTTAAATGATAGCGGAATCGGCTGCCTTTTGTTTCCTGCGTCTGTCGCGGCTCCGTGAACGCCGCGGCCGCCATTTTGGATGTTCCGGTTTCCCGCGTTTCGTCCTTGAAGATTTTCCTCACATCCACTTATTTATGTGACTGACGGTGAGCGTTCTATGGCCTCAATTGTTTTGCATCTTGGCTTCTCTGTCTTCCTGACGTCGTGGTGTAATATTACTGACTTTGGCTTTCGGTATATTAATGTAGTAGGTTACTCGCTTCCACCTCATTGGCCAATTTTTTAAACGCAAGCTATTTTACCCACATTTCTTGGTGTCCCATCTCTGGAATTGAATGGCAATGCCTCGCACTAGCCGTGGTGGCGCCCAACAGCCCAAGTCTTCGTCTATGGCGGACCCTAATCCTTACAGTGTGTTGCAGGAGTCTGTGGAGGAGCCCGGCTCTGAAATTGCTAATTCTGCGCCTCTGGCTTCCGTTCCTTCATGCTCCAGTAATAAGTCACTCTCTAAGATTCCCTCTGCCTCTTCTTCATCTTCGAGTAAAAGAACAAAAATCAATCCTCCTTCTCCTCCTAATGTTTCACCTACACGTTCAATGGAGCTTTTGTTGGAAGAAATTCGCTCTCTTAAGCCATACATGACAGAGACTAATTTTCGCCTCCAACAACTTGAGGATAATTGGTCAAATACTGAGAAGAGAGTTGATGCTCTAGAAATTCATGTTGAATCTATTCAAGCTGCTACCGATCACATTCCTGTTATGCGAATGGAGATTATGCATCTGACACAGCAGGTGGAGAATTTGGAAAACAGGAATAGGCGCAATAATCTACGCATTTATGGTCTTGCGGAAGGAATTGAAGGTCCTGACCCCTTGTTATTTTTCCTCTCTTTTTTGCCAAAACTTCTTGGTTTTCCAGCCACACCTCCTCTCAACATCCAGCGAGCTCACCGCCTGGGTCACATCCTGGGCTCTTCTGCTTCGTCCTCTCCTTCGTCCTCTCATGTGAAGCCTAGAGGTGTTATCTTATATTTCTTGGAATATACCGACCTACTTAGAGTCCTACAGGCTGCCAAGCAGAAAGGAAAGATTCTTTGGAACGGCTCTAATTTGTTTTTTGCCCAAGACTATTCTATAGCCACGGCAGATCGTCAGAAGAAATTTTTGGACATGAGGCCTGCTCTCCGTAATTTGAATGCTCGTTATGGGTTATTTCATCCATGTTTGTTCAAGGTCACGTATCAAAACAAAACAACTAATTATGAAGACCCTGCACTTCTTCAGCATTTTTTGAACACATGTAGAGCTGAATCTATGGACATGTCTCGATCGTAATTCCGGCCAACGTATTGTCCTCTGTTGTGTTTCTCTGTGTTATGCTCAAGTATTTGCACTTTCTTCTCTATGTCCCGTATATCGCTTTGGTGGTTAACATTTTTTCTTCTTTGTTTCCTTTGTAGATATATTATTGACTCCCTTCCTCCTTCCTTATTCATTGTCCCTGGAGGTCGTCGTCCTTCGTACCTTCGTCAGTCTTGGAGTTGTCCGTCTTGGTATGCTGCCTTTTCCTATGTGGCTTCACCCTCCCCATCCTCAATGTTTATCTGTGGTATGTCTTTATGATATATTATATTGGGGTTTTCTACCATGTCTTTTGGTTCTTTGTTTTTCTCCTCACATAACGGTGTTATTTTGTATTGTTTATTCTCTTACTGCTTCTTTCTCATTTTCTCCTTTTTCCATTTCCCTTTTTTCTCTCCTCTTTTCTTACCGTTACATTACACATATTGCTGTTGTTGTTTCTCTGTTTTTTGTTCTAATCCTCTTTATTACTTCTTTTTCTCCTCCTGCTTTGCTAATTTTCTTTTTATCTCATTTTCAGTTATGTTCCTGGCGTTTATTTCTTCTCTTATTTCTAACTCACTCTCGTTTTTTCTTATCTCTTTCTACTTACATTTTCTTATTCTCCATTCATTTTCTTACCTCATACTTCTGTGCTGCATCTTATCATTTTTCTTCAAGTGCTAATGTTACGTCTCTCCAATTTTTATATGATGATTGTCTGAGTATTCATTTACTTGATTGTCTTTTACACAAGAGTTATTTTTGTTATGAGTTATATATTTAGATGTCGTTAAATATATTTACTTGGAATGTTAAGGGTTTGGGTTCTCCCATTAAGCGGCAACGAGTTTTGTCTCATTTAGCAAACTTAAAGGGAGATATTGTGCTATTACAAGAAATCCATATACGAGAAGTTGAAGTTGCCAAATTACGCCGTAACTGGGTAGGTCATGTATTTGCTTCTCCTGGTTCAGGGAAACGTAATGGTGTTGCAATTCTCTGTCATAAGCAGTTAAATATCAAACTTATAAGTCAAGCCAATGATTCTGATGGTAGATGGGTCATTGTATCTGTGTTAATTGATAAAGTCCCTCTAACTATTTTTAATTTGTATGCTCCCTCTACACATGATAAATTATTTTGGCCCCAGATATTAGTCTCGTTGATGCAATCCTCTGATGATTATCTCATTTTAGGAGGAGATTGCAATATGGTTATGGACCCCCTTTTAGACCGAAAGTCACATTCACGTTTCTCACCCTCCTCCATGCACACTCAATTTACATCCACTATATCCCAACGCTCCCTTGTTGATTCTTGGAGACTCTGCCATCCTACACTTCGTGAGTATACATATTACTCACCAGCCCATTCTTCACAGTCCCGGATTGACTACATTTGTTTCCAAAGCCTTGATCCAACACATTACCCGATCTGAAATAGGTTCCATTTTAATTTCTGATCATGCTCCAGTTTCCTTGTGCCTCGATCTGCTTCCCCCCATAAAAGGTACCAGGAGATGGAGATTTAATAATTCTCTCCTATTAGATCCCAAATTTACCCCAGCCTTTCTTGACTTCTCATCCCTATTTTTTACTGAAAATGAGTCTCCTCTGATATCCCCTCAGGTACTATGGGATACTTTTAAAGCTGCATCTAGAGATTTCATTTTCTCGTTTGTTTCCCATAAAAGGCGTATTGCATCCCATTCCTTACAGTCAAATAATACACAAATTAAGCAGTTAGAACATTCTTATTATTTAACCAAGTCTCAGTCTGATTTAGATAAGCTTCTCAAGGCCAAACTCTCCTTTAATAAACTCTCCACGGAATCTGATAACCTAATCCTACTTAAATCCAGTGCCAAATATTATTGTGCGCAAAATAAGGCAGGCAATCTTCTTGCCAAGTATCTTAAAGTTAAGCAAGAACGCACAAAAATTGAGTCTATTGTTTCCTCATCGAATCTCACTCTTCACAAGGATGAAGATATTCTGGCAGAATTCACTAATTTTTATCAAACTCTGTATACTCCGGAATCTCCTCCTCTGTTAACAGATATTGATCGTTACTTATCTTCCATTCCTTCTCCTTCCTTTCCAGACACTGACTTTGCCCCATTGGAGGCAGATATAGGTCCTAAGGATATTTTAGAGTCCATTCGAATAATCAAAAAGGGTAAGGCTCCTGTGCCAGATGGCTTTACGATAGAATTCTATTTACATTTTGCTAATTTGCTTGTTCCCAAACTTCATCGACTATTTTCATTTTTTATATCGTCCAAGAAATCTGAAGGGTCTTTTCAAGAGGCCTTAATTTGTCTCCTACCTAAGGACAATAAAGACCATACTTTATGCAAAAATTATAGGCCCATCTCTTTGATCAATTTGGATTATAAAATCTTTGCGAAAATTCTTGCGCTCCGCCTTGATAAAATTTTACCTAGCATAATTGGTAAGGAACAATGTGGATTCATTAAAGGTCGTCACCTTTCTGACAACACTCGCCTCTTTTTTAATGTGCTGAGTAAATCCCATTCCTATCAGCATTCTTTAGCCGCTGTTGCGTTAGACGCTGAAAAAGCATTTGATAGGGTTAATTGGCAATTTATGCTTGCAGTCCTTGTTTGGTTTGGTTTTGGCCAGAAATTTCTTACTTATGTCTCTTTACTATATTCTTTTCCTAGGTCCTTTATCTTGGCCAATGGTCTTGTCTCTTCTTCGTTTCCTCTCTTCAGGGGTGTCCAACAAGGTTGTCCTCTTTCTCCTCTTCTTTTCATTTTGGCACTAGAACCGTTCTTGAGAAAAATTCGTATGAATACAGATATTACTGGTTTCCCATATGGGGATAAGTATTTGAAACTTTCTGCCTATGCAGACGATATTCTCTTATTTATTTCCAATCCACAGTCCTCTATTCCATCCTTTTTATCGGAAGTATCTGATTTTGCGGAAGTCTCAGGTTATAAACTTAATGTTGATAAGTGTGAAATTCTCCCCCTGAATAAATTTTGTTTTCATGCAGACTTTTTGACTTCTTCTTTTCATTGGAGTCCGGTTAAGATAAAATATTTAGGCCTGTGGTTGAAATCCTCTATTAAAGACACTGTAGCACTTAATCTTAAAAACCTACAAATATTGTTACAGGACTCTACGACTCGTTGGCATCCCTTGTTTTTATCCTGGTGGGGAAGACTGGACTCGATTAAAATGATGTTAGTTCCCATTATTTTATTTTACCTTTCTAACCTTCCAGTTAATATCCCTAAGTCTTGTTATAAGAATATCTATTCTACGCTGTCTAAATTCCTATGGCAACATAAAAAGGCTAGAATGTCGTCCTCAAATACGCTCAACGTACTGAGATCGACGTGCTCCTTCTTCAGGAGACCCACTTGCTAGGCGAGAGGTGTCCCTTCTTGGCCAGATATGGGTACGACCGGGTGTGGCACTCTGGGTTCTCTCGCGGGTCTCGGGGGGTCGCCGTCCTGCTGCGCCGCTCTGTTCCCTTTGTCTTTACCCGGGTGGCCCGCGACCCCTAGGGGATGGGGATCGCTGTCTGTGGCACACTGGAAGGTCGGCCGCTTACTTTTCTGTCGCTATATGCGCCGCCCACCGGATTGGCCCAAGCATTATCCCATGCCACATCCCTGCTGGCCGCTCTCCCGCCGGGTGCTGTGGTTCTGGGCGGGGACTTCAACGCTGTCTCTGCCCCACTGCTTGACTCTTCGGGACCGGTCTCGACGCCCCGAGCCGCACGGGCTAGACAGCTGGTGGGGTGGGCAGAGGCTCAGGGCTTATGCGACGCCTGGCGTGTCTGGCATCCGCGCGCGCGGCAATACACCCACACCTCGGCCGCCCACCACACTCATGCGCGGATTGACGCAATCTTTGTCCCGTCCACCGAGTGTGCGGGCATCCAAGATGTCCGCATTCTTCCCAGAGGGACATCTGATCATTCCCCCGTCCTCCTGGGTCTGGGGCCCCCGCCCCAAGGGGCCCGTCAAATGTGGCGCTTCAACGCCTGGTTTCTCCGGGATAAGAAACTCTGCAAGGAGGTAGGGTCCGCGCTTGCGCAGTACTTTGGTGACAATGACGGGTCTGTCTCCTCGGCGGGCACCCTCTGGGAGGCGGGTAAGGCCACCATCAGGGGAGCCGCTAAGGCGTTGGTAGTACGGCACCGCCAGACGCAGCTTCAGCAACTCAGTGCCTGCGAGGCCCGGGCGTTGCGTCTGGAGCAATCCCTGTCCGCGGACGGGGATCCGGCCGTGGATCGTCAGCTGCGGCTTCTGCGGGAAGAGATTCGCCAACGGTCTATGGATGCGGCCAAGCTTCTTTGGCAGTCCTCGGTGGCGAGGGTCTACGGGTGGGGTGACAAGAATGGGGCTCTGCTGCACCGGCTGGTTACCTACCCCGGGGCGTCGCGCATCATCCCGGCGGTCACTGACTCGGAAGGCCAGCTTCAGT
Source organism: Triturus cristatus (assembly GCF_964204655.1). Taxonomy (NCBI): domain Eukaryota; kingdom Metazoa; phylum Chordata; class Amphibia; order Caudata; family Salamandridae; genus Triturus; species Triturus cristatus. Next base: position 9,070,852 of record NC_140592.1, read on the forward strand.
CCACTTCCGTGGCCATGGCAAATGCCTTCGCTCAATACTACGCTCAGCTGTACCGGGCCCGGGCGTCGGACTTATCCTTAGCTTCACTGCTTGCGGCTCACAATCTAAAACTGCCCTGTCTTCGGTCCAGTGACTGGGAGAGTCTGGAGGTGCCCATCTCCCTGGAGGAGATTGGGGAGGCGATAGGGCGCACGTCGGCGGGGAAGACCCCGGGACCGGACGGATTCCCGCAAGAATTTTACGCCGCCTACAGGGACCTTCTGACCCCTCGGTTGCGCGCCCTTTATGCCGATGCGATTGAACGCGGTTCCTTCCGTCCAGAGGCCGATATGGCCACGATTGTGGTTCTGCCCAAATCCGCGCCGCCCTCTTGCGATAGGTCAGCGTACCGACCGATCTCCCTCATCAACACGGACATCAAACTCTACGCGGCGGTCCTGGCACAGAGGCTTCGGCCCTTTCTGCCCAGCCTGGTGCATACGGACCAATGTGGCTTTATGCCGGACCGCGGTACTCGCCATTGCCTCCGTCGACTTCATGTGGCCCTGGCTCACCGCCACCGCATATCCCCGTATCTCACGCTCCTACTCGCCGACTTCGAGAAGGCGTTTGATTCAGATGGGTGGTCCTATCTATTTGAGGTCCTGACTCATATGGGTTTCGGCCCCAAGTTTGTCGGAATGGTGCAGGTCCTCTACGCGCGTCCTCGTGCCCGGGTGCTAGTTAACGGGGCGTTGTCTAAGCCGTTCCGGATCGGTCGGGGGACGCGGCAGGGGTGCCCACTGTCGCCCCTCCTTTTTGCCCTCGCTATGGAACCCCTTGCTGCCCTGGTCCGCGCGGATCCTCTTCTTCGGGGCTGGGAATGGCCGGGTCTTGCGCCTGACAGAATAGCCCTTTATGCAGACGACGTGTTACTGTACCTTAGCGATCCGGCGCGATCTGGTCCCCGTGCCCTCCATCTCTTGGGCCTTTTTGGCCGCGCGTCTGGCCTTCACTTAAACTCACACAAATCGGTCCTTGTGCCTCTGCACCCCTCTCGGGAATGCTTTGACTGGCAGGACAGGATTCCCCTCCGTCGGCTGTCCTTTAAATACCTGGGCATCTGGGTCTCTCTGCTCCCGGAACTGAGCTGGGCCCTCAATGTGGCTCCCCTGGTCAAAAAGGCCAAGGCTGACCTGACGCGCTGGCAACCGCTCCCGCTCAACCCGCTGGGGAGGGTGGCACTCTACAAAATGATGATCCTCCCCCGGTTCCTCTATATATTACAAAACACCCCCGTGTCCTATCCGCGGCCTTGGTTCCGCGAACTGGACGGGTTGGCGTCTCGATTCCTCTGGGGCGGTGGAAGGCTGCGGTTGGCCTTGTCGACGTGTCGTCTACCCACCTTTGATGGCGGGTTGGGTATGACCAACCTCTACCTCTACTATTTGGCCACTCGCCTTCTCGTCATTCACGATTGGTTCGGAGGGGGATGGTCCGACCCGGCGTACAGGTTGGAGCTAGCCGATTTGGGTTTTCCCTGCATTTTAGATCGCCTATACGGAGCTTCCATCCCCGCTTCTTGCCCCGGAATCACTGTGGAAATATGGATTTTTCTGATCAGTTATGTCCCCTATCTTGGACCCCAACGGTTTCATGTATGAATCATAAGTACATGTATGTTCCCTCCAGTTCCAGTTATGAAGACGCAAACACATGTGCGTCCACCGTCAACATGTCCTCTTTCAGATCCGCCATGAATAGGCCGGATATTCCATTCCTAAGTATGAAAGGCCACCGGCTTTATATGGTTCACTTATGCCATTTTACAGTCCAGGCAAGTAGGCCCTGATTCTGTCATCAAACTCTTCTTGCCTTCTGCCTCTGAAAGCTCCAGTCTGAGCCTGCATCTGTGACCATGAACTTTGTCTCATTCCCTGCGCGGCTCACGAAGCCTGACATCAGCCTGTTGCCTGCCAAAAACTGTATTTCACCTTCGAAATTATCTGCTCCGTTCCCTGCCCAATGCATTCCTGTCTAGTAGTTTAAGTAAACATTCTTCCAGCTACCGAGCAAAGGCCCAGCTTCTCTGTCTTTATGCAAGTAATTCATAGCCCTATTACTATGGAAGATTTCCGCCCTCGCATCTAGTGTAGACACTTAGACGCTTGTACACACACTAACAGTCAGTATAGTCAGTATAGAATAAGATTCTACTCTAAGAGACCTCTCTTTTGGATAACATAGTTCTTTAAACATAGGATGTTAGATATGATTTGGGATTAGGTTGACTTGACCCTCCAGACTTCTGTCGCCACATGTAGAGCTAAATGTCAAGTCCCCTTCACCCCCTAGTTGCACGTCAATCACACGTCATGCTGCTGCGCGCGCATTTCTGCCAAGTATTTCTGCTGACATTGCGAAATTCTTTCATAGAACCACCCTATTATGACATCACATCTGATGACGTTCTTTCATCACACCCAGTTACGCCTATTTTTGCTACGCATGAATATATTATCCACACTATCAATTGTTACGCCTCTTGTATTTGCTTCACTGTAATGCCTATTGTATAAAAGTGATTGATTGTCAATAACGTATGTACTTCACTTCCTGAACCTTCGTGGTGATGGAACTTGGAGCAACCGATTAATCGACCATTGGAATAAAGCCCATTCCGAACCTCTAATACCACGGATTCTGCCTCTTATTTACTGAGCTATTTTATTATGTTTCTGTATCAAATTAAGTCCCGGTAATTAAATTATTTACCACATGAATGGCGCCCGAACAGGGACACTTTCTCATCTCACGCGCCGGCGGTGAGTTGAAGGCCCGGTTTCCTGCCACAGCTGGACGGACAACAACGCGTACCAGCAGGATTTCCTGTATCTCCCTCCGGTCAAGCGGGGGCGATTGAGGCTGCGATCAACACCCAGACGAGGCGGTGAGAAGTGCGAAGTATCCCGACCAGAGCCTAGCTGAGAGAGCAAGATCCGAGGTATACAGAGGCCCACCAGTTTCCGAAGTCCCGAGTCGAGTCCAGTTTCCGAAGTGTTCGAGTCGAGTCCAGTCCGGTTCAAGTTCAGTTCAGTTTCCGAGGCCTTCCGTTTCCGAGCTACCCGGTGAGTACCATTACTGGGGAGGCGTTCTGACGTGCACATAGGTTGTGCCGGTCAAGACGGGTTTGGGTACACAAATCCGGTCTGCACTGTTTCAGCAGTGTATCTGTACTGTTTAGCAGTATATCTAGTATATCAAGTATATAAATTCAGAATAATTCAGATAAAGTCGAGTATTATGTTTAGTGATTAAGTTTTCCTTAGATCGTCATCATCATTGTTGCTCAGTTAAATGTTAAATGTTAAATGTTTTAAGTACGTTCTGCATATTGTGGTGTGAATGACTGTTCATTATTGTGTTTACTGTATTAAGTTTGTTCAAAATCAAGTATCAGATCAGTTTTCAATATGCCGCTCTTTTCGAAATTAAGACAGATCACAACAAGAAAAGGGGTACTCGAAGAAGCTGTTCCTATTCCTCCTAGGGACACTCCAGGGTACTTCATGTATCATAAACATGGCTTAGACGCTATATTATTTCTTGATTTATGGGTAGACTACACCAAGGAATTACCAGAAAGTCAGAGGTGGCCCGCAGCTGGGACCTGGGATGCAGAGTGCATCATGAAAGTAGAGGAATAGTTATGGAAAAGGAAAGTCAGACAGTCACAGAAAGACGCCATTGAGTTATGGCGTAAAGAATCTCATAGACGTGCAGAAAAAGCACTCCGACAGGAAGAGAAAAATAGAGAGAATTCAAATAAAGTCCGAGAAAATCTATTAATTGAAGAAGGTACCCGAGTGAAATCAGAACAAGTAGACAGACAAAGAAATGCCCTTATGAATGGTATGTATCCCCTTCTGGCCGAAGGATTACCTAAGGCTACTCCGGAGATACCAAAAGACTTGCCACCCCCATTATTTCCAATAAAAGTACATCCTAAGGGGCATCCTAGAACCGCAGAAGATGTTTTTCTTTCCTCATATTTAGATGACGCAGCTCCCGAGTACGCTAATTCCGCCCCACATAGACCGCCTGCCAGGGAGGTTCAACACCAAGATCCAGTATCCGTATCTCTACAGCAACAAATCCTGACAGAAGTTCCGGCGAGCACATCTGTTTCTACATCTGTTCCTACAGCTACTTCTATAGCTGTGTCCACACCTATAGTTGCTGTATCGCGTTCAACGAATCCTTTCACGCCCGATACCCCAGACGGGGCTACGGGAGGTGCTACCAACATTTTTTCTACGCCACCCAGAATAAATAAACTTACCTTTCAAGAGTCAGCACATTCACGTACCCCCAAACTCATAAATGCCCGTACGCTTAAGGAACTTCTTGCAGATTGTAGATATGACCCTGTGCCCGGCAAAGAGGACGAAATGATCATGGCATCATTACGTATCAGACGAGCCGCAGTGTATTTAGGGAAGTTACCAGGAATGACTGCGCATCTAGATAATATATACCATTTTGTCCAAACAGGGCGAGATTCAGAATGTATTAACAGAGCTATGGAATACCAGAAAGTGGAGATACAGGGGGAACTGTTACGTTTCCTTATAAATTGTGTGATCAGAAATCAAGACCGACCGGGGGTAGACCCGGAAGCAATGCAAATTCTTACCAGATGGAGCCAGAATATATCAGAAGGGAGACATGATAAGCAAAATTGTATAATAGCCATGTGCCGAAAGATCCGTAAAGAAATAGAACGCCTACACGAAGAAAGATTAGCGGTAGACCAGTTCGAACAGAGCGAGGAGGAAGGATCAGGACTGCCCACAGGACAGTCAGACACCATAGCCTATGTAGGTAGAGGAAGATCTTGTAATAGTACTAGATGTCTTATTGACCCGATACGTCCGATATGTCCAGATAATAACAGGAATTTCCAAACACCTATAATTAATATAAGGTCTAACGAGCATTCGTTCCAAGCCGCTGACAAATTACTCCGAGAACGAAGGGGTTATCATTTTCTCGATTCTATGGATGAACAAGAATTAGCCAGGTCAGCCGTCCATTGGGTTGACAGTCCCGGAAAGTATGGTGATGATACAGTAGCACACACATTTTTGAATCTCACCCCAGATGAACAGCGTTTAGCTGGGATTTATATGATTCAACAACTCCTTATACTATATCAGAGTCAGCATTCGGATCCTGGTCCCTTGCCTGATATATTGACTGAATTACTCATGAATAGATGGAGAGGTTCAGGTACTAAATTAATTAAAGAAATACTAGAATCAAGAAAACAGTACATTCTTTTTGTATGCTCAGAACATGTCTCACTGCCCATTAAGGAAAGAACCACGTATTACATGGACAGACAGAATCCCTTACGAGAAGTGCACCCAATAAAAGGCGAGGACAATGAGTTTAAACGCGTATTTGTATATACGCCCATATCGAAAATAGAATTGTTACAAATGAAGAAAGTGGTACCCAGTCATGACAAAGACCCAGCGGGTTTCCACCGAGAAATTAAAGACATGTTACTCATGGGAGAGTATACCTATCCCGACATTATGACAATATTAAAGGTATTAATGCCTGCTGGCATTTATGAAAAACTCAAGGAAAAAGAGTGGGAGGTAGGAGACCAAAAGATAGAATGGTCGGCATTAGAAGCAGAAGAAAAGGCCCGAACTGCAGGAGCAGGGCTTGGGGATAAAACTAAAGCACTACCAGGTTTACTAGTACAGGTACTGCCACGTTTATTAACTACGAAAAAGGAAGATTGGGGTACAATTTCAGCCTGTAAACAGAAGCAAGATGAAGACACTAGTGATTTCTATGCCCGATTTGAAAAATGTTTTGGTATAAATAGTGGCATAAAAGCAAGTAGCGAATCATACCCACATCTGTTTGTGACAAAATTAGTAGAAAATTCCTTGCCTCAAGTGAAGAATAGAGTATTAAAATTCGAGAGTACCTGGCAAGGTAACACTCCATCACAAATGTTACAAATGTTACAGTACCATCACAATAGAATTAGAGAGGAACAAGAACATGAACAAAGACGCATGAAAGACACGAAAATGAAAATGCTAGTCTCCCAGACAGTTCCAGCTGAAGGACATAAAAAGGGTACGACACATTCCGGTGATTCAACAGGACCTGTAAAAGGGACATGCAACTATTGTAAAAAGCCAGGTCATTACGTACACGATTGTCCAGTTTTGAAACATAATATCGCCATAGGTAATACAAAAGAAAGACCACGGCCACCCAGACAGGATCAGAATGAACAAGGAGCCCCGCAGCATGCACAGTCCATGCCAGCTCCACCACAGTCTATACAGTTTGTGCCAGCTGCACCAGCGCTGCCTGTTGCTGCCACACAAACCACGACACGACAACTGTACCAGACCGCACAGTACGACTATCCTGATTATCAACGATACGCATGAACAAGCCTAGAGAGGGAAGTTGACTTACCCCTTATCGAGGTCCCTGTAGACCAAGAAGGACCTTATGTACATAGTGAATTATTAGGCCAAGACAGAAAATTTTTACTCGATACAGGGGCAAGTCGAACAACTATAAAACGTAGTGAAGTTCCAGGGGCACCCCTCTCAGGCTCACAGAATATTTCCCTTGGTTTTTCAGGAAAACCCATTGTTAATGAAGTGTCACAGCCTCTTCCACTTACGATAGGACCTTTGACCCGAACTACAGATTTATTGCTTACTAAATCATGTCCAGAAAACTTGTTAGGTATAAAAACACTGAAAGCTCTAGGAGCTATAATATGTTGTTCTCCGGAAGGAGTAAGATTGTTTTTACGTGATTTTAAAGGTCACTATGTGTCTAGAGACATGGATCCCCGACTGCAGACTTTACCTACACATCTATGGGCACAAGGCCCTACTGATGTTGGTTGCATGAATATTACACCATATCGAGTCACACTAAAGGCAGGAGTGGTACTACCACGAATGAGACAATACAAGTTACCACCAGATGCTGTAGTGGCTTTACTGCAAATCATTGACGAGCTTATTGCCCAAGGAGTGGTTGTGGAAACAGATTCCAATGTATGTAATTCACCGATAATTCCGATTCTTAAACGAACAGATCCGAAGGCCCCGCCAGTATATCGATTGGTTATTGATCTGCGCGAATTAAACAAATGCATTGTGCCACAATTCCCTGTGGTCCCAGATATCTCGTCATTACTGACAGCTATTGATTCCGAAGCAACATTCTTTACTGTAATTGATCTCAAGAATGCCTTTTTCAGCGTCCCAATAGATCCGGAAAGCCAATATTTGTTCGGATTTAGTTTAAATGGACGTAGCTTTAAATTCTCACGCGCACCTCAAGGATTTACAGAAAGCCCCAGCATCTATAGCCAAGCACTGAAACGCGAACTCGACAGTATCCACATGCCAGTTAACACTGCCTTGCTTCAATATGTCGATGATCTGCTGATCACCGCGAGAAGCGAACCCGAATGTGAGAAAGCATCACTGACAGTTTTACAATTTCTAGCCGAAAAGGGGCACAAGGTGTCCCCTTCTAAGCTGCAATTCTGTGTCCAGCGAGTTGTTTATCTTGGACACTCGCTGTCCAAGGAGGGAAGGCAGCTCACACCCGACCGCATTCAGTTAATAGCTAACATGCCAATACCCAAGACACAAAAGGAGGTACGGGCTTTCATAGGCCTCACTTCATATTGTAGGCAGTGGATCCCTCAGTATGCATTTCTAGCAAAACCACTCATTCAGTTGACAACGCAGGAGGCAGCCACATCGACTGTTCTCCCTTGGACTCAGGAACATACACAAGCTTTTGAAAGCCTAAAGAAAGCTTTATGTCAAGCACCTGTCTTAGCAACGCCATGTTACAGTAAACAGTTTACACTTTTTGTTACAGAACGCGAAGGTACTGCCTTGTCAGTACTCACACAGGAACAAGCAGGATCACACAAACCATGTGCTTATTTTTCTAGTACATTAGATCCCGTAGCTCAGGCTTTGCCTGCGTGCCTGAAATCAGTGGCAGCAACAGCTTTAGCAATCAGACAAAGCGATGCTATAGTGTTAGGACATCCATTGACAGTTCAAGTACCACATGCAGTAGAGGTTCTCGTGAATCGAACGCAAACACAACACTTGACTATAGCGCGACTTACAGGGTATGAATTAACATTGTTTCAGCCACATATAGAAATCAGACGTTGTAACACATTGAATCCTGCCACACTTTTACCTGTAATCGGAACAGACCCACTAGCCCATGACTGTATTGAAGTCATTACAATCACGACGAAACCCAGACAAGACTTGACGGATGTCCCATTGTCAGACCCAGACCTGACGTTGTATGTAGATGGTTCATGTATGAGAACAGGTACAGGAGAGTTAGTGGCCGCTTACGCAGTCACAACAGATACTGAAATCATTGAAACAAATTGCATAAATACCTTGTCAGCTCAAGCCGCAGAGCTCATCGCTCTGACACAAGCCTGTATTCAAGCCACAAATAAAAAAGTCAACATATACACTGATTCACGTTATGCATTCGGAGTTGTACATGACTTCGGCGTGCTGTGGCGAGAGAGAGGTTATTTAACTTCCCACGGTGCCCACATTCAGCACGGACCCCTCATTCATGCCTTATTAGATGCAATACATCTACCCACTGCAATATCAATTATGAAATGTAAAGCTCATACGAAAGTTACTGATATCATTTCTCAAGGCAATGATCTAGCTGACAGAACAGCTAAACAGACTGCTCAAACTCAAACATCCGACATGACAAAGACAATAGTACCGACGCCAACACATTGTATGACGGTTAAAGATCCTACTCTTGACGTAATTGATATACAGACACATGCTACACCAGACGAAATAAAGAAATGGACTGAATTAGGAGGGATCCAAACGGATCAAGGATGGTTGATGAAGGAAAAGTCTGTGTGGTTCCTTCCTGATTCAATGGTCCAGGTTATAATTAACACTGTACATAGTCCAGCGCATCTAGGAGAAAAAGCTATGCTAGACAGCATTCAACACATTTGGTTCAACAAACATTTACGAGCAGCAGCCAAACAAAAAGTTCGTACCTGTATGATCTGTTGTCAGTTCAACCCAGGAAAAAGCGTTCCCGTAGAACAGGGTGGATTTCAGCCTCCTGATCACCCTTTTGAAGTCCTCCAGATGGATTATATCCAGATGGAACGATGTAGAGGATTCAAATATGTTCTCGTAGTTGTCTGCGCTCTTTCCCGTTGGACGGAGGCATACCCGGTTTCAGATTACACTGCCCCGACTACTGCCAAACAGTTGGTTCGAGAATTCTTCCCACGGTACGGTTTACCACGTGTTGTCTATTCAGATAACGGCCAGCCGTTCTCATCCGAATTAATGAAACACGTTTCACTTTTGTTAGGCTATCAGTGGAAATTCCACTGTGTCCGACACCCCGAGGCAGCAGGCCTCGTAGAAAGACATAATCAAATCCTGAAAATCAGATTGTCCAAAATATGCAGAGAGAAAGGTGTCGACTGGGTAGTAGCATTACCCGTTGCACTCTTTTACATGAGAATGGTAGCACACTCTCGAACAGGGCTATCCCCGTATGAGGTGATCTTCGGCAGACCACCAAATATGTGGGGGACGCCTATACCACGCAAAATAACTGATATTGACTGTAATATGCTGACAGATTACTTGGCTTCCTTGATGTCTGCACTACAATCTTGTCGTTCACAGGTAGCTGCAGCTTTTCCTGACAACACTGAGGTGAAACCCCATGACGTAGTTCCGGGAGACCTGGTCCTGGTGAGGAACTTTGATCGAAAGACTCAGCTGGAACCTAGGTGGAAGTCGCCGCAGCTGGTCTTGCTCACCACGAGGACAGCCGTGAAGATCGAGGGCAGGAAAGGCTGGATTCATTCAAGTCATATCAAGAAATTTCATGGACTACCATCGGATGTGAATACCACACCTCGTGTGTCTTCACCCATTGACTCAAAACTTCCTTTTGTTGAAAAGAGTAATTCCGAACTTTATAAACTAAAACTCAGGTCTAATCAGTCAAGCAATTTGATTGTTTAAGTCCTCTCCAAGGTGAAGCGGTTGAATTGTCTCTGACATGTATCCCTTAGACCTGAATAGAGAATACACCCGAAAAATGTTGAAACGACATGCGTACTGTAAATCACTGCGTAGTCATTGCACAGTGACGTTATTAATTTTGTTTTTCTTAAGTCTTTTAATAATTACTGCAAGTATATTGTTGCACATATATTATCCTATTTCTAGACATGTTTATAATATTACTGCTGAACATTCTTTTAGTGAATTACCTCCGCTTGAGTTGTCTTATAGATTTGCGCTGCGCAATAACACGTTTATTAGTATGTTACATCATTCCCATCAGGTTAGCAATGCTACAAATTGTTGGATATGTGGCCGACTCCCTCCCTATCAGAATTATAAAGGGATTCTACCTCTCTTTCCATACCCGTTCACACACAACGGCTCCTGTGGAGCATGGTTTAGTTTAATCAATTCCCTAGATTCGAATTCTGCAGTTTATCAAGATAACTGGGTATGGGGAAATTTGAACTTAGTTTTACTTAAAGTCTGCTACCCTAACAAGGAGGGACTTCCCCGGAGAACAGGAACTGATCTAGAAAATGAAGTGTATGGATTAGGTAATTTTACGCTTAATCTTATGATCCTAAATGTCGAATCCGAAGCTACTCCAATTTTGCCCGCTATGTCAATATTTTCAGTAAAAGGTGAATTGTGTGTAAGAAAGAATGGTTCCATACATATGGGCCATAGTAGATGCACCACTGTAGTAGAATTTAGTGATCAAGGCAAGTCTACATTTAGAGCTTCCCGCCATTCCTATTTCATATGTGGTCAGACGGCATATGTACGTTTGCCTCTAGATTGGGATGGTACTTGCTACATTGGATTCCTTTTGCCACCTGTTTTCCTAGCTCCTCCTGATTATCACAGAAATACTCATTTAGTATATAATAGAGTAAGGAGAGATCTCCCAATAGTCGATTACACTGAAACAGCATGGGAAAAATACACAGATTTCAATAAAGGTCTCTTTCCCTATATAGGTACCGTTACTAATAGTAAGCTGATACGTAGATTAACTAGAACCCTTGAAGCAGTAGTGAACGAAACTATTTCCGCCTTAGGCAATTTAACAGAAGAGCAGTCTGCTATGCGGATTGTTGTGCTTCAAAATCGTCTTGTCCTTGACGTCATCCTGGCCGATAGGGGCGGAGCTTGTAGGGTCATCGGATCAAGCTGTTGCATTTTCATACCAGAAAATTCGCCATCTGTATATAAAGCCATAACTCGCCTTCATAAGATTGTAAGCCAGATACACCAGAACCCAGGCACCTGGACTTGGTCCGGTTGGTTTTGGAGTGTATTATCTACCTTTGGATGGAAGGTCCTATCTTTCCTAGGTATTGGCCTTCTCATACTATTCAGTTGCTGTCTATGTCTACAATGTGGACCAGCGATCTGTGGTCTGTGTGCCACATCGTGTATTCCACCACCAAGATTTCATTCGTCACGGAAGAAGAAAGAAGAACAAATGATGTTATATGAACAGATCAATGGATTGATGAAGATTGATATCTCTTAACGGGCAAGTATGGGACAAGGAGGGAATGTGGAAATATGGATTTTTCTGATCAGTTATGTCCCCTATCTTGGACCCCAACGGTTTCATGTATGAATCATAAGTACATGTATGTTCCCTCCAGTTCCAGTTATGAAGACGCAAACACATGTGCGTCCACCGTCAACATGTCCTCTTTCAGATCCGCCATGAATAGGCCGGATATTCCATTCCTAAGTATGAAAGGCCACCGGCTTTATATGGTTCACTTATGCCATTTTACAGTCCAGGCAAGTAGGCCCTGATTCTGTCATCAAACTCTTCTTGCCTTCTGCCTCTGAAAGCTCCAGTCTGAGCCTGCATCTGTGACCATGAACTTTGTCTCATTCCCTGCGCGGCTCACGAAGCCTGACATCAGCCTGTTGCCTGCCAAAAACTGTATTTCACCTTCGAAATTATCTGCTCCGTTCCCTGCCCAATGCATTCCTGTCTAGTAGTTTAAGTAAACATTCTTCCAGCTACCGAGCAAAGGCCCGGCTTCTCTGTCTTTATGCAAGTAATTCATAGCCCTATTACTATGGAAGATTTCCGCCCTCGCATCTAGTGTAGACACTTAGACGCTTGTACACACACTAACAGTCAGTATAGTCAGTATAGAATAAGATTCTACTCTAAGAGACCTCTCTTTTGGATAACATAGTTCTTTAAACATAGGATGTTAGATATGATTTGGGATTAGGTTGACTTGACCCTCCAGACTTCTGTCGCCACATGTAGAGCTAAATGTCAAGTCCCCTTCACCCCCTAGTTGCACGTCAATCACACGTCATGCTGCTGCACGCGCATTTCTGCCAAGTATTTCTGCTGACATTGCGAAATTCTTTCATAGAACCACCCTATTATGACATCACATCTGATGACGTTCTTTCATCACACCCAGTTACGCCTATTTTTGCTACACATGAATATATTATCCACACTATCAATTGTTACGCCTCTTGTATTTGCTTCACTGTAATGCCTATTGTATAAAAGTGATTGATTGTCAATAAGGTATGTACTTCACTTCCTGAACCTTCGTGGTGATGGAACTTGGAGCAACCGATTCGAATCGACCATTGGAATAAAGCCCATTCCGAACCTCTAATACCACGGATTCTGCCTCTTATTTACTGAGCTATTTTATTATGTTTCTGTATCAAATTAAGTCCCGGTAATTAAATTATTTACCACATCACTAGGCCTGGCGAGCGGCGCTTCGCCATACCCGGTGGACCGGGCGGCTGACTCGCGCCACTCCCCTTTGGCACGGGACGCGGTTGCGGGACGTTACTGCCCTGGAGGGCTTTCGATCATGGGACCTGCTCGGAATCTCCCAGCTGGGGGACATCTGGCGGGGGGGGCGCATGTGCTCATACGCAGAGCTGCAGGAACGCTTTTCCCTTCACTCGTCACAGTTTTATAAGTACCTCCAGCTGCGCCATGCCATACGCACCTATACTCCTCTAGATGTTCGATTACCAGACCACAGTCCCCCCGAAGCTCAGGTCTTGCTGGGTAACCTGGGGAGGGGGGGCATTTCCTGTATACACCGCTCACTTATTAACAATACCCCTGCGGTTCAGGACGGTTTGAGGGAAAGATGGGAGGGTTGGGTGGGACCCTTGGATGAGGTGGACTGGAGGGACGCCCTTATGGCCCCCCGGCTGGTGACGGCCTCTGCCAAGTTGCGGCTGATTCAGATATACTATCTACACACTGCATACCTCACACCGGCACGTCTAAACCGCGCGGGCCTCTCTGTCACTGCATCTTGCCCCCGCTGCGGCTTTGACCCGGCCGACTTTATCCACATGGTGTGGTCCTGTCCGGACCTAGGAGATTACTGGAGGGGCATAGAGGCTGACCTCACGGAGGTGTTGGGGTGGGAGGTGCCCCACAATCCTAGGCACACCCTGCTGGGCATCACGGATGGTCTACATGGCACACGTGCAGAGAAACTGTTCCTTATGACGGCGTTCATGGTGGCAAAGAGAGACATTGCAGCGGCATGGAAACACCCACGGCCGCCTACTTTGGCTAAATGGAGTGCTGGGGTGGACTGGTGTGCGGCCCAGGAACGTACTCTCTATCAGGCGAGGGGCTGCCCTAAGAAATATCGTAGGGTATGGGGGAAGTGGTTGGGCAATGTATCATGATTGGGCGCTTCGGGGGTGGGGGTGGGGGACGGGGCTTCGGGTGGGGGCGAGGGGGGCGTGATTTCACTCTGTGTGATTGTACAGTGGTGGTTTGTCAGGCGCAATGTTTTCTTTTGCTGTGTTTTTCAAAATCTCCAATAAAACTTGTTTATCAAAAAAAAAAAGGCTAGAATGTCCTTTGCAAAACTTAAATGCCCTAAGCAGTTGGGTGGAGTTAATTTTCCGGATTTTGCCTCTTATCATTCCTCATTTTTCCTTAAACATTCTATCCCCTTATTGTCTGGGCAGGTATCCGATGCCCTTTCAAAGCCTTTGTGGGTTGAGATTGAATCATCTTTTTTTCATCCTTTTACCTTTGAAGAATTTGTATTGTTGTCCCATATTCCCAATAAATTTTCTCTCCCTATTCTTAAAAATTCTCGGAAAACTTTTTCTCCTCTCTTACTGGGTGGTTTAGATGACCGTTCGCGTTTTTTACATTCTCCCTTGTGGTATAATCCTCTTATTAAACTTCAAAATAGGATGCTTTTTTGGAAGGATTGGTATAACCTTGGTATACATTGGACTCATCAATTGTTTGATGAAGGCACTTGTATTCCCTTCTCTATCCTTCAATCTCGCTTTTCTTTGCATGTATCACATGCATCCAAGTATGATCTTTTGAGTGAGGTTTTGCAAAACAGTTATGATGTTCTTTCTGATTCCATCACTCACACTAATTTTTCCCCTCTCTCTCTCCCTTGTTTACTGGCTTCTTCTTCTGCTTCCCAGATATATGCAAAATTAAGAGATACTGCTAGCACTCGCGATAAATCTAAAACAGAAATAGATTGGGAGTCTGATGTAGAGGACACTTTTTCTGTCTCACTGTGGCAAAGGGTCTGGACTAAGATAAGGAAATCCTCTAGAGCAGCGAATACGACTCAAACGTTATTTTTTATATACAACAGACTTTTGGTTACTCCTGTCAAATTGCATACAATTGATCCTTCCATCCCCTCCTCTTGCTGGTCTTGCTCAGCGTCAGGGGCGGATCTTAAGCATATGTTATTTAGTTGTCCGAAGATTCATAAATTTTGGTCTGATGTGTGGGTTCAGATCAATAGGATTTTTTCCACCTCTTTCCCTCTTACATTTTCACATATCTTTTTAGGTAGTCTTTCAGACATATGGTCCTCTTCTACCGCTAATACGTCCATTATTGATTTACTTCTGGCTGTAGCGTTTCAGCAAATCACTAAATCTTGGAAGGATACCTCGAATGTTTCCTTTCAGGCTTGGTGGTATGGAATTTGTTATCACCACAGACTTGATAGAGCCTATGTTTACCCCATTACACTTGCCATTAAACGTGATTTATTATGGCTCCCCATTACAGATTTCTTAGATGTGTCTGCTCGACTCCTGCCCCTACATAACCCGTGTACAGAAGAAGTTCCCAAACCTCCATGATAACATTCCTGATGGTTTCATGTACATATTTTTATTGCTTAACTTATAGCTATTGTATATATCTTTATTGGAGGAGTTTTTGTATGTTTGATGCACTTCTTTAGGCTTGTGTACAATTTTGTATGGCAATGATTACATTTGTACTGCAATTGTTTTTGCTCTATTTGATGATGCCTTCTACCTTTCTCCTTTCTATCTTTTTCCCCTGTCTTTTATTTCTCTCTCTTAATTATGACGTTCTATTTTTCTACTTGAGATGAGTTTTAATACTATGCTTTGTTGATAGTATGTTGTAAATGAACTTCAATAAAATCTCCTTTAAAACTTAAAAAAGAAGGAAAAGATTAAAGAACAAAAGAGGCTTAAGTATCCACTGTGGAAAAGTGGAAAACTTTATAAGGAAATGCCCCCATTTGAATACAAATAAAAATGCCTGATCATAAGTGGCAGATCAAGGTTGAGCAATTCCAATTTTCAAGTGTCTGCTGAAAGTAGAGCTCATTTCTTGCTCGAAGGTACACTAGCTGCTCCTCCCGGTTCAATGCAGTGTTAGGCATTACTAGGCTTAGGAGCAGCAGGTTGTTTTATTGACCTTCAATTGACTCATTTTCGTGATATTCTGCCAAAAAGAAATGAAACCTCTGAACCTCTTCAGACATAGATGGCACACCATTGACTTAAGCGGAGACAAGAGTCTTTAGAACTCGTAATAGCTACCAAATTACAACATAGTGAAAAGATCTGCTTTAATTTGATTGATAATCCCAGGTTTCATATCCTTTTGGGAACCTCTGGGTTATGGTAAAATACCACAGCAATAAACTGGAAATCGACAGTTCACTACAGAAGAATATTGAAAAATACACCATTTTTCAAAGATTAGAGTTCTCCACTGCTTCCTTTATTGGGATGTTCTATTATGAGCACAACCAAACATTAAAATGACATTCCAGCAGTGTATGCAGTTTTTTCGGATGTTCTTAGTGATATATTTTGTGAGCATTAAGTCAGATGAATATTTAAAGAAATATATTGAGAAAAATGTAACTATAGCCTTCATTAGATATTCAATATCGCCCAATAGTGCACCTATATTCTTTGTCCTGAAAACCAATGGGAAGCTGAGACAGCATGTAGATTGCAGAGAATTGTATAACATCACAATAAAGAATTGCTACCACTCACCATTGATTTTAGTAGTAACAGAACAAGTTTGCACAGCCAAGATTGCCATTAATTTAGGGTGTCTATAATCTAGTCAGAATCAAGTTAAATGACGAATGGAAAAGCATGTTTATTGTGCAGCGGGTGGTAGTTTTCTCGATGGTGCTGTTGGCGCTGGATCAGCCATTGGGAGACTCTCCTGGCAGGGCCAAGACTGAAGAGATGGCACTTGTGAAGTCTCCCCTGAACAGCATGCTTCAACGATTTAAAAAAAAAAAAACAATAAGAAAGTTGGTGTTTTCACTGTCTGAGTCCACAACATAAACCATAGTAGATCTACCACTGATGCTTTCTGTATCCCTCAAGATGCTTCAACCATGAAGTCAGGTCCCATTTTGAAGAAAATGTATGACTCTAGTGTACCCATCTCTAAATATGACTAGTGAGCTGTATGCCAGACCACCATCCTTATGTGAAAAATGTGGAGTACAGTGGTTGCTTAATGACATTTAGGACCCAGGAAGATTGTTCTCACTAAAGGAGGATATTAATGAGATGAATGTTTACCCTACAGGCACATCCAGTAGAACCTGTTAGGAGACAGAAATAACTTCTTGTAGATGCGAGTGTCACACCCCAGGCTTTTTGCATGATATCAGTCCACACACTAACCCACACCTAGACAGAGCAACAGGCGTAGATATGTTGCTTTAAGACACTTGTATGTTTGCAATTATTTGTGTCCCTTTAAATTCCCCAGACCACTTGTTTCTTGTGTTCCTGTTTCGTCTAAGGTGGAGTTAATGCGCTGCTGGTGTGCATAGGAGGAGCCTACAGCTCTCATAAAAGCCGCCATGACTACAACGCGCTTCTTGATTTTTAGTTCATTGAGGGTTTGGAGGATCACGCCCTTCCTGCTTCTTCGAGCTACAATCAATCAGTTTCCTAAGCTTCTGTCTCTGCTCCCATTTCCTGTTGGGAGTCATACAAGACCCTGTCAACTGGCCTAGAGAAAGGCGCATTCTCTGAAAGCTCTTCTCCTTTTCCGCACGACGTGGGAGAGAGGCGGTTGCCTCTCAAAAAGTTCATATTACTTTTGTGTTACGAGCGTGATCGCTCACCCAGACCCAAGGGAGCTTTATCTCTGCATATATTAGAGCGGGAGAGAGGCCATTGCCTCCCTGCTGCTAATTGTTATTATTTTACAAGCGTGAAAGCTCGCAGGAGATTCCAACCACAACACTTCTTGCTGGGAGAATTTAAATTGTACATTCCTTCACTGCTGAGCTGGACGTTGCCTATAATTGAGATTAAGCCGATATGAATTTACAAGGCTCAGGTTTAATCTACTTTGAATCAACAGAGCTCTCATGTGTTTAAAGGTTCTAGAGCGCCATTATGTTTATGACTTTACCTTATTGTCCTACCAGGACGACTTTTTTATTTTTGAGAAAAACTAAGGAGTTGCTTTCTTTTCATGTTGGATTCACTCTTTTAGTTTACCACAGAAAAAACTTGGTGAGCAGATTACATGGGTTAGTGAGATACAAAGAATGTGTAAATATTCCTGTTGTTAAAAGAACTGTGATATTGAGAGTTACAGGACCATTTCTCATCCCTCATTTTTTCTTTCTAATTCTCTCCCTGCATTAGGGAATCTTGTGCACAGCTACACCTCAATTTGGATCCACATTTCTAGAGTCTTTCCATGTGGGGAAATACATCAGGATTTTATTTCTCCTACTTGTAGGGTGGTCTTCCCAAATGTCTGCTTCCTTTGGGATCCCCTTGAGGATTTGTTTGTTCTGGTTTATTCATAAAGAGACCACACAGACATTCCTTTTTGAGAGACAGGGGTCCATCTTCGCTCCTGTGGATTCTAAAAGAACCGCGCTGGTATTTATTAACATGATGGTGGACTTGCACGACAGTGAGTAGGATGTTACAGTGTGCAGTGAAGGTCCCGCATGTACCAATGATTTTCCATTACATACGTACACAACACTCTCATAGTCAGAAGCTGCTACTGTCACACAAGCACTTTTGAATACACACACATGCTTGTAAACATGCACACAAATGCACATTGCCCATACACAGTCCACCCACATGGGGAGGGTGGTTGGTGTTGCCTCAGTCTTACACAGATGTGCTCAAGAAAGAGCTTTCCAGTGCTTGCATGAAGGACTTCCGTTTGCAAATGGCTTGAGGCCAGAGCAGATAGTTGTGTGGGGTGGAATCCAAGCCACAGTGACAAGAGAGACACTTGTGCTCCTGAAAAGATGGTGCATTTTGAGGTGCAAGGAGGGTGGATGCTACACAAGTCTCAAGAGTAGAGACCATGATATCAGTACCTCTAGAGTTGACAATTTAAATAACTAGTGAGCAAGGAAAGTACCCTATGGTGGCAGATGTTGACATGTCATCAAGGCTCAGGTAGAAGTTATGCCAGGCTGAGCATTTGGGTCACTTGTTACGACCCTACCCACCGACCCTACCCACATCACAGGACACGTGCTTGACAACATTTTTGGGTCCAGTGACAGAGTCAAGTGCAACTACGACTCACAGCTTATGTGGACCGACCCCCATAGCATCCACTTCTCCATATCAGGACCTACTAAAACCTTCACCGTGCTCCTCAACTCTGCGTGCAGAAATATATCAGAAGACCAATGGAACAATACTCTCAAATCTCACCTCCCAGACACAACATCCAACCATGAACTGCAGTGAAGAACCTCTCCCAGTGGATTACAGAATACGCCGACACAATCGTCCCCACCAAGCCAGCCAAATCCAAAAGACCTACCAGAAATACCAGCTGGTTCACTGTGGAGCTGAAATTCACCAAACGCAACTGCTGACAACTAGAAAGGAAGTGGATCACCAGCAAAGAGGCAAGAGGCCAAACCACCTTCAAGACAGCACTCAATCAGTACTTTCGCCTCCTAAAAGAAACAAAGACCAACTCCTAAGCAGATTGTATAGAAGCCAGCACAAACCAGAGCAAGGAGCTCTTCACCATAGTGAAGGAGTTCTCAAACTCCGCACCCGCTGAGAATACCATCAACCCCTTACAAGAACTGTGTGATACCCTGTAGGACTTTTTCGTTGACGAGATCTCATCCATCTACGAAAATTTGAGAACCAAACCCCCCGCAGCCAACAGCATCAGCATACTCACACTCACTCACACAAACCCCAAACACCTGCTCACCCATTGGGACCATTTCACAACTCAAGCAACTATCTCCATCATGACCTCCGTGCATTCGAGAGCACCCACGGACCCCTTGCCCGAGCACATCTTCAATCTAAGGAGCAAGATGATTGGTGATGAGCCTAAGAAAGTCCTGAGCACCTACATCATCTCCGCCTCCTTTCGTGAGGGCTGGAAACACGCTGAAGTGAGACATTTCCTGAAGAAACCATCCACCAACTCAGCAGAACTGAAGAACTACCAGCCCATGTCCCTGCTCCCCTGACCAGTGATATTCCTCAAGAAGGCAATCAACCCACAACTGACCAAACACCTGCAACACAACAACCTCCTGGACCCCTCCCTATCCAGAGTCCAAGCCTACCACAGCCCTGAGGCAGCCCTGACCGCAGCAACGGACGACATCAGGGCCCTCCTGGACTGCAGCGCAATGGCAGCCCTCATCAGCCTGAACCTGACAGATGACTTCAACACCATCTCCCGACACATCTTGATCAACAGACTCTACAACATCGGAATCCAGGGAGATGCCTTCAAATGGATCGTCTCATATCTCACCAGAAGGACCTAGAGAATCAGTCTCCTACCATTCACCACAGAAGATCCTCTGCAGAGTCTCCCAAGGATCGTACCTCAGCCCTACCCTTTTCAACACGTACATGACCCCAGTGGCCAACACCGTCAGATTGCACATACCCAACATCATCTCCTACGCCAACGACACCCAGCTCATCCCCTCACTGTCAGAAGACCCCTCCACCACCAGAGCCAACTTCCCACAGATGTATGATGAACATCGATGACTGGATGAAAGACAACTGCCTCAAGCTAAACACCGACAAGACAGAAGTCCTCCTCTTTGGGAACAACACCTTGCCATGGAATGACCCATGGTGGCCCACTGAACTCGACCCTTCCCCCACCCAACAGACCACACTCTAACCTCAGCATTATCTTGGACAGTAAGATATCTATGAAGAAACAAGCAAACACAGTCTCTTCTGCCTGCTGCGACACCCTCCGCATGCTCCGCAAGATTTTCAGGTGGGTCTCAGTCAACACCGGAAAGACCGTCACGCGGGCCATCATCACAAGCAGATTGGACTACAGGAGCACACTCTACGTAGGAATCACCACATGCCTCTTGAAGGACTACAGACAATAAAAAACTGAGCAGCAAGACTCATCCTCAACCTCCTCAGGCAGTCCCACAGCACACCACACCTCAAGAAGCTACACTGGCTCCCAATCCAGAAGAGATGCCAGTTCAAGATGTTGACCCACACATACAAAGCCCTACACAATGAAGGGCTAGCATATATCAACAAGCGCATGACCTTCCACCAAGCGACCAGAAACCTACGATCCGCCTCCCTCTTCTTCACCACTTCACCCCGGATCTAATGAAGCAACAGCGGAGGATGCTCCGTCTCACACCTGGCGGCCAGAGCTTGGAATGACCTTCCCATGCACCTCAGGACCGCCCCATCACTCCAGCAATTCAGAAAAGCACTCAAGACCTGGCTGTTCGAATGAGCAGATCACCATGAAGAAGGTAGCAAACTCCAGCGCCTTAAGGCCCTCACGAGTGGTTTGTCACGCTCTATAAATCCGTGATTGATTAACTGGCTTTGCTATGACCAGTAATACAGGGGCTCCTCTTAAGATGGCATGCATGGACATTATGCCAGACTGAGCATCAAGGTTGGGTTTGCACTGACCCTTGTTGAAGGGGCTCGGAGTAAGGTGGCATGGGTGGCCAAGCAGCTGATGACCAGATGGAAGCTATGCCAGGCTATGAATCTGTGTTGGATTTGTGATAACCAGTGACACCAGGGTTAGGAGTAAGGTGGCCCATGTGATCATGCCATTAGGGCCCATGCGGATATTACACCAGGATGAGCATTGGGGCTGGTTTTGCAATGACAGTAATGCAGAAGCTCAGAGTAAGGTGCTACGTTTGGGCGTGCCACTGGGGTCCAGATGTATGTTACACCAGGATGGGTATTAGTGCTGGCCTAGTGATGACCCTGGTCACATGGCGAAGGGTGCACAAGAAGACTACTGAAATATGCTATTGATAGAAGGAATCAACCTCTCTGTGTAGGATGTGCTGTTTGCGTCCACTGCACTCGACAGTATAGGCTGATTTCTCTTGCAAATCATGCACATTAAAGCAGAGAAATGTCAAGCTTTGTATCTTGCCATAGGCCACATTCCTAGAAGAGGTTGATTTATAATCACATCTTAGGCAACAAGCATTGATTCGACGATGGTAGCAGGACTGATGGTGTTCAGACCTCCACGCCCACACCAATGAATGAATAGTACACTTATAGGACACTTATAGAGCGCATGGCTACCAAAGGCCTCCCAGCGCTAAAAAGACACACCTAAAACTGCAAATCTAGACTGCTCAGGAGAACAAAAAGGTTTTAAGATGCTTGCGGGAGAGAAGATGGTTGACCTCAAGACGAATAACATCAGGCAACTGATTCCAGCTTTTAGCAGCAATGACAGAGAAGAGACGGCCCCCGCACCGGGCTCGCTTGAATCTAGGGACAATAGCAAGATGTTTCGACTCAGATCGTAGAGGTCTTCTAGGGACATACAAAGAAATAATGGATTGAAGGATCGGGGGAGAGCTAGCCACCAGAGATTCGTGAGCAATACACAGTGCCTTAAATTGAATTCTTTTATCAACTGGCAGCCAAT
Source organism: Triturus cristatus (assembly GCF_964204655.1). Lineage (NCBI taxonomy): Eukaryota > Metazoa > Chordata > Amphibia > Caudata > Salamandridae > Triturus > Triturus cristatus. Next base: position 9,093,274 of record NC_140592.1, read on the forward strand.
GGAGTCCCTTAATATACGGTTTCGCGGATTCTCTATTATGAACCTGCATAAGAAGTCGTGCGTCACAATTTTGGACCATTTGAAGCTTTTTTATAGTCGAACAAGGGGAGCCTAAATAAAGCACATTGGCATAATCAAGCCTAGATAAAATTAGTGCTTGTACCAGCAGCTTCCTAGCTATAAAAGGCAAAAGGGGCAAGATCCTTCGAATCATTTTAAGAATGGCATAGCAGGAGCCAGCAACCCTAGACGCCTGAGTTTTAAAACTAAGGATGTGATCCAACCAGTCTCCCAGGCTCTTTACTTGGTCTTTGGGCGCCGGCATGTCTCCCATACATTTGGGCCAGAGAGTACCACTCTTCAGGCTGGTCGTTTTTCCCAGAAACATCAGTTCTGTTTTTGCCGCATTCAGCTTAAGGAAAGAAGAGTCCATCCATGCTGAAACCTTTTCCAAACAATCGGCCAAGACGGACTTGTTATTGTCTAACAGGTTGAGGGACACAATAAGCTGAGTATCGTCGGCGTACATAATGATCTTAACCTCGAACGGCTCGACAATATCGGCCAGAGGACACATATAAACATTAAAAAGTGTGGGGCTAAGAGAGGAGCCCTGAGGCACCCCACACTGCAGTGGCATCCAATTGGAGGTAGAATTGTTCTCAAATACTAGAAAAGATCGATCTGAGAGATAGGACTCAAGCCATTTGTGTAAAATACCAGTCACCCCACTTTCCTCAAGTCTCGCCAGTAGCAGTTGGTGATTTACCGTGTCGAAGGTCGCGATGAGATCAAGTAGAATAATCGCAGCAGAGCCTCCGGCATCCAAGATTTTCCTCGACTCCTCAACAACCGCTAGCAAGGCAGTTTCAGTGCCCTGCTGAGGCCTAAAGCCCGTTTGAGAGGAATGAAGGCATTGGTTTCTTTCCAAAAAAGCAGAAAGACTAGAATTAACGTGCCTTTCGCATATTTTGTCAATCTGAGGAAGTAACGAAATAGGATGGTAATTGGCAAGCACTCTGGGATCCAAGGTGGGCTTCTTCAAAAGGGATCTAACCCTAGTCTGTTTCCAAAGAGAGGGGACAATCACCGAGGAAAAAGAGCTATTTACTAGCTCAAGAATAACAGGAGCAATCGAGTCAAATACCTGGTTAAGGATGCGGGGGGATGCCACATCAATAGGGGAACCAAATTTAAGGCACTCCAATTGCAGTTTTACATTTTCCAGGTCCATAGGTGGAATGGAGTCAATAAAAAGGTTCGAGGAGAGGGGTTCATCTCTAGTCAAAGGGGGATCGGCCCCACCTCCTAAGACCTAAAAAGGGGGAAAGGCCAAATAAATGTCCTGAATCTTCTTATAGAAAAAAAGAGCCAATTCGTTGCAATGACCTGCATCATTTTCAGGGGGTAGGGAGGGCTCAGGGGGTTGCATAAGAGATTTGGTGATTTTAAAAATTTCACGGGGGGAGTTAGCCGCTAACAGAATTTTATTTGTAAAATAATTAGATTGGGCATATCTAATTTCAGCTTTGTAAACTCTAACGGCATCTCTATATTTAAGTTTCTCAGTGATTGAAAAATCCTTTCTCCAGGTTCTTTCATGGCGCTTACAAAGCTGTTTCAACTCCCTAAGTTTAGGGGAGTACCAGGCAGCATCATAATCAACTTTTTTCCTAAATGACCACTTTTTGGGGATATGGCTATCTAAAGATGTCTCAAGCCATTGATTAAATTTAATATTATCAAATTCAGGGTCATTACTAAGCACCGGCCTACTACTATCAAAAGTAGACGCCCACGCGTCCGTAGAGAGATTAACCCAACATTTAACCCTTTCCCTTGGCTGTCCACCCTCCTGAGGAGTCCAAGCAAAAGGGACCATGAAGTGGTCTGACCAAGGTAGAGGAATAGGTTTATCCACTATAAGATCGTTGATATTGGAAAATAAAGGATCCAAAAGATGACTGTCAGGACTGGTCAGTGTAAGCCACCTATTTGCCTAAAGTTCCTTCCTGTGATTTGAAAGGTACACTGTGTCAGTAATTGCAGATTGATTAAGTATTTACCTAACCGTTGGTCTTCCCATCAGTTCAAGGGACGACTGATTCTTTCATAGCGGAAATTCAAGATGGCCGCCGGCATTGTTCAGTGAGGTTGCCGGTCTAGTGTTTTCTCCCTTTCACCAGCGCAGCTGTGCTCGCGACCTCACTCGCGGCAAACTGCGCACTTCAACTGTGGAAATTCAGAAAACGGTTGCATTTCTCCTAGCGGCGTATTCACTTTGAGAAAGCCTTCAGGTTATGAGTACTCAAGTCTTGGGACAGTAAGACTACTTCCGCGGCTGCGGTAAGTAAGTTTTTTCTTCAGAGGTTACGAAAGATTGCTAAAAGTTAAATCGAGGTATCTGAAACAACTTCAGTCAGCGCACAGGTTAAGGTGCCAGTTCTTTGTAAGCAAGAGACTTAGTTCGTGAGTTCTTGTCAGCCCACTAAACAGCACTCAGCAAGCTAGAGGACATTGTTACAGAGACTGAGTATTTCGATGACAAGTAAATTGAAGAGAATTGTAGACCAGCACAGTTCGTCCATTGAATTAATAGAGAACAATATTTAAGAAAAATAGACTAGTTTTGAGAGAGGATTCAATCCTAAGAATCTACAAGTAGGTGTAGTTATGTATATATATATATATATATATATATGTTCTCTTCCAAGTGCTCCGGTATGCCTGTCACCTCCTAAGCAGAGGGCGCGTCGGCAAACGGACCGCCAAAGCCCGGCCCGAAAATATCAGGAAACAATTCCTTTTGAAAAAAGGAAAGCCGACGACTTGTCTGTTGCGCTCAGTTTTTTATTGTCAGCACAATCGTTAGTGAACAAGCCTGTTTCACAGGCGAAACGCGTCTAACAGTTCACATAAAGTTTTCTCCCATTTTTAAACACAACAGTGATAACGTGACACGTGATGAACTACACCACAATGAATAGTGAAAACAGACTAGTAGTTTTTTACGAAAATTTCTCGCGCGTCAGTGCTCATAATAATATTACAACAATGAGTGTACCATCCAGATTATTACGTGTCTCGGAACCAATTTAAATTAAATACGGTCATTAAGTAACGATTTTAGAATTTAAACAGACACTTCAAATTCTTAAATAAAATTTGCTAATATATCCGGATGTAAACAATGGTCAAATGTATCAACAATCTTACTCAGGCCAGCCCCTGTGGGCTAACCTATTGCCATAATAGACTAATTGGTATGCATAATTTTTGATTAAACCATGGTTATAAACAGTCTAGCCCAAGTGGGCAACCCTGACATTGCGCTAAAACCATGAGCAAGTTCATCAAAACCACCTTTGATTTACATTAATCTGTGTAAAGTGCATGTGCTAAAAAAAATTTTTGGTAAAAGGTTCACCAAATTTAATCTTTAAAAAGTTACTTTACAGATAATAGGGCTGGCGAGGAAGCGGAACCATATTCATAGGTGAGTATGGAAGTCTTCTTCCATATTAAGACCCTCAGGTATCTTAGTGTTTAGACGAATAATGTAGCTTGACTCTAGTTTTCTCAGTTTTTTCAAACGATCGCCTCCCCTAACACTCATGGGGACTGCATCAATAACACAATATTGTCCGGGATGCAGACAAAGGGGGCAATGTGGTTCTGTGGGGAAAAGACCAATACCTTAAAGAAGCGTACAAACAACTAAATAATAAGTCTAACTATGTGAAAGTTTGCAGCAGTACGATGAAGGCCAGTCATGATAAATATAATGATCTTTTATTGGATTGGTTCAAATGTGGTTTGATTAGCAATGATGAAATGCTATTTCTTAAAATCAATAACCCTACAACACCAGTAATGTATCTAATACCCAAAGTGCACAAGGACATAAAAAATCCCCCTGGTAGGCCGATTATTTCGGCAATTGCAAGTGCCTTTGAAAACACCTCTAAGTATGTTGATTTCTTTTTAGCCCCCATTGTAAAGAAACTCCCGTCTTTTATTCAGGATACGGGTGATTTTCTGCGCAAAATTTACGATATACCATGGGAACCAGACTACCTTTTGATGACAATCGATGCTACAACCTTGTACACGAGCATTAGGCATGCAGATGGCCTTAACGCCGTGAAATACTATCTGGGGGATAGGCCATTACAGCTATGGCACCATACCCAGATGTTGTTAACAATGATTTCCACTTGCCTAACTAATAACTACTTTCTTTTCAATGGCGAATTGTTTCACCAGACTTGCGGGACTGCGATGGGCACCTGCTTCGCTCCCAGCTATGCGAATCTGCATATGGGCTGGTGGGAGGAGCAGGTGGTCCAATCGCGGTTCTCTGGAGAATGGCAAGACAATGTGATTTTTTGGTGTCGTTACATAGACGACTTATTTGTCATTTGGAAGGGTTGTCGAGACAGTGCCAGCAACTTCGTTAATGGACTACAGGCCAATGAGTTGAATCTCAAATTAACATATGATATCAGTGAGGCTAGTGTTAATTTTCTGGACGTAACTGTTTTTATTGCAAATAACAAGTTAGAGACAAAACTCTATCGCAAAGCCACAGATGGCAATACCCTGCTGCATGCCTCCAGCTTCCACCCGAAGAACTTGGTGAGAAGCATTCCTTATCGTGAATGCCTTAGGGCCATGAGGAACTGTAGCAATGCCCATGATTTGAATATGGAGCTAAGATGTTTGAGGGAACGCTTCTCAGCAAGGGGCTATCCCCAGGCGTGGGTCGAAACAGCAATCATGAAAGGCCAAAAGAAGTCAAGGGAACAAATACTGTTTAGCCGGGAGCAACAGTTAGATAGCCGAGCAACTGCCAAGGATGATCAGTGTAGACTAATCACTAACTATAATACACAAGAGGGCAGTCTTCGTAAGATCCTGCAAAAACATTGGCACATCATTGCTAATGATCCCACTCTCAAGAAGCAAGTGGGACGCAAACCTCTAATAACATTTAGAAAGGCAAGATCCCTGAAACAATCTCTGGTCTCTAACATGCTACCAACAACACAGGCTCAGGCACCCACAACATGGCTTAAAAGAAAAGATGGCTTTGTAAAATGCGCTAAATGTAAAGCCTGTATTCATGGCAGAAACACTTCTACTTTCTCGGGTGGCTTACTACCCCATGTAAGTAAGATTAGAGGTCAATATTCGTGCAGGACTGATTTTGCTGTCTATATGCTGCGGTGCCCATGTGGCCTTCAGTATGTAGGCAGTACGATCTTGCCTGTACATAAGCACATCCTGCAACATTTAAGGGCCATCAAGAACGGAGATAAGACCTATCCCGTGGCCAGACATTTTGACCAATACCACAATAGAAGTACTGTGGGCTTTGAATATTGTGTTATTGATGCAGTCCCCATGAGTGTTAGGGGAGGCGATCGTTTGAAAAAAATGAGAAAACTAGAGTCAAGCTACATTATTCGTCTAAACACTAAGACACCTGAGGGTCTTAATATGGAAGAAGACTTCCATACTCACCTATGAATATGGTTCCGCTTCCTCGCCAGCCCTATTATCTGTAAAGTAACTTTTTAAAGATTAAATTTGGTGAACCTTTTACAAAAAAATTTTTTAGCACATGCACTTTACACAGATTAATGTAAATCAAAGGTGGTTTTGATGAACTTGCTCATGGTTTTAGCGCAATGTCAGGGTTGCCCACTTGGGCTAGACTGTTTATAACCATGGTTTAATCAAAAATTATGCATACCAATTAGTCTATTATGGCAATAGGTTAGCCCACAGGGGCTGGCCTGAGAAAGATTGTTGATACATTTGACCATTGTTTACATCCGGATATATTAGCAAATTTTATTTAAGAATTTGAAGTGTCTGTTTAAATTCTAAAATCGTTACTTAATGACCGTATTTAATTTAAATTGGTTCCGAGACACGTAATAATCTGGATGGTACACTCATTGTTGTAATATTATTATGAGAACTGACGCGCGAGAAATTTTCGTAAAAAACTACTAGTCTGTTTTCACTATTCATTGTGGTGTAGTTCATCACGTGTCACGTTATCACTGTTGTGTTTAAAAATGGGAGAAAACTTTATGTGAACTGTTAGTGAACAAGCCTGTTTCACAGGCGAAACGCGTCGAACGATTGTGCTGACAATAAAAAACTGAGCGCAACAGACAAGCCGTCGGCTTTCCTTTTTTCAAAAGGAATTGTTTCCTGATATATATATATGTATAAATATACTTACCATCAGCGGCGAAGACATCCCTCTACTAAATGGAATCCCGGAGCTTTGCCAACAACAAGAGATTCGACAGCTGAAAAATAAGAGAAAACAGTTAATGACTTCATAGGGTGTTTGCAAGGTAATAGAAAGAATAGGATACTGGAAAATAGAGTTAGAGAGAGAGACCTGAGACACAAAGCTAACCTTGAATCTGCATTTCTATCTAGTACTCACCCTACTAAGAGAACAACTGAGTTGCAGAGACAATAAGGAAGCCAACCCACAAGAGAATAGTTAGCCACCAAGTTAGGACAAACTTTTTGTCTTAGAATATGACTAGAAATGTAAAAGTATAATTGCTAAAAGTAGTTCTTTTGCAGGAAGAGTTCACATTAATGATAGCAGTCTTGTCCAGCTGAAGAAGACGTGGCGTTTCTCTTTTTTTCCCAATCCCCTTTCCCCCCTCTAGCTGCAAGGGTATATATATTACTCGGGTAACGGAGTTGGGGAATTGTGGAACAGTCATCGGCTCCTGCGGAAGCTTGAAGTTCTGGGACAGGTACTTGACAATGACCTTTTTGATGAGTGGAACCAGACACTTTTTGCTTCAGGACCAATACGTCTAAGATGTCAGTTAGCACCTCAGATTCAGGGTCCAAAGCCTGGTCAAAATGAATATTTAAGTCACCTAGAACTGTAAAGTTAGACGTGGAACTTACTAATTTGGCTATGCTGTCTGGGAGCTCTTTACTAAAATTGACACTAGGGCCAGGTGGCCGATAAATAAGAGTACCTGAAAAGGTACACTTGGGTGAGAAGCCTATCGTAAAGAAGCAATCCTCGCAGTCCGAAATCAAACTGTCAGTGATCTGACAGTGAAAAATATCCTTATAAACGATAGCAAATCCCCTTCCACTTCCAGTACGAACTACTGCTGGATCTGCAGTACGAGATAGCCATGTTTCCGTAAGGAACAAGGCATCAAGTTCGTACTCCTCCAGAAGCAACCTCAATTCTGTAGAATGTTTGGGAATAGAGCGACAATTCAACATGGACATAATAAAAGTCCTATTGGCATGAGGGGAGATAGTAACACTAGGCTTAAAAGAAGACTGAAATTCAAAAGAGCAATGCCCACATTTATGATAGCAGGTATCGGGAGCCATAGAATGGCTACATGTCAGGGAGACACTATCTTTAAGCTGGAGTAATTGGTTAGAAGAATATAAAAGCTTACCTCTAGTCAAAGAGCCAGGGGTCCTGGCCCCTGGGCCCATTCGGGGGCGGACGGGCGCAGACAGGCTTGCCTTATAAAAGGAGTGGTGAGTGCCAATACCGCCGCAGCTGGGAGGCTAACCTTTGTTGCTATCTCCCGCCTAAAAGTACCCCCGGAGCACTGACCGCAGCTCCTACTCCCCGTTCACCAAGTCAGTGCAAAATCAAGCAGCAGAATAAAAAACAACACAAAATAAACAATTATATACTTCTCTGGAATATTTATGCTAATATGTACTTCAGGTATATCCAAAAAGAATAACAGAGTTAAAGTTAGAGAGTGGTAATGACAGGCAAAGGGAAAGTCCGCAAGTGGCAGAGTGCAGCTCGAACTGCCGTTTGCACTGATCTTCCTGCTGCTCTCATACAAATTCTACATGAGTGGCAGGTCGCGCTCGCCAACTTATTGTGAATGAGGGCGCTGTGTCCGTCTAGGGCTGGCTGTATTGAATGAAGGGCCCTGTGCCTGTCTAGGGCTGATTGCTATGAATGAAGGGCCCTGTGCTTGTCTAGGACTTGTGTTTGTGAATGAGGGGCCCTGTGTCTGTCTAGGGTTGGATGCTATGAATAAAGGGCCCTTTGCCTGTCTAGGACTGGCTGCTAAGTCTGTGGCTTGCCTCTGTGAATGAAGGGCCCTATGCCTGTCTGGGTCTTGCATCTGTGAACAAAGGCCCTGTGCTTGACTAGGGATTGTGTCTATGAATGAAGGGCCCTGTACCTTTCTGGGTTTGGCTGCTATGAATAAAGTGTCCTGCGCCTGATGGAGCTTGCATCTGTGAATGAAGGGTCCTGTACTTGTCTTGGGCTGGCTGCTATGAATAAAGGGCCCTGTGCCTGTCTAGGACTGGCTGCTATGTCTGAGGCTGGCATGTATGAATGAAGGGCCATGTGCCTGTCTGGGGCTTGCATCTGTGAATGAAGGGCCCTGTGCCTGTCTGGGGCTTGCATCTATGAATGAAAGGCCTCATGCTTGTCTAGGGATTGTGTCTATGAATGAAGGGGCCTGTGCCTATCTGGGTCTTGCATCTATAAATGAAGGGCCCTGTGCCTGTCTGGGGCTGGCTGCTATGAATAAAGTGCCCTGTGCCTGTCTGGGGCTTGCATCTGTGAATAAAGGGCCCTGCGCCTGTCTGGGGCTTGCATCTTTGAATGAAGGGCCCTGTACCTGTCTTGGGCTGGCTGCTATGAATAAAGGGCCCTGTGCCTGTCTAGGACTGGCTGCCATGTCTGAGGCTGGCATGTATGAATGAAGCACCATGTGCATGTCTGGGGCTTGCATCTGTGAATAAAGGGCCCTGTACTTGTATGGGGCTGGCTGCTACGAATAAAGGGCCCTGTGCCTGTCTAGGGCTTGCATCTATGAATGAAAGGCCTTGTGCGTGTCTAGAGATTGTGTCTATGAATGAAGGGCCCTGTGACTATCTGGGGCTTGCATCTATAAATGAAGGGCCCTGTGCTTGTCTGGGACTGGCTGCTATAAATAAAGTGCCCTATGCCTGTCTGGGGCTGACTGCTATGAATAAAGGACCCTGCGCCTGTTTAGGGCTGATTGCTATGAATGAAGGGCCGTGTGCCTGTGTGGGGCTTGCATCTGTGAATGAAGGGCCCTGTGCCTGTCTGGGGCTGGCTGCTATGAATAAAGGGTTGGACTGTTCCCATGAGGCACAGGGTCAAGACTGATTTGCATATGGCCATGTCTAAACTGGGGTGGCGTAGTGGGCACAAGAACGATGGATTTAACCCAGATCGCTTGACTGGGGGAGAATGTCTGCATTGTCAGCATTCCGTCCATCATTTGTTTGTTGTAATGCTATGAATAAAGGGCCCTGTGCCTGTCTGGGGCTTGCATATATGAATGAAAGGTCCTGTACTTGTCTAGGGATTCTGCCTATGAATTAATGGCCCTGTGCCTGTCTGGGGCTTGCATCTTTGATTGAAGGGCCCTGTGCCTGACTGGGGCTGACTGCTATGCATGAAGGGTATTGCGCCTGTCTGGGGCTTGCATCTATGAATGAAGGGCCCTGTGACTGTCTGAGGACTGCATCTGTGAATGAAAGTCCCTGTGCCTGTCTCGGGCTGGCTGCTATAAATAAAGGGCCCTGTGCCTGTTTGGGGCTGATTGCTATGAATGAAGGGCCCTGTGCCTGTCTGGGGCTTGCATCTGTGAATGAAGGGCCCTGCACCGGTCTGGGGCTGGCTTCTATGAATAAAGGGCCCTGTGCCTGTCTGGGGCTTGCATCTATGAATGAAATGCCTCGCGCTTGTCTAGGGATTGTGTCTGTGAATGAAGGGCCCTGTGCCTATCTGGGGATTGCATCTATAAATGAAGGGCCCTGTGCCTGTCTGGGGCTGGCTGCTATGAATAAAGGGCCATGCACTTGTTTAGGGCTGATTGCTATGAATGAAGGGCTGTGTGCCTGTGTGGGGCATGCATCTGTGAATGAAGGGCCCTGTGCCTGTCTGGGGCTGGCTGCTATGAATAAAGGGTCCTGTGCCTGTCTGGGGCTTGCATCTATGAATGAAAGGCCTCGTGCATGTCTAGGGATTGTGTCTATGAATGAAGGGCCCTGTACCTGTCTCGGCTGGCTTCTATGAATAAAGGGCCCTGTGCCTGTCTAGGACTGGCTGCCATGTCTGAGGCTGGCATGTATGAATGAAGGACCATGTGCCTGTCTGGGGCTTGCATCTGTGAATGAAAGGACTCGTGCTTGTTTAGGAATTGTGTCTATGAATGAAGGGCCCTGTGCCTATCTGGAGCTTGCATCTATAAATGAAGGGCCCTGTGCCTGTCTGAGGCTGGCTGCTATGAATAAAGTGCCCTGTGCCTGTCTGGGGCTTGCATCTATGAATGAAGGGCCCTGTGCCTGTCTGGGGCTTGCATCTGTGAATAAAGGTCCCTGTGCCTGTCTGGGGCTGGCTGCTATGAATAAAGGGCCCTGTGCCTGTCTGGGGCTTGCATCTATGAATGAAAGGTCCTGTGCTTGTCTAGGGATTGTGCCTTTGAATGAAGGACCGTGTGCCTGTCTGGGGCGTGCATCTGTGAATGTAGGGCCCTGTGCCTGACTGGGGCTGACTGCTATGAATAAAGGGCCCTCTGCCTGTCTGGGACTTGCATCTATGAATGAAAGGTCCTGTGCATGTCTAGGGATTGTGTCTATGAATGAAGGACCGTGTGCCTGTCTGGGGCGTGCATCTGTGAATGTAGGGCCCTGTGCCTGACTGGGGCTGGCTGCTATGAATAAAGGGCCCTGTGCCTGTCTAGGACTGGCTGCTATGTCTGAGGCTTGCATCTATAAATGAAGACCCCTGTGCCTGTCTGGGGCTTGCATCAGTGAATAAAGAGCCCTGTGCTTGTCTAGGGATTGTGTCTGTGAATAAAGGGCCCTGTGCCTGTCTGGGGCTTGCATCTATGAATGAAGGGCCCTGTGCTTGTCTAGGGATTGTGTCTATGAATTAAGGGCCCTGTACCTGTCTGGGGCTTGCATCTGTGAATAAAGAGCCCTGTGCCTGTGTGGGGCTTGTTTCTGTGAATGAAGGGCCCTGTGCCTCTCTGGGGCTTGCATCTGTGAATAAAGGTTCCAGTACCCTGTCTGGGACTTGCATCTATGAATGAAGGGCCCGGTGCTTGTCTAGGGATTGTGTTTATAAGTAAAGGACCATGTGCCTGTTTGGGGCTTGCATCTGTGAATAAAGGGTCCTATGCCTGTCTGGGGCTTGCATCTGTGAAGGAAGGGCCCTGTGCCTCTCTTGGGCTTGCATCTGTGAATAAAGGGCAGTGTGCCTGCCTGGGGCTTGCATCTGTAAATAAATGGCCCAGTGCCTGTCTGGGGCTTTCATCTATGAAAGAAGGGCACTGGGCTTGTCTAGGGATTGTGTCTATGAATAAAGGACCCTCTGCCTGTCTGAGGCTTGCATCTGTGAATAAAGGGCCCTCTGCCTGTCTGGGGCTTGCATCTATGAATGAAGGACCCAGTGCCTGTCTGGGGCTGACTGCTATGAATGAAGAGCCCTGTGACTGTCTAGGGCTGACTGCTATGAATGAAGGGTCCTGCGTCTGTCTGGGGCTTGCATATGTGAATAAAGGGCCCTGTGCCTGTCTGGGGCTGGCTGCTAAAAATAAAGGGCCCTGTGCCTGTCTGGGGCTTGCATCTATGAATGAAAGGCCCTGTGCTTGTCTAGGGATTGTGTCTATTAATGAAGGGTCCTGTGCCTGTCTGGGGCTGGCTGCTATGAAGAAAGGGTCCTTTGCCTGTCTTGGGCTTGCATCTATGATTGAATAAGCCCTGTGCCTGTCTGGGGCTAGCATCTATGAATGAATGTTTAATAGGCGCTATCTGTTCTTTTATGCATTGCTGCTAGGGGCTGACAGAGTTAACAGCTCTTGTAATGATTCATTGGATTATGTTTCTAATCCCTCAAGGACAGGAAATGAAAGCCGAGTGGAACAATACTGAGATAAGATGGTGTCTACCTGGCATGTTTGCTCTAGCAGACCAGTTCAGACTTGATCCTAGGGTGGGGCGAGGATGGAGTTTGCGGGCAGCATCCGAGGGTGCCAGGGCTGGGCTAGGACATGCTGCCGGATTAATCTTTTATAGAAGAAATCAAGACTGGGTGAAAGAGGGGCAGCCTTGGAGGTAACAAAACGTTTAGAGGTTGGGAAGAGGGCATTCAGCAGACTGCAACCCTTGGCATAAGCACAGAGTGACCGAATCACAAAGGTGTTGTGTCGTATGAACATGGTGCACCTTTACCCAGCCTCTCAAGCATGTGTGCCTTGGTTCTGAAAAGAAACAAAACAAGAATATTCACATATAATGAGAACAAAAAGAAACGACCGAGCTCTCTTTGTACTTTTACTAGTAGGGATTTGGATGTTTCGTGCCAGGTGAAAGAGGCCATAAAGAGCCCTCCTGTAGTACTGCATCCTGTACTCGTAAATACTTTAATAAACCACCCCCTCCCCCCCAGACAGGTGCTTCCTGAGTGTATTTTTGTTGTGTTTATGACTTTATGATCAGCTAAGTGTAGTGTGTTTTTTCATACCTTGTATTTAATCAATGTTGATGGGTTGCCAAGCACTTTACAAGAAAGATACCTCTGTCTATGACCAGAAGGGAGGTGTGTTGTTAGGTATGAGGCCCCCAAGTAAGGCAGGTGGGGGATGCATACATTATAGTCCGGATCATCTTAAAGGAGGAGCTGCAGAACGTTGTGTACATTTAAAGTAAGGGTACATGTGTGGCGGGGCAGACAACCCGTGCCTCGAAGGGGAGTGTAGGACGCTGGCTCTCTATATAATGCACTAACATGAAGTACACTGGCCAGAGTCCAGTGAATCTCAGATTGGCAATTATTGTTTTTTTTTCAAATCAAACACCAACTGTATAGAAACCATTTAAAAAAAAGCATTAGGTGCATATATCGTGATTGGGAAAAAAATATTATTGTTTTGTAGCCCTGAAGAAGTCCTGAGGTACTCACTGACGAAACACATGTTGGCCAGCTATAGGATCAAAAGAAGAGGCCAACGGGCTGTAAATTAACAAAGCATAAATACGAGAATCACTAAAAAACTATTGGTTTCATTCTTTCTATGTACTGACAATTGAGTATTTGAATTTATTGTATTATTGCGTTTGCTAGAGCTTGTGCAAGTCTGCTGGTGAGCAATGTTTGCACTCATGGATACTAGCGAGCAGTGAATGCATTCATGGATTCTGGCTAGCAGTATTTGTATTCACGGATATTGGCAAGCAATGCATGCAGTGGCAAGCAGTGTCAGCATTCACGAATACTTGCAAGCAGTGCATGCAATCTCGGATACTGGCAAGCAGTGTATACATTCACGGATACTGGCTAGCAGCGTCTGCATTCACAGATAGTGGCAAGCAGTGTCTGCATTCATGGATTCTGGCTAGCAGTATTTGTATTTATGAATACTGGCTAGCAGTGTCTGTATTCACAGATAGTGGAAAGCAGTGTCTGCATTCACAGATAGTGGAAAGCAGTGTCTGCATTCACAGATAGTGGCTAGCAGTGTCTGCATTCCCGGATACTGGCTAGCAGTGTCTGCATTCACGGATAGTGGCAAGCAGTGCATGCAATCTCGGATACTGGCAAGCAGTGTATACATTCACGGATACTGGATAGCAGCGTCTGCATTCACAGATAGTGGCAAGCAGTGTCTGCATTCATGGATGCTGGCTAGCAGTATTTGTATTTATGAATACTGGCTAGCAGTGTCTGCATTCCCGGATACTGGCTAGCAGTGTCTGCATTCACGGATAGTGGCAAGCAGTGCATGCAATCTCGGATACTGGCAAGCAGTGTATACATTCACGGATACTGGCTAGCAGCGTCTGCATTCACAGATAGTGGCAAGCAGTGTCTGCATTCATGGATTCTGGCTAGCAGTATTTGTATTTATTAATACCGGCTAGCAGTGTCTGCATTCCCGGATACTGGCTAGCAGTGTCTGCATTCATGGATAGTGGCAAGCAGTGCATGCAATCTCGGATACTGGCTAGCAGTGTATACATTCACGGATACTGGCTAGCAGCGTCTGCATTCACATATAGTGGCAAGCAGTGTTTGCATTCATGAATTCTGGCTAGCAGTATTTGTATTTATGAATACTGGCTAGCAGTGTCTGCATTCCCGGATAGTGGCAAGCAGTGCATGCAAGCATGGATACCTACACCGAATCTAGAAATGTTAAGGAATGTCTCAGTTATGTTGCAACTACTTCAGGTCTGGAGACGTTAGAAAAACTGTCAGATGGTAGGTTGTTTGGTTACCTCCTGAACAATAACCTTTATTAACATGACTGGAACAAGCCTCTACCTTTAGGGTTCCTTCGCCAGAGGGCCTTGGATCATGTGATTAAAATAACAGTTTTAGAAATGAGAAAGGGATTATTCTAAAGAGGAGTGCCTGAAAATGTTCATGCATCCTTTCCAATTCCTTCAACACATCTGAAACCCCACATGTTTTAGATTAGAGCACCAAGATCTATTTTCTAGATCATTCCTTTTCAGTTCTTGCTGGGCAGTTGTGCATTGAAAGCTTATTAAACTAACGAAGGGTTCCATGCCTTCAGGAACGTTAGCTGCAAGGACCTCACTCACTGTGCCCAGCTCCACGACTAATATAATGACTTGAACTTGGAGGTTCTCGGCTCCAGCTCGACACATCACAGTTAACATAAGTACAAACCCAGAGCTGTGGTGTCAATGAGGACCTGTAGAGCATGGAGGTGTGGAAAGCACCTTCAACCGACGGTCAGCCGAGACTTCCTGCGATCCCTCTCTCCTGATGGTCCAAGCAGGGTAATGTTAACTGGACTCTGGCTGTAGTCTATTGATTCCTTCAGCTGCAGATTTGAGTTTCTTTTGTTCCTCTCAGATATATTGGTCTTTCTGCCGCATGCACATTTTAATTTTTTTCCTTGATGACTGTGAGCACTGTCCTTCCTTACACCAGTGTTGGGCCTCGTGAAGAACCAGAACCTTTTGGGCCTGGCGGCGCAGGGTACGCCTTAATCTCCGGGGTTCTCCTGCTGAGCTACACAGAGACACGGGACACTCTGTTAGGCGTTAGAAGATCGGATTTATTAGCTGCAGCTAGTACAGTTAACCCAGAAGTACACAAGGTAGGTTCTCAGGAGACTGCCACTTCACTCCATGGCGCACAATCTTATATAGCACATATGTGAAATATACATTAACCAAATACACACCCAGAACATATAAGAAAGAGCCAATAAGAAAAGTTGGAAAACAGGACAGAACCAATAGAAAAGGTTTGAAAACAAAGTGTCAGATGACTCGAGGAAATCTCTCCTCCAACTGTGTTTGTCACCCCTCCCTCGAACTAATTTATTAACAGATCTGCAACTAACTTGCAGGTGGCGAGATACGTTTGTGTGTGTTGGAGGACAGTTGTGAAACGAGAGAATGCTAGCAGAAGACAGCGAAGGCCAGATGATAAGATAAAGTCAGAAAAGAATAGTGTGAACCAACAGATAGTTGAGACGGGGATTAGAAAAATCAGACAGGGATTAGTGTTCTCGGCCAGTCCTAACACCAGCTTTGTAAATAGAGGCAGAAGGCTTATTTCGACACAAAGCTGCAGGAAAAGCAGAATAGACTTTGTTCGCCGTGCTGCCTGAGTGAAGGCAACACAAAATGGCGGTGGAGCACAAAATGGCGGGTCGATTCGATCACGATCGAAAATCGAATTTTCTCAGACCCTCCTTTTGCCAGAACTCAGGCAAGATAGACTCATGTTAATCTGAGTCAATGTCGATGGCCATGAGGTCAACGAGCTGTTGCTGTAGCATCATTCTTATATTTTCTGTTCTTTGCGGTTTGGGTTTAGGGATGCACATAGTAGCACATAGGTTGCAAATGGCGGGACCACAGTGCATACAAAGGCAACAGGAGAAAATAATGGTCAAAACTATTCCAAGGAATGTCAATACTTTCCAACCCCATTTGGGCAGTAGTCCCCAAACCACTCTAATAATGACCAATCTCCTTCGTCCTGATGAATCGACTCAGAGATTATATGTAACTTAGAGATAGATTGGTATACTGTTGGAGCGTCATCAGGTATGAAAATACAGAAACTTGACCCGATCAATTTGCACACTCCACCACGATCCGCAAGAACAAAATCTAAGGCAACTCGGTTTTGTAAAGTCATAAGACGATCCGCCTGTAGTTCTGCCGTGATATTACTTAAGGCTCCTACAGTGATGTCTATCGTTGTTTCTACGACACAAACCAGTGGCCTTATATTTCTGCTGTTGGCTATTGGACCCCAAAAAGGAAGAAATCCTTTGAGGAAATCTCCTCCCTCTTGTCCTGCTGTGTCTTTGGAATCAATAATCCCTCTGCCATATCTGTTTCGATGATAGTTTGCAGAAGCGGTGTATGTAGGGGGAAGATGGAAAGCTATATAACAGGCACCAGAAAAACCCGTTGGCAACCACGTGTAAGCCCTATTGTGGCAGATAAAGTACGTGCCTTGAGATGGCACCAGAGGCGGCGAGTTCTGAGAGGAGTAGACGTATGTGTGGGAACAGTTGTTCCTTTGTATGGTGTCAGAAGACTGATCATTTATTTGTAGACAGAAATTTCCCTGATGAGGTATAGTCCAAATTGGTGGAGATTTTCCAAATTTGTTTGACCTTATCACTAAGGCTAGTGACATAATGGGTGACGTTCCAGTTTGTGTACGCTTTCTTTTCGTCAACGGGAATCTTACTATTTTCCATGATTTTAGCCATAGCTACCATTCCCTTTATCAATGAGCTATGACTAAAATCTGAACCACCCATATATGAACTAACGGATCGTCTGAATTTGCTTTGATAGGCATTGGAGAAGATAACAAAATAAGCCCAAGCAGAACCCTCATAAGAAAACGGGAGAACTAAATATGGCATTCTTTTTTCTGTGGTATGCGGCATAAGTCCACACACCCAACAATCAGTCGTATTGATCACTAATTGGTGTTGATGTAATAACTGGACAAAGGAATTGTTATAATATTCAGTTCTTCCAATGAGTTCATGTTGAGGAAGGGTATGAAATAGATGTGGAGAGACAGTAGAAGAAGACGAAGAGGTAGAAGGAGAGACAACTTTTTGCTGCAGAGCATAAATAATCCAACTTATAAACGCCAAAAGGATACACAATAATATAATAATACATAAGGTTATACTAAAACGACTCTACATTAATCTACAGGATTCTTTTTTCATTTCATCCTTTCTCTCTCTTTTGCCTAGTGTAGTTTCCATCGTTCTAATGGATGCTCACGGCAATCTTCCTCAATCACTTAATTATGATTATCTGCCGTCCTATGAAACTGCAATGTCCTGCAGACCTATTGCCACTACTCAGGTCACAACCAAGACTCCTACCGTGACCCTGCAACCGGGATAGAATACTACATAGGAGAGAGAAAAATCTTAAGTGTTCTTTAGTCTAGGTCTTAGGTTATAATGTTCTTTATCAGGTACAGTTTGATCTCGGAACAATGTTTGTGGATTTGTCGTATTCAAGCGACGATGTGGTGTTATCGCTTCCTGAAGAATGTTGTCGTCCTCTTTCTCAGACAATGTTCCACTCAGGCGTGCATCGCTAAAAGGTACGAATCGTGGAACCTTCTCACTCTCAGAGTCACCAATGCCCCTACGCACCCATTGATTGGAGGGTAGAGGCAAAGGCACTTTCTTACAATGCACGCCGTGAATCCAATTTTTCTTTCCTTCGACTTTGACTGCTGTTCTCGTTACTAAAAGCACTAAACGAGGCTCCCTCCACCTGGGCTCCAAATTTTTCGTCCTTTGGAAATTCTTTATACAGACCCAGTCACCTGGTCGGATGGAATGACCTGGGCCTGTGGAAGCCTCCGGTAAAGCACTCTGAACCTGTTGATGGAGAACACGCAATTTAGTTGTAAGTTCATGCAAGTAATCAATCAACATTGGATATGGCAAGTCTGAGTATTTCTTAGGGCGAGGGACTCCCCATGTGTTAGCTGGGCGCCCAAAGACCACTTCGTAAGGGCTAAGTCCCAAACGAGAGTGTACAGCAGTTCTGGTGATCAGGAGAGCCAGTGGTAAAGCATCGGGCCAATTAAGTCCTGTACTAGCCTGCACTTTCGCTAGTTGGAGCTTCAAAGTTCCATTGTAACATTCTACTAAACCTGCTGACTGTGGATGGTTTGCCGCATGGAACTTTTGCTTGATACCAAGACCCGCACAAACTTTTTGCATGACTTGGCCCACAAATTCGCTCCCATTGTCACTCCAGACAATGCGCGCAAACCAAACCTATGGAAAAATTCTCTCAGTAGAATTTTGGCTGTGGATAAGGCTGTATTATCTTTTAGAGGGTATGCTTCTATCCATCTAGAAAAGGCGCATACTACCACGAGAACATATTTGAGATTGTTGCATTGTTCCATGTGAATGTAGTCGATCTGCAACACCTCAAATGGATATGACGGAGGAGCAAAGTGACCCGCTGGAGTTGGGGTTCCCTTTCCTGGGTTGTACATCAAACAAACAATACAATGTTTCACTACATTGTCTGCGCATTTTGGGATTCCTTCATTTTGCCACACTGGAGCCAAAAGCTTGCATATACCTTTTGCACTTAAGTGAGCTGGACCATGCGCCATAGTAACCACTGGGAGTACATAGGCATCTGGTAACAGCCAACGTTGGTGTTCAGATAATTCCACCCAATAACCCATCTCATCTAACATTCCCGTACTTTCTTTCCACTTGCTTAATTCTTTCTCTGTAGCCTTTTTCTGAATCGACTTCACACTTTCTACTGTATTCTCATACATTCCTCTTTCTCTGACCCAATTCACAGGACCCGCCACATACATTCGACTTGTAGCGTCTCTCGCTGTCTTTTTCGCTACTTCATCTGCAAATGCATTTCCTCGGCCAACATCATCTGTAATCTTTTTGTGTGCACTACACTTCACAATTGCTATTTGGGTGGGCAAAGCAAGTGACTCAAGAAGATCAGTCACCAACTGACCGTGTTGTATTTTAGTGCCATGTGAAGTAAGGAATCCCCTCTCTTTCCAAAGATGCCCAAAATTGAACGCTACACCAAAGGCGTATTGACTGTCGGTGTATACGTTCACTCTTTTCCCTTTTGACAATACACATGCTCTCGTTAAAGCTATCAGTTCCGCTGCTTGAGCTAAGTTGTGTCTGATACGTGCTGTTTCCACAACTGTATGTAAAGTAGTTACAGCATAGGCTGAAACTGTATCTCCATTAGGCATTTTAAAACAAGAACCATCTACCCATAGAATTCCATCCGGATTCTCTAGCGGCGTATCTTCCAAGTCAATTCTTCCATTTGTCTCTTCCTCAGTACGGAAGAAACAATCATGTTGCTCCTCGACACCTTTCTCATCTGGAAGGGGCAACAGAGTAGCTGGATTTAGGGTATTACATCGTTTGATATGTACGTGACTAGCCAAAAGCGTCAGCTCGTATCCAGTTAAACGAGCACTCGTAAGGTGCTGCGTTTTTGTTCTGTTTAGTAAAGTATCCACTGCATGTGGTACCATGACAATGAGAGTGTTATCCAACACCACTCCAGCAGACTGTCGAATAGAAATTGCTGCTGCCGCTGTCGCTTTGAGACAACTAGGCAATGCTTTAGCTACGGGATCTAACGTAGCCGAAAAATAGGCACATGGCCGCTGTTTGTCTCCAAATTGCTGTGTTAAAACTGACAACGCACAACCCTCTCTCTCATGGACATAGAGCGTAAAAGGCTTACTGTAATCAGGAGTACCTAGTATAGGAGCGGAACACAGAGCAGTACGTAAATCAGTAAAACTCCTTTGGCACTCATCAGTCCAAGGAAGAGGCTGAGGTGTATCTTTCAAAGTGAGTGCCAACAAAGGCTTGGCCAACAGAGAGAAGTTAGGGATCCACTGCCTACAATAGGAAGTAATACCCAGAAAGGCACGTACCTCCCTTTGTGTGGATGGCACAGACATTTGCATAATCGCCTGAATTCGTTCTGGGGTTAATTGTCGTCCCTCCTTTGATAGGAGATGACCCAAGTAGGTAACCTCTCGACGGACATATTGTAGTTTGGAAGGTGAAACCTTATGATTCAGATTAAACAAATGGCGCAATAATGCAACAGTCACATTTTTGCAAATATCTTCTGAATCAGCAGCGATTAACAAATCATCCATGTACTGTATAAGAGCAGCACCAGACGGCAAATGAAAAGTATCAAGATAACATTTTAAAGTTTGGCTGTAAATGGAGGGACTTTCACAATAGCCCTGAGGTTCGCGCTTGAACCGGAAGCTTCGGCCTCCAAGAGAGAAGCCAAAAATGTCCCTACAATGTCTCTGCAATGGGAATGCTAAAGAAGGCATTCTTGAGATCGATAACAGAAAACCAAGTCGCTGTGGAAGGTATCATTGTCAACAGAGCAGTGATATCTGGATCAATTACGAAACGATATACAGGTGGCTGAGAAGGATCAGTGCATTTAAGAACAGGAAGAATAGGGCTGTTGCATGTGTTTCCTCTCGTTTCTTCAACCACACCCTTCTGAATCAAATCATGAATGATTTCTAAAAGCGCTTTTTCACCTTCATTAGAAATTCTATACTGCAGAATATGCGGCAATTCAACATTAGGCTTGAGAGTGACAACATAAGGTGGAATTTCAAGACAACCTACATCATTCGGACCCGTGGCCCAAAGCGTTGCCGGAAGAGAAAGCAATTCAGGTGGAAACTGATCTTTGGACAAATACATTGGAGAAATCAGTTTCCGTCCTAAAGTAAGATGTACACCAGAAGGAGGACAATATATCGCAGCATGCATTCTTTTCAATAAGTCCCGACCCAACAGATTTTCACCGCAACCATTCGTCAAAAGAAGTGGCGCTTCCAAATCATAAGGGCCAATTGAAATAGGCATAGGGCAAGAAACCGGATTACGAACAGGGGCGCCAGAGAATCCTACAGATACATTTGTTAAGCCAGACAAAGGTGCCCCAGGGAGTTTAGAATGAATGATAGAACTTCTCATCGCCCCAGTATCTAGAAGAAATGGCTCTAAAACACCCATTGTAGTGACATTAACATAAGGTTCATTCTGATCTACTGGAACCGACACAACTCCCTTACTTTGTCCATGGCTGTCCTAGTTAGCATGAAGACTTTTATTCTCGCTTTCAATATAATGGTCTTCATTGTAGTACTGTGTAGACCTAACATTTTGCTGATCAAAGTAATTCATGGAATTGGGAGAAGGAAGGGCACGTTGTTCTTGAGTCAACACACCTCGACCTCTACCTCTATTTGCTGACTGGAGGCCAGCACGACCTCGTGGAGGAGATAACGCTCCATTGCGCTGCAATAAAACCGGACAACTATTCTTAAAATGACCTTCTTCTCTACAATAGGCACATTGATCCTAACAAAGGTCGCGGAATATATGGCTCAGGTTTTTGATACAACCTCTGAAACTGCGGAGGCTGTTGAAACTGAGGCTGAGCATAACGAGGAGGATAAGCTTGTTGCAAGAGAACCTTCGTTTTTAATTCTTTCGTCTTTTTCTCTTGCTTTTCTTTTTCTTCTTTATCTCTGTTTTCATAATATTGTGCAGTAGCTAATATCTGAGCAGAAGAAGAAACAGCCCATGAACTTTCAGAATCTTTCAATTTGTGTGACAGCTCGGGAAGCAAATTAAATACAAATTTGTCCCCAAATAATCGCTGTCCACCCTCTGTAGCCATATCTTGACCACTGTGATCAATAAATGTCTCCTCGAAACGAGTAAAGAAGTCAGAGACACTTTCATCTTTCTTTTGTTTACATGCAGCTAGTTTATCCCAGTTAACTCTCAAGGCAGGCATCATCCTTTTCATTAATGTAATAATCCTACCAGGGAGTTCTGAAATCAAAGCATCAGGCTTCGCACCACCCACTTGGTTTCTATCTGCGGCAGTTATAACATCCCAATTAGCACCTAATTCTTGTGCGTGATTCTCCTTACGAATCCTAGCCCATAATGTCTGTGGGACTACATTTCCCATCAACATATCGATATCAGCTAAATTCATGATGCAAGCGTCAACTGTCTGTGATAATTCTTTAATAACCCGCAGGGTTTTTACGAGGATCCGGTAGAGTCTGTTTAAGGGCCAAAACTTCAGATCTCTTCAAGGGGACATGCACCCATATACGTTGAAAATAAGTGGGAATAACTGGATTATTACCTACTGCTGCAAACTCTTCCTTCCATACTGGAGGAACCTCTCTCATGGGATAATTTTTCAGTGTCAGTCTAACCGACGGATCGGAATCAAGGAAAGTCTGAGAGGACAATAAGTTTCTAAAGGAAATAAGTGTCCTTACAGCGTTTTCAACTTTGGAACCCACAATAAGTCCTTTATAAAAGTCAGCCTGAACATCTAACAGACCCTGTGGAACCGAATTCAAATTCACATTCTCCCATTCTTTAATGAGAGTATCACACATTACATCGAAAACATATCTTTGCGTGGGTGCATTCCATTGTGAGAAGGTAGGCATAATATCGGGCACACTGTATTGGGGACCCTTTGTGATCCATTTATGTGCGAGAGAGCCCAACCTTTCTCGTTCTTCAGAATCTGGGAACTGACTACGAGACTGTCTTCGAGCAAAAGCTGGAGACACATTTAAAGCTTCAAAGAAAGGAGATGGAATACCAGTGACAGTGTCCGTAAGACGCTTACGCATAGACGGAGAATTGGATATGAGAATAGGAGACAAGGTATTAGGCGAACTAACAGAAGGAGAACCGATAATTGCAGGAGGTGCAGAAGGCAAAGGTGATCGAAGATCAGGTGATGAGGGCAAAGAAGTCGAAGTTAATGGTAAAACTGGCAGAGGCGGTAATACTGGAGGAGGCAAATGCAGAAGAGCCGGAACAGGCGGAGGTACCGCTGGCGGCTGGACAGGCTGTAACAACTGGGGTGCATTGGCACCTTGTGCATAGGGCAGAGGCAATCTCAATAAATGAGACATTAGGGGATCTTCTTCTAAATCTCTCTTGTTATCGGAAGGGGAAACAGGCAAAACCGGATAGCATTTATCTATCGCCATACGATGCTGTCTCTCTGAGACTTCCGTCGCATTATCAATTTCATCATCTTTAAATCGTTGGGCAGCCTGTATAATTGTCATACCCTGTGCTTTCCTATCTCGTTTTGCTTGCTTAATTTCTTTCTGTTTGGCTTCCTTACGCCAAAGGCGGAAAGAGTCAAACATTGCCGGCGGGGCTTTTCTTTTGAATAAAACTGCTTCTAAATTATCTAGCACATCAGGCTCAAAACTACCATTTTCTGGCCATTTTAGAACACCATCTTTCTTCGTGTATCGGGTCCATGCCTCGTTAAAGGCAATGGGGCCAATACCATGTTTTGAATAGAGCTCGTATGTGGGAGTTCCAACCGAAGGAATCGGACAAGAGTCCTCAAGCCGGGAGTCCCTATTACAACCAAAGCAAAAAAAAATTCCAAACTTAGTCAGACCAGGCATCTCGTGATTTCACCGGACTGTTCACAAACTTCAAGAGGGTAAAACTCAGTTTACGCAGCACAAATGCACTTACCCCTCAGCTTCGGCTATTGCAATAGTCGAATCTAAGGACCAAAGGAACAAAAGGAAACTAAGGAACAAAATTGTGGGAGCGACCCACCAAATACTTAACTAAGGATGTCTTCTCACACCAACAGAGGCCCGTCTATCGTCTCGCCTTACCATACATCACCAAAGGAAGGGTCAAGGCAGGGCGGCAGTCAGGGCAGCAGTCGTCAGTAGCCGTCAGGAAGGAGTAACCACGCTGAAAAAGACCTTCGGACCACTTTCGACATACAGGGGTCGCTTGACGTGGCTCGCGAATCCTCCAGAATTTTCTTGCGGGGTTCCTCACGAACTTCAGGCAGAACCGGTACCACTGAAGCCACCCAACGTTGGGCGCCAATTGAAGAACCAGAACCTTTTGGGCCTGGCGGCGCAGGGTACGCCTTAATCTCCGGGGTTCTCCTGCTCAGCTACACAGAGACACGGGACACTCTGTTAGGCGTTAGAAGATCGGATTTATTAGCTGCAGCTAGTACAGTTATCCCAGAAGTACACAAGGTAGGTTCTCAGGAGACTGCCACTTCACTCCGTGGCGCACAATCTTATATAGCACATACGTGAAATATATATTAACCAAATACACACCCAGAACATATAAGAAAGAGCCAATAAGAAAAGTTGGAAAACAGGACAGAACGTTTGTGTGTGTTGGAGGACAGTTGTGAAACGAGAGAATGCTAGCAGAGGACAGCGAAGGCCAGACGATAAGATAAAGTCAGAAAAGAATAGTGTGAACCAACAGATAGTTGAGACGGGGATTAGAAAAACCAGACAGGGATTAGTGTTCTCAGCCAGTCCTAACACCAGCTTTGTAAATAGAGGCAGAAGGCTTATTTCGACACGAAGCTGCAGGAAAAGCAGAATAGACTTTGTTCGCCGTGCTGCCTGAGTGAAGGCATCACAAAATGGCGGCGGAGCACAAAATGGCGGGTCGATTCGATCACGATCGAAAATCGAATTTTCTCACTCGGTTACTGATTGGACGGAGGGTGGTGCGTCACTTGTCCACCTGTCACCTAGTCTCCATCCTCCGTCGCTGTTGTGTTGAAAGGCTGAAGAAGCTCCAGACCCAGGTCTGTCCAGACTCCTGTCCTGACGCCAGCCAACCCTGGAAGATGTTCAACGATTCTAAACAAGAGCCAAGTCAAGCAGTCTGTCCTGCTGCAGGCGGGTGCCTCATGATGCCGTGAGAGAAAGGTTCTTAAACCAGTATCTCAAAAATAATATCATGTGTCTGATGCTTCTGCTCGGACTACTGTGGTAAATAAAAATTCCTTTACCGGGACTGAATTTGATACAGGAACATAGTAAAATAGCTCAGTAAAATGAGAGGCAGAATCCGTGGTATTAGAGGTTCGGAATGGGCTTTATTCCAGTAATCGATTATAATCGGATGCTTCAAGTTCCATCACCACGGGGGTTCAGGAAGTGAAGTACATACTTTATTGACAAGAAGTAACTTTTATAGTACATACATTATAATGAAGTGAATACAGTAGGCGTAACAATTGATAAGGACATTGACGTTTGGTTTGCGTAACCGAAAAATGGGTGTAATAATGAGTAGAAAGGAACATGATTGGTTATGACGTAATACATAGGTGGATCTATAAGATAATACTTGGCATTGATGCGCGCGCAGCAGCATGACGTGTAATTGACGTGTAACTAGGGGGTGACGGGGACTTGACATTTAGCTCTACATGTGGAGACAAGAAGTCTGGGGGGTCAAGTCAACCTAATCCCAAATCATATCTAACATCCTATGTTTAAAGAACTATGTTATCCATAAAAGAAGGACTCTCGGACAGAATCTATTCTATACTGACTGTGCGTGCGTGTACAAGCGTCTAAGTGTCTACACTGAATGCGAGGGGGTAGGAATATTCCATGGTAACAGGGCTATGAATTACTTGCATGAGGACAGAGAAGATGGGCCTTTTTGCTTGGTAACTGGAAGAATGTTTACTTAAACTACTAGGCAGGAATGCATCGGCTGAGGGGGAAGCAGATAATTCGAAGGTGAAATACAGTTCTTGGCAGAGAGTAGGCTGATGTCAGGCTTCGTGAGCCGCGCAGAGAATGAGACAAAGTTCATGGTCACAGATGCAGGCTCGGGCTGGAGCTTTCAGAGGCAGAAGGCAAGAGGAGTTTTGATGACAGAATCAGGGCCTATTTGCCTGGACTGAAAAAGTGGCATAAGTGAACCATATAAAGCCGATGGCTTTTCATACTTAGGAATGGAATATCCGGCCTATTCATGGCGGATCTGACAGAGGACATGTTGACGGTGGACGCACATGTATTTGCGTCTTCATAACTGGAACTGGAGGGAACCTACATGTACTTGTGACATGCACATAGAACTGTTGGGGTCCAAGATAGGGGACATAACTGACCAGAAAAATCCATATTTCCACATTCCCTCCTTGTCCCCTACTTGCCCTTCAAGAGATATCAATCTTCATCAATCCATTGATCTGTTCATATAGCATCATTTGTTCTTCTTTCTTCTTCCGGAATCTTGAATGAAAATCTTGATGTGGAATACATGATGTGGCACACAGACCACAAATCGCTGGTCCACATTGCAGACATAGACAGCAACTGAATAGTATGAGAAGGCCAATACCTAGGAAGGATAAAACTCTCCATCCCCAGGCTGATACCGCATTCCAAAACCAACTGGACCAAGTCCAAGTGCCTGGGTTCTGGTGTATCTGGCTTACAATCTTATGAAGGCGAGTGATGGCTTTATATACAGATGGCGAATTTTCTGGTATGAATACGCAGCAACTTGATCCGATGACCCTACAAGCTCCGCCCCTATCAGCCAGGGTGACGTCAAGGACAAGACGATTTTGAAGCACAACAATCCGCATAGCAGACTGCTCTTCCGTTAAATTGCCTAAGGCGGAAATAGTCTCATTCACTACTGCTTCAAGGGTTCTAGTTAATCTACGTATCAGCTTACTATTAGTAACAGTACCTATATAGGGAAAGATGCCTTTATTAAAATCTACATACTTATCCCATGCCGTCTCAGTGTAATCGAAAATGGGGAGATCTCTCCGTTCTCTGTTGTGTACTAAATGAATATTTCTGTAATAATCAGGAGGAGCTAGGAAAACAGGTGGCAAAAGGAATGCTATGTAGCAGGTACCATCCCAATCTAGAGGTAGACGCATATATGCAGTCTGACCACATATAAAGTAGGAGTGGCGAGAAGCTCTGAATGAAGATTTTCCTTGATCACTGAATTCTACTATAGTAGTGCATTTACTATGGCCCATATGTATGGAACCAACCTTTCTTACACACAATTCACCTTTTGCTGGGAATACTGACATGGTGGGTAAGACTAGCTCAACTTCGGATACGACATTTAGAATCATGAGATTAGGTGTAAAATTACCTAATCCATACACTTCATTTTCTAGATCAGTTCCTGTTCTTTTGGGGCGACCCTCCTTGTCAGGGTAGCAGACTTTGAGTAAAACTAGGTTCATGTTTCCCCATATCCAATGATCTTGGTAAACTGCTGTGTCTGAGTCTATGGAATTGATTAAACTGAACCATGCTCCACAGGAGCCATTATGTGTGAATGAATGTGGAAAGAAAGGCAGGACTCCTTCATAATTCTGATAGGGAGGGAGTCGGCCACACACCCAACAATTAGTAGCATTACTAGTCTGATGGGAATGATGTAACATACTAATGAAAGTGTTATTGCGCAGCGCAAGTCTATAAGACAATTCAAGCGGAGGTAAGTCACTAAAAGAATGTTCTGCAATAACATTGTGAACATTTCTGGCAATAGGGTAATATATGTGCAACAACATACTGGTAATAATTATTAAAAGACTTAAGGAAAACAAAATTAATAATGTCACTATGCAGTGGCTACGCAGTGATTTACAATACGCCTGTCGTTTCAACATTCTTCGGGTATTTTCTCTACTCAGGTCCAAGGGATACATGTCAGAGACAATTCAACCGCTTCACCTTGGAGAGGACTTAAACAATCAAATTGCTCGACTGGTTGGGCCTAAGCTTTAGTTTGTAATTTTCAGATTTGTTAGGTTCAACAAAAGGGAGTTTTGTATCAGTCTGTGAGGGAGTGCAGGGCACAATGTCTATATCCGAAGATAGTCCATGAAATTTCTTGATGTGGCTTGAATGAATCCAGCCCTTGCGGCCCTCGATCTTCACGGCTGTTCTTGTGGTCAACAGGACCAACTTGGGTGCTTTCCACCTGGGCTCCAGCTGAGTCTTTCGGTCGAAATTCCTCACAAAGACAAGATTACCCGGAACAACGTCATGGGGTTTCACCTCAGTGTTGTCGGGAAAGGCTGCAGCTACCTGTGAACGAGAAGATTGTAGTGCAGACATCAAGGAAGCCAAGTAATCTGTCAGCATATTACAGTCAATATCAGTTATTTTGCGTGGTATAGGCGTCCCCCACATATTCGGTGGTCTACCGAAGATCACCTCATACGGGGATAGCCCTGTTCGAGAGTGTGCTACCATTCTCATGTAAAAGAGTGCAACTGGTAACGCTACTACCCAGTCGACACCTTTCTCTCTGCATATTTTGGACATTCTAATTTTCAGTATCTGGTTATGTCTTTCTACGAGACCTGCTGCCTCGGGGTGTCGGACACAGTGGAATTTCCACTGATATCCTAACAGAAGTGAAACGTGTTTCATTAATTCGGATGAGAACGGCTGGCCGTTATCTGAGTAAACAGCACGTGGTAAACCGTATCGTGGGAAGAATTCTCGAACCAACTGTTTGGCAGTAGTCGGGGCAGTGTAATCTGAAACCGGGTATGCCTCCGTCCAACGGGACAGAGCGCAAACAACTACGAGAACATATTTGAATCCTCTGCATCGTTCCATCTGGATATAATCCATCTGGAGTACTTCAAAAGGATGATTAGGAGTATGAAATCCACCCTGTTCTACGGGAACGCTTTTTCCTGGGTTGAACTGACAACAGATCATACAGGTACGAACCTTTTGTTTTGCTGCTGCTCGTAAATGTTTATTGAACCAAATGTGTTGAATGCTGTCTAGCATAGCTTTTTCTCCTAGATGTGCTGGACTATGTATAGTGTTAATTATAACTTGGACCATTGAATCAGGAAGGAACCATACAGACTTTTCCTTCATCATCCATCCTTGGTCCGTTTGGATCCCTCCTAATTCAGTCCATTTCTTTATTTCGTCTGGTGTAGCATGTGTCTGTATGTCAATTACGTCAAGAGTAGGATCTTTAACTGTCATACAACGTGTCGGTGTCGGGACTATTGTCTTTGTCATGTCGGGGGTTTGAGTTTGAGCAGTCAGTTTAGCTGTTCTGTCGGCTAGATCATTGCCTTGGGAAATGATATCAGTAACCTTCGTATGAGCCTTACATTTCATAATTGATATTTCAGTGGGTAGATGTATTGCATCTAATAATGCATGAATGAGGGGTCCGTGCTGAATGTGGGCACCGTGGGAAGTTAAATAACCTCTCTCTCGCCACAGCACGCCGAAGTCGTGTACAACTCCGAATGCATAACGTGAGTCAGTGTATATGTTGACTTTTTTATTCATGGCTTGAATACAGGCTTGTGTCAGAGCGATAAGTTCTGCGGCTTGAGCTGACAAAGTGTTTATGCGATTAGTTTCAATGACTTCAGTATCTGTTGTGACTGCGTAAGCGGCTACTAACTCTCCTGTACTTGTTCTCATGCATGAACCATCTACATACAAGGTCAGGTCTGGATCTGGCAATGGGACATCGGTTAAGTCTTGTCTGGGTTTTGTTGTTATTGTAATAACTTCAATACAGTCATGGGCTAGTGGGTCTGTTCCGACTACTGGTAAAAGTGTAGCAGGATTCAATGTGTTACAGCGTCTGATTTCTATATGTGGCTGAAACAATGTAAGTTCATACCCTGTAAGTCGTGCTATGGTCAAGTGTTGTGTTTGTGTTCTATTTACAAGAACCTCTACTGCGTGTGGTACTTGAACTGTCAATGGATGTCCTAACACTATGGCATCGCTTTGTCTGATTGCTAAAGCTGTCGCTGCCACTGATTTCAGACATGCAGGCAAAGCCTGAGCTACGGGATCTAATGTACTAGAAAAATAAGCACATGGTTTGTGTGCTCCTGCTTGTTCCTGTGTGAGTACTGACAAGGCAGTACCTTCGCGTTCTGTAACAAAGAGTGTAAACTGTTTTCTGTAACATGGTGTTGCTAAAACAGGTGCTTGACATAAAGTTTTCTTTAGGCTTTCAAAAGCTTGTGTATGTTCTTGAGTCCAAGGGAGAACAGTCGATGTGGCTGCCTCCTGGGTTGTCAACTGAATGAGTGGTTTTGCTAGAAATGCATATTGCGGGATCCACTGTCTACAGTATGAAGTGAGGCCTATGAAAGCCCGCACCTCCTTTTGTGTCTTGGGTATTGGCATGTTAGCTATCAACTGAATGCGGTCTGGTGTAAGCTGCCTTCCCTCCTTGGACAGCGAGTGTCCAAGATAAATAACTCGCTGGACACAGAATTGCAGCTTAGAAGGGGACACCTTGTGCCCTTTTTCGGCTAGAAATTGTAAAACTGTCAGTGATGCTTTCTCACATTCAGGTTCGCTTCTAGCGGTGATCAGCAGATCATCGACATATTGAAGCAGGGCGGTGTTAACTGGCATGTGGATACTGTCAAGTTCTCGTTTCAGTGCTTGGCTATAGATGCTGGGGCTTTCTGTAAATCCTTGAGGTGCGCGGGAGAATTTAAAGCTACGCCCATTTAAACTAAATCCGAACAAATATTGGCTTTCCGGATCTATTGGGACACTGAAAAAGGCATTCTTGAGATCAATTACAGTAAAGAATGTTGCTTCGGAATCAATAGCTGTCAATAATGACGAGATATCTGGAACCACAGGAAATTGTGGCACAATGCATTTGTTTAACTCGCGCAGATCAATAACCAATCGATATACTGGCGGAGCTGTAGGATCTGTTCGTTTAAGAATCGGAATTATCGGTGAATTACATACATTGGAGTCTGTTTCTACAACTACTCCTTGGGCAATGAGCTCGTCAACGATTTGTAGTAAAGCCGTTACAGCATCTGGTGGTAACTTGTATTGTCGCATTCGTGGTAGCACCACTCCTGCCTTTAGTGTGACTCGATATGGTGTAATACTCATGCAACCAACATCAGTAGGGCCTTGTGCCCATAGATGTGTAGGTAAAGTCTGCAGTCGGGGATCCATGTCTCTAGATACATAGTGACCTTTAAAATCACGTAAAAACAACCTTACTCCTTCCGGAGAACAACATATTATGGCTCCTAGAGCTTTCAACGTTTTTATTCCTAACAGATTTTCTGGGCATGATTTAGTAAGCAATAAATCTGTAGTTCGGGTCAGAGGTCCTATCGTAAGTGGAAGAGGCTGTGACACTTCATTAACAATAGGTTTTCCTGAAAAACCAAGGGAAATATTCTGTGAGCCTGAGAGGGGTGCCCCTGGAACTTCACTACGTTTTATGGTCGTTCGACTTGCCCCTGTATCGAGTAGAAATTTTCTATCTTGGCCTAATAATTCACTATGTACATAAGGTCCTTCTTGGTCTACTGGGATTTCAATAAGGGGTAAGTCAACTTCCCTCTCTAGGCTTGTTCATGCGTAACGCTGATACTCGGGATATTCATACTGTGCGGTCTGATACATTTGTCGTGTTGTTGTCTGTGTGGCAGCAGCAGGCAACGGTGGTGCAGCTGGCACAAACTGTATTGGCTGTTGTGCGGCTGGCATGGCCTGGGCATGCTGCGTAGCTCCTTGTTCATTCTGATCTTGTCTAAGTGGCCGTGATCTTTCTTGTGTTTTACCTATGGCGATATTATGTTTTAAAACTGGACAATCGTGTACGTAATGGCCTGGCTTTTTACAATAATTGCATGTCCCTTTTACAGGTCCTGCTGAATCGGAATGTGTCATACCCTTTTTATGTCCTTCAGCTGGAACTGTCTGGGAAACTAGCATTTTCATTTTCGTGTCTTTCATGCGTCTGTGTTCATGTTCTTGTTCCTCTTTAATTCTATTGTGGTGGTACTGTAACATTTGTAACATTTGTGTTGGAGTGTTACCTTGCCAGGTACTCTCGAATTTTAATACTCTATTCTTTACTGGGGGCAGAGCATTTTCTACTAATTTTGTTACAAACAGATGTGGGTATGATTCGCTACTTGCTTTTATGCCACTATTTATACCAAAACATTTTTCAAATCGGGCATAGTAATCACTAGTGTCTTCATCTTGCTTCTGCTTACAGGCTGAAATTGTACCCCAATCTTCCTTTTTCGTAGTTAATAAACGTGGCAGTACCTGTACTAGTAGACCTGGTAGTGCTTTAGTTTTGTCCCCAAGCCCCGAACCTGGACCTCGGGCCCTTTCTTCTGCTTCTAATGCTGACCATTCTATCTTTTGATCACCTACCTCCCACTCTTTTTCCTTGAGTTTCTCATAAATGCCAGCAGGCATCAACACCTTTAATATTGTCATAATGTCGGGGTAGGTATACTCTCCCATGAGTAACATGTCTTTAATTTCTCGGTGAAAACCCGCTGGGTCTTTGTCATGACTGGGTACTACTTTCTTCATTTCCAACAATTCTATTTTCGATATAGGCGTATATACAAATACACGTTTAAACTCATTGTCCTCACCCTTTATTGGGTGCACTTCTCGTAAGGGATTCTGTCTATCTATGTGATACGTAGTTCTTTCCTTGATGGACAATGGAACATGTTCTGAACATACAAAAAGAATATACTGCTTTCTTGATTCTAGAATTTCTTTAATTAATTCAGTACCTGGACCTCTCCATTTATTCATAAGTAATTCAGTCAGTATGTCAGGCAAGGGACCAGGGTCCGAATGCTGACTCCGATATAGTATAATGAGTTGTTGAATCATATAAATCCCAGCTAACCTTTGTTCATCTGGGGTAAGATTCAAAAATGTGCGTACTACTGTATCATCACTATATTTTCCGGGACTGTCCACCCAATGGACAGCTGCCCTGGCTAAATCTTGTTCATCCATAGAATCGAGGAAATGATAACCCCTTCGTTCTCGGAGTAGTTTGTCGGCGGTTTGGAACGAATGCTCGTTAGACCTTATATTAATTATAGGTATTTGAAAATTCCTGTTATTATCTGGACATATCGGATGTATTGAATCAGTCTGATATCTAGTCTGATTCCTATTACAAGATCTTCCTCTACCCACATAGGCTATGGTGTCCGACTGTCCTGTGGGCAGTCCTGACCCTTCTTCCTCGTTTTGTTCGAACTCGTCTACCTCTAATCGCTCTTCGTGTAGGCGTTCTATTTCTTTACGGATCTTTCGGCACATGGCTATTATACAGTTTTGTTTATCATGTCTCCCTTCCGATATATTCTGGCTCCATCTTGTAAGAATGTTCATTGCTTCCGGGTCTACCCCCGGTCGGTCTTGATTTCTGATCACACAGTTTATGAGGAAACGTAACAGTTCCCCCTGTATCTCTACTTTCTGGTATTCCATAGCTCTGTAAATACATTCTGGATCTCGCCCCGTTTGGACAAAATGATATATATTATCTAGATGCGCAGTCATTCCTGGTAACTTCGCTAAATACACTGCGGCTCGTCTGATACGCAATGATGCTAGGGTCATTTCGTCCTCTTTTCCAGGCACCGGGTCATATCTACAATCTATAAGAAGTTCCTTAAGCGCACGGGCACTAAGGAGTTTGGGTGTACGTGAATGCGCTGACTCTTGAAAAGTAAGTTTATTTATTCTGGGTGGCGTAGAAAAGATATTGGTAGCTCCTCCCGCGGCCCCATCTGGGGCGTCGGGTGTAAAAGGATTCGTCGAACGTGACACAGCAACTACAGGTGTGGACACAGCCATAGAAGTAGCTGTAGGAGCGGATACAGAAACAGATGTGCTTGCCGGAACTTGTGACTCGATTTGTTGCTGTAGGGATACGGGCACTGGATCTTGGCGTTGAACCTCCCTGGTATGCGGTCTACGTGGGGCGGAATTAGCATACTCGGGAGCTGCGTCATCTAAATATGAGGAAAGAAAAACATCTTCTGCGGTTCTAGGATGCCCCTTAGGATGTACCTTGATTGGGAATAATGGGGTTGGCAAGTCTTTCGGTATCTCTGGAGTAGCCTTAGGTAATCCTTCGGCCAGAAGGGGATACATACCATTCATAAGGGCATTTCTTTGTCTGTCTACTTGTTCTGATTTCACTCGGATACCTTCCTCAATTAATAGATTCTCTCGAACTTTATTGGAATTCTCTTTACTCTTCTCTTCCTGTCTACGTGCTTTTTCCGTTCGTCTATGTGATTCTTTACGCCATAATTCAACGGCGTCTTTCTGTGACTGTCCGACTTTCCTTTTCCATAACTCTTCCTCGACTTTCATGATGCACTCTGCATCCCAGGTCCCCGCTGTGGGCCACCTCTGACTTTCTGGTAATCCCTTGGTATAGTCTACCCATAAATCAAGAAATAATATAGCGTCTAAGCCATGTTTGTGATACATAAAGTGCCCTGGAGTGTCCCTAGGAGGAATAGGGACGGCTTCTTCGAGAACCCCTTTTCTGGTAGTGATCTGTCTTAATTTCGAAAAGAGCGGCATATTGAGAACTGACCTTATACTTGATTTTGACCTGATACTTGAATTTGAACAGACTTAATACAATAAACACGATAATGAACAGTCATTCATACCACGATATTCAGAACATACTTAAACACTTTAAACATTTAACATTAAACCATTAACTGAAACAACAATGATGATCGTCTGCATAACTAATCACCAAGCTTAATTCTCGACAATAACTAGACAATAACTAGACACTTCGGAATACTTCGGAATACTTGATATACTGCTAAACAGTACAGATACACTGCTAAAACAGTGCAGACCGGATTTGTGTACCCAAACCCGTCTTGACCGGCACAACCTATGTGCACGTCAGAAATGCCTCCCCAGCAATGGTACTCACCGGGTAGCTTCGGAAACGGAAGGCCTCAGTAACTTGAACTTGAACCGGACCGGACTCGACTCGACTCGACTCGTCGGACACTGGGCTTGACTTCGGACTGGTGGGTCTCTGTATACCTCGGATCTTGCTCTCTCAGCTAGGCTCTGGTCGGGATACTTCGCACTTCTCACCGCCTCGTCTGGGTGTTGATCGCAGTCTCAGTCGCCCCCGCTTGACCGGAGGGAGATACAGGAAATCCTGCTGGTACGCGTTATTGTCCGTCCAGCTGTGGCAGGAGACCGGGCCTGCAACGCACCGCCGGCGCGTGAGATGAGAAAGTGTCCCTGTTCGGGCGCCATCATGTGGTAAATAAAAATTCCTTTACCGGGACTGAATTTGATACAGGAACATAGTAAAATAGCTCAGTAAAATGAGAGGCAGAATCCGTGGTATTAGAGGTTCGGAATGGGCTTTATTCCAGTAATCGATTATAATCGGATGCTTCAAGTTCCATCACCACGGGGGTTCAGGAAGTGAAGTACATACTTTATTGACAAGAAGTAACTTTTATAGTACATACATTATAATGAAGTGAATACAGTAGGCGTAACAATTGATAAGGACATTGACGTTTGGTTTGCGTAACCGAAAAATGGGTGTAATAATGAGTAGAAAGGAACATGATTGGTTATGACGTAATACATAGGTGGATCTATAAGATAATACTTGGCATTGATGCGCGCGCAGCAGCATGACGTGTAATTGACGTGTAACTAGGGGGTGACGGGGACTTGACATTTAGCTCTACATGTGGAGACAAGAAGTCTGGGGGGTCAAGTCAACCTAATCCCAAATCATATCTAACATCCTATGTTTAAAGAACTATGTTATCCATAAAAGAAGGACTCTCGGACAGAATCTATTCTATACTGACTGTGCGTGCGTGTACAAGCGTCTAAGTGTCTACACTGAATGCGAGGGGGTAGGAATATTCCATGGTAACAGGGCTATGAATTACTTGCATGAGGACAGAGAAGATGGGCCTTTTTGCTTGGTAACTGGAAGAATGTTTACTTAAACTACTAGGCAGGAATGCATCGGCTGAGGGGGAAGCAGATAATTCGAAGGTGAAATACAGTTCTTGGCAGAGAGTAGGCTGATGTCAGGCTTCGTGAGCCGCGCAGAGAATGAGACAAAGTTCATGGTCACAGATGCAGGCTCGGGCTGGAGCTTTCAGAGGCAGAAGGCAAGAGGAGTTTTGATGACAGAATCAGGGCCTATTTGCCTGGACTGAAAAAGTGGCATAAGTGAACCATATAAAGCCGATGGCTTTTCATACTTAGGAATGGAATATCCGGCCTATTCATGGCGGATCTGACAGAGGACATGTTGACGGTGGACGCACATGTATTTGCGTCTTCATAACTGGAACTGGAGGGAACCTACATGTACTTGTGACATGCACATAGAACTGTTGGGGTCCAAGATAGGGGACATAACTGACCAGAAAAATCCATATTTCCACACTACTCATCATCTCAAGGGCCTGTGGCAGAAGAAGAAGATATTTAAAAAATCTTGATTTGGATCAGATGGCGGAACCCTCAGATCCTAATGCTGAGGTCACCCCACTTGATGATGATATGTGTGTACTTAGAATTGACCTGACTCTCTAGATTCATCTACTTGTGAGATGCAGAATTCTGAGAGTCTGGATCCAGCTAAAGCTGCTTGGGAAGGTTATGGCTCCTTCTGGCAGGGAGTCCAGAAAGAGCTTCTGACTGGTTAGTGGTCGGAGAGAGGGAGAGGAGAGTGTCATTTCAACAGATCTGATACTGGTCATTCTGCAAGAGCTGTTTCATCCTCCACGTTGGCACATCACTGCAGGATGATGCTCAGGAATGGATGCCTGTGAAGTGGACTGTGCTGCAGTAAAGGGAAGGGGTTGCAAGAAAGAGGAGAACTTTGCTTCAACCATGTGGGATGTTCCGTCTGGAGAAGTTGAGGGTAATGGGGAGGACAACAGGCCTGCCCTTGGGGCAGGACTCACATCCAGCGCGGGAAAAGTTGGAGGATAAACCACAGATACTTCAGAGGATGAGAACTAGCCTGGAAGTAGAGAAAGATGGGGGATCGCCCGACTGCTGAAGAAACCTGAGCAGCCCGGATGAACTGGCAGCCCCTGGCACTGAATGAAGTGGTAGGAACTACCAGCCCCTGCACTAAATGAGCTGACTGGAACTTGCAGCCCCCTGGCACTGGATGAACGGATAGGAACTGGCAGCCCCCTGGCACTGGATGAACTGGTAGGAACTGTCAGCCCCTGGCACTGGATGAACGGATAGGAACTGGCAGCCCCCTGGCACTGGATGAACTGATAGGAACTGGCAGCCCCTGGCGCTGGATGAACTAGTAGGAACTGTCAGCCCCTGGCACTGCATGAGCTGATAGAAACGGGCAGCCCCTGGCACTGGATGAACTGGTAGGAACTGTCAGCCCCTGGCACTGGGTGAGCTGATAGGAACTGGCAGCCCCTTGCACTGGGAGAACTGATAGGAACTGGCAGCCCCTGGCATTGGATGAGCTGATAGGAACTGGCAGCCCCTGGCACTGGATGAACTGATAGGAACTGGCTGCCCCCTGGCACTGGATCCAAGAGTAGGAACATCTCTGCACCAGTTCTGGAGTCAGAGAATGACACTACACAGTGTATGGAAATGCCTCTTTTTGCATGTTCTCCCCCATAGTTTTCGACTGATGCTTGTGGTTTTTTGACTATGAGAGTCCACTGAGGCCTGCTTACCAGACCTCAGTGCCAGTGGACTAACCCTATATCAAGTTATGTTGAATTGAATGCACCCAACTGGCAAGTATTGACTAACTTATAAATCCCTAGTTTATTGTTCCCATGTACCTAGGGCATGTAAGACAGAGTGTTCACCCAGGGTTGCAGCACTGGTTATGCCACCCTGCATATGACGAAATGGACCCCAGCCTGCCACTGCACACTGACTGGACAGTGTGCGACACTGCCAGTTCAACTTTGCTATTACACCCAATGGCAAAGCCATCACTTCTCTTAAGTAATATATGTAAGTCTCCCCTGAGGAAGGCCTATAGAGTCCTATGGGGGGAGATATATATTATTAAGTAAAACATATGATTTTCTATATGTCTTAACAGGAACACCTCTAAATTATCATTTTGCTCTGGAAAGGTTAGGACCCCAATTGGCTAACAAAGGGTGAAATGGTTGCCACCCCAGCCCATCTAACTTCTGAATGGGACCATCTAGCAGTGACAAGTGAGGTATCAAATTAATTAGGACATTTATTCTGGCCTGGCGTATGAACGACTCAAGGGGTAGGCGGTGAACTCCGCTGTGCCAGAAATGTTCCGCGCGCCGCTGGGAGCATGGAGTTCGGCACCAAACTCCGATTCCGCTGCGTGGTGGGGTTTGCCCCTGCCACCCACCAATAGACAACAATAATAATCAATGTGTGTAATGCACGACTCGCTTTAAATAATAACCAAACTGAAAATGGATCACTCTATTGTTATTCCATGACCATAAATCTGCCTTTCAAAAGTAACATTAAGCTTCTGCCATTTAATTTGTGCGTCTGATGTCTTACCTCTGAAGTAAATGTAGTTGATAAGAACCAGCACAGTCCTTGTGTCCAGGCTGTTTAGCAAATCGATAATTTTGCCTTTTGTTTACTCCTCAACGTAACCATTGATCTGCTTCTTGGCCTTCTCCTTATTTTGGAAAAAATAACATGAAACCATATTCCTGTCGGACCTGTATTTATTTCTCTAATGGCCAACACATGGCTCAGATCGGGCTGTCACACAAAAAAATCAGTCTTGCCATGCTCAAGTATGCAAAAATATATTGATTTTTATTCATCTTTTTCTTTTTTGATTTTAATGATTATAACATATTTATTTATTAAAGTGTATACAAAATAATGATAAACAGTTGATCCTTTGTCTAATACAGTTGACATCTACAACAAATATTATTTACAGATAAAATACACGGACAGACACATATGTAAATCCAAATAATACAGGCACGTACCTCCCAAATGACTAACCTCACATCAAGTAGTCGCACCTCTCATAGCACATTCTCACAATCAGTACAAACTCACACAAAGGAATATGTGGGGAACCCTCAGTGGTTGGCTGGCACACACCGATGACGGAGATAACGGACTGCGCACATCACAATTTTGGTCCGCTTTGGTGTTGTCCTTTGGGAGTTCCCAGCAGTCTGGTCAAGGTACGTTAATGGGGGGATGATTAGCTTCCACCTTCATCAGGCCCACTCTTATTGGCTACTTTCAGGTGAGTGGAGGGGGGGTAAATCCGATCAATTCCCAATAATAGGCTGGGTGTTTGTGAGACCCGGCCTCGTGGCGTGGGCCTCCCTGACCATTAGCACCCCAACCCGACTCATGCAACCACTCCTGATCCCTGGTTATAGACCCCTGGACACCATGTCCCGATGTTCCGATGGCCGACCCAGGGCCCCAGCAAAACCTAGACATTAGACGCGCCATGCCCGGCCAAGGGAGAGGAAACCCCCCAAGCAAGACAGGGAGAAGTAGTCTCTGTCACACCTCTGACCTCCTCTCAATGGAGGGTTTCGATCGCCCTCCGGGCCCCCAGGGAGCTGGCTCCCCGCATGCTGGGTGTCTGGAGTCCCTCCCGGCCCTACTTGAAAGGATCAAAGAGCCGAGCGGCAGGAAATCCCAACACGCCGCCCCCAGACGCCAAGACCCCTCTCTGTGAGGATGCCGGACTTCAAAGGGAGGAAGGTGTATAACAGAGGGTGCTGAGGGGACTGGGGCAGAGAAGACCTGGAACTACGAGAGCCCTGCGGACCTGGTCGCGGCTCGACGAAACCCGATAGAAGGACGCTACCCGATCCTTGGAAACCACCTGAGCCCTGCTGACGCCGTCTCGGCTCCCGAGAACACTAAGAACACCGGAGCCCTGCTGAGAGACTCGCGGCTCTCCCCGACCCTAAGACCATCGGAGCCCTGCTGAGAGACTCGCGGCTCCCACCAACTCAAGACCGGCTGAGCCTGCCAAGTGAATCGCTGCTCCCCGAAGATCACCCGATCGACAGTTCCTTCCCCCCAGAGCCCTGCGGACATGGGCGCGGCTCAAGAATACCCTGGTCCAACTGGACCTGAGACTTTACCGTGTCCCCCGGCTCGAGGATTGAGAGAGCTATGCGAAGGATACTCGGCATTGACTCTGAACCTAGAACTGTCCCGCTACCCCAACCCCCCTGTGAAGGACTTACCAAGCTTGTTGTATCGATCAAAGACTACCTTGCGGATCATAAAGGTCCAAAGAATCTTAGATAAAGATCTCCGTCTACTGAAACCTACTGTGTGGTGTCTCTTTGTCAAGTAGTGCAAGCTCAGCGTGTGCGATCCTAAAGTACGAGACCCCTTCCTGAAAGGGCCTCACCGCCGGTGCTCGGCCTGGTTGTGGGAGAGGTGGGTCACGGGGTGGTCAGGAACATGTTCTGTAACCCCCCTGGGATCGCCCCTTCCAACATTTGGTGGCAGTGGTGGGATCCGAGCCGACACCTAGAGATCGTACAGTAAACGGCTGACGCACTATCGAACAAAGATGGAAGAAGGAGCCGACATGAGTACCACAGGAACCAACGCGAGCCCTACGTTCTGAGAGGACCGGTTGGAAGAGTATACGCACCGAGAATTAAAACAGTTTTGCAAAGACCTTGGATTCGCTACCACCGAATTAAGCACAAAAGAAGATTTCCAGAAAGCATTGAAAGCCTGGATAGAGTCCGGAGCTTCCCCTTCCCAAACCGAAGGAAAGGCTCTAGAGGGG
Source organism: Triturus cristatus (assembly GCF_964204655.1). Lineage (NCBI taxonomy): Eukaryota > Metazoa > Chordata > Amphibia > Caudata > Salamandridae > Triturus > Triturus cristatus. The sequence goes on from NC_140592.1 coordinate 9,133,929, forward strand.
GAACTGCCGAACGAACTCCGAAGCATCCCGGTGAGGAGCAACGCCCCAGAGGGGGGCCTATCCCCGGAGGAACTAGCGGACCGGGAAAGGGGCCGCAGCCATGAACTCGAACTGGCCAAGCTTAAGATAGAGGGAGAGCTAAAATTAGCCGAAAAAAAGTTAGCTGTAGAACAGTTACACCTACAAGGGGAACTAGAGGAAAAGAAACGCCAGGGAGAACACGAAGAAAGAAAACTTCAACTGGAACACGAGCGCAGCCTAAAAGAGATCGAACTCAAAGCCAAGAATAAGGAATCCAACCCCTCGGGGAATCAAGAGACCTCTCCCCCAATGGAACCAAAGGTACACATCCCCAAGGATGTGGTGAAAGAGTATTACAAAAACGACGACATCCAGCAATGGTTCAAGGCCTACGAAGTCGCCATGACCTCCCACCGAGTTCCACAGAAGGATTGGGGGGCTGGCTTGTGGGGCCGGTTCCTGAGTGACGGGAGAGACACCCTGCTGGACCTACCTTCCACCGTGCTAAATTCCTACAGCCACATGAAAGAGGCCTTATTAGCGAGATATGGACTCACCCCCGAGATGTACCGGCAACGGTTCTGAGACTGCAAAAAGATACCCGGTACTACGTGGGTGGAGTACGTAAACTTTTACAGCAGAGCCTTGGACGGGTGGATCAAGGGCAGCAAGGTCTCCACCTTTGAGGAGCTGTTCGACCTAATCGCTTGGGAACATTTGTCCGCCAATTGCTTTGTAGAGTTACGCCAGCACCTCCTCGACAGCAAGCTCACAGATCCTCGGAAACTGGCGGTTGAAGCTGACCGCCGGGGCCCCGTGGGAGACTACGGCCGCCACAGTCAGGGACCTCCCCGCCAGAGGGGTGGGGGGAACCAGGGAAGACAGAGGGACTTCCAGGCAGGCCCCCAGCATAGTCCCCCCCAGAAACCAACCCCCGCACTTTCCAGCACCACCTCCAGCCAGCACGGGGCCCCCAGGGAGACAGGGACCCCGAGTCAAGATCACCTGTTACCGATGCCAACAGACTGGTCACTATGCCAGTGACCCCCAATGTCCCTAGGGGAGGAGATGGAGGACACCGAGGAGTGGGAGCCGGCAGCCATGGCCCTGGTCTCCCTAGGAGACCGAGAAATGGTTGCCGGAACTCCCTTACCCGCCAACACCAAGAAATACCGACAGCTGGTGACAGTCAACGGACACCGAGTCGAGGCCCTCTGCGACACCGGGGCGAGTGTCACAGCGGTCCACTGCCACCTGGTCGCCGAAGACCAGATACTACCCGACGTCTTCTGTCCGGTTATATCCTCGGACAATTCCGAGAGCCTCTGCAGGATGGCCCTGGTACCCTTCGAGTGGGGGGGAGTAACCGGTAAATTGAGAGTGGCCGTCCGAACCTCCCAGCCAGTGGACTGCCTCCTGGGCAACGATCTCGAGAGCTCCCTGTGGGGACAGGTGGAACGAAGGGCCCACCTAGGAATGATGGGCCTACCCGAATGGATGTGCGCCACCACGCGCTCCATGTCAGCCCGATCGCCTCCCCTCGAGGGAGGTGAGGCCCCAACCCTGAACCCAGTCGCCATCCCCGAGGGACGGGACGGGACGGGCTACCCGCGCCCGGTGACCTCCCCCCAGAAGGGGAACCCGTCCCCGACGATGGACCATTATATCGGAACCCCGAGCAAATGACGGAGCTAGGTGACCTGCCCGAGTTGGTGCAATGGCGCTTCGAGGGGGGCCCCTCCCGGGAGGAGTTCTGCAGAGAACAAGCTGCCTGCCCTTCCCTCGTCGGACTCAGGCAGCAGGCCGAAGCCCAGGCGGCGGGCGACAGGTCCGGAACCCATTGGGTGTATTGGGAAAACGACCTCCTGTACAGTGAGCAGAAGTCTGCCGAGCTAGGATCGGCCCGGGTACTGGTGGTACCCCTGCACTTCCGAGACTTCCTCCTGGGCCTAGCCCATGATGTGCCCCTGGCGGGACACTTGGGCCAAGACAAAACCTATCATCGCTTAGTCACCCACTTCTATTGGCCCAAGATGCGAGCTAATGTCGAGGCCCACTGTAAGTCATGTCCCACGTGCCAAGCCAGCAGAAAAAGTGGCGGGAAGCGCAAGGCGCCACTACAACCCTTCCCCGTCGTTAGTACCCCCTTCGAGCGGGTGGGGATAGACATTGTGGGACCTCTAGATCCAAGGACCGCCCAGGGCCACCGGTTCATCCTCGTACTGGTGGACCATGCCACCCGCTACCCCGAGGCCATCCCCCTCTGAACCGTGACGGCCCCCGTGGTGGGACGAGCCTTGATGGGGATATTCTCCCGCGTGGGGTTCCCTCGCGAGGTCGTGAGTGATCGTGGGACTAACTTTATCTCGAAGTACATGAAGTCCTTATGGCAGCAATGTGGGGTATCGTACAAATTCACCACCCCGTACCATCCCCAAGGCAATGGTCTAGTAGAACGGTTTAACCGGACCCTGAAGGGGATGATCATGGGCCTCGAGGAGCCCCTCCGGCGCAGGTGGGACGTCCTCCTTCCCTGCCTCCTGTTCGCCTACCGGGAAGTCCCCCAAAAATCCCTGGGGTTCAGCCCATTCGAATTGCTCTACGGGCACCCCGTCCGGGGACCCCTGAGCCTGGTCAAGGAGGGCTGGGAGACCGGCCCCCGAGGCACCCCCCAAGATGTATTCCGATACATCCTGGCGCTCCGCAACCAGACTCGGAAATTCCGAGAGCTCGCCGAAGCAAATCTCGAGACTAGCCAGGAGGAGATGAAGCGCTGGTATAACCAGAATGCCACTCTGGTCGAGTTCCAGCCGGGCCAACAGGTCTGGGTGATGGCCCCGGTGAAACCCTGCGCCCTCCAAGACAAATGGACTGGACCCTTCAAGGTGATAGAGCGGAAGAGTCAAGTCACTTATTTAGTTGACGTCCAGTCCCCTCGGAACCCCCTCCGGGTCCTCCACATGAACCGCCTCAAACCTCACTTCGTGAGGACGGAATTGAGTTTGCTCCTGGCCACCGGTGATGGGGCCGAGGAGGACACCGAGCCCCTCCCAGACCTCCTGTGCGCTAAGGAAGCAGATGGCTCTATAGAAGGAGTGAGACTTTCCTCCTCCCTCACCCCCCAACAATACGACGATTGCCGCCAGCTATTGGGACAATTTGCAGACCTCTTCTCCCTCACCCCCAGGGTCACCGACTGGTGTGTCCACGACGTGGATACCAGAGACAGCCCGCCAGTATGACACAGAGCCTACCGTGTCCCTGACAGGGTCCGGACCTGCATCCAGGCCGAGGTAGCCAAAATGCTAGCCCTAGGGGTGGTCGAACCCTCCAACAGTCCCTGGGCCAGCCCCGTGGTACTGGTTCCGAAAGCAGCGGCCCCTGGGGTCGCCCCCGAACTAAGGTTCTGTGTGGACTACCGGGGGCTCAACGCGGTCACCCGAGCCGACGCTCACCCTACTCCCCGCGCCGACGAGCTCATTGACCGCCTTGGGGCTGCTCACTACCTCAGCACCTTCGACTTGACCTGCAGATACTGGCAAATTGCGCTCACCGAGGGAGCCAAGGAGCGGTCCGCCTTCTCCACCCCCGATGGGCACTATCGCTTCCGAGTCATGCCCTTTGGAATGAAAAATGCCCCGGCCACCTTCCAGCGGCTGGTCAACAGGGTTCTGGCCGGGCTGGAAGAGTTCAGCGCCGCGTACGTAGACGACATTGCGGTGTTCAGCTCCCAATGGACCGAACACCTCCAGCACCTCCGACAGGTGCTGGTGCCCCTGCGGCAAGCGGGCCTAACCGCCAAAGCCAGCAAATGCCAAATTGGACAAGGTTCAGTGGTTTACCTGGGGCACCAGGTCGGGAGCGGGCTGGTCGCCCCCCTTCAGCCCAAGATCGACGCCATCCTGGCCTGGGAACCCCCTGCGACTCAGACAGAAGTTCGGGCCTTCCCAGGCCTCACCGGCTACTACTGAAGGTTCATTAAAAACTATGGCAGCATAGTAGGCCCCCTCACAGAGCTAACCTCCAAGAAACAGCCGAAGAGAGTACAATGGACAAGAGGCGTTCGACGCCCTAAAAACCGCCATGTGTACTGCCCCCGTGCTCCAAGCCCCCGACTACTCCAAGGAATTTGTAGTCCAGATGGACGCTTCGGAGCACGGCATCGGGGCTATCCTCTCACAACTCAACGAGAAGGACTTAGACCAGCCCGTAGCCTTCATGAGCCGGAGGCTACTACCCCGGGAACGACGGTGGAGCACCATTGAAAGAGAGGCCTTTGCAGTAGTCTGGGCACTAAAGAAACTACGGCCATACTTGTTTGGAACCCACTTCCGAGTCCAAACAGATCATCGACCCTTACGGTGGCTGATGCAAATGAAAGGAGAGAACCCCAAACTGCTGCGATGGTCGATCTCCCTCCAGGGGATGGACTTCACCGTAGAGCATCGCCCAGGTACTGACCACGCCAACGCTGATGGCCTGTCCCGATTCTTCCGCCTCAGCGAGAAGAACCCCCAAGAGGATGGGTAGTTCTCCCTGACTTTCAGCTGGGGGGGGACGCGTGTGGGACCCAGCCTCGTGGCGTTGGCCTCCCTGACCATTAGCACCCCAACCCGACTCATGCAACCCCCCTGATCCCTGGTTATAGACCCCTGGCCACCATGTCCCGATGTTCCAATGGCCGACCCAGGGCCCCAGCGAAACCTAGACCTTAGACGCGCCATGCCCGGCCAAGGGAGAGGGAACCCCCCAAGTAAGACAGGGAGGAGTAGTCTCTGTCACACCTCTGACCTCCTCTCAATGGAGGGTTTCGATCGCCCTCCGGGCCCCCAGGGAGCTGGCTCCCCGCATGCTGGGTGTCTGGAGTCCCTCCCGGCCCTACTTGAAAGGATCAAAGAGCCGAGCGGCAGGAAACCCCAACACGCCGCCCCCAGACGCCAAGACCCCTCTCTGTGAATGACGCTGGACTTCAAAGGGAGGAAGGCGTATAACAGAGGGTGCTGAGGGGACTGGGGCAGAGAAGACCTGGAACTACGAGAGCCCTGTGGACCTGGTCGCGGCTCGACGAAACCCGATAGAAGGACGCTACCTGATCCTTGGAAACCACCTGAGCCCTGCTGATGCCGTCGCGGCTCCCGAGAACACTAAGAACACCGGAGCCCTGCTGAGAGACTCGCGGCTCCCCCCGACCCTAAGACCATCGGAGCCCTGCTGAGAGACTCGCGGCTCCCACCAACTCAAGACCGGCTGAGCCTGCCGAGTGAATCGCGGCTCTCCGAAGATCACCCGATCGACAGTTCCTTTCCCCCAGAGCCCTGCGGACGTGGGCGCAGCTCGAGAATACCCTGGTCCGGCTGGACCTGAGACTGTACCGTGTCCCCCGGCTCGAGGATTGAGAGCTGTGCGAAGGATACTCGGCATTGACTCTGAACCTAGAACTGTCCCGCTACCCCAACCCCCCTGAGAAGGACTTACCAAGCTTGTTGTATCGATCAAAGACTACCTTGCGGATCATAAAGGTCCAAAGAATCTTAGATAAAGATCTCCGTCTACTGAAACCTACTGTGTGGTGTCTCTTTGTCAAGTAGTGCAAGCTCAGCGTGTGCGATCCTAAAGTACGAGACCCCTTCCTGAAAGGGCCTCACCGCCGGTGCTCGGCCTGGTTCTGGGAGAGGTGGGTCACGGGGTGGTCAGGAACGTGTTCTGTAACGCCCCTGGGATCGCCCCTTCCAACAGTGTTCCTCTGATTCACTAAAAGAGCAGTATAGGGTGCATATCCTCACATCTGATGCTGCGGGTCCGTTGTTAAAGCATATGCTGCTATGTGCCCGCTAGTGGTTGATAGTAGGCAATTGTTCTCACATGTATACTGGCCTTCAAAATATTGTAAGCCTGGGTTAATTCTCTAAGGGAAATAGTCGGTCATAGACTTCTACTTGCACTGGGTATTGTTTGCAGACTTGAAATGACGTCATTTCTTCTCGCGTCTTCTTCTAACTGGAAATGATGTCCTTTCTCGCTCCCCGTAACTAGAAAGAGACACGAGAAGGAATAACTTCATTGAGGGGTCCACACATGTTCCTTTGTGGGAGATTGTACTGATTGTGAGAATGTGGTATGAGAGGGGAGGCTGCTTGATGTGAGGTTAGTCGTCTGTGCCTGTATTATTGGGATTGTGTGTGTCTGTCTGTGTATTTTATCTGTAGATAATATTTGTTGTAAATGTCACCTGCATCAGACAACAAATTAACTGTTTATCACTATTTTGTATCCACTGGAATAAATATGTTATAATCAATGAAATCAAAAAAGAAAAAGATGAATAAAAATTCATATATTTTTGCATATTTGAGCATGGCAAGACTGATTTGAGCCTTGTGTTGGCCATTAGAGAAATAGATACAGGTCCGACAGGAATATGGTGTCATGTTATTTTTTCTTTGGTTTTCCCCCTGGCTCCTGGACCTGAACAGTATGTTTAGTGGGCACCTTTCTTTGAGCCTTCTCCTTGTTTTGGAAATCAGTGTAAAAGGCCTTCAGACTGATAGTTCTCCTTCAGCTCATCCAGGAAGGGTCACAGCAGATCGACGCTCTCTCAGATGAAGAGGGCGTTTCCCATGTGCAGCTGCACCTGACTGCCGGGGTCATTGAGTACCTGGAGCAGGAATGAAACCCGGCATGCACCTCCTTCAAGGGCAACTTATCTTCACCCAGTCTCTCAGCCGGTCTAGGTGCTGCTCTGCACGCTGGTACAGGCGCTGCCACCCCTCCTGCTGCCGTGGTAGTGATCCGCAGTGTTTCTTTTTGTAACCCCTTCACTGCAGGACTTGCGGGGACTGTGTGTGCATGGAGAGTGGAGACCTTCTAACCCGGTCTCCACTCTACATGTGCGCTCATACGCAGTCTCCTCGAATTCTACAGCGGAGGGGTTACAGAAACACCACGGATCCCGACCACGGCGGCCGGAGGGGTGGCAGCACCCATGCCGGCGTGCAGAGCAACACCTACACCGGCCGACAGGCTGGGTGAAGGTAAGCTCTGTGTGGTGGAGCGCTGGAGGCAAACTGAGGGTCAGGAGAAGGGAGGAATGAGCTGTGCGCCAGCCATGCCCACGTGCTGCCTAGGATGGGGCAGAACCCTGCAGAATTCTACTGAGTTTTTATGCAACTCCATAGAATTCCTCGTAGTGCAACTCCGCTAACCCCACCCACCCATAAACGAGGCCCAGGCCGAGGCACAAAGGCAGTTGCCACAGAGCAAGGTGTAACACCCTCTCCCAGGATGGCCACTCAGGGGTTAGCCCAAAAAGCAGGCTTCAAAAGTGAAGGCGCCTTTGAAGGGTATTTTGTGACAACATCCCTGAGCAAGATGCCTTTTGATCCTGCAGACAACAAGGAGACAGAGTTAAGGGTGGTAAACCTCTGTCCAAACTGGTTTTCCCATGGATGTGTAGCCCGTGGAAGGGCCGTGCCATCTTGAAGGAGGCAAGAATTGGGCACTCTGGGAAAGCAAGGTGCCACACCTCACAGGAACTTCATCACTAGAGAGGAGGAGACTGAATAGCCCATTGGCTAGTGACCGCATGGTCCCCTCGGGTACTTTCCTCAGAGAAGTAGGGCACCCCTATCCCTCGGTTCAAATTGAGTAGAAGAGGAGACCGAAGAAGGACTGCCATGCTGCCCTTGAATCACACAAATAAAGTCTTCACCATCAAGAGGACTGCACCTGCTGCACTTTTGGGCTAATGAGACTGGGACTCTGCCTGTGGCTCCTGACCCCAGGGACAGTTGATTTCTCAGCTCCACCAAGACCAGTGACTCTGAGGATCAGGTTGCTGATCTCCTGGAACCAGCTCCAAAACAAGAAGACCTGTTAGAGCCAAAACGGACAAAGTGGTAGCCACCGCAGATGTTTTGCTGCTACCAGTCTCCAGGCACAACAAAAGACAAATCTGAAATAGCCAAAAACGTGCACCTGAGTGTGGAAGTCCCAGGAGTGCTGCTGACCAAGTTTGAATTTGTTGTTCACAAGGAACAGCAACCCCCACCAAAGAGTTTGCATCCAACTGTGGCGCAGCATGACCAATAGTGCAGCATTGGCTGTCCAGCTACTGCAACGTTGAGGACTTCAAGGGACCCTGATCTCTGTGGCCAAAGTCGCCCCACATCACCTGTGGACCGAGGAACCCGCAGCATAAGGACCACTCTATTAACTTCTATGACGGTTGTCCTGAAAAGTTTGGAACTTGCTTTAAAAAAGCTCTGATGACCATGTAACTGTCATAAGTATCCCTTCTGCCCGCCTGGACCTTATCCCTGCTGGGTTTGGTCACCCAAGTGAGGGTTGGAGTACTCGCACTAACTTTACCAAACTTTTCAAAAGTTTTCAAACTTTACGTTTGCCAATGCTCTTTTGCAATTGCATTTAAAAGTGATAAAAAGTACTAAAATCTGTATCTCCTGGGCCATATGGTAAGTTTTGATGATAAAGGCTTCTAAAAATTCATACAATTACGCTCTATTTTTATAAATTATTGCTGTGCCTTTCTATTGGTGTGTGACTTTCTTATTTTGTTCTCTGGTGATGTTAAATGCTTCATACTAAGTTCCTTTGGCAAGCCTTACTGCTCGCCAGCTACCCAGGGTTGAGCTTAAGGTTAACAAATAGGCCTGGGCAAAATTTCCGTTCCGTTCGCGGAATTTGCGATAATTTGGCATTTCCGCGTTCCGCGGAGAGCGCCGAAATGTCAAAATTTCCGCATTCCGCAGCTTTGCGATAATTTGGTCCTTGCTCGCGCTGTAAAATAATACATTCTCGCGCGCGCGCGATCGCCTTACCTGAATCCCCGCGTTCGCCGACAAGTTTTCCCGATCCGGTCGCGTTCTCCATGAGATGTTGTATTGTTTTAGCCATTTGCGCTGTCTCGCGACAGTTCGCGTCCGCAGTGACGTCATGCGTCGCGCGATCGCATCTTTCTTCTCGCGATCATGCACCGCGAGACAACTGAAAACAAGATGGCCGCGCCCGCGAGCAACCGCAGGGGTAAGTTAGCGACCCGCAACCATGCAGAAAATATTGCGAACGGGTGGGAAAAAAACTTCCGCATCTTCGCGATATTTCCGCTTGTTTGCGGAGATTTTTAACATTTTCGCGATAATTTGCGAAAGTCGCTTTCGCAAATTCCGCCCACCCCTATTAACAAACGATACTGACTGGACCTAGAACAGTTTCTGCAAGCGTACTCCACGAAAAGGCCCCACAGCCATATCATGCAGCTCACCCAGGTCCTCACAATCAGCCATCTAAAATCAAGAGTTTTTGCATTAAATTAATCTGTGTCCTTCAATTACACTGATAAATGTTGTTGAACTGGTGATGCACAATATTCAGTCAGGTTTTCAAGATGTTCACAATTGAATATGTATGAGGACAATGTACATAAAAACAGGTTTCAGTGGACAAAATGTTTACTTCCAGACCATTCTGAAAACACAGGTGATTTTACAAATCAGTGTATACTATTGACTCCTCCAATCATAAGTACAAAGTGCCACAAAAAACAGTGTAATCAAAAAAATAAAGTTTCATGGATTTGAACTAGTCTTACTAAACTTCATGTTAGAGTCAAAACACACAGGAAGTTGTAGTTGTGTAACATGTGACTTCCCTTTAGAGTCATCAATGTAGTTCACCGTTGCATCGAAGTATCTGACTGTATGAAGCCGGCATCCATGCTCCTTCCTGACACGCAGCACCCACTCAGTCAACCTGGTCCCTTCACCTCGGACGCTGTCCCCCTCATTTGAGGAGTTCCAGAAGGATCCTCACTCAGCCCCACTCTTTTCAACACCTACATGACCCCACTCGCCAGCATCATCCACACCCACCGACTCAACATCATATGCGCTGCTGACGACACCCAGCTCCATCTCTCCCTGGACGTCAAGACTCCAAACACTCAGACCATTTCCTCTGCTGGCATGACCGAAAGGGCGAGGTGGATGAAAACCGACTGCCTCAAGCTCAACGCAGACATAACAGAAGTAGTGATCTTCGGCACAGACACCAAGCTCTGGAATTCCTCCTGGTGGCTGCCAAAGTCAGGCCCACCCCCCTCCCGGCAACCCATGCAAAGACCCTTGGAATAGCAGTCGAAAACCACTCATCATGACCAGCCAAGTGAACGCCGTGTCCGTCTCCTGCTTCCAGACACTCCAGATGCTCAAGAACATGAGCATGTAAGCTCAGTAGAGACCACTTCAAGGACCCCATTACATGCCCTCAAGGTTATTGAGACTAGGATATGATTGGGTGAGCAAGTTTATATAGGCCTCAATGCACTTTCATAGGCTTCCATAGGCCACAATAATCTTTGATAGGCCTCAGTAGGCTTTAATAGGCTTCTATAGGTCTCAATAAGCTTTGACGGGCTTCTATGTGCCTCAATAGGCTTAGATACTCTTAGATAAGCTTTGATTGGCTTTAGTAGGCTTTGACAGTTTTAGATAGGCTAAGATAAGCTTTTATAGATTCTCATAGGCTTCTTCAGGCCTCAATAGGCATTTATATGCTTCAATAAGCGTTGATGGGTTTTTACAGACATCAATAGGTTTAGATAGGCTTTGATAACCTTTGATGGGCTTCTACAGGCCTCAATAGGCTTACATAGACTTAGATAAGTTCGTATAGACTTTAATAGGCTTCTACAGAGCTCACTAGGCTTAGATAGGCTTTGATGGGCATCTACAGGCCTCAATAGGCTTAAAAGGCATCGATAAGCTTTGATGGACTTTGACAGGCTTCCACAGGCCTCAGTAAACTTAGGTAGGTTTTGATAAGTTTCTACAGGCTTTGATAGGCTTCTATAGACCTTAATAAACTTAGATAGGCTTTGATAAGTCTGTACAGGCGTTGATAGGCTTCTACAGACACACCCTGTTCAAAACCTACATGACACCCTCGCAGATATTGTCAGAACCCACGGACTTAACATCATATCCTACGCAGACAACACACAACTCATCCTCTCGCACACCGAAGGCCCCTCCACCACCAGAACAAACTTCTGCAACACCAAGACCAGTGTCGCCGACTGGATGAGGACCAAGGGGCTGAAGCTGAACACGGACAAGACGGAAGTGCTGATCTTCCGGAAGAACACCTCCCCGCGGGACCACAGCTGGTGGCCCACCAAGCTTGGACCCAACCCCACAGACACACCTTCAACCTCGAAGTCCTCAACAGCAAATTCACCATGAAGTGTCAAATTAACGCAGTTGCCTCCTCCTGCTTTCACACCTTCGCATGCTCCAAAAAATCTTCAAATGGATCCCCGTCAACACCAGGAAAACCGTCACCCAGGCCCTCGTCACCAGCCGGTTGGACTACGGGATCGCATTCTACTCCAGCATCCACACTGATGGAGCAGGTAAAACTAAATTTTGTATACCTCCTCTAATTTGCCTGAAATTAATTACATAATCATTCTAATTTTAATTTCCAACCTGTTTGCAGTGAAAATTTACTAATCAACTTTTGCACCTTGATAAACACGAGATACACGTGGGACTAAAATGCTAATTGCATGGCAGAATAATTAATTCATTAATTATGGTGCGCAAACTAACCTTAGATTGTGATGAAATAGAAAATTGCATGCTTTATGCTGCTTTGTGATTGTTTGTGCTTTCAAAATTATCAAATGGTGAGTATTATCGCTTTAAATGTTGCTACAGCTAGGGAAATACTAATATACATTGGGATCAGTGTGGGTTTAAACATTAGAATCTTCATTTCTATATTTTAATTACTGTTTTGTCTGTTTTTGCTTAAGTTGGCATTCGGGCCTACTAGGCGGCAGTACCCAAGATGGTGTTCTTTGAAGCAGACGCCACCATGTGAGCGCGATGATTTCTGCGCATGATCGGATGGCTCTGGAGATCACCAAATGACCCGAATCTATGACACCGTGTTCCCTGTCAAGGACAGGGACTTGTTTGCCTGCCAATAGACGATGGTGTGGGAACAGCGGAAAAACAATACAGAACCTGTGGAGAGATGACTTCTTTTCCTCGAACTGTTACATTCGCTGCTCTCGCCGGGGCGCTAAATGAACCTTATAAAATGTGCGCCTTCCTATGCCAAGTCTTCATGAAGAACCAGTTTACCCTGGGAAACTTTTAGAAACGTACAGATAACCCCGAACTGTCCAATCAGAACATTTCTCTACCCCTAAAATGTTGCATGTTAATATGAAGTAAGAGGGAAAAAGGGTACATAAAGCCCTCATCCGCCATTGGGGGGTGGTCATTGGGTTTGATCTTTCATGGCGTTGGGTCTGCATTGAGCTGGTGGCGATTTTAAATGGTTTGCCTTGGGTTTCTTTGGCTTTTGGGAGAGAATTTTGAAGTGCATCCTATATTTTATCTGACGGTTTGATCTTTTGCTGTGGGTCAGGCAGCCTGTCCTGGGAGTTGTACCAGAGAATGCGGATAACTCGCTGTTTAATCATAAAGTCGTCGACGCTTGCTAATTGGTAATTAATTAACTGCGTTTTCCAAATTCATGCTTATTTACTAAATGTTTGTTTTCTCTTTAAATAAAACTCAATTTATATTATGAGCTGTAGTGAATAAATGCTAACGCAGAGAAATTATTATTGGATAAACAAAGTTGAAATAATAAGAAATTAGTTTGTGGTTCTTTAATTAATTACAGAAAATACCAAATGTTTCCGAGGCTTCAATTGTGTTTTAGCTGGTTCTAATTCACCATCAACCAGTCCAACTAATTGGTCCATCGACCGAGTGGTGGAGTGCCTCTATGCTAAGGTCAGGATTCTGAAGATGTTTATGTATAATATGTATATAATATAAAGCAGATTGATCCTGATAGGTAATAAGGTACCCACGTCTCCAGCGCTCTTCTCCTGTGTACAGATTCGAGTGAGATTTATTGAATGGCGAGCGTGTGTTGGTGTTATGGCCCCACCAATGAATGAGAGTATGAATGAATGTTGTGGTTAAGAATATGTCAATCTTGTCCACGGCGCTGCATCAGTTTTCTTGGTAGCAGATTGATGGTTTTATTGTATTGGTTTGGTGGTTATTGATTTATGTTCAACACTTTATGTTGAGAATTGCTTATGTTAAATGTAGGTGGAAATTTGAAGCTTTCGGGAAGTAGGGAGTGGATTTATGTGGCAAGAGAAGTCACATGGAATTGAACATTGTCTGGTTTCAAGAATTGTAATAACACAGAATTGTGTTATGTTAGGGAAATCTCTGTACAAATGTGTGTGAGTGGAATAGTAATAGGTTCTCTTGTGAAATTCTGGCCTTATAGCTCAGGCACATTGTAGTCTCCACATGTGTTTTATCCCCAGAGAAACGGGTTTACCTTTTGCTTGATCGAAGGGTAAGGTAGAGGGAAGTGCTACTTTATCGGTGTAACAGAAAATTCTGTGGTAGTGTAGAGGTAAGCATTGCCTACTGGAAAGACAGAATTCTTATGTAAATGAACAAAGCTATCTCTTTGGTTTAGCGAAACAGGCAATGGAGATGTTTTATGTTGTTACTAACAGATTTTGATTAACGTAAGAAAAGTTTGCCGATAAAATTTGCAAAGGAGGGGTCAGCAAGAGCAGGAGTAGCGAGAAAGGCTGACATCAGAAAGACCGCGCCAGGATTGGTCAGCTGTAGAAAGACGAAGCCTTAGACCTGGTACCATTGGCGTGAGTCTCCCTTCCATTTTTCGGATTGTCTCCTCTGTTTTTGATATGTTTTGCTGTTTTAGATGCTTCGGGCACTGTGCCACTGCTATTCAGTGCCACATTGCAAGTGCTCCCTATGTTAAATTGATGTATTGATTAGTGACTCCATGATTGGGTTATTTGATTTACTTGTCAGACCCTAGTACAGTGCACCATGTGTGCCCAGGGCTTGTAAATCAAATGCTGCTGGTGGGCTTGCAGCACTTGTTGTGCCAACCACAGAAGCAGCTTGTAAAGTGTGTCTCAGGTCTGCCATTGCAGAGCCTATGTGCAGTCATGCTGACTGACCAAGTGCACCCACTTGCCAGTCCCTAAACCTTCCTTTATCTTCTTATCAGACACCCCTATGGTAGGCCCAAGGGCAGGGGGCATTGTAAGTATAAGGTAGGACATGCCCTGGTGTGTGTGGCATGTCCTAATAGTGAATTACAGCCATTTTCGTTTTTCACTATTGCAAGGCTACCTGTTCTCCATATGCCAGAATGGGCAGTTTGATTATTACATTTTATAATCCTAACTGACTCAGGGAACATGGTAGAAATTCGAGTTTAGTATGCCTGGACTGGAATGATAAAATACATTTTTTAGTGAAGTTGGTTTTAACATTCTGTGTTTGAAAATACCACATTTAGACAGTAGGTATTTTCTTGCTTAACTGTCCAAGCCTGCCTCTGCTAGGTGTGTATTGTGTGTCTGGTTCTGTGAGTGACAGGGGCTGGGGATTCCAGGGGAGAGGGTGAGTCAGCACAGGGCTGAATAGGAAGATCTGCATGTAGATGGGTGGGAGGGGTTGCACCTAGTGTCAGGATCAGAACGGCAGCGCACCGCCTACCGTGTACTGTATACGCGGAAGGCAGACCACGTCCGTACCAAGACTACAAATCCCGGCGGGCGTTGCGCAAGACGAACCACGTGACTCACGCAACGCCCGTCGCGGACGTAAAAAGGGGAAAGGTCGACTCCTTCGGAGCCGATAATTCACTTGGAGTAGACGCGCTCGAGAAAGCCCTGTATTTTGGAGGAGGGAGCATGGAGGTAGAAGGAATCAAGAAGAGAAGACCGTACATTCCCCCGGAGTCATCTACACGACCGAGGTAGGCGTGTTGTCACTGGTTCTTGTTTCGGCTCCTCCGAGGACCGAGTTCCGAGACCAAGAGTCTCGGCGGACCGGATTGTTTGGGGTGTTGCCCTGAGCCACTTAACGTTGGAAACGTTCACACCCCTCTGTTGGAGAGACCGGTGGGTCTCATGCAGAGGAGCGGTTCTACCTTGCGACCACTCACCCATTAGGGAGTGGGTCTCAGCCCGGTCATTTCTCTCGTGGCGAGAGAGCCCCCAGACACACAGCTAATTGTTGCAAAGTTCCTTATTGTTTATTCGCTGTCTTGTGAGACAGAAAGACTTACCATCACTTGGTGTGCATAGACGAGGGTGGATTTCTGATGCATGTTTCTTGCATATACTGGCAGAAGCAAGACGCGCAAAAAGGCACGTCCCCGCCGCCAGTCCTCATTATTGTTTCTTTTCTTGTGTTTCGTTTATTAGATATAAGAGAGAGCCACAACACGAAGGGGCGGTGCCATACCCGCTGGGCTTAGGAATAGTGGTTCCGACACAAGTGGGTACATGCAAGATGAAAGTACAGAGACATGTCATGTTCCATGTGTTTTTTCTCACTGAAGTGTTGATCCACATATGTGGTCTTTCTCTTCTTTTGTATTAGTTGCCTGAGACCTCTAGCCACTGCCTCTTGCTCTCCCCTATATGTTTAGACGTACCTTCTTTGCTTTACAGGTGAGAGGGCGCTCCAGGGTAGATAATGCTGGCGTTCATGTCCAACGCGCTCATCAGACTATACAAATAAGGGTCTCTTATGGTGTTTGTCTTTTCTTTGCCTTTCAGATCTCCCTCCCTGCAGTCCCCACCCTTTCCTTCCCCCGCTCGATTACCCCAAAAGTCCGTGTTCACTCTCAAGCCGGACTTGGGGTCACCCAGAGGTGGGCCCCTTTAGAGCATCAACACAGCCCCGGGGACATCGGAACGGATGAACCTGACACCTGGGACCTGAATAGGGCTGTGCCTTCCCTCCACAATGCTGGCTCCGCCTCCTGTGGTGCGTCTGATGTCTCTGCCCTGCACTCTGAGAGGAAAGAAGGAGTCAGGTAAACAAAGTGCTCCAGGACTGACCAGAACTGGTTTGGACTAGGCAAAGGCCTCTCTGCCTTCAGAAAACAAAGAGAAAAGCAGTATAAATATGGGGACCCAAACCCCAAGACTTTAGATCACTTCTGGAACAACAACAAGAAACCTCTGCCAAGGAGAAGAACCAAAGGAAGCTGTAGGAGTTGGACTGCCCCCCTGCAAGTGTGCTGTGTTGTTGGGTTGGCCTGCAGTGGTGTCTTCATTGCCAAGGAGAGAAGAAGGAACTTTTACAGAACTTTCATCATCTTGCAGAATATTTCTCAAGGGCTTGAACTTGTGCTTGCCTCCTGTTGAAGTCTCAGGGACAACAGACTTCCCTCTGAATTTCCTTGCTGGGAATTCTATCTGCAGAAGCCTGCGTGTCGCTATGTGCTGGAAGCGCGACGCACCGAGAAGAAGCATGTCGCCGCCGCAGCTGTAGTCATCACATCGCCGGCTAAGCGTGCCGCCGCCGCATCTCCCAGAAGCGTGCCTTCGTCGCAGCTGTCTGCTGTTGCATCACCAGAGAAGCGCATCGCAACTGTGAGGGTCCCCGTCGCATCATCGGAGAAGCGTGTCGCAGGGCCTGTCGCGGCTCCAAAGTACAGAGTCACCGCAAGGCCGCCAGGGCATGTCGCATCATCTCAACGTCGTCGCAGTTAGGGCACCATCTTATCGCATCGCACCGAATTGTCAGATCGCATCGAGGCACCATCTTGCCGCATCGCAACCGGGCTCCAGCACGAGAATCTACGCATCACCTCCTCTCTGGTAAGGATCAAGACACATCCCCTACTCTGCGCAAGCATTGAGGCGCGACGCATCGTCTCCCCCGAAGCAAGGAACCGACGCATCTCCAATGCTGCGAGCCTTTTGTTTATTTTGCGTTACACATCCAGGTACTTTTGTGAGAACTGTGTTGCATTTACCATCAACTTGAACTAAGCTAATTCTACCTTCTTTAAGTCAATTTTGAGTACAGTATTGTGGATTTTTGTCATTTGTGGTCTTGTGTTAAGTCTATATAAAGAATACTTATTTTGTTTAAACCTGTGTGGTGTCCATCTGTAGTGTTTTCACTGTATTACTGTATGTGTTCAAAAATACTTAACACACTGCCTCTACCTGTCTGCTCGTGCCAAGCTACCAAGGGGGTGAGGAGAGGTTATCCAGTAATGTAATCCCCTTTCCCTGACTTAGAAGCAAGGGTCCCTATTTGGTCAAAGGTACCTACCTCTGCCAACTAGAGACCCCCAGTTCTAAAAGCGGTATTACGAAATGTAAGAGATAGAATGATGAGGTTAGGACCGAAACGCAGACCTACCCAATTCAAGGCTTTGACTGAATGGGAAGAAGAGATGTATGAAAGGGAAAGGCATCGGAGTGGGAGAAGGTATAATTATATATTTGGTAGACATTGTGGTCAAGAAAGTCATGATGACAGAATGAGAAGATGGCGAAATGCGAGCATGACTGATGGTATGTTTCCTCGGAGAAATGCTGAAGAGATGAGTGGCAGAAAATGCACAGAAAAAGGAAACAACAAGGGTCAGAAGGTTACAGATATGGAGTGAGTGAATCAGAGAATGAATTGTTGGAGGACATGTTTTATAAAAACCCACATCCATATCAACAGGATTCTGCGTTGGTGACGCCGAGTCCACCGGCAAAGGAGACTGTAATGAATAACAATTTTGAACAAATGCCACCTAATTTTGGGAAAAATAATCCATTTAAAGATTCAGGGGCCGATTCACAGAAATAACTTAAGACAAAATCCTACACTTACTACTTTTGGTATTCACAGAAGTTAGGATTTTGTCTTAAGTTTGTCTTAAGACAAACTTAAGACAGACTTAAGACAGACTTAAGACAAACTTAAGACAAACTTAAGACAAACTTAAGAAAGACTTAAGACAGACTTAAGACAGACTTAAGACAAACTTAAGACAGACTTAAGACAGACTTAAGACAAACTTAAGACAGACTTAAGACAGACTTAAGACAGACTTAAGACAAACTTAAGACAAACTTAAGACAAACTTAAGAAAGACTTAAGACAGACTTAAGACAGACTTAAGACAAACTTAAGACAGACTTAAGACAGACTTAAGACAGACTTAAGACAAACTTAAGACAGACTTAAGACATACTTAAGACAAACTTAAGACAAAATCCTAACTTAACTCCGGACCTTACAAAACGCATCAGCCAGACCCATCCTCAACCTCCCCACACACAGCAACATCACCCCTCACCTCAAAGAACTCCACTGGCTCCCCGTCCAGAGGAATTGCCAGTAAAGCGTCTGACTCACGGCTTCAAGGCCTCCACGACCAGGGTCCAGCATACATTAACCACCGCCTGACCTTTCGCCAGCCCGCCAGACACCTGCGCTCCACCTCCCTGGCTCTCGCACGGCGCACCCGCATCCTCCACAGTGGAGGTCGCATCTTCTCCTACCTCGCCGCGAGGACCTAGAAGGGCCTGCCCCATCTCCTGTGATCATCACCACCCCTGGTGGAATTCAGAAGAGAACTCAAGCCCTGGCTCTTCCACTGAGACCAGTGATACCTCAGCGCCCGGAAACCCTCAGGGGGAATGAGCAGCGCTTTATAAAAGTGATTGATTAATTAGCCATATTCACCAAGTCAACATTTCCAAGCCTTGGACCTGTGTGCATAGAGAATTCCCAAACATGTTTGTAATTCCCCAAGGCACCCATGTGTGCAGGGGCTTTGCTGTGACCCTGCCCTGTACGGATCTGTCATTCCCCACAGCCCCACCCCCTTTCAGTCTGACATATTAACTGAAAACCAGGAAGGAATGTCTTCTCATTGCAATCACTCTAATGAGATGAAATCTGCCCCAGGGGGGCAAGCTCTCCCAGACACCCCTCCTGCAGGTCATGCGCAGAGAGGTCGGCAGGGAGCAGAGGGGGTTAATTAAAGCAAGCTGCCTGGCCCCCACCCCCTTACTAATTATCAGAGTGTGCACAGACAGTGCAGTTTGAGACAGCTTTACCCTTCGCCTCGCAGGGGTGACATTGGACATTGGACTAAGGGTGGGCGTAGTTCGCGAAGTAGCACTTCGCGAAGCTACGCAAAGTGAAGTTCGCACTACGCGAGCTACGCGTAGCACTTCGCGAACTGCGAAGTAACATGTTCGCACTGTGCAAGATGTTGTTTTCAATGATTGCACAGTGCGGACAAGCAACCGGCACTGTGCAATCATTGAAAATGGCATCTTGCACAGTGCGAGCTGTAGTTTTCTGCTGCTCGAGTAGATTTTTACTCGAGCTGCAGCTTTCTCAACGCGAACTGGTAGTTTCTCATCGCGAGCGGTCGCGAGCATACGCGACCCCTCGCAATGAGAAACCTGACCTTCTCGCGTTGGGAATCTCGCCGGGAGGTTTATTTTCCATGCTCACGATCGCGAACAAGGAAAAAGTCTCGCCAGGATGTCATTTTGCTTGCTCGCGGTCGCCAACTTGACGTTGAGGACCGCGAGCAAGCAAAAAATGACCGCAGCACTACGCAACACTACGCTACGCGTGTTCGCACTGTGCTACGTGCAGTTCGCGTAGTGCGAAGTAGCGCGAACTTCGCAAACTACGCGAGCGTAGCGTAGTGCTTCGCCCAGGCCTACATTGGACCACAGAGAGACAGCGACACCCAGTGGACCTGGCGCGCGGTGCACGAGGGCAAAGGTCAAAGGAAGGTTCAGGGTGCATGCTTGGGGATGGGGGCATTCGTGACAGGGGCAGGGCCAGTCATATATCGTGCTACCCTCAGCCTGGGTGAAGCAGGGTTCCATATTGAACCGTCTCCCCAACCTCTTATCATTCCATTTCTGGGTGTTTTGTCCTCTAAAAGGGCACGTGCGAGTTTATATTAACAAGTTTCTTGACTGCATGGCCTGCTGTGATGGAAAATGTAGGACTGAACTACCTGTCTAACTCAGTCATGTATGAACTCTCCGGGTGGAAACCTCTGGAGCTGCAGGATTCCCGCACGACGTGTGATACTTGAAGGGGTCTGTCTGTCCCGCCTGATACCAGTCCCGTGTGGAAATATATGGACACTGCTGTTGGCCCCACCTACGGCAGGCCATTGTAGGACCCAGCATTGCTTTCACCCTTCAGTTTCCAGCCCTTGTCCAGGAGTTCAGTCTCCCAGTCCTAGGTTTCATAGCGCCCCTATGCCAGGTACGAGAGTCCATGCGCTGTAATCTGACGTCATCTGTCCTGCCAGCTTCATGCATTCAGTCCACTGTTGTTGACCCCGGCTCGAGAACCACGCTCTATAATCACCCCATTGTAATAAAATGTCCTTAGATTCCAGCAGATGGCCTAGCTGCTTGCGTGAGAGAAGGGTTTAATTTGTGCGGGTGCTGGTCGATGGTGGGCTTCAGCGCATCTGCCCTGGGGTCTCACACTTCATCAGACTGAAATAGAACAACCGAGAAAAACAAATCAGACAAGCATTGAAAATGCAATAGGTCTCGCCTTTGACTAAGTTAAACCCATTTGCTTTGCTAATGGTATTGTATAGCAAAGCTAATAGCTTTAACTTAATGAAAGGCGAGACCTATTGCATTTTTAATGCTTGTTTTCGGAGGCCATAGCTTTTATCGATAACATTGCTCTTTTAATTGAAACCCATGCCGGGGTCACAGTATCAGGACTGGTCACACAGCTGATTTCCAAATATAGACAAGCATTTGCAATGCAACCGGTCCGATTGCATTGCAAATGCTTAAGTTTAAAACTGAGCACAGGCCGCTTGAAGGACACCGCGCTCGATTTCTTTCTTTTTTAACTTTAACACTGAGTGCGGTGTCCTTGAAGCGGGCGCTGCGCTCAGTGTTAAAGTTAAGAATTATAAAAATAAACCAAGTGCGGTGTCCTTCAAGCAGCGCCATGCTCAGTTTTAAAGTAAAAAAATAAAAAAACAGCGCGGTTTCTCCGAAGTGGACGCCGTGAAAATATAAATAAATAAAGTGAGCGCCGTGTCCCTAGTGGGCGCCACGCTCATTAAAGACATTTTAAAAAATACAATTTAGAGGGCGTAGCCAGTGTAAAACAAGAACATGGGCAGGAGATTTACACACTATACATACCTCGGGCTCCATTTACCCATGCCAGTCAGGGGGAGGGGGAGGGTGGAGATACTCGTTCCTATGTGCTCATCAGCACGAATGGTATCTGCGCAGTAGCAGTAAAACACCCAGAGCAGCCTCATGGTGTAGAGATAGGGGAGTACTTTGCAACCAGACCTGGGAGGTCTGCGGTAGCCTAATAGTACCGCGTATTTGGGGAGCACACCCTAAGAGGCCTATTGGCGGCACCGACGGCATATTTATCTCAAAAAAGGGCCACGGCTGCCATTTCCTCCATACAAATATCCAGAAGTAACACCATGCCCCTTGCTTCAGGTGCGCTGTAGGAATAAAAACAATTCTTTGTTGGCAATCCGTCAGCATTTAATATTGAATGTATTCTGTGCAATGTATCTTTTGTTGCAGCCAACACGTTTCGTTCTTTTTGAACTTCTTCAGGACTTCAATAAACCTGTGCTCTAATTAGGTTCAAGAGGATGTAAACCGTCAATCACCAATATTCAAACCAAGGTACATGGTCTATCATTATCCTTCTGTGATGAGGAGCAAGGCTCGTGACCGCGTACGGTGAGAGCGCAATGTGACGCATGGCACTATAGCTCTGTGTGAATGGCACTGTAGCTGTGTGTGCATGGTACTGTAGCTGTGTGTGCATGGCACTGTAGCTGTGTGTGCATGGCACTGTAGCTGTGTGTGCATGGCACTGTAGCTGTGTGTGAATGGCACTGTAGCTGTGTGTGCATGGCACTATAGCAGGATGTGCATGGCACTATAGCTGTCTGTGCATGGCACTGTAGCTGTGTGTGCATGGCACTGTAGCTGTGTGTGCATGGCACTATAGCTGTCTGTGCATGGCACTGTAGCTGTGTGTGCATGGCACCATAGGAGGATGTGCATGGCACTATAGCTGTGTGTGCATGGCATTGTAGCTGTGTCTGCATGGCACTGTAGCTGTATGACGCATGGCACTATAGATGGATGTGCATGGCACTATAGCTGGGTGTGCACGGCACTGTAGCTGTGTGTGCATGGCACTGTAGCTGTGTGTGCATGGCGCTGTAGCTGTGTGTGCATGGCACTGTAGCTGTGTGTGCATGGCACTATAGCTGTGTGTGCATGGCACTGTAGCTGTGTGTGCATGGCACTATAGCTGGATGTGCATGGCACTATAGGTGTCTGTGCATGGCACTATAGGTGTCTGTGCATGGCACTATAGCTGTGTGTGCATGGCACTGTAGCTGTATATGCATGGCACTGTAGCTGGATGTGCATGGCACTGTAGCTGTGTGTGCATGTGTAGGGGAGTAGGGTCTGCTATCCTATGGTCACCCCAAATTTTTGCTTTTTGCTTCACTGGTTTTTGACATATTGAGGCTGTGGGCCTGCTAATCAGACCCCCAGCCTGCTGTTCTCTCTACTAAATTGACACTATGCACCCTAGGTGCATAACCAATTGGAATTGGATCACCCTGTGAGCCCCTGTACCAGTGTACACTAGGTACCCAGGGCATTGGTGTATCTAAGGCCTACCAGGGGCTGAAGCATGTATTATGCCACCCCTGGCCTAGCAATTTGACACAACTGGCTGATCACTCAGCTGGGGTAAGTTGGTGTAACCACCTCTTACTTAGGTGTAGTATACCTATACCTAACCTAAAATGGGACACCTGGTAACCTATAAGTCACTCCTATGGCAGGCCTTGACAATCCTGAAGGCAGAGTGCTTGGTTCCATGTGAGATGGTGCTCTGGCATGAGCTGAGCCTGTCTGCAGTGGTCGGAACAACTTCCTTCTACCGTTTCCAGATATCGTCATACCATATGCTCTTAAGTGCATTATGAACCTCGCGGTTAAATGCTATCTTTGGTTTGGCTTTATCAAAACATGTCGAGTAATGTGTCATACGAATTGGAATACTAACCCCTCGCCAGTTCTGGCGACGGGGTTAGCATTCCACCCTTCTAGAGGGACACGACATGTACAGTACCTGAAACCCGGGTAAAATCAGACATAGCCTCAGCTCCACAAAATGGATGCTGCCACCACAGACACAAGTCTGCCCTCCTGCTGCTGGGAGTCCTTCCAGCTTGGGAGACGTGGACTAAGGGTTTCCTGCCAGGGGAGGTGCGTGTACCACCCCAGACAGGATTTTGTGTATTGGTCAGGTAGGGCTTGAATGGAATCAGACATGCCTGAGGCTCACAAGGAGCCTCGGTGCATATGCCAGTTCAAACCGGTCCTGGGGCACACCAGCCCCGGACCTGGGGCGAGCTGGACAAAGGATTGGGGGTGTAACCACCCCCCTTCCTGGTCCCACCCTTAGGGAGGAACCTAGCAGGTAGTCCGGCCCCTAGAATCCGCTTAAAGGTAGGAGCTGTGTCCTAAGACTTCAGACATCCTGGAATCAACTTAACTACAAGAAGAAGACGGGAACTTCGACGCTCTGCTGCACGGAGGACAGAAGGAAATCTCCCCTATGGTCAGGGAGTGACCATCTTGCTAACGCAAGCACCAACCAGCTACTCGACGTCTGCTTTGCCGCCGCCTCCTGCCAGAGCCCGACAAGACCTGGACCTCCAGACCTCTCACCGCCCGATCCACAGTCCCTGAAAAGAAGGAACCCGTGGAGGCACGAGACACGTGGAGCCAGCCATCTTGAAAGACCAACGACAAGCTGCAAGCGCAACAACAGAGGCTCCCTCCAAGTTGTGCTTTGGGTCCTGAGAAGCCCAATATCCGAGCAGCATCTGCACCAAAGGTGAGCCCTCCAGCATCTCCACGATCTGCGTGGGGCCCCTCTGCACTTTGCATCTCGACGCGCCTGCCCGGTCCCTGGCCCGTTGGCTAGTGGCCATTTTGGTGACGAACCTTGAAAACTACGATGCTGGTCTGGTTGCTCCAGACTGGCCCCTGCTTCCCTCCAAAGGAGCAGCCCCTCTGACCTTGCTGGTCAGAGTAATCAGCTTTCTTCATTCTTCATGACTCCTGCTTTTGCCAAGGCTTGTTTGCTTCCTTCGAGTCGCCGACACCGCCGACAGCAAGAGCCTGCATGGGACAGCTCGTGAACCGACTCCTGGACGTCGTCGACCTTCAGGGACCACGTGGCTGTGGAGACAAGCTACACCTTATCACCTGTTTGCACCCGACATCGCCTGGTACCTACCTGGTGCCACGCCGGTCACTGGCTAGTGACTGTGAACACTGTCCCCTCTGCTTTCAGGTCTTCTACAACTCCGATCCACTCTTGGATCCACCGCATCTTTTCTGGACCGACCGCCTGCAGCATCTTTGTCATCAGGCTCCATTGAATCGATAGACGAAACCCAACGCACTTCGAGACCTATGCACCCGCTTCCTGTGGGTGAGGTAAAGCTGGCACTCCGGTGCCCAAGTGTAGAGAAACATCTCTAGTGTCTGTGTTTTAAGTCTTAAGTTCGTAGTCCATCCAGAAGACCCTTCTAGCAGTAACTTTTGAACTTTTACGCACCCATTGAAAACCTATGGGAGCCCGCGTGTAACTTTCCTCACTGCACACGCGACCCGTGGACCTCCTGGTCACTAACTAAAGTTAGCTCCTTGTAGGCCCAGCGATTCTAGAGGCCCTAGGCCTTTTCCCTTTCCTGTTCGTGGTACTTATACCACTATTTTAGTATGTGGTTTGAGTGGCCACCAGGGCCCATCCATATAAAGTGCAACTTCTGTATATTGTAATACTTTCTTGTTTAACGATTTGTGCTCCTGTGCTCATAAAGAGTCTAGGGGATACTTTGAGTAATAAATACGTATATATTTTGAATATATATCTGTGTGGTGTCCTTTCATTGGTATAAAAGGGGGTTACATATGGTAAAATAGCTTGCTTAACACGCTTTAACGAGTTTAGCCTCAAAGACTGCTTAGCCTACGCTACCACTAGGGCAGCTAGTCCGAAAAGGTTGACTTACAACCACACCATAAGGGTTGCTTGGCATGGTACAAGGTGGTCACTTTAACTAGTGAACATCATATACCAGGCCAACTTCTCACATTGGTGAGCAGCGGTTGGATTTGAGCTTGCTGTGTTTTACCTCTGTAATCTCTTTGTTACCAATTGAAAGATCATACAGGTACCTTTAGGTACATATAAAACAAGATTAGATATACTTAAGTTCTACTGAACTTAGTTGTTGTAGAGCAAAGGGAGTAGCACACCCTGACTACAACTACTAGATAGGTTTAGTAGGAAAACCCAAGTGTAGGTAGTTGCAACACATCCACCCCCACTTAAGAGCAATGGCTGGGGCAGAGGGGTCCAATGTACCCATCTCTGTCGAGAGTGACCCCCAGGGGGCACCAACCATCTTTGCTACCCTAAATCAGAATGAGCTCAGGCAGTTGGCAAATATCAGGGGCCTTAATCAGCCCAGGAACCCTACCTCTGCTGAACTCAGAGAACTCTTACAAGCTGATGAAGATCAGAGAGCTCTCAAGAAAGCCTCCCAGTTAGGCCCCTTAGGGACTGGAACAGGAGGCCCCCCTTCTGAAGATGCTACTGAGGTACCCCTTTCCAATAGTCACCCCTTAGATGAGAATCATACTACAGAGGATGAAAGTGATAAGGGTACTGATACAGATGGTAGTGGGGATGAAGGGAGAATTAGCCCAGTGCCAAGTGTTATACGTGGCCCAGCTAACTTAAGGCTACTGTGGACTGACAATGGGATCACCCCATTGGATCTCCCTAGTGGACTTAACCAGGGGCTTGGGAGGCAGAGGAATCACTCGGGTGACTCTAATGCTTCTCATGCCTCTAGAGGCTCTCAAGGTCACTCCAGAAGAAGGATGACCACCCCTCAGAGGAGGGAGCATGAGGCCAGAATGAAGGAAGCTCAGCTGAGGATCAGGAGACAGGAGCTAGAAGTAGCCCTGATGGAAGAGAAACTGAACAAGGCTAGGCAACCTAGAGAGAGTGGGTCTATACCCACTGGTGGCAGCATTGTCCCTAAGGACAAAGATAGGGTCTTTGACAATAGGAACCTGTCCAAGGTTGTGCCCCCCTACAAAAGTGGGGATGATATCCACAAGTGGATGACTGCTCTTGAGAGAGCCTGCAAAGTGCAGCAGGTTCCTGAAGACCAGTGGGCAGCAATCTTATGGCTCTCCTTTGAAGGTAGAGGCAGAGATAGACTCCTCACTGTTAGGGAAGAGGATGTCAGAAACTACAGAGCCCTGAAGAGTGTCCTAGTTGATGGGTTAGGCTTAACCACTGAACAGTACAGGTTAATGTTCAGAGACACCCAGAAGACACAGACTCAGGACTGGTCTGAATACATTGAATGTGCCACTAAGGCTTTGGAGGGTTGGTTGCTGGGAAGTAAGGTATCTGATTATACAGGGTTGTACAATTTGATGATGAGAGAACAGATTTTAAATAACTGTCAAAACCAGCAACTGCATCAACACTTGGTTGACTCAGATCTGACCTCTCCCCAAGAATTGGGAAAGAAGGCAGACAAATGGGTCAGAACCAGGGTTAAGCAAAAGAACCAGAACCAGGGCCAATGGGGTGATCAGAAGAAAACAGACCAAAAGGGTGGAGATCAGAAATCTAAAGACCAGAAGTCTTCAACAGGGCCCCAAACTAGTACTAACGAGGGTGGGTCCCAACAACCTAAAGGGAAGAAGAAAGAAGGTCCAAAGAAACCCTGGTGCAAATCTTGCAAGAATACAACTCACTGGACTAGTGATTGTAAGAAGGGTGGAGCCCCCAACACTGTTGCCCCTAAGGCACCTGCTCCCAGTACTACTGTTAGCAGTGTTGGTCCCCAGACAAAGGGTGTAGTGGGAATCACTATAAGAACTGAAGGAGATTCTGACTTAGACAGAACCCTGACACAGGCAGTCTTGATCTGTGATGGGGACATGGATTTGTCCCTGACTGTGAGCCCCAGTAACCTGGGCAAGTACAGACAGACTCCTTTAATAAATGAAAAAGTGGCTCAAGCCTACAGGGACACATGTGCCAGTGTCACTATGGTGACACCAGGCTTTGTGGACCCTGGACAGTACATACCAGGTGAGAATTACCTGGTGACCAATGCCAGCAATGCCACTACTTCACATAGTGTGGCAGTTGTTAACTTCTCATGGGGAGGGGTAACTGGCCTCAAAAGGGTTGTGGTTAGTGCAGACCTCCCAGTAGAATGTTTGTTGGGCAATGACCTAGAGAGTTCTCTATGGTCAGAAGTGGAGTACAGGACACATGCAGAGATGTTAGGTATATCACCACATGTCCTTGCTGTGACCAGGTCACAGGCCAAAAAGTGCCTTACTGAACCACAGGTCTTGGATACCGGAACAATGGACCAAGCACCTACCAAGAAGAAGAACAGGAGGGTCAAGGCTGTGCCTTCCCCCCTGCCTCAGAGTGATGATCAGCCTTCCCAGGAAGATGATCTAGAGAACCCTGAAGGAACTGTCCCTGAAGAGCTTGAACCTGATCAGGTTGAGTTTCTGGGGACAGGGGGACCTTCCAGGGCTGACTTGGGAAAGGCTCAGTTAACCTGTCCATCTCTTGAACCCCTCAGACAGCTGGCTGCTGCTGAGGCTGCTGGGAATGCTCAAGGTACCCATAAAGTGTATTGGGATGATGGGCTCCTGTATTCAGAGGCTAGAGACCCAAAACCTGGTGCAACCAGGAGGTTGGTTATACCACTGCAATTTAGGGGCTTCCTTCTTACCTTGGCCCATGATATTCCTCTAGCAGGACACTTAGGCCAGAACAAGACTTGGGACAGGCTTGTCCCTCACTTTCACTGGCCTTACATGAATGAAGATACCAAGGAGTTTTGTCGCTCCTGTGTAACCTGCCAAGCCAGTGGCAAATCAGGTGGCACAACAAAGGCCCCCCCTAATACCACTACCTGTGGTGGGGGTTCCCTTTGAAAGGGTGGGAATAGATATAGTGGGTCCCATGGATCCTCCCACTGCATCTGGGCACAGATTTATACCGGTGGTAGTGGATCATGCCACCAGGTATCCAGAGGCAATTCCCCTTAGGACCACTACAGCTCCTGTTGTGGCCAGGGCCCTGCTGGGAGTATTCTCCAGAGTGGGGTTTCCTAAGGAGGTGGTTTCTGACAGAGGTACCAACTTCATGTCAGGATACTTGACAGCTATGTGGAAGGAATGTGGTGTCAACTACAAGTTCACCACTCCTTATCACCCACAATGCAATGGGCTTGTTGAGAGATTCAACAAGACCCTAAAGGGTATGATCAAAGGATTACCTGAAAAGCTCAGGCGAAGATGGGACATCCTTCTACCCTGCCTTCTGTTTGCTTACAGAGAGGTCCCACAAAAAGGAGTTGGCTACAGCCCCTTTGAATTGTTGTTTGGGCACCCTGTAAGAGGCCCACTGTGTTTAGTCAAGGAAGGATGGGAGTTACCTCTCAAAAAGCCTAAACAAGACATAGTGGACTATGTACTTGGTCTCCGCTCCAGGATGGCTGAGTATATGGAGAAGGCATCCAAAAACCTTGAGACAAGCCAGGCATTACAGAAAGCTTGGCACGACCAAAAGGCTGTCTTGGTTTAGTATCAGCCAGGACAGAAGGTATGGGTGTTGGAGCCAGTGGCCCCAGCAGCACTCCAAGACAAATGGTCTGGACCCCATACAATCCTGGAAAAGAAGGGAGAGGTTACCTACTTGGTGGACCTAGGAACTCCCAGGAGTCCCCACAGGGTACTCCATGTTAACAGGTTAAAAGCATATGTTGACAGGGCAGACATGGGCTTGCTAATGGCTACAGATGAGGGACAGGAGGAAGAGAGTGACCCTCTCCCAGACCTGTTGTCTCAGAACCCTGAAGATGGTTCAGTTGAAGGAGTGACCCTTGGAGGCAACCTCACTGAGCATCAGCAGATTGAATGTAGACAGGTTCTACCTACACTCATTTCAACATATGTTCTCACTGATACCTAGTCAAACTGACTGGTGTACCCATGTGGTGGACACTGGTGATAGTCTGCCTGTGAAGAACAAACTTTACAGACAACCTGACCACGTCAGGGACTGTATAAAGGCTGAGGTACACAAAATGCTGGAACTGGGTGTCATTGAGCCCTCAGAGAGCCCCTGGGCTAGCCCAGTGGTTCTGGTCCCCAAACCTCACACCAAAGATGGCAAGAGAGAGATGAGGTTCTGTGTGGATTACAGAGGACTCAATGCTGTCACTAGGACAGATGCACATCCTATTCCAAGGGCAGATGAGCTCATAGATAAACTAGCTTCTGCTAAGTTTTTGAGCACATTTGATTTGACAGCTGGCTATTGGCAAATCAGATTAGCTGAGGAGTCTAAGGCCAAAACATGATTCTCAACCCCAGGTGGGCACTACCATTTTTTGGTGATGCCCTTAGGTCTGAAGAATGCACCTGCCACCTTCCAAAGGTTGGTGAATCAAGTCCTTACTGGGTTGGATGACTTTTGTGCAGCATATCTTGATGACATTGCTGTCTTTAGCTCCACCTGGGAGGATCACCTGATCCACCTGAAGAAGGTACTTGAGGCTCTGCAAAAGGCAGGCCTCACTATCAAGGCTACTAAGTGCCAGATAGGGCAGAGTAAGGTTGTGTACTTGGGCCACCTAGTAGGTGGAGGCCAAGTTCAACCACTGGAGAGTAAGATACAATCCATCAAGGACTGGTCTCCT
The DNA here is from genome assembly GCF_964204655.1 of Triturus cristatus. Taxonomy (NCBI): domain Eukaryota; kingdom Metazoa; phylum Chordata; class Amphibia; order Caudata; family Salamandridae; genus Triturus; species Triturus cristatus. Next base: position 9,163,716 of record NC_140592.1, read on the forward strand.
CCAACCACCCAGACTCAAGTTCGAGCTTTCTTGGGCTTGACTGGGTACTACAGGAAGTTTGTTAAGAACTATGGGTCCATTGTGACTCCTCTTAATGATCTGACATCCAAGAAGATGCCCAAAAAGGTTCAGTGGACAGTAAGCTGTCAAAAGGCATTTGATGACCTGAAGAAGGCCATGTGCTCTGCACGTATCCTGAAAAGTCCTGACTACTCCAAAGAGTTTATTGTCCAAACAGATGCTTCTGAGTTGGGTGTGGGAGCTGTGCTGTCACAACTTAATGTAGATGGTCAAGACCAACCCATTGCTTTTATTAGCAGAAGGTTGACCCCCAGAGAGAAGAATTGGTCAGCTATTGAGAGGGAGGCCTTTGCTGTGGTGTGGGCCCTGAAGAAGCTGAGGCCATACTTGTTTGGCACTCACTTCAAGATTCAGACCGACCATAAGCCCCTCTTATGGCTAAATCAGATGAAGGGTGAAAACCCCAAACTGCTTAGGTGGTCCATTTCCCTACAGGGGATGGACTTTACAGTGGAGCACCGGCCAGGTACAGACCATGGGAATGCAGATGGTCTCTCCAGGTACTTCCACTTAGGACATGAAGACGAGACTGGTCAAGGCTAGTTTAATGTCCCTGCGTTTGGGGGGGGGGGTTGTGTAGGAGAGTAGGGTCTGCTATCCTATGGTCACCCCAAATTTTTGCTTTTTGCTTCACTGGTTTTTGACATATTGAGGCTGTGGGCCTGCTAATCAGACCCCCAGCCTGCTGTTCTCTCTACTAAATTGACACTATGCACCCTAGGTGCATAACCAATTGGAATTGGATCACCCTGTGAGCCCCTGTACCAGTGTACACTAGGTACCCAGGGCATTGGTGTATCTAAGGCCTACCAGGGGCTGAAGCATGTATTATGCCACCCCTGGCCTGGCCTAGCAATTTGACACAACTATCTGATCACTCAGCTGGGGTAAGTTGGTGTAACCACCTCTTACTTAGGTGTAGTATACCTATACCTCACCTTAAATGGGACACCTGGTAACCTATAAGTCACTCCTATGGCAGGCCTTGACAATCCTGAAGGCAGAGTGCTTGGTTCCATGTGAGATGGTGCTCTGGCATGAGCTGAGCCTGTCTGCAGTGGTCGGAACAACTTCCTTCTAACGTTTCCAGATATCGTCATACCATATACTCTTAAGTGCATTATGAACCTCGCGGTTAAATGCTATCTTTGGTTTGGCTTTATCAAAACATGTCGAGTAAGGTGTCATACGAATTGGAATACTAACCCCTCGCCAGTTCTGGCGACGGGGTTAGCATTCCACCCTTCTAGAGGGACACGACATGTACAGTACCTGAAACCCGGGTAAAATCCGACATTAGCCTCAGCTCCACAAAATGGATGCTGCCACCACAGACACAAGTCTGCCCTCCTGCTGCTGGGAGTCCTTCCAGCTTGGGAGACGTGGACAAAGGGTTTCCTGCCAGGGGAGGTGCGTGCACCACCCCAGACAGGATTTTGTGTATTGGTCAGGTAGGGCTTGAATGGAATCAGACATGCCTGAGGCTCACAAGGAGCCTCGGTGCATATGCCAGTTCAAACCGGTCCTGGGGCACACCAGCCCCGGACCTGGGGCGAGCTGGACAAAGGATTGGGGGTGTAACCACCCCCCTTCCTGGTCCCACCCTTAGGGAGGGACCTAGCAGGTAGTCCGGCCCCTAGATTCCGCTTAAAGGTAGGAGCTGTGTCCTAAGACTTCAGACATCCTGGAATCAACTTAACTACAAGAAGAAGACGGGAACTTCGACGTTCTGCTGCACAGAGGACAGAAGGAAATCTCCCCTATGGTCAGGGAGTGACCATCTTGCTAACGCAAGCACCAACCAGCTACTCGACGTCTGCTTTGCCGCCACCTCCTGCCGGAGCCCGAGCCCAGAGCCCAACAAGACCTGGACCTCCAGACCTCTCACCGCCCGGTCCACAGTCCCTGAAAAGAAGGAACCCGTGGAGGCACCGAGACACGTGGAGCCAGCCATCTTGAAAGACCCACGACAAGCTGCAAGCGCGACAACAGAGGCTCCTTCCAAGTTGTGCTTTGGGTCCTGAGAAGCCCAATATCCGAGCAGCATCTGCACCAACGGTGAGCCCTCCAGCATCTCCACGATCTGCGTGGGGCCCCTCTGCACTTTGCATCTTGACGCGCCTGCCCGGTCCCTGGCCCGTTGGCTAGTGGCCATTTTGGCGACGAACCTTGAAAACTACGACACTGGTCTGGTTGCTCCAGACTGGCCCCTGCTTCCCTCCAAAGGAGCAGCCCCTCTGACCTTGCTGGTCAGAGTAATCAGCTTTCCTCATTCTTCACAACTCCTGCTTTTGCCAAGGCTTGTTTGCTTCCTTGGAGTCGCCGACACCGCCGACAGCGAGAGCCTGCGTGGGACAGCTTGTGAACCGACTCCTGGATGTCGTCGACCTTCAGGGACCACGTGGCTGCGGAGACAAGCTACACCTTATCACCTGTTTGCACCCGACATCGCCTGGTACCTACCTGGTGCCACGCCGGTCACTGGCTAGTGACTGTGAACACTGTCCCCTCTGCTTTCAGGTCTTCTACAACTCCGATCCACTCTTGGATCCACCGCATCTCTTCTGGACCGACCGCCTGCAACATCTTTGTCATCAGGCTCCAGTGATTCGATAGACGAAACCCGACGCACTTCGAGACCTATGCACCCGCTTCCTGTGGGTGAGGTAAAGCTGGCACTCCGGTGCCCAAGTGTAGAGAAACATCTCTAGTGTCTGTGTTTTAAGTCTTAAGTTCGTAGTCCATCCAGAAGACCCTTCTAGCAGTAACTTTTGAACTTTTACGCACCCATTGAAAACCTATGGGAGCCCGCGTGTAACTTTCCTCACTGCACACGCGACCCGTGGACCTCCTGGTCACTAACTGAAGTTAGCTCCTTGTAGGCCCAGCGATTCTAGAGGCCCTAGGCCTTTTCCCTTTCCTGTTCGTGGTACTTATACCACTATTTTAGTATATGGTTTGAGTGGCCACCAGGGCCCATCCATATAAAGTGCAACTTCTGTATATTGTAATACTTTCTTGTTTAACGATTTGTGCTCCTGTGCTCATAAAGAGTCTAGGGGATACTTTGAGTAATAAATACATATATATTTTGAATATATATCTGTGTGGTGACCTTTCATTGGTATAAAAGGGGGTTACATATGGTAAAACAGCTTGCTTAACACGCTTTAACAAGTTTAGCCTCAAAGACTGCTTAGCCTACGCTACCACTAGGGCAGCTAGTCCGAAAAGGTTGACTTACAACCACACCATAAGGGTTGCTTGGCATGGTACAAGGTGGTCACTTTAACTAGTGAACATCATATACCAGGCCAACTTCTCACAACATGGCACTATAGCTGTGTGTGCATGGCACTATAGCTGGATGTGCATGGCACTGTAGCTGTGTGTGCATGGCACTGTAGCTGTGTGTGCATGGCATTATAGCTGGATGTGCATGGCACTATAGGTGTCTGTGCATGGCACTATAGGTGTCTGTGCATGGCACTATAGCTGTGTGTGCATGGCACTGTAGCTGTATGTGCATGGCACTGTAGCTGGATGTGAATGGCACTGTAGCTGTGTGTGCATGGCACTATAGCTGTGTGTGCATGGCACTATAGCTGGATGTGCATGGCACTGTAGCTGTGTGTGCATGGCACTGTAGCTGTGTGTGCATGGCACTGTAGCTGTGTGTGCATGGCACTGTAGCTGTGTGTGCATGGCACTGTAGCTGTGTGTGCATGGCACTGTGACTGTGTGTGCATGGCACTGTAGCTGTGTGTGCATGGCACTATAGCTGTGTGTGCATGGCACTATAGCTGGATGTGCATGGCACTGTAGCTGTGTGTGCATGGCACTGTAGCTGTGTGTGCATGGCACTGTAGCTGTATGTGCATGGCACTGTAGCTGTATGTGCATGGCACTGTAGCTGGATGTGCATGGCACTGTAGCTGGATGTGCATGGCACTGTAGCTGTGTGTGCATGGCACTATAGCTGGATGTGCATGGCACTGTAGCTGTGTGTGCATGTCACTGTAGCTGTGTGTGCATGGCACAATAGCTGTGTGTGCGTGGCACTGGAGCTGGATGACGCATGGCACTGTAGCTGTGTGTGCATGGCACTGTAGCTGTATGACGCATGGCACTATAGCTGGATGTGCATGGCACTGTAGCTCTATGCAGCTCTATCCATACAAATCTTCCTCTTGTTTGCAGGATGGTGCAGGGGAAAGCACTGGAAGGACCCAACCCTAGAGCAATGGAAAGATGGAATGACTTTTGGCGCAAAAGATTCCCTCGGTCTTAGGATCACTTTATCAGGGGGGAATCTAAGCTGAGGCGGTTACACAATCACGCATCAAAGTAACCCATCCTTTTCCACACGCAGAGAGCCACCGGGAACATTCAAGATGTGAAGATCGGGGTTCAAAGGGCGGATTTTGGGGGGCTTGAAGCACTTGCGGATGGACCCATCAAGGGCACAGAGGTCATTAGACACCGGTCTCTTCAAGGGGAAAGGTCTCAGAAAACAACAAACAGGAAGTGGTGATGGGAACGCCCTCTTCAGAGGATTCCTGCTAGACTGCTCCCTGTGCACCATGCTGGGAGGGAGGGAAGTGTGAATGTCTATTGACGATGCTCTGGGCAGGGACCGACTGCTCGTGGGTAAGGGCTGGCACGAGGATGGCGGACGAGGGGGCAATGGGATTACAAGGTGGTACATGTTGGTGTCTTAACGATGCCACCAGGTGAACAACCATAGTACCCCCAGGGGCACCCCGCTGTCCCCCCTCCCCCATAATAGGTTACCCAAAAGACACACACAAGACAGTTGGTGTTGGGTAACAAATGCTGCAGGTTTATTACATAATTCCAGAATATGTAATGGGTGGGTTATCTTACGGGCGATCCAAGCGCAGGCAACCATCTGGGTCGCCTGCCTGCCTGATGAGCCGGGCAGCGCGGGAGCGATGCCCGCCGTTGCTGCCCTCCCGGCGATTCTTTCTACGATCACGTGCCGTTGGTAATTCTACTCACGCCCCCCCTCTCGGGGCGGAGCGTCGCATAGCAAGCCCCCGGTTGTTCAGGCCCACAACCGCCCGCAGGACTAGCGGGGCGCCGACACGGCTTCCGGGACCTCCCCTGAGGCTCCTCGGTTTTGGCTCAGGCACCCCCTATGGTGCCGCGCAGAGGTACCCTTTGTACCGGCCTGCTTCCAGATCGCCCTGTAACTCCGCCTGCAACGAAAAAAGAAAACATTACAACGCTAAGAAAACCCTCCCCACCCAACGCCTACGCTGGGAAAGCGGTAGGGAGGGAAATGGCGAGGTGGGCGACAAAGAGGTCGCCAGGAGGGTGGGGGAAGGCTAAATAGCCTCCCCCTCACACCAGGGCCAGGAAGTGGCACGCATTGCGCGTCACTTCCGGCCAGCCCGAGGAGGGGGGCTCCGGTCTGCGTCCCCGCCCCCCCCCCAGTTGGAGGGGGTGGGTAGGGGTGACCGGTGCCCCGGGGGCACTAAGGCGCCGACCGCCGATTGGCCCCCTGCAGGGGCCGCGGTCAGCGGCATAGTACCCCCAGGGGCAGCCCGCTGTCCCCCCTCCCCCATAATAGGTTACCCAAAAGACACACACAAGACAGTTGGTGTTGGGTAACAAATGCTGCAGGTTTATTACATAATTCCAGAATATGTAATAGGTGGGTTATCTTACGGACGATCCAAGGGCAGGCAACCATCTGGGTCGCCTGCCCGCCTGATGAGCCGGGCAGCGCGGGAGCGATGCCCGCCGTTGCTGCCCTCCCGGTGATTCTTTCTACGATCACGTACCGTTGGTAATTCTACTCACGCCCCCCCTCTCGGGGCGGAGCGTCGCATAGCAAGCCCCCGGTTGTTCAGGCCCACAACCGCCCGCAGGACTAGCGGGGCGCCGACACGGCTTCCGGGACCTCCCCTGAGGCTCCTCGGTTTTGGCTCAGGCACCCCCTATGGTGCCGCGCAGAGGTGTCCCTTTGTACCGGCCTGCTTCCAGATCGCCCTGTAACTCCGCCACAGCCCTGGAGGCGGCTCACCGTCGCAGCCAGGGCCCCCCACCAACCCGCTATATTCTTACCTGCAACCTCTCCTATCTGGGCTTCCTGCAACTAGCTGGAAGGGAACCTTCCTAGCAGAAAGAAGAGTTTGAAATTCTGCCACCTCATGACAGTGTGACAGCGCTAGCGGGACTCGAACCCTGTGAGATCCCTTATATCCACAGGCCTAAGACTTACCAGTGAGCTGTAGCTCCTGGTGTTGCAGATGGCCCCATCTATGTCCCCAAGGCCCGAGACGCTATCCTAATCGGATAGGGTCTGCTGAAATAAAGGACCCGTTGGGCCTGGGGAGATGTGCCAAGAACTATTCGCCCCCCAAGCGGGCAGGTTACCCTCTACACAATTCTGGGCCTGCCCTCTTTGGCTATGAAGGCGAGAAGGGTTTTACTTAACCAAAGAGGTCGCCAGGAGGGTGGGGGAAGGCTAAATAGCCTCCCCCTCACACCAGGGCCAGGAAGTGACACGCATTGTGCGTCACTTCCGGCCAGCCCGAGGAGGGGGGCTCCGGTCTGCGTCCCCGCCCCCCCCCCCCAGTGGGAGGGGGTGGGGAGGGGTGACCCGTGCCCCGGGGGCACTAAGGCGCCGACCGCCGATTGGCCCCCTGCAGGGGCTGCGGTCAGCGGCATTTCAACAAACTTGCCTAAAACAGAACTCGATGGCAAGAAATAAATCCCTTAGCTAACATCTTTTTAAGTATTTGTTTTAAAGTGTAATATTACAACAAGGCTGTAAACGGATGAACAACACGTCAATCTTTAGAATGACAAGGTTCGGACTTCCTGGTACCCTGTACTCCATTGAGACATCACCTTAACGAGAGATCATGTGTCCTGGCAGCTGAAAAGGCACCGAGAAATCAGTGCGACAAGTCCGGTCTGTGGCTCGCTGACCGTCACGCATGACGCGGAACTCTGGGTCTTTGTTAATTTAATCAAAGCACTTACTGTATCTGCCAGCTTCAGTCCGACAAGGAAGCCACGGGCTGGAGATGTGGCCAATTTGACAGCCGTCTGGAGAGTAAAATACAGCAACTTACAAGGTTGAATGGGGCCCCTACGACTCTGGGCCCCGGTGGGACAGCACCTGCTGCACCAATGGAAGCTAGGCCCCTGAGACAGGCACATGCACCAAGGGGGTGATGCATTACTCGTTGGGTAGAATTATGATCAGGGAGGCAGAGGCAAGATGCACTTGTGCTCACTGCTCACATGGATCGGAAGTGTGAGGGTAAATTACTCACTGTTAAGGAACAAAGCAAAGTCTGCTCTTCCCTGGATCCAAGTGTGAACTGAACCACTGGTGTGATCACAAGTGAGTGCAGCTCAGTTTCACTCACGCCCTCGGCGCCTCTGACAGCCGCACTCAACGCCTCTGTGGTCCCCCCTGTCCCAGGGCTCGCGGTCACCGACACTTTCACGTGTCCTCTGGCTGCGTCCTCGTGAAGTATGGACAGAAGCAGTGACAGTGTGCACCAGAGCCCAGGACAGCTACAGCTCAGGCAGGAGAAGCACAAGTGTCCCCTCACACCCACAGGACAGCTACAGCTCAGGCAGGAGAAGCACAAGCGTCCCCTCACACCCACAGGACAGCTACAGCTCAGGCAGGAGCAGTGCAGTGTCCCTCACACCCACAGGACAGCTACAGCTCAGGCAGGAGCAGTGCAGTGTCCCTCACACCCACAGGACAGCTACAGCTCAGGCAGGAGCAGTGCAGTGTCCCTCACACCCACAGGACAGCTACAGCTCAGGCAGGAGCAGTGCAGTGTCCCTCACACCCACAGGAGAGCTACAGCTCAGGCAGGAGCAGTGCAGTGCCCCTCACACCCACAGGACAGCTACAGCTCAGGCAGGAGAAGCACAAGCGTCCCCTCACACCCACAGGACAGCTACAGCTCAGGCAGGAGCAGTGCAGTGTCCCTTACACCCACATGACAGCTACAGCTCAGGCAGGAGCAGTGGAAGTGCCCCTCACACCCACAGGACAGCTACAGCTCAGGCAGGAGAAGCACAAGCGTCCCCTCACACCCACAGGACAGCTACAGCTCAGGCAGGAGCAGTGCAGTGCCCCTCACACCCACAGGACAGCTACAGCTCAGGCAGGAGCAGTGCAGTGTCCCTCACACCCAGAGGAGAGCTACAGCTCAGGCAGGAGCAGTGCAGTGCCCCTCACACCCACAGGACAGCTACAGCTCAGGCAGGAGAAGCACAAGTGTCCCCTCACAACCACAGGACAGCTACAGCTCAGGCAGGAGCAGTGCAGTGTCCCTCACACCCACAGGACAGCTACAGCTCAGGCAGGAGCAGTGCAGTGTCCCTCACACCCACAGGACAGCTACAGCTCAGGCAGGAGCAGTGCAGTGTCTCTCACACCCACAGGAGAGCTACAGCTCAGGCCGGAGAAGCACACGTGTCCCCTCACACCCACAGGGCAGCTACAGCTCAGGCAGGAGCAGTGCAGTGTCCCTCACACCCACAGGAGAGCTACAGCTCAGGCAGGAGCAGTGCAGTGCCCCTCACACCCACAGGACAGCTACAGCTCAGGCAGGAGCGGTGGAAGTGCCCCTCACACCCACAGGACAGCTACAGCTCAGGCAGGAGCAGTGCAGTGTCCCTCACACCCACAGGACAGCTACAGCTCAGGCAGGAGCAGTGCAGTGTCCCTCACACCCACAGGACAGCTACAGCTCAGGCAGGAGCAGTGCAGTGTCCCTCACACCCACAGGAGAGCTACAGCCCAGGCAGGAGCAGTGCAGTGTCCCTCACACCCACATGACAGCTACAGCTCAGGCAGCAGCAGTGCAGTGCCCCTCACACCCACAGGAGAGCTACAGCGCAGGCAGGAGCAGTGGAAGTGCCCCTCACACCCACAGGACAGCTACAGCTCAGGCAGGAGCAGTGCAGTGTCCCTCACACCCACAGGATAGCTACAGCTCAGGCAGGAGCAGTGCAGTGTCCCTCACACCCAGGTGAGAGCTACAGCTCAGGCAGGAGCAGTGCAGTGTCCCTCACACCCACAGGACAGCTACAGCTCAGGCAGGAGCAGTGGAAGTGCCCCTCACACCCACAGGACAGCTACAGCTCAGGCAGGAGCAGTGCAGTGCCCCTCACACCCACAGGACAGCTACAGCTCAGGCAGGAGCAGTGCAGTGTTCCTCACACCCACAGGACACCTACAGCTCAGGCAGGAGCAGTGCAGTGTCCCTCACACCCACAGGACAGCTACAGCTCAGGCAGGAGCAGTGCAATGTCCCTCACACCCACAGGACAGCTACAGCTCAGGCAGGAGCAGTGGAAGTGCCCCTCACACCCACAGGACAGCTACAGCTCAGGCAGGAGCAGTGCAGTGCCCCTCACACCCACAGGACAGCTACAGCTCAGGCAGGAGCAGTGCAGTGTCCCTCACACCCACAGGACAGCTACAGCTCAGGCAGGAGCAGTGCAGTGTCCCTCACACCCACAGGACAGCTGCAGCTCAGGCAGGAGCAGTGGAAGTGCCCCTCACACCCACAGGACAGCTACAGCTCAGGCAGGAGCAGTGCAGTGTCCCTCACACCCACAGGATAGCTACAGCTCAGGCAGGAGCAGTGCAGTGTCCCTCACACCCAGGGGAGAGCTACAGCTCAGGCAGGAGCAGTGCAGTGTCCCTCACACCCACAGGACAGCTACAGCTCAGGCAGGAGCAGTGGAAGTGCCCCTCACACCCACAGGACAGCTACAGCTCAGGCAGGAGCAGTGGAAGTGTCCCCTCACACCCACAGGACAGCTACAGCTCAGGCAGGAGCAGTGCAGTGCCCCTCACACCCACAGGACAGCTACAGCTCAGGCAGGAGCAGTGCAGTGCCCCTCACACCCAGAGGAGAGCTACATCTCAGGCAGGAGCAGTGCAGTGCCCCTCACACCCACAGGACAGCTACAGCTCAGGCAGGAGCAGTGCAGTGTCCCTCACACCCACAGGACAGCTACAGCTCAGGCAGGAGCAGTGCAGTGTCCCTCACACCCACAGGAGAGCTACAGCTCAGGCAGGAGCAGTGCAGTGCCCCTCACACCCACAGGACAGCTACAGCTCAGGCAGGTGCAGTGCAGTGCCCCTCACACCCACAGGACAGCTACAGCTCAGGCAGGAGCGGTGGAAGTGCCCCTCACACCCACAGGACAGCTACAGCTCAGGCAGGAGCAGTGGAAGTGCCCCTCACACCCACAGGACAGCTCAGGCAGGAGAAGTGCAGTGCCCCTCACACCCAGGTCAGCTACAGCTCAGGCAGGAGCAGTGCAGTGCCCCTCACACCCAGGTCAGCTACAGCTCAGGCAGGAGCAGTGCAGTGCCCCTCACACCCACAGGACAGCTACAGCTCAGCCAGAGAGCCACACAGGTGCTCATGCTGGGTCCACTAAAACTGGGCCTTACTCAGCTGTTAACGCCCGGATTTTGCAATACTTCTAAGGTGGTGGCAGAGGTGGGCGTGGTCTTTTTGCAATGGCGGCTGAGGGGGGACTCCGTGTGAGGCCCCCACCCAGTGACTCAGGCAGGTCAAGCCTCTCCCAGTCTGGACTCCGAGCGCGCGCCTGCTTTGGAGGTGACTTCTTGCACTTTGAGGGTTCGGCCGTTTTTCTGGATCCCACTGGCGGCTCTTGACATATGTGGTTGAACTATTTCCCTTGGGGGCACCAGTGATGTCTGCGTCGCCATCTCATCTACATTTGAGCTTGGGAAGCACAAGACATAATTAATTCCAATTTCCAGGTCATAAATCGTGCCACAAAGACGCTGACACCCCGGGGCTCTGGCACAGGGAAACGTAAGTGCACAGCAGGGCCTGTGGTGAAGGTGCCTGCCATCCTTAGTGGGCAACGGGTCCCTGCGTAGGACAAAGGATGCAACGCGCAGTGAGTCATGGTGGGCCAGGGGCCAGGGGCCAGTGCCCAGCCCTGTGGCGAGGACACCACAGTGCACCGCGCAGTGAAATGGAAGGTGCACAAAGGCAAGACAAGGAGCTCCAAGGAGCGCTGTGATGTCAGCGTTTCCGCCCCATAAACGGCATTTCTCCTCTTTGTCGGCCGGAGGAGCGGAGACCAAGTGCGGCGGTAAATCAGCCGGTGTGGGAGGGGCCGCTGAGGGGCGTGCAGCCTTGGGATTATTTCCGCCTGGCTGCGGGTGCCAGCGTTAGTCATGCTTTGGGCGGGCGCCAGGGCCGTTTGTTATGTTGTTTAATGTTTAAAAGTGTTTATTGAGATTGGACCGTCTGTGGTGATTGAGGCAGGGCCCTGTGTGCACAACAGGGCGGGAGATTTATTCACGAGGAGGTCCTCATCCGAGGGAGACGGCCCTACCCCTGCATTCAGGTCTCTGCCCTGGAACGTGCTGGGTCACCCCTCCGATGGCTTTATTGGCTAATTCTGAAACCCACTGTTGAGCTGGTGTGGCGGGAGTGAGATCGATCACTCGCGAATAGAAGTGCCACGGCTGCCCACCCGGTGTCAGTGGTAGCTACAGGCCCGTCACTGCTGCATTAAAGTGCCATACTGCACACCCGGGGTCAGGGGTAGCTACAGGCCCGTCACTCGTGCATTAAAGTGCCAGGTCTGTACACCCGGGGTAAGTGGTAGCTACAGGCCCATCTCTCGTGCATTAAAGTGCCATACTGCAAGCCGGGGTAAGTGGTAGCTACAGACCTGTCACTCGTGCATTAAAGTGCCAGGCCTGCACACCCGGGGTAAGTGGTAGCTACAGACCTGTCACTCGTGCATTAAAGTGCCAGGTCTGTACACCTGGGGTAAGTGGTAGCTATAGGCCCGTCACTCATGCATTAAAGTGCCATGTCTGTACACCTGGGGTAAGTGGTAGCTACAGACCCGTCACTTGTGCATTAAAGTGCCAGGTCTGAACACCCGGGGTAAGTGGTAGCTACAGACCTGTCACTCGTGCATTAAAGTGCCAGGCCTGCACACCCTGGGTAAGTGGTAGCTACAGGCCCGTCACTCGTGCATTAAAGTGCCATACTGCACACCCGGGGTAAGTGGTAGCTACAGGCCCGTCACTCGTGCATTGAAGTGCCATACTGCACACCCGGGGTAAGTGGTAGCTACAGACCCGTCACTCGTGCATTAAAGTGCCAGGCCTGCACACCTGGGGTAAGTGGTAGCTACAGACCTGTCACTCGTGCATTAAAGTGCCAGGTCTGTACACCTGTGGTAAGTGGTAGGTACAGGCCTGTCACTCGTGCATTAAAGTGCAATACTGCACACCCGGGGTAAGTGGTAGCTACAGACCTGTCACTCGTGCATTAAAGTGCAAGGCCTGCACACCCGGGGTAAGTGGTAGCTACAGACCTGTCACTCGTGCATTAAAGTGCCAGGTCTGTACACCTGCGGTAACTGGTAGCTACAGGCCCGTCACTGGTGCATTAAAGTGCCAGGCCTGCACACCCGGGATAAGTGGTAGCTACAGACCTGTCACTCGTGCATTAAAGTGCCAGGTCTGTACACCTGTGGTAAGTGGTAGCTACAGGCCCGTCACTCGTGCATTAAAGTGCCATACTGCACACCTGGGGTAAGTGGTAGCTACAGACCTGTCACTCGTGCATTAAAGTGCCAGGCCTGCACACCCAGGGTAAGTGGTAGCTACAGACCTGTCACTCGTGCATTAAAGTGCCAGGTCTGTACACCTGCGGTAAGTGGTAGCTACAGGCCCGTCACTCGTGCATTAAAGTGCCATACTGCACACCCGGGGTAAGTGGTAGCTACAGACCTGTCACTCGTGCATTAAAGTGCCACGTCTGCACACCCGGGGTAAGTAGTAGCTACATGCCAGTCACTTATTGTTGGACAGGCCACATGAAGGGCTTGCTCCCTCCCCGCACGACAGGGCCCAAACCCCGGACTCCCAGGTGTTACCCCCAAGGGCAACCCGCGCCCCGTCTCCCAACGGAACTCCTGCCCCCGGACATCCATGTATCATGGGGCCGAACCACTACCGGCTCCCCCGGCCGGATCAGCCGCCATCTTGGACACTGTGCCACGAGGCCGCGCGGCCTCAGCCCGACCCTAACCCTGGGCCTGGCCGGCCCCGACATCCCGGCACCACCATCCACCCAGGGGGTGAACGGACCACTTGGCAGGTCAATAGGAGAAAGAAGCGTCGAGGGCTCTCCCCCGCCAGGTGCCGATCACCCTCCAGCTCCCCCAGGCGCTGGCTCCACCCCCTGCTGGGTGTCTGGACTCCCTCATCCCGGACCCCCCGACCTCCAAGTGCGAGGGTCCGGACATCAAAGGGCGCCAGACCTATAACTAGGGCAGCTCCAGAGCAGGAAGGCAGTTGTATCCTGGAGTCGAGAGACACCGAGAGAACTCATCCTTGACGGACTACTGGCGCTGCCGTAGCCCTGCCTTGTGAACCATCGTCCTGCCTGCTGGCGCTGCCGCGGCCTTCTGCAACATCCATCCTCGTCGGGACCTGCTGGCGCTGCCGCGGACCGTTGTAACGACCACCTTCATCGGGACCTGCTGGCGCTGCCGCGGACCGTGTAACGACCATCTTCACCGGGACCTGCTGGCGCTGCCGCGGACCGTTGTAACGACCACCTTCATCGGGACCTGCTGGCGCTGCCGCGGACCGTGTAACGACCATCTGCACCGGGACCTGCTGGCGCTGCCGCGGCCCTTCCAAGCTAGAACACCGAGCTCGAGGATTGTGAGCTATCCACCATACCATCTCAGCTACCAGACTGGTAACCAGACTGTCCCGCTACCCCCTTTCCCCAAACCAAGAGACTCGAATCGAGGGGACCCCTGAGTCCAGACCTCCTTGTACCATTTCATCGTACCTTAAGAAATCACCTATAAAGAACGCTAAATCTTATCCTTGTGTGGTGTATATCTGTGGGGGGGAAGTTATTCATCTGTACGATCGCTGGAGACGGCTCTCCCCGGAGACCTCTCCCCTTGTCCTCGGCCGACCCTCCCGGTCCGTCTGCATACCCTGGGTGAGCAGTAGCTACAGGCCCGTCACTCATGCGTTAATGTACCCTGCATGCACTCCCGGGGTTAGTGGTAGCCTATGTAGCTACAGCCCCATCGCTCGTGCATTAAAGTGCCAGGTCGGTACACTCGGGGTAAGTGGTAGCTACAGCCCCATCGCTCGTGCATTACAGTGCCAGGTCGGTACACTCGGGGTAAGTGGTAGCTACAGGCCCGTCACTCATGCATTAAAGTGCCAGGTCTGTACGCCCAGGGTAAATGGTAGCTACAGGCCCGTCACTCATGTATTAAAGTGCCAGGTCTGTACACCCAGGGTAAGTGGTAGCTACCGGCCGTTCACTGGTGCATTAAAGGGCCACGGCTACACACCCGGGGTGAGAGGTTGCTACTGCGGCCCCCGGGGGAAGAAAGGTCAGCAGACTAGTCTTTCCCCGGGGATTTCGCGCAAGGGAGGGACAGGGAAGGAAGGGGTGGGATAAGGGGTGGGATCGGTAGGTGAGGATAAAGGGGGCTGGGAGAGGAAGTCCTTCCTCTTCCTTCCTCCAGCGCCTCAGGGTGGGTTAGTTAGCTTTGTTTGGAGTGGTGTTGTCGGGGACTTTGTGGGGTGGAGCAGCTTAATTGAGGCGGCCCAGTCTGGCGACGGGTGCAGCCTGAAGACGCGGAGGCAGTACGATCACCGAGGGAGGCGGGTCTGCAGTCGGCGCGGAGGCGGTCGAACGAGTATGGAGGTAGGCCTTGGGCAAAAACCGGATGACGCTGCTGTGCGCGCCGCGCTGCAGCTCCTCGGCCGCGCGGGGAGAGCGGATCTCCTGCGGCCGGGGGTCCTGGATCAGGCGTGGGTCGGGATGACCCGGACACCGCGCTCGGCTTCCGCGGGAGTGGCGGCGGCAGTGGCAGCATGTTTGGAGGAGCCGCCTCCAAAGAAGCACGCGATGACCATGCGGGGGGGGTTAAGAGAGCCGGCTGAGGCGGGAAGCGTGGGGACCGGCGTATGAGCCTCCCAGCGCTGGGGGCCACAGGCGTTAGTGAGGTGGGGGATGGGGGGAGCAGGGGGGGGCGGGAGGACTGGCGATTCAGTGGCAGGGGGCACCCCGGGGGCGGCCAGAGGAGGGGTGCAAGCGGAGAAAGGGGGGGAAGTGGAGCTTGGGCGAGGGAGGGGCTTGGGCCTGGTGGAGTACAGTGAAGACAGCGACCAGGAGGGGGAGAGTGAGGAGCAGGTGGGGGAGGATTTTGCACTGTACCTCTCTGGCAGTGAGTCGGCGGGGGGATGGGGGCAGGTGGAGGGACCACCCCCCGGACGTCCTTGGTGGGGGCAAGGGGAAGGGTGGGGGGTGGGGGGGCAGAGGCAAGGGCCCGGCGAAGGCGGCAAGGGGGTCTGTGGGGGCGGGAGGCCCCCAGCCCCTCCTGGGGTACGGGGCGCGGCCGCGGGGCACAAGAAGAGGACAGGGGTGAGGCCAGGTGGGAGGGGATGTCTTTGGAGGAGCGCATTCAGGAACAGCGCAGGTTAATTGAGGAGACGGAGCGCAAGTGGAGTGAGATGTGCGTGGCCAGGGAGGGGACGGCGGTGGCGGTGTTGCCGGGGGATGCGCGGTCGGAGGACAGGTCGGCGGCGCGCGGGAAGAGTGAAGGTCAGGTGGGGGGGCGTGGACGTTGGGTGTGGGTAGATGAGTCAGGGACTGACGTGACGTTTCAGAGACCCGGTGGCGCTGGGGCCCCCTCGGACTATGCCGGTCCCGGGGGATGGGGGATCCAAGCCAGCGACGTTTGCTGGTAGAGGCCAGGGTGGGCCGGCGGGGCGCAAGACGGCCTCCAAACGCCGGGGCGAAGCAGCAGGGGGGTCCGCGGCGGCCTGCCCTCCATCGCGGGAGCGGGCATCGTCGGCGCCAGAGTATGAGTTTGTGCAGGGTGCGGAAGGCAAGGGTGTGAAGCGAGTGGTGCGTGAGGTGCGGAAGGGACAGTGTGAGGATGATTATGAAGAGGAGCTGGATTATGAGTCTGATAGTGAGGAGTTGGAGGAAGGTGAACTGCGTGAAGTGCATGAGGTGAGGGGGAGGGCGGCAACCCGACAGTTTGGTGTCTTGCAGGCGCCAAAGGCCAGCTGTAACGGGACACCAGTGGAGAGGAAGAAGGCCCCAGTGTCCGGAGGACGGGTGCAGGAGGCGCCAGTCAGCATTGCAGGTGAGGGCGCTTGGTGGGGGGGTGTGGGAGGGGGGGGACAAGGTGGGGCGGAAGAAGACATGTAGGTCGGTGGGGGTAGGTGATGGATCGGTGCGGGAGGCGGGAGCGCCAGCAAAGAAGATGGACCTGGGGGGGGCAGGGAAGCTGCTCGTGGGGGCCGGCGTTCAGACGGACAAGGTGGGGGAGACAGATGGGAAGGATGAAGGGGAGGAGAAGCACAAAAAGAAGCTACCTTACATGGGCCTGGCGATGCCCTTGGGGTCGCATTGATCGTAAAAGACGAGGACGAGGATTTGGAAACATGAATATGTCGATATGTTCAAGTTGTTGCACAGGGAAATACAGGCTAAGGAGGGTTCGAAGGAGGAGGAGTGGGAATTGACGAGATGACCGCGGGTGCCTGTGAATATGGAAAATTGGACGTCGGCCTTTTTGATTTACGCGAGCATCTATTGAGAAAAACATCAGGACAGGGCTATTGCGTTATTTAACCCCTTGCATGCCCGCCCCTTTCCCCGCCCAGTGCCGCGCTTTGTATTAGCGGGCGGAGTTCATGACGAACTGGACTCGTCATGGGCACAGCGCCACCGCAGCCCATGACGAGTCCAGCTCGTCATGGGTACTGAAGGGGTTAAATACATGGATATTATCCGCAAAGCGCAGATACACTTTGGGGGTTTCGCTTGGCTTAGCTATGACGAGGAGTTTAGGGCCCGGATCGGTGTTAATCCTGATAAGCCCTGGGGAGAGGTAGACCAGGAGTTGTGGGTACAGTGGATGTCTTCGACGCAATCGTCCGCGTCCACGCATACGGCCAGTGGGCTTCCGGTGACATATCGGCCTTTTCAGTCACGTCCCGCCCAAACTGGGGCGGGGGGAGGACAAAGTGGCGTCGGGGGTACAGGAGGACAGGCGTCCCCTGCAGGCGCAGCTGGACAGTCGTCCAAGAGCGGGGGAGCCACCACAGGGGCCTGTTGGAACTTTAACAAGGGCTTCTGCACCCGCCACCCGTGTAAGTTCAAACACGAGTGTTCTAAGTGTGGAGGGCGGCACCCGGTCACACAATGTTTTAAATTGGCCACTCCCTCCGAACTGTAGCGGATTACCAAAGGTAGGGGACAGGCTGGGCCAATGGGCTCCTACGCCGGTTAAGTTGGAGACCATGGGTCCATGGCTCTCCCGTTATCCTGATAGGGAAGCGGCGCGGAAGCTTTACTGGGGGTTCACTGAAGGGTTTCGGGTGGGGTATCAGGGACCGCGGGAGCGCAGATGGGCAGAGAATTTGAGGTCAGCGAAGGATTTGCCGGGGGTGGTGGAGGCCAAATTGCGGAAGGAAGTTCTGGAGGGGAGGATTGCCGGCCCGTTTGACACGTGGCCGATCCCTGAGCTCATCATATCCCCTTTGGGGGTGGTACCAAAAAAGGAACCAGGGGAGTTTTGCCTGATTCACCACTTGTCATGGCCGGAGGGGGCGTCAGTGAATGATTTCATCGTGGAGGAGGATTCCAGGGTACTGTATGCGTCGGTGGATGATGCGATTGAGCTGGTGAGGGCTTGTGGCAAGGGGGCGGAGTTGGCTAAGTGTGACATCAAGTCTGCGTTTCGCCTCCTGCCCATTCACCCGGCGGACTTTCCATTGCTGGGGATGCAGTTTGGGGGGGCAATCTTTGTGGACAAGGTTTTGCCCATGGGTTGTGCGGTATCCTGTGCTCTATTCGAGACTTTCAGTTCATTCCTGCAGTGGGCCT